>NW_026126511.1:33805000-36780000 GCF_943737965.1 Phodopus roborovskii | reverse complement strand
AAAAGAATTTTTAAAAATTCATAGATGGATGTGTGTCTCAACACTTCAGTTGATAAATAATGTTGTTCAGGCATTGGGGTCATTGAGTTAACTTAAAATAATAGAGCATAAATTATCAACATTGCACATGAGCATCTTTTAATTACCCTTTTAAATATGTAAACCCAACCAGTGCTTTCGGGGAGGGGGGCAGATTGTCTTTGTTTAAACCAGAGAAAGCTACTAGGTTAATGGGAAGTTTGACTGTAGTGAATAGAGTGCTTACTTTCTGAATTCCCCACATTCATACTGGCTGCTCTCTTCAACCAGGAGCAGGTTTTCATGTGTTTTTCATGATTAGAGGTGACTACCACAGAAACATGAGACAGATCAGGAAATAACTGAGAAGAAAGGGTTAAAAAAAAAAGAAAGGATAGCATATTGTGAATTGAGCAATGACCAGGTCATAGAGATTATGTCTTAAACATATCTTGCCATTTTAAAGCATTTTTTTCAGTCCTGACTCTGAGTCCTAACTGGTTGATGTTCACAGTGTGTGTTAGACTAATCAGTGAGATTCAGAGGTCAGAGCCAGCCAGGAAAATGTCACTGCAGTCATTGCTCAGGTCTCTGCATTTGGAAAGCTGATATAACAGCTGCTGTGTGAGGTTCCTGGGGTTGTCCATATGCCCCAACAAGGAGTGCAGGGATGGGACTTGCCAGCATGATAATCTGTCCATGTCCCCAAAGAGTATGATGGCAGACACAGCCTGCAAACTACTGTCACACTTCAGGCAGCAGATTCCTCCTGAAAAGATGCCTCTAATTTCTTTAAAAGTAGATTTAAAAAAAACCTTGAGGCTTGTTGCAGCATGCAAGATAGTTCTGCTACATTGGGGAGACTCCTGACACCTGCTGGGGTCTCTGCATTGGAACATGATCCATGCACCTTCTCCACAAAGGGCAGTGTTGGGAATTCATAGTTTTTTTTTTCAGAGGAACAATTTTTGGTCCAGTTCATTGGCACAATTGCTTAGTTGATAGGAAATGCATTGTAACATAAAGGTTTGTTTGTTCTTGTGGTGTAGCTTGCATTCAACATCAAAAATGGTACCTCATTTTGTGAGGGTTCCAAGTTCAAGATCTAAGCATTAATAAGGTTGGCTCCTTCCAAGGCTGTGAGAAAGAAGCTGCTCTTCCAAGTTGCTGGTGGACTGCAGGCAGTTGCATCTTTCTTTAGTTTGCAAACACATATCCCTGCTCTCTGCTTTTGTCTTTATATGACGTTCTCCTTGTGTGTATATGTATGTATGTCCAGATTACTGCTTTTTGTAAGAACTCAGCTCATGCAAGATTAGGAGTTCACCCTTCTCCAGTTTGTAGCTAATCATGTTTGCAGTGACCTCTTTTCCAAATAATTTCATATTCTGTGTTCTGAGGGCTAGGAATTCAATATACAGATGGGATGGAATGTCTGAAGAATCATAAGTATATGGTAATCTAAGCTATGTATTAAGTAGAGGATGAAAGGACCAGGGCTAAGAGTCAAGAGCAACATGGTACCTGTGGAGCTCTAAGTTTCTTGAGGGTCATGGCATCATAAAGAATAAGGCAGGAGCTGGTCAGAACTGCATAGAATTTTTCCATGGCTTTTATAATGTTTTTCATTTTTATTGATTTTTAAGCAGGTACATGACTACTTTGAGGCAACCCATGTTTAAAATGTACATGCTTTTAAAGGCTCATGTTTCTACCATGTTCTGTCATATAGGAATACATTTCTACAACTAGTTCATTTGAATCTCAGCACTAAGAATCCTCACAGCTGTAAAACATATAGTCAATTCATCATTGTAACAAATACCTGAGATAAACAGACTTGTAAACTTAACGTGTTTTGCCCATGGACTCAGACGATTTTATGCGTGGTTGGCTGGGTTTGTTGTTTCTGGGCCTGTAGCTATGTAAAATGCCCTGGTGGAGGAGTAGGGAAACAGAACTGCCCATCTCCAGGCCACCAGGAAGCAAAGGAGAGAACAGAGAGTTGGGGTACCAATTTCCCCAATTTAAGGGCACATCACAATGACCTGAATTCTTTCTACTAGGCCCCACTTAATGGATCCACCACCTTTCAACATCAGTCTCTAGTAGTATCCAAACCCTCAGCATTATCAGCACTTTGAGTATTTACAAGATTCAAACCATAACACCTCTGATATGTGATTTCTATAATTTATCTACATTTGAGAGTATTGCTACAGCAACAACAACAACACAAACATACACACAGATACAGTGGCCTTAGAAATAGCAGACAGTTTTCAGAATTGCCTTCAAATTTAGCCACAATTTTCATATGTATTTGTGAAAAAAACATTATGAAGCAGAATTCTTAAAAATGAAAAGCCTTGGGTAACTTTTTGTCCTATTTTTGTTTGTTTGTTTGTTTGTTTGGGGTTTCTCTGTGGCTTTGGAGCTTGTCCTAGAACTAGCTCTTATACAGCAGACTGGTCTCAAACTCACAGAGATCTGCCTGCCTCTGTCTCCTGAGTATATAAATACAAATAAATATTTTAAACTCTGTTCATCTTCAGATTGCTACCCTGAGTTGTTTTGTTAGATCCAGTAAAATAAAATTTCTTCTGTAGATGCATTTTCTTCTGTAGATGAATGTTGACAAACATACAGTCAAAGCATCATATGGCCATCAGTATCTCAGTCATTTCCATAGCCGTTCCCTCAGGCCCCTTTTCATTCAGCTCTACTTCTAGCATCCAGTGAGCTGAAATCCATACTTCACAGCTTGCCATTTCCAGGATCTTCTGGTTTGCAACCTGTTAAGGCTGGCCGCTTTCACTTAGCATGCATTTGAAATTCCTCTGGGTCTCTGTGCGCTTTGTTCCATTTCCTGATAAGTAGAATTCTATTGTAAGGGAAAGCTACATATTATATCTAGTCACTGGTTCACACTTTGCACTTTGGGGTAAATATGCACAAATTTGCTATGCATATTCATTTACAGGCCTTCTGTTTAGCCTAACTTTTCATTTTTACTTGGGTAACTACCTATGATTGGGATGACAGAAAGTATCTTTCTTAAGACAATGCCAGTGTCTTTCAGAGTGCCTGCGCCTGATTCCCATGTGACTGCAGTAGTATTCCAGGTGTTCTGTGCCCTTCTCAGTCATTGTAGACAGTTTATTCTGTCACTGTTACCCACTGGAGTAAATGGATGGTAGTGTTGTGTTGTGGCTCATCCATACCTAAATTTAAATATCCATGAGCATAGCCCAAGAGACCATATTCTTAGACATAGTCTTAAAAATCAGATGTTTATTTGTTGCTCTCTCCCTCACCCATTCCTATTTTCCTCCTATCTTTGTCCCTGCTCCCTTCATAAAAACAAACAAAAAGAAACAACAACCCTCTTTCTCATATTCATTGGGTTTTGTTTTGTTTTGTACCCCCAAAGGATTTAACTGTGGCCATCTGTGTGATCCTGGGTTTAAAATTAACCAAAGCCTGATAGGATTGCCAGTGGGCATACAACCAGATCCTATGCATTCCCCTCTTCCAGAATCTGTTAGTTGCCTTTAGATCAGCATAAAGTGTAGGGCCCCATGAGCCCCTTGTCCACTGATAACCAACTGCAGGGCAGGACAGACTTTTGTAGGCCCAGTGCCAATGGGCACAGTTGCTTCTGAGTTGATTGCAATGCCTGTGTCATGCTTAGGAGATGGAATTACACAGCCCTTCTCTCTGTCTTCTGACTCTTACATTCTTTCTGTCCCCTCTTGCATAATGTTCCCTTAGTAACAAGGGGTGCTCTAAATGTCTAAACCTTCAAATGTCCCTTATTTCTCAGCATCTGCATAGCCATGGGTCTTTGGATTCACCTGTTTTCTGCATGAAGAAACTTCTCTGATTAAGGCTTTTTGAAAGTCTGTGTATATAAACATATTTAGAAAGTGTTTTTGATGCTATGTAAATTTGGCTAATCAGAAGTCTTTGGTTCAACATTAGGAGCTAAGACATCTTCAGTGATGGGTTTTGGATTGGGTTTACAGTACTAAGCATAGGTCCCTTTTTGTAGAGTTGGCCCCATATCTAATCAGAGAGTTGTTGGTTATTTCCCAAATAGTTTAGTCATTATTGTATCAGTGGTTACATCTTACCTGGCAGGTTGGTACCATAGTTCAGAGAATTCTCAGATGGATAAGATTATTGTTGTCTTTACCCCTACTCTATTCCACAACCAGCAGCCTGCACAGTACCAGCTGGCACAATAAGCATTAACCAGCAGAGAGGAAGCTCAGTTTCACCTTGATTTCTCTGTATGTTGCATTCAAATTATGTAGGATCTTCATCAGAAGTGTCTAATCAACTTTTAATTGGGTTTTCAGATATTAGGTTCACTTATTCTTCCTTCATTTAAGAAAGTCAGATATCCTACTGAAGCCTATGGAAGACAACTGAGAGGGCTGATAAATATTCAGAAGAACAACGGGATGCCATTAAAACTGATGATCACAAAACTGTGTATGATTAATGATGATTGCTAGAGCTCCTCCATAAATACTTTAAGTGGATGCTTTTTAATAGTATTACCAAAGACAGCCCCAAAATCAGCTATGGTAGGCCAGTGAACCATTGGCCTGTGTGGAGCAATGGCTGACCAATGTTCTTGCTTGACATTAGTAAGGCCAATGGCATTTCACTCTCTTGACAACATTTAGCAAGGACAGATCAGGAAAACAACAGAAGCAAAATAGGATTATTATAAGGGCTACCACTTCAGAAATCAAGTGGGTATTTTTCTCTTTGTAATCAGAGTAGAACATACATATGATTGTTTTTATTTGTTATGGCACATGGATCATTGTTACTACTTTATGAAGATATAAAGTGTTCAATAAAATAGGATGAATCCCAGTAGTTTTGTTAAATTTGGGGTGAGAGTTTGACTTTGGAGTACATATTTATGGAATAAATTCTAGCATTTTGAAGTTAGAACATCAGTAGGTATATTTGGCCTCTTGGAAATGTTAAGCCTGTCTTCTGCATGCCTATTTAAACTGCCCAACTGCTTAGTAATTGCTTTGTTATAGATGTAGAAAAAAGTTTATAGTATATCCCTCTCTCTACCCACATGTAATGGAGTATATGTTTTAAAAATTAAAACAGAATAATGGTATCAGATATGGTATCTGGGTGGTGATAACAGCAACTGTAGGGGTGATGGTAGGTGCAGTGGTAGTGGTTGTATTGAAGATGGCTGTGGTAGGAATGTGATGAGAATGTTGACTGGGGTAAGAACATTGGCTGTGGTGATGATGCTGGATATGGTGATGATGTTGGCTATGGTGACAATTCTGACTGATGAAATTCTATTGTGAAAGTGCTGGCTGTAGTGATGATGTGGACTATGGTAAGAATGTTGACTGGTGATGATGAGAATGTTGGCTGTGGTGAGGATGTTGGCTGTGGTGAAAATGTTGGCTGTAGTGAGAATGTCGGCTGTGGTGAGGATGTTGGTTGTAGTGAGGATGTTGGCTGTGGTGAGGATTTTGGTTGTAATGAGAATGTTGGCTGCGGTGAGGATGTTGGTTGTAGTAAGGATGTTGGCTACCATGAGAACATTGGCTCTAATGAGAATGCTGTTGTGGTGATGACCTTGGCTGTCATGAGGATTGTTGCCTATAGGGAGGATGTTGGCTGGTGGTAATGTTGGTTGTGGTAGTAATGTTGCCTGTTGTGACAATGCTGGCTCTGGTGGTGACATTGGTTGTGGTGAGAAGGTTGGTTGTGGTAAGGATGTTGGTTGTGGTAACAGTGTTGCCTGTGGTTACATTGGTGGGCTGTGATAGAGATGTTTGGTGTTTCCATATTCAGAGAAACATAGGAAAAGAGGTCATTTCTCTTAAAACTTCCTTTATAAAAGCTGTGGAAATCCTTGAAGGCACAGCATTCCCAGTTCCCCCAGCCAGCTTTTAAAGGCCCTAGTGCAGATAGCCCAGAGAGCAGCACCTGTAGATGAGAGCAAAGAGGGATGTAGTAGGAGTTTGCTTCTAGCTGTAGTCTCTGATTTCTTGATTATTTGTTCCTTTTATTACCAGAGTTGAATGTCGTTCTGAAATGCCTGCTAGGATATAAATTCTTGCCTTTTTTTCTCTACTGTTTTCTGTTTTGATTTTATCTGGTATCTCTTCTGTTGAGCTTATGGGTTGGTAATCATATTATTTGATTCCTGGAAGTTTACTACTCCTCTGGTTATTGCTAGGTTGCCATTATTTTTTATCTAACCATTGAATTATCTTCTCAAATATTTTTAAGCATTCTACTTAGAAATTTTAAAGGTTTTTTTTTTTTGCTCCTAAATAATTTCTAGTAATTTCACAATTGTTTTGGTTTGATTTGTTTTTGTGTACACCTGTGCATGCATATATGTATATGTATGTGCTTGTGGGGGGGAGGGTGTGGTATGTGTGGTGTATGTGTGTGGTATGGGTATGTTTTGTATGTGTATGGTGTGCATGTGTATGTTGTATGTAGTGTGTTTTAATGTGTGTATGATGTATATGTATATGTTTGTGTGATGAATATGTGTATGTGACATTGTGCGGCGTGTGTATATGTGTACATGATATGTCTGTTATGTGTTGTGTGAATGTATATGTGTTTGTAGGTGTGTTTAAGTCTCCCTTTCACATAGAGGCTTGTTCCAAACAAGGTGATGATTGACCATCCATTCTGACTTAACATGAAGGGCTTGGTTTGTTTTCTTGGAAGCTGTGTGGGTATGCTCATTGTTGAATTCGATCCTCCTACACATGTTAACTGAGGTCCTCCCAGACAGTAGTTAACTCAGGGTGTATTGACCACATGCTTTATCTTAAGGAAAGCTCTGGAATCCCCTAAGTACCTGAATTGATCACATATTGTGAATTCCCAGAATTCTCTTTCTGTTCTCTTGCTCTTACAAGTTTATTCGTTGACTGGCATTTGAGTTGAGGCTCTGCAAGAAGGGAACACACACATACAGACTATATGAGTTACTTTGAACAAAACTGTTTCAAGAACTTTTAATTTTAATCTAGTCCTTGATGGAATACTCAGCTAGCAAATGGCCAAGATAAAGGAATATGAGGCAGGTGGATATTAAAAGATGTGTGGCCATCCAGAAATGTGAGAGAGGAAAAGCAGCAAGAAAGTTACATATTGTCTAAAAGGAAGGAATGAAGAGTCATATATTTTTGAGTAAAAATTGTTATGGTTTCTATTACTATGAAGAGACACAATGACCATGGCAACTCTTATAAAGAAAACATTTAACTGGGGCTGGTTTACAGTTCAGAGGTTTAGTCCATATCTTCACAGCAGGAAGCATGGTGGCGTGCAGGCAGACACGGTGCTGGAAAAGGGGTTGATAGTTCTACATTTAGATCCACAGGTAGCAGGAAGAGAGTGAGACACTGGGCTTGACTTGAGCATCTGAGACCTGCAAGCCCACCCCCCCCAGTGACATACTTCCTCCAACAAGGCCACGCCTCCTTAATAATGCCACTCCCTATGGGCCTACGGGAGCCATTTTCATTCAAACCACCACAGTGGCCCAGGATGAAAGGGAAAGTGTATAACTGAAACTGCATAGGTAGGAAAATGTGAGCTGATGAGGCTGAAATATGCAATAAAAAGAAATGGCTGACCCTAGTGGCCACTCCATCTTTTTCCTGGTCCTGGAACTGAGAAAAAGGGTAACAAAAAAAAAAAAAAAAAAAAAAAAAAAAAAAAAAAAGAAAAGAAAAGAAAGAAAGAAAGAACAAAAGAAAGAAAGAAAGAACAAAAACAGGGTGGGGGTGGGGAGAGAGACAGAGGAGGAGGGGCGGGACTGTATGAAGCTGAGGAGTTCAGAACAGTCTAGAAGGGGCTGAAGAAGATGAAGGAAAGGCATTGAAGATGCTTTCAGAGGACAGCCTGCCTCAGCTGCTGTTGCTTTAATCAAGGAAACTGGCACAAACCCAGAACAGGAGGAAAAGAAAAGGAGAAACCCCCTAAAAGAAGACATTTAAATGTTTCATCATGACTAGTTGTGTCTTAAGAGTTTTTATGAAATATCAAGATACCACGTGGTGAATGTGAAAAACTACAGATGGGTTTGTCTAGGGTTTGAGCTATAATGAATCAGGAAAATCTACCTTCTAAAGAGAGTCTGTGACCCTCAGCTGCCCAGTTGTAAGGAGCAATATTACCATAATGTTTTTAATGCATAAGAACATTACACATCAGAACAGGATAGAATTCACTGTCAAGGCAAGGACATTTCACAACAATGTAGAGAGGGCGTTTTCTTTTAAAAAGCGGCAAAGCCTTCAGCTTTAAAAGGTTCAAAAAAGATGTGTGTTTATAAATAGACATGCACACAGGAAAGCGTGCTGCCTTTACAAGCTGCAACCACAGAGGCATGACCTGTTCTTAGCCCATTCCATTTCATCTACCCAAAAGCAGGTCCTTCCTTTCTTCCCTGAGAACTGTTCACAAGGTTTTCCCCACATTCACATTCGAAATCACTGGCATTTTACCAGAAAACCTCACCCATATCTTAAATGTGTCTTTAAAGGGGCCCAACCATTAAATATCCGGGACTCCAGAGCCTCCTAATTTGGGCACCATGGTTCATTTGACTACCTCAGAGTTTGTCCTTCCCTTTTGTTCCCATTCTCCTGCCCTTACTTCGGCTTCATGCATTCCAACTGCAGCCCGCGTGGTGTGGCGGAAGCTCGGTAGTGACCTCAGGGTCATTTGTGGAGTGTGCCAGCAGCCCTCATGTTTTCTGACATTTGCAGAGGGCCTTCTCCGACATCCAAAGGAGGAGGCATCTCCCTTCAGTGTGGCTCTGGAAGAGACCGTTAGCTCCATTTGGAACCAGCAAGGCAACCTGGGCTTCTCTGCCGCCCACGTGGAATGGTGGCACCTGACATCTGTTAGGGAGTTGAGAGTATTCACAGCACTTTCCTGCTGGACTCAGGAGGAGATAAAACGACCATCCCCGATGATAGCAGAGAGGAAATCTCCGAGTTCCCCTTCGTTTCTGGTGAGGATTGGCCCCTGGATGTCTTGCTGTCTTCCCAGGACACAAATCAGAAGATGGGAGACAAGCTGTGCCCACACTGCCAAGGGCACGGAGAAGACAGCCACACCGAGTGAGGCATAATCTACCTGTTTTCCATCCTGCTGGGAACATGTCACTGTCAGAGCCTCAGGTTCTTCACCTGGCCAGTGGGCCCTGCCAAACTCACTGAGGCTGTGTTGTCGTAAAACGAGATCACATGTGTGAGCTCTCTGAAAGGCAGTTGTGTGGTGCTGATTGCACTGACCTCTCCAGGAATCCCTCCCTCCTCCCTCCTCCCTCCACCCTCCTCCCCCAGGTCTCTGACCACAGTCTCTGCCCCCTCCCTGACATCACCACGTTCTGAGACATGCTTACTTGAGCATCAGTGCCTCAGAACGATAGCCATGGCAGCAGAAGCCTGGTAGAAAGAACATTCTAGTCTAGCTATGGGGGATTTTAACATTAGCAGCCTGTTTGCTGCCTCTGTGCCACAGGCCCCAATTCAGTCTGTGCATTAGTGGAGTAAGAACTAACAAAAGGGAGACAACATACACACGGCTGGCATTTGTTGAATTTAAACTAGGAAAATCAATCTCTTCACTTCTGGGAGGGGAAAGAAAAGTCCTCATGAAACTTAACTATTGGATGCTCATCTCATCCCGAGCTCTCTTATGCTGCCGCCGTTAATTAATCTGATCATCAAATGCATCCTCATTAGTAATCATCCCTCTGGAAAATAATGAGGCCACTGGATGAATCAGTGGAGGAGCCAGGGGTAGAAATCATGGCACCACCCTGCAGACCATTAGACTCATTTGCCTTCTGTGACCTTTCCTCACTTCTGCTCGGAGGAATCTCAGTTGTCCAAAAGCCTTCAGCCATCACCAGGATACTCAGGATACAGGACCTTAGTCCTGGGAGTAGTGTGATGACCTTTGAATGACCTTCCCTTTCACCACCTCCTTTGGAAATTGCCTCCTGACTCATGTGCAGTATTTATAGCGAAAAGGCTCTTCTCTTAAATATAGTAAATCAGAGTGGAGTTTCGCTGCAGACACAGTCTGGCTTCCTCTGCCCAACCATTGTCGTCTCTCTCCTTCCAGCCACAGATGCTAAAATGAATCCTTGCGGTCTGGCCTGTCTGCAATTCTGTATTGTCTGCCAGTGCACAGAAGCCCATCCCCCTCCCCACTGCCTCACCATAAAGCCCTGAGCCTGCTGGCACCGTGGCTGCCTGCACAGAGCAGGTGTCCTGCTCCCAGACAGCCTGATGCCATCTTCCACCTCCAGAACTGGGCTACAGTTGGGAGGGCATCCTGCTCCAAGTTTTCTCTGTGCAGCTGCTCAGAAGAGGCAACAGGGGGATTAGAACAACTTCTTTCTTATCTGAAATGAAGACCATGAAAGAGGAGAAGTCAGGGAGAGAGGAAAAGTAAGACAGTAGGTGGAATAGGGGAAAACATTTATTTGAATAGGTGGATGCATCAGAAGAGAAACAGAGGTAGTAACTGAGTTTCCCGGGTCTGTTTGGCCTCTTGGTTTTTGCTTCTCCATTCTGTGCAAAAATAAATGCTCAATTGAAGAAAATATGAAGGATGTATCCTGAAACATAGTTCATGTTGTCACTAACCAAAGTCTTTTTCCTATATGCACATATAAGAACACACCGAAATACTGACCAATGGGATAGCCAAACTTAGTCAGTTAAAGTTTCTGCAACTGTAACCAAAGTGTAGAAATTGGGAATTCAATTCCAAGATGTTATATCGTTAGTTAAAGACTATGTTCTCTCCTCCGTTTAACAAAGCACCCTGAAGAGTCATCAAGGGAAACTTAAACAGTGGTACTGCCCAATCTGTCCCTCACTTCAGTCAATCCATCAGTCCATCCACTTCAGTCAATCCATCAGTGAAAACGTCATCATCAAGCAGTTCTCACCTGTATGGTACTTCTTCAGTTTGGCTATGTCCTATCTAGATTTTTCTATCTAGTCTGTCTGTCTGTCTGTCTGCTCTATTTCTCCCCACCCCTTTCAATCTTCTGTCTCTTTTCCCCTTTCTCTTCCCCTCTCCCCTAGTTCCCTTTTCTCTCTCCTCTCTCCTGTTTCTCACCCCACAAGCATAACATGCGATGATCATTTTAGCAGAGAGCCGCAGCCTTCTCATTTTTTCAGAGTCCTGTAGAATGCTGAGAATGTGAAAGTACATGCAAGCTTTTGTCATCGATTTCTAAGAAGTATTACAGTCCTGCTTACAAATGGAAGGCCAGCACTGTGGCTTCTCAGAGCTTCCTGTTCTATTCTCTTGATCCATTCTGTTGACCACACCCCAGATAGCCACAGTCCAGATCTTAGGTCTGCCGCCCTAAGGCGCCCGAAGGCAGGTGTCACTAGGGTGTTCACTGAGTGGGTCTCAGTAGTAAGCACGGAGACTCTCACTAGCAACAGTGACAAATAACATGTTCCTCTTGTTGAGAAAAAGAACTGAGCACAAAGGAAGATTGTGAGATGCTACAATACAATAGAGAGCAACAAAAGCAAATATTGTTTATTTGAAAGATTACTAAAATAGAAAAAATTGATGTTATTGATCAGTTTGAAGTTACCTGGTAAGCAACATTAAATGCAGACAAGGTTATACCCATAAACCCAACAGATGAGCTCATGAGGACAGCAAGAAGAGCCTTGTGACACTCTTTAAAATGAGACAATGAGACTTGTAAGACCAAGTATCTCTATCAACATCTAATCAGAGAAAGTTGAGAGTCTGGCTGATCTAAATCTTAAGAATTGAGTTAGCAGCGTTAGTTTTGTATGCCAGGAAGAGATACAAACTGCTTTAATGGGGCAAGGTTTGCATCCGTCCCAGGGCAGGTGCTGCTGGTCGTTCAGAATTCCCACAGCCAAAGTGGGAAGAGAAGAACTGTCCTCGGCTAGTTTAGAAGGCAGGTGTGCTCTGTTAACCATAGGGCTGTGTGGCGCAGGGAAGGGATTCAGCCAGTCTCCTTTATGAACACAGTTGTAATGGCTGTAATGATTGAGGGTTTCTGTTGCTGCCGCGCTGTCGTCCTTTCTCCCGTGACTATCACTGCAAGTGGTGACACTGAGATTGAGACAGAGGCTCTCACATCTGAGATCAGACTGGGCTGTGTAGAGAGGCAGGGCCAGCATGGGTTACATAGCAAGACCCTGTCTCGTTTAAAACAGATAAATAAAAGAATCTGCACTTTAAAGCAGAGAGAATCCAGGATAGTCCACAGGCTAAACAGTTGCAGTGGGATCACCTTCCCCTCCTAGAAATGGCCTTTAACTGCTATTGCTCTCTCCTGACCTGGAGGAGTGACCCAGGAGGAAGAACAGTTGAAACCTGGAGTTTGGGGTCTGTAGTTACTGTGAGACTGCAAACGGGAATGTTCCAAACTGGCCGAAGTTGAGGGAAATTAGCAGACTGGCTCTGCCTCTACTTCCTCGGTCCAGTTACAGAGTTTTCTCTGGAGCTATCTAAAGATTCAAAACACAAAATATAGGGGCTGGTCTTCCCTCCTGGGCTGGATTAGTCAAATAGTGGTGCTAAGAACCATTGTTGACGATGCAAGAATGAACGCTGGATTAGCTCTCAAATGTCCAAAGTAGATGAGACCCAAGATGTCTTACAAAACCCCCTCCCAAAGGAGACCTCAGCAGTTTTTCCTCAAGTCACCCATGCAGGGTATTCCAGCCCGCCTCTCTCACCATGACTGAGTTAGGAGTACTACAAAGGAGAACGTCTCTCTTGACCTTTGCGGCCCGTTGCAAGACCCATCTGTTCCATCCTGTCCTCATCTGACTGAAGTAAATGGCCAATCTGGCTGGAAAGCAGGTTAATATCTTAAATCTCTGTACATGTGTCCAGAGGTTAGGGTGATAACCAGCTCACAAAACTGCAGGGGGAAAGTGGTAAGAATAAATGAATGTCAGCAAATTGGATTAGCATTTGTGGAGGAATTGCCAGCGCAGGCAACAGAGAGGAAGGAGCTATCCATCCCTACTTCAGCTGGGCATCTGACACCTTCTCTTGTGAAATACATGAATGGTGTTAATTCATGTCGGGTTGGCCTTCTGTGCTTGGAAGCTCAGCAGAAGGGAGACTACTAGCACGGCTAGGGTGGGGCAGACAACAGCCCTTTCTTCTGAGTACCAATCTGCAATCCCCAGTACCGCCCACTCATGTTTGTTAAAAGCTACTTGACCCGACTGGGTCTTACTGCTGCCAGTTTTACAAAGAGGATAATGACAGTACTTTATTTAACTCAGTTCCTTTGGCCCTTCAAGGAACCTCGCATTACTTAGAGGGTGTACCTTAGTCTCATAATATCCCACGGGTAAATACTGTTTACTTAACTTCTGAAGAACATGAAAAACAGGAAGCTGAGATGATTCTGCAAATGATCTATGAAGAAAAAGCATCCAAACATGAGAAAATAGGTTTTGAAGCCTTCTCAACTACTTTCGCATCTCTCTTCCCCTCTGCTCAGGGTTGAAGAAATTAATTGCTATGTTTCTATGCAATGCTGCCTCAGTCCTCATGAGGCACTTTTGATGGAGAAATGGCAAGCAAAGCAGGGAGATCAGAGATGCAGAGTGGCTTGCTCGAGGCTGCACAGCACATCCCTCTGAAGTCGTGGTGTGTTGCATATTTGCCCTTATGCCAACCCTGAGCTGTATTTCCTTTCAGAATAAAGTTGCCTCATAGGAACATAGGATATCATGACAAATAACTCCAGTGGGTTACATGAATTCCAGAAGTTATGTCTTCCCCCACAGTCTCTTCCCAGGGCATATTCAAGTAAATGGAATTGTCTTTTAAAACATCAGATAAAACAGTTCGTACCAGCTTCCAGCTGACAATCCAAGGTCGATGTTTACCTCTCTTAGGTGACAGATGCCTCTAGTAGGAAGTACCTGTGCACACTATGAGTAGACACCTAGCAAGCCTTTGCCTCCCTAAATGGCATTCTTTTCTGTGATAATCATTAAACTAAAGTGTAATAGTAATGGCGAAGAAATATATACAGGCTCGAGGTTGTCTTGTGGTGAAATTCAGCTATATTCATGTCTACAAAAACATGATATAGTACAAGGAACAGAGAAACACAGCAACTAACTCTATCATTAATAAACCCACCAGTTTGAACGTAGATCCTCTTTGGCACTAAATAAAAGTGTGCAAATCATTATCTCCTAAATAAAAGCATATTGCCATGAAGCCAAACAAAGGCGAAAGCACAGTGTTAGGTGACTACTAATTATGTCATGGATGCAACATGCTGACTTGTCTCCTAGTTCTAAAGAGAAGAGTTTAAAAAGAACACACTGCAATTTTTAAAATAGTAAACATTTGATGTGAGTGTTCAGCATGAGAACTGAAATGTGTACCTCCCATTTGGAAAACAACAACAGGCAGGACTTCATGGCTCTCTGCCTCACTTTTAGATTTTAAACAAAGATTCTTGAAGTTGTCCTGTTGGGTGATTCAGTGTGGCTCAGGCTATGTAGTAAGTGTACTGTCAATGTTTATTTTGAATCTATTTTTGAAATGCAAAATGTGTGTACTGTAAAAGCAAGTATACATGATTCTGGGTCAAAAACAAATGTGTGTTGGGACTGGAAAAACAGCTGGGCAGTTAAGAGTGCTTAATGTTCTCTGGGTTCAGTTCCTGGCACCCCCATAGTGACTCATAACCACTTGTAATTCCAACCAGGTGATCTGGCATCCTTTTGGAGCTTCTGCATGGTTCAACTACACGTCACCCACATAAACTCAAACAGGCACACATACACATATAAAACTGATAAATGGATATTTTTTAAAAGATGTGTAGAAGAGTCCTTCTGTGTGTGAAGATAGACTGGGGAGGGGCTGGAAGATGGCTACATCAGACATGCAAGTATCTTTGTGGAAGAGTGGAATCTTAGTCTGAAGACTGACTATGTCTCATTAAATTTCCACTGGAAAAAAAATCCTTCAGCATTAGATCAATAGATTTTGTGAAGGAGTAGTTTGTTGCTGATTTTGCACAGATTTGCTTGTATGCTGTGATAATGAATGGACCTTTGGTTACTTCAGTTATTGTCTAAAATTTCAGTATTGCTATATTGTACTCCTGTACCTCAGTCTAACCACTTGGAGGTAGAGACCCTATCTCTACTTCCTGCAAGTCTAACCCCCAGGCCTTGCATCTTAGCCGCTTCCTATGCTTTCCCATTCCTCCCCATGGCTCTAGCAGTCTTATAAAAAAAATTATGCCACCCTTAGGAAATTTTGTTTTGTTCAAGGATTCTTGGATCCACCTCACACATAAACAAACACACCTCTCTATAGCAGGGGAAATCTTATTTTATTAAAGGCCAACCCTAGAGAATCTGGACGGCTTCAGCTCAGAGGTACCATTGTCTGCAGGCTCTTCTCACTTCTCCTGACCCAAACATCTTGGAAAATCTCTCCCTTGGATGTTCACAAACATCTTTCAGTTCATGCCCTTTCTGGGACTTAGGGAATGGGACCCCTCCAGCAGACTGTCTTTGGGGAAAACAAGGTGCTTTGTGTTTCAGAACCAACCCCATGAGAACCCGAACCTACTTCTGCTTTCTCACTGATCTTCCTAGCTGTCTGAAGCAGCCAGGGTACCAACAGACTTGCCTCCGGGTTTACTATCATAATCCCTCAGGGGCTGATCCCCAGAGGGCATGCACCTGGCCATTCAGCTCTGGCATTAGGATCTTAACAGGAGGGTCAGAGGTTAGGGCCGTGCTTCAGGCATCCCTGGGCTGTAAAGGAAGCCTATTCCCATCAACAAGAGATAGCCTTTCTGCCTAGCAATGAGAATGGCATTTAAAATTCAATATCAGGAAAGATATTGACGAGATTAAGAGCCTGGAGGAATTGATTTATGAGGAAAGACCCAAGGAATTAAATATGTATAGCCTGGTGTAATAGGATATTAGCCCTGAACACAATTTCATTTCTAAGATCCAGCATTCCCGTTATCAGTCATCGGAATGAGGCCTTCTCTCCAGATGTCCCTCCCCCAGGGGTCACCCTGCCAGAGGCAGAGGAAGGGAGGGACCAGGATTGATACCAGGGCCACCAGCTTGGTTCCCCTCAACCTGATGTAAATTGAAGTGCATTTTCATCCCCAGGTGGGAACAGATGACATTTCCAACTAGAATAGATCTTCGGTAGTCTTATTGCCTCTTGCAATGAGAGAATTCCAGCTAGTTCCATCTCCCCCTGTTTTGCAGGTACTGGGTTATAAATGCTGATCTTTCCCTTGAGCCACATTTTCCTCCTTTGTCAGGTACACAACTCCACATGCTTGTGTTTAGGTTATAGCCTTAGCTCTCGGGTTGTGAGCATATGTGCTTGAATTCTACATCTCAACTTTTCCTCCCAGTTGGATCCTGGCTCGGGATTTTCAGGCATAGGGTAAAACATGCTCACATGACCCGAGCTCCCCCACCCCCCCACCTCCCCACCCCCACCTGCAGGGCATGAGGTTGACATTCCTCAAGAGGCTCAGTGCCAGTACTAGCCAAAGCAGAACAAAGAGGGAGTACTTCCCTAGGGCCCCAATAGGTGTGTCCAGGTGAAATGTCACACTAGAAGGACAGAGTTAAGGAATGTGTGCTCGAATTTCAAGGCTAGAGCTGGTCAACATGCTGACAGAGCTGACCCCATATACAGTTGTGTTGCAGGCTGAAATAATTGAAGAAACTGGATTGGAGACAAGGCACATCAACACAGCAAGGCTGGATGCGCACAGCCATTCGAAGTGCTTCTTCTGTGGATCATTCAGTCATACCCACCACGGTCCAGGGTGGATATTCCTCCAGGAAATCCCTGACCTCACTTCCTTAACTGATATTCTACTGGCCTTCAGGGCATGCCCCACTGACGAGAGCATCTGATTTATAGCAAATTTGTGAAGGTAGAATAATTTTATTAAAGCTGAGTCAAATATCACTGATCGTGTTGAGTTTCAGTTAGTGACATTCCATGGATTCAAAGACTGAGTGGCTTTGTTCTAGGGGAACAAGTGGTTTAAAGGCAAGTCCCTGAGCCTGTTCTACTGACATGGAATCCTCAACCTCTCTGTAAAGTACACTGGCCATAGTCATTATTAGAGTACATTGTGTTGCCCCAATTTAGTTACTGTGTTTATATTAACATCCTCTTGACCCGGCATTTTGAAGCTGGAGTCCCTGTTGTTGTTGTTATTGTTTTCTGTATCCTCCATGTTATCTACCCCAGTAGGAAGCTCAGGGTTGGCTGAAGAATAGGTACTAACAGAATGTTTTAGGTATGAATGTAGAGCTAAGCTTCAGGTGGTAGCCTGAACCAAGGACAAGAGGGAGGGAGACAGGGACACACGAGGCACTGAGTCACTCTCACTAGATCCACCTGGTATCATGAGGTCCACTTAACTTTTAGAAAGGATGTTCACTCCTGCCACCATGGAAAGCACAAAATCAGCATTGTATTTCAAGGTCTTCTCCATTTTATGACATCCATCACCTCTATCCCCCAGACACTCTGAAGGCTGCCAGTGAGTCCTGAGCTCTCGGCACTGCACGTGACCATTTTCAAGCCAGTGGTGTTGGTGTGCTCCATACATGTCACATACCCTGTCATATGTGACCCCATGGACTCTAGCCTTATATCATCTGCTAACATTATTCGTTATTCTGGCTGCAAAATTACAAGATTTAGGAAAGACAAACACAAGGAAGGCTTTGCAGTTTTGAAAGGAAAACTCAGCCCACCATACAGATCATAGAAGTGCTTACAATAACGTCTCCCTCAGGCTCGTTCCTAAGAGGGAATGATGAATGCCTAAGTTCAGGCCGTTGCTAGGTGGATTCTACGTTTGGCATGTTCTGATTTCCATTTAAAATTGATGGTGCACCATGGTTGCCAAGGTAGAAATTGCAGTTTGAGGTAAGAAAATTGTGCAAGTAGTAGGTCTTTCTCAGACAGCAAGGCCTCAGGTACATGACTTCCATGTGCCTATGATTCTCTCCTCTGTTAAAGGAAAAAAAATCCCTGAAATGGAAATGCGACCTCACTTATTCTAGGGCTCCAAATAACATTTGTAATGCCGTTTGAATTGGTTAGAAAGGAAGACCCATTATACACCAAAGCCTCCATCCCCAAAGAGCATTACAAATGATCTTATTAAATCCATGGCCTAGAAATATCAAGCCATGTCAGGTGCAGCATTTATTTACCTGCTTGTTGTCCGCCAGAGTGTTTCCACTTGATTGGCATATGGATAATTGTCTAATTGGAACACGCTCAGTTGTAACCACCCAAGAATGTAATAGTGCATCTGTTTAATGCCATACTCTCAAATGTTAAATTAAAATTGTGCTGCAGTCAGCCAATCCAAGCGGGAGACACTTCTGATTAAGTTCTAGCTGCCTGTGAACGTCTGTAATTGAGGCATGTTGGTACTTAAAAATTCAAACCAGAAAGAATATCACCCAGTCTCATAAATTTCAATGCAAAGGGCCAGAAAAGCTGACTTAAATTGTCTAGTTGTAAACTATCTCCCTGTTTTATAGGGTGCCTGGTCAAATGAAGGGTAGCAGTTTGACTCACCACTGTTTTTGAATACATAAATACTAGTTTCTCGAGTTTATACTTCGTAAACCAAAGAAAGTGTTACTTTTGTAACAAAACACTATAAGGGCACTGGATTTATTTTTCCTCCAGCGGAAGTTTCCTTGGGGGAGAGTGGGACATAGGGAATAAATAACATAATTATAAATCCATTGATTGGAATTATTTAACCTTTCAGGAACTATCCTTCAGATTAAGGATAGCTAGAACTGCCAGAGTAATGAATCAAATATGTCAAATGGAGCCATAATTTTATGCCAAGAGCAATACATTACCCTGTGAGGGACCGTTGGATAGTTTTTGTTGCTTCTCTTTGTGGAGTCATAGTTGAATTGAATAGAAGAATTAGAACAAGCACTCATTCATCCTTCCATTCATTACTAATTTACTAGCTACTGTATACTGGATGAGCTGAGTTGCTGACTTAGCATTGACAGAACTCATCTAGTTGAGGACATGGATATAAACATGGACAGACACAGAGGCAAGTGCTTTGGACATAGAGAAGGAAGACCAACTCATGATATTTTGATGGCTGAAAGATGTCTCCAAGAAGAACTCAAGGTGTACTAGAGCCCTATGCCAACTTGACACAAGCTAGAGCTATCTGAAGGGAGAGAAACTCAGGTGAGAAAATGCCTCCATATGATCCAGTTGTAAGGAATTTTCTTAATTAGTGATTGATGGGCGGTGCCATCCCTGGGCTGGTAGTCCTGGCTTTTATAAGAACTCAGGCTGAGCAAACCAGTGAGCAGCACTCCTCTGTGGTCTCTGTACTAGCTCCTGCCTCCAGGTTCCTGCACTGTTAGAGTTCTGTCCTGACATCCTTCAGTGGTGAACAGTGGTGTAGAAGTGTAAGTCTAATAAGCCCTTTCCTCTCCAAGTTGTTTTTTGATCGTGGTGTTTCATCAGAGCAGGAGAAACCCTAGCCAAGACACAACGCTATTGTATTTAATTGTGTTGAATTGCCCTGGACAGTGATTCAGAGGCCAAAGAATATACAGTATCTTTAATCTAGGGAGCCTTTTAATTCTTGTGGGGTTGCAGAATGGATGTCAGAGGAACAGGCAGAATGCAGACAGGACCTGGGGGCATCAGTGAGAACAAGGCTAGGGTAAATAGCAGAGCGGACAGGGTTGTAAGGAGGATACCTGTGGAGGAGGAGAGGGGTGGTTGACAGGTGGACAGGATATGTGTTAACAGGCACAGTTTGAAACATACTTAGCTATGAGGCCTGTGCATATGGAAAGAAAGAGCCTAACGGGCCAGCTTTGTAAATTTGTAAAACGCCAGCATCCATAGTATGCAAGCTAAAGCCATGGGCACAAATAGGGTCGCTGCAGAGAGCATGTGGAGAGAAGGAAAGAGGCTGGCAACATCAGAGCAATTGGAATGCAGTGCTAGGGACTGGAATCACATTGCGGTCAGAGAGGAGTAAAGGAGCATTGAAGGTAATAGTGATTCCTGTCCCAGCTACTCATTCGTGTTATCTGCAGAGACGTAGGAAAGTAACCAACGCCTGGTTCCCACCTGTAGTCACTGGAGTTAATCGGGCTCCAGTAGGTCCCAGAAAGCTGTATTTTTAATACTCCTCAGGCATTATTGGCATATAGGAGGAATGAAGACCCACTTGTCCTTGACTGTCCTTTTAAGAAATGTAATAAAACTCAGAACTTGGGAACATCTGGCGAGGGGAATAGAAAATGGGCATTTTTAAAACTGAAGGGCTCTCTCCTAAGTGGCTTCAGGGACTGACCTGACTGGAACAGGGAGTGAATAAAGAAAAGATAAACACAGGAACACACAGAAAAGCTGGGAATCATGTGAATTAGGCTCTCGGGTGGAGAAGCTGCAGCACCTCCCAGAAAGCTCGATGTCTTTATTATGTACAGCTGAACAAGGGGGGTGGGATTGTTCTATTCAGCTGAACAAGGGGGTGGGGTTATTCTATTCAGCTGAAAAGGGGGTGGGGTTATTCTATTCAGCTGAAAAGGGGGTGGGGTTATTCTATTCAGCTGAAAAGGGGGTGGGGTTATTCTATTCAGCTGAACAAGGGGGTGGGGTTATTCTATACAGCTGAACAAGGGGGGTGGAATTATACGACACAGCTGAACAAGGAGGCAGGGTTATCCTATACAGTTGAACAGGGAGGAGGAGAGGCCTGTATGGGAACAGGCTTCAGGCTGTAAACATCCAATGTTCGTGGATATGTTCTGCACACACTGTCAGCATCTACACAGAGACCCATAGAATATTTTGCCATCCCTCAGAGCCTCAATTTGGGAAGGCTTTACCATTCCCATGGATCTGAGACAATGGGGTCCTTGACATGACCATGCCCATGACAAATAATACACAGCCACTCGGGAGTTTACTCGATTGCTACAATAAAGAACCTGTAGATCCTATTACTGACAAAAAAAAATGAGAAGTGTTTTTTTCTGTGTGTGGGAATGGCAAGTGCTTCTGCACAGAAATCCTGTGGGTCAGCTTCCACATACTAGCTCTAAGGCATGCCTTTGACCTAGAAGTTCCGTGGCTAAATGAGTGTCTGCACTAGTACACTCCACTGTGGTCTTGTGCAGACTAGGGAAACTGGTGGTCCTGATTCTCCATTGGGAGGGCAGACTGGGTAAGTTGTTTCCATGTACCCTGTAGATGCAATACAAAAATGTTAACGTGGGTGGATCCAAAAAATGTAAATCATAATTGAAAATGTAGAAACTTGACAATAATCCAGAAAAACACATGCAAAACATCAGCAATGTATGTGTTTCAGAAAAAAAAAAGTTCAAATAAAAGTCTAGATGTTATAAGCATTATAGTGATCATCTACATGAGAAGAAAAGGGAATAGGCCTGAAAGGGATTGAGGATTTAGCTCAGTGGTAGAGGGCTTGCCTAGTAAGTGCAAGGCCCTGGGTTCGGTCCTCAGCTCTGGAAAAATAAAAGGAATTTTGTTTAAAAGTACAATTCCTTGCAAGAATGAGATCATATGGAGGCCTTAATTGGAGGTCAGGGGAAGGGTGTGTGTGTGTGTGTGTGTGTGTGTGTGTGTGTGTGTGTATACAGATGAGATGGGGTATGTGTGTAGGAGGTGGGTGGGTGTATGTGTGTACAGATGAGATTGAAGGTTCTACCAGGTATCTGTATGTGTCTCTGTGTGTGTGCATGTGTGTGAACATGCAGATGAGATGGAAGGTTCTACCAGGCTTCTCATTTATTTAATGTTGATAGTAACACTTAAAAGTCATATCCAAGTCTTTTCCCAATCTTAAGTTCATTTGACTTTTTTCCCCCTTGAATTACTAAAACAGTATGTGCCCATTGCAGATTCAGCAGAAAGTTAACAAGCAAGACTAGCAACAGATCACAGACTAGTTCCTGTGGAGACAGTGTCCACATCCTCTCCTGTGCATGTGGCCAAATGAAACATTCCTCTGTAACCTGGCCTGTCTTGTTGAGTGGTGCGTTACTATGTACTCCTCCATGTCCAGGGTTTGTGCACCTTCCCAGTGCAGACAGTGTACACAGATGACCTCAGTGGATAAAATGCAGTGAGCAGAAATACAGAACTCTTCCTTTAAAAGCAATTTCTTCTTCATTTTGCTCGCTTGGATTAAAAATTGGATTTGAAATATTTTTAAAAATGTGTGTGTGAATGTGTGTCTGTGTGAGTGTGTGTCTGTGTGAGTGTGTGTGTCTGTGTGAGTGTGTGTGTCTGTGTGAGTGTGTGTGTCTGTGTGAGTGTGTGTGTCTGTGTGAGTGTGTGTGTCTGTGTGAGTGTGTGTGTCTGTGTGAGTGTGTGTGTCTGTGTGTGAGTGTGTGTGTCTGTGTGTGAGTGTGTGTGTCTGTGTGTGTGTTCGTGTGTCTGTGTGTGAGTGTGCATGTCTCTGAGTGTGTGAGTGTGTCCTGAGTGTGTCTGTGTGTGCGTGTCTTTGAGTGTGTCTGTGTGTGTGTGTTGGGGTGATATGCATAGTTTTTGTTTCAGTTTGTTATTTAGTTTTTGTGAGCACTTCCTATGCCCAGCTCCACTAAACCCGGTGGTATTGAAGATTCAGTGCAGTCCTGAGTCCTGTTCATAAGCTTGGAAAATCCAGCATGAGGGTTCCCTTGAACTCTGTGATTAGCTACTGGCCAGCTGATCTGTGGCCTGATGCTGGAGTCAGCCCCTTCACTGCAGGAACACACTACGCCTTCACATCCCTAGAGGGGCATTAGTCATGTACCACAGCAGGAAAATATGCTCTTCTGTGTTTTCAAACTGGTCCTTTGTCGTCAAGAGGCTTTGACTAGACATCGCTGTTTCCAGGGTCTGATCTGTAGCTCTTGAATGTATTCCCTAGCCTGTGTCGCATTAACCTGGAAGAGTCAGTGCAGGGTGGTCCTGGGCCTTGGGCAGACGGGATAAGCCTCCATTTGAGCTACAACGGATAGGGCAAGGAAAGCTGGAAGCTTACAAAATCCCTTCAGTGGCCCTGCTTGAAAACTGTGGTGTAGGCCGTAGCTTAGTGTTTTGACAGCTTGTATCAGCAGTTTTCTCAGCTGATCTATGGATTGCAGTTGGGCTTCCGTCCTGCTGATTCAATAAAACATCTCAGTCACAACAGAGAAAGTAGAAAGGGCTTTTGTGGCCCTTGCCACATGGGGAAATGGCTGTATGGTATGGAAATCAAGTAAACCTGAGAGGGTAGGCTGTGTTTTAATTTTTAGTTTCTTTTTTAGAAGAAGTGTTATTCTCTCTCTCTCTCTCTTCTCTCTCTCTCTCTTCTCTCTCTCTCTCTCTCTGTCTCTCTCTCTCTCTGTGTGTGTGTATGTGTGTGTGTGTGTGTGTGTGTGTGTGTGTGTGTGTGTGTGTGTGCGTGCAGACACTCATAGAAGCCAGGAAAGAACATTGGATTCCCTGGAACTGCAGTTTCTGTTAACTTCCTGCCCTGAGGGTCCTGGAAACCAAACCTAGGTCTTAACATCTGAGCCATCTCTCCAGCCCCTTATTCTTCATGAGTCAGTTTGTTTTATAAACATGATTCTGTGATTTTTTACAGATACTCATTGGTCAGAAGGATATAATGGTGTCTTCACAGATAATAAATAACATTATATATACAGCCTCTTATGTGTCCAAAACTGCAATGCTCCTTACTGTTTGTGGGGGAACCTGTCACAGAAAGTTAGCTGGTGTCCAGGTGATGGTGGCACACGCCTTTAATCCCATCACTCAGAAAGGAAGGCAGAAGCAGGCAGATGTCTAAGTTTGAGGCCAATCTAGTTTACAAAAGTTAGCTGGAGTCTAGATGAAGCTTTGTGCTTAAAAACAAACAAATAAAACCCTTACTGTTTGGAGGATATTTTGATCGCCTTACATTCAGCTGAGCTTTGCCCCAACCCCATTACACTAACTATCCACTGATTTTTTTTGCAGCAATTGCTGGCCATCCAGGAGGAGCTGAACAACAAGAAGTCTGAACTGGAGCAGGCGAAGGAGGAGCAGTCTCACACCCAAGCATTGCTGAAAGTCCTCCAGGAACAAGTAAGTGAGGAGTATCTGTTCGGATCTTCGAGACACTGCAGACACACACTGTCACACTCACACACACACACAACACACACACACACACATACATACCCCCCCCCCCCACACACACACACACACACACGGGGCTCAAGGGAACCTGCAGGAGGCTAGTCCGCCTTGCAGTTCTGCCCTGTAGTAGCATCTGTTCAGATCTTCGAGACACTGCAGACACACACTGTCACACACACACACACACACACACACACACACACACACACACACACACACACGGGCTCAAGGGAACCTGCAGGAGGCTAGTCCGCCTTGCAGTTCTGCCCTGTAGTAGCATTTGTGATGGCATTCTCAACCTCTCTGCCCCGAGCCCTCGTATCTCCTGTGATGATCCCAGCTCACCCAAGTTCTGGTATTGTTTCTTCCAGAAGACAAATGATTTTTGATAGCATTTTAAACTATTGGCAGGGAAGCCATGTTCCAAAATAAGCCCCTTGTTTCTCTTCGGTCAAAGCGCAAGGGAAATGAGTTTAGCATAATCTACGATGCCTTTACACACTCGTGACTAAAAGGGGGCTGATGGAGAGAGACGTTAAAAGTGTATTTTCTTGTGTGTCAGGCCACTTATCTGTTCCTGGTGAGCCACAGAATTTCCATTTGCAGTCTGGGAAGCTGATGGCTTCCTTCCGGCTCTGATAGGGAAGCAGAGCCTGTTGTTGGTCAATGCATGGGGAAGTATTGTCACGGAAGCAAAAGATGGGTCAGCAGAGTGAAACCCAAGCCCCATTGTCCCTGCTGAAGAAGCCTGCACACCCTGGAAGCCATTCCCCATATCTGGCCTTGGTTTTCAGGCAACATGGGATGAAGGCTAATAAGGTGTGTCAGACAGACAGCAAGCCCAACCCTCTTTAGCCAAAATATAGATTGTTTTAAAATTTCCACTCAAATACACTTATAATAACTTTATTTATGCCATATAAATACTTATACAAGAAGTGTTTTAGCCTGGTGGTGGTGGCACATGCCTTTAATCCCAGCACTAGGAGGCAGGCAGATCTCTGAGTTCAAGGCCAGCTTGATCTACAGGAAAAAGGTTTCAGTCACCTGTTACTCAGTCACTTCATGACTGACTTGGAATTTTAAAAATATATTTAGTTAGTCTTCACTGAAAGTAGAAACACCTGTGAGGGGAAGGGGGTTGTAGTTAGTGCATAAACATTCCTGGATTTGGAGGAAAAGGTTTTATAAACACAACTGTATTCATGCAGGTTCGATAACACAGAGGCTATGATAGTTGGACCTGAAAACTGTGGCTAATGAAGTCCACAGTGGCAGCCTTCCTAGGATGTCTAATGGCACTGTCACCCTCCCTGTGACATTATTAAAGCAAAGTCTATGTCTGACCGGGACCTCACAGACAGAACTTTGAGACCGCAGTGGTCTCTGTGGTTTTCTGTTGTTTCAGGGTTTTTGTTTTTGTCATTTTGGGTTGGGGAGCTTGTTTTTGTGTTTTACAGAGCATTTACTGGAATGGTTGTCATGTATTTCTCATTTTTCTAGATGAATCAAAGACTATATTCTGATTTAAAAGTTAAACCCACTTAACCAAAAGAGAGGAGTTGTGCAGAACGTATTAAGCGGGGCTTGCTGGGCTGTATTTAAAAAGCAAAGCACATGCCCAGCCATTGGTAGAGCATCACACTTCACTTTCCATTACTTTAAAGGGGGGGGGGGGAAGAGACTGAAAATAACTGGCAACAACCAAAATTGAAAAGACCTATAAAGTATAACTGGGGGAAGGGGGGGCTTTTCCATCTGCAGTGGTAATGTGACACGAATGGCTTTTTCCGTGCAAAGGCACCAGGAGTATCTGAGCCCAAGGAGACTAGGGATACACAGCAGCCAGAGGTATCTGCACTATTCTCTTTACTCAGAGTTAGCTTGCAGACCCCTGCCCTGCCGTCCCAACCAGCCATGCAGAAGGCAGCAGGATGCGGTGGACATGTTACTTCTCTGTCTGGGCAGCATTGCCCTTTCCCAATGCAGTCTCTCCCACATACCTACTCACATGCCTAGGATTTGTGTAGAGTCACTGTAAGTGAGAAGGTCTTTTTCATGCCATCATGGATAAATGGCCTTCACAAACACACACACACACACACACACACACACACACACACACACCACACCACACCATACCACACCACACAGGGAAACATATGTCCTCACTGGAATTCTGCTATTAAAAGCAACTGTCTCGGCTGGGAATCCTGACAAGTCCAGATCTTGAGGGTAGATTCTCAGGCTTTACCCCTGTAGGGAGGGACACGGTCACCTCTGTGCTAGTCAGCTCTGTCCCGTGACTTACAGCTTCCTAGCCCCACCCGTTCCACAGACTCTTGCCCTTGTCCTCATGGCAGTGAAGAGAGCATCCTACACTTAAGGGATGTTCCCTAACCCCTGTCTCCCAGGCCTGGAAAGATGTCCATCTCCAGGAGGGGAGCACCAGGCCAAAGGCATAGGCAGCAGCTTGCAGGGCAAAGCAGTAGGGCCAGGAGCCTCCACTGCAGGAACCCCCTGGGTGCAGGAAGTAGGAAGAGGCAAGTGTGCTGTCACAATGGCCACACTGTGTACTGGGGACACTGGAACACATTCAACAGGCAGGACAGCACCTGTTGTGTGTGTGCTGGTAAACATGAGGTCACAGTGGCCTTGTGAAAATAGTCTTTTATTTCTGCTGAGGAAGAACAAAACCTCCTGAGCTAAACACACACACACACACATACACGCACGCATGCACAAACATGCACAAACATGCACAAACACGCACTCATGCACACAAAGTTACCAGACAGAGGGAGATGAGCAGAAAGGGGACTGAAGAGGAAGAATAATTCCATAATAAGAAATGTTTAGCCAAGAAAGGATAATATGTACAAATTCTCCTTGTATGCTCTGGTAAATGATGTACTGTGGTCTGTGCATATCCTACATTGTCCCCATGCCCTTGAATTGTGAAGCATCCAACCATTGATGTATCCTTAAGAAAGAGGGGACAAGTTTTTATTGCGGTTAATTGGGTAAACATTAACGTGACAATGAGCCAAACAGCCTTAGATTCATAGTCCGCTGCTTCACCCTCAAACCCTCCTGTCGCCATGCCTTTAGCAAAACCTCTCTCTTGACACGGCTTTCTTACAAAAGCTGAAGGCATCCCTGAAAACCTTGTGATTCTTTAATTTTAATATGCACAAATAGTCACAGAGAAGCAATGTTCTGAATCAAGCACAGAGGTATATATGATTTTTATTTTCTTCCAATCTTTATTGAGTCCTTTCCCACCATGAATGTTTTCTACTGGGCAGAAAGAAAGGTACTGGCATCGCTGCCTGAGCATCACACGCTGGGAAGAAAGGTGGCCCAGGTGCCAGGCCAGCTCTTCCTGGTCCTTTGCCCTCTGTCACCACAGGCCTACTATGAGTCAGGATGGGATGAATGCCAACTCTAAAGGTTTCCTGAAATCTCCCATAACCTGTTACTCTAGAGCAGGTCTGGGTGCTGTTAAAAATCTCATTTTCAAAAGAATTTTATTTTTAAATCTTCCTGGTTCTTCTCTCGAAAGACTCGAGCTGTCTTTCTGTTACGCCGTATCAGTCATCCAGCCCTGCCCTCACAACGTGCACAGCAATACTGCAGCATGTTCTGGGGCTGCAAGCCTGTCACTCCCCAGTGATCGTTAGCATAACGTCCATTAGTTGACAGGAACTTGCAAATACCGCAGGATTTAAATTAATGGCAATCCCACCAGGAAATGAAACCATTTAGTATTCTGAAGAGCCAATTTTATGTCTTATGTCTATAGAATTGTTTTCTAATCTTGCTTAAGAAGTAATGACCAAGATCCCATTTATTTATTTATTTATTTATTTATGCCAGCCCTCAGGCTTTATAAAATATTGGCCACAAACGGGTTTCAATAAGACTCACTATAATCTGTGTTCCATCTGTCTGTCCTGGAAAGTTTGATAAAATGCAGCCTCAGATGCATCAGAGTTAACAGGATGTTGTATGCCTACTGAATATGGTTGCTTATTCTTTGTTGTTGTTTTCCTTTAAATGTTGCAGTTAAAAGGCACCAAGGACTTGGTGGAGACGAATGGCCACAGCCACGAGGATGCAAATGTAGGTACCACCACCTGGTGTTTGCACTTCTTGCTGGATGTTGGTTGATCCCCTGGACCATGGCACTTTACTTATAAAGGAAATCAGATGCCCTGTCTCTCAGGCACTTGAGACTGTTCAACAGATTTTAATAGAAGCTTTGACAATAAGACATGATAGATATACACTCACCATTATTATTTACCTTTTATGAAAAAAATTCAGCGTAAACATTCATCAAAGATTCTAATTGCACTGAGTTTGCTTGATACCTTTACTTGTGCAAGGCAACATGTGTTGGGAGAGCAAATGTGATGGGACTGAGCATGCTAAGTTATTGGTTGCTTTTGTACCTATTATGTTTGCCTGTCAGTGAAGATGACAGATGATTGACATTCTGAAGAGGTCTCTGAACACCTTTTTATGCCCAGCGTACCCATTAAAAAAGTGCACCCATCTTTGGTTTCTGTTCCAACCAGTAGCACAGTACATCTGTCCTCTTTATGTAAGGAATGATGGTACCAGATCCTGGTTAGCACTGTGCCTTCTTCTCTTTCTGTTCTTAAATATCCATACTCCAGAACGCTGTGCCTTAGAAGTTCCATGCTCTCAAGTGGAGTAACACAGCTTGCTGGAAACTGTCCTTCTGTGTGCTTGGTGGCTTTATTCCTGTCCTTTCAAAACTCTTTCTGGTTTCTGTTTTGTATTTGCTTAGCCTCCTCACAGGAAATGCTTACTAAGCAGTCCTTTTCATATAACACCAAATCAGACATGGTAATGAGTGCTTGATTAAGCCAGAGCGACAAGAAATTATATATCTCATGTTCACTCTTGTTTTAATTATATGCAGCACAAAGCCTAATAATCATGGTGTCCAAATCTTCCTCGTTGTAATCATGTACTATTCCTACCCAGCAGCTCTTAAATGTAGGGAGCTTAACGGAGAGCTCACCTTGTTGGTGGTAGTTGCCTGATTTTCCTGCAGGAATGGCCAGGGATTCCAGAGGAAGCTCAGGCATGCTATCTGCTCTCAGGGAGCTTACATTCGGGCCGTGGAATGAAGGAACACGGGTTAAATGTGTTCAAAAGAATAAGGCAGCTGGGGTGAGATTCAGTTCAAAACCCAGGCAGCTTTACTTACTACCTTCCTGCTTGATAAGTTATGTGACCGTTGTGATCGTCATTGCCTTCACTGATTTAAAAAAAATGTGGCTAAGCTCTGCTTAACATTGTGGGTCAGGAGAGATGGTTCAGTGGCTAAGAGTGCACCCCAACCAAGCAAATTGTGCAGATCAACCAGCACCCAAATGAAAACCAATACGAAAACTAGGCATAGTGTGCCTACGTGTGCCTGTGACACCAGCATTGGGCAATAAAGACAAGAAAACCTGGGAGGAGGGGGCGGCCAAATGCCAGTCTTTGAGTGAAAAAAGAAAGCTAGATGAAGGAAGATACTGTCTCTGGTTTCTGCACATGCATGCAGATGACATACATCTACATTGCATACACACCACAGCCTCCCTCCCAACACACACACCCAACCTGCCTCGTCATAGTATTGTACTGAGTTATGGACCATAGAAAGCCTCATCGTGTGAGTTTGGTTGTTTTTTGTTTTTTCCTCCCCATGCTGGGTAGTGAAAGTGGCTGTCCGCATCTATGAGGTTTGGCTGGCTTTGATGAATGGATAGGATGGAGAGCTGGTGAGTGAAGTTGCCACGCACCCCTGTCCCCACTATCAGTATCAGGATATATGTAGCATTTTTCTTCCCATTCCCAAAGTTCATCACCCACATTCTTAACCCTGATATTCCTCTTCAGTATTCCAAGATTCTGCCAACTCAACCCAAACTTTCATATCCGTTAAACTTACAGCCTGTTGTTCTGTGCCTTCCAAGGAAGTTGCTGTCCAAGGAAGTTGCTGTCTACTTCAACAAGCTAGGCTACGTACAGTGTGCCTCAGTTTCCTGCTCTGTAAAATGGGAAGGACATTTCCCTTCCTTTAGGATTTCTCTGAGAAACAAATAAGACTGTGGATGTGGTAATGTCTTGAAATTGTGAGATTCTGTCTGAGGGAAAGTCATAAACTCAGCTTCTGACTGGCTTGGATTAGATGATGGACTGGCTTGGATTAGATGATGCACATAAACACAGGACTATCAAGACATGTAGCCCTAGGGCCCTTTCTTGAGAAGTGTCACGTGTTACTATAAATGTAAACCGGGCAGGTTAAGGTCTTGTGTTTCTTTTGGAGGCAGGATTTTAGACTATTGATACTTATTTAGAGCTCATGAGGTAGACTTTAAGTTTAGCCCAAAAGTGGCTGTTGGGCATGGAGTTCCAACCAGGTAGGAGAGAGAGCAGTCACAGCTCCTATTCAGTGAGTGAAAAACCTGGGAACCCATCTGGTACGTGCCAGTCACTGCTCTAGTGCCTCCCTGCCTGGCAGGCTGGGCTTTTCCCACGTGTGCCAGGGCTTTGCCAGCTGGTGGGCTACTGGCTTCTTCTGTTGTCTATAATTTTGCATCCTCTGTGTGGGTCCCTAAACACCTCTCCACTCCAGCTAGGTAAAACCAAGGAAGCCTGTCAGTTATTTGAGCCATGCATTAGAGAGTGGCGCTAAATACCTTGTAGCAATATCTCTGTTGTCTGAAAGAAGTCTCCAACTCATCTGCCCATAAGCCCTAAGTACATGAAAGAGACCAGGCTTTCAAACCAGCATGAAAGAGTTTACTTCTAATGTGATCACCATGAACCATGTGTCTGAGGCAGGCTGTTTGACCCTGGTGAGCATCGCCTTCCTCATTTCTACATATGTTAGGGAAATTGAGTACATGAACACGTGGCCTGTCATACATACTCAGCATATGTCACCCCCTGCTTCTCACATGCTTTGGTGATATTTTTTTTAATATGGTGTATCTGGCTAGAGAGATAATTCAGCAGTTAAAAGCAGTGGCTGCTCTTGCAGAAGGCCTGGGTTCGGTTCCCAGGACACACATGATGGCTCATAGCTGCCTGTAACTTGAGTTTCAGGGGGTCTGATGTCCTCTTCCATAGGCACCAGGCATGTGCAAGGTGCAGATACATGCAGTCAAACACTTGTCCAAGTAATAAAACATTATAAATATATCGAAAAGCATAATAAAACAAAAGAATAAATTAAAAATTGCAGTGTACCATTTTTTGAAGAAGGACACTTGAAATTCCCACATCACAGAAAAAAATACAGAAGCAAAGAAAAATATCTTCTACAGTTTGTATTCATCATCACAAACATGACCACAGAGAAAGCCCTATAAATAAATAGATAAATGGGATTGTACTGTTTTATAACTTTTTGATTTCTCAGTAATCTTAATTTTCTTGCCATTACTTATTCCTCAAAGACATGGCTTGGTGGCCTATCGAATGTCAACATGAAACATGCCTCTGTTAATGCTTTTAATTTCTATATCTTGCTAATCGCACTGTGGTTAACATGCCTTTAAGCCTTGTCTTTGTCTCCCTTTTGTCCCATTTGTTGGTAACTGTGTTATGACTCACGGGAGGAGCTTTAGACTATTCTGTTCGTGTTTGAGGAAGTCAGTGTGATAGACTGTGGTGTCCACCAGCCATCTGAAGGAATCTGCTCAGACTCCTGGAGTCTTGGTTTTGACTTTGGCCTTATCAATTGTGATAAGCATGTTACTTTTTCACTGCCTTTCCATTTTGTTGAACACCAGCAGACTCTGGCCAGCACCTGGCTTGGCATTCTTAAGGTTTAAGTGGATATACCCTTAAAACGACATACCTGTAACCATATCAGCAGATCGATCAGTATGTGCCCAGGATAATTTAAAACCACTTTAACCCCAAACAGGCCAGTTTCAAAGACTTTGCTGTCTGAGAGAACTTAACACAGTTCTAGCCCACACTTGCTGATTTTCCTTAGTATCTTTGTATTTGGATCTGAGTGGTATGTTGATGATGAACCCAACTTTAATGCTGGCCTTAATTCCAGTGTCTTTAGATATCTCGTTTATTCCAGACTCCATTTTCTCTCCTACCAATCAAAACTACAAATTTCGCTCTTGATTTCCGTCCTCAAGCTCTCTCAGACCCCTAGGCCTGCTGTGTTCCTGGCCCAGTCCCTGGCAATTATGTATAACACATCAACATCTTTAAAAGGGTATCTATTCTCATCTTGTATCTTCTTGATGACACCTTCACATCAGTATGCTCATCATCCTAACATATATGTCTGTGTTTGGAACATGGGAGGGAGAAATGGAGGGGCCCTTAAGAGGTGTGAAACACGGTGGCAGCAAAAGCCTGCAAGGCACAGAATGTCTTGGTCTGTGTGCCTTCCCCTGCACACGTTGCCTGTGATCCTCATTTCTGTTACAAGAGAGCTGCCACCCTTATCCCTCTGTTGACACCGTTCAGTTCCCTCCCGTGTGGAGGTTAAAGAAACCATTGGCCATCTGTGCAGAGGTTTAACGGGTGATGCTGCAGGTTACTGCTGTCAAGTACAACACCATTCCCACCCAACAATAAAACAAAACACAAAAGGAAAAAGACCACTCCATTTTTCACACTGTCTCCTTAAGAAAGTAAATCCTTGGGGCTGCCTTTAAACCTGTCAGAGCAAAGGTGTTAGGAGGGTGTGGAAGAGATACAGCGCAAAGAACACCTGAAGTTTTGGTACCCAGTGGCAGAAAGCCATCGTTTGCCATGGGCCTTGATGGTGTGTACAAGGAAGGACCTGTGAGTAGCCAGTTCATTGCCTAGTTTCACAGTGTCTTGATTTGGGTTAAAAAAAAAAAAAAAAAAGCTATTAAACTTGTGTACACTGGGCCCCCAAGCAATTAAGAATAAACAACTCCCTTAGGAAAATGGGATCATAGTCTCAAGGGAAATAACAGTTCAGGTTGGATGCCATCCTCATAGAGGCCTTGATTTTAAACTAGGCAAAAATAGATGGAGAAAGACTTTTCACCTACCCTGTCCATCCCATCCTACAGAGCTCTGTCAGGTCCCAGTAGGGACCAACCCTAGCAGAACACTCTTCTGCTAGGCTCTTCTAGCTCTTATCTGTTCTCCTCACAGCTGCTTTCTGGCCATCCCATGCTGCCCTCAGCCTCTAGAGACCCCATCCACCCTCCCACCCAATTTGTGTTCCCATGCACCCTGCCATGCCACTCTTACTCAGTAAGCCTGCAGATATTCCTGATATTCCTAAGGGGAGGAAGCAGAGTGTAGGGGCAAGCAGCAGGTCTAGGTGCTAAGCTGTTTCAACCTGGGCTGGCTCTGCCACTCGTTGCCCTGGGCTACCAAGTGGTACCCTGAGCCTGTTTTTCTTGTCCTTGAAATGAAACTAGTATCTTACCCACCTCTTATGTCTATTGTGCTTTCCTGGCCAATATTGACACAGTCATTATGTGTTAGGTAGCAGTAGAGCTCAAGCTTCACATGCCACAGGATGTGTTAGGTCCTGGAGCATGTAATGACACCAGGGGTCAGGGGGAGGATGGAGGAGGGAGAGGAGAGAGCTGGCTCCCTGTACATGTGCCTGGCCCTTCAAAACTTCCCTGTCTAATTGTACTCTATCAGGCCTCTGTCTTCAGATCAATACCCCTGTGGCAATGGTGGGACTCAGGTAACTCACTGCAGGACCTTTATTGGAAGGAGTGGCCCAATGAGGAGGGAGGACACAGCAATATGTGATAAATGACATACAGCTTTAAAACCCTGGAGAAGAACTAGAACACAAGTAGCCACTGCGTCTAGAGGTGCCGAAGTCACCCCTGCTCTGTAGAGGATTAAAATGGCAATAGTGGATGGATTTGTCACATGCTACCATTACCTGTGCTATGTATCTGACCCTGTTTGCAGGTCATACTCACACTCAGACCTGGCTTCTCCTTCCGCCATCTTTCTAATGATACTCCTTCACTTCCTGTCCATCCATCTGCCAGAATTCCACATTTTCTGTAGTAAGTTAACTACAGGGCTAGCTATTTGCTTGGAAACCCATAATACTCCCAAACACACATCTCGTCCTAACATCCTTGAGATTGGTGGTAGAAGGGACTCTTGGTACACCAGCCCACCAAGCCAACACAGGGCAGACCTCCTAGAAAGGGTTTCACAGAGTATTGATGTTGAGGTTGGGCAGCGCCAACTTCTCAGCAACAGTCCTATTCTATGTAGAACAGTTTCCTGTCAATTGGCAGTGGTGTTCACAGCTGTAGCCTGAAGCTGGGGCTTGATAGAAGGTAGCTTCCTGCTGGCCGCTTATGTTACTCTGGAGCCATAGTTCTCTATAGAAGTTTGCTTTTATCAGTTAGAGTATTAGGTGTCAATAGTTATTTCCATGGCCCTTAGTTTTCTGCCAGCCTTGAGACCAGTGAAAGAGGTGTGCAATCTCACCATGTCGTTCTGGGCCATGCACTGGACCTGGAATATACAGCCAGATTTGGCTGCTTAGTGACATTGGCAGGCTGAGTAAGGAGAGTACTTCCTCCCCTTGGCCAAGTTAGAGGAGAGGCAGGGAAGGAACTAAATTTCACACTGTGAGAAGTGCCAGCCGAGGCTGTAGATACCTGTGTGTGTGAAGCTGAGCGCAGAGCAAAGGTCTCTTTGAAGACAGAGTGTGCCAAAGAAGGGTTGCTGGTCACCCTACCTGTTGTAAAAGCAAATGTGACAAGTGTTTGAAGAGTGATAACTTTTATAGGAAGACAGATAACGTTCATAGTCTGTACTCATATAAGCAAAATAAAAAAGGGTTCTGTCATAAAGTGCTTTCTTCTTGGAGAACACTTGGAAATGTCAAACACTACTAGGGAAAAGCTAACCATCTGCAATATTAGCATTCACAAGTGTGTTTCCACTTTGTGTGTTTCCTCAATTGGCACCACATACATGTATGTTCATTTTAATAAGATTTACAGCACAGCATGTAGACAGTTTTATACAGTCTGGATATCCTACACGGATCACTTTCCCCTATGTTATTAGATGTTTTCTTGATACGGTTTTTAATGATGACCTAATATTTCATGCTACTGATGTACTCACTTTCATTTTGTCATCTCTTCTCTGGGACTTTGTTTTTGCTGTCATAGATAGAATGCAGTAAATGTCCTGGAACAATGTATCTGTTAATTCAGCCATCATCTATGCACTTTATAAATGGAAACTCTAGTGCTGGTTGGGATTTAGGGATAAAAGGATATCCGCTGATTCTTTAAAAAAGATTAAAGATCTCCCTTTTCTTGGCAAGTGATTAAATAAGCAGCTCCAAGTACTATCTGGATACTACCTCATACAGGGCATGCTGCGCTCCTCAACAGGAGAGGGAAAGAGTTAGGAAAGAAGAATATATGCACTTTGAAGAGAAAGGCAATCACATACACTTCATAAATAATTCAGAAGAACAATACTTAGATATGCTATTTGGAGTTGTGTACTGCAGGCTGGCCTTCTTCATAGCTTGAAAGTGCAGAGCCCATGCTCTGTGTGTGGATTGCAGATCAAGGCTAATGGAATTGGGCCACCACCCCAGTAAAGCTTGTCCACTCTATTAAGTGAAGCAGAGCAGACCAACTCCTTGAAAGAATGATGAGTTCTAACCTCAAATAGAAACGTACTCTTTCACTCATGATTGTGGACAAGGCATTCCATGTTAGGGTCTAAAGCACCAATGGGAGATGCATATACATTCCATACAGCTGTGACTGAGATACAGGCAATAATGTTCTAATGCTATGCAAACCTAGGGGGCTCAGTCCCAGTACTCTTCTCTCCCATGCATTGTGGCTTGCCATTGGCTGTCATCCTAAGTGATACCAATGGAGCATCAGTAGCATTTGTAAGCAGGTCCAGGAGCCAAAAGGTGGACAGAAGCAGAGGATTGATTGCACCAGGGCCTCATGGAAACGATAGGGAGCTGCCTGGATCAGTGGTCTGAAAACAGTGAGCAGTATGATACAGCAGCGGGCTAGGTGTGTGTTACCCAGAAAGTCATGACACTTTCCGGGTGTTTGCATTTATCACTTAGAATAGTAAATGCTCTGTTTCTGCTAACCACGTGAGAGCAGGAAATGGAAGGTCACCATGATGGACTGTCCAGAGTTCCTGTCCTTGACATTGGTCTTCATGTGGCCTTCCTGCTGAGTACTGCCTGGCTTTCTTACAGTCTGTCATTCTTGATTATTCACTATTTCTGTTGGGCTCTGACATCATTCCCTTACTCATACTTCTAAATGATTCACAGGATTGTGATATTCCATTCAGGAAATAAGTAGGAAGATAATAAAACATATAGGTACAGTGATGGGAAGAATAGAAAGAGAAAGGTGGGAAAGACCAGACAGGCCCAACAGAAATTGCTTCCTGTTCACCACCCTCTGCCATCCACCAGCCCTTCTGAATCTATGCTGGCAGGCAGCATCTCATGGCACTCTTCCAACTCTAGCGATGAGATCTGGTTTCACCAAAGGTGCAATTATGGCTACATCACCATCCAAACTTCATGTGAGGTTCAACCAAAGAAAAAGCTCTTAAATGCCAGGCAAGAAGTTCAGCTGTCAGTCCTCAATCACCACTGGGTTTCATGTAAGACACTTAGGACTACAACTTGGAAGTAAATATTTCTAAATCATCCACCACCAAATGAAGTGTCCCAGGCCTCTTTCCAGCCTTCTCTGCTCAGCTGGACACTCCCCTCACCAAGCCTTCCCCTAAGGTCTGCCTGGGATGTGAGTTCACAGCCACCAGGGGCAACTTCATCCACCTTCTGTCCTGAACATCCTGGGAGACCAGAAGAGCTTAGAGCCAGATGGAGTGTCCTTATCAAATCTTCCAAAAGGTTGTAAACCTCAAGCCCATGGCTCTTAAGTTTCAGAACCTTAGCAAAGCATACCATATGAATCCCCTGCACAACCCTAGTGGGGCCAGCCAAAGCTAGCTTCAGAGGGAAGAGGCAGCAACATGCTTTGTTAATGTTTTAAATTTATGTCCATGGTGTATCCAGAAGGGACCTGGCCTCTCTGGATGGCCCCCTGTGAACATGGGAAGAGTCTCCAAGAGATTTAACGACCAGCCTTTTTACCCAGGTACATGGTGAACCATCTCCCAAACCTCAGTGATCTCTTAAAGCATGTCACCAACCATGAAATGCTTCGTTGATTTTTTTTTTAAGTTTCTGTTCTTTGTCTCCCACCCCATCCCCCAAATCCTTCATGCCTCAGCCCTTCCCATCCCTGAAGCCACCCTTGTGGTGAGGTCATGGCCTGATAACTCAGCATCACATCATTTCTATTATGTCAGCATCTCTGGAGGATTACAGAGTGGCTTTTTCTGTCTGGACAGTTTCCAGACTGTTCCATGTATGCTGATGAGCTACTTATGTTTATAGGCCCACAGAATCTAATTTGCACAGGCAATTCCTTACCATGCCAGCTTCCAGAACGATGATTTGAAACTATGAAAAAGGACTGGGAGTATAAAATTTTGAACCTGATGTCTGTATAGGTCTAATCCCTTGCCTCTCACACCATACACCCACATGCATGTTAGCCCTCAACCTTTTTATATGACGGTGTATATATGACAGTGGTCCTTTGCTCGAAACAGAATTGCTGTTGGCCTGCTACTCTGAATAAATGGCTTTAATCAACAGGTCAAATTCAGCTAGGTGAACCATTCATTAAAAATTCTAAATAATTAGATTTTTTTTATTGATAATTCAGCTTGCTCCATCTATCATGTCATTCTTTTTTGCTTGTATTGCAAATCCCACCTGTGTTTAAGCCTAGCTCAATACCCATTGCTTGGGGCCTTATCCTACACGATCATCCCAAATCAATGACAGACTTTTCCAGAGCATTCCCACAGGATTTCTTCACCATTGCAACCATTTTGAATAAGCCAGAATCCACAGGCTCATCCCCAGCTCTGGTGACCTCCTCAGAAGCAAGCACAGCCGTGAGCATGTGGAGGGTGGAATGTTTGTAATGCCCACTGATGGATGATGGAACACGATCATTCCACAGTCTGAGATACAGCACTGTGTGTCTGCCCAGCCTAGCTACATGAGGGGGCCAAACCCTTCTTTCTGGGTATTTCCTTCAGATGATTACAAAAATGTCATTACAGCTAACTAGAAGTGCCATGTAGACTATGAAAGCCAGAATTGAGGTGGGTAGGGATCATCTTATTTTCCATATTTTTGACCTGATCTCTTTTTTCTTTAATTGCTACATGCATGTGAGTATTGCTGAGACTGCGATTGTTTTGTTTCTCTTGGTCTGGGTGTTGATAATAGAAACTGAAATCATGTTAGCACGTTCCTCCCCCATTGGCTACCCCCAGGCGCTGCATGTGAACCTCATTTTCCAGAGCACTAGTTCTCAGTAGTCAGGAAGCAGCAAATCCAGGGAGCCTGTGTCAGGCCTCAGTGTGTTTCTGATTAGGTAGATTCGGGCTAGGGCCTGAGAAACTGCATTATTTTTTGTTTTGTTTTGTTTTGGTTTTTTCCCTTGCAGCACTGAGACTTGAACATAGGACCTCACAGATGTTCAGCAAGTGCTACCCATCTGTAGGCCACACTTTTTATAACAGGTACCACACACTATTCTGCCAAGTCCAGGCTGGACGGGTGCCACTCCGGGCCTCTCTTTATCACGCTATGTTTTTGATCTGTTTTACATGCTTGGCCCTCTTCTCTGCTCTTATACTTTGAGAGAGCTGGAACCACCATTAATCATATTTACACCCTATTGTCTAACTCAAAAACCTGCCAGTACAATAGGTTCCCAATAAATAACCGGTAAATAAGGAGTCACCGAAGCTTAATAAACTCAATCAAATGAAGCAGAGGGCTCCAGATAATCTCAAAAATACATGTGTTTGGTCCAAAGGTTCAGCTTTGCTGTTACACAACTCCAGTAGGGAAACATACAGTTTGGAATTGCCAGACTCAGGCGCAGGAGGAATAATGAAGATTATTGGCACACTTTCACCTGGACCCTCCTATGCAGGTCCACAGGCCAAGCGTTAGCGTGCAACTGACAGTACTATCCCGGGTCAGAGCGCAACCCAGTAACTAAGAGAAGAGAAGAATGTGCCCCCCCCACACACACAGAGGACATAGCACTTAGTACACACAGGGAAAAGCTGACCCCCTGAGAGGGGGCAGCATAGATTAATAGCCCCAGAGTCGGAGTGCTCAACCTTGGCACCATTACTTTCCAGATGTGTGAACATCGGCAACTTACCTGATTCGTGCCTCAGTTTTCCATGTGAAATGGAGATGATAGTCACAGCCCCTGCCATCCGTCAAGCATTCTGTAACGGCAATTAGTAATACCGTCACGTACCAGTGTTTGCCTGGCTGTATCAAACTCTGCATCCTTCGGTACCATACCGTGGCAATCCCAAACACTCAGTGCCTGAAGCGTTTCTCATGTATGACATCTGCAAAAAGGCAGCAAGGAGGGAGTGAGTTGGGTTTGGGCATAGTGGGGTATTTAATGTTGGCCGAGCTTTCACAGTACGCCAGGCAGACAGGTTGAGCTTTGCTCTGCTTTCATACTAATCAATTGTTTTCTTTCCCATTCATCAGATTCTATCCCCGTGACCCAATTTACCATGATAAAGGTCAAAAAAAAAAAAAAAACCTCTAAGTTTTAAGAATATCATTAGTAATGTAAACTCAGCAGGTGAAAATTATGATAGTGAATGCATTGTAGCAGGGAAAAATAAGAAATGTCATACTGAGAAATGAACTGAGAAAATAACATGCCAAGAACGCCATAATACAATTAATCTTTACCAGCAATAGAGTCAGTATCATGCAAGATAAATCAACCCGACTAATTCTGGCTGCACATACATACATTAAAAAAAGCACTTCACTTTAGTTTCTTCTCTTTGCTGCTCAGTCTTTATGAGGAAGGAGATTTTTCATGCCAGGGTGTCTCCAGACTGTGAAGAATATGGACCTGTGTAAATCAGCCGTTCAGGGTACACTCCTCATGCACTGGAGAGAAATGCACACCTATTTTTCAGAACGAGTGTGTTTTTCACTTGGTAACATCTACCCTCGTGGCCTATTGTAAAACTAAATGAAATGCAGCTTAATTGAAGGAACGAGTGGAGGTGTTGAAATAAGAATAAGCAGGAATCTTTTGCTTTGTTTTTATATTTTTTAGTTAACATGACGGCCACAAAGCTATGCCAAGAGAAAGTCCTTTAATTGACTGGAGACCACCACTTGAGCATGTTGTGACCTGTGATGGCCATAATTAAGCCCGGGCCCAACCAGCAATGATGCTCATAGTGTTTAATGGGAAGTGTTAAGAGAGTGAAATTACTCTTTCCTACCAAAGCGTATGTTCTTTGTCAGGGCTTTTCTATTTGTGGGGCATGCGTGAAGGACTCTTTTCTTCCAAATGAGAACTAATCAGCAATAATGCCTGCCTGCCCGCACCGAGTGGGACATGTTTTTCTAGAGGACAGTAGCTGTGCTGTGGCCTCCCATGCTTCCGGCGGCCAGCAATCTACTCTTCATCCCAGGGACTTGGAAGGGACCTGGTTAGGTGGGGCAGGTTGTAGTACAACCGTCCTGTAATCTTTCTCCAGATTGGTATGGTTTCTGTCAAATGGATCAATGTCTGCCAATTCCTGACTGTCTTTGTGTTTAAGGAGCAACGAAATTCAACAACATTTGGACTAAATACAGCATTGGGCATTTGAACAACACCCCCCTCCCTGCCTCCATTCAGTTTCGTTTGATTGGAATGGATTGGGCTCCCAAGACACTTTGATGCTCCAGCTGTACACTAAGCAGCCACTGTAGCAGCAGGCGTTGTGTTAGACACCAGGGTACAAAGATGGAAAATGGTGGGTTGTCCCTTCAGAGTGTGAGCGGGAAAATGGTCAAGCACACACTCTACGTGGCAAGAGGGTTATCTGTGAAATACAAAAAACATACTTCAAGTTAATAGTGTTTTTATCTCTGTAGTAAAATTTCACTTGCTTTTGCTTTTAATTTTTCTATATCCATAAGGAGAAAGCTAATCGCTGTTATAAAGAATAAACTGAAGAAATCTCTCTCCTGCCTTATTAAAAAAAAAAGAGGGAGGAAGAGCCATCTTGGTCTTTTTAAAGGTTGTTCTCAATATAAGTTAATATTTAAAGTTGCTTAAAATGTTAATATTTAAAATGTATACTACCTAAAAATTAATTTCATTACGTCTGTCCAAAAAAAGCAACTTGGTTATTTTAAAATGACGGAGCAGTGGGAGCGATGGATCTAAAGGAAGCAAAGGATTCAAAGTGATTAATTGCCTTGTGCTTTGCCTTTATCTTCTCCACCAGCTCCCCATAGAGCAACTTCATATAGCTCACCCTTGCCCAGGGGTGCTTATGAAATTCCTGTAACCACTGGTCTGTATCTCCCATACAGTTTATCCTCTCTGAGTATGATATCACATTCAGTCAGTATGAATCCACAAATACCACAGAAGGACCAGGATTTCTTCTTTCTAGAAAATAATGCCATGGTTTTACAGACGACAATATGCTTGGTACTAGATTGTTGCTGTAGTGGAAAGAAAGGCAGAGTGAGCAGCCGGAGTCATGGTTGGTCTGTGTTTGAGACTGCTACTGTATTCTGCTTCTGCTTTTACCAGACAGCAAGTGTGCATTAGGACAGGGACCTGGCCGGGGCTGGGGATGGGGGGGAGGCAACATGAAAATGATCAAGAGGAAGCATTTGCAACCCAAATGCTTCCCAAGCTTGCCTTCCAATTTCCCAGCTGCCTTTCCAAGATCTTAAGTCCAACCTTTCCAGTGGGGGCTGTTTTATGAGCTTCTGTAAGGTTTCTCATCCTGGACTTGTTATTTGTTAACCACCAAGGCTGGCTTAAAGGTTAACCTGTTCCTCCCTCCTCAGACTTCTGATTCCCATGTAGCATCTGCCCATTCTTCCTCCACAGCAGCTTCCACGCCCTCCTCTCCTCTCTTTGCCATCAGAGATTCTGCCATAATATTTGACGCCCAGAGTACGGCTGGGTCTGGACCATGGGGGTCTCTGCTTCTTCTCCTGCCCACCCAGTCCTGCACATGGCCTTCCCTTGTTCTCTGAGAGTTCACTTTGACTTCAGCTTCCCCACCCAAACCAGGGCGGGGCGCCACCCAAACCAGGGGAGCGCATGTGGCTGACTTGTCCACCAGTGCCCTGATCACTGCCACAACCACTGGAGTTAGAAGTCCCAGTTCCCCCTCACTACCAAACAGCAGCAGGCAGCCAGTCCCTGCTGAGATTGCCTCCCAGCCACCCTCCAGGTGGCCTCCTGCCTCCTGGCCCTTTTGCCCATCACTAAGCAGTAATCACCATTTGCTGGGCCTGGCTAGAGACCCTGCTGGCTCCCCACTCATCCAGGACTGGCTGGGGTCTTATCTCAGTGTTTCACCAGCACTCAACATTCATATCATAGACAAGTTTTCTGCTGAAAAAGATAGTAATGGGTGACAGAAGGCCTTTCTGAATGGCAGGGCCACACAGCACAGTGGTTAAGACTGGAAATGAGGCAGTGTTGGCTCAAGTTCCAAGTCTGCTTCTTATTAATCACCTTTGTCAAGTCCTTAGCCTTTTTTTTTTTTTTAATGTCAGATCTTGCTCACCTGTGAGGTGGGAACGTAGACACTGACCTCATGTGTTAGGTTTCTTTTGTTTTGAAACAAGGTCTTGCTGGACTTGAACTCACGATCCTCTTGCCTCAGCTTTTTCATAGGGTTTCAATGAGAATTAGGTGGGTTCATATTTGTAAAGGGCTCATTACATCACGTGCCTCTAATAAGTCCCATGTTTGTTGAGTAAGTAAGAAATGAAGGTGGGTCTCAAAGTCAAGAAGGCTGCTGTGTGTGGATGTGACACCCACACCCCTCACCTGCCCTTCCTCAGACAATCGTTGCTGTGGGAAAAGCTTAGAGAACATAGTTCTTGGAGCTGTCCACAGACATAATGCCTGGGCTGTGGACCCAGCCAACCCCACTGAGGTGGAATGTCTCAGAATATTACATAAGTCAGATTGTGATGACTTGTGCACCGTGGCTGAGACAGCAGCTGGGCTGTCTCCTTTCCACTGACCTCTCTGACACTGACACCTTCTGGGCCCCTGGGGCTTAGCCTGGGCTGGCACAGTATATCAAACCCGGCTAGAGAAGGATGCAGTTTAAGAGAGAGCCCATAACCTTCAGGACTGGCAGCACCAAGATCCAGAAACCAATGAGACTTCAAGATTTCTTTTCTTTCTCTCTTTAATGATTATGCAATTGATTTTTTTTATAACTACATGTATGATTAGTGTATTTACATCATGTCACCTCTCCCTCTCTTCCCTTCAACTCTTCTCATGCCCCTTGTTCCTACTTCCTTCTTAAATTCATGGCCTTTGTTCTTTAATTAATATTGTTACACATACATGTATAAATACACACTACCGCGTTCATTTAGTGTTGCTCTTATTCACATGTGCTTAGGAATGACCACTTGAGACTGAATACTCCTAGAGAGACCAATAAAGAGTTATAGGCAGTTAACACCGTCTGAGAGAGGAGGAATCAGGGGGGTTTATTATAATATTTTTATTCTTTGAGAATTTCATACCACATATTTTGACCATATTCACCCCTTATTTTCCCAGCTCGTCCCAGATCTACCCCTACCTTCCAACTTCATACCCCCACTTTTTCTTATTTTACTAACCTATTGAGTCCAATTTGTGCTGCCCGTATATTTGTGAGTATGGGGGCCTTCCACTGTAGCATGATTTATCTACCAGAGGACACAGCCTTGAAGAATAATGAGTCTCCTTCCAGAAGCCATCAACTGTCACTAAGCTACTCAGCTAGGGCTGAAGGGCCATGAACCCCTGCATGCAGGAATGTGGGCTGGCTTGATCTTCTACATGCAGGTCCCTTTCAGGGAACACAGTGACACGGTCCTGCCTTGTCACTAAGACACTTTCACTCATGAGAACCCTGGTCCTGCCGTGTCATTAAAACATTTTAATTCCAATCATCCATGGCTCTTAAGTCTTTCTGACATCTCTTCCCTGATGGTCTTGGCTTCAGGATTTCTAAACCCTAAGAATTCCGTAAGATCATGCTCACTCTCAGATACGATGCTCACCCCTAGATAGGAATATCCTCTAACCATGGCAAATTCCCACTCACCCACTTGTTCTCATCAATGTTCTTCTAGCCCATCTGATATTTTGCTTTTATCCTCCTCATTGTCTTTCCTCTTTCCTTCTAATTGGCATCAGAAATGGCAGCATGCTGGCTATGTGGCTCACGAACTTTGGCGACAGTCTATAGAGATTACTTAGGTCTAAGTTCCCTTTTCTACAAAGAGAAAGTGAAAAAGTGTGCAGAGCTTGTCAGTGGCAATTAGCTAGTGACTGGCTCCCTCGGGAAGATGTAAAGGGTGTGTCTCTGCTCTCCTTCCTCTCTCAACCACTGTCCTAAGCCTATGAGGACTAGGCTAAATGTTATTGGAGACCAGCATGTTGTTCATTAGGTTGCTTGTCCAACTTCCAACAGATTTGAGTAAAAGATAAGGAAGTAGCCAATTACTATCTTAACTGTTGTCCACAGAGCCTCTGATTTCATAAAAGGTGATGTTCTGAGTGGGACACAAGAATAAACAACAGAAGGTCATAGGACAAGTAAGGCAGAGAAAGAGGGCAGACCTCATGCAGGGTCAAAGGCAACCATAACTTCCTACCATATAGGTCCTCTTGATTGGTCCATTCTTCTTACACAAGCAGCCATGGAAGCTGTCATCTAGAGGGTTATGGGAGAAGTCACATGGTAATGGTCTCTATTTTGAAGGTGTGAGCATGTGGAATATTTTTGAGTATATTATTTAATGAAATATTTAACTACTGGAGGTGCTTTCATAGAGTTCTTTAAAAATAAAATTTGCATGATAACTTTTATTTTTCATTTCCTTTTAAATTATAAGGATAACAGTATAGCAAAATGCCACAGGAATTTTGAGAATATCCACTATTCAAACACAACAGTTAACATTTTTGGATACCTATTTTTATAAGATTGCAGGAAAGGTCTAACAGCAGGCTTTTGCATGGATTCAGATTATATGTATATTCTATATTCTGTCAATTCCATAAATAATGAAAGTGAATAAAGATGTATTATAATGCACTCAGAGATGTACAGTTTTCAAATTTGGTTTTCACAGAAACCCTGGGGGATAAGCAGAGGGTATTGTCCTTGTTTTGCATAAGAGAAAGTTAAGGTTTAAAGAAATGCTCTACCTGAAGCTACCCAAAGTGTAGATTATGGTGATAGAATTAGAACACAGCTTACACTCAACCATGTGGGCCCACTTGCTTAAATATGGAAGCTGCACTAAAAGTTTTGTTGAAGAAACAAATAGAGATGGAAATCAATTCTCCTCAAATGGTTAAGTGGTCAATTGCTGCATCAGTGGCATGGAAATGGTTTCCAAATAATGAAAGCTTGCAAGAAACAAGTTCCTTTGGGACATATAGGACTTTTCTATGTATAAAAGTGTTTAAGTTAGAAGTAGCAAGATACAGAGAGAAGAGAACATTCTAAGAAGCATAGGAAATAGAAAACCACCAAGCTGTTACGAACCCCAAAACTTCATTTCTGCTAGCTAGCTTTCACAATGCAGGAATGTTCTCTCAATGCTACTGAGTGATCACAGTTTTACCAAGCTGGGAACTGCAATAATGACCAGCCTGAGAAAATATGCCCCACTGGTGTAATAGCAGCACAAATGTTATGGGATTAACCCAGCACTTTCTGATTGGCTCCACAAGATGAAACCCATGCCTGGCACTGCTAACTGGGCCAAGAACCTGATGGGGGATGTCCTTATGTATATATGTTCCTCTTATTGGTTGATGAATAAAGCACTGATTGGCCAGTAACCAGAGAGAAGCCACTAGAGAGACACTGTGTAGCCACCGAAGGAGTAACAGGTCCTGGCATTCTCCAGTAAGCCAAGATTACATGGGGACACATAGTTTAATAGAAATGGGTTAATAATTAGGAGGTAGCTAGCCAGTGAGAAGCCTGATCCACCAGCCAGACTGTTTATAATTAAGCCTCTTGTGATTATTTGGAACTAAACTGCAGCAGGTCGGAGCAGGACAAGAAACACCACCCACAAGGTCATACATAGACCTTAGGAAGAACCTAGTACTACCATTCTCCTAACAGATCATAATAGTAAACTTCCCACTAAGTTCCTAACTAGATACTTATAGATTAGTTCACCTCAGAACCTTCATCACAAAAGTTTCTTTTTGCAGTAGTGATTAATTCAAAAACCTATGCCTGGTCCACACATAAATAAAAAGACTTGAGTGCACAATTCTAAGTGGGACCCCTGTATGGCACTCCCTCACCCCAAGGTTCAGGGATCATCACAGGACAAGTGATAGAAAGAGTATAAGAGCCAGAGAGTAGATGTCTGTATAAAAACAGTATTACCCGACATGACAGCATAGTTGTGCACATGAATTCACAGTGGCCAGGACCATATGCACAAGACTTGCACAAGATCAAGCCAGCCAAAATCACAGCATGGATGAGAGAAGGGCTCAGGATGTTCTACCGCTGGCTGAGAAACTACTGGCAATTGGTAGCTGCTGTGGGGGAAGAGAGTCAGTTTTCTTCAATAATTATAATTTTTTTAGAAGAACCTTGAGTTTAGGTCTTTTTTTTAAAGTACATAATGAGATTCCATGAAGCATAAAGATAGGAGTTATACACAGCACCCACATATTACACAAGTAGCTTCCTGTTAATGAGACTTGGAGATGTTCAGTGATTTTTCTAAGTGTCAATAAGCTATCAGTGAAAGAGCCAATGTGTAAGCCTGAGTATGTAGTATCTCTTCCACCTCCTTGTGACCACCTCTCATTTTAAATTTGAACCACGCAGTGGTCGGTTCAAGAGAACAAGCCCCACGCTTAGTTGATAATGAGGAGCAAAGGCTTAAAGAGTTAGACTTGTCCTTAACTGAGCACATGAAGATGCTGTGGGAGAACTTGGATGAAAGGAATGGAGAAGGAAAAGTACAGCTGAACTTTAGCAAAGACCAATATTTGGATATCAAAGAAGGAAAATGGGGGCGATAGACTAGCAGAGTAAAAGAAAAAAACCAGTGATGATAAAGTATTAAAAAAAAAAAAAAAAAAAAAAAAAAAAAAAGGACAAAAGGACAAAGGCTGGGACCTTATATCCTTAAATGTAATAAAAGTAAAGCAGGTGGCTTACCATCACTAATGTCTAATATACCAGGGTAAGGAGGAGGAGACAGGACAGTAGCTATCAGGAAGGTCTTTGGATAGGGGTACCAGTAATCAAGTTATGACATTGGTAGTGAGATGATCTATGCAGTTGGTGGACACCACATACACAGGAGGTTGTGCTGGAGAAAGAAAGTGGAAATGCACAGAGGCCACTGGACTAATTAAATGAAGACCCATGGGAAGGAGTTTACGTTCTGGAGACTCCACCTGGAGGACTATTATGCATGGAAGGGGATGAAAATAGAGGAAGGAACAGGCACGATTCTAGCTCTGCAAACTATTTTATCCATTCCTCTGTTGATGGACATCTAAACTGGCTCTATAACTTGGCTCCTGTGCATAGTGATTCTCCATAAACATAAAGAGCAGGTCTCTGCAGTGTGATGACCTAGATTCCTCTGGGTACATTTCCAGGAGTTACAGTACAGCTAGGTCATATGAGCTGTTCTGTTTTGAGTTGTTGTTTTGAGGAACCTCCATACTGATCTTTGTTTATAAACATTAGTTTATATTCCTACCAGCAGTCTAAGAAGCTTTTCTTACCTAGTTGGTGGGTATTTGTTTGTTTATTTTTCAGTGTTAGCTATTATAACTTGGGTGAAATGAAATCTTTGTGTAACTTTAATTTGCATTTCTTTGGTGAAAAAGGATATTGAGCATTTTAATGTGTCTTATTTCTAGTGTCTTTTCATTTGTTCACTGTGTTATTTGGTCCCTTTCCCCACTTTGAGGCTTAACTCTGAGATTTTTTTTAATATATTCTCGATGATATTCAGCAAATCTCATTCTGTAATCTGTATCTTCACTGTGTTAATCTTCCCTTTGCTATGCAAACACTTCCCATTATTATGCATGCCTAGCTGTTAAGTCTTGTAATTTTATCCTTAGTTGTTGGAATCCTTTCCAGAAGGTCCTTGACTGTTCCTGTGTCTGAGGAGCTTTGTCTATGTTTCCCTTTGTCAGTTTCAGATTATCAAGGCTTATAATAAGGTCTTTAATCCATTCCAAATTGATTTTTGTGTAGGGTGAAAGATATGAATCTAGTTTCATTATTACTATGTAAATATCCAGTATTCCCAGAACTATCTGGAGAAGAGGCTGTCTTTTCTCTAATGTAAGTTTTTGACATTTTTGTCAAGAATTAGCTAGAAATATCTATGGGAGTTTAGTTCTGGGTCATCAATTCTATTTTATTGATCTCTCTGTCTTAGTGCCAGTATCACACTACAGTTCTGCAGTAGAATTTAAAACCAAGTGTGTAGCCTCTACCATCGTTCTCTCTGTTCAGAATTGCTTTGGCTTTTAGGGGTACATTGTGCTTTCGTATGAAATTTAGGATTGCCTTCTGTTTCTGTGAATGATGTCCTTGGAATTTTAATGGTGAATGAATTGAATCTGTCAGTCACCTTCAGCAGCACACTCACTTTTACAGTGTGAGCAGAGGAGATAGATCTTGCCACCTTCTAGTGTCATCTACAGGGTTCTTCAGGGTTTTAAATTGTCATTGAATAAGCCTCCTTGGGTTTACTCGTATGTGGTTTTTGAAACAATTATGAATGGGATTGTTTTCCTCAGCATGTTTATCATAAGTATATAGAAAGCTACTAATTTTTAATGTTGATATGTGCCGTGCAGCTTTGTTCACTGTTTATCGGACCTAAGAGTTTTCCAGTGGATTATCATAGGTCTTTTTGTATCAGATTATATCATCCGCATAAGGCTAATTTGACTTCTTCCTTTCTTGTTTCCTTTTAATTTATTTCACTTACTCTGACTCAGGCTTCAATACGAAAATCTGCCTAATTCTCCAGTATCATCTACCAAAATGACTGTCTCATACACCTTTGTAATAATTACTTGTTATATCCTGAGTTTAGTGTCACTTTGCCTAGTGTCCTAAAAGCTTGGAATTGACATAGAGAATAGGCCTTTTATCTCTATATATAGCATAGGTAAGTTTTTGAAGTGGCTGAAAGTGGAAAACTCATTTCAATTGAGTAAAAGTAGAGAGAACACCCTTGTCTTGCTCTAGAGAACAAATCCTCGATTTCGCCATTAGTATATTACATAGGATACAGTTGAGTTGTACACAGCCTTTCTTATGTTCCTTTCTTTGGGGCTTTTGACACTTTGTCCATGAACAATCCCCACCCCCATTAATCTCCTGTACTCTTCTGCCACCATCCATGCTTAACAGCTTCCACCGCCACTCTGAAAGGTTCAGGATCTAGGATATCATTCTAGAATGCCCAGTAGGCACATCATTCATGCCACTTTTTTGAGTAAAGGATATCTATATAGTGGGGTAAGCATATAAGGGACCTTCATTATTTATGCTTCTAGTATTAATCTCTCTTATTTGATAAGCCCTTTTCCATTGACTATAAAGCTGTGCTTATAATAAGGACAGTGCAGGTTTTAAGAAAAGGTAGCCATGCATGATTTGTGATTCAATATTCTTGGGGAAAAAAAAATGAGTTCCCCACATTAGCTAAGCTGGAATACTCTAAGTAAACAGTGTAGACTTTTTTGTTTTGTTTTTGTTTTTTTGTTTGTTTTGTTTTCTAACATCCCTGTTAGAGCTTTTGGTAGAAACTCTTTAATTCATCCAATGATATCTTTGTAGCATAATTCAAATCTATGTCCCACCTTAAGAGGATTTTCATAATTAGAGACTTAAATTTCATGTCATCTGATTCCCTTGAGAATGGTCACCTTTAATGTTCAACATCATGGTTTGTCTCCATGAAGAATTGTTCCCATAGTGTCTACTTGAGATTTATCACGTGATGTCTGTCATTCTGGCTTTACAGAGTGTTTACCTCACACGGATGCTCACACTTCCCACAGTGAGCTGAAGGGACACTCTCCACATGTTGAGTTGTGCTCCAGGAAAACAGCACTGAGCTGGGGGAATCAGCCTATGGCCAAGTATGAACAGGACTGGCCAACTCTGTCTCAGAGTTAAGGTGGGGGGGGATTACGGCAAACACACCTGAGAAATGCTTCATAGAAGTGTGAGGGCCTTGCTTCTTAGATAAAAAGCTTGCATATTCCATTAGAATACACCTCTCCATTTTCCTGTTCACCAGGCAGGTACCTAACTCATTCCCAACGCTTATCTCCTTAATTCTACCTCGCAAATATTTCTTCTGTTGCACTCTGCACATTATTAACTTAGATTTGACCCTCATTATAAAGAGGTAAAAATGACTAGACTATTATTGCAGGCCCCCACTTTTTGTCCCTGTGTTCCTTTCATTTGCCTCCAGCCCAGTGTCCTAGAGTCCAGTCATCCAAGTAAAACCCTTCACTGTTTAAAGATAAAATTTGAACTCTTCAAGGTCTGCTTGCTTCTCCAGTTTCATCTACAAACATGTCTGTTTCATAGACCTTTAGTAACAATGACTGTTGCACTCCACATGTCATTTCTGTCACTTCATGCTTGGTTTCTCCAAAAGCTTAGAACCCTTGGCACAGATGAGGCATTTTATGTAGGTATGTGTCATAGGTGACATTTTTGAAGTGGTTGAAAGTAAAAAACTAAACTGCAACAAAGTTTTAGTTTGGGGAATTACACACTTCCTTATTGTTTCATGTTTAACTCACTTTAATCTTGATGGTGGAAGTTCATGGGTTTTGCTTTGTTTCATTTTTAGAAACATGAGAACTTAGAGTACCCCAAACTTGCATACTACCCGTAATTGTGTTTACCTTTTTCAATTTAGCAATACTGTTATAAACACAGATTAATCAGATTACCCTTATTTTTCTCAGGAGCCAATAATTCATTAGCACAAAGCAAACCATTTCTAATGGTGGGAAAAGGTAAAAACATAGCACATAATATAGCTATCTACTATCACTATACTGTCTTCTAACATATTAAACATATTAACACTAACTTTAAGGATAGCATTAGCAAAATATGCAGCATACATGCTAGTCTATCTGTATAACTGTGTGACCTTAAATTATAACTGTGGCAGGCTTAAGTGTAGAGGCTTAGATAGTGGTATCTCAAGTGGTCACAAGTTTGTCTAATTCACTAATGATATTATTGACTCAAGTCTGTAGTTGTTAGGCTGAGACACACATTTGATCGTATTCACTTTTGGAGATTCTGGAGATAATGCATCATAGGCTACAAGCATCCTCCACCACGTAGTTGTTGGGTCCTGTCTCACATTCCAACAGAGGTTGGAAGACTCAGAAAAACAGAAGCATCCCAAAGTTGAAGAATCTGCCAAACCCCAGCTCTCTGGCAGGCCCAGGTCCTCTGGATGGGTATGGATGCTACATGGGGAGGTGGGTCCTCCCCTTAACCATCATCAGTGAACACAGACCACAATATCCAATAGTAAGGTGTGTTTCCATGGAAAGGCGATCCTAGCTTTCGTCTTCACTGGATCACATCTATGGCATTATCAAAACAAGTTGCAGCTCTATCTGGGTTGTAGCCAATATCAATATTATCTGTAGCATTTGTTGGGACCCTGTTCAAAGTCTCCACTTCATGACTTCAGCACCGGAGATGGGGAAGGTACTGGACAATACCCATGGGTGGTGTAGTCTGCTGTGCATTCGCCATCCCCTGCCAGCTCCTGACATGCCAGCTGCCCTCCATCAGCCAGTTCCCTTACTCAAACTGGATCCTCAGCTGTGTGCTGGTCCCAGGACACCACTCAGTCTTAGCAATTAATGTGGGCCTGTCATCTGCTAAACTCTTGTGTGTAATTTCACTTGTCCTCAATTATTTCCAGGCTGTGAACATATCACCCTCTCTCAAAGATATTCTTCCTTCTTAGCTCTGAGGTTCATGACTAGTACTTTTGGATGATACAACCATCATCCTGGTTAATGATCTTCTACCTTTTTCTTCCTCACCTTCTCCTGGGAGACTTTCCTAGTGATTCAGCCTGCATTCTGCTTAGCAATCTTTACCTTCCCAGGCCTGCAAGCCCAGAACATGTCCCTTGTTTGTCCTTGCTGTATGCCATGCACAATAGATTCCTTGACTCTATTAAGGCAGAAAGACAAAATATGCATAGTCCTTCTCTGCTCTAGTTGGGAAAGCATGATCTGAAAATTCCATGTGTTATTTCACTTCATGAGGAATTCCTGTTGGTATCCCCATTACTCTGTAAAATATTCCATTCCCACGTGAACTTTAAGGTTTTCTATGTTTTGAAGTTCACTATTTAAATGGTTTCTGGACAGCTGAGTTGACTCTGTAGTTCAGAGCTCTTGCTGCTCTGTCCTAGGATCTGATCTTTCAACTGCTCGTAACTCCAGCTCCAGAAGGTCTGACAATCTCTTCGGGCTTTTGTGAGCACCCACATATTAATGCATAAGTGTGGACATACATGTATACATATTTTCAAAATCTGTCTCTAGACGGTGGGGGGGGCAGAGTGCATGCACTCACACTGTGGTTAAACATATAGCCTCACATGTTAGAGATGTACTCTTGTTTTGATCTGCAAACCCGGTGCTACTGGGCACATTTCTGCTGTAAGTGATAGGTCTCACTTGGTGCCTTCTAGTATCACTGTAATTTCTTTAATTCTGTACCGTCACCACTTACTCAACCTTGACCACTCTGCCTTTATCACGTAGCTTAATCTTAAACTGAGCCCTCCAAAATGTTCACCAACTATCACCAACCACAGTTTTGCAGTGGAAACTTTGTTCTGGCAATTTCTAATTATTCATGATTTTCAAACTAGTAGGTCACGTGTTAAATTAAGCTCTATTTTTATTGGCACATGCTGAGGTTGTCATATGTGAGTGCCATTAGATGAGATTTGTGTTCTTTGAATTCTCAACATGCTCTCAACAATTTGTGATTTCGTACCATCTAATGTAAGGAGTGTCCTTCACTCTTGTTCATTATGCTGACCTTCCTTTAAGATTCATCTTTTCTTTATTGATTAATAATGTTTATACATCTTTATGGGGTACAATATGGTGATTTGAAAAAAGAATATAATACATAATAATCAAGTCAGAATAATAAGCTCTCTCATCTCCTCTCGTATTATCTGTAAGTGTTATACATTTTGTATCCTTTATTCATTTTTTTGAGAATTTCACACATGACTAGGATATTTTATATTATTTCCATTTTTCCATCTCCTCCCATGCCCCCCATCCCTCTCAAATTCTTGACCTCATCTTCTTCAGTTATAATCATTACATATTTACATAAAATGGATACAGTCTGGAGTCCCTGTAGTATTGGCAGGCGTGTGTGGTTTGGAGCTTCCATTTGGGAGTGGGTAACCCATCAGTGAGTTCATCCCTAAAGAAGACTGTTCCTTCCTCTCACAGCAGCTGTCAATCATCTGCCGCAGCACTTTATCTAGGAGAGGGTCCTTGTGAGAACACCCTCATTAACATGGGCATGTGATATTGTCATTGTGTGGGGCTTGTTTAGTCTATCATATTGTTGCAATTGCGACAAGAGTAACTTCCATGCCAAATGCACAAGACCTGTCTCATAGCAGATCCCTGGTCCTCTGACTCTTACACTCCTTCTGCTCCCTCTTCCATGATGTTCCCTGAGCCTTAGGGATAAGGGTTGTGTTGTAGATGTATTGATTAGGGTTGGACACCCCACAATAACTTGCCACCTATATTTTAATTGGTTTTAGGTTTCATAAGCATCTCCATCCTGCTACAAAAGAAACTTGTTTGATGAGGGATGAGAAATACACTCATCTGTCAACTATCTGGTTTAGGATAATGGTGGTAGTGGATTCTGTAGGTTCTCCTCTAGGATGTGTGGCTTTAGCAGCTAAGGGTTGTTAACTGGATTTGTAGGACCCGGCATAAATTCCTTAAGTTCAATGAGATGCCTGTTGGTTACTCCCATGACAAAGGTGCCACTATCACACCTCTTGGAACATCTTGCTATACTGGTCATTATTGTAGCTCCTAGACTGGATAGCTGGGTAAAATTAATGATAATTTTTCTTCCTTGGCAAGTTACATAGCACTTTCAGATATGATAAAAGCTAGTCCTCAAGGATGAAGGATAGTTCTAGCTCAATTTCTCCCAAGCCCTGTGTCCAAAGAATGTGATGTCTTCAGAAATACGGTCTTAGCTTCAAGTTCCGAGAGATGGCCAAGGGCAATAGCCTATATCAATTTAGAAGGCTTTATTGACTCATCTGAACAACAAATTGAGGGGTGGGAATTGTTAGGGAGGAGCATTGTTATGGGCGAGCATTATCACCCCCAAATGGTGTGACTCATTCAGTGTATTATACATGTAGTTTTTAAGTAAACATAAAAATATCTGCCTAGGGCTTTTCAAACATTCTCAGTGTCATGTACCCCGTTTCATCCTCCCTCCTCCTTCCCAGTTAAATCCTTTGCTTTTTCCTGTTTCCTGCTCCCTAATGCTCCTGTCCTACTGTATCCCTCTCTCGAGGCCCTTCTCCTCCCTTGGAGTGGAAAGCTCCACTCCATCACCAACTCCCTGCCAATTCACCACAGGCCCAAAGCAACAAGGTCAGGTGACCATTGGCTGAAACAACACCCTGAGCCAAAGTACATCTTTCCTGCTTTTAAGTTTATTTAAGTTTATTTTCTTAGGTGTCTGCACAGCAACATTATTTTTTTCTTTTATTGTAATTTAAGAAGATTTGTGGATTGTGGCCATAACACATCATCTAACTCAGGGCATTTTCAGCATGGTGACAATGGATTGTGGCCATAACACATCATCTAATTCAGGGAATTTTCAGCATGGTGACAATGCGTAGTCTGCTATTGTTGAATGGAATGGTCTTACATATTTTAGGCCCATTTGCTCAGTAATATGGCTCAAGTGAGGAATCTCTTTGTTTCTTGTCTGGATGATTGAGAAAAGTTTGTGTTAAATACTCCCATTTACTATTATACAAGTAACACCAAGGATGTAAGAAAAATAGTCCCTGGGCCACTTAGGATGAATGTAGGAGATGCCTGGGCCTAAGGAAACAACTCAGGTTTTAGTTACTGGATGGAAAAGGACCTTCCCTTTTCCCTACTGGGTAATCACTGTGATGCTGGGGTACATGGATGGTCTTCTGTAGGTCAGTTACAAAAGACAAGTGCAGATGATTCCAGGGCTTTGGCATCAGTATCTTTGATCCACAGAGCATGACCTATGGGAAATACCTTTCTTATATCCATCCTCTAGGATTATACAGATGGCATCTTTGGTCACAGTGCTGTTAACACACATTCTTGACAGCATATAATGTGGAGGACACCATCCGTAGGGCCTTTGGTTTCCATTAGAATGTTGGTATCTGTGGTTCTACAGCTATAAGAAATGGATGAAGAGACAACTGTGGTTCATGCAGGGACTGTCCACACTAGTAATTGCAATCCCAAGGAGGAGACCTCACTAGTTCTGTGGGACTTTGTCCTATGGCTCTGGCAGGCTACTAGTCCTGAAGCTGTGGGATTCTCCAGGGGCTGCCAGTTACCCTCAAGGCTTTTAAGATAAGATGGCATCTAGCAGTAACTTCATTGCTTGGCATCTGGACATTGGGAGAGTCTGTGTTCCTTCTTTGGGGCAGCCAGATAGCCCATAAGCTGGTTTTAATCCTTTCTTAGGACCAAGGAATTCTGAAGTTGCCCCACTTTTATATTGGGCGTTGTTGGCACTTTGTCACTTACCATTTCCTTCCGATGCTACATGTTATTTGGAGGTCTATTAAGCTTTCTTGCTGATTTCCAGGATTCTCCTTCAACCACGCACATCAAGATACAGTGTTCTTTGTTGGCCCAGTAATTAACCTGTGGCAAAGAATACCAGGTGCATGTATGTAACTATGTTGGCTCTTCCTCAAGGAGAGGGAGCTGTCTTTCAGTTAGCAACTTCCTTTCAACAAGACTCAACTTCCTAGTGATTGTATGTATGTGCAGGCTACTAAATTTCTATTACATCACTTCTATTTCAAGTCATAAATCAATACTGGGGGGATATGAGTTAAATATCTTCTCTATCCTTAACTTTTAGAAGACCATAAAAATAATCCCAGACAGCTCACTTGCAACATTTCATGTGGATACAGCTCTAATTCAATTCCCCATTGTTTAGTTAAAAAGAAAATTTCTCCCCAGGCTTTGGCTTACCTGCCTTCCCTCTTGTGCCTAAGAACCCATTCCAACCCAAAAGCCCCACCTGCAGCTGTACCTCCATTTCTCAAGCCCATCCGGTTGTCTGTGTTCATTCAAGTTCATCATTCTTGTGCAAGCTTTGACACCCCCCCCCCAATTTCATGTGGAGAATAAGATATATCAACTATATTAATGTGGCTATGGTCAAATACAACCTTAGTGAATAGAGGTGTGTGTGTGTTTTTTTCAGGTGCCAAAAATCTAAGACAGCTTATGCCAAATCTGCTACTCTTAGAGACTGTCTTGGTTGTGTGGGAGCTGAATGGTTAGGAGCCTATTAGTGAACAAATAAGTAAAAGATTTTTATCTGTACTTCTAAGAGGAAGCAGTGGCCTGTTTTATAGAGTTCAAGAAATGGGTGGGGTTTTAATTATTAAAATGCACAGGATGTACGTAAGCACCTACATGGCTTTTTTTTTTTGTTGTTTCTACTTTATAGGAAATCAATGTGCTGACAGTTGCATTGGTTAACCAAGACCGAGAGAACAGTAGTGAAAAGAGAATCCAAGGCTTAAAATCTGAGAAGGAGGCCCTGCTCATAGGTAAGAAGTCTCTTCTCATTATCTATTTACAGAAATCATCCCCAGATAACCAACATGGTGGAAGTGAATTACTAATCTAAACAGCAGAGCCTCCCGATCAGAGGACTGACTTAATTTAATCAAGATTACACACTGTACATCTCAGATACAGACTGGCAGAGGTTCCTCTCATCGGGAACTGGGAACATTAGGTGGCTGTTGGACAGAAAACAGGATTCAAGAAAATAGGATAATTTGCATTTTCTATATCATAAATCTGAATTTCAAAATATAAAAAGAGGTCTGGTTGGTTCTTGTCCAGAAATTCATAAGCCAAGCCAGACTTTTAGGCAGTTCTGAACTTGGAGATGAGCCTCAAAGTCCCACAGTCAGCCCAGAGGCCAGCCCGTAATGCTGGTTATTAATCGCTGTATCCAGAGTAATGACGTTAGGATAATCAGGAAAGTCTAAACCAGGCTCCCACGTCCATGTGGATCCATTTAGCCAAAATGAACAAGAGAAGCTGGCAGCTAACAGAAAGGGAGAAAGGTATTATTCTCCTGCAATATCCACTTGCTTCAAAAGATTCTGCCAGGTTGCCTTCATATTTGTCTGGACTGAGACAGGAATCTTTTTTTTTTTTTAATCCTTAATCCAGTTGATCAACACAGAGGGTTTACTCTTCCAGGAAAATGTTCTTGGGGGGTAGTGTGTTAGTAATGTGCTTGAGGACCCCACCTTGCAATCTCATCCCAACCCAAGAAGAAAGGGCTGTTCTTCCTTTGCCTGTGACACACAGCCTTTGTCCAGGCTGCACCTTGGCAGAGAGCACAGTGTGGAGTTTCAGGTTCACTCTGGTCCCTCAGCAGTGGTTGGTTAATGGGGATCGGGGCTATGGTACACACAAGGCCAACTGTTCTCCCCCAGGTCATTATCTGGCAGGAGCCATAGCCTGTAAATATTGCATCAGCTCTCACCTTAAAGTGACAGGTTCACTGGGGCCTGCAGAAGCTGGCACAGGAGAAATGAAATTCAGAAGATAGTCCAAACTTCATCCATCACATATAGATTTTTCAACTGCAAGGTTATTGAATATGACATCAACTTAGAGATACTCTGAGGAAAACCAATTATTTTTTTCTCTCTGATGATATACAGCTGTAAAAATGTGCGGTGCACACATCTCTAAAGACATGCTGATGTGTTGTCAGTTCCAGAGACCCAAAGCGAGCCCATATGTAGTTGCTGACTGGCTTTTTCCCCCCTCAGAAAATATTTCCAACTCTGGCAACTGTTTGTTTGTTTTGTTTTCCTGTATGAGTAAGATGTGATTATTGCCCCCACAATGCTCTGGGTCTAGAACACAACTCATAACTATGTGAAGGAAACTTTCTAGAGGTGTGAATAATGCTGACCACTTAAGTAGGTTTTCAAGTTTCAAACAAGCCCCCCTTTAATTTCCTTTTTACTGGTGATTGCCTCCTATTTTGTTTTATATTCCCCTTAGAGAATATATTTCACTTCTGATATCTTCCAAACAGTTCTGTGTATAAAATGTACATATAATATAAAATACTTGTGTAGATTGTAAATGTTTATATATGCACACATATTAGTCATTTTCCATAAAGATTTAAATATGTTAATTACTATAATTATGTGTATGTATGTATGAATGCATGGAGGCCAGAGGAGTCAGATGCCCCTGAAGCTAGAGTTAGAGGCAGCTCCGTGATATGGGTGCTGGAAATCAAACTTAGGTCCTCTATAATACACAATCTTAACTGCTGAGCCTCCTCTCCAGCCCCTAATTATTAGACATTAGCAGCAGTAGACAGGGAGGTTTTATTTGTGACCTTCTATCTCTGCTAATGTCTTTAGTATCAGAAAAAAGAAATTAGCAATTTGAGTGCAACAGAAGAGAAATATGACAGTGTTGGTATCTTCTGTAAATGCATGTACAGCAGACTGGATGTTCTCATGGTTTGTCTTTGGAAGCAGCCGACCTGTAAACAGAGGACCACAGTAAAAGAGAACAAAGAATACACTCATCCCAAATCAGTATATATATGAGAACCTTTCTGCCATAAAGGATGCTGGAGACTAGTGTTTGATCAAAACAAACTAGGGACTAATTTCTCCTTTCAATTCTCTGTTAGTAGTTTACCTTCCTCTAGTGATAACATGACAAAAGAGATGACTTCCTCCCCAAGCCCACCCTATAGATAGCTATACTTATATTCTTATAAAATTTAAAATTAAAAGACTTTCTGATTCCCCAAAAGGAGCTACGATAGAGAAGCATCTCCCAGATGGGCGGTGGAGCCTGTGGAAGGCTGCCATTGCCTCTGTTACCAGTCATGTCAAGTGACTTAAGAAAAAAAGGACTTGTTTTGGCTCAGCATGACAGTCCATCATGTAGGAGACACAGCAGCAAGAGTGTGAGGCAGCTGGTCACATGGTACCCACAGACAAGAACCAGGGAGAGAGGGAGAGATGAATGCTCGTGCTCAGCGCACTTTCTCCCTTTTTACTCTTAAATAATATTTTCATTAGTTCTTAGAGAATTGCATACAATGTCTCTTGAGCACATCCACCACCCACTCTGACCCCCACTCCTTCCAGATCCTCCTTATTTGTTTGAGGAGTCTATCTTGCAGCAGCCATCTTGGTCCTCTGGCTTTTGCAATCTTTCTACTCCATGATGTTCCCAGAGCCTAATGTGTGAATTGGGGTTAGTTATCCCATAGTCAGTTGAACTCCTCATTTTAACCATGTATACTTTCTCTAATTATTTTAGTTGGCTGCAAAAAAGAGAAAGAAAAAAAAAAGACTCTTGGATAAGGGGTAAGAGCTACACTTAGCAGTAGAAGGATGTAAGTATTTACAACCCAGTTAGAAATTACACTGCTTTAGGAAAGAAGCAAGTACGTTCTCCTCTAGGTTCTCCATCCTCACCAGCCTCAGGTGTTTGTCTAAACTGATAGAGCCAGGCATCCCTATCAGTGGGTGTTAAATTCTAGTAAGTGGCTATTGGTTACCCCTAGGAGGCAAGGCCACTGTTGTATCTCTCAGAATCTCTTGCCATGCTGACCAGTGTTGTGGGATGTTGGCATCACGGCTGGATAGGACTATTGGATACATTTCTCCTTGGAAACTTGCACAGCTTCTTCTGATACTATGAGAGTTACTCCTCTGGGAGGAGGCTGCCAGGCCAGATCTAGACTGATTCCTCCAAATCCTCTGAATGCAGTGTGTTGTGTCTTCAGGAACAGGGTCTTACCTTCTGTTTCTGGAAGGCACCAAGGGCAACAGGAATTGCTTTGGGAGTCTTCCATACCTGGCTTTGGTCTTTTGTTCGGTTTAGTCTATGGGGAGGGGATCAATCAAATATGCGTGTGTTTGTATACATACATGTGGAATTTTAAGCAGCCATAACATAATCCCCTATGGATTTTTCAACACCTAAATGTGAGCTGCAGCCCTCTCCAGCTACCCCTATTGTTGCCAGAGTAAGTCAAGGTCCTTGCACTGCCCAAGGACTGTGCATGGACCCCCTGAGTCTTAGCATGGTAGGCTCCTTCACATCTCCCAACTAGAAGACATCACTGTCTCAGAGAAGCCTGCCTTTGACTGTCAGTGTAAAACAGCTCTCACTAACTCCAGTGTCCTGTCGCTGGTTCTCTCTTTGTTATGTTTATCATCATCTGAAAATACTGCCTTCTGTCTTAATATTTATGTGTACCATCTATATTGGTCATCTAGACTGGAAATCCGTAGAAATGGCCTCTTTTCTGTCTTGCACGCTGTGTTGTGCCCTGCGCCTTGGTGTCATAATTGCTTAAAGTGAAACACCAGTGCGGGGCAGCTGGTACTACTGTCAACTCAAACACTTAGCCATAGTGAGGCTTAAAACAAGGCTAGAATAGATGGTCCTGAAGGACCAGGCTTATGTGGCCTGCTAGAGTGGGCCTTCCGAATGGGATCTGCTGCTCCTTATACAGAGCTGGTTTGCATTTTCTCAAGTAGCTTTTAGGGCTCTGAGACATGTAAAAAGCCCCAGTAGGACAACATCTGCTCCTTTTATCCCACTTAGATTGTCGGCTTACAAATGAGATTTTACATTACCGGGGACACATTCTTAAGTAGGGGGCCCTGCTGCTGCTCACAGAAGTAAGTAAGCAGGGCAACAGAGCCCACCCAATCAGCTAAGCCTCCATCTCAGGTCCCAGGGTTCCTTTTACCAAGCATGGAGGCTGCTCCCAGAGCACCAGAAATGAGTGTCCATTTGGGGACACGTTGCCACTTAAAACCCCTTCCTTAATGATGCACACAAGTTCCCTCTCCAAGGATCCACACCCTGACTGTGGAACCAAGAGAGAGAGTGAGCTGGGGTCCAGGACCCCAGACCTAGCCTCCCACAGGTCACACCCGCACCTCTACCCACGCCCCCAATGGGTGTGGCCAGTGCAACAGGTGCAAGCAGGGGTGGGTATCTCACTACACGTCCTTGGATTTTTTTTTTATTTTGCTTTAGTCTTAGAAGTTTCTCATATATATATATGAGACCCACTAGATCAGGAGAAACCTACCAGCGGCCACCAAAGCATCAAGAACTACTGATCTTCTCCTCCTAAGCCGCTACCTGCTACTCATAGGTCCCCAGTAAAGGGCGGGGCCTGTCAATTATGGACCCATCTCTGCCAGGGTGTGTGCTACTCATAGGTCCCCAGTAAAGGGTGGGGCCTGTCAATTATGGACCCATCTCTGCCAGGGTGTGGGCTAGCACCTAAATATTCAACCCTTAGTCCTGGACTGCTCTCAGTCTTGCTCAGAGAAGCTTCTTGGCACATTGAGCAGTAGTCACTGGGAAAGAAGCATAACTGGTCAGAGCTCTGAGAAGGAGAGATGGGGTTCTAGGCCCATGTGGGACATCTACATGAAGGCTCAGGAATACAGCACAAGGGGGCATGCTGGCACATGTGGAAAGACCATATAAACCAGAGGAGAGGGGTGAGTACTGTGAACTGCATCTTCTAGACATGTCACAGCAGCTGTGGTTACCTACACACCCTCTGCATAGCTGTCCCTTTACCATTCCAGGGAGCAGCCCAGTTCCTTTCAAAAAGGCTTAATTTACAAAACTGCCCCCAACTGCTCTGATTTTTAAAATGAGAAAACTGAGTATACAGAACATAGAAACTGCATTTTCTCAAGTAGTCACTTAAAGATGTTAAAATCACCATCACCTATAGATGGTCCCAATTATGTCATAATATTATTGATCAAGAAAGACCTACACAGACTCAGAACAAAAGGCAAGCTCTCTGTGTGTCAGAACAGGGAGTCTGAGAATACTGATGTTTCAGATTGACAGAGCTGTAATGTTCCTGCCATCCTCACGCAAACCTCATGCGAACAAACCTCAAGACAGCCATCAAGAGTACTTGTCTAGACTCTTCAATTCTCTGTCCTCAGCTGAAGAAAAAGCTGGGAGCTTGTCTTTGAAGCATCCCGAATATCACAGAGTACAAACACCATCCCTAATCGGTTCAAGGCCCCTGCAAATGTAGAATGACCTCCTGCTTGGCCCGAATGCATTTTAGGCAGGTGACCTTTGACTCACTAGTGCTGCTTCCTCCGTACACAGTGTAGGAGATGTAATACACCTCAAACTTGATTAAAGACTTTTAAAGTGTCCATCTCAGCTCGACCTTTTCACAAAGAGCAGAACATGATGGGCGGAACTGACTCCCTTGCTATTTTGCTTTTGGACCTGGGAGCAGGGAGGGTGGGGAGGTTACTCTTTTCAGTTTGGTCCTGACACTCATATCCAGCAATCCTGGAGCAATCGTGATGGCTGGTCCCGTGATGGAAAGGCTTCTGCCAGAGTGCCCAGCCCCTAGACCTTTGCAAATGACCCTGTACATTCCAGCACAGAAAGGCGAACTCTCCTCGCTTCCCCCAGCAGCCACAGCCTGTGGAAGCCGCCTGTCGCAAGGTGCATGGGGAGCATGTTGGGATGTGGATTTATGCACTTTTCATAACCAGCCACTGTAATTATCAAGGACATTTGAGGCAGTGTGATCTCTGGCACGGCCGTCTGAGAGCCATTTTCGGACTACAAAGTCCATTGAGAGAAAAGAGATCATTTAATCTTCCCAAAACTACAATTTCAGATTGGGAAATCAAGCATGAACTTGGTAGTCGAGCTGCCTCCAGGAGTCTTTGCTTAGAAACATCTATTCATCTGTGTGTCATCCCAGAGTCTAGCCATGCTGACCACGGACATCCTCATTCCCCTTGCCATGTCGCCAATACTGTCTGTGGGATGTGCTGTTCCTGGATGCTGGCTGAGAGGTGTTGGAAATGGCCAGACTGTGACTCGGCTTCATGAAAGTTTATTAGGTTAGGTGGCATTGGTTAACGGAGGCTTCCCACTGTCCTCCAAATAACTTTAGATGTTTGTCTTTCTTAATTCAGGGATCATATCAACGTTTCTTCACGTCCACCCCTTCGGAGCCAATATAGAGTACCTGTGGTCATACATGCAACAGCTGGACTCTAAGGTAATTGTTTCTTTGACTGAACTTTGATTGTTGGAATATAGCATGTTGCTTGCTTGCTGCGGGTGGACGCTGTGTGAGCTGCATTAGTATAGAACCACATAGCAACACCCTCTCAGGAGCCAGGGTTTTTAGCAGACAGACAAAAGCATGTAGATGACAACTTTCTGTAAACAAAAATCAGCTATTTAAAGTGACAATGACTTGTCACTGTCAAGAAATGCCAAAGTGCTTTGAAAAGCTTGTGAGAGATTTGAAGTTACAGATTGGCTGGAAAGTTTCTGAGACAAGAAAGAAGGCAGTGTTTGGGCGGCTAATGAGGCAGGCCGGTTCCTTAGGCCATGGTCACACAAGAGTCCATATTATCGACTTTATATGGAGAGACCAGCACTGTCAATAGCTTAAAGATCTGATGTGATACCAAAAAAAAAAAAAAAAAAAAAAAAAAAAAAAAAAAAAGAATGCTCAGTCATTCTCAGCTGGGCCCCTGAGGATCACAGTCATTGCCATTTTTCTCAAGTGCAGCATTCTTGTCTGAAAATTAGCAATGTTTTTGACAAATGTAAAGAGATGGGAGGAAAAAAGGGCGCAGTCTCTGTGTTGAGGTGGACAATTGAGAGGGAGGGGCTGCTGTGGTAAAGCCACACCCTTTAACCAGGGCTGGCAGTGAGAGCCACAAGAAGGCTGCCCACAGTAGCTAATGAGATAGTAACTTCTGTAAAGACAGCGGAGATAAATGGAAGCCCCACCATCAGGCAGAGTACCTGGGCCTTGTTTGACCAGCTGCTGAGCCTGCCGCTCTGTCCCTGCGGTGATGTCTAGGGCATCCTCTGTATTCAGTGGTTGGCAAGGATCGCAGGGTTACATTAGCACACCGCTGCCTCACTCGATGCTGATGACTTGAGCTTTCTTTCAGTAGCCCCGAGTCGGCCTGTTTGGGAGCAGTCATCCAGAACTGCAAGTGGATTTTAGTCAGTTTTGGTGCCTTTTTATGGAGGGTGAAAGGAGTTAGATTTTAGACTTTTAAGTTCTTTTTCTATTCGTACACACTAATTGCACATATTAGGGGTATTTTTCTGCCACCCCCGTCACTAGTCCACTTACAGCGGGTGTTTGTTTGCAGCTGAGATGCAGCACCTGCCTCTCTGTGCTGGCTTATTTCACTTAACATGTTGTCAAGATTTCACTCTTTTACAGATGAATAATCATATGTCGAATACCTAGTAATCTGTCGATTGACATCCAGGCTGGTTATATAATGTGGCTATTATAAATATTATAACAGGTATCTGTATAACCTAATGGAGATTTCTTTGGGCAAATACCCAGAGTTGCATAGCTTGATCATGATAGTTCTACTTTTAATACTTTTCAAAATTTATCTCTATGGTTTTGTGGCCTGCATGTATGTATACCATTGGTGTGCATACATGCAGAGGCCAGAAGAGGGTGGATCCCCTGTGGAACAGGGTTTACAGATGGTTGTTAGCTATCATGTAGGTGCTGGTACTCAAACCACAGACCTCTGGAAGAGCCGTTAGTGCTCTTAGCCACTGAATCATCTCCCTATCCCCTACATTTTTTTTTTTTGGTGGAAACCGCATGACAATTTCCATAGTGGGATGGACCAAGTTACAGTTCCAGCAGTAGCATAAAAGGGTTCCTTTTCCCTACTTCGTAAGAAGTGTTTGTTGTTTGTTTTCCCAATAGTCATCCTAAGCAAGGTGATACAGAATCTCCCTGTAGCTCTGATGTAAATTTCTGTGTGGCCAAGGGTGTTAAACATTTTTCGCATACTGGCCATATTAGTTCAGTTCATATGCTCATTTACTGATTTATTTATCCTTATTATTACTGAATATATACATAAATATAAATGCAGTAATCTGAGTTTATTTTTAAGAATGACCACTGGTCTTGGATAACCACCTAGGGTCTCATCCTTGGAAAGACTAATTATTCCTTTATCAGTAGTCATTAATTGCCTGTAGTAGTTCTTCTAGGGGTAGGGCCTTGTTAAATTTCTTCCATCTACCTTGGCATGGCATGTCAACGGGCACTGTTCATTGTTCAGTTCTTGTTTAGGCTACTGTTACTGTTGAGGTTACATGAATGGAGATTCCCAATTATATATAGAAGACACAATCTAACAGCAGTCATCCTCTGGCTCAAAAAACATTCCCATCCCTCTTCTGCGATGTTGCCTTAGGTGTAGGGGGTTGTATTGTAGATGTTCCCATTGAGGCTGGGCACAGGTAGTTCTTTGTTGCATTTTGACCATTTGACCATTAGGGGGTTTCTGTAATGGTCCCTGCTGCAAAAAGCAGCTCCTTTATGAGAAACAAGAGCTACATTGATTGTGGATATAAGGAGGAGAGCATTTAGAACACACTTAAACCATGTGATTTCTAGGAAAGTTGCAGTAAGTAGTATGTTGTCCTCCAGGTTCCAGAGGCTCAGTAATTGATAGTTGGCTAGGTTTATAGTAGTAGGTATGAATTTCCTCCTATCGAGCAAACTTTAATCCAATTAGAGGGTTGTTGGTTCTTGCCAAGATAAAAGTGCCACATTGTACCCTTGGAGATATCTTATTATAGCTCCTAGATTTTGTGTAAGTAGGCTCTGAGCAGCTGCATAGCCCCTTTAGATGCTATAGAGAATTATTCCTCAGGGAGGAGACTTCCAGATCATTTCTGGCTTGCTTCCTACAAGTCCTCAACTCAAAGTCAGCAATAAGGACTTACCTTCAAGTTCTGGGAAGCAACCAAGCACAATAGCCTGTAATTGATCTGTTTAACTCCTCTGACCAACAACTCAAGAGGTTTATCCTGTATGAAATTAGTTTTTGTTAGAAAATTTATGGCTCTTGGGGGAGCATTAACACCCCAAGTGACATACATACATGACTTTATATATATCCATGTGTGCTTTTTGTATATTGTATGCAAATTGCATAAATTACAATTCACTATGAAGTTTTCAAACATCTTTAGTGTTATTTATCCCTTTTGCCTCTCTTCTATATTGCCCTTCCGCATCAGCCCCTGTATTCAACTATCCCTCTGTGTGTGTGAGACACTATTCATGGGGACACATGATGTCATCAAAGTCTAAGTTAATGTATCGATAAGTTTTATTGCTGTTATTTGTCAGAACAGAGATGACATAATGACAGCTGTATCACCAAAAGCCCACTGCAGCATGGGTGACCCTTCACAAAAGCTGGAAGTCTGGAGCACACTGCAAAGCTTTCAGGATGTAATGTCCTTTTCTGGTAGACCAATTAGTTGGTTTCAGCCACTTCTACACATTTCAGTGGGCTTAGCTTTCTTCCAGGCAGCTCAGCTGATCTGAAAATGCTTTTTGGCAGTCCTTAACTGCTTATATCTACTTGGGAAGGGAGGAAACTGGTAAATCTGGTCAGTTTCAGGACTTCCTGAAGCAATTTTTAATGTTTACTTCATGAACTTATATTGTTTCTGAGCTTAGATTTTTGTATGATGTTAGCTATGAGTATTCAGAAAATTTATTATGAAGGGATATGTTTTAACATATGTGTTTTCTACTTACTAGGATTATTTTTATCTTTTGTTATATTATTTTGATAAATTGCCTTTATTGATTTACATATCCAGAATCACTCATAACTTCAATCATGGTGATCTCTTTAGTATGTTGATAGATTCAATTTGCTAGTATTTTGTTGAGAATTTTTGCATCAGTATTCATCAGGGATATTTTCCTTTTCATTGTGCCCTTGTATGGGTTTGGTAACAGGATAGTGCTGGCTACATAGAATGAGTTTGGCAAAGTCTTTGGATTTCAGTTCTTCAGAATAGTTCAAGATGAATCGGCCTTAGTACTGCAGAAGTTTTGTAAGATTTAGTGAAACCATGTGACCCTGGGCTCTTTCTTCTTGGTAGATACTTTAGTATGGATCCCCACCTCATTGCTTGCTAAAAGGTTAGTCAGTTTGTCTTTTTGGTGGGTCATTTGTGACATTCTCTCAATTGCATTTAAACCATATGTACTGTCTTGAATTTTGTGAGTTTTCTTTTTTTGTTCGTTTTGTTTTTTTGTTTTGTTGTATAATCAGCCAAGGGAGGCTATGGGGATATTTAGGCTTTTTAATCCAGAATTTCTGAATTAAGAGGTTTGCCCTCTAAGTATTCACCGGGGCCTTGTCCCCACATTAGCTGCCAAGAGGCTCGTAGTCCTGGATCTGCGGGCAGCCCGGGGATGCTGTGGGTCTTCAAGGCAGCAGATAGGCCCAGCTGCCTCTGGTTAATCAGAAAAGTCTGGGCGTGGTGGCGCTATGCAGAGCTTTGGTTACTTGTTGCCTTAAGTCGTCATGGATCTACCCCTCCACACAGTGAGTTTGCTGCTTCTAATAAAACACTTTGCAAAGTTTAGACAATTGTAAGCCGGCATGTAGATTCTGTTCACCCCCATACTGATGAAAGTAAGGAAAGCAGGCCTGGTCCAGCTCTGTAATGTAACTGGTTTTACTAGCATTTCCCTGAAGGCTGCTTAGGGGGATGAAAGCGAATGGGAATGGAAGGAAGAGCAGGAATTCATTTACATTATGCTGGGCATGTAACGTGTTGGGGCTCCTAACACCATGTAGCCCAATAACGGGCCATTTTCCAGTTAAATATTATTCTTGTTCCCTCCACCACCGTTGGCTTTTTTCCAGTTTCTATCAGAAATGTGAGACAATTTAGAATGGTTCTTGCACAGAGACAAGGCCAGGGCTTTATTTTGCCAAGTCTTCAGAACAGACAACTCCGCTTTGACCAAGGTTTCACTCACCTTGGAATGGAATCCCAGCTGAGCAAGGCCACCCTCCCCCTCCCTCTGATGCTGAGCCACAGACCCTGGCTGGAGTGGAGCTGTGGCCACTGATTACTTCCTGCCTTTCTCCCTTTGCTCCTTCTAATTATTCATATAGTCAGTCGGTGGTTCTCAGCCTTCCTAATTCTATGACCCTTTGATATAGTTCCCTTATGTTGTGCTGACCCCCCCCCCACTGGTAAAATTATTTTGTTGCTACTTTATAATTTAATTTGCTCCTATTATATATGAATCAATGTATAAATATGATATACAACCCCTGTGAAATGGTCATTTGACCCCAAATGGGTTGTGACCCTCTCCAACTTACATATGTATGTAAATACATTTGGTTTTAGACTGGGTTTCAGCTCTGACTGGCCTCAAACTCACAAAATCTGCCTGCATCTGACTCCCAAGTGCTGGGATTAAAGGCGTGCACCGCCACTCCACCACTCAGGGCAAATTTACCTCTTAGGACTATAATTTTGTCCTCTGTATGTGGCAGACGTCCCTGCCCACTCTGCATAGTTTGCAGCCTGTACCCAAAACTCCTAGTATGGAAAATCCTGTTCCAAAACAACAGACCCAGTACAACAAGACAAGGGATACTGCCAGATGCAGGCAGACCCACCCCTGTGGCAGGACACCACATCAGCTTGGGTGCTCATAGGTAGGTGAGCATTTGCTCCCCAGGAAAGATCATCAGTATATTTAAAGCATCCCTCTGCATATACATTATTTCAGCATCCTTCTAGTTTCTAGGAGATCCTGATTTTGCCTTTAATGGCTCAGTGTTCTCTCCTGGACCTTTGGTGGATGGTGAAGGTGGGTGAAATGTCCCTAGTGGTATATTTAAATCATCACCATGATACATGTGCTGGTATTAACAGCCAGCTGTCACTGAGCATTAATGAAAGATTACTAAGACAGACTGTAATGAATGTGCTTTTTAGATATCATAGCTCTTCCAGAAGGGAATAGACTCTCTACTTGACTGCAAAGGAGAAAGAAAAAAAATAAAAAAATCAACCCACAGTGAGAGAAGCAGAGGGTCATATGTCAGTCCTTTTCATGTGGCCAGGTTAACCCTCCAGGGCAACATGGCCATCGCATTGAGAAAATGGTGCACCATGTACAAGAATAAGAGCACTTGACTCACATGCACAAGGCCTGGGTTCAATAGCAGTAACCCCACCCCCACCAAAAAGTATTAAGTAAGACCTGACCGAGTAAAGTACCAACCTGGGCAGGGTGAGCTCACAGTCAGAGCAACGCCTGAGTGAAGAGGAGGCTGGAGGCCAGCTCTGGCCAGAGCTTCCTTCTGGGATGTGATTCACTGTCGCCTCTCGTTCTCCCTGTTTCTCTGTTTCTCCCCTGAGCCTCCCTCCCTTCCAACCCCCTCTTGCTCCTCATCCTTCATCCTATGGCGTCTGTGCTTGCTCATACCACCCTGGATACAGGAATGAACACGATTCACAGGTACTCTAAGGGCCAAAAGCCAGTGTATCCTGTAGAGGAAACTACGCCTTTGCACTTGGCCTTGCTGGCTCCCCAGCCATGGCACAGCCTGCCCTGGCATCTTTTCAGTGCCCCAAGTGAGTGCCCCTCCCCATCCAGCCTGCCTTACCTGATAGATCGGGACGTACAGACTCCATCACTTCTGACTTGCCGGCTGGTGCTAGTCTGTGCCAGTGTCTAAGGGCCTGGTGAGGAGGCTGTAGGCTTGAGCTAGCAGAGAAGGAAACAAATGCAGCCGATTTCACAGGGTTCCTTTGTGATGTCACACCACGTAAGCCCCTGGGTTTTTTTTATGGAGCCTGTTTCCTTTTGTAAAAACTCATCAAGGCTTACTCCTTCCTGCAGGACTAATTATAAGAAGAACATACTTGTAGGAAGGGACATTGTGAGAGAAGATGATGAGGCAACTAAAAATATTGCTTATTCTCAAGTGCAAAGCATTGTAAAAATGTCAGGAAAGGCCTACAGTCCACACTGGCCTAGAAGTGGCTTCTCATAATCTTTCCCCGCTGTGCATGGTGACTGTCTTTAGGAAGGTTTCTAGGATCGGGTGAAAGCCCCTACCTAATATGCAGGGTATGCTGGGCTGGGGTAACTCATTGAACACCTTTCCACCCCAGTTTAACTGGCTGTAGTTTTTTGTGTTAGATGTATTGCATACATGTCCCTAGATGATGGTGCAGTGGGTAAAGGCACTTGGCCATGCAAAGCCTGATGACTGAAGTTCAATCCCTGGAACCCACATGCAGGTAGGAGAGGACAGATGACGTAAAGGTGTCCTGTCACTTCCGCATGCACACTGGCTTTGTCCTGCATAAGAAATGAACGAATAAGAGCAACATGTAGCAAATAGTACTGAAATTTGCTTGCCTCTAGTATTCTATAACCGTGCACCACAGATGTCTCAGTTTGAGCTCTGTGCCACAACCTAGCAGATAGGTAGGTTTCCAGTGATTCATCCCAGAACTCACACTGACACAGAAGCCAGCACTCAGATCAAGTTCTTAAAGCATTTACTGAGTTTCTTTGCAGTGAATTCCCAGATCTTACAAATGAGACAACAGGTCTGAAGTGAGTATTGGCCAGGGCTGCCCATTACCTGCTGTCCCTTTGGTTGTGATTCCTGGGGTGGTGGTCAGTAGAAGCATGGAAGTGACTGTACTGGCTGCTTCTGAATCAGCTGTATTTTCTCAGTCAGAGGCATTTTCTCAATTAGTGGCCAGTGCTGGAGGGCCTAGCCTATGGTGAGTGGTGCCATCCTGGGCTGGTGCTCCTTAGTTGATGAATGTGGGAGTGTGTAAGTCTAATAAACAATAACCATTTCCTCCCCAGCTTGTTTTTTTTATGTCATTTTATTGAGCAATGGAAACCTCTAAGATAGTGTGCATAATAAGCCTGGTCCATTTGCAGGTCTCAGGGTTTGGTTGTTGGTATGGACATCACTCTACCAGTATTTAGCACACAAAGCCCAGCCCTGCCGCTGCCAGCATTGCCTCATGAGTCCAGAGGCAGAGGCATGACCAAAAAGATGGTCGGTAATCCTCCTGATAAGAACACAGCACTCCAACTATAATGCCTGGACCCAAGCCAGCTCCACTCTCACGACCTGGCTCACCCTGCTCAAGTTACCTGACCCCCTCAGTTTCCATATTTATAAACGCCCCCTTTCTCATGAGAGCATGGTTAGAATTATAGAACCTTAGGGTGCTGTGTTTTGTTCTTAGAAATCTGGCTCAGTTGGACACTCCCACCCAGCTGTAGGGTCAGTGGCACAGCCTTCAGAGAATAACACTATCTTCAGTTGCTTATTTTCTCTTCAAAAGTGTAGCTCTTTCCCTTGTTCCTAAGAGTTCTTCCTCTGTTCCCCAGGGAGGCAATAGTTACCGTGGACAGTAGCTACCAGCTAACCCAAGTCTGCCTTCCCCACTGCTGTAGCCTCTGCTTCATCTGGCATAACCTTCTATAAGAGAAAGGAGCCGGCCAGGCTGTGGTGGGGGCATGCCTTTAATCCCAGCCTTCATGAAGCCTAACAGGGAGAACAGGGACGAAGGAGCTTGTACCGGGGCAATCCAGCCTCATAATGTGCAGAGCAACTGTCTTCTGCATGGTCTTAGGCTCAATTCCCAGCACCCAGTATGTGGTGGCCACGGCCATCTGTGACTCCAGTTCCAGAGGACCTGATGCCCTCTTCTGGCCTCCGTGGGAACTGCATGCCATATAGTGCACAGCTTTACAAGCAGGCAAAACACTTATACACATAATACTTGGGTTGTTTTGTATTAAAGAAGAAATGATCGCTTTGAGGACATAGACATACTTGGCCTGATTTAAACATTATATGACAATATAGATTACTCTATCATGTACAACCTTTTGCTTTTAGGTATGTCAAGAGACTGTCTCCTGGGCCTAATTAATACTGGCTGAGTTTGACCACCTACTTCCTGTACTCACCTCATGTGGCCTTTGACCACAGATCTTGACCTTCTGCCACAAACCTTTTGATGTTAGCATTGTTGCCTATCCATATGTTGTAGAGACAGAAAAACAAAAAGGGAGAGCTTTTGATTTGCCCTGAATTACTCCAAGTGCATGGGGGATATTTCTATTACACATGGAGGAACTGAACATCATGACACTAAGTGCCCAAGACCATGGTACACAGGGCTTTGCCCAGAGTCCAGTCCGTGACTCCCTGGCCAAATCCTCGATTCTTAACCCATATGAACCCTCTCAGAAGAATTGCTGGGGTAGCTCACTAAAAATAGGTTATCTGGGCTGTATTCACAGAGCACTGACCTAGGGTATCTCTGGGGAAGCAGGTAAGGAAGCTGCTGTCTTCACAGAAGCCCGAGGTGGTTGGCATTTCACAGCAATACCCTTCTTGTCTGGCCAGCCACTCCAGCTGAGGAGCAAGCTTATAAAACTGACCAGCTCCTCTGTCTTTGATACCAGCCACACATATCTCATACAAAGAAATGAGGACATGGAAGAATGTGTTCTTACAGTCCCATGGAAAGGGGAAATGCTATGCATTTGTGTAGTGGCTTTTTATGGGTCTAATGGTCCTTCTAACATGGTTTTATGGTACAATGCATTCAGGTTTCAAATTATTCAGACTACAGTCTACTAAGGGATGGAGGAATGATTCAATGGTTAAGATCTTATTCCTATTCCAAAAGCCAAGATTCAGTTTCTATTACCCACAGCAGGTCACTCACAAATACCTACAACTTAAGCTCGAAGATCAGACACCTTCCCTCTGGCATCCACACACACACATAAAAGTCAATATTTTTTAATCATTTTTACCATTCAGAAGTCCCTTTTTTGACTAAAATATTATAGGCTCAGGGATTAGGAATATTTAAATGTATATGGAATGTTCTCCTTGTGGATGTTAAATATGGTTGATTTGACTTTCAAGAGAAAGACAGGCCAAAAAGACAGCCTTAGTATTGCTAAATGGGAAATGTTGACTCTACAACAATCTCACTGTGGCAATTACATCATGAAAAATGATAGTCACTCTGATTCATGGAGCATTTCTATGTGCCCAGATGTGTGCTAAGACAACAGCTTTGACACCATCCCTATTAAGTTTTACTCCCATTTGCTAAGGCTCAGAGACTAATTATCTTTCTAAGGTTCATTTAACTTTTAACAATAGCAGATAGGAGTTTTAGACAATCAGCCCCTCATTAGCCGTACTGGTGTGCAGGTTCTCAACACTGTGTCCCAGTGTAGGATGTAAACACAGGAAAACAAGAACAGTGACTGAATCAAGAAAGATCAAAGTCCAAGGATTCTTCATTTAATTATTAATGTAAAGATGTTAAAATCTAAGAAAATTTCTGAGCTAAAATATCCATATAGACATAACTTTTTTTTAAAATGACTAGCTATCAAGACTTCACTACCAAAAGTTTGAGGTTTAGTCTGCATTCCTAAATCTTTATCATCTTTAAGAGAAAGGGATTGAATGGCAAGAAATCCAACCTTAGGGCTTTCTGATTCCTGATGAGCTGCAGAAAGTTTCTGCCCCGGGCAGGTGATGGTGAGCACAGGAAAGGTGGGGAATTTGTTCTGAGCCTTTCATGTTGGGAGAGGTTAAGACATGGCTCTGGCCTGTGAAGCATCTCTTCCTCCACAGGAAGATGAACCAGAAACTCCTAGCTCATCCCACACCCACACTGCCAGCTGCTCGCAGTTAGGGCAAGTGCCGAGCACTCTCCCCTCTTGCTTGACAGCCAAGGAGAAAAGGAAGTATCTCCACGGAAGGCGAGACTGCCCTGGGTGTATCCATTTCCAGTTTCTATGTGGGCACCTTTCCCAAAATTGTACGTCTCTTTCTTCCTAACAGATATCTGCCAATGAAATTGAGATGCTTCTGATGAGGCTGCCACGCATGTTCAAACAGGAATTCACTGGCGTGGGGGCAACGCTGGAAAAGAGATGGAAGTTGTGTGCCTTCGAAGGAATTAAAACGACCTAACTGAGGGCCAGGAAAGCTGGAAATGAAGCCGTCCGAAGCCGGCCAGGGCTGTACAGTGGAGGAGCAAGAGGATTGGGGTCGGCCAGCAGGGAACCTGTGCGGAGCCACCAAAGCCTTGTTTCAGTGACATCTGTGGCGTTTTCTTGTGAGTGGAAATGTAATTGTGTACCAGTTCCTTAAACTAGACAAAGCCTCATACTTTACTATGACAGACCTGTCCCTATGAATACCAAGCAATGATTCCACAGTCAATGACCACAAAATCCAAACTAGGCATCATTGCAGATTAGCGCGCACGGAGCAAATGCTTAAAGCTAATGGCGGTGTAGCAATGGTGGTTGCTAGGCTACAGAGTTGTATATGTAATGTATAGCTGAAAACATTAAATTACATTTTCCTGAAGGTCTTTCTGTTAATAAAACAACAAAACAAAAAAAGAAAGCGATTTTACAGTGGGAAAAAAAAATCATACCAAAAGAAAACTTGAATATGTGTCTGAACAGTTATTGTATTTTGTAAATTAAGTTATATACTGTTCCAGGGACTTTTGCCTTATTGAAGAGGCAGAAAACTATGATTGGTCTCCTTGAGAATGCTTTATCAAGGATATTATTTTTCTAATGTAACAGTTCTCCATCGTGCGTTCTTTTCACATGGACTGCATAACAATTTTCATAAACTGTAAGGAGAGGGAAGGACTACAGCTGCTGTCCCCTGCTTGGTATGTTGACATTCAGGTTTACGCATTGAAACACATTCGGAAAATATTCCTGTTACAAATTTTATAGCAAAGAGATTAATTTTTTTCAATAAATCTTGACTTCTACCATATTGGTTCCGTGTAATTTTTTGTTGATAAATTGCACTCCTTCTTATATAATCCTTTTCTTATCTTTTAGTTCTGTGTACTAGACTACCACTTTAAATATATTCAACAGGAGACAAGCCGATTGCTAAAGATAGGACACAGACACTCGGTGGCTTGCAAAGTGCAATGCAGGAGAGAATTCGGTATAGGAGGGGATGCATCTAAAGGTACCAAGACAAGCGCATTAATGTAATCGCCACCATACATACTGTTGCTTTCTGCCCTTGTGGCAAGTGCCGAGGACCCTGTCATGTTGCTGTGGCATTTGTACATTTGTGTATCTTTTGTAAAGCACATGCTAAAAAGGGAATGAAGTCAGTCACAGATAAGCCCAGTAATTTAAACAATTTGGTCTTCTTCCCTTCCTCCTTTTGCCACCAAGTAGAGCAGACTGTGCCTCTAAGTTCTCTTTCCTTCCTGCTTTATTACAGCAAATCCCCCCAAAAGACAAGTATTCGAGATATTAATTTAAAATGAAACGGTTTCAAAAAGACAGCTGAACAATGAATGTCCTTTGAAGTTACGAAAAGATAGTCATAATGTCCTATTGGACATTATTACCCTCAGGTTCTTTTTATTGAACCCTGGAAAATGAAGGCTTTTACTCATAACTCCCATAGCCTCTACACGTGTGTTTTGTTCAGGCTCAGTGCCAATGCTGTGCGTGTGGACAGGAATGAGAAAAGACCCCCTCTCTCTCTGCTTAATGCATTCACAGTTCAGTCTGAAACAGACATTTTCCCCCAAGTTTGCAAATGTGAGCTTCATGGCAAGGAAGATGTGACTGGAATGCTGTAGGAATCCAAGCAAATGCCAGTATTGACTGGGCATGGTGGCACAGGCCTATAATCCCAGCGCTCAAGAGGCTGAAGCAGTGGAATTAAATTCTGAGGGAAGCCTGCTCTCCATAGTGAGATCCTGTCTCAAGAGAGCAAACAAAAGCAAATCCTACTATCTATCCCATTAAACACTGGCAGCATTCCCTACCATCTGTTGGTGCCTATGGCCACCACCATCCTGACAAATTCCTAAACTATGACAAGTCAGAAAGCAGAAGACACCACTTGTAGACAATCCTGCTATACAGCAGCCTAAGAGGTTCATTTGAAAATGGGGGGAGATGTGCAAATTCCATGCAGATTCTAGTCACAGTGGTAATTCGTTATGTAGGGATGTGGGGGCAGGCACCACGACCTCACTGGTTCTGACCACAGTGTTTTTTATGCACACTGCATGCTGCATGCTTCTGAGTATTGCCAGGACTCTCATCAGACAACGAGACTGCAGAGAGTGGAAACTGTAACTCAGGCTCTGAACTTACAAGTGAGTCCAGGGGAATATACTACTGCATATTTCTGCATATACTCCTGTAGGTGGTCTGGGGCTCCATGAGTCTGGTGCCCCAACCTCTTTAACCCTTGTGGTAACACTATATGAAGAGATTATTATTGTCCCCCTTTGTCACACATGCGAAGTGAAGTTTGGATATTTATATAACTCGGCCTTCTTTGCAGTTTGTAATGTCAGTCTGAGATTTAAACCCAAGGTGGACTCCAAATCAGTCCTTCCTTTTACTTAGACCTACTTCTACCTTAGTCGTTCCCAGGCCACCTATGATGTCTTTTCATATCAAAGGTAATGTCTTGGCAAACTCTTACCTAGTTTAATTAAGTTTATCTTGTGATAAAGAATCTATGCTTATTTTGAGCATTCATAAGTATACAGTTTGACAACATTAAACACATTCACAAGGTTAATTAATCGACACTATCTGTATCCACAACTTAAATCACCAACAAACATCAAGGACTGCCCTGGAACTTGCTCTGTAGATGAGGCTGGACTCGAACTCACAGGGATCTGCCTGTTTCTGTCTCTTAAGTGCTGGGATTAAAGGCACGAGCCACCGCCACCACCTGGCTATGTCTCTCCTTAATAGATAATAATGCTTTACCCACTCCCACTCCCATCAAGCCCCTGATTTCTTTTTGTCTCCCCAAGTCTGCCCATTGTTACAGCGTGTGTCCGCCTCTGTCTACCATACATTCAGCTTATGCCTTAAAGGTTCATTCACACTGTGGCAGGTATCACAACTAAACTCTTTCTGTAAGGCTAAATAATATTCCCTGGTTTGAGAAATCCTGCTGCCTCACTTCATCTTTATCTACTTCTACTACAGCAAAGAAAAGCCATCAAGCTATATATAAAACTAGTCAAAACCAGTTTTCAAATGTATAGAAAAACAGTTTCATCTTCTTTACCATTAGTTTCAGCAAGAATGATAAAAATGAAATGACCCCCCCAAAGAACTAATGAAAATGAATATTAAAATGAAATGACAAGTTTACACAGATGGTATTAATTGTAGAAAATATGACTAACCAAATTCTATCCAATGTAATATAGACAAAATGCTTTTTTTTCTCATAATATGAGTTGGTACTGCCTTGAGAACAACATCAACCACTCACCCAACAAGATGTGTCCATTGTTGCAGTAGTAACATGCCTGTCTTGAGGGGTAACCAACACCTGCTTGATTAAAGGCCCACTCAGTAGGAGGTAACTTATATTTGGTACTATTACTCTGGCTGGACCTCAAAGTAGTATCTTAGCTAGGGTTCCTATTTCTGCAACAAAACCTAAAACCAAGTTGGGGAGGAAAGGGTTTATTGGGCTTACACTTCCACATTGTAGTCCATTACCAAAAGAAGCCAGCACAGGACTCAAACTGGGCAGGAACCTGGATACAGAAACTAAAGCAGAGGTCACGGAAGGGTGCTACTTACTGGCTTGCTCCTCATGACTTGTTCAGTCTGCTTTCTCATAGAACCCAGGACCACCAACCCAGGGATGCCACCACCCACAATGGGCTGTGCCATTCCCCCATCAATCACTAATTTTAAAAATGCCTTGCAGCCAGATCTTATAGAGATATTTTCTCTGAGACTCCTTTCTTTCAGATGACTCCAGCTTGTGTCATTGACCCAGCCAGCATACAATGGTTAGAAAGGTTACAGACTATAGAGGAAAACCTATTTTTATCATTTTGCTAAACTGATACCACATCAAACTGCCTTCTAGATTCTTGTCCTTAGACTCGTAGGTTATTCTAACTCATACTCCTCCAGAGAAGCTTCTTTGCACAGGAGATGACAATTAGCACAGAGAATCACAGCTGACCAAATTGCAAAGAAGTGTCTCTGGTGTGCTCAGCCATAAACGAGTCAAATGTATCATACTCCCTCCCCCCAAGGCTGGGATCCAAGAAGAGACCAAGCATAAGGCTGGTGAGGGCAGCGGTAAACGGTATCTTCTTAACATTACAGGGCTGCTGCATGAATGGAACTCATAGCAACAGGGGTCGACTACACAGGATCTGCTACACAAGGTTAAGTCACATCAATAGTCCATAGATATTCCAGTGTGAGCTGTGGGGGAGGAGCTCACAAAGTCCCTTTCCTACCAGGGAGCCACCTGGTAGATTGTCTGTGTCATAGTGGACATCCCTACAGCCATATATGCATGCAGGCAGCATTAGTTAAGACTCAGTACCTTTCACACACACACACACACACACACACACACACATACACACACACACAGGTATGAGAGTAAGAGAGAGAAATGGGGAGGGAGAGGGAGGAGGAAGAATCTCAGAGGAATAGAGGGGTTTGTGCAGGGTGGATCTGTTCAAAATTAGATGCATTCATGCATGAAGAAAATGAAAGAGAAGGATAGGCGTTAGAGAGGGGAGATAGGAAGTTCAGGCTAAACAGCTTCAGATTGGTCTATCTGCTTGTTTAAAGAGCTCCAAATCTTCAGATGTATCAGCTTTGCAGTAACCAGAGAAACCAATCAAGAAAAGACCATGGTTGGGGGTGGGGGTCCCAGAGGGAGGAATAACAGAATACATGTAATGTGAAAAGGAAAGGGGGATACAGAAGAGAGAGAAGGAGGGAGGGAGGGATAAATAACACCAAGGATGTTTGAAAAGCCTTAAGAAACCATGCTTTTGTACTTACCTAAAATGACATGTACTACATATAAGTGTATGTGTACATGTGTACACATACACACACACACACACACACACACACACACACACACACACACACACACCTTAAATGAATTTATTTCACTGAGGTTGACAATGCTCCATACAAGAACAATAAACCATCTAACCTCAGCACTAGACATGAGAAGCCTCCTTACAAGCTGTTGGTCTGGGGAGTACATGAGGTGCCCAAAACAGTATAGGGTATTGCAGTTGCTCTTAGGTCTCGCCCCTCAAGATCCAATGGCTCAACACACTGTACTGCAGACACAAGACTCAGAATAGTTGAACTGGATCTGACCCTAAAAGCCTCCTCCATGGGAACTTGCTTTCATAACAAGTTGCCAGAGGAGGGAAACAACCCATAGTCCTGCCCAGATTTGATGTCTATGAACCACAACAATGACCAGCATAGCAAGATATTCCTAAAGGTACAATAATGGTACTCATATCTTGGAAATAACCAATAACTGTATAATTGGACACAGGTCTACTTAACTGGAAACCTAGCTAGTACTGCCCAAAGTTAGTGAGGTCATAGAGCTGAGGAATGGAACATACTACCTCCACTTTACAAGAGCAGTATAATTCCTAGTTGCATTTTAAAACATAGCTAAATGTATAGGCTGCTTCTTTTTTTCTGTGATAAAACACTATAAACAAAGCAACTAAATGGGGGGGGGGGTTATCAGGTCTTATGATCCCAGAGAGTTAGGGTTAATGATGCTGTAGTAGAGGTATCAGCCATCAGACATGATAGCCAGAGAAGAGGCTGGGGCTCACATCTTGAACCTTAAATGCAAAGCAAAGAACACACACTAGGAATGGTCCATGGCTTTGAAATCTTAATACCTGATCTAAGTGATATACTACCTCTAGCATGCCCATACCGGCTAACCCAGTACTCAAAAGAGTGCCACCAGCTGGAGATGTTCTCATTCAAACCACCACCCACAGATAAATGTAGCTATCACCCCTCATCAACACAGTTTCTCTTTGCAGCAGACAGTAGACCAATACAGACAACCATACCAGCTGAGTGCAGGATGCCCAACCATAATGGATACATCCACAACACAGCTCCTATACTCAAGGCACAGAGAGCATTTCAGAAGAGGGAGCAGGAAGATTGTAAGAGCCAGAGAACCAGGAGGTCTTCTGTGAGGTGTAATCTCCTAGAAATGGCAGGGAAGCTATGCCCACGAAACCACAACAATATGATTGCCCAAACAGGGCCTGAACAAGTGTAAGACCATAGGCATACTAACATTAGTAGTGGTTTCTATTCTATGATAAAACACCACGACCAAAAATCAAGTTGGGGAGGCAAGGATTTAATTGGCTACACTTCTGTATCACTGTTATTGTTGATGGAAGTCAGGATAAGAACTCAAGCAGGACAGGAACCTGGAGCTAATGCAGAGGCCATGGAGGGATGTTGCTTACTGGCTTGCTTCCCATGGCTTACTCACTCTGCTTTCTTATAGATCCCAGGACCACCAGGCCAAAGATAGCTGCACCTACAATGGGCTGGTCTCTCCCACATCAATAACTAATTAAGAAAATGCCTTACAGCTGGATCTTTGTTTTGTTTTGGGTTTTTTTTTCCTCCAAGACCAGCCTGGCCTTGGACTCACAGGGATCCATCTGCTTCTGCCTACTGAGTGCTGAGACTAAAGGTATGTGCTACCACGTCTGGTTATAACTGGATTTTATGGAGGTGTTTTTCTCAATTAAGGTTCCCTCCTTTCAGGTAACTCCAGTTTGTATGGCAAGCTGACATAAAACTAGCCAGCACAAACATGGAATGGGAAGACCGCCAAAAGAAGTCAATGATGTCAGCTTCTAAATACAACACACATATGAAAGACACAATACACATGGTAATCAGGGCCAAATACAATTAACAGTGAAGAAACTGAGGCCCTGGCACTGCCATTTTCAATGAGGATCAACAAGGTATACAGTCTTCAAAGATTAGAAAAACTATAGTCATGTATTGTTAACCCCAAAGAAACATTACTGGGAAAAATTATATTAGTAGCTGGAATAGGCAATAGTGTTATTTTATAAAAACATACATGTTTATTACTGAGGGTTTCATAGTCAAGGACTCCCAGAAACCTAGTAATTACAGACTGGTTATGTTAATCGAATTAGCTGTTCTGTCCAAGATGTTAACTGTTGCCTACTCTGTAAAGATGCCCAGAAGCATAGATGTTCACACATGCCACTCACTTCTTAAATAATGTATATTCACTGGGACCAGCCTATAATGGAATGTTCTTGCTCTGGAGGTGGGGGGAACAGGCCCACAAAAATAAATTGCAGACAGTTTACAGTAGAAAATAATGTTTTACTATACAAAGCAGAAAAAGTGGTTAATGTACAATAGAAAGTGCATCACATGTAATGAAATGTATTTTTTGTCTAGCAAATATATTTATTGTGTGCTGAAAATTGTAATATCTTCCCCTGCACAGAGAAATTTCCATTAGAAAGCTCATTTGCCATGTGAGGGGGAAAACTCTTTTTCTTGTTTACTGTTGTAGTCTATCTTCCTATCAGCCCACAACACTTGTCAAGTTCACTTAAGAAGAGCTATGTGTAGATAAGAATGGGATGGAATCAGGGACCAGAATATTCCATCTCATCTGCTTTTACATTCGAGGGAGTGCCATGGAATCCACGGCATCTGGAGGCAATCTCATTTTTTAAAGCATTTTTCTTTACAGATGAAAAGTCAAAAAATTGGCCAATTTAAGGCTTTTACCAATAAATAAATCTTTTACCTTTGAGTATATTTACGCATAAGTGAGCATTTCTTCCTCTTGTGTGCTTTGAGATAGAATGTGAAGTATGGGATACAAAGTCAAACATTGTCTTTGAAAGGAGATAACAGATGAAAACTAATGCGGGCCATTTGTTAAACAGACATTGATTGTTATGTCATATCAGCGTATCACAGATTATTTTTATGATTTACAATCACAGTGAATCAAGTTTCAAGTATGGGATGCTATGAATTCTTATGGAGAATAATTGTCACTCCCCAAGGCTGAGCAGAAATTGGTTAGGATTTTGCCCCATTACCTGTTCTGAAAGCACATGATGGAAGGTTTAGTTCAATACATGGGCCTGGTATGTGGTTAGACAGAACACCAGAGAAGATCCAGCAAAGGCTGTGCCTATGTGCTCTGAACATTTTTTATTGATAGTCTATGACTTAGGATCTAGATGGGTCAATCCCAAAGGCAGTGCTATCAAGCAGCCAAGAGCATCCTTCTAGAATCACCCCATCCAAGGGATGATGGGAACTTGATTAAGTCCCTGAGGTTTCTCCCTGATACAGAATGACACTAATGTTGCCCATTGTCATGTTGCAATGTTATCTATTCACTGGATCTTACTAGGTCATTGAAAACAATAGATTGCTCTGTTGGCCTCATAGTTTACCATGTTTGCCAAGGGTTTCCCCTCAGAGGCCGCTACCAACTCATCAGGAATTTGATTCCTGATCTCTGGAACAACAGTTGCTTACATTCAAATTAACTGGAAACTCTACCAATTCCAAGAACATTGAGGTGTGTTTGAAACCAGAATTCTAACTTCTCAGGAAATCCAGATTCCTACAGCATCATTAGGAGGTAGTAGGTATTCATGAAGTAAAAGAGAAGCTGGTCAAGTTTCTAACTCAACCCAGGCCTCTTGGAAGGGAAACTTGGCAAAGCAAACCTGATGTGTTTTCTCAAATAAAAAGTATTTCAGGGGAAATAGATTATCTCATTCTTGAGACAAAAGGGCTATATATCTTTTCAGTTCTTGTGCTGGCTAGACTTATGTCAACTTGACACAAACTACAGTCATCTGACAGGAAGGAAACCTCAATTGAGAAAATGCCTCCATAAGACTGGACTGAGGGCTAGCCTATAGGGCAGTGGTTCTCAACCTATGGGTCATGACCCTTTTGGGGGGTTGAACAACACTTTCACAGGGGTTGCTAAGGGCATCAGAAAACACAGATATTTACATCACAGTTCATAACAGTAGAAAATTACAGTTATAAAGTAGTAACAAAAATAGTTTTATGGTTGGGAGTCACCAAGACATGAGGAATTTATTAAAGGGCCATAGCATTAGGAAGGTTGAGAACCACTGTTATAGGGCATTTTCTTACTTAGTGATTATTGGGGAAGAGCCCAGCTCATTGTGGGTGGTACCACCCTGGGCTGGTGGTCCCAGGTTCTATAAGAAAGCAGGCTGAGCAAACCGTGGGGAGCAAGCTAGTAAGCAGTGTCCCTCCATGGCCTCTGCACCAGCTCCTGAGACCAAGTTCATGCCTTGAGTTCCTGTCTTGACTTTCTTCAGTAATGGACTAAGATGTGGAAATGTGAGCCCAATAAGTCCTTTCTTCCCTAACTTGCTTGTCTTGGTGTTTCATTACAGCAATAGAAGAAAGCCTAAGACAGTTCTCCATTTCAAATAAAAATAGGAGGAACATTTGGTGGGAAATTCGATGGGATAAAATCTGCCATGTGCTTCTTTGATCCACGGTACTTTATGGAAAAACAACAGATGCTTTGCCCTGCAAAGGCACCTCAAGCCTAAAAAGATACAGGGGAGGATTAAAGGGTGAAGAGAACTAACCAGACCTTTTCCTACTCCACTTAAATGTTTAGGGTAGGACACAGGAACCCCCAACTTCTACTTTACTCCTATAACCCTTTTGATTCCTGTATGTATTCACTTCCCATAGGACCTTTCCCTGTGAGCATCCATCAGGCTGGAACATTGATTTAACAGGCCAAGTACAGTGGTATTTTTTTTTAATAGAATAGGAAGTAATGTCTACTCAAGTGCACTAATATAAATTAATTCGCTGATGGATATTGAGATGTGAGCAATGGCATCTCCAAGCAGAATGTTGAATGTGTCAGTGGTTCTTGCTGGCTACTTATTTACAGGGTCCTACTAGGAAGGAAAAAAAAAGGTTAGAAAAATAACCAGTCAGAGCATAAGCAAATGTAGAGGAACTAATGAGGGACCAGGCTACTTAGAAAAGTAAATATTTCTCATCTGTAGTGTCTTCTGCCAGAAAAAGATTCTGAAAGTAAAATATAGGTAGGACAAGAAACTAATCAAGTGTCTGTCTAAGAGATGCTATACTATGACAAGATATGGGAGCAAGATATGGGAAAAGAGGAACCCTTACATGCTGCTGGTGGGGATGTAAACTGATTCAGGATTGAAGCCAACTGTGCCCTGCTCTAAGCATCTCTGTATTGTGTGAAACAGTGGTTTTTCAGGCTTTTCTTGTCTTCAGAAGCTTCATTTTATAAGCAGCTTCAGACTCCATTTTGAGCAAAAGGATGACTAGGTAGATCCACAAACTATGCCATCTGTCAATCACCAGCCAGCCAACACGGACTGACAAATGGTGTATCCTTAAGGATGGAAGGTGTTCTACAAGCTTATTAGGGTGAATTGAGTCTGTAAGGAAAATAAGGGCACACTGAAATCACATCAAGGAAACCATGTCTAAGAACATTATCAAACAAACCAGACCAAGAAAAGGGTGTGGCTTTCCTACCTGCATCCCCTAAAATAATGAACTACACTGTGATAGCATGGCCCCACATGAACCTATCATGTGATAGCTGATATAGGTATCAGGGCTGGCGAGAGGATTCCTGACTGTGCCTGGGGACAGCTCAGCTTCACCCCTGCAGACAAAGCCTAATCAACTGCCGGACTGTCTGCCTTCTCACCCATCCAGACTTCAACTTGAACCCTCCATTTCTTTCTCTTAGACCTGAGTTCACCTTATAGGTTCTCAAAGTGTGACTTCAGCAGCAGCTGCCTCCCAACAATGGGATGGTTCGTTATCAGTACAGGCTCATTCACAGCCCACTTCCGAACTCTGCTATAGCCTCTTTAACTTGTATCCATTCTGTAAAGCAGAGAAGCATATTCACTGTGTGCTGTGTAATGTGGGATGTGAGAGTTAATAGCAATCAATGAGTCTGCATTCTCCTTACTCAGATCACCATGGTAGGCAAGATTATCTGGCAAATTTCTGCCATTGAAAACTCTAAGCCGTGTGAGTTTACTTATGAGTAATATATTGGATTTGATTCATTATGCCATTGTGGAAGCCACAAATGTGTTCATTTGTGTTTCTGACATAGCATGCTTATGATATACAACCACTGTGAATATCAGAAAAAAGATTTCTCAACAGCAACAACAAAAACAACTACCATACTCCTCCTAGCTGAGAGACTCGAGTAAACATATCAAGGGAATATTCACATATCCATGTTTATTGCTGCACTATACATAAAACTGAGGAAATGGAATCTATCTAGATGTCCATCAATGCCTTAATGGATAAAGCAATTGTATGTGTGTGTATATATGTAACTATTCTTAATCATAAAGAAAAATGAAATCATAGCATATTCAGAATAATAGGTGAAAGAAGACATCATTATGTTAAGTGAAATAAGACAAAGAAAGACAAATACTGTGTTTTCTCTCCTTTGCGTGATAGAGATTTAAATGTATATGGGGGGTGGGTATTGAAACTAGAAAGAGGACCATAAGAAAGACATGACCTTATGTGGGAGGAGAGGGAAAGAGAGGATAATGGAATACAGAATGAAAGCAGAATGGAGAACTATACAAGGAGAAGGAAGGGAGCAGTGAATGTTGGCCACGGGGATAGGAGAGCATGCTGGAAGGGAAGGGATGGGGCAGAACAAATAGGATAGTATATGTAAAGAAGTACTGTATAAAACTCATTACTTCATATTCTAACTTAAGAATAAAAAATACAGCACACACACATGCACGTGTGCGTGTGCGCGCGCACACACACACTCACACTCGGTTTGCTCCCTCAGAATGATTCATAGGTCACTGGTTTCTGGCTTGCACTTTACCAGCTGGAATGTGTTTTCCTTTAAAATCCTCTTTGGCTTTGTTGTGTGCATAGGTGTGTGTGTGTGTGTGTGTGTGTGTGTGTGTGTGTGTGTCTGTGTGTGTGTGTGTGTGCGCGTGTTGTATGGTATTCTTGTTCTTACATGTGGTTGCATATATGGCAAGTGTAGGGTGGCTTGAGATTGCTGTCAGGTTGCCTTCTCATTTTCTCTCCAGCGTGTACAATGAAGCCTGGAGTTCACTGTTTCTGTTAAGTCTAGTAAGACAGCTTGTTCTGGGGATCACCATCACTGGGCCTGACGGTGTCTTTGAGTGTCTTGGTGATTTAATTTGAAGACTCATTTTGATCTGTCTGGACTCACATGTTTTTTAGGCCAATTGGTCACTGTCTGAGACTCATTTTCTAGAGGTACTTTTCTGGAGGTTGGCACAGGCCAAGCTTATCTATGATAATCCCACTGTCTCCCATGTGGGCTCCATCAGCCAGCCCTTGTACCCTGCACTCTAGATCATTACGAAGGAACAGTAGATGATAACTAATTGCAATTTATGACTATAAAGCATATAAAAAGAGCTAAACCTCAAGGTATAAGGACTTTGCAAGCCATTGTCAGCCTCATCCTCACTTCAAGTCTGGTATATGATCCTAGGAACCAGGTGTGAGTCTATCAACATTATCAACCAACCATGATCCCCAGATTATGTTCTATGGAAACTAGTGGTCAACAAGATGTTATCAAGTGCTATATATTAAAAAAAAAAAAAAAAACCTCTACATACAAATAAGCAAAATACTTGTCACATCTCTCTCCTGGCAAGCTGTAGGACAAACTAACCTGTTCCAAACTCTGGGTTCTGGATTTAATTGGTATCTTCTGTACTTATTTATGCATGAAACACATTAATTATAGAAAATTAGGAAGGCATCTTGCGAACAAGTGTTCCTTACATCACAGTCTGAAAACACCCAGACTAAATTATAAAGTCATGTAATAACTGTACAATGACAACAGCCAAAGACAGAGCTGTGAGAGACCTGGAAGCCTTTGCAGCACAGATAAAGAAAACACTAATAGTAATTATTGTCTTGAGTTCCAGACAAGAAAGCCAAGAGGCACAAAGTCGTGCCAGGCCGGGTGGTTTCCCAGCATCCATCAGACCTTTGACTCAGCCCCCCTCCCACCCCATCCCCGACCCGTGTGCAAGGCCAGATGTAGCACAGTGAAAGAGAGATGGTCTGGTGCTTGAAAACTGGCTTTGGTTCTGGCTTCTCCACCTGCTAGATCTTGAGGTGGCTGAAGCATCTTTCAACAGTGGGTTGGAAACATCATTCTCCCTATGCTCTGCCCGAAGCTCAGAGAAGCAAGAAAACATCATCGTGAAGACTGTGTTGGGACACAGAAATCCCCCAAGGCTTTCCTGGCCACCATAATAATAATAACATGAAACTCGCTCTCTGGTCCTGGCCATAACAAATTCATTTTAAAAATCTGCTTATTTCAATTGCTTAATATTTTCATGACTCTCTTATCCCCTTGCTCTCTTCTAATTTTCCAGTGAAATCTCAGTGATGTATTCCAGGAGGTGCATATTAATATTCTGAGGAAATATAACACAGGCCCTGTACAGTCTAATTTTGGAACATTCATCATGGAAACAGTTTGCTTCCTCCTGTCCTATTTTTCTTTCCTTCAGATTGTCAGCCCGATGGACTACATTAAGCTAGGTGGTGACTTTCCTCTTGAAACCCTTCTTTCTTCCTTCACCCCTTTGTCAGGGATGGTGGGAGGCCCCGGAAATGGGGAAGCCACTGCCCTCAGCTGCTCTGAGCTGTGCTTGAACTGGGGAGATGAAACACAGAGCAACAGAGGCTACAGGAGAAAGCACCAGCAGGCTAGCAGGGACAAAGGTGCTTTGTTAGGCAAACTTCACTGTCATAGCGCCCCCCTCAGGGGTTAGGAGAGCTAGTCACTGTCATAGCGCCCCCCTCAGGGGTTAGGGGAGCTAGTCACTGTCATAGCACCCCCCTCAGGTGTTAGGAGAGCTAGTCACTGTCATAGCGCCCCCCTCAGGGGTTAGGGGAGCTAGTCACTGTCATAGCGCCCCCCTCAGGGGTTAGGGGAGCTAGTCACTGTCATAGCGCCCCCCTCAGGGGTTAGGAGAGCTAGTCACTGTCATAGCGCCCCCCTCAGGGGTTAGGGGAGCTAGTCAATGTCATAGCGCCCCCCTCAGTGGTTAGGGGAGCTAGTCACTGTCATAGCGCCCCCCCGGCTTCATATCTCATCATGCTACGTAAGGCACTGGGATAGACTGGCTTCAGAATCCCTTTCAAGACATTGACTGTCTGGTTTGGGTGAGCTAGCACCCATAATGTCACAGTCAAGGAAAGCCACTCTCTTGAAGAACACATCTTACATTCCCTTGTGCTCTTAGAGTAAAAAGCATGTTGGTTCTTCTATGTCTCTAGTGACATTAGCCAATGCCAGGCATACTGGATTACTCACCCTATCCAAGCACAAGGTGCCTCCAGAGTGTCTAACCTCAATACTGTTGACATTCTGAACTGTGCCCTTTGCTATGATGTAGTCATATGCACTAGAGGATGAACGTGCTCTGGCTGACTGCCCACCCCCTCACCAACCCCCGCCATGATTGTATCCCCCTATCTCCATCATGACCACCCAAAATGCCCTCCATAGAGAGCTGAATGTCTGGAGGAGGTCAACACAATCTCCACTGGCTAAGACTTGGTGTCCAAGAGTATTAGACCTTACCCTCCAAAAAGTTCTATTATGGAATAATAAGGATCTGGAAAAACAGATAGGCTGAATAGATGTTTATTCAGGGAGAAATAATTTACAATAGAGACAGATGAACACTAGCAGGTTCCAGTCCCAAGGATGCCTCAAATGCTCTTTGTCTCTGCCCAGCAAGCAAGAGAGTGCTCCAGGGTTCCTGCCTCAGACCTGGTTCCCCCGTGTCATGTCCACACCTGTCCCCACCCCAATGGGCGTGGTCAGTGCAACAGGTATGGACAGAGTGAATATCTCACTATAAAGTTCTCAATCTTTTTGTTATTTCATGGCCACTACTGCAATTACTGTCTGTGGGGCAGTCAACTTCCCTCCAAGCCTCTGGGCCTGGGAGCCCATGGTTGTTTGCACTAAAGCTTTCATTTAGTGACTATTCGTTTTCACTCTTCCTAAACCACCACCCTTTGCTGTCCTGCTCACTAGCTTCTAGAGCTCTCAATCATGTGTACACTCTCCTAAGACTATGGAGCTATTATTCTGTAGTGACATGGAACCAACTTAGTGTCAAATTGTGGAGAATCCAGTCATGTGACATGGTGGCCATTCAAAGTCATTTTCTGATTGTGAGGAATTGCTGTGACACACCACAGGATGTCTCTTCCAGCTCTTTCCCTGTCAGGCTGAAATCTCTGCCTGTGTCCCCAGACTCACAGCACTGTAGAACCAAAGGCAGACTAAGAATACTAAAATGTTAAAAAATCCCAAGTCCCCCCAAAGGGTAGTATCATTGATTTTAAGTCATAAAGTGGTAAGATAAGAACAGGATTTTAAACAACTTTTTACTTAAAATTTTTCCCATACAATATATTTTACTATATCATTTTCCCTCCCCCAACTCCCTCCAGACCCTCCTCCACCTCCCTACCACCCAACTTCATATTCTCTGTCTCTCTCTCTCAAACAAACAACACCAGAAATCAAAACAGACCCAAATAAATAAACAAAGAAAACAGAATCTGATGGAATCTGTTTTGTTTTGTGTTGGCCCACTATTCTTGGGGATGGGGCCTGCCCTGGAGTGTGATTGACAGTCCCAATGAGAGAATAAGGATTTGAAGGTGGACCTGGCTACTGTTAACACTCATCTGCTTCTCTTTATCTCCATACCATGATTCTTCTGAGAAACTAGGAATTTTGAATACTGTCAAGGGCACCCCACATTTCCTACCAACTTCCCTCCTCATAAAATAACATACACATTAGTATAATATGCTAATCACAAGTCAATGATCTACATTTAACAGCATAACATTAGGCCAGACATGGTGGATCATGCCTATAATCCCAGATCTTAGGATGTGTAGGCAGGAGGATCCAGGAGTTCAAGATCACCCTGGTCCACATGAGAGTCTGTCTTGAACAAACTTTACTCTGCCAGGCACATCCTTACTTATATAACAACCCAAAGCAAATGCTTCCTTTATTCCCATTTAACAATTAAGCAAATAAAGATATGTGCAATTTGCTCCAGATAACATACTAAAGTTGGGGAGATGGCTCAGTGGTTAAAGTGCTTGCTGATCAAGCAAGAAGACCAGAGTTTAGATCCCCAGAACCCACATAGATGTGTGGGCATGGTGGCCTACTGGTAATTCTACCCTCCAAACAAGAAGATGGAAACAGAGTATCTTCAGAACAAGGTGGTTAGGAAAACTAGCCATATTGTCAAACACTGGGTTTAATTGAGAGGCCCTACCTCAAAGGATAATATGAATAGAGCTATCATGGAAAATTCTTAAAAACAACCTCTGGGCGGTGGTGGCACATGCCTTTAATCAGGAGGCAGAGACAGGTGATCTCTGTGATTTCACGGCCAGCCTGGTCTACAAAGTGAGTGCCAGGACAGGCTTTAAAGCTACACAGAGAAACTGTCTCAAAAAAACAAACAAAAAACCTCTGGACTCTACACACGTTGACACATATAAATGGCACACACATTCTCACCAGCATACACACATGTACCCACATGCATGCACATATACAGTAAACCACACACAGAAGAAGAAGGAAGAGGAGAAGAAGAAAGAGAAGAAAAAGGAGAAGAAGGAGGAGAAGGAGGAGGAGGAGAAGAAAGACCACATAGCTAGGACTGGGGTGGCTCCAAAATACTTCAATTACCTTCCAATACTTTGGAGGAAGAGAATATTTACAATTAACAAATGTATGAGACAGGGTTCCCTGGGGGTGGGGGGAGAACAATTGGATGGCTGATTAAGAAATACATGATAAAGAGTTGATAGAAAGATAGGCATTCTACAGTTACGGCACATGGCATTATTGGGGTTGGCGAGACTGGAATCTGCCTGACAAGTTAGCAGGCTGGAAACTCAGGTTAAGAACTGGTGCTGCACTGTAGAATCATGGCAGGCCAGAATCTTCAGGTTTTATTGCTGTGAGGAGACATTATGACGAAGGCAACTCTTATAAAGGGAAACATTTAACTAAGACTGACTTACAATTTTAGAGGTTTAGTCCATTGTCATCATGGCTGGAAGCATGGTGCTGAAGAGTAACTAAGAGTTCTACATTTGGATTGGCAAGCAGCAGGAAGAAACTACCACACTGGGCCTGGCTTGAGCATATGAGACCGTACACCAACAAGGCCACACCTCCTAATAGTGCCACTCCATATTAGCTTATGGGGGCTGTTTCCTTTCAAAGCACCACAGCCAGTAAGCCAGAAACAATGTAGCAATCCTGAAGCCAAACTGCATTTCCTTTGGAAAATGGACCTTTGCTCGGGAGTCCCCTGCAGATTGGATAGAAGCTGTTTACACTATGGAGCATGATCTCTTTATCCAATCTTCTCTTTCAAATGCTAAATAAAATCTTTTAAAGCACTGAAGCAGCCACACCTAGACTAGTTTTGACCACACACAAAGACTCCATCGGATGGCCTACTGTGAAGTTAACACGGAGAATAAAGTTAGATATAACCGGGTATAAAGGTGTCTGCCTATAGTCATGCCATTCAGAAGATGACTAGGAGACTAGTCTGGGAAATAGAAAGGCAATGCCCCTACATAGAGGAAGCAAACTTAAAGTAATTAGTCATCACCCTACACACACACACGGGGGGGGGGGGGGAAGACAAGAACAAGGCAGACATTGGATTGGATTATGTTTTGTTGTTGAAAGCTAGCCTGGGAACCATGTGACAGTGTCTTCTTCTGTCTTGGCTCAAAGCTGGCTGCAGTTCCTTCTGCTATGCTTCTGAGCCTCTGGAGAGAAAATGGCCTTGAGTGGAGCAAGTTTGTGAAATTCTTGCACGGTATAATAAAAAGGTAGAGGAGGTTAGGGATACAGCTCCGTTGACAAATATGGACAAAGTCTTGGGTTCAACCACCCCCACTCCTAGACTTGGATTGGGTCCGCTAAAAATGTTGGCACACACCTGAGATCCTAGCACCCAGGAGGTAGGCAGGGATGTCAGGAATTCAAAGTCATCCTTAGCTACACAGCACGTCCAAAGTCAGATTGAACTACAAGAGCTCCTGAAAAAAACAAAACAAAACCAGAAAAAAAAAAAGAAAGAAAGACAGAAAGAAAGAGAGAAAGAACTACAGACCAGTATCCCTCGTGAACATTGATACAAAAATACTCAATAAAATACTGGCAAATCAAATCCAAGAACACATCAGAGAAATCATCAACTATGACCAAGTAGACTTTATGCCAGGGATGCAGGGATGGTTCAACATATGAAAATCTATCAATGTAATCTACCATATAAACAAAATGAAAAAGAAAACCATATGGATCATCTCACTAGATGCTGAAAAAGCCTTTGACAAAATCCAACACTCTTCATGATAAAGGTCTTGGAGAGATCAGGGATAAACCTAAACAATAATAAAAGCAATATACAGTAAATCAACAGACAACTTCAAACTAAATGGAGAGAACTCAATGTGATTCCTCTAAAGTCAGGAAAAAGACAAGGCTGTCTACTCTCTCCATATATCTTCAATATTGTACTTGAAGTACTAGCTAGAGCAATAAGACAACAAAGGATCAAGGGGATACAAATTGGAAAGAAAGAAGTCAAACTTTCACTATTTGCAGATGATACAATAGTTTACATAAGTGACCTGAGAAACTCTACAAGGGAACCCCTATAGCTTATAAACCTTCAGCAAAGTGGCAGGATACAAGATTAACTCAAAAAGTCAGTTGCCCTACTATATATAGACAATAAAGGGGCTGAGAAAGAAATCAGAGAAACATCACCTTTTACAATAGCCACAAACAACATAAAATGTCTTGGGAGTTAACACTAACCAAACAAGTAAAAAACCTATAAGGCAAGAACTTTGAGTCTTTCTAGAAAGAAATTAAAGAAGATACTAGGAAATGGAAATGATCTCCCATGCTCTTGGATAGGTAGGATCAACATAGTAAAAATGGCAATCTAGCCAAAAGCAATGTACAGATTCAATGCAATACCCATCAAAATTCCGGAAATTCTTCACAGACCTTGAAAGGACAATACTCAACTTTATATGGAAAAACAAAAGACCCAGGATAGCCAAAACATCCCTGTACAATAAAGAAACTTCCAGAGACATCACCATCCCTGACTTCAAGCTCTATTATAGTCCTGAAAACAACTTGGTATTGGTACAAAAATAGACAGGTAGACCTGACATTAACCTAGGAATACCTGATCATTGACAAAGAAGCTAAAATTATACAATGGAAGAAAGAAAGCATCTTCAACAAATGGTGCTGGCACAACTGATGATGATGTGTAGAAGACTGCAGATAGATCCATATCTATCGCCATGCACAAAACTTAAGTCCAAATGGATCAAAGACCTCAACATAAATCCAGCCATACTGAACCTCCAAGAAAATGGGAGGTGCCCTTGAACAAATTGGTACAGGAGACTGCTTCCTGAACATAACACCAGTAGCATAGACACTAAGATCAATAATTAATAAATGGGACCTCGTGAAACTTAGAAGCTTCTGTACTGCAAAGGACACAGTCAACAGAACCAAATGGCAGCCCACAGACTAGGGAACGATCTTTACCAACACCACATCTGACAGAGGACTGATCTCCAAAATATACAAAAATCTCAAGAAACTAGTCAACAAAACACCAAATAACCCTGTTACAAAGTGGGGTACAGAACTGAATAAAGAATTCTCAATAGAGGAATCCAAAATGGCTGAAAAACTTAAGAAAGTGCTCAACATCCTTAGCCATCAGGAAAATGCAAATCAAAATGACTCAGAGATACCATCTTACTCCTGTCAGAATGGCTAAATAAGAAACATCAATGGCAGCTTATGCTGTAGAGGATGTGGAGAAAGCAGAACATTCCTCTACTGCTGGTGGGAGTGCAAACTTGTACAGCCATTTTGGAGATCAGTATGGTGGTTTCTCAGGAAAGTTATGAATCAGTCTACCACAGGACCGTGCAATCCCCCCTCTTAGGCATATACCTAAAAGATGCACATTCATGTGACAAGGACATCTGTACAACTATGTTCATAGCAGCACTCTTTGTAATAGTCAGAACCTGGAAGCAACCTACATGCCCCTCAACTGAAGAATGTATAAAGAAAATGTGGTATATTTACACAATGGAATACTACTCAGCAGAAAAAAAACAATGGGATCTTGAAATTTGCAGGCAAATAGATGGAACTTGAAGAAACCACCCTACAAGGATGACCCCAACTAACAATCTAAGCAATAGTGGAGAGGCTACCTTAAATGCCCTTCCCTGATAATGAGATTGATGACTACCTTATATATGCCATCCTAGAGCCCTCATCCAGTAGCTGATGGAAACAGAAGCAGACACCTACAGCTAAACACTGAGCCAAACTCCTGAAATCCAGGTGCATAGAGGGAGGAGTGATTAGCAGAGGGGTCAAGACCAGGCTGGAAAAACTCATAGAAATAGCTGACCTGAACAAAGGGGGAGCTCAGGCACCCCAGACTGATAGCTGAGAAACAAGAATAGGACCGACCCAGACCCCCTGAACATGGGTCTCAGTTAGAAGGCCTGGGCAGTCTAGGAGACCTCTGGCAGTGGAACCAGAATGTATCCCTGGTACAGGAAAAGACTTTGGGAGCACATTCCCCATGGAGGGATACTCCCTTAGCCTAGAGATATGGGGGAGGGCCTAGACCCTACCCCAAATGATTTGACAGATTTTGATGATCCCTCATGGAAGGCCTCACCCTCTCTGGGAGTGGATGGGAAATGGGATGGGGGTGGGGGTCATGGGAGGATGGGAGGGAGAGGGAACTGGGATTGATATGTAAAATAAGAATAAATATTAAAAGAAAGAAAGAAAGGGAAGCATAAGCCAAATAAACCCTTTCCTCCCCAATCTAAAAAAAAAAAAAAAGACTCAGTTTTCTTGAAGAGACCATAGCTCCAAGAGTAGTCCTATCACTAATTCTTGCTCTCTGATCTTCAGCACTTTGTGCCTCAGTTTACCCTCCAGCAACACTTAAATGGTTTTTAAAAACTGGCCCGCCCTCTTCCTACCTAATATGTAATAAATCAGGATGCTGGAACAGTCTGTAATTTCAGAAGTCTATAAATCAAGCAGAACAAAATATAGAAACCATCAATATCATCACCCTAGGTCAAAAACAAGATTTCAATTCCAGGCTCTGATGCCAGACTAGTGAGTGTAAATGCTGATGGCTGACCCATTCAATGTGTTCGCCTTCAGATCAAGGAGTCATTAGGGAAAGACAGCCTCACCGTACAGCCACACTGTCATAACAGCAGTCTGACAAAAATGGAGACAGATGGCTGCTCAGCAGCAGATTTTAAAATGAATTTACTGTTGATGAAATGTGCAAGATTGATGACATCAGTGACAAGAGTCTTTGCTTACAGGAACAGATCAAGGGGGACAAGGACAGTGACCTGGACAGCTTTCCCTCGGCTGCCCACTCCTGTCAATCCCCGGGCAGGAGACTAGGGCTGGCTGCCAGGTCCCTAAAAGGGAAACGGTATCTAAACTCATGGTGACATACTCAAAACAGACTCAGCTTGCTGCTTCTTCACATTGGCAGAGAATATGTGAGCCTGTGCCAGCTGTGGGGGATGGGGCAGGGGAAACAGCAAGGCTCCCCCTTCTGGTCACTGTCTTTGAAACCATGTCGGGGTGTACAGAGAAGCACCCCCACCCAGCTGGCAGCGCCCAGCACAGGAGTGAGGCATGCCATAGTTATGACAATTCTTACAGATATGGTGGCGATCCTCATCAAATTTCGTGTTTGACAGACTCTGATCATTATTCTTTCCAGTTTCCTGCAATTATCAGTTAACCCACCCAGGCCACAGTGAGCTTTACAATGTCCTTCTTTCACAATGTCAGAGGACTTCAGCTGATCCTACCAGCCTGTTTCCTTGACATTTCCTCCAAGATGTCTCCAACTTTGATTAAAATAAAAATAAAAACCACTCAATGTGACACACTCTTTGGGGCTTTGGGGATAACTCTAGTGCCCTCTGTCAGCCTCTGTGAGTCAGTGACATTGAAAGTGACATGGCTTAGTATAGCACCCAGGAACCAAAGAAAGATGGGGGAATGCCATGATGGTGTACCCTCTCACTAGCCCATCTGTTACCTTGCCCTGTCTGACAGGTGTTTCAGAGTCATGACATATTTGTATGCATCATAAGTCCCTTGTTCCCTGGGCTAGGGAAGTGGCTTCATTGCTTAAGAGCTTGCTGTACATGCATAAGTACCTGAGCTCAATGCCTAGCACCCACAGACAAAAAGCCAGGCATTGCAGTACATGCCAGCAATCCCAGGAGTGGGGAGATGGAAGGGTTCCTGGGGCTCATTGGCTAGGCACACTAGCCATTGGTGAGTTCAAGAGTCAGTGCGAGACTGTCTCAAAACATAAGGTGGAGAATGACTGAGGAAGATACCCAATGTTAACCTCTGGCCTTCACATACATGAGCAACATGCACTCCAATCTTAAGATAGCATTGTTGGGTGAATGCTTAGAGATGACTATAAACATAAATAATCCTATTTGATACTTAGCAGACAGAACAGAGCAAACCATGGATTCTGGCCGCGTCTAGGAAATAGATGTCTGTTCCTTGTCCCCACTTGGGGAGTTGACTGTAGAAAAGACTCTGTGCCTAATGCAGATGGCACTAAGATTCTGCCATTGCTAGGCATAGCCAGCCTATCCGGTCTTAGCTTGCTTGAAAGCCACTGAAACTACCACCAGAGTTTTCTAAATTGAGAGACTCCCTATGAGCAGACATAACACAGATGTGGGAGGTGGGAGGAGAGTAAGAAGTCAGCCAATCAAACAGAGGCAGAGACACTACTATCATGATGCTATGACACCATCCTCATCACAGCTCTTGCTTTCTGATGCTGGGCTGGTTTCCAGTCTCTCTGGTTCCTTGTTGTACTTCATGCTTTGTGCCTTGCTTATCCTCAGGAGTGTCCCTGCTTCTTGTGGCTCATAGAGTGTCTGTGCAACCTGGGTTGGCTGAACATTCAACAGATGGTGCTCGCCTTGAAGTGGAGGCAATGGCTACTTTTAGCACTAAGTGGAGTTCCCTGATTAGTCTTATTCACTTTACCTGTTCATTCAGCGATTTGACCCTCTTAAAAGAGATCGACTATATTTATGTTATATGCCAAAAGTGAGGTACCAGGTGCCACAGATACAGTGGGAAATCAGAAACGGACCTCTCTTTCAAAAGCATTTCTGGAACTTGAACATCCTAGTCCACCATTCTCTGACGGCCAGGCAACTGGCCGGTACAGAGTTACCGTGCCCTCAGGATTCACTGGCAGACATTACTGAGCAGAGCCATCCCACCCCCAGTATTCCCAGGCAGAGATGACTGAGCAGGTGCCACTGTCAGATAAATACCGAATGTGCTATCAGTGGACCAGCCAGCTTAGGGGAGTTTAGTTGTGTAGACAACTGAGAAGAGAACAAGTTAAACATCTAAGAAAAATACTGAAAAGTTTGTCTCTCCTATTCAAAACAGCCTTGACAAAAGGAAACAATGAGCAGAAAAGAGCCGTGGAGCAATCCTTTTGTTGGTGGTGGATTTCCGATATTCTAGTCTGTGAGACTGCAGCCTGCACAAATCGGTCAGTATGCAAAGGGGGCTCCAACAGAGACTCGGAGGAAACATGCGACAAAGGAAAAAGTTAAGATTGCTCATCCTGAGAACTGAATTTTAGGGGGCAAAGGTTAGCCCCTTTTTGTGTGAGTTAGAAAAAGATACGTCCTCTGGGAAGATGAACCCTCACACCAGCACAAATAGCTCACAGCTCAGAGTCTAGGCTCAACTGCTGCCCTCGAAGCCCTCTTGACCAGGTGTCTTTGTGTAGTTAACAACCCATAAATCCTTACCGGAGGAAAGAAGAGAGAAATGGCTAAACCAAGGAGAACAAGGGAATGAAAGGATCATTATTAGAAGCCGAAAGCCTGAGATAGCAACAGAGGAAGGAGGAAAAGGAAAGAGGAAGCTTGAAACACACAACAGTAAGGAAAGAAAGTAAAAGGAGTGAGAATGTGCCTTAGGCTTGCTTCTAGTGGCTTAGTAGTGCTTGGCCATGATGGTCACCAAGGTAGGTTTAAATGAACTCATCTAAAGATTGACTCTTAGGCAGCTGCATGACTAAAGTGGACACAGATCCGGGAGATGTCATGCTAAAACACATATCCCACAGAAAGCCTGGAAGGAAATGAACCAAAATGTAGACCAGCTATCCTGAGGGCATCGAATATGTGTGATTAATTATGACCCAAATGAACCATTTCAGGCAAGGAACATACAATTATATTAGACATTTCTAAAGTCAAGATTAAAGAGAAGAAAACAACTTATCAATCAAATTATGAGCCAACTAAGCAAGGTGCTTGGCTGCATGACATGTATTTTTAGGTATATAGTTGCAGGCATTTAATAAAATTGCTAGGTATCTCACAGGCATTTTCAATCCCCACAGGTTTCTGTTAAAAACATCCCTGATCCACTTTCTCTACTCACGATACAACAAAAATTTCCCACCTATCCTCCATCCTGCATGTGACCCAATTTTGGAGATTCCTGGGTAGAATCTTCTTGTAGAATGTGTCATTTCCAATATCAGCACCTGCAGCTCCTCTTCTAAATAGCTGGAGCTTAGAAATGTCCCTTCACGGGTAACTCAGACGAGCCCCAGTCATTGTTAAGCCAGTTGCTTAACTGAGGAAATTACAGCAGCCCTACTGAGAACTGAGCCCAATGCATGTGACCCAAGATGTGTGAAGATCGGCAGGAAAAGGCGTGATACAAGAGAGAGGAGGTTTGCTAAAAATAAAGCAGACCCATATGCTCTGGTCACAGCCAGGACTTCCTGGAGGTCCTAGAATTCCATTTCTTGCAGTCTTTCAGATGGTGAGCTAGGTTTTGCAGATATGGGAAGAGAACACTGTAATCTTGCCCTAGAGGACTTTACAGTCACATTTTTAAAAATATGCAATTAATTATTTAATCAATCTGAGGCATGGCATAGGAGCGAGACACACAAAGACATGAGAAAGAGCAGATCACAGGGAAATATGATCCATGCAGACCCTCTTGTGGCCAGCATTTCCACTCAGATCATAAGACATGGTGGTGCCACAAGACAATGACACTGGGCCCTGTAAGGCCAAGTAAAGTATCACCCCTATTTCTGCATTTTAGACAGACCCATGCCCACCCCAGCCCCAAAGCTCAGCACTCTGGGAGAGACATACTGTTCTTTTTGGCAAAATGCCTGCAACAAGAATCTACTCTAGAGAATACAGCACGAAGCAGTTACCTGTAATTCATTTAATACGATTATCTCAGGAAGACAAATGGCGTGTTGGCTCTCATTCGTGTCTCCTAGATTTTATACTGTACACATAAGATCACGTATGGATTAAGTGTAAAAATCTGTCTAGGGACAGAGAGGGCTAATGAGAGTGGGTAGAGATATGAGAAAGGGGGCTGAAGGGTGTGAAAGGGTATGGACACAATACAATAGGCAGGTATAAAAACTTCAAAGTAATTAGCTGATTAATCTAAAATAAAAAGGTGCCACACTTAGCATTTCAAAGCACAGGGCCACCCAAGGCTTCTGCAGTCCCTTTCTACATTCCTAGCTCCCATCTGAGCAGCTGAATCACTTGAGAGACCTCTTAGCCTTCCTTGGCAATGGATTATGAAGCTTCTAGTTATTTCCATCAGCTTGGACTTCCTGATAGCTTGCCTAAGGCAAGCTCTGTTCCTCCATGGGAACAGAGCACAACTTCCTAATGTTGACACCGTCAGTTATTTTTAAGATGGTTAAGCAGCCCAAATGGCTTTTGTGTATCTTCTTTGGATATATATGAAGGTTTGCCGTTCAATCATTTTAATTCCTTTCCTATTCATCTTAATCAATGAAACATTTGGGGGAGATTTCCAGAATTGTATGTGTGGAATATCCCTAAAATTATGCTTGAAAGATTCCAATTCTTTTTACTTCCCTTCCTTGACTAGTGGTACAGAGTTAAAGGACAGAGACGTTCCTCCCAGGAATACATTACCTTTATCCTTATCATCTGGGGCAGAATAGTCCTTACCAGTTCTAGTCCTGGTAACACAGATACAGTGGGGCCACTCTCCCATGTACCACCTGTGATGCAGGCATCCTGTCAGTGCCAGGCTGTGCTGCAGTACGTATGTGGTGATGTGACTTTAGCCCTCTTGAGTATGGGTTGAATCTGTGCCTATGGTAACAACGTAGCCCCCAGGATGATGTTACTGCATTTGGCAAACAGAAGAGTAGATGGACATCTGTGTGACTGCAGAGTTTTCTCCATCTCATGGCAGAGAGAAAAGTTAGGGATATTCAAAATACAATAAGCATCCAAAGCACTGTTGCTGGCTTGAAAATGAGGGGGTCACTAGGAGTGAAAAGTAGCCCCCAGCTGAAGCCAGAGGAAAGGTGAGGACCACGGTCCTGTAACTGTAATGGACTGAAATCTTCTAGCACTGAGTGAGGTTAGAAGTAGATTCTTTCCCAGAGTTTCCAATGTGACTGACACTTTGATGTCAGCTGTGTGAGACCCCGAACAGAGATCTTGCCCCTTCTGCACAGACTTCTTGTTACCGACTGGGAGATGATGAGGGGACATTGTATTGACCCACTTTGTTCTTACATCCTGTTGTACCAAACAGAAAACCAATCAGTGGTGAAAGAGGAGAAAGAACCTTCAGTTCCATTCAAGACAGGATTGTTCCTGCCCCTGAACTAAACAGTCCAGCCAAATGGACACGACTTATTTATAATTTTCACTGTGCCCAAAAATCAGACATTTCTTCTGTTGATTTTAGGACTAAGGATGGTCACTAGTCATCAAACTTAAAACCTTTGTAGGGCCTTATTTCTCTAGGATGAGCTCTTACAGGAAGTTCTGGGATTCCACTTTGAAGAGATGAGTGGAATTATGACATTCATTCATTCATTCATTCATTCATTCACTTAATATGCTCCACCACATGCTAAGTTTTCTTCTGGGTTCTGGCAATACCAAAGGAATCTATCAAAATCCCATTTCTCCCAGACTTAAATTTACAGAAGGGTAAAAAGGCAAATGTTTGCTAGCTAGCTAGGTGGCACCAAGTTCTGCGAAGTTAAACAGGACACGGTGAGGGGGTGGAGAGCAATTCAGAGAGTGTTTCACACAGAGTAATCAGTAGTGACTTGTCCAACGGGTTTCAATTGGACAGACTTAGAGTGAGCTGTGTAGACATGGAGGAAAGGCCAGTCAGTGCAGGGAGAGTGGGTCCATGGGTGAGGACACTGGAGGATTGAGAAGGAGAGTGCTTAGTCTATAACATTAGAGCTGGCATCCCTCCAGAGAAGGAGCAAGGACGAGACAAGCACACAGGCCAGTCAAGCCTTAAGGCTAGAGCACATGGGACCACGTGGGATATTGAAGAACCCTGAAGCTGATCCTGAGGGATACGGAAACTAGTAGAGGTTAAAACAAACATGTCCCATGATCACTTGCATTTCTGTGGTAGAGGAGCTAGAGAAGGTTGTGTGGAGAGGAGGAGCTAGAGAAGGCCATATGGAGGGAAGGGGCTGGAGGAGGCCTTGGAAGGGGAACAGTTAAGAGGGCCAGGGAAGTTGTCCACTAAGTGACTTTTTAGAAAGGTACTAATGGAGACAATGAGAGGATGCTGGATTCTTGACTGTTTCAGAGGTTTGTGGTGGTCTATAGGCTCATCATTACTTGTTTCTAGTTAGTGATGCTGGACAAAGGTTATTGCACTTTAGTAGGTGGTACCTTGATGAATGAAGTACATCACTGGAGGTACACGATGAGGTTTTATTTATAACATGGGTCCACTTCCTGTTCTCTCTCTTTCTGCTTCCTATGTGTACATGAAGCTTGATCTCCCTGCTCCTGACCAGCCTCATGTTCCCATTGCCATGCCTTTCCTGCCATGATTGACTGCATGTCCTCTGGAACTGTAAGTTCAAATAAACCTTTTTCTTCCCTAAAATGCTCTTGGTCATGGCATTTTATGATAGCAAGCAAAGTAACCAAGACAGGATGGTATTGAGATGCATACGTGGTTTAGATATGAAACATGCAAGAAAGAAGACACAACAACCCACATCTTCGGCAAAAGTATTCTGAACAACAAGCTCCCTGATTCCATAACTAAATCTGGCTCATTACTGAGGATCAAAGAGTCTAACAAATCATGCCATCATCCCAGAGCAGGGTTCTCCAGTTCCAAAAGACTTACACATTGTTACCTAACTTGAGTAGCAAGGTAAAGTCCTGAGTATGAACATCATGCCTAGAACTGAGTCACAAAAGAGCCAGCTGGATGACTAATCCAGACAGTCTTTCAAAGGTGCATCTTAATCCAATTGTTGCTTTTTTTACGTGAGCAGAGAATAACTCTTGGAATTCTTCTGGCACAAACATTACATTCTGAATGTAATGTGTCATTTTATAAATAAGAAGTGAAGTTTTTTTGGGTTTTTTTGTTTTTTTCAAAAAAAAAAAAAAGTTTCATATCGTGTAACTAAAAAGCCATTGCGAGTAAGATGGGTGCTGCACACAGCGCAAGCTTGTGGTAAGCCTGGGAACGCTACAACAGAAGGTAAAGAACAAAAAGGTCTAAGAACAAAGCCAGTTGGTGTGCGACTCCAGAATGCGAAGAACACAAAAGAAAAGATGTTTCTTCTGTCTTACCCAACAGAGGGGTACCCAGATTTAGAATAAAATAGTGCCCAAACTAGTGGTAGCAGGCTATCAGGGCTGGTCTTCTCCCAGCAGGCTGCAGACCCTTTGACAACAAAGGAAAACTAATCAGAGCCCCTCCAGAAATTGTCAACTTTCCTGCCCTCACTTGTGGTAGGTCTCTGCAAACACAACCGGTAGAGTGTCAATCTGTGTGAAGGAAGAAGCCAGCTGGGTTCAACATGACTCAGTAGCCACTGTTGGCTCAAACTTTCACAGTCTGACACCAGGCAGATTTTTATGTATATTTAAGTCTAGTACAATTTAGGAAAATGTACCCCGATGTAACACAATCCCTTGTACAGAACAACACATAAGGCATAATTACACTGAAAGTCTTTGCTAACTATATATATATATATATATATATATATATATATATATATATATATATATGTCACTGCTTCCATAAAGATGGGTCTATAGACAGACGACATATGACCTCTTACTTAAGGGCCTTGGTGAGGATCTGGTGTGGTCTGGATCACACAGATAGTTCAGAGGTCACCAGACTATTAACCATATCCATTTCCAGCCTCTGTGCAGAAGATGGGTTACATATTTCTTCCTGTGAAAAGACAACCCTATATTCTTGGTTTCTGTAGTGCTTATCTGTGAGTACAACGAACTCGGGCCCTCTACGTTCACTCCATCTCCTTTTCCTGTGAGACATAGATAGTGAGGTAGGTAGCTAGACTAAAGGCCCAAGAAGCAAGACCCAGCTGCACCAGGCTCATGGTCTCCATGGCTCTGAGATGCTGGAACAAGGAGGAGGTCCAGAAACTAAGCCAAGCCCAAATAATTCCACAAAGGCTCAGAAACTTAAAAAGCTAGAGCAAACTTTAGCTCATAAATGATTCGAATATGCCTTCAGTTCAGGATTAGTAGAAAAAACTGATATAAATGGCAGGTTTGAGCAATAGGGCCAATAAAACATTCTCTACACAAAGGGTTTTATATAGAAATTGAGGTGTTGAGGGTTGCTATCAGCCAAAGCCCTTAACCTTAGCTTTATGTTTTAAGCACAGGTAGATTGAGGCTAAATTGAAATACACGATTTTATTGGTGTACAGGAAGCAAGAGACATTGGTCTGTACAGAAAGCTCCAAAGTTGAGTGTGATTTCAGCCAAGGGGCTTCGTGGGGAATACACATAAAAAAGGCTTTCAACTAAAATTGAAATATGCTTTTGAGCATCATTTCAGGGTAGCAGATGCCCTCCCTGTAAGAAGGTCTACTTTTGCAGGTGGAAGTTTAAATATGAAAACAGAGCATTTCATCGCATTGTGGTAGAATTTAGGGTCCCAGAGATATCAGGACAAGGGCTAGCCAAGAGAAACAATAAAACACAAATGTTCCAGAACCTCCTTCGCAAAAACAATGAACAAAATAAGCTCCCAGATTTCAGAAGCAAAAGTTGGAAAGAATGTCAAACAGTGGGGTGGGTTTGCCTGGGATGGGAAGATGAATTCATCAATGTCTCAAGGACAATGTACACATATGACAAACCAAGTGATGACCAATTCAAGGTGAGTAAGATGTTCGTGTGGCAATGCCACATTATACACAGTAGGAGGGAAATGCTGGCTCATGTGAACACCAATTTGAAATCCTAAGGAGAGAATTTTCCTAATACTGCCCAGAACTTTTTCAAAACAAATTGTTAATTAATCAAATCTGGTTAGAGCCATTCCTTTCACAGTGAGAAACTAAATAATAATAATAATAATAATAATAATAATAATAATAATAATAATAAAAATAAATAAAATACTTGCATAGATAGAGACTGATCTACGCTATGAAATCAAACTACATGTCCATTGGGGATGAATGGATAAGCAAAATATAGCATGGATGTACAAAAGAAGATTCTTCATCTCTAAAGAAAATGAAATTGTCTTTTGTAACAAAATGGGTGGATCTGAGGGCATTGTGTTAAGTGAAATTTTACACATACACATATAACATGGTGTCCCTCACACACAGAACCTCATTATCAGTGCAACAGAGTCTAACACAGTTATTACCAGAGGGTGGAAGGGGGGAGCATGGAGTAAACAAAGAACAGCTTTGGTTAGTTCATGCTATATGCATGTGTGAAGAAATTATCACACTGAACCCTGTTATACAAACAGTTTATTCATGTCAGTCAAAAACCCATACATTAATGAGATAGCCAGGAGAAAAAAGGGTAAAGGAAAAGAGCTGAGTAACAAAAATGACTAGATTATAATAGTGAAGGCAAGGCTGGAAAGGCAGCCCAGCCCTGGGGCTGGAGAAGTTTAGGGTAGGGAGTAAATATGCCAGCTACACTCTGTAACTGTTACAGTGTAACAGACAGAGTCTGAGAGATGTTGGGAGAACCTAGAGGCCAAGCCCATTTTCATATGTTAAATAGGCACCTCAGCTGTTTGCCCTAGGTTTGAGACCTAACACTACAACAAAGTTATAGTTACAAGACTTGGCAGAAGATGCCTGTATCATGGTTAATACTAAACCTATGTAAACTACTTGTTTGTAATACATAACTGTGATAACATTGATTTTTTACAAATTAAGTTTAAAAATAATAATACTAAAATGGAACAATTACTGTAAAAAGGAAATTCATACATTAATTTTTTTTTAAATTTAACCATGGTAATGATTGAAACCAGACTCCAAGCATGGGAAGCAAGACTTCTACCACTGAGCTACACCAAAACGTCCAAATAGCATATTGTTACTTTTTAAGGGAAAGTATTATTTCAAACAATAAACATCTGAAGACCACAAAATTTGCAATGTTCAAAGCCTTTGCCAACTATGGAATCATGCAATTGCTCCTTGGAACATAATGAAGATACCAAAATTGCTGAGGAATCATCTATATGATAGGATCTATATTATTTCCTACATTTATGTCTTACTCTCTAAATTATAAGTGAAACATAGAAAGTAAGTCTCTTTAAAGTATAAAGGATCTGTAGCTTGCTAAGGAATTTGTATTTAAGTAGTAGTTTACTTTTAAATATTCTTTGTCCAGATTATGAAATTAGTATATATTTCAGCACTTTTAATGAAACTATAAAGAAGTGACATTTATTTTTATTGAGAATTTTGTATATGCATATGTTTTGATCAAGTTAAAAAATGCTCACCAATTAGCATTAGCTACATTAGAAACTATAAGTACAGTTGAGATATCTTAGAATATTACTTTTTCTTACTTGTAACTATTTTTCTTTTCCATTAAATACATTCGAATACATGATTTTGGATCACCCATAAATGTACCACAATTGTGTTGTCCTTGTTAAATATTTAGTTTTCAACCTATTTTATCTATTATACATTATACTGAATATCTTTGCAAATAAAAATATTTTCTGAATCATGAACAATTTCTTTCTAATTTTTACCAAATTGGAGTTGCTAGGTCAAAACGCCATAGGTTAACGGATACACTTTTCACAAGGGTGTACTCAGTTATACTCTGATTTATATGTGTTAAGAATGTTTTCATTGGCAAATCCTTGAGAAAGTTTACTCTTCATAAATCTGTAAGTAGACTTCTGATTCCCACATTGGCTCATTAGGCTGTTTAGAGAAACCTTCTACTTGGGAAGAACCAGAAAAGCTACATGAATACATTAAAGGAAACAGTTTTAAAGGCATGGAAAACTAATAAGAAAATTTTTGGTGGAGGCTAAGATTCAGAAAAAGAAAAACTGCAAATGTAGCGTTTAGAGCATTATGTCTGTGACATATATATTTTGTTCTTAGTGTTCTTCTATATAGTATTCTTAACATATGGAAGTGATGAGTATGAAATGTCAGCTGTTTCATCAGGGGTTAAAGTTGGGAGCCAAGTGTATAGTGAACCAGAAATGCACCTTACAAATAATTTTAGACAGCTTGACAAGGACAGTAAGATCGGCCTCTTTAGCCTAAATGCCTCCCAGAAGCAAAGGACCGTCTTCTCAAGAAGTTAGCACAGCCCAGAGCCACAACCATGTTCACCATGTCTAAAACAGAACACCTGACACTAGAGTCAACGAGACGGATCAGTGGGTCTAAGCACTTCCTGTGTGAACCACTTCCGGTGTGAACCTGATCGCCTGAGTTCAGTCTCCAGAACCCAGACCAAAAGCAGAAAACTGACTCCCAAAAGTTGTCTTCTGACCTCCACACACACCCCATAGCATCTGTGTCCATACATGGGCATGAACACACAACGTCTTTAAATAAATAACATCAAAGGCTGGCAAGGGTATGGAGACAGAAGGATTGTTTTTCACTGCTGATCGAAGTATAAACTGTTGTATCTACAATGGAAACCAATGTGGCGATCCCTAACAAACTAAAAACTGAATTACCATACATCCCAGCTGTGCCTCTCCTGGCCATCCACCCAGAAGACTCTAAATCAGCATACCACAAAGACACTTAGAGAAATAAAATTATTGGCCAGTGTGAATCAACCTTTTTCCTTAATACAACATACATTAGACCACAAAAATCAATACCAATATATTTAGAAGGACTACAATCAAAGTGTATTCTCTGACCACAATGGAGTAAAACTAGAAATCCATAGAGAAATGCAAGATATTCATGAACATGCTGAGATTAAATGCCATATCCCTAAATAACCAATGGGACAAGGAAGAAAACAAACAATCAAACAAATACTTAGGAGGCAGAGGCAAGCAAACCTCTGTGAGATTGAGGGCAGCCTGGCCTACAGAGCGAGTTCTAGGACAGGCTCCTAAGCTACAGAGAAACCATAAATAAATAAATAAATAAATAAATAAATAAATAAATAAAGAAAGAAAGAAAGAAAGAAAGAAAATATCTAGGATTGTCTGAAAATAAGACAAAACAAAAACCACAGTATTTAAACTTTGGGAGGTCCCTGTAAGCAGTGCTTAAAGGAAAATGGTAAAATTTGTAAAAACAAGAAAGATTGAAGCTCAATAGCCAAAACATTTTCTTTAAGAAAATAGACAAAGAAAACCCAAGTAGACACAAGGAAAGACACACTACATCAGAATGTACATCAGAGTGTATACAAACATGGAATCATTCAGTGGAAGCACGGTCTTTTCAACCAATGGCCAGCTGAATATACACAGGCACAAAGGGGAACTTGGCCCCCACACCATGTTTCAACCCAAAATGTTATTTGTTCAAAAGAAAGCAAAGGCTTATGCCCTAGGCAGTGAATAGCTTTTTAATTAACTCATCATGTCCTTGCATTGGACACCTAGAACATAAGCAACCCAAGAAACAGCTATGTCGAACTTTGTCAAACTTTGGAAATTTCTGTGTCTCCAAAGACATTGCTGTGCTTTGGATGTAGTTTGTCCCCTGAAGGTTTGCGTGTTGGAAACTTGGTCTACAGAGCAGTTATGTGAGAGGAGATGGGGCATGTAAGAGGTATGACCCAGTGGGTGGTAATTAGGTCATTGAAATACTGCCCTCTGAAGAGATCATTGCCAGTTGTGTGGACTCCTTTCTCACTAAAGTGAACTTTATAAATCGAGGCTGCCAGACATGCTTGGCTCCTTCAGCACAGGCCCATTCCCCTTTGACTCCTCCAGCATGTTGTAAACAGAAATGGATCTGCCCAGATAGTTCTACATTAAAGAAGATACTCAAATGGCCAGTAGGCACATCACAAGATGTTCAACATCATTGATCACTAAAATAATGAAAATTACACCAGAATTAAATACCAGTTGCACTCCCTAGGGTGTCTGTAAGCAAAAATACAAACAGCAACAAGTGTTGGCTACTTTGTGGGGAGACTAGAACCTTTGCCATCGTTGGTGAGAACATAAAACAGTGCCGCTATTTTGAGACACAGCTTAGCAGCCTCTCAGAATGTTGGATTGAATCACCTCATGTCCCCACATTTTCATTTCGAAGTAGAAAACCAAAAGAGCTGAAAACAAATATCATGCAAAATATTGCACATCAACATTCATAGAGGTGTTGGTTCTAACAACCAAGAGATGGGCAAAACCCAAATGTCCCCCGACTAGTGATCCATTCTTTAAAATGTTATTCATCTGCAAGAGGAATGGCTTACTGATACTTTATAGAAAAGGGATGATCATGGGAAATATGTGGAGAGAAATCAGACACCATCACATGTTAGGTGATCCCATTTAAATGGAGTGTCAGAGTTAGATAAATACATGGATACATAAAATCACTTGGTGGCTGCCAGAGATTTCAGGAGGAAGTTAGTGTGTGTAGGGTTTCTTCTTGAGCAAAGCAAGTATTCTTAAATAGTGGTGATTATTACCACACCTGTGAATACACTAAAAATCCTCGAAGTGCATGTTTTTTTAAAGGGAATTTTAGGGCATATTAACTATATCACAAATGTGCGTGTGCATGTATGTGTGCACATGAGTGTGTGAGCGTGTGCATGTATGTGATTGCCATGTGTGTGCATGTGCATGTATGTGATTGCCAAGGATCCTGTAAGTTTTCACTATAGCAACCTGTGCTTTTCAATCAGTCCTCAGACCATTAATTCAAAGCCCTACACAGCAGAGAGCATTTTTCTATTTGACATACCAAACATTAAAGCTGAAGCAAATAGAGTGTATAGCACTGGTCTAATCACTGTAGGATGGAATGGGACTGATGCCTACAGCCCCAGACTCCAATTCTGCACTGAAGACAAAACCTTACAAATGCAGTATATTAATGCATGGTAATTTTAATGTCCTGCTAAACTCTGAAGTCACCTTTCAGATCTCATTCTATACCTATAAAGACTGGATTTTGAGGGGTGTGTGTGTGTGTGTGTGTGTGTGTGTGTGTGTGTGTGTGTGTATGCATGCCGGGGTTTTCATTGGCCCTATAGAAGTTTACACCTTGGTTTTAGCCCACTATTTCAAGTTTCCTTGTTTTTCTCAGATTTCCATATGTACCAATTCAGCTTGACAGGCCCATAACCACTTTGAGTTGTAATTACTTTGGGTTCCACAAAGTAACTTTAGCTTTATGTCCAGTGCAATTGTGTATATGTGTATGCACATGTTTGTGGTTACATGCACATGTGTGCTGGTACACATGTATCTCAGTTAGGATTTCTATTGCTGTGAAGAGATACCATGATCATGGCAGTTCTTATAAAGGAAAGCATTTAATTGGGAATGGCTTACAGTTCAGAGGTTTAGTCCATTGTCATGATGGGAAGCATGGAGGCTTGCAGACAGACATGGGGCTGGAGAGGTAGCTGAGATTTCTATATCTGGATCATCAGGCAGCAGGAAGAGTAAGACATTGGTCCTGGCTTGAGCCCCTGAGACCTCAAAGCCCACTCTCAGACACACTTCCTCCAACAAAGCCACACCTACTCCAATAAGGCCACACCTCTAATACTGCCACTCCCTGTGGGCCTGTGGGGGCCATTGTCATTCAAACCACAACATCCATGTGTCATTGTGTGAGTGTGGAGACCAGAGGTCAGCACTGACCAAAATAACAGTGTGAAAAAGATGGTAGTCACTGGCAGAGTTAAACAAAGTAATCAACATGCTCTTTGACCCAAAGGAATTTTGTGCTAACCCTACCTTGGTTTCCCCAAACAACCAAGCTTATTGTGATCCCTTATTGGCCCTCTCTTCTTGATGGTCTCAAATCTGCTCCAAAAGCAAATACTCTTGGATGTTTTAGTTAGAAAGCATTTCTTTTCAAAGGAGATTCTAGCCCTAACCTTAAACATCTGTCTTCATAATGCCTTCTCAGAGAGCCAGGCCTTTTTAAGAGTATTCAGTCAGCTAATGTTGCGGTGATGGTTCTCTAGCAATTCTTTGTGATATGGGACTATCCTAACAATCAGCATTCACTCACTAACCCAAAGCCTTTGTGGCAAACAGAAGTGACCACCCATATCCATATTGAGACTCACCAGGCTTCATAGGTAAACTCACTTCGTCAAACCCTTCAAAGATAGAGAATTTGTCTTTCAGTATCATGTATTGTCAACGTGAAGAAGCTTATGTATTCATTTATTTATTGCAAAGAAAGAACAGCTAAGAATGCCTATCCTTCTCCTGTCTGCTTTCAAGGGAACATTCATTTGGCTGGGGAGGGATGAGGTAAGTGACCAGGCTTGAAGTAAGATTTGATGATTCTGTGCTTTCATCTTTTACTTGCCTTGTTTCTAGGAGAAAGAATAAGAGTCAAGAGCCAGCTTCTGCTGAGCATGCTGCCCCACAATGTAGTCCCCTTCCTGCCTTGCTACCCAGGCCAGCTCTTGCTGGATCTTTGGATCTTATTTCTAAGGTCCTTCTCCAAGATGCTGATCCATCCTCATATTGCCTGCTCAGAGAGCCAGGCCTCTTGACAATTATTCAGTCAGTTGATTTTGTGGACTCATGAGATGATTCAGCAAACAAAAGTGCAGGACTGGTGGCCTGAGTTTGATCTCCTGTCCCCACATGTTTGAAGGAGAGAACCCAATCCCACAAGTTGTCCTCTGATTTCTAGATGTGTCCCCTGACTCAAAAGAAATGTAATTTTAACTTTTTTATGTCCAATTTGGTGATGGTTACTATTTTGTACTTACCTTAGTAACTAAAGGCTAAAACATTCTCTTGTAGCCAACAGAAAAACAGATAATTCATGTATCTACAAAATTTCTCCCAGACCCCAGTCATTTTCAATATCACTTTCAGTTTGCCCTTTCCTAGGTGAGATCTCCATGAATACCATAGCAATATGATGAGCTATAGTAGGATGAAATGCTATGAAGACTGCTTTTCATCGCTATTTATCAAAATCTGTTGAGCTACAGCACTGATGCACATATGAAAACACAGAGACTGTCACAACAGTCCCCTACACAAATACAAGCCAGACAGAACCCACCATGAAGGAAGAGAAGTAGGGACAAAGGCACCCCCAACCCAGAAACTATTTGCAATTGACACCCACTGGGAGAGGAAACATCAGTTTTCTCCAACAGAATGGTAGGGTGTATCAAGTATACTCCAGGGCAGGCTCCATGGCTCAGGAGAAGTTGGCTAACACAAAATGGATTCTCATTCTCCTCTCTCTCTCTCTCTCTCTCTCTCTCTCTCTCTCTCTCTCTCTCTCTCTCTGTGTGTGTGTGTGTGTGTGTGTGTGTGTGTGTGTGTGTTTGTGCACACGCACACTAACAGGCATGTGTGCAATGTGTGGTGTGTTGTGTGTTTTATGGTGTTCGATTTGGTATTTTGTGTTTTGGTTTTCTTATTGAAGTTGAGTATGTAAGGAGGTGGAAAGGATTTTGGAGGAACTGGGGGAGAGAAAAGGTTACAATAAAAATAAATGGCACAAAAATTTTAAACATAGAAAAAAATATTTCATTCTACTAAGATGAGCAAATCTATCAATTGTCCCTCTGACATCCATATGCACTTGTGTACTGGCTGGTTTTGTGTGTCAAGTTGACATAAATTAGAATCATTAGGCAAAGGTGCCTCAGTTGAGGAAATGCCTCCTTGAGATACAGCTGTAAGGCATTTTCTCACTTAGTGATCAAAGGGGAAAGGCCCAGCCCATGATGAGTGTGACAACACTGGGCTGTCGGTCCTGGGTTCTATAAGAAAGTGGGTTGAGTAAGCCATGGGAAGCAAGCCAGCAAGCAGCTCCCCACTACGGCCTCTGCATCAGCTCCTGCCTCCAGGTTCCTGCCTTGTTTGAGTGTTTGTCCTGACTTCTTCAGTGATGAACAGCAAGGTTGAAGTATAAGCCAAATCACCCACCCCCCTGGCAACTTGCCTTTTGGTCATGGTGCTTTGTCATAGCAACAGAAACCCTAACTAAGATAACTTGTGTTGCAATCTCCCCATCTTGCTCATACATAAACTTTTCCCAAGAACGATCAAAATAAAAGTCACATCACAGAATCTGAACGCTCCTTCAAATGTAAATATTCACATGGAAGAACAATAACCCCACACAGCTAGGTGATTTTATTATTATGCAAAGATCATAGAGTGTACTTATAGAAACCTAGGAAGGTATAAATAGCCTATCATATTTAGGATAAATGACAGGCAGACTGCTAGATGAAAGGAAGTCAAATAGATGATAGACAGAGATAGTTATGTTGTTGTCATCTAACTTCTTGCTCATGGAGATGTCATGAACAAAACAAGTTGAAATTAAATTAAGCTCAAGAGACTCAGTAAATAAAGAGCTGAGAAAACTGCTACTCTCATAATATTGTTCATTGCTTTATAGAAAAAAATTAATAATTAGGAGGATTCTATAATACAAAGTATAATATATTAAATGCACTAAATAGTATCATGTATAAGTCATCAGTATCCAGTACTAAATCCTGTATATAATTTCATGTGCTATAATTATACACAGGCTGGTAGCTACTTATCAACAGCATCACCACAAACACATGAATAATAAGTTACACTGTGATGTCACTAGGCAATAAACATTTTTTTTGCTTCAACATAATGTATGAGACCACCACTGCATATGTGGCCCCATGCTGAGCAAAACACTGTTATGCATCACACAAATGAAAAAAAAATTTTATTACTACTATCTCTCTAGAAGTGCAAAACACCCTGGCTTTGGAGTCAGGAAACAGGCCTGGGCTCTACCTCTTATCATTGGTTGACCTTGGCAAAGTTAGTGAACTGTCTCCTTAGCTCTAAAATGCTAAGAATAAAGCCTTCATTCCACTTAGGTTCTAAGTAGAAAACTCCAATCCCCTTAAAGAATCACTACACTTGGATCTTAATACAAAGGGTTATTCATCACAGCGATGGAGACTGAGAGTTAGGAGTGATGGAGGCCAATAGGAAAACATAACTGCCCCTCAGGCTGCAAGCCAAGAGGAGGAGGTAGAGACCAGAAGTTCAGACCTGGCCTGTTCTATGGGAAGAGAAACACCCTCCCAGCACTGCATGTGCGCGCGCACGCGCGTGCACACACACACACACACACACACACACACACACACCTGTAAAGCAGCAACCCCCTGCTTAGTAGAGAGGTCCTTGCACACTGGGGTCTCGAATTGGCCATACCAAGTAGAAACCAAATAATATGCGGCAGGGCCTGTAGCATCCGGAGGTTAGTAACATGTGATCTGTCAGCTTGACTACATCTGGAATTAACTAAAACCCACGCTTCTGGGTACACCTGGGAGGAATTTTTCTTAATTAAACCTTTTATGGTAGGAAAGTTCACCTTTAATCTGGGCCACACCTTGTGATGGTGACCTTTATAAAAGACATGGAAGAAGGAAGCTTTTGCTCTTTGCTTGCCCTCTTCTTGCTGGCAAACTCATTCCTTCACTGGCATTAGTCCATTTCTTGGAGATTCTGGTGTATATGAATAGCACCTGAGACATCCAGCCTCGTGGACTGAACAATGAATGGATTCTTGGACTGTCTATTGGTAGAGCCATTGTTGAACTAGCTAGAATACACCTGCAAGGCACTCTAACAAATCTCCTAATAAAAATAAACACGTATATAAATATCATACATTTATATAATCACACATATAAATATACTTATATAGTCATATATTTACATAATATAAATATCATGTATTTAATGAAAATTATATATACACATAGAGAGATTTATTCTGTCAGTTCTGTTCCTCTAGAGAACTCTGACTGATACACAATATAAAGTATAAAGCAGAAAAAGGGACCTATGTTGAGAGCAGAAAGTTACCTTCATAAGGTTACTATGAAGAGTAATATCAGCCAGAAAATACATGGAGCAGCCTTCGTAAACTACAGTGCTCCCAAAAAACACCAGCAGGTTCTAATTCCTAAGATGCATTTCACTGGAAACACCAGGGGCTTTCCTCCCTCCCCAGAGATTCCAAACAGTTCACTTCACTTCTTACCTTCTGTCTGGTCAAGTCCATCTCGGATTCATCTTCTTCATCCCCCTTGCCATACATCCCATGGCACTGATATCCACTTAATATTGGGTGGAGGAGAGGAGGGGGGAAAAGAATGAAAGAGATGGGAAGAAATAGATTCTCCTGCATTTAAATCAACATGTCTTATAAAATGTAGGTCCTGTCTTCAGCAGTAAAGTCAATTGAGAAGAAATCTCTTCTCCCTATGGGGTGAATTCAAGCTTTACAGAATGTTGAGAAGCCCTGAACCCCACCTTTTATGAATACCAGTTTCCTCCAATAGGTAGGACTCAGCCACCCACATTTCAAATTGCCAGGATGGTGACTGGCTCTTCCTTTCATCTGAGGGTGGTATGTTCTTTGTTAGTCTGGCTTTAGGAAATGCTTAGGTATCCCTTTTCCCAGGCTCCAACCATAATGCTTCCGTCTCTTGTTTTGTGTGGTTTTATAATAGAATTTTTCATTGTCACATCTGTTTAGGGAAAGAATGGCTAAATAAAGTGTAAATGTTCTCGATATCATCACCAAAATGCAATTCAAGGGACATAAATTGGTTCAAAGGAAATTAGAGGAGATGAATACTGTCATAAGGGAGCCATTCATCTCAGGATTAAAAAAAAAAAAAAAAACTTATTTGTACTAAGACTGGGCTCTCATTGATTCTATCAACAAACCTATAGGCTACTCACCAGGGGGTGTTCATGTGACTATAAGTCTGTTTTTGTAGAGTTTGTGTTCTAATGAGGGATTCTGATACATGACTGGTGTGATGGGGATCAGGACACACTGAACCATAATATTTTAAGTTGGAAACTTCAGATCTGGTGAGATGACTCAGTGGAGACACCATGGTGAATGTCAAGAACCAACTCCCACAAGCTGTCTTTTGACCTTCACTGGCATACTGAGATATGAGTGAGCACATGGGCGCATATGAACACAGACATACAAACACATAAACATATAAATAGATAAATCAGTCAATAAATAAGAACAAGGATATCTGCTGTGAGATACTGTCACCTAGAAACGACAAGGAAGCTACCTAAACACCCACAAAGACTCTCCCAACATGGCTGCCTAGACAAGACCTGAACAAAATCGAAAGGCATGCTAACATGGAAGGGAGAAACCTCACTGGGCCCCAACCCTGGAAAAGCACTATAGGCAACTGAGAAATCATGAGAGTACAAGAAAAATGTCTTTCCCGGGGAAGAGTCCCCCAACTGGTTATCCAATGCTAGCTTGTCAGCCCTGAAATTACTACATACAAGTAACGTTGCATTGGCTAATCATATTGTAATTACAATTTAAAAAATGAGAGAGATTAAAAGTCATGAATTTGAGAGAAAGCTGCTGCTGGTGGTGACCAGGGAAGGGTTGGAGGACGGAAAGGAGGAAATGATGTGACATTTTAATTTCAAACAATTTAAATGAAATAAATAAGACTTCAGAATTTGGATGGTCCCTGCCACCTATCTCCACCCTTATTTCCCTGGAGCAGGTCAGCTAACACAGGAGGGGTTTCCTGTGAAAGAAGTCACAAGAACCTCCTGGGAGAGGTGACCTTCTTTTTTTGTTGTTGTTTTTGGCTTTTCCTTTTTATACTCCATGAAAGGAAGATCCGTATCTCCAAAGACAAAGAGACTTGAATAACTTAGACTCCCCTCATTATCACCACTAGACCACACATCCCGTCCTCTTAACATATCTCCATGACTCCCCACTCCGATCAGGCCTACCATTAAGAAATATCTAGGTTTAGCCACTTAATTCTTTGACCCCGTTTCCTTAGGAAAGGCCCTATGTCATAATAAACTTCTAGTAAATATGTTTCTTGTCCTTTTGTTAGTCTGTCTTTCATTCCAAGGGCCTCAGCCAGGAGTTTTAGAAGAAAATATATTCTCATTCTCTACAAAACAAGGAGTTTGGAACATAGCTCAGTAGGACAGCAGTTGCTTAGTGCATGCAATGCCATGAGATAAGTCTCCCCCACCAAAAAGAAATGTAACATCACTGTAGTGTGTCCAAAGCTGACAGCAGCAAGATTCTTGAGGACACTCCTGAGTGTGTTCTGTTTCAATAACTATTCTAGGAGGGTCTGCAAAGTGTGGGTGTTGACTGGTGCATGCTCTGGACTGGTGACTTCCCATCACAGTTGAGGCAGGGGCCCCAGAAGGGGAAGACACATGATGGTGAGTTGTTGATGCTCTTGAGTGATGACCACATGTTCAGCTCACACCCACTGAGGAACCCAAGGCCCCAGGCAGCTGCTGCCCAAGACACAGTTCATTCAAAGACTCCATAAGATGATCCTTCTTTGCTAGGCCAGCTGACCCATTAACTTCTGTGTTGCTCAAGTGTTACTGCTGTTATCGTTTCTCTGAAATAGCAAATGGATGTACAGAAACAGGTGCACAAAATACAAATAGCCTCTCCTGATGAAATATGTGTTAGAGCAAGCTCTTCCGCTGAACATATTCACTTAGGTCACTGCCCCCCCACCAATTTGCTAAGATGTAGGGGTCCAGGGAAGGAGACAAGACCTGTGAAGGGGTATGAAAGTATGTACTGTGAATTAGTCTTTAACAATGAAAAGGCTATACACTTGGAAGTAGTGAAATCTTGGTAGATTTCCTCCTGTTTGAGCTGTGGATGCCCAGTCTGATTCATCGGGGCCTTTGAGCTGCAGATATGCTGAGAAATTACTCAGTCATCTCAGAGGAAGACAAGCTTATCCTTTCCCTGAATTTTCAGAAATCCAATATGTGTCTTCACCAAGACAACTGTAATATCTTGTCATGGTGGCCCCATGTCAGGAGTTTCCAGCCCACAGCTCAGGATCAATACATTCTATGCCAATGACCTTGTCTAAGAATTGATCCTGGCCTTGTCTCTTGTGGAGCCTTAGGGAGCATCATAGAGTCACAAAGAGCAGAGCCACATGTACACATTGCAAAGCTTCCAGGCATAAACTAAAAAGGAATCCTTCTAACAATAAGGATTCTGAAAGCATCTTATAAGCTAGAAATAAAACACAGGCCAATGGCAGTTGCTAGTTGTCACTTTATTATTAGCACCCATCTAAGTCTTTGATTGGGTCTGGAGAGATGGCTCTGTGGTTAAGAGTATTTGTTGCTTTTGTAGGGGAGCTGAGCTGGATTCCCAACACCCACATGGTAGTTCACAACCATTCATATCTTCAGTTTCAATGGATTTGATGAGCTCTTCTGACCTACAGGGTAACCAGGCATGCACAGACATAAATGCAGTCAAAACATTCATACCCACAAAAGAAAATGACTAATAAAACTATGAATCCTTGATTGGCCTGACACGGTGATGCCCACCTCTAATCCAAGGCAGAGGCAAGAGGACACTAGAAGGTCAAGGTCAGCCTGGGTAACATAGGAAGGACCAGACTAGCTAATGCAATACAGAGAGGCCCTTTCTCAAAGAGCTGGAACAAACAACTGACTATTGCAATTGATTACCATCAGCAGACATATACACAGGGAAGAGTTCACTATAGAAGGCTGAAGGCTGAGCTCATTTTAGGACCAGAGCTATCTTTTTAAAACTGTTGTTCTTAGAGGTTGGAGGGATGGCTCAGAGGTTAGGAGCACTTGCTGCATTTGACAGGAATGTGGATTTGATACACATGGTGGTTCACAACCATCTGTAACTGCAGTTCCAAGGGACCCAACACTGGTGCTTATATGCCTCCCTTGGGTACCAGTCATGCATGTGGTGCACATACATACATGCAGGCAAAACATTCCAACACATAAAATATACAAGTCTAATATTTACAGTTGATACAGAAGAAAACCCCAATGGCTAGCTAAGCATGATGCTGTATTCTCATAATCCCAGTATTTGGAAGACAGAGGTAGAGGATCTTTGCAAGTTTGAGGCCAACCTGGCCTATGCTATAAGATCCAGGCTGGTCAGAATTATTAGAAACATTCTGACACAAAACAATAACAAGAACAAAAATAGGCTTGTTCTCTCTCTCCCTCTCTCTCTCTCTCTCTCTCTCTCTCTCTCTCTCTCTCTCTCTCTCCTCCTTTCTTTATCCCCTCTACCTCTCCCCTTACCCCCTTCATTTACCCCAATAAAACTTCCTACTTAAGCTTTAAAAAAAGGACAATAGCATCACCCCAATGACTTATCCATAAGGAGGCAGAGAAAAGGTAAAGAAACTATCAATTAAGGAGAAGGTGGGAGGGTTGGGACTCTGGATTCCAAAGGATGGGATGTCTTGAATGTAAAGCTTCATTGTGTAACAAATAATCATATACTCTCCTTATTGATGCAAAAATGGTTCAGTATATACAAATCAATAAATGTAATCTACCATATAAGCAGACTCTGAGACAGAAACCACATGATCACCTCAGTAGGCAGAAGAGACCTATGACAAATCTCAACATCCCTTCATGGTAACAGTTCTGACAAAACAAAGACCAGCATGAACACACCTTAGCACAATCCAGGCTACACCTAATAAACCTGAAGACATCAGGATACCAGATGGGGTAAAACTCAAAAGATTTTTTCTAAAATCTAGAACAAGACATGGGTGTCATCTCTCCACTATTATTCAAAATGCTGCCTGAACACTTAGAGCACTTAGAGCAATAAGGCAAGAAAAAGAAACAGGAAGGAAGGAATCAAATTATATGTATTTACAGATGATATGATGCTATACTTAGAAGACCCTAAAGCCTCCACCAGAAAAATGTTTTGTTCTGATAAACCATTCTGGGTAAAGCAGGATACAAAAATCAGCATATAAAAATCAGTATTTTTTTCTATATTCAATAACAAACACATTAAGAAATCAAGAAAATAATCCCATTGACTAATAAAGTGACTAAGAAAAATCTTAATCATGAATGTAAAAGGCCCATAGTGAATATTCTAGAACACTGCAGAATGACAGTGAAGATTCTAAAAGACCTCCTATGCTTGTGGATTGGCAAAGGTAACAACCTAAAATTGGCTTTCATACATACCAGGCTTTTTCTTTTGGGCCACCAACAAGCTCCCAAATCATGACACAGAGACTTACTATTAGTTTTGAATGCTCAGCCTAGCTTAAGCATGTTCTGGCTACTTCTTTTAACTTAAATTATGCTGTTTCTCTTCAGCTACCTGTGCCTTGGGGCGTATTACCTTTCTTCCTTCTGTATGTCCTATTTTCGCTGCTTCTCTATGTCTGGCTGCCTGCTGTCTACTGGTTTCTTGTCCTGGACATGTCTCTAGTTCTCTCCTCCTCCTCCTCTAGTTCTCCCTTCTCTCTCAATCCTAGATTTCTCCTATTTATTTTGTCTATCTGTCCTTTTTCTACATGATTATCTACATGATAGGGGAATAAACACAGAGACACAGGCCCACAGACTAAGTATCCAGAAATAAGCCCACATAGCTACAGCATCTGATTATTTTTAAAAAGCTATTTGAAATGTACATTGGAGAAAGGACAGCATCTTTAGCCAGTGTTGTTAGGAAAACAGGATATCCTGCACAAAAATGCATTCAAAGTAGCTAATAGCCTCAATAGAAGATGCAAAACTGAACCATTGGGTGGAAACACTAATGTGTGGGCATAAGAAAGGATGGTTTAAGAAGGACTTAGGTTAGGAAGCAATACTAAGAATAAATACATAGCACTAAAAGCTACGCTTCAGCAAAGAAAATGGAGCGAAGACATAGCCTATAGGATGGGAGAATATCATTACCATCTATACACTAGATAGGGCATAAAGGTCTCAAATCTATAAGGAACTAAAAAAAAAAATCAAAAGACTCTAAAATAAGAAAAAATCCTAAAATTTATACAGATGCATCAAAGACCACAAATAGACAAAGCTAAAGAGCAAGAGCAATAAAGGTGTGATCGGAACACTTGATTTCAAACTGAGTCACAGAGCCCTAATAACAACCAGATAACAGCTCAGTAAGGGGACTGCGGTAGTTTGAATGTACTTCCCCCCCCCCCATAATCTCAGTGAAAGCACTATTAGGAGGTATGGCCTTGTTGGAGGAAGTATGGGCTTTGAGGTTTTTCTATGCTCTGGATACTGCCCAGTTTCTCAGGCAACTTCCTGTTGCCTGCAAGCCAAGATGTAGCCATCACCATGCCTGCCTGCATGCCACCGTGATAATAATGGACTGAACTCTGTAACTATAAGCAAGCCACCCCAATTAAATGTTTTCCTCTGTAAGAGTTGCCATGTTCATGGTGTCTCTTCACAGCCTTAAGACATGGACAAATAAATAGATCAGACAGTTTTCAAAAGAAAAGGTACAAACGGCCAAAAGAAATACAGAAAAAAAAAATGTTCAGCATGTTTAGCTCTCAGGAAAATGTAAATCAAAACTAAATTATGATTCCATCTGACCCGGATCAGAAGGGCCATCATCAGGAAATCAAAGGGTAGCAGTTCTGGTGAGGACTGGGGGCAGGATGGTGGTGATGGCTAGTCTGTGTTGTCAACTTGACTACATCTGAACTAAAACCCAAAAATGGAGAGCACACACACCAGTAAGGGATTGTTGTTTAATATGAAGTAGGGTGATCCACTTCAGATCTGAACCATTGAGGCAGGAGACACACCTTAAAACCAGACCATTAGAGCTGGAAAAATCCACCTCTAATCCGGGCCACACTTTCTGCTGGAAGCCTGTATAAGAACAAGGAAGAAGGGAGCTTTTGCTCTTTGCCTTCTTGTTCTCATCTCACTAGCAAGTTCATTCCTTCACTGCCGTTAGAGCCTACTTCTTTTTGTTTCTAGCACATTCAGTACTGAAGACCAGCTGAGACATCCAGTAGACTAAGCAACTACTGGAATCTTGGACTTTCTGCTCATAGCCAGCCATTGTTGGATTTCTGGACCATGGCCTGAGAGTCATTCTAATCAATCCCATATATAGGTATAGATAGATAGGTGTAGACTTAGATATAGAGGTAGATACATAGATAGGTAGATAGGCACAGATAGATGAAATAGGAGGGGGGATCATTTTCTAAGTTCTGTTACTAAGAGGACACCTGACTAATAGAAAAAGGGAAGAGGGAGGAGGAGAAAAGAAGAGGGAAGGGAAGAGGAAGAGAAAAAAGGAAGAGAAAATTACAGCAAGCTAAGAATAATACTTCAGGCAGGAAAGTGGTCAACGGATTCATAAGGGCAAAGCTTTGGGATCTATAAAGATACTGTGCTGCCAAATAACAATACTTCCACACTTGTAACTGAATTCACCCATCAATAACGTGTCTTCCCATTGCAGCCTTCTCTAGGAGCCTATCAGTTTCAGGATCCCATCATTCCCCAAGCCCTGGAATAGTTCACTCAGCTCACTGGTCTCTCCAGAAATAACTGGGATCCCCAGAGGATCTCACAATTATTCAGCACTGGGGGGGAAGGGGATGGTAAGGCAGATTTGAGGTAATTTTCTCTTCCTCCCATCTTGATGGTACTTCCCATGCTGGGGAGCCATCGGATGCTATCAAATGAGCCATAGAAACTAATATGACTTTAATGAAATGAGGGCCTTGGACTGACAGTACTTTATTTTAAGGGCTCTCTAGGCTGAGGAAGCATAATTTATTCATATCCTGATACTCCCCAGGAAGAGAAAGCAGATGGTTTATCTGTTTCCAAGTTGGAAGTTGAAGGACTAAGATCAATAGGTATGATCCCATGATGATCACCACTGCCTGGCTAGGCTCCAGTCCCCCTCCTCCTGCTGCAAACAGCAAAAGTGCGAGAGGCTCGTGTTCCTGTACAAATGACAGTGGAGTAAAGGAAAGATGTACACTGCTGGGATTCATCCTCTGATCAATGGAGGGAGCCACACAATGAGAACGCTCTTGTTAAGGCGCCAGACAGATGTCAGAGAGCTTGGAGGCCGAGGCCGCTGTGGTTTGACCCCTCCCTCACCAGCTTTGCACCCCGCCTCCTATCTCCTTGGAAACTCTAAAAAAGGAAGTAACTCCTTAGTAGTTAAGTGACAAGTTGGAGGAATCTGGGCTTTTTGAGAAGCCCTTTAAGGCAAAGCTGCTCTGCCAGCTAAGAACAAATCTTAAGGCCTACCTCAGGCCCTGGCTTTAGGCCTGACATTTGAAGATACCCCAGACATTACACACTATCCTTTGCTCCTTTTAAGAATGAATGAATGAAAACCAAAAACGAAAGCAAACAACAAAAAAGAGGACATGGCTGTCCCTAGGTATGGTGGAGGAGAAGGTTTATTGTAGATACGAGGGACAAGACAGCCAGAGGCATCTGCAAGGGTCTAGACTGAACCAGGCCAGCAGAGTGAACTGGGTTATAATAGTGGACTTTTCCTTCCCTTCCCTCAACGCAGATGCTTGCGGGTATTTGTAGAAATTCCCCAAAGCAGTGCCCTCCTGATTCTCCAAATTAATTTCCAAAGTAATTTTCCTTTTCCTTTCAGTTACTGATCATAGCCTGGACATGCTTTCCTGGATACTCTGGGTTTTCCTCCTTGTTCTCTCGTGTATCCCCGCCACCACCACAGCTCCCACACATGTCACCTGTGTGGCTGCTTGCTTGCTCCAATGCACACAACATGGGTTTCCTCTTCTCTGTCTTCCCCCTCCTAACAGCTGCCAGGATTTACAGCTTGCCTGCTCTGTCATTTTTCTCTGTCTTCTGGTTTCCTTCTGAGTTGATTTTTGAAGACTTTTATGGATGAGACCAATAACCCATAAAGGGATCTCTGAGTTCCTTGATAACTGATGATCCCCAATGCTGTGCTCCCCAAATTCCCACAGTAACATTTTTTATATTCCATGACTTTCTGTCCTTAGACATGACTAAATGAAGCACAGTGCCTATGGTAGTGGTAGCCTGTTTACAGTCATAAGAAGTGCCGATAAGAATTCCTAGAAAGAAGCTGTCTGGATAGGCTGGTCTGGTCGTGCTGGCTAGTTGTGTGTCAATTTGACAGAGGTTAGAGTCATCTGGAAGAGGGAGTCTCAACTGAGAAAATGCCCCCACTAGATTGGCTTCTGGGCAACCCTGTGGTGCATTTTCTTAACGGATGATTCATGTATGAGGGTCCAGTTTACTGTGTGTGGTTCCCACTGTTGAACTTGCTACCAGAAAACAAGATGAGCAAGCCATGAGAATCAAACCAGTTAGCAGCATTGCCCCATGGCTGCTGCTTCAGTTCCTGCCTCCAGGGCTCTTGTCCTGACCTCTCCATTTCATGATGCACTGTGATCTCAGCTGAAATACACCCTTTCTTCCCCGAGTTGCTTTGGTCAGATTCTATCACAGCAATAGAAACCTTAAGAAAGATTTTGATCGACTGAAGAAAAAACTTCAATGACTATAGAGTATATTACTGATCCAATGGCCTAATTATTTCTTTGGGGCCATTTTTAGCCCCCTAAAGATCCATTTCTTGTCCCTCTCTGAATCAGACTTAACATCCTGATGAGTATAAAAAACCTTTGGAATATACTAACTTAATAAAACCCTCTTCTCCACTATTGAACAGTTCACAGTGCTATCAGAGAGCATCAGAGGCCTGTGCTGGGGTTCCTCTGCCCGATAACTGCCTGTTTAATGCTCCCACCAATGTATTTTTAAGAACACTTTGATTTACAACTTTCTTTGTTCTGTTACTATAAAACTCCATGAAAGTACTTCCATATTGGAACATGGGCCTAAGGAAACCTAACTCTGTGTTCCTAGACCATGGTACTCAAATTTGGCTCCAGAATAAACTTTCCCATTCCTTTTGAAGTGAGAGGTATGATTTTTTTTTCATCATACTTTTGAATTTAGTTGTACTATACAGAACAGCATAAGTAGTAAAGAACTGAGTATGTCCAGGTAGCAGGGCAGAGGGCTATGAAGGTTTGTTTGTTAAAAGGACATGCACTTAGGAGGCAGAGAATCTTGAATTTGAGACTAGCCTGGAATATACAACAAGGCCGTGGCTCAAAAATAAAAGGTCTAAGAAGACCCAAATATTGTAGGTTTATATGTTGGAAACATCTGCAAGATGGACACAAGAAATTTATTTCAGAGCCTTGCTTGTCATGCTTTGCTGTTCAGACCACATGCTTCCTGGGGGGATTTGAAAGAAAATTGCATCCAAAGGGAATGGTACTATTGGGAGGTGTGGCCTAGTTGGAGGAAGTGTGTCACAGCAGGAGCGGGCTTTAAGAGCTCTTTTCTCAAGCTTCCTTCAGTGTGACAGTCAGTCCACTTCCTGTGAGTTAAGGTGTATGACTCTCAGCTCCAGCCTCACATCTGCCAGCACAATGCCATGTCCCCACCCTGATGATAATGGACTGAACCTCTGTCTGAAGCTAAGTGAGCCACCTCAGTTAAATGTTTTTATTTGTAAGAGTTGCCATGGTCATGGTGTTGTGTCACAGCAACAAACAAACAAACAAAAAAACTTAACAGACACTTCCTGAGGTTGTAGTATTAGGAGAAATGGCAGGAAAGCTTTAGAGGCAGGAAAGTTTTAAAGTGAGTTGGGAGTTACTTGAATTTTTTTTTTTTTTTTTTGCAAGATTATGACAGAAAAAAAAAAAAAAAAGATGAACATGGGTCAGAGAAGATCTGTTAAGGGAAAGGAAGGAAGGAATGAACAAAGAACAGAAGGAAGGATTTCCCTGAAATAGTCTATAGTTGAGAAAAAATTTTCTAGGCAGTTTGCCTTCCAAGGGACAATATTCCATAAAGCTCCCCCATTTTGTAAAACTTTCATGCAAGTATTTTAATCTCCTTCACCTGATAAAAATTTTTACACAAAGGCCTTGCTGCATTCTGGAAACTTGGTAGATGGACTGGAGTGTCTAGCCCTTCCCTCTCTCCTTCATTTTCTTTATGGTAATTATTCTAGAGCAAACCAATCATGAAAGACTGGGAGGTCAGACCCTCACCAACAGGGAAAAGACACAGTTGCTCTGCCTGTATTAAAGAAAAGGTCAAGAGAAATTCCCACTTTGTGTTCTGAATCTTCCTTTTGCATTTGCTTTGCTGAGCTATTTCCATTCTGTCCACAATGTTCCTTTGTGGGACACCGAGCTTATTCTTTGCTTCTAGCACACTCATAGTTCAAACCTGAGATGACTTAATGCACTTCAGACCCAATGCAACAGGCTCAAGTGATGTGGGTGGAAATCTCTGAAACCATGAACCAAAATAAAGCTGTAATAGTCATGTCTCTATTGTTGTGCTAAAATGTCATGACCAAGGTAACTTAGCAAAGGAAGAGTTTATTTGGGCTTATGGCTCCATGGGGGTGAGTCCATGACGGCAGGGAAGCATGGCACCTGGGGCAGGAACGATAAGCACAAAACACAGAGAGTGAGCTAGAAATGGTGTGAATCTTTAAAGTCTCAAAGCCCGCCTCCACCTCCAGTGACATACTTCCTCCAAGGAGGAGATGCCTCTTAACCCTCCAAAACAGCACCATCAGCTGGGACCAAGTGTCTAAATGCCCAAGACTGAGGGCACCTCAAACATCACAAAAACTTGCCACCTTTTAAACTGTTTATCTCTTAGTACCCTTAGTACAGGAACTGACTGGAAGCCAACGTACAGAAAGGTCACTAAGACTTTGAGTCAACAGCATTATCAGAGCAAACCTAAGGCAGGCTAACAAGCTAAGATTAGTACATCCTTCTTAACTTGAAAGACAGCATCAAGATCCCCCAAAACCTGATGAAAATTGAAGTGACCTGGAAAGGCTTTGCAGCTTCTAGGGGCAGCCTCCTGATACATTAAGGTCTGACTGCTTTGTGTCAAGCATTTCCAGGGACTGGGGAGGACCATCTGGAACAATGAGTTTCTAATACCAAAGACTATTATAACATCATTCAATCTAACACCCTCACTGCACAGACAATACGCTGAGGTTCAGAGCTGTGGGTAAACTGTGTTGCTGTTGCCATGACAGAGCAGAGGTGGGACACAAAAACCAAGTCTCCTATGGTCAGTCAGGTCCCTGACCTCCTGAAGTCCTTCCATGAGAGGAAGGACAGTCTTGTCTTTCACATGGCATTTAATGCAGACCCATCATGACTATGCCCAGTAGTAGTTCTGTGAGCTTCTGAGGAATAAATGAATGCTGTGATGTAGCAGTAAAAGCATTGCTTGGTCACTGACAAAGTCAGACTTAAAGACTCCAGACTTGTTCAAAGATTTCATTTGTTTTTTCGAACCTTAAATTAGTGCACTGAAATGGAGTTCTGTGTTGACACACTGGGGGCCTTGGACTTTATAGATCCCTAATTATCATTTGCTGAGTTGAACTGAATGGATCATCTTTAAGGGGTCAGAAGCATCGTTGCCATAGATTTTGAGAAATGTCTTTGCAATTACATTAGCAGCAGCAGTAATGTGAATTATGTTTCCTACAACTACCATTGGTGCGAGGAGATGAGATTGCCATGTTTCTCAGAAACGCATGCAAAAAGCTTTAAAATAATTTGCATAACTTAACCAGAGAATTAACTCAATATACTTTATTGAGCATCCCTTTATTATTATCCCTTCTCAGTACATAATGAAGCTCAGTTGGGGGCTCAATGGTAAAATGGATATAATATCTTGCTATTCTTGGGACTGATTGCTCTCTAGAAGTATGGATGTATATCTCTATCAAATAATGTCATAAGGCTCCATAATGTACATACATATGTGCATGGACTCACATGAGAGACAAGTACCTTCAGCTCAGTGGCTCCTCATTCATCCACCCGAGGCAGTGGTGATGGTGGCTATGGTCACACATCCAGGCTATCTTGACTTGATGTTCATTATTTTCCTAGTGCTGAGACAGAGTACCTGAGAAAGTCACCTTCAAGGAGAAAAGGCTGATTTTGGCTCTTGGTGTCAGTCTTTAGCTGCTCAGTTCCATTGCTATGGGTCTGAAGCAGGGCAGACCATTGGGGCACCAATGCATGGTGGAGCCAAGGAGCCCTCCACAGTCTAGGAAACAGAGATGGGAGGAGACAAAGGGTCCTTGAAAGTGTCCAACTACCTTCAACTACCTAATTAGCCCATTTCTACTCTAGTGCCCTGGTGATCCAATCGCCTCTCACTAGCGCCACCAGGTGGAGACCAAGGCTGAAATGTATGAACCTTTGGAGATACTCCAGGAGCAAACAACAGTTCTTTGCAAGCACAAAAAGAACCTGAGGTGGCTTGGGAGTGGGTAGTAGAGGGGCAGTGCGAAGTATGTGAAGAAAAGCTTCCCAGAGAAAGAGGCCATTGAGGTGATGAGAAGGGAGAGTAAGAAGTAAGCTGGTGGAGGATGAAGTCCGAGTACGGAACTCAGACGAGGAAGCAGAAGGCAAGCATTACAGCCGAGAAAGGAAAACCACAGGAACAAGGAGCCTGAAGCAAGGCAAGCTGGAGAGCAGAACAGGTCCTTGGCAACCCAGCTGCCTCTCACCTAATTAAGACCCAGGACGCTGGGCTTTATTAGGTGAGAGGCAGAAAGCCACTGAAGGTCAGTTAGATGCTGTCTTTGTTGAGTAGTATAAAACACTTATTCATGGCTCAGGATGGAGGTTATTTGTTTAACTAGTCAGCAAGTTAAGAATAGAATGAGACACTGATGATAAAAGTCTGAACATTGTTCTCTCAGAAGAATTCTGACTCCAGCCCTGATGGTTGTGGAAAATTGCACACAGACACACACACCCTTCCCTGCCCACCACCAGCACTCACCTGGGTACCCATGGGATGGGGGTCTGGCTGTTTATTGGGGTAGGAGAAGTCCAGGGCTGTGTTTGTGTCATAATAGATTTAATATATGCCTGCTCACAACATCAATGCTTTATCTGAGGAATAAATGGAAGATTATTCCAGGCTGAGAGGCTAAAGAGACCGGTTTATGGAAAAGAGAGCCTCCGTATGCACACACTCTGTAAACTACAGATCAAAAGCCAGAGAAGAGCTATGCCAGCCATGAATAATGAAATCACACAGCCAAAGGTCTGCATGGAGGCAGATTTCCTGATGATTTCTTTTTGAGGAGGAAAAAAAAAAAAAAATCAAGGCTTGTGCCTCTGCCTGAACGCTTTGAAGATAAGTGCTCTGAAGGCAGAACAAGATACCTATCGCATCCAGTGGAGATAGGTGCGCTTTGGAAATTGGGTTCATGTAAATAGTGGGTCCTAGAGTGCCACGCCAGATAAGGAGGGTCAGAGGGCCTTTCATGGAGTTTGAGGGACAGTTTAATCTCCAATAATTTGGATGTTCCATGATGTCAGGTGGCCAAGGACTGAGCAGATACATCCTGCAAACTATGCTTTGGACTAAAACTACAAGTCTACTTCTTAAGAACTGTCCAGGTGTGGGGAGCGGGTGGTGGCATTCACAGCTGGAGCCACACCCATATCCCTTGAGTGTTTCCTCCTCATTCACTCCCTAACCCATTCAGCTTCAGCCCTGCCCTCTTCCCACCCTCAACACTGGCCCAGCTGCTGGCTTTAGGGCGGGTGAGCGAGCATCATTGTGTGGGTGAGAATGTGCAACCCTGGGACTGAAAGTGCTGTTCTAGGATGCCCCTTCAAGTCCTGGGCATGCATGCAGACTCTCATGGACAGCCGCCTGCTGAGGTTGCCAGGATTATTTGATGGACACAAGCAGTGACCTATGTGTGGACAATGCCCATCTCTTAGGAAGGAAAATGAAGGGCTTGCCTCTGCTTGTCCCCTTGCCTAGTCTGTCTTCCTCATTTTTCCTTCCATCTTCTCTTCTTACTTTTCTGCTAACCCCAGAATATAAGTTTTCCCATCATGTTGCCAGTAAAGAAAAATCCATAAGTGGATCAAGGCCGGGCCTAAATCTAAAGCGATTGGTGTTTCTATAAATGAGGAGTGGATAACAGAAAGATGGGTGCCTAGGCTATGGAAACAGACCTGGGGATAAAGATAGAAGCCAAGGAACGCTAAAGATGGTTCACAACTCACAAACGTCAGGAAGAACAAGGGGGAAAACGTAATGGTAGCCTTCCCAGGGAGCTCATATTACCTCCGTTTTGGATGTCTAGCCTCATGAAGTAGGTTGCTATTGCTTTGCCATTCTGTCTGTGGCTGTTTGTCACAACGGCCTTAGAAATCTAAGTGGAGCCATCTTCTATGTCAGAGGGTTATTCAGTTCTGTGGTTACAGTTCAATATAGAAGTCTGGGTCATTCATTCTTATGGCCTGGCCCAGATCTCTGCCCTAGATTCTAGGTGTTTCTGAGGACCTCCCAATATAATGTAAACACATGGTCAGAGTTCTGCACGCACGTCTATATAACACGCTCAAGTGTGAATTGATCTCTCTCAGGCCTGCTCACTCCTTAAATCATTTTTCCCTCTAGCTCTATGGCCTCATTGAATACCTGACTCCCTCAGACCTTGTTACTTTTGATTCTTTCTCTTCCTCTACACTTCTCCACTTCTCCACTGGGTGATTTTGAGTGTCCACTTGACACAAGCTGTACAGTCAGAGGAAGGAGCCTCCATGAGGAAATGACCCCTTGAGATCCAGCTGGAAGGCATTTTCTCATTTAGTGGTCAACTGGGGGGTATGGTGGGTGGTACCATCCATAGGTCCTGGGTTTTCTAAGAAAGGTAAAGCCATGGGAAACAAGCCAGTAAGCAGCTCCCCTCTGTGGTCTCTGCATCAGCTCCTGCTTCTGGGACCCTGCCCGGTTTTGAGTTCCTGTCCTGACCTCCTTCAGTGATGAACAGCAATGCTGAAGTATTAGTCTAATAAACCCTTTCCTCCCAAACCTGTTCTTTGGCCATTGTGTTTTGTCAAGGCAACAGGAACCCTAACAAGGTCACTGGCCATTAACACTGAAGAGTGAGTGGTGAGGCACAAGGTATGGCAAGCTCCATGGTTCTGTTCCTGATGGCCTGCACCTTGGAGAAAATACACAGTGTCCAGCCACAAGTCATTTCAAATAAGAGTTCTGTGAATTCATGAGGATGGGGTCTGCACTTTCTAGATTACCTCAGCCTACACGAAGAAAACCAGTTCATGCCAGGGTGTGGTGGCTCATACCTGTAGTCCCAACGCTCAGCTGACTGAGGCTGGAGCATTATTGAAAGAATGGACTCAGCCTGAGCTACAGAGTGAGACCTTATTTCAAAAACAAAGGGGGGTGGAGACAACAAAAACAAGGTCATAATTCCATCTCCCTTTTGCAATCAAATTCATTGGGGCAGGAGACCTCCTCTGGGGTCTGCAGGACCTAAGTCTTCCTCAGAGGCCTTTTGTTATTTATTTCCTAAACTCCTTTCAGGGATGTCTCTTCTGTGCTAGAAAATTAAACTGGCATGGGAAAGGGCAGTAGGCAGGGCATTTTTGGCCACACATGTCCAAATCTATCAGAGGCTCAGTGAGAACAGTAGAATAACCAGCTCCCGTTGTTGAGAAAGACACTGAGGCTATCCCTGTAACTGAAGTAGCGATGGATGAGATGGGGAGAGTACCTGGTGCCCTCAGCATGTACCTGGTACCCTAGGCATGCATCTCTGTATTCATCATGCTCTGCTTCTGCGTCCCTTGTCCACATGGAACAGCATGGCTGGTACAAACTTCTTTCTTCACAGACCCAGTAGGAAGGAAGAGCTTCTCTCCCCAAATCTTTGACTTAATTTCACAGGCAAGTGTAATTTCAGAGGCAACTGTGCCTCTCATACCCAGTACTAGCCTATGGCCGTGCCAGGACAAAGGTCACAGTAATGGGCTAAACCTGTGTCAGGAGAGCATCCCCACAGCTAGAAGAGTTACCAGGAGACAGTAAGTGATGAAAAGTCATGGATTCACAGCCATACCTGTGTCTAAGTTCATCTTCCCTTGCTGCTCTGACTCCCCTATGCCCACACCTAATGCCTTGAAGGCGTCAAGGAGATCCAGAACACATGCATCATTTGATCCCCAGGTACAGGAGTGTCACCAAGGAGGGAAAAAAGAGTATTCTTCCATTTGAAAATGCCTTGTCTGACATCCGAGGATTGCCTTTCATCCCCAGGAGATCAGTAATGAATGTAGAAGGAAAGCCAGGAACAGGACAATAGCAGTTTCTGGGCATAGAGTAGACTATTACTATCAGAAAGGGGAAAGGAAGGCGTCCTGGGGCTGGGGATCTGGCTGACTCAGTGGATAAGCACTGGTTACACAAGCACAAGGACCAGGACCACTATTTAAATCCCCAGCACCCACAGAAATCTGAGTAAGAATGGCAACCCCACCCTGTAATCCTAGCATCGAGAAGGTGGGGAACAGTGACCCCCAGGGCAAGCTGGCTGGCTAGTCTAGCACTATTGGCAAGCTCTGGGTTTGACTGAGAGCTTGCCTAAATGAATAAAGTGGAGAGTGAATAAGGAAAGACTCCCATTGTCAGTTTCAGGCTTCCATACATAAACACATGTCCCCACAATGCAAGCATACTCTGTGTGTGTGTGTGTGTGTGTGTGTGTGTGTGTGTGTGTGTGTGTGTGTCACAGAGCAGAATGACCAACTCAATAACATAGTCTTACTTGACCGATTCTGATTCTAGAACACCAGAATTCCTCACCATCTGCCTTTCTCCAAGCATGTGGTGGTGGAGGTTCCCTAGAACCCCATAGCGTGTGCTTACCTCCCACCTCCAGGCCCTGCTGCTGCTCTCCAAGGACATCAGCTCTGCATCACTGCATCTCAGCTGGGTCACGGTCAACAGAGAGCTGATGGGGTGGAAATGACGGTACAGCTGTCCCAGAATGAAACCCCTTATCCACCTTTTGGTCTAAGACATTTGTCATTGGAGACAAGGCTGGGAGTTCTGCTATGGCCCATCCCGGCCCAACGCCAGTCCTGGGTTTTGACTGTAATAAGTCAGAGGCAGAGTCAACAGACAAGGCTGACATGAAGGGACATTTAGCCCAGTGGTTCTCAACCTTCCTAATACTGCAACCCTAACCTCCAACCATAAAATTATTTTCATTGCTACTTCATAACTAATTTTGATACTGTTATGAATCATAATGTAAATATTTGTTTTCCAATTGTCTTAGGCGATCCCTATGAAAGGGTCATTCGACCCACCCCAAGAGGTTGTGACCCACAGATTGGGAACTGCTAGTTTAGACCTATTCTCACTTGCATGAAACATAGATGTGTGTGCTTACTGAGGGGTTCCTGGGGAATAGGACATTGTGTCTTGACAGAGTGTAGTTAACACATCATCTATATAGAGCTGGAAAATGGATGGTGCAGCCCTACTACAATTACTTCCGGGAAACACACTGTAATTGTATCATCCCATCCAAATGTACTGGGACAAAAGTCAAGACAGATTAGAAAGTGTGCATGCCTTATTGATCCAAGGAGGCAGGAGCCACGAGGGAATGGGAAGGAGCTGGTTAAGCAGTCTACCGCTATAGAGTATAAGGTGAAACTGGAACATGATAAGGAAGATGTTCACATTACAATATGGAAAGAACAGATTGTAAAAGGGGAGAGACTAGAACCCAAGATGTCTATTGTTATTGTGTGTCTGGTTTGGTTTATTTCTAGAATTATATTGGAGCAACACTAAAGACTAGGAAGACAGTTTTCAAGCCAGGAGATTTCTTCTAACCATATTATGTCTGTTTCTCCCTTGTCTGCCCCAAATCACATCAGGATGCTTGTCTGAGATGCTTCGCTTCCCCCCTTTCCTGCCCCCATTCACAATTGGAACCACTAGGGGACAGGAAGTCCAGAGCTCCAACCTTTTGTGGGGAGACTCACCCTAAATCTGTGCGGCCCCTTCTAGTGGCATAGGTGGATATAGAAGAAAGCTCTTGCTCTTTGTCCGCTTGCCCTCATCCTCACTGGCAACTTCATCTGTTCTCTTGCTGAGGTATTCCTTTGCTATGTTAAAACCTACTTCTTTGGGGTTCCAACATGAACTGAAGACCAGCATCTCTCTAGGAATCCTCTGGGATGCCAGCACCTGCTTGACTAATGAGATACACAGCCTTGTGAACTGAATGACTACTGGATTCTTAACCTTTCCCTTGGGTGACAGCCATTGTTGGACTGCCCTAACCATAGCCTGTAAGCCATTCTAATAAATCTCCCTTACATACATACTGATCAGCTCTGTTCCTTTTAGAACCCTAATACAGGCCGGGCCTTGGTGGCACACACACCTTTAATCCCAGTACTTGGGAGACAGAGGCAGGAGGATCTCTGTGAGTTAGAGGCCAGCCTTGTCTACAGAGCTAGTTCTAGGACAGGCTCCAAAGCTACAGAGAAATCATGTCTTGAAAAAAAAAAAAAAAAAAAAAAAAAAAAGGAACCCTAATATAGCACCAGTTTGCTCTTTGAAGAGAACCTGCTCCTTACGTTGCACCCATCTCCTTCCTGTCCCTTTTGTCTCTGGAAAGTTCTGGTGATATCCCCTCCCTTCCTCACATCCACAGGCAGCAAGGGCAGCAAGTCCTGCTTAATATCCAGGGGCCGAAAGGAGAGTGTCCGCTCCAAGATGGGCTCAACTTAAGTATTCTTCCTAATCAACAGGACAGAGCATCAGATGCTAGGTGCTCCAGGGAAAGTTTCTCAGTCCAGTGTAACAGAAGAGCCTGTGGGGCCAGTGTGGCCAAGGCTGCCCAAATGGCTTCCCCCAGGTTACACAGTCTGGGAGGGGCAAAGAAAGGGTCTAAGGCAGCTTTGTTCATTTAAGATTTTCTTTAACTCATTAGAAACAAGATTCTGCACCAATTTTCCCTGTTAAAACATTTGGGGGAAAAAATATCCCTGAGTTAGAAAGGTCACTTACACCTTAACAGTACTTCAGCTTAAAAATTCCACTTATGTGTGATTAAATTGTGTAATTTAGAATATGATGCTGCTCCTGTATTAGCAAGACAGACACACTCAGTGATGCTCACTTCTGAACACAAAAGAGCTGTTTAATTTAAACAAGACAATTCCAACGCCTTATGTGCCTAAAGCTCATAAAGTGCCATTTCATTAAATCATGCTTTCATTTATGTAAGATGATAGTCACAGCTCCCATTGTTATAGATGAGAGGAGAGTGTGGCTCACTGTTATTAAATTATGGCCCTATCAGGAAAAAAAAATATACTTTGGGGAATGAAATACCGTTTGCTACATTGATTTATTTACCCATTTCATAAATAAGCATTGTGCATCAGCCATGTCCGGGTGTGACTCTGGACACCTGGGATGTAGCAGCCTTCCTCCCAGGGTAAGTGAATGGAGGTGGGGAATGCAGGAGGTTGGGTAGTGATCCCTGAAAGACGAAAGAGGAAAGACATCAGTCTGCAATGGCTAGCGCATGTCAACATCACCTTAGGAGGAAAGAGGGCTTCTGCAGGAATGATTAACCATGGGGAAGGGACTGGAGCAGGACACAGCAGCAACAGTGATGGCTTACCCAATGAGCTGTCTTATTCCAAACACTACTCTTCTGGAGCTATCTTAATATCACCACAATTTCCTCAACAGCAGAGGGTAATTAGGTTGGACAAAACTTTTTTTTTTCTTTTCTATCTCCCAAATCCCCTCTCTTTTCTATTGTACATGATCAGCAAAATGGTAAAAAGCATCACTGACCTTCCTTTAGGGTGTGGGGACTTAAGGTGACAGAGCAAGTGTTTCGGACAGGGAAGGTCACTAGTGAACTCTGTCACTAGCAGCTGTCATTTTCTTCGCTGTCTTCATAATTGTCATCTTCCATTCCCGTTTTCATCCTGGCTTGTCCCGTTCTTCCCACCTCCCTATCCCCCTGTCTCCCTAAGGGAGCGCTTTGATCCTCCTACTATCCTCAGACACGCCAGTCACTGCAGTATTTCCTGCCAGGTAGGCAGTGTGAAGCCACGGGCTGCCCCTTAGCTCTCCTCTCTGAGTCTTCTCCCTTCCCTACTTATTTCCCACGCCATAGTCCAACAGAGGCCGTCCGTTTTCCTAAACACACACCCCCCGACTGTGTCTGCCTTTTTGCCTCACTCTTGGAGCTCCCTGGTGTGCAACTCCCATCTGCAGCCCTTCCTTCAGGCACCTCCTTGGGTGCCTCTTTGTGTGGCTTCCCATCTCTGAACCCCTCCAAAGCACTTCCCACAGGCTCCTCCCTCTTCCCTGTCTCTGAATGAAAGCATCTGTCCATCTCTTTTTTGAGCCAGACAAAAACCCTTTATCTTTCCTGACTTTATAGGAACATCTAGACCAAAAAACTTAATCTGATCAGGGTTCCAGAGACAGTTCTCCCCGATGGCCTTAGAGGACAGACAAAGATACAGGTTGTAGGGAGGTATAATCAGTCTTGGGTGGAATAGAGGAACAGTTTGAGCCAAGGGTATAAGTAGTAGAGACACGGTGCGAAACAGGTGAATCTTTTCTCCATTGAAGACCCAAAAGAGTTCTGACTGAGTATGTGACGAGCCCACCCATAGCTGCCTGGGGTGAACAGTCAAGAACCGCCAACCCTTGCCTTCCCAGCAGCCTTGATGACTGAGCAGAAAATATCACTGCGCATGCCCAGCAGCTCTCTCTGTTAGGATTCCTAAGTGAAAGCCTCAAACCTCCATGGTCTCTGCACTAAGAGGCCTAGGGTGTGGCTGCAGGGGGAGGTGATCGATCGAAGGGAGGAAAGTCAAGGGCAGAGCTCACAGGACTGCCGAAGGGACCTGGGGACAAGGAAAAGGCATAGCATTTTCTCTAATCCTTTATTTTGGGATGGAGTCTGGAAGGTTCAGTTTCATAGAGTAGGTGGCTGCTTTTCTGACTGCCAGCATGTTCTCAGCCGTGTCCCCCGATGCACATACTCATTTTCATAGAAGAAAGGAGTTTACCCCAATGTTTGAGAGAAGTATATGAATGTACCACTGCGTCACTTTCTCTTCATTTTCCTTAAAGGGGGGGGGGGGTTCATGATTCAAGAGCAGTAGAAAATTCTGGAAGCTTATCCTGTAAACTAATAGGGGAGGAGCTTATCTCAGGAAAAAACCAGGACCTCTCTCTCATCTGTACTTAGTAGTGTATCCTTTGCAGTCTTTGGTCCACACTGGGTTGCCAAACTCTCTCTCTCTCACACACACGCACACACACACACACACACACACGTTCCAGGAGGCCATGATAGATGGACCTCATTAAGCTCAGTTCTAGACAGGGAGTAAAAGATACATTCTGTCCCCCAAGGTCTACACAAAACTGCAGTTCACAGCCCTGCTCCTGCATTGCTGTTTGGTCTTTATTCAGCCCACAGTAAAATGGACCCCACTAGAGGTTTACACTAAAGACTTTAGAGCCCCAACCTCTGATCAGGAATAACTCCATGTGTCTATATGTGAGTTTGGGCTATGAAGACAGTGGTGATTTAGTCAGGGTTCTCTCGAGTAGTGGTTCTCAACCTTCCTGATGCTACACTAGCTGTAATTTTGCTACTCTTCCGAATCATAACATAAATATCTATGTTCTCTAACGGTTGTAGGTGACCCCTGTGAAAGGCTTGTTCAACCCCAAAAGGGGTCACAATCTACAGACTGAGAAACACTTCTCTATTGGACCAGAGACAGAAAGAGAGAGAGAGAGAGAGAGAGAGAGAGAGAGAGAGAGAGAGAGAGAGAGAGAATCAAGCTTTGGTAACAATGGGCAGGTAGTGGTGCACACCTTTAATCCCAGCAGTTAAGAGGCAGGGGCAGGAGGATCTCCCAATCTATCTGAGACCATCCAGGTCTACATAGTGAGTTCCAGGACAGTCAAAGTACACATATGCACTCTCTCTCTCTATCTATCTATCTATCTATCTATCTATCTATCTATCTATCTCTCTATCTCTATCTCTCTCTCCTCTCCTCCCCCCCCCCCACTTGTTCCTTTCAGCAATGCATGTTCAAAATGGCTACTCGGAAGGTATTCCTCAAAGAAACAAATACCCAGTGAGATTATCCTCAGGAATATTTTGCCGGGCACAGGAACCCTCTTCTTATGGCCATTTATAGGGGACAACAATGATCCAGCCTCTTTCTAGTGACTAAAACCAGGTAGATAAAATGTGCTCGTGCAACCAAAATTGACTGGCATGCTCTGTCCTGTGCAAGGCAATGGCTCAGGGGGCTCTTCAGAACTTGAAGTCTATTGAGCAAGATCAGATAATGTTCAATGGAAAACACAATTACAATCCTGCTGGAGGGGCCATCAGAGAGTGCGTTAGTTTCCTAGGACAGCTGTAATGGCACTAGCTGGGTGGCTTAGACATCAGAAAGTCTATTCTGCTCACATGGACCAGAATTCTGAAATCATAATGTTGGCAGAGCATGTCCCTCAGAAGCCTCAAGGGAAGTGTCCTTCCTGTCTCCTTCTCATCCGACTGTTTGCTATCAGCAATCCTTGGCTTCCTTTGGCTTTAACCTCACCATCATCAGAAAATCTCAGTGTGTCTCTGTATACCCATGGCCGTTCTGTACGAACATGGGTCACACTGGAGTAGGGGGCCTTCCTTCCTAGGCTATGAGGTATGATGTAACGACCCCCACCCAACTGAAGTCACATGTGAGGTATTAGGGGTGAATTCATCTGTCTTTGTCCTTAAATGTGATGCTGGGAGCTGGACAGGACATCTACCTGGTCAGCCAAATCCTATATCCCTTGGACCCATGACCACACCACTGCAATGCATACCCCACACATCTGACTACCTCAGACATTTCATGCTGTTTGCTCCTCCTGTAGGAGCTTCAGTGCAGAAGTTGCTTTTCTCATTGTAAACTTCAACAGCCAGACTTTAGGTGGGTACTCAGGAGGGATTCAATCCAGCCAGCACTGTGAAGCCCGGTATTCCTTTCTCTAGACAGAAGATGACTCTGAACACCACCTGGGGGTGGGATGGGGTGGTGTTGGGGATGGGTTCAGGGAAGGAGTCTTAACCCAGCCCACACACACTTACTGAACCAAAGCATCCACTTAATAAGCCCTCCCTTACTGTGAGATGTACTTATTAGCATCTGAGACAGTCTTCTCTCTCAGCAGTGATCAGAAAGCAGCAGATACTGGTGTCTGCTTGCAATGCACACCTGTGCTGATGTCTTTGACATTAGCAGAGAGGCACAAGGCTAGACACCACTTCCTACATCTCATATGTTGCTTGTGAGCCTTCGAGATTCAAAATAGTTTTTAACCTTCTTGGTTATTCTTCAAGTAGCATTTCCTCAAAATTTATCTGGTAAGTTATACACACATAACTTTAAAAATTAATTTCTAAAGGTTCTGCAGACATCCTCTGCCATCCATTTTCAGTAAAGCATATGGCTGAAACAGAGTGAGCCCCGGAGAAGGGAGATACCAAATGAACTCAGCTAGCTTTGAATCCACTCTCCAGCAAGGAATTCAGATGCCGTGTGGTCGGGTCTCTCCCAGGCACAGGCCTCTGCATGAAGCAGGTTATGAGAAGTTTCAGCAATCAGTGGTGACTCAAAAGTACTAAAAGCTGAAACCCATAGGGATTTATTTGAGACGAGGTCTCTTATGTAGACCAAGTTGGCTTCAGAGATCAGCCTGCCTCTTAACTTCTAACTGCCTGGATTAAAGGTACCATGTGTTTACCCCATTCAATTTACCAATTAATTGAAAGCCTTGATGGCAAGTCTGTTCAGCATTCCCAGAGATTGCATTCTATAGACTGTACCTTGTTGGTTTTTTACTTTGGGGAGGGGGGGAATCGCAGCCACTCAGCTCCCAAATGCACAGAAATTTATTCTTACTTATGAATATCCGGCTTCAGCTTGGCTCGTCCCTACCCAGCTTTTCCAACTTAAATTATCCAGATTCTCTTTAACTACATTTTGCCTCTGGGCTTTATACCTTTCTTTACTCTATATCTTTCTTCCCTTCTTACTCTGGCTGGTCCCTAGAGTCCTCTTCCCCTTCTCCTTTTCTTGTTCCTCACTCTCTTCCCTAGATTTCTATTCATTCTCTTTGCCTGGCAGCCCTGCCCATCCTCTCTCCTGCCAAGTGATTGGCCATTCAGCTCTTCATTAGACCAAGCAGGTGTTTTAGGCAGGCAAAGTAACACAGCTCTACAGAATTAAGCAAATGCAACATAAAAGAATTCAACACATCTTTGCATCATTAAGTAAATATTCCACAGCATAAACAAATGTAACACATCTTAAACTAATGTTCCATGGTGATACTTGGTTTAAAATGTAAAACAAAGCCTTGGGAAGAAGATAAAATGTTCTCCAAAATTCAAAGTATAAGCAAAATATAAATCTGATTTTTAATTTTTGAGTGTTGTCCTGTTAAGTTACCACCCACAAAGCTTTCAAGACAAGAATTCAACACACTACTATATTTCCTCAGAGTGTATCTCAGCACTTTATTTTCAAATTCTGAACTTTTCAAGGGCCTCTTCCCCAGCAACGGTCAGCACTCCATCAACTTACTAGCCCCCAAGCTTCGAAACCTTAGAGAGCAGTGAAACAAAACACACCCTCAAGCCTCTCTCTCACAAGGCATCGATCACCATTCCAGGGCAACAGAACTACCCATGTGCTTGCTCTCAAAATGGCTTCCAACAAAATGTATGCTCCGACCGACATAATGAGGCTATTCATTTTCTGAGCTGAATCAAAGTCCAGCCCAAGAATCACATGCATTTGCATCAAATACTCTTTCTAACGAGTTCCTCCCAGGCAAGGAATTTTAAATGCATGTTTTTGTTTGTTTTGGTCATAGAAGGCAGAAAAATGGCTGCAGTTGGTCAAGAGTTATATTTCTTACAGCCAGGAGATTCCAATTGCTTTCTCACTCCATGGGATCAATAAACAGCCGGCTGATATACAGCACATTGGCCTTGCCAGTGTACACGCACACGCACGCGCACACACACACACACACACACACACACACACACACACACTTTGCTCCCCTCAAGGTAGAGCCTTTCCAAATCCTGACATCACAGAAATATACATAGCCACAGAAGCAATAAAGGGGCGAACATGAGAGAGAGAGAGACTCAGCTCTGGATGCCCTTGAGACACGTGTTCCTACAGTACAGGCTTTGTTCTTGTGCAAGGGAAACACAGGCCAAATTCAACTCTGTCAGCAAGGACACTGGCATAGTCACCCCAGACTGCTAAGAAAAGCAACCTGTGTGAGAAGAATTGACGTGGCAGGACAATCACTGTTAGTCATAACCCCGAGAAGGGCCCGGGATCTGCAGACACAAAGATGGAAAAGGTTTAAATGTTATAATCTCCCTTTACAGACTTACAGACTTACACAGGACTCCATCTGGGCCTGGCAGCTATGCCTGTCCCTGCACATCAGCCATCAGCTTTAGCTCTTGTTCACCGTGCTCGGGGTGCAGGGTGGAGGACAGGGTCCCGAGCTCCCTCCTGGAAGGAGAGTCCTGGGAAAGTTGCCTGTCTACTTCCAGGCAGGCGGGTCATGGGAACAGTACTCTTCTCTTAGGTTAACTTCCCGATGAAGCTTGGGTGAGAAGGTAAAATGGGACTGTTCTGCCATCTCTCACACTCATTTTCTTTTTCCTTCTCTTCAGACTCCATGGAAAAAGAGAAATAAGAACAGTCAGGTTGAATCCCCCTAATCTGAAATCTGAACTGCACTCAAATCTGAAAATTTCAGAGAGCACTCACACTATCTTAATATGTGTATGCAAATATGTCCCCAGGCATTTCAGACAAGGGTACCCAAGCTGCTTCCAACCACAGGTTCAGTTTGCTGTGTGCTGCTGGTTAACACTGGAGAGGGAAGCACTTGGTAAAACGTGTTTGGCTTCAGTTCTGTTCCTCAGGACCTTGTGAGCTAAGGAGGACACAGAAAAGTGGATGTTTTTTATCACACCATGGGAAAGAGCTAATGCTGTATGTGTGTGTGTGTGTGTGTGGGGGGTAATCTACAAGGAGGGAGGAACTTCCCAGAACTGCTTCCTCAGAGGAAGTCTGCACCTCATGAATTCTAAGGGACAAATTAGGATGATAACCTAGAAGTCATTGCAATATACTTGGTCCCCTGAGCAGACAATAGTGTTTGAAACCAGCCCCTGCCTGGGCACATCACTTAGCCTAAGTGGACCCCTCTCTGAATCTGTAACAGTAATATGGGTCTTGCAGAGTCAGTGTAAGGGAGAAAACACCACAGAATATACATGGTGCTCATGAGAATGCCATGCAGTGTTCACGGTAATGCTACACTGTAGTTGATTATGCTTTTTTTTTTTAAACTGTTTTACTCTTTTGGGGACCGGACACCAGCTCCCAAGTAAATCACATGGAAGCTTATTCCTTTTTATAAATGTCCAGCCTTAGCTTGGCTTGTTTCTAGCCAGCTTTTCTTAATTATCCCATTTATGTTTTACCTCTGGACTCTTCTTATCTTTCTCTTTTCTGTACACCTTTCTTTACTTCTTTCTCCATGGCTGGCTGTGTAGTTGGGTGTCTGTCCCGTGGAGTCCTCCTCTCCTCTTTCATACCCCTCCATCTTTCCTTCCCAAATTTCTCCTATTTATTCTCTCCACCTGCCAGCCTCACATATCCTTTGTCCTGCCTAGTCATTGGCTGTTCAGCTCCTTATTAGACCAATCAGGTGTTTTAGACAGGCAAAGAAACACCCGTCCTTTGTCCTGCCTAGTCATTGGCTGTTCAGCTCCTTATTAGACCAATCAGGTGTTTTAGACAGGCAAAGAAACACCCGTACACAGAGCTAAGCAAATGCCACATAAAAGAATGCAACACATCTTTGCATCATTAAACAGATGTTCCACAGCAGAAACAAATGTAACACATCATCAAATAATGTCCCACCACGCCCCCTCCCCAGTCCTTCTGCCTCCCAAGTGCTGAATTCCACGTGAGCGTCATGATGCTGGCTCCGTTCTATTACAGCTTATCTGAACTCCAAAAGAGTTTGTGTCCTGTACCTGTGCCTCAAATCTTTCATCTGAGTGTTTGTCTTATTTCTTGAGGCAGAGTCTTAACACTGTAGCCTGAGCTGACTTGAAACTCAATACATGACTCATCTTTCCTCATCCTGCCAAATGCTAAGACCACACCGATTCAAGTTACAGCCATCCCCAGTTCACCTGACATTCTCAAAAACTTGTGTGTTCATTGTGAATAAGCACAGGTGTGATGGGGGTATATATGCACATGTTTGCACATGCCTGTGGAGGCCAGAGATTGTCAAGTGTCTTCCCAGATGGTCTCTATCATTTGAGACACGGTCTCTCACCAAACCTGAAACTCACCAATTGACTAGGCTGGCTGACCAGTGAGTTCCAGGGACCCTGCTGTTTCTGTTATGTGTGCTGCAACACCTGACTTTCAAAACTTAGGTCCTCACATGTTTGTGAAAGGCACTTTGCTGGTGACCCATCCATCTCACCAGTCCTATACAATATTCATATTTTATAAGTCAGAGTCTCACTATGCAGCTCTGACTAGCCTACAACTCCCTTTGTAAATGAGGGTGGGCTGGAACTCACAGAAATCCACCTGCCTCTGCTTCCACAGTGTTGGGATTAAAGATATTTGCCACCATACCCGGCTGGATATTATTATACTAAAAAATGACCTGTTTACTGAAACCCACATTTAATGGACTTCCTGCATGGTCTTTCTCTCTGCAAAGCTACCACAGGCATGCTTGCATCAGGGGAACCAGCATGGCTGTCTCCTCCCACCATGCTGTCCAAAGCAGAGAAGCGCTTTGAGCCAAAGTCTCAACATCTCAGGCCATCTACCAACACTTCCACAATGTGTCCCCTTTTTGCTGGCTCTCACTCAACTCTGAACACGGTCAAAAATGGCATGGTTGCTCACATGGTTGTGAGTGTCTATCTGGTCTCACAGCTGATCACAGACCCACATTCCATCTGAGTTTCACAAGCTCAAACCTTCTCAGTCCCCAAACCTTCTATTAGTCTCAAAGTGAAGTCTGGATAAGTTTGTTCTCTCTTCCTCATCTGCCCTGGCATTGTGTTGTCAGAAATTTTCATATTTCTCGGTAAGCATAAACTGATGACTCTCTGTCTAAGAAGTGATAGAATTTTGCATCTGTTCTGAGCACCTCAGCCATGTGGCTGCTAAACGAAGCGATCTCTCTCTTTGCATGGACTCTGTTGGCACAAGCTACACGCCTTGTAAACTCGACTCTGGTAGCTTGTACAACATAATCGAGTAGGATAAGATCAGAAGCTAGTTCATCTTCCCTTATCCTGTAGCTACAAAATCTCCCTAATGGCAGGCACCTGCTTCCAGGAGCAGATGTCTATTGGCCTTGGAGAATCGACTCAAAGGCTTTGAAAACACCTTTTCTGACTCCTTTGGTAGTAGTGGGAACACAAAGTCTTAGAAAGCTGTGAGACCCTTCCACCTCCACCCCTACCCTGGTCTGCCATCACCCCTCCTTGCTCCCTCTGCTCCGACTACACTGGACAGCAAACACACCACGCACCAAGCAAGCCACCTCCTCACAGCCATGGCTGTGTCTTCTGACTTTTGCCATTTAGGTCTTTGTTGCAGCGTCGCCTTTCATTGAGGTCTTCCCTGAGTATTTTCTCTAGCTACAGGTTCCTCCTGAAGCATATACCCTGCCTCCTCTCCTCTCCTCTTCCCCCCAACTTTTCTGTGAACCATTCTACCCTTTCCCACTGGTCTGAGAACTCCAAAGATCTGGGATTTTAAAACTTGTTTTGTTCACTCCAGTATCTCTAACCCCCAAGAATATAATAAGCAGTCTATAAATATTTGAGTGAATGAACTTTTTTCTTTCTTGTGTACTTTCACAAAACATTATACAGAGATGGATAACTTGCATCTATATTATTTTCTGTCAGTGGGCAGGTCCTCTCAGAACACTACCTGTTCTAACAGTCAAAGAATGAACGCTCAAGAGACTCTCAGCAGCAGTGAGCTCTGGTCCTTAGAACACAATAGGTGTTTGGCAAACTTGGTGATTGAATGCTAACGTGCACGCTTGAAAAGCCCACGTACCTTCGGATTGAAAGGACAAGTCCTGGGTTGGGTGGCTGTTACCCTTTGCTGTTTTTTCTTTGGTATTTCTCCAGCAGAGGTGGGATCCTCCTATTGAACTGCATATGCCCGTCTTTGCATCCCCAGGGCCCCATTGCCCTGTGAAACACAGCCCAAGTTCCTTCCAGGGCTGTTTGAGCATAGCAAAGGGAAGCTAACTGGCTCTCCTGGGAAATGGAGCCCAGAATTTGGTTTATTAGCACCAGCTGCAGCCAACCAACCACACAACGGACTTCACACACAAATCTCTGGATGGCTGAGGTACTTGTGTGGATAAACCAGCACACCTGTAAATAATGAAATATCCCTGGGCACAGAGGGTTTAGCAAGAAGGTGAAGAGGGCACTGGGTAGAGCCATGGTTCACTGTCCTCTGGGCCAGGGAGGGTAGTGTGTTCAGGCGTTTTTTAGGTAGGCATGAGCTCTCCAGCTCTGACTACCTGGGCAATTTGTGACTTGGGAAACAAATTATTTAAACAGATCTCCCTTGTCTCTAGAGAGAATGCCTGCAAGTGTCTTAGATGTATGGCAGCTTCATTTCTAACCAGTTTGAGGTTTGTTTGTTTTGTTTTTTTTTTTTAACTAAGAAGGCCCACAAGAATATAGTGGCTCTCACCTGTAATCCAAACACTTAAGAGGCTGAGAGAGGGATTGTGACTTCAAGGTCAGTGCAGACTACATAGAGAGACCCTGTCCCAAAACAAGAACAACAAAAAAGAGATTGTCCACTTCTGAAAAGCAACCGAGGGCTGCGGATGGTTGCCTGCCATGCACAAGGCCCTGAATTCAGTACTCAGCATTGCATAAACTGGGAGTAACAGCAGTCTGCCATCCTAGAGCTCGGGGATCAGGAGTTCAGAGTCACCCTCTCTACACAGCCACTTTAAGGCCAGCCTGGGCTACAGGAGATCCTCTCCCTTCCTCATAAAGGATTTGTAAAAGTCCATATTCAGGTTGGATGGGATGGTGGTGCCCTTGAGAAGCAGAAGCAGGAGGATCACAAGTTCAAGGTCACTGTCTGCTACACGGCCAGCCTGGGAAACACATGTCTCAGGGGGGAAAGTGTGTGGGGATCAATGAGCAACCTTTAAACCTCTGCTTAAAGGGAACTTGAAGCCTCAATAGCACAGAGAGAAAAGGGCAAGTTTCTGAGATATCCCCACCCCCTATTTCTCTCCTAAGAAGCTGTTCCAATCAAGCTGCTCATCCACCTCTCAGAGAAGAGCCCCAGGGTCTGACTGACCTGGGTAGTTTTCTCCGCTCATCCTCCAGGAGGAACCCAGAGCCCCAGGCAAGAATTAGAATGCAGCTGTGCACTGGGGCTCCAAAATCCAGGCCCAGGTGGTGTGAGGAAGGAGGAAGAAAGGAAGGCTTCCGAAAAATAAACCCTGGGGCTGGGGAGCTGTGCAAATGATTGCAGAACAAGTTTGTTGAACTGAGCCTTAACTCTGGAGCCCACAAGTAGGTGGAAGGAGAGGATGGATTCCCCAAGGTTGTCCTTTGACCGCCACCTGTCCCTGGTGCACCGTTCTGTTCTCGAACCTTCCTCAGGTCACACACTCACATGTGCACAACAAAAAAGAAGTTTTAAAAATGAACAAAAGTTACAAAACAAAGCCTGGCACAGTGTGGCTGCCCTGTATACTGCTTGCTGGTCAGGAATATTCACAGGCTGCTCCTGGGTGTGTCTCCTGGGTTTGTAAGAGTCAGCAGAAGGCCCTCCCAGGGGACAACTGGAGGACCACACCTCAGTTCTCTACCCCCACTGCCTGTCCTCCATGCTCATTTCCAGGCCAAACCTCCTTCAAGTCTTCCGTCAGGAGCATCTCAGGCAGGCAAGTTCCCTGCTGGTCCTGGAGTGGAAGAGCAATTTGGGATGATTGTGTCCAGCCTATCATGGCCTTGTGGGTCACATACACAGGACCATGGCTTAGATTGGGGGTGGGAGGGCAGATCCAAAGCTTGGCAAAACCAGTGATAGTGTTGGTAGGTAGGACAGGTGGGAGGGTTACCCAGAGAAGGAGCCCCCACAGATCCTCTCAAGGTTTGTGTTCAATACAGTGGGTAGCCTCACAGGGCTTTCCCAACTCCCAAACTTAATACGATATTGGTTCACAAAATGTGTTTTTGAAAGCCATTGGCCACTCACCTTCTTGGCTAGTGTGTTTGATTAAATCCAAACCAGGTCAGGGATTTATCTGATAGAGTTCGACATGCCACCACCCAATCCCACACTCACACCAAAGCCCCACAGAATTGATCTCTTTTCTTCGTGTACTGGGGATAGAGAGTACCACAGCCGTGTGTGTGTGTGTGTGTGTGTGTGTGTGTGTGTGTGCGTGTGTGTGTGTTGTATGACTGTGTGTGTATGTGTGACTATGTATGTGTGACTATGTATGTGTGTTATATGACGTGTGTGTGTGTGTGTGTGTTGTATGACTGTGTGTGTATGTGTGACTATGTATGTGTGACTATGTATGTGTGTTATATGACGTGTGTGTGTGTGTGTGTGCGTGTGCGTGTGTGTGTGTGTGTGTGTTGTATGACTGTGTGTGTATATGTGACTATGTATGTGTGTTATATGACGCGCGTGTGTGTGTGTGTGTGTGTGTGTGTGTGTGTGTGACTGTGTGTATCCTGTTCCTGGATTGTGTTTGCTCTGTCCAGATAGCACCTCTATCATTTCTACCCAGCCTCCTTCCTCTGCAGAGGACTGAAGTTCCCAGTGTTTATGCCTTAGAACTTAAGATGGTGACCTTGACTGATACAGAAGCCTCAGAAAAGATTGCTGTGTTCCAAGGTAGCAGGTGCAGAGAAATTGGCTCCAATGAGAAATGAGTCTGACCTGGGAAGGAGGGCAGGAACACGGCTGGGCTGGCAGTGACCCAGCCAGTTCTGCAGGCCAGATTTCCTCAGCCCTGTCTCTACCCTGCATTCTGGGGCCAGCACTACACCTTTTACTTGATCACACTGGTTGGAATTGGATGCTTTCAGCAGATCCCAGCCCTGGAAATCAGAGCTACTGCGTGGCACACTGGATGGGAGCTACAGCGAGCAACATTTCCTGTCATTGATGTCTGCAGTTCCACTTGATGTATGACAGAGAAGATGGTTGGGGACCATTTAGCAAATTCTTTAAGTGTGATAGCATATGCATAAAAGATGGTAGAATATGCATAGAGAAAATATGAATGTTACTTTAGATGATTCAGTCCTGTGTGCCTGAGAGCACTGATAAAGTGTGTGTGAGTGTGTGTGTGTGTGTGTGTGTGTGTGTGTGTGTGTATTAGGAACTGGAAGGTGAAAAAATAAGGTCAGAATAGTATCTGAGAAACATATCTGGGTGGTTCCCCAGCCTCCCCCTCCACACACACCACAGCACAAAGCCAATCCATGCAGCAGGGTATTGCACAGGCAGCAGGTAAATAGAAATCTTTTCTCCATTGCCCTCTGTCCAGAAAAAGACAAGGGCTCTTCCTGCCCTTTAATTGTTCTGCCTACAAGATACATTACAGTGCCTTTTCTTTTTCTTTTTTTTTTTTTCAGGAAGAATTCAAAATTAATTTGGGTTCCCAGCATCTTGTCCTATATTTTATGTAACTGCTAACTGTTCATTCAAAAGTAAAAAAAAAAAAAAAAATTAAAAGGATCATGGGAGATGCAGGCAGCTGCCTTTTATACTTAAGGATGAAAAACTGGTTATGAAGGAGGTTAATGTTGTTATTCCAGAGAGATAACCCTGGTTGCTATGGTGAGGAATCTCCTGTCAATCATCCCAATGAAGTTGGCTTCTTTTACAAGAATGGCCTCTATTAGAGCCACAGTTGAAATCTATTTGCTACTGAGCTTTGACTCAAATGTTTAACTTAGTGGACAGGTCTGTGTTTTACCAATTGAAGTAGCGAAGACATTAAATGTGGCACCTAAGAAACACTGCTGGCCTTTCTGAACACACTCAGAAGGGACTGACTTAACCCCTCAGTCTGGGGTGGCATTTAATGTGTGAATATGCACAGAAGTGTTTGGGAGACTGTGCAGTAGCCATAACCAGAAAAGGAATAGCCACAAGGAAGTCACCAAAACAGGTGTGATTCATTGATGAATGGGACTGGATTAGTTGACTGAGTGATTTTAAAAAATGCAATGGTTTTGATCTATGGCATTCACAGCTTAATGATCCGCCTTTCTGGCTGAAATTTATTAAGGCAATAATCCACAAGAAATTGGCTGTTTTCAGCACTTTATGACTTGTTATTTAACATTTAACAGAATGGCTATTTATTTTGGAAACAGCCAATTCTGAGAGGTTTATTGTCATTGTAAACCATAATCAGCCGCTTGTATCATCACTAGTTTTGCAAGAGATAAAATGGGCAGCTGCAATGGCGAAATTGTTGAGTAGCTTTCACATTTGCATTCTTGATTGCACAGGAAGGACTCCACCTTGGTGCGGGAGCCTGTCTGCACTCACAGCCACTGTGGACTTGCCTTCCCTGAGAAATATCTGCAGTTGCTGTTATAGTGGTTCTAAACACGATAACACTTACAACAAACAGTCTCTGCATCCCCCTCAGTTAGTAACATGGAAAAAAAAGGAAGATAAGGCGTGGATGAACAGAACAATGTTGTAGATTACACTTCGTTTATTCCAGTGTCATATCGGGAATTAAGTTTCCTTGCTCTGTGGAAGCCTATGTTTGAGGAATATATTCCCACCAACCATTAGAGAGCTGTTTTTGTCACCATGTTTCTGCTTTGGCCTTGTGGGGCTGCAGGATTAATGGTTGGGACTTGAGTCCTGGACCATGACTAGATAGATCTAGGAGCTGCTCCTCAGGACCTGGAGTGCAGGTGATGTATAAAGGGCATGTGTCTCAGAGCCACACATATACTCTCAGACACCTTTGATCTGGGATGCTGCTGATTCCTGCTGGGAATCGGAGTCCTGGTGCTGACAAAGGCATCAAGGGGTTGGTGCATTCAGAGGAGTGGTACCCTGGGTCTGGGGGCACTGAAATTCCCCATGTCAAAGATGTAGATAACAACCTCACAGTCTCTCCTAATACATAAAGATTATCCTGAGGAATAAGATGAAATATTGAAAAGCCAGCTGTGAAAGGAAAGTACAGACAGCCCTTCAGTTAAGTATCCAACCATGAGTTATTCAGCATATCTGTGTCTAGAATGACTCAATACAACACCTACAAAGATTTGGCTCTTACATTTGGTATTTGATGTCTGGAAGAATGGAGATGTGATTTCCTCTACCAAAAGTACTCCAGGCATGTCCCCTTATGCTGTTCGAGCCTTCCTGTGCAACAGCAGGGTGGGGTGTGGGGGAGGTTAGGCTTGAAATAGGAGGACCTATCTTTGACACAAAGGGTGTGGTGGTGATCCTGGAGTCAGGGTTTTTGTTTTGTTTTAAATAAAAAAACTCAATGTATTTCCAAGCTACTTTAATTAAAGTAAACACACACAGAGAGACACACACAGACACACACACACTCACATACTCACACACACACTCACACACATACTCCATGTGTGCAAAACAAATCAATTACCCGCAGAGCTCCCTCCCCAACCTCACAGTGCAAATACAGTTTTAAATTCTGGGCTCAGAAGACTTAAGGAGCATAATGAAAGAGAGACAGATGAAGTATAAGAAGAGAGAAGATCAAACAAGTGCACCAAAAAAAATGGGGGGGGAGAAAAGAGAAAGCGATGGGAGATGGGGATGGAGATGTGGAGAGCTGATAGGAAGGACCCTGCAATGTATCCAGTTAACAAGAAACAGGAAGATTATGGACAGGAGGGAGGGGAGGTGGGGGAAGAAAGGAGGGAGGGGACCACACACACACACACACACACACACACACATACACACCACCACACACATGCACACATACATACACACCACCACACACATGCACACACAGAGAGAGAGAGAGAGAGAGAGAGAGAGTCAGAGCAGACAGTGACTGTAGCTCTCCTGCCCTCCTGGGAAGCTGACCAAGGTCCTCATTAGCAGCTGAGGATTTAAATAATGACAGGAATGAGAGCATCAAATAGAAAAGCAGAGAGCGCCCTGTGCTCTGAAGATTTGGCTTAAAGGGCAAGCTCATTTCAACATGACAGGCCTGGAACTACAGGGCTAGGGGGAGTCTTCCAAATCGCCGCGGATTCCTAAACCAAGATTGGAAAAAGTGGAAAAAGTGTCCCCTTGTTGAGTGCTGGGCGCTGACAGGGGAGGCTTGGTCTGGCTGCCCTGTAGGGAGAGGGTGAGGCAGGGCTCAGGATTCTGTAGCTGGGAATCTTCCCAAACTCACCTATGGTGAGGGGCAGGCACGGCCTAGCAGGAATACTGGGTCCAGTCATTTTGTCATCCATATATTTCTAGTGCAGTGATAACAGCTATTTTATACTTGATATGTATCCTTTATCAAACACCATGCTGAATGTCCTCATATACCGTCTTGGTTATTCCTTACAGCACCCAGTCTTACGTCCTCTTCACTGTCACAGTTCCCAAAGGTGGTCCGTGTCTGTCTGCACACATTTCCAGCTATTCTGACATGGGTAACAATATGTTTGAGATTTTCAAAGTAAAAATGCATGTAATTTAGCCCCACGTGTAACCTACTTCTTGCACAATTCTATTTATGACTGCATCTTCTATATTTCTTTTGAGACATTCTTGTCCTTATTTGTTACCGCTCTTATTGGTGGAGTGAACCTGGGAGAGTGAAGCCTAAAACTGAGGCGGACAAGTCTCATGCGGTAGCCAACTTTATTCAGGGAATCAGGCATTCTGGGGGTTAAACAAGGCCATGTGATCAAAGTTCACCTGAGTTCTGTAGTGAGTACTGTAGTATTTACTAAGGGCAAGGTCACTTGAGTTTAGGCTTACACCATCTACAGAGAAAGTCACCTTAGTCTATGTACAACCACGAGGACTTGTAATGATGGGTAATCTAAAGTAAACCCTGGGGGGCACGAAGGGACATCCCAAGGAACTCCCAGGTGATGGAGGAACAGAGGTTACAAGACTCACTCTCGTTTACTTGGAGTTTCCCACGTGCTCTCAGAACTCTCTCACCGCTTCATTCATGGACTGGGTTCCTACACTCATTAACATAATTAGTACAGCCGCTCCCTCCTCCCAGCTTGAAGAAAGTCATTTGTCATAGAATTGTTTGACCCTCCTGCATCAGAGCCTTTGAATCTGTGATCAACCCATGCTGTCCTAGTGGATATGAGCTGAGGACTTCGATGCAGCAAGCAGGGGGCCGGTTTCTGTGTGAGGCCTCTGCTGGGGCTAAAACCTCGGGGAGACCTGGTACGGTTGGTGTACACCAGATTGGTAAATGGCTAGCTGTTGGCTTCAGTTGTTGAAATCTAGCTCCAGGGAAGAGGAGAATCTCTCTTTGTCTCAATTTCAAACATGTTTATCTTAAGTGTCCTTCAAAATTCCCTGTCTTGGGTCAGGCTGGTGCCCAAACTCTGTGACAGAGAGAAAAGAGAACAGAAACAACTCAGGCCTTAAAAAACATTGCACTCCCGTGAACAGACAGGAGTAAACCATTCCCAACAGAAGCTACTCTTGTTATCTGTGATATAAAAATGGCAGTGTTGTGGAGAAGCTCTGTCTTGGAACCTCGCATTCAGGAGCTCCAGCATGGCTGTTTTCAGGGGGGGAGCTTCCCAGTCTCTCGAAGCCACTTTCTTTGTCTTCTCAACCGGGTTGCTCCTGTCATTTCTCATTACTGGCACATGCTGTGAGCCCTATTTGGTGTGTTTGCTATCTTCCTACATCTGTCTGTCTGCCTGTCTGTCTATATGTCCATCCATCCATCCATCTGCTACTTACTATTGTGCAATTCCTGTTCCCTATTAATATACTTAATAAGCTCACTCATTTGCAATGTCCAATTGCAGATCCTTCCTCATGCAGAACACAGGGGATGTAAGTAGCACACCCCTAGTAGTACAATGCTTTGAATATTCCCTCCAGAACTCCTGTTTCCTCAAACTTATATGTTGATAGCATTTAAAGGTGGACTCTTTGAAAAATAATTGGGTTAGGAAAAGTCTTCAGACATAAATAGAAGGAGAGAGAGCCCTGGGTTGGCATATTCTTTTTCTGCCTTAACATGTGTCATTTTTTTTATCATCTTAGGATGCAACAAGAAGGCCTTGACAAGGCACTACTAAACAGATGTGCTGCTCTTGAACTGTGAGACAGATAAAAGCCTACTCTGTGTTAATGACTCAGGCTTGGGTGTTTTGTTCTAGCATCAGAAAATGGACTAGGATGACCACACACTGAGATAGCTTCTGCATTAGCCCAGGCTGCAGAGGAATAAATGGGGCTCTCCTGTTGGTCGCCACAGAAACAAAATGTGTCATGATCCTGACATTCATGTGGACTTGAGGTCCACGAAGCTGGAGGAGGTAGGATTACTGCCTCTGCTTTTATACTCCCACTAGAAATGATGGTTCTAACCCCACAAGGCAGGAATGATGGCTCTAACCTCATAAGGCAGGAATAATGCCTCTAACCCCACAAGGCAGAAGAAAGCAGGTCAGTGTTGTCCAATGGAGCTTCCCGCAACAATAAAAATGTTCAAAAATCTGTGATTACAAAGTGATAGTTATTAGGTGAGTGTCACTGAGTGCTCGATGTATGGCTAGTATGCCTAGGAAATTAATTTTAATTATATTTAATGTTGATTGACTTAAACAGCCCCCTGAGTACTGCTGCCACATTGGACACCATCATCCCAGGCTCTAAGATTCCAGGCTTGCCAGTTCTGAGTCATCTCTCTTTATCTGGGCTGGTGCTTTAGGACCTGTCAGTTTTGATGTCTGCATCTTAGGGATTATATGGGCAGGCTTGGCTCGTGTCCGCAGTCTATACACATCACACATCTTTGGTTTCTCCAGCCTTTTGACTTTTCTACATTTTCTAGGTGGATAGGAGGTAAAGAAACACAGATGAATCCATCAGGCAGTCTCTTGTATGCAACTGGAGCCAGCTCAGGGGCCTGATCTAAACACAAACAATTAGAAGGTTATTTAGAAGTCCATGGGAACACTAGGAGGACCAAACTAGGTTAGATTCAGGGCTCCTGCCTCATGAAGAGAGTGGCTTGGGTCAAGTGAGAAGCACACGATCTATCTCATCCATACCTCTAATTCCTGTCACTGGATGTCACCAGGCAAGATGGCTGCTCATGTTTGCAGTCACGGCCAGCATTGTTGCCATTGTTCTAACGCTGATTGGTGGTACCCGGCCACCTGGCCACCTGCTCCTTGCAAGAAAGGATAGAAAAACAAATAGCTGATACACAGGAAGTGAGGTCTCTGTTAGTTTAAGGCAGCAGTTCTTAACCTGGGTAGGGCTGTCAAGTGAGTCTTTCACAGGGGTCACATATCAGATATTTACATTATGATTCATAGCAGTAGCAACATTAGAGTTATGATGTTATGGTTCTTGGAGGGTGGGGAGTTACCACAACACGAGGAATTGTATTAAAGGGTCACAGCATTAGGGAGGTTAAAAACCACTGGTTAAGAAATTTCAGAGGCCAGTACAAGTACTCATATTCCCTAGGGGTGGCAAGACGAATATTCATGACCACTGTGCGACAGTTACCCAGATTTTCACTGAGGCAAGCAAGCTCTAGTCCCTGTAGATTGAGTAATGGTCACTGGTCAATCTATCAAGCTAACAAAAAGCTATACAACCACCTCTCACTGGTTGGCCACTCTGCCCTTCTCTCCCCGGTCTCAGGTGTGATGGCACAGAGAGACAGGAAGGATATATGTTCCACGGTCACCTAAACACAGCACGTCCACCCTAAGGGTACTGTAGAAGACATTGTTTGTCGTCACTTACGAATTCTTTTTTATGAGGGACCATGGGAGAGTTTGTCTTTAGGGAGAAGCAGGCCTGCTCTGACCAAGCTGGAACAGTGTGAATCAAGGAAGCAAGAGTCAGCTTCTCGAAAACTTAGGGCCAAAGCCATTAGGACCTGCAGTCCAGGAGAAGCCAAGAGTACGTGTTTCACACATACTTCCTTACCTTCTTCCACCCTTTCAGTGTTGAGACCAAACACAGGACCACACACATACAAAGCTCCTACCCTATCCTGAGCTAAGTTCCCAGTTTTCCCAAACTTCTCCAATCCCTGTGTCCTCCGCCTTGATTTTGTCACCAAGTTTAAAGTAAATGATTTATTTTGACTCTTAACTATCTTTGCCATTCTTCTTAACTCCTTTTTGTAGAGGGTAAAATGAAAATACATAATGGTAGCCATAATTACAGTTCTAGAAGTTCCAAGTGCTTCCAGTGGGCTGAGGACACAAGCAGGCAAGGGTTCTTCCTGAGGAGGGGCTAGGGGACAGTGCTGTGGAGAGATGCTACACGGGACAGACAGACTGGAGAGATGCTACACAGGGCCGACAGGCAGATCTCCATTTGTGAGAAGAAAAGGGCAATGAGTAATCCCCAGGCCACGCCAACACCACCATCATTGATTTTCCTGCCCAGTGATATTATTGCTCGGTAGTTTGGAGGAGAGCTCATAAATGCTCACACTCCTAGAAGGCTGTGGGTCACATTTTTGCCTTCTGTGTTTTCCAGTTTCCAGGCAGACCAAGGCTGGGAGGGAAAGGACGCTGAGCTAAATTAAGGGGCTCTCTGCTGGCCTGCTTTCATTCCTTCTGCCCCCTTTGGCTCCTGCCTCCTCTGACAGGTGGGTCTGGCATGTCGGCCAGCCCCTTAGGTTCATTGTGGGCGGCGCTGAGCTCTGTTCATTCACTTTGGGGAGATTGCCCAAATGAATCCACTCTCCTTTGGTGGATTTTTCAGCCAAAGTAGCTTTCTGGAGAGCGAATGTTGCCAGAGCAGTTTCACTTCCTTGTCTGACAGAAAGGAAGCAAGGAGAGATAAGGAAGGAGTGCTAGATGCAATCTCCTGCCTGCGGGCAGGCTCTTCCCCCTGCATTGAGACTGTCTCTTGAGCTTAACCGGATGACAGGTCAGAGGGGAGTAAGAGATGAGGGTCAAGTGGCCCTTGACCATCTACATGCTGAGCCCTGGCTGGAACCAGCCCCTGCCACCAGAATCCAGCTAGACTATTCCAAAGATTCTTCAGAGAACTAAGAGTTCTTTGCTTGAGGGTTTGCTTGTCTCCTTGATGGGCCCCTAAGCAGGATGCTTGGAAATCTCCTGCAGGAGGGACTGGTGTGGCTGTGAGAGCCTTTGGAGGTGCAAAGCTCTTTTGGTGTGTGGAGTGGGGGATTCCTCTTTCCTGAGCCTAGCATTGCAATAGCAGCAGCTTGTGTTTTAAAGAACCTAGCTTTGGGTTTCATGTGTGTGATAGGTATTTGCGTTTAGTATTGACCTCATTAGCTGGGTGAGCTCAGAGTTATTCTATCCAGGCCTCAGTTTTCTTCTCTGGGCAGTACACAATAGTTCTATTTACCTTGTAGCATCATCAGCATTAAGAAGAGTAAGTCAGGTTGGGTGATAGTGGTGCATGCTTCTAATCCTAGCACTCAGAAGGCCTCCTTCCTCTCTCTAGCTGTCCTTAAACAACTCTCATTCATACAGTAGAACTTGAATTACACGCGCGCACGCACACACACACACACACACACACACCTACCTACCTACCTGCAGGAAAAAAAAATGACTGCACAGTGTAAATTTTGACACTGATTACCCACTATGCCCAAAAAGCCTTTTTTAGGGCCCTGTAGCTAGGCATGGGACAAAGCAAGATATGCAATGTTGAAGACAACCAGAACTCTGCTATTGAGTCTCTGGCAAGTATCAGGCACAATGGTTGCATTTAATCATCAAAAAACTTACAAAGCAAGAAGTTTCATATCTTACTTTGGTGCCCTAAGTCTATGGATCCCTTTTCAGAATAATGCTTTTAAATGCATACACAATAATAACAATTGCAAAGGAAACCAATTAGTTTAAAATACAATTTTCATAAAATTAAAGAGCTTCCCGTGCCTCATTATTAATGCATTAAATATCAAGAGCTAGCAGCAAGTCTAAAGAGAGGTGGGAAGTCTGAAGCACACGAATGCAGATGCTACCTGGAGACCTCTGCAACAACTGTAAGGTGGAAACAGCTGTTGTGTGGTGACAAAGACACCAGGTGCTAACACCTGCCGCTTACATTCACAATCAACTGAGATGCTAAATTTCAGTCAGAGAAAATAAAATGATTTCCCCTTACACCAAACAATAGATTCCTCTGTTTCATCCACAATGGTCCATTATCAAGGTAAACCATTTTGTCCCTAATTTATTTATGTAAACGTGAAGAAATTGCCTCTGAGAGACAACAGGACTTTTCAAGGATCATGCAGCTCTCAGAACTAGTATGCCCCTCCAGCCTGTTCTATTTTCAGGAGCAGAGCACACCAATTTTTAATGAGTTTGCTGCCAATCACTTGGAAACCATATTACAGTGTATAAGCCTGGCTCACCACAAGAACGTCTGTCTCATAGGTCTGCCTAGTGTGTGCAGTATTTGTCTGAGATGCAGTTCTGACTTGCCCCCTGTGATCCTATCCTGTGGCTGGGGCCATACTACCTTCTTTGATAGTTATGTAGGGAATCCCACTGAAAAGTGACAACCACTTTGGGCATGTGGTACTGAGTCAAGCGGCCTGTGTTGTTGCATCTTCAGTGCATCTCCTATAATCTCCTTCTCTTTGCTGTGAGGTATGACGTTGCTTTAGGTTTCCATCTCATTTTGGTATAGTCTGGTCTCACTTGGGGGAAAATATTGGAGAAGGAAAAGCTCCAGAGTGATTAGTCTGTTAGGTTTTGAAGATTTCCCTGTCGACCATCTTGGAGATAGTTGAGGGTCCCCTTTCATACTCAACCCCAAGCTGAGCTACCTTGAGGTCTGTGCTGCTGAGGAGCTGGTGCAGAGAGCCTTGTCCCGGGCTTGAGTCTAGTCCACTGGTGCTTAACCTAGGCTGGGCAGGGAAATGAGGAAGACGTGTTGAATCAGGCTTGTGCCTGGGTCCACCCACAGAAAGCTAGACACTCTACCTTGGCTTTAGGATTTTTAAACCAGATGGTCACAAGAAACAGCCAAAAATCATTTGTTCAGTGAAAAAGAATCAGCTGTGCTCATGGCTGTGGAGAGCCAGCCCCATGTCTGACACTGTTTGATGGCTCCCATGTAGTAGTATGTTCCCCATCCTCACAGCCATCCCAAGTGGGTGATCTTAGGTCTACTTTATGGATAAGGATGGCGGGCACAAGCATGCATATGGTCCAGAACTGAAATCCTTGTTAGTCTGTCTCCTGAGCATAAATTCTTGGAATTCTGCCTTTCCCCACAAAGACATGACATAGTAGTACATTTTCTTACCCCAAGTTCTAAGGCTTTCCTTTTCACATAGCATTCATTGTCTTTGGGCTGATCAAATGCTTTAAAGATGCTGGAAATTCCCCCGACCACACCCGCAGCGGGCCACACCCACAGCCGGCTCCAGATCTACAGTGCCTTTTCCCAATCACTGTTCCAATTTCTGTGCAGAGACAACATCTGTCTGTCTCACTGGATGCCTACTTGGTGTCCTAAACGTAACATGACAGGTGGCAAATGCTGTGAGAAGCAGGGAGGTCCTTGACTGTGCTCATGCTGGAAGCAATGACTACCCTGAGAAGCTTAATAAATTACCAGCTTCCAGTTTAAAGTGAGAGCAAGGATTTCAGGGACTTGGGCTGAAAGGCATAGATAGGGGCTCCTTTGGCACTGGCCAGGAAAACAGAGAAAAACACGAGACTTTGGGGGTTAGGCTCTGGGAACCGAGCCCACTCTTCCCTTCTTGATTGTGTGGCTATGAAAGGTAGTTTGGTCTTTGCGCCCCACTTTGTGCAAAATGAGGTTAATAGTTACCAGTCTTGTTGGGATAAAGGAGAGAGCAGGAACAAGGGTACATGCATTAGGTGTTCAGTGACTGGCAGCCGTGACCATCTCCTCCTGTCTGTTGGAAGGCTGGCTGCTTTTGGTTTTCCACTGTTAAGCCTGCACTCTGGTCATTAGCACTGGTAAATCGGTTATTTTAGAAAAGACGTTTGTTTCTTTGCACAGTTGTTGTTACCTCAGATCTTGCGATCTTTATGTTTGTCTCCAGGCATTTCCCACAAGATAAATCCCCGAGGCTCTGTATGTACTAAAGGGACTGCCCTCCCCTAAATACAAGATGGTTGTGAAAAGGATGTTGGAGTTACTTGTTGGTAATCTATTATCCTTTTTAAAACTTACTGCTGCTGTAATATTTGAACAGTCTCTGAAACATAAAATAAACCCGAACAGGGAAATCCTAAAGAATGGCAAGGAAAAGGAATATTTTTGAATATTCCTTTCTCACCTGTGAACCGTCTCCCTAACATGAAGACAGTCGCCTGAGGTCCTCGCCATTGTGTCAGGGGTCCAAAGCCAGCTGACAGAATTGCCACCGGGTCACTGGCAGCAGAGAGTGGCCAGGGATTTACGTAGCTCCAGTGACTCGGGTGGAGAGTGCTCCCCAGGACTGTCCATATGAGAGCATCTAATTCAAAGGGCTCAGGCCTTGCCTTGACAAGCTAGTAGCCTATTGTCTCCAGAGGACTAGGACCCAAGCTCTTTAAGTCTTTAAGGTTATTAGCAAGCAGTCAGGCATGTTCTCTGAGAAAAGTTGCCATCTTTTTCATTCTTTATAAAACAAACCACAACATGCTCAGATAAATCTTTATTGGGCCACAGGGCCTGCATTGATTCAAGTCAGACAGGGTCCCAGAACTGAGTGAATATGATCTCTCATCTCTAAGAAGCTATCTTCAATTGAAGAGCTCTTGAAAAGGGAAAAGTTAGTTTTATCCTATGAAGTCTTACTGGGTGTATAAACCACATTCAAGGATAGGCCCGATGCCCAATACAGGTGGCCAACACAAACTTCATTGTGTTTTGCAGATTTAAAAAACAATATGACTGGTCTTTTGCTTGTACATTATGGTTTCTGATTTGTTTCTGGGTGGGGAGGTTATGTGTAGGGGGTGGAGGATCCTTGTGCTTTTTGGCCGTTTTATTCCGGTTTGTTTGAGGTTTTTTAAAATTTGTTTTATAAAGAAAGAAAATGAAGGTGTGAAATTGGATGGGTGGGGAGGTTGGGAGGCTCTGGGAGAGGTGGGGGAGACCATGATCCAAATATATTGTACAAAATCTCAATGAAAAATAACCTTTGTTGAGCAATTAAAGTTAGGCCTACAGTATTTTCAGAAAGTGCCTGCTCAGGAACATAAGGCTGGAGGGGAGTTTCCCAAGGGGCATTACCATAAACGTTAGCAATATGGAGAAAGAACTAGATACCACCACCCCTCCCAAAAGGCAGTAATACATGTGTGCACAATGGAATGTGGGGTAAGCAAGACCGAAGAGGATTGTGTCACTCAAAAGACATCTTCATAGAGAGCTGAATTTGAGCCGATGCCACCACAGTGACCCAAGGTATCTGCAGAGGTCACCTGGTAGCTCCCCCTGGCTCTGCAGAACTTGCCATTTGGTTTCAGGGCACAGACAGACATTTGTCTGGCTGGGCTGCAAAAGCAGCTTTCATTCCCTCGGTGTAGCAGGACTGCGTCCTGGGTGCCTATACAGTTCTCTACATAGCGCTCTACAATGTGTGCTCGGCATTGGCAAATTCATCTAAGAAGCTTCAAATAGAAAATGTTTCTGTAGTGCCCATGATAGATTTAAATGGGCTTCTCAGCCACCTGCAAAATGGACAAAGACTGGCTAGAAATACAAAATCCAAACTCAAAAATTAAAAAGCCCCAACCTAGAGTTCTGTAGTAGTCTCTGCGTGAGGTGCTAACCCATGGACAGGAGACCGGGTCAGGTGCCTGTAACCCCAGCACTCTAAAAGCTTTGGCAGAAATCCCAAACGCTCAAAGGCAGTTTGGACTATACAGCCCGACAGAGCCAGAGAACAGGCATGCGGAGACAATGCTATACACCAGCAACACTACAGCTACAGAAGCAATATTGCTGTGATTCCCAAAGACGCACATCGTTCCTTGAACTAACACCTCTGTGCTGGCTAGCTTTGTGTCAACCTGACACAAGCCAGAGTCATTTGGGAATAGGAAACTTCAATGGAGAGAATGCCCGAGCCAGACTGGCCTGTGGGCAGGTCTGTGGTACATTCTCTTGGTTGATGATTGATGGAGAAGGATCCGCCTCACTGTGGACTGTACCACTCTGGGCTGGGGGTCCTGGGTGCTATGAGAAAGCGGGCTGAGTAAACTATGAGGAGCAAGCCAGTGAGCAGCACTCCTCCATGGTATTTGCCTTAGTTCCTGCCTTGAGCTCCTGGCCTGACTTTCCTCAACAATGGAGTGTGACTTGAGAGTTGTAAGCTGAAACAAACCCTTTCCTCCCCACATTATTTATGGTTTCCACGTTTCCATCACATCAATAGAAACCCTGACCTCTTCCAGAAAATGCCATGTGTCTTCCTTACACCATTCTCATCAGTTTGTGGTTCAGTCTCCTTGGGGCAGATGAATGGTGTTACAGACAGTGAAATACCAGGCATTTGAGCTGGGTGGAGAGTGCAAAGCAACATGAGAGTCAGCGGGAGCCATCACCCACTGTGCCTCTGTGTGTGTGTGTATGTACGCGTGCGTGTGTGTGCATACGTGTGTGCATGCACGCGAGTGTGCGTGCGCGTGCGTGCGTGTGTGCATACGTGTGTGCATGCACGCGAGTGTGTGTGCGTGTGCGTGTGTGCATACGTGTGTGCATGCACGCGAGTGTGTGTACGCGTGCGTGTGTGTGCACGCGTGCGTGTGTGTGCATACGTGTGTGCATGCACGCGAGTGTGTGTGTGCGTGTGCGTGTATGTGTACGCGTGCGTGTGTGTGCATACGTGTGTGCATACGTGTGTGCATGCACGCGAGTGCGTGTGTGTGTGTGTGTGTGCGTGTGTGTGCCTACCCACGCATGCAGGGACAACTGAACAAAACAATAAAGAAGGCCAATGATAGTCAAGGAGAAAACAGAGACTTCTTAGGAGAAAAGATTTTCCTGCCATTATGGATCCTGCCATGATATCCCAAAGGACAAGGGTACAAGCATTCCCTTAGGCTGGACCGTCTCCGGAGGACTGCAGGGACGGGGAGACACTAATGCCTTGCATCATCCATTCCAGAAAGTCAGCGCCCTCATCGGTTACTGGAACACTGAAAATCTGCAAAGCCTCTGGTTGATCATTTGTCCCCTAGGCCAGTTTGTACCACAGCAATTCCGATCGCCACTGGCGAGCAAGGCATGGAACAATCACCAGCTGACCTCCACTAACTAGGTGCTCAGAGCCAGGTATTTCTGGTCAGGTAGGGCAAGGAACAAATTTACCAGCAGACTGTATTTTCCCTAGGAGTATCTGTCCAGCAGGCTGTGAAGGAAAACCCCTGCTCCTATGACCCTGGTAAATCCCCGAAGGCCTTCAGACCTGCCAAGATAACTCACTCAGGGAGAGGCCTTGAGGTGAAGCTGGAACAGCCTGAGGACATTTCTGAGCCACACAGCAGAGCAGAGAATCTGCCCCTTAGTTATCTCTGCCCTGTCAGTCCAAAAAGGAGCAGGGCTATATATTCAAAGTCTAGGGATCTTTACAGTACACGAAAGGAATAGTTGCTTCCCATGTATTTTAACCAAAACTTTCAAATGAACAATTACTTCACTTTTATCTGCTTTCGAGTCTTCTGATTTCCCACTTCATTAAAAATTAACACCCCTCCATGCCAGATTGCCACATGGTTTCATATCATGGTGATGTGTTATGTCTGCACAGAAAATTGATGTTCCTTACACAAATCCCATGTACAGTTAGATAAAATATGTTCACTGTGTTTTGCTTTTAATTCATCAGACTGCCATGAATTACTTAATTCTCCTCTGTCAAAACAAATTCAAGCTCCTACTTTATCCCTTCATGTCATGTTAGCTCCTGACAACGTCAGTCTCCCTTCCTTAGTGGATGTGAATACCAAAATGCATGATGCCATGAAGAACTCCCCAGGCTATGTAAAAGATAACAACACATACAGTGTCCACCGAGTGTCTAATTGGCCAAAGTGAATATGACTGTAGGGGTGTGTGCGTTGAGAGGCAAAGTATATATACATGCAAGTACATGTTTCCACATACACATACACAGGACATGAGATGAAGGAAAGCCCAAAAAGGAGGACGGGGCTGGAGAGAAGGCTCAGCAAGTAAGGGCACTCGTTACTCTTGCAAAGGATCTGGGTTCGACTGCTAGCACTACACAACAGCTCAACCATCTGTAACTCCAATTCCATGGGACCCAAGGCTGTCTTCTGGCTGGGAGATGGTGGTGCACACCTTCAATCTCAGCACTTTGGAGGCAGAGACAGGTGGATCTCTGTGAGCTCCAGGCCAGTCTGGTCTACAAAGTGAGTTCCAGGACAGGCTCTAAAGCTATACAGAGAAACTCTGTCTCAAAAAAACCACACACACACACACACACACACACACACACACACACACATACAGAGAGAGAGAGAGAGAGACAGAGAGAGAGAGAGAGAGAGAGAGAGAGAGAGAGAGAGAGGAGAAACAGCTCTCGTGACCTTGGGTACTTGCCTTTTAGCTGAGAGCTGAGCAGTTGGCCTATTCTTCTCTGTCTGGGATCTAAGTGTGCAGACATATTTATTAATATATTCTGGGGGTGACAGCTCAGTTGTGTCAGCATTTGGGTTACCATAGTGCCTGTGTGTGAAATTCTGTATGTAGTCAAAACTGCTGAGGGCTAACAAATGGTAAAAATACCCGAGACAAGAAGCAAGGAAACAGATTAAGGAATCAGGCACTTTACTTTGGTTGCATTACCTTGTACAGTAGTTAAGAGGCTAAATTTTACAGTATTCTTGAGCTGATTTCTATCCCCCCAGCTGTGATGATTTTGATATGAAAAGTAAAAACCCAATTTTAACAATAACGTCTAAGAAAACACACGTGTTTCGGGTATATTTCCCCTTGAGGCAGGGTCTTGATATGGAGCCCAGGCTGGTTGAGAAGTTCCCATCTCCACCAGCATCCCTATTCCTGGAATTACAGGAGTGCAACCATGCCTGCCTTTCACAGCTGCCTTTAGAAGGGACCAGTCAATAACGTGTCTGCAGGCACGCCTGGCCTGAATGTTGCATCGAGTACAGGGAAGTTAAAATAGATAAAAGACTCATACTGTCTTTTAATAAAGAGCTCACAATGTAGATGGGATTATATAATACACAAGGTAATTCTCCAAGAGGTCTACAACTGAAAAATTGAGTGTAGATTCAATTTTGGCAAGTAAGATTTTATTTTAACTGTATTTGGGATTACTATATCGATAGATGCATCATACGCTGTATCCTTTAGGATGTTTAAAGGAAAGCAAATGGAAGATTACTCCATTTAATTTCTTTAAAGTTTATTATAAAAAATTAAGTTTTGATATCCAGAAAAAAATAGTATGTATTATCACAGTTTTCTTAATCCCTGTCTTTTAGGGGTGTGTTGGGGGGGTACATGAATATAGTCTGTAAGCGAGTCTAAAGTGTAATAGAAAAGGCAAACTGAATAGCTAAGTGCCAGGAAGCCAATGAACAAAGTGTAATTCAGATCCATGTGGGGTTAATTAGGGAAGGCTGTGCCTATGTGTACATACCGCTCTCCTGCAACACTACCCTGTACAGCATCCATCTCAGAACAGCCTAAGAGAGGCAGACATGGAAAACACAATCTCCTATCTCAGCACCAAGAATAGACATCATGAGGTCATCCCATCCTGCCCCAGAGGCATGGAAACAAAAACTATAAAAATGTATACAGTCATCTCTGGAACATCCATATTCACAGGACTAAAGAGCAAAGTACCGATAACAGGATGGCATGACTAAGTCAGTGAGGTAGCTGTGACATGAACTTCTTTTTGAGCCCAGGTTGGTGGTTTGAGTAAGAATGGCTTCCACAGGCTCATGGATTTGAATGCTTGGTCACCAGGGATTAGGAGGCGTGGCCTTGTTGGGGGAAGTGTGTCACTAATACTAAGGGTGGGCTTTGAGGTTGTAAAAGCCCAGGCCAAGCCCAGTGTCTCTCTCTTATCTTTCTGCCTGTGGTTCTGGTTGTATAACTCTCAGCTACTTCTCCAGCACCATGTCTGCCTTCCTGTCTGCCACCATGCTTGTCACATGGGGATAATGAACTAAACCTCTCAAACTGTAAGCAAACCCTGATTAAGTATTTTTTGTAAGAGTTGTCTTGGTCGTGGTGTTTCTTCACAGCAACAGAACATTGACTAAGATGTTAGATGCACCTAATACTCAAGGAGGTCACATGTCTGCCACAAATACTGGTCATCTGAGTTAGAAACCATTTCACCATTTGGTTACAGCTGCTGCAAATATTTAAAGATTTACTTTCAAGAAAGTCTCAGACTGGTGGCTAATGCTCTGTAGATTCTACTAGAAAACCCTTTCGGGGTACAATATACAATTTTGGGTTTAGAATAAAAGCATGTCATGGGCATATAACCCAGTTATAAAAACACAATTTAACCATCTTTGTGTTTGTAGTGTTGATTAGACCCAGAACCTTCCACATGGCTAGGAGGGGCTCTAGCAAGAAGTTACATTCACACCCAGGTACCACTTTTAAAACTTAAGCAAAAGCATCTAGCTGCCCCAAGTTCTCTTCTTGGTCCAGGTCTCTCACCCACCAGCCACTTTGCTCATGGCCTCTGGGCTCCTCTCAATACATTCAGTCTTGTTTTGTTCATTTCCTAAACTATCTCTTTTCCACCCAAAGCCAGAGGCTTTCCTTCTGAGGTGTGACCCCTACAACCTAATTCTGGATGTTCTCTCCATGTGCTCTCACCAGAATGCTTCAAATAAAATCTCACCAGGGAACCCTCCAGCCCCGCTCGAGCCGCACTGCTCAGCCCACCCTTTGCAGCTGAGACTGTGCTATGAGCAGTGAGAACATCACAAGCCTTTGGGCAGGTACTCACCGCTTCTGATGCGTGACACTGGATTCTTCCACACATAAGCCTATTTCACACCTATAATCCAGGTCACAAGGATGAGCCAGATGTCATGCAAACCCCATCAATTTCACTGTTTCTCACATACCTGTGGGCATTGCTTCCGCATGGTTGACACAAACTGGATTGAGATCCTACTCCCACCTTAAAAAAAAAAAAAAAGAATTGCAATCTTGAAAGAGATTCTAAACTCCGGTCAAGCCTTTGTTTCTTTGCCTGTAATATGAGGACATTAGTCAGGCCCGTCTCTTAGGTTAGCTCTGACAAATGAAAAGATAATGTGGGTAGAATGTTTACAAAGGTGTTCAACAAATATTAGGTGTAACTAAAATACTTCGTGGGGCTGGAGAGCTCAGAGGAACAGTACTTATTGCTCTAATAGAGGGCCTGGGTTCGATTCCCATCACCTATTTGGTGGCCCATAACCATCCATAACTTCAGTTCCAGATCTTTTTATCTCCTTGGGCATGAGGTACATATACATTCATGCAAACAAAATATTCACACACATAAAAGTATCTAAAAAGTAAATAAGTAGATCAATAAAAAGCTTGTGAAAATTAAATGATTTCTTGGCTTTCACAACACTATAGCTTAGAAGATTCAGCTCAGATTTCAATGTCGATGGTACTGCTAGGCACTGCTGAACAGGCCACAGCGGGAAGGGTTAGCATGGTAGGAAGTCAACCAAACATGACTTAATGAACTTGCATTCCAATTGAGCAGAATTTTTATTTTTTTTTAAAAAAAGCTTTTTATAATTTTTTCTCAGCAATGATAAAAGAAACAAAACAAAACAAAACAAAACAAAACAAAACAAAAAACCACTCAACTGGGAACAATAGCTACTCAGTTCATACAAAAATCATTAGAAGGAACATTTTCCTTGTCTACCATGCCTAGCAATTTTGCTTGTAGGCAACAATCCAGATTCTACCTATGAAAATGAGGTCAATGAACCTTCTCAAATATTCCAGCTAATAAATTATACTGGTAGAAATTCTAATTTCCTAATGTATGAAATTACACATAAATAAAATTTCGGCTCATAATTCACAAAATGTTTTTGACAACTAGATGATCATGCCCTGGCGCTAACAGAATCTGCTCCTTGGGTTGCCTTTTCATTAGAAGCACAGTGGGGGGTGGGGCACACCAACCCTGTGCACACCCTCTCCATCAAATCCTCCTGCAGTCAGAGGCCTGTGTTGGGGAAGAGTGGGAGGAAGTGATTGAAGATGGCGTGGTTCCCACTCTGTGGAACGAAGCAGACACCCTGGTCTCAGCAGCTCGCCCTATGTTGACTGAGTCACAGAAACCTCTTATTTTTGACATTAAGGATCTGGCTGATTCATTTGTTCCCACAAATGTCATTGAACTATTTTAAGCTAATTTATGAAATGTGTTGAAGATAATTCGCAGAGAGCTATTTTTCTGTCTTCAAGGTTTCCCATGACAACCAGAAAATTTCCCCCACACAGACATGTAATCTTTAATGGCCTTGCTAGGTAATCATAAGTAACAGAACTCTTGAATTTTGTTGTTAATAACAATAATAACAGAAAAAGTATGAGGCCAAAGTCATCCATGTTTAAAAGTGCTTCTTCTATTTGGCGTGAACATTTGCATTTTAAGAATGAGTGAGTATATTTGTGCCGGTGGGCCTCGTCAGAGGAGCAGAAGGAGGCAGTTGACGTCACAGGATCAGCCCAGGGGAATTCAAGGCACTGATGCCCCAGGAGCTTCAGCCCCAGAACGTCTCTCGCTACTGCTGTGTCCTTTACATGTTTGCTGCTGCCATTCTTCTCTGGTATCTGGCATGGTGTGAATGGGTGTGGGGAGATCCCCACTGCCTTTAATGTTGCGTGATTATCTCATGGAAACACCCCGTTCGAGTGGGCATTTTATCTGGTGTGGATTTTTATGAAGATGGTTTCCTCCTAAGCTGTACAGGTTAACTGAAGTAATGATTTTATACAATAAAATTTTATTGTATTAATAAATATAGTGATGGATTGTGATAGAGGTTAGCTTAGTGGAAAAACCAATATAGGTAAAAGCAAGATACGGTGCTGCCCCACCCCTGATAAAACAGGGGCTGCAGAGGATAGAAACTAGAACAAGGACATTGTCACACAGATAGTTTCTCTCGAGGAGCTGTATAGACTGTGGTTTAGGTTAATGATTAAGAAAAATAATTGAGTCCCAGAAGCTAAGTTATCTCAAACTCTTTTCATCTTAATGCTGAGAGATGTGTTCACAGGTTTTAGTGTGCATTGTAGCTAAATCAAAGCTTTAAAATATGACTTAAGGTTAGATTAAGATATTTTTGTTAGCTGGGCAGTGGTGGCACATGCCTTTAATCCCAGCACTCGGGAGTTGAGTCTGAGACCAACCTGGTCTACAAGACCTAGTTCCAGGACAGGCTCCAAAGCCACAGAGAGACCCTGTCTCAAAAAACAAAACAAAAGCAAGCAAACAAACATATTTTTGTTAATAGCCCTTGGCTGAAAACCCTTGGGAAACAGTCTGAAGTTTAGAAAGGCTCTTAGTTGAGGGACTCCTTAAGGTCAGGGAATAAGAACAAAGACAGCCCAATAAAGGCTGAGGTGCCTTTCTTGCTATGATTGGTTGGTGATCAAAGAAGATGACTAATCCCTTGTACCCATTTCTTCTGTCAGCTTCCTGATATAAAAAAAACTGTTGATGAGCGGGAATGCACCCTGAGGATTTAAAGTAGAGACAACTGGTGGTTCTTCATATATAAAAGTTTAGGTTTGTGATTCTTTTACAATTGTTTATTAGTTACCCTTTGAGATAAATAATGAAGTGAATCATACTTTCTTTGTAACTGCAAAATGCAGCCTGCCAGTAATAGAACTGGCTGAGAAAAAAATATTTAGCTTGCTTGTTAATTTATAACAAGTTGTTTGAATATGAATGTATATGGGTTCTTTGGGTAATTTATTTTTCACCTATAATATGTAGGATGTTTAATCATGGAAATGGGAAACATGTTTTTTTTAACCTATATTCATTATAAAAATTCATTTGAAAAATAGAAAACTACATTGTAATATTTGTATTGCCTGAAAGATTTTGTTGGGACATATAAGGTGTAAAGAAAAAAATACAGAGAGAAATGGAAGAGAACAGAGAAAGACCTTAAGAGTGTATGTGTGTTTTTCCTTTTTTTTCACCAGCCCCAGAGGGTCAAATTTAATGCCGCTTACCAGCCCCAGAGAATTAAGTTCTACTCCCTCAGAGAGAAAAGTCTAGTTGAGTGATAGTCCACTGACTCCTTTGGCATCCCTCAAACTGAACTGGTCCTCAAGGTGTTGATAGATATGCACATTGCCAAGTAAAATTTGGCTGTTAAATGTTCTTCAAACAAAATGCAGGATATTCTATGAGGGCTAAACAAAACAATGCCTGCTACATTCAACACTCTTTTTCCTTAACTCAATGGCCAACCTCCTGCATTACATTGCAGATTGGTACCACTAAGTATAATCTAATTGGCTCTTCCCACTCCCTTTAGCTATTCATCAGCAGTGTACTTTCTCTGTGAAGGTCTTTCTTATTTTCAGACTTTTCTTTGTGTAAACAGAATGTAGCTTAAATTAGCAGAATATGCAATGACAGCAAATATATGAAAGCAATCTTTACTGAAGATAGGTAACCATTTAGATAAGCTTTTTACAGATGAGGAATTGGGGGTAAATTGTTGGTCAAAACCCAATTTTCAAACTACACCACCATTTACAGGATTACTATTGAATTACTTTCTACTCCCAACGGCAGCTGCCCCATTGTAGGATCTCATATTTGTTACACAAGTGCTCTGTATGAGTTCCAGCTCCAGCTCTTCCTGTTTTGTGTTGTTTGTAAGCTTTGTTTCGTTTCCTCATTTTGGAATATGCACTTGCTAAGTTTCCCAGGCTGGCTTGGAACTTGTGCTCCTCTTGTCTAACCCACCCAGGAAAGGTGTGTTCCACCACATCGGCCCCCTCTCCATGACTGATATTTTTCTTTTAAAAATAAATGTCTAAAGCTGGTGTGATACAGGGGTTAAAGTCCCCAAATGCTAACAAAGACTACTGACTCACAGATCTCTGGCAGACACAAACAGCTCCTCTGAGAATCTGGCAGGCTCTGTGACTCTTAGATCACTGAGTATGCAGAAATGATGGCCCAACAGATTCCAGACCCAAGATGGAGACCAGTTTCCACTTCTTGTTGCCAGACAATTGCCTCCTGCAGCACTGCTGCCCTTGCGGCCCTATGGAAAAGCCCAGAGAAAGAGGACTAAGGGCCCAGCCAACAACCAGTTCCAATTTGGAGCCCCATGCAGTGGTTCCTTTAGCCACAGTTGATTTGCATGGAATAGTCATAAGCAGGAAATAAAGAACTGGTAGAAAGTATAGTGAACCTTAATCCAAGGTTTCCTAGAAGATGAAATCAATGAAAAGGAACAGTTGTTGAGGAATAGTACTTTTAACCATGTAAAGGTGTGTTACATTTGTGAAATATTACACCAACTATGTGTTTGTTTATGCTACATTGTTTAACTATGTAAACAATGTAAGGCACCTGATTGGTCTAATAAAAAGCTGAATGGTCAATAGCTGGGGGGGGGAGGGTAGGCAGGGCTGGTTGGCAGAGAGAATAAGTAGGAGAAAGGTTCTAGGCTCCAGAGAGAAGAGAAAGAGGGAGAAAGAAAGGGAGACACCCAGAGCCAGCTGGCCAGGCAGCAGCCGTCCAGGAAGACAGAGGAAGCAGGGAAGTAGGACATATGCAAAGGTAAAAGCCCATGGAAAAATGTAGACGCAGAGAAACAGGTTAAATTAAGTTATAGGAGCTAGTGGGACAAGCATAAGACCAAACATTCCTAACTAATAGTGTCTGTCATGACTCGGGAGCTGGTGGTTCTAGAAAGCCTACTTACAGTGAAAGAAAACTTTATATTTTAAACATTTACTATGTGACTAAATTACTTAGATACCTTTATTCTCTACAACCATCTTCCTAGATATGATTGTTTTCTAATTTACAGATGAGGTTTCACTGCGGTGGTTTGAATAGGAATGGCACCCACATAGACTTGTTTGAGCACTCGGGCCATAGAAAGTGCACTATTAGGTGGGTGTGCCTTTGTGGAGGAAGTGTGTCACTGTGGGGGTGGGCTTTGAGGTCTTATATGCTCAAGCTGCGCCCAATATGGTGCAATGTCCTTCTGCTACCTACGGATCAAGGTGTAGAACTCTCAGGTCCTTCTCCAGCACCATGTGTCTGCCCACTGCCATGCTTCTCGCCATGATAAAGGACTAAACTTCTAAAACTATAAGCTAGCCCCAATGAAACGCTTTCCTTTATAAGAGCTACTATGGTCATGGTGTCTCTTCACAGCAATAGAAACCCTATAGCAGTTATAGACCCATAAGCTAAGTAACTTCTCAAGGTTAGGGACATGTTTGGTAGGAAAGTGAAATGGAGGCTCTGAGCTACTTCTGGGGTGACCCGTACACACTAAGGTATAGGGCTTGCCCTTCATACTGCTGTCCATCATGTACTACTTTTAAGAAACCCTTCACTCTAGTCACAATAATGGATATAATGGATGCTTATTTCTGTTAATTCTGATTTCAGAAAAAAAAAAAAAAAAAAAAGAGCCGCCAATTACATGGTATTTTGTGCTTTCTTTTTTGCTTTTTTTTTTTTTTTTTTTTAAATCAAAGTCCAGGGTCTATCATTTGCTCCAGGAAGACCCTCTCAAGTACTGACTGAGATTTAAAGTACATTTTCTGTAAGCCAGTGGGAGTGCCCAGTTTCAGCACTAAAGTGTGAGGAGTGTGAGTGTTACAGCTCTGGAGCTTTCAAAGCAGCCCTTCCTGACTTACCCGGAAGCCAGGCTGTTGCTCTTTGCTGCAGCTTCGGGTGATGAAACAGGAACCACCAAACTCAACCAACCCACATGGAGTTTATTGGGAAAGGGAGAGAAGGGGAGCAGAAATGGGAAGAGAAAGGACAAGAGTGAGGTGCTTGTTTAAAAAGGGGAAGGGAACGGTTTAGAATGAGGCACAGCAGTTGGGGCCCTTGAACCTGGAGTCATGGAGCTGCCCTTGGCCCAGCTCCACGTGGCCCCGGTTCCTCATAGTTTCTGCCTGCAGAGTCCGTATGCAGCCACTCAACACATGCAACCTTTGACAGCCTTTGAGCTGTCATCATAGTGCCAGGATATCAACAAGGAGCATGGCGAGGAGCGATCACCTGTGATCGCCCATGAAGAAGAGTGGTCCCAGGGCAGGGAGAAAACCCGAGGGTTAGAGAGCCACTGTAGCCAGGAAATGTTCCCCAAAGACAAGAAGGCACAGACAGGAGAGAGCTGGCACGGAGTGACAGGCAGATGCTGAGGAGAAACCACAGGGCAGGAGGAGTCGGGAGCAGGAACAGGGCCGGGTTGCCCAGGACCTAGGGAAAGGGAGAAGCCAGGGTAGCAACACAGGCTAAGTAGCACAGCTCTGGAGGCTATAGCTGCAAGAGGGCAGCTCAGCCCCGAAGAGAAAGGTGTCCTGACTTTCTGGAAGTCAGGCTACCTGAGGCTGGGGTGCGGTGGGGATGGCCTCCCTTGGGATATAGCCCTCTCCTAGAGAGATCTGTTATAGCCGAGCTCTGCTCTGTTACCCTGAGAATGTCCTAGCAGAGCTAACTCCTGCTCCTTCACCCAGTCTGCTAAAGGGGAAGCCCCTGCAGAAATGTAGTATCTCCTCTGACTCTGACTCCAAACTTGCTCAGACCCCTACAAGTTTCTTCTGTTCTTCTGAGCCTTGCTCAGTCACCCTAAGGGAAAGTCTCAGTAAGTTCTTTTATTCTACCCCAGCAAATGAAGATCTTCACCCAAGACTCTTTGAGAAAGAGATTTATTTGGGAAGGAGGAGTCCAGGGTCTATAGAGGGCTTCTTGGGGGTGGAGTTTTCCCAGGAAGGGATTTTTCTGCCTAGGGATTGGTTATTTTTCCTGCTCAGGGATTGGTTGGTTTTGTGTTTCAGTTGGTCAGGGGCAGAGTCGGTTCTGGTGTCAGTAGGTCAAAGTGGGTTTCTTTGGCTGGCCCTTTTACCCTCCGTAAGCTTTCTTCTTTGAACTACATTAGCATATGTTCTGTACCTGTCTAATAATATTCATTACTTATATGATTTATCTTTTTTCCTATACAAATCTTCTTCTGGGTCAGGATCCATGACTGGTTCATACATGTGGCTCTCAGAGGACCCACTACTGTAACTTACACATCATAGCTGGGTCAATAATATTCATAAAATGAATTATTGAATAAATATACAGTATAGGAAGACTATAATTAAATGCAAACTCCTTAGATCTATCTCTCCCAGCTCTTTACAGCCTTTCTTCATAGGGCTAGTTTTGTTAATTCTTAATCACGTTAGTGGCTCTCCGAGTAAAAATGAATTATTGAATAAATATACAGTATAGGAAGACTATAATTAAATGCAAACTCCTTAGATCTATCTCTCCCAGCTCTTTACAGCCTTTCTTCATAGGGCTAGTTTTGTTAATTCTTAATCACGTTAGTGGCTCTCCGAGTCCTCATGCTTGAGCTACAGCTTTAGGGTCTCAGAGAGCAGAGGTCCCTTTAGCATTCCAGCTACTGCCCAACAAATCACTATTTAGTAAATTACAGACATTTTGGATCTTCTCCCCATGAAGACCAAGACTGCTTGGTCTCAAAACATTTAAAGAGTTCCAGATTTTTCTCAAGCAAGGGACAATGAGGGCATAAGCACTAAGAAGAAAACGTCAACTCTGCTCACAAATCCCAATGCCATCATGATGGTCACACCTTCATGTGTGTGTCGGGGGGGCAGAGAGGAGTTAGACTAACATGACCAATGTCTTTAAAGTATAATGTTTCATATGAGACAATGTGGGAAGGCCCAGCTACAGAATGTATGAGTCCCCTTCAAAGAGAATGAAGAGCAAGGTGCATGTCTTTTATTGCTGCAAACTTAATGACAGAACAGAGTTGGTCAATATGAAGCAAGACCACGTTCCACATTCTTCTGTAGGACTTTTAGAACCTTGCATTTCCTTTCCTTGTGGTAGGTAGGATCTTTCGGCATCAGTTAAGTTTGGTGGATGATTCTAGTAAGTCCTTTGCTTCATTTATTTTGGATGCTAAGTAAGGAGATCCACCTGGGAAGACAAAGAGAAATGAATGTTAAAGTTTATGTCATTACTGACTTCTTAAAAATTCAATACAGGAAAAACAACAACAACTATAATTCAGGTATTTTCCCACACATTTGTCTTCTAACAAACTATTTTATATGCTTGCCAGAAATTGAAATAGCACAAATTAAATTCATTTAGTGAAGCATTATAGGTACCTATCAGTCAAAATATAATTTCTGAGAAAAATATGAGTTATATATTTTGGAGCTCAGCCTTTTATCAGATGTGGGGTTGGTGAAGATCTTTTCCCATTTTGTAAGCTGACATTTTATCTTATTGATGGTGTCATTTGCCTTTTCAGTTTCTGAGGTTCCATTTATTAATTGTTGATTTTAGTGTCTGTGCTACTGGTGTCCTATTTAGAAAGTTGTCTCCTGTGCCAATGAGTTCAAGACACTTCCCCCTTTCAGTGTAACTGGATTAATGTTGAGATCTTTGATCCATTGGACTTGAGTTTTTTGTAGGGCGATGGATATGAATCTATTTGCATTCTTCTACATGAGTCATGGTCAGCTGGAAAACACTGCTCATATAGTTACCACATAGACATTTGGCAGGAATATCTTCTAAACTTAAGTATAGGATTAAGTAAACAAAGTAACAGTGTTTGTTCATAGTTACATCTGAAAAGTAATAAGTATGACCTTTAAGAAGGAGATAAATCCATTTAAGAGGTTTTTTTCGTATCTTATAATTTGACAAAATAAACACTTGTTTATAAGGCAAATATACAATACATAGTGCTAAGAATTATCTTGCTAAGATCAATGAACTGACACTAATAACTGAGTGATAATAAAAATAATGCTAGGAGAAATCCTCCCTGTCCTCTGAAATGATTCTATTTCAACATTTACAGTGTAGTCTTGGATTTACAATACTCTCAAATAAAATTAAGTCAGTTCTTTTTTAGAGTTTTTTTTGCGATATATTATTTCTAATGCAAACAGCAAACTGAGGTGAATTTCAAATACAGAATCATTATAATCATAAGCAATGCTTATTTGACATAGAAAAATATCCCCAAATTGTCATATTAAGGTTACACATCATAATCCTAATTTCTATTTTAGAATACTGCCATTGCTTAATGCTTGAGCTAACAATTACAGTTTCCAGTCTCTGTTTATTATTATTATTTTTTTTAATTTTACTTTTAAGTACAAACTATCTACGGCTGCTGAAAACATCTTAGTGCCTCACAACTTTTAAGAAACCAAAAGTATTTAGACAGTCTCGATAAAAACTGTCCTGGCTTTACTCAGGTTGTCTCTTGCTACCACCCCACCACTTTATGAAGGAAAAAACAAGAGGAAATACATCAGCAAACATGGGGCTGCAGTAGAGACAGAGGAAGATATATTTAGTTTTTGCCTTAGAGGATACTGTTGACATTTTCATATCAAGATAAGAAGCATGGTAAACATTTAAGGAATTTATCACATAGTGACCTTGAATACACAATGAGAATTACAAAGAAAGTTCATAACCCCATAAGTAGATTTCATGATTATCTCTAAAAATGACCTTGGAGCATGCAAGGCTCATCTCTGTCACTGATCAAATGCTGGAGTTAGCAAGGATTTGCCAGGTACTTTGTGTGCTCTAAAAAATATTAAAATATTAACTAATTTTAGCTATAACCTTTAATTGATCAATATACAGTCTAAATATTTAAATTATAAGTCACCATAGGCTCATAACATGAAATAAATGAAAAAAAAAAGAGCACATAGGAGTACAAATCTTATTAAAAAATTTTACTCGTATTAAATAATAATAAAAATCTTATATTTATTTATTTGGTTTATTTATTTAAAAGCATCAGTCTAGTAGATATTGGTTAAAGAAGACTTTGTTTTCAAATAATATAAAGATTCACATCAATAAAAATAAAGTGAGTATTGCTATGCTAATTATCACAGGAAAACTGCTTTCAGGTACAATGCAGTAAGAGATTTCATGGCGTTTTAAGTTAGCCTATGGTATAAAACAATGAGATTAACATTTTGTACAGACCTAATATCTTAAGATCATAACATATAAAACACTGTCATAATCAAAAGAAAAAACACACACTGCATAATCATTGGAAGGTTTAGCACACGTCTCAATAATTCATTGAACAACTAGAGAAGGTGCAAGAACATCAAAACAACATGATGAGCAAGTGTGATTGAACTGGTGTTCATAAAACAAATATTCCATCCTACAAAAGCAGACTATAACCTTAAAGCTGCAAACTTAACAATATTAAAATCAGCAAGCGTGTTCTACTGGCAGTCACCAGCCAAGCTTAGAAACGGAGTGTTCTGAAAAATCATTTTCTAGTAAGTTCATTAGTTGTATTTTCCAGCAGTCTCCAGGGCTAGAGACACAGCTCAGAGGTGAAGAGCACTTGCTGCTCTGGAGCCTCCACCAACCTGTTAGCTCCAGGCCACTCTGTAGGCTGCTGCACTCACATGAACACACCACATGCAGACTCAAACACCTATACATAATTAAAAAGCTAAAACACTTTCTAAAAGTCACCATGGATTGAGGGAAAAATGCAAGTCATATACAAGATAGTGCTTGAGCATTCTACAATTGTAGAATTATGATAGAAACCCACAACATATCTTTGTTCAGAAATAATTCACATGTAAGATTTCACAAAATAAATTAGCATTCAAGAGAAAGATTCAACCAATTCAAAGGTTAGTTTCTTTTATTGTTTTGGTTTTTCAAGACAGGGTTTTTCTGAATAATAGCCCTAGATGTCCTGAAATTTGCTTTGCTGACCAGGCTGGACCCACCTGCCTCTGGCTCCCAAGTGCTGGGATTAAAGGCAAGTGCCACCATGGTTAGTGGTCAGTTTCTTTTAAAACAAAAGGGAGAAAAAAGAAAAAAACTAAGGACCCTACGACAGCTCAACAGGCAAAGGCCCGTGCTGAGCTCTACCCTCAGGACCCAGATGCTACAAAGAGGGAACTCAGATCATTCCAGTCAGAACTGACTCCCACAAGCTGTCCTCGGTCCTCCACACATGTGCCATGCATGTCACACACGGGCACACACTCCTCTCTCTTTCTCTCACACACACCACACATGGAACAATACTTTAAAAAAAAAATCCAAAACAACTAATCATCTTCATGCTAACGTGAAAATTTTAAATAAAAGATAAATTCCAGGAAAAACATGGTCTATTATAACCAATAGAAGAAAATCTGAAAAATCAAAAGTGTCCAATGTATTTAAAGAACTGAATCAGTAATTAAATGCCTAGTAAAAATCTTTTCAACAAATCCTAACCCTGCCCCCCCACAAAAAAAAGTATCAAACAATCAACCCACCAACCTACCAATAAACCATCCAAGAAATAGGAGAGCATATTCATCTTTTTATCTGCTCAGGATTGCCTCTGATAACAAACTCTGACGGAGTATCACAAGAAAGGAAACCGTAAACCAGCACCTCTCACTAGCGTAGATTCAGAAACACTATGCCCACTTATCCAGTCAGAGCAAATATCATGACCAAGTTAGGCTTACATCAGAAGAGCATGAATGGCTTTAACGAACATTCAAAGGTTAAGCAATGCAACTCAATATATTAACAGATGAAGAAAATCATGAGTTTTGTGTGCTAAAGTCATCAGAAATGCAACCAATGTCATTATTAGTGATAGTGGTAGGCTGGAAATTCTGGGTATGAAGTGAGGTCAAGAAAAAAGACAGTAGCCATCACTGCTGTTGTATAACACCATATGGGAGAGTCTTGCCATTAGAGCACTTCCTTCTCCCATCTCCCTAACACAAAAGGAATAAAGACCAGAAACAAATGGTCACTGTTTATAAATGATACCAACTATTCCACAGAAAATAAAAAATGATCTAAAGACAAATCACTGAGTTTCATAAATAAATCTGTAAGCTGATGGCTAGAACAACATAAAAATATTTCAAAGTCAACATTTGTATATTCTAATAATAAATAACTACATAGTAATTTCAGAAACATGACAATTTATAGCAGAAAAACTGTAATACCAGGATGGAGAGATGACTCATCAGTTATGAGCACTTGTTGCTTTTCCAGAGGACACAAATTCAGTTCCCAGCATCTACATCAGACAGTTCATAGCCCTCTGTCACTACAGCTCCAGGGATCTGATGCCCCAGGCCTCTTTGGACACCTGCACTCATGTGTGCATACCCACATGCAGCCGCAAACACCTACACATAATTAAAAAAATAAAAATCAATCTCTGCCTAAGGGTTGGGGCTACAGCTCAGTGGGAAAGGAACAGGTTAGCATGTGTAAAGTCCTGGGCTCAATCCCAACACCTGTAAAATGAACAAACAAAGCAGAACCAATACCTGGCAATAAACATGATATATCACAGACAGGACAAACACAAACTGAAAAATGGAAACAAAGATGATCTAAACAAACTAAGCTATAATCCACTGGTCCCCAGGAAGTAGGCATAGAGTAAGGGTCTGAAGCAGTGGTTCCTAACCTGTGGGTCAGGACCACTTTGTGGAGGTGGGGGTTGAATGACCCTTTCATCAGGGTCACCTAAGGCCATTGGGAAACACATATTTACATTGTGATTGGTAACAGTAGCAATGAAAGTAATTTTATAATTGGTGGGTCACCACAACAACAGGAACTGTAAAAAGGGTTGCAGTATTAGGAAGCACTGAGAACCACTGGCCTAGAGGGAACACACAGATCTCTCTAGGAAAGGAAAAGAGAATAGATAGATACGGGTGGGGGATGGAATGGGAGAATCAAATGGGGAGGGGAGGTGGGTAGTGGGAGAGAATACAAGAGACAGCCAAAATTAAGTTAAGGCGAATTTGTGAAGTAATATGGGAACCTAATATAGTAGACTTCCTAAAATATACACATATAGGAAGGTGATCTAAATGAAATTGCCAATCATTAATGGGGGAGACAGAGTCCTAATGAAGCTTCCAGGATTAGGACTAGGTTGCATTTAATTGAATTGTTGGAGAATCCTCAAACAATCCAGGTTGTTGCCAAGATTATAGGTTGTTCTCCACAAACTGACAGCAAGGTGCCATTACTGAAGACCACACTTATACAACTCATTGAACATGGAGATGTTGAGTTGGTACCTACATAGAGCCTTTACCACTATGTTCCAGCATCTTTGGAACAGGAAGTTATTCTAGATCAGGAACAGGAAGGTATCAAAAGAGAATCATAAACACCAGACCAACAACAAATCCTTTATCTACGATAATGTACTACCTGCATGATATGCTTGGGCAATGGTGGCACAAAGCTTGCAGGAGTAATCAACCAATAAACTTATCTGAACTAAGGTATACTCCACAATATGAAGGCCATATCCAACATCACTTGGGCGATCAAGAATGTGAAACTAGATAGCCCAGGGACCTAGGGGAAAACCAACTAATACTGGTCTTAAAAACAGGGGACAATTAGTGATACAATGATCCCTAATGATAATTTGCTGTATTTATAGATCATCTGAGAAGCTTCCTCTTGCAGCAGATGGGGACAAATAGAGACCCACAATCAGACATTACACAGAAAGTGAGAGAACTTGGAATGCTCAGCCTTAAATGAATGTCTATCAAATCCCTCTCCTCAGAGCTTAGAGAACCCCATGGAAGAGAAGGCAGAGAGAGAGAATGAAAAGAGCCAGAGGGGATGGAGGGTACCAAGAACACAAGATCCTCACACCAGCATTAGCAAAGCTTCCGAACTCAGAGACCGAAGCAACAAGCACAGGTCTGCCCCAGGCGTTATAATATGGCATTCAGTTTATGGGAGTTTTGAGTGTGTGAATGAGTGTGCTGGACTTTTGTGCCTTCCTCTGTGTCCCTTTTTCTCCTGTTTGTATGTACTGTCCTTCTTCAATATGATAGTTTTTGTTTGATCTTACATTTTATTTTGTTGTATTTTAAAACAATGAATGAATGAATAAAAACCTAGAAACTAGGGAAAAGGTTAACAACTGAGTTGTCACTTGTACCTGCTGAAAGAGGGAAAATCAGCTTTCTCAAATGAAGTGGCATTGGGTATGTCAGCCATTCCAGGATAGGCCTCATGTTCAGGAGTAGCTAGCTCACCAACATATAATGCATTCCACAGGTTTTGGTTTTGGTTTGTTTTTTGGTGTGTGTGTGTGTGTGTGTGTGTGTGTGTGTATGCTTTTCTTTGGTTATAGCTTAATGTTTTATTTATTTTGTTTTCTTGGTTTTGGGTATTTTGTTGTTGTATCGGGTTTTTGAGAAAGAGTTTAAAAGTTGGGTGGGTACAGAGATGGAGGGGAAGAATACAATCAAAACATTTAAATTTAAAAATTATTTTAAGTAATAAAACTAATAAAATATTCTGCCTTGTTTATGAACAGGCAAATTCAATTGTAAAGAAGCCAATTCTCCCCAAACAGAATGTGCATTTGCAGAACTTCAACCATGCTGCTAGGAGATTTGTGTTTGAATGAACACAAATGCAAACTGATAAGTAAACTTTGTTTGTTTGTTTTTCTATTCTTGAGTTGGCATTAAACTGTCAGTGACTCATGACAAGCATTGCATCACCTTGTCTCAATTTTATAATCCTTAATTTATGTTAAAATGAAAACAGCCAAATAGCCAAAAAATAAAAAAATAAAAAAACCAGACATCAAATAAGAAAAAAGTATGAAATACTTTCACTATTAAATATCTGATTATTTGACTTATCACAAAATTAACATTACAGGTCACTGGAGAAATAATGTCTTCTTCAATAAGTAGTACTATGGTACTTGGACCCAAAAATAATCAAAACTTTACCATTGCCTCAGAGCACACATAGAAGCAGTTTCTAAAGTATAATGTTTAAACATATTGTCAAAGCCTTGAGATTTTCATTACCTTGAGAAAGAAAAAAATTTCTTAAAACAAAAAGTAACCCCTTGAAAATGAACATGTTAGCTTGGGCTACTTTAAAACTAAATAAAGATTTCTGCTCGTTAATGAACACTAGTAAGAGGATAGAAAAAACAAGCCTTCTCAGAGCAGATACTTGCATATCTCTTGCCTAGAACATTCATATATGTTGTTCACAAGTCAATAAAAAAGACAGACAAGCTGAGTGTGCATAGTGGTGCATACCTATGATCCCTGTCCTGGGAGGTTGAGGCAGGAGGATTAAGAGGTCACCCTTGGATTCATGAGGAATTTGAGCCATTTCTTAATTCAGGGGTTAACTGTATTGGTGGGTCTACTCTGTAATACTTTATCGATTTGTATCCTTTTATGGATGCGTACCTCAAGTTTTAAAGTGTGTGTCGTCACTGTCATTGTGTAGTGTGATGTCACTTCAAATGATCACTGTTGAGCAAGCATTGACTGACTCCAAGGGCTGGAGAGACCCACTACAACACAGTGTCTCCTGAGCTCTCAAACTACATCTGTATTGATCTGCTTCTTTAGGTAAAGAGACCAAACTCATGAAAATCTACCCAGTAACAGACGCCACAGAGATAATATAATCTGTGCTGCCTGAGCAAGCCTGCACTCCTTAGTCACCATCTCACACCATGTCTGACCTTATCTATAGGACTTCCTGTTTACTAGTTTCTGCCCACAACAACACTTGTTGCTTCTTTATTACTTTAGTCAAACCCTTAAATTGATCCCAGGTCTTTTTTTTAATTGAAACCACTGAAATCATTTCCTTGTGATTAATCTTGTAAAACTTGAGCCTGACTACCATTCAATAATGGATTCCTTGGAAAGTAACCATGTTAGAGCTGAATCTACACCCCATGGTAGAAGACTAGAATTTTCTCCTAAGAGCAGATGTATCTATATCTATATCTATATCTATCTAGATGACCATTTTTACCACTTGCATTTAATATTTTACTGGGGTTTTAAACTAAGGCATTTGGTAAGAAAAAAAATCATCCACATAAGAAAGCAAAGTATCTCTATTAATGGATGACATCACCTTATATACAAACAACAAAGCAACATAGTATTAAAACTAATGATTTCACCAAGGTTGCAGAATATAAGACCAACACACAATAATTGCTGCTTTCCTATACATTTACACTAAATAACCCCAAAACTGAAACCAAGACAATAATTTTCATTCACAACAGCATCAACAAGAATAGGAAATTAGAAGTACAAAACTTTCACTCTGAAAAGCACAAAACATGGATGCAATTACAGAAGATTTAAATACATAAGAAAACATCCCACACCCACGCTCAGACCATTTACCACTGTTATAACAGCAAAACCCCACAAATTACAGATTCAGACAATTCCTATCAAACCTCCTTTGTAGAAGCAGAAAAGCTGATAGTAAAACTTACACAGAATTGAAAGGTACCCAGAATAGCCCAAACAATGCTGCAATAGAAGAATAAGTAGGGCTAACATTGCACAACGTACAAACTTCTCTCAAAGCAATTATAATCAAGGCAGTGTTGTACTGGCACACGGACATGATCAATGGGACAAACTGCCATGGGTGAGGGTGAGTTTAGTCTGCTTTCTATTGCTGGCACAAAACACCATAGAAAAGCAATGTGGACAAGAGAGGGTTGATTTAGTTCACATGTCACACACACAGTCCAAGACAGGATCTCAAAGCAAAGCTGGAACCTGGAGACAAGAGATGAATCAGAGACCACAGAGAATCACTGCTTAATGGCTTGCTCAGCTTGTTTTCTTGCAGCACCCAGAAACTAGTATAAAGGGTGGCAGTGATCTGGGTCCTTCCACGTCACTCATTAAAAAAAAAAGAAAAGCCCTGCAGATACAGGCAATATGGTGGAGGTATTATCTCAACTGAAACGCCTCTTCTCTCATGACTTTAGCTTGCAACAAGGTGACAAAAAACCAAAAACCAAACCAAAACAAAAAAACACACAAAAAACAAACAAAAAGCCCAAAACCCTAAGCAGGAAAAGGCTTCTTTTCTTCTCCACAGTGGTCTAAGTTTACTGTGATGCTGGCGGCAAGTATCTGCTGCTCTGTCATGCAGCACTGAACTCACACTGTAACTCATTAAATATGAACACCTTATCTCAACAAGGCCTGTTTAAAGAAACCCTGCAGATTCAGTGGTGCTGGGTGGACAGATGTTAGCTGAATGAAGATCAGAGCAGAAGACCTCGGCAGCACCTGGGATTTATTAAAGACACTGTACATCCTCCCTATAGACCAGGACTGCATAAACCTTTTCTGTAGTTTTTATACTAAGGAGCCTTGCAGGCTTTGAGAACAACTATATACCCATGGCTCTTTTTAACATCAAACACCGCCAAATTTCTGTCCTGAATTTATACAATTGATTCTGGAACCTAAAAGAACATTTTCGCTGATTTAGGTGTAATCTCTTCTAATTCATCAATCTCTCTAGTTGGTCATTTTCACTGATACAAAAGCTTGCTCAAGCTTCCAAGTGTCTCCCTACATTCTTTCCTAAAGCACCGCAAGTATTCCACTTCATCCTTTCCCCACAAGTCTCAAAACAAGCTGCCTCAAGTGTTTTCACTTGCCAACTGAAACCGTCTTTAAGGTCACAAATCCATCCTTCCTTCCTTCCTTCCTTCCTTCCTTCCTTCCTTCCTTCCTTCCTTCCTTCCTTCCCCCTCTCTTTCATCTTTTTTATTTCTTTGAAATCTGTAGACCAGGCTGTCCTCAAACTCAGAGATCCACCTGCCTGTTTTCCAGTTGCTGGTATTAAAGGTGTGTGCCACCACGGCCTGGCACATACTCTTCTAACCTTAAAAACGAGATCCGTGTCCCACTTCCCTACCCTCAGCTTAGTGGTCCTCACCGGAGCACTCAACTCAGCTCAGTTGGTTTTCTTAAATGTATTACTGTTTCAGCTTCTATTACACTGTTTTCTCCCTCCATCTCCTTGGCTGATTTCCCCCTTTTCTAAATTTATAAATATCTGAGTTCCTTACACCTGGACACCCCGTCTCTCCCCTCACATACTTTCACTTTCCATAACTTTTTTACTTGGTACTAGTTTTGTAGTGCTGGGGACTTAATCTAGGGGTTTTGTACATGCTACAGAAGTATGCCACCACTGAGCTATATCTCAAACCCACTAAAACAAGCCAAGCCAAACAAACAAACCCAAGACATCAGCCTTCTTTGACAGTCAGCCTGGCCGACTCCTCTTCTGGACTCTTGATTTACCCATGTTTCTCCTCGCCAATTCCAGCCTGATTACCTCCTGACTACTTCACCCAACACTAAGACAGAATCTTTTTTCTCCAATCCTGTCTAAATCTACCTGCTCTAAGTCATCTTTCTTTCAACAAACTGCTTGAATTCAGAGCTCAGTCAGAAGTGGTTTATTTCCAGCATCAACTAAGAGTAACTACTGACTACCTCAGATTAATTTGCGTTCTCCATCCTAAAGTAGGTCTGGCTGCGAAACATCTACCAGCTGATTCATCTGCCTGTCAGAAGGAAACTTCATCTTCTGCTTTTGGAAATGATGGAACAGCTTGTTTCACACTGAAAATAACCAAATTAAAGGCAAAAATGGTTCCCCCCAATAAACTCAAAACAGCAAACTCCTTCCTGTTTCTTAGGATTATAAGGAAAAAGACTATAAGTGTCCAAAGATTCTGGAGTGACACAAGGAAGCTGAAGATACTCTGATGGTATTTTGACATTTATTGCTCCCACTCCCACAGTATTTGCTTGTTTTTGGTGTGGAAAAGAAGCTAAAACACAGGCAAATGGCTAAGGAAGGATGCTCAAGGGCAGGGCTGCTCGCTATCCATGAGCTACAAAACCAACTGCCGTATTAAGAAAGGTTTAGCATCCCATGTGGTGGTAGGGTTGAGACAGAAATCTCATGATAAATTTTCTCTCCACGTATGATCACTTTTCAGACTTGAACAAGGCAGAAGAGAAAGGTTTGGACAGAAACAGGGAACTTTAGTTCCTAAACTTCTCAGATGACTAGGGGAACAACCATGATACAGGTCAGATCTAGTTCTAGTAAACACTCTTGGACATGGGTTGGGGACTTTAGAGGGTCTCAGACATCAGTTGGCACCAGACTTTCTTGAGGGCTTAATAAAACACAGCTTGCTGGCCCTGCCAAGTTTCTTATTCAGTAGGTCTAAGGTGAGCCCAAAAGTTTGCGGCTAGTGTCCAGACAACATCTTGAGAAATACCCCACAATGAAATACATTGACACTTGGCCCACCTGGAGCTCTTGGTGAAGCACACATTCCAAATGACCAGTTAATAATGTTACAAAAGCATACTTGGGTATAAAACTCAATTCAAAGTTCATGATAGACCTGCACATTTTATGTAATGAACTATTGAAATTCATTAGTGTGGTTGTAGATTCCAAATTCAACTAATCTTAGGAAACCACCTCTGCTGAATTCTGGTTCATCAGTAACAAAGAGTCCCCTCAGGCATCTTGAAAACAACCCATCTTTTCTTTCCCAACTACCTAGGTGTGTATTTTTTTTTTTAATCTACTTAAACAAAACTCCATATCATAAAAGAAAGAATGCAGAGGCTGACATGAGAATATACTTTTTACTAAGCCAGAGTAGAGATAAAAATGTAAAACAATTACATTTTGATTGTGAAAAAAATTATGAGAACACAAATATTGTAAGGATTATAGTACTTCTAGTAACACACATTTAAAAACGATTAAGTACATAAATTTAGACTGAAGAGAAAAGAAAACTGATTTCAGGAGGTGAGTTCCATAAAGTTCCTGGTTTGATCCAGGGTCTCTCTGTGTAACCCTGGCTGTGCTGGAACTCACTCTTAGATCAGGCTGGCCTCAAACACAGAGACCCACCGGCCTCTGCCTCCAGAGGGCACAGGGTGCAGTGCCTATTTAGAGGTTCCTAATATCGGTACCTATTTAACATATCTAAGTGGACTCTGGCTGCCAGCTCTCTCACCATGGCCAGTACCTGTCACAGACTATTGGCTTCTGTCAGCACTTCTCACCCCGACCTCTACCCTGACCTTGAGAATTTATGGCATAGAAGAACAGAGGTAAAATCAAATGGAACAGACAGACTACTTAGTGAACTTACAGCACAAAACAACTCTCCAAACTTCAAGGGGAAAAACAGACATCCAAACACCTACAGAGTTCCCACCAGACATGAGAAAGGAAACTCTCCAGGACACATCATAGTCAGTATGTCAAAAATACAATGTAAAGAAAAAAAAAAAAAAATCCCAAAAGCACCACGAGGAAGATATTGACTCACATGCAAAGGCAGAAATATCAGAGTCACCACAGATTTTCCGTCAACAACAAAAGCCAGATGCTTGGAATGAAATGCCAAACTTGAAGATAACAACTGGGGACCAAGAATGCTACACCCCAAAAAAGTATCTTTCAAAAACTGATGGAGCAATAAGGATCTCAGGGTCTCTCAGTTAGAAGGCCTGGGCAGTCTAAGAGACCTCTGATGGTGGAACCAGGATGTATCCCTGGTGCACAAAAGGACTTTGGGAGCACATTCCCCATGGAGCGATACTCCCTTAGCCTAGAGGCGGGGGGGAGGGCCTAGACCCTACTCCAAATGACTTGATAGACTTTGATGATTCCTCCTGGAAGGCATCACCCTCCCTGTGGAGTGTGTGCCTGTGTGTGTGTGTGGGGGGGGAATGAGGTGGGAGGGGGGTTGAGGGGCATGGGAGGGAGAGGGAACTGGGATCGATATGTAAAATAAGAAAATAAGAAAAAAAAAAAGCAAACACAAACACAAATTAAGCCAATTCATAACAACAGAACCAGCACTGAAGAAAATTCTTAATGGAGTACTTTACAGGGAGGAAGAAGAAAGAGCGCCCTCTTCAGGAAGATACAAGCTTATAGTCCATGAAAATAACTGAAGAACATAGTAGACCTGGGAAAGAAATTGCTATGTCCAACAGCAATGCAGCAAACCCAACCCTTGGAACTAATATGGGAGAGCAAACTAATACCAATAGCCTAGCAAAACAAAACATCACCAAGCAAACTGGAAAGACCAAACCCCTTCCTATAATAATCTTAAATGTGAATGGCCTCAATCACATTAAAACAACTCAGACAAATGGACCAGATTGAAAAATAAGAACCAACAATATGCTGTCTCCAAGAAACACACTTAGCCAGCAAAAGTACCCCAAAACTCAACGAGCTGGGCAGTGCAGGCACACGCCTTTAATCCCAGCACCTGGGAAGCAGAAGCAGGAGGATCTCATGAGTTCCAGGTCAGCCTGGTCTATGAAGTGAGTTCCAGGCCTGTTACACAGAGAAATCCTGTCTACAAAGTCAAAAAAACTTGTACAGACACTTTGGAAATCAGTATGGCAGCTCCTCAGGAAACTGGGAATCAGTCTACCTCAAGATCCAGAAATTCCACTCTTCGGCATATATCCAAAAGATGCACATTCATACAATAAGGACATCTGTTCAACTATGTTCATAGCAGCTTTATTTGTAATAGCTAGAACCTGGAAGCAACCTAGATGCCTCTCAACTGAAGAATGGATAAAGAAAATGTGGTACATTTACACAATCAAGTATTATTTTGTAGAAAAAAAAAATGGAATCTTGAAATTTGCAGGCAAATGGATGGAACTAGAAGAAACCATCCTAAGTGAGGTAACCCAGTCACAAAAAGACAGACATGGTATGTACTTACTCATATATATATATCAGGTATATAGAACAAAGGATCACCAGCCTATAATCCACACCTCCACAGAAGCCAGCAAACAAGGAGGACCCTAAGAGAGACATACATGGTTCTCCAGAGATGGGGAAAGGGAAAAGATCTCCTGAGCAATTTGGGAGAATTGGGGGATGGGAGAGGGAGTTGGGAGAAAGAGAAGGTGAAGAAGAGGGGGGAGGAAGACATGAAGGACCTGGAAGATTGAGTTAGAGGGAAGAATAGAGGAGAGCAAGAAAAGAGACACCTTAATAGAAGGAATAGGTTTAAAGAGAAATTTGGCATTAGGGAAATTTCCAGAGATAGACTAGGATGACCCCAACTAAGAATCTAAGCAAAAGGGGAGAGGCTATCTTACATTCCCTTCCCTTATAATTAGATTGATGGCTACCTTATAAGCCATCCTAGAGCCTTCATCCAGTAGCTGATGGAAACAGAAGCAGAGATCCAAAGCTGAACACTGAGCTGAACTCCTGGAATCCAGTTGTAGAGAGGGAGGAGTGATGAGCAAAGGAGTCAAGACCAGGCTGGAGAAACCCACAGAAACATCTGACCTGAACAAGGGGACACTCATGGACCCTAGACTGACAGCTTGGAAACCAGTATAGCACAGAACCAGGCCCCCTGCACATGGGTATCGGTTAGGAAGCCTGGGCAGTCTATGGGGCACTGGTAATGGAACAGCATTTATACCTAATGTATGAATGGACACTGGGAGCCCATTCCATATAGATGGATAATCTCTTAGCTTACACACATGGGGAAGGGCCTAAGTCCTGTTCCAAATGATGTAACAGACTTTGATGATTCCCCCATAGAAGGTCTTTCTATGGAGCAGAAGAGGGATGGGGGTTGGTGAGGGGTATGGGAGAATGGGGAAAGAAACTGGGATTGATATATAAAATAAGATTGCTTTTAATTTAAATTTAAAAAAGTAAAAAAGAAAGACAAACTATAGAAACTACAGAAGCTAAACAAAACATTTTTTTTTCTTAATAAACAGTAGGTCATTCAAGAAATCAGAGACATTAAAAAAAAAAATCCCTAAAGACAAGTAAGAACACAACCTATCAGAACCTCTACAATTCAGCTAGGGCAACTGAGGTGAGGTTAAAGCTGTAAGTGCTCACATTAGAAAATCTGAGAGATGTGAGTTCACATGTATAAGCACTCTAAAAAACAAATTTTAAAAATTCTGAGATCTCAAATAAAGAGCACAATCATGAACCTCAACAAACAGCCAACCCCAAACCCATTAGACGACAAGAAGTAACAGATTAGGGAGACGTCAATGAAACAGGCTGAAAGGACAGTGTGCTAAACCAAGCAAAGAGTTGGTTATCTGTAAAAGCTAATGCGTGACAAATCCTTAGGTAATCCAATGAAAGCGAAGATGTAAACTAACAGATGAGAGATGTGTGTGTGTGTGTGTGTGTGTGTGTATGGCATAACATATACATAAACATCACACACATATTTTTAATTTCTTATATACAGGAAAAGTATTAAGCAACACCATCTAGGAAGCCTGTAAGAAATCCCTGTAGTCAGGCTGGAGATATACCTCCACTGGTGAAGTGTTTTCTAGCATACAGAAGCCCTGGTGTGGATCCCCAGCACCTCGTAATTGGGGTGGGAGGGTTGGATCAAAGTTCAAGGCCATCCTCAGGTACATGAGTTTGCGGTCAGAGGGAGGCTGGGCTATAAGAAATCCTGTTTTTAAAAGGGAAGCGAGGAAAGAGAGTCTGTAGCCTACAGTTTTCAAATTTGCCTCAGCTGTCTGTCCTCCCTCTTGGATGCTCATCAGGCGTTCTACCAAACTACTGACTTTACAACTAATACCCCTTTCTTCAGCAGTTAAACAAGTTGACAAACTAAGACATAAGCCTTAACCCATCAGACCAAAGACCCGAGACACATTTTACTGTGTTAATAATCTTCTAGCTCACTAAATTTGCATTTTACGAAGCACATCTGAATGCTCATTTCAAACTAGTTACAAAAATATTATTTTCAGCCATTTCCCACAGTCATTTTCTTTGCACAACCTGATAAGGAAGTGTGTGAGATGTTATCACTTGCACTTCTGTTTCTTCCCAAGTATAACTGACTTTATTTTCTTATTACTGTGATAAAATACTCAGACAAAAGCAGCTCATGGGAAAAAAGGGTTAATCTCACAGTTCCAGGTCTGTCATGTCACACAGGCAAAAGGATGTGGAAGCAAATAGTCACACAGGACACAAAGCTAGAAGAAACCAATGAAGGCCTCAATAACAGCGCTCAATCATAGTTCTGGGCTTTATCTTCTACAACCCCCAATCCTTTGCTCTGGAATGGTGTTCACAGTGGGCGGGTCTTCCCACCTCAGTGAATGTCATCAAGATCACCCCCACATGGCTATAGGTCTGTTCCCCTTCGGCAATTATCACCAACCATAAGAGCTGGTGCATGGACAGGATTTAGGAAGTCCATGAGTTTAGGAAACACTAGATGTTTTAAACTGAACAAATAAGTAATTCTATGGGCGGGGAGGGGAAATAACCCACAATGCCAATACAACCTTAAAGGGTACAAATCTGACAAGACTGAGAGATCTTTCTTTTTTATTTTATTATTATTTTTTTATTTTACATGTCGATCCCAGTTCCCCCTCCCTCCCTCCCTTCCTCTCTCTTAACCTCTCTACCCCCTCATATGCACCCTGACCACCCTCCCCTCCCATCCCCCCACCCCTATCCCACATGTAGGGCTATGCCATCCAGGTGGGGTCATGTAAGTCTGTCAAGTCATTTGAAGCAGGGACTAGGACCTCTTTCCCGTCTCTAGGTTAAGGCAGTTATCCCTCCATGGGGGATGTGTCTCTAAGGTCCTTTTGTGCACTAGGAATACATCCTGTTTCCACTGTCTGAGTTCCCTTAGACTGCTCAGTCCTTCTGGCTGAGACCCATATTCAGGGGGCCCGAGTCAATTCCATGCTGGATTCCTAGCTATCAGTCTGGGGGCCCATTAGATCCTCCTTGTTCAGGTCAGCTGTCTCTATGTGTTTCTGCAACCTGGTCTTGTCCTTTCTCTCTGCATCTGGATTATAGTTCGACTCAGTGTTTAGGTATGGGTGTTTGCTTCTGTTTCCAACAGGTACTAGATGAGGGCTCCATGATGGTGGATAAGTTAGTTGTTGATCTTACTATCAGGGAAGGGCATTTATGATAGCCTTTCCACGGTTGCTCAAATTGTTAGTTGGAGTCAGTCTTGTAGGTCTCTAGACCTTTCTTTAGGTTCAGTTTTCTCTTCAAACCAATAATCCCTCTTTTATGTTCTCTCTCTCTCTCTGAGAGATCTTTCTTAAACATGTGATCAGAAGGGAAATACAGAGTATAGTTCCTTTCTTTATAGGTATAAGATGTTACATAAACAAAAAGGACTGTAGAATATATCCCTTTGTTTTTATACATTTAGTTTACAAACTAACATATGTAGAGATGAAGGAAATATTAAGGCTACAATGCTAGAAGACAATACTAGCTAACTGCCTGCATGGCTCATCCTTTCTCACTAAGCTGCTCACACAAAACCAGATGGAAGGTATTGATAAGCATACTGCCATCAAAGGTCTGATTGAAATCAAGTCATTATTTTGGGTACTACTAAGTCCTAACATATACAAACATTTCAATTGTTATGTAAAGCAACACACTCTCTTGGATGCATTATTTAGAACTTGCTTCCCTCATGGTAGAAATGACCAACAACTTGTCAATCATCTGACAGACAGGAACACTTAATGCTATTGCAATCAATCAGAGCCAAGAGCATACACTTGACACAGAGGGGGCAGAGGACATTTAGGAGAAAAAGGACTTCAAGGAGGCACTTAAACACCCTTCCTGCTCAGTCAATTGCTCTGAAAGCACACAATAAAGAGCAAATTAGTTGAGTGGATCTTCCAGTAACTGTTGAAGCTCTTTAAAATTTTTAAGCAAAACCTCTTTTCAAAGTTTATTCTCTTGTTTATTCACATTAAAGAACACCAAGTACAAAACCAATGATGATAATGTTTGGTGAAAAGAACTTTTATAGTAAGTAATTAAGTTGAGAAAGCTGAAAAAGAATGCTTTGTTTTGGTGTCAAAATGAATAGGAATCCAAAATTTGTTTTTAATTTTTCCCAAATAATTACAAAACTGAAAAGTCTATAAATAAGAATCTAAGAAAGCCTTCACTTTCCTGCCCCCCTCTGACTTCTGAAATACAGTGTAACTTTATACCATCTGTTATTTTAAAGCAGAAACAGTAATGAACATATGGGGCTTTCTCTATCAGGCAGCTGTAGTGTAGTTAAAGTTATAATAATTGTCTTTCTGTAAGATATATTTACATTAAAAAAAACTGGCCAGTGAGAAATAAATAGCTTAGCCACAGAGCCTTCTTATACAAAAATTTAAAATTCATAACCATCTATGACAAATTATAGAGATGTAGAGGAAATCCCTAAATCTTACACTTTTATCTGTAAGATTTAGTAGATATAACAGATGATGCGCAAATCAATTTATTCCACCCCACAGCCCCATAGCTCAGGTTTTCTTTCTTGATTAAAATGTGAGAGCATTGGTGAGTTCAGACACTCATCCCTAAAGCCAGCAACGGAGCTCTGCAAAGTTCTCAGTTCAAATCCACTATTCACATCGACCTACTCAACTCTGAACCACAAGCCCACTTGTTTGTGAGGACAATCTCAACACACGTGGCACATAACTCCCTACCAGCTATGCATTACTTATGTGAGTTTGAGTGAACTGAAAGAAAGGAACCCACTGCACATCTGACCATGGAAAATGGGGTCTCCACCTACCTTTGTCTGGATGGTTCAAAATCATAATTCTCTTGTGTGCTGTTTTAATCTTGGCCTTGCCAGCAGATGGGCTGTAAAAAATTAACAAACAGTGCAAAATGCAGATTATAAATTAATGATTTATTTGTGTTTCAAGAAATTAAAAACTAATGAGAATTTCACCATCTTGTGGACAAGTACAAAATTACAAGCTTTACACTTAATTCTACTAACCATTAAAATAAATCATGGTGACTCAATATTGTACTGTATTTTCCTTCAGCATTTCGCAATATTTATCCTCATTCTTAGTTTTTAAAAGTAAATAAATAGAAGAAGATGGGTTGGAGATTTAGCTCCATCATAGAATCCTTACCTAGCAACCATGAGACCCCAGATTTAGTGCCCAGAACCAAAAATAACATACCACCACCACAACCAAAAGCACCCCACATACACAGGCCAGGAGAGTCACAGTGTGCACATTGCAAGGATTGAAAGCTAATGCTTCTGAAGTCATTTTGAAGGAAGGTGACACATGTCGTTGAGATATTTGGATTTCAGAACTAGCCTGTTTTAGCGATCAGTCTTACTGCGGAGTACTGGGTGATGTTGGTCACGGCCTGAATCTCTGTGCTCAGATTCCCCACTGCAGTGTGACCACATCCCCACAGAGCAAGGATGCTGCCAAGTGCTAGCCTGGCATGACATGTGTGTTCCCCCATAGCTGCCTTCTTTTAGTTCCTCAACAAGCAATCTCAAAACTCCATATAGTTCATAGTGTGTCTAGCTTTGTAAGAAATCTGTGGGAAAGTTTGGCAGTAGAGCCTACATTGTGAGTGAAGAATTAAAGAAGATAGTTAAACATAAAATGATTATGACAAGGGAAGGAGGGAGGAAGGGAGGGAGGGAGGGAGGGAGGGAGAGGGAACTGGGATCGACATGTAAAATAATAAATTAAATTTTAAAAAAATGCTTTGACTCCAAAATTTAAGTTCAAGGACAAGTTACTGGGGAAAAGGATTTCTATTTTTGTTTCCACAGAAAATGAAAAGATGTGGATTCCTTCCAGACTAATGTGGTTTGATCACGCCAGACTGCCTGAAACAGAGTACAAGGTGATCCTACATTCAAAACAGCTGGACAAAGCAGCCTTACAGACTACAGCCAGGATTTCTGCATCTTCTTCGAATCTCCCATGACAGCGCCCCTTACCAGCAGGAAGTAGTTTGGAAAGAACGACGCCCAAATTCCCAAATATTGTGTATAAATGTTTGTTTTCATTTAATTGGACTTTGTTATATAAAATAAAATAAATTAATAAAAAATGATTATGACATACTGACTTATTCAGAATTGTAAGTGTTTAGTACATTGTCTGAGCAGCAACATTAGAAGCTCCTGTACCTAACAGCTATTGTATTCAGTGACTTATTTTTACCAGGTTTCAAATGGGTAAATTCACAGCCAGCTCAAAGTACGAGGGTAGCTGTGAAGCTCAAAGGAATCAAAATTGACTAAACACATGTTAGTAGGAAGCATGTAACTTTAGTCACTCAGGTCTAAGTTCAAAAACCTGAATTATACTACTCTTCAGCTAGGAATGTGTCTTGCTCATTTCAACTCTCTAAGTTATCATGTTCTCCTATGTAAAATACATACAGTAAAGCCTATCTCTAAGGATTACTTTAAAGAATACAGGAAGGATGCTTATGAAATATATTGCATAGACTTGTACTTTTAAGGAACTGAATGTAAACAATCTAACATTTCTTGAACAACTCAGAAGCATTATCCTGAGAATGAACCAAATGCAACTCTGAGAGTCCACAAAGGTTGGCTGACCCTCAGAAGGGCCCAGAATGCTGCTTAAGACCCTCCTTCTCTTTGAACAACACCACCCCTTGCTACCAGGTGTTACTGTTCCAATTTCTAACAGTTTCTTGCCAATTACACACTACCTCTAACCTCTTACAGGTAAACAACATATTGCCACACATGTTAATACATCCCATTAAGGGCCTGGAATAGTGATACATGCTTATACTTCTAGCATTCAGGAAGCTGAAACAAAAGGATCTTGAACTCAAAAGGCCACGTAACAAGACTGTCTGAAAAGACAAGCTCCCCTGTGAAAAAAGAACTATTACAGGCTAAATGAACATACAAGCCATTCTTCCATAAATAAAATAAACAACTTCCTTTATGCAAGGACTCGAGAATACTTCTTTTGGTTGTTTGCAGAATTCTTATGGGGGATATTTTTAAACTTAACTTTTAGGTAACTCTCAAATAGATTACTGTTTCATTTCAGACTATCGAGTTTTGAGAAAGTAAAGAAAAAAAATCAGATATTTAAGAGCTAAGAACACTATTTTACTTAACTGCTTAAGAAAGGAAAACCACGTCACTCTGAAAAGCAGCACAATTCTACTTCCTGTGCTGACATACACTGATCCTTTCTGTTTACCTCTATCCTACTTACATAGTGTCCTTCTAAGTACATATAAATGACGTACAGGCAGTCTACAACCTGCACTTTAAGACTGAACATGCTATGGGTGCTTGATGGATTTTACAGTGCTGCCCCAGAAAACAATAACAACAGCAAAAACAAAAACAAATAAACAAAAAAAAAAAAAAAAAAACCCCAAACTCAGAACAACAATCACAAAAAGTAAACTCCTTAGAAGAAGGAAGGCTCTGGCACAGCAAACACTGGCATTATAAAAGACTACTATAAAAATTAGAAACCTATAAAAAGAGCTTCATAGAACTGTACTTCAGAAAGCTAGTCACTAAATAATAGATATCAATTTAGAAAAACACAAATTTCTGTTGTACACATTTGAAGAAACAGGGAGCGTTGGCTCTTATTTTGGATATGAAATTTTAATTGAACACATGAAACAAAGTCTGAAAGTCACTTGAGTTACAATATCCTGGAAAACCAATTACACTGCCTATTTCTTTTTAAAGTAACTTTTTTTCTACACAAAACCAGAAGTATTGTATACACTAAGGTCTGCCACCCATCAAACTCAATTAAAGTGAAACCAGATGGAAGAAAAGCTCAGGTACACAAATGTGGTAATTTAAAACCGCTGCCTGATCATCTTGGCGTGAGCTTTGGGGATGAGGGGGGATTCTCATTTACATGCAGAGTTTATTCCCTTTTTGATTGTGCTATATTAAAACTCTAAATCCTTGCTACATTTTAATGATCTGTTGTTGCCCAGACCACAAATTCTAAAGCGTTCCCTGAATTATGTTTCACTGGCAGGGGAAGGGAGGGTTGGGTGGGTGGGACAAATGAGGTGTATGGAACTGAGTGGCATTCTTGAGTCTGTAGTAAACAGAGCCAGTAAGTTTAGGTAAAATAATGCCACCTGAGTAATACTAAGCAAGGAAATAGTTACCCAGCTAACATGGTCCCTTTGCTTAATGCTATCCACTACTTTCTATGACAAGGAAAACTCCCATCTCTTAGATTTATGTAAAGCACTAAGCTAAAATAAGCTCCAATCTCAAAAAAAAAAAAAAAAAAATTACACTTATTTAATAGTATCCATGCACCCAACCCCCCCCCCGTGTGTGTGTGTGTGTGTGTGTGTGTGTGTGTGTGTGTGTGTGTGTGTGTTAGTACGCATGTAGAGGTTAGGAAACAACTTTTGGGAGTGAGTTCATGTGAGTCCAGGCCCAGTTAGACTGAACTACACTAAGGTCATTTGGCTTGGTGACAGACACCTTTACTGGTTAAACCACCTACACAACCACCTACACAGCCCAGTTTTTTTTTTTTTTTTTTTTTTATTTCTCTTTCTAAAGCAGGTCATAAAAAATGTTTGATCTTAAAGATTGTATTTATCTATAACTTTTTTCTCACTATAGCACTTTAACTCTTCTGCTTAATCACACTGATTAAGTCACCAAGAAATCTACAGTAGATAATATACTAAAACCAAGTCTGTGTTAACTAGATGATATACTGTAACTCTTTGTGTGCAGTAAATGATATACTATAACTCTCTGTGTGTAGTAGATGATGTACTATAGCCAAACACCTGTGTGCTTTGAGTGGATGATACATTGTAACCAACTCTCTGTGTGCAGAAGATAACATACTCTGTGTACAGTAGATGCTACACTATAACCAACTCTCTGTGCTTTGAGTGGTTGAAACACTGTAACCAACTCTGTGTGCAGTGGATGATGGTACGATGTAACCAATTCTGCCTATAGCTGATAACTCTAACCCTGGAAGTTGGAATGTGGAAGATCATGAGGTCAGGGCCGGCCTAGGTTACATAGTTTATAAAAAAATCTAACAGTTAGGGACATAAGTTAGTGACAGAGTGTCTACCAAGCATATTCAAGACCTTAGGTTTAATTCCTAGCACTAACCCAAACCAGCCAAACAACAACAACAACAAACCCTCAAGAATATGCTCTAAGGAACAATAAAAGAAACAAATGAATACAGATTCTAGTAAATCTAAGATTAAAAAAAAAAAATTCCTGGCATTAATGTTAATGATAACCACACAATTTCATTATCTCTTTTCCTATATATCTAATATTGAAAGTCAATGAATAGTAAAATGGAATAAGTAAAATAATATATGGTCTATATAAAACTGCAGAAGAAGAAAAGAATTATGAAATAAAATATGCATTATAATTAAAGATATCCATGAATTTTCAAAAGTGGTCCAGAGAGATATCAGTATCGCAATGCTCTTTGTGAAGAGCAGACTTGGAATCTAAGAATCCTTGTTTAAGAGCAAAGAGCATATATAAATTCAAGTAATACAGACTCAACTTTTAAAAGGTAAAAATGTGCTATGTCCTCTTCTGGATTTTATTTTTAATTTTTAAATCTAAGCACAAACTTATTGCAACCCACTCCCCAATTTTTTAAACAAAAAATACTTATGTAGCACTTACCTTACACCTAAAATAAGACTAGCTTCTCGCCTACTCATTTTTTGCTCAAATCCTCCTTTATAGTAGGAAGAAAGGCTCTGCATGGGAAAGAAAGAGCAAGAAATAATTAGTTCCATACACGAGGTAACATGACCTCAATCCCTTCACACTGCTACAGTAAAGGCAATGCATTTTATTAGAAATCAACTTGAAATTGCAGGGGAATGACTACACAATGATCCTTTCATGAAACTCTAGCCAAGATAAATGTAAAGAAACTTTAGCAATGTTTTCAACTTCACAATGCATTACTTTTTCTCTACTAAGATAGAACTGAAGGACAGAGCTCAGCAGAATGTCAGTGTTTTCCTTGAGCACCCAAGTGCTTTGCTTACTGGATAGCCTTGACCAAGAAACTTATATTGATGTGGCAGGTTATCTGTTTGCCTTCTATCCTGGCTCAGAGAGAAAGAAGAACATGCAGTTATAACAGACAGGGAAGCCAAGTGATGTAGTGGTCTTGCAGTGAACCTGTAACAGTGGCCACACCCCCAAGTGTGACCTCAGGCAGACAGAAGCAGAAAGAGGAAAGCTTGAGGAGTGGCTTTCCTTTGCTCCTCTTTCTCTTGGGTCAGCAAATCTGGTAGGAAGGGTTCTTTGTATTTTTCTGTGTAATTGTTCCCCCAATAAACACCCATTTATCCTTTATCTTGGGTCTAGTGAAATTATTACATCCTCACCTTCAAGGAGAGTTGAAATGGTCATAGCGGTTAGAGAGTGCGAACTAGGAAGCTAGGAATCTTAAAAAGCATCGGGAACCGATTGTGAAAGGCCTGGTTAGTGATGGAAATGGGTTTTTATTCTAAGTGGAATGAGAAACAAGAGTAACATCTTTGGCTTTGTTCCGGAAGGATTACTTTGCGTCTGAAGAGTAGACATGAATAAGAGTGGTTAAAGAACATGAGTGTAACCCTCCAAGGCACCAGGGCATAAGTGAAGGCAGGAGCTGAGGATGTGTGGAAATGGTCAGAGATTTTTCAGGTATTTTGAGAGCAAACGTTTCCTTGGTGGACTAATATGGGATGTGACAAAAAGGGAAATTACAAATGATGCAGAAGACAAGTTCCGCATTGTCCAGATCCTGCCTTAGGATTGAAGGACCCAGACTCAGGGCTGTGCTCACTGAGCAGCCTTAGCTCTGACCATTTAAGACCAAAGTCAAAGTCACGTCCTCTTCCTGGAGGAGCCTGTGCCTGAAATGACGGGTCGAGGTGGCATAAGCACTGAAGCTCTCCAAGGTCAGCACTTCCCAGGGCTCTCTTCTAACCACAGCGAATCATGGGAGCTGTGAGCCCGGCTTTTCTTAAGACTGCACTACACCCTAACTTGCTCCTCACCCTTGTCTTGTTTCAAAGGGTGCTGAGTCAAGGACTGTTCCCGAAACTTACAGATCTCCAATTTTTGCCTCAGTCTACTTTTCAGAGAAGCCGAACCAAACAGCTTTAAGATTTTTGGTCTAGAATTGCCAAACTGCTGTTGTCAGTTGTGGGAAATAGATAATGATGAGGATGGTTTTCACTGTACGAAACTTGAAGCTGCTATCAAATTTCTAAGTGGAAAAGTAGTTCAATCTAGAGAAAGCCCCTGACAGTCCTCAGGGGGACCGTGCTTAGCGAGAACAGACTGAGCAAGACTGCCTGAGGAGAGCAAGTACAGACTCTGAGTCTGCAGGAGGCCTGAAATTGAGGAGGGATTAGTAAGGAGCTCTAGAAGAGCACACTATTGACCCCCCCTCCTCCCCGGAAGAAAACGGGAAGTGAAAGAAAATGTGATCTGAGAACTGACCCCAGGCATTAGCAAAGAGAAAGTCAAAGGAGAGACAGGACTCAGAAATCAGTAGCAAAGGAAGTGAACTGAATCATGTGGGTATGGTGGTGTATAGCTGTGATCAAAGCACTTGGAAGGGGGAGACAGGAAAAGCACACGAATCACAGCTCCTTCGGCTACATAACAACATCCTGTCTCAAAGGGGGGAAAACAAGAAATCCAACAGGAGAAAGCAAAAAATCAGGAGACAGCAAGGAAAAGCACTTATTTTCAGGAGCTCTACAGAGGTGTATGGACTCAGCTTTTAGAGCTGAGGCATGTATGATTGAACACATACACAATTCCAGGCAGTTGCCTGCATTTTCATACTGAATAGTAAGAAACTATAGTCTCCAATTACAGTACTTATCAGGAATCACTTCCAGATCCGATTGTATTGAAATGCTTAGGTGTACACGTCTTTTATATAAAAGGGCAACATGATATTCTGCAAATAAGCTGCAGCCATTCTCCTGTATAGCCTAAGTCACCTGTAGATCACTACGACATGTAAATGCCACACAAATAAATAGTGGCTACACTGAATTTAAGGAATGATGGCAAGAGGAAAAAAGTGTATATGCTGGCGCAATTTCTCCCTCCATGTTGGCGATCTGCCGTAACTGCCATAAGTGAGACATGTTAAGGGCTGGCTTTTACCACAGACACTGACCCAGTAATCTAACAGCGCCATGAAGAGTAGCATACCCTCTGCCAAATGTCATGTCATTTCCAACCTACTACAAAAACAAAATGCACAGAATGTTACAGAAGACAGGAGTAAACCTCAAGCCAGACGTAGAGAAAAACTGGATACTTAACAGACAAAGGCCAGATGGTCTTAAAGACTCTCCCAGCAGACCAACATCTTTCCTAGATGCAAACCTTATCCCTAAATAAAAGCTGGATACTTGAGTTGATTATGACAGTCATTTCTACAGCAGTATATTTGTTCTTATTTTGGTCTTAATTCATGCTTAAGGCTTCAACTTTTTCTTTACAGAAGAAGGTATTTCTGAGTCTTCATCTACCTTAGAGAGCAAGACTTTAAGTCAGCATAAGATAAATTGATGTTCCCCAAACTGTTACCCCCTCTACAGTCACAAGTCACTAACCTTAAAAGCAAAACACTAGGGTCTGTGTTATTTTTATTTTTTTACTGTGTGGAAATGGGACTTAGAAAAGTCTCCTCAAAATCCAGCATCTGCAAGAACTTCATGTCCTGCAACAATGCTTTTATTCAAGTAAGTAAACCTTTGCATAAAAAGTCATCACACTTTCTAAAAGAACACCATTTTGCTGACAGAAACTTAATACATGGGTTAACACAAAGAAAAATAGACAAGAGAAAAAGAAGCTTGTATTACCCAATTACTAAAATGTAGGCAAATTACTTCAGAGAAAAATCCTGCCTCATAAAACCATGAAATTTGGATTTTTTACATTAGACAATTTGTATAGAAATATTTGTACAACACACTAATCTATTATCTTTAAATTACTCTCACATTATGAGCAGGCATAACATTATAACATTATAACTAGATATCTCTAATAGTAAATAATAACTGAAAGGGTATCAAAGGCTTGATAAAATATATTAACACTGAATTGCTTGGAATATAGAGAGATAAGATGCTGAAGCTCATTCTCTGAAAATGCTGGGATCCAAATATGTACAGATTCATAAATGTAATTGTAGTAGTTTGAAAGAAAATCACCCCCAAAGGGAGGTAATATTAGCCACTATTAGGAGGTGTGGTTTTCTTGGAAGTGTGTCATGGGTACAGGCCGGCTCTGAGGTCTCACATATGCTGAAGGTACATCTAGTGAGACAGACCACTGTAATATATAAGACTCTCAGCTACTTCTCCAGTACCATGTCTGCCTGTGTACTGCCCTGTCCCACCATGATGATAATGGACTGAACTTCTGAACTGTAGGCAAACCAACATAATTAAATATTTACCTTTTATAAGAGTTGCCAGGGTCCACAAAGACACACTAAAATTGAGAATTACAGACCTATCTCCTTCAAGAACAGTGATGCAAAAATACTCAAGAACACATCAGAAAAAAAAAAAAAAAAAAAAAAAAAAAAAATCAACCATGAACAAAGTAGGTTTCATCCCAGAAATGCAGGAATGGTCCAATACACAAAAATCCATCAATGTACTCCACCATTAAAAAAAAAGAAAGAAAGAAGAAAAAACCAAAACAAAAACACAATCATCTCATTAGATGCTAAAAAAGCACTTGACAAAATTCAACATCCCTTCATGATAAAGATCTTGGAGAGAGTAGGGATACAAGGAACATATCTAAACATAATAAAGGCAATATACAGCAAGCCAAGAGCCAACATAAACTAAATGGAGAGAAAGTCAAAGCAATCAGGAACAAGACAAGGCTGTCCACTCTCTCCATATTTATTCAATATAGCACAAAAGATAATCAAGAGGATACAAATTGGAAAAGAAGTCAAACTATTTGCTGATGATATGATAGTATATATAACTTACCCAAAAATTCTACCAGGGAACTCCTACAACTGATAAATATTGATAAATGTAACATGATTAACTCAAAATCAGTAGCCCTCCTATATACAAATGATAAATGGGCCAAGAAAGAAATCAGAGAAACATTATCCCCAATAGTCACAAACAACAAAATATCTTGAGGTGACACTAATCAAAGACCTATATGACAAGAACTTTAAGTCTCTGAAGAAAGAAGTTGAGGAAGACATCAGAAAATGGAAAGATTTCCCATGCTCTTGGATGGGTAGAATTAACATAGTAAAAATGGCAATCTTACCAAAAGCAATCTACAGAGTCAGTGCAATTCACAGCTAAAGTCTTCAAAGACCTCAAAAGGACAATAAATACTCAACTTCATATGGAAAAATGAAAACCCCAGAATAGTCATAACAACCCTGTACAATAAAGGACCAAGCTATACTACAGAGCAAGAGCAACAGCAATGAAAACAGCTTTGTATTGGCATAAAAACAGACAGGTGGATCAAATTATTCAAATCGCAGACCTTGATATCAATCCACACACCTATGAACACTTGATTTTTGACAATGAAGATAAAATTATAAAATGGAAAAAAAAGAAAGCATCTTCAACAAATGGTGTTGGCATAACCGGATGCTGACTTATAGAAGAATGCAAATAGATCCATATCCATTGCCATACACAAAATTAAAGTCCAAATGGATCAAAGACCTCAACATTAAACCAACCACACTGAACCTGACAGAAGAGAAAGTGGGAAGTAGCCTTGAACACACTGGCACAGGAGACGCTTCCTCAATATAACACCAGTAGCATAGGCACTGAGAGAAACAATTAATAAATGGGACCTACTGAAACCAAGAAGCTTCTGTAAAGCAAAGGAAATGGTCAAGAAGACAAAATGGCTCCCTACAGGATTGGAAAAGATCTGCACCAACCCCACATCTGACAGAAGGCTGATCTCCATACAAAGAACTCAAGACCAAATAATCAAAAAAAAAAAAAAGGGGGGGGGGTACAGATCTAAACAAAGAACTCTCAACAGAGGAATCTCAAATGGTTGAAAGACACTTAAGGAAATGCTCAACATCTTTAGTCATCAGGGAAATACAAATCAAAGCAACTCTGAGATTCCATCTCACACCTATCAGAATAGCAAAGATCAAAAACTCTGATGACAACTTATGTTGGAGAGGATGCTTTTGCATTCCTTAGGTACCTACACTCATATGTGGAAAAACCCATACGTATATACATAATTAAAAATAAAATAAATTTTAAAACATTTCTCTTGTATAAAATTCAGATGAACTGTTTTAAAGACCAGCCAGTGGTGGTGCGCACTTTTAATCCCAGAGGGAGGCAGAGGCAGGCAGATCTCTGTGAGTTCAAGGCCAGCTTGTCTACAGAGCGAGTTCTAGGACAGCCAGAACTACAAAGGGAAACCCTGTCTCGAAAAACCAAAAAGAATGGCCACCAGCTTGGTGATTCGTAAAACAAACTGAAAGAATTGCAGAATGTAGAAGAAAGTTAGGAACAAAAAAAAAAAAAAAAAATGAGACACCTCGACACTGAAGGACCGATGCAGACATCCAGCATCTTTCTAATACAAATCCTAGAAATAGAGAATCAATAGAAGAAATAATCAAAGAAAAATTAAGAAGTATGAGAGAATAAAAGAGAATCTTCAAGAAAGTTACAGTTCACGAAGAATCCTTGTGAAATAGTAAGATATCAAAAAGGAAACAAACAAATTAAGAGAAACCCCAAACTAAACAATGAAGGGAAACCACAAATCAGGTATCTCCAGGTGTAAAAATCAGGCTGCCAGTAGGAACTCTGGCTATAAACACGAAGGGACGAGGACAGGCAGTGAGGTTGAGTCCCAGCAGGGACATCTACTTCTGTTAAGCGGAGGCCACTGAATTTCAAGCAGCCAGGAGTAATAACTAGCAATTAGTAATTATGAGGGAAACACAAATCTTGTTTGCAGAAAAACACTGAAAATATTCACCATCCATGCACATGGATGAATGCTTACTCCAACCAACATTCCAACACAGTAAGTTTTAAACACATGACTAAGAGAAATGGGGTTTAAGAGCAGGACAGTGAAACCTGGGTAGGGTAAAGAACAATAAGCAGAAAGCCCACTGGGCCTGGTGGACCCTGCCCTGTGAAGGAAATAGTTAGTGGGATACAATTACACTTCCTATTCTTTTAGTAACCCAACTTGGTTCAAAAATTAATACTTATCAAATCCTGTAATGCTGCATTTATGAAGTGTGGCATCTGAGACTCATTCATGTGAAGAGCAGCTATGTACACACTTCATGTTTCAGTTTCTCTGGAGTGGTTAATATGTAAAGACTTTTTTTTCCCTACCCTTTCTCCCCTCGTCCAGTGGAACACAGGTTACCTTTCTTTTTTCTTCTTCTTTTTTTTATTTCCATTTTTTTATTTAAATTAGAAACAATCTTGTTTTACACATCAATACCAGTTCCCTCTCCTTCCCATCCTCCCATGCTCCCCATTGACACCGCCCATCCCATCCCCATGGGGTCATCAAAGTGTAAAGACTTATTCTTAAAGACGATCATGATTAAGATATTCTAAACTGTTTGTCTATAAACTATAATCACATTTTGTTTAAAAAAGAAAGAACTAGACTTATTAAATTAAAAAAAGCATCAAACTGTTTGCCTACAAACTATAATCACATTTTGTTTAAAAAAGAAAGAACTAGACTTATTAAATTAAAAAAAAAAAAAAGCATCACAACAAAATCATTCACTTTCCTCTCCTTGGGAAAAGTCTTGCAACATGCCCATTACCAGCTAGCCTGCCCTGTTGTAGGCATCTACTGAGTAGAGCAATGGTGAAAATATTCTCAATGCCTCTTTCTCTTCTTTTGCAACATTAAGTAATACTTGCTCCATAAAGCTTGAAGGTTTCCTCTTTATGGCACACATATATTTACAGATAATCACCACAAGAGATGCAAAACAATTTCTAAATTTATCCCCAGATACAAGTGACACATGGAAAGACAAAGACAACATGCATGAAATGTACCCTGTCACAATTTCCCTTTCACATCCCTATCACCTATCACCATCCCTTCTCAACTACCTTCAGAGTTTTGGCTCTGGCTCACTCTGGTCTATAAGCAGTTGGCAGGATGAATGATAACCTACAAAAATGCATGTCACATTGTCCCTGTTCAAAATCTTCTATATGCAGGAAAAAAAAAAAAAAAAAAAAAAAAAAAAAAAATGAGAGGTACTTGTCATGGTCTAAAGGCCCCAAGAGACCTGGGCCCCAGCTGGTTTCCCTTCAGACACCACTGGAATTACACATGCTGCTATGCTCATCCAAGCTTGGGACCCCAGTGCTCCTACTGCCTAGAACACTCTTCCTTCAGATGCTTACATGGTCCATATCCTCATCTCCTAAAAGGCTTCGCCTGTCCTAGATTATATAAAGGTCTTTCTCCTAGTGTTCTGTTTCTTATCCTGGTTTGCATTTCTTAATGGTACTTGGTAATTTTAGTTTAAAACCTTCATGTTTTAAATTGTATAACTGTACTAAAATGCAAAACATAAGCTTCTAGAGAGAAGTATCTTTGGTCTATGAGTATTGCCTGCCTACAATATCTGCCATGTAGCAGGCACACAGTGAATACTAACTGAACAAATGCTGAATATCTACCCATCAATATGTTTGTCAGATCAAGTATAAATGGGAAACAGAAAACAAAGTTATATTCTGTAGTCACAGACAAGCCTTCACCAATTTTAGAAAAATCTCTGGCATTCTTTTGAACATGGGCTAAATTTCTTGTCATTATGTCATCCTTTGGGAGGGCTGTCACTAACTAAGCCCCACAGGCCTGTAATGTCTTTGCTAAAACAAGTCATTCACTCTCAGATTTCTATAAACCAAGCTGATCTAGTCCAGATCTGCTTCTATTTTCCAAAAGTCAATGCTTACACTACAGTGATTTGGTGACTCTTCACTGTGTACTCTTCTATGATCACAAACTACAACTCACACTGTAGCGTTTTGAAAAATTATTTATTAATTTTTATTATTACAATGATTTTATTTATTAATTTGTCTGTGCATTGTTGTTGTGTCTGTGTGAGGGTATTGGATCCCCTAGAACTGGAGCCACAAGCAGTTGTCAGCTGACATAGGGGTCCTGGGAATTCAACCCAAGTCCTTTGGAAGAGCAGCTCAGCTACCTCTCCAGCTCTCAACACACACACACACACACACACACACACACACACACACACACACACACACACACACACACTGTAGCTTAATACCTACTTTCATTCATTCTGCATTTCTCTTAAGTTTGTAAGAATATCTAGAACTCTGCTCACTCAGCTACCAAAGAAATACATGAAGGCTTATTCTTACGAATGCCTGGCCTTAGCTTGGCTTGCTTCTGGCCAGCTTTTCTTAAATCATCCCATCTACCTTTTGCCTCCGGGCTTTCACCTTTGTCTGTTCTATACGTTTCTTCCCTTCTAACTCCATGTCTGGCTGGGTGGATGGCTGGCCCCTGGCACCCTCCTCTTCTTCTCCTCCCTTCTTCTTTTCTCATGCCTTCTCCTCATCCTTCTATTTATTCTTTCTGTCTGGCAACCCTACCTATCCCTCTTTTGCCTAGTTATTGGCCTTAAGTTCAGCTAGACCAACCAGCTGTTTTAGACAGGCAAAATAACACAGCTTTACAGAGTTAAATGCAATATAATTGAATGCAACAAATCTTTGCATCATTAAACAAATATTCCACAGCATAAATGAATATAACACATCTTATAAAAATATTTCACAGGATTTCATGGTGGAGTTTTGCAGTGTTACATTTGAGGTGGTTAGGTGCAGTGACACAGGGGACTAGTTTCAAATTTCAAGCTGAAATACACTCTTCATAAGCTCTACTAGGATGGAGATTTGATCTGTTTTACTCGGTTGCTATTCTTATCTCCTGGCACAGGGATTGGTAAATGGTGGGCACTCACTACATGTTTATTTAGTAAATAATATTAGTTAGAAAGGAAAAATAAGACAGGTGTAGTGGCATATACCTGTAATCTCAATACTTGTTGGAGGATCAAGAGCATTGAAAGTCAATATTGGCTAAATAGTGAGATGCTATCTCAAAAAATCAAAAACCCAAAGAGGCTAAGTATGGTGGCACACGTCTATAGCCAGACACTTGGGAGATAGGAGCAAGAGGAGCAAAGAGCTCATGCCAGCTCAGGATACAAGAGTCCCTCTTTCAAAACAACAGGATAGACAGTAAGTCACCCAGCAGTCAATCCAAAACTAGCTAGAGTGTAACAGTCATCAAAACCAGAAATAGAAGTCCATGCATAAAAATCATAGGACTAAGAAACTTAAACTAAATTCATAGACTAGACAGACTTATAAATGATGAGAACTGAACTTCTACTTCTTTCCAACTTCTAGGTGGTAAGCCTAGACATGCACTGAGTTGCTTTCAAGTACGACGAACAAACATCAAAAGTGCTTTCTAATTACAGCCCCATTAACTTACCGGTGATGAAATCTTCCTTGCTGTTTCCGTGATTACTTGTTCTAGAGGTTTCCAGATTTGAAATGCATAGCGACCTAAACAGTAAATGGAACAAACACTAATATATTTCTCATAATCAATACCAATCATTACTCTTAAGGTGTTTATCATACATCATTTATTGGTATAAATGCTATTTCATATTTTGTCAAAAAGACCTACTATTTTTCAAACTTCTAACTTATTAAGTAGACAGACTTTGATTTTAATATTATCACAGCCAACACATATACCAAGTTCTAGTTCATGATAATAAAATTAGAAGTTTTCAATGTTTATATGTATATTTTACACTTATACAATGTTACAGAATACAATACCACCTTAATACTCTTTCCACAATAAACTGACTAGAATAAGACACTGTTTATAATAGTCACTTATGATACTAAATGATTAATTATATTGCCATTTATGATGGTAATCAAACTGAAATACATAGAAAACAAACACTTCTTAAGACACACAATAAGGAGTGCATTTAGGAGAGTAAACTGTAGAGTAAGAAACCATATGTGACTTAACTATCTGTTTTTCCCACTTTGGGTCTTTACTTTCATTAAGATCTTACTTTTTGGTTGTTTAAAGGTTTAATCTCATTTAGAAATGGTCAGATTGTAGTGATTTCTCATCAATAAAACTTAGTATATCACTCCTGTCTCCGAGGTACCTGAAAAAAGTGTGGAAATTATCTTCAAGTTGATATTTTACAGATGATAATTACTATTGAAAGTGTTAAACTAATGATTCTGACTTACATTTCCACAATTTCAAGTATCATAATGGAGTAAATGTCTCTAACTAGAGACATTTAATGATCAAACTTTATCATTAAAAAGTAAAATTTGATTAGGAAATGTAAACCCAAATATAGAGAAATAGCAAAAACAAAACAAAACAAAACTCTGTGACAGAAAATGATAGATGTTAAATCAAAATTGGTAAACTAGACTTTGCCAGAGATTTCCTATAAATTTACTAAGGATGCATAACCTAAGAATATGAGTTACTGTTTCACAAATATATCTGAGTTTTTGGAAGAAGTATTACAATCTAGTATTCCTTTGTGGTTGCTTGAGTAAGAATCTCAAGCAAACCAGACCCTAAAGTCATTCTGTGGGCTTCATAGAAGAGTGACATCAGCCCACTTTCTGCTCATGCCCTTCTCACTAGGTTTTGCTGGAAAACTGTGTAAGATACCACAATCCTAATCCCTGTGGGGAAGCTTAACAAACTCCTAGATCTTTCAGGATGGTATACAACTTGATTCCGTACATAAAACATCACTTTCAAATCACCTTAAAATTCTTCAAAACCACAAGCAACCAAACTCCTGCCTAGGTTAAACAAAACAAACAAAAACAGATAAAGGCTTTGGGAAGTGATATCTGGGGAGTCATTTAAACATAGACTACATCTAGCTGCCATAACGGGAAGTATGGCAAGGATAGCTTCTCCTAAGTTTTTACTCGGTTTTATTTGGCTCTGGGCAAGTTCTGCTATTCTAATTTGTAACATGAATTTTTCTATATAAAATATACAAGGGTATTTTTGTCATTGAAAGAAAACCAGATAAAATACATCTTTTTCGAGATTAAAATGAAAAGCTCACAGTTGAATTTATAATTATGCCTAGCCTATAATAGTACTAAAATTGGTTTATGTTTATGGCAACTGTCAGAATTTCTTTAAAAACATTTTTTTTTTTTTCATGAAAGCTCAGATGTAGTTAACTATAGTTGTGAAATTGGTGCAAAGCCCTGCTGGCAAAAAGATCTAAGGGGCATGAGTCACAGATCTTGTTGATTTTTAATTCCTTGTTTTAAATGAGAACTGTATAAAGTTAAATACTGTATAGAACCAAATAAAGCTGTCATTTTTAGAACTTAGCTCTATGACACCACAACAAAATATAGCTTTATCAAAAGAAAAATGCAATTAATATAATCAAACACATAGAATTCAGAAACAAAAATTTAAATAACATGGTGTAATGGTTAATTTTAATTGTCAACTTGACACAGTCTAAAGTCACCTGGGAATAGAGTTTTAATAAAGGGCCATCTTAGATCAGGTGAGCCTTCGATCATGTCTATAGGAAAAATGTCTTCGTTTATGTTAACTGATGTGGGTAGACTGCTCACTATGGGAGGCACCATTCCCTAGGCAGAGAATCCTAAACTGAGTAAGTGGATAAGCATGCATGCATTAATTCTCTTTCTGTTTTGACTATGGATGCGACTACCTGATTTAAGATCCTGGCATCTTGATTTCCCTGCTATGGTAACTGTAACTGGAATTGTGAACTAAAACAAGCCCTCTCTTCCCTAAGTTGTTTAACAAAGCACAGGAAACAAACTATACAAGGAAATATTCTCAGATTAACATTTAGTTAGGGAATAGCTGTGGAATTTTAAGTTGAAAATGATCCCGACTTTATAAACACGCTATATCTGTATGTTAGAAGATAACTGAGTAGTCGAGTGCTCATCAGAAGGAAGTGATAGCTGAAATGTGTAAATCCACATGACTATGACAGCATAGGGGAACCTCCATCACTTGCATTACACTGTATTAAAGGAGAGGCAGGGCCAGAAATGGCTAGGGGGTAAAAGTACTGTTCAAGTCTGACAACCTGAGTTCCATCCTGGGAACTTTTGCGGTAGAGAACTGACTCCCCAAAGCTGTGTACACACTCCTGCCCAGACTCACACATCATACATGTACACAAACACATGGTCAGCTAATAGCAATAAATAAAACACAAGCTTGTTCTTGTCTTTTTATTAGGTGTATGCATGTGTACTTGTGGGCAGGTGTCTGCAAAGGCCAAAAGAAGGAGCTGGCCCATCTGGAGGTGGCATTAGAGGCAGCTGTGACCTGCCTGACATGGGGGCTTTCTGGAAGAACAGCAACTGCTCTAAACTGCTGAGCCATCTTTCCAGCAGGCTTTCTCTATTATTTATTGTGTATCACAGTGGGCATGACACGGTCGGAGGATAACCTAGGACGTTGGGCCTCGGTTTTGACCTAGTTTGAGACAGAGTCTTTCTGTTGTTAACCGTGGTCTATGCCAAGCTAGCTGCCCAGGAGTGTCTAGGGATCCTCTTGCCTCAGCCTTCCACTGTGCACTGGGATTACTTGGGCTACCGTGTCACACCTTTGTATGTGCTAGGGTGTCAGAATTCGGGTTTTCAGACTTGCTTATCAAGTGCTTTAGCCACTGAGCCATTACATCAGCCCATACTACAAATTTCTTATTGTTGTAAACTATAAATAAAACTGGAAAAGAACATGTCAGGAATATCAGCCATTATGCAGCTAGCTGTTTTATTTAGCTCACTGACCAATAATTTTTTTTTTATTTTACTATAATGCTTACTATATTTTGTTCGACTGATTACTGCTAAGTAACTATAATTGATGGGAATGTATTATGTCTGAAAGCCAAAGCAACGTACCTGCAAATGCAACAGCTGCAACTCCTAGTCCTACAGCTATCAGCCTTCTTCCCTGCAGAGGGAAAACACACCATTTAGAGTTGTGCACATAAGTCTATGAAAGTAAATCCTCTTAATAACAATGGCAATTACACTAAATACAGTTTCTTCAAGTACTATTAGGAAGAATACAACTTAAACATCTACACTGTCTATGGGATTATATATGCTGCTTGCTTTATTGGCTAATTTTCTTTCTTATCTTCCCCTCCCCCCCTTGGTTTTTCAAGACAGGGTTTCTCTATGTGTAGTCCTGGCTGTCCTAGAACTTGCTCTTTAGACTGGCCTCGAACTCACAGAGATCCATCTGCTGAAGTAGGCAGGGGCCGGTGTAAGATACAAACAGGCCAGCATGCAGAGAAATAGACAGTGAAAAGGAATAAAGAATTAAGTTAGAGAGGTCAAGTGTCATGCACATGTTCCAACTTTTTTACATTGTGACCTGATAGTGTTAACAAAGTTCACATTCAAGTGAACCATGCAACAAAAACTCTCAAAACCTTACAATTTAAGCAAGTTTATAAGTTTTTGCTGGGCCAACCAGCATGTACCCTACAGATTGGGCACCCCATAGAGGACCTTATAGGGAACATCAGGTCTTCAGCTTTCTTATGAATGATACAGACACCACTGTTTTGCATCATGGAATTCTAAGGCCCTCTAGTTGTCATTTTGAAGAAAGAAACACACACACACCACACACAGACACAAAGACACACACACACACACACACACACACACACACACAGGCACACACACCTCGAAAACTATACAGGGTCAAAAGCAGAGGCATACAAATGAATTAGAAGCATATTAAAATAATCCAAGAAAAATAATGGATGAAAATGGTAAGCTTCTAGATTTCTGTATTTTGAAGATTAAAACATTTTCCGGCATTATATGTGGTCTATGAGAGAAAACTCTAGAATGTCAAAGCTGCTATCTTGAACAACTACAAAAATGAAATTGCCTTTGGCTGAGGGGCAGACTAAAAGCTTTCCAGTGGGAAATCTGATGAGCATCTTTGAGCTTCCTTTAAAAAAACACATGAATAAGATAAATTGTATAGGAATTCATTAACACTTGGTTGAAGGGAGGGAAAAGAAGATTGAACAGGATCAAGTACAAACATTCTTTGTTATCTGGCAGGGAGTCAATTCTCAAGGGTTAATCCCAAGCAAATCACTTTTGCTGAACTCAGTGTTTTACACTGGCTTATTATTTGGTTCAATTTTCACAAAGAAAGCTTTGTGAATTTAAACAATATCAAGTAAAAGGGAAACTAAGGAGAGGGAATAACAAAGGCTACTGGCACATCAACAGGATTTGGAGGAGAGGCATATAGGAGTGCTCCCAAGGATGGAAGGGAAGAGGGTCCTGTGCTGAGAGTAGCTAGAGATAAGAAGCATGGTAAGCAGTGTGAGGCCCTGGGTTCCACTACTACCATCAAAAATAAAAAGGAGGGCATAGTGTTTATAGGCATAGAAAATGTCAGGCCTTAAAACGACATTTGGGAGACAACTTTTACAATGACCTTACCTGAAATTTTCAAGCTCCATGAGTTTCAAATCTAAACTGGCCAACCATTAACATAATTCAGCCCTCAAGCAATGCTGTTTCATGGCCATGGTACATGTACACACACACACACACACACACACACACACCACACAGACACACACATTCTCTCTCTCTCACACACACCACACACACATATATTCTCTCTCGCAAACACACACATTCTCTCTCTCTCTCACACACACACACATTCTATCACACACACACATTCTCTCTCTCTCTCTTTCACACACACACACACAAATATTCATGCATGTGCTCGCACGAATATTTTGAGGAGAGGCAAAGCTAGGGCATACTTCTATTTGCTCTGCTTTTAAATCACTTAATTTCTCTTAAATCAAAGGCAAGCATTACATTCTACATTATCTTTAATGAATAAATGAGGGAGGGGAAAAACAATGTGACAAAATCAAAAGCCAAAACAGGAAACAACTCTTAGGCTCATGCCAAGTGAGCTGTATTCCACTCCTCAGTATAATAATGAAATTTGCCCAAACTCAAAGCTCCTCTACATAGCGATTTCTTGGGAATAATTTTTTAAATACTACTTTGGCTTTATTTGAAATAATGTTGTGAGTCTTGTCTACACTTTCTCCTAGTAACATAAAAAGCTCTTTGCTCACATTAAACTATAATGTGAATAAATGTATGTAATGGAAAATCTTGTTCTAGTAACAAACCTGTCCTGGAAGCCTGGGAGACAGGAGCTGAGTCTGCCAACCAAGATGCCAATCAGGTCCTTTCTTATTCCAAACATACAGTGACGGCGCAGTTCGTGTGTTGACTTGGCTAGACTATGCTAGTGGGTTAGCCTTGGAGCTGTTGTGGAAGTATTTTGTAGATCTGGTAAACACTTACTGTCAGTTAAAGACTATCTGATAATCAATGAAGGCCCCAACCAATCAACTTAAACACAGTTTAAGGTTTCTCTGAGGAAGAATCAGGTCTGAGGTGGTGAGCAGCTCCTGGCTGTAGGTACAGATAAGCAGTAAGGAGGTTGCCTACTACTGAGTTTTCATCAAGATCTTAGGTTCAACCCCTGGCAGAACATAAAAACAAAGAACAAATATAAATTGAATTCCTGTCTTACAGTTTCCTGCCTGGGTCCTGGCCTATAAATTTTAGACCTCCTAGCCATAAAACACATACCAATTCCTTAAAATAAATACATAAATGCACATATTACTTTGTTCTGTTTCTCCAAAGAGCCTAATTAGTACAGACTTCTGGTGTTTAAGCCCTGAGTCTCACACGTGCTAGGTAGTATTCTACACCAAGCTTGGTCCTCTTTTAGGCTTACTCTTGATTTATTTACAGGGCACAAATTAATATTTAAACATTTAATCTTGTTATGAACTACATACCAGGTACACAGCTAGGCCTGGAGATCCAGATGAAGAAAATGATCTCTTAAATGTTATAAATTTCCCCCCAAAATATGTCTTCCAAAACACACTAGTTTTCTTTTACTCTTATACCCTATAAATGTGTCCAAGTCCCTGTAGAGCTTCCTAGATCTTTGAGCCAGGAATGTTTCTTAGGAGAACAAAGGAAGGGTACTACTAATTGCTAACAGATCTCATAAGTGTATGTATCTGACATTTTCAATTCTTAGATTATGACACAGAGTAGATAACAACTATTCTAGGTCATTTCCAAGAGCACAAGGTTGTATTCCATCCTCTTTTGTTATCTTTTGTTATGACATCATTGTGTCACTGTATATAGTGCAAGCTCAATCATTAAGTATAGAAACTAATATTTTTCTAATAATTTTTAAAACTTTCACTTTCTTTAACTTGTTAGGAGGAAGTAGTAAAACTGAGGAGCTTTAAAAAAGATTTTGTAACAAGAATAATAAAAACCCACAGACAGATACTGTGGTTCAAGCTGAAGATGAGAAAAGCAAAGGGGCCAAGCTACTTGAGAGCTCACACCTCTACCAATGCTCAGACAGAAGGGGAGATCCGCCGAACCTCAGATTGCATCTCCAGACTGCACTGCTCCTGACCAAATCTCAGACTGCTCCCGAGACTGCACTGAGCTCCTTATTCTTTCTAGTGCTGGGATTAAACGTGTGAGCTGTTTCTCTTTTAGACTGATTCACTCTCTTATAGCCCCGGCCGGACTTGAACTCAGAGATCCATCTGCCTCTGTCTCCTGAGTCCTGGGATTAAAGGTGTGTGCCACCATTGCCATGCTTCTATCTATCGCTGTAGCTAGCTTTTCATTCTGATCTCTGGGCAAGCTTTATTAGATCATAAATAATCTACCACCACAGGATTTCTTATCTCCCTTTCGCTGTGTACATAAGGTCACAACACTGTCTGGTGGGGGGGGAGGAATCTTCCTTCCTTTCCTCTAAATCTGCAGGTTTTTAGTAAGAGAGCTGAGAGCCTCCATCACACTGAGAAGAATAAATTGATAAGAAAAACAAAGGGACATGGAAGAAAGAAAAGACCCCTAGGTCCCTCTTCCATGCTGGAACTGGTTTATGTCTCTCTCTGACGTAAACCTAAAGAATTGTGACCCACTGACCAAACTGCCCAAAGAACTGCGCCCAGAGCCCATGAAGCCCCCTGGAAATGTACTCCTTTTTCTGAGAGACCTTTGGGCAAGCTTACTCAGAATGATAAGAAGCCATTCTTTGACTCAAATCATATGTCTTGTCCTCCTTGTATGACAGAAGTATAATAACTATTCCTCAGATTTTTTTAATTCATGTTCTTTTTAAATTTTGATAGCACATGCATCCATCTACAAGCCTAGAAATGTCCCTCATCAATGATCTTATGTCATTAATGAGGAATTTCCTATTGTATTGGCGTGTTACTATTTAGTCTTTAACTGTGGATTATCTTTTGAACAGATATAACTTCAAACCTCCAAAATTACACACAAAAGCGCTCCTAAGGTACCTAAGTGTCCTCTTCTCTTGATGCCTATGCTGTGTACCCCAACTTTGCTTCCTACTGACTTCTTCTCAAATCTTCCTGGCAGCACAAGATGAGATCCCAGCTGCATCTGAAGGAATGGAGGCCTCCTCTGGCCACACTGCCAGGAACATTGAGCCCACTTCTCTGTTAAATAAGAAGAAACAAACTATCACGTAGTAAGGGAGGATCCAGAACTGTCATATCAGTGTTGCTTCTTTTCCTTTTCCCTGAGCTCTTGAGATCCTAGGAACAGCAGGCCTGATTAACACTGAAGGCAAAGGACTGAAGTACACATAAATAGGAGACTTCGGTTGGAAATGAGCTTTCCATGGCCCATCCTGGAGTAACAGCCTAAGATAACGATCACATAGACCACAACCAAACAGTGACAGCCTGGGAGACCCCAACCCTTGCCGTTCTCTTACTACATAACCCTGAGACTGCTGTACATATTCTGAAGACAAAATAAAGACCTGTGGCCCTGAACATGACTACTGGTCTGTCTGAGTACCTTTACAGGGTGAGTGACTGAGCCTGGGCACTTTGTCTACCTCTGCTACCAGTAGCAGGACAAATAAGCATCTAAGCATTAAAAAAAGTCAATGCCATCCTGAAATTCTCCCATTCACGGAGCTCCAGCTTTGTAATTCCTCTTCTGTGAATTCTCCATTATGATCACAGACCACATTGCAACATCTATCTTTGTCTGGAGAGTGAGAAGTAGGCTTTGATCACTTTTTTATTCTCAGTATACAGTATGAGCTAAGTAAGAGTAATCACCTAAATGGATACTCAGATGAAGCATAGGTGGTTAGGCATCCGAGTGTTTTTGCTTCTGAGATAGAACCCCTCTCAGAAAAGTAGAAACAAAACTGAAGGATAATGGGGTCAAGGTTGGGATTTGGGTTTTATTCTCACCTTGCTATCAACTGACATCATTATAAGTTGAAGAAAGGGGCCTTTTTCACCCAACCAATTTCTTTTGTCACTTTATTATTGCATTGACTTTTTGTTTTGTTTTAGTTTTTCATTGACTTTTATTAATAGTTTCCTTTTTGTCTAGTGACTTCCTGAACTAACAGATCTCAACTATTTATGATCCAAGTTCCAATATCTTTTGGTACTGCTGTGTTTTGAATCTGAAATGTTCCTGACAGGCTTGTGACCTGCACATCGGTCCCTCAGCTTGTGGCACTAATTTGGGAGATTTGGGGGAACTTTGGAGGTGAGGCCTAGCTGAAGGAAAAGGTCACTGGGAGAGTGTCCATGGAAGAATAGCATCCAGGTCTACATCCTGCTTCATCGTTGCTTCTCTGTTGGCCAACAAATGAACATCTCTCCACCCACCACATGTTCCTGCCTCCAACATGCTCTGTCTAAGCACACAGGACCAAATGACCAGGGCTGAACCCTGAGAAATCAACCAACAAGAACTCTCCCACCACTTGTGTTGTTTCTGTCATGATTCTACCACAGCAACACAAAAGCTACTAACACAGGCACAGTGACCCACAACCTTTCAACCAATCACTCTCAAGGAAGAGGTGGCCAGATCTCTGAGGTTGACCAGCCTGTCTACATAATGAGTCCCAGGCCAGCCAAGAACTACACAGTGAGATCAACAAAAAACAGAAACAGAAACAAACAAAAGGTTACTAATACACCTACCTTCAAATCAGCCTTCTCTTTGCCACCTCCTCCTCTATAATATCCCATCTCCGTAACAATCATAAACTTCTCACAACGATAAGTCTATTTGTTGTCTTTTGGAGGAAGTTTTTCATTTCTACTTACTTTGAAAGGTATAAAAAGTACATGCAGAAATTTTGGTATAAAAGGTCACATTATGAAAAATTTTCTGTTTCATTTACAATGACCTTCATAGGCTGTGTCACAGAAATCTACAGCTATTAAAAAAAAAAAAAAAAAAAAAAAAAAAAAAAAAAAAAAAGGCAGCTAAAGCCAAATTCCATAGAAAGACACTGAAGACTACAAAAGTCACATAAAAGTCACATGTCTTGCAAAATGCAGCTGTGTCTGCACTAGAATTGGAGCTCAGATAGCATAATTGCAGATCTGCATCCATACACCAATGTTCCTTAAAATGAAAGCATACTCAATGGGTTATTATCACTATTTTCCAAGGTGAACTCACAACCAAACACCCCCATCTGACTCAAATGTCCATTCACAAAACCCTTATAAAATGTCTTAGACAACTCATCACTGGGTCATTTTCAAAACAACCAAGAGTATAGTATCTTCTATTTAACTAAACTAAAATCAGAGACTAGCACTGGTCTTTGATATCCCTAACACTTTGCAATTCTCTTTGATGTTATCTTCCTTCTCTTTCACCCAATAGTTACAACAGAATCAAGTTTGATATACTTAGCAATAGTAGTACTTGTCCTTCCTTGAAATGTTCTTTCATCTGCCTCCATGTGGCAATGTGTCATAGTGCCACTACAGAAACACTTAGTAATGAAAGACATACATTTAATTTTTTTTCCCAAGACAGGGTTCCTGTGTTGCCTTGGCTGTGCTGGACTGATTGGCCTTGGACTTAGAGATTTGCCTGGCTCTGCCTCAGAGTGCTGGGATCAAAGGCACCACTTTGCCCAGCGAAAGTCTTTAACCAACAACTAAGTCTGAAAAGCCAGGGAAGCAGCCCAATGAATAGTCTCTTGATGCTGGAGAATGCAAAGTGTAACTCCATGTCTTGGGGGTAATTTCATCATAAGACTCAAACACCTTACATATCTTACCTACAAGCACCTTGTAGCTTTTCTTATTTCTTCTTACTTGGGAATCTGAATTTCTCTCCTTTGCAGAAACTACTTTATTCCCTTCCCAGTATCTACTTTACTGTAAGGAAACAATCGCTTAGAATGACTGTATTCACAGCTTCCAATTTTCCTTAGATATTATCCATCCCTTCCTCTGAGTTAAGGAGAACGCAAAGCAATCAGCTTTGAAGCTTAGGAATTTATAAACATATCTAGATTCATCTGAAGACCTTGAAAATTATCACAAAAGCCAAGGCTACAAATCTCTTCTTGGAAATAGACTTCATCTCTTTTATCTAAATGATGGAATGGTGGTTTTCTACAGCAAAAAAGAACTGATTTCCTACCACTTACTATCAGTGTAACCTTGAGAGACTTAATTAACCTCTTTAAGTCTCAACTTTCTTACGTGTAAAATAAAGGAAAATAGCATGAAACTCCAAGGAGATAGTGTTTCACGAGAAAACACTATCTCTGTGCCTGGTGCACAGCAGACATTTATTAAATGATAGTTTCCTTCCTCCTTAACTATTTAGACATAATGAATAAGAACTGGAATACCAGGGCTACAGAGACAGCTTAGTGGTTAAGAGCATTCATTGCTCTTCCAGAGTATTCTAGTTCTGTTCCCAGCACCCACGTTTGGAGGCTTGCTTGTAACTCCAGCTCCAGGGGATCTACCTCACTCTTCTTACCTCCATGGGCACTCAGACAAAGCAGAGGCACACACAGAAATACAAATGAATCATTTAGATAGATATGTATGCTCACACACGCACACATACCCGCACACATCTCACTAGTATTCTAATATTACGGGGGCAGAAGAGAGAAGCAAATTTTTTGTTATAAAGAACTTAATTGAGAAGATTGTATAAAAATGTTTTAGGGCAAACAAAAAGGGAAAAGAACATATAATAGCTAAAAGTGAACTTACACTGAAAGTACCTACAGTAACCATCTATAAAAATCTCATAGTCAAAAACACCATAGTGAGAAAATATAAATAATAACCTTACTGTTAGAAATAGTTTTTACTGAGACTTAAAAATGAGAATAATCCTAACAACCACAGAATACAAGACTGTTCCAACTGAGAAAGAAAGCCTAAATGAAGTCAGTTAACTCTTTCTCCCCCTTACTCAAAGTTTGGTTCACTCACTTTCCTATAGATTTTTGGATTTTCTAAACTAGAAACAAAGTCAAGGAAAGCCTCTCTCAAGCCACATGGCTCAGCTCCTCACTAACCTGTCCTTGAGAAAACAGACTCTACAAGTGATCTATGGTGGCTTGGCCTTAGGGGCAGGGTCAGAGGGCATCAGACAGGATTACTACTGCTGAGGATTTCCCAAGCTTGGGGACTGAGCAAGTCTCCTAAGTGCAAACTTTGTATCTGATCTGACTTTGGACTTACTATAGCATTTAGACCAGTCATCTTACACAATTAATAAAGTAAGACTCCATAAATATGCATTCAGAGAATGAAAAGAGGGCAGCATTAACACATCTATCCTTAACTGGGCAACTGAATTGGATCCAGTTTTATAAATACCCACCATAGTAACAGTAGTTATAACAAAGTTAAAGAGCCTAGAACACATAGCACCTGTTTATAAAATAGGTTTGCTCTTCTCTGACCTTGGTGGTAGTAATCCTGGCTTATGTACATTCTTCATACACAAAACCAGTTTCTATCATTTACACATCTGATGTTTCCCATATGTTAAATAAGAATAAAAAAACTTAAAATTGGGGAGGGTTCTATTTGGTGGGGGTGACGGGCTGCACACTGCACACATGTGGAAGTCAGTGGTCAACTTATGGAAGTTGATTCCCTCCTTCCATTGTGTGAGTCCTTATCATGAATTAAAAAAAAAAAAAATAGAAAACTAGGAAAACAGACCACCCCACCCCAGCTGTTGCTGATGTTTTGGTTTTTGAGGATTTTTTTTTCTTTTTTTTTAATCACATCAAAATGGTTTAAAATTTCCCTGTGGCACTTTATTCTGCCAAATAGTATAAGCAGTAAATAACTATCATCTAGAAAGTATAAATTGCTTGAAAGTGGTTTAAAATGCTAAAACATCTGTCTGGAGACTGTATCACTTCAATTCAAGATAGATAATATGTGTGCCAGAGGGAAACAAAGACAGGAAAAAAAATTCTTCTCAAGGAGTGACAGTTGGGACAGAAAAAGGAAGGATGGAGCACACACTAAATAATTATTTAATTGGAATTTACCATATATATACACAAACATGCCAGGCCTTGTACTCAGCTCTGGAGAAACAGCAAGACAGATTCATACTCATGTTTCCTATCCTCCTTTACAGCCAACAGCAACAATATGAACCAATATGTACCATCTTCCAATTATAATAACCCGGAAAACATACATTTTAGGTGCTTGCATAAATATGGATATAAATAATTTTTGATAATGTATTAGTTACTTTTCTTGTTGCTAGACTAAATACCTGAGGAAAGCAACTTAAGCTTACACATGATGTGGTGGCACATGTCTGCAATCCCAGCACTCTGGAGTCAGAGGCAAGAAGTTCAGAAGTTCAAATTCACCCTCTGCTACCTAGAGAGTTCAAGGTAAGCCTGGGCTATGTGAGACTTCCCAAAAATAAGAGAGGGGGAGAAGACGGTAGAAGGGGACCAATATAAGAAATAAATTGAACCGAGGAAGGGTTCATGGCTCATGGTTTATATAGAAGCATCTCCAGTCAGGAAGTACAATGATAAAAGCTGGGGCTTGGGACACTGTCTAGTCTCCTGGGCTGAAGCTGTCCACATTCAGGGTAGGGTTTCCCTCCTCAGTTAGCACTCTGGAGAAACAACCTCACAGACAAACCCACAGATGTGTCTCCTAGAGGATGTAAACCTAGGCAAGCTGACAGTGGGGATGAACCATCAGAAACATAATAATAAAGTATAATAAAAGCTTATATAACCTTCTAAGCAAATAAATAGGAGACAATTTTCTCCTACTGCAGAAGAGGAACGGAGATCAGGGAAGGCTCTGGGCCTCTTAAGCTGGGTCTTCAGGAAGGAAGGAGGAGTTTATTCAGCAAAGAATGTTAATCAGAAGAGAAAGCTTTAAAAAATGTCACAGAAGTGACATTTTATATGGAAAATGGAAACCTAATTTAACTACAGCATGTAGAGAAGCATAATCCAAAGGGTGGACAATGTGATTGGCAAAGCCACCAAGGCCACTCCTGTATTCCACCCTGACGAAAGTTTACACCTGGATAGCTTCATGGTTTGGTACCAGGAGTGGCCTCATTACTGATCTGTGCCATACTAAATAAATGGTGGCAATGTGATGGCTAGAAAAGTGTGAGAGACATCAAGGCAAAGAGACCAGCGGTTAAAGTGTACTACAACAGGTAATCCTCTGCTACAGAGGAGAAATGGTAAAGACTAACAGAATAATAACGAAAGAGTCAGAAACAGACCAGAGGCCAACATAAGTGATTCAAGGTCAGAATTAAAGGAGAAAGTAGACATGATGGCATTATGCAAGACATGGGAAATAAAAGGAGAATCAGCATGCTTGGGGACAGATCACATAACAAGCACATTTCAGATAAGCTAAATTTGTGTTTTTATTTGCAGGATTCATTGATAAGCAACTGGAAATTTTTACTCTCCTTTGAGAAAACCATCCTTACTCTTTCTTTTTCCAAAGCAACATTTACGATCCTAATACTTACTACATATCAAGTGCTAACACAGATGCTGGATAGTCATACCAAACTGTACACACAACGTGCATCATGGTAACACAAGGATCAAGATTAAAATATGGATGCAAAAATACAATCCATGTGATTGCTAAGAGAAGTGTTCAAGTATGGTAAAATGTGATTTATGAGATGTTAGTGGGAAGATAAAAATGTTCCACTATTTGGGAGCAACAAATGCTTACAAATATATAATAAGGTTTTAGCTAATACATCGATAGGTAAGTAGTGGTTATAATTAAATGCAGATGGGTAATTGTCTTATATGTTTTACTATCCCAATAATATATTATGCTTTCTGGAAAAGTAATAGAACACAAAGGCTACCACTTCAAACTGAGTTCTATCTAAACTCTTTCAAATATTGGTAATATTCTATTCCCAACTTAAGTTTCTTCTCTCCTTTTCCATAAGAAGTAATTTTGCTAGAGCCATGTTTGACAATAACTTCTATCAAACAATTGTAGAATATTATTTTATGGAAGATAACTAATAAGTATTTTATCTGCTCTAGCCTTTCATACAGATTAACGAACATTATTTCTTAGTCCATTAATAAGCTTCATTAAGAAAAAGAGAATTATTTGATAAGTACAGTCACGGAGATATAGTCTATAAATATCAAAATAAATCTCAGTAAATGAAAAGGTTTTCCTTAACTGCTAATAAACATCAGTGTCTACTATTTATTTATTTGCTTTGTTTTTTCAAAACAGGGTTTCTCTGTGTAGCTGTGGCTGTCCTGGAACTCCCCTCTGTAGACCAACCTGTCCTGGTACTCACAGAGATCTGCCAGCATGTATCTTCCAGTGCCACCACTGCCCAGCTCAGTGTCTACAATTTTCAAGGCCATTTTTTCCTTTCCTAACACCTCACCCCTTGTCAGCTTCCCAATAATTTCAGTTACCTACAGTTATTATCATCAACTTGTCTTGGCCATTGGTTTGATAGGGATCAAGTACTCTCAACAAAAATCAAGAATGGTCATCAGGGACATTCTGAAAGTTTTGTGAGACCCTTGGAGGTTCCACAATAATCTGCATAAGAGGAAGGATACTTTGTGGATAGTGAATTACTGATTTTGTGTAAGACCAGTCAACACAGCAATAAAGAACCGACTCTGGCCCTTAAGATTTTTATAAGATACTAGTGACACAAAGTAGGGGAATAGCCAGGTTATGGTCATCTTTGTTAAGAACTTTCACTCTGTTTTAGTACAGGCTGAATTTTCCATAAATGAAGTCACCCTACAAACTGAGGAGATACTTACAACAATTTACCTCAAAATGTTCACCTTTTGTGGAAAACAAATTAAAAATAAAATTAAATTTCAAAAAGTTAAAAGTAAATCACAATAAATTAAATTAAAAATAAAATTGGAATGCCAATATTTGATAAGTCAGGGTCATGAACTCGAGGCCAGCCTGGGATACACAGTGAGTCCCTGTTTAAAAAATAAGATCCTGATGGCTTGCATTTGTAGCTATCACACATACAATTGCTTTGGACCGCTGCAATAGGGGAGCAATATGCTCACCTCATGCAGCCTGTAATGTATTCATGTGAAAGCATTTACAAATTCAAACAGCGACGTGTTACTAAGAAAATATTTACTTCACTTTTATGTTTCAATTAGACTACTATACTAACTTAAAAAAAAAAAAAAACTTTACTGAATCTTATATCAGGATATCACAGCAAACTTTTAAGAAGTCCTTTGGGGTGGCCAGTCACACACAGTTGAGCATTCCAGCCTGAGGCTGGCTACTGCAGAGGCCTCCGCACTTATATATTCCTACTATTCCTACAGATGGAACCGGCGGGGTGACGCAGCCGGTAGAAGTGCTGCTGGCCCGTCAAGAGTTCGATTCCCCGGGAAGGAAAGACCCCACTCCCCCCCCCCCGCCCCCCGCTTTCCTCCTGAATAACCTGTGTGCCCTTTGAGATCCAGATCTGGGAGGACGCTAGAGAAGCGCCTCTCCCTCCTCCCTCCGCTGGGTACTAACTGCCCCCGGGGTAGACTGCTTTCCCCTTAGAGGTCCCCACGGGTCGCCTCCAGGCTGCCCAGGGTCCGGGGGGCTTCAGTGGATGTGCAGGGCCCGCACACTCACCGCGGCGTGGTCGATGTCGGCGTCACGCCTTTGCGTGGACGGGGGCAAGTATTCGGCGTAGCGCAGCCCCTCTTTGGAGGCCACGCCGCCACCGGTAGCCATAGCAGTGCACAGGGACCCAAAGGACGCGCAGCGTTGCTACGAGTCTACGAGGTGACCTTAGGGACAAACTAGTGCGTGCGGGCTAACTTCGCGTTCTGAGCAAATGTTGAGTAGCATTGGAGGAGATATGACAGCAGAGAACCTGGTTCTCGTTTTATCTCCGAGCAGCTTGTCCCACCAAAGCTGAACTTGCTTACTTTTATTTGCTTGTTTATTTTGAAGGATCTCCTGGGGCTAGACTTGTTGAGTCATCTCCCACCACACCCACCAAGTCTGGGATTGGGAACTTATTTAGAAACTTGAGTTTCTCTAACACCTGCCTGGGAGAGACTCCTGGGTCCTGGGAGTAGAGACAAGCCTGTGGCTTCCTAACTTGACCTTCCCAGACAGAAAAGAGTGATTTTACATGTAAGTGAAATTACTGGGAAGAAACTGGAATCAAGTAGCTTGCAATCATTGAGGGTGATTTGGAGTTAATTTGAACATATAAAGACTTCCTTTATTATTAATTTTTAGGTCAAGCTCTTTGGAACGAATATTAGACAATAACTTAAGCTAATACGTTTTCTAACCCCTGTGCCAACTTGGCTGCTGTTTTGCCCTTTATATACTTGGCAAACCAGCTAAAAAGGTTTTTTCTATTCTTGAATTAAAAACTTTAAGAACCTATTAATTTATCCATGTAGCTAATATTATGTCTATGCTCAGGGCCTGGAGGAATTTACAATCCAGAAGGAAAGATTACACCAACACTGTGCTAGTAATATTTCCCAGAGCACAGGCAAGCTGAATTGACTGCAAAAAGAGGAAGAAAAACAAACAAACAAACAAACAAAACAGCATTAGTGTTTACAAAAGGAACAGCAGCAATCATGAATGTTTCTGCCTTTGAGACGACCCAGTAAAGAATATGTTTGTTTTCTTTTGTTTTAGTTTGAAGAAGAAAAGGAGCCAGAGATTCCACATGGAGATAAACACAAAGAATTGCAAAGGGTGTGGTTAATATTGGGTTAAAAGTACTTCATGACTCTTTAGAAACATGGCTTTATCCAAATTATTTTTTATTAAGATAATGCACAATGACTTGTGAGCAAAACAAATGAGTAGGACTGGAGCCTACATATCATTCATTCATCATCCATTTGTTCAATTTATTCAATAAATACTTATTGAGCATATGTCAAGTTTTAGACACGGTACTAGAGCATTGTGCCTTTAGCCATGAAACAAATAAAGTCTCCAAGTCTTTGGAGTTTATCGTCTAAGGGAGGCTAATGGTATATCCTAGCAGCTGGACCCTTGCAGTCATAGGCTGCTAGCCTGGAGCAAACAAGCAATTAGAGCAAAGACCCATGTGAGCCAGCTCTTTTTAGAACAGTGCACCTGCTCAAGAGTGGGAGCTTCCAAAGCAGAAGCCAGGAAAACAGGGGGCTGGGTGGAGAATAAGGCAGAGGAGAGGGCCATAGGAAGGACGGTGGGAGCAGTTGCATATCACGTCAGACTTTTGAGAGTAGATTACTGACTGCTTACAGACATTACTGTACTCCCTGCCAGTGTTGCCTTGCTTGTCTGCTTCTACACAAGTGGCCAGCATTCCAGAGAAATCTCATCCCCAGTGACTGTTAGCCCTCTGCCTTTGGTTCGTCAGCAGGTTCAGCCTTACCTGCAAATAAAGATAAAAACAAAGGCAATGAAATCCTTTTCTCACCCCCCCCCCACCAAGGATCTCTTCTTGGTTTAGATAGACTCACTTTTCTGGCTTCCTTGAGAATGAAGATAAATGTTGTTTTGTGAAATAAAAAGAGAGGATTAAAGAAGTCCACGAACGCCCAAATACAGGAATAACGGATATTTATTTCTTTGGGGAGCACTCACATGATGAAGGCAAATAGCTGCTGTGGTCTTCTGCCCCTGGAGGCTCAGGATCTGTGATGCAGGTTGCTCAAACCACAACCCTAGAAAGAGGCCAAGTGAGGCCCCTCCTCTTCCTTATGAGGGATCACGGCCACACACTGAAGCCACCCCTAAGGCTGTTACTTTAGTTCTATTGGCAGAAAAAGATGCCACCACAAAGAGGTGTGTTAAATTTCTATTGGTTTTCTTTTAATTACTTAATAGCATCTCAAAGACATATTATGTTCAATGGACCTTATAAAACAAAGGCAGAGATTGGTATATATTTTCAGTAAAAAGGGGTTTAAAATTTTATTGGAACTTTCAGTAAAAGAACACAAATTTTAACCTCACTGTGCTCATTTCCTTATCAGTACATTGATAAGCAGTATCACCTCCCCTGTATGCAGTAAATGGGCTTAGCTTTGTGAATATCTTAGTATGATGACTGTATGGGTTGGGTAGTAAGTGCTCTTCCAAAAGGCTTATAAACGGAAGGCTTGGTTTCTATTGGCCAGTGGATCAGGAGGACACTGAACTAATCAATGGATTAACCCACTGATGGTTTTACAATTTGATTGTATTATTGGGAGATTCTCGGAGGTAGGTCCCAGTTGGTGGAAGTAGGCTATGGGATTGAATCCTCGGGGCTTATAGCTTATGCGGGCCTGTATGGCTCTCTCTGCCTCTTGGCTACTGGGAGATGAACAGTCTCTTCCGACATAAACTCGTACTTGTTCTTCATCACTACAGGCCTAAAGCATTGGGTCCAGCCAACAAAGAAGAAGCTACTGAAACCATGCACTAAGTCAAATCCTTCTTCCATTTAAAATGTTTCTCTTTGGTATTTGTCACAACAACAAAAAGAACTTAATTAAGTAATTGCCTACAATCTAGTAAATTCTTCAAAAGTGTTACTATTTCTTTTTCTTAATTTTTAAAAATTCTTTTAAATTTTCATATGTGACTATACTGTATTTACTCCAACTATTCCAAGTCCCCAACTCTCTCAAATCTATAATCTCTTCATCAGCAATAAGTCCTTTCAGGTAACCAAGGGGGATGGCACCAACCTGTATTGCTTTAGGAGGATGTCCCTTGGATATCCCCCCAAAAAATTATTTGAAGATAAAATGGCCCTGTGTCCTATGTGTCATAGTTTCTCTATTGCTGTGGAAAAATATCTTGATAAAGACAATTGTATTAGTCAGAGTTTTCTAGAGTCACAGGACTTATGGAAGGAATCAATTTCTCTCTCTCCTATATATTGGGATGACTTACAGGCTGCAGCCCAACTAATCCAACAGTGGTTATCTTTGAATGGAAAGTCCAAGAATCTAGTAGTTACTGAGTCCCACAAGGCTGGATGTCTCAGATGGTCTTTAGTATATGCTGGAACCATGAAGAAGTAGGCTCTGAAGCCGATGAAGGAATGGGTGTGCTAACAAGGTGAGAGCAAGCAGGCAAAGACAAAATCTTCCTTATATAGGCTTCCAGGAAGAGGTGCAGCTCAGATTAAAGGTGTGTCTTCCCACCTCAAGATCTGGATCAAAACCTGCCTCTTCCTGCCCCAAGATCTGAATCAGACATGTGCCTGCCTACCTCCAAAGATGCAGTGGATTCACCTACTTCAAACCAAGCAGAATATCTCTCACAGGTGCGCCCTCCATGAAATGATTGTAGATCATTCCAAATGCAGTCAAGTTGAAGACCAAGAATGTCCATCACAACAATTTATAAAAACAAAGCATTTAATTGGCTTTACAGTTTCAGAGGGTTAGCCACGCAAAGGAATATTTTGAATTGCATGTAGTAGGCAGAGGGTCACACTGGGAATGGTGAGAATCTTTGGAGATCTCAAAGTCCACCCCCGTGGCACGCCTGTTCTAACAAAGCCACACCTCTTAATCCTTCCCTCGCATTTCCACCAACTGGGCACCAGGTACTCAAACACTTGGGTCAATGGGAACCACTCTCATTCATGCTACCACACCATCTTTGCAAAGAAAGAAACAACATTGAAAGCAATACAGAAAAACGCTCCACATGCAACACTAACCTCTAGCCTCCAGATGTGAATGAATACTCCCTCTACACTCTCTCTCTCTCTCTCTCTCTCTCTCTCTCTCTCTCTCTCTCTCTCTCTCTCTCTCTCTCTCTCTGTCTCCTCAAAAGCTACCGAACAGTATGGATGCAAAGGAAAAAATGAAAAGTTTTCAACTTGAAAATTAGATGGGATTCCATACTCAGTTTTGCATTAAGATCTTGCTGCTTCTTCATTTTAAAGAAAACCAAATTAGAAGCCCTAAAGGGCATTATCGTCATTGTGAGTGAACCTGAGGCAGAACTGAATCTGGGGGCCACATCCATGTCAACGGCTTTCATTTCACTCTCCAGACAAAGAGAAAGCATGGGGGCGGGGCCGGGGGTGGCCCGCAGGGGAGGAGACCAAGGTGTATGTCACGGCTTTAGACCTTCACAGCATTGGTGGGAGTTTTAAGAAAAAAGAAACCCATCTTGGAGCTGGGTTTGCAGCTCAGTTGGTAGAGAGCTTTCCCAGCACGCATGGAGCCCTGGGCTTGATCCCCAGCACCACATAAACTGGGCACTGTGGTGCATACCTGTGCTTCGAGCACAAAAGAGGTGCTGACAGGAGGACTAGGAGTTCAAGGCCATCTTCAGCTACGTAGCCAGTTTGAGGCCACCCCTGGGTTACAAGAGACTCTGGTCAAGAAGAAAAAGAACTGTGTAAGAGCATCCCCTGATGGTGATGAAGGTTCCCAATTTCCAAGGTTTCAGTCCTTGGTCTCTTAGCTCTGTTGTTCTTGGACTGTGATGAGATAGAGCAACAAGGCAGGAAGCATGTGGGAGATCAGAGCTGCTCACCTCACAGGGACCAGAAAGGAGAGGGAGGGAGGGAGGGAGGGAGGGAGGGAGGGAGGGAGGGAGGGAGGGAGGGAGGGAGGGGAGCAGATCCAGAGATAAGATCTATCCTTCAGTGGCTCACCCTCAGTGGCATTTTCCTCCAAATAGGACCCCCCTTCTAACACGAAGTCACCACTGAATTAACCCATCAATGAACTAAGAGCTTTCATGATCCAAACAACTGGTAAAGTTCTGTCAGCTGGCAACCAGCCCCTCAACACATAAGGCTGACAGGGTGTGTCATAGCCAAACAACACACGATGATGCGCAGTCAAACTCCTTTGTGTATTGAACCCACACCACTGACATAGAAAAATGTATAACGATAAATGAAAGAAGTTAGCTAGCTGGACTGGATTTAATTTAAACAATACTACTCCTCATTTTGCTTGGACACTTGCTAAAATCTTTATCTTCTGGAATACTGTTGATTCCACATTGATGGAGGAAGACGGTGAAAGTCCTTGCTGTTTGGGGGAAGTGGCTATAACAAGGATATATAGCTGTGGGATGGTTTCAGAGTGAACCTTACATGGAATTAAATACACACACACACACACACACACACACACACACACACACACACACACAAGAAATGAATGCAAAGGAAGTCAGTGGGGGATAAACCAAGCCAAAGCATGAGCAAATGTCCTCCGTGGAGATGGCCACTCTCTAATGGGAGAAAATGGGTATCTGCACCTCCTGGGTTTGTCTAATGGTCACCTGGAGCAGCATCAGCTGCTTGGGTACCAGCTACAGATAATCCCTTGGAAGGAGAGCTGGCAGCAGTACACATGAGTTGTTTTCTGGAGCCAATTTGCATTTTGTGCTTTGTTTGTCTGAGCCAAAACAGCATAAACTATGCCAAACCTGGTTTTCTGATTATTTTCAGGCTGATTGAAACTGGCACATGACATGGTTTTATCTAATTAACCCACATGTGGTACAAAACAAAACAAATTTGAAATGGAAAGCTCTTTCTGTCTTCATTGAAAGACAGGGGTGAATATGTAATTATTTTGTCCTTGTCTCTCAGCCACATGTACAGTTGTGGGAGGAGATATTTCCCTAATAGATAGCAAAACAAGTTCTATGGATTCTGTGTCTATAATTAAAAATGATTATGTTTTACATTTTCCTAAATCGAATATTTTCCTTTACAACATCTGGCTGAAGGAGAAACATGAGGGAGATGTGTGCTTAAATAAACAGAAGGGTGGTTCTCTCTTACCCATACATACCCTTCTGATATCACGTTTGAGAGTTTGTCTCATACCAACCGATTTTCCAATTCTCTGGACATCAACTGTGTTCTACAATCCAATTCTGACACTAATTATCCTAGAATTAGCAGAATTAGTGCAGACCCACAGGTTAAGAATTTGGTCCCACAAGATTGCCCCCGCTTCAGGTGCCAATTGCAGGTTCCAGGGTACCATCTGTAATTCTGACTGGCTACAAACAGGGAGGGGGCGGGTTCTATGACCTCCCCCTCCTCCAGTCTCATAATTTGCTATAAAGACTCTCAACTCAGTGAAGCTTTTTGTTCATCGTTACTAATTTATTATAAAGAGCACAACTAAAGCACACCCATATGGGAGAGATTCAGAGGTCAAGGAGCGGGGATGTGGGATGGCAGGGTTTCCAAGCCGGTTCAGCTCTTTGAGGTATTCATGAGCCTAGAAATTCTAAACTCCATTGTTTAGGTTGCGTTATAAAGGTTGCATTACATGGGCATGGCAGAGTACATCATTAACCCTTGTGTCCCTTCATCTGGGAGAAGAGTGGGCATGGCTACATGTTCCAATTTCCAAGTCCCAATTCCCCAAATTCCAATTCCTCTGGTACCCACAACACTCATTTCTCTATCCCACCTCATCATCATAAAGTCAGATATGGTTGAAAAGGAGCTTGTGTTGATGTATTAGTTACTTATTTCTGTGATGAAACAAAACATCTAACAACTTAGAGGTTTGTTTTAGCTACAGATTCAGGGTACACAGTATCCTGGTAGAAAGGTCATGGGGGGAAAAGCCTGGGGCAGCTCAATTAAGATCTCTTACAGACTGGCCTAGGTGCAAACCTAACTAGATAATCCCTCACAAGCATACCTAAAAACTTGTATCTTAGATGATTTTAGATTCTGTCTAGTTGATGATAACAGTTGCTGTCACAGGTCTCCTTATGAATGACACATGTCTACAAGGGAAATTTTAAATTATATTATATTTGCATCAACGTCTGTCTATGTTCGTTTTCTAGTGCTGCTGTAGCAAGCTGTGTAGCACTCATTTGTGTTAGCTCAGACTTTGCAGAATCCAAAGGAGCTCAGCAGGGCTCTATGTACTGTGGTGATTATATTATTGATGATTTGTTAAAGCTTGCCTAAGGATTCAGAAAGCAAAGCCAGCAGTTTTAGAGATAGGCAGTGGTGATATACACTTTTAATCCCAGGACTCTGGATTAAAAGGTAGAAAGGTCTCTGTTAGTTCAAGGCTACACTGACTACACAAAATTGATCCACTCCCAAAAGAAACAGCTCACACAAAGGTGATCTCAGCCCTTGGGGTCACACATCTTTAATCCCAGCACTAGGGAGGTGGAGATAGGAGAATATGGCTAGGCAGAGAGAGGTATATAAAGAGGAGGAGACAGGAATTCAGAGCCTTTGCCTCTGAGGATTCCTGGGAACAGGATTGCCATTTCAGCTTGGTAGAAGTAAGATCTACTGGATTGGCAGCTTTGCTTCTCAGATCTTCAGCTTAAGGCTTGTACGCCAATCTCTCTCTCTCTAGGTCTTTTATTTTTCCTGCTACAATACAATGTATAGTATAGCAGAGGCTGATGTAAAACTGCCTACCTATCTGGCAGGCCTGGTAAGGAATCCTCCAAGCTCATCTGGGTTGTTGGCAGCATTCATTTAGCTGCTCGTAGCTGTGGGACTGACTGAGACCTGTGTTTTCCTTCTGGCTATCAGTCGAGGCCATTCCAATCTCCTTATGCCCCTTTCCAGCCAGCAACAGCCTATTGTACCTCTTGTGCTTCAAAACTCTGACTCCCCTTTCCTCTCCCTGATGACAAAGACTGTTTTTAGGGAATGTAAGCAGCCTGTGCCTGTCTGAATAGTGTCTCTCAGGGTCAAATGAAGCCAGGCTTGGAGGCATATGAAGGAGGGCTGGGGCTGAAAAGCAAGACCTTGCCTGGAAAATCAATAAATAAACAAGCAAATAAATTTAGGAGTTTAATTATACTTACCAAAATCCCCCTGTAGTGGTGCCTATATTAATGTTTGATTAAATAACTGGAAACAAGAATCTTAGGGAAGGCAGCATTTAGAATTCTTCCTTCTGTATTACCTATGTGCCTATTTGTAGACCAAAAGATATCTATTGGATAATTAAATATAGAAAGGAAGATATATTTATGTTTACTTGTATATGTATATGCATGCATGCATTTCCTATGTATATCTTCTGGAAAAAAAGTAAATGATACTCAAGGACAATAAAAAAAAAGTGTATACTCAGCCCCTAAATCATGGTTCCTAAATACTGTTCCTCAATGAAATAAAACGTGGCTCAGTGGAGAAACAATTCTATTGTCTGAGGCCAGGAAAACTTAAGTCTGGGACATCTTACTATATCAGAAAGTAAGGGTGTGCTCAAAGGACCATAATAAGAGGATATAGAGAGCAGCAAGAAAGGGCTCTCATTGGACAGGGGAAAGAATAGTTTGGTAGCCAGTTGGATATTAGTAAGCTCCACTGTTGAGGGTGGAGTTCACTCTTAACAGCAGCAGGCCTCTGAAGGAATGAGATCTGAGTTATAACTCTGCACATTGGTAGAGGCAAGACATTCTAAACTGCCCAAGAGTTCATAAGCCACTATTATTAGTAAAGAATGAAGGCATATCACTCTCCCCACCTTGTAAGTTGATCCAGATGGGGCACTGGACAGACTGCTTAGTGGTTAGAGCACTGAAGAGGGCTCGAGTTTGCTTTCTACATCCACAATGAGTGGTTCAGAATCACTTGTAACTTCAGCTCTAGGGCATCTGAGGTTTTATTTTGGCATCTACCTTTACATGTATATCCCTCTTCCACACTCAAAAGTAAAAATAATACAGCTGTAACAAAGAGGAATGTCAATCACTTGGGCGAGAAAGCACTCTCCAGAAACTTTAAGAAATAATATAATACCTACCTAAAATTCTTAGGTTGGCATCATGGTCCCTTTAGCCACTGAGCTCTCTTAGCCTTGAGAATTCCTCACTTTAGTAGTCTCTGAGTTATAAATGTTGCCTGTCTTCTACTCTCTTCTCTGGGTGTCCTGTATGAATTAATCCAACAGAGATGAACAATGACCAGGGAACTGAAGGGAGTCCAGAGTAAAATCCCAGAAATAGCAATAATTTATTAGAACCCATCGAATAAAATAAAGATCCATGAGTCACTACTTGTATAAACAAATGAAAAGAGCTATTCTCCACTTCAAGGAGAACACTAGTTAATGTAGAAGGAATGGTGAAGTCTGAAATCACCATTTCATATTCATAAATGATTCAGGTGAAAAACGTCCATGGATGCTAAAACCACTGAGGAGCTGAATGTTTGCATAGCCTCAAAGTATCTCCCCACAAATTGCTTATCAGCTACTTATTAATTATTTAAAAGCCACACAGAGGAGAAACCCAGCATGTGTCATCTTAAACCAAGCGATTATAGTCTACACTGCCAATAACAGGACAAACTGTCACCATGCATTTCCCAATGTGATAACACTGAGAGAAACACAGCATCCTTCTGCAGGATTCCTGCCAAAATACATAGCTTTGTTTGAATCTTGATGAAACATCAGACAAAGGCAAATTAAATGGCCCTCTGCAAAGGCATTGGCCCGTGTGCTTCTAAAAACATCAAAAATGAATTCTTTATAGGGACACTGGAAAAATCTGAGTTCGTGTGTTAGATGGAATGTGTATCACTGGTAATATCTTGATTTTTATAATATGCTCTGGTTGCCCTGGTTATTAAGCAATGTACACCAAAATATCTAGGAGCCATAGGATGACCACACTAAAACATTTCGGGCAGAAGAAGAAACCTTGGAAACCCTCCTTGGGGTCATCAAGTCGGGCTTCGTGGAGTGTTGGATTTATGGCTTTGGTGCCTTCGAAAGTGCTGTATTTGGAGAGGAGCACTATGAAGATGCAACCATTAAATTAGGTGAAGCCACACTGAGTGGATCTTAGATTTTATAAAGAGCAAGGGATGGAAATATATGCCGAGAAGAAGTGTTGTGATGGCAGAGGGGGAGGCCGCTGTGATGCAGCTGCAAGCCAGGGACCCTGAGGATTTCTAGCAAATCACAGACACTATCCCAGGAAGAGACAACCCTGCCAGCACCTTGGTCTTTGAATTCGTAGCCTCCAGAATAGAGAGAGTCTGTTGTTTTAAACCATCCGGCAGCTTGTAGAATTCGGCCGTGGCAGCCCTAGAAGTGAACAGATACTCTGGGTCGCTTTCTGTTAGCTTTAGCTTCTGTGTGTATGATCTTCTAACTTGAAAATTCTGAAAGATCGAGTGAAACAGGTGTATTTTATATTTATAAAAGATTTATCTTTTATGATTTTTAATTGTGTGTGTGTGTGTGTGTGTGTGTGTGTGTGTGTGTGTGTGTGTGGTGTCTGTGTATGAGTGTGGGTTCCCATGAAAGCCAGAGGTGTCATGTTTCCTGGGGCCGGAGTTACAGGCCATTGTAAGTTGCCTAATATGGGTTCTGGTTCAAATGTTACACAATAGCTCTGAATTGCATCACTTTGAAAGTTGAGAAACAAACATTATTTTTTTTAAAAGATTTATTTTATTTTTCTGAGTGTGTGTATATGCTTGTATGTATGAATGTGTATGTGTGTTCATAGGTGCACATGAGTGAGTGTGTGTGTGTGTGTGTGTGTGGTTGACACTGGCTGTATTCCTCAATTGCTCCTTATTTTTAAAGATTTATTATTTGTGTGTCTGTGTCTGTATGTGTGTCTGTGTGAGTGTATGCACTGGTGTATGCCTCTGAGCATGTGCAGAGGCTGGAAGAGGCATCAAAGTCCCCCTCTATCACCCTATACATACTCCTTTGAGGCAGGGTCTCTCCCTGAACTTGGGACTTGTGCTTTATCAGCTGGGCTTGAAGCCAGGAAGCTGTAGTTTTCTTCCTTTCTTAGAGCTGGAGTTTAGGCATATACAGGGTACCCAACTTGTTATGTGACTGTTGAGATCTGAGCTCAGCAAGTGTTCTGAGTCATCTTTTCAACCCCTTAGCTTTTCAGACAGTTTAGATTGGCTGGCTAGCAAGCCCCAGGGATTCCTCTGCCTTTGTTTTCTAGCACTGGGGTTTTTACATGGGTGATAGATATCAGAACTCAAGATTCTGATGCTTGCACAACAAACCCTTTATCTCCTGAGCTGGTTCTCCATCCCCCAATAACAAAACGGGGACTTGCTGAAAATTCTGAAAATTCTGATTTCAGTCATCTCTTTAGAACACAGCTCTGCACTTCAGTCCGAATTTAACACCTGGTTTCAAGAAAGGATTATTGATGGTGCTCAACATACTGTTTATAAACCTAACCATATACTGTTTATATGTTGGATTGGTGTTTGTCTCCCATCAGCTTTAAAAGTGCATATTGATGTCTCATGCCCAGAAGGACATTTGAAGTAGATAATGATTGAGTGTGTGTGTGTGTGTGTGTGTGTGTGTGTGTGTGTGTGAGAGAGAGAGAGAGAGAGAGAGAAAGAGAGAGAGAGAAAGAGAGAGAGAGAGAGAGAATAGTCTCAACTGTGTTCCAGTGGCCAACTGTGAATATATGAGACAACTCTGCTAGGCATTCTTAATCAAAAGTAAATACTCAGACCTCTAATGCTGCCATCTGCCAACTGGACTACTGTGCTAGACGTTTTCCCCCTATGTGATCACCAGGCTAATTTATTGAAACCACGGGGGACTTAGGGTGATGTGGGTCCACTTTCACTTTTCACAATTTCATGCTGCAAAACCCATCTTACCAGTGCAACGCCCCTGCACAACAGCCACAAGAACAGAGTGACCTTTGCAGCATCAGCCACAACAGATAAGTAACCAGAAATACCTTGGAAGGAGTTGTGAAGGGAATCTCTAAGCAATTAAACTTGTCACCCCAATAATTTTTATATCCTTATTTTTACTCCATTCTACAGGAATAAGTCAGGTACTAACTGCCAAAGCCTATGCTTTGGGATATGATGTAAACATGTTTCTCTGTCAGTCCCTTGTATGCTACGTGATACCACTTCAACTATACCCTATACAACCTATCACAAGCAGCAAAGGAGAAGCCCCATTTGATATGCTTGCTTACATCCGCTAGGTCCTTAGCCTGATGTTTTAAGGGATGGCAGCAGGGTCTCCTAGTTCTTGTTGCTTTCCTTCTGCATTGTGATGGAAAACTGTACATCACCATGGCCCAACCTACTACTGGCTTCCCCGGCAAGCTGGAACCCAAGCCAGGGCTCTAAACACCCCTAGACACTCCAGCCTGATCCCTCAGAGCCTCAAACAAATTCCATATCCTGTGCACCTTGCTGTGGGCATGCAGGTGAAATATGCCCCTTCTGTCTGTATCTGTCTGAGGGATGCATTCCAGCCCTCTGTGGGTCCCTCTGATACAGGCTTTAGAATAGTCAGGGCAGCACTCTGTGCTGCATTCCTTGGAGTTCCAGCTGTCTCTCTGCTAGGTCTTTTGGGGTCATCCTTTGTGGGGACTCCCCTGCTTTGGAGTTTGGTACAACTCCACCCCCCCATTTTTTTTGTGAGATGAAACATAGTGAGCTACTAGAAGCAATTTAAACTAGTTATTCAATATTTGTTCCCATTTTTTATTTTTTGTTTTCTTAGCCTTCTAAGCTGTCCCTCTTTCACAGAACAGTGTTGACATGATCAGAACAATAAGCAAAGAACCGCTGGTACAAGTGTTGATGTGTGAGCCAGTAATCAGTGTTCTTCTGCCTCAGCGGTGCTGTGCAACAGGGTCCAACTGAGGCCCCAGTGAGTGCTTATAAATGTCCTTACCCAGGACTAAGACTTCCTCAGGACATTCTACCTAAAATCCCATACTTAAATTCACTTCCCTTTCTTTCTTCTTTCATTTTCTTCCTCCTTACTTGTCTTAGTTATCTCTTGCTGTATAACAAATTAATTGCCCTCATGGTTTTGAAGTGTGTGTGTGTGTGTATGTATGTATGTATGTGTGTATGTGTGTAGGTCTGTGTCTTAGTCTATGTGTTTGGAAACAAAGACTTGCTGTATAGCTCAGGCTGGGCTTGAACCTATGATTTTATCACAGCTTTTCCAAACATGGATTACAAGTTCTTGCATGCTTGGATTCATTGTCTCTGAGTTGGAAATTTAGGGACAACTAAGCTGCGTACTTTTTGGCTGTAGTCACAATGTCAGTTAGCTTCCAAACATGCAAAGCAGAGCAAAACAAGATGTGAGCTGAGGTTGTAGTCATACTGTTAGAGGTGAAACCTTGCAGGCATGTTGAATGCTGGAAGGAACTGCTTGAAGAAATGAATGCAAGAAGACAAGAACATCTAATTAAGACTAGGTCTTTTGGCTTTGAAACTTAGTTTGGAAAATGTAGGCAAAAGTGAAATGTTTTAAGTTGTATCCACAAAGGAAAATGGTATTACCTGCCATTACTTCCCTTTCTTCCTTCTCATTGGCTCGGTTATGTATGTGTTAGATGTAGATAAAGGTAAAGACTCAGGAACTAGAGCAACAGGACTGAAGAAGAGCAGGCCCTTGCCACTATGGAGATACCATGGTGGTCCCAGCTTGCCTATGCTTAGACTGGAACCTAAAAGCAAGTTTCCAGGCGATGTCGTTCACAGTTGTTTCATGCCTCTATTACTGGAGTTGAGCTCATGGGTTAGCTCCTATAAGGTGCATTGGTGACAGGATTTAGCGGTGGGAGATAATGGCCAATTAGTCCTGAAAGACAAATAATGCTGGTGAACATCTGTGATCTGGGAAGGCTGAGGCAGGAGGATTATGGGTTTTAGGTCAGTCTGCACTACAGAGTAAGTAAGCTACATGGCCCTACTCTGTTGCAAAAGTAAGTAAAAATGACACATACAGGACTTCATTATATGTGATATTAAGTTTAGCCTCTGCCATTTTCATTTATTCATCTGTTATTGATCACTTTAAAATCACTTTTTATTCTTTGAAAGTTTAATGCATGTGCATTGTGTATCTTGATCATATCCACTCCTCCCTCCATTCTACTCCTGGTATCATTTTCAATACATGGCTTCCTCCAAACTTTATGTTCTGCTAACGTTTAAAAAACTAATTCACTGAGTCCAATATATTCATGGGTGTAGGGTCCTCTTCTGGAGCATGGGTGATATTTCAGTGGAAACCCCCCACAAAGAAAAGTAACAATGACCAAGAACTCCCCAGTGAGGCCTTGAACACAGGGTGTGCTTTCCTATTTCATGCTAGAAATTTTAATTGACTTGATCTTGTGCAGATCTTATGCAAATACCGATAGCTTCCGTGAGCTATTCATGGGTCCCCCATGTCATATCCAGAGATCAGCATTTGAAACCCCTCATCTCCATCCTTCAGGTCTTGTATTCTTTCTGCCTGATTGTCTTGGTTACTGTTGTACTGCTGTAAAGAGACACTATGATCGAGGGAACTTATAAAAGAAAGCATTTAATTGGGGGGCTTGCTTATGGTTTCAGAGAGTAAGTCCATTACCATCAGGACAGCAGGCAGGCAGGCAGGCACAGCACTAGGCCAGTAGCTGAGAGCTTATATCTGATCCACAAGCCACAGGTAGGGAGAGAGAGACACACAGAGAGATAGACAGAGACAGAGACAGAGCAGCCAGAGAGACTGGCCAGGGCTTTTAAGAATTCAACGCCCACCTTTGATGTGGGATGTCTTTCTGTATGCTGAAAATATGTGTTGGTTTTGTTGGTTGGTAAATAGAGCTGATTTGGCCAATGGTCAAGCAGAATATAGCTAGGCAGGAAATCCAAACAGAGATAGAGGAAGAAAGGAAGAAAGAAAGGAAAGAAGGAAGGGAAGAAGGAAGGAGGGAAGGAAGAAGTAGGAGTCAGAGAGATGTCATGTAACCACTGAAGGAGTAACATGCTGGAGATTACCGGTAAGCCACAGTCCTGTGGCAATACAGAGATGAATAGAAATGGGTTAATTTATAAGAGAGAGCTAGTCGCTAACATGTCTGAACCACTGGCCAAACAATTACAATCAACATTAAGCCTCAGAGTGTTATTTCTTAAGCAGCAGCAGACACTACAGGTGGGAGAAAAAGACTCCAACTACACAGCCTCAGTGACACACCTCTTCCTACAAGGCCACACCTCATAATCCTTCCTAAGCAACTCCACCATCTGGGGACCAAGCTCTCAAATATGTAAGTCTGTGGGGGAAATTTTCGTTCTGACCACATCTCTCTTCTATGATGTTCCCTTGAGATGTCCCAGCTACAGCGGAACTCTCACAGGTCCTTATTCTCAGCACTTTAGACAGCTACGAGTCCCTGTATTTACCACTGCCTTCTGTAGTTATAGGTCTTTTCAGAGTTTGTGGTTCTATGTTCTAGTGAATATTGTCAATCTGAACATTTCACACGTGATTTTTAGTGAATACAGGTGCACAGTCATGCTGTATACCCAACAGTGGAGTGATTATATATGCAAATATTCAGTTGTAAATATTCCTTCATGTTCTCCTAAGGGTATATGATAATTTACAAGCCCACTAGCACTGTATAAAATTTTTTTCTATTTTATAGGCTTTTCTGTAATCGTTTTAGCCACATTGTAAATACTCATTCATTTTAGCCATATTGTTGAATAAGTAGTGATACCTCATTCTAAATTTAGGTTGCATTTTCTTCATGCCAAATGGAGTCCCTCTTCTTATGTTTATTACTCATTTCGGTGTCTGTTTGTGTAAAGGATTTTTTTTTAAATTTATAATTTAGCCCAGGCAAATGTTCTTCTTTTGTGCTGTCCAAAGTCTTTAACTCATTTCAGATTTTGTGACAGAGTTTCCCTTCTCCCTTAGTTGTCCAGGTTGGCCTTAAACTTTCTCTCTAGCCCAGGATAGAACTTCAACTTATGATAATCTTATCTCAGTTTCCAGCATAGCTGAGATTACAGGCTTGTGCCACCATACCTGACTTGTTTTAGCTTTTGAGGGTTGAATATAACCTTGGGAAGTGCTACGAACCACTTAGTACTTATGGATGAACAACGGGGCTGTGTAACTATGGCAGGTGATGCTCAACCTAAGATGGGGTCACATATACTCCAAAACCTGTCATTCATTAAACATATCCTAAATGGAAATACATTCAATACCTGTAACCTACTGAGCAGCGCAGTACACTGTAGATCCCCAGCTGTTGCCTCTGATGATCATGTCACTGACTGAAAACTGCTGCTCAGTATTGGAAAACAATACACTTCCATTCCCTATGAGAAGAGCAAAAGTCATCACGGTGACAACCTTCACAGTCTATAATCACGATGACAGTCTATAAACTGGTGTCCACTGTATCCTGGGCCAGTAATTAGACGTATCATATATCCAGTCATCACATTTATATACCATAAGTTATGCAGAACAGATTTCCTGCTTTCATGTAGATGCAAAGAAAGAAATCTCAGTTCCATCATGAGTTGGTTCTCCAAAGGAATTTGCTCAGGATATATGTGCCTTGACTGCCTTATATTGCACCACAGTTAAGTGACCCCAGAAAGCCTGCTCTAGGTCACTTACTTCAGGGGTCATGTGACTCACTGGACAGAGCCTTGAAGAACACCCTGCTTCTAGAGGAGAGAAGAGGAAATTCTGTGTTGTTCTGGGCAGGGACAGGAAGAAAGGCTAGGGTATCTAGGGAAGTGTTAACTCCTAGTGCCTTCTAAAAGCACTTTTGAGAAAGATGTGAGAACTGGTTCTGGTCACCCAGAGAACTGTCCTGCACTGATAGATAAAGCTAGAATCCCATACTTCCTGCAGACTGCATGTGACCTTGACCTAACCCTAGTCTTCTCACTTACACTGCCAGGAATAGTCTCACTGGCAACTTAAAGAAGGGAAACATATGGTTGGTTGGTTGGTTGGTTGCTAGGGAACATCAAGAAGAATCTTGAATACTAAGTCATGTGCTGAGCTTGTAATCATTCTGGCCTTAGAAAGATATTTTTTATAAAATGTTATGTGTTGTTATAAAATGCTTCTCTGTGATTTTTGTTTGGTTGGTTGGTTTTTAGTCAGAATTTCTTAGTGACCTGGAGCTCACCCACCATGCTAGCCTAGCTGCCATCAAGGGGTTCTCCTATCTTTGCCTTCCCAGTGCTGGGGTTACAGACTGCACTTGGATGTTTGCAGGGGTGTTAGGAATGGGAACTAAGGTCTATTTGCAAGTTAGTTCCTAGTCATCCTTCAAACCCCATCAGCAACAAAGATATTCTAAGATACTTGTGTCCCTTTCTTTGGTTAGTGGAATATGGATATGGCACCCAAGAAATTCCATGCTGAGGAAGCAAAGGCTAGGACCCTTTTGCAAGTCAGAAGGAAGTGTCTTCCACAAAGAGACTTTACACATCTGTGCTGACTTCCTACAGGATAGGGAGCCAAGAGCCAAGACAATGATGTCAATGATGGGCAGGACCACACCCTCCAAGAACAGCTTGTCCATCCAAACCTCTTGCCCTCTATTCAAACTTCATGTCAGGACCCATAAGATGGCATAGGGGGAGGGGGTTACTGGACCTATGCATCTGTCCTCTTCTCAACATGGTTCTGTTGACTGAATCTCCTCTGTTTTTCACTATTACTTGTTCATTCCATTGGGCCATTGAGGAAAGGTGGCTGAGCCTAACTTGTTGATGCTGCCAGAGCCCAGGCCTGACTCTCACAACCCTAGTAACAACCTTGTGGGGGAATCCCACCCCAAACTACAAGTGTGAGAACCTTCAAAGGTTGTGGGGATTCCTAAGATGATGACTTCTCTATAGAAATACAAGAGAAGCCTAGGGATTATCCACAGCAATGGAATTTCTGTCCGCTTCCAGAAGTTGTTAGGCTAGAACCATATCACAAATGGTGTACAGTTCCAAATGCCAAGCAGCACTGGCAATAGAGTCCCAGCTTCACTAGAAGGTGTGGTCATACGCCAGACTTTGTTTTTGGTTTTGTTGCTGTTGTTTCTTGCTTTTTTTTTTTTTTTTTGTCAAGTTTTAACTATGTAGCCCAGGCTGACCTCAAATTCACATCCTCCTGCCTCAGCCCTCTACCAGGCATTTCTATATTGGCCAGTAAAATTATAAATTCTACTTAGTTTATATTCTGAAGTGGGAGTGTTAAATTTAAAATGCATTATGGATAAAGTTCTGTGATGTTTTAGAAACTGAAAACCAAAAGCCTTGGGAATTAAGATTAAAAATCCTTCGAGGACAAATTTAGGTATTAACAGAAAGAATAAAAGAGTTTTGGCATTGATAGCTTAAAAGTAAGTGTCCATTCACGCTGCATCAAGGAACCATATAGGAGCCACTTTTCCATCTGTTAGCTCATTCAGCCCTTACAAACCCTGGAAAGATGGGTGAGCTGGCCAGGTGAGGTGGCTATGGTTTATACTGCTATCCCACAGATGCAACAACTAGGTCAGGAATGTCTGAATTGATTTTGCCAAGTCCCAACTTAACGTTTTCTGTATTTTTGTCTCCCATTCTTTCTTGTGTGGTCGCTTGTCCTCTGATATGCTTTGATATGGTCACAAAGACTTTGAAGTATACCATACTTTTGGCTTAGAGTTAGAACCCATGGGTAGTTCCCTTAAAAGTAGACTTTTGTTTTTTTTAAAGGCACATGTGTTTGGTAAAATCCAAACAGTGTTCAGATAGTTTCTGTTTGAATCACTTATCCTTAGTTTTATTTTTTTCTTAACCCAACGGGAACTCTCCAGGACAAGGTAGCTGACAGAGTCTACAGAATTTTTTATAGGGGAAAATCTTTCAAACCCCATAGCCAGCAGAGTACTTGGGAGAGCTGGAACACAGTGTGAGAACCTAGATTTGGCAGCTGCTGTCTTTCTGTCAGGTCTGAATTTCCAAAGAAATTAGCCTCCTGCCAGAGGAAAGTCACTAAAAGTGCATTTCTAGTCCCTTTTCTGCCTAGAGATGGCATCCATTATCATGGGAAGTGCAGGGAACAAATGTGCAGCTTTGAATTGCTAAGTGTGAGCCTTTGCTTTGTACCGTGGAGCACTACACTTAGTGTGAGCCTTTGCTCTGTACAGTGGAGGATGATATTTTAAGCCCCACTCAGTACATTTGCCATTAGTGAAAAATTAACAAGCTGTTCACAAATCTATCACCATAGAAATCATTTGATCAAGATCATGGGGGAGAACAGTAGAGTGATGGGTTTCTATTTAGTAATAATGTTGACTTTGGTAGGTCTAAACACTTTGTCGTTGACTGCTTTGGTTTTGGACAATAATTCATGGCTGATTGTTGGGAATTTTATATTTCGTGAATACTACTTGAAATTGTGAATTTTGTCAAGAGATACAGTGAGTGGCACATGACTTACAAAGTGTAAAATGCCAGACTTTGATGTGAAAAGATCATATTCAAGTTCTGTTTCTGCTACAGATTTGTACACTACCTGGAAAATCTCCCAGCCTCGTGGAATTTCTGCTTCCTCCTACTTACAATGAAGCAGTTAGGTGATGAACATAGAGACAGAATAATAGTGTTGTGCCTATTTATGACAATGGCTCTCGTGCCAGAGAGAACAATTGGTGTGCTCTTATCCCTCAGTAAACCTTTCCTGCCGGGACTGAGGTGATTTGTAATCGTGGCACTCCATTGTACAATGATTGAAGAAGGTTTTAAAATATGAAAGTGTCACAGTACAAGCATGTGCAATGCACACACATACTACAATGAAGAGGTGGTAAGAGATACGTGACATTTACATAACTCCATTGTTCAAAGTGGGGAAAACAGCTTTAACATAATTGCTACCTTGGATGTACTGCTGTAACTTAAAAATGACTTATTTTCTTAGTATGAGTGTTGTAAAGAATTTTTTAAGCCTCTATTTTTATTGTATGTATATGGGTGTTTTGTCTGCATGGAAATCTGTGTACCACTTGTGTGCAGTGTTGAAGAGGATCATAGACAGCATCTCCCCAGACTGGAATTAAAGACTGTTGTGAGTTGCCATGTAGGTGCTGGGAATTGCACCTGGATTCTCTGGGAAAGCAGCTAGTTGCCCTTAACTGAGCCATTTCCCCAGTATAAGTGTTGTTCCTACATGTATGTCTGGTGCAAAAGAGGGTTCCAGATCCCCTGGGGCTGGAGCTGGAGTCATCATGTAGGTGCTTGGAAAATCAGCTTAGGTCTTCCATGGGCTCAGTAAGTGTTCTTAACTGCTGGACCATCTCTCAGGCTTCGACTGTGTTAATTTCACTTCATAGTGAAGCGAAAAATTTAAAGAAGCAAGTTGGCCAGATGACTCATTGGTTAAAGGTGCTTGCTGCCAAGCCTGATCACAAGAGTTCACTTCCTCCAGAACCCAGATCATGGAAGGTGGAAAGAGAGAAGAGATTCCCACAAGTTGTCCTCAGTCTTCCACATAAGTTCAGTACCATGGTGGCTTATACAGCCACACATAAACAAACAAAATGAATACATGTAAAACATGTTAAGAAAGTTTTTATTCATTTTCAGACACTAAGACTTTTCATTGAGACATGTTCCATCAGGAAAAGGTTCAAAATGCATGCATCTAATAAACTCATACACACCAGTGAAAGGTTAACCTACAGGAACTAACTTAAAAATCAATCCCCTTGGTTTTCTTCAAAGGGAAAGGTATATGTGGCTATGTTACCCATGTAAGCCAAACTGAGAAAGGTTCTTTTTGGTTTGACCTTGTCTCTTAAAGCTCACTGGGCTGACTAAAATTGCTCACTTTACTCCTGAATTTCCAGTCATTTTAGAGCATTTTTCTTTGCATAATTTTTTGAATTCTCATTTTCACTCTGCTTTCTCTCCCCAACCCCAAACGTCTTTTGCTCATATTGAACTCATCTACCCAAAGGAATGAGTAAATGAGTATTTTCCAAGGACAGCGATACCTTAAAAGAAAGCCATTTCCTAAATGAATATCTAATTGGTCAAATTTCAAGCAGCATAACAGTTGCACTAGATTTTCGGTCAGTCTCCTGTCCTCTGAAATATATTCCTTCACCATTATTTGGCATGGCGGCTTTCCAAATACTAAAAGCCATAGAATCCTTGCATGAAAGAAAGTTCAGCATCATGTCAGTATGTAGGACAGATGAGGAATTAAAGTACTTGGTTAGAGTGGGGACAGGGACCCCGAGTTTTCTGGAAGTCCCCAAGCCCTGCTTCTTTTCACCAGACATTTCTGAAGCAGCACACGTGCCCAGCTACCCTGGCAAAAAGCCAGACCGACACACACAAGCACATGTATGTGCAGTGGGAGAATACACCCTGGAATATCCTAAAGCTTACTGCCATGCTGTCGAAGTGAAATCACAACCACGATTTTAAACAGACAGCATGGTAGATCAGTGAGGTAGAGGAATTTCTGCTTTTCCCATGGACCTCTGTTTCTGTCTCCTGTTTAGAATGTTAGCGTAGAGAATGTTTGGGTTGTGTGATAAATAGTGTCAAACAAATCTATTCTTGCCACCATTTACTAGCTCTTTGAGGGGGCTGTTGGGGTCCCCCTAACTTGCCCCTTCCCTTACTCAGATGTTAAATCCCATGCACCTGCCAACATAGCGATCTTCTCTTTGAAGCAAGCAAGAGTCCCCGTGGTGTTCCCCTAAGCACACATGACTTGGAAAAGTACAGCCTCCAGGCAGACCATGGTGGCCCTCTTCTAAAGCCATCATGGCAGCTGTGACTTAGCTGGAGCTTTCAGGTAGGTGAGGATGTGGCAGCCTCTGGACCATAGGCATTTGGGGTGGGGTAACTCTTCCTTGTGGGGACTGTTCTCTGGACAGTGTTTCATGTTTAGCAGTATTCTTGGCCTCTCCCCACTAGATGCCAGGCATCCCACCTCCTCCAGGATTCACAGTAAAAACTGTCTCCAGGCTTTGCCTAATGTCTGCTGGAGGCAAAATCAACTCTGACAACCATCGGTATGAATCATCTCCGTCGTCCTCAGAATAAGTTACAAGGTGGAGATTGTGACTTCATGTCACATTGTGCAGACGAGAAAGCCAGGACAGCGAGGAAGGAATGCAGAGGCTTATCTCTGCCATGGGCCAGCATGTATCTGTCATGGGCCAGCATGTATCCTTGTTGACCTCAAAGTGGCACAAAGGCTGACCCCGCCATAGACCCGGCTGCTCAGTTCTCTTTGCTATTTTATTTTTAAACTATGCTATCTCTAGTTTGGAAGGCTTGGGTTTTAATATCTACTTTTATTTCTCACACAACTGTCTTACTGCTGATAATACATCTCTTGCCTGGCTTAATAACCAGGTCCTTAGTTTTCTCCCCCTATTTTAACCTGCTCATCTTCCCAGCTCCCTTTCACCTTGGCTTTCTCAGACGTTATTTGAGATCTTCTATATGAAGAAAATCCCCGCTGCCTTCCTCATTGCCTTCGGTGCTGGTTCAGAGTAGTCCTGGATCAGCCACAAGGGGAACTGTTGGAAAGGCAATTCCTCAGCCCCACTCCAAACCTAATAAATCGGGAACTCTAGGATAGACACCTCCATACCTGTTCTAACACGCCCACCACGTGCTTCTAGTGTTCTCTGAGCTTTGAGAATGGCTGACCTACTTAACCAGTTCTGATACTGTATGGGGTGCATAGGAATCCTGACCCCTATGGCCACCACCTTCTCCCTCCCTATTTTATCACCTGCATTTAACTGCTTTTCAATGTTATTCTGTCACTAGTTATCAAACATGTATCTGTCTCTCTGCTCCAAGCACCAATGATAAAACAAAACAGTCTGGCTACTGGGTGGCCAGTTGCCAAGCAGAGGGGCTCTGTCTTGGGGCATCAACTGGATTGGTACACCCCACATAATTTTACAGCAGAAACCCCTGTCATCATGTCTCCTCCCCCCATCCCAGGTGAACTTCCAGGCTTATTTTGTGACTTATTCTCAAATGTCCCCTTTTCTGAATTAGAGGACTAGCTCTTAGCTTTCCAGTCCATGAACCTTATACATCTTCCTATCATTTTTAGTTGTCCAGTGGCAATGTTAGTGTTTGCTTACCTGCTTCCTAGAATACAGAAAAGGTGTCACATACCTTTGTATGTCCAACATTGTGAATGGGTGATGAGCCCAGCCACACAATCACACCAGAGTTATCTGGAGTATACAAACAAATAACAAATGATGCCAGAACATATCCTAAGATCTACAGAAGTAGTCTTGCAAATCAGTTTAAACAAACAAACAAAAATGCATTTCAACATAGTTGGATCACTGGAAGCTGTGTTTAGGGCAGGCATTTAATCCATAATTTCTTGAATGTTTAGTCAATTACTTAGCAAGGCTAACAGGCCATCAGCTCTCCTTAACCCCGACTTGCCTCTCAACTCTGTTGGGTGTTTGCTTTCTTCTGTTTCACTTTCCTCTTCCTTTAACAGCCAGACAACAGTCACAACCAATAAACGACCCCCCCCACATTGATTTTAGTTATTGTCCTAACCTATGGGGACTCAAGGTAATATGTTCTCAGTGCTGAGCCTCCAACAGTGACCTCAAATTAGGGACACCTATTTAAGCAGCTCCTAAAGTATTTTCAGGATTCTGGTCATTTTGTACCAGCTCAGACTGTGCCCAAGGCTTATCTTAATGATTCTTGGTGCTCTCTGCAGTGTTTCTGAGGCCTTAAGCTGGCTCACCTACAGCTAGGTAACCAGCTCCGTTCATCACCCTTGCTTCAGGCCGACTCAGCCAAGGTTGTAAATCTGCCATAAAGTCAAACAACATCCGGGTGAAGACTAATGAGGAAGTTCTCTGCTGTCCTTGAGGGTGGTTATAGAGAAATCGAAACTCAGCTGTTAAAACCGCTTTCCTTGCTCTTCAGAACCCACTCCTCGAGCCTCCTGGGAACCTCACCAACATCCCTCCCTCAGAGGCTGAGGCCAGCACTCAGCCGGGACGCTGTGGACCATGTACACCCACACTCGAAGTAGGGTAGTGCGCCCAGGGCCGGGCTCTTCTTCCATCTCTCGGGACCATGCTGGGCATGAGCGTCGCAAGGAGCTGGACTTGAAGCAAAGCCAGAGACAGAGTTTGGAGGTGCCAGCTTCCAAGGATGCTAAGATGGAGGGGCAAGGGCGCGCTGACCAGAGGAGGTAAGCATTCAGGAAGCTGCCTTGGATGCAGGAAGTCCTGGCCCCAAACATAACCAGACACCCTCTAGGTCTTTAAAGGTTGAAACCAGAGAGGCCACATATACTATCCTCTTGGGACCAGTGAAGTACAGCTGGTCCCCAGCTGCTCAAGGTTAAAATGTGTTCTAAGCAGGAAGGGAGTCATTTATTCTTGATCTGTGGTCTGTGGTTTAAGGCATCCTGAAAGCATGCTATGTATAGTATCAGCAACCCTCTCTTTGCACCAGGTGGAATGGGTTTTGCTTTTATTTTATTTTATTTTATTTTTTTTTTTTTGTTCAGCACTGTGGTTTGAAGTGCCGTCTCTGTGGATCGGAACTGCCCAAATGATTTTATTTTTAGTTTTCCCCCTTTGCAGTGACTTCTTTGTTGCAGGAAAGACAAATGTTGGTTGCTAAGGAACAGTTATATAACCTTATGACCAACAAACAGTAGAGTCTCTCTCATCCCCCGGCTTCTGAAAGAACCAAGGTTATAATACTATTCAGTGTAGAGTTACTCTTGGATGGGGCAGATGGTCTGGGAATCAATTAGAGATGGTGGGATTTCTCTCAGAGTAACTGGCATCTTCCCATGATAGAAGTTCATTGACTTCGAGTCACATATTTAAGTGGTTAATGATAAAAATCCATTTCCAAGCCTTTTTATTAGAAAGTATCTATTTAGATATAACCACTTACTTGTGTACTTTTATCATCTCACAAAGCACTAATCAGTTGTATCTTTCTGTTTTCTGATTTGATTGTAATTACTCTAGGATCTTACTGGACCAAATCACTCAGAAGGGGCAGTTTTCCTTTAGATCATTAGAGAAATTCCTGAAAGAATTGAATGACTTCCCACGGACTTCATGTGCATAGGTGGTAGTCAGCAGAATGTTAGAGAAGGCATTCCCTTTTAGGGGTTTAACATCTAAGGCATCTTCATCGTTCACTCTGTCAACTTCCTCACTTGTCTTCTCAAAGGAACTCATAACCAAGGGGATTGGTTGGGTGACAAATGGCATCTCTGTACAAACAACAAAAAAGAATTAGAAAAGTCTTATTTTGGAGAGAGAACTAAGAAGGCGTGTGTGTGTGTGTGTGTGTGTGTGTGTGTGTGTGTATGCGTGCACGCACACACATGAGAGAGAGAGAGGAGAGAGAGGGAAAATAAGAACAGAGGATGCTAAATGCTCATTTGTATGGGGAAGGTAAATTTAATCTCATTGGTGTTCAGCCTGCTGTAAGTTCATCTGGGCAATGAATCCAAGGTAGGGATTACAAGCATGGGCTTTGATGCCTGGTAGATGAGTTCCACTTCTGATTCTGTGGTTACTTGCTCTCTGAATCACATGCTTAGCCACTATATGTCTCAGTTTTCTCATTCATTAAAGTGAAACAATAGCAATCTTTAAGCCAGTATTCAGTCAGGGTTGGAAGCTGAGGGCCATGACGTCATTTAACAAGCGCTTATTGATGATGATGCTATCACCCTTAGATCGTGCGTGCTGGTAGTTTTGTGCCAACTTGAAAAAAGCTAGAGAGAGTCCTTTCAGAAGAGGAAACCTCGGTTTAGAAGGAGCTTCCACCATGTTGGCCTATGGCAAGCATTTCGTTCATAATCCCCCTTGATTGAGGATTAATGTGGGAGGGCCTAACTCACCATGGGTGGTGTCTCTCCTGGGCTACTGGTCCTGAGTCCTATAAGAAAGTAGATCAAGCAAGCCATGAGAACAAACCAGTATGCAACACTCCTTCGTGGTTTCTGCATTAGCTCCTGCTTCCAGGTTCCTGCCCCAAGTTCTTGTCCTGACTTCCTTTGGTGATGAAGTGTGACACAAGAGTTGTAAGCTGAAATAAACCATTTCCTCTGACGTTTTCTTTTTGTTCTGGTGTTTAAATCACAGCAATAGAAAACTAAGACAGAAATTGGTATCAGGTCATGGGGTACTGCGGTGCCAGAGCTGACCACGTTTTTGGGACGATTGTGGAAGAACTCTGGAACTTAATGCTAGAAAAGGCATTGGGTGTTAAGAGCTCAGTGAGCTGTTGTGAGAACTTAGAAGATAATGCTGAGAGCAGATGACAGACGCCTGGCTTTGAAGTGTCAGAGGGAAGTTTAAGAGTCCCTTAAAGGCTCTATTGGGGCATCTTGAAATTTTGAATTACGAACTACTAAAGTGAAATCTTTGCTGGGACAATCAACACTGGAAAGTAGGGCCTGAAGAATTGTCTTTGATTAAGAAGGGACCAGGATCACCGAGGCAGAATTCTCTGAGGAGCATCTCAGCAGCCAACACAGAAGCTGTGGTCCAGAGGTGGCCAGCACTGTATCTTGTGCTGGCAGCCAGACCTGGTAATGTGTGAGTCATTTATTCAGGTACCTTGAAGGCATGAAGGCATCATGGAGAGAGGCTGAGGCTTGGCACTAGGTGGCAGGGTAGGGTCCCCAAAGAGAGCCCAGGAGAGGCTATTGGTGATGGTGCAGCCCAGTTTGGTGGGTCCCTGAGCATTTTTGAGAAGCCAGTAATGCAAGAGAAGCCAAGGGCAGCAGTGGCTGCAGAATGGAGGCAGCCTTAGCATAGGAGACAAGCGGGGTGCTGTGGGGGGTGGGCACAAGAAGTAGAGATGGCTGTCTAGACCCCTTGGAGTCCTGAAGGTTGGGAGTAGGATCCCAGACGCCAAATACTGGACTTTTAAATACTGTTGAACTTTGGGTTTGCTTTGATTTGACTGTGGCTTGCTCTGTTTCTTCCTTCTTAAAGTAAAAAATTGTGTGGTTTGTTTTTTGTTTGTTTGTTTTTAACTTCACAGGAGCCCACATCTAACAGACTTTGGAATTTTAAAGAGACATTTGACTTTTAGGAAGACCAGAATTTTGGAGAGGCCAGTGTTTTGGAGAGACCGGACATTTTAGAGTCTAAAGTGCTTGAATTAGTGATGCTTGTGGGACTTTTAAAGTTTGGAGTATGTTTTATATTGTGATATTGGTATTAGTGACATCTTGTGGACAATAAGAAAGGTTTTCTTTAATAGTGATGTGTCTGCATATCAAGTTGACAGGATGTCAATTGTACTTGGAGTTTTGTGTGAACTTGACAGAAAATAGTCATTTGGGAAAAGGTAACCTCAAGCGAGAAAATGACCTCAACAGATTGGCCTGTGGTTAAACCTATGGTACAATTTCTTGATTGATGATTGATATAGGAGTGCTCAGCTCATTGTGGGTAATGCCATTCCTGGGATGTGGCTCTGGGTGCTATAAGAAAACAGGCTGAGCAAGCCATGAGGATCATTCCAGTGAGCAGACTCCTCAATGGCCTCTGCTTCAGTTCCTGACTTCAAGTCCCTTCCTCCAGCTTCCTGCCCCGATGTCCTTTGATGATAGATTGTAACTTGGAGGTATAATCAAAATAAACTCTTTCCTTTCCAAATTACTTTTTGGTCATCATCTTTGTTACAGCAATAGAAATATAAGACAACTAGTAAAAAAATAAAAGATATTTGAAATTCCTTAAAAATCAATGATTCCTAAGTTGTGGTAGACTACTAGATAGGATAATTTTTTTTAGTGCATTTAAATTTCAGTTATTGCAAATATTTACTATTTCCTGTTGGCTTTTATAGCTATTTTTACCTGGTGATATATAATTTGTCCCAACTATTATGAACTATTCACATAGATTTAAAGAGAAACAAAATCTTAGATAAACTTATAATTTAAAGCAGTCTTTTATTTTGCCTTTTACTATTTTGCTTGCTTCTAAGCAAATTCTACTTACAACTACATAGATATTAAAGTTACAGATTTCCAGGCTGATTATGCACAATTGTGGGCAATAGACTCTTGCCTGTGTTAGTGATAAAAGCCTGATGCTGTTTAAAAAATAAACAAACAAACAAAAAACCCAAAAGAGACATTCTGAAAAGGGACCAGCAACATAGAACTTTACTACACAGTAGTGAACTTTAATATGATATAGACACAAATTCCATTTACTATAGCATGCTTATGGTCTACTGTATATGAACTGCTATAGAGATCTAAAGATTGAACAGCAATAATGGAAAATACTTATGGAGTGCTTGCTGTGCTAACACCCTTACAGTAATAGGGGATTTCTAGCTCTGGACAATTTAAAATGCTGGAACAATTATCTATTTAGCAAACTTCATAAGGATTTTTTTTAAATCTAATTAATGGGACAGATACCTCTGCAATAATTACACAAGTAAATCTTTGTGTGTACTACAAAAGAAAGCCAATGCCTGAGCTAGTTGTGAGAGCAGGAAAATACTTCCTAAAATACAATATTAAACTGAGACTATAGGAGAATGGGAAGTTGTATGTGTATAGATGTTTACGTCATAGGTTGCAATGATTTGATTGCCAACTTGTCAGGATTTGGAATTATCCGGGAGACAAGCCTGCAGTACCACATGAGAATTTATTTAGATTAGATTAGCCTTTCCGCATGCCCTTGAAGGATTACTTTGATTAGGATAACTGAGGAAGATATGCTAGCATCATAATCTGGCCTTGGGTGTAGGATTGCATAAAAAGGAGGAGACTTGCTGAGTATCAGCATCTATTACTTTTATGTTCTTGACTGTGAATACAATGTCATCAATTGCTTTAAGTCCCCATTGCCGTAATTTCCCTGTTGTGATGGATTGTACCCTTGAAGCATAGACCAAAATAAACCCCTGGTACTCTGGATAAAAATGTCCCCCATAGACTCATATATTTGAACGCTTGGTGAAACTGCTTGGGAAGGATTAGGAGGTGTGGCCTCATTGGAGGAGCTGTGCCACTACCAGTGGGCTTTGTGGTGTAAACATTCCATGCCATTGCAGCTAGCTTCTCTCTTGCCTCATGGCTGTTTTCTCAACATGAAGGAGCTTTGAGCCTCTGCTAAGGTGCCCTTCCTGCCTGTCTGCTGTCATGCTCCCTGCCATGATGGTCATGGACTCTACTGTCCTCTGAAACTGGGAGCCCCAAACTAAAGTTTTCTTTTATGCATTGCCTTGTGACGTCACCGTCTTTTGTCATGACAATAGAAAAGTAACTGAGACAAACACTTTATTTCTTGAATTGTTTTTGTCAGGGTTATTTTATTACAGTGACAGGGAAAAACTGAGAGGCAAGTTTGTTTGCCTATTTTTTTCTTTTGTTGTTGTTTGTTTGTTTTGTTTTTTTCTTGTTTGTTTGGCTTTTGGAGTTTTGGACACATAATCATTCTAGGCAGTCAAGAATACCCTGAACTCACCATGTAGCCCACACTGACTTTGAACATGTGATCATTTTGCCTTGGCTTTCTCAGGTAGATTACAGTTATGCTTCACTACCTAGCTTTCGAGTAACACGTTGGCACTTATTAGAACCTATAAAAACCAATTTAATATTTCCTCCTCACTACAGTGCTCCAGATTTCAATTTCCTTTCTCCATATGATTAAAAGAAACTAAGTTTTTTTTTTTTTTTTTTTTTTTTTTTTTTTTTTTTTGCCAGTAGATGCTAAATGGCATGAAAGCATCAGGCTTATCTTCCCTGGAGATGAAGAAGAAGAACAGGATAGTGTATAAGCTTCTCTTAATGTTATGAACTAATAGTACATTGGAAAAACTCAATGATTGTCTTAATGAGCCATCTTCCTGATGGCTCAATATAGATGGATATTCATTAGGGGATTATTTAACTCAACTCCTGGATAAGGCCCATAAGCACTTAGAAAGTTTGTAATGTAACAGCCAGTGTTTAACTCTTAATGATAATGATGCAGTTCAATGGGCTGGGTAGGTACCTCAACTACAACCAGATTCTAACAGCAAACTAATTAGCAGAGCTCTGCTTCCTTGGGTTATTCTTAGAGTGATGAATGTGTTGGAGCATTGCAACACTGTGCAACATGTAGTAAATAAGTTATAGCCTCAAATAAGCTGAGTAACACTGCTAAAACAAAATAACAAGTAGTTCAGTTGTTCATGTACATTGGGTAAGTAATGTACTTACCTAGTATACATGGAGCCCTAGGTTCAAGCCACCAGCTACAGAAAAACAAAACCCATGGCTAACAAACATACCTAGAGATATCTCAAATGCTAAACCATGCATTAGATCTTGTACAGAGTGACATGAACAATATTGAATTTTATCCTCAAAATAAACACTTCGCCACCCAACAGATATGAAATGTGAGTCTTGGAGGATTACATGAATTCCCCACGTTTCCATAGATTTTCCTAATCAGTAGCTAGAACTCAAATTGGAGTCTTTCTACTGAAGTAGAAACTGCTCAGGAGCCAGGACAGGAAGTGACGTCAAAGCTATCTGTTGCCTTCTGCCCACATCAGAAAAAAACCAGTAGGTCAAAGAGAGTACAATACAGGAGTATAAATGTGGTGCATATTACATCTTCTTAGGGAGACACAGTTTCTGTAGTCACCCATACTTTGGTTCATGGCTGAGACATCTATACCAAAGTCAGGTTAAAAAGAGAAAAGAATATAAATTCATTTAGTAAATTGTATAGGCGTCTTCAGAAATGATGACACAAAGATAGAGAAATCCTATATATTGGTAACTTTTCTCATTATTGTGGACAAAATGTTTGACCAAAGCAACTTCAGGGAAGAAAGATTTACTTTGGTTCTTCATTTCAAAGGGCACAGCTCACGGTGGGGCACTTTCATGGCAGGTAGAGTATATGGTAGAGGCTTGTGTACAACGTGACCACAGACAGGACAAAAGAAATGCAGCCTGGAATCATAACAGAAGTGAGTATAACTTGCAAACGTTTGCCACAAGAGCCTTATTGCTACCAATTAGGCTCTTAAAGACATCACACATTATAAAACAGTGCCACAAGGGAGTGGAGAGATGGCTCAGCAGTTTAGAGCCCTTTTGCTCTTGGAGAAGACCTGGCTTCAGTTTCCAGTGTCTACAGTTACCATGGTTCCAAGGGATCCCACATCCTCTTCTGACCTTCAAGGGCATCAGGTATACATGAGGTGCACATTCTTTTATGTAGGTAATACACACACACACACACACACACACACACACACACACACACACACACACACAAAGATAAAATAAAAATAGCCTATAATAAAACGTTGAAAATGAATAAAACACTGTCACAAGTTGGGCACTAAGTGCCCAAAGCCTCACTCCCATAAGGGACATTGTCTATATAACCATAACACCTGTTTTTGTTTGTTTTCTTAGATGAACAGTTTGTAGCTGTGTGATTGGTTGGAAAGGGTTAGCAACTAATAATCTTATAGTAAAGTGGAGAAACAAAGGAGGCCTACCTGTACAGAGTCTTCAAAAGAGAGCTTTGAATTGTGGGCCTTACAACCTACTGACTCTAAAGGTTAGAGAAGTCTTGTGGTCTACTTCAAGGGGTTGAGAAAGGATGACTTTCCTGTTTCTGTTTCCTCAAACACTGAGGTGCCAGATTTTTGTAAAGTGTTTCCTGAATCCTATCATTATTTCTAAGTTATTTTCTAAACAATTTAGAAAAGTAGTTTGAAGTGCTCTCTCTCTCTCTCTCTCTCTCTCTCTCTCTCTGTGTGTGTGTGTGTGTGTGTGTGTGTGTGTGCCTTCTACAAATGATACACAGCTTGGCTTGCTCCTGCTAGAGTAGGTTGTTGTCATTGTATCTAAGTGATCTCAACTACATGGTGACTTTTGACTGAAGCCTACAATGAACCATTTGTTTGACATTGTGACCTAGAACATATATCTATATCTATCTATCTATCTATCTATCTATCTATCTATCTATATATATATATGTATATATATGAAGACATACACAGCTGAAAAGAAATTTCACAAAACAATTCTCACTACATGTGATACACTGACATTTTCTTTGTGTGTGTGTGTGTGTGTGTGTGTGTGTGTGTGTGACATACCTGTGAGTTTGCATATGCATGCACATACATTGGAGAATCCATAACAGAGGATGTTGGGTGTGTTTCTCCATCACTCTGTCTTACTGCTTTGAGACAGGGTCTCTCACTGAACTAGAAGTTCATTTTTGGCTAGGCAAGCTAGCTGTTGAGCTCGCTGCATCTGCCTCCTCTTTCTCCTCAGTGCTAGGATTGCAGGCATGTAGAACAATCATGTCTAGCTTTTTCTGTCTGGCCTGGGGATTTGAACTAAGGTCCTCATGACGGCAGAGCAACTACTTTTACCTACTAAGTAATATCTCCAGTCCCCATTTTCTCTTCTTGTTCATTAAAAATAAATTCATTGCACAATTTCATAAAGCATTAGTGGGCTACCACCTACAGTTTAAAAAGTACAGCTCTATGCAGACAAGTTTGTTAGAGTGGATGGAAAGAAAAGGCATTTTAGTTTGATTAGATCAAATTTACCTTCCTGTTTATGGAGGAAGGTATAAATTATGTTCCTGTTAGAATGAATTTCAAAATTTCTTTGTGCTAGCCCCTGCTCCTTGATGCGTTCATGATCTGCCAAGTCTTGGGGAGCAATCATTTTTGTTCAAATACAGTATCATCAAAAATGAATGGACATTTTTCAAAAAGCCTTTGACAGCTGCAACAGTGAAACAATAAATCAACAGGATGATGAAAGCCCGAAAACACATAATACCTATAATAATCAGGAGACGTGTTGCAGAAATGAGAGAAAAAGGAAACTTAGCTCAATTACACAGTGAGGTGACTCACTTCAAAGTCAGTAGAGTGCCGTTAGGTTATGCATATTGTTAAGGTTAATTGCATCTATTCAGAATGTATTTGAATCTGAAACAAAAGCTTAGGAGAAAAAAAAATAATCAAAGGAACAGACGGCTTTGGAAGGTTCTATTCTCTATCAGAAAATCATCTGTGACAGCTCCTTTGTTCTTTGATGTTTGTAGTTTCCCCTCCAAATGGAAAGATTAAAAAGCAATCTATTAAAGTAATGTGGAAAAATGCAAGATATTTTCCATCATTGAAACAAAGGCTAGAGCAGGGTGTGGCGGTTCATATCTTAGCATTTGGAACACTGAGGCAGGAGGATCATTAGTTAAAGTCCAATCTGGACTATATAGGTGGGAAGAGATCTTATAAAGACAGACAGACATAAAGGAGAAAAAAGGGAAAGAACCAGTATGCTTGTTAGTTCCAATGTTAAGAGATGGTGGTAAATCTATTATTCCCGTTATTTTTATTTTAAATCTTTTTGCTTTTTTAAGATAGGGTCTTGTATAATCCAGGCTGTCCCCCAACTCCATGAAACTCAGCATCCTCCTATCTCTGCCTCTCAAGTGCTGGTATTAATCCTTTCTATAGTAATAACCCCTACCTCCAGACCGTGAGACATACCCTATGACAACATACTCAGACTTCTTAATGATGCCTGTCATTGAAGGAAGGAGATCAAGGGAATGACCCTAGATTAACAGTCTGCAGAGACAAATGAGTTTCGTGCTGATTCCAGGATGAGGTGGGAATAGGGAGAATTTCAATGGCACAATTTTGAAATATGAATATAATTAGGTAAATTCCTTGGGTATGATAATGTTTTTATGTATAAATAGGATAATTTTTTTTCTTGGAGGTACTTGCTATAGTGTTTAGGGGTTATAAATCATGACCTTGCTGTTTAATTTTATGGTTCTTAACAACAACTTAAAACCAAAATAAGAAAGGAGGTGAGATAAATAGATATGTAAAGCATCCAGACTGATGACTTCAAGTGGTTTTATTTTACTAAAGTTTCTTGTTAGGCTCTCTCTCTCTCTCTCTCTCTCTCTCTCTCTCTCTCTCTCTCTCTCTCTCTCTCTCTCTCTCTGTGTGTGTGTGTGTGTGTGTGTGTATGGTGAGGGGTGAAACCCATGCCCAGGAACACTGGAAAACACTGCCCATGAGATTAACCCCTACCCCAGCCCAAGGCTCCTCAAGAGTTTAAAACAAGCAGCTGGGAAAAAGTAATACTTGGTGACATCCTAAAGCTTGCTTTGTTTCTCTGCTTCTTTTTCCCTTTTCTCTTTTGGAACCCAGAGGACTTATAAGAAGGTTTGTCACAGAACTATGGACTTAGGGTTTTGCAGTTTACTGTAGGTCTATTAAATCTCAATAAGTGAAGGGGCAAGGCTGCACTGCTTTTTACAGGGGAGTACTATCAGCCATTCTTTAAAGACAGCTTTCTCAGCACCATTTTATTTCATGCAGTGGGTCTTGTTACTTCTGTGACACATAGAAAATAATTTAAAAAGCCTGTGACAGATGTTAGAGGGAAGAGCCACGACCACAGTTGTGAGAAGAATTTAGAAAAAAAACTATGTATATTTATGAGAAAGATACAGAAAGGGATTTATTAATAGCATGAGAAGGAGATAGACTAGTGATAGATGAGTTTTGTTTAGGTTTTTCCTACAAAATATGCCAGAATGTAGCTAGACTTGGGCTAGTACAAATACTTGGTAATTATAGTAGAACATTTTTTCTTTTTCTTTCTTCCTTCCTTCCTTCCTTCCTTCCTTCCTTCCTTCCTTCCTTCCTTTCTTCCTTCCTTCCTTCCTTTCTTTCTTCCTTCCTTCCTTCCTCCCTTCCTTCCTTCCTTTCTTTCTTCCTTCCTTCCTTCCTCCCTTCTTCCCTTCTTTCCTTCCTCTTCTCCCTCCCTCCCTCTTTCTCTCCCTCTCTCATACTCTCTTTCTCTCCCCCCTCTTTGGCTTTTTGAGACAGGGTTTCTCTGTGTCACTTTGGAACCTATCCTGGACTCACTCTGTAGACCAGGTTAGCTTCAATTCACAGAGATCTGCTTCCCAAGTGATGGGATTAAATGTGTGTGCCAATACCACCTGGCTTGTTGCTTTTTTTTTAAATTAAAAAAACGTAAGAGATTGTGTGAGCATCTGTGTGTGTGTGTGCGTGTGTATGTGTGTGTGTGTGTGTGTGTGTGTGTAAATCACATGTGTGCAGGTACCCCTGGAGATGAAAGAGGGCACCAGATCCCCTGGAGCTGGAATTACAGGCAGTCGTGGGCCACTGCATATGAGTGCTGAGAACCAAAACCACTTCCCTGGCTCCTGTTACTTTCTGATATTGTTGTTTTTAATGAAATTTATCATCATGGTATGTGGATGCGTGTATTGCATGTGTGTGTTGTGTGGCACAAACTTGCCATGGCACATGTTTGGAGGTCTGGAACACTTTTGGTAGTTTTCTCTTTCCACTGTGGATGACAGGAACCAAGCTCACCTTGTCAAGTTTATGTGGCCAACACCTTTACCCACAGACCCATCTTTTTTTGGACCCTGAAATTATCTGAAACATTTTCTTTTAAACCTATGAAGTGGATAATTGTCTCCACTTTAGAAATGGGGAGGGGAATAGAGCAACTAAGTGGTTTGCTCGAAGTCATTAATAAGGGAGTAGTGGGGTGAGATCGGAAGCCAGGCAGTGCGATGCTAGATCAGCACCAATGTGGTAGCTTTGTAGTCAAAGGGGAGACTCACGATTTGAGCATCAGCTTTCACCTCGGCCCTTCCAGGAAGGGAAATGCAAGCCAAAGCTTAATCTGTCCATACCCAGGTAAAAGCATGGTCCTACAAGTCTTTCTCAATACTTCTACTAATCTGCCAGGATCGCAAATTAATTATGTGGTCACACTTATCTATGAAGGCTGGAGATGGTAGGCTTTTAGCCAGGCACATTGCCAACCTGGATGGTTCGGGAGTGCTGTTAGGAGGAAGTGAAAATGCACCGTGGCAGAAGCCAACAGTTTGAAAGCTGAGGAGAATCAGGCAGAAGAGTGGAGACCAAGCATATGATCCAGATCTTTGGCAAAGCAAGTGGAGGACCAGTCAATGGAAGAAAATCTAAGTGAGGTCATATACCTGGTGCCAAGTACTGATCCCAGAGGACTGTTAGGATCTTCTGGACTGTGCTCCGTGGATAGAGTTGTTTTGTACAAACTATAAGGCTTTTTATAACAGTGAATGTTTGAAACAAACAAAATAAAGAGATGTTAAATTAGGACATACTATGGAGTCATTTAGCATTAAGTATGATATGTGTATAATTTAATGGAGAAACCACTTAAAATGGAAAATGAGATAGAAAAAATATACTTTAAATATGATTACAAACTATGTAGAGAATATAGCTGGGTGTGCTGATACATACCTGTAATCCTAGTACTTGGGAGTTTGATGCAGGAGGATGATGCTGAGTTTGAGGCCATCCTGAACTACTAGGTAAGTATGAAGCCAAGGTTGAAAAAAATGACAATATTTTATCTCAAATAAAAAAAAACAAAACAAAATAAAAAAACAAAAAGTAGAGAGCATAGATTAAATGGAAATTCAGCCACATAAAACAATAATTGCAATCTTTAAGAAGTGGGATTTGGGTAACTTTTAAAGTTATTGTTTTTACATTGCCTTATGTATGACTTTCAAAATTAAAAGTAAGAATTTCAGTCTGAAGTATTCTTTATATGAGCTGAAATAGCCATTGCTAGATGTTGGGATTCTGGTTTTATGTGCTAGAAGTAACATTTGAAGAGTCTTAAGTTTAAGTTGAATGAAAATAAAAGGGAGAAAATACATAGAATATTTGACATGTAAATAGCTGTGGGGCAGTTGTCATCCTGCTCCAACTGAGTTATCCTTTAGAAGACAGCTGTGGTGGTTTGAAAGAAAATGGCCGCCACAGGGAGTGGCTTTGTTGGAGTTGGTGTAGCCTTGTGGGAAATGTGTCACTTTGGGGTGAGCTTTGAAGTCTCCTATGTTCAAGCCAAGCCCAATGTGGCTCAGAGTTCTTCCTGTTGCTTTTGGATCAATATGTAGAACTCTTAACTCCTCCTCCAGCACCAGGTCTGTCTGCATGCCACCATGTCTCATGATGCTAATGGACTGAACCTTTGAAACTGTAAGACACCCCAATTAAATGTTTTCCTTTATAAGAGTTGCTGTGGTCATAGTGTCTCTTCACAGCAGTAGAAACCCTAACTAAAACAACAGCCTTTTCCCAGTTTCCTTCTCTCTTCAACCTTTAACTTGAGATTCTCATTTTTTGTATTTTTGTTGTTGCTGTTGACTTCTTTTTGGAGGGGATAATTTTGCTGTATTTCCTAACTAGTGTTGAAGTCCTTGGCTGAAGTGATTATCCAGCCTCCTGAGGACCTGAGACTTAACTCATATACTACTTTGGCCAACAAACCCATGCTGCTTCTAGGGTTGCCAATCTAACTGGAACCTTGGGAAGCAGGTACACTATTTCCAAGGCCAGATGTTCTGTGGCCCACTGTAACAATGGTAGATTAGTAGGAAGTGATGGCACAAACGAGATATCCAGGCTCTGGAGAAGCTGTGGCAGGAGAATTGAGAGGTCAAGGCCAGGCTGAGTTACATCCTGAGACCCTGATTTATAAAACCAAGAAAAACTCAAGTATAGCATGCCTTGGCTGCAAGGAAAACATACCGGGGACTTAGCACTCACCATGTTGCTCCCATAGGACCTCAGGCCACAACACTGATGTGAGAAAGTTGCTGGTAGGTTGTACTCAGAGGAGTCTCTGACCTGGAATCTCATGTCTTCTGTCAGTGACCAGAAAGGAGAAATGGGCTAGTTTCTTAGCTTATAATAGTCACATCAAAATCCAAGACCTGACACCCATCTTCTGAAAACACAAATTTCTTCTCATTTTCCCCAAGAAAGCAATTGTATACATTTTATAAGTTTACCTACCGATCTTGTCCCAGTCTTGTCTTGGTTTCTGGCCTCTCAAAGACGGAAGATCTGTACAGTATTAACATTTTGTTTTCACGAAGGTTCTTTGTCTCTTTAGTGTCAACTATTTTTGTTAGCTTTCTTTTTTTCATGCATAGCATTTATGGCATATGTTTTTAAGTGAAGCAATGTAATGCCTCTTGCCCGCCCTTTGTAACTGCCTTTTAACTGCCCAGCTTGTCTCAGCTAAATTAGTATTATAGGCATAAATATATATCAAACCATTAGCTTCTAGTAGGTTGTGTTTTTCAAATTTGTGTCAGCTGGTCATATCTTATCAAGACACGAGAATCCTAGGCCATGTATTTATGAGCATGCAAAACACATAAAATAAAAATAAAAATGTAAAATAGTGAAAATAATAAACTTTATATCACCACACTGAAGGGCATATAACAAAACCGACACCGAATCCCATGAAACTATCCAGTGCCTTCATCCCCCAGTCATCCCCCATTGCCAATTGTATCTGAGAGTTAAGATTTTCTTGAACTATGAGAAAGAGTCACTGGGGAAACTGAGGTTCACTTTTGGGGTCCTTAATCTCATTAATAAAAGAACTTAGGAATGGACTCAAAAGGAAGTTCAGGGCAATGTTTCTAGAGTTTAAGAGTAAAACATAGTCCAGGTAAAGTGACAGTCATGACAGCTGCTGGGGGGATGGAGGGGAAGTCATACCTGACAAGTTATACGTGGAATAGAAATAAGAGTTAATTAAAACAGGACCAAGATACTCTGAGGAGTGGATGTGAGTGAGCAAGCTGAGGAAAGAACCCCCAAACCTTCCAGGCATGGGGTGCATGGTTTTTTTTATAGTCTCCCTCCCTTTCTGCTTGTATGTTCTGCTTTTTCCTGGCTTTGTTTGACATATTCTTTGTTTGTGAGATGATGCCGTAGGGCTAAGAGCTTCCAGTCTTGCTCTGAAGACTTTGTATGATAAGACTTTGCTTCTTTGCATGCTAACATTGAGTTAGCATTTTTAGCTGCTATTGCCCATCACAGCATCAAGCCAGGTTTTGCTAGGACAGTGAACTCCACACATCTCCTGTTCAGCTTGAAGCTGTCTATTATTTCCTCATCTGTTTCTTCTTGAGTTTCTTCTCTCCAGTGTATTTCTTTCTTTCTTTCTTTTTTTCTTCAATCAAACCAATGCTGGTCTTAATTAGAAATTTAAATTACATCTGGTACAGTTGGTATACTCCAGGGGATATATGTGTGGAATACCTTTGTCATCTTATACATCTATTGCTTATTGATGAGATGTCATGACAATGGCATAGGAGACTTGTGTAACTATCCTAGAGCCCTCACAAAGGAAACATGGCTTGCACATCTTTTTCCTCAAATCATTTTTAAATATGTGCATGTGTGCTTGTGTGTGAGAATGTTATATGCACACACATGTGTGAAGGACAGGGGTGCACATATCTTCCTCACTTGTCTTTCTACTTTGTGTTTTGAGAAAGGGTTAATAGCTGGACCTGGGATTCACTAATTAGCCAGGCTAGCTTCTCAGCAAGCCCCCGGGATCCACCTGTCTACACTCCCGTCAGCCCGGTGGTTGCCTCTCTGGACTTTTTTACATAGATCTTGGGCATCTGAACTCACACCCTCATGCTTGCACAGGACGCACTTTACTCACTGAGCTGTCATCTCCCCAGGCTTCCTACGGCTTGAACAATGCTATAGAAATGATAGTTGTCTTTGTTTTCCATTGTTGTCTCCTGTGCCCTCCACTCTGCCTCACAGAAATGTGCTGCTGGAAATTGGAAACAATCTTAACCAACAGACATTTCATTAAATTTCAATGAGATCATTAAGGAAACTCATCTTCAAAAATATATATTTGTTTCGGCAACTAGGATGTTGCTTCATTAGGAAATGACCAGAATGCTAAATGGAGGCAGCTTGAGCTTGTCTGATCAGTTGCTCCAGAATCTGCTTGGAGAAAGGAACACCATGAAGCTAAAATGGCAAAGGTCTGTTGTGGGTGGAAGCTAATTGGTTGAGAACATTAATAACTTATACTTGCTATTCATGTCAAAAAAAAAAAGTTCAGAGTGAAGAGATGACTATTTTGGACCTATCAGGGCCTTGCACTCTGCCACACAATATTAAAAATAAAAAGCATATCCTCTGACTTAAACTCCTCTTCCTACTGCAAAACAGAGAGATAAAAGTTAAATCATTTGGTGGTGTTTTCTTATATTAATATGTTTTTGATTTGACATTTTCAGGCAATAAAATATTGGTAAGTCATTCTCTCACATGAAATGTGTATTACCAGGACCAATGTTAGGATTAGGTTAAAATGCTTTTGATTAAAATCCTTTACTTTCAGGGCTAGCTCATCCTTTCTCTCTTTCTCCCTCTCCACGGTGTATGGGTACTATCACCCACACACAGCATCCTGTGATTGTGGGCAGCCCTGTTCTCAGGGCAGTTCCTCAGACCTGGAGCCAGAGAGAGAGAGAGAGAGAACCCAATTGGGTCACAATACGTTCTGTACATTGAATAGGAGGTCTTTTGTCACATGCTGGGATTGACAGATGCTACTATACTGCCACCAGGGTTAGTCAGATTAGACACTGTAAACTACAACCTTCTGTAAACAGATTTCCCCCTCCAACTCTCTTCAGTAACTTGTGTAAGATGGGCTTGGAAAATTCACTGTAGAACATTCTTCGCAAACTCATTTACTTTGTCTTCAACTTGGCATCTTTCTTCTTTGAAGTTTACTGCTCTTCTGGGTTCTTTGTGGGTCCCCTCTGCTTGTACCTCTATTTATATCATCTCACCCTAGAACTTGTTTGGACAGTCTTGTCATTGAGTTATGTTGGTTTCGTGAATTGTTCCTAACTAAAGTTTAAAGTCAGTGGAATAGGTTGGTATCTCTGTTTGATACCTCTCCTGTGCCCTGTAAGGCTCTAGCATAGTAATTTTATTATTGATCCTCAGGTAAGTGTTCATACTGTTTGGAAGTATTTCAAAGCCTTGGGTCCAGCTTATATATTCATCAACAGATGAATGAATGAAGAGACACATAAACAATGGAGTTTATGAAGCCATAATGAAAACTTAAGACATTTGTAGGACATATCATTACTTATGTGTAGTCAAGCAATTCAAAAAGGGGGTGGTGGTTGGTTAAGGAAACAGGCATATTTTGAGCTGTCTATATTAAATTGAAAAATCAGCTACAATTAATTGGTATAGGTCAAAAGTCCCAACTTTTTAGTCTTAGCCCATTGTTTAGTTAATCTAGTGATTTTTTAGCATGTGGTTTACCATCTGTGTATTGATCAAGAATTTATTAATCAATAGATTTTTGTTTGCTTTTGAGACAGTGTCTTTTATGTAGCCCTGACTTGTCCAGAACTCTGTACATAGAGCAGGCTGTCCTCCAACTCACAGAGACCATCTGCCTCGGCCCCCTAAGTGATGGCATTGAAGGCGTGTGCCAACATGGATGACCCTTTTTACCTTTTAATAAAAAAATCCTAAAACAATTTCTTAGTGCTTTTGTGTTGCTATAACAAAACACCTAAGAAGGACAATGCATTTTTTTTTAAAGAAAGGATGATTCACTTGGTTCACAAGTGTGGCTAGAAAGTCTTATAACATCATGGTACCAATACCTATACACTGTTGGCTGTGGGAAGCTGTGAAGAAGATGAGAGTGGGGTAACAGGCCGGTGCAGAAGATCAAGCAGGTGACTGGCTCTGAGTTTTAGCAATATTCTTTACCTGATCCAGGCCTGTGATGCCCAACCCACTTCTGTGAGAATGGCATTAATGCATTAGTCCCACGTAGGAGCGGTGACCCCATGGCCAACATCTCTTAGAGCCCCCCTCCTCAACACCCCTACACTGGGGATTAAAAGCTTCAACATGGGTCTTGCTGGGGATAAACTACACTGGCAGCAGGGGTTCCTCAAGTGTGGTACCTTGGGCAGCATTGCAGTAGGCACTTCCTGTTGCTATCAAGACGAAACTAAAAGCTGAAGAACTGCTGGGAACTGAGGCAGATGGTCGGTCACATTTAGTCTGCAGCTGGGAAACAGAGAGGTGCAAGCTGGCTCTTTGCTTTCTCCTTCCCCTTTTTAAATTCGAAACACATTCAGGGTGGGTCGTCCCTTCTTAGTTAGTCTTCCCGGAAATGCTCTTACAGACAGGTCCAGGAGGTGTTTCTCCTAGGAGATTTTAAATCCTGTATAAAGACAGCGATGAAGATTAACCAGCACAAACCTCAACTGGGAACTTTTTCTTTTTTTAAATGCATGTTATCAAGCCTCACCCCCAGAGCCACTGAATCAGAAACTCTGCCCTTTAACAAGCCGGCCAACAAGCCCTCCAGGTGATTCTGATGTATGGTAAAGGTTACCAGCTGCTGATGTGCAGCACAGGCAAATCCCCAGCCTAAACTCTACATCACAGCCTCGGCACTGAGGATAGGGCAGCAATTTCGCAGTTGCCCTTTAAATCCAGCGCCTAGCATTTTAGCCCTAAGACTCTGTAGAATGGCTCACCATTGCATCACATGGAAGCCTCCCGATACTACTCACAGAATTGCAGCTCCCAAGCTCCTATGAAATACTGGCAATTGAGGAGTGGGAAAAAAATCTTTGTAGGGGTGAACAAAGACTATGTAACAGATAAGGGATTAATTTCCAGTGGCAGTCTCCTAATTCTGTATTCATAACGTTGTTTGCATGCTAGGCTACCCATACACCATCTGCTGATATACATTAGGTAATTGGGCACCCAGCAGCCCCATTTGCATGCAAAGGTAGTTACACACTTCACATTACAAGTCTAAAATTAACGTCCAAGAAGAAGCCGGCTGAAGGCTTGCAGCTAGGAAAATAATGAGATAAGGAAAAATGGCTTCGGTTAATCAGCACTTTTGGCCTCTACTGTTCTGTTGTTGCTAATTTGCCCTTAGAAATGGTACATCCCCAAAGTCCATTCGTAGGGATAAATACTGATCCACTACCAGATGCCCCATAGACTGCCCAGTCCTCCCAACTAACACCCACATTCAGGGGGTCTGGGTCAGTCCTATGCTGGTTTCCCAGCTATTGGACTGGGGTCCATGAGCTCCCCCTTTGTTCAGGTCAGATGTTTCTGTGGGTTTCTCTAGCCTGGTCTTGACCCCTTTGCTCATCACTCCTCCCTCTCTGCAAGTTTGGGAGCCCATTCCACATAGAGTGATACTCTCTTGGCCTAGGCACATGGGGGAGGGCCTGGGCCCTGCTCCAGATGATGTGACAGACTCCCTGTGGAAGGCCTTACCCTCCCTGTGTGAGATGTGGGTTGGGAGGGGGATGGGGGAGGAGGGGAGGGTAAGGGAATGGGGGATTGACATGTAAAACAAGTTTTTTTTTAAATTTAAGTAAAAATTATTATCAAAAAAGAAGCAGAAGCAGAAGAAGCAGAAGAAGAAGCAGAAGCAGAAGAAGAAGAAGCAGAAGAAGAAGGAAAGAAAGAAAGAAAGAAAGAAAGAAAGAAAGAAATTGTGCCTCCCAGGTGGAAGAGGGCCTTCTAAGAGCATCTAGGGTTTTTGTTTTAAACCTGTACTTATAAGATGGTTGCATTTATCCACAGCGTTTTCTCCCAAACTGCACCCATATGTATGCTGCAGTCTGTTACTGCACTATATTTCTGCTTTATGAAGTGTTCATGCTCTGGTGGGACCACATGCATTGGCTTAGAAAGAGCCATCCTAGGGCAGACTCACAGCTGGCATCTATGACACTGAACCTCAGCTTAGCCCATACTTCATCACACACTCACAGTGAGTCAGGCACTATGGCACAGATCTGGGATACATGTCACTGAAGCCCACCTTTGCCCTCAAAGGTTCACTGTCTTTTATGTAGCTAAGTGTTTCTGCTATCTCCATGTGGAATATTTTTACTTACAAAAAGGGTTCAATGGGTGAAGTGCTTGCTATGCAAGCGAGAGAATCTGACTCAAGGGAAAAAGTCCAGCATGGAGGGCTGTGGCTCTAACCCCAGAGCTTCAAGGGTGGAGTGTGGAAGGGGCAGAGATATGGGGAGGTGCTCTGGCCAGCCAGTCTAGTCAAAATAGGACTCCAGGTTCAGCAAGACATTCTATCTAGAAATACAAGGTGGCTGGGAATGGAAGGACACCAATGCCAACCTCAGATTATCACATACACATGCACAGTCAAGGGACTCAGTGCTTGCAAGGGTGCATACATATTTGCACCTCACCTGCTAAAGAAAGAGCAAAGATAAAACCAGAAAAAGGAAATTTTTTTCCCTCAAGTACCATGTTCACAGTGTCCTTGGTCCCGATTATGTTCAACCTGTGTCCCCAGGGGAATGAGGAGCTCAGGGGATCAAGGCTCATAAGAATCAAAACCTAAAAACATGAAACAGACTAGTTGTCTAGTCACTAGTGGGCTAATCAGTCAGAGAGGATGTGGCTGCATGGCAAAAGACTTAGACTCTTACACTCTTGTTTGTCTGAACAAAGAATGTGCCAGATGTCCCTGTGTTTATTCCTTTTTCTCCTAAAGGTCCACAAGAGGAGAAAAATCACTCTTAAAGGGATTGACTCACAAGTTCCACCTAGAGGAGTGATGTCCCACAGGAACAGTCTGCCAAGAAGTAGTTATTGATGGAGTTGAGCAAGAGCTAGTTATCATGCCCATTGCTTTATATTCTTTATTTGACCCCGCCCACCAGTCTTTCACCTAGACTGGAAGGTACCAGAGAACAGAACAAGTTCTTAAGAAAGGCTCTCTTCCCCAATACCTGTCAGATGGCATTAGGAAGATGGGCGGTGACTTAGAAGCCTTAGGGATTTGTCAAGATGATAACCACTGTTCTGTTCATCCCAGCACAGGCGCACACACCTTGATACCACCGAACGAGAGCCGAAGGCAGAAGATGCAGAGAAGTATGCACACGTGTTACCCCAAGACCCAATGCTTCTTGTTTGCCTTATGATTGTTCTCTTTAAGTATTTTTTATTTTCTGATTCACAGAGATTCATTGGATCTCACCAAGGCCTTAAAAATATCTTAGCAGTTTTAATTACACTTGTAAAATTATTCTATTGTTAGCTTTTCTAAATTTGTTCCTCTACATTAGTAACAGAACTTATGGCATGAGTGAGTGTATGTTTTGGATTTTTCTTGGATTTAAAAGAGCTTCACACCTGTTGTTATTGTTTGGATCTGGTCCCTGATATATCAAACAAGTTGGTGATATTTTAATGGTTCCATGAATACTTTTGAAACAAGCAACCTATATATGAAAAAGGTATTTGTATCTTTTCTGATATGTTCCATCCTTCCTCAATGAACATTTTTTTTCCTTTAGCCTCTTCATTTCCATACTTCTGTAACAGTCAATCTACCCTCCATGGTTTTATTTCTATAATTACCTTTTTTTTTTTTCTAGATGATAACCCGGATGGTAGGGACCACATCATAATCTTTTGCTGTGCTCTTTGTACTTTGGGCACGAGCAACAGGTTTAACTGGGGCACAGCAAATACAAATGCTCCTTTCTAATGCTTTAGCATTATTTTTAGTCGACAGGAGAGATAACATTAGTTTAATGCACAAGGACATTGTGAGCCTGTCCGGGGCAGGTTGCCCAGCTAGCTCTGGAATTCTGTGCTTTCCCTTATTAGGTTATTGGTAGTGAATTCAGTGACTAATGAGGACACAATGGCACAGCCAGAAAAGTAGTTATCTAAAGGGACCACACTAGACAAGTATCTACCTGGGTGGTACAGTGAGTCAGTATAGCAAATGATAGTGGTCTGCAGTGTCTATGGGAACTGCAGACATTACCCATAGTACCCCAAGGTTCCTACATCTTTCAGGCTCCCAGTTCAGATTTCTAACAGATTTAGGACTCAAAATCATCTGGGTTTTTGAAATGTCTCAGAACTTTTGAGAATTTTTATTAATGATCTTTTGGAACCATCCAATCTAACTGACAAATTAGGTTATATGCTGGAACAACAGAACTAAACCTCCCAGGCGCCCCCTGCTGTTCAAGCTCTGAACAATAAGACTCAGTGACTCAGAGTAGGGATGCTGCGGTGTAAGGTAGAGCCTCCCTCCCCAGAGCTGCAGCCAGCTTGGGAAACATTAAAAATAAAGCAAATATAGGTACCAGAATCCTTTGGGGATGTATATTTACCTGGATCTTATTGACATATGAATATTCTAGTTTTTGTACACATTTGCTATAGAAAACCTTTAGAAATAATTTATGAGGTTTTAAGAATGTCAGTATTGGCAGGAAAACTATATTTCTTGGTGTTAGCAGGAGTTTAGCTGTTGTTCAAATTTGCACCTTCTGGGCAGATACTTGGAAAATGCCATGGGGAGGGCTCAGCATTACTCCAGGTAAGGGGCGGGGCTGGGAGGTATCATCTGTTCGTGGATAACTTGTCCTCTGACTCCGGAAACTCACGATGTGCTATCAGCAAAGTTGTTTCGGTGTTTGGGACGACCAGGGTTCTTTCCAGATTCCAACCATTGATGACTTGTCATGTCTTACCTGTTTAGTTGCTGAGCAGGAGCTGGCAGATCTGGAAAGGTGGAAGCAACAGAACAGGGCAAAACCAGTCCACTTGGTGCCGCAACGCCTGGGTGAGTGGCAAATGGAAAGCCAGCACATGTAGGCAGGGTCGCTGGCAGATCCTGCTGAGCTCTGCCACACCTGCCTTCCTTCATACACCAAGGCTTGTCCCATGGGTGTGCTGCTGGAGATGGGAGTCATCTGACAGGAAACATTTCAACGTGCAGGTAGACTGGTGTTCCTGGTTTGATGAAAGGAGCAAATGCATCTGCCACAGTTGCATGGGAATAAAGTGATGGCTTAATTGGCAAATAATTTAGAGCCTCTTAGATGATCAGCTCTGAAGAAAGCTTACCTGGGGCGCTGCATATGCCCTGTCACAGCATAGTCAGAGAAGCCATCGCAGCATATTCATCACGGCAGTTAGATGCTAATGTGACAAAAATGAAGAGAGAGTCAATTTGGAAAGCAAAATGAGAGTGATCCGGGGATCCAGCTGTGGGTATAAAGATAGATGTCGCCTGGGTTTTCATGCTAGGATTGGGGACCTTTGAGCTGGCAGAGCAGGTGCCAGTGTGATGAGCTGTCTAGACTCCCAGCATGGAATTTCAGACCTTTAGAGGGGATGTCCCTCAATGGGAGTCACTTGCTTTCTGTCTCGACTTTTCTTCACAGCTGAAGCTTGGCACATAAAGGTCTGACACAGTTCCAGTTAATATAAAGATACCTTGAGTTAGAAGCCGCCTACTGCCACGGTAGTCCCAGAGATATAAGAGAAACATTAAAGCTAATTTGTAAATCTCTTAATGAATGGCGGCAACAGAACTATAACCATCACTGCACATACTCACCTTTAGCAGAACAAGCCAGACTTGAGGAACCCAGTCCAAGCCCAAACCAGCCCTTCTTAACAGGTCCTTTCTAGCAGTCTTTCCCATGATTTGGTGGCGAGGTAAGAAATTATACTTGTGTGTGTCTTTTGAGATAGCCTCATTCCAGTAATTACTGCTCATTCCTAGGCACTAGCCAGATTTGGTCACCTTCAGGATCACTTTAGTTGTAGACTCTTTCATAAAAACCACACCAGAAGTGAAGCCAACAGTTGCATCCTTTTTCCTCCAACTCAGGAAGACAGGACATCTGAGATGCAGCCTCTTCCTTTTCTGAGACAGGGTCTCGAAGTCCAGGCTAGTCTTTATACTGTGAATGTCATGACTCTATCTCCCTAGAATTGGGATTGCAGGTTTGCCATCTTGTGCCCAGCATCAGCCACGTCTTCTTGAGGACCTATGCAACCCTGGACTTGGGGCTTTAGGCTCAGATTCTCAGCATCTCCTTTGCTACCAGGAGTGCATGTTCAGGGTGATTTTCATTGAGCCTCTCCATCATCTTGGTATGAAACCTTTCTTTTCCAAACACAAACACAGAGGTGCTGAAAATTAGGGAGGCATCCTTCCTTAACTTCCAACCTCCCTAATGCAAACTTTTATAGGTTAAAGGGAGGCTGTAGAACATATTCTTCAAACTGATTTTTAGTTCTTCCTTATCTTTGGGGGCTGGGTACCATCTCACTTTGGAATCTGGAGAACTCAGTATCTATTGTTTTGCAGCCTTCACAGAACATGAGCAAGATCTCAGGGTTTACCTGTCAGCTCTGTGACACTATCTTAGGGTTTTGATGGATGCAACAAAGCACCCCAACCAAAAAGCACATTGGAGAGGAAATGGATTATTCAGCTTACATATCCACCTTGATGCTAACCACCATAGGAGGTCAGGGCAGGAACTCAAGCAGGACAGGAATGTGGAGGCAGGAGCTGATGCAGAGGCCATGGAGGGGAGCTGCTTACTGGCTTGCTTGCCCTGGCTTGCTCAGCCTGATTTCTTTATGTTTGTTTGTTTTATTTTTACTTTTGTTATTTTAAAGACAGGGTTTCTCTGTGTAATAGACCTGGCTATCCTGGAACTTGCCTTGTAGACCAGGCTGTCCTCGAACTCACAAAGATCTGCATGTGACACCACTGCCTGGCTTCAGCCTCCTATCTCATAGAATCGAGAACCATCAGCCCAGGGGTGGCACCACTCACAATAGGTTGGCTGCTCCCCATTGGTCACTAGTTGAAATAAAATGCCTTACAGATGGATCTCATGGAGGCATGTCCTCAACTAAGTTCGTTTCTCTCTGATGACTCTAGATTCTATCATGTTGACACACAAAGCCAGCTAGTAGAGAAGTATTTAGAAATAGTCAGGTATGTGTTGGGAGGACAGGTGATTTTTTAAAAAGCAAATTATAAAATGTATTAGCCCTTAAAATCAGTTTTGATAAAAAAATTTTAAAACATACTTAAACATTTGGCTTCTGCCATTTTTTTTAAACCCTTAATTTATTGCCTGTGTCTCCATCACTTAAAATACTGGAAGGATTATAGGAGCTCCAGAGAGTAGTGTAACAGTAGCTATAAAGCTTCATTATTCCCAATTCTTTTCCATCTTCTCTAACAGTAACAGAACAGTCCACCCAAACTGGCCTCGTGTAGCTTGGAAGAAAACCACCTTAAATGTCTCTACCAGATCAGTTATAAAAAACCTCAGCAAATGCAAATTGTTTTCATGTAACTTCTGTGACAGTGACAATCAGGAGAGCTGACACTTTTAGCAACTAAAGCACCAGAGAATTGTTGCAAAGTAGTCTTTCTTTTTTAAAAAGATGTGTTTATTTTTATTTTATGTGTGTGGGTGTTCTGCCTGCACGGATGATTGTCCACTGTCTTTGGAGGCCAGAGGAGTGAGCCAGATCTCCTTAAACTGGAGTTGCAGCCAGTTGTGAGCTGTGGTGTGGGTGCTTGGAACAGAACCCACATCCTCTGTGGGAACAGCCACTGCTCTTAACTGCTGAGCCATTCATTTGTCTAGGCCACAAAAGGAGTCCTTTTAATGTAAATGTCAAGTTTATGCAAATACTGAGAAGACAGTAAATGACAGCTCTTTTAGGCTGCTTGTCAAGCCATGATGCTTTCTGGCCTCAGATAATTTTGGTTTAACAGTGGGAGCAAACAAGTTATTGGAAGTCCTTGCCTTTGTATGTCCCATTTTCCTATTTCTCATGTCTGGATGGCTGGCAGCTGTTCTGGCTTCTGGTTCTCTCCTTCTCTCCTTTTATTCTCTCTCTCTGTCAGCCCCACCCATCCCTCTCCTGCCTAACTATTGGCCATTCCAGTTTACCTTTTTTTTTTTTTTTTTTTTAGACCAATCAGGTGCCTTAGGCAGGCAAGGTGAAACAATGCAGCACAGACAAAAGTAACACATCTTTGCATCATTAACAAAGACAGTAGATTCAAAAGTGATACACCTTCACATAGTTAAAGTAATATTCCACAGCACAAATAAACATAACACATCTTTACATAGTTAAAATTCTACAACCTCAGACCAAATATCAGTATGGACAGGGGAGTTGGTCCTAACCATGGAGCCACTAGCAATTGTTAGCTGCTGGGAAGCATGTGTGTGTGTGTGTGTGTGTGTGTGTGTGTGTGTGTGTGGTGTTCTCTAAACATGTAGTCCTTAGTGAGTTGACTGTTCTCCAGTGGGAGACCACACATCCAAGAATATATGGTCTTGAGGAATTTAAAAATTAAATAAAATGCAAAGTTGAGTGTGTAGGGTGTATCTGTGAAGAGAAGGGAAAGGAAAAATGACTATGATCAACACAAATTGTCTGCAACTCTCAAAGAATTAATAAAATATTAAGAAAAAAGAGCAGTTTAGGTTTATAAGGAGTACGTTTATCTGTAGTGTCAAGAATCCTGAGGGTTTGGGGAATTTTCCTCCTTGAACACAGGGCAGTAGAGGGAGGAGAAGAAAAGCAAGTGATGTATTATTGGCCATTGGCTTTATTGGAATAAGGAATAGTCATACTGAAGCAGGAGGAATGTTCCAGAATTCTTAGCACAGGCAATTGCTTAATGTCTAGTGTGGCCCTCCAGGCATGGTTTCAATGAAAACTTTAATGCTTATTGACAGAAAACCCTAGTGTTCCTACCCTAGGAACCTAGAACAAGGTCTCATCTTTCTCATCTTTCCATCCATCCATTATCTTCTGAGTGGCCGCCAGTTGGAGAACTTGGGCTGTGTGTGTTCTGATGTCCTGGGGGATGAAAATGTTAGATGCCCACTGCAGGCTTACCTTGCATTCATTTGTTCTCAGAAGCTGGCATTTCAGCTTAATTCTCCTGTTTTACCTCCCTGGCTTATTTATTTATTATTTATTTTCATTAGGTGGAAGCCAGTCTGAGTTTGAAGTGAGGCAGAAACAACAGCTCCAACAGATGCGATCTAAATACCAGCAAAAGGTCAGAATCCATTTCTTCTCGTTTAATTTCAGCAACACATTTCAGTACCAACATTTCCACATAACCATGAAATAACACAGTGACCCAAAATATAAAACCTTCAAATCAACTGCAAAGTATAATCCTCCAAATAAAAAAAAAAAAAAAAAATGCCAGGAAGCGAGAAGTAAAAAGGAAAATATCTAGAATCCTTACCCAAGCCATATATACTAAGCATGACCTTTGATTAAAGGCACTCCTTTAAATTAATTATGCATTAGTTATAGTTTAAGATTGCTGTTTTTTGTTCCCAGAATATGATTTTGTTTATTTCATGCTAATGATAAAAGCAGTACAAAGGTTATTGAAGATAACTGATTTTTTTTTTTTTACAATAAATACCATGAGTTTTATAATTTGAAAAATTATGTGCTTTCTCCTTCTGTGTGCATGGACACACACACACAGAGAGAGAGAGAGAGAGAGAGGGAGAGAGAGAAAGGAGGGAGGGAGAGAGAATGAGAGCAAGATGGAGCAAGAGAGAGAGAGCATGTGAGAATGTAGATACAGACAGACAGACAGGCAGACAGACAGACATACATTTCATGAAGAAACACTGAGATTCTTAGGCAGCAAATGCAGCCTGGCCATTCTCTGAGATCCCAGTGCCTTAAAGTAACAACCTATAATCATGGTGACGTGCAAAACAGACAATACTGTAATTTGCCTTTCATCATAATTTTGTGTTCCTGAAGTTCAGAGTGAAAATGGTAACTTCTTTTTTTTTTTTTTTGTCCTCTGTAATCTCAATACAATTTAGCTAAAGAGAGATGAATCTATACGAATCAGGAAGGAAGCTGAAGAAGCCAAACTCCAACAGATGAAGGCAATCCAGAGGGAGAAGGTAAGTGGGCGGAGGGGAGACTAGCTGATGTTTGCCCAGGTCGGGCTCGCTTCTAGACACTGTCCATGTGCTACTCTTTTAGCCTGACCTGTACTCGAACTCGGAGGAGGTGGCTATTGCGCAATTGTGTAATCAAAGAAGTAACAGAGAAGAAAGATAAGGTGCCTAGAGGCCCACAGCTATAATTAGAATAACTGTGTTTCATATCCAAACATACTGGCCTCAGAGCAGGGTTTCTGAGTCAACATACCCACTGTCTCACCTCTTAGCAGCTTGGTCAGAAGGCAAAGCAACAAAGTAAGAGACACTCAGTGGGCCACTGTCAATTTTATATCCAAATATAGAGTTTTCCAGGGTGAGCGCGGTGAAGGTGAACACATCCCTCTTCCCACTGACAGAAAGAGCAAGTGCTGGTCTTTTAGTATCAGTGATGTCAGACTTTCTCAACCTGACAGCAGTGCTTTAGTGTTGATATAGCATCCAGGGCTTGGGAAAAGTGTCTTACAAATGCGTTAGAGAACAAGAAATAATATGGAGGAGGTGAGGCTTAGTGTTGGAGGTTTGGGAGCAGAACTCATGGTTCTTAGCAGTTTGTGTGACACCTGTTGAAGATGCCTCCTTAGAAACACAACTGTAGCCCGCTTCTCTCTCTCTCTCTCTCTCTCTCTCTCTCTCTCTCTCTCTCCTCTCTCTCCTCTCTCCCTCCCCTCCCATCATCTCTCTCACTTTTTCCCCCTTTCGGTTTTCTTTTTCTCCTTCCTTCTCTTTCTCGTTTCTCTCCCCTCCAATTTTCTTTTAAAGATTAAGTGTTGTTCAAAATTTAAGCCCCATTTTAAGCAATAGACTTAATTTATTTGTTTATTTGGAGACAAAGTCTCACTATGTAGCCCTTCCTAGCCTAGAACACAAAGAAATTACCTGCCTCTGTGTCTGGAATGCTAGACCTAAAGGCATGTGCTACCACACCTACCTAGCTATAATAGATGTTTTTTTTAGCAGTTAGAGTTAGGGAAGCCAACAGCTAACGGCTTATGGAACACTGGGCAGGAGTACTGTTCCCTCCTCCCTGTAGGATTCTCTTCTTGCCTGGGAACAGCCTAGTCATTCTTGGAAATTCTCTGTCATTGCTGTAGGCTCCCAATACTCCCAAAACTCTTCCTATAAAATGATTCTACAAAGCACCACCTCCCAAGTCCAAGAGCAGTTTGTTGCCATAGAGATGCAGGCGGCAGCAGGCCTGGGCTTGCACATACAAACTGTAATAAAATGCTGGAAGCATATAAAAAGCACAGGTAGTTTATTTACAAATTTTGATCCACCGATCTTCTACCAGTTGGCTATCTATTACAGAAAAGGTCTTGACTGAAACTGCCTTTTCTCCTCCTCTTTCACTCATACGTCTCTCTTCACCATACTTCCTTTCTTCTTTGGGTTCTCTTCCCACCTCCCATTTGAGAAGCTGGACTTCCGGTCTGTGAGCGTTAAGAGGTGAAGCCCATCTTACACAGTCTGCGTGCATGTTCAAATGGGACCAGGGAAAACACCACCAGAAACTGGGTTAAAGAACCTGAAGAATTGTTGTTGCAGACTCTCCTCTAAGTCATGTTTGGTGTCATGTAGTCCCTAGAATTGGCTGGCTTGTGGGTTGCTTACAGTTCATTTCTTCATGGCTCAATAATGCATGTTTTTAATGCATGGGTGGAGCTCTGTTCTTTAACACTGAGTGAAAGCAGTGATTCCACTTTCCAAGTAATACCACCACGTAGAGCCTCGGCGGCCTTCAGACACTGAAACATTAATTAGATTAGCCTTTCTAAACAGACAGTTATGATACAAATTTGAAAGTGATGGAGAAGGACTAGCCCTCTAGCCTTCCTCATGAAAAGGGGCATGAGAAGAATTGGCATTACCTGGGATTTGTTGATGTGCACGCTCTCGAGCCCACCTTGGACCTACTGCAAACGGCATCCTGCTATGCTCCCTGAGTTGATTCCTATGCACGTGAAAACATGTGGAGTGTTAATTTCAGTGGGTCTTGATTTTTCTGGCTGATTCACTGTCACCAGTTGAATACGGTGAAATATTTCTGTTGAATATGAATCTGAGGCTGTTCATGCTATGTATGCCTGTTTAGTAGCTCGTGTCAGACAGAAGAGAGGATATTAGCTATCTACAAGTGACATATTCCACATTGCCAGTGTGATAATGGCTGGGAGAAGTGATAATGACTATGCTTATGGAGCACTTAGTTTTTAAAATGCACAGCAAATGCATGCAGGGACGCCAGCCCATACAATTCTGCCCTCGTCCCCCGGCAGGGGGATACTGGCCTGGATGTCTGAGCCAAGGAAGAGCCACACAGACACTGCCACCCAGGAGTCTGGCCAATACCCAAGATACCCGCACGAAGTATTTCTTATTGTCACCTGTTAGTACATCAGTGGACTGATGTATGTGTTAAAGCAAGTCACTTCTTCAAAGCTCCAACAGTGACCATGGGGGCCAAGCTTTCCATAGATCAGTCTTTGAAGGGCAACTTCATATCTAAACTATAGTAATGGGTTTTCATAGGTCACCACAGTAATCTTTTCAGCTAAATTGAATGTTCTGAGAGCGAATGTCCATCATACTCTGTTCATAATTATATTTATGAAATACTCATTTGATTTCTCCATACCCACAAACCTGAAAAATGAAAACCTTCCAACTGCATATCAAAGACCTCCCCTACCCCTGGAATTCATCTCCCTCTGCTATCTACTTATGTTTGAAATGGTCTACAATGCTATGTCTCCCATCTAATTATCCCAATCTCCCTGTATCATCATAACTTTGGAAAGTGTTGAAAACAATAGAGATTCAAGTGGCATCTAGATCCTTTTCTTGGTGTGGCTACCAAAGTCACTAGCAGCAAGTGAAATCATTGTGCTTTTTTATAGACCCCAAGCACATAGTTAATTTGAATACTGCTCAATGCTGAAGGAACAAACCAGTAGCATATAAATTATGCATATTAGATGTAAATGCATTCATATGCTTATTTTTAGGACATCATACTTGTTGCTTCCTAGTTCCATAAAGCAAGTAGCAGTAAGGACTAATGGCTTTAAGGACAGAAATCAACGTTCGTATGAACTGGAAAATATTTCAAATTCTGTAAACTCTTAAGCCACACCAAGAGTCTGAGAAATATGGTTCTTACACTTTGTACTTCTTTGGGTTGGCATTGGTACAGACATTATGTGTTTGGATGTTAAAATGCTTTTATTAATGAATCTCATAATGTTGGAGTAGGAATGGCATCCCTTAAACACGGCATTAAGAGTGTAGACTGTTAGGTTCCCTGGGACCCATTTGCCTTAATTATAAAATGGGTACAATAATAGGATGGGAAAACTAAAGGGTGAATGTACAAAGTCTTCAGCACAATGGCCAGTTCTGAGCTCTTTCATTCATTTGTTTATTTTTGGTTTCACTCTGCTGCACTCACTGACTTAGAATTCATTATATAGATCACACGGCCTCTGCCTTCCAGGTGCTAGGATTAGACATGCACCACCATGCCCAGCTATCCCTATCCTTTTGTAAACGTGCCCCACACTAATTATAAGCTCCTAATAGTCTTTCATTTCATTTGATTTTAGTCTGTCACCTTCTTGAAAGGAAGGCAAAGAAAGGTTTACTGTTATTTATAACAAATTGAATGGGGTCAACGATTTCATGTCTGTTAAGTCCAAATGGAAATTGCTGGAAAGAGAACACACTTGGCATTCTTGGCCACGTCTCTTTTCCAGGCTTCTAGTTCAGCTAAAATTTTAACATTGACCAATATCCAGTAGCTTTTCTTTGTATTCTAGGCTCTAACCACCAAGGTTCTTTGCTTGCTTTCTTTTCCTTTCTTTCACTTTCGGAATAGGACATCCTCTACTATCTCATAGAAATTAAGGCCATTAGGCTGTGAATACCTTTAATTTTCTATTACTTTTCTCTTTGTTGCTTGCTGCCTTCCCCCATGCCTGCCTCCACACCCCCTCTCCCCCAACTCCTCCTTCACTCTTTTCCTTATTTCGTTTCTGTTCTTTGAACTGTTGATTTTGCTGCCTCAGCCTCTTGGATGCATGACTATAGGCATGCATTGCAATGTCTAGCTCCTTGCTACTTCTAGCTCCAAACTATCTTAAGAGGACTAAGAAAGTGTCTCTTCTTGATGCTATGCTGGAATCTTCCATCTGCATTCACTATCCCCTTCTCTCTCTCTCATCCCTTCAGGGACCTTGTTTATTTTCATTGGTTAAGCCTCTCCCCTTCTGCCCCCCACAACCTTTTTTATCTTTTGTATTTTTGTTTCTTTGCTTAGTTTTACTTAATTTTCTCATCTTAGCAAATCGCACTGCTGTACTCTCATCTACTTTCAACTCCTCTGTCCAAAGTATCATGGTCAAATCAATTTCTGGAAAGCCTTCTCTTGTATTTTTGGTTGTGAGCTTGGCCTTTAATAGCTGAACCATCTAATCCCAGCACTTGGGTGGCAGAGGCGGGAAGATCTTTGTGAGTTCAAGGCCAACCTGGGCTACAGAGTGAGTTCCAGGACACCTAGGGCAACGCAGAGAAAGCCTGTCTTGAAAAACAAAAACTAACTAACTAACTAAGCTTTCTATTTAGTCTTTGATTTGAAATGTGAGTCTATGGTCTAATTTTAATATTTACTTGAATATGATAGAGTTTTTGCCTTAAAGAGCATTGATGCTATCTATGCCCATCAGAGCAAGGAAATGAACCTTCTGGATCCTTTCTTACTCTTTTGTGAGTCAAGCTTAGCTTCTGTCTCTAGTACTTGTCTGGTACAGATATAGCCATGACAAACAACAATATTCTCTCTCTCTCTCTCTCTCTCTCTCTCTCTATATATATATATATATATATATATATATATATGTATATATATATCCAACTAAAAAATACCATATATGTTGATGACATCATAATACCTAGAATGTTGAAGTCTCCCTTGTAACCAAATTTGTAAGACTACAGAATGGTCTGGGGTGGGGTGTGGGGATGCTCGTTTTTGTCAAAGCTTCAAGAGACTTTCAAAAGAATTTTCTTTTCCAATTTGAATGAAAGGGGAGAGCATTATGACCAACTATTCAATTTACAAAACTTTAAAACCATCTATTTTTCAATTGCATTGAGTGTGCACACATAAAATAGGTCCTTAGAACCCAGTGAGCAAGATATCTAAGGAGCAGTTGGTAGGAAATTACAAGTTAGGTAAGCATGCTGTCTACCTTGTTCCTTCAATGCTTTTAAAACTTTGAATAGTTTAATGGTTCTTCCTAAGGAGGGCATGGTGATGCAATGCCTGCAATCCCAATGCTTGGAAGTAAGGTGAGAAGCGCAGGAAGTTTGAAGCCAACTTGAGCAACAGGAGACCCTAGCACAAAAGAAAGATAACAGTATTTTCCTGTGGATGTAGTTTCAATTAGCCAGCATCTCCCTGTTAAACATAAAGGTTTGTGCTATTGGAAATCACAACTATACAATTTGAGCACTTAAAAACATCCCTTAGAGACACAATCTCTAGATCTCACCCACTTTTGAAAAGCCAAAGTGCTCCCCTCACATAGCTGATGCCAGCTGTCACTTGGAAGTTGAAGCAGGAAGATTACAAACCTGCACCCCAACCTCTCCAAAGCAAAGACATGAGGTGTGCAAGTGAGCAGAGAACAGAGGGATAGATTGCTGTGAATGTAAAGAAAGGCAGAGTTAAGACACAGCTAAAGAATGAGGATCAGGCTGAAATCTATGATGTCTGGACTGTTTTAAACCTATAATATCTGTGATAAGCCCTTTTGTGTCATCTTTTACTCACCCAAATTACCACTTAGCTCCTACGTATTTGCTTTTATACAATTGGTGATGTTCATAGTTCTTGCACGTAGAGTGTTTTGTGGGGCTCCGGATTCTACATTGAGTGACATAAGACTTCGAAACCTCAAAACAACAACAAACGAAATCAAATAAAAACAAAACAAAACAACCCTTCAACCCTCCATACTTCAAATGTCTACAGATCTTCTGAAATTGTTATTATTCCTTCACTTGTGAGCATCTCTCCTTTGACATACTCTCTCTTGTCTGTGTCTTTTACAGGACAGGTACTTCTCTGTTCATATAATAAATGCAATATAGTATAACATAATGTCAATATAATCATATAATAGGGCATTTGATAAATGTTTATTGAATACATGCGAGTCAGTGCTATTACTCAGGTCCCTTGGCCTGTGGTGGTGTCCTGTCTGAGTTTTCTTCTGCATTTGTCTTTGTGCAAATACGTTTGGGTGATGTGACTAAATCTAAATATTTGGACTGATATAAAAATCGGTTCCTACATTGGATTCAAGTGCTCAATGATTCCTCCATTTCACAAACTACTTGTTCATTGGCTTCTGTTGAGGATTAATAGACCTTTGCAGGGTAAGTTTGGCTACTGTGTTGTGTTATGAATGGGAATCTATCAGTGAAGAGATTGCAGCTGCTTTTCTCCATTTCTGACCTGCACAAAGGAAGGCAGCCTTTTTTTTTTTTTTTTTTTTTTTTTTTTTTAGATGCTGGAGTGACTTTCTCCCCGGTCTCTAAGGAGATTCCTGACCTTGGTTTAATCAATATGTCTTGTTTACATTCTGCTTGCTTGCAGATGCCCACCATTTTGGTGCCTCCATCCCAGGGATGTGGAGAGAACGTCATAATGCAGTGTCTTTGGGCTCACTAAATCAGGACTTGATCTAGATTGTATACTTACTTGGGGTTAATTTCTCCTTTCATGTCCTTCTTAGAATTCTGCTTCATTAACAGACCAGTTACTGCTGAATAACTGATTCCTGGACTCTAGGGAACTTACTATAGGTTTTGTTTCTTTTCTTTTGTTTTTAACACAGAGAACATCTAAACATCTGTTTTACCTGTCAAAATGGGAAAGCTCAGTGTACATTAAGGCTTTCATGAAATGAATATGAATTGCTCCCCATCTTTGAGTGGTGGAGGTAGATCCTAATCAGAGTTTAAAAGTTCTCTTTCATAGCTTTTCCTTTGGCAAATACAATTTTTTTAAACCCAGCTGCCTTTGGACTTGTTTGAAACTTCTTTTATCCTGTGCTGTAGAACTTGTTTCTACACCTTATTAAATTTGTTTTTGCCTAAGAATGTTATCTAGTTTTTTTTTTTTTTTTTCGGCCCATGAAAAAATGACAGTAGTGTCACAGTGAGTAAAAAGCAAGTGGTTTTGGTATTTAAGTCAGGTTAAAATGTGCCAGAGCCATGGTGACAGTAATATCAATATGAAGTCATATTCTAAAGGTGCTCTAGACAACTAACTAAAAAAAAAGGACTCTTTCTGCTCAAGTGGATGGCATTATTCAGACACAGGCTACTCAGTTTTTCAACAGTTTTAAGTGGCTAAGTCAGAAGGGAGTTGGACTGGGTTATTGAGAATCTTTTCCTGAACATTTTGGTAGAACGAGTGACACACACACACACACACACACACACACACACACACACACACACTTTGTATGAACTATTTAATCATTTATTATTTTTAATTTAACATGTTTAGTGTGGAATTTATTATTTCCACCAGAATATTTCACAGGCTCACTTCCTGGAAAATGGATGTTGTTCTCATTTGAGCTGAAATAAAAATGTGGATCTTTGATTCTGCAATTTTGCCTGTCAGGTTGTGAGAGGGGAGGTTTGGGGGGACCATGAGGCCTCCACTGCAGTGCTTATGGTTCATGAGAGGGAGACTATGTTGGAATTTCTGGGGCCTCTGCAACCCAAGGACTTGGGGTGTGAGATATCCTAAAAATCATGATTCTTCCTAAATCATCCACAGCAGATCATACTTTGATATTTTTAATTTCAGAGTAATAGACTAGAGGAGAAAAAGCGGCTTCAAGAAAGCCTCAGAAGAGAAGCGCTCCGGGAGCATCACCAATAGTAAGTTCATGCTCTCAGAACTTTATTTATGGGTTTATTGTTAAGATTCCAGGCTCTGGAGACTGATGACTTCACAGGCATGGGGGGTTGGGTTGCTGGCATTATATTAATCATGCAATGGAGATCTTCCCCATCTCTGGGAATCTGAGCCTGGGACACTCGTACTCACCAAACTGTTCCTTAGCAGTCAAATGATGGGCAGTAATCTGACTCAATTTGAGAAATTTGTCCCTGTAAAGAGGTTGGATGTTTCTGATTAGGTTGCCCTCCGGGGCATTGTGTGAGGAGTTTGGTGTTTGAGGTGAAATATCTGAGCAGCATCTAAACTAAGTGGTATTATCTTTAGGGTTGAGGGCTTATTTGTTTGTTTGTTTTTCAAGACAAGGTTTATCTGTGTATACCTGGCTGTCCTGGATCTCACTCTGTAGATCAGGCTGACCTCAGACTCACAGAGATCCACCTTCCTGCCTCCCAAGTAATGGGATCAAAGGCATGCACCACCACACCCAAGTCTATTGTATTTTTTCTAGCCAAGAATTGAGGTATCATTTATTAATTACTTTGACACTCTAAATCAATGATTATAAGCCAAGGTAGTTTCTCTTGTATGATTTCTGAGTAATAATATTTAATATGCTAATACTGTACTTTGATCATGCAGAAAATCTACTCTTCCAGGCTTTCAAGAGAAACTTTGTCCTAACTTTTGGTAGCTATGTTGTCTGAACACAGATTATAAGAAGACAAAAGCAAAGTACTCTACATTTTACAGTGCAATTCTAAATGTAGAGTTAGAACCAAGCAGACAAGGCTTCCAGATCTCAGCTCTGACCTTGAGTGAAAAATTAAACCTTTTGCACCTGAGTGTTTTGTTGGTTTGATCTCCATCTTCAGAATAAGGGTGATCATATCTGCATAATGGGCCAATTATATGGATTAAAGGAAATTTCTAAATGGCTTAAAAGTGCCTGGATATTCTGGGGCTTGGGGTGGAATTTCTTACAGGAGTCCTCATTAGATGGAATCGTGCAAATTCATTTGACAGGGTCAGTAAGGTAAAAGCTTTCTGCCCCACTAGAGCCAGTAACTAGGCTCTCACCATCACACATTCCGAGTGCTCGGAATTCTCTCTGCCTATCCTTGCCCCTCCTTCAGGGATCTCTCAGCTGTTGAACTGCTCATGGGGGTGGCATTTTAGAGTGTGCTTCCTCTCCAAGACTAGCATTCCCTATCCTTATTGGAGCATTGGGCTCAGCTTGCCTCTATCTCCAGCAGTGTTCAGGCTCAGCAGCAAGAACAGAAACGGAGCTCCCAAACCTGTGCATTCATTGTTTCTTACCAGCTTAGGGTCAGGGCTGGGAAGTTGAAGGACTTCAGTTTGCCTTTGGCGAGTTTCAGACAGGGCAAGACAGAGGAGAGCTTCTTGGAGGTTTCAAAGGTTGTAGGCTGGTCTACCCAGCCTCCTCTCTTTTCAAAGTTCCCTAGTACCTTGAGTTTGTGTTTTACTAAATGCTAAAGATCAGTCACCCTTTAATGTAGGGAAGAAAAGGAGGGCTTGCTCTCAGCCACCGCACACACTATGGGCAGAGTTGAATTCAATTACATGCACATTTCACTCCTGCTCTTTCTCCTGCCGGTTAGCCAGGAAGAAAGGGGAATTGGAAAAAAACCAAAAACCAAAACAGAACCAAAGAAGTACCTTAAACTGACTTTTAAAGTCTTTTGAGAAACACAAGAAATATAGGTACATGTGGTTTTGTTTGTTTGTTTTGGTTTGTTTGTTTTTTTTTTGTGAAGAACATTGTTTTGAATTATTTTTGAAATTAAGCAACTTCATAGAAGTTACTTAGCCGATTTAGAGAGAGGATGGGGGAAGTCTAGCAAAACTGACAGATTCCTAACAGTATAAAGATTTCACCAAACCTCAACCAGACCCTCAGCCTCCCACGCCCAAATTAGATTCTTTTGCTGCTGTCAGGCGAAGGAACACAAAATAGAAACCAAACAAGCAGTTCTTTCAAATGAGTCCATACCTTGCGGGGGTGGGGTGGGGGTCAGCCTGCTGTGGGTGGTGATGGGTGGTGCAAACAGCAGACCAGGAACAGTGATTTTTGCTGTTGAGAAGGGCCTTGGTGGACTTGAGCGGACTGTAAAACCAGCATCTGGAGAAATGGAGACGAGACATACAATGGCCGCCCTTCGTCCCCCAGAGCATCTTAATGTGTTCTTTCTTCACACCTAGCTCCTGACTCTGTTCATTTGCTTCTGATTATTTTTAGTGTTGTCAATTATTTAGCTAACAGGCAGAAAACTAGGCTTTTATTGACAACCAAAGGCACTCTCCTGAGTATAATAATGAAGGCAGTTTATTGAATGCCTGTGAGGTTGCTTTCTAATTGTACGCATTAATCTGCCCATGCAAGCTGGCTGAAAATCCACAAGCAGATTGCACATGCAGATGGAGCACACGGGATGGTTTTTATGAAAAGACCTCCACAATGCACTTCTGGAGCACCGTCTTTTCCTTAAAAACTGAGTGGCTGTGACTATTGCAGACGGCGGCTGAGAACAGACCTGATTAATGACGCATTAAGTTTGCCACTCTGGCTGGGGACATACTCTAATTTCACAACTCAGAACTAGTTCTAGGATTCTCAGACCTGAAGGCAGAGGGTGGAATGGACCTTTAACCTTGACATAATTTTCACCAAAACTTTTAGTCTCTATTTACTGCCTATAAAAATTCAAATGTGATTTGTTTGTATGTGTGGGGGGGGGGAGGAGGGGTCGGGGTGCTTTCCTACTATCTGATAGTACAGAAGAATGCCCAGCTCTGAAGTGAGGGTGAATGAATTTTTATTTTTATATCAAAGAGAGACTGTGGATGTTTAGAACACCGAGTAAAATAAATGTCAATATTTTATTTTTTTCAGGTTTCCTTTTCTTTAAAAAAAAATTCATTTTTTTGAAAATCTCACATAATATATTTTGATCATATTCATCCCGAATCCTTCCCCAGATGCCTCCCATCTTGCTATCTACTCCCCAATTTCATGCCCCTTTTTTCTTAGTCTAGTAATCCACTGACTCCAGTATATTTTAAATGTTAAAGATAATTTATCCTACAAGTAATGTCATTTTTATAATTATGTATTTTTATTTTTGTGTGTTTTTTTGATGAATTTTGATATGGATTTAGTGTCTTTTTTGTTTATGGTGTTTATTTTTGAGACAGCGTTTCTATGTAGCCCAGACTGTCCTGGAACTTGCTATGTAGATCAGGCTGGCCTTGAACTCACCAAGAATTGCCTGCCTAAATGCTGGGATTAAAGGTATGGGCAACCATACCCAGCTGTGTTTAGGTTTTAAGGCTATTAAGCATTGATAGTGAGGGTAGGATAGGGTCAAGCAATTTGCATGTTGATATTAGGAAAAATAGAATTATCTGAAGATTTTTCTGGGAGCATATGAACTGGCTATGTTTTAAATGCTAAAATTGTATTTCATCGCTAGTGACTATTTACTGTAAGGGATCATGTGTTTGTGTCATCTAAGAAGTACAATGTGCTTGGCTCTTTCAAATAGAAATAGCAAGAAGCTGCTGTGTAGTTGAGAAATGGAATGTCAGGCTCTGTGATAGACACTGAGCCTTTAAAATATGTTTAATTTTCAGGTTAAATTTGCTAGAGATACATTATCCCCGCATCCTCTGCCAGCCAACCTTCCTTTATAGGATGAGCCTTGAATAGCTGAAATTTTCCAATGTCACAGAGACAGTAAGTAATTCAGCCAAATCTAGGCTCCTAAATTTGGGAGATTTTGAAAAAAGATAGACAATAGATATAATTTGAGGGCACAGGGCACTGAGGGTCGGGAACATCAAGTCTGGTGGTGGGATACGACAACATGGGTATTGGAGATAAGCCTGTTGAAGAGTGGCTCTTTCTACCACAGCTCTAAATTTGGTCTAGAGTAGGCAAAAGAAAGACCGGAAAAAAACCAAACCAAACAAAACAAACGAGTCTAGTGTTTTGTTTTCAGCAGTCATCAAATATGAGCAACATCTCCCACTCCCTAGGTCCAACCTGGTTAGTCCTGTAGCTGATCTCAGGCAGAGGGGACACGTGTTCGTGATCTATCTGAGGTGCACTCTTCCTTCAAGTAGCAATCTTCCAGAATTGCTTGATAGGACCAAAAGGCTCAATTATTTAAAGTTTATTAATTTACTAGTGTATATGGCGTGTGTGTGTGTGTGTGTGTGTGTGTGTGTGTGTGTGTGTGTGTGTTCTGTACATGTGGAGGTCATAGAACAACTTTGAGACAAGCTTTCTCCTTCTATTCTGATATCCTGGGATCCAGGCCAGGTTAACCAGTTTGTGAGGCAAAGCACCTTTAGCCACTGAGCCATCTTGCTTGCCCAAGGATCTCAATTCTTAAAACTTTGGTTGGAAAATGTTTTGGAACCAAGTCCACTTCCCACAAGGACCTTACTCCTAAACTGCCATGCCCCTTCCCCAGCTCTGCCCCGGGAATGTAATATTAGGAAATGTTCCTCATTTCTACCATCAGAGACACGTTTTTCCTTTACATCCACTGGAATAGTTATGTGTGCTAAGTTCTTTAGAGGCACATCTGCATCTGTTTTAGTTTCCTGGAGCTGAGAATCCAGAGAGATTTGCTGAATATACACACTTCAGCCCTGAGTTTGCCTTCTAACCTGCTTGAGAAACTCCTAATGCCCTTCATGGGAACTTCTGAAAGACACTTAAGGGCTCCAGGGGTCCCTTGTCCATGTGGTAGGCTTCAATCCAACCTTGAGTTTTATAATTTAGGTAAGGTGATTGGAAAGTCATCCTGTTCATAACTTCCTAGCTTATGCTAATGAAGTGAACTTAGAGATATAAAATTCCTGTGTCTGTTTTGTTCACTATGAAACTGAGCAGTTTCTGAAAGATTCAGTTTGAGGGAAGTACGTACTGCTGAACGTTAAACCATGCTGTTGTGGGAAGGGGCACACCAGTTTTCTACCCCGTATGTCACAGGGCGCCTGTCACCCACCTCCTTTGGGTCCCATGAACACTGTTCTCATGTTGCTACTTATCACATGCCTGTTTCTTCTGTGTTCCCTGGTGATGCTAGGGACTCCTGCAACATATTTACCTTCCATCTCTTCTAGTGATTTTCTTAAGTTCTGTCATATTTAGTCTTTTTAATTTGTAAATTACATTTATTCGTTATTGTGTTTATGTGTATTGTGTAGGCACATGCATGTGTAGAAGCCAGGGAGAGTTGGTTCTCTCCACCATTTGTGCCCCAGGGACCTGGCACCCTTACCCACCCCGCATCTCCCCACCTCTGCACCCCTGGAGCCATCTTATAGTCCCCAATTTAGTTTTCAAAAATATAGTTTGGAATATATCATGCCCTGTTCCAAAAGATTTGATTTCCTATTCCTGTTGTCTTACAAAATAAAATCCAGTCTCCATAGTTGATCCTTGGGGTAGCATGCGGTACCTTAGTAAGATATCAGAAGGAACTTACAGGATTTGGGCCTATGTCAAGTGAAAGGGCTGAGGAAGCAGGGCCTTGCCCTGAGTTCTATATGTCAGGAATCCAGGGATGTTGTATGACTGTCTTATTTAAAAAATCAGTCATGGGAGAAGACTGTCACTACAAAGCAGTAGCAATCACTCCTAAAAGCCAGAATTTTGGGATGTTTTGTCATTGTTGGGGTTTGTAGAAGGTTTATATGCTTTTTGGTGTTCAGACATTGTGTGGTTTGAAAGAAAATGATTCCCTTCGGCTCACAGGGAGTGTGAGGTGTGCCATTGTTGCCATGGGTGTGGTCTTTTGGGAGGAAGTATGTCCCTAGTGGTAGGCTTTGAGGTTTCAGAAGAAGCTGTGCTCTGAAACCTCCAGGTCTAGCATCTCACTCTCTTCCTGCTGCCTGTGGGCCCAGATGTGGAATAGAACTCTCAGCCCCTTCTCCAGCACTATGTCTGCTGTGTCCTGCCATGCTTACTGCCATGACAATAATGGACTCAACCTCTGAACTGTAAGCCAGCCCCAATTTAATGTTTTCCTTTATAAAAGTTGCTGTGGTCACAGTGTCTCTTTGCAGCAATAGAAACCTTATTGCAGAGTGACTTTATACTTTATAGCACAATCACATAACAACCTCTTCTAGTGTTAATACTACATGAATTGCTTATTTTCTATAGGAGAACCCAAAGCCTAGACATTAGAACTAGGTCCATTTTCATTTTATTTTTTTCTATAACTGAATAAAGATGACTTTGGTTAGTGTCTTATTGCAGAACAGTCTAACTTAATTATCTCATTGCTGTAACCTACCATTAACTTTTCCCTCCTGGAAGGGGAGTATTTGGGCCTTGACTTCCTTAGTTCAAATTCTTACTTCTTTCCTCTAGCTGGAGATTGTTTTAGAACCTCTTTGAGTCTTTGTTTCCTCAAGCACACCATGGAATGAGTGCTGATAGCTGTTACCCACATGAAGATTGATTAATCCAGTCCAAAGAAGAAACCAACAGAGTGCTCAGGGCAATGTTCTGACTGAGTAAACAAATACAACAAGGAGGAAGGAAGACAGACAGCACAGCTGAGCTCAGCCTTTGCTAAAGTGGTAAACCCTGGAAACCACTTTTTAAATCCAGGAGATTCACAAAGGCAGTCCCCAGGGGTCAAAACATGCCCCTGGTGAACTTATCACACTTCGGAGAAGGTCTGTCCAACCTGAAGACAAGTTCTCTGAGAGACAACTTTCTCATTTCCAAGTGGGTTCCAAACACACACACACACACACACACACGCACGCACGCACGCACGCACGCACGCACGCACGCACGCACGCACACACACCCCCCAGAAAAGGAACTCTAGGCAAATAAGTAATGAAACAAAGGAGAAAAATGAGATTTTGGTTCAAACATGAAACTGGTCTCCTTTTTCTCCTTTCCCCCATTTCCTTTGCCCTCCATCCTTTCCTTCTAGGCAAGGACAGGGTAGAGTTAGGAGCACCATGGAAGATTGTTGTACTAGAAGAGGCAGAGACTCAAGAGTAGGGCACGAGCTGCACTAAGTGTGGTTTGCTTTGGTACATGTACAGAGACTGTGAGATCCTGCCACCAACAGAAAAACCGATGCGCCTGTATTTAGTTATGCACATTAGTCTTTTGTACAAACTAGATATATAAAAACATGAGAAAATGTGGCAAGTGACAATTTGGTCATTACAACAAAAAGCAGAAAATAATGAATTTTTATAATGAAATATAAGAAAGTAAAATGTTAAATCTAACAAGTTAATGCTTACAAAAGGTATGTAAATCATGTTTATTTTTTTTTTAAAAAAAATCCTCTTGGGTAGCATAAAAGCAAATATCTAACTCTGTGGTATTATGAGTGACATCTATAAAAGAGTTAAAAATCAAAAGCATGGAAAATATAGCCATAAATACCAGCAAAAGAAAGGAGATGTAGTAACATTAATATGAGACAAATTGAATTCTAGGTGAAAAGTGTTCAATATTTTATGAAGATAAAATGCATAATCCCAAAGAAAATGAAACATAACCCTTAAGTAACATAGATTTGAAATGTATGTAGGATACAAAAATTAGACAAAACACTATTATAGTCTCTAATATAGAGTATGGGTTTGCTGAATTTTTCTTTTATTTAGTTAATTCTCCATAGAAATGAATCAATCAAATGAGCCAAAAAAGTGACATAAGGAGAAAAGGAACTGAATAATAATCACTCTATATGATTTTGTAGACACATTGGTGAAACACTGAACCCAGTGTATGAAAACACATTCCTTTTAAACACTGTGTTAACGTCTATATTGTTGACCATGACCAAAACCTCAGAGACTACTGGCACATTCCAAATGTCTCTCCAAATCCTGGATCACCTCAATCCTTGAAAAATGCAGTAAAACCCGGAATTATACAGTAAGACATTTTAAAGTGACAAGAATTTACATATCCCTTTTACTCTTTTATCCTTGTTTTGAGACAAAGTCTTTCTGTGTAGCCTAGACTGACCTAGGACTCACAATCCTCCTACTTGTTGCCTCTTGAGTGTTGGGATTTTGGGCATCAGACACTATGAAAAGCTTAAATATCCGTGTAAATGACTAATGTGGAAAACTAGAAATCAAAGCTGAAATTAGTTTGTGATAAAACAATAATAATTCAAAAAACTGATAGGTATAGCCAAATGTTAGTAGTATTGCAATCAATAGATAAATAGTCCATTAAATGCTACAGAAAATCCATAGAGTGATCCACAGTCATATACAAATTCAGTATTTAAGACTGTGGCTATCTATGAAAGCAAGCATTTCTTAAAATCAGAATCAAACAGATGGGTGATTTGGAAAATTGTATTGAACCAACATAGTTAGAATGTAATGATATTTTATAATTTTAGGGTTTATTCTTTTCTAAACATTATAGAAATCCCAGAAGCAGTGAAAGAAAAAATAGATTTAAGAACATACTTTTAGCTTATAATAGAAGGCAAAGTGAACAAAACTACATATGAATGGTGGTTAGGAAAAAATGTTGCCTACGATACAATTTAATAAAGACCTAATTCACAAGGAATTCCTCCTCAATACGAAAAAGCCAACTCTAGAAAAATTGACAAAGTACCTGAATAAGCAATTAAGAGGGAAATATTCAGAGAAACAAATACAAATTTTATGACTGTAATGAAAAGTATCAAAGTATGGGTAACCACTAGCATTAGGAAACATGTTTTCATTTGACTGATAATGGATACCTAGTATGTTAGCATGTGTCTGGTACTTCAGTAGGTTCTGTACATTGTGTGTGAACAAGTGGATGTGGTCCATGACTAATGTGGCAATTCAGATGATGCTGCCAAAGGCATACCCAGGGGACTGTCATTCCTTAAAGGATCACAGGGGTAGGGAGATGTACAATGAGCAAGGGAACTGGGTCCGGAGAGGTAAATTTCCTCAGTGGGGTAGGGAAGTCCAGACTCACTGAGATGATGACATTTGACTGAGGGCACATGTAAATTTGTGAGCAAATATATAGGACATACATATTTAGATGTCACTCTGTTACTACTATAAGCCATGGACATGGATAAAAGTAGCTTAAGAAAGATTATAGATTTGAAAGGGGAGCCAGGACTAGGACTAAGGGTAGAGGAGTTGCATCATTTGGAGCTCAAACTGATGTGGAAGAGTATCTGAATAGAGTGTTGGGGCCATGGACATCAAGGGGGACACATTTCCAAAAGGAGAGAACTGCCAGTTTTCCACTGCTGCTGGGAGGGGAAGTCTGGTCCTGCCACTCCAGGAAGTAAGGAGGAAAATTCATGGTTCAGGAATCACTGTACAGTGATTGAATCAACCAGTGAAAACTGGAGAAGAGGGCGTGAATTTGATGAGATGGGCCGTAGCTAGACAGAGCAAGTGGGCTATAAAGAAGCCAGATTTTTATCTAGTTCATGAGAAAACAGCCTCAATTATCATCATCTTCATTATCATCATCTTCTCCTCTCCATTCTTTCTCTGTCTGTCTGTCTGTCTCCCCCCCCCTCTGTGTGTGTGTGTGTGTGTTCCTCTATTTTTCATTTTAAAGGAGTAACTAGTCAGGTAGCTGTATTGAGACTATATCTGAGGAGTGGAAAGTGAAATAGAGAAACTATTAACGACTCAGGTGGGAGTTTAGGATGGTTTCACTTAGGGTGATTTCAGAGAACAGAACAAATAGCTATTACATGGTAAATCTGTATGCAACATCAGTGGGTTATGCTGGTATATAGAATTAAGGAGAAGGATGAATCAAAGATTTATTTGAATGTTTGGTGGTGTCATACAGTGAGATGGGTACTATTGGGAATGGGCCAAAGTTTCAGGAAAAAAAATGCCAAAGTTTAACTTTTTAAATGTGCTAAGCTTGAGATGCTTAGGAGATGTGAAATGAGTAGTTGCACATATCAATTTGTGAATAAATATGTGGGATGTGTAAGTTTAGAAATTACTAGCATGTGATATAAATACAATAGCCATGAAATGCATAAAGTTACTTATGATAAACTGGATTTGAGCAGAATCCCAGGGCCAACCATTCAGGAGCTAAACTCATTTGGAGTTCAGGTGGATGCAGAAAAACATCTGAGAGGCAGAGTATGTTGTGTGTAGATACGGGAATCAAGAGGGAGAGACGGTCCTGAGAGAAAGGATGTGACGATCTCCGTTGCTGCTGTGACACTGAATAGAGGAGGCCAGTGTCTGTGACTATGAGGAAATCATTGTGGTACTGTCAGAATGACAGTGGGAATGGAGCCCGATTGCTGTAGACGCAAGACTGAAGGGATGGAAGCAGAGATGCCCGGCTCCTGAGCAATTTGAGAAAGAGAACAATAAAGTGCTATAATGGGGGGAGGCTGTGGGCAGAGGGAGAGTTGCTAAATTGTCTACATTTGTGTAAGGATGCACACACACCAGAAAAGAGACGAGAGAAAAAGCAGAAGGGAAATGAAAGTATAAAAGGGTAGGTTAGTGACAATATAAGATCAAGATTTAACCAATGGTTAAAAAGTGACGGTATACATGCACACTAAAATTGATGCACATGTGAGGCTGATCTAGTTCACTATTCTTCCTGCTTCTAACCACAGATATCTGGCATTTCCCTTTCCCCAGGTTTGCCTCAGGCTCTCTGCTACAGAGGGTGCAGGCATTTGACTTGATCAGAAAAAGATGGAATGAAAGAGAGGAAGAAACAAGTTAAAAGCAATTGTGAGGGTATTTACTTTTTAAAAAAGAAATTGGTTATGGTATAAAAAGTTAAAACAAGTGGAAGCTGGTAGAAGGAGTTGTGGCGGGGGTGGTGACAGTGGATACTTACTGTAATGAGACTATTGGAAGGAAGATCAAGCATGATAGAAATAGGATCCAAGGATAAGACTGGCTGTTTGGTAGTTTAAAAAGTCATTTGTCAGTGGCACTCATGTCTCGCTTGTGGAACTACGTTATTTAGGTCTGAAATGTTCTCTCAAAGCTCTTGTGATAGGGTTTGGTGTTTACTGCAGTGACATTCAGAGCTGGGGCTCTGTTGAAGTAGTTGAACTGTGATAATCCAGAACCAACTGATAACTTTGGGAGGTAATAGAAACTTACAAACTAGGACATAAGGTTAAAAAAAATGGATCAGTGGGGTGTATCCTGGAGGACTATCTCATCTCTAGTTCTTTCATTTCTCTCCCTTATGACTGCCAACTGCCATTAGATAAGCAACTTTGTTTTGCCGTGCCCTTCCCATCAGATGTCCTATCTTAAGTATGATGGGACAATGTGATCATTGATAGAAACTTCTGAAACATGAGTCAGTATACATCTTTTCTCCTTAACATGTGTTTCTCAGGCATTTTGTCACAGCAATAGAAAGCCGACTGGCATACTCCAGGAGGCTGTGGTTGACAAAGTAGAGAAAAGCTACTAGAGATGAGAAAGTTGAGAAGCAGAAGTGGGATATGGTAGAATATGGATCTGACTCAGTCTGGGCCTGAGAAGTATAGAGAAGTATAGAAAAAGCAGGATAAAGGCCTTTGTAGAGGAAAAGTAGGATATCTGTGTTGATGGCAGCAGTTGACATAGGGAATGTCATGGTGACAATTTCTGTTGCTGCTGTAAAGGAGCTTGATAATGAACTTAATGGAGAAAGGGCTTATTTTGGCTAAAAGTCAATGTTATTGTCTACCATGGTGGGTTAATTATAACAATAGGAGCTTAAGATAGCTGGTCATGTTGCATCCATAGTCAAGGAGAAGAGGGGAATGAATACTTTTGCTCAATTTACTTCTCCTCTTTATACAATCCAGCATCCAGCCCAGGGAATGGTACCATTTACAGAGAGTAGGCTTTTTCCCTCAGCTAACCTGGTCACGATCGTCTTTCCAGGCATACCCAGGAGCCTGTCTCCCAGATCTCATTAAGTTGACCATTAACCTTACCCATTGAAAGAGGAAAGATGAAGTCTTCCACAAATGAGAAATGCTTGACAAGAGAGCTGACTGGCTGAGAGGATGATATATTATTACTGTTAAAAGTATTGCAGAAGTGAATGTCTTTATAAATGGTGAGGCAGAAGCAATGGTCTACCAGCAGCATGGGGAGCAAAAAGGATGCCTGGACCACTTTCAGGCACTGAGGGGTGTGTACATGAAAATGACGTAGCTCCATTTAGGGGGTATAATGTTTAATACTGTCAACTTGATAGAATCTAGACTTAATAAAGAGAAGCCTCTTAGCATGTTGGTAAGGGATCATCTAGATTAGGTTAGCTGATATGGCAGCACCATTGCATGGTCTGGGAGTCCTGACTGCTTCATAAAGAGTGGAAAACACCATCCTTTCTTCTCTGCTTACTGAACATGGATGCAGCATTAACTATCAGCTGTGTCAAGGCCCAGCACCAGTACCTTCAAACTGTGAGTCAAAGCAAATGCTTCCCTATTAAGTTGCTTTTGTCAGGTATTTTGTTATAGCAATGATAATGGAGTAAACCTCTCAAACTGTAAGCAAGCCTCTAGTTAAACGCTTTTTAAGTATGAGTTGCCTTGGTCATGGTGTCTCTTCACAGCAATAGAACAGTGACTATGACAGAAGTTGGTACCAGGAGTGGGGTATCACTATGACAGATCTGACCATGCTGTTTGTTGGCAGAATGAGACTTTAGGACTTTGGATTAGGAAAACAGTTGGATGATTTAATGGGGTGTAATGGACTCTACATAGGAGCATGGAAGACAATGCTGAGAGTGATGTTGTATGTGAAGGCTCCATTCAAGAAGTTTTTAAGAGAAAGAATATTAGTAAGTGGCCTAGAGACCATTCTTTTGATATTTTGGCAAAGAATGGCCTGATTTCTGCTCTGTTGTCCTAAATTTCTGCCTGAGGCTAAGTTGAAGAGTCTTGGTTTAATAATGGCATTGGCAGAGATTTTTAAGCTATCATAGTATTGACTGTGTCACATTGGGTATTAGTAAATCATTTTTATGCAGCTCTATAATGAAAAGGAGCAAGCTAGACAAAGAGACTTGTAAAATATACAGTTCGAGGAGATAAAAAAAATTTTTTTTAAAGTCTGATGCTAAATGGAATAAAGGTCGTGGTGACTTCAGGGCAACACCCCATTCAGCTAAGCTTCTAACTTCTGAAAAGGAATTAAAGAAAAGTTTAAACAGTGAAAGAAATCATCGGCAACAGAAGATTGATGCAAATGTAATAAAAAGGGGGGCCAAGTTCCAGCCCCATCAAGCAGCAGAACTTGATAGGTCCAGTTATATTGTTCTGGCATTGGAGGCAAGGATACAAGAAAGGGGTTGTGCAATTTCTGTGTGTAGCTAAGGAAAGCCTCTGATGCCAGGCATGTATCAGGGGTGTCCCTGCATGGAAGCCTATAGAGGCCATTGTGTGACGCTGTAAAGGTAAAGTCTAGGCTGATTAAAGACCCCACATTGTTAGCGATGCCAGAGTCATGGGATACCTGCCAAGGAGAACTGCAGTCAGGTTGTGGAATCTGCCCAAGAGAGAGAAGTGTGTAGTAGTTAATGAAGTTGAAAGGAGTTGGAGACCTGAAGAGTGCTTTGATATCAGACATAGAGATGCACAATTTGGAGTTTCCCTATTGGTTTTTGTTCTTGCTTTGGCCCAGTATTTCTTCACTATGCTCTTCTTCCTCTCTTTCTGAATGGTAATGATATTCTGTACCTTTGTATGTTGGAAATATGTGACTTGCTTTTTCATTTTCACAGGGTTTACAGTTAAGAGATTACCTTCAGTCTTAGAACTTTGGGCTTTTAAGTAGTGTTGAGACTGTATAGATTGTGGGACTTTTGAAGCTGGACTGAACATATTTTTGCATTACTATATGGCTACAGGCCTGTGAGGGCCAGGGAGTGGAATGTGGTAGTTTGAATAAGAATAGCTCCCATAGGCTCATGTGTTTGAATGCATAGTCACTGGGGAGTGGAACTCTTTGATAGGATTAGAAGGATTTGGAGGTATGGCTTTGTTGGAGGAAGTTTTCCACTGGGTGGGAGGGGGAGGAGGTATTGCACTTTCAAAAGACCAGTCCAGGTCAATTGAGTCTCTCCCTTTACTTCCCCCAACTCTTTCTGCACAGATCAAAATGTAGCTTGCAGCTACTATTCCCATGCATGCATACCACCATGCTCCCTGCCGTGATAATGGATTAAACTTCTGAAGCTGTATACAAGCTCCAATTAAATGATTTTTTTTTATAAGTTGTGGTGGTTGTGCTGTCTCTTCACATCAACAGAACACTGGCAAAGACAGTAACTAATTCAGAAGTTGAGGGGAAACCCTCTTTTGAATAAAGTTTCAAACAATGCATTGAAAAAAGACCTTCCCCCCTTTTTATTTTGAAATCATTTTCACATTAAAGACAAGATATAAAAATATTATAATTGCCATTAACACCTTCATCTAAGAGAATTTAATATCCTATGTAGCTGTAGTGTAATTATCAATATCAAGCAATTGACAATGGTACAGTACTATATACATCAAACACATCATCAAAAATTTGCCATTTTTCCCTCTCCAAGTCCCTTTTCTATTTCTGGATATGATTTAAGAGCATATAAAACATCTAGCATCATGGCTCCTTAGTTTTCTCCTATCCATGATGTGACCTCATTTGAATAATCTTCCATTTGGATTGGTCTGACATTTCTCCAGATAAGACTGAAGATACACATTTTAATAAGTAGTACTATAGAAATGATGGCACACACTCTTGGTGCATCCTATCAGAAGGTGCATATGACTCTTATATTCTTTTTATTTGTGATGTTACCTTTAGTTAAGGTAGTATACACTGTGAAGGTGCCATTTTGTGTGTAGCTGATATGTGCTTTCATTGAGATATTGTAAGATCATATGAATATTCTGTTATGTTACCCCCAACTTTTGTCAGAGTTTATTAACTTCCACATGTAAGGAACATGTAAGAAAATTTTTATTTTATTTATTTACTTTGGTACTTACCTAGTAATTATTTATATTTGAGGACGATTTTTAAAAAATGGGTCTACGTGGTGTGTGTGGTGTAGTCCATGTGAACGTGTGGAAGCCTGAGGAAGGTGCAATTCTCTTGTTGGAGATTTTCTGATACTAGGTTATAGCTATAAAGTTGTTGGATTTTAATTGAAGATCTTTGTTTTTATGGCAGAATGTTCTGGGAGGCTGAATTGAGGATTATAGGACTGCAAAAAAAAATGAATGTTAATGGATGATGGGGTGTATTAGTTTTCCATTATCATGATAAAATAATTGAGATACTAAAATTAAAAGTATAAAAAACATCTTTTGGCTCACAATTTTGGAGAGTGCAGTCCATAATCAGTTGACTCTGTTGCTTTGGGCCTGTGGTAATGTGCCACATCCTGATAGAGGTACATGGTGGAACAAAACTATTAATCTCCTGGAAAAGCAAGAGAAGGGAGAAGAAAAAACTGGATTTTCATAATCACCTTCAAGGGCATGCCCTCAAAGACCTAAAGACCTCTCTGTAGACACCTCCTCTAAAAGGTTATCAATAATATCTCCCCAGGGACCGAGCTTCTAACACATGGGCCTTTGGGGAAAATTTGCAATCTTATTTTTATCACTGGGTAACTCTAGGTTATTTGAAGGTCCCTGAGATAAGTAGAATATATAAGTCAGTAGACTGATTCTCAGTGGAGGGGGGTTGTGGTTCCAAATTGCTAATTTTGATACACAATAAATATCAGTTTTAGAGCCGATACTTACTTATATACAATATCTTGACACCATTAAGAAAAACTTAAATATGCATGTCTATATGGAAATATACTAGGAAATAATTTCTAGGTATATATCTTAGTACAATATTTTATATATATATATATATATATATATATACACACACACACACACACACACACTCTGATGCTCATTAGAGTAACATACATATTCATCAATAAAAATTCTGTAGGATTGTATTTTGTTGGCAAAGGATTAAGTTAGATATATAAAAATTAATGTGGATGAGATCCAAAGGATGATGTCAATTGAAAAAAAGTAAGAATAACACAGACTATCATAGTATTCTACTCAGGGGGGAAATATTTCTGCTTAGGGAGAAAAAACAGTACGGTGAAAAAGAAACCTAAATCAAGAAGAGTTCATTCTCTGTGTAGAGTGGTAAGGACTAGTAAATGACTAAGCAGTTAACTTTTGTCCTCTGGCAGTGGGAAACTCAGGCAAATGGAGCCTCTCCCATGCTTAGTAAGCATCTTCCAAGCTTACTTTGAGTGCCACTATCAAACAGGAGGAAAGAGTACTCAGAATCATGTGGGTGGCTATAAACACACCACTCCAGGCCTGGCCTATCCATCTGCTCTCATTTCTCAGCCCAGAGCTCAGACACAACCACATCTAGTTGCATGGGGGCAAGGAAATGTCATCTCCTCTATGCCAAGGCATAGAGAAACTCCCTTGAGAAGAGCTGGCCTTTCCACTTCCTCCTAATTGCCATCCCCTGAAGGAAACCACTCCTCATCTGTGTGTCTTCCTAAGCAAATGTTTACCAGTTAATAGAAAATTGCCCAGAAAGATACATATGGAACAGTTCATGTTGAGAGGAGTATTACATAGGACATCACTATTTTATTCTTTAAATTTTTCTGTTTTTTATTCCTTTTCATTATATTCATGTATTACTTCTATGATGAAAAATGAAAGCTGTTAAATAAGAAGAAATAATTATTTTAAATACATGATTAACTTAGCAAAATTTATCTCCCAACATTACTAGATCATTGCCTTGTGATCTTGTAAATGGGACTTACATGCCTATTATAGCCCAGTTTCCCCTGGATTCTTTTTACACCGCCTTTGTTAGTGCATGGTACTAACACACTCAGTTATAGGAAATGGGCTTGTGCAAAATAATGCTTCCAAAGTACATAGTGGAGACTCAGGGTGTGTACATTGCCTGTGTGAATGGATATGTGCATGGAAAAGAGACTGCTCACTCACCCAAACTTCAGAGTACCAAGTCAGGCATGTGAAGGTATGGTAAAATAAAGGTAGAAAGTCTGCTAGCTCATACACAGTTTCTAAGACACACCAACGTTTTATTTCCAAATGGGTTCTCCAACATGAATTATTCATAAGTCTGAATCATATGGATCTAAGATAATTATGTATATTAAATATCCATCTGCAGTACTGTGGTAGCTCTTAAGATCACCGTGGGTGCTTTTAAGAAGTACATTTCCAGATTCTACTCTAGATATACTGGACCATCTAAAGCCTGATCCCAGTAGTCTCTAAAAAGCTCTATTGATGAACCTTAGTCTTACAGATCCATGTAGGTAGAGGTATGGGCATTTGGAAAACTATTGTCCTAGGAAGCTACAATGGAATTCACTTGGACTCTCTTTGCTCAGTGCAATGAAAGTGCTTGTGCCTTTTCTCTATTTGATAAACTATTTATGCTTTGTTAATTTTTAAAGGGAAATGAAATACTATAGAGACAGTTGCAATGCTATCATTCTCTATCTTTTAATCCTGTCCTGATGTGTCACATGTTAGTAATCTTCCCCTCTAACCACTGGAGACACACCTACAGGTGAAAAAATTGTGTTTATTGTTGAAGCAAAGCAGAACAGATATTATAGAGAATAGCAAAAAAAAAAAAAAAAAAAAAAAAAAAAAACAAGGGGAGGACCATTTGAAAGAGCCTTGTGTAGGATTTGAACTTTGGTTGAGTAATTTGGAGAAGAGTCTAAATAGACAGAAGGTGGCATCAAGATGCGGGGGCATTTTATGATTGTGTATCTTGATAAACCATCAGTGTAGGGATGGCATGTCAACACGGGGAAGGAGTTATGACTGGTAAAGGAGTAGGAGGCTCTCACTGAGTTGAGGGTAGATGAGGGTAATTTGTGGGTTACATGATTACTTTGCAAGAATCAGGTGCAGCTGTTCAAGATGGAACAAGTCTTTGTAGGACTCGATCACTCCACAATAACTGTTAGGTGAGAGCATCAGATCACTTCTCAGATAAGAGACCCTCTCATGGATTCATGATTTAAATGAATTCATTTCCTTCTTCTCTCCAGTGTCTGCCTTTCCCTCATGTTTTTCTGCTTTCCTTTCTTTTCCTTCCTTGTCTTGGATACTTACTGAGTGCTGGGTCTGTGTCCTTCCCAGTTCTCCTTAGGTGTCAAGAGTCCCCTTATTACTAAGCATCTAGACTTGTACATGTATTCAGCTTCACCAGGTGCTGTCAAATTTCTTTCTCCAGTTTGCTTGCCTATCAGCTATTCATAAGACACGTTCTGCCAAATATTATCCTTAGCACTGGGCAAGTCTCCATACTTCTGAAGTATTTTCTGACTTGTGTGTGGTGGTGTCTTATAACGCTCCCATTTTCAGTTGTTACTGCGCATGCATATTCCTCTGTAGGAGCAGCCGAGTCTCCTGGCTGAAAGTGTGGCCTCTATGGTTGGGATGTCTGGGTCTGACTCCTCCTGGTTCTGATATTTGCTAATTGTGTGACCTTGAGCAATTGAAGATGTTGAAATTTTATCAAGGTTGTCATGAAGTTATAAATGTAGGGATCTCCCAACAGGGCTTGGCACATATGATATTATATAAACTCTAAGCCATGGTTGCCACTTGTGTTATTAATTTTGTTTCTTTTGCAGTGAAGTGCATATTTTTATCTCTTTCCCACTTGTAGGTTGGGCTCTTTGTCTTTTTGAAATTTGTTTTATAGTGTTCTTCATGCATTTTGCACAATAACCCTTTTATTATGTTTCTTTGCTTATAAATATTTTCTGTGGTTTTCCTTCTCCTTTTATATGTAGAGTTTGCTTTTCATGTATTAACACAAATACACAGAGCTATAAGTGTAAATAAAAATGATACACCTTAGTATTTGGCATAAATATGAAATATGGTATAATGTCTCTCAGCTGGCAGATAGATGCAGTAAATTGGCACCTCTTGCTTGCATTTTTTTAACCTAAAGATAAAGAACCTATAGTTATAGAATAAATGTATTGTCAACAACACAAACATGACCAGGCAGAAACGATGATTTAGTTATGGCCTTTGGAGCCACATCTGATTTGCAGAGGACTTTGTTTTGTTTCCTTATTTCATTGTTTGCTTGGAGCCAGCAGTGTAAGCTTGCAAAGTTTTAAAACTAATTGTCAAATTATTTCACATTAAAAATTTCAGCATTTCACTTACAACAGTAAAACCTAGGCTATTTGGCATTCTAGCTTGTTATCCATTGGCAATGCGGGTCTGTAGCTAAGTAACAACTGACTCCCTTGCATGGGGAATAATTTTCCAGCTTGTCAACACCCCCAACATGGTCAATATTCTCCCTGTCTTTGACCTAACTGGCAGATATCACTTATTGCTATGTATAATCTCCCATTTTCTCTACCCATTTACATTACCTGTCTGAACCCTGCAGTCAACTGTCTGTGTGTTTGATTAAAAAAAGGTAAGATATGGTAAAACTGCTGACCCCCCCCCAACAGCACAGAAACCACTAACAGGGGGACATTCATCATTTCAATGAGGGTGACTTCGTAATTATAATGATATTTTAAACATAATTTTAAAAACTGGTAGTTTTATTTTTATGTCATATATTCTGATGTTCACTAGCAACATAAATATCCATCAGTAAGAATGTTAAGTATGTTATACTTATATGGTAGTATTCTCTCCTATTTTTACATTGTTGATTTCAAAAAGCCAAGCTGTGTGATGTTATTGGTCTCTGTCTATTCCGGGCAAGGTAAGCAATCCTGGACTAGTGCGCAGGTTGCTTGCTGTCATGGCTGAAGTCTCTTGCTTCTTGGGGCTCTACACTTTGACTCACTGTGAGTACTTCCTTTCCCAGCTCAGAGTTAGAGTCTTCTAACTCTGCCTAAATGCCATGCTCTACCCAAGACATCAGTCACCACGACGTTGGCATCTTTTTTTTCCTTTCTAATTCCTTGAATTGTCTTTTCCCCTGAACTTCGGGCCAGTGGTTCTTATTAGATGCCTGTGCTTCCTTCGATGCCCATGTCCTAAGCACTTGATGACTTGAATCTCAGTATTAGCAGAGGAAGATTGGAGAATGAGGAGGATGATGGGAGCAGACTACAGGAGTCTGGAACAATATGAATCGGGCTTGTTTGAGATGGTGTAAGGAGTAAAAATTCCAGAGGTCACAAAGGAAAAGGGAAAAATGAATTAGTCAAGTGTAGGCAGAGTGAGGCAGTGCTTAAAGTAAGGGTGAGGAAGCAATGCTAGTGTTTTGTGCTTGATACAGTTGAGAAGAGAAGCTGAGTTGAGGTTTTGATTAAGGAACAAAGGCCCTATTACATGTCTAGTACATGTCTAGTATGTCTAGTATATGTCTAGGCCAACTTTTTCAAAGCTAAAAAGAAATATCAGAAATGTAATGTAGTTTGAGACTACAGTACTATATGCATTTGGGTTGTATGTATGTAACTGTGCCTGTTAACATGTGTATGTAGATGCCTGTGTACATACATGTGGAGGTCAGAGGTTAACTTTAGGTGTTTTCTTCTATAGCTTTTTTTAACCTTAATCAATCAATCAATTAATTAATTTAAAGATACAGGATATCCCTATATAGCCCTAGGTGGCCTGGAACTTGCTATGTAGACCAGGCTAACCTCCAACTCACCAAGATCCCCCTGCCTTTGCCTCAGGAGTGCTAGGATTGAAGGCATAGGCTATCACCTCATGCTTTAATCTAGAATCTCTTATTGAATCTGGAACTCACTTACTGGGCTAGGCTGGCTGGTCAGGAAGCCCCAGGGAACATTGGGACAAGCGCTTTGTTGACTGAGACATTTCCTCAGTCCAAGTAGCACTTTTGAACCTCCAAGAAAGGAAGTTCATCTCTTCCCTTGAATCAAATGCAAAGCCGTGTGTGTGTGTGTGTGTGTGTGTGTGTGTGTGTGTGTGTGTGTGTGTGCATATGTGTGTTGTGAGATGTCTTTCTGCATCTGGATAGAAGGGCTATCTCTATTTCAGAATCTTAAGGGGTTCACAGTCTGTAAATGGAGAGAACTGCTGGCCTGTGGGCTCCTTGTGTGCTGTTTTATGAGTAGTCATCGCTATGTGGGAGATGAGATGACTAGAGAAAGACTCCTGGAGGGCTAATGGCTTAATGTAAAACTGAAGTGGAGTGAGATGCTGCCGGGGATTAGTGTTCCCCAGGTCTATACTGAAGTCTGATGTCAAACCCGAGATATACACGGAGGAAATTAAGCACCATCCTGTGAAGTCACAGGGAGGATTTATCTCCGCCGATAACACAAAGTGCAAAATCTGAAATAACAGGTTCAAATTTCACAAACCTAATTTTGTATTTTTAAAACATATGCTGTGCAAGATGCTATCTTGCAAAACCACTTAGTCTGGATTTTCTACCGCACCCTGATCTCTCACCCTTTGTTTTCTCCAGGATACTTTTAGGCACCACCCCATGAAAACATAGGCTGGTTTCCAAAGGCACAGTAAACAGTGCTGTTTCTAGTATTTTTGTTTGTTTGTTTGTTTTGAGCACTAACACCTATTTGCTTTCCTCGTAGCAAAACTGCTGAGTTGTTGAGCAGACTCGACACAGACCTGAGAAACAGAAGTGCTTGTCAAATTGCTCCTCATGCTGGCCAGTCCTCAACATGGGTGAGTGGAAACTCATGCAGGGTACTGTCTGGCATGGTGTGGGATGTCTCTCTGTGTGCTGTGAATATGTTTTATTACCACTGGCTAATAAAGAAGCTGGTTTGGTCAATAGCCAGGCAGAATAGAACCAGGTGGGATATCCGAGCAGACATGGGAGAAAGAAGGCAGAGTCAGGGAAATTCTGCAGCTTCTATGTGGGGTAAGAAGCCATGGATCTTGTAGTAAAATATAGAATAATAGAAATGGGTTAATTTAAGTTGTGAGAACCAGCTAATAGCCTGAGATAATAGGTCAAACAGTTTGTAATTAATATTAAGCTCAGAGTGGTCATTTGGGAACTGCCTAGTGGGAGAGAAACCTCCAGTTACACTGGCACCTTTTGAAGAATTGTTTAGAGACCAAAGATTAAGGGCAGAGTGACAGATACAGCACAGAATGACCTGAAACCCTGACCCATCCCCACCAACTGCCCCTTGTGATGTAAAGTAATGCTTGTATTATGTATGTATTATGTACATATTATGTATGTATGTTACCATAACATAGGCATCCAAAAAATCCTTATTTTAGCCAGCCATCCAACCTATACCCTGCAATCTCTTACATTGTACAGAATAATGGGTTTCATCCTAATATTTTTATGTGTGGATACAATATATTTTTATCATATTAACCTTTCCCCATTAACTCCATGTTCCCTCTATCTAGTGTTCCTGGTTCTTTTTCTTTTCCCAAACAGCCCTTGCGTTTTCATGCTGTGATTATTTTTAATCTTGATTCTTTGTGTGAGAATATACATTTGCCATTTAACTGTTGCTTATTTCATTTAACATTATAACTTCCCATTCAATCCAGTGTCCTGAGGACAGTACAATTTTGTTCTTCATGGCAAAAGATAATCTGCTATAGTATTTCTACCACATTTTGTTTATCCTTCATCCTCAGAGAGCTGCTTAGGTTGACTCCATGATTTAGCAATGGTAAATGAGGGTAGGTAAGCTCGGCCAACCAGGTATATTGTATGCTGACATTGGTTCCTTTGCCTCACCAAAACATTTATTTCTACATATGATTCTAATAAAGAGAGACAAATCAATACTGGGAAAGCCGTGTGCTGAGCACAGAGCTATGCACCATCAGAAAGCTCCAGTGCTTTTAGAGAAAGAAGGGTGTACGTCAGGCTGTGTTCAGGCTCCTCCTGATAGAGGACACCTGAGCGGAAACTGGCAAAAATGAGTTAGGAAAATGAAGAGAGTCAGCCCAGGTGTCAGAATTAATTGACACAAGGAACAAGCGTGGTACTGGGAAGACGACTCACAAAGATGCAAGAGAGAAATAAACCAAGGGCGCAGGGAGTAAGCAGGCCCCTGAGGAGCTTTCCTCAACTGAGGTATCAGTGGCAAACTGGGTGGGGCAGGTTAATGTCTGCTTTGTGTAACACCTCCGGCTCCCCAAAGCTAGCCACATCACCTGGACCAGTGGTTCTCAACCTTCTATTGCTGTGACCCTTTAATATAGTTCTTCATGTTGTGGTGACCCCCCCCCCAGCACAAAATTACTTTTGTTGCTACTTCATAGCTGTAACTTTGCTGTTATGAATCATAATGTAAATATTTACATTATGGTCTTTGGTGACCCCTGTGAAAGGCTCACCTAACTCTCCACAAAGGGGTCATGGAGAACCACTGGCCTAGACAATGAGACACCTTGAAATGGCCCCAATAGGAAGCTGGTGAGGCTCCTGGCAGAAGAGCCACCGAGAACATTCTTGTGTCAAGTTGGAGGACTGTGGGGCCTGATGGGCCTGAAATGAGGAGAACAAGGAGGGTTTGAGATCTCTTGTATTTTCCTGGGACCACACAGACAATGGTATGAAACATAGATCCAAAAGGATTGAGAGCAAAGAACCTTTAGACTGGCTCTGGTGTGGGTGGCAAGCGATGAAGAGACTTGGTTATTGCTTGCTAGCTTGGAGGATACATGATGCCACTCTTGGAAAAAAAGAAAAAAAAAGATCGATCTTGCTTCCTATCCTGTAGTTATTCTGTTTTATTCTTTCCCTGTTTCTGATGTGGTGTTGTATACTCTAGACTTGTCTTTGTGAGCTCTGTAATCGTGTCACCCAAAATCCATCATCTCACTCCCCTCCCTGCAGAGCCCTGAAGGGGAGAATTGAAACACTGCAGGTCACAGCATTAAATTATGTGTGGAGGGCAAGTCCTAAAGTAAGTCTGGATAGCCTTGTGGCTGTGAAGGAAAAGAGGACAGCTAGAAACAGGATGGGTTTTGCTTGCCAGCATGGCATACTCTCTAGGTAGGAGCCTTGGATCCTGTGATGGGAAACATCAGTGGGACTGTGTCTGCTTGCTCCATTGATTTCAACTCATTCCTTTGATTTCACAAAACCATCCTGAATTTTAATAGTGCTGCCTATAATGCATCGGCTGTGTCTCCCAGATCTGCACAATCTGTGGATTGATTAGTGCACATGTAGCACCATCCCTTGAGCTATCAATAGGAAATATGGAGCAGGATCAGTCCCAGGATGGTTCCTCATGAGCTGCATGCAAGAGATACTCAGTTTTGACATCAAACTATTCATTGCCAGCGTTCGATGTACTTAACTGAGTTCTTACCCGTAGTGCATTATTCTACTTCTGTCTAATCCATATGCACAGGATTCTGAGAAAGCTTTGTGCAGCCATTTCTAATGCTTTGGGAAAGTCAGATATGCACATTGCGTTTCTGTGAGAACCATTTGTTCTCTGTTAAGAGGATTCTTACTCCAAGTTCAGAATGCGAGGGATGTGTCATTCCCATCTGCCTGTGTATGAGGAGCTGAAAGGACGTAACTTATTTTTTGTCTGTTTCCTAATTTTATTACACTCTTCAGTGCAATTTGTCTGAAAAATCTGCCTCCCCTATATTCTAAAAACTATTCCCTACGCATGATCAATGTGTCTTGATCACACCTGCCCTGCTCTCCCAACTCCAACTCCCCTGGTGGCACCAGCACATCTCTCTCCCAATTTCATGTCTTCTTTTTCCTTTTTAAATTTATTTATTTCTTTTACTAAACTCTTTTTTCATACAGTATATTCTGATATTCTTTCTCTTCCCCCAGCTTCTCCCAGATTCTCTCCACCTACCTCCCCACCCAATTTCTTGTTCTTTTTCTCTTTCCAAAAAGAAAAAGAAAAAGAAACCCCCAACAAATTAAAAAAAAAAAAAAAACACCAATAAGACAAAAGGAAAACAACAAAACTGAACAAAAAAGGCAGATAAGAAAACATGAAGTCTTTTCTGCATTGACTAACTACTTTGGGGATTGGATCTACAGTGTAGGTTCTTGGTTAGGGGTGGGGCTCTGTGTCCGTTTCTCCTTCTTTGTTCTGGAAGGAATATTTGCATGTCTTGTGTATTCTTGTCAGTCTCAATGAGCTCATGTGTTAACATTCCCCCTTCCACATAGATCCACATAGAGGGGAGGGCTTTGACCAAGACATCGAAGGATCGAGTGCTCCAAAGTCTCTCACTCTCTGCACATTGCTTAGTTGAGTTTAGTAAGTGCAGTCCATATATTTGGGAACGGGTCCTCTACCAGAGGTACCACTCTCTGGGAAACATGACTCCATGATTCTATCTTCCCCACCAGGCATCAACTACCAATAACTCCTCAGCTAAGGATGGAGCCTTATAACTCTCCATAAGCTAATCAAAATATATTTTAATATATGCATATATATGCATATATAATACACACATATATGTATGTATGTATGTATGTGTGTATGTATGTATGTATGTATACTGTATAGGTATACAAGGTTGTTTTCAAAATACCTGAGTTGGTAAAAGGAATTCTCAGTGCCAAGCATAGGTTAGCTCCCCATGAGTCCTTACACACATTCCTAATTTGAACATATATCTACCATTGGGAGATAGGGATTTTATAAATACTATGTAATTATATGGATAAAAAAGGCTGCAGGAAAATTCCTTTGTGCATTAGAATAAAGCTCTTTTGAGGTTTAGGACTTTAGACAAAAGGCATCTGCAGAATTTGCTTACACTTAAATGGTGTCGCTCTCTTTAGTAGGCATGTATGTGTTGGGTTATTGTGGGTGCAGAAATCCTTTCTGAAATATGAACACTGGATATTCTCAGCCACATTCTAAGTAGTTTCCTGTCCTTGCTTTTTTCCCCCTCTTCTGCAAATATATATATATATATATATATATATATATATATATATATATATATATTCTTTGAGAACATTGTTTCAATACAATGTGTTTTGTCATATTTACTATCCAGCTTTTCTCAGACCCATTCCTATCTTTTCCTATCCATCCAACATTGTATCTTCTTTTGAACCTTTCAAGGCCTATAGTGCAGCTCAAATATTCTTGATTGTGTGGCCTCCTACAAAAGCATGACCAATTTACTAGAGGCTACACTCTTAGAGAAAACTCTCTTTCTCTTTCCCGGCAACTATTAATGGCCAATACCTCCTCAGCTATGTGTGGGACTTCATGCCAACTCCCTTCTCCATTAAGGTATTTGGTCTGGCTTGAGTTTGCATGGGTCTTGTGAGTTCATCTGTGCAGCTTCCCTGCTTTCTCCAGAAGACACTGTTTTCTTGTAGTTATCTGCTGCTGACTCTTACTCTTTCCACTCTGTTCTGAAATGACCCCTGAGCCTTGGGAGGAGGAGTGTGCTATAGATGATTCATTTAGGGCTTAGTGTTCTGTTGTCCCTTATTTTTTGCACCTTGACTAGCTGTGGGTCTCTATGTTAAACCCTATCTATTGCCGATAGAATCATCGCTAAGAGCATTTGAGAGGAGTGTTGATCTATGAGAATAATATGTCATTGGGAATCAGTTTACTACTCTGTCAGTTTAGCAGCATAATAGTAATGGTTTCTTATCTATGCTCATGAATTGTTTAGCCTTATGTTCTTGGCCCAATAATAATGGTGCCTAGTGTGGATTTCATCTTGTAGAGAGGGACCAAGATCCAATCAAAATCAGTGGCTTGCTTCTATGATATTTGTGCCACTAAAATTACAGCCCAATATTCTGTTTCTCACAGTCCTTTAGTGGCTCTCAGAATCTTCAAAAATAAAGTAAACAATGCCCTAGTTTTCTACTCCCCACACCCCTACATACCTCTCTCCCTACCACACCCCTACTCCTTGCTTCTGTTTCTTTAGATGCCCCCTTACCAGTCCCTAAGGTCTTGGAGGACTAGCTTTGATTTTTACTATTTCATGTGTGATCCTTGGACCCACAGCATTGGTCATCTGGGAACACACAGAGATGCAGATACATCTGAATCCCCACTCCAGACCTGAGTCTGCACTTGCTGTTGAATACTGTTGAATGTGCATCCAGTGGTTATCTGCTCACTCTGATCTACACACTCCATATGATAGACTTGTTTGCTATATTTGTTCATGGGTCATGTGATCAGTGTTCATTCCTTTAAAATGTTACATGATGCTCATGTCTGAACTTCCTCCACTCTGCTTGTCCTGTTTGCATCCAAACACTTCGAAGTCCCTGTATTTTCTGTTGTTGCTGTAATAAACTGTAATTGGTTTATTTTTTTACTCTTTGCTCTCTGGGGGTCCACCACCCAGCTCCCAAATGAATACAGGGAGAATTATTCTTACTTTTGAATGCTTAGCCTTAGCTTGGCTTGTTTCTAGCCAGCTTTGCTAACTTAAATTGTCCCATCTACCTTTTGCCTCTGGGCTTTTACCTTTCTTTATTCTATATCTCTTCCTTTCCTTGTTACTCCACGGCTGGCTGTGTTGATGGGTGGCTGGCCCTTGGCAGCCTCTCCTTCTCCTTTTTATACTCCTCCCTCTTTCTATTTATCCTGTCTGCCTGGAAGTCTCACCTATTTCTCTTTCCTGCCTAACTATTGACCATTCAGCTCTTTATTAGAACAATCAGGTGTTTTAGGCAGGCAAAGTAACACAGCTTCACAGGTTAAACAAATGCAACATAGAAGAACACAGCACATCTTTGCATCATTAGACAAATGTTCCACAGCATAAATGAATGTAACACATCTTCAACTAGTATTCCACAATAACAAACCACTGCAGATTAAAAGTGGTTATCTGTGAAGTACAGACAAGGCTGAGAAGGACTGACTGTTTCCTATATAAGTCAATGCAATTAGTCTTTTACACTTCTGGGGGCCAGAAATCCAAGATGAGTTTGAAGACACTAAATGAATCTATAGGGCTGGTTCCTTCTGTAGAGACTGTGGGCATCAGTTCCTTGCCTTTTGCAACCTCTTGTGACTCTAGGCATGGATTGGCTTCCTGCCCCATGTTGCATTAGCAAGGTGTCTTATCCTCCCTTCTCCCTGCTCTGACCTTGCCTTGTTGCCATGTAGACCTTTGGAATTACATTTGGTCTACCTAGCTACAACAAACTAGTCCCTCTCCCCCATCCCCAGATTCCTCCTTTCTTTACCGTTCCTATTGTCTTATGTAGTGATATTAGCTTATTCCAGGGATCAGGGTGGAAACAGCTTTGGGAGACCACTTTGGCTCCCTTTAGGTTTTGGGCAATATCCCGTTAACAGGTATATATCGCTGTCTCTTGATGACTTCCAAACCTTGCTGACTCATTTCCTCGATAGCGCCAGTGTTCTAGGCTTCCCATTTTTATGACCTGTCGTAGTATCTTTTCCTTGCCCCAGACAGTTAGTTAGTATACTGTGGTTACGTTTTCTGTCTTTTGCAACTTGTAAACATTTGGGAAGATTCTACTTTATTTTTGCATTTTCCTAATCAAATGTCCAAAGGGAACTGTCTTTAGCCTTTTGGCTGCCCCACCCAGTGCTTCTTAATTAAAGGTTGCACACGGTTCCCATCTTGTGGCCCTCGTCTCTCTTGTTAGTTCTATCCTCCCTGTTCAGGTATCTCTCCCCTGCTCTGCATGCAGCTTGTTCTTCGAGCCCACAGCACGGGGGTTGGTGCTGGAACTTTCCTTTAGCACAGGGGGTCAGGGCCTCCTCTGCACAGTGAACTGATCTGGGGAGCTTTAAAACTTGTCCATGCCTGGGTCACATCCCCAGAGGTCCAGCTACAATGTGACCTGGCCCCGAGGGTTTTCAAAGCGCCCAAGGCAGCTGTGAAGTGCAGCCATGGTCGGGAAGGACTCTCTGAGGATGTCTTGGGAATCGCCTTTATTGCCTTTTCCTTGGGTGTTCGCCGATCTCTGGATCTCCTTGGCTCATGCTTTCATGCTCTGTCCCTTCGTTTTGATGTAACACCTTGTCTAAAAGTTTTGCTGCTGAAGACGCAGGGAAGACAAATGTGTTCAGGCCCATCTGTGTCGGATGCTATTTTTATCCACTCCATCCCTCACCACTTTGCTTGCAGTTCCAAACTAGAAAGAAGTTTGTTTCTGGGCTTTGATGGTCCTTCTCAATACTGTCTCCTGAGAAATCCAAGGGCATCTGGATTCTGGGTCCTATAGGAGCTTTTTAAACCTGCTTTCCCTGGGAATAATTTAACATCCTCCTTTCTTCTCCTGATATTCTGTAATGGTGTGACTGAGTGTGAAGGGTTTTATTATTCATTTTCAATTTGGAAACTCATTTCTAGTCCTAGATAACTTTCTAGTGTTATTTTCTTTTTATTCATTCCCCTTCATTTTCTCCTTATAGGATTCCCATTTCTCTAATCCCAGGCCACCTGGATTTATTTTCTAACTTTTTTTTCTTTTAAGCATTTTTTTCCTCCTTGAATTTATCTTCCAGTACTTTTAACTCCTGCCTGCTGACACATTTTCTTGACTTTATCCTCCAAGTGTTTTACAGATTTGATTGTTTTTGTGGAGAAGGGGACTCTTTTTCATTTCCTAGGAATATCTCTCCAATGCTTTCAAAAGAATGCAATGCCTTTATCTTTTGATAAACAGGCAACAGTACAGGAGATACGTGAAAACTCCGCGGAGGGCATCAGCATGCAGGATTCTGTGCAGCCTTTACCTGCACACCATTGCCACACACACATACATGCATGGTGCATGTATCTGCCTGCTTTGATTTTTTTTTCCCCAGAGTATACACTTTGGATTTGCTGTTAGGGTTGAGAGAATTAGCACTTCAATTTTCAGAGCAAGGGCAGGCACATGGGGAAAAGGGTTATTTGGACTTTCTAATAATTTCTTTTCTTTCGTCTTCCTGTGACCCATCTGGCTTCCCAGATAGCTGGTGCATCCTATTATGCCCTCCTGCAGCTCTAAAGAAAAAAAAAATAAAGCAAGGGGGCTGTCTGTCTTGTGTTTTCAATGTAAAATGTCTCCCGTAGGCTCATGTGTTTAAACACTTGATCCCCAGCTGCTGATAGTGTTTGGGGAGGTCATGGAACCTTTAGTCCAGTGGTTCTCAATTTGTGGGTCACAACTCCCCTTTCACAGGGGTCAGATATCAGATATCCTGCATGTCAGATATTTACATTTCAACTCATAGCAGTAGTGAAATTACAGTTATGAAGTAGCAGAGAGATAATTTTATGATTGAGGGTCACTATAACATGAAGGACCATGTTAAAGGGTCAAGGCAGTAGGATGGTTGAGAACCACTGCTTTAGAAGGTTGATTTCACTGTAGGAGGTGAATAGCTGGGGGCAAGCCTTGAGGTTTTACAGCCTGCCCCTTCTCTGTTCTCTTTAGAAGAGTTCGGTCTAGAGTCTCTTCCTGACTGTGTAATGTGACAGCTGGGTTCCTGCTCAGGCCACTTTACCTTCTCACCAGGGAGGAATGGGTCCCCTTAAACTGTAAGCCTGAGTAAACTCTTCCTCCTTTCAATGACCTCATCTGGCACAGGCACGTTGTCACAACAAAGAGAAGAGTAATTAGTCTACTCAGTGCTGTCCTCTGTGCCTTGCCAGATTTCCTTGTATTGCTCATCCATCCTCTTCTTGTTTTACTTTTTGTCTCTTTATCAGTTTGACTTGATAGATTTCCAGAAGATGGGTCAAGACATGGTCATAGGAATGGACTTACTTTGACCTTGTAACAACATGGCTTTTAATCTTAAGATGGAGTCAGGATGGTCAATCATACATAGGCAATGCTCTTATAACCACTCAGTCAACTCTCCAAACCCAACTTCTCTTGGGTTTGGTTTGAACCTGTGCAGGTCTTGTACATGCTGTCTCAGTCTTTGTGAGTTCATATGTGAACCAGCCCTGCTGTGTCTTGCTGATACTGTTTCCTAGAGTGGTTTACCACCTCTGGCTTGGACAATCCTTCTGTTTCCCTTTCCATGTAGACAGATCCCTGAGCCTTGAGGGGTCAGGCTTTGATGAAGACATCCCACTTAGAACTGAATCCTAGCTGACACCGTATGATTTGACATTTGTTCATAAGATGGTATTTTCCTTTCTTCTTCTTTTTTTTTTTTCTGAATCTCTCTTTTTTTTAAGTTGAACATGATTTTTTTATTGATTCTTTGGAAATTTCATACCATGCACCCTAGTTCATCTACAAGTCCCCCCAAATCCTCCCTTTACTCTTGCAGCACCCCAAAAATAAAATTAAAAAATTAAACCAAACCAAAACAGAGCAATCAATAAACCAAATAAACGAAACAAGAACAAACCAAACCAAAAATAACAACGAAAAGTTCCCCAAACCTGTTCCCTTTTCCTTCTTTCCTGCCTCTTCAACACCTCTTCATTTGTCCTGGGGGCATTGGGAATGGTGTGTCATGTAGTATATAACCTTTTGTCAAATCAGCTTTACTAGCAAATGCTCATTGCAGTAAGCCACTGGTCTGGTTCAAAGTCTCTGGTTTTTGGTATACCCTCACCACTGGGTCATCACTGAAATTCATTCCTCTGTGGGATATCCTGTGGTTGCCCCAAGTCAGAGATCCTGTTGGTTTCATTCCAGAGGACCAGTCTCTTCACAAGCTTCAGCAGGTCCTAGATGGGGTAGATGTTAGTTAGGGTGGGCCTCCAAAGCCTGGCTGTGATCTTGGGTAGTAGCCGAGCTTGGCAGTCTAGGCCACTGGGGCCACCCACCTCAGGTGAGGGGGTAGGGTCAGCTCCCCTATACCCATGCCCTCAGGGTTGGTTCACTGTCACCTGTTTTGAGGAATGGGACCATCCCTCCCAAGTGCAGGGACCAGCTAGCTCTCCTCTGAGGGTCAGGACCCTTGTGCTAATGTGTCTAATGGGAGGCAGAGCCATCTGTCCCAGGGCCAGCTCAGCATTTCCCTCTGGTTTCATCGTGCATGGTTCCTATGGTCCCCTGGTGATACAGGCCTTAGACATCAACACAGACTCCAGCTGCAGCTGGACCATAGACTCAGACATAGCCTTTGGCAGCAGCTCAGGCCCAGATGAGACAGCCTGGCTCTGGCCAGAAGCACTGGACACTCAGATCAGAATGGCTCTGGCAGCAGCATGACCTCCCAAACACTGAGATTGCTGCCCCAACCTGCCCTTCTATGCGACCTTTGGTGGCAATATGGGACTGGGACTTCAGTAAAACCCCAGCTGCTGTGGTGGGACCACAAGAATACCCAGACATGGTCCTTGGCAGCAGCCAGATCTGGATGTCACCCTTGTTCCAGGTGGCAGTTCAGGCCACTCAGATCATCACAGCCCTAGTGGCACCAACGTGGCTCCAGACCTCTGATGTCTGCACAACCTTCCATGGTAACAGGGGTCTTGAACATCAGCACAGAACCTGCAGTAGGGCCAAGGACCCAGACATAGCCTCCAGCTGCAGCCCTAGACTGGACATCACCATAGCACTGGGTAGTTAGTAGTACTTGCCTCTCAGATCTGTGTGTGCAGGCTGCAGCATGGCCCTTGGGCACCCACATGGTTCCAGGTAGCTTATCAGACCCCAAGAAACCACATGGTTTTTGGTTGTAACAGAAACCACAGATGTTTACTTAGACCCTAGCTGCTATAGGGCCACAGACCCAGACATGTCTCTTAGCAGCAGCCCCAAGCCCGGACAACACTAGGGCCCCAGGTGGCAGCATAAGCCAGACCAGCATGGCTTTGGTGACAGTACAGTCCTCTGACACAAACAAGGCCACAGGTTATGGCCTAGACCCCAGGTTTCTGTGTGGCCTTTGGTAGCAACCTGGGCTATGGACTTCAACACAGACCCTTGCTGCAGTAGGACTACAGAACTAGACATGATCCTTTATAGCAGCCCAAATATGGGCTGCTATCCCCATGGCCCCAGATGAAGGCCACCCAGATAGGCATAGTGCCAGTGACAATATGGCCAATGGATACCAACATGGCCCCAGGTGGTTGTCCACAGCCCTGGAATCAGCATGACCTTTCATGGCAACAGAAGTCATAGACACCAGAGACGGCTCAGCCATTAAAGACTAGGCTCACAATGAAAAATATTATCCATTCTTAATCTGTTTCCTATTCACCCTTTGAAATACAGTTTAGAATCACCCAGTTGGAGATGTGTTTTTGACCCTTTTGATTAATTGTCATCTTTTCTAGCTTCATCTGTTAGGACAGTTATTATGAATCAGTACTGTAAGCATTGTCTCCCTGACTTCCACACATGGTTATTAAAGTCTGAAGTTTGGGATCTTGTTTTGATTCAAGGCTTGCACATAGGAGGCACAGGTATTTTGATGAATGAATGCATTGTAAGTACAGCTTTGAGAAAAATGGGTCACGGTGTGCTTTGCCTTAGTGACAAAACTCCAGTGTCAATTATATGTCAAGTGAATATTTAATGCCATAAAAATTATATGAATGCAATGATTTAGACTTGGCTAGTATAAAGAACTAAGAAAAAATGGAAAATAAAATGTATCTTCTAATGTTATGTTTTTGAACAGAAACTTCCAGTCCTGCCTAAAGATCCCAGTTGGGTAAGTATGAATTAGGGTTGCATGTGACTTTGAGCTCTCCATAGCTTAAGGTACCATGTGACTCCTCAGTTCTTATAGCCGTTATTATGTCACCTCATATGCACAATAAGCATCTTATGTCTAAATTAAAAAATAAGACTCATATTCTGATAAAGAACAATGAGATAAACTTATGAAGAAAGTAGTCAAGTTGAATTCATGTTCCTTGTTGAAGCCATAGTATTTACTCCCTTGCTCCCTGGGTCTGATGTAGCACATTTGTGATTAAGATTAGCTTTCTCTAATAGAAGTGGAAAGGGCATGAGAGAGCCACTACCCACCTGCTGTGGCTTATCACAACTCCACTGTCTGAGGATAGAGACAAGAGCAAGTCATGGTGTGTAGGCTGCTTGTGCGATGAGGCAGGCTGTGGATATATGAGGAATTTCTGGACACACGGATCTCTTCTAGTCTTCCCACTGATGCTTCTGTATGATGTAATTCTGAAAGCTTCTTTCCATCCCTGGAGAGTGGTTCTTGCTGGTAGATGGTAGGAGATGGATTTCTATAGTTATGAATGGAGGGATGATCTAAGAAGTACTTGAGAAAAATTATAGTATGGGAAGAGGGGGAGCCAGACTACATGAGCTAGCCAGATTACTAGTTAAGAGAATGAGGCCTGAAATGTGTGGCTTTCTCACACTCACAGCCAGGAGTTTCACAAGACTCGTGGAGTTTCTGGAGCACTAGGTTATCAGGTTGTGCTTTCTGCCTTTTGGAGGCTGGGGCTATAAGTTTAGTGTGAAGTAGAAAAAGTCCTTGGCACTTGCACAGAATATAGATAGTCTGGGCTCATGATGGGGTTCACGCCCAGATAAACAGGTCGTAATTTGAAAATATGGCAAGTCAGAATGTGTATAATGTATCTAACCCAGTCTGGCTTAGCATCACCGCAGACTGCAGAGTGTCAGTTGTTTATCCTAGGGATTGCACGGCTGAACGGATATATGGCTTGCTCCCACTACCAAGCGTCCAGAGCTAATGTGTTGCTACATATCACCAGCCTGTGAGAAGATCAAAACTGCATGCACATCACTTTTGCACAACCATAAAGTTGAAAAAAAAACCCTCACAAGTGAACCATCATAAGTCAGGGACCATTACTACTGGAAATCTCATACATTTCATAATAGTTGGTCCACAGGCCACTGGGTTGGGCTATGACAGTGAGTCGGAAAGACAACAGGACATCCTGTTGAAGGTGTTGGCTCTCCCAAAGCTCTTATGGTCCAGAAAAGGCTTTTCATCTCCTCACAAGAACAGAATTGTGCATCAGGTACTGATAAAAGCTTAGAAAGAAATACATCTTTGCAGTTACATATAATCAATCACAAATTGACAGAGTTTAATAGGGTGCCACAAATGGGCAGTGGCTATGGCAGTAATTCTAACGCCAGTGCCATTTCTGCTTGACTGTGGGAGGGACCACTGAGCCGGTTGGTATAATCTTGAAAATATCCTTAGTTTTCCACCAGAAGGGATGAATTATGTCGGTTATCTCTGAAGAGAAATTTTTACAGCTTAATTAAACAAACATTTAAATCATCCTTTAAAATGTGCTGGATGATTGTGCTTACACTAGCCTTCTTTTTAGATATCCCAGGGGATGTCTTCAGATGTATGCATAAATCACTCAATAAGCAAGTGTGCATGGAAAGCTTAGTGTATGCTTCACATGGAGTGGAGTTATTAACAACGGTCCCTTGGTAGGAAGATGGATGCGCTGAGTTGATGCCTCTCTGCTTGTACCTTTACAGGCCAGTAGCCAAACATACAAGGATTCTCTATGGAAGGAAGACAACCAAACATTGCAAAAGACCGGGGATGGACAACACCAGAAGGTATTTACAAGGCCTTCCTTGTTATTGCAGATTGCTTCAACTACTGGGAGATTTTGAAGGCTTGGTGCATAGACATGTTTAGAGTCTCTTATTTTTTTTTTCCTTTTTTTAAAATTGAAATTTGGAACAAGCTTTTCTTACATGTCAATCCCAGTTCCCTCTCCCTCCCCTCTTCCCCTGCCCCCCTTGCAACCTCACAACCCATCCCCTTTCTGCTCCCCAGGAAGGGTGAGGCCTTCCATAGGGGGTCTCTTAAAAGGACATTGGAAAAACTGACAGCACATTGCAAACAAAAGAAGAATTCTGGGTTTGGTCTGTGGAGGTGGCTCCTTCCAGCCAAAAATTTTACGTTCATAGCCGTACAGTGGGTTGTACTGAGTTGGTCACAGTTGGTGCTGGCAGTTCACAGAGAAGACACACACACACACACACACACACACACACACACACACACACGAACACAAAACACAACCTACCCACATATTAGCCAAGGATGGTTGAAGTTACAGATGGCATCCAGAAAAGGTTCCCATACTTTGAGTGACTCAGGCTTTATGGAACTGGTGTTAAATGTCTGTATGTACATGTGTACAGGTGCAGAGCATTCTACACACTTGGAGCAACAGAAACCAGTGAGGTGAATACAGACTCTCCCAACTTCTTAATGGCTGGGTTTCACCACTTCAGACTTCTAGTCTGGGAACTACAACTATTCAGGGTTGTGATCGGATGGCCATGTATGCTTTTGATAGGCAGGCATATAGGCAAGGAGCATGTAGGCAATGAAAAGGAGGCAGAGATGTAAAGCTTTGTGCCTTCAATTTGATAGGCATTCAGGGCAGTGTGGAAGCCAGTGCTGCAGGGAAACAGATGCAAAGATGCGGATTGCCGTGCAGTCCATCACGGTGCTGACTGCCTACTCTTCTGTCTCATCCCTGGTTTGTCTAGGGGATTCCATTCTATTTTGCAAGGCCCTTGTGCCAGAAAATGGAGGGGCCATGCCAGGCCAAGGATTCAGTCCTAGTTATGTCGCTGTCCAGGGGATTTCCATTCTCCTTGATTGTGATTTGTTTTCCCCATGATCATAGGCTGCAGGTTTGGGCAATGAGTCTAAGGGAGGTTGCCTTTCTGATTTAAAATAGGCCGTCCTTCTCATTAATTACCTTTCAAGTACATTTCCCTTTTGTCCTTCCATATTTTATCTAATATTTCCTGTACCTCATCGTTCTTAGCGTTTATGTGGCATTTTCCTGTCACTTAGTTTTTGCCCCTCTGTGTCACTGGTTTAAAATATACTTCCAGTGCTAAAAGTGGCTGGTTTTCTCTCACCTGTCTTCATGGTCTCTCTTTCATTTGTGGTTGGATATGTCCTCGTTTTCCCTGGTTGGTAGTTCATTTGCACATATTTGTACTCTTGCCACGTAACTGACGTTTCATTCACAGTATTTTCTTTATTTTATGATCTCTGATTGCATTTTCTCTGTTGTGTTTATTAATCATCTCTCTCCCATCCCCTCCCATATTATGAGAAGATTTACAGTGCTTCTATTTCTGTTTTTAATCTTGCTGCCCTGCCTCTGCTTGTCTCTTCAGATCTGAAAATGCATGCATCTCTCTGGCTTTCTATCTATGTTTATTCCCCTGTTCCGATGCTGCTCACCATTCCCGGGGCATCTATCAAATAGATCCAGCCATGCAGGATCGGCTCCCCATACATCTCCATTGTTTCATTTGCTCCTTCTCTTTGCATCTCATTCTGAGGAAGGTACTGGATCATCCCACTGACTACAGTTTTTCAGAACCCTCTGCACAGTGCTTATTTGACACATGCATTGAATTCATTTGCTTCCCAAAACTGCTCATTTGCTTTATTGTAGCAATGGTCTGTTTTATGAGTGTAATAGTCTCATCTCTCCACTGAGGAGGACTATCCAAATATTAAAGTTTTCTACTTCATATAACAACTGTATTTACTGTTTTTATCTCCCATGCATTTGTTTATTAATGTTTGTTGATGCTTATGTTCATCTGGATGGGAGATAAGCCACCACTGTCCTTATGTGTGGCTGCTTGTTCTGTGGTCACAAGTACCTGCCATTCTGTTTCTCTGGGCTCATTCTCTCTTCCTCTGTTTGGTGATGGCTTGAAGAAAGAAGTCAACACCAAAATGCCGTGGATGCTGTAGGCAGCTGGTAGCCTCAGTGGAGACTTCAGTATTCTCTCATGAAGGACCTATGAAAGCACACTTAGCTCAGTTCCAGGGTATTCTGCTCATGTAGCCCTCCCTGTAACTTACCCTGTCCTTTCTTATCTTGTTGGCCTTTCTTATTATCTCTGATAGGTTGATTGTACTTCCTGAGCTTTGTATGGTTATTAGTTTAGTTTAGAAAGTAAAAAAGGCATCAAAGAAAACCAGAAGGCACTCAAACAATTAGGAGACAAAGTGGAAGCCATAAAAAAAGTAGTATTGCTTGCTTTTTGTGGAAAATGCATGCAGAGCTGTGAGCAGAGAATGGAAATTATAACTGTTAAACCCATTTAATATTTTAAGAAAAGAAGAAAAGTCATGAATTATGTACCAAGGAATTTACAGAAGAAACACTAAGTGAAACTAAAGGAAGTAATTAAGATAAGAACAGAAATTAATAACTTAATAATTAGAAAACTGACGAGAAAACTGTTTAGAAGCTCCAGCCATGCATTCTGTGATAAAGTCAATGGGATGAAGGAATCTGCAGCAAGCACGATTTCGAAGAGATTAAATGAACAAACACAAACCTACAACAGTAGAGCTAGGTCCAGAGATGTAGCTGTGGGAGGATTTGCTCCAGTTGCTGCAGCTAAGGCTGTGCTAATAAGTTGAAAATCTACATGTAGTGAATGACTTTCTGGAAAAACATAAAATGACAAAGAGCTAAAAACTGCACAAAGACGAAAGAAAATACCTTGATTTGGAAAGTTTTCTGGGTGTTCCTAATTCCAACAGACTAAGCTTAATGTTTCCTTATATTTAGAAACCGTTCCAGACCAAGGGAAAGGATTAAACAGTTTAGGCTTCTTTTAGCTATTGTTTAAGTGCATGTACTTGCACACACACACACACACACACACACACACACACACACACACACACACAGAGAGAGAGAGAGAGAGAGAGAGAGAGAGAGAGAGAGAGAAAAGAGACAGACAGAAACACATATAGAGAGGGAACACAGACCTTTTAGATATAAAGGTTTTCAAAAAATAAAGATTTAATATGAAAAAATTTAAAGTAGAATTTTTTCTTAAGTAGTAATTTACTAAGACAAAATAGTTCATTCTAAAAATGCAAAGATAACTACCTATTAGAATTTGTTGTATTTTATTTTTGCTATAGAAAAACTATGGAGAGAAAATATATTCAGGCATCTTTCAAGTGGCAGAAAAACAAGATAGACTTTTAAATTCTGTCAATTAAATGAAACCTTAATAATCCATGATAAAAAGAATATTCTTAGCATACATACAACCTTCCAAACTAAAACCCAATATAGCTCATTAGTGCCAAAATACCATAGATGAACAACATAAGGATGCTTATAATCTCAACCATATTAACCAAGGCCATTCTGGAAACTCTGATATAGTGTTTCTTGAAGTTATTTGATGTAAAACTGTTAATGTTGCATGGAATAAGCTTTGGGAATTATTGTAGCCAATTTGGTAAGGCAAGAGATAAAAATTTAAAAGGAACATTTCTAATTATTGGAAATAAGCTAATATTTATGGATGAGAGTAATACACCCACACAACCCAAGAGAGTCTGTTGAAGCATGATTAGACAGAGCAAAATCCATAAGAGAGGTGATTATAAGAGATTTATCAAGAGGGAGCTTTCTCAAATACCAGCAAAATTGATTAGAAAATATAGAGAGGTAAAAAGGAGCTCATGAACTTCAATGTGTAAAAAAAAATCATTAAGTAGATAGAAACAAACAAACAAAAAGAACTAAAAGCATAATTTCCCTTATCCATAAAAGTCCATTTGAGTAGAACAGAGATGGTATTGTCCCTGAGTAGAAAAATTCCACATTGCTATAGCTACAGTTGTATCCAAGTTCATTTGAGTTTAATTCCAATAAAATTGAAAATACCTTGACAATTCATTTATAAACCTCAACTCGAAGAAACATTAGAAAAATATGACTACTGCTATACCTGTTTGCTGGGATAAGAACTTACAGTAGTGGTTACAATATAGTGTAGACAAGCATGATGCTATTATTTCTGACAGGAGAAACTAGAAAGTTCTTGGGCACTAGCAAATTAAAAAGAAAAGTCGTTGTAAATGGGATTTGTTTATTTTTGACAGAGTATGTAATGGCCCAGGCTAGCCTTGAGCTTGTTATCTCCCTCATCCCCCAGCCTACAGAGGGCTGGAATGATGAACCTGTAACAACCATGCCTGGCAAACATTTGTCCCAAGAAAATAATCAGAGATGCCCACAAAGAATGCCCACGTTTAGATTTTTAAATGATTAATAAAAATTTGAAATGACTTGTTCACCGGTAGGTAGAAGACTGGAAGGTTCTGGAAGTCCATATGGTAGTTACCGATGTGTTTTAATGACAGGGATGTGTTCACATTTGTGAAAATGAGACCAGATTAAAAATAGAGTACAGACAGATTGTTAAGCCTACCTCCTGCTACTGCACCTTGTGTGGGTGGCTTCTTTGCTCCAGCTTTGCTGTTGGGTTTGATGGTGCTGTTATTTGCCTCCTGACATTTTGTCAAGATCAAAAGAGAAGGAGCAGGTTGAGGGCTGATCCCAATGTCTGGCACATGCTAAGTCCGATAAAGTGAGTCGGGGGAGAGGCTGCAATCCATGTATTTGATTAGGAAGAAAATGTAGAAGCTCATGAAAGCGGCTTATCTCTGAAACAGAGGGTTTTCCTAGTAATCACTTGTTTTCCCTCATGCTTTCTGTAGTTTCTACATTTTCTGCAATGCGCCAGACCTTTAGCAAAAGGAAGGCTTTTAAAAACATAAGATAGTTGATGGACAATTTTTCTGGGTGGGGGATAGCGAGTGGGGTATCAAGGGTCATGGAGCTGGACTCCATTTGTTAATACTGACACTAAATGGCAGAGCTCACCGGCACCTGCCATGGGGTGGTGGTACTTAGGCACACTCTATCATTTTACGTGAGTGTTCACCTCGCTGTATGATGTTCTTGACTATCCCACTTCACCCATCGGTGCTCACTTCCTGCGAGTTGGTTGGACGCCTCTTTTCCAGCATTCTTTCTACCTTTTCTCTTCATTCTTGCTGGACAAGGTCATCTCCGTCCTTCAGCTGAGATGCCCCTTCCAGGATGGAGCCTTGGAACAAGGCTCTCTTTGGACTCTCTCATCCGCCTCAGTCGTTCTTGGCGAACATTCGAAGGTACCAGTTCTTTTCCTGTCCTTGCTGGGTCCTCTTCCTTCCACTGGGCTTGCTTTCCCTTCAGTTGAGCTGATTTTCTGTCTCAGCTCGGTCCTCCTCCGTCCTCTGTGATTTCCCTCCAGTTGAGCTGAGAGAACATCCTCTCCTGGGAGGAATTCATCCCACCAAGGCGATGGCACTTTAATGTTTACATGAAGCAGTCAGGCTGAACCATGTCTGTACACGCCACAGTCGAAATCGGACATGATTTCCAAACCGCCCAATCTTCATTTTCAATTAGTGCACTAGGAGTTGCTTTGGAGCCTGGCTTTTGCTCTAGCCTCATCACTTCTCAACGCTTCCAGCCTTGCGCAGGCCTGAATGTGATACTACGGCTCCTCTGAGCCTGTGGCACACTTGGAGTGAACAGAAGCACAGGGCTGATTTTGCTTCTAGCAGGAAAAGCCCACTGTTCTACTTAGCTCTGTTAGACTGGGCTCCCAGTACTGGTGCTTGGAGCTGTGCTGTAACTTGTCAACCCAGTGTCCTCCATATCTCCTTCTAACCCAGACAGCCCCCCCTCCCGTTTGAGGCAGATTCCTCTCATACAGTAGGTCACCGGGCCAGTGCTTACAGGTTCCGTTCTTGACATCGCAATATAGTATCTTATCTTTTTCCCCAAGTACCCTCTTCTTCTGGACCTCTCAGTGCCTGGAGAAGACCCCTCTCCCCCCACTGCATACACACCTCCTCCCTGGAGAGCTTTTATGGATATAAACACTGAATATTCATTTCTCTTCTTTGTCTTTCTTGCTTTGTATTTCTGTGTTATTGTTGGGGCTTATGTTCAATAATGCATTTCTTTTTGCTTCATTTTGTGGTTCCTTCTGGGTCCCAATTCCATTGTAATGTGGTTTCCTTCAGAAAAGGACTGCATCGTATCTGACAAATCCAGGTGCCTGGGGAGTGGTTGGTACTTAATACACATGGGCTGGATGAGATAAGGGTTGAGGGTCTGGTGTGTTGTGTAGCACAACATTTTGATTTTCTTTGCATTACTGCCTCAGTCCCCGGAACCAGAAAACTTACCTTTTACTCTTTCAACTTAGATGCTTCCCTTCCATGTGAGAACCCAAGGAAATGAAGCACAAATATGCTTATGAGGCATGCAGACACATCCTCGGCGGCTGTCCGTTCAACAGAACAAATTAATTAGTTGAAATTATTTTTCTTGGTACCAAAGAAAAATCGGCCCCTCTTTGGAATACACTGTGCTGATGATCAGAAAATAACCCTGAGCACAGTGGTACCTGCCCCTTCCCTTCTGCCATCTGGAACAATGTTCCTGCATGGCGATGCCTCATCAACTCCGTGTCCATGCTTCCCACCCGGCCTTTATCTCCTCTCCCCATCTTTCACTCCTGGGATGACACACATCACCCTCCCCCCCCCTTTCATCTAGTGGGCCTTAGCTTCCTCATATACTAACTTCCTGTTTTGTTATCTCTAAATGTTAAGAACGGTACCTATTAGATTCTTTTTATTTATTTGCTATTTTAATACATTTTTAATTAAAGTAGAATTACATCTTTAAACAAAGAAAAACCTAAGAAAGCAGAAGTGGCCTTTTACACAAGTTATAAATCACCATAAATGGTATAAAAGATGTACATACAAAGATTATAAAATCAAAAGCTTTCTCCTTTTATCCATCTACCCTTCAAGTCCTCTGCTAATGAACACTTTTTCCATTGTTCCACAAATATTTTATGTATGACATATGCAAGCATACGAAAATTGAGATGGGGGTTCTGGAGAGATGGCTTAGTGGTTTAGAGCACTTGTTCTTATAAAGGATGTAGGTTCAGTTCCCACCACCCACAAGGTGGCTCACAACTCCAGTTCCAGGGACTCCAATACCTTGTCTTCTTTTTTTTTTTTTTGTCCACCACAGGTACCACCACACACATGGTACACATATATACATGCATGCAAAATGTTCATGCAAATAAAATTTTAAAAATCTAAAAATAATCATATATAGTTTCTATTTTTATACAGATTCTGTTTATATGTAAGAATAATAAGAGCACTGCTTTAGGTTTTTATTTTACTTTTATTTTTGTATTTTGTATATGTACATATATATGATATGTAGGATGTGTGCCTATGTGCATATACAGTCTCATGTGTATAGACACATATGTATCGAGGTGTGAATGTCTGTGTGTGTCCATGTGGAGCCCAGAGGTTGATGTTGAGTGTCTTCCATGATCACACCATACTTTAATTACGCAAGGTAGTGTCTCTTACTGAACTCAGGAGCCACCAGTGCGCAGCGAATTGTGGGTTACAGATGGACCACTATGCTGACCTAGCTCTTATGTGAGTGCTGAGGATCTGAACTGCAGTCCTCATATGTCTATGGTAAAGGCTTTATCCACCCCAATCCCTGCTCTGGCTTTTTATCAATGATTCTTACAGCCCTCCCCCAGCTCTAACTTGTTTTCTGTAATTGTTTCATGCAATTCCATTATGTGGATGACCAACTTATTTATTAATCCTCATTGACAGACATTAAGATTTCTTAACATTCACAGCTTTGGATACAACTGTAAGCATCTGTACCCACAACCTACTCATGCTCAAACACTTCTCAGAGTGTTTTGGTGATTATTGCTATATTGTGCTTTGAAAACTAATGTTTGGACCACTACAGTGTTTGGATGTCCCCAGTTATCAGACTTTTCTGAGTTTTGTCAACACGATAGGAACAGTTTGTTTCACTGTGATTCCTGTTTCTCCGGGTGAAGATGAGAAAAGCAACGAACGGGCAGATGATCTCTAGTTCTTCTCTGTACACCTATTTATTTTCAGTCTCCAGCCTTCCTTGCTGGTTGAGTCACATCTTAAGTTGCTTTCTTAGACCTCAGCCTAAAACAGTCACCCAAGCCACCATGTCTCATGTCAACTTTAATACTCTCTGCATAGAGTCAGAGTTGCATATTTTTCTTACCTGGTCACAAATTTCCTTCCTCTAGAATAGGAACTGAAATAGGGCCAGGATCTCATCTGTCTTGTGGGCTTCTGTCACAGCCATCTAAGCCCGGCTCACCATAAGCCATTCACATATTTTTTTCAATGAATGAATTAATAGAAATGTATCAAATTAGCTCTTCTGTGTCATAAATATTCACTTGTCCAAATTTTACTTGCTTTAAAGCTGGTTTGTGATATTTTATTAAAATAATAGCTATAGATTTTTAGGCAACTGAATTTATCTATTTTTCTCTTTGTATAACTTTCTTTGCAGCGTTTATAAATTTGCCTACAACTCCCTTGAAAATGTTTGCAATTTCATCTTTAGGTCCAAACCTTAGGCTCTATAAAATTATAAAATTTATGTGTATTAATTAAGTGAAGGATCTAGGTTTGAGTTTTCTATTAGTAGATGCTCAGTCTATCAACCTCACTAAACCATCTCCTAGACAGAATCAGCCCAAGTTTACCAGAACCACATCTCCATAGGCATTGGGTCTCTTGCCAGACTTGATTACATTCTTGGATTTTTTTTCCCTAATAAATTCCACAACAGTTTTGTTTATATCTGGGCTACTTTATTTCCTGCCAAAACAGAAACATGATATTTTTTTGCTCATGTAAGTTTACAAGAACAAAAGAATAAATAAGGGGACTACAGCAAAAGGGAATAAAAGATGTCTTTCTTATTTATATGTTTATTTATTTGTTTGTGAGATTCATCCCAGAATCTCAGACAAGTGCTCTACACCGAATCACAGTTACTTATCGTTAGCAAAAATTTTGTAGCTGGCAAGTGATAACTGACCGAGTAAAACAGAAAAGGCAGAACTCATGTTCAAGGGGCAGCAAGACACAGACTGACTGAGGCGCAGGATGTGGAAGCATGGGGCACCTGCAAAGGCTAGAGTTAAAAAATAACTAATTAGCTCTACAATGCAAAGAGGTCAGCCCTAAGACCATATGCACAAGTGACACTCGGTAGACTTAGCCGGTTGTATTTAGACATTTAGATATATGTATAGAACAATGGCAATCAAGGGGTTTGAGAAGGGAGGCAGAGGAGATGTCAGAGGGAAGGGCATGGTGGTGGAGGTTGGAATGAGTAAAGGAAAGAGGGAAGTGATGCAGTTAGTTTTTCATCAAAAGCTTGGAAAGCTTAGTGAGGAGCTGCAAGAGCCCTAGGTTCTCTGCCACCACGCCGAATGTTGAGAGAAGTGTTTAAGAATGAAAATGGGATATATGAGGAGGGGGATTAGGGTTGGCATGAAGATAATAATAAAGACATAAATCTCATTCCACAATCGGAAATAAAATTAATATAATCAGAATTAATAAGTAGAATAGGAAAGCCTATTGTAGAGGTAATTTAGACAGCTTAGCATGCACACAAGAGGAGTTGAAAAGGGTATGGAGACAAAGGGTGGGCAACAACTGGTTTGGTTTTCTATGAACCTGGGACATGCTAGTATGTGGTTCTGATACATTGACTTATTTTTTCAAAACAGGGTTTTAATAGCTAGCTAAGGCTAGCCTTAAACTTAGTGTTCGGACCTCAGCCTTCCAAGGGCTAAGATCCAGACCTGTGCCACTATGCCTGGCTATTTGACAGCTGGTTAAAACTTTGTATATATATTGAGCTAAAAAAAAAAAAAAAAAAAGAAGAAGAAGAAGAAGGTGTAGGGGTAGAGCATCTACATAGCATTTCTGTGGCCCTGGATTTGGTCCCAGGGAGGAGGGGGTGGTGGGTGTGATTAAAAGATGAAAAGGAATAGATGACTTTATATCATTGTAGAAAAATATAAACTCCAGCACAAAGCTTGGCATCCAAATTCTGGGGGAGTGTTGAATGGGTAGATAGTATGTCATTATTTTCAAAACTCTCCAATTTCTCTTAACAGTGCAAAGTAAAATGAGAATGTGCTTTATAGACTGATAGGTCATAAATTTAGAATATAATGTATAAGAAATAAGTGCTTGTCTTTGGTGATGACATTTGAATGGAGTTTAAAAGAAAAAGTCAGTATGAATTTTTAGTTTATTTTAGACTTTTCACCAGGAAATGTGGTGGTTCTAAGACACCAGCCATGGCCACGACCATTCATTGGTATGCGTTTGTCAGGACATGACAATATAATTTCTACCAGAAAAGTCTTTTTAGCTCAAGGGCTGGCTTATGACTTGGGCTTAGCAGTTTCCTCTCTTCTGCTTTTGTCTGTCTTTGAAAATGGGATTAAAACTGGGTCTGCCTGAAGGTAGATGATGGATACTCAGGAAATCCTGGCACTTAGTGCTATGGTATAAGGCTAAAAATGAATTATCTGTGTCGACAGGAGTTACTACTTACAAGAAGACAACCAGGATGTTAAAACTAGAGAAACACAGTCATGTGATGTATTTGGACCTCCCCCTCAGGGAGCCTAAAGTTCTGGTAGCAGAAGAAAGAACTGTATAAAAGATGTGACTATTCATTATTAGGGCAGAGCTTATTTTCCAAGACCAAGAATGTTTTACCAACAGAATCTCACTGCAGAATTGAGTCCAAAATTTACTTTTAAGTTGCAATGTTATTTTTGCTAGGAACGAAATGTCACAAAAATACTAAGAAATGGTAAAATAGTATTGTGTGCTGTTTTTAGAGGAACTAATTTGATTTGGGTTTCTTTGTAAGACACAGATGAGTTTGAGTCACCTTGGATTTTCTTCTCTGTGTTTTGTACATGTTGATCTAATTTCTTGATCATGCACATTGGCTTTTTAATCTGGCAATTTTACACTCATGGAGCTGTTAGACTAGGCTGCAATTATTTTTGCTACCTACTTATAGAGGGAAAAAATTTCACGTCTAAGTAGATTTAAGTAGAAGTTTCAGAAGTGAAATGTTGCACCAGCTAAGGTTAAATGTGTAATTGATTTGGGTGCCTTCTGTACAACAGTGTTAATTGAAAACCGTATCTTAAAACTTTTATTGTTCCTAGAATAAATTACTGGAAACCAAAGGACAGCACCAAGAGGAAGAAAGAGCCCAAATCCATCAAGCTGAGCACTGGAGGTATAACTGGCCAATAAAACAAGCATCCTTGGTAAAATCAATTACTTACAAAGTTTTGCAGCATTTTGGGAAAACATTAGAGCAACATTAAATAATGTTCTGGAATGCAAATCACCTCCACATCTGTTACTGTGTTACAGTGTGTGTGATATGCCAACTGCTGTGTATCTATGTATATATATACTTGTACACATACATATGTACATGTATACAGAATATCCACACTTCTTGGATTAAGGACATTCAAATTTATGAAAGAAGGCTGAATCACAGGGTTGTAGAGGATGGCTTAGTGCTTAAGAGCACTTATTGCTCTTACAAAGGACCTGAGTTGAATTCTCACCACCACCTTTAGCTACTCATAACTGCCTATAACACTTGCCCCAGGAAGTAACACCTGTTGTCCCAAGAACTCTGATGCTCTCCCTGGCTTCCTTGGAACCTGCCCTCATGTGACCATGCATGCATCAGCTTAAAGGAAGAAGGATGAATCAAGTTTTCTGTTTATTTAGGCTGTTATGTTATCTTCGCCCATGCAACAGACATCACATCCCTCTGAGACAGAACATTACATTTGTAAATGACTTTGGAATTGCTGGATTGATATAGATGGTTTGACCCTACTGCTTGAGAACAAACACTTGGGGAAAAAAGCTCATTATTATGTTGATGAATACATTAGGGCAAGGGAGAACTTAAGATAGAAGGAATAATTTTTAATAGATTAAGTATTCTTTATTGTCTAGATTATAATATAATTACAATATTTTCCCCTTTCCTTTCCTCCCTCCAAACTTTTGGATATGCTCTTCCTTATTCTCTTTTGAATTCCTGCCCTCTTTTTTTATTAATTGTTACATGTATTACATGTATTTGTATGTATGAACATATACACACACACACATACACACAGAGAGAGAGAGGGAGGGATATCTGTGAATATAACATGCTCAGTCTGTATAATGTTACTTGTATATATGTTTTCAGGACTGACCACTGGGTATTGGATAGTCGTCCAGCCTGCTCTTCCCTGGGGATGACTATTTCTCCTACTCTCAACATTCCTTGGTTACCTATAGTTCTTTGCATAGGGTTGAGGCCTCTTGGACTTTTCCCTATTCACTTTGGCATGCTTATTGGTATCATCCTTATTCAGCTCATGTTTGTGAGACTTCCTAGGTATAGCTTTAGACATTAGTAGCCTAGGCAATCTCACAGAAAACTCCCTGGTATCAGATGTAATTGTTTTGAGAATACCCAGTGAGAATCGCCATAAATGTTAGAACATTGCTAATAATACTGTACTGACTCTGTAATGATAGGTTCTTCCTGGGTGATAGGTACTACCTAGGTGTAGGTACTAGATAGGTACTACCTGCGTGTAGTACCTTAGAAGAACTTAGTGTAAGGGCTTTCATGATATGATGAAGCATATTCTTTTTGCAAGCAGATAACTTCTCTTAAGTATTTAACTCCCCCATCACTGAAATATGTTTTTTTAAAATTTTATTTATTTTTATGAGTAAGGATATTTTCCTTTCATGAATGTATGATCATGTACATGCTTGGTGACCCTAGAGGCCAGAAGGGAGGGCATCACATCCTCAGGGATTGGAGCTACAGAAGGTTACGAGTCACTATATGGGTGCTGGGACTTGAACCTGGGTCCTCTGGAAGAGCAACCAGAGCTTTTGATTCCTGTGCCCTCTCTCCAGTCGCACTGAAGTGTATTTTGGAGTTGTAATGGTTTCATTTTGTAGATGAGAGACTCTGAAAGATGTCTAGTGGATGCTCCCATTCTGAGGTACCTGTAACCGCTGGCAGGCGCTGACCTTCCTTTGAGTAGACTATGCTGTTCCTATTATTCCCACAAAGTGCTTTTAAAATGTTAAATGTGAATTTAGATGTTTTACTCTGATTTAGGAAAACATCAAGACCTTGAGACATTAGTTAAATTGCTTTGTTAGGCAAACTGAGGTAAGGAAAGGACCTTTATTATTGCCTATAAAGTAGACCATGCATTATCTAGTATTTTTATTAGTTTTGCTCATTTTCTCTTTAGAAGACTTTTTTTGGGTTAGAAAAATACTGATATTGTTTTTATATATACAGTGGTTGATACCAGTAGCCAATTATTCCTCTGGATTAATTAGATTAAAAGCCTTAAGTATCTTAAAGATAGCAATGTGTCACATTAATAGTCCTCATTCTTAATAAGTTAATCTTTGATGGGTGCCACATAACGATGCTTGCTATTTGGTTAGAAGTGGAGAGGGCTGTGTTTTTGTTACAGGAATCTTGGCCATCATTCTTTAAATTTATTGTCCATACTGCTGAATACATAAATATTGGTGGGACCGTTTATTTTCTGTTCTTATTTCCTCTCTTATTGATTCTGGTGACACATAGAGCCAAATTAAACCCACCAGGAAATCTCTGTGGATAATAAACTCAGTAATAAAGTTTGAAACAAATAATCAAGCCTTTAGACACATATTTTATATTCTTGATCAATTTTTGAAAAGAGCTTGCATTTGTACTTCCTTTAAAGTTTATAGAGTGCATTCCCATGGTATCGTGAGATACACATTCAATAACATTGGTGCCTCTTCTGAGGGCAACAACACAAGCTATGTGGTATGCATGTAGGATATATAATCTAGGTGTACCCTGGGAGAATGATTTCATTAGTAGTCAAAAAGCGACAAGCTTTCTCCTGTTTAGAAGTTGACATGGAAGAGCACTCAACCCTGCACTGATGATAGAAAGCTTGTGGGACTTCGTGTGAGCTTTTCAATGAGTCGTGCAATGGGTGTGTACATCTGGAACTGCACCTGACCTTCACCCTGTATAACCACTTGAGCAAGAGAAGCACCTAAGGACCCCGCAGAGGGCTGACAGAGCACCAGTTCAAAGGCTCGAGTGGATCTGAACTGTGAGCTGAAGGCTGGAATGAAGTCTATTGATTGTGAAAACTCAAACCATCTCCGAGTAATAGTTCTTAATCCAAATTAACCCTCAGGGGGAAAACAAACCCAGAGCACAAATTTTGATAGCAATAGCAATGAAATGTATAGGCTCAAGCTAGTCAACTAAAATGCAACAGGAACCTTTCCTCCCTGTTTGGATGGAGAGAAATAAACAGTGCACTGCTTTTTGTTTCTGGTTGACCCATTGCAGTGGGCAGGCCAGGTGAGGACCTTCTGAAAGCAGCATGGAGAGCTCAGTCTCTCTTCCTCTTAGTAGCCAAGCTTGTGAGTAACTCTGTCACCTTGTTTTTTGAACACCCAGTCAGAGCAGTTAGTGCTGAGTCATGTGTGTTTTGGATTCCATCCCAGTGGACTTTTCATCCATAGCAGTGCATGTAGGGAGCCTGTGCCTAGAAGCCTCATTCACTCAATAAGTATGTTATCAGAACACACTCAGCCAAGGCTCCATACCAGGCAATGGGGTGAACAAGTGGGGGGAGGGAGGGGAGAGGAGGGGCCTCTGACCACATGCAATCACAAAGACCAAAACAGAAGTCAACAACTGAACACTGAGACTTTTGCAAATGGTGCTGAATACCATGAAGGTGATAACAAAGAGTGAGCAGCTGGAGGTGACAAGTGACTAATGACCTCACAGAAGAGCTAACATCAGAGGATGAGGAAGAAGAGGGCACACTGAACTCAGAGGCAGAGACTCCTACTGGAGTGGCCCCTGTTGCCAGCAAGATGGCAAGTACAGAGGCTCCGTTGTTGGAACGAGGTTGGACTTTGCATCCCAAAGTTTGGGTTACACTGGATGAAGATGAGTAGAGTTTGGAAGCTGGCAGGAAAGTGTGAAGGATGAAATATGGGATTGTATAAGACACTGTCTCTTAAGCCAGTGAGAAGAAAGCCATGGGAGACTCTTAAGCAGAAGGAAGGTGTCTTAGTCACTGCGAAGAGGCGCCATGACCAAGACAGCTCTTATAAAAGAACACATTCAATTGGAGCAGGCTTACAGTTTTTGGAGGTTACATCCATGATTATCCTGGTGAGAAGAAGCATGGCAGCAGGTATGGCAGGCGTGGTGCTGGAGAAGTAGTTGAGAGCTACATCCTGATCCATAGGCAAAGAGGAGAACACTGGTGGGGTGCAGGTTGCTATGTGAAGAATAAATGACTGGGCAGGGTGGAAACAGTGACCCAGAAAGGTAGTACTGATGGGAAGTTGAATGGTAGCCATGGACATGAGTGAATTCAGGATGTATTGATTAGTAAGGCAGCTAAGACATCTAGTGACTTGTACGGGGTAGGGAGGCATTGGGGACACTGAGGGAAAGCTCCTAGATAAAGGGACTGCTGATGGTTCAGATACTGGTGATTGCTGTGGAATCATGGACACCTGAGTCTGGATCCTTGGGACCAGGGTAGAATGATGGACCTACCTGTGGCGCCAGTGATTTGGTGTGAAGATGAGAAACAGAGATGCATCACTAGGGTGTGTTGGCCAGCCAGTCTACCCAAATTGAGCAGCCCAGAGTTCAGTGAGAGACACTGCCTTAAAAATTAATATGGAGAGAAATTGATGTGAGCACCCAGTGCTGATCTCTGGCCTACACACACACACACACACACACACACACACACGCACACGCACACGCACACGCACGCACGCGCGCACACACACACACGTACCAAGTGCGTTCACATTCCAGAATACCTTTGCTTGTGTTGCTCCCAGGGCAGTTTCCACTCATTAGCATTCAAGGCTGTTATTTAGTGAGCTTTTTCTCGGCCTGCCTGCTGAGAGAGTAGAGACTCAGACGTAGGGTCCTGTAATGAGCCAGGCTGTAGCATCTGTATAGGTTTCCAGGGTGAGACAGAAAGCTGAGATGCAGCCACTGCCTGCTAGGAATACACTTGCAGAGAAATAGCTCATCAGTCCCAGGAGATCAAAATGAGCCCAAATGCAGTTGACGTCTTGGCTGGCACTGAGTGAGCTCAGACAACCTACATGACTGGGACATCCAGCCATTGCTTTTCCTGGCAATCCCCCTATCTCTGAGTTGTGACTTATGTCCATCCTCCAGGACCTAATTTTGCTTTCCACAACTGAAAAAGAGGCTTTCCCTTCCTTCCACAAAGCCACACCAAATAGAATAGCTGCATATGCTGGCCACTCTTCCTGCCCCAAGAACTTTCTAGTCTTATCTTCTAAGTTTCTAAGTCACTCATTGCTGACTATCCAGCTCCTGAGTTCCCATCGTTCCCATCTGTACTCAGCCATGCATAGGTGACTTAGAGGATGGTGGTGAAATGCCCATAAGACAACTATTTAGAGTAATGATTAATTATCAAGCGAGCCCCAGGTAGCCATCTGTAGAAATAGTCAGTGCATCATATCTGTGAATCTATTCATGGCTTGAACAGACTTGAAAATACTCAGAAAAAAAAAGATACTGTATCTATAGGTATGTGTTGTAACAATTTTTCTTGCATTATTCCTTGAGAATAGAGCATAATGGGTCTCTTAGTCTTTACACAACACTGATATGGTATTAAATATTATAAGTAATCCATGACCATTTAAAGCGTGCAGGGGGATATGAGAATGGTGGTAGTGCTATGTCGTTTTAAAGAAGAGACACGAGCATCCATGCCCTTTGGTACCCACAGCAGCCGTAGAGTCGACCCCTCCGGATATTGAGGGATAGCTTGTTAAACCATCACTGTGCCGGCAGCTTCTATACTGACCTTTTTGAGAATAATTGTCTTATTAAAACAGATTTAAGTTTTGAACCTGTAAGTGAGACAGAACATCAGAGAAAGGTGTACTTAGTCTGTCTTTTGAAAGTTCTTTTCTCTCCTTGTAGCCTGCTCATTCCCCTTCTACTTTCTTCTCCTGCGATTTTCTTCTGGCCAATGAGTGTGCTGCAGAGCTTGAGTGGGAAACGCTCTGTCTAGCCGTGGTACCGCTACAGAGCACTCTGCCATACCCCCACCCCACCCACCTAGTTCCTTCTGGCTCTAATATCTCTAGTCTCTGTCTTATCTCTTGACTTCCTTGGGTGACCAGAGCACTAGCTAAGATGACGGCAACTCAAGTTAAGAATTGATGCGCTTTTGACTTGAGACATTCCTGCACCAACCTCAATAAAGGACTGTCAGCAGACCCCATGTGTCCCTGGACAGAGGCTTCTGTAGATCTCCTTTACGATGACTGGGAGAAGCAACCCCTACAGCAGCTTGTGTATCACATTTGGTTCTCAAAAACCCCTTATCCCTGCAGCAGGCTTGCTACTTATGCACATTTCTCATTGTTTTAAAGGGTAAATAATGCTTTTCTGGACCGACTCCAAGGCAAAAATCAACCAGGTGGCCTGGAACAGTCTGGAGGCCGTTGGGATATGAATAGTACCAACAACTGGGTGAGTTTTTTCTTTTCTCTAAAAAAAAAAAAAAAAAAAAAAAAAAGAGGAAGAAGAAGAAAGAAATCTTTCTAAGCCAAAGAATAAAAGTAGATGAGTATTTAAAAATAAATTGTGAATCTCTCCCAGTTACCATCATCATCTCCACCCATCACCTCCAGTATCATCATCATTATTGTGCACTGTGATGGGCAGCTAGGGTAATTAGTATAAATTCAGCAGGGAAGAGAAAGTGGAAGACAGAGAGGAAGGGGAAGGGAAGGAGCAGAGAGAGGAGGAAAGAAAGACAAGGAGAAGTTTCAGTTTGGGCCAACTTTAAAAAAAATAAGTAACAAGACCTGCCTTTTGTTCTTAGCATGGGCTGGTCTGGAAGGCTTTTTATCACCTTTTGCCCAGAACTGCAACCAAAACAAATGAATATTTTCCCCCCAAGGAAATTTGAAGTGAAATGTGGTTATGAAAACACTAAGCATTCCTCTCTAGTAATGGGGCCTCCCTGTGAAACCAGCACATCAAAGGAACTAGGATTTAACTTTTCACTGCAATATGATTTTTTTTTTTTAAAAAAAAGCCCTATAGCCAAAGGTACTTTGAAAAGATGAAATGTCCTTACATATTTCTGTAGGAAAAAACACTCTTGCGAGTCTATATGTTTAATGTGTTTTTGTGTGCAATATATCCTTGAGCCAACAACAAAACTTTGAAATATGTGTGACTACAATGTGGGCAGAGTCAGAACTAATCACATTGTGTTTTGCAGTTTAATTAAATCCCAAGCGAATGAGGATTTAAAAGTATTTGTGTGTATGTGTATGGGTGTATGTGTGTGTGTGTGCATGTATGCATATTTGGAGTGAGGACATTTGATATTTTTAAATCATCAAAATCCAACAAAATAATCAAGTGTTGGGCTGACAAGATGGTTCAGTTGATAAGGTATTCATCATCCATCCTGATGACCTGAGTTTGATCCCTGGGCCCCACACGATGGAAAGAGTGATCTTCCACAGGCTCTCAGCCAACCTCCACATTCATGCTGTGGCATGCCCCACCTCCAAATAAAGACATATAGTTAAAAAACAAATCAAATACTTTCTAATCTGGAAATGAAGAGTTGAAGTGCAAAAGCTCACTGTGCAGAAGTCAATGCATTAATGATACTATATGCAGGGCTCCTCAGAAGGCAGCCAGAAGTTCAAATTGATAGTTTTTATTAAAATATGCATATTGAAGATGACTGACCATATGCACATTTGTAGAGAATGCATCTTGGGTGGGTCTGTTATCCACAATATACGTTGATGTATTCTGCTATGGCATTAAGAATCTGAACAACATGAAAGAGGGCAAACACATTTGAAACTCAGTCTCTGCGTTGTGTGATGTAACACACGCAGCGCTGATTCATTCACGAGGCTGTGTGAGTGGGAGACATAAGAAAACATACTTGGAAATCAGAATTCGTTCAAGACTTCTAACTTCACTATTGAGTTTCCACCTCTCCACTACTCAGCAACTTCCAGCAGTGCCTGGAAGAGTGTCTAGGATCCAGGGAAAATATGGGAACACCTGAGTGCATAGCAACTGGGATTCAATTAAGATTGTGACTTCAAACCCAGCTCAGCAGTGCCTACTGGAGACTGGGTTACAAATTGTTGATTAGACACAACAGACCAAAGAGAAGACTACCATAGTCTGATGACATAATGCTGACAATAACCTTTCTGTTGAATTATGTGTAAGAATTGAAAAGGAAAACAAATCACCTACATAGATCCCAAAGAATATTTATTCATATTACAGTAATAAGGGCTCAACAATGTTCACTTATATAGAATCAGTAAATAAAACCCAAAATCACTTCTACACATTTAGGGCAAACAAACAAACAAACAAACAAACAAAGAACCCAGAATATCTGATCAAAAATGTCAGAAGTCTTTAAAGAATTGTAAAACATTTCAGAAAGATGCCAGGAAATGAAGGGAATAAGTAAGTGGCAAGTTATACCCTGTTAATGGATAGGAATGAGTTCCTAGGTTATGGCTAATTAATTGTGAGATCAAAGAGCCAAGAAGGATAGAAGATAAAGACATGTACTTGAGTACCTAATTATTTTTGATGGATCACAGTTGGTAGTGGCAGGCCAAAAATTTGTGGGATTTCGATGTGTGACAGGGAAATGGAGAACACATCCCTGCAACACATGTCTGTGGGACCCACAAACATCTTTCTGAAATTAGACACATACCTTCCTGACACCATTTATGAAAATCAACTCTAGAGGAATGCAAGCTTATAAAGAAAAGCAAAAGCGTTTTAGATTTTAGAAGAAAATTAAAGACATTATTTATAGAAATTGAGCTAGGGAACAATTTTATAAGACCCAAAATGTAAAACAAAAAGGAAAAATAGCTATAGCTGCATTAAAATTTAAAATATCCATTCCTCAATGGACCCTAATCCAAAGTCAGAAGAGAGTGCCAGAAACTTGTGCTTTGTTTTGGTTTTTATTCTGGGTGTATTTTGTAAATACCAAACAGACTAAGGTTAGTATGTGGGGCATATTACAAGTGGGTCATTTATTTAGAAGTGAATGGATAGAAATTGAGCTTCTCTAAGTAGTGTGAGAAAGAACCTATGCCCCCTGTGATGGCTGGAAGGAAACATAGGAGCCAGTAGAAAGCCAAAGGCAGAGAAGAAAAGAAAGAAGGCCAAGGATAGGGAACTATGGTAAAACATGGAAAGAATAGTTCCTTGATATGTCACATGGATTCTTGGGCAGGAAACCCCTCATAAGTGTCTGTTGGAATGACAGACAGGATTGATTTTTATTTCTTAAACATTTTTTATTTCATTATAGTTTGATACTGCCTAATGTATATATTTATTCTTTAACAATTTTAAATTGCTTACATATTTTAAAAATGCATTTTTATTTTGTAAAGTTCCATGTTAGTTTTCATGAGGCACCTAGTATTGATGTTAAAAGTCACTGTAAATTACATGTTCAGTTATAATAATAGGCAAGGCTTCATGGTATGTATCTCTAAATGCTTTGTCTACAAGGGCAGTTACAAACTTGACATGGCCTCTGAGTTTCCTAGAGGACTAACAAGCCAACAGTTGCCTGTTTCCTAAGGGTAGGATGACCCAGTGTTATGTAAGGATGACCCTTTGCACAAAGTGGAAGTGGGGACTCATTAGTCCATCTATCAACTTTAAGGTCCCTTTAGAAGTCCCCTTTCTAGTGAATGATCCAGCGAGACTCCACTAAAACATTTCCATTCCAATTCCTCTGACCCAGAGTCTGTCCTTGCTGTGTTTGTGGAGGTGCCAACATTTACAGACCCATGTTGGCCTGTGTGTAACAGCACAGTTACTAAGATATTATTGGATAAGACATGACATTCTCAGGGAAGACCAAATAGCAAGTTAAATGCACCATGACTTAAAAATTAAACTCATTGCACTGGGACTTCAGTCATTAAAAAACAAAGAAGGTTACCTTAGCCTGCTGCACTGAGTATAATTTTCAGGAACTCCAATTTAGATTGAGTTTTATTTTGCTGTTTGTGGTAATTTATGTTTTCTTCTTATTTCAGGGTATATGAGAAATAGTCCTTTCCATCTGGCCTTCGTCAGCTGACCTTGAGAACCCTCACGAGATACTTTTCTTTTATGCAATGTTGTCTGGCTTCACTTTTCATATGTCAACTTCCCCTACTCAGCTTAGCAGTTGTGGGTGGTCAGTTTCTCCTCTGTCATTAGTTATATGTGGATTTAGAGGCCCATTACTGACTCATGTTTAATCTCAACAGCATAATGTTACCTTATTTTTCCTAGTTAGTTCTGCCTCTTATTAGAAGGATAATTAGAGCAATGTTAGTAAAATACTAAAAGGGAATCACGTGACATTCGGGGTAGTTAGACCTGTGTATGCTATAGGCTTATGCCTCCTGATTGACTTTTTGTTTTCCTTGCTAATCCTGACAGCAGGTTTTCGGATCCTTTGGGGGTCTTTTTAAAATTCCTACTTTCTTAATCTAGGGTACTAATGTGAGCTAAAGGTGATCTCTTTTATAGACAAATTTATAAACAAATTTCAAGCCACTTCTGTATAAATGGGTCATTTTTTAAATGAAAACTTCTCAACGTTTATTTTTACAGTCAGTATAGATCAAACAGAGTGAGAAGTCACAATTGGATCTTTCTTTGGTCTTTATATGTTTACTAGTGTTGTTCCCCTGATTTTCAAAGTGGAAAAAATTGGTTATTGGAAAGCCAATGTTTTATAAAAATTAACTAGACTCAGCTGTAGCCTCTTATCTGATTTGTAGGTATGAGGGAAACTTATCTTTTCTGTGTTCCATGCAACCTAGTTTAATAGGCTTTCCTGATCAGGCTCCGTGACCTTGAACAAGCACATCATTCTTAGAGTAAAAGAATATTGATCTCTATACCATGTAGTTCAGTTCCACAGCTACCTTTCCACCCTCTGGGATACATTGCATTCAGTGTTTCATAGAATAAAGGTCGATGGAATGAATCTATCTATATATGTATATATGTATGTGTATATATGTATAGATATATAGATAGGTAGATGATAGAGATGATAGAATTTGTAGAAAGAAAATAGATAGATGATAGTAAACATAGACAAATCAATGATAGAGCTTTTGGGTAGCTGAGCAATCAATAACACCTCGTAACATCAAGGGATCATCTCTTTTACCAAATTCTCTGTTAGGATCAATTTTACAAATCCCAATATTCAGGGAAACATTGGGATTTGAAATCTTAAACCATGACACATAAGTAGGGCTGTGGTGCCATTCAGAGAGCTCCATATTGGGTGGGGTAAAGGTGGCTAAGAACAAATGGTGTTCTGGTAATTTCTCTAGAATAATAATAATAATAAATAAATAAAAATCAGGTATTTTTATTTCCCGGTTCTCTGCGAACAGATGTTGCGTGCACACTGCTGACACTAATATGAAATGTTTGGTTCATTTGAAACCCTTGTTGTTGTCATATATGAAGAAAACTGAATCCCTCAGCCTGTGCTGGAAACACCGCCAAACCAATTGTAAATGTGCTGTGGTAGCAGACATTTGGCTGCCGTGGCAAGCAGCCACTTTAGCCTTACACCTGCCAGCCTGGCTCCCTTACTGACAGGTTTTGGTGTGTGTGTTCAGGAATGGTATCCCTGCTGTGGTGATTGTCACAATGGACTCGGCGGCAGGTGAAAGGATGCTCTCTTCTTTAGAAGGCTCTTGGGGAATTTGGGCCCAAATCCTCCTTAGTATATGGCATTTCCTATACTCTCCAACCGATTTTATTCGTATGTCTGGTTCCACTTATTTTTAAAGTGCAGGTATGGAAAATTGCACCGTCGTGGCTGAAATTATGCATATGTACGGGCTGTAAGTATCTTTCTTAAAGAATTTCTTAAAGTATGTAGATGGAAGTTACTAGGAAAGAAACATGAACCACTGCCTGAGGAAGCCTACTAGTATGCCTTTCATATCTAACCAGCCTTGATGAACCAATTGGAATAAATTTCGACTTGCATATAACTCTGGATAGGAAATCTCTAAGTCCTGTCTGTATTTCTACACTTTGAGGGTGCTTTCTTTTTTTCTGGGAAAGAAGCAAATTGTTAGAAAACACTTTATGTGTTGTAGAAATAAATATTGATTAGTACAAATTAGCAACTAACAAATTGATAATATTTCAGGTTTTATACCTAGATAGTTATAATTAAACTTTGTTGTATATCCTTCTGGATTCTTTCCAGTATGCATATCAAAGGATATGTTGTGGGACTAGAGAGATGGTGGCTCAGTGGTTAAGAGCACTGGCTACTCTTCCAGAGATTCTGAGTTCAATTCCCAGCAACAACATGGTGGCTTGCTCCCATCTGTGAGGTGCCCCCTCTGGCCTGCAGGTGTACATGCAGATAGAGCACCATATACATAGATCTAAAACAAAAACAAAAGGATGGATACTGTATAGATACTGTGTAGATTGTTGGTTGAGAGTGAGCTCCCAGAGTTTGAACTGGTGATTTAAAGAATGTACATTGATGAGATATCTTAATCCATTCAAGCTGTTTTAAGAAGCTTCCTGAGTCTTGTTAGCATATGAACATCTTTATTTGTCATGTTTCAGGAGGCTGGAAATCCAAGACAGAGGGACTCACTAACTTGGTGTCTGGGGAGACAGCACTTTCTGGTTGATAGCCTTCTGGGCAAGGGGTCTGTCTTGAGCCTTCTAAAGAGTCCTGATCCCATTCATGTAGAGACTCACACTGTGACCTGGTCAACTCTTAGAGTCTCCATTTCTGGATGCTTATTACTGTAGGGATTGGGATTTGAACATAGGACTTTGGTGGGATGATCTCTTAGTTCATTGTCTCGTCATTGTGATAAAAGCCTGGCAAATGCAGTTGAAGGGAGGGAGGGAAGGAGGGAGGGAGAAAGGAAGAAGAGGAAGGAGAGAGCACGGGAAGGATGGACAGAGCAAAGGAAGGAGAGAGGAAGGGGAGAGTGGGAGAAAGAGTGGGAGAGAAGGAGGCGAGAGGAAGGGAGGATGAAGGGATGGAGGGATGGAGGGATGGATGATTTATTTTGGCTCATGGTTGGAGAACACAATCCATCATGGTGAGGAAGGCATGGTCGCAGGAATCTGAGGCCACATTGGAAGCAGATAGAGATGAATGCTATTGCTAAAATCATGTATTACTCCTCAGATTCAGTCTGGGACTGAATGCTGCCATCCACGGGTAGTGTGGGTCTTCCTATCAGTTAAAGCTCTCTGGAGTTAAACCATCACAGACAGACACAGAGTTTTGTCTCCTAGGGGATGCTAAATTCTGTCATACTGACAGTTGAGATGTCATGGGGATATAAGCATAGGAGCCTTGACGTAAATGATAAAACATTCTTCTCAAAAGGCACTACTAGTATTCATCAGCACCAGAAGTGTACAGCAACACCCCAGTACATGTATCTTCTCTAGTAGAATTAGCGATTTTTAAATCTTTGCCTATAGAATGAGTTAAACGTATTAATAGAGAGGTTACCCTTTTCTTCCCATGTGCTTTCTTCTCAGTAGCTTCAGCTTAATGGAGAGGAGAATTTAGATATGTGTATTCCTACTTGGTTTGCAAAAGATCTGTCTGTGGTGAAGTATGATTTCACAGATACTCTTCAAATTTTTTGTGGGGATTTTAGCATTAAATCCATTATTGGACTTTGAAGTATTTATGTATTTCAATTTACCAATCTTTTTCTTTTATGTCTTCTTGGTATCCATTTGATCCATTTTAAATCATACACATCAACACTTGGCTTAGTGGCCATCTGAGCCAAACAAAAGATGCTACCTTCCTTGTAGATTTAGTGCTAATGGCATAGAACGGATTGTCTCATTCCTGATGTGACTCAGATCTCTTTGCTTGCATATTTACTTTTGATTTACCTATGTTTTTATACCAGATACATATTTCTTATGGTCTTCAATACTCTGTTTAGGCTGAAAGAATTGGATTGTTTTAGCTGTGCTGGTGATCGAGCCAAGGTCTTGGACATTCTTGGGCAAGTTCTCTACCAGCGTTATACCTCCACGTCTTGGTTTCTTGAGGCGGGGTTGTATTGTGCAGTGAAGGCTGGCCTTGATATGTAGTCGAGATTTGCCTTGAGTCCATGATCCTGCTGCAGCTTCCCCCTGAACACCGCAATTGCAGGCACACACCAGCATTCCTAGCTAACTCTGGTTTTTTCCCCCCTTGGGATTGATTTTGTTTTACAAAGCATTATATGAAGCCTACAAGTTTGGCATCTTTCCAAAAGCATCTGTGAGAAATTATATGGTCATTGTATTAAATGTAGCTATACCCTCCAAATCAAACCCTTGACACTTACAAATATGACAAATGTGGGTTGAAAGTCAAGATTTCATGATAATCCATGCTGAAATAAACAGCTGAGTTCTGAGAGCGTGTAGCCACCGAAACCATGTCTATATGCCTGACTGCAAATGCAGGCATTAAGCAGATAGGTCACAATTAGGTATACCTACTTATTCCCAAGAAAAGGTACCTGTGGAAGCCTGGCTGTTAGAACGGGAGTAAGCATTGTATTAGAGCAGCTAATAGATGTCAGAAAATAGTAAGAAGGCTGCTGGCTCTTTGTTTCTAACTCGAACTAAGTGTGCAGGAGCTACTTTTTCCTGATGTGCATAAAGCAACCTTGGGTGCTATGCAGCTCATTTGCATGAGGCACACACACACACACACACACACACACACACACACAGAGAGAGAGAGAGAGAGAGACCTTTCAAGGAACTGTAGAGACTGCAGAGAATGAATGCACTTCGGGCCATTTTATTTTCAAGGAATGGGCTCTGTTTAGGAACCTTTTTCTTTTTTAAATGTGCCACTGCTCTATAGTGGGGTTTGAAAAGGATCTTTGACAGAGGATTTTTTTTCCTTTCTGTTCACAGACTTACAGGCTTAGAAGTAGGATTTTTTTTTAAAGGCAAGCGGGGAGACACTCTCATCACATTTATTGTCATGATATTGTGCCATCTGCTGGGGCACAAGATGCAGGGAGACCTGCCCTGCAGCACACACAGCAACCAGTCAGCTCATTTGTCACAGCCCCTTGGCTTTGCTGGCTGCTCAGCTGCTGGCCATGTGCTAAAGTCGCTTTTCGGTCAGTCCCTAAAGATCACAGGCTGCAGCCGAGCTGTTGAGAAAGCCACATTCTGTTCTTTACAAAATGCTAAGCTAGTGCCATCACCAGAGTCTATAGTAGTTAGAATGCTAATGTTTATGTGTTAGGGATCAGGGTTATGCCAGAATGAAATGTATCTTAGAACCAAGAGAAGAAACAGGAGAGGAATATCTGACATGGGACAGTTTGAATTAAGAACTCAGAAGTCAACATTAACATATTTACATTCTAGTCTGTTTTAAATATGAAATAAGAAGGTATAAAAGGAAGTGGTCTGGGTCCTCTTTAGGATATGGAGCAGCTGGATTAAGATAGCCATATCTGGCTACAATACACAATCCCGTATCTCCCTAGTGTCTTAATTAATACTTTGTTTTTCATCCATGTGACCCTGCTACCATACAGAAGCAGAGCTCTGTTCACACAGGCTCTCAGGGACCTGGCCTGATGGATTCTCCTCTTGCACTGGCCCTACAGCAGAGGAACACAGTAGCAGCGCCTCCCACCAGGCGGTGGAATGCTTGCTTCAGGAAATAACACACATTGTTGTTGAGACAACTTCTTGCTTTGTTATTCATGTTAGTTCCCAACTCAGGAGCTCTACTGAAGTGTCTGCCTTAGCCTAGAGTAGCTGGAGATTGCATGCACATACCTCCATGTCCAGCCAATAAATGCAATGCTGCTAGTATACATTGTAAGTGTATGTATGAATGAAAGTGGACACATGCCACAGTGTTTGTGGGTGGGTGGGAGGGGGCGGGGGTCAGAGAACAACTTTGGGGAGTCTGTTCTCATCTTCTGCCTTGCTGAGACAGGTGATCTGCTTCTGCTGTTGTACTCAATATCCCAGGCTAGCTGCCCTTTGAGTGCTAGAGTTTCTTCTGTCTGTGCCTCCCATCTCCTTGAGGAGTGCTGAAACGGCAGATATGTGCCACCGTGTGTGGCTCTTTTATGTGAATTCAGGGGTTGAACTCAGGTAATTGGGCTTGCACAGCTAGCACTTTACCTACTGAGTCACACAAAAGAACATCCCTGCTTTTTCTATTGCATAAGTCAGGACAATTTTGTGGCCATCTCTCTGTTTTTATTATTATTATTATTATTATTATTATTATTATTATGATTTACATACAATACTGAATTTCATTGCGTATGTGATCATTTACCAGAGTTACCCTTTCTTGTCCCCATGCCCTATTTACTTATCTTTAAAGACAGAAAGAGAATTCTATAATCTTCTCAGAAGAAATTAAGAACATTTGTAAGACACACCCATGAAGACCTCTAATTAAAGATGCATATATGTGTGAGATAATACCAGATACCTAGTTCAGTCCAGAATTTGTTAAGGGGACAATGTAGGCCAGGTACAGTGCTAGGTACAGAGATTGCCATGATGGACAGTCAGCCACAAGGAGCTCAGGGCTAGCAATGTGGTTTCATGAAAGAACACCTATGTGGTGTGTGGAAAGCCCTGGATTTGAACCCCAGCACCATAGAAAACCAAAGGACAAAGCCCTCTCATTTGAGCCAGGAACATATACACAGACAAGCTGGGTAAACTATGATAAGAACTACACAGACGGATGAAGCAAGAGACGTAAGGCATAGGGGGGACCTAAAACATTGTATGTGCATCTCAAGTTATGCTTTCTAAAGCCATAAGAAGGGGATGGATCAAACCAAATTTTTTTTTTAAACAAGTCCCATGAGTGACTGGTTCATGGGAACCAGATTTGTGGAGGTTGAGAGCAGAGTCTGAGTATGCACTTTGGGAGCTGTAGGGGAGGGACTCTGATGAGCAGAGACTAAGGTCTCAGTCTAGAGCTCTGAGTATGGCTAGGGAGGAAAGAATGCATATGTGGGGTTTGTAGGGTATAAAAGTGCAGGGCACTGTGAGCAGCTAATAGGGGTGAGAGAGCTGCAAGTCAGAGATAGATTTCATATGTGAATACATTGATGGTGACATGACCATGAAGTGAAAAATACGAGGAATTTCAAAAGGAAAAGAGGGTATAGTCAGGAAGAAGTTCAAATACTAAAAATCTAAAAAAGTCACTCTGCCTTGTTCAACGCTTTGTTCCCCAGGATGCCCTCTCATAGTGGCCAGGCAGGGAGCATTTGCTGAATGAATGGGTTGGTTAGAGGAATAAAACTGCCACTGGGTGGAAAGAAGTAAGTATGGCGTTTACTGGTAAGGATTAGGATACAGGATACTGAAGTGGTTGCAGACATGTGTTGGGAAGAGAGAGGGACAGAAACAGAGAGATCCACAGGGCTGTGATGGTTGTGAGTACAAAATGGGATGGGTGGGGATACACAGCAGTGGCAGAGAGGCACCTTGGAGAAGCGTTCAGGCTCTCGGAGTTTCTCCAGATGTGACAGTCAAGGATGGAGAGAGTCTTGGTCTAAGGATATCAGACCACACAGAATAGTTTTAATAGCCTCAAGCCCTGCTGTAGGCAACCACTGACGGAAGCCAAATGGCTGACTTTGCACATGGGTGTATGTAAAAGATGTTGGCAGGGCCTGAACTTTAATTGCTGTGGATGATGAGCAGTAACCATTTGGAACAGGAAGTAGAACTACTTGAACTTCTGGGAGATACAGGAGTTTCTCCCCACTGCTCAATAGTGTTGAATCTTTTGATAAATCTTGTCTACCACACAGGACAGCCGTTCCATGAGTTGATGAGGTAAATGTTTATAGGTGAGCATGAAGCAAGGCAGAAGAATGGCATGGGAAATACTTCGTGGTAAATGGAAGGATCCCATTATTGCTAAAGCTGCTTGTCCTTCTTCTCTCACAGTTTTAGAGATTATCTACCATGTACACAGTCAGCCTCCTCAGTCCCCTCCTCCCATCCTTCCATAGTCCATTGACAGGAATTCCCCTTCTGTACCACCCCCCCCCTTTCCAGGCCACCACATACATCCCCTGTCCCAAGTTCACATCCACCCACCATGGTCAGAAGGGACTATCAGGCTTTGTCTCTTACACATTGCTTCTATGGCTCAACAGGAAGTTTGGAATTTGGTGGGGAAATGATTTCTTTGAGTTCTGGGTCAGCCAAGAGGATGGGGCTTGGGATGCTGAGATGGTGCTTAACACTTGGAGAATGCAGATTTTAAAGAATCCAAGAAAGGATCATTACAAATACTATTTCTGAAGAAGGGACTCAAATGAATTAGTGAGCTTTTGAAGCTGTAATTCATTTTAAGGTCATGTTTGACTTTTTGGAAGCTTTCGTACATGTAGTATTCTGTATTCTGAACACATCCTCCCTCACATCCTCATTTCCCTTTTTCTTACACCTCACTTTTTCCTATATAGTTTTTTTTTAAAAAAACAACTTTTATTATGCAGGCATGTGTGTGTGTGTGTGTGCGCGCACACACACACACACACACACACACACTTTTAAAAACGTGTCTGTATAAAATCCAATTACCATAAATGAGGAAGTGCATGCAATGCTTATCTTTCTGGGGTTGAGTTAGTTAATTTATATAGTTATCTCTAGTTGCACCAATTTTGTTTCAATGACATAACTTTGTTTTTCTTTATGGATTAAAAAACTCATATATATATATATATATGTACATATTTATGTATATATGCATATTTATGTATATATATTATGTTTTCCTTTGATGTTATAATTCTGCCATCCACAAGCTGGGAAGACAAGAGAAGATGTTGTTTAGAACCGGGGTCCTATACACCCCACCAAGAGACTCTTATTGCAAAAGGGCATGTGCCAAAAAGTGTGAAGAGACCGATCTCCAATGCTGGTGTGAAGGAAGCAGAGGGGACCTGCGGGGGGGGGGGGTGGCCTTCTGGTAAGAACACCTACTGTGGAAACAGAAGAGCCTAAGTTCAGTCTACAGTACACATGCAAAAACTGGGTTTGATCACAGACAAGAGAACTACTGGGGCTTACTGGTCAACCAGCCCAGATAGAAAAATGGGGAGCTCTACATTTAGTGGAAGAACCTATCACAAAGGAGAAGGGTAGAGAGTAATAGAGCAGGAAGACTAACAGCTCCAGCTCCCTCTGACCTCTGCTGGCCTCTGTGGGCACACACCAAAGTGTATGTAGCACACAACCCCTCTCACCCCCCCCCCCACTTCCACACAGGCACACACAGGAAAGAGAGAGAGAGAGAGAGAGAGAGAGAGAGAGAGAGAGAGAGAGAGAGAGGTAGTAGATCAGGTCCAAAGGGCAGAATGAACAAAAAGCATTTGAGGCAACAGGCTCAGGATAGCGGAGGACTTTTAAGTTCAGAGCAGGAACAAGGAAAAGGCCAGCTGCTTGAGGCCAACGAGTGTGATGTTGATGAATGACACAAAGAAAGCAAAACTCCTTTTCTTCCATTTGCTTCTGTCTTCTCTGTCAAGGAGAGTGATCTTTGGACCAAATAGGCTAGAGTGAACATTGTTAAGAGAAAATTGAAGCTCAAGATGGGTGAAGAGATTATGGGAGAGCATGCATCCCCTGTAAATGAGCCCACGTTTGTGGCGCTGAATGAATTGTAGAGCAGACATCTGAGAAAATCCTGCATGAATTTGCCTAGCTAAGCCAGGAGAATGCTGGCTGATGGGAAAGGAAGAAATACAAGGGGCTTGGGAATAAACAAATGCTGTGAACTACCGACTGTAGAACTCAGAGTGGGATAAGGCCCTGGGTATCTAGATCAACCCTTATCTGATCCACTGGTGTATATTTAGAGATGCTTTATGGTATTTAAGGATTCATAACAAGCTCAGCTTATCCACCACACACTTTATTCTCATCCTTAAGACATCAAGTCCCCGATGTATAGGTGGCTTTACAGTCATTGAAATCATTCACTCCTTTCTTTTCTTTCCATGAACATTGTGCTGGGCTTGTATAGGAAAATAAATATGACACAGGTTTGGCTCTTGAGTGTTTGCCATGTGAATTTAGCTATTTGTTTAGTCAACAAATGTCAAGTGCAGGAAGGGTAACAACAGTTTTAAAGTGGAATTGAAAGTCATAATTCTCCTTATTAAAAACTGAAAGACTCTTCCCCACTCTACCTTTTTTCTTTAAAAATTGTTTCACTGTCTCTCCCTGTGTCTGCAAATCTTTGTAAAATATGCATCCTGCCTGCCTCTCAGAAGTGTTTCCTTCAGGCTCCAAGAACCACCTCTTTGAAATGAATCACAAGGGAAGACAGCTCCAGCTGCAGCTGTCCCTACTGCAGATCAGTGAACCTACACAATGCAATGCGGCTGTATCCACTTAGCTGTAAGCAAATGAACCTTCTCTGATTATTTTTGCATCTTTGAAGGCAGATTTTGCATAACACATGTCAGTTTCTGGTTAAGTCCTTAATAACATTCAACTCCTCTTCCATCTCTAAGGAAAGTTGTTTTGTGTTTTTGTTTATTTGTTTTTCTGGTCTGGGAAATTTTGTTTCCCATCATATTATGTATCTTCATATAAATGTGCCAGATACTCTTCCAAGTACTGGGGATATGGCATTCCACAAAATGTAAGTCCTACCTTCATGAAACAGTGTTGAAAGAGAGGCATTGACAATAAGAACCATATCTAAGTAAATGACATAGCTTATTGAAAGGAATAGGTGCAAGAAGACAGGTATAAATAGCACACAAAGTCTGAGCTTTTGTGGGGGGCAACTGGTATCCAAAGGAAAGGGAAAAATCATCTCCAGTGAACAGAAGATGATGTTTGAGCTTAATCTTGAAGGAGGTGGTTGAAATGGCAAGAATGTCCAGAATGGAGGATAAGGTCAAGAGAGTACTACATTGTGACAGCAATAAAGAAAGATAAACAAGCATGGCCACAATGCTCAAGAGCCCTGGGATACAATCAGGAGACTAAAGCTAGGAATCTGTAGGATGTGAGATGAGGCTGAAGTAGAAAACTAAAGTCCTAGGGAAGCTATTCAGTGAAATTATAGCAGAGTCTGTCCACATCTAGTGAAAGAAATGGACATCCAATTTCAAGAGGCTCTCAGAGAAGAGCCACAAAGAACCAGTACTGAAGGCTATAAAGAAAATAATGTAAAATCTCATACAAAGCCAAACACAATGAAAGGTTGTATTTCAAGTTTCGAAAGTAAATAACTGTCACGCAAGATGTCTGTATCTTTGAAAATTGATGAAGAAATATAAACACTTTAAAATAAAGACTTGTTCATCAAGCCAGCACTGCAGATACTTAAAGAATGAATACTACACACAGAAGAAGAAGCAATATAGTCTCCATCACAAGAACACAGGCTTTCAGGTGAGGAGTAGATAAATGGGTAAAGAAGATGTGGTGTATACACATGAAGGACTTTTATTCAGCTATAAAGAAGAATGCAATGCAGGAAAATGGATGGAACTGGAGGTAATTGTGTTAAGTGAAATAAGCTAGATTCACAAAGATAGTGTATACTTTAATGTCATATGTGGAATCCCAGTTTAAATTACAAATACATACATGGGACACGAAGGTAGGAAGGCAATGATCAGAAGGAGGGAGGAGGTCTGGGGGAACAGGAAGAGTCAAAGGAGTGACCCAGTACTTTGTATAATTACGAAAAACTATAATAAAAAATAAGATATTACTACAAGAAGAAAAAAGAGAGAGAAAGTCAGGCTGCTTTGGAGGAACGGTGGATCTGCTATCTAGGAGGCAGAAAATCTTTAACCAATGGAATGGTTTGGGGAAGTCTGGGTCATTGATAGCTGTAGCTCTCTCTCCTCTTTGTCCTTTCTTTCCCTCTCTTTGCCTTGCCTTTTCCCTTCTCCCCCCCCCCCCGGTTCTCTTGTATAGTTCCTAGTGTTGGGTTCATCAAGCTTGCCCTCAGATGCCACCCTTAGCTTGTTTGCACACATTACTTGTGAACCAAATACCTTAACCCTTGTCTGAAGGGCTGCTTTGCCATTTCAGACTTGTTTGAGTGTGTATGTGTTTGTGTGGGTGCATGATTGAATGTCTCTATATGTGTTTGTATGTGGCGGTGAAGGGCAGGGAAGAAAAAAACCCTGGCAACAGATGGTGTCTCCCCCCCAACCCCACCTCACCTCACCCCCAGTTTAAAAATCCACCATGAGGTTGAGAACCATTTTCCTATGGCTGTTAGTGCTAGTAAATGGTACTTTGCAATGTGAATTCTACCTCCATACCAATATAAGTTTTCAGAGTTATTTGAAAGTGGATCAGGTACATTGTTTCCCCTAAAGAATCTTTTGGGAGGGAAGGAGAGATCTTGGTAAAAGGACAAATTGCTGAACCCCATCCAGGATTCATATTAAATATCTAGTCACCAAGGGACAGAGGTTAAGAAGTTATCTCTTAATCTCCCAGTAAGTTCTCAAACATACTTAGAATACTGAAATGAATACCTTGGAGGCATTTGATGCATTCTTCTCCCCCAACCACTGAGATTCCCTTCAGTCCCAGGAGCCTTTGAACTTATAGATTGTAGAAAGGGAAACCAAAAAAGTTCTCTCAGTTCTCTCTCTCTCTCTCTCTTTCTCTCTCTCTTTCTCTCTCTCTCTCATATGTGGGGTGTCTGATGACTCTATAACCTATAAATGGGGTGACTAAGAAGTTTGTATTTCAAGCTAGTACACATTTTAGAATGAAAGAAGACACTAAAATCAGCCATAAACATCTTTAAATATTTATGGATTGGCAATGTAGTTTCAGTTGTATTGATTGGTAAGATAGTCATATTCCAACACTGTCTTAGAAACATTTTCCTTACAAAAATTAACATATACCTGTGTCCATCAAGGAAAATTTAAAACGTCCTTATAATGAAAGCCAAATATTAAACAAACTCAGAGTTATCACTTCCTTTAGCTTTTTAAACAACACATTTCTCTCAAACCATTATATCACTGTATATTCCTTAAGAATATGATTTTTCCCCTTAACATGATCTTGCTGTATCAAATATGAATTCTCTCAAAGTGGTATTTTATGGCTAATAAAGTTGAAAAGAACCTTTGATTGACCTCTGTAGACCAGAGCTTCACTGAGAATGTGAACTGCTACCACACTTAATTGGATTAGTACAATTGTGGTGAAGCACGATGTTCTCTGCTCTAATTTATTTTTAAGGGTACAAATGTTTACATCTCTACTTGGAGGATCTTTCTTCAAGCAGTATTTTACTTGCAAATTAGTTTGTGTGTGTGTGTGTGTGTGTTTTGCCTAATTTATATTTTGCGAGATTTAGTTTTTCTCAACTCTGCCCCAGTCATATAATTTAAAATAAGGGCATCAATAAAAATGTCTTTCAACATAATGGGGGGGGGGTTTAGAAGCCACAGTAGTGGGTTTTACTCCAAGCATCTGATAGGTGTGGCACTCACTGTGATACTGTGACAGTAAGTAGGTTTTGGGTAACCAGAGGACATACTTGACACCCATGAGAAGGGAATGCTAGTTCAGAGAGTTGACATACTGTCATGTCAGATAATATAGCTCAGCTCACAGGCTGTGGACCTGCCCTACTTAATTCCTAAATGAAGTCTATCTGCCTGTGGCCCAGAGGCATAGGATTATGACATCTAATCTGCCTGCCATCTTCCCACCTAGACTACAGAATTTTAGCAGTGAAAGAATTGAATTCTTTTCTTGTTTTCTAACTGGTTTGGATAAATGTGACCCCAACTCATTTTCAAAAATATCCAGTAGCACTATAGAACATTTATACAGACCTTTAAAAATTACTTATTCAAGATTCAAATGATTTCAAAGCTCTATGTCGAGCATAGACAGTGAAGAGTGAAGACGTACTATTGCCTTGTGCTTGAATTTACAAACAATATGTAGCTCAGTTTAACTGTGTGTAACATTTACATATTTCTCAGCAACTGCTACTGTTTGGATGCCCGTGGAGTATCATTATTTACTTGATTATGGAAATGAATTCTATTGCAACCACACCAAATTCCAAGATCCTTTCTGGTCTACATATTTTGTCACAGTTTATTTTGCAAGGTCTGTTTGTTAGATTCTCTGTGACTGTAGAGATGAAAATGTTCCTTTTATCCAAGTGGGGAGAGGGTGCTTTTCACTGAAGGGTCTTGGAAGAAATCAGAAAACCCTTGCTAGACCTTAGCCCTGCATCAAGGAGAAGGATGGAAGGGGATAGTGATCTTCCTGCTTCTGTGATGTTTCCCAGATTCCTTCAGCTTAGAATAGTCAGTAAGTCAAGTTACCATTATTTTGGAGTAGTGTCTGTATTCTATTGATTTCACTTTCTCATGCATAACAAACAAAATTACTTAGAGGAATAATTATTTGACTAAAATGAAATGTCATGCTTTATACTTTCTACCATGTTCCTGTAGAGTTATTGGAAGTAGACACTGTAATATGAATAGATTTGCTACCGTCTGGATACCGTCTTTGATACCGTGGTCAATGATGTCATGTCTCCCGGGGTGACATGATGAGCAGCAACAAACACATTGGAATTTATAGTTTTACCAACTCTCTCATGGACAGAGTAATTGATTTTTATTAACTATTCCATTTTATATTTTTATTCTATTAACTACAAAATATTTATTTCAAATTTGAAACATGTTATCAAATACTAACCATTTAACAGCTGTAGATTTGTACACAATGTCATTAAGGTTTCAGTCATTATACAAGAGCCATTAGACTGTTTTTTCAGATGTCACATGGCGGGATGCTCAGGTTCTGCTTCACATACACTTAGGCAAAAATGCCTCATGTTTTTTATTGACTACAGTGAGTGATGACCTCTTGGCTTCAGACATCTCTCTAACTGAGGCCAAGGTTACTGCACAATTGCCTGTTATGCTTAAAAGTGACAACACCAGATCTTTTCTCCCCATTATCCTCGATGAAGTATTAGCCGTCACTAAGTGCCAACACCCAAGCACACTTCATGTGTTACTCACGCACTCAACAGGCTGTCCTTGGAGAGGAGGTGTTAGTCATATCGTGGTACAGGTTGAAGTGTCACAGTGCCCATGCAGAGAGGAAATTTGGAGCCCATGGGAGGAGGGAGAAGCCATATTTGGTAAAGGAAGATGTGCAGCTGTTATGTGGGTTAGACAATGTCAATGGCTAGCCTTGCTCTGGAAACAGTGTGGAGTGTCCCTGAGGGAGCTGAAGTATCTGAGCTTTTATGCACCAGCTCACGTACTTGCCAACTGTGGACTGTCCTAGCATGGGTATGTCCCTCAGTTGGGCTACTCCTTGGCAAGGCTGACCTCAAAGATGCTGACAGCTAGAGGCTCTTCACTGGGTTGCTCATAGGTAGACATCAAGCCTTTCTTTGAAGAAACATTTGTACATTGCATCATTTGGGCCTCACGTGTTACATTTTCATAGAATTGACAAAGATAAATTAGTTTATCTCTGGAAATCCTCAGATTTAACCAGCATTAAAACAATTCAGTTCATTGCACACATCTTCCATATACCAGTCAAACCTGTGGTAAGAAGAAAAAGCACCGAGTGATGATTGCCCTTTGGCAGCTCAGCAAGGAGATGCTGAGATGTAGAGGTAAGTCTAGCAGATTTGTTGGGGGATGCTAAGCTTGGGATTAGCTCCCCTGGAAGGAGAATCCTGTGGTAGGATTGAGCAGAAGGAAAAGCTGGCCTGCCATTCAGTCTCAGACAAGGTCAAGTTTGTAGTTATCTGGGAAGATGGGTGAACTTCATATCTTCTAATAAATCAGCCATTGGTTATGTGTGCTTTGGGACAAGGTGGGGCCATGGCTGAGTTTGCATTTGTCATTCAGAACAATTCTGAAGAGGTGTGTGTGTGTGTGTGTGTGTGTGTGTGTGTGTGTGTGTGTTTGTGTGTGTGTGTGATTATTTGAATGAAAATATACTTTAGGGTCATATATTTGGATGTCAGGCCCACATTTGGCAGAACTATCTGGTAAGGATTAGGAGGCATAGTCTTGTTGGAGGAGGATTGTCACTAGGGATGGGCTTTGAGGTTTCAAAAGTTCATCCTTTTTCCAGTTAGCTATTTCCAGTGTTCTCTACATGTTTGTCTCTTGGTGTCTCTGTTCTGTGACTTGTCTATGCCCCCATCTCTGTTTGTTTCTGTCTGCCTCTCTGTCTCTATCTCTCTACCTACCTTGTGGTTGTTGTCTCAAATGTAAGCTCTCAGCTACTGCTTCAGCCCTGCCTGCCTGCTTGCTGCCATGCTACCTGCCATGATGGTCATGAAATCACCTCCGGAATAATGAACCCCAATTTTTATGCTTTCCTTTATGAGTTGCCTTGGTCATGGTGTTTTGTTACAGTAACTTAGGCTGAAAACTGAGGCCTTCTACCAGGAGCTCGCCTAGTAGTTCTATTCTGGAAGGTGCTTTGGAAGGCCCAGCACTGACTTCTGAAGTCTGGTGAACCCATCCTAACTGAACTTAATGCAGCTGTTAATCCTGCTAATAATACTTTGCTCACTGTCACCCAGGACAAATGCTGGCTTGTGGTAAGATGCTGACACAGCAGGTGTAGCCAAGAGGGCCCCTGAGCAAAACAAGAAAAATCCATCTATCTTTAGTACACTTTCAGACATTGTTTCTATGGAGAAAGGACAAGCTGGTTGCTTGGAAGGTGAGTGGTAAGATCCAGGAATCTTTTGATCTGATTTAGTTGGCTTCCCTGGGATTTCACTCAAAATACAAAGGGGGTTAAGCAGATTATCTAATGCCTCTTGTCTATGTATGCAACCCTTTTGTGTGTGCAACGGTGCTTTGCATTTTCAGCAAACCATCCTTCCCAATTAATCATTGTGCCTGATGCCTTGTTTTGATCACTCAGCACACCCTCCTGTCACTCAGAGTCAGTGGACTTCATGTTCCAGCATGCCCTGGACATGGTTATTTGGCCTCACTTTCCCTTATGGTGGGAGTAGATTTTTCATACCAATTGTAAAACATTAAGCCTCACGCCCACCAGCCTCTACAGAGCCTGGGAATCCCATCCTGTTCCAGATGAGGAGCTTCTGCCAAAATGACCCAGTGAGAGGCTCCAGGCACCAGAGGGAGGCCGCTGCATTTGGTTTTCTTGTGAACTCCAGCTCGGGTGGAGAGAAGGTTAAAATACCTTTATTTAGCTCTCAATCATTGTCAGGCCTGGTACACAGCACTACAGAATTAAAAAGGAGGAAGACACAGTGGGAAGAGCTATAGACCAGACATCAGGAGGTCTTGGTCCCAGCCCATCTCCACCTCTGATGTTCTGGCTCTGCTGTGGTCCATGTCAAACTCATTCCATCATTCCCTGCTGCCAAGGAATGAGGAAAGTGAACACACAGCAAAAGCTGAGGGCCTATGAAAGTTCTTCATCCCACCCTGTGCATACTCTGATCTCACAGCAACATGAGGCTCTCTTGCTGTCTTGGTACATTGTAAGCCAGGATAGCAGTCTCATGCAGATGTCTGAGATACCCCACAGTATGTATGTATGTATTCCCTAGGGAAACACTCAATTCAGATGTCTGTGGACCAATCCTATGTGCAAGAGAAGAAAGTACTGTGGTTAACCCAAATGTTACCCCTTTACACTTGTTATCCTACCAGATAAATGTGCAACATTTTCTTCGGTTCTTTGTTTCTTAGTCATTTGTGCAAACTTCATACCCCTTTATATATGATTGTACTGAGTTTTATGCTGTTTCTTCTCCAAGTATATTCTGCAGTTTACTAGTTTTTTTCTTGGGCCGCTTCTCATCTGCTGTTTAACCTACTCATTTAAGTTTTAAATCTTAATGACTTTGTTTTAATATTTAAAAGTAATGTGCATCTTGGTTTTATTTTCATTTTGCCTCTTTCCTTTTCAATCCCCAGTGCTTTCTTTGAGTACTGTATGGTCTCTTTCAGGTTGTGTTATCAACAACTCTAGAAGTTTCGGTGTTAGATCTCTTATTGTCTGCCATCTCCTTATTGTGTAGGTTGTGGTACTTTTTATTGTGAACTGCTAAGGAGACTCATTTTCTCTCCATTTAACTCATGTGCTCTTGTGTGACTTGCGTTTACATTTACTTCTGGTTGGGTTTTTTTTTTTTTTTTTTTTTTTTTTTTTTGAGCTCAGTAGCCTGGAGCACTGGTTTTGTTTTTCCTTTCCTTTCTTTCTTTCTTTTTTAATTATAGTCACCTGGTTGGAGCTGCTTGCACTGTGTGGGCATCCTAGCTTCTGATGCCATATTTAATGTGGGTTCTATCACAGGAAGATTTCCAGGCATCCTTTCTTCTTCCATAACTACCAAGAGGAATTCTTCCATCTCCCTTTACAGGATAGGAAGGTCTTTGGAGGAATATCACCAAATGTTCTTGCTTCCTGCTTTCTGCCTGACCCTGCCTCAGGGTCAGGGCTATAAGTCCCTTGCCCTATAAGATAAACCCCACGTCCTAGTTACCCTGGGCTCATATTCAACCCTTGCCCTTTGGTCCTTTTCCTTTTTAGTTGCCAGGATTGCCAGTCTGCCTCAGGTCATTTTTTTTAAATCCTTCCTTCCTTCCTTCCTATGCTATCCCTGTCTATTGTTCCTTTTCTCCATTCCTCCCCTTTCCTAAGAGCTCTACATGTATACCAAGAACACCTCTGTGTTTTCAATATAATCAATAGCACAAGAACGCCGCAGTGGGCAGAGTGGAAGCTGAAAACCTATTCATGTCATTTGGCCAGTGGTCTTGAGTGATCTTTCAAGTTGCCAATTCTTTCAATTCCTTGTTATTGCACTTTGATATATAAACTCTAATTTTGGTTTAAATTGTCCTGTATGAGTTGCCCCCTAGCTTCCTGCTCAGTGAAAACTCAGTAGTTTCTCTTATTCAGTCCACCATATTTTTGCCTTAGAATTATGTTCTAGGTTATTCTTTTGGCCTGAAATGAAAAATTCCTTGGTCATTGCATGACCTTCTCCAAAAGCTGATATTGGAGTTGTTGCCTTTCTGGAAGGCCCTCCTAGCCATACTATGAAGGTCCCTGTCCTCCTTTGTAACATCCTGCTTCATAGTCAGCATATTACACTTCACAAATGGGATCAATTTCTGTTTATACTTATTTATTTAAAAAGCCATGTGACTAGGCTTCTGGAAGTGGAAAGAAAGAAATAGCCAAGGACGAATCCTACATCTGATGACTCAGCAAGTGAGTAGACACTTTAAAAAGAAATAGATGAAGGATGAGAATGGGGATTTCTGTTTTTAAGATGCTTACGTTGAGATTTCTGCAGTGCCAGGATTGATAGCAGCAAGCTGAGGTGCAGAGGCGAACATATTTACCAAACCAAAATATAGCACAAAAAGAATACAGATACAGCAGACAAAGTTTTTGTATAGAGATTAAGGGAAGTTACTTGCTATTATGTGGAGTGTGTCATTATGTAGAGTCCATATATGAATATATAACAAGTAGGTTTCCCATTATCTTGTCAAGAAAAAAATTTACAGCATCCGTTATCTTGAGATTGGCCATTTGTTTTTGTTTGTTTTATTATTATTTTTCTTATTTTACATATCAATCCCAGTTCCCTCCCATCCCATTTCCCACCCATTCCACAGGGAGGATGAGGCCTTCCAGGAGTGATCACCAAAATCTGTGAAATTATTTGGAGTAGGGTGTAGGCCCTCCCTCCTGTTTAGGTTGAAGGAGTATCCCCTCATGGGGAATGTGCTCCCAAAGTCCTTTCGTGCACCAGGGACACATCCTGGTTCTACTGCCAGAGGTCCCTGAGACTGCCCAGGCCTTCTAACTGAGACTCACATTCAGGAGGTCTGGGTCAGTCCTATGCTGGTTTCCCAGCTATCAGTCTGGGGATTCATGAGCTCCCCCTTGTTCAGGTCAGCTGTCTCTGTGAGGAGAACATGTGGGACTAGGAAGATTGAGTAGGGGGAGGAATAGATGAGAGCAAGAAAAGAGATACCATAATAGAGAGAGCCATTATAGCTTTGACGAGAAAACTGACTCTAGAGAAATGTTCAGAGACTGACAAGGATAGCCACAACTAACAATCTGAACAAGAGTGTACAGGCTACCTTAAACGCCCTTCTCTGATAATGAGATTGATGACTAATTTATATGGCATAATAGAGCCCTCATCTAGTAGCTGATGGAAACAGAAACAGGCACCCACAGCTAAACACTGAGCCGAACTCCTGGAATCCAGTTGCAGAGAGGGAGGAGTGATAAGCAAAGGGGTCAACGCCAGGCTACAGAGATTGGCCACTCATGATAAAGTACCACGTGTAACCAAGACATCACAAATCACCTGAGTCAGGTGTCACCTAGAAGTCAGTGTCTCTTAATTGAAGTTTAGGAATCTCTGCTTTTACTTTTTGTCTTGTTGTCTTTATACATCCTGAACAGATCAACGAAGTGAAATCACTGACAATGGATGGCATGTCTTCAGAGCTAAGGAGGGATATCAGAGGGCCCTGGTTGGCACTGCTCCTCTGTTGTGGGTTGTAAGACCACAGTATATAAAGGGTTTGAATGCCCTTTGGAAAAGGACATAGAGTGGCTACCCTAAGAGGTGTAAGTCTAGACTGTGACACCACTTGGTGGCTAAGAGATCCTCAGTGATGGGAGACAGATATTGATGGCAATGGTTACTATCTCTGTGACAATACCATCTGGAACTTAATGGTCTATAATCTGGAAGACACTAAATGTACCATAAAATTAAGCAAATAACAGCAGAAAAGAGAATTATACTGGTGATCAGACCAAAGAGTGGTTGTAATTTGAAGTGCCGGTCCCGTGTGCTCTACCACAGGAGTGGTCTCTCTGATGCTCTCTGTCTTAAGTCAGATATCTGCTTTGCTCATCTTCCAGCGATCAGACCACCCCTGACCAACTGGCATAAATAAAACCTTCTCATACCCAGGCAGGTACCGCTTTGGGCTGCTATGTAAACATGTGAAAGGCACAACAGATTGAGTGAAGCAAGAGACTCAACCTGGCTTGAAGGCACCAGTGATTGGGAGCTAAGTTCAGGCAAAAGCAGCAGTCTTTTGCAAGGACTGAGTTGTGTGCCCTTTGAGGGCACAACAAGCCTTTTATATATGGTGATAAGGGAGATAACTGTAGGGGCTAGGACAGCAAGGAGTAAGCAGAGTTTTAAAAAGTCATAATGGTTAAAGTTGGCATCATGACCCTCTTGGATAGCCAAGCACATATTCATTAGAGTAGTGAAAGACCAAGAGAGGCTTTCCCACACGGGCCACCAAAATGCTGTTGTAATAATGATGACAGGCCAAAGGCATGTATGTGGAAGTATTTTATGAAACAAACATTGAAAATATAATAAAGAAAACAGTGTTGCAGAGGGATCAAGGACCCAGTAAGTAAGTGAATTCTAAGAGGGAGGAAATTGGAGCTCCGTTAATAACAACGAAAGGAAGCTACTTGGTGCATATCATTGTTGTAGGGTCATATATGGGTGCATGAGCAGGAATCTCATGATCCTGTTTAGTATCACAATTTATAGCATCCATTTTCTTCATTGAAAATGTCTGGGGTAAAGTGCAATGGGTCATTGAGAGCTAGGCTGCAAGTAATTAGGACCTGTCTGTTAAAATGTGGAGTTTTTTATTTTTATTTTTGACATTTTGGCTTTACATTTGCTATGTATTTCAAGGGATAAAAAAAAAACTATGAAGTTGTACTTAAAAGTCTAGAACCCACACAACAGTCAGTGATGGAGATAAATGCTTGATTATCATCATGTTCAGGTACTGTGTAAAGCCACATGACTAGATGGTGGGACCTTGGGGATGAGGAAAATGTCACTGGCAAAGAAATGGTAATGCATCTCAAGAAACAACCCCCCACGTAGGACAGTCAGACCTACAAGGCAATGCCACTCCATTAAGACTCTCCCAGTCAGCACCCAAACTTACATACTCCTACTAATCCTATCTAGTTCATTACCCCTGCCAGGCAGCTTTTAAGGTATGGAAATCCAGTGGTAGCTGTATGGAGAATCTTCCTCATTCACTGAACTTAATCTCTCCACACAAACATGCAGAATGATCATATGAATATTACTTCCTCCCTCCTTTTCCACACAGGTAGTTGGAGTGAGTTCTGTCACAATACCAGTGGGTATTGCCTGCTACAGATAATTATGTCCAAACTCTGAGAAGGTTTATTTTCTTAGTATCTCCAAAGGCTAACATGACTGGGACAGAAAATTTCTTCCCACCTTGTATTGAGGAGAGAACCTGGCAATTTATTTATAGATGGGAGGAGTGGGACATTTCTAAATTTCATCAGATGATTTAACCCAAGGTGGGAATTAGGCTCTGATGTCCTGAGACAGGTGATAAGGTTGAAAGATGGTCACCTATGGTCTTGGTAATGGAACCGACAGGCTCCCTGTCTACTGCTGCTCCCTGGAGCCACACATCACCATCCTGTCTTTAAATCTAACTCACTTACTGCTCTCACTGTCTTCCAGACTTATTCAGGCGATAAAAGGTTTGCCTAGCAATGCAGATTGTTTATGTAGACTGTGAGGCTGCAACTGCGCAATATATCCAAGCCCTTGCTTTATGATTTCAGCCAAAACAAAATTAAAGTCTCGTAATCACCCATGTTCGGGAAGCAGTGAGGAGTATTTTAAAATTTACATTTTCATCAATCTTTTGCCATGAACATGGCTAAAGTTCCAAGTGATGTGGATTTCTATAATTCATGTGGCACCCATCTCCGAATGGCTATTGTCTTTGTCATTTTGATTTGCTGAGTGGGCAGTTAGAAATTAAACAATAAAGAGTACATTTTAGTATATGACATTTTCATTTGTAGAAGACAAGCAACCTAAATTCCCAGACCTGGAATTAGTGTATTCCTCTATACAGGTACCCAGAAAAGAAATGAAACATCAACCAATGCAGTAGACACAGCTCACTGCTGTCACACCCCTAACTTTCCTCCAATAAAATATTGTATTAAAATTAAATGAAAAACCCAACCCTGTCCCATGGCTGCTCAAGCAGCTTTAATGATCTGCAGAATGGAGCACACCCTTGACACTTCTCCAAAGGGAATTTTACCATTCACAGGACAGTCGTTCAAGGAATATTATACTATACTAGTCTTCCCTCATTCTGGCGATGTGATGAATCAATTAAATTGCAAGTTATACATTTCTGCTTGGAATCTCTCTAAAAATAGCTTTCTTCTTTACCTACAGGTACTGTATACAGTATCTGAAAACGTCCCCCTCCCCTGCTGAGTCAATCATTTCTCATCATCTAACTATTCATTTCGCCAGCATTTATTCATGTGTCATGTCATTGTGTTTCTTCTCATGGTGTCAACTCTAAGGAAGATAATCAAAGCCCCTAGTCATTATGGAATCTACAGTTTAGTCTGGTAGCAAAAACACAGTGACTGCAGCTTCCGTTCTGTTTTGTCTGCTATTCTCCTGGCCCTTCTCTGGGCAAGCCTGTGTTATATAACCTCACCGTTACCACAGGATGTACCCAATCATCAAAAAATATGCAGGAAGATCTGGGAGGCAGGTGCCCATTGTTCTCCCCTCAGTATGAAGAAGGAAATGTGAAATAACCAGTGCAGAGTCTTATGGTCAGAAGTGGTACTAATAACATGATGTGGCAGATGCTGTACTATGTGGAGTTCAGAAGTCTTGAGAATGTAAGGTAGAGACTCTTGACTGTTGTCTTAGCCTACTGAGGCTGCTCTGACAAAACCATAGACTAGGCAGCTTAAAAGGCCAATGCTTATTGTCTGACAGTTCTAGAGTCTGGAAGTCTAAGGTCAAGGTCCAGCAGGGGAGTCTCTGGTAAGGTACACACACACACACACACACACACACACACACACACACACACACACACACACACACACACACAGAGAGAGAGAGAGAGAGAGACAGAGAGAGACAGAGATGGAGGGGGAGGGAGGGAAGGAGGGAGGGAGAGAGAGAAAGAGAGAGAGAGAGAGAGAGAGAGCTTACAGGCAGCCAATTTCCTGTCTGCCCCCCTGCTAGAGAAAAACTCTGATGTCTTCTAATAAATGCACTTATCCTGTTACAAGAGTCCCAGACTCGTGACTTTACCTACCCTTGATGACTTTCCAGTGGTTATACATCCAAATCCTGTCATTTAGGCCTATAACCCAGAAAACATACAAAGCCAGACGCTATCGATTGAAATATGGCCTTCAAATTCACATTGAAGTTCCAAAGCCTAAATAAATGATATTTAAGAACTGTGAATAAGACTGTCTCTAAAACAGAAGCCTCCGCTACATTCCAGCATTATCCTAACTACCCTGTTATGTGACTGTTAGCTTCCTAAGGTCCTTAATCTTTGGGAAAACTTGTGTTGTAAAACTTATGCAAATACAGTTGTTGCTGGGCACCTATGGAAGCTCATGAATGCTCAAGCACCTTAAATAAAACAGTGTACTACTTGCATATAACCTACACGCATCCCCTCACATATATTAAATCATCTTTAGATGGCATTGTGTCACTCAGGGAATAATGACAGAAAACTCTACTCGGCAATTAGTTGAATCTGTACATGTGAGTTTGCAGATGTTGAAAACCAACCACAGAGCATAATTATAGATGAATAACACATAATTCTATGGTGAGTACATATGTGAGTGTTGAGGGTGTGCCTTTGAGCACACACGTATGAAAGAATGTAATAGCTTCTTGTGATACTTTCATATGTCTAGCATTTTGCAGTTGGCCTTTATTGTACAGTAGATGTATGTTAGCTTATTTGATCATCATGGGCTAAGTATAATTTAAAGTCCCATTTTATATGTGTAGGGATTGAAGGAAAGCTTCTTTTTTAAGGTCTTCCTTTGGTGTCTGTTTATGCTGAGGCAAGACATGTGTCCTAGATCTAGACTCCCTGATGAGCGCTTGTCCTCTGCTCCATGGCTGCCCGACACTGGTGCACCTTCTGCTGAACACAAGGGCTTTGAAGGAGATGTTTGCTGTCTGCAGTGTGCTCTGCTGACATTTCATTTTGTTTCTTTGCCATCCACTCTCACACACTCACTCAGCACAGTGATACTTGCTTCAGTGCAGCCTGAAGTATTGATGTCCATCCCCAAGTCCCTAGTTCTGTTTACCTCACATTAGCTCACCGTGTGCTGCTTCTGAAAGCTCCTAGCTTGGTTTCACTCCTCACATGCAAGTTTGCTATAGAAGTTTACTATACAAGTTTACTACAACTACCAAGACATCAGGGCTAAGGGGTTTCAGAAATACGAGCCTATTTTACTGTTTTTGAAAAGTAAGAACAATAGCTTAGTATGGTGGCACATGCTTCTAATCTCAGCACTTGTGAAGCAGAGGCAGGGGGAATCTCTGAGTTTGAGGCCAACCTGATCAACAGAGATTGTTCCAGGAAAGCCAGAGCTACATGGAGAAATGCTGTCTCAAAACAAAACAAAAACCCACCAAACAAAAAAACCCACAGGAAAATAAAAAACAAAAACAATATAATTATAAATTAATAACAATCTTTTATTTATTTATTTTTCTTTAAAGTCTACTTGTATCATGTCATATAAATCCTTATGTTGGTTATATCATATTACTTTGTAAATATGAAATCTTGTTTATGTTTGCCCCTGCTTAGCCTTTCTCCATCTGTATTAACTTCCACTTCCATATTTGTAATGTAATATAGGACCTTTGAATAATTCTCCATGTTCATAACATCATGTACATACATATACATATACATATACATATACATATACATATACATATACATATACATATACATATACATATACATATACATATACATGTTGTCTCTGCATAACCTAAAAATCTTTATGCATATTTTAAAACCAGGGCTTTATTTACAAAATGAGATCTGCTTGTTCTTCATTTTGGTTTATACTCAACAAGAATTTGCGTGTTTGAGGCTGGACGTGCTAGCAGTACCGTGAGCATCTACTTCTCATGGGGCAGATCTCTGTGGGTTCAAGACGGCTGGTTTTATAATGGAAGTTCCATCTCTGTGGGTTCAAGGCCAGCTTGGTGTATATTGGAAGTTCCGGGCTAAAACTGTCCACAAAGCTATTGATGTCCCTTCCCTCATCAGCAGAAAGGATAAGGCTGAAACTAAGATGCACAGAGCTGTAATTTGTAGCAGAAATTCTGTTAGTGAGGACTAGTGCACAATGCTGCTTCTTCAGCTGGATGGAAGTTTCTCCTTTGCTTCCTTAGAAGCCCAGAGATGATATCCTCTCCTTCTCTTTGTTGGAGAAAAGTTCTCCTTTGTTCCCTTTAGTGGAAGCAGATTTAATTCCTCTTTGCCTTTTCTAACTGTGCATCTGGCAAAGGAAGCCTGCTGGCCCTCCCAGTCATCTAGCAGCTTGGACCTCTCATGTGCTCTGTACAGCTCTGGATGGAGGCGCAGCTGTGTGCCATATTGGCAGTATATTTTATTCTCACAGAGGGCATTCCAGCCTTCTTGATTCTATATTGTATTTCTTTGCCAATCACTGGACAGTGTGAAATGGAGGAAACAAAATTTATTGAGAGCTTTCATCTCTATAACTAGCAATAACCATTCCTGGCTGGTGACAAAGTTCTCCAGATGCACCCTGCTATATAACCCTGATTTCCTAGCTCATTGCAGATCCACCACACCGTACTCACACTGCCAACTGTCCCTCTTTTAGCATCTACATAAAAACGAAAGCTCCTGCTAATGCTCTTACAGCTTTTAATAATGCCATGGACTTCACAGAAAAGAAACTTTTGTTGGGATGTTATAGAAAAGTACATCCAAGTACTCAGCTTGTGGGTTTTGCAAATTGAACATTTTCACTTTACTTTCACTTGAATTGATAAGTAGTATGTTGTTGTAAGCACCCCAGGAGCCCCTTTGGGTTCCCTTTAGGAAGCATCTGCCCTTTTGCCCCCAGTGCCAACCATTTCTTGGTCCCTAAACACAGAGATTAAGTTCATCTGGTTTTGTATAACTGGACACACACTAGGCACTCTTGCATCTTTTGGTATTTGTGATATTTAGACATGTAAATATGTATGACTGTAAATTCTCATTCTTGTATGGTATTCTACCATATGTCTCTACCACAGTGCATTTACCCTTTAAAACAAATAAATATCCAGTGGTTGCCAATTTAGGCTATTAGAATTTTGGCAGCTGTCACCATTCTAGTACACACCTTTGCTGAACATGAACCTGTGTTTCTCTTGGGTATGCCCATGGGAGAGAGATGTATGGTGCCAGAGTGTGCATTGTGTTCTCCTTTGGTAGATAACTCCAGATAGTTTTCCACAGTGGGTTTTTTTCCCCAAATCACACTTTAGCCAGGAGTGTGTGAGAGACTGGGATAAGATGCATCCCTGTCATCTCGTGAGTGTGTCCCTCTTTCTCTTGTATCATGGGTACTTTTGAGTTGTGAAGGGTTTCCACAACGCAAGACTACCTGATGGCAGTCTTTGAGTTCTATTTGAGATGTAGCAACTTTTTTGGGGGTAGAGCAGACTGGTGTAACAACATCCACGCTTTGTGTGTCATCAGAAAGAAAGGGACAGTGATGCAGTGATATTGGAGGGTGGTTAGTATGGCTACAGTGACAGTACAAGAGGGTGGCTATTGTTGCATAAATGCTGTGGCAAACTATAAAGGTGGTGAAAGAGAAATACCATTCATACTTCCTCTATGGAATTAAAGCAACCAGGCACTAGTTTCCACATCCACAAGCACACCTAAAGTTTATATGGCTGCGTTCATAGTCTAGACAGATTTCACACTGTGCCCTTTTTTGGAGTAAATGTTGTATCTGGCACTCTCTTTTCTGCATTTTGTCTTTAAAACTCCCTTCTTATATGTATTATATAAGAACATATGTATAATTTAGATTGCTTCTAATGTTTTACTATACAGGCCTATAGAAAATAAATTCTCCAGTTTGTTTTGCTTTCTTCTTTAAAAGATTAATTTATAAGAATGTGATTTCTGAGTAGAAAATTATTTTTGACTTATGATTTATGCTACTTTCTACTTTATAAAAGGTTTTGTATAATTTATACCAGAGAAATACACCCACCTTTCTCAGAAACAGTAAGTGCAAGTGTTGACTTCTGGAAAAAAAATGCTTTGTCTGGTTTGTTAGGTTCAGTCAAAGTCTATGACAGACTACAGGAGTCAATTCCTACCCCTTGCAGGATTTACTGGAATTGTTCAGTCTCCTACCACTTGCAGGATTTACTAGGACCATTCAGTTTTATTTTTAATAGCCAATTATTGAAGAAACCTGAATTTGCATAGGCAGGTAAATGGATAAACTGTAGCATACCTATATAATTGAATTTATGTAGCAATTAAGAGGAATTCTTGGTACTTATATGAGGACTGCATGGACTATGAAATAATTGTGCTGAGTGAAGATTTCAGAGGAAAAAAAATACCCAATTGATGATTCCATTATACATAACTATAAAATGGACTAAAAAATGTGGTGATAGAAAGCAAAATGGTGGTTGCCTTGGGGATATGGGGTAGGAATCGAGGAAAGTGGAAACGAAAGATGGCGAAAGAATACATGGGTACTTTTGGGTTTTCTGGGTGTGCTTATTATCTCGATTATGGTGATGATTTAATGAGAACACACGTGAATCACACCTTACCACATTATGCACTGTAAATATGCAAGGTATATACAATATCAATTATACCTCAACTAGGTTATTTTTAAAACAAACTCTATTGCTAAGTATTTCCAACAATGGGGAGATCAAAAGAGAATTTACACTAACTCTTTAGTATAGAGTGCAGTATATTTAAGAAACACAATTAAACTTACAATATTACATTATTATAATGATGGCAGTTTGTACCCCTTATTTTTGTATCAAAAAAAAGAAAGATCTGTTCAAACCTTAACATAGAAATCTATGACCTTATTTATGTTAAGACTTTGTGGACTATTGGATGGTGTGTGTGTGTGTGTGTGTAGTTAGGAGGAATGAGGAGAAGCTTTATGTAAATGGAAGTAGCAGTTTGAGTGATGTGTCTGGGAGCCATCAGAAGCTAGGAAAAAACTCAGCAGATTCTTCCCCAAAGTCCTCAGTATTGTGACACTGCAGATTTTAGACTTTGAAATCCTTTAGAAGTGGGACAGATTAAATTTCTGATGTCCTCCACAAAATAAGTATTACAGTAGCCACTGGAAACCAATACACACATATACATTTGCTGATTAGTCTAGTCTAAATAAAGGTAATAATACCAAATGGGAAATGCAAGGTCATACTGATTACCAGACATCTGCTAGACCTTTTTATGAAGTTTGTGTTCTCTTCCTTGTTTTGATATCTGTTCTCCTGGAGTCTAATGTTATCCATATCTTTGTATTAAGTTACTAGTGCAGTTATCCGTAGACCTTTGGGAGTCCCTGGGACTCTTTTGGGGGCTTCTAAGGCCAAATGCATTCTCTTTTCATCCTTCCAGTGCCCTGACATTTGCAGTGACAACATAAAGCCAAGACACATCAAACTGCTGACACCTTAGCACAAACCAGCAAGCACAGGCAGCATCACAAAGTGCACTGGTAAACAGCTTAGTCTTGATCTTTATGCAATGGTCGCACAGATAAAAAGGATGTCCCTTAAGAGTAACATTGATGAACCAGCAAAATGCTTGATCTGATTAAATGTTGCCGTGTGGTGGTGTGGGGCATGTAAATAAAGCATTTCCCATTATATATGAAAGTACAAAGATAGCATTTCTGTCATTCCCACAAACAGCTATGCTGGACAGACAAATTCTAGGTATGAGTATTATTCAGAAATAGGGTCTTTGGAGATGTGCAATTTCATATTCAGTAGCTTCAAAGCAGCCATTCCTGAGATTCAGTGTGTGTGTGTGTTTGTGTGTGTTCATGTGAAGTTGAGAAGACAACTTCAACAACCTCAAGTGTCTTTCTTCAGGAACACCCTTCTTGTTTGTGGACATGGAGTCCCTCGTTGGCCAGGAGCTCTTGGGTGAATGGCCAGTGAGCACTAGGGACCCTTCCTGTCTTCACCTCCCAGCACCGGGATTACAAGCACCAGCTGCTACCCCAGGCTTTTCACATGCACTGTGGAGGATCCAACTTCATGCGTTTGCAGCACGTATATTACCAACTGAACTATTGCCCCACCCCCGGAGTCTGTTTTGTGCTGTGGGAATGGTGTTTTCTGTAGGAGCTTACTCATAGGCAGGGTTCAGGGAGCCTTGGGGTTACTTAAGGGCACAGGCTGAGCATAAAGCACTTTGGTCTTGTTTGGAAAACCAGGTGCCTCTGATTCCAGGCTCACTACCCTGCCCATTCACCGCACAGGCCAGGTGGCTGTCTCCATTTCCCGAATCCCCTCTTGGCCAGAAAGAGTAATGCTGCAAAAGAAGAAAAGCCAGGTGGAAAAATTGACAAGTCAGACATTACACAGCCACTTAATTTTTATCTTGTCATTTTCACAATCTGAGCAACCAAGTATAATCTATAAAGAAGACACTAAAACGTGACCTAATAAAATACATCTGGCCAGGGATACAGGTGTCCGTGTTTTCCTCTTTGGCTCAGTTTTGCTTCATTTTAATGGCAGCTATTTTCTGGGCCCAGTGATCATTTTGACCAAAGCTGTGCTGAGTTGCCAGTTGAGACGCGGTGCAAAGCTTCTATGATTAAGGAATTCAGAATCTATCCAACAGGAAGCCTTGAGGGCAGAATTCTAGAAACACTGAGGGAGAATCATCTCAACATCATGCACAGATGAATGCCCGAAATAAATATTAACTGTTATTTCTGCAAATGTTCCCACTGTTTTATAGACTTCATTTCCCCCATTTGTGACTCCGCGATGTATTCAGGCTGCATTCTGGGTTTGTGCTTACAGTGATCTTCTCAGCGTGGGCTGGGTCAGTGTTTGTAGCTCAGCTGGCTGGTGCCAAAGTGAAGAGCTCTTCTGATTGGATTCCACCCTAGGCACTGAAGGATTTTCAAGATTTTCCTCTTAATATTTGGCTTTGCTTGATAATCCTAGAGCATGCTGGGAAATCTCAGCAAGAGGAAAAATTTAGGAACTGCAGGGAAGCGTGCTCGGAAGGCTGTGGCTAAGTATGGAGGCTTAGGAGTATGACTACTAATGACTTTTGAATGTTCTGTTCCTCACAGGGTTTTCCCCCAACAAAGAGTGTAGGCTTGGGAGGGCAGAGGGCTTTTAGAACACTCAGCCGTCCCCAGAAACACAAACAAATGCCTGATTGAGCCATTTCCCATGAGAAAAGCCATTAGTCAAAAAGGTGTTCGTGGAACCATATGGCTCAGCTTGCAATTTTGAATTTCAAAAGCAAGAGTTGGCAAAGGATGGGATGCAAGTTTTGCCTTGTAATTTTTATCCTTTTCTTCCTCAGTTGTTGAGTGCTGACCTTGCCTTAACCCATGCAGGATTGAAGACTGTTTTCTGCTTCCCAGAGCTGGAGAAAGTGCCCAATTCCCACACTGACTTACAGTCAAAGAGGTGACTAAACCTCAAAGGCTGAGGTTTGCTTTGTGCAAAGCAAGAGCTAAGGTGCTTTTCTTTACAGTTTTATTCTCTTGTTTTTTGTTTGTGTGTGTTGGCTCTTTGCCTTTGAGATGTTTAAACTGGGATTCTCATTCTGTTTAGGTGACCCAGGTCTGAACTGGCCCAGAGGAGGGCAACTAGGGAGAGGGGGTCAGTTAGGGATTCAAGCACTGTTTGCTGTGCGCGGTGGGGGAAGGGCTCAGTTTGCTGATTGGATCAGAACGCTAAGTGGTTTTGCTGAACATGCCTTTATGTGAGACAGGGACTGAGCCTGGTGTGGAGGGAATCCATCCAGAGGCAGCGCAGCGTGTGTGCAACGTGCCCTTCTGTAAGCCTCACCCATGGCAGTTAAGATGAGTACACAATCCTGGTCTGCATGAAATAACCACTGCCTAATTTAATTCACTTCTTGCTGAGGAAAATGCAAGAAGGTTGAACATAACCAACTCTTGTGTGTTAGATTATCCTCATTTTAAGTAAGAAGAAAAAAGAATTGGAGAGAGTACTTTATATAAATCCATACAGTTCTTCTTATTATATAATATTATATAAGTTTTATATAAGTATATTACATAAAAGTATGTAAGTCATATATGCTTTCCAAATTTAAAGACTTCATTGCTTTTCTTATTGATTAATACTAAATATATTGAAATAATCTATAGACTTTGACATTCACAGTTCCTCTTGTAAGTGACTTGTAAGTGGATTGAATGGGAAATGCCGCCCCCACCCAGGCTCACATCTTTGAACACTTGGCCCCAGTTGTTGGTGCTTTGAGGTTAGAAAACCTTTAGGAGGAAGAGCCTTGCTAGAGGAAAACCAGGGGTCAAGAAGGACTTTGAGAGTTTGGAGTCTCAGCTCACTTCCGGTTTTTCTCTCTGCCTTGTTTCTGATGGAAGACATGCTCTGTCGTCTACCTGCTCTAGACGCCAGCCGCCGTGTATCTTCCACCATCATACACTCTTCCTGTGGAACCGTAAGCCAAAATAAACTGTTCCTTCCATAAGCCGCAAGGATCATGGTGTCTTATCATAGCTACAGAGAGTTTTTAACACAGTGACCCTTTCATTGATTTTTATTAGTTTGTATTAATTATACAAAATAATGGATTTCATGGTGATATTTTCATGTGTGTATAGAATGAGCTGTATGTTTTGATTGATTTTATTCTCTCTTATCCTCCTATTCTTCCTCTTCCCAGGCGGTCTCTACTTTCATGTCCATTTTTAGCATATAGATTACTCATGAGAGACAACATGTGACTTTTGTCTTCCTCATTTTACTGAAGGTAGCTTTCCTTTTAGTGGTAAAGACTTGGCTCAGCAGTTAAACCACTGCTGCTCTTTGTGGAGGATGTGACTTCAGCACCCACCCCAGACAGCTCACAACCAGATGTAATTCAAGGCTCCAGGAGATTGGATACCCTCTCTGGCCTCCATGGGTATTCACACACACACACACACACACACACACACACACACACACACACACACACTCACATATAAACACACACATGCATACAAATAAACATGAAATAGTATTTTTAAAAGATAGGAGAAACCACACACAAAACTAAACCCTCATGGCCACTTCAGGTGGTCATGAATTCTGTCGTGGATCCGATGATATTTTGCCCTCCACACAGGAAATTAAGTGAGGCATAATATTCAGTTAATTCTAGACTCATGGAAACTTTGGGAAATGTTTCCCGAAGAAGCCCCTCTGGCAAAGGGTACCTGCATGGAAACATATGTAAAATAGAAGACATGAATAATTCCATTTAATGAAAAATAAATAGAAATAAAATGATATGATAATTGTCCCAAGTTAGATGCTCTGAAACCTTATGTCTACACTGCAGTACATAAACCCTACTTAGGCTCTTCATTAAGAAAATGTGACCACTCTGGTCACGTAATTGTTACCAAGTCTTATCCACAGACAAGTGGATGTTAAGTCATTTCTTTTATTATTGTAATTTAAGGAAATATTTGCCTTTACCGCAATAAAGTGAGAGTGTCTATTTTTCCATGTTATCAGTCCTCATAACACCTATGAATATTATTATAGAGAATAAACACAGATTGGCTGTGCCTGCCTGCACGTTATGTAGCCAGCTGTGGCAGATGGGGTGGAATGACTGAAGGAGGTGTGTGACGTGTGTCCAGCCTCACTCCTGTCTACACTCCACTGAATTTGCTGGCCTGGCTATGCAGGGTCTGGACAAGATTTAAATCAGGTCCGATTTCTAGTGAAGGAGGAGCTGAGACCCCTCCATCCTGTTTCCAGTGTAGACGAAACAAAGCTAGCTGCTTCAGAGTCAACAGCCCTTAGCAGTATCTCAATTCTGAGGAGGATAATGTAGATGAGACAGGATTCCTGAAGCATCACTGATGTCCCAGGGTATCATCTGAGGGAGGCCAGAGAAAGGGAATAAATAGGAACAATGCTAAGAACTTGGCTTCTGTGATGACAGAGGGCTTACTGGTTGCCAAGTCCACACTTCGTAAGGCTTTTGAAGTCTTACAAGTTGTGTTCTAGGGTCTGCAATCTCCAGGGAATCCTAAAAGTTGGCAAGATGTGTGTGTGTGTGTGTGTGTGTGTGTGTGTGTGTGTTTCTGTGCTGAGGCAGAAATTCCTGTTCTCTGGCAAACTTAGTTCTTGCTTCTCCACATCACCAATGGATAGATGTTAGGTATCACCAAACTCAGAGACATCTTAAAAGAAACTGCAGGTCAGCGGTTAAGAGCTCTTGTTGCTCTTCCAGACACTGGAGGTGGCCTTCCAGCACCCTATTAGGCAGCTCTCAACCACCTGTAACTCCGGTACCAGAGGACCTAATGCCCTCTGCTGGCCTCTGTGGGCACCTCCACACACATAATGTGCCCACATGCACACACAACCGGTAAGTAAAAATCAATATTTAAAAAGAAGGGAGTTCTAACCAAACCCTCAAGAGAGTTTTAATGAAAGGTTTAACCGAATTTAAGTTGCTAAAAGGGAAGCCAATGTTAATAGGTCAGGTACTCTTGAAGAAACGTACTGTGGGTGGTAGAAGGGGGGAAGGAGGAGGTATACATTTGTTGAACTACCAGAAACCCAGCAAGTGGTTTAAGGAACTCTGTAAAAGAGTCTTTAAAAACAGGTGGACGGAGCAAGGGGAATGTGTGAGGTGGAGGAGGGCATTTCTGTGGAAAAGGACAGAGGAACTGGAAGCAAGAAGGCGATGGGGCCAGGAGGAGGACCGCATGTGATCAGAGTATGCACAATCTTGCCACATGGTAGTAAATATTACAAATAGAAATCTTTAGAAATTGCTAAATTATAGCTGTTTTGGTTACAAGGAGAAAGATGGGGGCAGTTGCACTGGATGATGGATATTTTATAGTAACCATGTTAACTTATTGTATCTTATACCATTATGCTGTAATCCTCAAACAGACACACTAAAATTTATTCTTCAATGCCATTGTAATCTTGTCACTAGGATGAGGCATGGATAAGTAATCATTGTGACAGAGAAAAGAATAGATATGAAAAACCATGAAATTACATCCATATTCATCAGATAGGCTAAATTGATTCCAAATGTGTAGGATTTAAATATGATAGATAAAACTTTAATTTTTCAAAACAGTTTAGAATTGCCTTATACATGTAGCTGAAAAATGCCTTCATTCTACACCCTCCTGCAGAGCTGAGAAGGGATTCCAGGGCAGCCTCACACATGCTAGGCAGTTCTTGGCTCTACACTGAGCCACATCCCACTCTCAGATCATCTCCTGGAAAAACTCCAGGAGGAGTACATTTGATTTTGGAATCAGTTGCTTGTTGACTGTTTACTGCAACGTCCACTGACACTCATCTGGTCCTGGGATTTTGTTCATGCAAGTTTGAATAGGAGTCTGTTATCTTAATGAGCTTGGGCTGTTTCAAGTTTTCTGCCTTTTTTCCTGTGTAAATGTCAACACTTTAATTATTTTTAGGGAAACTGTCATTTCCCCCCCACTTTTCAAGTTTATTGGCAAAATATCATTGTTAGTTTTTTACCAGGAATCTGTAATTGTGATCAGTTTTATTCCGAATGTTATGACTTTTCTATTGTTTCAGACCACTATTTCTAAAATTATGTCAAATCAAAAGCAGTCTTTTGTGCTTTGTTGACCCTCTTCATTAATGACATTGTCTCGTTACTATTTCTGCTTATCTTTATTATTTTGTTTTTGCTTATTTTCTTGTTTTTAAATGTCCATTTCTATTTTTAAGGTTGATTATTTTATTTTCAGCTATGTGTATGTGTGTGTGTCCACATAAAGTCCCATTTGCATGCAGGTGTCCTCGGTGGCCAGAAGTGAGCCACCATATAAGACTTGGGTTTTGTCCTCCATAAGTGCAGTAAGTACCCTTCACCACTGAGCCGTCTCTGCAGCCCCCCCCCCATAGACTTTTATGTGTATAAGTAGATTTGATTCTTGATTTATTAACAGAAACACTTACTTTTTCTCTGGTGAAAATACTTAAAGCAAAAATGCATTTTTTTTCAGTGTATTTATCAAATTTTGCTTTGTAAAAGTCTTTATTTAATTATTAAATGTGATCCCACGTTTAATCTATGAATTATTTAGAAGTGTATTTTTAACTTTCCCATAGGCCTTAAGCTAAACAATTATTGGGACTGGAGCAATGTCTCTGTGGTTAAGAGTACTGGTGCATTTCCAGGAGTCAGGTTCAATTCCCAGCAGCCATATGGTGGTTTACAATCAAGTGTAACTCCAGTCCCTGAGGATCCAACACCTCCTCTGGTTTCCATGGGCACCAAGCATGTGTATTGTATACACACATATATGCAGACAAAATGCCCATACACTAAAATAAATGAAGACTCCCCATGGAAGGCCTCACCCTCCCTGGGGAGCAGAAAGGGATGGGCTGTGGTTTGGTGGGGGTGATAGGGGAGGATGGGAGGGTGAGGGAACTGGAATTGGCATGTAAAACAACTTTGGTTCAAATTTAAATAAAAAAAAAAGAAAAATAATAGAACACTGATGTCTAATTTAATTGAATTCAATTGATAATAGGATTACTCAAAAATTTATTGAGATGTTAGTAATATCAACTTTTATAGATAATCCATATATATTTGAGTGCAATATTTAGTTCCTAGCTGTGTTTTATAAATATGTACTACTATAGAGGGGTCATTTGTTCTGTTCTTCAAATATTCTGTATACACATTGGTTTATTGTTTGCTTAATCTTCAACTAACCAAGAGAGATATATTAAAATCCTTCCTATCTGTTGGATTTATAAATTTCTCCTTTTATTCAATACTTTCCATTTTATGCTTTTTTAAAAAAAATGTGTTATGTGCATTTTATTGTGTGTTTTATTATTTGCACAAATGTTTAAAATTTTTATGTCTTCCTGGAAAATTGATTAATATGTAGAAACTTACATTGAGTCAATGTTCTCTTAAAGCCTATTTCTTCATCTGATATTAATTCAGAGGCATCAGATGTTTTTCTGTGTAGTGCATGACTGATGAACATTATTATGTCCATTATTCTTAAGTCTTCTGTGGAATTTAAGAAATATGCTGTTCATAAATTCTGTTTCAGACATGATTTAAAAGAAACTATGTACTTCACTTTTCTTAATCTTCCAATTGAATTCCTTTATATTGATTGTATTACTCATATTTTGCATTGGTTTCTCCCATCTTGTTTAGTGATTTTTGTTTCAACAGACACTTTCTATGCCATGAAACTTCGAACTTGTTCTGTAAAGATATTTATTGAGCACCAATTTATTAACATACACACACACACACACACACACACACACACAGACACAGGGTTTACTGTCTTTTCATGGTAGCATGTTGTTTTCATAAAAGAGAGGTTCAGTCAGCTACTGAGAATTGAAGATGTCAGAAAAGGTCAGCAGAGGAAGTGGGGGCTCTCAAGAGGAAATGGTGAAGTATGTTGGGGTCAGACCTTTTATTAATTTTTAAAATTTTTTCTTTTATTTGGACATTTATTCATTTATTTGTGGAGAGGGTCACATGCCACAGAACAAAGAAGTCAGAGACAAATTGTAGGAGGTAACTTTCTTTTTCTACCATGTATATCAGAACTTGGCTCACCTGCGATGGCAGAACCTTTACCTACTGACCCATCCAAGCAGCCCCCTTTAGTGCCTTTACATGGGGGTTGAAGAGAATTTTGAAACTGAACACCAAAAAGACTGGACCTGAAATTTTTAAATCTAAAAAACTCCAGGCACAAAACAACCAGAAAATCTGAGACACTATAAAGAGATCTAATCTAAGAATAATAGGAATAGAAGGAGAAAAAAAAATTTCAAAGGCACAGAAAACATTTTCAACAAACTCATAGAAGAAATTTTCCCTAACATAAAGAAGGAGATGCCTCTCAAGGTACAAGAAGCATACGGAACACCAAATAGTCTGGACCAGAAAAGAAATACCCTTCAGCACATAATAATCAAAACATTAAACATAAAGAACAAACTGAAAGATTCAAGAGAAAAGATCAAGTAACATATAAAGGCAGACCTGTTAGAATTGCACCTGACTGTAGATCACCTTGTACTCTGTTTCAGGAGGTCTGGCGTGATCAAACCACATTAGTCTGGAAGGAATCCACATCTTTTCATTTTCTGTGGAAACAAAAATAAAAATCCTTTTCCCCAGTAACTTGTCCTTCAACTTAAATTTTGGAGTCAAGGCATTTTTTTTTAATTTAATTTATTATTTTACATGTCGATCCCAGTTCCCTCTCCCTCCCTCCCTCCCTCCCTCCTCCTCTCCCTCCCTTCCTCCTCCCCTTCTTCCTTCCCTCCCTTTTACCCTCTCTGCCCTCTCACATGCACCCTAACCACCCTCCCCTCCCATCCCCCCCACCCCAATTCCATATGTAGGGGAATGCCATCCAGTTGGGGTCATGTAGATCTGACAGGTCATGTGAAGTAGGGACTAGGGCTTCTCTCCTGTCTCTAGATTAAGGCAGTTATCCCTCCATGGGGGATGTGTTCGCTAAGTCCTTTTGTGCACCAGGGATACATCCTGGCTCCACTGTCTGAGGTCTCTTAGACTGCTCAGTCCTTCTGGCTGAAACACATAATCAGGGGGGGCCTGAGTCAGTCCCATGCTGGCTTCCCAGCTATCAGTCTAGTGGCCTTTAGCTCCTTCTTGTTCAGTAAGCTGTCTCTATGTGTTTCTGCCACATGGTCTTGACCTCTCTCTCTGCATTTGGGTTCTAGTTCGACTCAGTGTTTGTGTATGGGTGTTTGATCCTGTTTCCAACAGGCATTAGTTGAGGGCTCCATGGAGAAGTTAGTTGTTGATCTCACTCTCCGGAAGGGTATTTATGATAGCCTTTCCATGGAAGCTCAAATTGTTAGTTGGGAGCAGTCTTGTAGTTCTCTAGACCTTTCTTTGTGTTCAATTTTATCTTCAAACCAATATTGGCTCCCTCTTTTATGTTCTCTCTCTCTGTCTCTCTCTCTCTCTCTCTCTCTTTCCTGTCTTCTATTCCTAATCGGGCTTAATCTTCCTGGTTGCACATGTTTTCCTTTCCTCCCCCTCGTTTTCTTCTACTTCTCTCTCCATTTGCTACCCCCCCTACTTCATCTGAGCTCTGGGGGGGGACTTGTTCCTTCCCAGTTCTGTGAGGGACATTATATGAATCTCTTAGAATACCCTTGTATCCTAGTTCCTCTGGTGGTGTGAATTATAGGCTGGTGATCTTTGATCTAGGTCTAAAATCCATATATGAGTGAGTACATACTGTGTTCCTCTTTTTGTGATGGTTTCTTCAAGTGCCATCCACTTGCCTGCGAATTTCAAGATACCATTATTTTTTTCTGCAGAGTAGTATTCCATTGTGTAGATGTGCCACATCTTCATTAACCATTCTTCAGTTGAGGGGCATTCAAAACAGCTGGACAAAGCAGCCTTACAGACTACAGCCAGGATTTCTGAATCTTCTTCGAATCCCCCATGACAGTGCCCCTTACCAGCAGGAAGTAGTTTGGAAAGAACAACGCCCAAATTCCCAAATATTGTCTATAAATGTTTGTTTTCATTTAAATGGACTTTGTTATATAAAATAAATTTAAAAAATTAAAAAAAATAAGAATCGCACCTGACTTCTCATTGGAGACTCTAAAAGTTAGAAGGGCCTGGTAAAACATCATAGAAACTCTAAGAGACCACAGATGACAGTCTAGACTACTACACCCAGCAAATATTTCAATCACAATATATGCATAAATGAGACATTCCATGTTAAAACCAAATTCAAGCAGTATCTATCTACAAATCTATCTCTATAGAAGAAAAATATCAACCTACAGAAGGTAACTACACCCAAGAAAACACAAGGAATAAAAAAAACCCTCCAGACCAGCAAATAAAAAGAGGGGAAAAAGAAACATCAACAACAAAAATACTAGAATATCATAACCGGAATCAACAAACATTGCTCATTGATGTCTCTCAACGTCGAGGGTCTCAATTCTCCCCCAAAAAAGACTCAGATGAAAAGAATGGGTGTGAAAACAGGATCCATTCTGCTGCTGTATCCAAGACATACATCTTTACATCAAGGATATACATTATCTTAGTGTAAAAGGATGGAAGAAGATATTCCAAGCAAATAAACCTAAGAAGCAAGCTGGTGTAGGTATTTTAATATTTGACAAAATAGAGTTCAAAACAAACCTAAATAGAAGATCTATAGAAGGACACTATATACTCATTAAAGAAAAAAAAATCCACCAAAAAAGACATTGCAATTGTTAACATTTATGGACCAAACAAAAGTTGTTGTCTGACCTCACATGTGCCCCTACCCCAAGTAAGTCAGCCTGCATGCACACACACACACACACACACACACACACACACACACACACACACTCTATAATAATAAGTAAAACAAAATTAAGTAAAAGTTTGTAAATGTGTAATATTATCTCTACTGTCTTGAACACACAAATGTCCCAGGAGGTAGCATTATTTTTCCCAATGTCACCCAGCTTATAAGTAGAGGTATAGTAGAGTAAAGGTAGCTTGTACATAAAGGTATTGACAGATGTCTTTCTACTTCCAAGGACTATGCTGTTCCAAGGACTAGGTTGACTCATAAACTAACATTTATTTTTGCATCCCTACCTCCATCAAGGTTCTCTGTTTCTCCCTGCCTCCCTTACTACCTTTGGTTTTTGAAACAAGATCTTGCTGACTATCCTAGGCTGTCCTTGAAGTTGCTATGTAGCCCTGGCTTGCCATAGATTCTCATTCCTCCTGCCTCAGCCTCTTGTATACCCATCCAGCTCTAAGGAATAAAATCTATGAAGAAATAAAGACTTTTGTGGGCTAGACCTGCAGACAAACACTCATGTGAAGAAGCCCATCTGGTACTCATGAAAACATCCCTCACAGAAACTATAGGATCACCTGGAACAAATGATCTGACAGAGCTCTTTCTGGAGCATCTTCCTCCTCTGTCTGAGCATTAGATTCCAAGCACTATGCAAAAGCTGGGATTCAATACCCCGATTTCCCACAGTCCTGTACCATATCTCGTTTCCTTTTTCTCTGATTCTCTTAGCTTCTTCTTTTCTTCCCCAGAGGCTAATTACCACAGTTTTCTATACTGCCTTCCTTGCCAATCCTTACCATAGAGAGCCTTCTACCTCTTCTGGACACAGGGTGAGTCCTTTGTCAATGATATGGCCCCTAGGTTGTCCATGAAGACTCGGATGGCCTTCACAGATAGCCTCGTGAGGATGCTTGTCTGAAAGTGACTGAATCAGCCCCTCTGGGACGTGCAACCCTGTGTTCTGCACATTAACAGGCTTTCTCATGTGGCCAGTGTTTTGCTAGTCCTGCCCTCCCAGTTTGATATGAACCCTAAGCCCCCCTATCCTTTTATGCCATCCTCTGTAATGGCTTTTCCTGTGGGGTGACTCACTGGCCTGACCCAAATATAACATTGTTCTGTCCCATTAATGTGCTTGTTTCTATTGTTTGGGCTTTTTAGAAAATCATATGCTTAGTGGCTGCCTGCCCTTTGTAAGCACAAACGGAATTTGCCCTTTGTTTCAAAAATAACCCATTTCCCCCAGGCCTCATCTATTTGGAGGTACAAATAAAGGCACTTAATGTTTACTGCTCAAGTTTTACTGACTCATGCCCACACCTACATAATACAAGAATTCAATCCTCTGCAAAAATCTCCCCCATGTGTTTTTGAGGGGTCTCAGCAGGTGCTTGGCATTACTACACATTGCTGCTAGCTGATGGGACTGATTTGGGAATCCTGTGGCTGTGGTTTTCCATGTCAATAAGAGCAAAGGCCTTCCTGCAGATGCCCTTGCAGATGTCTCTCTTCCCCCCAACAGGGCAAGTGCCTCTTCCTCTCTCTGCCCCATAGACACAAACTCCTGGGGAGCTAGGAATGTGTTGCTAGGCATCCTGACTTGCATATGGCCCTTGACCATTGCCTATATGTCACAGAAGGCAGGGTGGGGGATGCTGAGTTGCCTTGAAGCTGTGATTTCTCCATCTCAGCAAAGCTGCATCTCCTCTGGCTTTCCAACATCCCAGGTGAAGACATTTCATTCAGTTTCTGCATGCAGTGCCTCTCTCTAACACCACAGAGAATCACTGTGTTTCCAGCCCAACCGCATCCCTGAGTACTCACAGATAAACCATATGCTCTAAACAAAGTCACTGCAAAGCTTGTGGACCTGTCCCATCACCAGCTCATCACACATGCTCAGCTATGACCGAACCTCATTTTTACATTAGGTTGCCAACACACACATGCACACACACATGCACACACACATGCACACACACATGCACACAGGGGCTCCAGTCTGTGGTGGTGGTTCAAAGAAGATAGCCCCCGAAGGGAGTGGCATTATTAGGAGGTGTGGCCTGTTATGGTAGGGACAGGCTTTTACCCAAGTGTCCCTCCATGTGACACCGAGTCCACTTCCAGTGGCCTGCACCTTGTCTGCCTGCATTCCACTAAGCTTCTTGCCATGATGATAATAGACTGAACAGCTGAAACTGTAAGCCAGCCACCCCAATCAAATGCTTTCCTTATAAAAGTTACCATGGTCATAGTGTCTCTTCTCAGTATAAAAACCCCAACTAAGACAGAGTCACTAGTGAAAGTTGCTTAGATAAGTGTTTCACAGATTTTAGAGAATAGGAGATATTGCATGGGAAGTAAGATTACAGGACACAATATAGGCTGATGGATGCTTATTCAGGGAGAAATCACTTACACCAGAAACAGATGACTGCTGTGGGTACTCGCTCCAAGGATGCCCCGGATGCTCTCTGTCTCCGACCAGAAAGTAAGAGAGCAAGCTGGGGTCCAGGACCTCAGACCTAGCCCCCACTGGTGTGACCTGTCCCCATGCCCCAATGGGTATGGTTAGTGCAACAGGTGTGGCAGAATGGATATCTCATTACAAGGAGAGGCTGTGGGAATGATAGAACCAGCTGTGTAGTTTGGGTCTTTATATTCTCTAAGGTTCATGTAGTAAAGGCATGGTCACCACTATGGCAGTTTTGGGATGTGGTGGTGTTTAGTCTGCCCTCTGTTGCTGTGATAAAACACTGACTAAAACCAATTTGAGGTTATTTGACTTAAAGGTCCATCATCAAAGGAAGTCTGCATGGGAACTCAAGGCAGGAACCGGGATGCAGACACTGAGGCAGAAGCTGCTTACTATCTTGCTTCTAGGTTTAATAAATCTCAAGCCCACCTGTCTAGGGATGATATTACCTACAGTGAGCTGGGCCCTCCTGCATTGATTAACAATTAAGAAAATATCCAAGTAGATGGGCCCACAGGATGGGCCCATGGATGTCTACAATCAAGATTAGATGTGAGGCCCAGTGGAAGGTCTTTTACATCTTTAGGGAAAGACCTATAGAGGACTGCAGGGCTCCAGCCCCTTCTCTTTCTCTATTTTGTTCCAAGGCCTTAGGTGAGTGGTTTTTGTCTGTTGTGCACTCTTATCATGACGAACTGTATCTTCACAGGCCTTAAAGCAAAGGGGTCTGCTTTATTATGAGGCATCAGTTGAAACCAGGAGCCTGGATCAGCTGCATCCCTTTATAAGTTTATGCCTCAGACATTTGTTATTGTTACAGAAAGCTAACCAATATTGAACCGAAATGATACCTGAGCTTATTAAAAAGAAAGCAAAACAAAGGAAACGCAAAGACTTGCTGTTCACTTAAAATACAGCATCTGATACTTGAGTTACAGAATACAAAAGAAAGGCAGCAAACAGCAAAGTGAAGTATCTGCAAGATTGCGCATTATAAACTGAACCCATTCTCTCCTACCTTCCTCTTTGTTTACCATGAAAGGCCAGCTGTCATGGAAAGCTGTTTCTATGCCTATTGCCATTCCTTTATCAGAAAGGAAGATAAAACCTTAACAAAGGAACAGATGATCCGAGGCCATTGGTTCCTCCAACTCCAGAACTGCTTTAGAGAGGAAGTTGCATCTTTGCAGAATTATTATTATCAATCAGCCTTTATTGCTTCAGCTTTCTTTATTGCATTCCAACACACACAGTAATGAAAACATATAATAAAGAGAATAAAACACGCAATGCATCACTGTGCAGATATTGCAATCATAGCAAATCCAATGTAAACGCCCTACAGGGAATACTTGAGTCTTCCAATACATTGCTAACAGTTTGCATGATACTACATTCTGTTATTTATCTACTAAAGCTGTCATGCTTTGCTAAATATCATGGCAGCATCAACCCCACATAGCACTCCTCCTTTCTATTCTCCAAAGGGGAGGCATATTTCTTTACTGTCAGTAGTTTTAATGTTTGCAAAGAGTAGTTCAGGCTCCTGAATAATTAATGCATAACGATTCCTAAGCTATGGGTGGTTTACTGTGCTAGCCCCTCTGGTCTTCCCAATGTTGCTTGCTTTAATATGCATCTCAAACTGGAACCAAGAGGTAGTAAAAGCCGTTAAGACTGTATGGAGCTCAGTCAATAATGATTTAGAGTTCGGACACATCCTGGGTTTTCCAGTCTTGGCTCTCAAGCCCCATCTGCTGCTCATGACTTGGTCCTCCTTCTGCAAATGCTTCTCGGAGGCAGGGTTTCTGCTTTGTCTACACTTCCTTAAAAGAGGCCACACTCAAAAGTTCAAGTCAGGCATGCATTCCCTCTGCAGTATTTCCAGCTGTGAGAGAACATGGACGTGACTAGTTGCCCTGGGGGTATTTCTGTGCGTTCCATATACACACGGCAGGCAACTTAGTGATCTCATGCAGTACAGGAACTTAGTAAATGATGAATACTGCTAATTATGAGTGAAATCCATCCTAGGGACACTGGAGGGGCCTCTAATCTAGCTGAGAGGGCTTCAAAGGAAGGGATGGGAACTTCGTCCCAGAGAGGCTGACAGAGGGGTGGTGTGAAAACGGGCTCAGCAATGGCCAAAGGTTTCTGCTCCAAGTCTCTCCCAAGATGAACTGAGGTGATAATGATTCTCACTCCTCAAAAGGTGCAGCATCAGGAAAGACAGAGGTGGGTCATTTTGTGGCCTCACTTGTGAGCTGCAGTGACATAATGTTCCACAAACACTTAGGGAGAGGCACAAGTGAGTGTCAGGACAGCACTAGCTACTTCTTAAGGGACAGCAGCTCAAATTTACTTGCTTTGGTACTTAATTTGGGACAGACCCACACCATGCAGTGGAGAACTAGCTAGCCTATCTGTGGAATGCAGGTAAATAAAAGATTACATTGTGTGATTCTGACCAAAGGGTTACTTACAGCTTGTTGCTCAATAATGTCAGCATCTCCCATCTCCCCCCCTTCTTTTGAAGTCCCCTAGATATCCTCATTAAGTGAAAACAATATTTTAGAAATAGATATATAAATGTCTTGGGTCTGATTCCTTAGGGAGATCTGTTTGGTCATGGTAGGAGATACTGTTCATTTTGTGAGGAGGTTCAGAAACAGGTCTTTGACTAAGTGGATCCTGGTGACCTACACATTAGCATAAGTCTAAAAGGTCAAACTTGCTACTTCCTCCTCACCCTGCAGATCAAACCTTACATGTGGTAATTGGTGCTTTGCCCTTTCTAGCACTTAAACTGTGGCTGGGCCTGGCACGAGGTTAAATGGACAAGACTTGTGTTGCTAGGAGAACAATCGAAAGTGAGGGTTGCATGCATACAGTGCTCCTTGGTTGCAATTGGCCTGCTAATGAATCAATTTTGAGAAGAGAATGAGGTGAGATAGAAAACGACCCCAAACACCTCCATGGGAAGCGGTATGCTGAAATCATAAACTGAACAGCAAAGCCTCTGTGTACATCATGGTAGCCCTCGAAGACAGTAACTGTAAGAATCACTGTCAGTCAGATTGCTGATATAGGCAATAGGGTATCTGATAGGACTATTGGGCAAACCTTTTTCCTACACGATGATTGCTGATTTCCATAATGGTAGAGGTGGGGATCGAGCCCCAGAAGCCCAAGGATTGAGTGTGTTCACTGCTTGAGGCTCTCTAATTCCTCTGCCCCACTCTTCCTGATGTCAGGGTCCCAGTATCTTTCTCAGTCATTGGGTTCCTTACATGAGTGACACATGCCATTGACAGGGAGGGAGGTGACTGTCTCCACCAAGTGGATGCAACAGAACTTCCCTCCTGATTACTATTACTCCCAGTGAAGTGAGATTGCTGTTACTTGAGTACTTGAAGGCCTCTCCATGGTCCTCCATTCCAGCCTATGCAATCCTTCTCTTTCAGTTCTGAAATCACTTTCTGGACTAAGAGGCATAAGAGGTGCACAGATTCTAGTTTTTCCTTTAACTTCGTACCAACTTGAACCGCCACTTAGCTTGTCAAGCATGAGTAAATAATTTCACTCTATTATCTTTTCCATCTGCTTTAATATTGCTGAGGCCTTGGGTAATTCATGCCTCACTTGTATTAGACAAGACACTTTATGAGACGTGTGAAGAAAATCTAAGAAGATGAGAAGCTAGTGTGGGAGGAAGATTGAGCATAGTTAAAGTTTTCAGAAGGAAAAAATTAGCCTGCACAATTTGTTATATATGCCAAAAATTCAAGTATATGGGCCCTTGGGTGGATAATTTAACCCCTCTTTACCTTCATTTATTTCCATCTGTAATGGGAATAATAACTATACCTATATTTCAAAGTTGACAGAACTAAAAGGTATTTGTATGCTACAAGGGATGTCACATGAAGATATATATGTTCAGTGTTAAGGGGCAATGTGAAAGTCAACTCTCTAGTTACTGTAGATGGTGAAAGGAAAATTATGCTTCCAAAAGCTCATGACCAGAAACTAGACCATGTTTAGAACATTCCTGACAGAAAAGGGAAACTGTCTTGGCTTTAAAAACCAAAGCACCTGGCTTTGAATTGTGATTGACAGGTTTATTATATTTTGGGTAGTTACCCACTGTGTTAGTTTCCTGCGGTTGCTATAGCAAAATTATCATAAACTCCATAGCTTAAAATAACAAAAACTTACTCTTCTACAGTACTGGAGGATCAAGTCCAGAGTCAGTGTCATGGGGCTGAAATCAGCATGTTTGCATGGTTTTACTTGATTGTAATCTGTTCCCTTGTGGCAGATGGTGTTCTTTTTTTGTGGATGCATCTCACCCTTCTGTCCCTGTCCCCAAGTTTCTTCATCTTTGTCTTTGTTTAGGTCTCTGTGTCTGTGTATATGTGTAGATTCCCTCCTGCATTGTGTGAAATGGTTTTATGACAATTCAAAGCTGAAAACCATAAGTAATTGTAATATTTTTACTCCATTTAAATACTACAGGTCTTCTCTTTGCTAGATAGTCTTTTAAGAATGGAAATCATAGGGATAAAAATTGCCTGAATTGAGGAAATTATATTCCATTTGCTTCAGACAGACAAATAAGGGTTGAATACACTATGATAGATAGCATAATGGACTTGGGGAGATGACTTGGTGGTTGAGCACTTACCCTGAGGACCTAAATTTGGATCTCCAGCACCAATGGAAATGGCAGGTGGGTGTGTTGATCTGCCTATAATTCTAGCCCCAGAAGGCACAGACAATGGGATTCCCCCAAATCAATCTGAGTGGTAGGTTCAGCTGCATTGGTTATTCTGGGTTTGATTGAGAGACTGCTTTACTGACTAAGGTAGAAGAGCCTCCAGAGATGAGTCCCAACATCAGACTCAGGCCACAGCATGCATGTGTACACAGATGTACATGTAACCACATACCACACACACACACACACACACACACACACACACACACACACACATGCACACACGCACACACACATGCATGCACACACGCACACACACATGCACACACACAGGCACACTCATGCACACACATGGATGCTGTGGCATAACATAGAGCTGGAGGGAAGGCTTCATCTGGCATGCAAAGGCTATAAGGGGCTTCAGTTTTTGATTTGTTTGTTTGTTTGTTTGTTTGTTTGTTTGATTGATTGATTGATTAACGGGTGGCAGCAATGGGGCAAATGTTCCTTTTTCTGAATAGGTGAACCCTTTAGTTGCACAGAGTCCTAAGTTAAGCATATCGTTTCTTTTCCTCTTGGCTTACTAACTGTAGAATGGAGTGCATGGTTACACTGTGGAATGAGGTGATAGCATCCTATTTGACCTTTCTCCCATTCTTGGTGGTCATAAAGAATTCTGGTTTGGGGGGACACTTTTCAGTTTAGCACCAAGAATCCAGGAAGACCTCCTAAACCATTTCCCCCTACTTCCCAATTTAAACATGCCCAAATCATTAACAGTAAAAGCAAATGAATTACAAAAAATTTAGTGGCAGCTGGTGGGTTCGACAGAGCTGGTCCTGCAAATGAATATCTAATTTTGTCATGTTGATGGGTAAGGAGATGTTGATCGGTGTGTTGTTGATTCATTATCATGCTAGCAAGGGCCCCTGCCTCGTGATTTTCTGTCAGATCCCTTGTTCAGCAAGCAATGGAAGCAGACATAGGAATGTGTCATTCGTACCTACTGGGAACAAATGTTGTTTTTGCTTCCAATGCATTGTCTCAGCACTCTAAGTAATTATTGTATGAGAGCTAACAACTGTAGTTCCAGTTCCATGGGAGCTGATAAATTATGGGCATCCTACTTGGAGAGACAAAGCATATTAATCAAAAGATAACAATTTCTAGTAGCACATTCCAAAGTAGCAAATGAATGGCTCAGGCAGAGTTCCAAAGACATTTAGAAAAAGTCCTATCTGGGAAAATTCCCTTAGGAAACAGGGCAGAATTGAGCTTCAGCATAGACAGTTGTCAGAAATGTAGGAAGGACTGCACAGAGCTCTGAGAGAGGGTACCATCAGGGAGGGATACAGGGAAGAATGTGCTGATGTGCTACAGTGCATGACTTAAGGCTTTGTTATTGTTATTTTGTGTTTCATTTTGAGACAAGATCTTACTATATGCCCAGGCCAACCTTGAAGTTATGATTCTCTTGCGTCTGCTTTATGAGTACAGGATCATAATAGTGTGTCATCATGCCCATCATGCCCAGTTGAAAGGTGTTTATCCATGTGGATGACATAGTATGACAACAACAAAGATTTTGAATAGACTTTTGCTAAAGTCACTGACTCCATTCTTGGGTCTGAGATGCCCAATGTGTAGCTAAAATGAGAAAAAACCTTCGCACCTCTACTTTTTTTAATGTACCTGTCTTCTTTGCAACCTTAAACTTTGGTTGAAACATGCTAGTCACTTAAGGTATGTTCATCATGAAGTTGAGATAGTTGTAAATCATCACAATATATTCATCTCTTCCCACCCTAAGGCTGAAAACACTAAGATAAGATTAACTAAAATATTTTCATGATTCTGGGTGAAGCAAGCATTTCATGCAAATTGCTGAATCTTGGGAACTAGGGCCTATCTGCCAATCAGGAGCAATTATCTTCTGATGGGAATTAAAATCCTTCTCCCACTCAAGCAATAATGATTTTCTTGGTGTCAGAAGGACCCAGCAGGACTGGACCAGAGATCATGATGAACAGAGCACCTGTTTAACTAAGACAGCATGACTATGTATGTCATGTTGTCTGCTTGTGCTCTTCTGTCTGTACCGTCCATATAGTCCTAGTGTTACCATCAATATTGAAAGGACCACAGTGGTCCTTCCCACTGTGGTCATACTGATAATTCCCCTTTTTGGTCCAACACCATTGAGGGATCAGGTGACCAAATCTTAGAATGCCATGAGTCAGTTTGTTCTCCTAAGACCCCATTAATATAAGAGGAATGTGGTTATAAAATGTCCTTTTCAATAGGGAGGTTTGGTTTAGATTCATTCACCAGCTACTTTCTAAAATTAAACTGTGTTCTCTCCTTAATTCTGAGGTGAAGAAATTTGTATTTTGTAGTTTTGGCAATTAGAAACAAAAATATCTTTTGAGGACTGAAGTTCAACATAGCAAACTGTGGCTTGGGAAAAGGCTGCATTAGGTTAAGAAGATGGAGATGGAGAAATGGGGGGGCAGTTACTTAGTAAGTGAGATAGCAAAATAAATGGATGTAAGAGATGTCGAGGAAAGTGCCAGTTCTTCTGTATCTCCATTGAACATTATGATGAAGTTTATTTTTCTTTAACATGTGTATTTTCCTACAAGAGTTTTCAAAAGCATGGGCCACATGTGATTTACCATGTTTCTCTCTAGTCCTTGTTAACATGTCTAATGTGTGACACATTCTCAATAAATGCTGACTTTCTGATCACTTAAACCATTGGATGGGAGAGATGGGAGAAGGTTTAAAGAAGTTCCAGTTTCCTGAGAACAGGGGTGTGATGTTGATTAGAGACGAAAGAAAAACCACCTCAGGATTGTCAGTACGTGAAGATGCCCTTCTGGTCTGATTTGTGAGACATACTGAAATCACAAGACGTGACTTAAGTTTCTAGGCTACATTTTAGAATCATGGAACATAATATCTATGAGTGTTTTATCCTTGGATAGAAGGAAAAAAGGACAGTATTATTTGAAAAAGCATGCTATTTGTCCACAAATCTGATATCATACTTGGTAAAAATGCAAGTTGTAAGTAAAAGCATATATTTAAAAGACAAACAGATCTTTACCAGAGCCCTTAGAATTCATCTTCCCAGAAGGCAGGGTAGGGACAGGATCCTGTACCCCATTTTAAAATTTTTATGTGCAAAGACAAAAATAATTTAATGCTTGCTATAAATAACTCTATCAAATAATTCAAACTAAGAAGAAATGAAGCATGAAGTTAGGCTTCAAAAATGAATGACAAGCAAATAAACTCCATGTCTGGGGAGAGAGTTGTGCAGTTTCTAGATCCTCCTAATGCCATTGTTAGCTTTGCTCATAGGTGTGCTGTTGGACACAACCTTGACTGCAGGACTCCTGGCATAGCTTTTCTATCGCTGAACAATATTCAGCCATGTTGCTGTTAATTAGTTTTCAGTAAATGCAGTTCCTTGGGCAAAGGTGAGTCTACATATTGCCTTCATGAAAATTTTATTAGGAGAAGCCCTATGTATTTGTTTGTATGTTGTCAGAAGCATGTTGAAATTACTGTAAAAGAAACCCTGTGGCCAAAGAAATAAAAATTATTTGCCATTTAACCTTTATCAAAAGTTTTCCAATCTCTACAGCAGATGAAATTCCATACACTTGTATTAGTTGCTAGTGAGGCCATGCCAAAGCACCATATACTTGGTGTCTTAGACACTTGAGAAGACCAATAGTCCAATAGAGTTAGGGTTGGCTTCTTGTGATGTCTGACACATTGGCCGTTCTCTCCCCATTTTCACATGCCACTTAAACAAAAGAACAATACCCATACTGGATTAGAGCTCACCTAATGGCCTCATATTAATTTAATTACATCTTTAAAGGGCCTATCTTCAAATACTATTATTTTATGAGAAACTGGACAGTTCTAGTTGGCAGCATGAACCTGGGAGAGCAGGGCCTAAAAGTAAGGTGGACTAAAGTCTTGTGCAATAGCCAACTTTACTCAGGCAATGTATACTCTTATGGTTAAGAAAGGGCTCCTAAGGAAAGTTCTTATGAGTTCAAGCTCACAAGGTGTGCCATCTCTCCAGCCCCTAAATGGGTAGACCAGGATGGCCTCCAATTCACGACCTTCAGTATCTTACAGACACATGCCACCACAATCTTCCATTGTTCTTATTATGTTCATTCCTGAACATTCCTGAGTGTGTGTGCCATTATGTATATGATGTTTCCTATTAATTACTATCATCATTTATTTGTAGGAAAGAAGTGAATTTTGCAAACTACACTGCTACACATATCATATCTGAAACTGTGCTCCAGATGAGTTATCATCTTAAGCATTAAAAACAATCAGTTAATTCAAGGTAACATTTTGAAATATATTTATTATACAGAAGCAAGGGGATTTTAAAAGAAAACAACAAGGACAAAATAAAACAAAGTCAAGCAACACATGATGCCTTTGATTACATAAAAATTCAGGTTTTTGTTCAGTGATGGAGACAGACAAAAGACCAACTGAAGGAAAATTCTAGCAATGTATAAAGCAACAAAAATTCAATTCCTAGAATTGTGTAAAGAAACAGAAAACAACACAGAAAAAGCCAGAATCCCAACAACAAAATGAACAAAAAGAATCAGCTCTTTACCCAAGAAGCTAGAAAATATATGAAAAGATGCTCAAATTTATGAGTAATCAGAGACCTGGAATCTGGAAGAGATACTTAACTATTTTCCATGTGGAACAAAAGTTGTGTAATACCCAATGTGATGTGGAGAGAAGAGATGCTAGAGAATTGCTGTGGGAGGGTGATGGATCTCACTTCCCTGAAGGGCAATATGGTGATGCTTAGTCAGCTTGTAGATCCAGGCCAGACACATGTGACTTTCAGCAACATTTTCCCTTGCAGTACATGCCCCAGGGAACCCATCACACAGGCTAATATGGTGATAGATGAAGATTTCCATCACCAAGTTTTGATGAAAACATGGAGAAAGCCTGTTTGTTTGTCAGTATGATGGATACATACTGTAGATTGCTATGCAGACATTAGGAGCAGGAGACTGGATGCAAACACAGAACCCGGTTCAGACAAGGAAAGTTTAAGAAGCATAGTGAAATGAAAGTAGAATAAACACTATAGCATGATATAATTTCTGGAAATTAAAATGGTGCCACGTAAATTACACAGGGAAACTAATGGATGGACTTAAATGAATTGTTGCTCAGTGATGGAGAAAATGGAAGGAGAATGAAAAATGAACACATAAGAGAATTAATGAACAAGTGAATGGATTTAAATAATTTAAATAATTTGTGTGTGTGTGTGTGTGTGAGAGAGAGAGAGAGAGAGAGCCTTGTGTGTCTGTGTGAGTGCATGTGCACAGTGTGTGTGGATGCTGGCAGAGTCCAGATCCCTCAAAGATGAAATTACATGCATTTGTGAGCTGCCTAACATGGGTTCTGGGATTAGAACTCTTGTCCTCATGGTTGAGCAATGAGTGTTCTTAGTTACTGAGTCATTTATTTAGGCCCTGGAAAAACTTCAAACTGCCAAAAGGAAAGAACCAGAATGCGTTCACCATCACCATGCAACTTTTGGGCATGATTTGGTTAACATGCTTGGTTAACTCCAGTTGGGCTAAACCATCATAAAGATGACATACATGTAGGTAGTGAATTACCTAGTGTCTCCTCTTTAGTCATTGCTATGAATATAAAAACCATTGCTTTGTGGTTCCAGAAGCTTCCAGGGGGAGACTTGGCTGAGCATATTTATCAGACAACAACAGAAAATAATAGTCATTTTGCTTGCACATCATTCACTTTAGCAGAGTTGTCTTCATGCCTCACCGGGTGTGGTGGCAACATTTTGATTGATAGGTGCTCAGCCATTTCTTTCTGATGCGCAGGAGCTGCCAGGATGGGTCTTTCTCTTGAGAGGGTTGGTACACTTCTGGAAAAACCTCCTGAAATAGGAGGTACTCTTCTAGGTTGGATTTACATTTAAATGGTAATAAAAGGTAGAAGTTGTGTTAGATGGTCATCATGAGGAAGTCAAGATTTTTATTCCTGATTTTTGTGTGCCTCTCAACAGGCCAGACTGCTTTATTCATCATTCCTCATAGTGTCCTGGGCAGATATAACCGCCATGGAGTAAGAGATGAACTTGACCCCGTGTACTATAAAGTAACTTTATGTTCCCTCCTGTGGCCCTTTCACACCAACCTTGTGTACTTGTTAAGCCAAATAGATTTTCCAGTAACTTCTAGATTATAAAAAGGTCTTCCTCCATCACTTTAAGCCACAAGAACTGTCTCAGTTCATCGATTTAAAGGTGTGGATAATTTAATAATAAAAACTCTGAACTCATTTAAAGCTTGAAATTCCCAATTCCCTAACCAACTCCGCCCTGGGCATGGACTCTGAGGATGGGAGGGGAGGGATAGCATCAATGCTAGCATTTCCTGCCTGCTTTATCCTCTCATTTCACCATCTTCATATCACCCTGCTTAGCAGCCAGAAGCAAGAAAAACAAATAAGGAAAAGAAAGGTCTTCTTAACAAAAACGCAGGGCAGAAAGGGAGCTGACCTGGGCATTTTAAATGGTTTTGGTGGCATAAGGCAGGTCCCTTTCCCAATTTTGGGTGGGTCACCTTAGTTGAAGAAAGGCGAACTTACAGGCCCAAAGCTTTAAGGAAGCATGTTCAGAATTTGTCTTGAACATATCTGACCACCCTGGACCAGTGAGCAAGAAAACAGTGGGGGAGAGAGAACACAATGAGCCAGGCCCTGCTGGTAGGAGCAAAAGCCCACAGGGTTTGTCTCTTCATTACCAATCTGTAGTCCCTTTCCCTAGCTGTCTGCCTGTCAGGGAATCTACCTAGCTCATAGCCCTTCACTACAATCTTCAAGCCCAAAGGGGAAAATTATGTTAGAGGGCATAATAGAACATGAACAAGAGCAAAGGAAAGCAGCGGCTGGAAGAGGCAGGGGAGGGAGGGAAGAGTCTCAAGGCCAATTAGATCTCTACAGATTAATTTTAGTTTTTCCTCCATGCTTCTGGTGCTCTTCTTACTTGTTATTCTGACCTCCTCCTTTCACTACGTCATATTCTCAAAGCATCCTTTAGTTATATCTTCTTCAAATACCCCAGGGGCTCTAATTGGTCATGTCTAATCTGCTCCTTAGGGTATCTTTTACCTCTAACATTTTTAATGCTTTAATATTTTTAAATTTTTTTTGTGGGTGGAAAAAGACGGATTTGCCTAATTTTTAAGCTTTCTCTTTTATAGTGTGTGTGTGTGTGTGTGTGTGTGTGTGTGTGTGTGTGTGTGTGTGTGTGATTAGTTGGCCTGAACTTATTATGTAGTACAAGCTAACCTTGGACTCCTGTGCCCTAGGCTACCGGCCTCTGTCTCCTGAGTGCCAGAATTAAAATCATGCACCACCTCTCCCAGCCTTTCTTTAGCTTTTATTTCCTTAGATATTTTAAACATACATATTTTATAATCTTCACTTAGTTTTTTTGATTATTCCATGACATGGAATATAGTTACTTAACTCACAGTGGTTAATTTCTTCATATTTAATAGATTTTGCTCTGTAAGACCTTAAAGATATGATTAGAGTGGCTGCACTGGCTAATTTTGTGTCAGCTTGAAATAAGCTGGAGTTATTTTGGAAGAGGAAACTTCAACTGAGAAAATGTTTCTACCAGCTTGGCCTGTGGGCAAGGCTGAACTATATTTTCTTGATTAACATTACTGTGGGGAGAATCTAGCCCATTGTCAATGGCACTGTGGGCAGGTGGTCCAGAGTTGTCTAAGAAAGCGGGTTGAGCAAGTCATGAGAGCAAAGGTTGTCAGCAGCACTTCTCAAGCCCCCTGCATCAACTCCTGCCCCAGGTCCCTGTCATTTTTGGATGCCTGCCATGACTGCCTTCAGTTCCTGACTGTGATGTGGAAGTGTAAACTGAAGTAAACCCTTTCCCTCCCAAGTTGTTTTTGGCCATGGTATTTATCAGAGCAATAGTGACCTTGACTAAGACAGGGACCTCTCAAGCCATTGTCTTTTCTGTCCACTCAAAGTTAGTTTGTCCCCATGTTTGTTTAATTTCTTTACCTATTCTTTAATTAATTTATTTACTTTATATTTATCTGTGTATGTGTGTGTGTGTGTGAATGTTTGTAGCACATGCATACAGTTGCCTGCAGAGGCCAGAAGAGGGCTTCAGATTCCCTGGTGCTACAATTACAACCATTTGAGAGTTACCCAGCATGTGAGAGTTACTGTTGATGCTCAAGGAGGAACCCTCTTACTTCCTCCATATCTCATTGCTTATAAGCATAAGGATTGGAGGCCATGTATCCATCTGTGCAATTCTTCTCCAGCTCAATGAGGGTAAGAAGAGTCTGAATCCACAGGAAAGCTGATTATGTATGACTTTCTCCAAAACAATGTACAGTCTTCCTATAGCTAAGTAGCCCCCAAAGAACCATGAAGCCACAGATCTAGCACCTGATGTGAAAGACAAGCAAGCTTTTGGCTCTCTGCTTGATCTCTTAGTTCCCCTAAGAAACAGAGATAAGTGATGTTTGATACCATCTCCCTATCCTAGGCTATTGAGGGAATCCTGAGACTCAGGCTATCAAACTTTCTGCTCTGGCTACACAGGGGATGATGGCCTGAAGTCTAATTCTTCCCAGAATTCTCCTGCTTTTCTGAATCAAATCTTATGATTTCTGATCTTGATTTCATACTGGTGTATGAGGATCATTGGACTTGGTACCTTCTTGAGAAGATGATGGTGATGGGGTTTGTGAGAATGATGATGACAATAGCTGGAACCATTATTAACACTTATTAAATGCCAGAATTTAGGGCTGGGAGATGGTTCAGTAGTTAAGAGCACTGGCTACTTTTCCAGAGGTCCTGGGTTCCATTCCCAGCACCCACATGGCAACTCATAACTGTCTGTTACTCTAGTTCCAGGGATTTTGACATCCTTACACTAATACACATTAAATAAAAAATTAAATAAGTAAAATGTCAGCCTTTTTGTTGTATACTTTTTGGGCAGTACATAGACTATCCTCAAGAAACTATATACAACAGTTTCATTGTCAATATAATTACTTAAAAAGATGAGTAACTTGTCTATGCTCCATGTAGTTATTAAGTTGGAGTGTAAGTATTTTTCAAACTTTCAAGAGAGTCTCTCTTGATTATTTCCAGATGAAAGCTGTGTATAGCTTATATAATGTTATTTGCATATTTATTTTTGAAATATTCACTACAAGTAGTACAACAAAGGTGTTTAAAAAACCATATTTAGTATGATATTTAATCAAATATTTGAAGACTCAAAGTCCAAAGTACAAAGCTAACCTTGAAATTAGCCTTCATCACTCTAAGACTTTCATTTTGTTTGCTACTAGATAATAATAGATACTGGAGAAAAGTAAGTAACATTTCTATAGTTATCAACTTACTAATATTGGAATGAAGGCATTGGCTTAGACAATCTCTAAGACTCTGTGACATGAAATGAAGGAAAACCTACCAAGAGACATTTATAGGTACGACTTTGTGGAACATGCCTTTCTTTAATCCCAGTACAGTTTCCAAGAGTTTGAGACAATCATAGTCTACATAGCAAGTTCTATAACAACTAGGTCTATGTGAAGAAACCCGTCTAAAACAGAGAGATGATTGCTTACTGTAGCAATATTTACAATGCTCAAACTAACTTGTAAGCAATGGAAGAGGGTATCAACAGACAAATAGTTAAAGATAATACTGTGTGTGTGTGTGTGTGAGAGAGAGAGAGAGAGAGAGAGAGAGAGAGAGATAGAGAGAGAGAGAGAGAGAGGATGAAGTTCCATCATTGATGACAGTGGAATATATCTGGAACTGTCATATTTAGTGAAATATACCAGACTCAGAAAGATAAAACCTGTGTGTCTTCATTCACTGAAAGTTAAGAAGGGCAAGGAGTGGAGTTGGAATGTGATTCAATGGCAGGTTCCAAAGGAGAGTTAAATAGGAGAAATAAGTGAATGTTAAGGGACTAAATATTGTTAACTATAGTTCTTACTTGATAACTGCTTTGTTATATATAATTATACTATGTTAAAGTTAAAATACTTCTTTTTATTTAGATAGAAAAGAGGAGATGATAGGGGATGCCCTTCTGTATATATGTTTCTCTTATTGGTTGATGGATAAAACACTGTTTGGTGTAACGTGTATGGTTTTTCTGCCCGCTGCCACTGGTCTTGTCCCACTGCCGCACCACCAGCCCCAAATAATACACAGAGACTCTGTATTTGATACAATGCTGTTGGCGCGGTTACTTGTTTCTTATCGGCTAGCTCTGCCTTAATTATTAACCCATTTCTGCTGATCTATGTATTTCTCTTACCGGGGAGCCGGCGGCATACTGCTTTCTCCAGACTCTCCATCCTCGCTCCTCCTTACTACTTCCTATTTCCTCCTTGTCTCCTAGTCCCTCCTATCTTCCTTTCCTATTGGCCAACAGTGCTTTATTATTAACCAGTATGAGAAACACACAGAATGACATCTCCCATCATCTCCTCTTTTCTGTCTAAATAAAAAGAAGGGTTTTAACCTTAACATAGCAAAATATATTATACAACAGTTATCAAGTAAGAATCACAGTTAACAATATTTAGTCCATTAACATTTAGCAAGATTTGAAGAAAATATTTCATCATCTATTTTATCTTTGTGTGTCTAAAGTCTAAGTAATTTATCTTTAATCCTAATTAATGAAAACTATAACCATAACTATCTGTCTTCAACTCCTTCAAAGACCACAGAAGGATAATATATAAGCTCTAGAAATGACAGAGGCAACTCATTGCCTGGTCACCCGAAGTTCTTCTGTAATCTTCCATCTTCAGCCCATAGGCCATAGTGTGTCTGGCAGACTCTTCAGCAACGCAGGAAACTTTAAACTGTCTTCTTGTATTGGCAGTTTGTCAGTCACTTTTGTCTGTGTCCTGCATAAAGTCTCGCAGACTCTTCCATGAAGCAGGATCTCTGTAGCAATGTCCATCTTGAATCAGAAGTCACTTTCCTGTGGGTCCTGCATGTCCAGTTTATACATCACAAAGTCAAACAGTCCAGACAAGAGCAGTATCTTGTCCACATGGCTAGTCTTGCCATATTGAAAGCAAACTCCATAACGAGTTTCTTCAATGTTCATCTTCCTTTCTGGTGCAGGTGGTATTGCCAAGAGCAATTATGTCTCACTGTCATGAAAACCCTAAACCAATTTAAATGCCATATTTTGTAGATCTGTGAAATGTTTGAAGAATGCCTATCCATCTCAAATATGTCTGTATATCTAGAAATACTAACTAACTTAACTATAAGTTCTAACTATCATAGGTAACTATCTATAATCTGTAGTACATTATACAATATGTTTCTGAATGAACTATATAAACACAATACCTAAACAAAAGGGGAAATATATACATCACAAAATTGACCTTAAATTGTATCAATAAATGAAAATCCATTACAAAACAAAGTATTCATATCTATACCATAATTCCCTTTTTACCTTTAAAAAGAACTGGCTGTGATCATTAACCATTTATACCCAAGTCCATTTAAATGAAAACAAACATTTATAAATAATATTTGGGAATTTGGGCGTCGTTCTTTCCAAACTACTTCCTGCTGACAGGGGGCGCTGTCATGGGGGATCCTGAGAAGACGCAGAAATCTTGGCTGTAGTCTGCAAGGCTTCTTTGTTCAGCTGTTTTGAATGTAGGATCACCTGGTACTCTGTTTCAGGCTGTCTGGCTTGCTCAAACCACATTAGTCTGGAAGGAATCCACATCTTTTCATTTTCTGTGGAAACAAAAATAGAAATCCTTTTCCCCAGTAACTTGTCCTTGAACTTGGATGTTGGAGTCAAAGCATTTTTAAAATATATAAATTGAATTAATTCAGCAGCATTTGTTTTAACAGTTGTTTCCTCAGGAGTCAAACAATACAAAGACAATATAATACCATACAGTATCCAGATTCTCTCTGAGCTTTTCATCTTTAAGTGGCTTTATTATTACTCTTTTTTCTATTTTTTTCATTTTTTGAGACAGAGTTTCTCTGTGTAACTTTTATCTGTCCTGGAATTCACTCTGCATACCAGGTTTACTTTGAAATCACAGAGATCTGCTTGCCTCTGTCTCCCGAGTGCTGGGTTTAAAGGCGTGTGCCACCACACCCAGCTCCTCACTCTCTTTTTAAAACCATTTTATTTCTTTTCTCTCCCAAGCCTACGTGTATTTTAAAACACATTGTAAACCTTTAGAGGTTTTTCTTAATATGAATCTGTCTTTACTGTAAGTCTTTATCTTCGTCTGGCCTCAAGTCTTTATCGGGGAGCCGGCGGCATACTGCTTTCTCCAGACTCTCCATCCTCGCTCCTCCTTACTACTTCCTATTTCCTCCTTGTCTCCTAGTCCCTCCTATCTTCCTTTCCTATTGGCCAACAGTGCTTTATTATTAACCAGTATGAGAAACACACAGAATGACATCTCCCATCAGTTTGGCCAATAGAAACAGGAAGATAGGTGGGACTAGGAGACAAGGAAAATTCTGGGAAAGGTAGGCACAGAGAGACCACAAAGGGGACACCATGTAGAGACTGGGAGGATAGGATGCACCATGCATTCTCCAGGAGGATAAGACCATGTAGAAATACATAGATTAGTAGCTACAGGTTAATATTTAAGACAAAGCTAACCAATAAGAAACCCTAGCCATTGGCCAACAGTTTAACAATTAATATAGTGTCTCTGTGTGTTCATTTGGGGCAAATTGGCTGCAGAAACAGACTAGAAAAAAAAAAAACAGCTACAAATAAGCTCCAACATTCCATAACACATCAGGGTGATTCTAGTGTGTGCGTGTGTGTGTGTGTGTGTGTGTGTGTGTTGGGAGCATATATCATGTGAAAAACCAAAAATTAATAAGGTTCACGTTCAAGGCTCTGCTGAGTGTTTATGGAGAAGCAGATGCTAATAGCCCTGCTCTGATTATTGCATATTGCTTACATGCAGGAAATTATCACACGGTGCACCATGTGTTTGTGTAATTATAATCAAATGTTAAATTACTAAAAATAAAAATGAGATAAAAATATTTGCATTCTTAAAATATTTCTAAATCAAATTACTTTACAAAATACAATTTAAGAGAGTTATTTTATAAGCTCTTTGATCAAGCAGACCTGCCTTCCCTACTTGAAAATAAAAATTTCATACTTTTTATATGTGGGTTTTACTTTAAACAAGAGGTGTATTTCTCGCACAGATAAACATCAATACAGATGCTGGGAAAGCACGTGTGGCAGGCACTGTTGGCTGCTTTCTTTCAGTCCCTCCTGTCTCCTTTCTTGCTGATAAATGGATCCACCAAGCTCAGTGTGGCAATATCCCCAGCTAGAAATATCCATGAGCACACACCAGAGGCATGAACATGTAACGGAGGTCTGGCCACTGAAACTCGAAATGATAGTTTCTAGAAATCATTTGGGGTTGTTTTGTTTCTGACACCATACTTCCTTATTGACTGCCTCCTTCTTTCAACATGTAGTGTCAATTAAGGCTTCCGAGACCTCACAAGTGAGACATAAACATCTTTTTTTTTTTTTTCTTTTTAATATTCTTATTTTACATATCGATCCCTGTTTCCTCTACCTCCTATCCTCCCGTTCTCCCCACATCCTAGCCCCCATCCATGACCCAGGGAGGGTGAGGCCTTCAATGAGGGATTATCAAAGTCAGTCAAAGCAATTGGGGGAGGGCATAGGCTAATGGTCTCTAGGCTAAGGGAGTATCCCTCCATGGAGAATGGGTTCCTGAAGTCCATTGGGGCACTAGGGATACATCCTGGTTCCACTGATACATAAACATCTTACAACCAAGTCACAAATGTCACATACAAAGGGTAGCAGAAGATAAAGAACAAATGTTGTTATTAATAATCTCAGTAGGAGAGCTTTCTGCAAACAAACTTGCACATTTTAAGTCATCAGGAGGAAGGTTTTGCTGCTGAATGTGTACTTAACAGTTTCAGTGAGTATTAGTTGTAATTCCCCATAGTAGAAGGTGATTTACGTTTTATTCTAGAGCTGCACTCAATCATATTTAATTTGCTCTGAGTGTTCATATACTCAGTGGTGAGTAATCCATCGCAAGTCATTTATGTACACACACACACACACACACACACACACACACGTTGCCTGGTAAAGTGGCACATGCTCTTAATCCCAGCACTCAATAGGCAGGGACAGTTGGCATTTGAGCTTGAAACCAGCCTGGTCTACTGGGTGAGTTCCAAGACAGCCAATGCTATGCAGAGGAACCCTGTCTAGAGAAACAAAGCAAACAGAAATAAATACACCACTAAGGTCATGCGATTCTGAGTCCACAGTGGCTGTACTCACCCAGTCTGCATTTCCCTACTTCCTTGTCACCATATAAATAATCCTTTTACACAATGAACATACTTTTTGCTACACAAATGGTTATCCAAGCATTGGCTGGGCTACAGCCAAACACAGAGGCACCCTTACAACCCTCCACCCTCCTGACTATCAGTGTGCCCAGCAGTGCAGAATTCTTGTGTCAGGAGACCTTACCTTTCAACCAGGCACACTGGGTTCCTCCCAGAACTCCATGCTGACAGCTAGGGTCTCTAGGATCCCAAAGCTTCCACTGAACCTGCTTTCTGTAATCCCAGTATTCCTTCTAAGGAGAAATCAAACTTAATTCTCAAAACAGTGACAACTGCTCTAATGCTGAGGGGAAAGCAGAGCCAGGAAAGCCAAGGCTGAAGCTCCCCAGCTGCTGAGCAGATTGGATGGGGGTGAAGACGGTCTGGCCCCTCCCAGTTATTCCCCACTGTCTCCTGTAGTCTGTGTTTTCAACATAAAAGACACTCACTTTCAGTTTCCCTAGGAGTATAGGTTAGCCCATTGCTTCTCTTACTAATGGGAAGGGGATGTTGTCAGCTCCCTCTCCTCCTTTTTTTTTTTTTTTTAAATTTAGGATCTCCATGTGTAGTCAAGATTGGCCTTCCACTCAGTATTTAGCCCACATTGGTGCTTTGAAATCAGCACCTTCCTACCTGAGATCCAGAGCATCACAATTACAGGCACTCACCAGAACAGTTATTTTTTTTTTCTTGATAACTCACTGTCTGTTATACCCACTGAAGAAGAACTGTGTAGCTTTTAAAAAAAGTGAACCATCTTAAGCTTCTTTTGTCTTACTTTCCTCATACTAAATTGAGGACTGTCATGTCTGCCATGACATTGCATCTGTGCTTTGCCTCACCAAGATTCAGAAACAATAGCAACAACAACAACAAATGAGATATTAACTAAGTTGAATTTTGTGTGTGTGTGTGTGTGTGTGTGATATTATAACAAGAAAAATTGATACAATAGCAGATACCATAGCTGGCAAAGTGAATTTTAATTTTGGTATCCCTAGATGCTCCTTAGTCCATTCTTAGTGAAATATATTTTAATCTAGAAAGAAGTAAGGGCCCTGCCAGCCATTATTAATGCTCACTTGCCTTTTAATTGAAGCACACTCTTGGAAAACGCCGTGTGCATCTGGGGAAATAGAATGCACACAGCATAAGAATGAATCATTTTTGAAACCTGGGTCTCTTTCTCTTTCAGCCATGCCACCATCTCTCTGGGCTTATTGGGTCCCTTTTCTTTGCTAAGCGTTGATGGTAATGCACACATTCCCTTTTTCCAGTAAATCACCCTTTTATAATTTGGCTTTCTTTCCATCTCAGATTCCCATCAGAAGGGCTTTACCTCAGGCATATTGCAACCAATTTCCCTGTAATTAATGCCATATCTGCCTCAGAGTCCATTTCAACTCCCAAATGAAAATTGATGAGGCAGCCAACCACAAACAAGGCTCACATATCACTGATGAAAGTATTGGGCTGGGTTCCGGGCTTTGACATTACAGGGCTGGATCATAACAGGGGGAGTTTGCTGGTCTTTTGCAGTGCACATTGCTCATAGTAAGTGTCTGTAAATTGCCATTAGCAGACGAGGAAAGGGATTTTATATGACCCCTATCAAATTCTGCCAGAAAGACTAATGATTAGAGGGGTTTGTGTTACAGGAACTGAGACTCCACAGCACATGAAATAATGTGTCTAGACTTGATCAAATGAGCCACACAGTGCAACACCAGTCACCAGGCAAAGAGTGACTGCCCACTTAGGTAATTTTTACCTATCCAAGTGGGATGCAGATGGTTCAGCCACATAGTTGCATAGGAAACAATCAAATCTTCCACTCCCAAGCCTCAACTTCAGACTTCAGGGTGAGGACTGCATAGGAGTATAGGGTAACTGTTTACCTAAGGACAAGATTGGAAACACACTCATTCTGTTCATTCACTCACTCGAATTTTATTTACCTGTATTCTGGGCTCATATACTATATGAGTGATAACAAACTAAAAGAGAGAGAGAGAGAGAGAGAGAGAGAGAGAGAGAGAGAGAGAGAAAGAGAGAGAGAGAGAGAAAGAAGGGGAGAGGGTGGGGGAGAGGGGAGGAGAGACAGAGGAAGAGAACACCAATTTTTTTCTTCTGTAGATGATGTGCTCAGGGCAGAGTGGCAGGGAACAGATAAATAGATGATCATTGAACAGAGGGCACTGAATGCTGTCCCCAGAGAAGTAAGGATGAAGTCAAACATGCACACAGGCATTTATGCATGAGGCATTTGGCAAATATTTAGTGTGTCTGTGTTTGTGTGTACATGTATGTCTGTCTCTGTCTCTCTGTGTCTCTGTCTCTCTCTGTGTCTCTCTCTCTCCCTCCGTGTGTGTGTGTGTGTGTGTGTGTGTGTGTTTGTAAAAGGCCACCAGAGCTTTTAGATGGAGCTAGTGAGCCAGAGAAGAATGAGGGAATGAAGCAAGGACTGAGTATTACAACTTGTTTACTATAATTGGAAAGTTAATCATTGCTATACGAAGGGCACAAGGGGCATAAGAAAGAAGACAAGAGGAAGGCATGTAGATGCTAATCCCCCAAATACTTGGTCATTGGTGTGATGAACTTGACATGTCAATGAAAACATGCATGAACATGCATAAGTATGAATCCATGTACTTCTACGCGCATTTGTGTGTATTTTAATCAGCAATATGTGCCTTTTGTTTGCCACATCCCTTTATTATGTTTGTAAACACATCTCAAAAATGAAATGTAGACATTAGCTCTTTCTGATTCCCAAGGTGTCATCTCTGAGGCTCTCAAGGAAAGGGCATAATATTCTAGTAGAGATTCTCTGGCTTTAGTTTATCTTGCTAATACAAGAAGCTACCCTCCAAAGAAGTAGCAGATTGCTGAGACATGGGACTCCAGAGATGTGTCTGCTTTAGAACAGTGTGCCCTTGGTGAGAACATAAACCACACTGACTCACTGAATCCACAAAGTCTACATCTCTAAGGTTAGACCATGCTATATTGCTTTCAGGCTGCTATGAGCAGTGAGTAGCATGCATGGGGGAGTTTCGATAAGAGGGTAGAGAAGAGGGCTCATGTGGCCGCTTGTCAAGGGTACTCCACAGAGTAAGTGGACATCCAGAAGAGGAGCCTCATTCCAGAAGGTAAAATACTAATAATAAAAATGTATGCCAGGACAATGGCTTAATACTACTGCTTTTTATACTCCCTAACAAGCTGGTTGTTTTCATAATTTATTTTAGGTGATAAAACTATTAGTCTCAAAAGTGATAAGTCAATTTTATCATTATTGAAATTCTCAAAATGGGCTGATGGTGATGATGATGATGATGATGATGATGACTATGACAGTTCTTTGTATTCAGCGATACTTTACCTAAGTTCTGCTGAATTCGAAATTCCTAAAGGTGCTGTGGGTGGAATGTTAGATATATTACATGCAGTTTTCAGCATTTTAGCCTCAAGGACATCAAGTGGTTGGAAAGGATTCAAAGAAGCGTAATAAACCCTGATGGGGCTGGCTGAGCTGGCTAGCCGCCCAAGAAGACAACAGTGTCGGTCAGGTCCGCTGAGAAAGCAGCTTCCTAGGCTGCTCTGACTTCCCTGCTGTCCCCCATGCACAAGGGCTGAGGGCATTATCCATGACCCACTGGCCTGGGGCAGCTGCTGCATCTTCAAAGACACATAGCTTGTTCAGAGTTCATAGGCACATCAAGTGAGCCAACCCTCTGCTCCCTTGTTCTATTGTGGCCCTTGGAGGTAGTCTAATTATATAAGGACAGAGGCTCACAATGTAGGCAACCTAATCTTTTCGCGTTATATTTATCTTTATTAATAAAAAAAAAATAAAGCCTCACTTAGTTTCAAAATTGCCATACCTGAAGTTGCTAATGAAAATTAGTTTAAGCTAATCACTTAACAATCTTTCTTTCACAATGACATGAAACTGTGACTTGATGACACTCTTGCCATGAATGAATCTCTCAGATGCTGGATCACTGAAGGACATGGAGGCTCCAGGACAGTGACCTGAGTGCATACACTGAGTGTGGGACCAGGCAGGCAGGTCAGTGTAAGGCAAGTTGGTGCCTGGGACATGGTATGTGCTGGGACCTGGGAGATGGTTGTGCTAGGGCCTGGGAGATGATATCCTTGTCCTTGGGAGATGGTGTACTGGGGCCTGGGAGACAGCTGGCTTACTGACTTCCATGCCTTGTTTCACATGACCTGAGAAGGAGAAAGCTGAACCCTTTGCAAAGCTCACCCCAGTTACTTGAGGATAGAGGATAGAGGCTTGAGGATAGAGACTCAGAGCCCTGGAAGGTTAGGAAATCCCAGTGGGTTGTTGCTGCTCTCTTTGTTTTCATGTGGAAATTGTTCTTTGTTTATGTTTACATCTACTTGAACCCACTTTTATGGATCTGTTTTACTTTAGAAACATGCTAGACCAAATCCCCTTACAGATACACAAGTGTAACGTGTACGGTTTTTCCGCCTGCCGCCTGGTCTTGTCCTGCCTCCACGCCGCCAGCCCCAAATAATGCACAGAGACTCTGTATTTGATACAATGCTATTGGCCAGGTGCTAGTTTCTAATCGGCTAGCTCTGTCTTAATTATTAACCCATTTCTGCTGATTTATATATTTCTCTTACCGGGGAGGTGGCCGGCATACTGCTTTCTCCAGACTCTCCATCTTGACTCCTCCTTACTACTTCCTTTTCCTCCTTGTCTCCTAGTCCCTCCTATCCTCCTTTCCTATTGGCCAACAGTGCTTTATTTATTAACCAGTATGAGAAACATATACAGAATGACATCTCCCATCATCTCCTCTTTTCTGTCTAAATAAAAAGAAGGGTTTTAACCTTAACATAGCAAAATATATTATACAACAGTTATCAAGTAAGAATCACAGTTAACAATATTTAGTCCATTAACATTTAGCAAGATTTGAAGAAAATATTCCGTCATCTATTCTATCTTTGTGTGTCTAAAGTCTAAGTAACTTATCTTTAATCCTAACTAATGAAAACTATAATCATAACTATCTGTCTTCAACTCCTTCAAAGACCACAGAAGGATAATATATAAGCTCTAGAAATGACACAGACAACTCACTGCCTGGTCACCCGAAGTTCTTTTGTAATCTTCCATCTTCAGCCCATAGGCCATAGTGTGTCTGGCAGACTCTTCAGCAAAGCAGGAAACTTTAAACTGTCTTCTTGTACTGGCAGTTTGTCAGTCATTTTTCTCTGTGTCCTGCAGACTGTCTGTCAGACTCTTCCATGAAGCAGGAATTCTGTAGCAATGTCCATCTTGCATCTGCAGTCACTTTTCTGTGGGTCCTGCATGTCCATTTTATACAGCAAAAAGTCAAACAGTCCAGACAAGAGCAGTATCTTATCCAACTGGCTAGTCTTGTCATATTGGAAGTAAACTCCATAACGAGTTTCTTCAATGTCCATCTTCCTTTCTGACGCAGGTGGTGTTGCCAGGAACAATTATGTCTCACTGTCAAGAAAAACCCTAAACCATTTTAAATGCCATATTCTGTAGATCTTTGAAAGGTTTGAAGAATGCCTATCTATCTCAAATACATCTCTGCATATCTAGAAAACCTAACTCACCTAGCTATAAGTTTTGACTATTATAGGTAACTATCTAAAATCTGCACTAAATTATACATTACATTTTTATTATTATTTTATTTAATTTTATATAACAAAGTCCAATTAAATGAAAACAAACATTTATATTTAGGAATTTGGTTGTCGTTCTTTCCAAACTACTTCCTGCTGGTAAGGGGCGCTGTCATGGGGGATTCGAAGAAGATTCAGATATCCTGGCTGTAGTCTATAGGGCTGTTTTGTCCAGCTGTTTTGAATGTAGGATCACCTTGTACTCTGTTTCAGGCGGTCTGGCTTGATCAAACCACATTAGTCTGGAAGGAATCCAAATCTTTTCATTTCTGTGGAAACAAAAACAGAAATCCTTTTCCCCAGTAACTTGTCCTTCAACTTAAATTTTGGAGTCAAAGCATTTTTTTTAATTTAATTTATTATTTTACATGTCGATCCCAGTTCCCTCTCCCTCCCTCCCCCATCCCTCCATCCCTTCTTCCCTCCCTTTTACCCTCTCTGCCCTCTCACATGCACCCTAACCACCCTCCCCTCCCATCCCCCCACCCCAATTCCATATGTAGGGGAATGCCATCCAGTTGGGGTCATGTAGATCTGACAGGTCCTGTGAAGTAGGGACTAGGGCTTCTCTCCTGTCTCTAGATTAAGGCAGTTATCCCTCCATGGGGGATATATACATTACATTTTTAAATGAGCTATATAAACACAATACATAAACAAGAAGAGAAATATACATATCACAACATTGACCTTAAATTGTATCAATAAATGAAAATCCATTCCAAAACAAAGTATTCACATCTATATCATAATCCCCTTTTTACTTTTAAAAAGATATTGGTTGTGATCATTAACCATTTATAACTAAGTCCATTTAAATGAAAACAAACATTTGTAGACAATATTTGGGAATTTGGGCGTTGTTCTTTTCAAACTACTTCCTGCTGATAGGGGGCGCTGTCATGGGGATCCTAAGAAGATGTAGATATCCTGGCTGTAGTCTGCAAGGCTGCCTTGTTCAAGCTGTTTTGAATGTTGGATCACCAGGGACTCTGTTTCAGGGGGCCTGGCTTGACCAAACCACATTAGTCTGGAAGGAATCCACAGCTTTTTATTTTCTGTGGAAACAAAAATAGAAATCCTTTTCCCCAGTAACTTGTCCTTGAACTTAAATTTTTGAGTCAAAGCATTTTTAAAATATATAAATTGAATTAATCCAGCAGCATTTGTTTTAACAGTTGTTTCCTCAGCAGTCAAACAATACAAAGACAATATAATGCCATACAGTACACAGATTCTCTCCATCTGTGGCTTTTTTATTATTCTGTTTCTTTTCTATTTTTTTTGAGACAGGGTTTCTCTGTGTATCTCTTATCTGTCCTGGAATTTACTCTGCATACCAGGTTTACTTTGAAATCACAGAGATCTGCTTGCCTCAATCTCCCGAGTGCTGGGATTAAAGGCATGTGCCACCACACCCAGTTCCTCTTTGTCTCTTTAAAACCATTTTATTTTTTTTCCATGTATATGTATATTTTAAAACACACTGTAAACCTTTAGATGTTTTTCTTAATATGAATCTGTCTTACTGTAAATCTTTATCTTTTTCTGGCCATGAGTCTTTTATCTGGTAAACAACAACATTGCTAAAATGAAAGCCTTTGTTGTTTCTGCCACAGTTTATAAAAGATGGTGGCGGCTATTTTACCGCCAGCACTGAAAGCTGTGCTCACTGCCTTGGTCTGCATGCTGCCGGCTTGGAGATGTGGTCACTGCCATTGCCAGCTCTGATACACACCAATAAATTTTTAGCAGTGCTTCTTAAAAGCCATGCGGTTTTTTTGCCGCTTATGCTGAGTCAGGAAACCTCTCTTAAAGGAGCCGCACAATCTGCTTGTCTCTCGCAAGTCAGAGTTCAACCTTGCTTGTCTCTGTTCTTTTGTTTCTAAACCCTTTTTTAAGCTTTTGTTAAACTTTAAGTGTAAGTTCTTATTTGCCCCACGTTGGATGCCATTTAAGAGAGAGGGAAACTGCCTTGTGGGAGGCTTCCAACTCACCATGTCCATGTCACCAGGGGTGGGGGAATGGGAGGGTGGCTGGGGTGGTGGTGTGACCCTCCCAGAGCTCCTGCTTTCGGCCTGTTGAACCCCTGTCGTTGATCCACTCACCATCCCAACCCAGTCTCTCTCTCTCTCTCTCTCTCTCTCTCTCTCTCTCTCTGTGTGTGTGTGTGTGTGTGTGTGTGTGTGTGTGTGTGTGTGCTACCTTTTCCTCATAGGAGAGCAGGAGAGCTGGGGTTATAGATGCTCACATTACATGCTAGGTTTATGAGGCTTTCCAGGACCTGAGCCCAGGAACGCAGTAAACACTTTTACCCATGGAATCATCATACCCACAGGCCCTTCTCTTTCTTTTTTGATGGGACCTTACTATGTAGCCCTTGCTGGCCTTGAACCCATGGTCTTCTTGCCTCCACTAAAGTACTGGAATTGTGTTCTCCCATTTTTTTTTTCTAAAATATCTTTATCACTATGATGATCGCATTTCTATTTCAACATCTTTCCCTGGGCATTTTCTCTGTCAGGCCTGTTGCTTAAGGAGACTATTTTTAAAATCCATCCATGTCCACATGTTCACATGTTCCATTCAGTAGAGTGAATTATCTACATTTTAAAATTGTGAGTACTTGTAATAAAAATTAACATTTCACACTGTGGATCTCTTTAATACACTCAGATTTAGATCTCAGAGACAATCAGAAGCCCAAGTCTCTGCTCCCCCCTGTTTTAGGGGGAAACCAAAAGAGCACAAAGTGTGTTTTTCAGTGCACTGGTTTGAGTGAGGAAAGCCCCTCATAGGCTCAAACAACTGAACTCAGTTCCCAGGTGGTAGTACTGTTTGGGGAGGGTTAGGTGGGATGATTTGCTGGAAGAAGCATGTGTTTAGGTGGTGGCTCTGAGAGTATATCTCCTTCCCTACTTCCAATTTGTTCTCTTTGCTCCCCTGTGGTTGATAATGTGATCTCTCTGCTTACTGCTCTGCCCCCCGCCCCAGCCCTGCCTACTGCCATGCTTTCCTGCCAGATAAACTCTTCCTTAAGTAGGTGGCCTTGGTTGTGGTGTTTATGGACAGCAACAGAGAAGTACCTAATTTACTCAGGAACATGTAAGACTCTGATTCAGGATGCTTTTTGGGAATCTCAGACTCCAACAGAGCTTGTTACTTTTCACCCACCCCACTCAAAACATTAGGCTTGGCATTTTCTAAGAGCAGAAGAATAAGGGGTGATGGGAGATGCCATTATGTATATATGTTTCTCATAATGGTTACTAATAAAGCACTGTTGGACAATAGGAAAGGAAGATAGGAGGGACTAGGAGACAAGGAGGAAATAGGAAGTAGTGAGGAGGAGTCAGCATGGAGAGCCTGGAGAGAGCAGTATGCAGCAGCCGGCTCCGGTAAGAAGAACACGTGGACATACATAGAAATAATTAAGACAGAGCTAGCCGATAAGAAACAAGTAACCAGGCCAACAGATTATATCGAATACAGAGTCTCTGTGTGTTATTTGGGGCTGGCGCGGTGGCGGGACAAGACCAGCGGCTGCAGGCGGAAAAACCTATACACCTTACAAAGGGGTAAGGATTAGGTTCAGTCCTTAGATACCCTGAGCATCTAACTCCACCCACAACCTCTTTATGGATAAGTACCATCACAGACATAACTTGAAATACATCCTACAGATTACATGGGCATGATGAGATATCTATTTTACATCCCCAAGCCAACCAGAACAATGTTAAGCTCAGCAGTTAAGGAAGATGAGAAGACAAAGAGAAACAAAGATTGAATAATAAAATGGGTGAGAAAGTTGGCCTAGCAGAAGAAAATGGAGTTAGCATCTGTCTAAGGTAGAAAACATTGAACACTGTTAGCACCCATAAAGAGATGTATCAGGATGGCAGAGTAAGTGGAGAGGGTGATGGACAGCAGAGTTAGGGTTAGAGTGACATGGATAAAGAAATAGAATGAGATCAAACCTTAGGTTGAACAGCCACAGAACCAGCAGCAACAGAGTAGAGACCATGAGTGTGTAGAATCCAGCACAGTCAGGAAAAAGGTGGGTTATATGTTATAACAGACTTTTAACAGAAAGCTATCCTAGTATATCCCAGTGGTCAAAAACAAATAACTGGTAGCTTATGAATAACGGAAGTTTACTACACTGAGATCTACAACGTAGAGTGAGTATATAAGAAGACAACATTAGGTCTGACAGCTGGTGAAGCCTGGCCTTCTAGACCATAGATGATTGCTTCTATGTTCTTCTGTGGTAGAAGGAAATGAACACATTCCCCTAGACTTATAAGAGCATTAATCCCATTTATGTGACCAGAGCCCTTGTGACTTAGCCCCCTCCAAATTCCCACTCCCTAAAACCATTTGGGGATGAAAATTTCAACATATACCATTTGGGAGAGATGACTCTAGCATCAGCTTACAGATCTCAGTAGCTCCTAAGGAAGACATCACTGGATCCTGGCCAAGATGTACCCAACACTTAGAATGATGAAGCTGAGCTGTCCAGAGCATTCTCAGTTATGAATGTATTATAAGGAAGACTGCAGAGATATGCAATAAATTCTGAGGTGTTTTAATAAAATCTAGTTAAAATTTAAGTTTTTATCAGCGAAAGCATAAACCTTTCACTATTTGCAAGTATAACCAGTTTCCAGTCATCCCAGGTTACTGAAGGAGAGCTAAAAATCAATGCTCATGTCTGCAAAGGCATAGGTGTACAAGGAGGCTCACTTCAAAGAACTGATTCTACTTCTGGAGGAAGCTGTGTCATGAGAACCGTGGGAGTAAATAAGGGTAATGCAGGGGTACAGAGGTTGGGAAGCCATGGAGCATCTATGCCATGATAAGATTTATGTTTATTTAAATTAAATGTGTGACAGGCCTCTATAGGAAATAGCATTGGGATAAGACTTGATAGCAACTAGATGAGAACTAGTGTAAGGGAGTAAGTGTCCTCAGACACAAAATATAAGGGTGTGACAAAAGGACAGCTAGAGTCAATTGTGGTGGCCCACAATTCCTATACTCAGGAGGCAGAGGCAGGAGATCTCTGAATTTTAGGCCTGCCTGGTCTTCAGAGTGTGTTTCAAGACAGTCAGGGATACACAGAGAAACCCTGTCTCAAAACAAAACAGAACAAAACAAAACACCTGAACAAGCAAAAAATCAAAATTAGTACCTGTTAGGAGTAGTATTTTCTGCCGGACTGGTCCCACTGCCACGCCAGCCCCAAATAACACACAGAGACCCTGTATCAGATATAATTCTGTTGGCCAGTTACTTGATTCTTATTGGCTAGCTCTGTCTTAAATATTAACCCATTTCTATTAATCTAAGTAATTAATAATTTCTATTAATCTTATCTTACCAGAGAGAGGCTGGTGTTCTTATCCCCATCCTCCATCTTCAATCTCCTCCCTACTACATCCGGAATCCGCCTTGTCTCCTAGTCCCGCCTATCTTCCTTTTCTATTGGCCAACAGTGCTTTATTCATTAACCAATAAGAGAAACATATTTACAGAATGACATCTCCCATCAAGCACCATAATCCAAAATAGACAAAATAGCTAATTTTTCAAAAAGTTGTAGAACCAGCAGTGAATTTGAACACCTCCAGGAGAGGAAGAGTGAAATAACTGGTTGCATTTCCGAATGAGATTAGGAAGTTATAGGGATAAAAGGAAAAGATCAGGTTCATGACTCAAGCTCCCCTGTCCATCCCTGATCTAAGGGACATAGAGATGATACAGCTTTGGGGAGGATATAGATGAGTTCCATCATGAGTCTGCCATGTCTGAGATGGATCTGGGCTCTCAAAGACAGGAACTGGACAGACAGACAGACAGATAGACAGTCTGGGAAGACATTAACAAGTGGTAGGTTCTCACATGTAGGTGCTTCTAGGAGCTGTGTACAGATGAACCCATCCCAAGAACACACAAAGAAGAAACGGGACAAAGGTCTTGTTAAGTAACAATGAAAAGCAGTGGTGACATTTATGTTGGCTCTCTACTAAGTAGCCTGCAAGAGTTATGAAATGAACCTCCACGACAACACTAAAAGGCCCGTGTTACTATTGTATTTCTTTTATAATGAGAAAATGGACGTCTAGAGTGATTAAGTAACCTGAGATTTACATACTACAAGTCCAGTGCAAAATCTAGACACAAACTCAAGAAGTCTGAAAGAGAAGAAGAGACTGTGGCTCCGGAGTATAGATCAAGGATTGGGTTCTAGTGTTGTAGTTTTCACACTGTGATCTTGGGGTTGACACAGCGTTAGGTTAGCTTGCTAGCCATATGTTCTCCAAAAAAAAAAAAAAAAAAAAAAAAAAAGCACTGTCTTTCTATGGAGAGTGAAGCGGTGGGACACAGGTGGATGAAAAAGAAGATTAATGTGTATGGACTTCACTTCCCAAAATCTGAGATATGAAAAGAAGGAAAGCAAGGAATACTGCCGGAAGAACGTAGAGATCAGTCAGAAGCCTGAGGAGAAACTGCCAGCCAGCCTAACCAAGCCTCAGTTGCCCTGCCCAAACCAGCCTGCGTGGGCATGCGCGGCAGGCACTTCCTCGCTGAGCCAACCTAAGGCTTGCCTCTATACCCAGGGACAGCTGACCAGAGATGCCTACGAGGAAAGGACAATGCAACACAGTCAGCTACCTGAGCCAATGGGACCTTAGGAAAGGGTATATAGGCAGGACTAACTTTGGTAATAAACTAGTCCACAGCATGGTCGCTTGACTCCTGGTGTCTGTGTCTGCTTCTGCATCCTTGAGTAGCAGATGTCTCCTTACACCAACATGTGCTGGGGAGAAGTCAGAGGCACTTTCCTTCCTGGGAGGGAAAGGTTCTTAAGAGCGAAGAAAATTCTAGATCTAAAAATAATGATTACTTGCCAGTTGAGATGATTTAACACATTTGAACATGCTTTTATATGCGTGTGGTATGTGGTTGTTACGACAAACCATTGAGTAAACAGGTGGCATCCACAATTTATAGACATTGAAATGAAGATTCATGAGAAGGTTAAAAGTAGATTAAGAATAGTCAATGCTGAGAGATCAAGAGACTCCTTCCTGGCTCCAGCTGGAATAGAGAATAGAAATAACGGGTAGGTTCTAGAATAGACAGGAAGGGGGTGTTTCTAAGTAAGAGGGTTGCTAGTGGAAGCGATGAGCGGGAGGGTGGGTGAGAATTCGTGGGAGGGAGAAAAAATAAATATGTGACTGTATTCACCTTACTTAAAGCGCACGCGTGTGTGTAATAATTTTGGTAATTGATTGTGTATTTTTTGACGGTGAGCATTGTAGAGGATAGCTTCATGCCAAAGTGTGAATCTCTGGATGTGCATTGCAGAGACATTTGAAAGGACTATAAAGTTTAGCTTTGCATTCACAACACATAGAGACCTTTGCATGTTCTTAAACGTTGAGAGACGTCTGAGATTGTTTATACTTTCCGGGTTAATTTTTTTTTCTGAACCCTTTGGCTTCCAGATTATGAGATATTTGAATTGCATATGGCTGGAACATAGAGCCACGTCTTCCAATTGGCTGCGTGCACTCTCTGCACCGAACCCACAGTGTTCACATACGGTACAAACTGAAATCTAGGCTTCCTTTTGTTTTCCTTATGACAATCTCAACTTCAGTTCCACAGAGGATTATGAACAAAGCCTGCAGAGAGACAAAAGATGAGGGATGCTTTGCATCACACTAGTTAGATGAAGAGAGGCTTTTGCTTCATTAGGTTTATTTAATAATCAGAGGCTGGAAGTCATGCAGAACTTAGATGGCAATGGCAATCTCAGAAAGTAAAAGAGGATCGTGTTAAGCTGTTCATCGAAGTGACCCAAGTCTGAAGCTGTTCGTGTTGGCAGAGGGTGAGATTCATCAGCAGGCTCCTGACATGCTCTTTGGAAAGGGTGTTAACCATTTTATTTAGGAAGTGGCATTTCATCCAGGTTCTCTAATTTGCATACTTGTGATTTCATTTGCATATATTTTACTGTGCTGTGCCCTGGAAATATATTCACTTGTTTCATTCCCTTCTTTAAATTCTGTGCATCCCCTACAATACCAAGCAATGGAAAAGACCATATAGGGAAGAAGATATTCTTGTTAGAAAGAAAGGCCATTCCGGAGCATGTGTATTCAATCTGCCATGAGTTCCTTCTCTTCTTTTCCTCGTAACGCATCCTTTCTATTTTCTCTGACCACTGCATCCCAGGAGACCAGGGGTTCCTCGGTTCCTAACTGACCTGATCTTTAGCTAAAACTATCCTATTCAGTCTATTTTCTGCATCCTGAATATTTTCCCACTCATCCAGTGATTGAGGACTTTTAAAGGTAGTAATCAAATGTTCCTCTTTCCATTCACCACATCCCAAATTCCTTTTTAGAATGTAAAGCATTTTTATTTTATGTGTATTCATGTTTGGTTTATATGTATGTCTGTGCATCACATATGTGCCTGGTACCTATGGACACCAGAATAGAATGTTGAGTGTCCTGGAGCTGGCGTTACTAACAGATGTAAGCTGCCATATGGGTGTTGGCAATCCTCCCCAGATCATGAGAAAGAACAAGGGCTATGCCATTTCCCCAGCCCCTGATTCCCAATTCCTACCATCCCATCATGAAACTGACAAAATTAATAGCTGTATTTGTAACCTGAAGTCCCTGTATCAACACTGCTTCTCTTCTCATATCTCCTATGAAGTATTTTGTTCTCGTCTGTTCAGCTCCCTCTTGTAAAAACAGGGAAATGATTTTAAAAGTAAGGACAATGGCAGCATTAGAAGGGCTAAAACTTCTTTTTTTTTTTTTTATCAAGACAGGAAAGGCCAACACAGATAAAGACTTTAAGACAGAATGGGATTTTAGAATATTAAGAGACCATTGTTGAAAGACCAGATAGGGAAGAAGATATTCTTGTTAGAAAGAAAGGCCATTCTGGAGCATGTGTATTCAATCTGCCATGAGTTTCTTCCCTTCTTTTCCTCATAATGCATCCTTTGTATTTTTTCTGACCACTGCATCCCAGGAGACCATTTGCTAACCCAGCTCAAATTTGGTTCTGGGGTAGAAACCTTACTACTAAAGGGAAAGTGAGCCATGGAGAGGGCAGGAGTAAAGCAGTTAGGTTACTGGTTTGTTGCTTTAATGGTGTCCAAAATCCTATGGAATGAGTGCAATGTTGGGTTGAAGGGAGTCCAGGAGGATAGCCATGCTCTATGAGGTTAACAAAGCTGCCCATGCTTCTCTTTCTTGTTCCCACTGGCATTGGCATAGTCTGTGCAATCAAAGTTGGTCCAATCCCTCCATAGTCCAACCCAATGGAAAAGAGAAGAAGAATCAAGAGATAGAGGCTTCTTGTACAAGAAGAGATTGAACTGTACACATCACTGTTCACTTCTGTGGGCATCATCAGAAGGTGGCACCTAGCTGCAAGAGAAGCTGGTCCAGGGAGTTTGTCAGTTAAACAGAATGATATAAACCGAGGGCAATAATAGTCTCTATACCTAAAGCTCAGTAGACCTGTATAGACAATACAGAATTTAAAGACTGACTTGCATTTAGGTGATAGAAGTGAGGTGTGTTAGTTTCTGAGGGGAATAACAGATGAGAAAAGAAAATCCTAGAAGATAAATCTTGGTATTGTGGATATTGTGCTATAGTTAAGGAACTCTGAAGTCTGTGACTCTGGCCCATGGTTGTATGTCCAGTTCAGAAGTCAGTAAAGTCTTTTTCTATGCATGATAGATAATATTTTAGCCTTTGTAAGTTGTGTGTTTTCTGTCAAATCTACCAAGGTAAACAAAATGTAAGCCAATAAATATGATTGTTTTCTAATAAAATGATACTCATAAAAAACAGGCTAAGAACCAGATTTGGCCAATATGTCCCACTTTACTGAGTTCTTCTTTAGGCTATTGCTTTAAAAATGTAGCCCTCTACATTTTTACACCTGCCTCATCAAATATCATCCTTCATTTACCACTCCTCAGGAATTTATTAACTGAGTTCATTCTATTCCAGGACCTGGAATACATAAAACTTGAAGTAAGGGAGGTTGGTATCTAAGATTTATTAGGAAGTAATTTAAAACACCACTGTGATTTCTCCTATAGACACAATGGAGAAAATGCTTACATATTCTTGGATATCAAGAAAGACATGAGGCAAGACTTGTGCTGGATCTTGAGGACAGGTGGAAGTATCCCTGACTGACTAACATGCAGAGGGGGCAGTGTGTACATAAGTTGGGAGATAAGAGAGCTTGGCATATTTGGGGGTACCACAAATGTGCAAGGAGAGATTAAATCTTTAATGTTCAGTTATAAAAGATTATTTATAAATCATCTGAAGAAGTTTGTTTTCCTCATAGGCAATGGGAACCCATTGATTAGAATTTCTGAGCCAAGCAATGGCAGTATTAAATATGAGTGTTAGTTATCCCAACAGTGGCATTGATGGGAGGTGAGCATGACTAGCTGAAAGCATGGGAGTGAGGAGTATCACGTGTTTGGTGGGATGTGTTGGGTCTGGAATGAATGACAAAAACACTCACTTTGGCAGAGATAATGTGGAAAGGAGTAAGGGATTCTTGGGAGATTGATTTGATGTGAACTGTTGACAACTGGAAAGAACTTGTAGAAAGAAGGCAGAATCAGGGATGAGCCCTGAAGTTTGACCTCTGCAACCTAGTGACACCATTCAATACAGAGAACAGGACAGATAAACACTAAGTTCAGGGAAATTGATGAGCTTTGTATAAACCTGTGCAAATCATTGTGGCTCTGCTAAGCCACTGGGTGTGTAGTATGCCAGTTGTTTGGGAAATCCTGAGGTAGAATGAAATTAAGGTGCTTGGATTCAGAGGTAGGGTACTTACTTTCCTGTGTTCTGAGAAATGCGAATTATATAATCAAAAGTGACAAATGCGGATGTCCATGGAAACATTAAAATGTGGATATGAGATGCAATATCAAGCTGAAGCTTGTCTATGCTAACAGCAGACTTCACTTTTTGCACAGAAGTTAATTTTAACTAATGTACAGAGTATGGCAATTACAGTCTTTAGAGGATAGAAACTATTTAGGAAAATCTAGTGGGGCTCGGTCCTGGAATTTGGGAGTGTTCAGTGATAGGTGGCAGACAACTTTTCTAATAATCTCGTGATAAAAATAAAATTAACTTCATTGGACTTCTATGCCTTTGGTTTTTCAGAGTGTCAAGGTATAAGTTTGTGCAAAAACAATTTTATATGAGCTTGGAAGTTCCCGACCCAACTGAAGATCCCTAGGTTGATCATTCTTCCTGTTTGCCATGGAAGAGAGGGGCTCGATCAGGTAAAGTTCATAAAAAGATAGTTTTCTTCTCTTATTTTATGAACTTTGTTTAACTTTCTTTTTTTTTTTTTAATACTTAAACACTTAAGTGATTTCTTTAAGAGGTCAACTTTAAGAGGGCGTGGTTTTTCCACATCATTAGGTGCAGGCAAGGAAAAGCTTTTAACATTGTGAATCTTGCAGCTAGCTTAATGGAACACTGTTTCTATGAGCCATTATCTGGAACGTGGGAATGGGCTTTCACTGGCCTATTATTATCTAGGACTTTTAACCATTGCTGCTAAAAGCTTAGCTGAATACTCAAAGAATCAGACATAGAAGAGGGGCATGCTCCGAATTGGGACACATCTCTTCTCACAAAGATCATCTCTCAAGTGTTTCACCATCTGGGTTTCAATCCCTACTCCTAAGCATAACCAAATCCTTGTGTGTTCTGTGAAAATATCCTTAGTGCAAAACCTGCATTTGTTCATAATTATCCATCAACCTTTGATGACTGAGAGATGTTGGGAATTGAGATGTTAATAGAGATAGAGGCTCGGAAGGACATGTGCAGACAATAGCTTCAGGGTGGACACATGGCCTTGCAGAGTTCTGAAAACCTTCATTCACAAAAACTGTGTGTGTGTGTGTGTGTGTGTGTGTGTGTGTGTGTGTGTAATTTGTCAGAAGTTTCTAAATTCACACCTGGCATGACTTTAAGGCCTTTTTGGCAAGCTATAATACACAAAAAGGACAGTGATATAACATAAGTATTTGGCATTACAAATTATCAAGAGAATGAAAAACACACTTTAAAATAACCACTCTGCAGACCAAGACACAATTGGTAGATTTTCAGGACAATCCCATATTCATGTACACATCCCTTCCCAACAGCAGCCTCTCTGCCACTCTAATCTTACTTTTGTGACAGTCATCGGGTATCCATAAATGCTGTTGTTTTGGCTTTTCTATAGGTAGCATATAAATGTATGTATGTATACATATAAATGGCTTCCTATATTCAATCTTATACCTTCATTTATCTCTGCTGTTGTGTGTTGTGGTTGTCATTTTAATGCACTACAATATGTTATTGTTGTACAAGATCCAATTCCTCATCCAGTTTTTAATTGATAAATCTGAGTATTGCCTAATTTGAAGATTTTCCTATTGCAATTTTCAATCACCCACATTGCTCTTCTTTGATGATGAACTTTATTAAATATAATGAGCTTTGAAAGATGCCAACAGCCTCAACAAACCTTTTTTGGGGGGGAGTTGTCTTTTTCATGCTCATTTGGCCAAATGTAACCTTCTTTAATTTTTTTTAATTGAATATTTTTCATACCATATGTATCCTGTTGTGTCTAGATGGATGTTACTTACTTGGAGTCATTCACCACTTCTGGCTCTTAGAATTTCTCGACCTCTTCTTCCACATAGATCCCTGAGTCTCAAGGGGAAAGTGGTTTAATAAAGACATCACACTTAGAGTTGAATACACCAAAGTCGTTCACTCTCTCTGCACGTTTTCCAGTTGTGGGTCTCAGTGTTAATTCCCATCGGCTGCAAAAGGAAGCTTCTCTGACATGAATTTGGTGAAGCAATGAGCTATAGGTACACAATATGTCATTAGGGGTCATATTATTGCTATGCATCTTTAGCAAATTAACTATATTTGGGTTTTCGCTAGACCTGTGACCCACCTAATCTCAGGATCTTGGCTACCCTAGCAGTGTATATGTGTGCTTCAATCCAAATAATCACAGATGTTGTGTAACTGGTAAGGGACCATGGGAGAAGGAACAGTTTTTACAAGGAAAGGGAAATAGAATGTAGAACACACCACGCTTAGCTTTTGATCACACATGATACTTATGACAGTGCCTTGTAAGTGGTAAACACTAACAAGAGTGAATATTGGTTGTTCTGATGCTGCAGTTTTTACACTATCAAAATAAGTTTAACTAGATAACATTCGTGAATGTACACAGTGCCAGGCATTGAGTGCTAGCCCTTCTGACGAAGCAGAAGCTAAGATAGTCTCCATTTTCAGATGAGAAATTGAGTCATAGAGCTCGTTTCTCTAACATGCGGTAACATAACTATTTAATATCATACCTAGAATTTGGCTTAGATAACCAGATTCCATGTTTGTGCTTCCATGGTGAGACCAAAACCTCAAACTAAGAGCAAGGATTTAAAAACCATGTAGAAGGAATACTCCTGTGATTAGGTTTGCAAACACTGCATGATGCTAGTTCTGATCCAAATCTCCCATATCCATACCACTGACACAACTTGTGTCAGGGCACGATGGTTTATACATGACTCCCCTGCATCTTCCTGGGACTCTTCTTCTGCAGATTTGAAGGCCTCTAGGAAAAGAACCTTAAAAGGCAGCCTCTGCAACTGGCAGTCAGGAAAGCAGGAGGAATAAGCTACACAACAGCCTCTTTTTCCATATAAAGATTTCAGTGCCAACCATGAGAGCTACTTGCTTGCCAGCACCATTAAATGTCTGGGAGATGAGGTAGAAGGAAATAATGTGAAGCTGACTTGATGAGTTCATGCATCTCCCATGAGCATCACCTGAACTCATTCTGAGCAAAGCTCAGCTTGCCCATCTCCTCCATCCCTGGAAATGTGCTGGGGGCATGCTCCTAAGCACCCCATCTTGGGACTCTTTCTGGCAGAGCATTTGTTTTCAACTTTGCAGGCACAGCTGTGAGGTGTGGCATTGTCTTCTTGTATCCAGAAGCAAAGGCAATCAATTAAGATCCTGGTTTATTTATGCCTCCTTCATGTTTTCAATTGAATCTCTTGTTAAGCAAGGTTCTAATAATATGATTTATCACAATAAACAGCAGGGCTCCTGCTTTAATTGATTTGTCTTTTATTTTCCACATAAAAATCCCACTGTTTCTGGGTATTTGGTATCAGCCTTTTCTGCACTTTTCAACCCCCTGATCTTTGTTAGGTGATAGATTCTACAGGGACTAGATTTTCGTGTGTGTGTGTGTGTGTGTGTGTGTGTGTGTGTGTGTGTGTGTGTGTAGAGAGAGAGAGAGAGTATTGTGTGTCTGTGTCTTAAATCACTCATTTTCTCATTGCTAAGTGCTGATTATGATCACCCCTTGCATTTACTGAAATTAGCATGAGCTTCAAACCATTAGCTACAAAGAAGAGGTTTGGGGAAAAGGCCCCTGCTGCTCTCTGAATGAAGCAGTTGATGTAGTGTTAAGAGGTTTTGATCTGACTTTCATTTCCTGGCTTTAATGTATTCTTAACTGTCACACACTGAATGGTCTACCTTAAAAAGAAGTGTATCTGTGGCAGCACCGTTCTATCCCGTCTCTAAAATGGATCATTTCATTTCACTCATGCTCAGAGTCTGGAATTTCAACTGTACTCATCTCAGTGACTTCGATGTAAACCGCTCTGTGCGAGGCTCCAGCTTCCCCATCAATGGACTGGCTCTACGAGTCTGTAGCAGTCATTCTTCATAAATTCCTATCTTATTTATTTTTCCTTTGATTTCCTTTTATTAATATTTGCCATTAAAATGTGAAAGTAGTTTTACAAATATAAAAAGTATGCTAAAATCTTGGTCCTATTAATATTAACATGATCATTTGTTGATGAGCCCAATGTTAGAACGTGTTTTCTCTTAATTTATTTTAAATTTCATTTTACATTCCAACTACAGTTCTCTCAACCAGTCCTCCTCCTGTGCCCTCATCTCCTCCCCAGCCCACCTTCAATCCACTGCTCCCAAAGGGTAAGGGCTTCCATGGGGCATCAACAGAGCCTATCCCATTAGGCTGAGGCAGGACCAAGCCCTTCCGCCTCTGCATTAAAGCTGAGCATGGCATCCCACCATAGGGAAAGGACTCTGACAAGCCAGCTCGTGCACCAGTGATAGATCCTGGTCCTATTGCCAGGGGGCCTTCAGAAAGACCACTGTCTCCTCGCAAATGGAGGGCCTAGCTCAATCCCATGGAGTCCTCACAGCAGTCTGTCCAGAGTTCATGAGTTTCCATGAGCTTGGTTCAGCTGTCTCTGTAGATTTCCACTTAAGGACCTTGACATCCCCTGCTCATGTATTCCCTCCTCCCTCTCTTCGACTGGATTTCCAGAGCTCTGCCTGATGCTTAGATGTGGATCTCTGCATCTGGTTCCATCAATTACTCTCTGCATCCGGTTCCATCAGTTACTGGATGAAGGCTCTCTCTCTCTCTCTGTCTCTCTGTCTCTCTGTCTCTCTCTCTCTCTCTCTCTCTCTCTCTCTCTCTCTGAGATGTAGTCTGCCTGCATGCCTCCATGATCTCTGCCATGATGACAATGGACTTAACCCTCTGAAACTGTAAGCCAGCCTCAGTTAAGTGCTTTCTTCTCGATGTCCCTTCACAGCAACCGAACACATACGAAGACACATGGCTATTGTCCAGCTGTTCTCCCTGAACTGAGCAACTTTCCCAAGTCCAGCAGCAGGTTCCTGATTGGCAGCCCCAAAAGCCTGCTCTGGCCCTTCATCTTCCTCCTGGTGTCAGGTGCTTCCTTCCTGAGCCTCTGTGACAATGCTGCCCCTCTCTGCCTGTGGCCTCTTTGGGATCCTCCAGGGCCCCAGGCTGCTCACCCTGCCCCCTGGCTTTGCTGTCTTGCCTCAGCTTCTCTCTGGTTAACTCTCTTCCTTTCATGTCTTTGCTGCTCCCTCACCCACCGCCCCCATTCTCTCTTTCCCCACCTAATCACAGCTGTGCTTCCAACAGAGATTGGCTGTGGTCATTAACCATTCATAACCAACCCCATTTAAATGAAAACACACATTATAAACAATATTTGGGAATCCGGGCATCATTCTTTACAAACTGTTTCCTACTGGTAAGGGGTGCTGTCAAGGGATCCTAAGAAGATGTAGAAATCCTGGCTGCAAGGCTGCCTTGTCCCAGCTGTTTTGAATGTTGGATCACCTGGGTCTCTGCTTTAGGGGGTCTGGCTTGATCAAACCATGTTAGTTTGGAAGGAATCCACAGCTTTTTATTTTCTGTGGAAACAAAAATATAAATTCCCCCCCCCCAGTAATTTAGACTTAAATTTGGAAGTCAAAGCATTTTTAAAATATACAAATTGGATTAATTCAGCATCATTGATAACCAAGTATATTGTAGCAATTATTCCTTCCCTAGCAACTGAGCAATTCAAGACAACACAATATCATATAGTATCCATACTTTTTGTGTATTTTCCATTTTTACATGGCTTTATTATTACTCTATTTCTTGTACTTTTATTTATTTATTTGAGATTTTGTTTTTCTGTGTAATTTTTGCCTGTCCTGGAATTAACTCTGTATATCAGGTTCACTTTGAAATCACAGAGATCTGCCTCTGAGTGTTGGAATTAAAGGCGTGTGCCACTACACTCAGCTACTCTCTTTCTATTTTTTTTTAAACCACTTTATCCTGTTTCTTTTTCTCTCCCAAGCCTACCAATAATTTAAAACACAATGTAAACCTTTAGATTTTTTTGTTTTGTTTTGTTTTTTGGTTTTTTTTCTGAATCTGTCTTCCCCCTCCCCCCCACAAGTCTTTTATCTGGTAAACAACATTGCTGAAATGAAAGCCACAGCTGTATTAGCCACCATCTATCTATCAAACATGGCGGGGATACACTTACGGCCAGAACTGAGAGCTGAGAGATGTGGTCATTGCCAGCTCTCCTACACACATTAAGTTGTTAACAGAGTTCTTTAAAAACTTTGCAGTTTTTTGCCACTATGGTGAGTCGGGAAATCTCCCTTAAAGGAGCCGCACAAATCTCTGCATGTCTCTAGCAAAACAGAGCCCAACACAGAAAAATGCTGCTACCAAGAGGCCTTGCTTGTCTCTATTATTTTGTTTAAGCTTTTGTCAAGTTTTAAATGGAAGTTCTTAGTATCCACGTTGCAGGCACCATTTTGTTATGAGAAGTTTTCCCGCCAGCCTGGTCCCACAGCTGTGTCAGCCCCAAATAACACACAGAGACACTGTATTAGATATAAAGCTGTTGGCTTGTTACTAGCATTTCTTATTGGCTAGCTCTGACTTAAATATTAACCCATTTCTATCAATCTACATATTTCCACGTGGTCTATCTTACTGGAGAAAGGGTACGGACCTTTTTCTCCTCTTGGTCCTACATTTTGACTCTCTTCCTACCTTTCTTGGAATCCTCCTTATCTCCTAGCCCCTCCTATCTTGCTTTCCTATTGGCCAACAGTGCTTTATTCATTAACCAATAAGAGAAACATATTTACAGAATGACATCTCCCATCAAGGAACAATCTTTTTTATCCCAGTTCCCTCTCCCTCCCATTCTCCCATTCCCCCCTCCGACCCCCCAACCCATCCCTCTTCTGCTCCATAGAAAGGGTGAGGTCTTCTATGGTGGGGCATCGATGTCTGTCATATCGTTTGGGGAAGGCCCAGGCCCTCCTCCATGTGTCTCGGCTGAGAGAGTATCCCTCTATGTGGAATGGGCTCCCAAAGTCCATTCGTACACTAGGAATGAATACTAATCTATTATAAGAGGTCCCCTAGACTTCCCAGTCCTCCTAACTGACACCCACCCCATGTGCAGGGAATCTGGGTTTGTCCTATGCTGGTTTCCATAGCTTATTAATTTTAAACATATTATTTATAAGGGTATAAATAAAGAAAGCTAGACTTCTGAAATATCACTGACTTCTACTTTATTTTTTTTAACTAGCATTCAAAGCAGCCGCTTTCCTTACGGCATTTTGTTACATTCTAAGTTTCGGTAGACTGTTCCCCACCCAGCTCCCTCTGTCTCCCCTGTCCCCATCCCTGTTTATCCTTTCCATCTTCAACATTCTCCCCTTCTGTTCCATGTAATGTATGTTCTATTACCCTCACAAATTGTTTCATTAACCAGCCCCCATTTTCATGGTTCCCTTTCTGGTTTCCTGACCTCTACATACCCTCTCCCACATAAGTACCTGTAAATAAAAAAATAAAAGACAGGATTTGCATATGAGAGAACATATGTTACCTCACCTAATATTTTCTATTTCTACCCATTTTTCTTCAAGTTTCATTTCTCTTTATGGCTGAATGAAATTGTGTGTATGTACCACATTGTTCTTTATACACCCACCTGCTGAACATCCTTAACTTCTAATGCTATCAGTTAAATCATTTCCATTGTCTTCCCCTTCCTGGATTTAACTTTTTAAAGTTGTGTTGTCTTCCCTGTTTAAAGGCATTTTCTGTCAAGCCCAAGGACCAGACCTCAAACACTTCTACTCACATATGTTGTGGAAGAAGAGACCCAAGTCATACAAGTCATGCAATCTGTCTTCTGACCTCCACAGGCACACACACACACACACACACACACACACACACACACACAGAGAGAGAGAGAGAGAGAGAGAGAGAGAGAGAGAGAGAGAATCTTAAAACTTAAAGGAAGACCTTCCTTTCTCTAAATCTTTTATTTCTAGGTAGGACTTAGATGCTCTTTTCTAAGCTTTATGAAACAGGATGTTCTTCAAAGAGATCATGCTGCCACATCCCAGTGTTCAGCCCTGTATAGTGAGTTTGGTGCTTGCCCTGACCTATTTGAACTGTGGTTTTCAGTAGCCACAAAATTTCCCTTTTCTGACCTGACTGAGTCCATTGTCTAGCTGGCACACTATGATAGGTGTAACACAGAGAAAAACACACAAGCATCCTCCAGGGGTAGATGGAAATTGATTTCCAAAGCAGGGATTGATTACACTTCAGGCAATGCATTGATTTAGGTAGAAAAGCAGAGTCAATGAGGCTGGTAAAATGGTTTCTTCTATGTGGTTTCTTCTACAAGCACCGATGCAATTAGGAACTCATTTTAATTGAAAAGGGGCAGAACTCTTGGACATTTTCCTCTGGCCTTTATCACGAATAGGGATGAATACTGAAAACAAGACAAAAGTTCACTTAGAGGAAATGTATTGTGTAGTTAGTAATGCCAGCTCTAGGGGAAAGAAAACATTTTACTATATTCAGTGTTGTGCTGTAACATGCCTGAGCTTTTGAATCACAATAATAAATAGTTTATTCATATGGTGTATTGAAGGCTATCAGGGAGGTATTTCCCTAGCCTCTCCCTCAACTTCTCTTCCATCATAAAGCTTCTACCCCTCATTTGAAAAATCAGATTTATCAGGGAGAAAGTTATCTCTTCTGGGTTTAAACACATTACTATTTGAATCATAGCTTGAACGTAAAACGCTGCTGTCCTACTTCTCAGGTGTTAAATACCAGGGATGCTATCTCTATATTCTGATTAATTGAGCCTAGGAAGGACACAATAATTTGCATTTTAATGCTTCATCACTAAGTCTGGTATATGGATTAATATTCTGATAAATACCCTTCTAACTATGTATAGTACGCAGAAACAAGGCATTGATTATTAAATGGCTTCAGTCTACTTGGTACTACTTTCCCCCTACAATGTGTTGGGGTTTTAAAAGAAATTCAGGAGGGCCATGCAAGAATAGTGCCTGCAATCTAGAATGGCAGTCTTAAAAGACAGCTAACAGTCCAAGTAGACTGGGCCATCAGAAGTTAGCGAGTGCACTGGGTATGTGTGGCTAGCAGCGGGACACCGGTGATGTGCACCAGGAGTCAAACTGGTGTCCCTTTCGGGGCCATGTAAGAACAAAGCTTTCCTTTCCTTTTGCACCCCTGGGCATACCAGCCATCCCCCATCCCCCATAAACAGACACCCAATGAACCCTGCCTTCTAGCAGCCATACCCTTGGGAAATTCCCTACCTGTGTGTGGAATTTGGACATGGTGGCTTATTTCTAATGCATAAAACATCAACAGCAGGCATTATGGACTAGGTTATAAAGGGTCTTTCACTTCACACACTAAGGAAGTAAGTCGCCATTTTGAGTTACCTTATTTAGGTATCTGTGACTGGAAAGTGAAGACTGTCTCCAGCTAGTAAGAACCCAGGCTCTGGGGACACTAGATCTCAATGAACAAAACTCTGCCACAACCACCTGAGTGAGCTTGCCAGTGGGTCTTTACCTGGATGAATGTGTAGAGATCACAGCTTCATCATACACCTTGGTTGCAAGCCTTGTGCGGTGCAATCTTCACCAGAAGCACCAGCTAAGCTGTGGCCTTTTCTGTGCCCCCACAACAATGTGAGACAATAAAGAGTGCAGTTTTAAGCCACTGACTTTTGGAACGGTTTAGTAGGCAATGATAGATAACTACAGATCTGGGGGATGAGGAACCTGAAGAACAATGTAAACAAGGAAAGATGAGGCTGACACTGCCCCTTGGTTCCATCCCGGGACAGACAGTCCTTCCTGCAATGGCTGCTTCTGTCCACATTCCTCTGCTCACACCGAAGGGTTGCCTTCAGGGTGAACTGCCAAGCCTGGCTGTTTCTTCCATTAAATCTCCGTGACTATCAGCATCACCACCTCCTCCACTCTCGTGCCTGTCTTCTCTAAAACTTGCTGCTGACAAAATGGCCATCGCCAACAGTGGCGGTGTTTTATTTATTATTTATTTATTTATAAATGCAAGTTGCTGGGCAGCAGCAGTCATTAGAATAAAAAAATTAAACTATATAACATTTCTAGGATTCAAAATTGCACAGCCGCTTTGGAAAATGCCATGACAATTTCACATACATTGCAATGAAGTGCGGATATAACATATGAACCAGTTGTACTTCTAGTTTCCGAGACAAACTAACATTTAAGTGAGACTTACATTCACTATCTATAGTGCTTATGTTCAAAGAGTTCAAAACTAGAAACAATCCAAATATTCATTAACGGGTGAGGGAATGCTTGAATTGTGGTGTATCTATGCAATAAACATTATTCTGCAATGAAAAGGAACGAAGTACTGATATACGTAGCATGATGAATCCTAACAGAAGCATTACTCTAAGCAATAGAAGGCAAACAAAGTCCCACCTTTGTAAAATTCTAGAAAAGACCATACTACAGTGGTAATGGCTGTGCTATCCATCTGTCATAGTTTGAACTAGGAAACTGACTACAGAAAGACATGGGGGGAATTTAGAAAAATGTAAATGCCTTCAGTCATGATTGTGGTGGTGGATGTGTGGCTATACATCTGTGAAGATTCACTGAACTTAAACCGAGTTCATATGTAGCATTACATACGTAATATGTAGCACAATACACGTAGCATATATATTACAGAAAGAATTGAAGTGATTCAAAATCATGCCTTTTCCCATTAAAGTTGTTCAAGTCTGATAATTAAATGTAAGAACATAAAGCATTGGGACTGGGGAGATGGATCAGCAGTTAAAAGAACACACTGCTTTTCCAGAGGACTGGGAGTCAGTTCTCAGCATCCACGTGGCAGTTCACAACCATCTGTAACTGAAGTTCCAGGAGATCTGGGGACTTTCTGTGGCCTCCTTAAACACCAAGTACACATGCATTACACATTATACACGCAGGCAAAACACTTATACACATCAAACAAAATGCATATATGTTAAATGTTCCCATCAACACCGGAGGCAGATGGGAGAGCTATCGCTGACGTACCCTGCCCTCTATGAGCTGCAGCACTCAGAAGAGCGTCCAGTCCCTAACACCTCTCCTGGCTAACACAGTACAGCTGAGAGAACATGAAAGCAGGAGAACTGGCCCCGCCCCTTGCTCATGACTGCAAGGGGTGAACTAGCCAGGGCAATGCTGGAGAGCTCACCCTGGTGGCAAACACAGGGAGAGCTGGCGGGCTGACCAACACTGCAACCACCCAAGCTCAGAACCAGGGTTGGCCCACACCAACATCCACCCCATCTGTGATACCCTGGGGCACAAGGGTATTAGTTGAGGAATTAGTCCTGCAAACCCAGACCTTCAAGTTCTTCATGACACCGGGCAGCAACAGCAAGTCCAGCCTCGATGGATTCTTTGGGATGAACACCTACATGTAAACATATATGGATAAAGGGGTTTAATGCGTTATTCGATGTGTCACACTGCAGATTCCACGACAAGATACTTTCTTTTCTCTCCCTTTCTTCTCTTAAATTTTATTTTCTTTTATTTTTACAATGGGAGGGAGACGGCTGAGATTGGGAAACATGATGGATGCGGAGACATGATCTGAAAGGTACCAAGAATAAATAGAAAGAAATGTATATTTTAAAAAGGATATGCCATGCAGGGGTTAGAGACACATCAGTTGATACTGTGTATACTGTGAGCCAGCCAGGTAGCAGGCTGTATTATCCTGTTTTCTTCTTTGCTGTAATGTATTGTAATGAAATATCAGACTGGCAACATCATTAAAAATTATTATTTTTAAAGTTCACAGTTTTGGAGACTCCAATTCTAAGCAATATGGTGTGCATTCTGGTTCTAGAGAGGGACTCTAGCTGTACCACCTCATAGTAGCTGGCATCATGGAGAGAGAGACAGAGACAAAGAGAATGTCAAACAGAAGGTCATTGGACATTTGAGCATATTTAGGGATCAAGACATCAACACTTTCATTACAAAACAATTAGTGAATATGGTTTATTGGACATAAAGTTTTATTTGCACAGCCATACATTAAAGAATGTACACTTGTGTAAAAACACTTGAATATTTACAAAACGGCCACTCACCAAGAGGCACAAAGAAGTATCAGGGCTGCTATTGTGACTGCTGCTTTCTTGTGATAGCCTTTTCCTAAGAACTACCTGAGAGTGATGCCTCCCCCAACTCCCTATAAATCTGTGAGGCTCCACATCACAAGGGTCCTGTCCCATCTCCCCACATCAGCACACTGAAGATGAAACTCCCAACACAGAACCCATGCAGAACGTGCAAACGATATCTGAACCATAACACAGGAGCTCTCCAAACTATTTCCAGCAGAGACAAAAGGGTAAGTAAACCAGAGCTCCTGTCCCCTCAGCAGTTGTTTAAGATTTATATAGAGGGGAGAGCGGGAAACACAGTGTATCCCTGACTGTTTTATAAACAGGAGACCAGTGTTATCCAGCTTTATTATCACTTGAAATGTCTTTTTTTTTTTCTTCAGGTATTGATACGTGAATTCTTTTTTTTTTCTTCTTCTTCTTTTTATGATAATGCTTTTTATTTTAATTTGAAACAAGCTTGTTTCTCTCGCCCTCCCCTCCTCCCCTATTCCCCTCCCAACCCCCATCCCATCCCCTTTCTGCTCCCCAGGGAGGGTGAGGCCTTTCGTGGGGATCTTCAAAGTCTGTCATATCATTTGGAGCAGGGCCCAGGCCCTCCCCCATGTGTCTAGGCTGAGAGAGCATCCCTCCATGTGGAATGGGCTCCCAAAGTCCATTAGTACACTAGGAATAAATACTGATTCACTACCAGAGGCCCCACAGACTGTCCAGTCCTCCTAACTGACACCCACATTCAGGGAATCTGGGTCGGGTCCTTCCTATGCTGGTTTCCCAGCTATCAGACTGGAGTCCATGAGCTCCCCCTTGTTCAGGTCAGCTGTTTCTTTGGGTTTCTCCAGCCTCAGGTGCTAGCAATTTTAGGTAGAATGGTTTGTTTCTCCCATGTTGATGGTAATCATGGGGAACCCCAGTAATGTGGTCTCCAACTGCTCAAAGCAGTAGGGTCACCTAAAATCTTCGCGTGTCCTTTCCTTCTCCTTGATTATCTTTCCCAGGGTCCTTGTCTTGTCAGTGAGCATTTTCATTCTAAGCTTCCTAACCCACTACAGCTATGCCAGCTTCAAGTGTGAGGCTCTAGCTGTAGGGAGCAGTATCTTCTCAGAAGGGGAAACCAGCAAGAAGGGCTCCTGCACCAGCGTATGTCTATTAAACCCATTTGTCTTCTTATGGGCCCATGACATTCACCTGCCCAATGCTGGTTGGAAACAAATGCTCCTGAGATTTTTTTTTTTTTTTTTTTTTTTTTTTTTTTTTTTTGGTTCAGGGTTGTAGCGTTGCAGCATGGATGGACCCTCTGTGCTTGTTATTCTTGTTATTTTGTACCATGAGCTAACGCTTGCTCAGCAGGCACCTAGGCCAAGGGAGTCACAAAAGCCCAGGACACATTTCATGTTAGCAGTTCACAAAGATAAAAGGCTTGAGGTGGATATGGGAGGTTAATGTCGACTGTCTAGGCAGCCACCACCCTCCATCTTTGTAAGGGTTTCCTCACAGTTCACTCCATCTCTATGGGACCCCTAATTTAACAGTGTAATCTACACAGAGTTCTTGAATCAGCGGCGGGGCGGTCAAGAAGCTTTTTCATGATTAGGTAAACAGGCCCTTAGTTGAAGATGGACAATACAAGCCACAGCACTATAGTCTCCATCTGGTCAAAGGTTGTTCCTGCTTTCCTAAGACTTCCTGACAGATGGGTGGGACAACCATGCCCCTCTCTTCACCCAAAGAAAAGCCAGGTAGAATCATAGACTTCACAGTGAGGCTCTTTAGAGCACTTTGACTACTTTCATATCTTCTATGTTAATGGCTGCAGAGAAATTATCAATGAGGGGATTTGGGGTTTTGTTATTTTTGGTTTTGGCTGGAAAGGGGGTGTGGTAGTATTGTCACATCTTCTTTTCATGTTCCATCTCTCCTGTATATTAAGTTCCATCGCAAATACTTCTTATGTGGTGACAGAAATTGACTGACATGAATGACATCTAAAAAAATAAAAATGAGGAAGTGGGGCTTTTTAATTTGACTGCGTAGGATCACTAAATTTGACACACATGGGAGAATAATTGGGAAGAAAGTCACCATTAAACATAACCAATATGACCCCGTGCCATTTGCAGAGAAACCTGACTGGCTATTTCACAGCATGTGCTCATTTACATGGTCTTGTATGAGTTCTTAAGATCTTCAAAGACAAGACTTGAGATTGATTCTTTGGGGGCTATTTTCTGTTCTGTGGAGAGTGTTTGTTACTGCCAGGGGCAGGTATGTGCATGAATTGTCTTACCCATGTCAAGGCCAATTACAGCAGCGTAGAATCAGCTTGGCAGTAGCAGACTGATAAGCACAAATTTCAAAATGACACAAATGAGATCGAGTCAGGCTAGAACCAGAAACGGCAGGGCCACAGGGAATATTAATGCCTGCTGGGGATGAGGGGAGGAAACGGCATGTGGCACTTGTCACTAGCACTGTGACTCCAGAATCCTCCACAATCCGTTTGTGTGGGTTTGTATATCTTCAGATGTGTAATGGGCAGCTTGCAGGCAGCTGTCACCCAGGGTTAGGGGTCCAGGCACTTGTGCCCTTCTACTCTCCTCTGACTTCCCTCAGACACTGGAAGTCAAAAACAGCTTTTACTTTGAAAGCTTTGAAAAGTCCCCTTATTTTACAGCTTATACGTGGTAAAACTTGCTTATTATCTGCTCCATAACTTCCGAATCTTCCAACTTCTTGGCAACATTTATGTGAAGATGGGGTTGTGTGTAGGTCTAGAGCTTATATTAGTATTCTTTTATTCATTGTCAAACAACAAACACATCCTAACACTCACAGGGGTGCTAGGAACACACAGATGAGCTGCCTATTTTAGAGATTATGCAGTCTTGGGTCTTGATGCTCAGTGTGCTGTGCTGGGGCCCTTGGGTCCAAGGCTACACTCTGGTTTTGCTGGTCGGCATTTCTTTGTGTGGCTGAAGAGTTTCGGGGAATGGCCCTTTGAGGCACTATCTTGACTTGTTGAATGTTTAAGTAGAGCAGCACAAGACACAGCCTCCTGCTGAGTGATATAGCCTGGGGAAAGAAAAAAGAGAAATTTCAAAGTCAGTATTTTTCTTTCAAGGGTTTTTTTTTTTTAAATGAATGTTTTGCCTAAATGTGTGTTATGTGTTTCACATGTGTGCCTGCTATTCCCAGAAGCCAGAAGAGAGTGACAGACCTCCTAGAGCTGAAGTTGCAGGTGGTCCTTATTAGCCAATTGGATGGGAACTGAACCTAGGTCTTTTACAAGAACAGCAAGTGCTCTTAACCACTGAACCATCTCTTCAACTCAACAATTTTATAGAACAAAAGTATTCACAGAGATGAACAGAGGTTCTACTTCTGTGATTAGCATGCCCTAGTTATACTCTTTGAGGACAGGGGTGTTTGTTTCTTAGTTTGTACTTTTCTTCAATATACATGAAGATTAATCTTCATTGTCAACCTGAATGACCTTGATAACCTAAAGATTGTTGAAGCACACATTGTGGGTAAGTCTGTGAAGATTTTTCTAGAGAAGATTAACTGGGAGGAGCCTCATCCTGTATGTGGGTGAGTACCCACATTGTCTGTTCTATTCTTCCTGGTTACCAGGATGTGAAAAGCTGTCCTGTATCACTGCTTCCCTGGCATGATGGAATGACACCTCTAGAAACCATGAGCCAAAATAAGTCCTTCCTAATCAGAGTGGTTTCTGTAAGATATTCTGTCATATGAATGCTAAGGGCTAAGAAACATAAGTTACTATAGTCATCAACTAGCATGTCAAGATGTTTGGAAAGATACTTATTATGTAACTTATCTTAATTATCAAAACTTTCTTCAGTCCAGAGAAAGATAATATCTGCTTAAAAAAATAAATATAATTTCTTTCAGTGTTTTTGAAGTATAGTCTTTGCTGTACCCACTCAATTCTCTGAATCCATGTGCTTAAAATATTCTCATTATAATTCAGAACTCTACTCTCTTCAAAGACCTTCTGAAGTAGAAGTCCAGGGAGAAAACATCGAAACTGCATTTTATTTATTAGATTTTTGTGAACATTACTAAATGCCTCTGCAGCTAAGTTTATTGGCTTCTGTGGCATTTGGCTTTGAAAGCAAAGCCACCAGATGGTGCGTCCACCTATTGCAGACAATCTTCAGTAATCACCAAACCCCAGATCCTTGTTTACTGGTTTTATGACCCTGGTAAAGTTATTTAACTCCTCTGGGTTTCGGTTTTCTATCTGAGTTGGGAGGACTGTGCCACAGAGGAGGCTGCGCAATGAGAGACACTAATGTAAGATAAAGGAATTAGTAGCAATGAGGCCTTCCAGCAGGTTGATGCTCATGATGTGTTCGTGTCTTTTGAAACTATGGTTTCGTCTGTGCTTTGTAAAATCTGAGTGGATGTGGTAGAAAGGGAGAAAGAGCAAAGTATGAGCAGATGGAAGCCATGTCTCTGGGAAGTCACCTCTTGACTGAAGTCCTCATTGACAGTGGCTGGCTGAATGAATTACATAATTTGTGAGGGATTCTGGTTCTGTAACTATATTGTACATAATGCTTGTGGCAGGATATATGGGCTATGCCAAGTGCTCAAACGTGTAGTTACTATTGTTGGGAGTAAACTATCTTTAATCTTACATAAACAGTAAGGAGGGGAGTCATTGCTTGAGCTTGTGTTGGCTTTCCAAATCCAGTGTATTGATCTATTAGATGAAGTTCATATAAATCTCAGAGAGTTGTTAACATTTTATAAGAATCCATACTCTAATTTCTTTAAACCCTCTTAATTCACCTATAAAACTTCACTGTCTATTGAAGGGATAATCATTTTTTAACTTGGCTAGCCAACCATGTTGAAAAAATAGGTCGGTAGAGGCCATTCTTCTTGAATTATTTATCTGGAGATGTGACTTCTGGCTGTAATGAATAAGTAGCTTGCTGATATGCCTGGTTCTGGTAAGGTAGTTAAACTCACCCAACTGCTGCTGGAACCCAAGGCTGTGAATGTAGTGGCTCTGCAGAGCCTTCCACTGTGGCCTGGAGTCATAAATCCTCATGATGCTGTAGAAATAGCGCCGCTGCCCTTGATTTAGGTCCTATGAGAACAAAGAGGTGACTCTGATAAGCCCCTATGCAATGAAAAGTGTGACATGTTCAAAACTAGTATCCACAGGAATAAGATGCTTCTCTTAGGGTGTCACAGATTTTTAAGGCATACAGGACATGAATAATCAGGAAATTTCTCTTCACCATCTGTGTAAACAATCTTCTCCTTGTTTGGATGATGATGAAAACAGGGAAGAAAAAGGTTTTAGGTTCTGTAAATCATAATTTTATGCCGGGGGAGTTATAAACGCTTCCAGGATATTAGGAGAAAAATAGGCTGCGGGAATCTACACAGTGCCTGACAGATGAAGGCTTCCAGATAGCTGAGATGTTCAGTGGAAAGTTCACAGTAAGGAACTGAGATAGATGATCAATTGGGCAATGTGCTAAGAGATCAACCTTGGCGGTAAAGAGGACTATGGAAACAGAGGAATCAGTCATGATGGTACACACAAGCACTTAGGAGGCAGGGATCAAAGGAGCACTTCAGGTTCCAGACCAGCCTTGTCTATCAGCAAGGTCCATGCCGGCAGGGCTACATAGGGGCATCCTGTTTCAAAGAGAAAGATAAGGAGGGGGCAGCAGAAAGATCAGAAGTTCAAAGTCATCCTTATGAGACCCTGTCTCAAAAGTAAGTGGGGACACTGTGACAATGGCATCAACATTCTAGAAAGTCAAGTTAAAGTAAGTGTGTACTGGATACAAAAATACCCAAAAGACAGAAATTTCAAAGCCAGTTGAAAACCACGTGGAGAAACTGCCCTTACACTATTACATATAAACATAGGTTAAGGCAACTTATTTCTTAGACATTTTGTGAGAGACTGAAATCTGAAAGCTGTGGGACAAATTGTTTTTAAGTCTAGAGCCTTTATATTTGATATTGAAAGTAAACCCAGAGTAAAAGCAGCAAGGCCAAGAGCCTCACAATATAAAGCGTCAATTCACTCTCAGTTTCTGTATTATGTATGCTTAGGGATAATACATTTGAAGAAGAGAAGGGATTTCATTCCTGAATAACTAATTACGCCTTTCACATGATTACAGACAAGATAATAGGACAATTGCTAGCCCACTCCAATAGCAAAGCTCCCCAGTACAATGGAAATTTCCCTTACATCAGATAAAAATCTTGAAAATTATAGTTTTTATTTTATCACCTGTGTAAAACTTTAAGCATCCTAAATGAGAAGTCAGTAGAAGGTTACTTTTCTCACATTCTTATATTGTCCCCTATCTTTCTTGGAAGAGATGGAAGAAAAATGAACTTGTTATAAAAAGTTCTACGTGAGTGGCTATAATTAGCTTGGTGGGAAAGAAGCTAACTGCTCAAGCAGGAAGCCACTATGTTGATGCTGCCAATTAAGTGAGTGCCCATGGTGTTGGGTCAACCATGCAAGGAGAAGACCACTTCTCAGACTCTGGCCAATGTGGGTGTTTAAGGTTGGCCTATTCCAAAATTACTTCTTCAGCAGGCACTTACTGTGGGTCAAACAGCAGCCACCTCCCACACACACAGTAGAAAAATTTCTCAACCCTCCAAAGAAACAAGAAAAGCCCTTCCTTCTTCAACAAGATGTCGCACCTTCAGTAATGTATTGTCAGCAGCAGAGGCAGGGACTTGAATGCGAGGTATTTGTGGAACATTCTGGAGCTTGTACTGCCTTTTCAAGTTTCTCCCCATTTTTGTTTGTCTTGTACCTCCAAGGAATAACAAACACAGATCAGTTTTTATTTTGTTTAACCAGCTTTGGGGATGGAACTAAGACAGTAAGCAAATAAGTAAATCATTTTTTATTTCCCAAAGAAGAATATTTTCTTTTGTTTCCAAGTAGTAGATGTCATTAGTCTACTAGTTCCCTGTCCTTTCCTATCCTCGCTCCTTGTTATGGAAGGAATCATCCAGGACCCTTGTCTTCCTGCTTCACTTGTCCAGAGCGGGTATCTTGTAGAAGTATTCCAGTCTATAGAAGTTACTTCTTTACAATCTTCAATGGTGCTATAATCTCATCTGGCTCTAAAAGTAATGTCTATGTCTTTGGGAGTTTTGGGAAAAAAATAAAATTGGAGAAGAAAATAAGATTATCCGTCCTTAAATATTGTTGGCATTTGATTAGTTTCCATTTATTTATTTATTTAGTAAATAAATACTGTATTCGATTTTAGGAAAAGGTGATCATGATATAGATATGTTATGAACCTTCCTAGGTCATCAAATGTTCCCTAAAATACAACTGCTATCAAACACAAAATGTATCTGTTTCTTGCGTATTTACATTTGTGGTTTTATACTACTATGTTACAAAATAAACTATAACTCCATCATGTTTCTGTCCCCTGCTTGACAAAGGACAGAACGAAGGACTTCCCTGCAGTGACAACCTCTCCTTTCTCAGTGCATTGGGGTTTAGAATCTAAGGTTTATCCAACAAGGAAAACCGAACAGTTGGAGAAGACAGGGTGTATTGGTTAGGGTTGCAGAGGCAAATAGAAACCATGAGCATTTTCCTCTCTGCTCATTCCTCAACAGATGAAAGAAATAAAGAACACAACAAATCAAGTATAGACCCTTTACATATGGCAGACCATTATCAGTACCTCTATCACTGGCTAACTAGAGAAGAGAACCTGGAATAGTGACCACACAGCTTTAGAACCAAGAGATCTGAGTTCTTTCCCTTGGTAGCCTCCCTCCCATCATCTTCATGATGGTAGTCATAATGGCGCATCGTTGTTTCTTTGATTCACTGAGGTCATGAACATAGAGCTCTCAGTTTGTGCCTGGGTCTCCTCTTTCCACCTTCCCCTAGTGAACACTCATGCACTGGTGCATCACACATACATTCTCAAAAATACTTCAATAACCAGGTGTAGTGGTACACACCTTTAATCCCAGCCCTTGGGAGGCAGAGGCAAACAGGTCTCTGTGAGTTTCAGGTCAGGCTGGGTTTTCCGTAGAGAATTCCAGGACTATATAGAGAGACTCTGCTTCAAAACAACAAAGATCTCAATACATATGGGAATCCCGATTGGCTCAGATATGAGATCTAGCCATGGGGATATTCTATAGCTAAAATTTATTATAGAAACCCCAGTCAGAATCTCTTTGTGTTCTGTTTCCATGATAAAAGCTCATAAATGAAACTATGAATATTTTATTTAGCACTGTTTTTCTCTAGTGAGCACCCGGGGATCTGTCCTAATTAAGGCATACTCTTTGCATATTCTCTCTGATTGAAACCTCCACTCTTTCCTGCACTCAAGTCATTTCAATATCCCTCCTCCCATTTTCCAGGTCTGCAGAGCAAAGAATAGATATTCTCCAAAGCTACAATGAATCTTTCTGTCTTCAAATAGTGCAAGGAAATGACTGATAGTGTTTCTTGTGACAATGGCTCATGTATGCATCTTCTTGGGCTATTGCTGAAGAAATCCATCTTATCCTTTCAAGTGGTGTCTACACAGGAGAAAGTTGGATAAAATGACTGGTGAATGCATGGAGAAAACAACCTACAAATTAAATGAAATCTGAAACCAAAAGACAGATTTGCTTAAAAGGAACTTACCTTATATTGAAGTTCCCTGTTTTAAGTGCTATCATCCATACCCAAGGCAATTTTCTTGCAGTGGTCTCTAGTCATACAGCAGTAGCAGAAACTCAGTATGTTGATAAACTAATATCCAAGCAACACCAGGAGATGAAACAAAGAACTGTGGAAACTTGGCTGCATGCTTTCCTGTTTCTGGGTGAGGGTTGTGTTGCTGTTGTTGTTCCAATGAAGGCTCAACTTTTAAACCTGTGATGTCTGCATTGTATGCAGGCATAGCAGAAAAATTAATGGAGATAGATACTAAGGATTAAAGGTAAAGAGATTAATTAATGAAATGGGCCACTCTGTGCATGCTCCCCGAATTTGGAGTAAAAAAAAAATCCATTCCCTTTGCTGAGAATGGCATGAATTTAACTCTGATAACCTGTGGGATCAAATCATAATCCAAGACAGTGCACTTTATTTTTCTTGGGGGAGTAAGGTATTCTCTATACTCATGTTCATTAGAAGTGACATAAGTGGCAAAAGATATTGCCCACACTAAGCTACCTTTCTCTGTGATGGCATTATCATTTCTCAAGAATCCTTTTTTGGGGACTATGTGAGGGTGTGCTAAAATGGGAGATTAGAAGCAGTTTCTATGTGATGCCAGGATTGAGCAAAGTCAGATGAAAAAGGGAGGGATGTTCCACAAAGAGAGAAAAAAATAGAAAGGCATGAGAAAGTACAAAGGAATTCAGAGACAGCTGAATAGCCTGGAGAAACACAAGGGCTAAGCATCAAAAAGCGAGGAGTCAATCCATCAGGCTCTCCAGTGGAAGAAAGAGAGCCAAAGACATATCCATAATGTAAGCCAGGCAAGCATGGGGCTGGTGAGAGGGCTCACTGGATAAAGATGCTTGCTGCTAAGTCTGACCACCTGTGTTTGATACTCAGGCCCACACTACAGAGAACTAACTTTCAGACGTTTTTCTCCTAACCTACACACACACACACACACACACACACACACACGTTCATGTACATACCTCTCCATACATGTATGAAGACAGTCAGTCCTACACACAGAACAAGTTTACAGTTCTCACAAGTCCTAAATCTACGTGGGGATTTGGCATGACAGACTTGTGTGCCATGGGTCAGAAGTCCATTGTGGCACTCTCCGCACTCTGGGGCTATTCCCAAACCATCAGGATAGGGGTCATATTGCTTAAGACTGAGCAACTAAGGAGGCCTAAACACATTCAGGTGACTGCATGAGTCAATGATGGATCCTGTGAGAACTTTATACAGATAAGATTAGGATGCTGCTGGAGGCTCAGACTGTGGAGGCTGGTGGCCCTACTTTCTTTGTCTAGAAATAGGTAACTCCACGGAGAATGACAGCCCCGAGCTGGAAGTCAACAAGGCTCAGGGACTGCATAGTTTCCCCTTTGCCATGCAGTTCTCAGGTCCCATGGACATTACTGTGTTCTAGCATGTTTAATACCAAGCAAGACTGAGCTCTTTAGCAACAGGTCTCAGTGCTTCATCACCTTTCCCACACTCCAATATCCTCAGGAGACACCCCTTTCTCTTAGACATTAGCAATCCAAAGATGTACATACTGGGGAATCCCGAGTGAGAATCTGCCTGGTCCACCGGCTGCTAAGCTACCCATGGTCAGAAGCAGCTCATGGTGCACAAAGAAATGGTTAAATCCTCAACCATGCCAGGCTTGGCACCAGTTCAACAGAATAAGCTCTTCGTTAGTGCTGCTGTTTGCTTTTCTCTTGGTGGTTTAATAGTTGGTTTTAAGTTTATTTCTATCTGATTTTGCCTGGTGTTACTGTTTTTATGACAATTTATTACCTTCATTTTGAATGGTACTGGATTTTGGGCCCTCAAGTGAAGACTGCTCACTAAAGAGACTACAAAACCAGAAAATAATTCATCCCAATTGATGCATAAATCCCAACACAAGAACCATGAAAAATCAAGGCAAAAATTATTCTTCTAAAAGATCATAATTAAAAAATACAAAGACACTGGAATCCGTGAAACACTGGGTACAGATTCAGAATTTATATTAAAAAAAAAGAAAACATCAGCGACTGCAAAGTGGATGCAAACAATCAGATTATTGAAGCAAGAAAATCAATTCAGGACCCAGAGAAGAAAGGAGAAACATAGATGGGAATTGGCACCATGGATGAAAAACTTGATACTGTGAGTAAGGAAAGGAAAATGAAATTTAGCCAAGAAGCAATAGAAAAGTTGGAAATGCATTCCACCCAGGTCAGACTAGCTAAGATTGAGGACACAAATGGCAAATGCTATTGAGAATATAAGGAAAGGAAGCCTCCTGCATTGTTGGTGGGATTCACCAGAGGCACAGCCTCTGTGGAAATCAGTGTGGTGGTTTCTAAATGTCTAGACAGAGATATAATGTGTAACCCAGCTACAGCACTCCTGGACATAAGCCAAAGGACCCTACTTCTATTTCAGAGCTAGGTGCTCATCCATGTTTACCCTGTTCTGTTCACAATAGCAAAGACATGGAAGCAGCCTAGCTGTCCACCTTCTGATGATTGGCTAATGTGTAGCCAATGTTAGTTATGTCTCTGCTGCTGAGATAGAGGTCTCTGACAAGAGCAACTTCAGGAAGAAAGAGTTCCAGAAGGATAAATTCCATCAAGGCGGAGAAGGCACCACAACAGACTGGGAAGGCATAACAGCAGGAGCAAATGTCTGGCTAATCACATTTCTCACACAGGAGTCAGGAAGAGCATGAAGAGGAGCAAGACTATAAACGTTCAAAGCTGTCTCCCAGTGACACATCTCCTCCAGCAAGGTTTCACTTCTTAAAAGTCCCATATATATCCCAAACAGCACCACCAACTGGGGATCAGGTGTCCAAACAATGAGGCTACGGGGATGTTTCTCATACACATCACCACAGCATCTATACATGGTGGAACTCTATTTGGCTATAAAGAAGATGAGATTAGGTAATTTGCAGGATGGAACTGGAAAGTAGTATGCTGAGAGAAGTAACTCAGACCCAGAAAAAAGAGCATTGTGTGTTCTAACTCATATGTGAGGTCTAGCATTGAATTTTTAGGGTTGTATTTTTGTTTTGAGTACCTGTAGAAGCTAAGAAACTAGATAGAGACCATTGGTGGGGAGGAGAAGATTGATCTTAAGAGGGGGTGGCAGAACACAGTGGTATGATGGGGAAAGTGGGAATAATGATGGGGAGATAAATTTAAGTGAGGAGAGGGATGGGAGGATAAGGCAGAGGAAGGAGGAAGATAACTAACCCTGAGGGTGATTTATAAAGCTATATGGAAGCCTAGTGTTATATAACCCACCCCACACACACACACTTGGAGCTACCTTACACAGAGACTATTGTGTAAAAATTCCAATGCCAGGTTGATGGGGATTGCCTTTCTGTACATATGTTCTCTTATTGGTTAATGAATAAAGTATTGTTTGGCTAGTGGCCAGGCAGGAAGGATAGGAGGGGCTACAAGACGAGGAGAATCCTGGGAAGTGTAGGCAGAAAGGAGTCATCATGTGGGCTGGGGAAGACAGGATGTGAGTCAAGTGTTCTCCAGTAAGATAAGACTGGAAATACATAAATTAGTATTTATGAATTAATAATTAAGATAGAGCAAGCCAATAAGAATCCCAAGTCACTGGCTAAAGTATTATAATTAATAAACATCTCTGAGTGTTCATTTGGGCCAAGGCAACTATGGAACCAGGCAGGAAATCCCGTAACAAAATGGCATAAGTGTTCCCCAATAAACACCCATTTATCATTTATCTTAGGTCTTATGAAGTCATTACATCCATGTTTTCACCAGGTGTGAGATATCTCCCCTCAAATTATTGTTTGGAGGTGTCCTGAGACCCCTAAAACAGTACAAGGAATTGTCACTGCTGTTGGTTGTTCACAAGAGTGATAAGGGTGATAAGACCTTATTCCTAAAGACATCACATACTTTGGCCATAGGACATGGAGAAGTCAAGCGGGTACTGCCCAGGATCAATAGTCTTACCCACATGAGAACCCCATGAATCACAATAAAGACTGACATGGCAAGATGCCCCAAGGTGCAAGAGCAGCATGAATGTTATGGGAGTAACCAACTGCTTTCTAATTGGAATGGCCTTAAATCCAGGAGGAAACGCATATCTGGTACTGGAAATCTGGCCAAGAACTCATGGCTGGAGAACTCATAGGTCCTAGAGGTGAGTCAACTCCTATTATTTTGTTAAATGAACACAGTATCAAACTGCCTTCTGAATTTGTATCTCTGTACTCAAAGACTAGGGCTGTTCTCAGAATTCATAGGGGAAGCTTTATTGCTCAGTGGGCAGTAGTTAATGCAGAGACTCACAACCTATCAAGGTACAGAGAATAAGTGCCTATAGCATGCTCAGATATAAATGGACATCTGTACTCTCTGTTCCTTAGAAAACAGGATCACCAAGGAACAGGAGTCAGAAAGATTGTAAGAGCCAGTAGACAGAGAGGACAAGTACAAAACAGCATCTTCTAGACATGACAGACAACCCATTCATAAACTTACAGCTAACCCTAAGATAAAACTAGTCAACATTCCAGTATGGAGAGGAGAGGGGCTCACGAGCCCCCACCCTAGCTAAGGAGCTATTGACAATGGATGGAGTCTGGGGTAGGGAGAGTCTGTTTCCTTTAGGGCATGGCCCTTGGTAAGCCTGCTATGCTCCAGCCAATAACCTCACACATAGGAGAATATGCACAACACAAAGACAAGGGGGTTATGAAAGGTCATAAAGGTTGAGAGGAGGCCAGAGTACAGAAGATACATTTCAAAGGAGTTAGAAGGAACAGAGAAAATATGATCAAAATACATTGCAAGCATGTATGACATTCTCAGGGTTAATTAAAAATATATATATATTTAAAAAGAAATGTTGGAAATGCAAACTTCAATGACTTAAATAAAAGTATCACAGTGGAAATCATCATCAGGTACAAGGAAGAATGCCAGAAATGGGGGGAAGGCCAAAGAAGCTCTATATTTATTTATTTTTCTCTTTTTATTTTTTTTGAAGTACTTAAACACTAGTCTTTTATATTGATTACCACAACTTTTATAATTCTGGAATACATTCAGAGACCAAGTCTAAAAATTCATAAGGTAGATGAAGAAGCTCAAGTTAAAACTAAAAGCATAGGAAATACATTTAATAAAATTATAGCAAAAATTATCATTTAAACACAGAGGCATTTATTTTTATACTGTATTTATTCTTTTACATTTCATTTTGCATCCCAACCACAGATCATACTGGAGAAACCTACAGAGACAGCTAAACCAAGCTTGTGGAAACTTATGAACTCTAGACCAATAGCAGTAGAGACCCCAGGCTACTGAACAAAAGGCATTTATAACCCCCAAATACTCATGACCAGAGAAGAACCTTTGTAACAGTCAATATGTCAAAACTGCAAAGCAAATAAACAGTATTAAACATGTGAGGGTAAAATGCCAAGTCATCTCCAAAAGCAGAAATCCAAGAACGAATAAGATCACACTGATGAGATCACTTAGTTCTTAGCTAAGTGTGGAATGCCAGACTGAAAGTTAATGATCGCCAACCAAGATTCATATATTCAGTAAGGTTCTTTTAAAACTAAGGCGAAACAAAGACCTTCCACTATAAGATTGTAGCTCATCCTCTAGGGTTGGGGCCTTTGAGATTTTACCCGGCCATACTGGCGTATCAAGTGCTATGATCAATCTTAAGGTTTTGTTTAAGATTGCAGACATGTGGTTTCCCTGACATTTCTAGAAGACTTCTTGGCTGTCTGGTCCTTGCAATCTTTCCAGGTTGCTCTTCTTTGATGTTCCCGAGCCTAGTAATAGGGGTAGTACTACAGATGTATCAGCGGGAGCTGGACACCCCATGGCAAAATATTTTCTGCATTTTGACCAATTGTAGATTTCTTTAATGATCTCTATCTTCTTCAAAAAGAAGCTTTTTTGATGAATCATGAGAGCAACACATATCTGTGATTATAAGGATAAATATTTAGGATACTTACCAAGTATCATATTTTTAATGTATTTTTCATACATCAGTTTTTGACTGACTCTTATTCTCTTCCAGCTCCCTCCAGCAATATTTACATAGCTAAGATACAGGACCAGCATACATATAGATGAGATGAACAGACAAATGGATTTTTAAAATGTGCATATATTCAATGGAGAATTTTCAGCCATAAAGATGACTAAAATTGTTTCATTTTGCAGGAAAATAGGTGAACCTAGAGATTACGTTAAACAAAATAAGACAGATTTGGGAATGCAAACATCATGTTTTTTCTCATACATAGAATATATGTATGTACAATTCATCTCAGACTTTGAAAGAATAATACTCAACTTTATATGGAAAAACAAAGACCCAGGGTAGCCAAAACAACCCTGTACAATAAAGGAACTTCCGGAGTCATCACCATCCCTTACTTCAAGTGCTATTATAGAGCTATAGTCCTGAAAACAGCTTGGTATTGGTACAAAAATAGACAGGTAGAACAATGGAATCAAATTGATAACCTTGATAATAACTCACACACCTAAGGACACCTGATTTTTTAGAAAGAAGCTAAAATTATACAATGGAAAAAAAGAAAGCATCTTCAACAAATGGTGCTGGCATAACTGGATGCTGCTGTGTAGAAGACTGCAGATAGATTGATATCTCTCATCATGCACAAAAATTAAATCCAAATGGATCAAAGACTGCAACATAAATCCAACCACACTGAACCTCATAGTGGGGGAGGGTATCTTTGAACAAACTGGTACAGGAGACTGCTTCCTGAACATAATACCAGTAGTGCAGGCACTGAGATCGACAATTAATAAATGGGTCCTGAAACTGAGAAGATTATGTAAGGCAAAGGACACAGTCAATAAGACAAAAATGGCAGCCCAAAGAATTGAAAAGGATCTTCACCAACCCCACATCTGACAGAGGGCTGATTTCCAAAATATATAAAGGACTCAAGAAGTCACTAAAACACCAAATAATCCAATTAAAAAGTGGGGTACAGAATTGAATAGAGGATTCTCAATAGAGGAATCCATAATGGCTGAAAAACACTTAAGAAAGTGCTAGGCATCCATAGCCATCAGGCAAATGCAAATGAAAACAACCATCTTGCTCCTGTCAGAATGGCTAAAATCAAAAACACCAAAGACAGCTTATGCTGGAGAGGATATGGAGAAAGGGGAATACTCCCCCACTGTTGGTGGGAGTACAAACTTGTACAGCCAATTTGGAAATCAGTGTGGTGGTTCCTCAGAAAAATATGAATCAGTCTACCTCAAGATCCAGTAATTCCACTCTTAGGCGTATACCCAAAGGATGCACATTCATATAAGGACATCTGTTCAACTATGTTCACAGCAGCATTATTTGTAATAGCCAAAACCTGGAATCAACTTAGATGCCCCTCAACTGAAGAATGGATGAAGAAAATGTGGTATGTTTATACAATGAAGTACTACTCAGTAGAAAAAACAAACAAACAAAAACAAAAAACAAAACAAAACAAAAAACAATAGAATCTTGAAATTTGCAGGCAAAGGATGAAACTAGAATAAACCATCCTGAGTGAGGTAACCCAGTCACAAAAAGACAAAGATGGTATGTACTCACTCATACATGGATTTTTAGACATAGAACAAAGGAGTACCGGCCTACAATACACACCACTAGAGAAGCTAGGAAGTAAGGAGGACTCTAAAAGAGACATACATGGACCCCAGAGAAGGGCAAAGGGACAAGTTCTCCAGAGAAAATTGGGATCATGTGGGGAGGGGAGACAGAATTAAGAGAAAGAGAAGGCAAGAAGAGAAGGAGAGAGGAGGACATGAGGGAGCAGGAAGATTGAGTCAGGGGGAAAATACAGGAGAGCAAGAGAAGAGGTACCATAATAGAGGGAGCCATTCTAGGTCTAAAGAGAAATCTGGCACTAGGGACGTGTTCAGAGATCTACAAGGATGACCCCAACTAACAATCTGAGCAATAGTGGAGAGGCTACCTTTAATGCCCTTCCCATACAATGAGAATGGTGACTACTTTACATGCCATCCTAGAGCCTTCATCTAGTAGCTGATAGAAGCAGAAGCAGACACCCACAGCTAAACACTGAGCCAAACTCCTGGAATCCAATTGCAGAGAGAGAGAAGTGATGAGCAAAGAGGCCAAGACCAGGCTGTAGAAACCCACAGAGACAGCTGACCTGAATAAGGGGGAGCTCATGGATACCAGTTTGATAACTGGGAAACAAGCATAGGACTGACCCAGACCCCCTGAACGTGGTTGTCAGTTTGGAGTCCTGGGCAGTCTATGGGGCCTCTGGTAGTGGACAGTATTTATCCCTAGTGTACGAATGGACTTTGGGAGCCCATTCCCCATAGAGGGATACTCTCTCAGCCTAGACAATGGAGGAGGGCCTGGGCCCTGGTTCCAAATGATGTGGCAGACTTTGAAAATCACCCATGGAAGGCCTCACCCTTCCTGGGGAGCAGAGACAGGGTAGAATAGGGAGTCAGTGGGGGGGGGCGTGCAGGGGAGAAGAGGAGGGAGAGGGAACTGGGACTGATAAGTAGAACAAGATTGTTTCTAATTTAAATTTTAAAAATTTAAAAAGAATACATGGGTGTATATCCACATACATGATAAAGAATTAGAGGTGGGTGGAAGGGAGGACAATGGGAAAGAGTAAAGAAAAACAAATATGCACACTCTCACAGGTGACATGAAAATAAAAAGGGGTCCATTCGCAGGGAGCGATAGCACCGGTGAGAGGCACAGGGTGATGAGAGAGAGGGTAAGGGAGGCAAATGAATGAATTATAACAACAGACATGTATGAAATGCCAAAACTTATTTTATACACCCACTAAAAACCAATTAAAGTTGTCACAAATGAAGTGACGAGCTGAAAAAGCCCTATGAACACAATTTATCTGCAAAGAGAAAGGGTTGAGAGAAAATGAAAGCAGCGATAGCAAAAAGAACACATGGATTGAAAAGTCTTTGGCTGAAGGGAAGAAAAGGCTCAGGGAGATAAGAGCGTTGAATCACACACCTGAAAGATGAAAGCGCTCAACAGACGTAAAGGTTTGCAATTCTCATCAGTAATTTGAATACATTCCTTCTGGAAATAAGCATGGTACAGACAAGATCAGTAAACAGCAGTGGAGAACATGAGGCCTTACACGGCATCTGAGGCCTTGCCTGGTCTTTGCTGGGAGATAAAGAACAGTGTGTGCAAAGCTGAGATTGCCCACTGAGCCATCCCTGGATGCTCTTCTAGAATAGGATGCCTTCCAGAGCACACCGCATCAGCTGATGTTGCACAACCTTGTTCATTCCCTACAGTGTGCTGTAGTGCCCAGTCAGGCAAATACCGAGATCTAGGTGTTTGATAATAAAGATATTTAAGGCAGCAAGTTGTAGAAATACTAGTAGTAGCTGGGATAAAGCAAGGCAATTGGGCTTTCCTATCTATCACACTAGCCATCACTAAGTGGTTCCACTAAAATACCTTGAATATAAAAGATAGCATAGCGTGTTCAGGTTCCATTTGCTTTAATATTCCGGTCCTCATTGCTGATAAGGCTATTGTCACCACTGCTGCTGCCTCTACTGTTGCTGCTACTGACACCGATAATAGAAGAAGTTAGGGTAAGAGTATATAAAACAAAACAAATATCTAGCTGCTTGCCCCAAGATTCCATGCCATGTATCTCCTGGATGCCAGCTTACAAGGAGTAATGGGAAATACATTTGCAGTTTTCCTACTACCATGGGAAAAGAAAGGTATAGTAGGGTAATGATGGACCTGGAAGATGGTGGACCCTATGTAACACACATTGGCAATAATGTAAGAAAGCACTCTAGTCTGAAATCCAAGAGGTCAGGCAAAAGGTTTAAGAACTTCAAAATGTGTGCAATGTTTGCCCATGTTACTAAAGATTGAAACTTTGTCAGAGACAACAGGAGAAAACTGTCTTTCCCTGCAGACGGTTTCCAACAATGAGATGTAAACTTCTTAGACAACATCTTAAGATTTAAGAGGAATAGCCTCAATTTAGAAAAAAACAAAACAAAACAAAAAACCAAAATCAAAACAAAAAAACAAAAAACAAACAAACAAACAAACAAAAAACCCTGGAGTTTCTGTGGGCTAGACTACCTAAAATCTCATACTCAACCTGTTTTTTCCCATTTGTACTCATCTTGTTTAAATTTACCCTGCCTTGAAGAAAACATTGTAACCAATCTTCCTATGCCTTGGACTCCCCCCTCCCATCCACTTTTATAAACTAAACTGAATACATGCCTTTAAACTGTGTTCCTTATCCCTGTGTGTGTGTGTGTGTGTGTGTGTGTGTGTGTGTGTGTGTGTGTGTGTGCGCGCGTGCGCCCGTGTGTGATGCTTTGCGATAATTAAATAACTTAGACCACTAAAAACAGCAATGCTGAAAGCAACAATTTAAATATCCACAGTAAGTGTTGGAAACAGCATGTGAGTGTAAGTTAATAACATCTATTTTCAGTTTTGAGTGTCTGAGTACTATTCTGGGTCAGTATGGGTCAAAAAGCCAACCTTTTCTCTAGTAAAAACTCTTTATAACATGTCTGTAGAAAGAGGGTCCTTCTTTTCTCACACCGTTGTGTGTGCTGTACAAGCATAGAATAAAGCCTTTTGTAGACACAGACAAGACAAGATGGAAAACAGACGGCAGTGGATCAAGCATGATTGGACTATTGGTTAATGTGATACTGAGGAAGTTTCTTTTCCTGAATGTCATTTCTTCCATCCCCACGATGAAGGCCATACCTCAGCCTCCACAGTGTTGGGAGTATGTGGATGTGTAGCCTGCCCTCCTGCTTGTTACAGGTTAACCATGCTTATCTCCCCTTCCTTTCAATTCTGTTCCTCAGTAAGTAAATTCAGGATATTTCAGACTTTTCTTTATTAGATATATCCCTTTCCATGCTTAAAGCTTTGGTAAAACAGTAGCACACAGGATTAAGGTATTGGCAATGCCCCTGCCGAATTGCGTAGAACATGGGCAATGGGAGGGCAAACGGTATCTCATGGGAAATACTAATGTAGGAAGGATTGGGGTCCAAAATGAAGTTTAACTAATTACAGAGCCATCAGCTAGAACAAGACAGGGTGTGATGGAACATCCTAGACACAATTGCCACCTGAACCAACCACAAGGGTAGCTTCCTACCAGGAAATTATCTGGTCATTTATCTTCCTCTCCGGATGCCTCAGCTACAGAAGTCTCTGTGAAGATGGTGACCAGATTCAGAATCATCCCTTGGCCATGCGTGCATGCATGAGTGTGTGTGTGTGTGTGCATGTGTGTGTAAAGGTAAAAGGATAACCTCAGATGTTGTTCCCCTCCAAGGTATCTATCTTGGTTTTTTGTTTTGCTTTATTTTTGTTTTTAAATAGTCTCTCACTGGCTCAGAGCTTGCCAAGTAAAGTAGACTATCTAGCTATCAAGCCCCAGAGATCTTGTCCCTGCCTCCTAGCACTGGGATTACCAAAGTGTGGCATGATACTGGGCTTCTATTTAACGTGGATTCTGGAATGGAACCCAGTTGCTCATGCCTCCATGGCAAGCACTTTCCTGACTTAGTCATTTCCCCAGTACATATGATGATTTTTTTCTCTTTTTCATGTGTGGGTGCTATGTACACATGGGTGTGTATGTATGTCCTGCAAGTGTGTGGGTACATATATGTGAGGGGTGTGCATGTGCTGGTCCAAGGTTGATGTCAGGACTTCCCTCTATTGCTCTCCTACTTTATACATCGAGACAGGATGTCCCAGTCAAACCCAGACCTCACAGGGATGGTTGGTCTTCTCAGTCAGCTCGATTCTGGCATCCTCCACCTATTTTCCAAGACTAGAATCATGGACTGGCCACCACACTCACCTAGCACTTCTATGGGTTTCTAGAGACCCAAACAACTCCAGGCTTCAACCTCAAATGCCAAACATTTTTACTAATGAGTCATCTATCCAGCCACCCCATCCTCTCACCAGATTTTAAAGCATTTTTTATTACAGAGTAGGAATGTTTTTTCTGCAAACAAACTCAGTGTCACAGGTCTTCAATTGCAATGCCAGAACTAAAATCCACAGTTGCCTGAAGGCTGTGATTTCTCCCCTTGGTCTCTGAAGCTAAAAAGAAATCCCAGTAACACAAATTCTGCTATAATAGAAATTTATCCCTCCTGTCCAGCCATTGCCCACTGACAAGATTCATGCATCTTGATTCTCTGTGTCCTTGGGATATGTTCTACTCACACATGAAATGGAGGTTGGCTGAATAAGGAAGTGATCAGTTCCATAATAACTCACAGCTATAATTTTGGAGAAAAATGTTTCTCTTACTGTCCCAAGTCACCAACCTTCTAATGAGGCTCTTAGGAAATGTCCCTACTAAAGGCATTCCCACCTGCCCCCAAACACACCAAGGCATATCCAATACACAGTGTTTCTCAGAGTGGAGAAACATGGAAAATCTCTCCAAGCATATCTCAACTTTCAAAGAAACAATTTGTATTAAAATACAAATTGTCTAGTATATGACAATGGATTATCAGCATAACTTGGAAAACCTTCCAAAGAAAATTCTCAGCTTATCTAATATTAATTATATGTATATTTTCAGAGCTGATCCTTTGGTATTAGATAACTAGGTGATGTGCTCTTCCCTGGAGAAGACTGTTTCTTCTGCTCTCAGCATTCCTTAGTTGTCTGTAGCTCTTTGTTTAGGGTTTAGATATCCTGTATATCAGATATTTACATTGTGATTCAAAATGGTAGTGAAATTATAGTTATGAAGGAGCAACAAAAATAATTTTATGGATGGGTATCACTATAACATGAGAAACTGTATTAAAGGGTTAAAGCATTAGGAAGTTTGAGAACCACCATACTAAATGTTCACACTAGGTGCATGGGTTGTTAACTAAGGTTCAACACATGGCACTTCAAAGGGTCAAGTCTGTAGCCCCTAAAAAGACAGTCAAGTTGCAAAATGCAATGGCTTGTGTCCTAAAAACAAAAACACTTTCAGTTTAAGTGGGTTTCATTTCAATCTTGATGTGTGTGAGTTATCAGCGGCTGGTGAGAAGTGATACTAACAACTCGTGGCTTGAACATACAGGGCTCCTTTATTCTTGTCAATTTGGAACAAATGAGGGAAGATGATTAGTGAGGCTGGATCACTGATTTGGGGTTTCTGTCTGTGATTCCTTATGTTGTTAAGATGGCATCGTTAAAACTCGGAAGTAGCACTAAACAGAGAGTTATCTCCATGTGCCTATTCCTTATCTAAGGGGGAAAAACTATATTCCAGAAGCTTCCTAACCAATTTTCCATTATCTCCTTGCTGCATCAGCCATTGTGGTCACCACTGAACAAACATTAGATCATCTCAGAAACATACCATGCCATTTGGTGATTGCTCTGCTATCTGGGGTTCAGCAGGAATGGGTACACTTTAGGTTGCAAGGAAACATTGGTCACCCAGGAAGTACATTCCTGGTATAACTCAATCTTGGAGACCTGGGCTACCCGACACCGGTCTTTGTGTGACAGAAGTCAGTGACTCTCTGAGGAGCAAGCCTCTGCAGGCATTTGGCATGTTCTTCTGGTACCATACCAACTTAAAACTCAATGGGGTGGAAAAGGACACTTTTTGCAGAGGCCATAAGGAGGTATGTATATTTGATGAAGGGTAACCAAATACTCCACTAAAGGCTTGGATTTAGACCAGAGGACAGGTTGACCTTTGCAGAAGCTGACAGGTGTTTACCCAGCCTTAAGCAAACACAGTGGGCTGCCAACAGGGAAGAAGGCGATTAATGGCTTTTAGACCAGAGCACTAACAAACAGCTGCTACAGGTGGTGATCCGACCTATCCACACCGCAAAAAATATAATGATACTAGACTTTAGTGTTTTTTAGGAGATAATTGCCCCTTTATATTTCTGTTTTGCACCTCAAGGAAGAGAAAAGAAAATGAGAAAGGAACTATCATTTATTATGTGTCTAGTATACGCCAGAAACTGTGCTGGGAGTCGAAGATAAACTATTTTATTTATTCATAACCCTTTGAGATAAATATTATTATTATAGTTCTATGAATGAAAAAAAATGAAGACTTTGGGAAGTAAGTTGACAATTTATATATATCATGTACAGCGGAACTACGATTTATGCCCAAGTTTGTATGGCACCAAGGCATTTATTCTTTATGCTATATCGTATTGGCTTTATCACATTTTGTTCAATTTGTTTAACAGTTATTTCTAGAATATTCTACATAGAGTCTCATAGAAGATGCTTAATTCTCCTCAAACAGGAAAGTTCTTTATATGGGTTAGCTCAATTCTTTTGTCTCTATAAAAATACTGTTGCAACTGGTTAGAAATAGACCACTCAAAAAATTCCTGTGTCAAGTGGGTAACCCTGAGAGATTTCTGTTTTTTCTGAAAGTCCTCACATACAGTCACCCTTTAACCAAAATAACCTGGACTTGTAGTTTACTGGTGAATCACAAAAGACAACGGAATGAGAAATATACATTTTACATTGAGAATGATGTCTACACATGCATTACATAGATAAGCATTATTTATATGCATTAACCATATAAGTGCTATTTTACTTAAAATACATAACTAGAAATGTCTTTTCTAATCTTTTCAATCAGGATCGAGGACCATTATTTGAATATAAGCAGTTAATCTCTGTAGGGAGTACTGAAGGATTGCATTTATCACAAGGAAAAATTAGGTGGTCGTTAACAAGGCTTTTGACTGAAAACCATTGTAGAACTGGGTAGTATATCCCAGGAGACTAAATGTCCTGGGCAGTCCTACTGAATGAATCGGCACACCCAAGATGTCAATATGACTCCCATTGAGAAGATGGATCATTGACTGATGGAATTTCAAATATGAAACTTCCTCAATGCATTGCTTAACAATTAGAGCTTCATTGCTTTAAAATAGGGGCAGATCATGGAAGGCACTTGAGAGACAGATCAAAGTCCTCCTTGTTTCTACTGTTTCCCTATAATATAATATAATATAATATAATATAATATAATATAATGTAATGTAATGTAATATAATATAATATACTAATTATATTACCCTAGGCACATGGAACTGGGCAACACAGTTTTGAGTTACTTTAAATTATTAACTATATATATATATAAACTATATAATCAGTTTATATAGTGTTTGATAAAGTATGCACATACAAAAACAAACAAAAACAAACAAAAAATGACATAAGCAAGTTGGGGAGCACATTACTCTTGGGAAACATACACTCAAACTGGAACTATCATAGTTGGGGGATACCGTGAAAATAAGCTTGGTTCAGAGAATATCCCCTAAAATATGCTTCCTGAAATCACCATTGGTGAAGTAAGGGAGTCTTTTGTAGCCAAATCATAGACACAGTGGACTGAAACCTATTCTACGGTTCAATTTCCCAATGGGTCTTGGGAAGTTGTCTGTTGCTAATAACAAAACATATCAGAATAGTTTAAATTATTACTTTTAATCATGTACATGTCTTATTATATATGTGGATGTGTGTATTTGCACGTGAGTGCAGGTGCCCACTAAGGCCATAAGAGGGTTTCACATCCTCTGGAGCTGGATTTACAGGAGTCTGTAAGCCAAATGATGTTGGTGCTAGAAACTGAATGGGAACTTCTGCAAGAGCAGAACCTGATCTTAATCATTAAATCATCTCTCCAGCCCCAAGCAGGCAAGTTTTAAAGACTGGAAATAGGCTGCAGTTAGCAGTCTAGTGGTTTGAGGCTGGGGACCACATCTAGTGATAGCCTTCTTGCTGGCATGTCCCAAGGAGGTTCAGCACACCATGTGACAAGAGCTATGGAGTGCATATCTATCTATCTATCCATCCATCCAGCCAGCCAGCCAGCCATCCACCTATCTATCTAACATGTATCTACCTATCTAGCTAGCTATCTCTGCCAGGATTTAATGATGAAGGCTTAATAAATGACCTTAGCACCATACTCAGTATTATTAAGTTTGCATTTTCTTTAATATCTCATGAGAGGAACTAAATTTCAACACATGACTCTTATAAGACACTCAAATTCCATCTAAACCATAGCAAGTAGTTACTTATTTCCCACTGTTTCTATCTATTTTGGTCCATAGGAGTCCTGTTCAGCATGCAATAGGAAGCCCAAACAGTGGCTCTATGAGTCATAGCTTTATTTTTTCCTAGCTTAACCTTATTGTATTTGGATGAAGCAGTTATTTCCCAACAAACCAACTCGTCCAGCTTCACTATGGTATCTCCTCTTATAGTTGATCCTCCATCTTTATCCAGTGTTTGAGGACTTAACTGGTGTTGCCACTCCAGCCTCTCGCTCCTCCTAACATTGGATGGAAATCAGTCCTTGTGGCCATCACTGACAGCCCCTCCAACTCAGGTAACAATGCTCTGGGCTGACACTTTGCATAGTGCTGAGATGGATGTGATAGTATCTTGGCATCAACTTCAATATAGTAAAGCCCAGAGGTTAAGATCTCAGAAACCAGAGTCAGAAGTCCCAAAGTGGTGAAGTGGCTAGTGGCTTCCATATTGTTTTACATGAGCGGCTTTGAGCAGATTTCTTAACCTCTCAATATTTAGCTCTCTTGTTTGTAACATGATTTTCATCATTGCTATGCATACTAAAGTTGCTCTTAACATTACATAATACAAGGATACAGTATGATTTCTATCCATGATAAATATGCATGGCACTTTTATGATTCAAGCACAAAACTTAGACTTTTTCCCATGCTGAGAATCACACCCAGAACCCACACGTGTGCTAAGCACTTTGTAGAATTCTGTTCAATATTTGTACCAAGGCTGTGAGTGAAACACCATTAGTGCCATTCAACAGCTGGAAAATTCTGAGGCCCAAGAGGTTTAACAATATAGATTTTAAGTGGTAGTTCAAGTATTTGAACCCAGGCAGACAGGCTTCAGAGTTTAACCAGGGGTCCGCTATTGCTAGGCACTATGCTGTTGTTGGTATAACCAGGATAGGGGAAATAGCAAGGTCTGAGATTTCCCATTTACATAACTGCCTTTTCCCGATTGCCTATATTGCTGCCAACTTATTTTCACCTTTGGGGTGAAAATTTGTATTTATGCCCCCCCCCCCCGCCTAAGTGCTGACTTTTCTCTCCTGTGCAGCTTGCTGCTTCATACTTGCCTCCCTAGGAACTGACTGCATCATTCCTACTCTCCAATTTAGCTCTAGCAGCTGTCAAGCCACAAAGTGATGGATTTCTCAATTAAGGCTAATTGGAGCCAAACCCCATGTCATGTCTGGATGCCTTTTCCTTCTTGAGCTTGTGTAGATACCCTCCAATTGTCAAACTGTTTCACCCTACACTGCACACCACATGAGTGGCTACAGAAGACCCCCCCTCAAGTCTGGTCACTTCCCATGAGCTGTCATTTTATTGCTGCCTTTGAGTGTTTTGGTTTCCTTAGAAGGCACATGTAGAAAAGCTGTGTTGACACATTTTAAGTTTGCTACCAACTAACCATCACAATGACATCACCTAAGAATAATTCTTCCCATCTAGCATTGGTAAAATGGATATTTGCTAAATTTTATTTTGCTAATTTTATAATTGCTTTAAATCCCAATGTCTTGGTTACTTTTCTATTGCTGTGAAGAGGCATCATGACCAAGGCAACTTATAAAAAGGAAGCATTTAAAGGGGGGGCTTGCTTACAATTTTGGAGGGTTAGTCCATGCCCATCGTGGTAGGAAGCACAGCAGAAGGCAGGCTTGATATTAGAAGAGTAATTGATTTGGTATCTGACTTTAAGTTTCAGAGAGACAGGGACTGAGAAAAGGAGAGGAGAGGAGGGAGAGAGAGGGAGGGAGGGAGAGGGAGAGAGAGAGAGGGACTCAGTGTGGGTGGGCTTTTTGTAAACCTCAAAGCGCCTCCCACCCCCCACCCCTGGTGACACAACCCCTCCAACAAGACCAGATCTCCTAATCCTTCCTAAGCAGTCCACCAACTGAGAACTAAACATTCAAATCTATGAGCCTATGGGGGCTATTCTCATTCAAACCACCACACCTGTCAAGGAAATCTAGATGATGAATTATGCCATCTTCTGTACAGTTACTTCCAAGTATTTGCATAATCAGGAAAATCGCGCATTGTGGTTTGAATGTAAAATGTGCCCCCTAGGCTCAGGTATTGGAACACTTCATGACCAGCTGGGGTGCTGTTTGTCGCACCTGTAAGAGGTGGACCCTTGCTGGAGGAAGCTGGGCATGGAGAGCAGCAGGCTTGGAGGTTTTGTAGCCCAGTTCCACTTCCTGTTTACCCTGTGCTTCCTGACTGGATGTGATAGAACCAGCAGCATCCGGCTCCTATTGCCATGGTTTCCCCCATCGTGATGGATAGCATCACTTCGACTGCAAGCCAAAGTAAACCGTCCCTCACTCAACTTGCTTCTTGTCAGGTGTTTTGCCCAGGGAATGAGAAACGTGTACACTGTCTGTGTATGATATTGATTCTTAGCAGAAATACGGCTTTCATGGCAGTTTATGGGATTGGGGATGGGGAGAAAAAGATGGCTGATATTCAGTGCCAGCAGGAGCTTGCCCAGTCTGGGTCAGTCGGTGCTGACTTCATTTCCCTTAATTGAGACATTACTCAGAGGAATGCCAAACACACATTGTACTAAACAAAACTCCGATTGTGTTGTTGTGGATAAGAGTCTGATTTTTAGGAAAGAAGTTACTACGGGTATGTTTCACTTACTGAACATCTATCTTTCTGGCCCCCACATACTGATTAGTAACTTTTAATCAACATAGCTGCTATAACTGCACATAGTAACTTAGCAACAGATGTGGTGGTGTTTGGTGTTAAAGATATTACAAGTAAATTACTAAAACGTCATAAATTACTCATATATACATAAATCAATACATAGATTGGTGTATAGACAACATTGGTACTAGCATTGAAAATTAGGATACTTTTGTGGAACCTCTCCCACATTAGTTATTATTCAAGATGTTGATGAAAAGTTCCTTTAGTAGCTGAGCTGCCTGTCACCTGGGCCTGGCGCTGTGGGCACTTCAAAGTGCATGCCCTTATTTGCAATTCCTCCCTAGTATTACTGGCTGTGCCTCACCCTTTCAAGCTTGCATTTTGCTTTTCTTATTGGAGAAGGCAGTGGCAAAATAGGAATTGAGTAATTCCGCTGCCACCTGGTAAATTGTACTCAAATTCCCCAGCCCTCTATGCACTTATCTGTTTCTTATTCTTTGTGCCCTTGCATTTTAAATGTCCCTTCCTGTCGGTCTGACATTATTTGCGAGTTTTAGTTCCTTCTGGAATTTTGCTAGTTTGAGATCATTTTGTGGGTCTAGGCCATGTATTCAACAAATTTATGGAGTGCACATTCTAAAGGAGGAAGAAAGACAGTAAGCACCACAGACAGGTGAATTATGCCATGTATTATAAGGCTAGCACAATGGGGGAAATACGACCACACAGACATTCATAGTTCTGAGTTAGGAGGTTTTAGAGTTTGGATCTTTTTCTTGTTTCTGTTTGTTAGTTTTTGTTACTGTTATTGTCAATTTTATTTTTGTCTTTGTGAGACAAGGTCTCACTATGTAGTGTCCCTGGAACTCTTGCTATGTAGAGCAGGCTGGCCTTAAATTCACAGGGCCCGGTTTGACTCAGCTTACTGAGTATTGGGGTTGATTGTTTCTAACGTAATTCTTGGGGAACTTCACATTGTACACCCCAACCCCTCTCACCTCCCAGTCCCTTCATATCCACTGCTCATCCCTGCAACATGTCCCTCCCAATTAATTAAAAACAAAACCAACCAACCAACCAAACAAACAAACAAGAAATACCCACCTTGCTCCCCCATTTCCCAACATCTCCTCATCCCAATGGCTCTGGGAACTGTGGTGTGTCATACAGTATACCCTTTTGTCCAATCAGTTTTGTTCACAAAATGTTCATTGCTTTGAGTCACTGGTCTGGTTCAAGGCGTCTGGCACACCAACATCACTGGACCTTCACCGGACGCCTTTGGGACATCCTGCTGTTACCCCAGTCATGGAGATCCTGTGGCTATCATTCTTTGAGACCAGTCCCTTCACATGCTCCAGCAGTTCATGGATGAGGTAGATGTTAGGGTGGGCCAACCCAAGGATCAAGATGTGGGTCTGGGTAGTGGCTGAGCTGATCAGTCCAGGCTACCGGGACTCCCTTCTCTGGTGAGGAGTAGGGCCAGCTCCCCTATGGTCACGCCATCAGGCCAGGTCCCCTACTCCTATGATGAGGGATGGGGACATCTCTTCCTAACAGGGGGAATGGGGGAGCAGCTCTCCCATTGGGGGTGGGGGCAGGTGGGGGTAGCTCTCCTGCTGCTGTTGCTGCTGCTATCGTGTCCAGTGAGGGGCAGGGGCAGCTATCCCAGGACCAGTGAGGGGTAGGGCCAGCTTAGCACAGCCCTTGTATTTAAAAATGGTTGATCCACTGTGGTAACACTGGCCATGGACCTCATCACAGACCCCAGATACAGCAGAAACATGGACCCAGCCATGCCCTCAGCAGTGGCCCAGGCCTGAATGCCACCCCGGTCCGAGGTGGCAAGCAGGCCACCTACATCAACCCACTCCTCACTGCCCTGCCCTTGCTGCCTCAGAACTGCCTCTTACACCACATGGCTTCTCTCCCATTTCTCTGCCACATACTTGCTCGTCATAATGGCATCAGCAGAGCATGCAGTAAGCGGGCCTGCGAATTCTTCAGCATGCCACAGGAGTTTGGTGCTAGAGGTTGTTTTTTTGTTTTGTTTTCCAAACTTACTTCACTTTATTTTTCTTGTATAAAAATTCTTAGGTGCTAGCGGTTTCATCACGAGCCCTTGGCATAGCCTAATGACAGGAAGTTAGGGAACTGGGCAAGGAGCCCTTGAAGGTATAGGTGGGATTCTGGATCTCTCTGCCTCCTAATTACCCTGAAGCTAGTGATTTTGCTCTGCTTTCTATTTCCACCTAGGTGCTCTAACCACACCCAGGGTCCCAGAACAATGGCACCAACAAAGCCAGGCACAAAGAAGCCCCTGAAATGGTGAACCGAAGAACCTCTCCCCTCCTTTGGAATGGATGCTCTCAGGTACAGTCACAGTGAGGGAAGGCTGGGCACAGGAAGGGCAGGGTGAGCTATAACTTGAATGGGGTAGTCAAGGCATTCCCAGGGACCCTTCATCCTCCACAAATAAGCTGAGACTTGCGCATGTCAGCCGAGAGCCAACTTCTGTAAATGGTATTAATTATATATCTCTTTTCTGTCCTTCATACACAGCCTCTTATGTTCTGGATCAATCACAGGTTTTTAAAGATGGATGTCACATCTCTTGCACTCAGGTTTTTCCATTAACAACCGTTACTGTCTTCGTTTTTTCAGTTGGGAACTAAGACCTATGGTGCAAATCTGAGTCCACTTCTTAATTTCAGCCATGTAATTGTTTATGTGCTTTCTTGGCACACAGTAGACGCCTGGAAATTATTTATTAAAGGTACAGACATAGAGGGATACTCTCTCAGCATAGACACATTGGGGAGGGCCTAAGCCCTGCTCCAAATGATGCGACAGACTTTGAGGACTTCCCATGAAAGGCCTCACCCTCCCTGGGGAGCAGAAAGGGGATGGGATGGGGTTGGTGGGGGTGATAGGGGAGGATGTGAGGGTGAGGGAACTGGAAATGACATGTAAAACAACCTTGTTTCCAATTTAAATTTTAAAAAAGGGGAAAAAAGAGAAAAAAGTATGGATAAGTGAACAAAGGCTACTATTGTAATAGTAGAAGATGAGAGTTAAACAGTAGATTTTGAAACTTCTGAGGATATAGTCCTTTGATGGAGATCCACTAAAGAGATATTTGGATGAAGGGCAGATAGGAGAAATATCAAGGGTGGGCTCATCGTTTGAGGATTTGGGGTCAGATCTGATCTGCCTGCACCTTTTAGGAACACCATTAGTTACTTGAGAGTAGAAGCCCATTGCCAGAGGCTGCCTCTGAACTTGGGAACTACACACCCACACACTGATTCCCTGAGAATAGGAAGTGGGAAAATCACCCATGAGATATTTTTCATTTAGTTTTAATCTCCCTGAGTGAGCTTTTCTGCCAGTCACCACAAAACAAACAACAGTGTGCAGTTTTTCCCAGGGCCCCATCTTGGGCGGGCTGAAGGTCCTAGCCAAAACAATCTTCAACTTCAGCCTGCTGTGGGCAAGAAGAGAAAACAGAGATTCACAAAGCTTGAGGTCCTGGCAGTCTAAGGGGGAACTACCTGGAACTCACATTCCCCGGCTTCAAAGATGCCAATTAGAAAAGTAATGCCTTCTGTATTCTGTAAACACAGATGATGAGCAAATGAAACATAGAAGGTAAGTGATCACATAATTTATTCTTCAACCTACAGCACCACAGCTGAAAAATGTATAAATCAAGACTCCACAGGAAAACCTTAACATATAGTAACCATATAGAGACAAAAGTGCTAGGAACAAAAGGTGTCCAGAGACATCTAGACACACTTGAATTTGTGTCTTTTTCTATTTTGCATCCCTCTGACAAGTCCATCCCAGCCTGGACTTATTATGCCATGGACTTGTAAAATTTAAGGTGGTCTTGGAGACGATCATTATTCCTTTGGTGCTACGAGGCAGTTCGTGGGTTGGTAGAATATACATTATCTGCATGCTGGCTAGAAATACAGATTCCCAGGCTCTACTTCACCCACATGCTAATTTTTAACAAGTAGCCAGGTGGGTTGTATGAATAGTTGTATCAAAGCTTTAGAGGTAGTGATTTAATTCACAAATTCAAAAGTTTAGTTCAAGAAGGTCAGAAATCTTGATGGAGTTCTGCTTCCCATACCCCAGACACTATGTAATTTCTCCCTCAAAGCCCGTCAGCTTCTGAAATGCAAGAGTTCTCTTGTCTAGAATATCTAAAATTCAGGAGTTTATGGCACAGACCTGAAATCTTGTCACGGTCTCCACAGATTCAAGTGAGTCATCACATCTGCCTCCCTCATCAATAAATGAAGTAATTTGACCATACCAGTCACTGAGTGTCCCTTCCAGGGTTGGAGTTCCATACTCTGTCTATTCTCTGAGGAATTCAAAGCTAACAAGGAGAGTCACGGACATTGCAGAGTAGGGCAGAGTTCTTATCGATATCTCTTCTGAGGAAGGAAGAGCAGGGAGGACTTCCAGGAAGTAGAAAGGTAGAGACACTTGATTGGAGATGGGAGCATCTAGGGGAACTGGAAAGAGAGGGTATGGGACAATTACAAGTGTGAAAAGAGTATGGGACAAATTTAAGCCATGGCATGTAACAAATCTAACATCTTTCCTCAGCGGGAGGTAACTTACATTGTTTGCTTTGAGTCTGTCCCTTCCCAGGCCAAATGATGCTTCATTTATATGTCAGTTTGACTGGACTTTTAGTATCCATTTGTACAGTCCAACACTAGTCTAGATATGGTGTGGGGGGGACATTTTTAGATGAAGTTAATATTTACAGTTAGTTGACTTAAAACAAATTACACTTCATAAAACAGGTAGGCCAACTTCAATCAGTTGAAAATCTTAATTGGCAAGACTAAGGTTTCTGAACACAAAAGGAATTTGCCTCAAGACTGCAATTTAGAAACCCTGCCTGAGTTCTGACCTATTGGCTAACCCTGTGCAACTGAGGTTTAAGACTGGAATATCAATTCTTGCCTAAATTTCCAGCTTCCTGCCTCCCCTACAAAATACACACTTACGATCCCTCACAGTTATGTGAGCCAGATATTTTAAATCTCCATTCTTTATTACATGTTGTACATTATTTATTATACATGTATACACACACACACACACACACACACACACACACACACACATATATATATATATATATATATATATATATATATATATATATATATCCCAGCTCTACCATTTAGTACTTGTGTGACCTTAGGTAATTCAGATTTTCCTTCTCTCAATCCATTTAAAAAACTTGGCATAGTAATGTGCCTGCCCCAAGTGTCCTATGAGGAGGATAAGTGAATTCACACAAATAAAATAGTCAAGATGGTATATTCAGTAAACACATACCAAAAAAAATGTGTTAGCTGTCATTGCTATTGAGCAATCTGACTCCTAATAGGATGCTCATTGTCCGCTAACTGCTCTATATGAAAGCAATAATAAACAAAAAAACAAAAAGTGGGTGGGGTGGCCTGGGTTTATAAACTGGGTAAATAGGCTACTGGGCCAAAAGATCATGAATTCCCGGCTTGGCTAATGCATACTGTAAGTGTAAGATGAGACTATAACCTGAAATAGCAATGAAATACAATGCGGAGCATGCATAGAATTCTGTGTACATCAGAGGACAGAAGAAAACCAGTTATCAAAATGCCCACATGGGGCTTTGTGAGCCTTCCTGCAGGAGGCGACATTCGAGTTAAATATTAATAAATGAGTAAGAGCTCAAAACTAAAGAAGTGTGCAACACACTTCTAGCCGAGAGGCTACATTTATAAAAAGCCTGGTTGGAATGGAAGGAAACAAGGAATTCTGTGTTGAGGCCGTGTGAGGTGTCTAAGAAGAAACGAAAATTCAAGATGCATTACACCGAGACTTGAAAACTACTTGTAATTACAAACAATAGACATGGGGTGGGGAGCAGAATGGAAGGATGTTTCGGAAGAAGGTGATGGTTTTTACATTCTCCCCAAATGCAAGGTCTCATGTGCACCTGCACAGCAATGTATGGGGACCCACCAATGTGCCTGGACTAAAATGCAAAGAAGTTATAGCAAGGCAGTCACCCCATTGTTTAGCTTCAAGGCAATCTTATTTCACCTCCTTGGTGAGATTTCCATGAATAGGCAATTGTAATTGCCAGTAACCGGGCAGATTTGGTCAACTTAGAAAATACACACAATTATAATTGTGTGGGCACAATTAAGAAATGAAACAGAAAAATGTCCGTTAAATACTCCATAAATGCTCTGGATATTTGGGACACCCCAAAATGATCAGCAATTTTAGTGTTACCCTTGTCTTCTCTTCCCAAGGAGAGTGCCTCTTTCCCCTTCTGTTTGGGGATACCTTTCCTGCACAAATGCTATTCTGATCTGTTTCCCTGATGGCTGTTAAGGGACTTTCTCATTGGTATCTGCACTGAGCACCCTGTCGTCCATGCCACTGTGGTCTGGCTTGACTGTAACTCACTCTGACTGTATGTGGGGAACATAGGTAGCACTGGGGTTCCCACCTTCCCCCACACTGCAGTCTGGCTTGGCTGAAACTCACTCTGTAGCACTCCCGTGAGCCTTGAAAAGTATGCAGCTTCTACTCCTGTGCTCCTGGGAGCCCTCAGCCACCATGGGGAAAGTGCTGGTCCCTTGCTAGAAAGACATGTGGAGAGGCCCCAGAGAGAGGTACACAGGAAAAGGGAGGCCCAGCTACACCAGGGTCCCTCTTGACCCAGGGGTGAAATGTAGCCACACAGGTAAGCACTAAGGAGACTGGCAGCTAAGCTTCTGGCTGAACCCATCTCCATTACCAAACCATGAGGGAAAAAGTCAGTTCCCGAATTTACAGCCACGAAATTCTGGCGTGCATTAGCATGGATTGGTGGGTGACCCCAAAACAGGGAGCAGTTTCTCTGTGCGAGACACAGGCATTAAGTTAGAAGGTGAGATTTCTAAAAGTTGAAGGACATCATGAGCTTGACAGATTGCCTTTTGTCAGCACACGTATTTCAGTCAACAAGGTGTGGCTTTTTACCATGCTCCGCAGCTACGCCCTCCCTCCCCATGCTGGCTGCATTCCCTTCTACAGCTTTGGCCTTCGTCAGGAATCCATTCTTCTCAGAACCCCTGCTCCTTTCCCTGTCTTTTTACAGCCCCCCCATCCCAGTTCCCATTTCTCTTGACCCTGGTTCTCCTTGTGGGGACCCTGGCCTGGCAGCATCAGCATCACTAGGGAATTCATTAGAAAGGCAAGTTTCAGACACTTCTCCAGACACGCTGATGCTGCAACTGAGGGTGAGGCTGATGATCTGGTTTAATAGTCCCTCCAGGTGTTTGCTAATGCACAAAAGTTTGAAAATCACTGAGCTAGGACAAGGGTCACCCAAGATTCTCTATGATGTGCCACAGAGCCTCCCTATAGCAACTCTCCAACTCTGTGGTAACATGGGATCAGCCAGGGAGCACATGTCAACATTAATATGTGAGCTTTATATAATTTTATGTGTTAAAAAATAATGATCTTTTGTTTTGTCCTTTAACCATTCAAAAATTAATGAAATCTATTCTTAGGTCATGGGAAGCCCTGATGCAGACAATGGGCTGGGCCTTGGTCATAGAGCTCAATATCCCAACTCCTATCCTGAACATCTATGATTTGCCCTCATTTAGGACACACTGTTGATGAACTGACCTTCAATTCAGCCGTCTTTTCTCTATGAGCCCCTTTCACTCCCAGATGATATCCTGATCTCTCCAGGCCAAAGATTCTCCTTGAAACCCTGTAGAAGAAACATTGTTTAAATATGTAAGGGCCTTAGCCAGGATCAGCTTCCCCAGGAAGACAGCATTAACTCACTTCAGGTCAGGCTTGTGGCATGGGTACAGTTCCCAAAACTGATCATCTACTTCACGCTGAGCTAGGCCGCTGGCACTGGCCCCTATTAACCCATCGATTGAGCTGGGTGGCCCCTCTGCAGTCATCCCAGGCAGAGATGATCTTGGATCAAGTCACATCCCCAAAGCCACTACCATCAGCGGTTCTCTTCCCAGAGCTGGGCAAGGTACCATTCCAAGATATACCTTCTGGGTGGTCTCGGGAACAACAAATATGTATCTTGGCACAGCTGGGACGTGGGACATAGGCAGCAGTGTGGGAGATGGTGGCATTAGAGGCTTCTGATTTTAAAGGCGAAAGCTCTTGAGTCAGGCTGCGTCTCTCTCTTTCCCGTGTTCCCTCCTAGGGAACAGGCAGACACCTTAATGGCAGCCACAGTTTATTTTCCCAGGCTGCACAGCCACAAACCCTTGCAGCGGCTAAACTGCTTCTTCCCTCCTTGGCACAGCTGCTCTGAGAATTGTGGCCATTCCAGGCTCTGGAGATAGAGGTAAACGGCAGACAGATGGATGTTGTTGTCGCTGTTGTTGAACACTATTAAAAGAAGCAAACATTCAGGGAGCTCTTCTGCTGGCACAGCCAGCAGATCTGTTGAAAGGTGAGAAGAAAGGGGTTAAACTTGAGAGCTTCTTCTCCTGTGCAAGGATGCGAACAGACGCAGTCACTGCCACCTCTTGAATACCATGAAAAGAGGCCACGTGTCTCTGGATGTCGGCAAGAGCCCTTTTGCTGCAGCTGCCCCAAGGACACAGCTCAGCCTGAGCAGAGGGTCCCTTCCTAACTGGTAACTGAGTCATACAGTGGGGGAAGGGGGGAACCAGGGATGGGCTGACAGAGTGATTAGGGCAATTGCCAACCTGAGCAATTACTGTGCAATGTGCACTTGACGCAAAAGATAATGAAGCGGGTACAGGGAAAGTGGGGATCTTGTTCAAGGTCACCCAGTTAAGTGGCGAAAGCTCACCGCTGTAGATTTGGCTCCATTCTACTGCCAGGCATCAACCAGGACAGCCTTTTTATTGATGCTGGCCCTTTGAATGCAACATGCCTCATGCTGTTCAAGCACCTTACATAATTACTTCATTTAATCCTCATCATTACATGGCAGACACCATTATTATCCAAATTTACATAAGAGGCAATTGAGGTACCAGCCGGAAGAAGTACACACATAGCTAGCCAGTGGCTCTGCGGCTGGCTTTGAAGTCCTGGCTCTCACCCACTGAACCTCGGGTACTAGAATCAGCTAGAGAGGCTAGGAGCCCGGAGTACCCACCGCTTATTAGCTGTGGCATCTGTGACAAGCAGTGCAGAACCTTAGTTTTCCACATGGGCCTCACAGAGCCTGTGAATAGTCCTCTAACTACCTTCTACGGGGCAGACAGCAAGTGATTAAAAAATGGAGTGCTAATGGAGTTAACATTGACTTTCAAATCATCCCCCAAACTAAAGACAACACAGGTTCATTGCAGAAAATGAGAAAATGCAGATAAGGATGAAGACAGTGGGACTGTTACATTTCAGGCAGTTGGAGACTAGCACTGTTAGCATTTGACTTAAACATTCTTCTGGTCTCGTATATGCCTATGTGCTCAATTCATAATGTTGAGATGACTTCATTCTGTTGTATGGGCTCATTTTCACACAACAGTCTATGTGAACCTCCATCCTTAAACATTCTTCTATGATGCCTCTCTCTCTCTCTCTCTCTCTCTCTCTGGTGTGTGTGTGTGTGTGTGTGTGTGTGTGTTTGTGTGCGTGCGCTCGCGCATGCTCGTGTTTGTGTGCAGGGGTGTTCTTGCACATGCAAGTCTGCGTGTGTGAAGGCCAGAGGTCAATTTCAGGCATCTTCATTGTTCTCCCTATACTTCTCAAGACAGGATTCCTCACTGAATGTGGAATTCAGTGGCAGCAGGCTTCAGGAATCTGTCCCTCCTCTCCCATACCCCCAGCTCCACCCCAGCATTGGGGACCACAGATGCATACTACCTCACTCAGCTTTTGACTTGAGTGCTAGGTTCCTAAGGTTTATGTGGCAACGAAACATCTCTCCAGTCCCAAAAGACTGTATTTAACTGTGTGATTATACTATAATTTTAAAATGTAACCTGGTGGATATCGAGGTTGCTTCCCATTTTTATCTTTGAAGAGTTGTGGGTGTTTTGTTTGATTGGTTGCTTTTCTTTAAAACAAAACAAAACAAACATACAAAACAGGCTCTCCCTATGCAACTCAGTAAGCTTGCTATCTACCTAGTCCAAACATAGGCTGCTTTAGAACTTGAGATCCTCCTGCCTCCCAAGCTGAGGAAGAATTTGCAGACATGCTATATGCCCAGCTTGAACAATAACTTTGGTGTTAGGTATAACAATATAGCTCTAACATCATCTGAGATTTAAGTACTGTGTTTGAGATTTGCAGCTGTGCCATTTCTTAACAATACTTACTGTTCAACCTTCTACACATTACCCATCCTTCCTGGGTTCATTTTTCTCACTGGTTAGTGAGCATATGATAATGTAAACTCATGAAATCATCTTAAAAACTAAACTGAGAGCTGAGCATAGGCACCCAAGGTATAACTGTCAAGTCAAATGATATGAAAATTTTCAAGATATGAGATAAAAATAATGTTCTATTACCTTCTAGAACAGCTGTTCTTAACCTTTGGGTTGTGACCCCTTTGGGATCCCAATGACCCTTTCATGGGGTTCACTTAAGACCATCAGAAAACACAGATATTTTCATTACATCTCAAAGTAGTAAAATTACAGTTATGAAGTCACAACAAAAATAATTTTATGGTTGGGGGTCACCATAATATGAGGAACTGTATAAAAGTTCACAGCATTAGGAAGTTTGAGAAGCACTGCTCTAGGAAGTCTGGGCAATTTATATTCTTGCTAGTAGTAAATTACAGTTCCTAATTTTGTAGAAACATGACAACATTGAATATTAATATTTACAAAAAAACCCAAGATTTGCCAGCTTGATTGACAAAAAAATAATCTCAGTGTAGTTTTGATTTGCATTTCTGATGGTGTGGATGTTGAATAAATGCTCACCTCTAGGGTGACGTGCTGCTGCCAAGTGAGCAAAGAAAAGATTGATGAGTGTACAAAAATAGCTGGAATAAAGGATGGCAGGGTAATAAAACACGCAGCTGATGGGGAGAGACAGGGCTTGGAAAAATGACACCCTTTGAGTCTATAAAGTACTCCCCCAGAGGCCTGCTCTCATCAGTGCAGGCAACATTTTACACGGGGTTGGCTGGGAATTCCCAGCAGCCAAACACAGTGCCTGGGGACAAAGATTAAGTTGGAGGGAGGGTAAGCAAGACAGAGGAGCCTGCTCCTCACAGAATAGCTTCCTGCACTCATCCTGTTCTCTGCATGGTAGGGGACCAGTTTCCACTGGCTGGAACTGCCCCACTCTGTCTTCCATTGCCACAGTGCAGTGGTGGGAGTGGGAAGCCCAGGGTGGGTGAGCCCTCAGCATGAGCACTTCACGCCTCAGTAGCTTCCAAAGAAGAAAAAAGCAAACCAACTACTGCCAGTTACAGAGCATCACAGTCCTGGGAGCTATCCTTGGTTCTTTTTCAGCTCTCTTCCAAGTCAGAGAAAAATGAGTAAGCCAGATGCAGATACAGGGTTGAAGTCGGAACATTGACCCTATGGGATGAGAATATCACCACCGCCTTTCACACACAAACAGTACTGAAAGGTATTTTCTAGTGTACCAAGTTCGTATGTGAATTGACTCCCTGTCTGAGGTCTTTCACATTGTGCTTGACACTCCCACCTAGGACTAGGACAACACTTACTCCCTTAGCCATGCTTGGCCTTGTGAATCCATTACAGCCCTGACTGAGGATGTTGGGAAAATAAATAATCACCCACTTGGAAGTATTTCCAACTTCAGGCTTTAGAAAGTCTGCCAACACAACTTTTAGAAAGAAATGTGAAATTGTAACCAAGTACCAAGGAGGTCACTTTTTTCAAAGAACCAGTAAGTATAAGACTTGCTAATGGCAGTCTCTGGCCAAGAAGGGCTGAGTTCAAGGGTGTGGCATAGTGGGGGACTTCCTTTCTCTGAGACCCACAAACCAGCCTGCACCATTCATCTGCCCGTTTTGTCCAGACTGATGCTTCAGAGAACAACTCTCCTTCCCCCAGAGGTCTTTGTCATCCACGAGTTCCATGACTCTCTCTCCTAGGGGTTGCCATAACTGACTTTTTCTTCTAGTCATTTCAAACGAGACTCCTCTGAGTCCATTTCCAAAGAAGTAGACCAGAGTTGTAAAGAGCAGGCTTCCTGAGTGGTGATTTTCCAGTTCATCATTAATCACTTCCTTGTGAACAACTGGGAAAATGAATTTCATGTGACTGTAGGCAGATATCAAGCAAAATCCTCTGCTGGGTCCTGTGAGGACATAAGTAATTTCACAGGATGAAGAAAAAATAAGTTTTCCATTTTTCTAACCTGAGGGTTCTCCTTCCATTTTGAAGTCTCAATGCTTTTCACTTTTATCATTTCAATCAATCATGGGGAATGATTCCAAGGAGTTTATTTGTGCAGCTGGTAGAGAGCAAGAGTGTTCCAGTGAATAGGGTATGTAAAAAGGTGTCACCAGCCCAATGGGGTCACAGTCTTCTCTGAGGAATAACTCTTACCCTACATGTTAGATTTATTAAACCAGAGGTTTATGGCAGAGGGAAAAGTAATGAGCCATGTGGACCCCTTAGTTCTAAATTGCCTTCACTTACATGTGACCCAGACCCATGTGATGAGTTTATTATGGGCTACAGCCCATAACCAAGAGCTGTTCACACTACAAAAGCAAAGTCTTAAGAGGGTAACTCCAGACTTGACACATAATTACTACCCCAAGGTGCTTGGAAGCTCTGGCAGACATTCTGACTCATAATCAGTCTACAGTCTTTCCATGGTAGACTAGGCAGCTTTCCATGGTAGACTAGGCAGCTGTCCCATATCTTTTAATAGCAGCCAGCTCAAAAACAAAGATGGAATGTACAGCTCTTGCTTTGGCAGGTGGGGTGACAAGGTGAACTGAGATTGACATAGGGAAACCTAGAGTCTACAGGAGCATATACCTGTCACTAATGGAGACCAAGGGATAACTTTACAGATCTCCATTGGAAAGCAACCATCAACAGAAACAGTCTCCAAGAAAGCCAGCACAGCAAATGAACACAAGCAGCAATCTGGATTATTGCTGTGGAGATATTCTGAACTGCAATATGGGCATCCCATCCTCAGACAGAAAGCAGAGCTGCTGAACTTCAGGATGGAATTCACTAGACAGATCTTACTTTATTGAGAGGCCACTCCAGGAGACAGGCTTCTATCTTCTCCTTCTCCTTTTTCTTCTTTCTCTTCTTTTCCATCATCATCATCATCACCATCACTATTATTATTATTTGTTTGTTAGCATATAAAATACTGGATTTCATCATGGCACTTTCCTGCATATCAATACTTTGTTCTTAGTCACTTGCCTCTCCCACTCCCCTCCTCCTTCCTTCCCCCTTCTACCACTTGTTGATCCAATTGCCACCCACATCTACCTTCACACCATGTATAATCTCTTTTTTCTCCTCCCTTTAAAGACTTTTCTATCCTGCCATACATAGAGTTCCCCTTCTAATTCCATGATCATAACACACTAACACACACACACACACACACACACACACACACACACACACACACACAAATATAGGAACACCATATGAGAAAAATCCATGTAGTGTTTGTCTTTGTGGGTCTGACTTATTTCACTTAGTGCAGTGATCTCCAGTTATACTCATTTTCCTGCAAGTGCTTTGACTTCATTTTCCTTCACGACTAAGTAAAATGGCATTGGTAACATGTTCCCCACTTAATCTATCCGCTCACTGGTTGATGGAGAACTTATCTAAGCTAGCATGTCTAGTGCACCAGTAACACAGATGTTATCTCTGGGGTAAAACTTAAGAGGCTTTGGGTATGATTGGGGCAGTACATCTTGGCTCATATGTGAGTTTTGGCTTTAGGGTTTAAGGAACCTCTTTGTTAGTTATCACAATCTCTGCACATGCTGACATTCCTGCCAGCGGTCTTCACCCCCCTCCCCCAAATACTGGCCAGTGCTTGTTTGTGTTCTTGATGTCAGACAGTCTGACTGGGACGAGATGCAGTCTGAAGAACTTTCACTTTGTATTTCCTGGGTGGGTAAGGATGTTGACTCCTTTTTCAACTACTGGTTGTTTGTATTTCTTCTTTAGAGAACTGTCTATGTCTATCTGGTTTGCTAGTTCATTTGCAAGTTTGTTTTGTGTGCTTTAATTTTTTTTGTAGAACTTTATATATCCTAGATATTAACCCATGGTGTGTAGATGGAAAATTATTTCTCCTGCTTTGTAGGCTTTCTCTCTATTCTGCTGGTAGTTTCTATTGCTATATGTTAGGTGCTTTTTAATTTCATGTAGTTCTATTGGTCAGTTCTTGGGGCATTTTCTGTGTTATCAAAGCCCTTTTCAAAAATAACTTGTTCATGCATATATGTGTGTTTCCTCTACACTACCCTCTAGCAGTTTCAGTACTTCGGGTCTTTAATCTGAATTGATTTAATTGTATATAGGGCGAGAGATGTGAATTTTGTTTCACTCTTCTACAGGTGGATGTCTAGTTTCCATAGTACTAGCTGTTGAAGATACTATCTTTGGATATCTTTGCCAAAAATTAGGTGACTGTATCTATGTGACTCCTCCCCCCCTTCCCCCGGGATCTCTATTCCATCCCATTGCTCTACGTGTCTCCTTTTGTACCAGCACCAGTTTTTGTTACTATAGTTCTATAGTGTTATTTGAGCTCAGGTATTCGTGATCTTTCTAGTATTGTTCTGTCTACTTATGATTGATGTGCTATTAGGGATATTTTGCATTTTCATATAAATTTTAGGGTTCCTTTATCTAGTTCTGTGAATCACTGGAATTTTAATAGGATTTTATTAATTCCATAGATCTCTTTTTCTAAAACAGCTGTTTTCACTATTTTCAATCAATCCACGAGTATGGGAAGTCTTTCTGTTATCTAGTGTCTTCTTCGATTTATTTATTAGGAAGTTTTTTTTTCTGGAAGATATTTAAAATATTCAGAATCAATATAGCTTAAGTATGACATAAGCAAAAGCCCAGGAATGAGGGTGGTGACAGAAAAGAATCTATTTCAATTCTCTCAGGCTTTGTTTTACTTTGAGACAGGATCTCATATATCCTAGCTTGGCCACAGACTTCCTATGTAGCCAGGGGATGATCTTAATTTCATCTTAATTGTCCTGCCTCCCACTCCCAAGCGCTGGGATTGTAGCCCTGTGCCAACCTTTCACTACCTGCCTTACTTTACACCACTTTTCATTTTAAAATGTTTCCTTGTTTTCAGCTGCATCCAGCTCAGGATTTTCATAATTATTTTAAACATGGGCCTGAACCCGTGTTAGATATTGGTGACAGAAAGAGGAACAAGGCCCAAGACCCTCACAAGCTTGAGAGCAATTGAGTAAGAGAGGCCTCATGTAGGTTGTACCTCTGAAGGTTTCCTGAGAAATAACATCTTTTCGGTGCTATAATTTCCTGAAAGGAACTGGCTTACAGATTGAAGAAATATCATAGTTCTACTAAAGATTCAAATTTAACGAAGACATGCCCTATAAAGGTGTCGTTCCAAGCACTTGATCAGAGTTGAACAGCAGCTATTCTCAGCTGAGAGTCTTCATAGAAATCATTGTACGCTTGGCTCCTGGTATCAAAGATGGGGTCTATCTGGCCAACTTTTGTTTCTAAAGTATATTCTTGAGGAAATTTACTACAGGTTTCTGAGCCTGCTGGTTTATTGCTATGGAGAGACAAACATCATGATAAGGAAACTTATAAAAGAAAGCATTTAGTTAAGGTTTTGCTTCCAGTTTCAGAGGATGAGTCATGATGATCATGGTAGGGAGCATGGCAGCAGGCAAGCAGTTACGATGGCTGAAGCAATGACTCATATCTGAGCCATAGACAGGACGCAGAGAGACAAGGGGGTGGGCATAGTCTTTTGAAACCTCAAAAACTACCCCCAGTGATATACCTTCTCCAAGAATGTAACACCTTTTAAGCCTCCTGAAACAGGCCTCCAACTGGTAACCAGGTATACAAAAATATGAGCATATGGGGCCATTTTCATTCAAACCACTCCAAAGTTGAATAAAAATAGAAAAACAAAATCAGAAGAACGTCTGTATTCTTTTAAACCAAGAAATAAAGGACTTTCTCTAAACAATTAACTTGTTGCAAGCAATATTTACATTGGAAAAACAAAGCAAATGAGAAGGATGCTCATTTGCTATGTGTGACAGTGATGTAGATGGCCATGTTCGATAAAAGAGCCCAGAAATCATGAGAGAAGGAATCAGCACACCCCTGACTTTAATATCATACAATGAGTATTTCCATAATTAGGTTACTGGGTGAAAGTAATTTAGCAAATTTGATCTCCAAGAAAAGACAATCAGGAATGTGATAAAGCCAAGAAAAATGAGAGCAAATGGCACTTTTGTGATAAGTCCTCCTCAGAATGCCATACTTGCCCAGACATATGGCAAAAGGTAAAACCCTTGCCAACAATTTTGGATCTAAGTGAACATGAGAGTTGAGGAAAATATATATACAGTAATCTGGTTTCCACAGTTGTAGTCATTGGTTACAATATTGACTTAAAGTCTAGCAGGCCCTACTGTTTGCTTTATAGTGGTTGAGAAAGATTGAAAAGTCTCAGCCATGTCGTTATTCAACTTTCTGGAAGGTTACTGTCTGAAAAAGTGTAATTGAAGGACTATGTGAGCCTCCCCTATCTGAGGGAGCTGTTCACTCCTTTGCTATAAAGCCTGGCCTGCATGGATGCTCTATGAACTGTATGATCATCTCCTCCCTCTTCTCCATGGGTCACAGATGGAGATGTTGGCACTTATTATGGGATTTGTTGTACACTGTGTAGCCTGCATGATTCTGAGATGAAAATGCTGGAAACACCATTTCCTGGTAATTTCACATTTTTCCCCCTCAGGAGTGATTCCTTTCTCATAGGAGACAACTTCTTTGGCTCATATTTCAGAGGTCATACCTTGATTTTGGCCCCTCAAAGTTTCCAAGTGAAACTGGTGGTTCCTGATTTCAAACTTGCCCTAGATGTGGGTCCACACCTATTGTATTATCATCACCACCCCTCAGCCTTCAGCAACAAACCCTAAAAGCCATGTTGACACAATCTCTCCCCCTTGGAGCCTCCTGAAGTCCTGAGGTAGCCTTGACAGAGCTCTGACCATCTTTACTCCGGAAATCCTTGACTTTTACTTTTGATCTGTGAAAGAATAGGGAATTACCGGGAGGAGAAAATTAACTTCAATTCAAATCTTTCTCTGGGTTCTGATGTTTATTTTCTTCATGGTCTGAAAATGTGGGGCCAGCAGAAATTTCTAAGTCTATCAGCAGCCCCTGGGACAAGTTGGGTGGACAGAGCCCAGAACATCTCTACTCCTGTCGCAACCAGAGTATGTTTGCCATTTTTCTCTGTTTGATAATGTGGTTCCATGATAGTTTCCCTCAGGTAAAGACTTCCATAGATGCAGTACACTTGAAAACCTCTAGGCTGAATTATCTTAGGTTCTAACACTAAGGATGTTAACTCCCCCATCCAAACCTGACTGTTTTAGATAGCAAAGACCAAACACCATCTCTCTAGTGTGGAGAGACGAGAAATCTGCCTTGTGTATTTAGCTGCACATTTTTGCCTGACACATGGAGAGATGCTTATGGAGCTAAGATAACATCTAAACTGAAGAGCATCCTCTAGCAGGATGAAATCTTCATTGACGTCTACTTAGACACCAACTGTAGCACCTCAGAGCTACTGGAACCAAAATGTTAGCTCCCTGCTAGCATGGGCTATTTAAATCGAAACTAATTAAAAACAAAAACATGTTTCTACAAGTTGTACCTTGTGGGGTTTACATGGATGTGTGACTAGGTAGAAACAAACCAAGTGTTTTCTGCCAGTGAGATAAATGGTGTGATTGTTGAGATTTTTCATCATGACAGAAAGTCCTGCTGGGCAAAAAGTTCTTCTGAAGCCCACTTTAATAAAGTATAAGATGTTCTAAGAGAACTGATCCTTCTAGAACACCAGGAAACACACGAACCCACCGACCTCATTTAACACCTTTGGTAAAAATAAAAATAAAACTCTAAAAGAGGCACTGTGGCTTACCAGTCGCCAGGCTGTGCCTCCTGTCCTACACCCCAGCAGACTCCATCTGTGCCCGCACACTCTGACATCTCTACTATCTAAAGAAAGAGAACTCAGTAGCAGGCAGCTCAGAAGTTTGAAAGGGGGCATTAAGTTTTATACACATTCAATCAGCTTCACGCATTTAAATAGAGACATTTAAACTCACATCAGGCACAAGCAGATGTGTGGGAAACACTGTCAATTAGTGAGCAGCTAATTAATCTTTCTTTGCCACATACACTCTGGCACCATCTAGAAAATGCTGTTTTGCTCCAAGCTGTGGGAGTGCTTGCTATGGAAACAACCGCATGATTATAATGTTGATTTCTTGACTCTGTGCAGAAGCTGGCGGGTGGAAGGCAGCTCTTGCCAGCAGCCACCCCACAGTTAGGAAAGGGAAAGGATTAGAAAGCGGAAAGATACTTTAATTAGTGAACCAGGGCATGTTTGCATCTCCATGTTCCATACAATAAGCATATTTTATCCTCATAGCATTTTCCAAATCAGATATTCATCACCGCATCTTATTTCTGAATCTCTGTGTAGTTGTATTTTGCAACACACAGAGGTCCAGATTAATGAGAGGGCTGTTGCTCTCCAGGACCTTGTCCTGGACTATGCTGAGGCCAAGAGCTCAGAATTTGCCTAGTTCTACTATGTGTGGATCATTTCTTTCTTCTCATCACTGTCACCCTGTAGCTGCCTGTTTAGAGGGAGATGCCCTGAAAATGCAAACAAAAATTAGCATCTCTGTGTATCAATCTGGCCAGAAATGTCAGTAACCACCTAACAGCCTGACACTGGGAGCATGAGCCTTTGCAGGCATGATGTAGGCATGAGGCAGTTATGTCGAAGAGTTCTTCATCTCATCCCAGAAAGGGTCTTCTGACCTCACTCACAGTGTGGCAGACTACGTGTTTGTGTTAGAAACATTTCAAACACTGGCCTGATATCAAATGCTTTGGCTCCCATCACCCATTTGGAGTTGTTCTCTAATTTTATGCTCTGGATCCTCTGGTTGTGACTGATCTTGGTCTTTTCGCTTGTCTAGATAACTTTCACTGGTTCATCAAAGTTCAATCGAAGTCATTTTTACCTGATTCCTCTCTGACCACACTACTTTCCCAAGCAGGAGGGAGAATTGAACACGTTGGTTTCTCTGTTAGGGCTCCCCCCTTCACTTCTGTAACTAATATATCACATTAGATTGTGGTTTATGTTTATTATTGATGTGTTTACCATCCTTTCTGAGATGTAGTTTCTTCATTGGTATACTGGAACAATGGGGGTGGGGTATGTATCTTCAAATTACCACTAAAGAGGCCATGTGGTTTGCCAGTCACCAAGCTGTACTTCAGGGTAAGAATCCCACCAGATTTCATCTGCCCACACACCCTGACTTCATTGCTATCATGAATAAATAGATGGGTGGAGGAGATAAGAGTATATATATTTCACTATCTATTGAATGATGTATGAGTACCATTCGGTCATGAAAAATGAAAAGATATTTACTAGATATGTGGTATGTATTCTGTTTAATAATATCCTCAAAGTTTAGAAATAATCTAAAAACTGGGATCAAGTTTGTTGACATTTCAAATGTTCAGATCACTGGGCATATTTTAATTTCATTCATACATTCACTTGTCCAATAAGCATTTTCATATTAGAAATTTATGTAATCTTGACAAAAAAAAAAAAAAACAGGACACAAACTTTCCTTTAAAACAGCTTAAAGGCAATGATAGGGGGAATACTTAAACTATGGATAAATAATTAGGAACTGCAAAATGAATAATAGAGATAAATATATATGCAAATGTATTTGTATGCAAATATGATTGATGATGTTCAGAGGTTGCAATTAAGCTCAGATTATAATTGAGAAATGTTCATGAGATAAATGGAACTTGAATGTGCCTGAAAGATGTGATATTTGGAGGGACTGGAAATCTTATACTATACACAATGACATTTAACTTCATGAAGCATACATTCTATTAGGCAAAATAGGCAATAGAAACAGAAGCAGTAAATGCATGTTGTCAGGAAGGGTTGGGGACCATGAAGAAACAAAGTAGGAAAAGAGAAAAGAGTATGAAAAGTGACAGAAAGTGCTGTTGGGGGCAACAAGGCCAAGGAAACCCTGTGTCATCCAAACATCGACCTGAATACAGTAGGGGGAAATAGCCAGAAAAAAATACGTCGAGAAAGCTATCGCCTGTAGAGATGGCATCAAGTGAGAAGTCTGAGGAGAGAAAGGACAGCCAGGCATTGTGAACTGAGGAAGAGTAGTAGAACACGTACCCAGAGGATAAGCAAGAGCTAGCTCCAACATAGCCAGATGCACCATGACTTTGGATTTCTTTACAGCTATGCTACAGGCAGTTCAGGACTGTGGAAAATGAGGGACATGATTTTGTTTGACTTGTGCATGAAGAACTGATCGTATGGAATCTGGGCAAGGATGTAGAAGCTGGGACAATGACTACTCAGCAAAGATGAAGATAATACTGACCATGACAGTTTTAGAGGGCCAAGAGCTATTTTAAGTGTTTCACATATATTAACATATCTACTGCTACCAAAGCTCCTTGAGGAACTTAACTGTGCTAATCCCTGCCTTCCAGATGGGGAAAGCAAAAGCTGTTGTGTTGATAATCAATATATGCAAGTAAAACATTAAAGCTAATAAAATAAAAAGCTCCCATGTTGAGAAGGAGAAGAGTAAGGAAGGGATGGGGACAGGGAAAGAAAGAGGGAGAGGTAGAGGAAGAGGTAGAGGGAAGGGAGAGGGAGAGAGAGAGAGAGAGAGAGAGAGAGAGAGAGAGAGAGAGAGAGAGAGAGGGAGAGAGCATTGTCAATTCACTAATCCCTACTGTCTGTCCACCCCAGTTTTCCTGCTGTAACAGAACGCCTTTTATCATTCACAATTTCTTTATACTCAAACATCAAGACCCCAGCCTTCTCAGAACCATGTGCTGTTTGCTAATCACAATAACAAAACAGCATTGAGAATAGCCATAGATCACATGAATAAGCTGAATCATTTTACAGACAGAAAAAAAAAACACACACAGTATTTTTATATACTAGATTGCTCTTTCTCACATGATCAGAGATTCATTGAGGGAAGGATTATGTCTTAGCCTTTAAAGATGCCCCTCCTTCACAGGTTGTCAGAGTACCTATACATGGTGGACATGTATGCTGGTGATTGGTTCACCAGCAACCATATATGATAAGAAAAATGTCATCCATAAGAAGGATGTCTTCAGGCTGTTTCACTACTATACTCTAGGGATGGTGTGTGTTTCACTCAGGAAACATCAAAAGGCAATGGAGAGTGTTTTATGGTTTCCCAAATGTCCTGCTACCTTTGTTTAACAGGCACAGTGGGGGTACTCATTTCTTAACATTCATTTGTTATTGAAGTAACACTGTAGCTTTATTGGTGATAGACTGGTAATATTTAATACTTGAGTTTTGGCTTAAAATACGCATGTTGACTATATAATGCTCACACATAAAAGCAATTAAACAAACAAAGGGGATTTCATTTTCCTCCCTATTGTTACCTACTGGGATATTCATTACAAAGAATGCAGGTTTTCTTAGTTTACTCAAGATGCTATAACAAAATACTTCAGACTATGAACAGTATAAACAGCAAAAGCTTACATGTTACCATTCCAAGCTGGGGATTCTAAAATTGAGACACGATGCCTAATATGGACATTACTTTTCTTTTTCTTTTTCTTTTTTTTTTTCCTTCCACCAAGATAGCACCTTCTTGATGTGGCCACAACAAAGAACATTTTATAAGGGTACTAATACCTCATAGACTTACAACTGTCTGGAGTTTCACCTCTTACTATGGATTAAATTTCAACATGAATTTCGAAGATATGGAAATATTCAAACCATAGGATACATACATGCCTTTTTGTTTTTTAGTCCCTCTCACCAACTATTCACTTTATAACACTAAACCTAGTTCATCAGTATACCCTACTGGCTTTGCCTTCAACGGATACCCACAGGCTGACTTTAACTTACCAACATCACAGCTGCTGAGTGTTTTTTTACGGAGGTGGGCTGACCATGCGACCACATCCCATCCTTACCACTTACTCCCAGGACACAGGACACAGGTCAAACATCACATGTTCCTAAGAGACCAGCTATTTCACCATGGTCCCTGGTTTCCCTCAAACTCCTTTCCCACCTTGCCAGGTGGAAAGGCAGAAGCTCTGAACTGCTTTTATTTCTTTCAGGATGAAGGTATAGAACTTCTGTTTCTCATGAGGATCTCCTCATCTGTACATCAGTATGTCATTACATCTGTAACACGTACATACATACATACATACATACATACATACATACATACGTAGCATTGGACCTTACTATAAATCCTTAAGTCCAAGCCTAGCATTTTAAGTTTATACTGATAATAATGACACACAATCTTAATTTATGGATCATCAACTGTCTGTTAGGGCTTATATGCTAATAAGTCTGCATAAATTAATATAGTAGAATGCTCTATGACATAAGGAAGTTTCTTTCAAACATTTAATTCATAATTACTTATGCTTTTGTCATAAACAGTAAAACAGGAAAGTTCAATAACTTCCTTTAAGTCACTAAATCAAAATGATTTAAATCAAAACATATATCCAAAATTACTTTATTTGTCTGGGCATGTGCTAGGCATTGTACAAAAGAAATTGACAGAAGATAATTCTTGTCAGTAAGAATTTACTGCTCAGAGAAGGCAAATCAATATCCTGTATCACTGAGGATAGTTCAATAATTATATTCTGCAGCAGCAGGAGTCAATCTTGCAGAGATGTCAAAAAGATAAGGAAAAGATGAAATACATAAAACCTCCATTAGCCAGAACCCACCTAATTGTAACAGTCCAAACCCTCACTTTCTCATCTTTCCCTGCCTTCATTTTCTATCTCCTATTTTTAGGACACAGCAACAAATGACAACAACGTTCCTCATCAGGGAGGGAAATGATGTGGCTGATGTTTGTGATTCCGTGGATGTGCTGGTAGATGGTTGTCTGGGAGGCAGAGTGAGTGACAGGGAGCTGCCAGCAGACACCGGCAAAGAATACAAATGACTTTCCATGAAGGGATGCAGGCAATAGCTTTTCTGCAAGAAGACAAGTGCAGGGGAAGGGGCCTTGCAGAAAGCGTGTACTTAGGGGTACAGCTTCTTTCACCCCTACGTGCTCTAAGCTAGAGCGAAAACCGATGATGCTAACTAACACGGTACAGGGCTGAGTGTACACGCAGTCCTCTTAGATTGGAGTGGGGAGTGGTATGTGTGTGGGAGGGCTTCTTTTCACTTCTCTGATATTTCTGTATAGTTTGGGGAGTAGAAAGCAGGCTTTCTGGTCATGTATCTACTGCTCCTGGTGCTGCCCAGAGCAAATTGTTGTTTAGCTACATGAAGGTAGGAATGCATTTTGCCCCAGGGATGTTTACCTACATCTTTCATCTCCGCAGGAGCTGGTATAAGTCAGTCTTGCACACTGCTGGCTAGAAGATGTAGGCTGTACTGAAGTACTCAGTGCAGGAGTCTCTACGATCTAGCCATCCCAAGGAGACCTAGATTCCATTCTACTTGAAGTCAGATTTTTACCACTAAGCTTTAGCTGCCCCCGGACTTGAAAGATATGCTTGTACACGTTAGCACTGCACAACTCCAGGGAACTTGCTGTTTCATGATGGTCCTGGAATCATCTCAGACTCTCATTCTCTCTTCCCAGGGATGACTTCCGATCACAGATGCTTTCAATAATAAAAATACCCTAAGTTCTCAGAAACCAAACAAGGGGAAGGCCTGGTCTCTTTTCTCCTTTATCCAGGTAGGAAGTAAACAACACATCTGTCACATTCTAAGACTTCAAAACAGGATAGGAAATATAATTGTCTGTGCTTTAATTTGATTTCACAAATTCTTTTATTTGGGGTTTTGTACTATAGATGCTACTAGCCTATCATAATCCATGCACAGTAACTCATATTTTGCCTACCTAATCACTAGCACCCTTCCATGCTGAAAATTATCTTGTAAGCGCTCCATGTCAGAAAGAGTTCTAAATACTCAGTCTATGAATCAAAAACCTATTAGCTGAAAGTGAACAGCAGTTTGGGAGGTTAATTTGTAATCCATGACTACCCCGAGATAATCCAGGCGAGTGGAAATTACAATCAGATGGGATACAGAGACAGTTACCACATTTTTAGGTGAATGGAGATTGGACAAATTAAGAAGGGGTAATGTTAGATCGCTCACTCTGGAGGTGAAAGCAGGAACTTTGGGGTTTTCAATGTCAATATAAGCTACTTACTAAGAGAGGGAGGACTCAAAATGTTATTCTCAGTTTAGGACCATCATGTCTTCTACTCCAAATTAGAAGTGGTAGTTGTCCCATCTCCATTTTCTTGAGTTTACAGCAGAAACTATATGCAATTCATGAATGATTGTGGCCAATTGGAATTACATTATTTAATGTGATCAGCAAAATTTCCAGATGGAAGCTATCGTTCTTTCTGATTTCTCAAGTTCAGATAATACAAGGCATTTTGCATCAGCCTCTCTCTGCACACTTCACTTCCCCCACTGAGAGGATCCCCCCTTCCCCCCAACAGACTCCTCATCCAGGCAAGAGAAAGGTTCAAGGACCGAACACCTTGAGTGGGAGGAAATGACAATTAAACCAATTAGCCATTTCATAACCTCCGTCTAGTCTGAAGACAGGTTTTGTTCCAGCTTCTTTATGTTTCGGATGCTCAGCATGTTTTTTTACATGCGGTAATCATTATTCTATAATTACATTAAATGTTAGCTTCTGCGATCCCTCTTGAACCCTGTGAAGCAGTAAAGCAATCCACCCAGGCTATGCTGAACTTTCTAAATTAGACACAATATACTGATTTAATGTGGATATGAAGCCCAGTGGGGATAGCTCATTATTTGTGGTGGTAACTGTTAACAAATGGACAAGGATGAAGTCATTGCACTTTCGTTTTTTCCTACACATAAACACACACACACACACACACACACACACACACACACACCTTTCATTAAATTGCTGCTCAAGGAATAGTAGTAAAATGATAATCACAAGTCTTAATATAAATTGAACTCTAGTCCAATGCTTTCTCTAAAGGGGAAATCACTAAGTTATTATTAGTGAATTTGAGGAATTTGAAGACCAGACAATGAAAGATGTTGAAATCTGCTGACAAATGCAGATTCTCTTACCAGGTAATAAAATATAACATTTGATATGATCTTGTCTGTGGATGAGAAATACTATATGTACTTATCAGATAAAATTAATGTTCAAGACTCTTGATTTTCTACAGCTTCCCTCTGCCTCTACAGATTGCTGGACTAGCCTGGTAAATAGTCACCCAGTAAAGATACAGCCTCTACAGAACCCAATGATCCTCTGAAGATCTGCCAGGCAATGGCTACCATGGCCAGGGCCAATGTATTTTGCAGAGTCTACCCTGCTGTCTCTTTGGCCTGTGTCCAAGCATTTGACCATTTTTCTTGTCAGAGAAAACCATCTAGTCAACATTGTTGTTTCAAGAGAAATCAAGCAATCCATTCAAACCCACATTAGCAGGTGCTAAATAAAGACTAGAAGTGGGAAATGCATAGAATCCTCAAAACAGAGAGTTGAAAGGGCATCTAGAAATCACCTAAGAATTTCTCTTTATAGAAAATAAATCTGAGACTGCCTTCTTGATAGTGGAAGGATACTATGCAGCTCAGGTCTGCATTCACTCCCTCTTGGTGCAAAGATTCCCTACCCCCCATTCACACACCATGCTAAGAATGAGATATTAGTGCTTGTATCCATAAGTAATCAAATTTAAATGTATAAGAAAAACACGTATTATGAATGCATGCTTTCATTTTTCTCTAATGGATATCTGAAAATATGACTTTTGTTTATTTATTTTATTTTTCCATGTGCATGTGTGTCCAGTTATTTTTAAAGGTGCATATATGTGCACACATATATGTGGGTGCATGTGTGCGTGCGCACGTGCATGTGTGTATGCGTGTGTGCATGTGTGTAGGACAAAGATTAGCTTCAGAATGTTCTTCAATTGCTCTTTACATTGTAGTCATGGTCTTTCATTCAACCAAGTGCTCACTTACTCTGCTGGTCTATCTAGTCATCTTGTTCCCAGAAGCTCCTGCTTCTCTTTCCTGTGATCTTAGATAAAGAATGAGGCCCATCACACCCACTAGACATTCACATAAGTGGAGATCCAAACTCAGATATTTATGTTTGCAGAGCAAGTGCCTTACCCAACCCCCAAAATGAGCTTTAAAATAGACATTACGTGTTTCAAATAAGTTATGGTGATTTGAATAAGAATGGCTCCTATAGGCGCATAGATATGAGCGCTTGATTACCACAGAGTGGAACTATTTAAACAGATTAGGAGAACTGGCCTTTTTGGAGGAAATGTGTCACTGGGAGTGGGCTTTGGGGTCTCAGAAGCTCATGTCAAGCCCAGAGTCTATTTCTATTGCCTGTAGATCCGGGCATAGAACTCTCAGCTCCTTCTCCAGCACCATGTACACCTGCATGCCATCATACTTCTTGTCATGATGACAATGGACTAAACCTCTAAAACTGCAAGCCACCCCCAATTAAACGTGTTCCTTTATACGAGCTGCCATGATCATGGTGTCTCTTCACAGAAGTAAAACGACTAAGACATAAGTGTTAGTATTGTGGGAAACTATTTTATAGGTGGAAATGTCAAGCTCCTTTCTTTCTTGGGAGATAAATCCCTTATGGCCTACATAGAGCCTTGTCACTCTGAACTCTGGGTCCTTCAGTGGAAGCTTTTGTTGGGTTGACAATTTAGCCTTTCTCTCCATGGTAAAAGCCCTCAGTCTCCCCAAATGGTGAAGGATTGCAGAGAAGAAAGTACTGAGGCAAAACAAAATATCCTGCTTCGTTCATCTTTTACCATTTATGTTTTTGTTAAAGATAATCTTTTAAACCCAATCTTTCCTATAGCTCTTTATGCATAACTCACTCAGATCTGTGTAGTTTATTCCATAGTCAATTCCTGAACATTAAAATTGATTAAACACAGGGGAGCATAGATCTGGATTGTTAGATATATGCTATTTAATTGGTGGATTAAAGAGACTCATTAGATGAAATTATATTGATGCCTAAACAACTTCTCTCATTTATAGCTCATAAAAAGTCAAATTCTGATTACTGTAATCATTTCTTTCAAATGTGAATGTAACTCCATAAATGAATGAGAATCAAAAAAAAAAAAAAAAAAAAAAAAAAAGAAAAAGAAAAAAAGAAAAAGAAAAAAAAAGATTCTCATTTGTCACCTTGTCTAGGTCTTTAAGACAAATTAAATTGCTATTATTTCATTTTCTTAAATTCGACTTGGTTTCTGTTACTGCTTTAGAGACAGCGATAATGAACAAAGCTTAACAGTCTCCCCAAATTCAGTCTTCACAAAGCAATGTTGATGTAAATGTGAGGATCTGAGGGAGCTGAGGAGCTGAGACCGCCATTTTGTTTCACGTTCATGTTCTGAACACAATGCTGTCCTCCTCTGTCATTAGAAACAAAGAACAAAGGAAACCTTGTCACAGAGTTCACCATGCTAAGTTTTTGTTTGTAGACAGAGAAGACTTTCCATTTGCAGGACCTCCTCCATTATCTCCCCTTTGAGATTCATAAGCAGCCAGCATGCCTGGCAGTTTTTTACAACATCCTGAGGAAACACAGAGCCACCAGGGACTGTACAAAGCCCCAGTATAGGATGTAGAAGAGCTGTGAGTTCAGCCTCTGTCTTCTCATTTCAAAGCCTGTGTTCTCTTTTCTCTACAGTCCCAATTGCTAAACCTTGTCACTGAGCGTAATTTAATTGTGAATAACTATTGTATTTTAGGTTATTAACAGAAATCTCTAGCCTTGGTTTTATGATCTCTTCCAGGAACCAGTACTTCCTGCTTTGTGATCACCTTGAAAAACAATATAGAGTAGATGTCACACTCCCAAAATGTAATGAGGCACATGAACAATGGAATCATTCTTAATAGAGAAGATATTTTGTCCCAGTAGGAATAAATGAACCATTTATTGCCACTGAAGTATGAAATTTGTTTCTAATGTAGTTAATAAATGCAAATAATTTCCTTCAACTGCTAAGAGAAACTCAACTAAGCAAGACAATGAGGCAATGTTTTTTAAACTGAGTGTGACTTGAAGACCACAATGCATAAAAGGAAATGCAAACTGTGACACTAAATTGTTTAAATAACAGAACCATAGGAGTCAGGGGTATGGAACCAGAGACAAAGCTATGCCTTAGTAAATCAACACGGCCATTTCCTCAGCTCCATCAATTTGAGGCAGTCAGAAACACCGATCCTAAAACAGAAGTCAGGTTGCCACACATGAACTGCTTTTGACGGAGCCACAGGGACAAAGTAATACAAATTTTGTCCTTTAGGATGGAAAGATCTTGGGACACAAAGTAAGGGTGCTGGGGGAAACCCCTCCCAATTGCCTTAACTTCATAAGTGACACTAGTGTTTAGCTAATAGGTCCCTAGACTACAATCTGATTACCTTCTAGCTAGTTCAGCCCCTGTGCCCAGGGTGAAAGCAGGCCTTCTGGTTCTCAGTACTGGGTCCATTGCCCTTATAAGACACATGACATTTGAAGAAAACTCACTCTTTGTATTCCAAGGAGAAGTCTCAAAAAGCACAGTGTCTGAATGTGTGGGGATCAGGATGACTTTTAGTGCGTGTAGCATGCAACACCATTATCTGGTGCTGAGAGCGGGAACAGAAAGTTTACTTTTCACTCCTGCGTCAGCTTTTCCCTTCAGTCACTTCTTTGTTCCCACCCCTCTCTCATTCCCTCCACTTTCCACACTTCCTGCTTGCTTGTGGCCACAGCCTCTATGTTGTGGAGCTGCTTCCAGACCTGTCTCCTGGCCTGCACCACCCTGAGCCCTGCTGATTTCTAGGCCTTTCATTCAAAGTTCCCTGAAGAAAACTTGCACAAACCTATGCATATTACAGGCCCTGTGCAGAGCTGAAGGTTCATCCAGATCACAATGGTACAGCTCTGGTCTGGTCTCCAGAGTAAAGGGAGAGGCCCGGTGTAAAAGTAAAGAACAGCAGAGGATGGGGTGAGGCTAGCATGGGACATTTCAGAAGACAACAGTGAGACCCAAAGGTTGCGTTCCCTTCCAGAAAGTCCTGTTCTATCTCAAGTTCTACAACAACTATTTTGAAAACTGTCATTTTGGAACCCCCCAAGCCACCCCTGTGATAATTCTCAATCTTACTCATATCTGACTTTTCACCTAAATATAAATTAATCCCCATAGGAGAAAAGTCACTGAGGGCAACAGCTCCCTATACTAAGAGAGCAAGTGCTTTACACAAAGGGGAACCAGGCTGGTTATGTTTCTGATGTGCCCAAATGGCCAGTGCAGCATTGCTCACACTGCCGCTAACATGTCAAGGTGATACAACACCGCTGTAGAGCGGAGGCATAACTCTCACAAAAGCACTGTCAAGGCCAAGGCCCGAATTCATCTCAACCACAGATCCATTCCTTTGTACCTCTACCCACTTCCACTGAGACTTCCAGTTTCAATATAAATGGGTTTATTAATAAAACTGGGCAGGTGAAGATATATGGTATGGAGTATATACTTCTATCACTATCATCAAGCGTTGCATATACTATATTGGGTTGTATAGTGTTTCATTATTTCAAATTTTTTCCCAAATGCATCTTTCAATTTTAAAAGAATGTGTACACTTCTTTAAAAACTGTCACATTGCCCAGAATCTTCATCCTTTGTATTGTATTTTTTGACCATGAATTACCCATGACCCTATTTTCCTATACCGGCTTTGAATGTAGAAGTTGAAACAAAACATTAACCTGCCTTACAAAAGTTTGTAGTGGCAGTTTCTTTGCTGAATTAAAACTAAATAAATTTAAAAAATTGTCCCTAACAGGAGATATTGCTTCTTCATGGAAAGTAAACCATCAAGTCCAAGATACTGACTTTCTTATAAATAAAAAAGGAAGAAAGAAAGAAAGAAAAGAAAAGGAAATTCTCCATTCCCAGTGACAACATCCAGAGTGGTATTATTTCATCAAAATAGGGTCAAAATGGGTGATTTCTCCAGCACTCAGAGTTAATATACTGACTACCGACTTAGCACAGGGAAATCTTATCTCTATGTCTCTGTAGATTCTTCAGTCAGCCCTGTTAGAAATAGTTACACTGGCCATGGCATGATTACTCAGGCCTGTAACTCCAGTTCTCTGGAGGCAGAGGCTGGGGAATCCTGAGTTCCTAACCCAGACTGACCTATAATAGTGAGTTCGAGGCCAAACCTGGAACATAGTAAGACTCTGTCTGTGAAATTTAATAATGATAATTAACAATATTATTATTATTTGAATTTTATTACCTGATTATTATTGTTATTGTTGAGCACTTCTGCACTGCATAACTTTTTAGAAGGTATTGGAGACACTCAGGAGATAAAAGTCAGATAAAATAGTATTTAAATCACAAGTTTAGAAAAAAAAGATGTTCCAAAGTTCTGTTGAGCTCTTCTACACTGCTAAGAGGATAGACAATGGTACTTGGAAACCAGACTGATAGTTGATTGGCATTGGATGAAAGCTTTCCCCCAAAGACATATCCATATCCCATTCCCTCAAACTTGCAAATGTTTGGAAAATTGAGCTTCCTTATTTGGAAAAGGAGTCTTTATCCATGTAATTAATGATTTTAATATGGGACCTCCTTGGATTATTCAGGTAGGTGAATAACAAATGCTACTTAATCTTCTCTGCCTCCTCCTCCTCTTCATTACCCCCACTTTGAGACAAAGTCTTGCTGTAGCTGTAGCCCAGCTCATTAGCTTTGATCTCATGATCCTCCCCCCCCCACCCTTCCTCAGGCTTTAAGTGCTAACATCATAGACATGCATTGTCACATGAGCAAGAACATAGGAAAGATGCCCAGAGAAGGAGAACACAACATGAGATTGTGCCAGATAAGGAAGGGATTAAGCTCCTAGCCAAGGAATCCCTAGAGTAGAAGGCACAAGGAAAGACTCCCCAAAGGCTCTGGGGAGTGTGTGGCACTGTTGCTACCTTGATATTGGATTTGTACCATAACCAAGAGAAAATAAGTGTGGTATTGTTTGCCTTATTTACCATTCTATTGCTGTGAAACCATGTGAGAAACCATGATCAAGGTAACTTATAAGAGAAAGCATTGGACCGGAGGCTCCCTTACAGTTTCAGAGGAGATTGATTAGTTCATGAGCATCATGGCAGGAAGCAGACAGGCATGGCACTGGAGCAGTAGCTGAAAGCTTTACATTCAGATCCACAGGTGTGGGGGGGGAGCCTGCGCCTGGCTTGGCCTTTTGAAAATTCAAACCCCCACTACCAGTAATATACCTTCATCAACAGGGCCACACCTACTACAATGAGGCCACACCTCCTGATTCTTCCCAAAGAGTCCCACTCACTCCCTGGTGACTAAGCATTCAAATATATGAAGTTATGGGAGCAATTCTCATTAATACCATGACACTTTAAAGCCACTTAGTCTGTGGCTATTTGTTACAGCAGCCACAGGAAGTTAACACAGTAATCTTTTTACATCACACTGTGATGTCTATTTTGAGTTGCAAGGAACTCTAGGGTATAGTAGCCAGGGGCAAAGTTTTGAACATTACATTCCATAGGATTAGAGTAATGGAAAACGCCAGGCACTACTCATATCATAACAGCAAAACATAAAATCTACATAATAAGGAACAATTCTCTATGGGGTCAGCAGCTTAAATGGCTGACTCAGAGGAGCGATACAATAAAACTCCTACAGACAAACAAAGAACAAAAGAGGTGAAACCCAGGGACTCCAGGCTAGACAAATATTCTACCACTAAACTACAGAACTAGCTACACAAGGAGCAATTTAAAATAAAGGTTTCTGCAAACACACCACTGTGAAGAATATATCTAGGACTTCCCAGCATAGCAGCTTCCCAAACCCATTCATTCCATAATCCAAAGAACCCTTTGTGTGTGGCTAGCTGGTTCCTGGTACAGTGCTGGATGCTATAAATATGACATTGTAATAATACTGCAGGTCCTAAGAATATACAGTGTAGTGGCACAGACTTGGAAGTACTTTGTAACATAATTACAGCACAATGTAGTAAGGAGTTAGATTGTTCTAGATGCATATAGTAGAACTTCTAAAGCAGATTTAGGGGAAGAATTTTCCTGAGAAGTTCTGAGAGTGGAGTTCTTAAAGAAAATGAAATTCGTGACTTAAATGTAGATGACGACCACTCTGTATAAGGAACAGGAAAAGTATCAGCTCAGGAACTCTAAGACCAAGTTCTCAGCACAAAGGAGATTTACTTGCCACAGAGGAACAGAGAGTAGGGAGTAAAAGACATAGACAGGAGATAGAGGATGAGGGAGAAGGAGAAGTGAGCAAGGGGAAAAGAGTAGGGATATTTGTCCTGAAGGACAAAGGATGCCTCTGGATGGATTCCAGGACAGCCTCCAAAACTATAGAGAAACTGTGTCTCAAAAAAACAAAGCAAGCAAAGGAGACATACATGGTCCATAGGAAAATATCAGTTTATAAAGGCACAACAGGAAAGCTTGTGTTATGATGAGGTTTTTTTCATTTTAATTGGGCATTGGGCATGTTAATTAGGTGATCCAAAGGGGTCTTTTGATTGATGAACTTCAACACATTGATAACTAGGCCTCTGTAGTCAGCCTCTGGAGGCAGAATTGGCCAAATAAGGGACTTTGGGTGCTAGCTTTAGGAATGTAATTTTCAGCAAGTCTGAGGGAGTCTGGGAGAAAGGCAGGCCTAAGACGACTGCTTGTTCGTGTGAGTTAGTGTTCCTTCAACAAGTGGGCAATCCCATAATGGGATGTGCTGCCCAACTTCAAAATATGCTCTGTGAGGAACTGTGAGGCAGTTTTTTTTTTTTTTTAATCACCATGCTAACAACCCAGGAAGACTTGCTTCTTTCTGAGGTTTTGTGGAAGCTCTCCCCAGGTGACTACAAGCCTTCCCATACAGAACAGGAAACGCTAGAGATGTTACAAGAGAGTTTTACAAGGAATGATTCCCAGATCCAGCTTAGTTCAATCCATCCACATTCACCGTGGGCCTACGTTCATTCCAGTCTTGTTGGGCAGGATTTCCCACACAAAGAGTATGAGGAATGTTACAAGCAGCACAGTGCTCGTAAGCACCCTGCAAAACTTTGAGGTCAACCATAAACCAAAGGGCACCTTGGGCAAGCTATCAAAAAGCTTGTGACAACTGCTTTAGAGCTCTGCCTGTTGCTCTGACCTTCTTCAGAGATGCCTCCTGAGGGAAAGTTAAATTCAACCACTTAAAATGCTATCCAGAAGGTTCATAACAGCAGGGGCAAGCTCTAAAGCAGGCCACAAGATTGATACTGAACTAGAAATTAACCATTATCAATATATAGGGCAGATAACATTGACACTAGGTAAGAAAACGTAACCTTCATGGAATTGGGTGTCTTTAAAAGCCTGGAGTCCAGCATCCTTTTAGGACCAGCCTAACTCAGTTTGGACATGGCTTTATTTAATCTGATTATATTATAGCTAAGATTCACTGGATCCAGCCTATCAGAGCAAAGAGCATGACCCAAAAGACTCAAAAAACATACGAATGTCTATTTCTGTGGAATGAGACCCAAACTCAAGACAAGACTAAGAAAAAGAAAAAGAAGGCAGTACCTGTCTCTTTTTTTCTTTCATTCTTAGCTGGTCTGGTTTTTTATGTATCTTTAGTCATCTGAATGTTTTCTCTGTTTTGTTTCCCAGCCAGAGCTTAGAGTCACATAGAACACAATTGTCTTACGAGGCTCAACAGTAAACAGCCATTTTGCTTCAAGCCTTAAATTGTGCTGTCAGCCTGTTTGTGCTTTAGTCTGAATTCTCTTGCATATAACCTCTACATTTTCTGGGTTACCTACATCAACAATGTCAATTTTACTATTGTTATTCATGGCTTACACCACAATTAGATGTGCCTTACAGTGTTGTTAGTACAGCATCCAGGAGTAGTGCCACACACCTATCATCTCAGCACTGAAAGGATAAAGCAGGGAGATCAGATGTTTGAGGCCAGCCTGGGCCACATACTGACTACTTAGCCAGTCTGAGTTAACATGTCAAGACTCTGTCTCAAGAAGAAGGAAATAAAAGGGGTTACAGTAAAATGATTATGAAGGGTCCTTAGGTGGTGGTGGTATTAAAATTCCCCTGATGATCCTAAACTCTGTCTCGCATCAGCACCAAAAGGTTTCACTCTCTAATTTAGACTATGCTGTACGAGTCCTCCTCCCCACCCCACCCCTAGCTCCACTCCATCTCTATGTACTTCCAGGAGAGCAATATTAAATCCCTGAATGAATAAAGAGTGAAATGTCTCTGGGGGAATTTGTTAGCTGATAATGAGATGGATGTCTTCGGTGAACTCCGTATTAACCAACATCCACATGTTCTTTCCTGTATTGTTCCTTTATGGCATAAGCAAAAGATGTTTAGAGGCATTCCCTTCTGCCATTTTACCCTCTCAGTCCTGTGTCCCTTACCTGACCTGTGGTTGAAAATATGTCTGCTATCTTTCTCTGAGTTGTGACTGTTACCTGAGCATGCTCAGGATATACTCTTTAACTGAGCATGCTCACAAATGTGCTCCCTACCCAAAAAAAAAAAAAAATGCTTCCATGTATGGATGTGTACAGGCTCCTGGGATAAAATCCCCATGTTTCCTTTGTGTGGGAAGAGTGTGGCTATGGAATTCATTCTCGTGTATTCCTTGGGAGTACATAATAAACCTCTCTTCACTGTTTACAGGTGCTACACTTTCATTATTGTAAGTGCTGGAAAGGGCTTGAAACCAGAGAGCATGGCTCTGACCCTCTGCTTTCCTTTTATGGAGCATGGCGCACTATATTCTAGAGTCCACACTCTTACAAGAATGTTCTATTCCAAGATGACTGAAGCCCTTGGAAAAGATGTAGCTCTTATTAATCTTAGTGAGTAGGTCCCTTTGACTGTATTGACTACCTATCAAGTGCTGTTTGGTCTGCTATCAATCATTAGCAGTCTGTATGCTATCACCAGAATTACTTAGCCAAATGAGACTCAGCCCATTTTTGTAATAAGGTTTGTCCTAAGCATGAAGGTGAATATGCAGCTTATGACTCATAAAAATGCATAAATCCTGTGTCTGTTCATAGGAGGGAAAGGCTGTGCCCAGTAGGAAAGGATCAAAGGAAACAGCTTGAAGGAGGCGGTCCATGAAGAGCGCCCTGGAGGTCGGTCAGCTTTGGGTTTTAAAGGCACAGGAGAAGGGCCTTATGGACCATGGCTCATGTTTTACTTTGCTCTCCCTCATGAACTTCTCTGGAGGGATGATGCTGCACATCTCACCTTCAGCTACTTCCATACCATCACATTTTAATGTAATGATACTGGCTGGGGAATGAGACAGGGGAGAACTTTTAGCCAGAGAGAAACAACCTTCCCACAAGCTAAACTGCTGGCTATTGCCGTCATTCCTGCTGCCTGTGTCCAGCCTGTTTCCAGCCTTATGTTTTGTTGTTACAAGGTAGCTGGTGTCCTCCTGGCGTTTTCTCAAAAGCTGCATTTGTGACATCTTTGACTTTTTTTTATCATTTGACAAGAAACTTAACACCATTTCAATCCACCCAGAGACTGCTTTTCTTTCTGTCTTCACCCATATGTTCCTAAGAATAAGTTCTACTTTTTAAATTCTTAATTTTTCTGTATTTGGTTTTGCTCTTTCTCAAATGCATCCTCTTGATCTGAGCATTGGCCTCATTTATTACTTTTCTCATAAGATCACACACACTCACATACATACACACACACCAACACTCACATACAACACACACACCAACACTCACATACACACATACATACACACTTATACATACAACACCCACACATATATACAAATACAACAACATACATACATACCCACACTCACATACATATATACACTCACCCACACATACATTCACACCTATACATATACACCACACACACACACACACACACACACACACACACACATTTTGAAACATTATCTCTTGATTTGTCCCCCAAAATGTTGTTACCATGTAACTGTGTTTTCTGATTCCATTATCTAATAGGTTTATCTATTTTAATAGCGTGTGTCAGAAAGAGTGAGAAATCTGAAATCCTATACTATAGTTCAGCTTTTCCTGAATTCTACAAGCTGAGACATCTGGGCCAAGCTCAGAGGACAGCCCACTGCTCCCAGCAATTCTTAGCCTCAGAGTTTGTGTTTTCTGCCAGTTTCAACTCCAGTCCTCGTAGGATGTTGCAGAAGGAGCCACACAATGCTTTCTAAGCTCCAGTGCGTTCCTCTGAGGAAAAGGAGGGCTCTCTTGCTAGTCTTTCCTCCTTCCTTCTAGTTGGGGTACAGTCAAGGCAGGGAGACCCTTTGACCACCATACATGCAAACATAAGCAGATCAGAGTCTGGGTTCCTGACAGCTGAGCAGAGAGGAAATTCTCCTTGGCCAGCCATGATTATTTAAAATCATTGTCAGGCAGAGATGATGGCTCAGATGGTAAAAACACACGCTCTGGAAGCCTGTGGACCCAGAGTTTGACACACAAACAACCCCCAAAGAAGAAAATCAGGATGTGGCAGCATAGTATCTGTGATCCCAGCACACCTGCAAACTTCACACTAACAAAATGAGAGGCAGACACAGGACAATAGCCAAGAAGCTGCCGAGGCCAGCTCTCCTGGAGGAAAGGCGTGAGAGGAAGAGACCCCACCCCGGCAAAGCAGAAGCTGAGAACCTACACCTGAAAGTTGTCTCCTGACCTCCATGCATGCACTGTGACACAGGGGCTTATTGCCTTCTCCCACACAGGTACAAATAATAAGTAAAAACAAGTCACCCGATTAATAATTAGCATTATGTAATAATACATAAGGTTTAATATTGATATGCAAGAGAATACAAGGAATGTATAACTGGAGATAGGGAACATGAGTGTGTGAGTAGGAGGGAAAGGTGCCCTAAAAGAGGATTCTAGACCTTGTTCACAAAGTTCTCTAGGCATTTCCTTCAAAAGTTAGCACTGCTGTTTGCAGTGTGTGTGTGTGTGTGAGTGTGTGTGTGTGAGTGTGTGTGTGTGTGTGTTTGTAATAGAAGGAACTAATATGACACTTGTGATCCTTTATATTCTTATCTTGGCAGGCTACTTTATCTTTGCAAATATTCTCACTTAATTAACTGTCCTAGAAGGAACTATGTAATCCCAGTTGCTGCCAAGCAGTATAGGTGACAGAGGCTTGGCATTAAAATGTTTTCTCTAAAGGGTAAACTTTTTCCTCAAAAATGAATCTTTTTACCAATGACACATACAAGTTACTAAGTACCAGTATCCCTTTATACAGAAAAAAAAAATCAGACTGTTAGAAGGAAATGCAAGGCATACATGTGGTTGTTCTAAGAACTTTCTTGGTCTAATGATGCATTGGTTAATCTAGCATGCACATGTGTATAACACACACACACACACACACACACACACACACACACACACTGCATATAGATAAAGAGAGGAAAAACAAGGAAATGGAGATGATATAAGACAAACGTAATAAGTAATGTCATTTACCTAAAAAATTCATGATTTTCCCACCATATAACACATGACTGACACATTCTAGGAAGGTAACAAAAACTTATAAAATCTCTGTCAAAATATTTATACCCCAGCGTAATAACTAAAAAATACTCTGAAATAAATATATCACAGATAAAGTGATGAGTGTCTGTCAGGGGTTTGAGTGAGAGTCCCGTGAGGCCCTTGGAAGAGCTGTCTAACTCAGTGATGTTCACAGCCCTTGGCTCCTGTTGTCCTTTTTATCCAAAGTTGGTGTCTTTGGTCTGAGTACATGGTTCTTCTTCAGCTTCCTGGATCCTTTCTAACACTGTACTGGGAAAGCCTTCGTGTTATTTCAGAAGCAATCGTTGGAATGGTATAAGCCATCATCTACAGTGGCCTTTGGAATGAATAAGCCACAAAGACATCTCTTGAGCTACCATAACCATTAGGAACTATACACAAACAAAAACCCAAATCAATAGTTAAAGTCACAGTGGAATACTGTCTTGTTTCTTCTTTTTACAGGAGTCAGATGAAGCACTCCATTCTCTTTAATCTGTTCTCTCCCCTCATACACCATTGTTTATGATGCTAACAATTATAGCCGTGCAGCCGCATACTCAGTGACTCATCAGCTGTCGCCTTCCACGGGCACTCAGCTGTCACATACGTAGTGAATAATGACTCACTGAGATGTTGCTTAATATCTGTAATCAGTTTTAGTCTGATGCAATTCTTAAAACGCATTCTTCTTCCTCAATAAAAGATAAATTATAATGCTATTGCCTGGCAAAGAGAGAGTCATTTTTTCCCCCAGCCAAAGATTTATTTCCCAACCAAGTTGTTTTTGAATCCATGGATGTCACTTTTAGTTGTTTCCAATCCTCTAAACAAGTTATCTGCCAATCATCCAGGCACGTGAGGCCAAACATAGAGTGTGGAGCTATTTAAGAGGAAATGTTCTTCAAAATGGAAGAAATGCTCTGCCTGAATATGAATGGAGAGTACAAAGAACAAGGGAGTGTTGTTTTTAGCAAAATCTCAATTGTTTGATTTTACCCATAAAGACTTGGGGACTATATGCTGGGGTGAAAGCCTGCTAGCTCATAGAGACACAGAAAGTACCCAGGGTGACCTTCCTCCCTGAACAGAAAAGACTTTTCTCCTGAGCCATCTCAAATAAAACTCCAACTCAGTTTCCCTCCTTTCTACTTCCTGTGCATCCTTTTCTCCGTCTTCCTGATTCCCTTTTAGTCTCTATGTTTTTTTTCTTATTCACTTCCTGTCAGGTGGTTGCTTGCTCAGCCTCTTGACCTCTAGTTGACTTTATTTAATCCTGTTTACAACAGAAACTCTTGGATTAAAGGTGTATGCTAGGGCTGTGGCACACCACAGCTAGAAACAGTGGTTTCCCCCTCTATTCCCCAGTAAATAACATATTCTTGGAGCTCCTAATGTGATCAAATATTCTACAACAAGGAAAGATATACAAGCAGTAACAGAGAACAGATGGTCCAAAAAAACTACACTGACTTAAAGGAGCAGAAAATGTCATAATAGCAAAATTGCATGAACTTGGGCTAAACAATAAGAAGTCAGAGTTCTTCAAAAGAGTCTTTGAAGTAGTCTTTAAAATGGAGTTTGCTAGGTAAAGGAATATTGTAAACAAAATATTGCAAGAGACTAATTTAGTCTACATTTTAAAACCCTTTGCATTTTTACTGGTGTCTCTTTACAGAAGCAGAAAGGCCTAGTGTCTTATTCACACACAGCTCTAGACCGGCTCATTTCACTACACTGCTAACAATTTTTCTCTCTGTGCTGCATGAAAGAACAGGGTTTGAAACATCCTGTTATTCAAACTTCTGATGACAAACCTGCTTCAAATCCATGCCTGTTTGTTAACCCAAGGAGGAAAGTCAGGCCGCTAGCTGTTATTCTGTGTTCCTCAGATTATATTCCCACCAGACTCCTCTAGCTGTCCCACGGACACAGAAAACTTGACATAGTCAACTATACACACCAGTTTCTTCTGCTCTTAAACTGTCCTCTACTCTGTTTTTTAAGTAGATAATGTCAACAGTCTTCCCATTGCTTTCCATTTGATCACTGAGTGGGTTTATGACCGAAGCTCCCGACTTTCCCTATTCTACCGGTCTCCTATTTTGCACTAGAGCAGTGGTTCTCAACCTGAAAGTTGCAAACCTCTTGTAGTTGAATGACCATTTCCCAGGGGTCACCTAAGACCATCAGAAAATACAGATATTTACATTACAATGGAAACACTTATGGTGGGGTTGCCACAACATGAGAAACTATATTGGAGGGTGAGAACCACTATACTAGAGACTTTTTGCCATGGCATCCAAACCTTTTTTCAACCAGATCCTAGCAGTCATTTCAGCTTTACTGACCACTATAACATACTGCTCATGCTGCAGATTCAGCAGAATTCACCACTTGGTAGATGTCTTTCCAAGTAGCTGCATTTTACCTATTCTTTTCCTGCTACCTGGAAGGTAAAAACCCTGACTTTTTAATTGTGAAAACTATATGGAAACTTTTTACTGTTCGTTTTTTTGTTTTGTTTTGTTTTGTTTTTGAGACAGGGTTTCTTTGTGTAGCCCCAGCTTTCCTGGAACTCACTCTGAAGACCAGGCTGGCCTCAAAATCACTGAGATCTGCCTGCCTCTACCTCCCCAGTGCTAGGATTAAAGGCATGTGCACCACCATCCCTTGGAAACATTTTGTTGTTTTTGTTCACACATCTCTGAGTCAGGGTTCTACTCTAGATTGTTCTAGAACTTTCTATGTAGCCTAGTGTGGTAGTTTGGAATGTAATTGGCCCCCAAAAGCTTATTGGGAGTGACATTATTAGGAGGTGTGGCTTTGTTGGAGAAGGCATGCTCTTATTGGAGGAGGTGTGTCACTATGGGTGTGGGCTTTGAGATCTCCTATGCTCGGGATACACCCAGTGTCTCAGTTCACTTCCTGCTGCCTGCAAGTGAAGGTGTAGAATTCCCAGCTTCTTTTCCAGTACCATGTCTGCATACATGCTGTCATGCCCCAAATGATGATAATGAACTAAACTTCTGAACTGTAAGCCACCCCAATTAAATATTTTTCTTTATAAGTGGTTTCTCTTTACAGCAATAGAAAGCCTAACAAGGACATCAGGTTAGGTAGTACAAACTCAGTTACCTCTTCACTCAGCATTCCTAATGCTGAGAATGATAGGAATGAGCCCCCATGCCCCCTATATGGGGATTAAGAACATGGGCTTTAGAAGTAGAGCTGGCTGGTTGTTTTCCTTTATTTACTGGTCATATAGCATTTCACATGGGCTCTAGCCCATGCCTCTGTGATATCTATAAATTAATAGTTTACAATGGCCAAATAATGTAACAAACACATAGTCTACATCACAGTGCCTGGTGAAGGTTTAATAAATAGTGGCTAAAGACTTTTGAAAAAAATATAGCATTTTTTTTTTTTTTACAGCTCTGCTCAAATGTGATTTCTTATGATCTATTTCCAAATTTCTATGGGTAATATGAACCCCTCTCTTTGCTCTGTTCCTTACAAAACTTGTCTTATCTTTCTAAATGAGCTTTATGTGGGAATCTTAATTGCCTAGTGCTTAGTTGTGAGATCCTTGAAGTCTAGAATCCCTCAAGTCTTTGCATTTTTGTAAACTTCAACACCCCGTCACATCTAGGACCCCTTGAGTTTTAAGAAGTATCTGTTCTGGAAAAGACTGAGATGTAATTTCAATACATTAGAAACTGACAGGTGAGTTGAAGACATTGAGTTTAACACAAGGGAAAAAGTGACAAACACATATCATTGAAAAATGCTATATAACCAGACTGGAGTTCTGAGGTTTAAACCATAATTTGATTGACAGGAAAATGGATTCAGACTAGAGAAGCTGAGGAAGATCTTTTCACTAACAGGAACTGGATTGCCCTCAACTCGGTGAAAATAGAACTTTCCTTGGCCCCAATCTGGTTTGTTTTTGTCGAGTTTAATAACTAGATGTTGTTTTAAGCCCAATGGATTGAATGATTATTGCTCACCGTGAAAATTATTTGTTCATTTTTGTTTGTTTCACTGTATTTGAACCAGGCTCTCAGTCTATAACCTAAGTTGTTCTGCGATTCCCTATTCCAGGTTGGCCTTAAACTCATAGCTAATCTCTCCCTTTAGACTATAGTCTGTGTTTATTAATTTTTGTCAACTTGACCCAAACTAGAGTCATCTGGGAAGAGGGAACTCAATAGAGCAATCTCCTCCATCAGATTGGCCTGGGGATGTTGTGAAATAATCTTTTTGTACACTGTGAAGATATGTCTTTGCCAAGGTGCCTTCTGACTGGTTTAATAAAAAGCTAAACAGCCAATAGCTAGGAGGAACAGGTGGGTGAGGCAGACAGAGAGAACTCTGGGAAAAAGAAGGGTGGAGTCACCAGTAGACAGAAGGAACGGTCATGCAAGAAAAGAGGTAAAAGTCACAAGAAACGGGTTAATTTAAATTATTTAGAAACAAACCTGAGCTATTAGATGTGCTTTTATAATTAATAAGAAGCCTCTATGTTGTGATTTGGGAGCTAACAGGAGGGACAGAAAAATCTGTCTACATGAGGGTATATCTGTGAGCCATTTCCTTGATGTAAGATTGATGTGAAAGGGGAGGGTCTGGCATCCTGTGGGTAGTACCAACCTGAGGAAGTGGCCCTGGGTGGTATGAGAAAGCAAGATGAGCAAGCCATGGAAACGAGCCAGTAAGTAGCATTCCTGCATGGTCTCTGCTTCAGTTACTGCTTCCAGGTTCCTGCCTTGCATTCCTACGCAGTTCCTGCCTTAGCTTCCCATATGATGAACGGCATAGCTTGTAAGCTGAAATAAATCCTTTTCCCCAAAAGTTGCTTTTGGTCAATGTTTTATCACAGCAACAGAAAGAAAACTAGGACAACCTATCTAACACTGAGATTGCAGTCATGAGCTGCCATACCCAGCTAGGGTAATGATTAGGAACTATGTCTAGTACATATCGAGTTTTAAGATGTGTCTGTTTAGGAAAAAAGATTAACATAGGGTTTTAATGCATTAGAAATTGGTAGATGAATTCAAGACAGTAAGTCCAACACAAAGGAAATAGTGATGAACACAGACTAAGAGCATTCAGTTACTTATGACTAATAATTTAGCAAAACATTGAGCTTCAGAATGTGGCTAAATTAGATTGAGTTTAAGAATACAACTAAGTTAAAGTCTGACTGCATGTTTTTTGAATCTTCTGCTATTTTTTAATATATAAAAAATATTCAGCATAGAACATGGCCTGAAAGATGCCTTTATACTTCCATCTTTCTCCTTCCTTTCTTCCTCTTATATATTTGTCTAAATATATAAATTCTGCCATCTGTCAACATAATGCCATTGTTTTGGCATATGGGGATTAAAAGTAAGAATTATCATTCTTTAACATTGAATCTGTGATCCACGTTCCTGGTTTTCAGATCACATACACTGTAGTAACACTAGTAAAGAGTTCACAATTTTGATTATTTTTGGAGGAGGAATAATGATTAACAGATGAAGAGTTGTGTAATAGATGCACTGTTCTCCCATCCCTAGTCATGCTCCAATACACTAGGAGATTCTACATAGCTTAGTAGAGTCACCTCTTTGTTGTATAGGACCACAGAGGACAGAAGCATCAGAACTGCTCTCAGAAGCCTTCCAATATCATTAAAGACAAGGCAAGTTTATCTTTTTACCAAAATTCCTCACAGTATGAATTCTGATAGAACATATTGGTGGTAACAGAGGCAAGATTAGAGGATAAAGCATAGGAACCCCCCAAACAGATGTTTGTAAATCAAGAGATGGTGTTACAGTCTCTTCTAAGATGTGTAGGTAGATGGCTTTTGTAGAGACGTGTCTTGTTTTTCTGAATGGAGAATGAAAGTTTGTGTCCAGAGCTAAACTGTTTAAGACTGATAGTTCTCAAACATTAGAGGGCAGAAACCTTTGGGCAGCTTTGCAAAACTCATTGTCTGGCCTCACCACTCTCCCTCAGAGTTCCAGACTCAGTAGGTCTGAGATGAGATCTACCAACTGTACTTCTGTAGGTTTTCACATGATGCTACTCCAGGACCACAACTGACAAAGCACCACTCTAACCAGAGCACAAGTGTCTATCTGGCCACCAGTCATCCTACTCCTCCTCTCTGTACTATATAATTCAGCAAGTCCATGCTTAAGTCTGAGGAATGAAAACACATGCATACTGGAAATAACAAACCCAGTTATCTCTAGTTAATTCATAATCTTGAAAACAATGCCTGAAAATGAACCCACTGCCCAGAAACTGGTGACTAAATCATCATTGGTATGATATAAAATGGAATACTCCTAGAAATGAAGATGAATCGATTATTAACACACACAACCACATGAGTGAAATCTAACTGCATTGTGATAAATCGAAGATGCCAAACCTAACTGGTTACCTATCGTTGTTGAATATTCCTTTACACTGTGAATATGTGTCACTCTGACTGGTTTAATAAAGAGCTAAATGGAAAATTGATAGGCAAGATTTTCACAGCAGAGAGAATGCTGGGAAGAAGAAGGGTAGAGAAGCAGACTTGGAACAAGTCAGACACAAAATGGGATAGAGATAAAAGCCACATAGTAGAATATAGATCAATAAAAATATGGATTAATTTAAGTTATAAGAGTTAGTTGGAAACAAGCCTAAGCTATCAGCTGAGTTTTCATAATTAATAAGAAGTCTCTGTGTGATGATTTGGGAGCTGGTAGCAGGGACAGAAAAATAGGCCTAAAAACTACAAAGATTTCATTAATGGGGCACTCTGAAGAGGTAAAATTACAAGGGAAAAAATTGAGCAGTCTTTTCCAGAGTCTAGAAGTGAGAAGAGTTTGATCTGAAAAAGACTACAGAGGTGGGAATTCCAGTTTCTTTGGGGTAGTAGAAGTGGTGAAAAGACATGTTCTTCTGTTGAAATTCATGTAACTATCCAAAATAGAGTGAAATTTGTATACTATTTAAATTACACCTCATCAAACATGCTTAAAATAACTTGTTATTCTAATTATTCTAAGTCTAACACTTCTTATTAATAATGTCTTCAGCAATGTTTTGCTCAACTGAATGAAACATAGTTGTGTGCTGTGTGACAACATTTCAGTCAAGGACCTACCACTTAGATGATGTTGGCCACATGAGACTCTATCACTTATTGATATTGAACGTGGATGGTGCTGGCCCCATGAGACTCTGTCAATCATTTACTGATATGTAAATGCTTTGGTAAGTCACTATCCCAGGTTGACATAATGACAACTTGCCATAATCACCTAGTAATGCAAGTCTTAGAACTTACCCCCACTGTCTGGAGGACAGAACCACATAAAGCATCGTTATCTCCAGGTGTACAGGGATTTTGCTTTTCTCAAAACTGAGTAGTGCATGAGCTAAAGAAACAACTCAGTGGTTAAGAGCACTTGTTGCTCTTGCAGAAGACCAGAGTTCGATTCTCATCCCACACATGGCTCACAAAAGCCTTAACTCCACTCCCAGGAGATCCATGGTCCTTTTCTGACCTCCATGGGCATCCGGTACATACATGGTACACATACATACATTCAGGCAAAATACTAATACACATAAAATAATAAAAATTTTAAAACTGAGAAATTATGGTGTGTGCTGCAAAGTCACTGAACGTTAACTAGCTATTTCCTATCTGTTTGCCGCCTCTACTTCAATTTGCTTCCTTTGGCCATTTCAGGCTAGTCGTAGTGGAGATTAGACCCTATGTTTCAGACTGCTCACCAGAGATTAAGTAAACTCAAGGGTTGGCATGAAAACATTCTAAATGGTTTGAGTTCATTTAACATCCTGCATAATAGTATTTTTGCTCATACATCTTATCAATTAAGGAGTAATTTCAGATAAGTGAGTATCATTAGAGAAAGAAGTATTAAGTGGAGGATATTTAAGCACTTATATTGGCCAGAGCGAGAATTATTTGATTAGATAATTTGGACAGATTCCCTCTCTTTGTAATTCGATGAGAAACAAAGGGGGTGAATATCAGTTCCCTGGGGGACTGAATGGAAGAGATAATCCTGTGGTCAAACAAGCAAAGAGAAGCGTGCTGCTGAAGATGAGGCTTTCTGTCTTCACTGAGGGTGCTTTAAAGAACTCCATTAAGATAATGCTCTCTTGAAAGAACTGTGTGCTTCACCGTGTAGGTACTTGATTAAGAGGTAATTCACCCTCTGCTTATCTAATTGATCTTATTTTCCCCTCCTTCATCCTGCCCTTGAGATATGCAGAAGTAAATGGCATGTAACCAAGAACAATTTCTCTGCTTCCCTCATCAAGCAGTGTCAAGCTCCATCCACTGCTACTTCAGGTCCTCTAGGTACCCGAAACATAATGGGAAGTATTTGGGGAGAGAGAATTGACTTGTCCTAAGAGCAGCACCTAGGTCCCCTGAGATGGGAAGCCATTCTTAATGTGTTTTCAGAGAAAGGAACATTTACCTGGTTGGGCAAAAGAGACATGATCCTCATGCCATTAGTCTGTGTTCACTAGGTAGCCCAGTAAGACACCTTCGTCACGGAAGAAAGATGGCATGACAGCTGATGGGCAGCTCCAAAGGCCCAGAGAACAAATTAGTGTTTATTCTGTTCCTCATAAAATGTGACGTGCTCAACCCTCTGCTGTCACACACATGATTGATGAGATTGACACTTCTGACGTAGTCATTCATTCATTGTGGACAAATCCATTGACTACCTGTCATGCACCAGGTGCTCTTCTATACCCTAGTAACCTAAGTAACAAATAGAAATAATTAGTCCCTCTGGCAGTTAGGGTTCCAGTAGAACAAATGGATTGTTTAGATTCCAAGCATAATCATAACTGTAGATACAAGAAGATGAAGAGAGATGGACAGAGTACCACGTGAAGACACAGGCATAGATAAGGGTGGCACATCCACAACCAAGGAATCCACACGTGGCAGGCACATGATGTTGGGAATGAGGAAATGCGGGTGCTTTCCTTGGTCCAGTGAAAGGAGCCTGGCCTGCCACCAGTTTGATTCAATCTTCCAGCTTCCAGATCTGTGGAAGAATCCATTTCTGTTATTCTCTGCATGGCCTCATGTTACAGCTGCCCTGGAACACAGATTCACTTGTGACCATAAAGCCAACAGAGAGGCTTCTGTCTAAAAATGGTGCATTTTGTACTCTCCTTTGCCCCAGAACCCATCAAAACAACAAAATAATTTCTAAAATTTCAATTTAGCCACCATTTCCTGGAAACAAACTAACAAAATGATTGTGACTCTAAAACAAAAATCCTAATGAATATTTTCCAAACTCCATGAAAATTTGGAACAAAACTGGGAAGGATGCCGAGAACATAGGTAAACTTCTTCAGACCTTGGGTGTCAACAAACAAAAACCAGTTTTTAAGTAAGTGCATAATATCAGTGTGTTTCACTTGTCACTTATGATGTATAGTTTTATTCCAACTTGTCATAACTTAGAATCATCTAACAGAAGGGAGTCTGAATTAGGAAATGCCTCCATAAGATTGCTCTGTAGGCAAGCCTGGAGGCATGGTAATTCATCACAGCAATGGCAATCCTAACTAGGATAGCAACTGGTACCCAGGATCATGGGGTGTTGTGACAGATCTGGCCATGCTTTGGGGAGGATTGTGAAAGGACTATGGAACTTTGGCCCAGAAAAGCCATCGAGTGTTGAAAGCTTGGCGAGCTGTTCTGTGTGAGCTTGGAAGATAAGACTGTTGAAAGCCATGCACACAATGGAGGCCTGGCATGTGAAGATCCAGAGGAAGGTTGAGGGTCACTTAAAGACTCTACCAGGGCCATCTGCCATTCTGAGGTGAAACTTGTGTTTCTGGTTCGCTGGGGCTGAAGAATCAGTAGGAATAAGACGCCAGAAGCACTGAAGTAAAACCTTTGCTTTGCTGGGACAACTGAGGCTGCAGCTGGGGCTGAGAGATTAGAGGTAAAGAACAGAAGGTTAGCATCAGTGAGGTGAAGCATCAGGGAAGAGTTTCCTCGGAGTCAGCACACAGAAGCTCTGTTCCAGAGGTGGCCAAGGTTGTACTTCGTGCTGGCAGCTGAACTTGGTAGTAGTGTAAGAGCCATCCAAGTGGTACTTGTTCTGAAGGCATGAAGGAGTCATGGAGAGCAGCTGTGTTTGGCCCTGTGTGAGGCCAGGAGAGCCCATTGGTGAAGGTTTAGCCTTAGTGGCGGTTAAAGATCCAGGACTGAAGGGGCCATGCAGAGAAGATGGCACTGTGAAGAGAGCCCAGAGAGGCTACTGGGGAATGTGGCACCTAACAGCGACAAGAGACCCCAGCATTTTGGAGATGCCAGTATCATGAGGTGATCCCCAAGAACAGCAGCCAAGGGGGTGGAGCCTGCCTGCATTTAGAAGAGAAAGGATGTGTGCTGTAGAGAGCAGAGTTGGAGAAGTGACTCAGGCCCCTGGAGGAGCCCAGAAGATTGTGAGTTGGTCTCATATTGGATACTGAGTTATTTATACTTGGAGTTTTTTTTTTATTTGATTTCATTGTGACCGTGCCCTGATTCATCCCTCTCATAAGTAAGTAACTTATTTTTGATTTTAGAGGCCCTGCAGTTGAGAGACATTAGATTTTAAAAGAGACTTTGGACTTTTTTTAAAAGAGACTTAATTTTTTATAATAGTTTTATTTAAACTTGTAATAAGCTTGTTTTACATGTCAATCCCAGTTTCCTCAGTCTCCCCTCCTCCCCTGTCCCCTTCCCAGCCCCATCGCATCCCCATTCTGCTCCCCAGGGAGGGTGAGGCCTTCCATGGGGGAATCTTCAAAGTCTGTCATATCATGTGGAGCAGGGCCCAGGCCCTCCCCCATGTGTCTAGGCTCAGAGAGTATCCCTCTATGTGGAATGGGCTACCAAAGTCCATTCATATACTAGGGATAAATACTAATCCACTACCATAGACTGCTGAGTTCTCCTAACTAACACCCACATTCAGGGGGTCTGGGTCCTTCCTGTGCTTGTTTCCTAGCTATCAGAATTCGGGTGTATGAGCTCCCCCTTGTTCAGGTCAGCTGTCTCTGTGGGTTTCTACAGCATGGTCTTGACCCCTTTCCTCATCACTCCTCCCTGTCTGCAACTGGATTCCAGGAATTTGTCTCAGGGTTTAGCTGTGGGTGTCTGCTTCTGCTTCTATCAGCTACAAGAAAGAGGCTCTAGGATAGCATATAAGGTAGTCATCAATCTCATTAGAAGGAAAGGGCATTTAATTAAGCCTCCCCACTACTGCTTAGATGTTAGTTGAGTTCATCCTTGTAGATCTCTGGACATTTCCCTAGTGCCAGATTTCTCTTTAAACCTACACTGGCTCCCTCTATTATGGCATCTCTTTCCTTGCTCTCCTCTATTCTTCCCCTGACTCAATCTTCCCACTCCCGCATGCCCTCCTCCCCCCACCTCTCCCCTTTCTCTAACTCTCTGTCGCCTCCCCCATGTTCCCAGTTTGCTTAGGAGATCTTGTCCCTTTTCCCTTCCCTGGGGGATCATGTATGAGAGACTTAATTTTTAAAAGTTTGAATTGTTAAGACTGGAACTCTTTTTCCCTTCTCCGTGTAACAGCCTGACTGTCCTAGAGCTCTCTCTAGAGACCAGGCTGACCTCAAACTCACAGAGATCCACCTGCCTCTGCCTCCCAAGTGCTGGGATTACAGATGTGTGCCATCTGCACCCTGTGCCTGTGAAACTTTTTAAATTTGCGAAGTGTTTTATTTTGTGTTGTGTATATTAGTGTGCGCCTTTGGGGATGAATAAGAAAGGAAAGGTTGCGGTTTTACAGTGATGTGTTGTGGGCCAATTGTGCTACATGGTTTTATCAACTTGACACAAGCTATAGTCATCTGAGAGGAGGGAACCTCCATGAAGAAAATGTCTCCATAACAGTGAGCTGCAGGCAAGCCTTTAGAACATTGTATTTGGTGATTGATGAGGGAGGGTCCAGCCCATGGTGGGTGGGACCACCCCTGGGCCGGTGGTCCTGGGTTCTATAAGAAAGCAGGCTAAGCAGGCCAGAGGGATCAGGCCAGTAAGCAGCATCCCTCCATGGCCTCTGCATCAGCTTCTGCCTCCAGGTTCCTGCCCTGTCTAGTTCCTGTCCTGACTCCCTTCAGTGATGAACAGCAATATGAAAGTGTGAACTGAATAAAACCTTTCCTCCTCAGCTTGCTTTTTGGTCATGAAGATTCACCACAGCAATAGTGACCCTAACTAGGACACTTGGGTTTAGAAGAGATCTCCAACAACACGTCCCCATACCCATGAGATGTTAGAAGGACAGTGTAGAATTCACAAAAGATGCAGCGGAAATTCAGGTTACCCTATATGTCCCCAGCCCTTACCACAGAAGGATTAACAAGTTGGAATTCAAAGAATTGGTAGACCTGGTACACTATGTCCTCTCCGAGCCTTCATCCTCAGAATTCTCATTCTGGAACACTAGAGGGGCACAGCCTGCCTGTCCAGGAATTCTTCCAGGTGGCCACAGAAGCAACTTGACTTTGTACAAGAGAACGGCTTGGCTCTATGCACGGTTATAGCTGGGAGAATCTACAGCAAGGAGAGATGGTTGTAGTAGAATCAGACTTGGGTTTTTCAAAGTAAAAATACATGAATGTGAGATAATTTGTTGTTGTTGTTCAAAAGGAATTGAAGACAGCACTTTCCTTGTGAGGGATAGCAGAAGTTAAAGAATGTAAATGTTAAAGAAGTCGGGAAGGAATGGCAAAACCTTAGGAGATGAAGGGTAAGCTGGCAATACTCGGGGGAAAAAAATTGTTTTAGGAATAAAAACCACATTAAAAATACACAGCAGAAAGCATGTCACTTAGAAAAAGCAATGTTTAAATTCAGACAAGAAATTAAACATAAGATTAGAGATAATGAAGATAAAAGCTCTAATACCTTATCATTTATGTATCCCAAAATCATGGCAGATTAAAGCAGTACACAGATTCATGTTATCATTGAAAAGTACCCTTAAAAATAAAACCTTCAAAAACTTAGTGAATTTAAATGATAAGCAAGGATCTCACAAGAATCTCTATGGAAAATTAAAATTGCAACTTTGTTTTTAAAAAGTCAGAATACCTTTATGGTATATTTATTGTCCCAATATTTGTAAAGAATATTGTTGCAAACCTTGAAGGTCCAAGACTTTCATGCCCAGCAAAGTATTGCTCTGAACCAGAGCAGAAGTGTCAGGCAATGTTAGCCATGAGAGAAGCATGGGACTCAGTCAACACAAACAAACAAACAACAACAAAAAACAATCTCAGAGTGCAGCATCCCGTCAACCAGAAATAAAACTGTAAATGAAGAGTGCATACTAAAGGCCTGAAATCAATGTAGGTCCCACTATTATAGACCAAGAGAATTGTAAAAATGACAGAGAAATCCCTAGCCCATTGGATCCTAGACCATCAGGTACTAGTTCATTGGTACCTAGCCCATTGGCTTCTTAGCCCATTGACTTCTAAGCCTGGCTTCCTGGCCACTACCTTCCCTTCCATTCATTGTTCTTATTTAACAAATCCCTCCCTTCCTTTCCATTCAAGACTGTCTGTTTTATCAGTTAGGTATATAACATGTGAGTTATATGCAATTGTAATAGATTTAAAAGGTGCTACAAATACTTCTGTCATGCAGAAACTGGCTTATCAGGGAAATTGATAGATGTCAGAGCCCAAATAATTCTCACTTTAGGTTTTTTTTTTTTTTCCTACTCCACTGTCCTGCTTGCCTGTGTTGAGAAACCCAAGAAAGTGAGAGATAGAGGTGTGTGAGGAAAGTTGGGGTGCTCAGAGGCTTGCTCCGGTACCCCAGACAGCGTGGAAGATTGTGGGGTTGTGTATAATCTCTACCTTAAAACAGCAACTCATTAACACAAGATTGAGTCATTAACTACTCATAGCATCAACATTCAAATAGAATGGTCCATGTGTCTTTGTTCACAAAACAGTTTCTGAAGCGCTGTGAAAATGGAGGGTGTTCTGGTTGGTTTGCAGAAAAATCACTGTAATTTATGATTAGCTGTCTCACCAAAATGAACACTTGAAAAGCTGATTATAGAAACAATTTCTCCTTTTGTATGGATATTCAGATTTCACCTGTAGTGATATTAATAAGTCTTATTATAGGGTGGTATCTGGCCTCAAGACTGTAAGAACTATATTACTGTGTCTTTTTAAAAAGTGAAAAATTCAAATTTTGAAGCACATCTGGTCCTAAATAGTTTTTGCATAATAGACCATGGACAGATTTTTTAAATAAAAAATTACAAAAAAGCTATACATTATCATTATTACTGCTCAAGCAACATAGAAAAAAATAGAAGGAAGAAATCTATGAAAAAAAATTTGGATAGTACCAATTAGAAGTAATTTCTATCTACATCTGAGTAGCATTGACTGAACTATTTCTCTATGTACTCATACAGACAGGAAAATAATGAGACACAATTCTCTACAAGAAGATTAAACTTTACAAACATTTCTTCATCACTAGTGCTTTTTTGTTTCTAAAATACCCTCCAAGTCTGAAGAGATGAAAGTGGAGTAAGATTAAAGTCATGGTGTGAGTATATTTAGTAACATGTTTCAATCTCAATTAAATCTCCATTATACTATAAGAAAATTACCCCCTGACCTTGTACTGTGTACTCCTCTCTCAGCTTCTTATTTTTTTAACCTGGGATTTCTCCACTATCTTTACAATTCTCTTGGTCTCTAACACTAGAAAGGTGGGGCCCACACTGATCATCAGGCCTTTACCATGCACTCTTCATTTGCGGTTTTATTTCTGGTAGAAATAAGTCTCAAACCCACCTTAGCATAAACACACGCGTTGTGAGCATCTTATTCAAAAGACCCCCCCCAATCTCTCCTACAACCAGCTAAACTACATATCAGATCTTTTTATTTTCTCAATGGCTTTGAGGTCAGAATATCTGGTCTAGTTTTACGATTCACTCCCTTTCCCTACATGAGATAAGTGGCCTCCATGTCAAACTAGTCAGGGTTGAGTTTGATGTCCTGTGAAGTTCAGCTGGACTCTAACCCAGTTCCTTCAGGTCTACAAATATACAAGAGCCCAGGGAAGAAAAACAAGCGGTACCCAAGTCTTTGCTCCTCCATTGCTATGTATCATTCAAATATGTTTAGAAATAATGGAAGTATGCCTTACTCTGCTAAAATTCCTCCATAATGGGTATGAAAGCATATTCATCAGACATGGACTTGGGTGAAATAAAGCTCCACACTGAGCAGCTTTTGGCTATGAAAGCAATGAAGCTGTGCTAAAAGATCACTTAGAGTCATAAAAAGCAATTGGATTGCTTGAGTTCCATCAGCACAAGATCTGAAAAGATTGTATGGAGGAAATTTCCAGAGTTAACAAGCTTTGGGCCCATTAATAAGCCACAGCAGGAAACCAGCCACTGCAGCTGCTGACTGTCAAGAGGAAACCTTTTACACTGCATGTCCCTCTGGTGGTTACTGTTCCTGGAGAGAAAGTCTGTTCTGATGTTTGGCCAGCTTGCTGCCTACATGGGGGATGCAGGATACACCATAGCCCTCTGCATCAAAGAAACAGAAAAGAGGAGGAAGTCCAGGGCTTACTTCCTCTGACTGATGTCCAAATTGTTGCAGTGGGTTCTAGCCCCAAATTTCTGAAGTGCATGAGCTCGTACCAGTTAAAACTTTCATTTCTTAGCTACATAATTTGATGACTTCTCTGACAGGAGAAGTTCCGAGCACATCAGTCCTGGGGACTAGGCTTGTGAACTTGATCATTCCCTAGAGTAGGTCTTCTAAACATTTTCTACTCAGGGCCCCCTTTTCCCTTGAGAAATGTTTACATAACCTTTTGTTTAGAGAAATATAAAATATTAATACAAGTCAACTTTTTTCTTATGATGATGATAAAATAATACTTTGTTATACATTGATTTTACGTATGAGATGATTATGCTTGTTTTTTGCATAAATAATTAATTCTTGACTGAATATTTGATACTGCAGGGTATAAAGCATCTTCAAATGCAGCATAAACAAAAGCAACACATCTTTACATAGTTAAACAATTATTCTGTTCCACCAATAAACACTGTAGTCTACAAGACAGAGTTGTCTCAAATATGTACTGAGTGAGGTATTTCATACAGCCATCATTGCATTGCTTGGTGTGGTAGAATGCATAATGCAAAGTACACATATTATATGTTCAGAACCAAAACAGTAGGAAAGCCACATGATGCAACATGGCAGGAGGTGGGTCACTGCCAGAAACACCTCAAATCCATTATCTGTTTGACTTTTAGTTATCCTTGGCTGTTGTGTATTCAGTAACCTTCTGTTGTTGCCAAGTCTTTCATGACAACCATAGGCAGGTAACAAATGTAGAGTTGTGATCCAAAGTTTAAGAAGCTGAGTCATAAGCCATCCATCAAGTTGACCTGTTTGCATCTTTACAGAATTGTAGTTAGGTTCAAGCAAGGCCATGTACCCCAAGGTAAGTGTATGTAAATACTTATATACACCACACACACACAGAGAGAGAGAGAGAGAGAGAGAGAGAGAGAGAGAGAGAGAGAGAGAGAGAGAGAAACAGAGAGACAGACAGTGAGCCCTAGTGGATTACATTTCTTTTTCCTTTTGAGCAAACAAAATTCATATTTCTTAGACACACAATTCCATACCAGCATGTCGCTGCTCAGCCTGCAGGGTAACTATTCACAAGCTGGCAACACAAAGATTTGCATTTTACCTAGCTGTTTGAATAATCTGTTTCCTCTTCTACAAAATTAGATTCCAGTCTCTGAACGCTTTCTCAAAAATATTGTGGTGTTCAGATGAGTCCACACATCAGAACAGCGACTTCCCCATAGCAGTGTTGCAAATGTAGCCCAAAACAGAAGTCTCTAAAGACAGTAATAGGTATTTGACAAAGATGAAATAAATAAGTAAAATTTCCAGCTCAAATAAATTGGACAAGATGTAGGTTAAGCCAAATGTCCTTCCTGAAGAATTTTCCAGAACTTGGAAATCCCTAGTGAGCAGTTAGGATTTCCAAGGGAGCTGGTATGTGCTACAGTGCTGTCCAATGTACCTCACTTTCAAATCATTTCTCAATGAGAATCTCAGGGGATATTTTCTGGGACACACTTAATTTTAAAATTCAACTCACATTGGTGTGGGTATAAATGAGCTGAGCAGCCTAGCCAGGCCCTTAATGGAATTAACCAGAAGGCATAGCAGCGTTCATGTTTCTGCTCAGAAGGGTGCCTATTTCTCAGTTTGGAGCCTCAATCAGAAAAGTATTTCTCATGCTGGAAAGGAGGCAGAAATTTTATCACTTCATCACAGTTTAGACAGGATATGCAGGCAGAAGGAGGGTCACATAGAGCTGCTGGGGTGCACAGCAGGGTGCCACAATCCTGTAAGTGACTACAGATGCTTCTGGACTTGCAATAGAGTGAGCCCATCATCTGCTGGAAATATATTTAATATTTACCTGCTGAACACCATAGCTTAGCGGCACAACACTCTGGACCAGCATGGGCTTCTCATATGATCATGTGGGTGACTGACTAGAGCTTCCCAGAATCGTAAGAGAGCATCATAGTCTACCATTGCTAATACAGAGTGAGGGAATCAAACCCAATGTATAGCTTCCAGTGAATGTGTGGATCTTTTCACACTCTTGTAAAGTCAAAAAATAACAAGTTGAATGGTCATAATTTGGAGACCATGTATAATGAGAGCAGTTTGTATGTGGGGAAAGATGCAAATCTCTTTGTATGTAGCATTGATAAAACATTACTTACAAATTCTACTTTAAAAGTTATGTAGCTACATCAAGATTGAAAAAATTGTCACCACACACATAAAGAATTGCTAAAATATGGTTGATTCAAGAGTCCAACCAAATTCCAAACCAGGAAAATTTCTTAAACATAAATTCCAGCTCATAGAATGGGAATTTTTTTTAATTAGTAACAGAATGCTATCATATGCATATTATCAACTGTATGCTAGAATATATAAAATACACATTTCATAATGTAACTTCTCTGAGTTTTCAATTGTTTTATATAAAGCTACAGTCCTTCCAAATGTTATTAGAGACAAAGACATGGACAAGATGGATTACCCAAGCAGATAGACGTCAAATGTCACCATACCTTACAGGGTGTAGTCCCACTATAGAAAGTAATATTAATATGATTTACTTATGCAAGCCCAGGAACACATCCAGCCTTAGCAGACTGAGAGCAGTTTTTGTTTAGTTTTTTAAAGCACTATTGAGTCCAGTGAAGATTACTTCAATATAACTCATTGGTTACCATTCCACTTTGAGAGTCCATATTCCCAATTCAAATTATGATCATTATGCAAGATGTTCTGTAAATTGTGTACATAGTAATCATAGAAAAATCATGGTGGTTAGTATTAAATGCCCGTTCAAGTGGTCAGGCTGGGTTTGAACCAATTTGCAATCCCACATTTACTACTCTGGCTGGAGAGGTACAACACCTACTCCTTGAACTTTTGAACAATATTAATGGTAAAGTCATTCAACTATTGATGGAGCTTTCACTACAGGTGATCCCAGTGCTTGGAGATAGGACTCATACTCCCTGGAGGGAATGTAGATGAGATTATAAGACTATGGGAATGCCTAAGTGTTGACTTCTTTACCGGCAAGCAGGTAAACTACCAGCAAGGAGTGGGGCCACCGAGAAGTCAATGGAAAGGCTATAGGCCCCAGGAATGAAAATGCAAATCTAATTCTTCAGCCTTTCTGGAGGAACAAATAAGCAAGGTGGTGGTGACCAGCCTATGTGGGTCACTTAGCCAAACAACGTTGAGACCTTCCTACCACAAAAGCAACTGGAAATCGTCATAGCTGGTTTAAAATAAAGGGAGTTTGGAAAGAGATGGACTTAGAGGAAAAAAAAAGCTTACGGGATTCTGAAGTGTTGAACATAAAATTGCAAGGATGGAGCTTTTCAAGTTTGGAAATTTGTGTCTATTTACTTCAGTTTATTCATAAACTGTCTAGATGTGAAACCGTAGTGAGACATCACCATCACAGCCCATAGTTTCGTCTTCTGTGGCATGTTCTACAGAGCAAACATCAAGTGGGGTGAAATTTGGGGAATATTCCAGAGGCTTGGCATGTAGACGGGAAGGTGGCATGTGAGCTGATAATCAGGGTATCTCAGGAAGAATTTCAAAGCCTCTGTTGTGCTTCTTGGGGAATCAGTATGCCTGTTTTACTGTACCATAGTCTAGCCCCATAGTGTGACACATGCCACCAGAGAGAGAACAATCATTTGACAGAGAAGGCAAGAGAAATAGAAATGCTTTCACTTCTTCCAACAAAATTCAAATCAGAAATGCCTCCCGCCACAATGCAGAAGCAGAAAAGGAAATGAGAAGTGTCTGTGCCTCTGTCCCCTGGCGTGAATTCTGAGGCTGAAGCAAACCTCAAAGTACAATGAGACACTCAGGCTGTGACAGTAGACTGCTTTGAGATCTTAGGATCTGCGAGTCACTGGCAGCAGTCTGGAGTCAACCCAAACCTTCATTCAACCAAGATCGAGGAAGAGCAAGACAACAGCGTGGGCTGGAAACAATGGCAGTAAGGATCAAAAGAAGTAAGGATCAAATGGCAGTAAGGATCTCTGCGTGTTCTTTGCTGAGTCCAGCCTGTGGCCCAGAGGGTAGTAGGTATCCCCATACTGTGTCTTTCCCTGATAGCTAGCTGTTGGAGCTTTTCCTTCATCATTCTTATCCCAATTGAGATAAGTATTTGTTATCACTTACTATATTTTGCCATCAAGGCAGGTAGTTCCACAGAGCCAGAGGCCTTGTCTCTGCTGGTTGTCTGCTGTGCTCCTACAATGAACTCAGTGCACAGTTGGCACTGGCCACACACTTGTTGTGAAATGGGATAAGAGCTGGCAGCTTAGGGACATGCTAGCTGTGGGAACTTCAGTCTGATAATTGATAGGCCTAGAAGAGTTATCATTTTCTAAGTGGGACTGTAAAACACTATTAAGGGCAGATAGACATACCAGGCACGAGAGATGCTAATGGGCAGGGCTGTGTAGCCAAAAGGGAGACCCATGTGCAGGAAGCTGATATCAGTGGGTTAACTGAATTCCCAGACATTCAAAATCAGCATAAATGTGTTCTACAAGAATCCATTAATCTAAGATGGATTTCAGGCTGAGTGTGTGGTTCAAAGGATTTTTTTTTGTATTGTAAAATTTTATTGATAAGCTGAATAAAAAAAAAAAAAAAAAGAGGATCTGACCTGGGATACATAACTCATTTATGAGTTAGGAATGGCTCAGATTAGAAAATCACAGACTTAAAAGTCCTGTAGCCTTAATAGCACGCGCATGGCTTTCTCTCACTTGTTCTGGCCTGGAGATGTCAGTGTCTAGAGCCAGACTTGTTTTGTGGCTCTGTTCTAGCTTGATTCCCAGTTTTTTTGTGGGCCCAGATGGCCTGAGGTATTCCATCCACCATATCCACCTGCAGTCAGAACTGATCCAATCGGATGTTCTTGACTAGATCTCAGTCCAGGAATTTCCCAGTTGAAAGGGAATCTGAACGATACCATTTTTTTTTAAAGCCAGGAAGACCATGTACTCAACTAAATAGTGATGAAGAAATTAAATGTCATTATTCTTATCATTCCTTTATTATGGAGAAGGACAATGCCATGGGGAGGCAACTGACTGTTCCTGCCACATCAAGTTCAATGTTGGCCATGAGCTCAATGATGCTGTCCCTCCCCTTCATCCCACCACCCTGAGCCTTATCTTACTGGCCTGCCTGAGTTTTCTCACATTTACTACTATCTGAAGTCACTTTGTTTATTTGTATCATATGCCTTCCCCCACTCAAGTTTTGTATATATTATCAGGAAGAAGTAGACGGGGAAGCTAAAATACTTTGTACAAAGTATTTGCTTTAAAAAACTTATAAATTGTCTCTAGGTGATGCAGAGATGGCTCATTGTTTAAGAACACTTGTTCTTCCAGAGGACCCAGGTTCAAGCCCTGACATCCACACGGGGGCTCACAACAGCCTGTCACATCAGTTCCAAGGGATCTAACACCCTTTTCTGGCCTCCTCAGCCACCAGGCAAGCAAATGATGCACAGACTTACAGACAAAAAGCAAATAAAAAAAATCAAGAAATAATAAGTAATTTGTTATCTAATCACTTTTTTAAAACAAAACAAAAAACAGTTCTGCTGGGAATTTGTGTCACACACCTTTAATCCCAGTACTCAGGAGGCAAAGGTAGGTGGATCTCTACGAGTTCGAGACCAGCCTGGTCTACAAGCGCTAGTTCCAGGACAGGCTCCAAAGCCACTGGGAAACCTTGTCTCTAAAACAAAACAAAACACAAACACAAACACAAACAGTTCTGAGTGAGATCATCTTACAACTCTGATCTCAGACAGGAATCCTTACTTGCCAAAAAATCGTAATAGATGGCAAGGAAGCATTAGATGTGCAATACTTCATTGGTGTTGTGTTTAAATGAAAGGTAAGGCTAAAGGGGCAAGGTGGCTGATGGGAAGTTGCCCCATGCCTTATATGGGAGGAGCCAGGATAACAAAGGGTAGACTTTATCTCAGAGGGAAAGGGAGGAAGGGCATTGGAAATCACTAATAGCACAGCTGAAAAGCCCGGTGAAGCAGAACAGGGGAGAAGACGGCAAAGAGCCCATGGCTCCCGGCTCTGCTTCCCAGTGTAAGAACAGAAGCCCCATCCACAACCTAAGGGAGGTGGCCCTTTGTGACAAAAGACTGGTAAGCCAAGCCACAGGACAAGCCCACAGTTCTCATGAGCCCTAGATCCAACCAGAGCATTTGATATAGCAAGATACAGACTGGCCACATAAGAGACGGCTCAACCAACGTGCAAAAAGAAACCTGTTGTCACTTGTCCTGTCTTTGAGGGCTAAGGCCAAGCGTCTGCTGTTTGAAACTGAGCTCCTGTGAGGGCCTAAAAAATGAGCAGCAGTGTAAATCAAGGATCCTGGGACACTTCAAAAGGGGAATGGCTAAGTACCCCCCCCCGGGAAGTTTAGCTATCAGGAGAGGCAGGAAGGGACCCCTGGCAGCATCTTCTTTGGCAAAGAATAGAGTTGTCCACTGAGGACAGCATGAGGTCCTCATACAAGCAGCAGGAGTTCAGCCTCACAAGCCAGCTGTTTTGTGACTCACTGGGCTGTAAGTGTGAGCATGCTGGAGTTCAGGGTCACTGGGGCATGTGGTTGCTAGAGCCTTCTTCCCATTGCAGTGGGCTTCGTGGGGGTGAGATCTGAAAGCACTCAGCTGGGTTCTCCTGGACAGATATTGGGGTTCTGTTTCTTTCCTCCACTATCCAGCAAGGTTAAGAAACAGGCTCAGATATATATATATATAATGTGCGTGTGTAACAATAATAAAAGAACAAGAGGCCATGAATTTGAAAGGAAGAGGGATGGGGGAGGCATGGGAAGAGTTGAGGAAGGAGGGAAATGATGTAATTATGTTTTAATTAAATAAACATGCCTGACCAAGACCTGAAAACGTACACCACCAGTAGGCAGTCTGACACAGAAAGAGGAACTCTTGGAGGGCCCTGCCCAAGGACAAAGAACTGCAAGCAAGTAAGAAATGCTGAGAGTAGCAAGGTCGTCTTCCTTGGGGATAAGTCCCCTAAGTGTTTATTCAACGCCAAGCGGTCAGCTCTGAAATCATATACGGTGATGTAACACTAAACAGATCGAGCAGGTTATACCTATGTATTGGGTAGGTGTGTGTGTGTGCGTGCGTGTGTGCATGTGTGTGTGTGTGTGTGTGTACACAATAATGAAAAAGAGGCCATGATTTCAGAGAGGAACTAGAGGAAGTTCATGGGAGAGACTTGAGGGACAGGGAGTTATATAACTATATTCTAACGAAAATAAAAGTAATTAATTATTTACTTACTTAAAAAGAAACATCCTTTGGCGGGGACATTAACAACCCCAGGCTATATATGTGACAACTTGTCTAGCTCACAAGCTACAAAGCTGAGTGTTAACAGCAGAGGTTCTACAAATACCAGCAGACACACAGATGGAGTTTGTAAACTAGATGCAGTATGATTCTGTGGCCTTTGAAGATACCTTGTTCAAATCATGTCATTTACATCAAAGTTCAAAGATTAGAGCTGTAACACTAAGGGAGAGAAGAGGCAAGTGTAGCCCTTTTCTGTAATGGCCCCTTGACTGTCAGGCTCAGCTCGGGTCTGTGTGTGAAAAACAAAGCACTCCAACTTCAGCTGAGGCCCCTCATGTACTGGAAGAGTGCAGTACCAGACTCCTGAAGACAAGACACTGCAGCGTTCTCTCTTTAATGTATTGTTAGCCCCTTGTGTTTTCCCTTCTATTCCTCTTTACTTTGTTATTGGTAATATTTTAACTTTATTATTTCAAGTCGTTAAGTTTTGTTCCTTTCCTTTGTCTAAGTATCTTTTTCTTTACTGCGGAAGTGCATACTCTTCTTGATTTTCCCAGTTCCACTTGCTAGCTTCAGTCTTCCTTTAACTCCTTTACTTAACTTTTCTCACCCACATTTTCTGTTCCCCTATTTTGCTTCATCCAATTACTTTTACCTCTACCCAGGTTGATGTCTCAACTCATGGCTTTGTAAAGCATGGGTTTTTGTTCTTTTGGTTTTGTTTGTCTGTTTTTTTGGTTTTTTTTTTTTATCATTTTTGTTTCTGTTGTATAAGTTGTAGAGTAGTTGGCCTTAATCAGTTTTGGCTATTTCTCCATCTGCTTTGTTTAGTGCTGTTGCTGTTACAATGATCCCTTTTCTCCTTTGTATGTGGTACGGGGTGTTGATCTTCTCACTATAAAAGAGCCCCAAATGTGCCAGAAGAGGTAGTCATATCAACTTGTGTATAAATATCAACAGAGAGACACAAAGGAACCATGAAAAAGCAAGGGAACGGGAATCTTACAAAAAATTATAACCATTTAATAACCAAAGACACTGAAAGGTTAATATGCAGGACAAAGAATTCAAAAGTCTAATTAGAAAATTGACCAGTATTTTTCTCTATCACATAACAGGTGAAAAGTTTGGTGTTTTACATACATACGCCTTTCTCTTCCTTTATTGTCTCCTCTGCTCTCTATAGATACTTGAGTATCTGCTACATATACCATTACTAAGGCCTGAATAAAATCGTAAGTAGGTCCCGTCTTCATGATAGATGCATCTAACAAGAGGAAAGGGTATTGTAGCAAACGATGTAGCAAATGATCACCCTCTCATAATTACAGTGAGAGAGAAAGTTCTAGAAGCACCCTTCATGGGCAGGATGGTTAAGAAAAGCCCTTGTGAATAGAGATTAAATAGAGAAGGTGACAGCATTGTGTGGCCTAACTCCATCCCTGATTATTTTCCCATTCTTGGCACCTGAGGCTACCCAAAACATTTGGATTCTATTCTGTGGTGAACTTGTGAGTCACCAACCATAAACGAGAATGACTAGTTGCTCATTCATATTGCTCTTTCTGTAATCAGGATGCTGGGAAACCAGAAATGGATATCAGGCAGGGTGACTCATTCCTCAGAATGAAGCCGGAGGATCAAGAGTTCAAGGCCAACTTGGGATACACAGTGAGACTCTGTCTCAATTATACCAGGAAGCCTTGTTTCTCAACAGAAGTATTGTATTTTTTAGACAGGATCATATTTATCTGTTATCCCTACTTCTTGGTAATAGAATATTTTAGAAAACAGATTTTTCATATTTTGGAACATTTATATATACATAATGAGATCTCTTACAGATGGGACTCAGGTTTTATATGCAACTTATGCAGAGGCCTGAATTTTTTCTATTTTTTATTTAAATTAGATACATGTTAATCCAAGTTCCCTCTCCCTCCCCTCCTCCTCTGGCCTCCACCAACCCCTATCCCATTCCCTTTCTGCTCCCCAGGGAGGTGAGGCCTTCATGGGGGATTCTTCAAAGTCTGTCACATCATTTCAAGCAGGGCCTAGGCCCTCTCCCATGTGTCTAGGCTGAGAGAGTATCCCTCCACGTGGAATGGGCTCTCAAAGGCCATTTATACACTAGGGATAAAAATACTGATCCACTACCAGAGACCTGAATTTTTATGCAACATTTCAAATTTTATTTTATGTTTTGTTTGTGTGCATGTACAATTGCACACACTGGTGTGTGTGTGTGTGTGTGTGTGTGTGTGTGTGTGTGTGTGTGTGTGTGTGTACATGGTCAGGGGAGTGTTCTGCACAAGTCAGAGAGGGCATTTATTCCCATAGACCTGGTTACAAGCAGTTGTGATTCGTTCAAAGTGAGTGCTAGGAACTGAACTCTGTTTTGTACTCTCACATGCCAAGCCATCTATCTCTCCAGCCCCCTACAAAGCATTTTTAATAATCATGGGCATGGAACCTGGTGGTATGGCATGGAATCCCCTGCTTATGCTACTCTGACAAACGTGTGGAAACCACACATGTTAAAATGCCAATGGTGTGGGGGGGGGGAGCTTTGTGTGCCTGGATCTGACATCCTATGAGCTCAGCGAATTTTGGGCTTCAGCTGTTCAGTGAAAGGGCGATCAGCCTGTATTTTTGTGTTGTTTTGTTATCACTGTTGTTATTCTTTTCATAAGTGGCTGAGATCATCACATATATCTAAAGTAAATGTGGTTTGCACTTTGAAGATATCCTGTTTCGAAGTCCTCGAGCATGATTTTATTTCTTCCACACAGGACTTGGCGAAGGTAAGGGATTATTGTTACCAACGCTCTGATAAGGTCACAGTGTATTTTTTTTTATCAGTGGATTAGCTCCATTTATTTCTTTATTGCTAAGCATAGTCATTTCATTTCAAGTTTACCCTAGTCTAACCAGAGAATCTGTGTCTCTTTCTGTTCCAATACTTGCCTTTGAAGCATTACCTAACCTAAAGCAGCATGAAGCCAGAGAAGGGAGCCGTGCTCCACAGTGGGTCTGATTTTCCTCACTCATTTCCAAGCAATCGTTGCATCTTCTGCTTAAAGGGTAAAGCAGATTGTTTCTGCGCCATCTGGACAGCTGCAGCAGCTTCATTCTGCACAGTCCCTTAGTGCCCCCATTCTCCTCCTGCCTTGTCCTCTCCTGAATCCCCTCGCCACCCTTCTCTTCTCGTCTTCTTCATTGCTCTTGGAGCTAACTGGAAGTCCCTCAAATATCAGTACCAATGCACATCTGACTTGTTTAACCCCTCTCTCCAGGCCATGGGTTTAGTCATCTGCCTCCAAATCTGTCATCTTACTTCATAGTTGCCCAATGCAGGTGCTCATTCACAGAACCAAACTGAGTAGATCCAAATTTGCCTGCCTCTGTTTTGCAACCTTCATGGTCTGCCTCCATATTTATGTTCCATTTGTGTCTGCAGAGACTCTTGAAGTCATCCTGGACTTTGTTCCTTCACATTTCACATTTAATATTGCCAAGAAGACATTGCATACTCAATACCTGTGTGTGTATATGTGCCTGTGTGTATTCATATGTATGTGTGTGCATGTGTGTATGCATGTATTTGTGTGTGGTCTATGTGTATATATATACATATGTGCATGCATATGTGCCTGTACATGTATGTGTACTTGCATGAATGTGTACATGTATGTATGTATATACATACGTGTTTATTTGTGTGTGATGTATGTGTATCTGCGTATGTGTGCATATGCATATGTATACATATGCATGTGTGCATATGTGTATTGTGTATGTGTATGTATATGTGCGTGAGTGGATATGTGAGAGTGTGTGTACTTGTATGACTGTGTATTTGTGTGTAGTGTGTTTGCGCATGTGTGTGTGTATGTGGGTATGTGTGTACTTGTATGTTTGTGCCTGTGCATGGGTGTGAGCGTGTGTGTACACACTTACTTCTATGGCTACTTCATAAGCACCATCACCCCTTGGCTGAACTGAAAAAATCTCTGTTTTATTCAACTAAACACCAACCTCTCTAGAATGAATGACCTCATAAGATGTGTAACCTTTTCCCTCGCTTTCTTGATTCTGACCTTATTTCCTGCCTCTTCTCATCACTGCTCAGGTCTTCTGGGATACACTAGGCATATACCTGCCTCAGAGCCTTTACATCTGTTCTTTTCTCTGCCTGTAACATTTTGCTCCTGGATAGAACACAGATAACTCCTTTACCTTCAAACCCAATCTTCAACACTCTCTTTCCAGTTAAGCTTGGATTTTTGGAAACTGGCTTCATTGCACTGTGCTAATCAGTAATGCTCAGAGCTCAATGCTTCCACACAGCATCACTCAAGAGTGAATTGGTCTGTTTTCCCAGGCAGTTTCTGCTTGCTTTGCTCACATGGGGACCTGACCAATGGTGGTTTCCTTTATCATGTCCTAGAACCATCACTACTCAGACAAATGGTGAACTGCCTTGTCTCACATAGGTAACTAAACAGGTCCACTCAGGAAACCCCCATAGTAAATCTACTTATGTTTTACTTCTTGTAATATGACACATGACTATTCTCAGGTTAAAGAGATTGAGGAAAAATAATTCTACTGGATACCTAAGAGGAAGAAAATCTAAACAGTGAGAAGAGGCCATATGTCTGTGTCATAGATTTGTCAGAATTATGCTGTGTAACCAAAAATGGGATACTGCTGTGGCAGATAGCATTGAAAGCCATTACTGGTTATACTTCTGGAACCTACTTCATCCCCTATACCCACAGGATATATCTATATCTATATCTATATCTATATCTATATCTATATCTATATCTATATCTATATCTATCTATCTCCAGGGTCAATCAACTGTGAGTCAAATGCTATTCAAAAAAAAAAAAAGTTGGAGCCTGTACTGACCATAAACATACTTTTTGTGTTATTTCCCCCATAGTACAGCTTAGCAGGTGTTTAGCGTATACATTGACTGTAAGCTAGAGACAATTTAAACTATATTTGAAGCTATACATAGGTTATATACACAACCTACAAAATTTTCCAGGAGGTTGTCCCTCCCTGAATTTTGGTACCTGAAACTGATTCTACACCAGGTAGCCAGATGTTCATGAAGCTCTGCAGCTCCTGGCTATGCCCTTGGTGGCCCTCTGTCCTCCACATGTACTTGAACCTGCACACACATATACATTTACTCACTAAATAAATAAATAGCACTTATAATGTTATAACATCAGCTTTTTTAATAGATCATCATTGGCTGCAGCAGGCATTAGAATTATCTCAGGTTAAAAATCATGGGGAGCCAGGCATAGTGGTGCACACTTTCAGTGCCAGCACCCTGGAGGCAGAGGCAGGGGGATCTCTGTGAGTGTGAGGCCAGCCTGGTCTGCAGAGTGAATTGCAGGACAGCCAGAGCTACATAATGAGACCTGGACTTGAAACAAACAAAATTCCATGTAAGACCATTGTTTCCACCTGAATTCCTGCACCAGATACAAACAAAACAAAATTGGACCTCTCCTATTAAGTGCTACATGAACAAACTGAAATTTTAGCACTCAGAGGGAAGAACAGACTGCTTTTTTCCTGGAAGCAGGAGCTGCCCATCTACAGGGTCCACAGAGCAAGGGTAGCCCTTCAGCTCAGCCCTTATCAATGCTCTAACCAGAAGTGACTTGATGCCAACCAAGTTACTTTTCTTCTATGTCCCATTTCTTTGTCCCCCACCTTTCAAAACCCCTTGTTATACCATTGTGTAGTAGGAGCTTTCACTCTCTTCAGTAGAATGGAGGCTGCTTCAGACTCATGAATTGCAAATAAAAACCAATTAGATCTATAACTAAATGTTTTGTAATTCTGTCTTTTGACACCAGCTGAAAGTCCCTTACACAATAAAGGGTTTATTATTTCACATAATAAGTAGGCTCCGTTAGTTATTTCGAATCTAAAGAATGCTTAGCCTTTGGGCATAATTTTCTGTAATTCTCATGGCTTTCCCCTGATAGTTGCAACCCAACTATTGGAGTTTCAGAAACCATGTTTTATAAAACAACATGCAGGGACAGAGGATCAAGTCAATGCCTGTGTCACTTTTAACGAGTGGAGACTTTTTTCCTGGAAGTTCTCTTAGGAAGATTTCCCCTAGCTAGGATTGAAATCTGTTCCATTATTAAGCTAGCCACTGAGAGAATAGTTGCCATGTCGGATTAGCTGAATCACCATGTATTGCCAATGCTGGGTAGAAGTCCCTGGTGTGTTCTAATTCTTGGACATGATAGGAGTATTCTTGGAAGAAATTTCTAAAGCAGGGAATAACTGCTAAACAGGCCACAGACACTGCCTACCTTGGTTTCTCCACAGCCACATTCATTCCCATGTAGGGACTTTGAAAAACGTCCCTTCGTACAGACAACATACTCAGCCAGAAAGAACAAGAGGCCCGTCTTTTCTCCATGCTCTGCTTCTGGGCTAGATGAACTTCAGTCTGAAGCCAAGTTTTCCCTTTTTCTGTTGACAAACTTAAAGGACTTCAGGAACACTCTTATTTTTTCTATTATATCTTAACATCTGACTCCCTCTAGCAAACAGTGTGAGTCTGAGATAGGAACACCACAATTGGTAACTTGTCATTCCTAGCAGTTCTGCTCCATTGGACATCCTGCCTGGAAAGTAGGCACCTCCCTGTCTTCTCTAATGCTGTCTCAGCAAATTCCCATGTTTAGCACCTGCTCCTTCCATAGCAAATTCTATAATCGACTGAGGTCTCTCACCACTGAAGTTCTAAAAATACTGAAAAGAGAACGAAGCCAAAGTCAAAAGGTCTCCAAGTAGGCTAAATCTGTAACTTATAAGAATTAACTCTCTGTGCTAGTCAGGGACAGAACTGATAGAATACATCAGGGCTGAGTGTGTGTGTGTGTGTGTGTGTGTGTGGAGGGGTGGTGGTATGTATGTATGCCTGTATGTATGTATATATGTATGTATGTATGTATGTATGTATGTATGTATTCATATCTAAAAGACACATGGGATTTCTTAGGCTAACAGGCTGCATTGTGGTAGTCTGGTAGTCCAGCAATGGCTGTCTCACACTGGTGAGTTGGAGAAACTGATAGCTGGTCATTCCATAAAACAGGATGTCTCTTCGTGCTTCAAGTCAACTGATAAAAATCCCTCATAAGTGTACACAACAGCTTACAATTTTGCTGGCTCCATATGCAGTCAAGTTGACAGCCAAGATTAGCCATCACATGCTCAGATCTGACTTTCAAAAATACTGTGTAATAGGTGCAGGCCAATGTGCAATCTCTATTGTATAAGCAATGCCAACTGCCAAAATCAGTCAGTCTGACTCTAGTTGCTGAGTGTCTGTAATCTGCCAAATGCTACTTTACCATTAAAAAGACACAAGATAGAACCTATTCTAACATTCAAGAGTTTTTGCTGCACTATGTAAGGAATTCTTGCATGTTAAAATTCATGAAGAAGAAAATACAATCCCATGTAACTATGCTTATACTTTTCCAAGGAGAATACATGAATCACTAAGATAACGTTAAGTCTCTTTACTTATACTTTGTATATCCATAAAATACTGCATTTTACCTTTGCTTTTTTTTTTTTTAATCAGTATAATTTTTTTAACCCTAGGTTCTTGGGCTATCTAGTCTCAGGTTCTTGGTCACCCAAGAAATGTTGGGTATGGAGTCTAACTCATGGAGTGGGTCTTAAGTTCAATATGTTATTAGTTGGTTACTCCCTCAAGCTTTGTACCACCATTGCTCCAGCAAATCTTGCAGGCATTATACCACTGTACATCAAAGGGTTTGTGGCTAGCGTAGTGTTTACATTTCTCTTTTGGGAGTGTGCAGGGTACTTTCCTGTAACAAAGATGCTGGAAAGTACGGATGGATGCTATATGTGGGCATATGCTTAACATCTCCAAGTTCAATGAGTTGTATAGGTGTTGTAGATGTTGTTTCCAATTGTAAGGTCTCACTGTCAGTTTGTGGAAAGCATCTTATAGTCTTGACAATAGCCTTAGTTGTTTGGGAATTCATGTGTGGCTTCTTTGGCCAACAACTCAATTAGATATATCCTTATCGCAGTACTGGAAGCTTTATTTGGTGACAAGAGATGGCCAGTTGGGATTCTGATCCTTCCCTTATGGTCCACACCCATCCATCCACAATTATTATCTATTCTATTTACTTTTCCTAATAAGATCTTCCTGTTCTCTCTAGTCCTTAACTCTATACCTACCCTCTGTGCTTCCACAGATTGTAGCTTAGTCATAATTGACTTATCAGCTAATACTGAAATACAAGCAAATATGTATTTGTTTTTCTGGGTCTGGGACACTTCACTCAGGATGATTTTTGTTTCTAGTTCTATTCGCCTACAAACTTTATATTCTTATTTTTTAACAACTGAGTAATTCCATTATGTAAAGGTACCATGTGTTCTTTATCCATTCTTTTGCTGGAGGCCATCTCATCTGTTTCCAATTTCTGGCTTTTATGAATAAAGCAACACTTAACATGGTTAAGCAAGTATCTTTGTGATAGGATGAAGCAGCCTATGGTGACATCTTGCTTATACTCTAACAAATAAAGCCTGCCTGAAGATAGGAAGGCTGAGATACCCACTAGTTAACCATAGTAGTCTAGAGGTCTGTAGAGACAGACAGGAAGTGATATGGCTGAGCAGAGTGAGGAAGTGATAAGGTAGGGAAGAGATAGGAGCTCACCCTCTTTTTAGCTGGAAAGCAGAGGAGATTAAGGTGTGGTTGTGATTTGCTCCTTTATTCTATTTGATCTTTTAGAATTTAAACCTATATCTGACTCAGGGATTTTATTGTTAAGGCCTATTAGAACTCATGCTAGGGCATTCTTTGGAATATACCCAAGAGTGATATAGCTGGATCTTGAGGTAGCTTGATTCCCATCTTCCTGAGGACCTGCCAAGTTGATTTCCACAGCAGCTGTCCAAGTTTGCCCTTCTACCAGCAAAGGAGGAGTGTGCCACTTGCCTCACATCCTCCCCAGCATGAACTGCCTCTTGTTTTGTTAACCTCAGCCATTCTGACATGTGTAAGACAAAAACTTCAAAGTAGTTTTGAACTGCATTTCCCTGGTGGCTAACGATGTTGAGGATTTCTATAAGTATTTCTCAGCCATTTGAGTTTCCTCTATTGAGAATTACCTATTTAAATCTGTATCCCACCTTTTAAAAATTGTTATTTGTGTTTTGTATATATCCACTTTAGTTTCTTAATTTACAAATCTGCATGTCCTTCTCAGCATTCTCTTCTCCATGAAAAGTTTCTCTTTTGTCGTGTGAAATAAAGAGATGTCTTCACCTGGCCCATGTTGTGTACTACGCTGTCTTTTCTTCTTGGAGACCATCAGCCTAGAGCCACCATGAACTTCACCGTGGACTCGCTGCTTTCTGTGACTGCTGTGGTGCTTGTGCTGGCATTTCTTTCAATTAATTTCTAACTACCTCCCTTGTGTCTGTAAGTCTGCACACAGTCTCTCATTTCCCAGTTCCTTTCCTAGTGTGTCCAACAGTTTCCTTAGGCAGTATTTTCCTATGGGGAGAATGTTGGCAGATTCCTAGATTGTTTGAAAATACCCTCTTTTTGATATTTATTAGCTACAATATCATACAGCTTTGTTGTATCTTCCATAAATTGGTATTTCTGATTCATTAAATGAGCCACCAGATGGTATTGTGAATATCTCTAAACTTATTCACAAATTCTTGGGTTCATACAGATTTTGTGAAGTCTTGTGATAATATTCTTGCTTGCAAAATATTTAATTAAAAAGGGAAGGTTTTCCAGTTTGGAAAAAAAAAAAAACAGAACTCTAAGCTATCATTCTTTTTAACTCTAGAAAATAAATCACCCCAAATCCCATATATCGCTGAAAGTTTTAAATTTCAGTTTCCTGACTTTTTCCTCAGAAAAAAAAAATATTTCTGGTTGGTGACCCATTTTATGTCACACATATTATATATTTATATCCATTTGATAAACATTAGATTACATATATTTCATGTTCATCTCTCAGGAACATTCTTTTAAATGTTGGTAATATTTCTGTACCTTTCTAAGATTTGCTAGGCACATTTAATTACACAAGTGTACACGGTCTCCATTTTAGAAAAACTAATAACCTTTTAACACAACAGAAGTTAGATCTCCTTCTACCCTGTGATAAGGGATGATTTTTCTATCCTGCACAACGTGTTTCTGCGGTTCAAATTCGCAAGCAAGCTCTGCTTTCTCAGAGGAACATTGCTGAAACTTTGGCCTCTGGTATTAAATTTTCTCCAGATATCAAGAACCCATTCCACAGAGGTAGCATCAATCTCCTTTCCTGAGACAGGATGTTCCCATTATTCACCAAGATAACCAGTTCCCGGATTTTACTGACAAGATCCTTTTTCAAATGTTCAGCCCAAAGGGGTTGGCAAGAACCCACTTAAGAGAAGAGGACAGTCAGGGTAGAGATCTCCTTCACTGATATTCAGAGCATGAGTCATTTCAATCCGAGGGCATAGAGGTCACTTCACAATGCGCTGTTGGGTGTCAGTAAGAGATGAGGACTGTTTTCTTACAAACATGAACTTTTTCATGGTCTGCATACCCCATAAAATCAACAACAAAAGCCTCTTAGCCCTCACTTTGGCTTCATGTTTGAAGTATTACTTGTGAGGCTTTATGTATTGTTATAGACATCTGGTCATTTGCATGTAATGAAGTACTCAGACAGTGGCCACATTGCAAAGCCATGCTAGAGCAATCTACATTGAATTGAGGTTTAAGTACTCGTCTGATGTTTACAAGGGAAAAGTCAACAGTTTTAATCACAGTCTTCAAAACAGTAAGTGGACTTTTCTCTCAATCCTTCATATTTAAAAAAAAAAAAAAATTCTGAAGTTGTTCTTTTTTTTTTTTAAGATTTAATCAATGAACTCCTAGAACTCTAAGAAGCTGTGAGTGTTAGTCAGATTTCCATAAGCATAATGAAGTATCTGAGGCAGACAGTTTTATATAAAGAAAAGGATTGTTTGAGCCACAGCTGGGGGAGTTCAAGGACATGTTGTTAGTATTGGTGGACCATGGTGAGCAATCAAATGGCATCTCAGAAAAGAAGAAGTAAGATGGGGCCGAGTTTGCTCCTTTTTAAAACATTTCTCTCACAAGAATCACATGATTCTTCTTCAATCCCTTGGTGACATAAAGAGCTACCTCTATGTCATACCTCCCAAGGATGTGGATTTCTCAATAGCATCCCCATGACCTGTGATCACTGGGGACCTTTAGAAATGTTAGACCACTCTCATACCACAACACTATGTAAATTCACCTCTGTGGACTCCAGTTTCTTATTCTACAAAGAAGGTAGCCCTTCATAACCTCATGTCTACTCCATCTCAGAAATCCAGTTGATTCTAGAATCTCTGTTGTGTTGTAAAATTCCCAGTTGGTGATAGCCAATAATGACAATTGCAGAAACTAAAGCTATTGATTGCTACTGTTTGCTATTGTTTCTCTGGATTCCTGCCTTCCTCAGAACCATGGACTCCTAGTAATGGCCCATTAGTGAGATGTGTCCATCAATCACATTCTTTGACTGAGCACTCACTGATCACTTCTAGCAATGGCCAACTGTCATGGAAATGTCTCCACCCCCTTATCTGATATTTTCTGCCCTGTAACTACCATAAACTGTAAACAGATGATAGAATGATTGATGTAGTGATGTCTTGTGTGGGTCCCCTGTGATGCCTATTCTTGGTTGTTACCTTGACTATACCTGCAATGAACTACAATCCAGAAGCGGAGGACATACCTGTGAAAGATATTCTGCTTGGTTTAAAGTGGGTGAATCCACTTCAAGTCTAGACCTTTGAGATAGGAAGACACAGCTCTGATCCAGATGTTGAGGCAGGAAGACACATGCCTTTAATTTGGGCCACACCTTCTGCTGGAGGCCTACATAAGGACATGGAAGAAGGAAGGTTTTGTTCTTTGCTTGCTTGCCCTTGCCTTGCTAGACATCCATTCCTTCACTGGTATTGGAGCCCACTTCTTCAGTATTCAGCCTATGCAGAAGACCAGCTGGGACACCCAGCCTTTTGGGATTGGACAACTACTAGATTCTTGGACTTTCCGTTCACAGCCAGCCATTGTTAGATTAGTACTGTGGAATAATCTTTTTGTACACTGTGAAGGTGTGTCATGCTGATTGGTTCAATAAAAAGCTGAACGACCAATAACTAGGCAAGATTTTCTGGCACACAGGAAGCAGGGAAGAGGAAAGTCAGAGACACAAGTTGACAGCCAGAGACAGAGGAAGTAGGAGAGCATCATGGGCAGAAAAGAGTAAAGGTAATAAAGCCACAAGGCAGGAAGTAAACTAATAAAAATGAGTTAATTTAAGTTGGAAGAGCTAGTTAAAAACAAGCCTAAGCTATCACCTGAGCTTTCTTAATTAATAGTAAGTCTGGGAGCTGGCAGGAGGGACAGAAAAATCTACCTATGAATTAGGATCGCAGCCTGTAAGTCATTCTAATCAATTCCCATAACACACACACACACACACACACACACACACACACACACGAGAGAGAGAGAGAGAGAGAGAGAGAGAGAGAGAGAGAGAGAGAGAGAGATTTATTCCGTAAGTTCTGTGACTCTAGAGGACCCTGACTAATAATCCTCTCAGCCAAAACAATGAGTGCACTGTTGGAACGGAATTCACCCTCTGCCTTGTCCATTTTGCCTCCTCACTGACCTTACATGTTGGATAAACAGTGAGCTGAGACCAACTAACATGGGTGAGGACATCAGGCATTTCTTGGCCTAAATGTGTATGCTCTGAAGTTCCATATTAAAAATCTTGAATACTGTGTAATTAAAATATGACCATGAGTTCATATCAACTGGTTGATCTTATCAGAGAAGGTAAATGGGGCCCTTGCTAAAAATAATCAAAGAACGATAACAAGTGTGTATGGGTATGTGGGAAAATAAGCTTGTGATTTTCCAGGACAACATTGAAGTTGACATGATGAAAAAAATAGGTTTCCCTCAAAGGGATACCGTTTCTGTCCTCTCTTTGGCAATGTTGATGGGATGTGACAGTTTTATAAAAGGTTGTGATTTGGTTCAAACATAGCAATTTTAGATTATTCCCTTCCCTCTTCCAGGGTAAAGTGGTAAGCAAGGTGCCCATTGATCTGTCAAACACCCCACTGAAAATGTCTGAGTTAATGAAGTGTTCAGGCTCAAAGAGATTTGGAAGTTGAACGGCACATTAAGGATTTTTTTTTTTTTTTTGAACATGGCAACAAAAGGAGCCAGTTATTTCATTGTTGCCAATACCCTCTTTATTTCCTGTAGGAGTCACTGGCTTTTTGTTTCAATATAGCTTACAGAGCGGTCTTCACACATATGTCCTTTCCGTTGACTCTCCCTCACCATACCCCTCATCCCGCCACCCTGTTTTCTGCACCGGACTGTTTCATTCCTACCATTCCCTCTTTCCACTTCCTTCTGTCGTCTCCCTCACCCTCCTGCCTCTCATAAAGCCTCTTTGTGTCCAGTCCCATCGCCTCTTTCCAGTACTATGGCCTTTGGCCACTTTTACCCCCACCTGGATATATACATACATTAAGTTAGAAGCAAAGATCTGCATTTGAGAGGAAAGCTAGGGTAACAAGTAGTATTTCCAAGTTGTTTTTTAAAAAAAGAAAAAGGTCACAAGAAAGACAACTACAACAGGTAAGCAGTTAACAATCATGTCAGCACATTTGGAGGGGTTATAATATTCCAACATAAGAAATTATCTTCTAGACCAAGGATTGGAAATTACAGCTATGGGCCAAATCTGGTCATGCTCATTCACTTGTGAATTACCTCCTTACCTGCTTTAGTGGCAGACCTAGTTACCATGGAGATTATGAGTCACACAGCCTAAGCAGTGACAGTGAACCATCGAAAAGCTGACTTAACCAGGGGTCCTGAGACACTGTCGCTGCTGACCCTTCTGGGTATATGTAGCATACCAGTCCACTCACAGAACAGAAATAACTAAATTGCCATTGATTTCCCCAGTGACAAATCTGTCCCCGACCATTTCTTCTCACTAAGTACCATTTTTGCAGCTATATTTTTCAGCACATGTTGGGGCAGGCCAGGTAGGCATGCTCATATACAACTTTGAAGATGCTGGAGACAGGGATGCTCTTACAGTCACAGCCCAGTGTTGATTCTTCAGAGAGAATACAAGTTAGAGAGGCGATGGTAGGCTCCTCACTCCTGTACCACAGCCATGGCAGCGTTTCTTAAACTCTGCTGTTGGGGTGTCTTGCTGATCTCCTCCCTTGCTGGTGAGAACTGAGATAATCAGAGTCTAGAAGCATCCCGGAAATTAGTCATGCCAGAGTCTCTGCCCTGAGCCTGATTCTTCACCCTGTTAATGATTTGTGAACACTTTTCCTTTTATTAAAAAACCTCAAGTTGTTTTATTTTTTTCTTCACACATGCTGATGTAGCTCATGACTCTGCTTTGAGATTCTCTTTCCTCTTCCTGCCTTCCTGTTTCCTGTACTACTTGCTCAAGCCATTGAATCACTCCCTGTATAAGGACTGGCCTACACACTTTTTTAAAAGGTGGGGGTAGGTTGATAAGAAAACAGTCCTACACGTGTTTTAAAGAGAAAGGCCATTATTGATAAAGTATTAAAAATAAAATCTGAAATAAATTTGTCAGCCAGGTTGTAGTGGTGCAAGCTTTCTTTGTTGCTGTTTTTTTTTTTTCTTTTTCCTTTTCTCTTTCCTTTTCTTCTTCTTGAGACAGGGCTTCTTTGTGTAGCCTAACCCCAGCTCTCAGGAGGTAGAGGCAGGAGGATCTCTGAGTTCTAGGCCAGCCTGATCTACAGAATGAGTTCCAGGACAGCCAGGGCTGCACATATTGAAGAATGTTTTCCTCTGTGTATGTTTTCCCCCTTTTATTTTTTTAAAGCTTTATTCCAGAATTATTATAATTTCTTGGAGGAAATAGAAGCTTGTTGGAGTCTACACCCCATGGTGGGAAGCCATGCTCAGTCTTAATGCATGGATAGGGCCCTGGCCCTGCCCTATCCTATTGTGCCAACTATGTTGACTACTCAAGGGAGCCCTTACCCATGTGGAGGGGGTGGAAGGAGGGAGGGGGTGTGAGAGAATCATGGGAGGGAGAACTATGTTTGGAATGTAAAATGAAATCAAAACATTAAAAAAAAATGAGGAAAAAAAAGAACAAAAAGCCACCCAGATTCTATGCATTATTATAGTTGTATAGACAGCTATCAATGGAAACTGAAACAAAATGTAATGTCATGTGGGTGGTAAGTCCCATCATCTTTCTGTGATTGAAAGCAGTGACGGATACAGAAGAAAACATGGGACTTACAGGTCTAAATATTATATTTGGGGTTCATAAACACTGGAGCATCCCTTGAAATAATCTGACTTCTTCCTGTTCAGATACTCCATCTGCTGAGAAAGCCAGTTCAGACAAACCATGTCCCACCTAGGAGAAGTTTTTTAATTGCATTCTTAATTAATCATTGGGGGATCCTATTTCATTCATAGAAAAAAATTCTAATGGGAGAATATTGCTCATGGGACATCAAATTCACCTATAATCCCACGTTCTAGCTAACAGGAAAAAATGTGACTGTCTTTAGCTACTTTCCCATTGCTGTGAAGTGACACCGTAACTAAGGCAACTTGTAAATGCAAAGCAGTTATTGGGGGCTTGATGACATGCCAAGAAGTATGGCAGCAGACGGGCAGACATGGTGTTGGAGCCGTAGCTGAGGACTTCCATCTTAGCAGTATGTTAGAAGCAGAGAACGAGGCCAGGCCTGGCATAGGCTTTTGAGACTTTAAACCCACCCCCTAGTGACATACCTCCTCCAACAAGGCCACACTTCCTAGTCCTCCTAAACAGTCCAATAACTAGTGACTAAGCACTTGAATACATGAACCTATGAAGGTCGTTCTTGTTCAAACCACAATTGCCTTTGGAGTACCCAGTCATGCAGCGTGATAAATAAAAGACCCAGAGACTGATATTGGAGTTCAAGCTTCAAGCTGAAGATCAGAGAAGCAAAGCAGCCAAGCCCGTAGCTATTACCTCTACCCAGCTGAAATGGCAATCCACAAATCCTCAGAGGCAAAAGCTCTCAGTTCCTGTCTCCTCCTCCTTATATTCCTTCCTCTGCCCAGCCATATCCCTTCCGTCTCCACCTCCCTAGTTCTGGGATTAAAGGTGTGTGATCCCAGGTGCTGAGATCACCTTGGTGAGTAGTTTTTTTTAAGACTGGATCAATTTTGTACAGTCAGTGTGGCCTTGAACTAACAGAAATCTATCTACCTCTAAATCCTGAGTCCTGGGATTAAAGGTTTGTGCCACTGCTGCCTAGCTTCTATAGATAACTAGTGTGGCTGCTTTGATATTTTGATTTTCAGTGGCTTTAATAATTCACAAACAATATATCACCAGACAGTCCTCCAAGTGCCTGACAATAACCTTCATCCCCTCATGCATGTCTCAATGGGCCCCTTTCAGTTTCTCAAACATCCTTTTCAACTGATGCCTAACCTTTCTCTGCTCTGTCACCTTTCTGCAAACACCTCTCCATGTCTCACAACCCATTAACGAGCCATGTCCTATAAGCAATCTTCTCCCACTCAGCAGGGCTCTTATCCTCTCTCCATAATTGTGATGTTCCATTTGAAGGGATGTTTTTGTGTATGATGAATTGGTTGATCCACAGTATACATTTTATCATTCAGTTGTCAGGTGTTTTATTTTTCTTACCTGGTCCTCCCTCTCTCTCTCTCTCTCTCTGAAAATAATTTCATCTCTGAGAATAATAGTACGAAGAGCACCCGTGTATTCTTTACCCATAGTGACCATTGTTGCATCCTCTCTATTTGCTTTATAACCTTTGCTGCCAGACTGCCCCCCCCCTTTGGTCAGTGATAGCACTTCAAGCTGGCTCTGGCATCCTCTTCACAGGCCATATGGTGTGCGATCCTTCAGGTTGTGGGTAGTGCACAGCAGTCTATGTCTATCCATATTACACCACACCCAGAAACAGCTGTGCTCCAATGGTCCCTACTTATTCATACTAGGGAATTACATACACACTTATGATCAATTGCTAATTTAATAGCCTAGGAGTATCTCAGATGTCCTATGCTCCATCCTTCTTTATATGAATTACTCAAACACAAGCAGCTATTTGGAGCCAGAGCCATGACAAAGCCATACCTAACTTTCCAATACCTGTTCTATTTCCTAACCCTTGTCCTTTGGGTGTGTGTGCAGTTTCATTGTATTGATTTTGGCCCACCATTTTATCATTCCAATATACTGCTCTATCACAGGTGCCCTCGCTGGATATTCAAACCCCTCTGAAATACTTTTCAGTGTGAGCTTCAAAACTGAGCCCAGATCTGTTTACAACTTCAGAAGAGATTTCTTGGGCTGAGTTACAAATCTTTGAATAATGAGGTTTCTAATGAAACCAGGCCCAACACATTGTTAACTGTGGAGAGAAAATGGCGTTCTTATAATCACTATGTTTTTTTTTTTTTTTTTGAGCTTAATGGAAAATACAGAATATTGAAAATGTTTTCTTATTATTACTTAATTTGTCAAAACCACATCATTTGTGCCACATTTTAAAGGAGGTGGGATAGTTTTTAAAGATGCAACAGAGATCATTATAAAAGTCTCAGGAAGCCAAATACAGGAGAGAATCAAGGGAAGGAAAAAGCATTTCTAAGCTCAACGTGCATCCGGACGCCTGCAGCACACATCAGCTTAGCTCCTTGCCAACAGTCCACAGAGGGACATTTTGCGCAGTTAAAATGGGCTGGCCATAGGTATGTTGACAGTTTTGCCTCTGTAACATCCATTCTTCCCTAGGCACCATCTGTTACATCTCCAGTCTTTTTGTTGGTATCAGCAACAGGAGTAATTAAGCAAACGAGCAGCTAATATTGAAGTTCTCCGAAAGGAGGAGTTTGCAAAGGCATGATGGCAGTGGGGTGTCATTGTAGAGGCAGAGAATGAACACCTGGAGGCTCCTGGGAGGAAAGGCGGAGTGGCCAATGGGGGTGGAGCATGGGTGGAACTAGTAAAGCCCATAGCATCATGGTAGTTGTAGTAGCAGGAGCTGTTGAGGACAAAGGGAAAGGCTTCTGACTTCTTTATTAAAGGGAGACAAGGATGCACTCTGGGAAAACAAAAAAGACTACTTTGATGGAACACAACTGTCAGTGTCTTAAGTTAGGCTTTCTATTGCTGTGCTGAAACACCATGACAGAAAAGAAAGTTGGGGAGGAACCGGTTTATTCAGCGTATACTTCCATATTGCTGTTCATCATTGAAGGAAATCAGGGCAGAAACTCAAACAGGGCAGGAACCTGGAAGAGGAGCTGATGCAGAGACGATGAAGGGAGCCACTTACTGGCTTGTTCAGCCTGCTTTCTTATAGAACCCAGGACCACCATGGGCTAGTCACTCCCCCATTGATCACTAATTGAGAAAACGTCATATTGCTGAATCTTAATGGCATTTTCTCACTGAGGCTTCTTCCTCTCTGATGACTCTGCCTTGTGTGGAGCTGATGCAGAACCAGCCAGCACAGTCAGAGTCTCACAGTCACAAATCTCCTAAGATCGATGCTCCTTTCAGCACTGAGATGTCAATGGAGACGCTAGTCTGAGCCTTCCGTGTCTGGAGTGACATTAGGTGTTTATTGGTCTTGGGACATAAGATACCCTAGCACAACCCAACTGAGAGGGACACTAAACCAACAGGTTGCATACATAGTACCAAATTAGCTGCAGAAGAGTGCCAGCAATGATTCTTCTGTGTGCATGCAAATTAGCCTCCATATTCCCTGTACTGGAACCATCCCTAAATATGGTCTAAGGGCTGGAGAGCTGAAAGGAAGAAGACCCACATCCGAAGTGACATTTTGAATTATTTTTTGGGGGGGGTGCTTTTTAATGGCAATGGGCAATGGCATTGTTTTGCTTACAGGTCATCCTCTTGAGCATTTATTTTTAATTTCCTCCCCTTCCCCTCTCCCACCATGTCATTCTGTGGGCCTTAGGAATGTGTCACTCCATAAATCCTGCAGTTTGATACTGGTCTACCCCCCCCCCAAGTGAATGAATGAACTGGTTTTCCTTGACTACTGCCTCATTGCCATCACAAGCAAGCGAGCCCCAGAATGCATTTCTACTGGCCGCCTGTGCTGCTTTTCAGCCAGTCTTCTTTTGAGAGCTAGCTTCCCCATCCTTCTGTCCCTGCTGCTGTCTCTGCTGTTTCTCTGGTCATGCTCTTCCTTCTTAGGGAGTGGCCCTTGAATTGTTTGCATCTGTGTTGCTATAGGCAGACTGCTGAGAGAAACAATGTAAGGATGGAAGAGTTTAATCTGGTTTCAGAAGATTCAGTCCATGGTTGCTTGGCCCCATGTGCTTGAACAGGACATCATGGTGGTGGGAGTGTATGACAGGAGGGTAATTAATGTCATGGCTAATCAAGACACAGAGAACGAAAAAAAAAAAAAAAAAAAAGAGGACAGGGATATTACATCCCAAGAATCTTCTGCAGTGACCTACTCCACCTAGTCACAACGTTCCAAAAACAGCATTGCCAATGGGAACCCAGTATTCAAAACATGATCCAGGAAGTGGGGTGGGCATTTCAGGTCAAATGCTAATTAGAGCCACAACATTAACCTTCCCAGGTTTGGGTACCACTGTGCTTAGACTGCTTTGTTTTATCTATCAGGACCCTGTGCCTACATTCTGAGCTGTTGGCCCATTGTGTCCCTGTTGCTGGTTGTCTGCCTTAGGTTTCCTACAGTGACCTTCAGGAGGTTACTCTGAGCTCTCCCCTCACTTCAGCTGAAAGCATTCCCTCACCTGAACTGTGGTCATGACTGAGCTGCCATCTAGAAACCAGCACATGTCAGTTGAGTATGAGTACATTGCAAATCATGTTCAAGTAAGACAGAGAGACTCAAAGGAACTAGTGTCCCAGTTGATTGAGGCTGGTGGCACAAAACTGTCCCAAATTCATGGTCTCTTAAAATAGTTTCAATTAGCTTCAGCTCCCTGAGCAGACTTGGAGGCACAACAATCAGCTCAACAATGTTTTCACACTGATTTAGCTAATAGGTGTCAAGCTATTTGCTCTTGCTACCTTATCGATTAAGGCAGAAAGGTGACTGTGAAGAATCTGCATTAAAATGCAATTTTGTCAAGGAGGACTGCTCCTTGGTGGGAGGTGTTTGGGTTAAAGAAAAGAAAGATTAACTACACACACTCTTACTGAAACTTCTAAAGGAACACCCTTAGGGAGCTTCTTTCTGCCTAGGTTACCTCAAGACTGAAATAGAAGATACCAGCCCCTTTTCTAGAAAGTGACCAAGAGCTCCAAGAAAGAACAAGAGAGTGCTGAGCCGGGCACGTAGCACATATGGGCCATCGAAGAGCGTGGAAAACATAGGCTTGTTCTCCAGGAGAGAGGTGCTAATCACCACCTTCTGGAGCTTCAGAGATGCAGATGCTGCGGTGAGATTCAAAGAAGCACTTGTGAAAGGAGGGACAGTTGCCGAAGAGGCTGGAAAAGGGTGAAAGTGCAGTGCTGTCCCTGTCCCAGGGGAAACAAGGGAAGCCAGGCTGGATTAGAGGAAAGATCTTCCGAGACGGTGCAGTTGGAGGGAGCAACGATCAGGAAGGCCGTGAAGCCCAAACTGTGTCAGATGGGCATTACTTTCCAACCCTGGGGTACTCAACAGGGGGAAGCACCTGCCCTGACACAAATACATCAGGGACTTACAGCAACCTGGGCCAGTCGCAATTTCAGGAGATGTGTCAACAGCAGAAAACCTGCAGGCAAACAAAAATACAAAACCAGAACCAAAACAAATAAAACCTGATAGGAAGAAAGGGATAAGTTCATAAGAAACGATCTCTTACTTAACAATCACCAAGCACTGGGTTCTATGGTTATCTCTAATTCTCACAATCTTGAAGTTGTATTGCCAGTGTGGCTATATTTAAGGGCTCGAGTGACTTTTCTTTTTCAAGACAGGGTTTCTCTGTAGCTTTGGAGCCTGTCCTTCAAGTGACTTTTTAAAGCTAGCCAGCCATCTGTTGAATGTATAGGTTTGGAATATATCCTACACTGACAGATTTTAGTTGTACATATTTTCTGGGTATGAAGTGGTTCCTATAGTTTGGATAAAGGTCACCTAAAAGTTCATGTGTTAAAGGCCTGGTCACTAGACTGTGGAGCTAGTGGAGGCTGAGGGAATCTTTAGTGGGCAGGGTTTGCTGGGATGAGGTTAATTAGCCATGGTCTCTGTAACCATGACAAAATACCTGAGAGAATGAGTAAAATGAAGGGATGCTGGTTTCGACTCATGGTTTCAGAAATATCACTTCATAGCTCACTGCCTCCTCTTCTTTACGCCTGTGGCAAGATAGAAACATAATGAAAGGGCAGGACAGAAGAAAGCTACCCACATCCTGGAAATGAGAAAATATATATATTCTAATGACATCCCAGTGACCTACTTCCTCCAAGGAGGCCATGTCTCCTAAAGCAGCCACCATCTCCCAGTAGGCCACCAGCTGGGGGCCAGGTCTTCAGAACAAGCCTTTGGGGGGGGGGCGTTTCACATATGAACAGCGGCACCAGACAGGGATGTTTAGGACCTTCAGTTCTTCTTTGGCTCTTGTTTCCCAGCTGCCATGAGGTAAGCAGGCCTCCTCTAGAATATGTTTCCACCAAAAAGTAGTGTGAGGCCACAGGCCCCCCATAAAACAGAGCCAAACAGCCAGGGACAGAGGCCTCTGCTGCTGAAAACCTTTGGAGTGTCCAGGGTTTGAGCACTCTGGGCCTGCAGCAAGGATATGAGAAAAAGAATAAATGCTTTCTCGTTTCATACTGAGGAGTGGTCATTGACATACAGAGAAGGGATCAACTGCTGAATATGCTGAAATCCAGTAACACTTTGGGACTGCTGAAAAGCTAGACACAATTCCTACATGGTTGCCCATTTTCCTAATAGTCCTTTAACACCTCTAGCTTAACATCTGAGTCACCTACGGGTCTTCAGAGCTCAAAGCTAGAAACATGTCATCTCTCACCTGTCTATCTATCTATCTCTATCTCTCTTTCTCTCTCAGACAGCTGATGTCTTTTCCTTTATAATTCCCACCCCCCAACTCCATTAATGAGATAAACAACAAGCTCCCAAAGTTGAGCAATTTCCCCTTCCCACCTCCGGCTCACCCACAGCTGTAACATGGCTGAGGTTGCCTGTGTTTAGAATTCTTTCTATTCTCAGATCTGAAATCATTTGACAAATAGAACCTAACCCTCTAAATGGTTCAGGGCGGTGGGATGTGATTCCTCCCACTGCAGAAATGAGAAAATTTGATCTCCAAGTGTGACAGATTGTCTGGGCCTCCCAGGCTTGCCCATGGGCCACACTGCAGAGTAACAGACCTGGTCTTGCTAGTTATTGCCGTGGGTCCCCAAGTCCTCAACTTTGTTAAGGCCCCCTGATTAAATCATGGCGGGATTGAGAAGAATGGCTTTGAAAACAAGCTGACTTCAAAGCTTTCCGCTCCTCCATGATCTCTGTAAAGCACGTGTCCAGTAGGACCGTATTCTCACCAATTTCATTAGCATCGAGTCAGGAAGATTAAAAACACCCTACCCCTGTCACTGACCAGTTACCCTCCACACTGAACTCACAGACTCATCTTTTCTTTGCCAATTTTCTCAGTGACATGTTTGTAGTCGGCAAAGCAAAGCCAGCGCAGCCGATTCAGGGTGACCTGGGCTCTGCTCCACTCCCAACATCAATAAAATTCCTGGGTCTACTTTGATTCCAGAATTTAGATTGCAGGTAATGATGATATATGAGCTTACAGAAAAGATTCGATTCTCTGTGATAAGACCAGTTCTGGCAGCTAAGGAAGGGAAACATCATTTTGATTTACAGCCGACAGGCTTCTTCTGATACGGATGCCATCCAAGGACCACTCACGTGAGCATCAAGATGCTTATTCTGCCCTGACAACTGGCCTGCACTGACCAAGGAGGGGCAGCTGTAACACAGGCAAAGATAGGAAGGGAGGGATGGGTGCTGGGACATCAGCTGAATTCCACTCACGCTTTTTATGCATCGGTGGTATACAGAGGACACAAGCAGGTTCAAGCAAATGATCACACATCTGCAACAAGGTAATCTGAAGAGACAACTACAGCCCAGGATTGCAGTTTCTGCGGGCCATCTGGGATCTGACAGGGGCTGACAGCCTCCCGTTGAGGTGGTAAGGAAGGCAGGCTCTAGTGCTAATTAAAAGTGTCAGGCAGTCAGGAGGACAGGCTGGGCTGTTGGAGCTGGGTGGTACCCCACTCCCTGCCCTGTTCCAGTTGGGCAGAGAGTACTCTACTGCAAGTGCCTATATTAGACTCTATGTGTATGTGTGATAAAACATATATAACCCCAAATTAACTGTGTGACTCAGTGACAAGTCTGTCACACCATTGTGCACCATCTCCACTATTCAGCTCTAGAAATGTTTCGTGCTCTCCAGCAGGAGGTCTTTACCCATCACACACCAACTCTGAACTCTGCCTGCCTCTCAGCCTGGCACCTACTATTCCCCTCTCTAACTGTCTTGCTTATCCTAGACACATCATACCACTTAATCTCTTCCCTCTGCCTCATTTTACTCAGCAAAATGCTTTCTTTCGTCCATTAAATTTTGTCACTGTAGCAAAATACCTGAGAAAATGAACTCAATAGTTTATCTCCTTGTTTCAGAGGTTTGGGCAGAGTTGGGAGATGGTGAGCCAGCTCAGAGAAGGGTCACAGACAAGCTGCACTTATCTAAGGGACACTCCAAGGATCTACTTTCTCCAGCCAGGTTCCACTTCCTAATAACCCATTTAACTATGAGCTCATCAATGAGCTATTCCACCCTCACAGTCCAATCTCCTCCAAATGGAGCCACCATCAAGTTTCATTGTGCCACATAGTAAAACTATTTTCCTGTTTGAAACTGGATGCTATTTCATTGTATTTAGATTCTGTACTGAATTCATCTCTTTGCCGTGGCAGATATTTATATTGTGTCTGCCTTTTGGCTATTGTAAGCAATGATGTCATGAACATGGGTTCACAAACTCCTGCTTTCTGTTATTTGGGGTATATTCTCAAAAATGGGGTTGCTGGATCCTGTGGTAGTTTCATATTTATTTTAGTAAATTGTCTATAAGTAATATTTTTTAATGTGGAAAATATCATCAGAGATAAGACAGAAGTTAGTTGGGTAAGATGGCATGGATCAGTGGTCCTAACTCATAAGAAGTTGAGGCAGGATGATCAGGAGTTCAAGACCATCCTCTGTCTCATAGTGAATTCAAATTCAAAGTCAGTTTGGGTTACATAAAGACTATATATATATATATATATATATATATATATATATATATATAATTTACATATATAAATGTATATACATATAAATAAAAACAGTACATTGATCCTTCTACAAATGCACGAAAGTCAATTGGGGTTAAGACAGCCTGCTGGTGGAGGGAACACAGTGCCGCCAAGCACATAGATAGGTCTCGCTGTAACGTACTGAATATCTGGTGGGATTCAGAAGCCAGGCATTTCTTTTTACCACAATATAATTCAAACTGTGTACACACAGAATTATTACCCACTTACTAATGAGTGAATATCTACTGAGGATGACACACGCCTCAGTGATTAGGTGCACCAGCATTGAGGAGCCCCAGTGATGAGCAGGCAAGGCTAGGCTTATCATACTGAAAATGGTTCTCCAGAGTTCATTCCGAGCACTCCCAGTTTACTAAGCCTGGGAAAATGTGAAAATATGCCACGTGCTCTCTCTCTATATAAATCTGTTTCTGATCTTTATTTTCCCCTTCTCTCTAAAGAACTGCTTTAGCATAACTGCTAAGGCAGGCAGGTCTACCAACACCAAATTGCTTCCATTTTCGTTTGTCTTAGAAAGTCTTTATTTCTTCACCTTGTGAGATGGATAATTTCGTGGAGTGCAGAACTCCAGGGTGCATTTTCTTTTTTCTTTCTCGACGCTATAAATACTTCACTCTTCTCTCTTGCTTACACGACCTCTGAGAAGTCAGCTGTAATTCTTTGCTTTTCTGTTTGTGAAATGGCTAAATGGTTTCCCTCCCGCCCCTTGGTTTCCTTCAGGGTTTATTTTACCTCAAATTTCTGTAGTTTGACTATGAATATATTATTTATATGTGTGAGTTCTTTTTTTCCTCCTCGATGTGATGTTTTACTTTATTGTTTCAGATGTTTTTTTCTGTTTCTTTCTTCTGTCTTCTGTCCTTATAATCCCATAATGTGTAGTCATTTGGAGCTGTCTCATGGTTCTTTGATATTCTGCTCTTCAATTTTCAATTTTAGGGGTTTCTAATAACATATCTCCAAGCCAAGATATTTCTTATCCAGCTGTGTCTAGTATTCTAATAATACTACTGAAGACATTCATCATTTCTATTATAATTTTTCATTGTCCTTGGTCTTGCTGATTTGACAAGACAGTAAGAATTCTTCTGAGAACTTAAGAACTGTCCTCAATGAATTTCTAAATGTGCACATGTTACCAAGTCCGGGTAAATGCTGTTGAGTAGCTCTCTGGAACATTGTCATCCTTAACTGAAGCTTTATGTTCATTGATTGATTTATTGATAGATAATTTCCTATTTCTCTCCCCATCCTGCCACTGGCAACCATCATCCCTCTCTTGAATTCTACTAGTGACTCATGCTTGTGGAATTATGCAGTAGTTGTCGCTCTGAATTTTGGTTTTTTTTTTTTTTTTTTGTTTGTTTGTTTGTTTTGATTTTTTGTTTTGTTTTGTTTTGTTTTGACCTTTATTCTACTTGCCTCTTCATTCCATCAGTTTAGATTAACATTCATTTCTCAAATACTACCCATGCATTAAAACCCCCATATCAATTATAGGTATTTTACATTCTTATTAAATTAATCCCATCAACCTTGACATATCTGAATCCCATTCTGAGTATTGGTCTCTCTCTTCAAACTGATTTTTTTCCTTTAAGTACATCTTGTAATCTATTTCTTGATGGCCAGTATACAAACATATACTTGAGAAGCAATCTGCTATGAACAGACCTGGCATTGCTGTATGATGAAGGCAAGTGAAGCATTCTACATCCATGAAATGATGGTTTAGTTTTTTTTTCCGGGCCTGGCCCTGTATGTTATGAAATTCCCAAGTATCCTTCAACAGCCCAAGCTCTCAAAGTGTAAGAGGGTGGCTATATGCACTGGAATTATGTGTTGTGTATCTTCTTCCAGGACAGTTAAGATTCTGATAAAACTCCAACATGGTAGGCTTTGGTTTGATAATCTCTGCTAGGAATAAGCCTTCTTAAAATAATGTTCCCACAATATGTCCAGACAGTTCTTTTTCCTTTCTTCCTGCTTGGAGTACAAGTGTACATTTATCTGATGGTCACTGTAAATACTATTTTGAGCTCCTGGAGGTACGGGCTCCCACAGAGTTCTTGGCTCCCACAGATTTCTTGACTCCCAGCCTTGTCAGCTACAGCTACAGTCCCACCCCAGCATAGCCTCCCTTTTGTTCCTAGGCTTATTTTCTGGTGAGTTGTACATCTCAGAATTGAGCCACCACTCCATTTGGGAATTGATGCGGTTTGGATTTGAGTGTGCCCCAAAGCCCCTTGTGTTAAAGGTTTGGTCCCCCATTTTGTGATACAAGCAGGAGAAGGCAGGACCTTAGTGGGAAAAAGTTAGATCATTGGAGACATACATGCCTTTAACAGAGATGGTGACATCCCAAACCTTCCTGTATCTCTCTTTCCTTCCACAGTAGTGGAAAGATGAGCAGGCCTCCGAACCATATGCTCCATTCATTGTATAATCTGCCACCATAAGCCAAGAGCAATAGGACCAAGAGCCATGGATAAAAGAAGGCAAACCAAATGTTTTCCTTTATTGGACTAATTATCCACCTACTTTGTCATAGTGGTGGACAGCTGTCTGACATTGAGTTAGGAAGAGTTGTTGATTCCTCAGTTTGTCTCTCTTTGTGTTGGTTGTGATGGGATGGTGTGTTGTGTAGCTGTTTCCCCCAGGTTGAACCATTCCCTGTGAATGCAAGGAAGAAGCTCATGAAAACTCACAGGAAAGCTACAAGACTCACAAAGCTCCCCCACACCCCACACTGTGGAATCTTTAAAACACTGCCGAGGAGGGACGTGTCCTTGTGGTGAAGGCTGAAAGTTGGACAGAGATCCCCAGTGATTCTGGGGTGGGCCTTTTAGTGATGCAGCTGTCAGTGTCATTCATGCGCCTACAAGTAACCCCTAATCCTTTGTCTTAGGTCCTTGTCTTATTGCTATGAGAAAATATTCTGGAAAAAAAAACTTGAAGGAGAGGCATTTGTTTTTGCTTCTACTTCAAGGCACAGTCAGCCATAGCAGGGGAGTTGAGCCAGCAGGAGCTTGAAGCATCTACTCCCATCACGTCCACAGTCAGGAGACAGAGAAGGGAGAATACACGTCAGTGCTCAGCACACTCTGCATTTAATACAGATCAGGATCCCCTGCAAGAGGGAATCGTCCTGCCCACAGACGAGATGGGTCTTCTTACGTCAATTATCATAGTCATAAAGGTTCTCTACAGATATAGCCCACTAATGGCTGGTCTCCCAAGGGATTCTATTCTGTCAAACTGACAATTAATACTAACTGTCATAAATACACTCCTGTGAATAACTGTAATGAACTCATTGGTTCACCAACCTAGACATGAGTAGAATGTGTGTGGTATGCCATCAGTACTCTCTCTTGGGTAGATGGACATGTGTGCTTCTCTGCCCAGGAAAATCACACAAAAACCTGAAGCTGGAAGTCACTGTCAGCCAGAAAAGGTGGGGAGTTGTGATCACAGGGCAATCCCCCTTGCCACAGTCTTGCTGCCAGTTTTGAGTGGCCCAAGTAGAAAGAGAGCTCTGGTCTGTTAACACTCACAGTCTCAAATGGGTTCCACAGTCTCCATTCTAACAATTTGATAGACTGCGGGAGAACCAACCTTCAGATTTAAAACAGACAGAGGAAACCAATACTTAAGGTGAAAGCGTATTGAGCAAGATGTGAAAAGTTAATCAAGGGGTTGGCTTTGGCAAAGGCTTGCTCCTGAATCCCAGGCATCTTCTGGATGTTATCATTGGCCTTCCAACCTCCATCTCCTCACCTACAAAAGGCCCAGAAACCGCTTCCCAGACATGGAACTCGATCCAGTGTGCTGTTTGTCCATGAAGGCTGCACAAAGTTGCCATCATTAATGAGTTTATTAAAATTAGGAGATCAGTACAGAATGAGGCCTCTTGGGTGATGGGATGGAGGACAAACAGATGAACTTCCCTGGAGCCACTCAGAGGACAGTCTTTCCCCTTGGCTAATAACATGGGGTGCTAATGAATGCGAAGACAGGTTTGAAACTTGACTGTGGTGGCAGGGTGTGGTAGGAAATCATAAGATGATCTTCCCAGTCTTAATCCCTTAGGTCACACTAAGCATTGCTTTTGCCTCCTGCTCCTTCACCATGTAACTACAGGGATTGGAGGCCTGAACAGTTCCACGTGTCATGTGTGGAGAAAGCATGCCAATGTGGAGCATGTGTGTTTATAGCCAAGAGCTCATTTACACACTAAGGGCTTGGGTGATGTCCACATTTCAAGATCTTCTCCTTGAACTCATTTAAGTACTATTAGTGAATGTCATAGCCTAAAATTCTACAAGAGAGAACACAAAGAGTACCCCACAGGCAGTCTGGGGCAGGGCAGCTGATCAGACCAGGTACATGCTCTGCAGTCGGCTACTCCCACCAAACCCTTCTACAGATTGAGCACAGAATACCTGTACTCAGGACTCTCCTGTCTGCACAAAGAACATTCTACAGGATTTTACTGATGCTTCTGCATATGAGGAATCTCCCGGTATCAAATCCTATCTTTGTTTCTTTCTTATTATTATTATTATATTATTATTTTATTATTATATTATTATTATTTTATATTATTATATAATTATTATATAATTAATTTTATAATCTTGTAATTTTGAGATTATAATTTCAACATTTCTCCCTTCCCTTTACTCCCTCCAAACTCTCCTAAATGCTCTTCCTTGCTTTCTTTCAAATTCATGGCCTCATATGAAAAAAAAAATTGTTGATACATGCATTTCTAAAATAAATAAATACAACCTGCTCAGTCTGTTAATTGTATGCATGCTTTCAGAGCTGATGTTTGGTGTTGGAAAACCAATTGGTGTGCTCTTCCCTGGAGAAGACTACTTTTCCTGCTCTTGGCATTCCTTAGTTGCCTGTAGCTCTTTGCACAGGGTTGAGCCATTGTGAGCTCCCTTCATACACCCCTGTCACTGGATTGTCTGTAATGTCAAAAGCTATACCCCTAAAGTCTCACCAACATAACTGCCTACACATAAGCTGAACAAGGATGACACTTACCTCTGTTTCTTTATGCTTACTTCTTCAGAAAATATGAAATATGACCAAGTAACTCCAGTGCATGTTACTAACTATACCAAAGCCACTGAGAGAATGTCACAGAATTATTGATATGGATGGAAGCAAGGGAGTGATATGATAAGAACACAGATATAGAGACAGAGCCACACTTTCTGATAGTTTGCTTCATAAAGTATTAGTGGCTATTATGCATGCATAAGAGATATCTGTATTGGTTTTTAGATGTTATTTGCTGCATGGCCCTTGGCAACTGGCTCCTTTGCTGCTCTCACACAGTTAGACAAATGGCACATTTCAAATCCTTCCTCCAACAAGGAACACATCTTAGCACCGCTTTCCACCAGTATCCGAAAAACTTGTTCCCCGAGCGTTTTTGCATTAAAGAGAAACATTTTGTGATCTATAAATCTCTGATCTAGTGAAAACTGTAAGTGGCTGTGAGAGTAGAAGTAGCAACCCTTCCCACACACTGTGTGTGTGCATTAAGGCACATCTCATGTCATTTCCTCCCGATGATTCTTCCATTAGAGAAAAGTCTGCATCAGGAATTTTATGATCCCCACATTGAACATTATATTCCTCCCTAAACTCAGGACAAACACTGAATGTAGGCAACCATCCTTGGCATCTGGATGTTTGGCTTCCCACCAGTCCAGAACACAGAAGTTCTACAACACCTCCATTTTTTTGATTCATTGCTTTAGAGTTGCGATTTGCTTGTATTGCTCAATCAACAGTGAATGGAAGTGACTTAGAATAAGGAAGGCCATTATCTGGAGCCATGCTGGACAGTCAACAGTGTAAGTGAGGACTGCAATGCCAGAGGCCCCAGAAGGCCACCCTTACTACATCCCACTCCTGTACAGAAGTAGACTTTCTCTATCTCTGGATTATATACCACCCTCAGCACTAATTCCTATTTGCCCCAACAATGTTATTTTGGAGCTGTCATCTTCACTTTACAAACAAATTCAAAGGACTGTTGTTACAAGCACTTTCTGGCAAGCCTGGTCCCAGAGCCCCATCAGTCACAAAGTAACATAGAGACACTGTGTTAATTATGAAACTGTTGGCCAGTTACTAGCATTTCTTATTGGCTAGCTCTGTCTTAAATGTTAACCAATTTCTATCAATCTAAGTGTTTCCACATAGTCTTATCTTACCAGAGAGAGGGTCCGGAACTCTTCTCTCATATCCTTTATCTTGACTCCTCCCTACTACATCTCTCAGACCCCCCCTTGTTTCCTAGCCCCACCTATCGTGCTTTCCTATTGGCCGACAGGGCTTTATTCATTAACCAATGAGAGAAACATATTTATAGAATGATATCTCCCATCATCTCCTCTTCTCTGTCAAAAATAAAAAGAAGGGGTTTAATTCTAGCATAGTAAAATATGTAATAAAACAGTTATCAAATAAGAAACATAGTTAATAATATTTAGTACATTAACATTTAGCAAGATTTAAAGAAGATATTCCATCATCTATCCTATTTTTGTGAGTCTAAAAGCTTATAAGTAACTTCTGTTTAATCCTAAGGAAAACTGTAACCATTACTATCTGTCTTCAACTCCATCAAAGACCACAGAAGGATAATATATAAACTCTAGAAATGACAGAGAACTCGTTGTCTGGTCATTTACCTGAAGTTCTTTTGTAATGTTCCATCTTCAGCCTACAGGCCATAGTGTGTCTGGCAGACTCCTCAGCAAAGCAGGAAACTTTGAACTGTCCTCCTGTATTGGCAGTTTGTCAGTCATTTTTGTTTATTTCCTGCAGACTGTCTGGCAGACTCTTCCATGAAGCAGGAACCCTGTAGCAATGTCCATCATGTTTCAGCAGTCACTTTTCTGTAGGTCCTGCATGTCCAGTTTATACCGCATAAAGTCAAACAGTCCAGACAAGAGCAGTTCCTTGCCCAAATGGTTAGTCTTGCCATGTTGGAAGCAAACTCCATAACAAGTTTCTTCAATTTCCATCTTCCTTTGTGACGAAGTTGGTATTTGCCAGGAGCAGTTGTGCCTCACTGTTCAGAAAAACCCTAAACCATTTTAAATGCCATATTCTGTAGGCTTTTGAAAGGTTTGAAGACTGCTTACCAACTGAAATGTATCTCTGTATATCTAGAAAACATAACAAACCTAACTATAAGCTTTGACTATTATAGGTAACTATAATTTGTACTTAATTATACATTATATTTTTTAAATGAGCTATACAAACACAATACCTAAACAAGAGGAGAAATATATGTATCACAAAATTGACCTTAAATTTGTGTCAATAAATGAAAATACATTCCAAAAAAATATTCATTTCTATACCACAATTCCCTTTTTACCTTTAAAAAGAGATTGGCTATGATGATTAACCATTTATAACCAACCCCATTTAAATGAAAACAAACATTTGTAGACAATATTTTGGAATTTGGGTATCGTTCTTTCCAAACTGCTTCCTGCTGGGTGGGGATACTATAATTACCATGGGAATCTTAAGAAGATGCAGAAATCCTGGCTGTAGTCTGCAAAGCTGCCTTGTCCCGGCTGTTTTGAATGTTGGATCACCTGGGACACTATTTCAGGGTTCTTGTTTAATCAAATCATGTTAATCTGGAAGGAATCCACAGCTTTTTATTTTCTGTGGAAACAAAAATGAAATTCTTTTCCCCAATAATCTGTCCTTACACTTAAATTTTGAAATCAAAGCATTTTTAAAATATATAAATTGGACTAATTTAGCAGCACTGACAATTAAATTTATTTTTAGCATTTGTTGTTCCTTTAGCAATCAAGCAATTCAAGATAACACAATAGCATACAGTATCCAGACTGTGTACTTTCCATCTTCATGTGGCTTTCTTATTACTCTATTTCTTTTACTTCTATTTTTCATTTTTTTGAGACAGGGTTTCTCTGTGTAATTTTTACCTGTCCTGGAATTCACTCTGTAGATCAGGCTGGCCTTAAAATCACAGAGATCTTCTTGCCTCTGCCTCCTGAGTTCTAGAATTAAAAGCCTGTGCCACCACGCCAAGCTACTCTTTCTCTTTTTACTTTTATTCTTTTTAAGCCACTTTATCCTGTTATCCTGTTTCTTTTTCTCTCCCAAGCCTACATATATTATAAAACACACTATAAACCTTTAGAGGTTTTTCTTAATCTGTCTTTACTGTAAATCTTTGTCTTTTTCTGGCCATGAGTTTCTTATCTGCTAAACAATAACATTGGTTTCTAATATGGCAGGACTACATTTACCACCAGCACTGAGAGCTGTGCTCACCGCCTTGGTCTGTGCTGCCATCAAGCAGCATGCTGCCGGCTTGGAGATATGGTCACTGCCACTGCCAGCTGCTCGTACACGCCATTCAATTGTTAGCAGGGCTTCTTAAAAGTGCCCTGTGATTTTTTTGTTTTGTTTTGTTTTGTTTTGTTTTTGCTTTTGTTTTTTCGTTCCCCCCCCCCAGCCTGTGTTAAGTCAGGAAACCTCCCTTAAAAGAGCCTTGAGAGTCTTTGTTTGTCTCTAGCAAAACAGAGCCTGCCTGTAAGCGCCATTGTGTTACAAGCAGTTTTCCCACCAGCCTGGTCCCACAGCCGAGCCAGCCCCAAATAACACACAGAGACACTGTATTAATTATAAAACTGTTGGCCAGTTACTAGCATCCTTATTGGATAGCTCTGTCTTAAATATTAACCCATTATCACTAATATGTGTATTTCTACATGGACTTATCTTATCGAGAATGCCAGACTTGCATCCTCTCTTCCTGAGATCACTTCAAGACTCTATGTTTCCCAGAATCCTCCTTGTCCCCTAGTCTCACCTATCTTGCCTTCCTATTTGCCAACAGGGCTTTATTCATTAACCAATAAGAGAAACATATTTAAAGAATGACAGACTGTACTCTTAAGTAGCCAGTGACCAGCGGCTGCCAATGCATGTTTCCTGTGTAGTCACATTTAAAAGATTATCAAATAGTACTTACATTTAAAAATCTAGCTTTTCAAGATTGAAAAGTACAATGTGTCTCAATTACCCACCATTTGCAGAACATCTGTAATGATTTTCAAAGTGGTTTTCATAATCTCCTTTAAAATAGGAGAAATAAGTATTTGGTGAGTGAAAGTTTTGCTGACAGTACAGTTATTGCTGCTAAGGTCTTGGGTATAATCATTTGCCAGGGAACAAGATGAAGAGTTTGAAAACGACTGTAATAAAGTGGAAGTTTGATTTGTGTGGAGGATGCTATCTCTGCTCCATCTTAATTTACTCCATTAATGTACCCAGATACTATAAAGTTGGCAATTAAACATGATAGAAATACAAACAGTGCCATCTTTTGGACAATGCTCAAACAACATATCTACACAAACATACCTGTTGGACTTTGCTCTTGGTGCCCACAAGCCTCACCACAGATGCAATGAGATTCTCTTTTATCACTAGTTAAATTGCATGGCATAAAAGTGTTTGTTGGCTTTGGGAATGCAAGCTATCAAGTCTAAAAAGTGTGTAATTGGTACTTTTCAACTTACCTGTCATAGAATATCCAGATTGGCCTTATTTTTTAAAAAGTGTGTGTAGGTGTGCATGTGAGTGTGCATGTTGATGTTCTTGTTTCTCATGTGTAAAGGCCATAGGAGAATATCAGGTGTCCTGACCTATTGCCTTCCATATGCTTCTTTTGAGATTGTCTTCCACTGAACCTGGAGTTCTGCTGGCAGACAGAAATAGCAGGGAACCTTCCAGTTTCTGCTCCCACAATATTGAGATAACAGGATGATAGCTCTATACCCATCTTTTTATTTGGGTGATGGGGATTTGATTGGGGGTTCCCACATTTATACAGCAAGCTCTCTTACCTACTGAGCCATCTTCCCAACCACTAGCATGTTTTTGTTTTTTGTTTGTTTGTTTTTGTTTTTTGTTTTTTAGCATCTCCATGGATGTACCAAATAATCACGTGCTCATGAACTTCTTAGAGCACCACCTTTGAAGTTCCTTTCTAAATCTGAGATGAAATACATCTGGCTTAGGTGTCTGTTTCAAAAAACAACCAGATGGATGCCATCTACAACAAATAGAATATCATTGCTATACTTCTCACAATTGTTATTCAAAACTGAAATGGGGGATAGCAAGCTGAGAATATTTTGCCAAATCCTATTTTCTGTAGACTACCACAAAGCAGTTCTGGGAATCTGAAAAGAGATAACCTTAAGCATGAGAATTCTCAAAAGGAAAACCCCAAAATGCTATTCAAGTCTAGCACCCAATAGCCATGTAGCATTATGCTAAGAACTAAGCATGATCTATAGCCCTAAAATTACTGAGGCAATTATTTCTTGAAGACTTGGGGGAGAGGATTAAAAGATTGTCTTAAAGGGGTGACATATATAAAACTTAAATGGAAGTATTTTTATGATAACCCTGAAGATGAGGAGAAAGAGACAAACCAGACATTTACCACACACACTGGGCACGGTTTAAACTGTGAATGCAGATAAACTCATCTACCACCTGCAAAAATTTAATGATGTGGTTTCCTTTAATGAGGTGGTTTCTTTTAAGTCCATCATCTTACAGAATGGGAAACTGAGCCAGAGAGAGGCTAATAATTTGTTCAACATCAAACAGTCAATGACTACTTGGCAAAATTTTTCATATTAAATAATCGACAAAAGATAATTTGTCATGGTGAAGAAATATTGGGCCGATGTCAGAATAAAGATATGACACCAAATTTATTCACTCATTTATGCAACAAACAATTATTTGGCACCTCTCAGGGCTGAGACTTAAAGTGAACAAAAGTGGAGATATCGTGAATGTTTTTTGAGGAGCAAGAAAGAGATCTACATTCAATGTGTATCTGAGGCCACTGCATGAAATGTTATACTCAGATTGATATGTGATGAAATTGTTAATTTTAGTGCTTTGAGTCTGATGAATAATACAAATGAGTTCCGTATGAAAATGATATAGTTTCCTTTAAGATCATAATTTTATGGAGGGAGAGTCTGAGCCCATATATTACATTTTATATTATTATAAAACTGCTGTGTGACTGGTACTGGGGAAGAACATGAGAGTTTCCCACCTTGGCTGGAATACACTTTTTGAAGGAGGCTTTTCAGAGGTTGTGATATCACCACTGAGAATTATAGCATGGGAAGAATTAACTGGACAGGAAGTATAGGTGGGCGTTAAGAATGAAAACATATACAACATAGATCTTCAGAATTGGGCAAGGTAAATGAAGACAGGTCCACAGAGTGCGGAATCTTATAATCTTAATAAGGGAGTAGATGAAAACAGGAGTTCTTGGAGCTGGGGGTGTAGCTCATTGGATAAAGTGCTTGCTATGTAAGTGTGAAGACATGAGTTTGGATCTCTGGTGCTAAGGAAATGGGAACAGATAGGTATCAGGAGCTTACTGGATAGCCATTCTAGCCAAAATGGCAAGTTACAGGTTCAGTGAGACACCATATTTCAAATTAATAAATAAGGTGGAAAGCAATAAAGGAAGACACTCAACATTGACATCCAGCCTCAAGAGTTACACATGTATCTACACATACATGTGCACACACATAAATGCAACACACACACACACACACAAACACACACACACACACACACACACACACACACACACACACACACACACACACACAGGGTCTGTAAGTTGGACAAAAGTTGAGGCACCAGATCTCTATACTCAGAAGTGAAGGAACTGCTGATCCTGGGGATTGTGAGTAGACCCGAAGTTAGCAGTGATGGAAAATAACACAGTAGATTCCATTTTCTACAAAGCACTCAATAGTGATGCAAACTATTGGATGAAGGCATCAAGGCAAAGGTGGGGGTAAGTATAGAAGTTGCATAGCAATCTACTAGAGGAATGTGGGATCTTAGGGGAAAGGACTGACATTTGCTAGGCCCTTAGAAGAAAGATGGTGGATTATTGAACTTAAGGGACAAAGGAAAAAGGAGGGAAAATGGGAATATGTGTTGTTTCCCTCCAAATGTTAAGATGGTAAGTGCCATAAGAAGAGAGAGGAATAGCTAGAGAATTTAGAGTCATTGAAGAGTACCAAATGTTCAGCTAACTCAAATTGTACTGTATCTTCATCAAATATGTGAGAAACACTACTCTCTCCAGGTATTTGCAAGGGATTTAGTCCCAACATGTCTTCCCACACATTTCATGGCCTCCTGTGGCTGAACTTCCCCTAGGTATTCCCTCTTCAAACCTCAAGTCTTGCCTCTCATATCATGACCACCCTTATCTCCATGAACCAAGGCAGGGTGCCTCCCACTCTTCAAAGTTTAGTTCACTTTTCCCCAACTGTATGAAATGTATTTGTATCTCTCTCTCTCTCTCTCTCTCTCTCTCTCTCTCTCTCTCTCTCTCTCTCTCTCTCTCTCTCTCTCTCTCTCAAATTCAACATGAATCCTGGGTATTTTACAACCCAATCCTTGCCCCAAGCACACCCTCCAGAAATGCCCAGATGCCTGTTTGAATGAGTATCCTACAGGCCCACAGAAATATTGGTGTCAGCCTCCAAGGAAGGACCTGAAATTAGAACTATGATTTGGACATCATCAAGTGGCAGAAGCCATTCCCTTCAACTGATGATCTCATTGCCCTAGAAGAAAAACGTCTTGTTTATATAACACCCTCCTGAAAAGCACTGCTAAAAAGAAATAGTGTATGTTCTTGTGTTCAAGATACTTTGAGTCTGTTTTCTTTAAACATTATCTTCTTTTCCCAGGAAAACAGGAGCTAATGTACACTTATTTTCCTCTCTCTTTCTCTTTCCCTCTTCATTGATTTTTTTCAGCTAAAGAAAAAGACTTTTTTTTACAACAGAGTTAACATGGAGTATATACACTGAAATGTCATGTAAATTAAAGGTCTCCCCTGCAGTCCTAAGGAATGACTTTTCTTCAAGAACAGAGATAGAAATAAATTCCTTTGGTATTTTGATATCTAATTTCTTTAGTTTTTTTTTTTTAAATACATTTTGGAGATCTGTCCTCTGATGTGGGGTTGGTGAAGATCTTTTCCTCCTCTTTTTTTTTTTTTTTTTTTTTGCTTATTTTTTTTATTTAATTTTATATAACAAAGTCCAATTAAATGAAAACAAACATTTATACACAATATTTGGGAATTTGGGTGTCGTTCTTTCCAAACTACTTCCTGCTGGTAAGGGGCGCTGTCATGGGGGATTCGAAGAATATTCGAACATATCCCCCTTGGAGGGATAACTGCCTTAATCTAGAGACAGGAGAGAAGCCCTAGTCCCTACTTCACAGGACCTGTCAGATCTACATGACCCCAACTGGATGGCATTCCCCTACATATGGAATTGGGATGGGGGGATGGGAGGGGAGGGTGTTTAGAGTGCATGTGAGAAGGCAGAGAGGGTAAAAGGGAGGGAATGAGGGAGGGAGGGATGGGGGGAGGGAAGGAGGGAGAGGGAACTGGGATTGACATGTAAAATAATAAATTAAATTAAAAAAAATGCTTTGACTCCAAAATTTAAGTTGAAGGACAAGTTACTGGGGAAAAGGATTTCTATTTTTGTTTCCACATAAAATGAAAAGATGTGGATTCCTTCCAGACTAATGTGGTTTGATCACACCAGACCGCCTGAAACATAGTACAAGATGATCCTACATTCAAAACAGCTAGACAAAACAGCCCTACAGACTACAGCCAGGAGATCTTTTCCTCTTCTGTAGGCTGCTGTTTTGTCTTAGCAACTGTGTGTTCTTTACCTTATAGAAGCTTCTCAGTTTCAGGAAGTCCCATTTATTAATTGTGTTTGAGGTACTGGTAATCCAATTTTAAAAATGGGGCACAGATCTAAACAGAGAATTCTTAACAGAAGAATCTCAAATGGCTGAAAGACATTTAAGGAATTTCTCAATATCATTAGGCATCATGGAGATACAAATCAAAAAAAAAAAAAAAAAAAAAAAAAAAAAACTCTGAAATACCATTTTACACCAGTCAGAAGAGCTCAGATAAAAAACACCAATGATAAACTTATACTGGAGAAGATGTGGAGTAAGAGGAACACTTCTCCATTTCTAGTGGGAGTACAAACTTGTACAGCAGTTTCTCATAAAATTGGGAATCAATCTACCTCAAGATGCAGCAATACCAGTCTTGGGCATATGCCCAAGGATGCATACTCGCACCACAAGAACATTTGTTCAACTATGTTTAAAGCAACACTCTTTGTAATAGACAGATCATGGAAACAACCTAGATGCCCCTCAACTGAAGGACGGATAAAGAAAATGTGGTACATTTACACAACAGATTACTACTCAGCAGTAAAAAAAACAATGACATCTTGAATTTTCAGGCAAATGGATAGAACTAGGAAAAAAACAAAAAACAAACAAACAAACAAAAAAAAAAAAACATCCTGAGTGAGGTAATCCAGACCCAGAAAAAGAAACATGGTATATATTCACTCATAAGTGGATATCAGATATAAAGCAAAATATAACCATCCTATTGTCCATGACCCCCAAGAAGCTAGGTAACAAAGGAGAACCCAAAGAGAGATGGATCCCCCTGGGAAAGGGGAATAGACAAGGCCTCCTAGAAAATTGGGAGCATGGCGGGAGGGGAAGGGAGAACAAAAAGGGATGGAGAGAGCAGAAGGGAAGGGGGGAGGAGAACATGAGGGGATGGAATGGTCAAGATGGGGAAAGGGCAGAGTGGAAGAGTTAAAGGGGGAGAGAGAGAGAGAGAGAGAGAGAGAGAGAGAGAGAGAGAGAGAGAGAGAGAGAGAGAGAGAGAGAGAGATACCTGGCACTAGGGAAATTTCCAGGAATCTACAAGGATGACTCCAGGTAAGACCCTAAGCATTAGTGGAGAGTATGCCTTAATTTGCCATCCCTTGTAATCAGACTGTATTATCATCACAGAACCTTCATCCAGTAAATGATGAAGGTAGATGCAGAGATCCACAGCTAAGCACTGGGCTGAGCTTCCAGGGACCATTCAAAGAGAGGGAAGAGTGATAATATGAGCAAAGGGGTGAAGACCAGTTAGGGAAACCCACAGAAACAGCTGACCTGAGCTAGTGGGAGCTCACTGACTCTGGATTGACAATGGAGGAACCTGCATAGGGCCAAACTAGGCTCTCTGAATGTGGGTGACAGTAGTGTGGTTGGGTACTCTGTGGGACCACTGGCAGTGAGACCAGGAGTTATGCCTAGTGCTTGAACTGGCTTTGTGGAGCCCATTCTCTTTGGAGGGATACCTTGCTCAGCCTAGAAATAGGAGGAGGGCCTTGGTCTTACCTCAAAGTGATGTGCCAGACCTCAATGACTCCACATGAGAATCCTTACCCTCTCTGTAGAGTGGATGGGGGATGGCTTGGGGGGAAAGATGGAGGGAGCTGGAGGAAGAGAGGGAGTGGGAACTGGGATTGGTAATGAAAAGAGAATAAAATGATAAGAAATAATCAAATCAAATCAAACAAACAAAAATCCCTGTGTTCTGGACACTCTGAGCCATGCACAGGTCCTTGAACACTGGCTTAGTATGGTCCCAGTCAGCTGGAATAAAGAATTTCAATTGACTATTAAAAATAAATAAATAAATAAATAAGGAAGAAATGTCTTTTCTCTCCTCCCCTTCTAAGGCCTCTTCCTTCCCTGAGGTTCTTCTCTTCGTGTCGCTCAAGTCTCACATTGGCTGTGCCCATCTGAGCCCATCTGAGCCCATTCTCTTCAGTACCCTTTGACCTCACTTTTCTACCATGTCTTCTCACCAAGGAGAAGCAATGCTTTTTTTTTTTTTTTTTCCTGCCTGAGGTTAATGCAGGCATTGCTTCTGTGGCACACCTTGTGTTCAGTGCCTGATAAGTACAACCTGATATGCTAATGAGTGATAATTAGGGTGGGTTATGGCATAGCCATCTGTCACATCACTTTATATCACTGTATCCCTCTGCTGGAAGAAGTTATACTTCCTGCTCCCATGAAAATTACTTAAATAAAATGTAGAATAAGGGGATTTTTGCCCTCTGTTGATGACTCAGTAATCATCATCATTTGGATTTATTTTGAGCACTTTTATATACCTGTCCAGATAGATGAATATCGCATGAACCCTGAAAAACAACACAAGGCTAATTAATAACTATTAAATACATGCACAAGGGAAATATACATTCTGACACAGATGATGAAGTACATAAAAGATCTTTCTGAAATGCTTGGCTAGGAATGCTCTGAATGGCTCCTAAATTGCTGGGAATCATTTTAAATTGAAGTGAAGGAATGGTTCGGGGTTAAATGGGCTACGTCTTTCAAAACTCTCTGGAAAAATTCTCATACAATTATTGTAAATTATTCATTGTTTTGGGAAATATTGAGACCCTCATAGGGGACTTTTTGTTAGAAGAATGCATTGAGGATTTGTGTGACTCTTATTCTAATAGCTGGAGAGTGATTTCAGTGTAGGCAGAAATGATTTATCTTTTTGTCAAAATGAGTCTCTTCCTGTTCGGACACTGTAATACGAAGCAGCTCACCCTGAAAGTGACTTGTAATTGATCTGGCACCCTCCTCAGCTTTCACATTGGAAGGATAATGTGCAGGACGTTTCTGAAGCAATTTTAGGACATTTTTTTTAAGCCGACCCTCCCTCTCCCAACACCCCAAAGGATCCAGAAGACTGACAGTTCCCTTCTATCAAGTCTTGTTGGGAGATTTGATGGTTAATTTGATACGCTCTAGAATTACCTGGGAGACAATGCCTCTGGGCACTACTGTGTAGAATACCTAGATTAAGTTAATTGAGTAGGAAGACCCATATTCACTGTGGACAGCAGACACCATTCTGCAGGCTTGGCTCCTGGATTTAATAAAGAGAAAATGAGCCATACATCAGGATTCATTGTTCTCTGCTCCCTGATGTCTGTTACAATACAACCAGCTGCCTCAGCACCTGCTGCTGTGACTTCTCCGCAGTGACAGACTATGCCTTCATACTGTGAGCCAAAAGAAGTCCCCACACCATGCCTCTGAGTTCCTTATGTGGGGTGTGTTGTCACAGCAGCAAGAAAAATACAAATATTAGAGGTTTCCTAATAAATATCTAAAGAGTAATAAACACAGGGACAGTGTGTGAACCACATCGGGGAAAGTCCAAGTTGCCTGCGACATGAGTGTAATGCAACCATGGCCCATACTTCAGAGCTGTCAGAACCTAAGAATATGAGTGTGATGTCTAGGGACCAGACTCAGTGCAGGAAGATGATAAATTGCTATGAGGTCAGTGATTCTCAAGAGTGATTGCAGTTGAGCGAAGACATCTTAGTGTGTTTGTCTGTGAGTCTACTGTAAATTCTTTAGCACTGTGTTTTCCATTTGCAGAAATCCAAGCTCTTTTTTAAAATCCTTAATTTTTTAACTGAAAATTTTATACAATATATTCTGATCATAGTTTCCCCTCCCTCATCTTGTCCCAGATTCTCCCCACCACTACCTCCAAATCTATGCCTTCTTACTCCTGCTCTTCAGAAAGTAATCAGACAAATTTAAAAAACAAAACAGAATAATGCTGAGCGTGATTAGCACACATCTTTAATCCCAACATGAGCCTCCCTCCCATGAAAGCAGAGACAGGTAGATCTCTGGTCTATAGAGCAAGTTCCAGTACTACATAGAGAAACCCTGTCTCAAACAACAAAAAAGAAGTAGAATAAAGAAAAATACAAGGAAAAAACACAAGAAACACAACACACACACACACACACACACACACACACAATAAATCCATAAACCCAGAGACCATAATATACATGCAAAAGGCCAGTGTGGTTAAAAGAAAATTGCTCAAACAAAGAAGTTTGAATCAACAAAACAGAAATCCCCCCAAACAGCATCCAGTTCATTTTGTATTGGACATCTACTGCTGGGCATGGGACCTTCCCTTAAGTGTGGTCTACGTGCCCAGTGAGACTCCATTGGAGAAAACTAATTTTTTCTATATGAGAAGTTGTCCTTGGAGACAGCTTCTTGGTTAAGAATGGGAGCTGTGGTCACTTCCCCTTTCAGCACTGAGATCTCATCTGGCTTGGACCTGTGCAGGCCCTGTGTATACCGCCACAGTCTCTGTGAGTTTCATATGTGCATTGGTCCTACTGTGTTTACAACGCCTTGCCTTAAACATGGACAACACCTTCTACTGTCATCCCACATAAACACCCATGGAAGAAAGAAGCTTCTGGTTTTTGCCTGCCCATCCATCCTGGTGCTGCAGTGTTCTTTAGATAGCATTAGAACCTACTTCTTCCAGATTCCAATATGGCCCAAAGACCAGCAACTGTCTGAGAATTCTCCAGGACTCTGGCACCAAACTGGGATTGCTGAGACATCCAATCTTGCGGACTAAACAACTACTAGATTCTTGGCCTCCTATCAAGAGACAGTCATTGATGGACTACCTGGATCTATAAGCCACTCTAATTCTATCAACTCTGTTCCTTTAGAGAACCCTAACTAATACAGCCCCATATAGTCAGACTTAGAAACTAGAACACTGAGCAGAATTGCACCTAGCCCCCTCCAGATAAGCTGTCAGTCTGCAAATGCAGACCAGCCTGGAGACTCTACATGCTGCCTGTAACTCCATCAGGAATTTCTTCACATGATTTGTATGCATGGCTATCCTTTATCAAAACTAGTTCCAAGACAGTCTTGTGAAGTCAGTGTGTACCAGGGTAGTACTAACTTAGCACCGACTCAGAGTGTGTTAATGGTGAACATGATGGACTTATTTTGGATTCTGTATTTGTGGCTGGAGAAGGAACACCAGCTACTGACTAACATGGCATGAAATGGAAGGAGGAGAGTTATGGCTTCAGGACACATGGAGGCATCATCTTTTCACATTCTTTCATTTCTGCCACTGCACAGCTCCATTGTATCTCATGGGTGTACATATGTTGCCAGTGTCAGTCAACAGGATCCAGACAGGAAGAGCTACTGAGTCTCCCCAGTGACCATCATAAATACCCAGATCATGCAAAAAATACCCAGATCATTCCAAAAAAAAAAAAAAAAAAAGACAAATCACATTCTAACATCTACATGAAGATACATGTTGTGTTTTGCAAGCTTGCTGCCATCTGGACTCATTTGACAGAAATATCCAAAGACTCAAAATCCATACATTGATTCATATGCTCATTTATTTTCCGTACTTTTACACTTTGCTTTTTTGCATCAAAATCTTTTGATGTGAAACACTTTATTCTTTAGGCCTGCAAGTCATCCTTCTATAAGTAGGTTGTTAGTCATGAAAAGTGTTAGCAATCTGATTGTTCCAAAGAATTCCCTTTTATGCTCAGGCAACAGGCCGTCTATGAATAGAAGCTTCCATGGCTCATGTTTTCTAAGTCCTAAATATTAAATATGAAGGGATTTTGGAAATGAGTTTCCTCATCTGGTGATCATAGTTGGATTTGTTGTTAGATAGACTTTCTCTTTAGTCTAATATGAATCATTTTAGTCTCATTACTAAGACTCCTACTGCCTTTGTTGGAGAGAGGAGATTTCAGGGATATTGGTCAAAGTGTACAATCTTTTAACTAGACAGAAGCAATAAGCTCACAAGACACATTATATGGCAAAGACACCGTAATCTAGGACAATGGAATGCATGGCTTGCAGAGTAGACTTAAAGTGTTCTTATCACGAATGAACGTGCAGTGGGACAGTCCACATCTGGATTGTCTGTCTCCCAGGGTGCTACAACTGGAAGGTTTTAGAGACTTTGAAGATGTAGGGTCTAATGTGAGGTCATTTGCCCGAGAGGTGGAGCCTAGATTCTCAGAGGAGGACCCTCTTCCCTCTCCTCTTGTCACTTCTGTATAGTGGAGTAAAATACCTTTTCTCCACCATAAGTTCCTTGTCACGATATGGACTACCTCACCACAAAACCAAAAGCAACAGGACCAACTGATCATGCACCGAAACCCCCAACACTGTGGGCCAAAATGTCCTTCTCTTTCTACTGATTGCCTTAGATACGTGTTGTGTTATAACAGAAAGCTGACTACCACAGGACATGTTAATGAGATTTTATAGTATATATGTTCATCAAAATACCATGTCACATACCACAAATACACAGCATTTTTTTTTTTACTCAAAATAAAGACAGCAAGTTTTGGAAATGAAAATAAAAATTTCACCTGTGGGGGGGGGGGGGTGGGAGCCGGGAAAAGTGGAGGGAGGCGAAACTGGAATTGGGGTGTAGTATATGAGAGAAGAATAAAATAAAAATAAAAATTCTAACTGCCTTTGCTGATTCCATACTTTGTGTTAATTCTCCTGACCTCTGCTTTATCATCTCCTCCATGAAGTGATTACATTCCCACTCCACACCTTCCTGTAATTGATGGCACTCCTGAGCTGGAAGGCAAAGTTGCTCATCCCTAAAAAATGCATGGGCATTTTTAGCTCAGACTCTCCTCATCCGGAGCAAGTCAGATGAGCCCTGGGGTGCCTGTTCTATCAACTGCCTCTCATCAAGATGCTCACTAGACAGTGACCACAGTCAACTGCATTTACATTTTTGCAAGGCCAGGCCAGGTCTGAAATAGCCATAAAATGGTACTAGACACCTTGAGCTGTTTCTTGCACTATGCTGGCTTCTAGTTTATTTTTCCCCTTCAACTCAACAGACAACCATGTAAATGGGAGGTGCTGTCCTGACATATGATTTATTACTGTTTTTGAAGGATCTCTGCATTTTATGTGAGTTTTTTTTTTCCCAATGGCATTCATGTTGTGCCCAGCATTCTGCCTCTTGAAAAGGGGAGTCTTTGCCCTATTAACTAAGACATAGTATTTGCTGCTCTGGAGGTAGCAGAGGATTGATCTAGCCAGGTATATATTGCTTGCCCAGCAGCTGTTGGAATCAGAATCATTTGCTTAGAAAATCCATCAGAATTAAAGAGAAATCTCGAAATTAATAGTTATGCTTTTCATTTACAACCTGGCTGCATAGACCTTTGGAAGTACAAAGGGTCTCTTTTGCTTAGCCAGTGCTTTGAACCTCCATTCAGTAACAACAGCCATGAAAGCAATTGCCTCAGGAGTTATTCCAGGGACAACAGTCAGCATTTGACCTGATGATATGGGGGTATACTTGCCAGTTCATCTGACTTCTGCTAGCAGCTAGTTGGCTCATCAGAGTGAGTTAGAACCTTTGAATCCTCATGGCTCTCCCAGTTCTGAAGAAGCAAACCATCTAGACATGGAAAATGTCTCCTCATTGATCTGCTGAGTACTGATGAGGGTCTAGCAACGCTCAGTCCTATGCAGAGGCAGACAGTTTGTTGGACATTCCCTGGGGCTTAGATTCCCTCCCTGGAAGGGTAGATCGACTGTATCTTCTGGTCCTTGAGTGTCAGAGGAAGACGTCTCCTCTTTTTTGTTTCAATACTTGGCTCCATTCTATGACAGCTGGCTTTTTCTCAGAACTTTTGAAATGTTTCATTACCTTGTCAACCAAAAATAGATTTTTTTTCATACTCATATTCTGATTATGCCCACCCTCCCTGAACTCTTCCCAGATTTTCTTCACTCACTCAAATCCACATCTTTTCTTACTCTCTCTCATGAGAAAACAAATAGGAATCTAAAACTAAAAAATAAGATGCAAACAAGAAAGAATAAGATGAAACAAATGAATAGAAAAATGAAAAGCCAAAAATAATTTTAAAAAGTTTTTAAAAAGCACAAGAAACACACGCAGGTGTGGAGACTCTTGTTGCGAGTAGGTCCCCCCCCCCCCCCCCCCGCCGCTGGTCCCACCGCCACGCCAGCCCCAAATAACACATAGAGACTCTGTATTAGGTATAATGCTGTTGGCCACTTGTTTCTTATCGGCTAGCTCTGTCTTAAGTATTAACCCATTGATATTAATCTAAGTATTTCCATGTGGTCTCATCTTACCGGAGAGGGGATGGTGTTGTGCTATCCCTGGTCTCTCCATGCTGACTCCTCCTTCCTCCTTCCTCTTTCCTCCTTGTCTCCTAGTCCCACCTATCTTGCTTTCCTATTGGCCAACAGTGCTTTATTCATTAACCAGTGTGAAAACATATTTACAGAATGGCATCTCCCATCATCTCCTCTTTTCTGTCTAAATAAAAAGAAGGGATTTATCCTTAGCATAGCAAAATATATCACACAACAGTTATCAAATAAGAATCACAGTTAACAATATTTAGTCCATTAACATTTAGCAATATTTAAAGAAAATATTTTATCATCTGTCCTATTTTTTTTTTTAGTTTAAAGTCCTATATGTACCTTATCTTTAATCCTAACTAAGGAAAACTATAACCATAACTATTTGTCTTTAACTCCCTCAAAGACCACAGAAGGATAATATATAAACTCTAGAAATGACAGAGACAACTCACTGCCTGGTTAGTCATCCAAAGTTCTTCTGTAATTTTCCATCTTCAGCCCATAGGCCATAGTGTGTCTGGCACACAAAGGAATCCCCTACAAACACACAATCAGAAACCATGATATGTAGAAATGCTAATGACCTTGAAGCAAAGCTAACAACTGAGACAAACACAAGGAAACTGTCAGGGTCCTGGCCTCCACAGTGTACCTGCACCTCCTACCTGTACCGTGACACCCAATTAGCTGCAATCCCAGAGCCAGCCTCAGGGTTCTAACCATACAATACTCTGAAGGAAAAAAAAAATCACCCCCAAATATGCCTCAATAACATAAATTCTTTCCTGTTGAAATAATTAAGCAGTAGCACATAGCTAAACATCTCTTTGAACCCTACTGCCCACTTTCTACCTCAAAGGGCATGAGAACTCCCCTCCTCAGCTCCAAGACAGAACTGGAAGAGCCAAGGAGCACACATTACTCTGTAAGCGTCCCCCACAGATCTACTCTGCCATGGGTTCTCGCCTCCAGAAGCCTAAACTTGTGTGTCACTTCTCTATATTTTATTGTTTAGGATGCTTTATAAATCAGGGCAACTGCCTTGAGTTACAGTGTTTCACTCTCATAACTCATACTGTGGGACTTAAAGAGCCCGCCTGTGTTTGTCTTGTTAATCTGTCTTCTGTTATAGGGGTCTGTACCAATTACAGACTTACGAGGGAAAAGGAGAAACTTCAGTGGTTTTCCTCACTTTTCATCTCTTGCTCCCAACTCTGATGTCTCCCCATGCCTGCTCTTTCTGTCTGCATGGCTTCCCTTTCTCCTCCTTGCTCCATTTCTTCCTGCTCCTCTTTCCGTGTCTTCTTTCTCACCCTTGTTTTCCTCCTCCTCCTAAATCTCCACATTTCCATTTAATTCTGGTGACCCAGTCACGAAAATCTGACACAGCTAACAAGCCAGGAAAGGGGTTTTGCCCTGGGAGTTTGCTCTGGTGTATCGGGTTGTCTGTCTGTCTCCTCCACTGTTTAACCCTGCTCTATTTCATGCTCCTCACTGCCCCAGTAAATTCAAAGCTCCTTAAGACCAGAAGCTGTGCCTTTTCTTCCCTCTGATGCCCCCCATACTGCTCAATGCTCTGCACACAGTGGGTGCCCCAGAGTTGTCGCTGACAGATGGGTGTCATGAAAGCTTTTGCAGCCTCATGAACTAATGAACCACGGAGTGGTGCCATCACACCAATGTTCCTCTTAACCTCCAAAGTCCGGGCAGAAAGCCAAAACCCACCCAAGATGATCTTATAATGACATGGTATTTGTTTACAAGTCTGTTCAGGAGAAAGTCAATCTGTAGCCTTGAAATCCTGCTAGACATATTGTTTATTGGCCCTCCTGTGGTGGCTGGAGAGTGAAAAAGAACTCTAGATGAAAGGAGTAGCCATTATGTGATCCTTAGTGACAGTCACCAACAATGGACAGTGAAACCTCTCTTTTCTCTACTCCTAGAAGCTGTCTTTGATTTCCTTGGCCAGTGATGACCTTCCATCTTTAAAGAGTTCCTGCAGATTCATTGCCTGGACCATATGAATTGGTCTTCAGTATTTATAGTAATGACTAAACAATGGTGGTCAATAACGATGACTAAATGACAGCAAAGAAGTCCATGTCACTTACCTCCCAAGGTAACGCGAAAGCACCTTTCCCTCTTAGCTTTTACTTAAAAGGGGATGATGGTTAGACGCAATGGTTCACATTCTTGGTCAACAATGGACTTCCCTTCTAGTCTCCAGTGCCAGGCTTCCTCCTCTTTCAGCCATGAGTGTTAACTAGATTAAAAACATGAGCACAACCAGCTATCAAATGGTGATGAAATTAAGGCACTTGTTTTTGCAGATCTGATATGTTTCCATGGAAATAACAGCTGGGAATTCAGCAAATGAATAGTTCGAATTCTGTTTTTCCTTAGGTTATGGTTGCTGACAGAGAGCCAGGTTTTTAAAGAAGCTGAAGAATCTCACACTCTTTCACCTGAAACTATACTGTTTACCCAAAGTAATAATCCCAGCAGTTCTAGTCACTATTCTATTGTTGTGAAGAGACACCATGGCCCAGGCAACTATTATAAAAGCAAAGATTGGCTGGAGTCTTGTTTATAGCTTCAAAGTCTAGTCCATTATCCTCATGGTGGGAAGCGTGATGGCAGACATGGCAGATGTGCTGAGAAGTAGCTGAGAGCTACATCCTAATATGCAGGCAGGAAGAGATCACCTGGGCCTGCTGGGGGTTGTTGAAACTTCAAAGCCTACCCCCAGTGACACACTTCCTCTAACAGGGTCACACCAACTCCAACAAGACCATCCTTCCTAACCCTTCTAATTCTTCTCAAATAGAGCTACTTCCTGGTGACTGAGCATTCAAATAATATGAGCCTATGAGGGCCACTCTTAGTCAAATCACCACACTAGTGAAGCATGGTGGCCCCCACCTGTATTCCCAACACTTGGAAGGCTGAGACAGTAGAATTTGTGTGAATTTGAGTTAATAGTGGTCATGAGGACAGCTTAGACTAGAGTGAAACTTTGTCTCAAAAATTAATTATAATAATAACCCTATATTTTATTTTTATAAACATATTTATCTTCATAATTGTTATCTAATACTTAGCCCAATGCATAGACATGGTTGTGGACCCTTTGTGGCTATAGTTGTCTGAATACCCAGGTTTCAAGCTATTTGATGCCAGTAGAGAAAGTGCTCTCAGGGTCTCCATTGCTTCTTATATAAATGGTAAATTATTATTACTCCAGGATAATTATGGCATTTATGAGAGAAATAATAAGAGATATCTAGGGTCATTGAAATGGCTCAGTAGGTAAAGTGCTTATTGCCAAGACTGATGACCTGAGTTTTACTCCCAGAGCCCACATGGTAGAAAAGAATTGTCTTTAACAAAGTATCTTCAGACTTCTACATAAATTCAGACAGACAGACACACATACAGGGGAGAAGGAGATGGGAGACAGAGACACAGAAAGATAAATAATAAGTATATATGTGTGTGTGTGTGTGTGTGTGCGCGCGCGCGCGTGCGTGCCTCTGTGTGTGTGTGTATGTGTGTGTGTGCGTGTACGCTTTGATAAATTTAGTGTACCATAATGCACTGTAAGTGTTTAATACATGTGCACAAGACCTTACAAAGAAAACATAAATGTATACCATTGCACATTGTTGATCAAACACATATATTATATATTTCTGCTTCCATTCATACCCATTTTCATCAATGTCCTCACCAAGTTTTGAGGCAGTGTAGTGCTTCAGCATTTGGTTGTAATCCCTGACTTGAAATAAACTTCAAAACAAATATTATATTCCTCCCTCTGCTGTAATAAATAACCAATACTCATTAAAAACCACACAGGCCTATCATCTGGCTGTTTCTGTAGGTGAGATGCCCCAGGCCAGCCTCCTGGCCTGGCTCAAGATCTCCCATAGTTGCAATAAAAGTGTCCATTGCAGCCACCCTTCTCTTCTAGTTCACCGTCCTCTTCTAAGCTTGCTGGCTGCTGGTAGAGTTTATATTCTTTTCCACATGCATAACCCCCCCCCCCTTCACTGTCATTCAGAAATGATGTCTCAGGGCTTTCTTACGCTTGCGATCTTTTTGACTTCTACACTGAGCTAAGATGGTCTCTGTTTTCAAGGACACAAGCGACAACACTGGGTTCAAGCAGATAATACAGGCTAATTTCCATTAGACGTAATTAGGATTTCTGCAGAGATATTTTTACCAGATATTATAGTGTATTTAAGAGTATAGCACTGGAGAGTGAAGGTCATAAAAGCCAGAATTCTGCCTAACTGATTAGCAAGATAGAAAGTCATTCTTCTTTACCTGCTATAAGTAGGCATCTATAACCTGTATGTAATACTTCACCCAAATATGTAGGAGAGAGTCACAGCCATGTCCCATCTTCTGATATACCTAGGATTGCATGCCAGACTTGTTACCTACTGCTCTACTTAGCTGTAACCAATGAACAGAAATAAACCCTCTCCTCTCTTAGGTTGTTTTTGGTCATGGTATTTGTCACAGCAATAGAAGGAAACTGGAATACCTAGTGTACCTGAGTGCTTACCCTTCAAACATATTGTCACCCTCAATACCAAATGCTCACTCCTTGACATCTTGATTTGATGTCAAGAAAAGTAAAACTCAGAAGATACAAAGTAGCAGAGTTCTCTTACACACACGCACACATGCACGCACACACACACACACACACCACACACACACACACACACACACACACACACACACAAAACCATAAACTAGAGTAGAGTTTCCTCTTTGGAGAAATGCACAATGTAAAGAGACTTCAAAGTCACTTTTGACCCATGGCAGATAGACTTTCCAAAGTGTTCTCAAGAAAAATCCCTAGAGATCCACATGCTCCCTAGAATATGTTTCCAAAGTCACAGGGCCAATGAAATTCCACTGGCTCTCTCAAAAAGCAGCACGTTAGAAGTGTGTGGGAAAGAAGAAAGGCCCCAGTCAGGTGAAAAGGGAAAGACCTGGGCTGCACAAGCAATGCTGAACCTGGACCTTGTGTAAATCATCAAGATTCAATTGAGACATGTACTGCAGGTTACAGGGAGGTGAGCACATTTGACTGTGCATGAGAAGATAGGCTGCTTAGTTTTCATCAACTTGACACATACCTAGACATGTCTGAGAAGAGGAAATCTCAGTTGAGAAATTGCCTCCATCAAATGGGCCTGTGAGTATGTCTCTGGACATTTTCTTGATTGCTAATTGAGGGCACTCTGAGTGATGCCATCTCTAAGTAGGTGATCCTTGGTTATAGAATGAAGTTAGCTGAGCAAGCCAGGGTAACAAGCTAGTAAGCAACATTCCTGAATGGTCTCTTCTGTAGTTTTCACCTTGACTTCCCTCCATGATGGACCTGTCATCCAAACAAACCTTTTCCTTCCCAATTTGCTTCTGGTCATTGCTGTGACCTGTACTGCTTTTGGGTTGAGCTAATGAAGTAAAGGAGAAAGGACAAAAACAGACATGTAATCATACATGTATGAAAGATCTGGGATTATGTGGGCCATGGGTTCTGAAGGACATGGATTCAGTGTTTGTGTGTGTGTGTGTGTGTGTGTGTGTGTGTGTGTGTGTGTGTGTGTGTGTGTGTGTGTTTAATATATCTGAATCAAGGTCATGGGGTTTTTGTATAGGCTGAAGGAGAAGGCATGTTTAGCTAATCTCAGTAGAAGGCCTCTACTGGGGAGCAGTCTCAAGGTGTAAACATCTAAGAGGAGGAAGCTGCAGTCCACACTTTCTGTACACACTGCACACTGTCCAGGCTTTGTAATTTCTCTGAGCCTGACCCAGGGGAGGCATTACCATTCCCATAGGTCTGAGGTTTTGGGGTCCTTGACTTGGGTGTTCCTGTCAACAACACACATTCATTCAGGACACCATGCACTCCTCACAGGTTTAGTACAGCAACAGAAAGGAAACCAAGACAGAGGGAGGGGAAAAAATCAGCTTCTGACTCCTGAGAATAATGGAGGAAGGGAAGACACTCAGAAATGTTTCAGATAAAGTTATAATGAAATGGAAACTTCCCAGAAATGGTGAGCTGCCTTGTGCTGTCATTTTCTCCAGGCAGGTCAAGAAACAAAACTGAAATTGAAAATGTGACCTACTTCAAAGGAAACATCCCCTAAGGTCCCAGTACTGAACCCTCCACACCCACTTCGAACAGTGATGCTCCAGAATCAAGCTTTACTGGTCCTTCGGGGAAAGGATTTGTGATTGTGAATCTGCTTGACTGTAGCTTCCAGGGAAACTGACTTTTCCTCTGGCAGCTCAGGTAACCCCATATGAATGCAAAGATGAGTGTGCATTGTTTTGTAGACAGTACATTGAATGTGCAAGATGGCTTGGGGTCACAAGCCCCAGTGATAGCTCACAAGTCTGTAGAGTGTATGTGTCATGGTAGACTAGTTACTTTATAAACAAACACCCACTGGTGGCATGTCAAAAGACAATGTTAGAGCAAACAATACTTGCTAAGCTTTTTGGATGCTTCTCCCATGGAGACCAAGCAACCCAGGCTCCATCTGACCTTTCACCATCCTTATATCCCCAATATTCTTTCCACTCAACGGGTAGATGAAGTAATAGGAGTGAGCCACCATTTCTAAATGTCGTGTCAACCCCTGGGGTGCTGTAGTGACCTCATAGAGTATCACAAGATATTCCAGGTTTGACAGGAAACCTATCAATAGAGGTCATCTTGCCAGACTGTGCAAGATAACTAGCTCAAGGTGGGTTTGCTGTTTCACCAATAAGTCATACTACATTAATTTTGATAATGCTATACCATTTTGAATCTGAGTCTTCAACTATTACTGTGATAAAAAAAGTAAGTGTCACATGAAAATTAGTGTGGACCAGGAATGGTATCCAAGGTGATTCACTGGCTTAAGGATGCATGCATGCTTAAAGAGGCATATACATCCCATTAGTAAGTCATTATGGTTCTTTAAAAATTAAATAAAAATATAATTTGCCTTTTAATTGACAAGTACTTTTTTCAGAGTTGGCATTTTATTTTAATGTTTTTAATTAAAATAGAACTACATCACTTCCCTCTTTTCCTTCTTCCAGCCCCTCCCAGTTACCCTTTCTTGAACCCCATCCTATGTCCCCTCCTCTTGAATTGATAGCCTTTTTCTTTGACTATATTGTGTGTGTGCGTGTGTGTGTGTGTGTGTGTGTGTGTGCGTGTGTACAAATAAATGTAAACACATACTTCTGAGTTGTTTTCTGCTTGTGTGTATATGGTTTCAAGACTGGCCACACTGCATTGGACAAGCAGTAGAGGGTCTAATCACTGGGATAGGTTAAATTTCCCTCCAGCAGTAGTAGTTGCCTATAGCTGTCTGTGTAGACGTCTGTCCATTTTAACATGTGCATTGACATTGCTATAGTCCTACTCTTGTTTATGCAGCCATTTCAAATTGAGAGAGTTCTGCCAAAGACTTCCTTGCTCTTATGTCTTTCTGCCCACTCATGCTCAATGTTCCCTAAGCCATAGATGCAGGAGCTGTGATGTGGATGTCTTTTGAGACTGAGCTTCCCAGGACCCATTGCTCTCTGCATTGTGTCCAGCTGTGGGTTTCTGACTCCATTTCCTGTAAAGAGAAGCTTCTTTAATGAGGTGTGGAAGTTAAACTTGTCTGGGGGTACAACCTTCTCTTGTCTATATAATGTTACTTGTATGTATATGATTTCAAGAATGACCACTTGGTATTGATTAAATAATTTGTGGGCTTTCCTCTGAGGAAGACTACTTCTTCTGCTCTCAGTATTCCTTAGTTCTTTACAGATCTTCTCCCTTTCGTGTTAGCATGTCTATTGTTGTCCTTTTTTGAGACTTGTCTAGAAAACCATGAGTGTGGCTTCTTAAACATTTAAAGGAGACACAATCTGGCAGCAAAACATGTCCCTGTCCTTGTTTTTGTTTTGTTTTGTTTTGTTTTAAAGCATCAAGCTATTAAGGCAATAATATTTTCTTTGGGCCTAACTAGTTAGTACCTTAAATTGTCAATTATTTCACTAAATGAGAAATCCCAGGAAAATTTACTAAGTCATTGGATCATTATAAGGTGAGGACAGATGATGTGCCAAGGAATGTTTAGAATCAATCCCAGGAGCAATCATCACCTCCATCCACAGTCCACTGTCTGGGATTTACCCAAATAGCTATATCTGGCAGCAAGGGAAGTTGGGAAATGTAGTGTAACTGTGACTATAAGGAAAAATAATTAAATTCAAAATTAGCCATTTGCCACTAGAAATGGAAAGCAAGGATACAGAACTGTACTCCCAGTCTGATTGGCACTGGTGATGGACAGAGGCTATGTTCCGCCTCTCAGCTGGTCTTCTCCACCCTTCTTGTCTGCAGCCCAAAATGCTTAAACACATGGTTTCATTTTTCTTCTCATAACTTCATGAGTTTAACAGAACAAGGAATGACACCCTCTGTACGGATTCAGAAATAAATATTGTAAGCCCTGAACATTTTTGTCATCCCAGATAGTGTATAACAGAAGACAGAGCCAAGTCTGAGTTTTACACAATCTCAAGAGCTGTTTCTACTATGGCAATGCCCAAGGCTAAAGGGATTCACTGGAGAGATGTGTGGATTGTCTTAAATGATTGACAGATGATCTGTCAGGTAGGGGGTCTAGAAATGGAATAGAAAAGGTGATTGTATCCTAAAACTGACAGCTCTCAGGACATAAGAAACCATCATCTTGGGTGGAGTACTGAGCACCTATTACACTGAGCAAGGGCCAGAACTATCTGACTTTCCTATCCTGCAGCCTAGTCACTTTATATAAGACTTGTACATGTCTCTCAACTGCAGCAACATGCCAGGAATGGTAACTGATTCTGTCTAGCAATTGATCTTATCCACTAGTCCAATTGCCTTTCTATTTAGCAGATTTGTTATGAATTTTCCAATACTATTAAATTATGGTGTTTGAATTCCTCTTTAGGAATGCATTGTCTCCTTAAACCTGGGAGTCAGTTTGGACATCATTAGCCTCATGTCCCCCTCCATGTTGATTTTCCTATGATACTTTTAATACCCACTAGTCTTCCTGAGATGAGGAGATGACTTAGTGGGTAAATGTTTGCTCTACAAGCAATAGGACCTGAGCTTTCATCTCCACCATCCACATATGAAAGGTTGGGCATCTGAGCATGTACCTAAAACCTTAGAGCTGTGAGGCAGAGACATGGAGAGCCCAAGAGCTCACGATCCAACCAGTACAGCCAATCAGTGAACTCTAGGCTCAATCAGAGATCTCATCTCAAAAAATAAGGTGGGGAGCCATACAGGAAGATACCCAATGTCAACTTCTGACCTCTAAATGCACACATACATACAGGTATGCACATCTGCACACATGTGTGCATATACATTCATAACACACACATACACACACACACACACGCACACACACACACACACACACACCATTCTCTTCTCTAGGCTCATAATTCTTAGTGGAAATGCTAGAGGATGAAAAAAAGCAGGAGAAAGCCATTCTGTGGTTTGGGACTCACTAGTGATAACCCACAATCTCAACAATCCTCATGCAATATACATGACCCTTTGTCTAACAGAGGTAGCATCTCTGTCTCTTAAATTCTCTTATGCTCCAGTAAACAGATAGTAGCAAGCTGGGAGAGCACTGAACCCAAATAAGTTGCAATTGAGAGTTTGCCTGCCCTGGGTGGTAGGCATGTGGCACAGGAAAACTGAAATATTGAAGATGGTTGAAAACGAATTCTCCTGCATGGCCAATCTTTGTGTTATTGTATTTTCTGTTTACGTTTATTTCCTTCTGCAACTTCAAATGAAAGTCATTAGAGAAAAATTGCATCACTGGGTGCTGGTCAGAGGCCAATTGACTTTCTGATATGTTCCTGTATTTCAGCTGTCTGCTAAAACCTGCCCATTTGGGGCCATGTGTAGGAGATGATTTGAGACCGGACTCTGGGAAGAAATCTGAGTTCCCCTGTGTTCATCAAAGATTTATTGCTGCTTGAAGCAGAACCATCTTCCCTGCAAAAGCTATACTTACAGCCAGACCAATTGAGTCTGACAGAGCAGAAGCTAAAATTATTGATGAGAAGACTAAGGACCACATTTGAGAAGTTTATTCTTTGGGTGTGATTTCTAGGTTGGGCATACAAGTGCCTTCCTTGGAGTGTTTCCACCATGGAGCTCTTTGTCATCTAAACCAGGAGCATCTAAGGTAGCTGTGGGGAGTGGAGCGCCACTGAAGAGAAATCTTACACAGATTTTCATTCTGTAAGGCATGATCACATGAATTTAATATGCTTTCCCAGTAACTATTACACTCAATAAAGATATTCTGGAAATTCACAAGACTGGCTGAGTCCTTTGTTTCTTAATTCTTCTAGTTGGGAAGTAACTGTGACAAACTGCACTGCTGGGTTTCCAATGGCTAAACAGTGCTTCCTGCTACATTAATTTCATCTGGCTTCACCCTAACCTATGCCCTTAAGTCACCCCTCAGAATCTGCACAGTAATGTTCCAAGACAGCTATTAAAAATATACTATTCCTACTACTACTAATGATGGTGGTAATAACAATAATAAATAACAACACTACTATATTCTACATCACCAGGCTGCTGTCTGGTGAAGTCTACTTTTGTTCGTGCATGACTTCTTCTCTGTGTACACTTTCTGAATGCATCTTTCTTTTCTTCCCATTTTTTATTTTTTTATTTCATTTTACATTCCAACCACAGTTCTCTCCCAACTCCTCCATAGCCCTCCCCAAGTCTACTCCTCACAGGTAAAGGCTTCCATGAAGAGTCAACATAATCTGGTACAATAGCATGGGACACAGCCATGCTTTAAGGCTGAGCATGGCTTCCCACCATTGGGGATGGGCTCATGTACCAGGTTTGTATTGTGGTCCTCTTGCAAGAGGTCCCTCTGATAGTTCAAGCTTCACAATTGTCTCCCACATATGGAGGGCCGGGAGTCTCCGCAGTTGAAGGTCTAGAATCCATGAGTGTCCACGAGCTTGGTTCAGCTGTCTCTGCAGATTCCTCATTATGATCTTGACCTCCCTTGCTCATATGTTCTCTCCTCCCTTTATTTTCTTGAAACCCTGGAGCTCAACCTTGTTGTTCTTGGTTATGGGTCTCTGTGTCTGGTTCCATCGATTACTGGATAAGGGTTCTATGATCATAGTTGGGGTATTCATCTATCTGATTACAAGGGTTAGGGAATCACCTCTACTATTGCTAGGAGTCTTAGCTGGGGTCCTCCTTGTGGATTCTTGGGAGTTAGCCTGGCACCAGGTTTCTCCCTAAGCCCATAGTGGCTTTCTCTATTAGATATCTTTTTCATTGCTCTTCCACTGCATCCCTCCCTGCCTAGGCCATCTCCTTCCCTCCAGTTCTCATTGCCCCTCTCTTTACTTTACTACCCCCTCCCCCCCCCCCCAGTTTGCCCTGTAGATCTCATCAAAATTCTCTACCCAGGGTGATCTATGTTAAGGTCCTCCTTGATGCCTAGCTGTGGACTTTAGTCTGGTTATCCTTTGCTTTACATCTAATATATATTCTTGAATGAATACATACTGTTTGTCTTCCTGAGTCTGTGTAACCTCACTCAGGATAGCTTCTTCTAGTTCCATCTATTTTGCCTGAAAATTTCATGAGGTCATCATTTCTTACCACTGAATAGTACTCCATATGTAAATGTACCACGTTTTCCTTATCCATTCCTTGGTTGAGGAGTATCTGGGTTGTTTCCAGGTTCTGGGTATTATAAATAATGCTGATATGAACATTGTTGAACAAGTGTCCTTGTGGTATGATTGAGCATCCTCTGGGTAAATGCCCAAGTCTGATGTCACTGGGTCTTGAGGTAGTTTGATTCCCAATTTTCTTAGAAACTGCCATACTGATTTCCAAAATGGCTGTATAAGGAGTGTTCCCTTGACTCCACATCCTCTCCAACATAAGCTATCATCAGTATTTTTGATCTTAGGCATTTTGTGTAAGGCATTAGGTGTAAGATGGTATCTCAGAGTTGTTTTGATTTACATTTCCCTGATGATTAAGGATGTTGAGAACTTCCTTAAATGTCTTTTTGTCATTTGAGATTCCTCTGATGAGAATTCTCTGTTTAGCTCTGTACCCCATTTTTCAATTGGGTTATTTTGTATTTTGATGTCTAGATTCTTGAGTTGTTTACAAATTTTAGAGATCAGCCCTCTGCCAGATGTGGGGTTGATGAAGATCTTTTCCCATTCTGTAGGCTACTATTTTGACACTGGCTCTTCCAGATGATTGATAGTCCTACCCTTAAGATCTCATTTAACCTTAGTTATCTCCTTCAAAGTCTTATCACTTAGACTACAGAATGTGGAAAAGTCTTTAACAACTATATATGAGAGCAGTGGTCCTCAGCCCATAGGTCACAACTCCTTTGGGGGTCAAATATGAACTATCATGCATATCAGATATTTACATTATGATTCATAATAGCAGAAAATTACAGTTATGAAGTAGCATTAAAATAATTTTATGATCAGGGGTCGCCACAACATAAGGAACTATATTAAAGGGTCACAGCACTTGGAAGGTTGAGAACCACTAACTTAGAGCATTAGACCAAAGAAACATAAATCATTCAGTCAAAAATTAACAGAATAGTTAATTCAAAATAATAGTTAATTCAAAATAAAATAAAAGGAACTCAAATGGCAAGTAGGTGTTTGAAAAAAAATGTTCCACATCCTTAGTCATTGGGGAATACAAGTTAAAACTACTTTGAAATTCTGTCTCTTCCTAGTTAGGATCGGGGGAAAGTAACAAGTGCTGGTGAGGATGTGGCGAAGGAGGGGCACTGATGGACCCCTTGGGCAGATGAAAACTGTTGCAGTGGCTATAGAAGTCAGTATGGGGGTCCTTCAGAAAAGCCAGATATGCCATGCCTGGGTACCAACCCAAAGGACTCTAAGTCAGTATACCATGGAGGTACATCCATGTCCGTGTTTGTTGTGGCACTATCATCAACAATGAGGAAATGAAACTAGCAGAGATGCCTGTAAACAGATGATGAATTTAGAAAATATGATATATATATATATATATATATATATATATATATATATATTATAATAGCATCTTACTCAGCCTTAAAGAAAAGTAAAATCCTGACATATACAGGAGAATGGATGCAACTGGAGTTCATTGTGTTAATCTAAGTCAGACTCAGAAAGCCCATCACTGTGTGTTTTGTCTTGTAAGAAAAACCTAGATTTAAATTTATTTATGTGGAAAGTTCAAGAAAGGGAATCCTGAGAGGAGACAGAAAAGGGTTTTAAGATCTTAGGGAAGGGGGAGACCATCCAGGCAGACCAGCTTGTGCAGAGTCTGCCAGCATCCTGGTCCCACCTCCACCCAAGAAGGAGCCTGCCTTCTGGTGTCCTGCTAGGAGCCTCCTGTCGACTGGGAACTGCCCACAGGGTAACCCATCACAGTGGACCTGCCCATCCAGAGTCTACCAGTGCCCTAGTCCCACCTCTACCCACTGGACTAGGAGAGTCATTGGAACTACTTGCACACACTGGAAGAGAACCTTGGTCCTGTACCCACCAAGACAGGGAGAGACTCCACCAGTATGCACTAGAAGAAGGGATGGGTAGACTACAGTATAAAAATCCAGTCAACAACAGAAAGATCAATATGACACCCCCATAGTCTAGGGTCTCCACACCAGCAAGACCGGAACATCCCAACACAGATGAAGCAGAAGAGAATGTCCCTAAAATCAACTTCTTGAGAATGATAGAGACCCTAAAAGAGGAAATGAGAAAATCCTTTAAGGAAATGGAAGAAAATACAACCCAAAAATTGCAAGACACAATTCAAACAAACAGTGCAAATTTCAAAAGGTGAAATAGAGACCCCCCCAAAAAAGTGGAGGGAATACTGGAAATAGAAAAGTTGGGTAAATGATCAGGAACTAAGGAACTACAGATATAAGCATAACCAACATAATACAAGAGATGGAAGAGAGAATCCCAGGAGCTGAATATACACTAAAAGAAACAGATTCACCAACCAAAGAAAACTTTAAGTCCAACAAATCCCTAACACAAAATATCCAGGAAATATAGGACACTGTGAAAAGGCCAAACCTAAGAATAATAGGTATAGAAGAAGGAGAAGAAATCCAACTCAAAAGTGCATAAAATATATTCAACAAAATCATTGAAGAAAACTTTTCCAACCTAAAGAAAGATATGCCAATGAAAGTGCAAGAAGCTTATAGAACACCAAATAGAGTGAACCACACACACACACACAAAAAGCCCCTTGCCGCATAATAATCAAAACACCAACCATACAGAATAAAGAAAGAATATTAGGAGCAGCAAAGGAAAAAGGCCAAGTAACATATAAAGTCAAACCTATCAGAATTACACCTGATTTCTCCATGGAAACTCTGAAGGCCAGAAGTTCCTGGATAAATATTCTACCAACACTAAGAGACCATGGATGCCAACCCAGACTACTATACCCAGCAAAGCTTTCAGTCACTATAGATGGAGAAACCAAGATATTCCATGACAAAACCAGATTGATTTAAACAATACTTATCCACTAATCCAGCCCTACAGAAAGTTCTGGAAGGAAAACTCCAACCCAACAAAGTCAACTACACACAACTACAACAAAGTCAACAACTCACAAAAACAAAACATGGGCAATAGATACTCCCACTTTACAAAGAGCCAAAAGAAATATGGGGGTGGAGAAATCTGCACATAACACCAACAACAACAACAAATTCAAAACAAACAAGAATTAACAATCAACGGTCATTAATATCTCTCAATGTTAATGGTCTTAACTCACCCATAAAAAGACACAGGCTAACAGAATAGATATGAAGACAGAATCCATCCTTCTGCTCCATACAAGAAACACAACTCAACTTCAAGACAAACATTACCTCAGAGTTAAGGGGTTGGAAAAGATTTTCCAATCAAATGGACCCAAGAAACAAGCAGGTGTAGCAATCCTAATATCTAACAAATTAGAGTTCAAACTAAAATCAATCAAAAGAGATGAAGAAGGTCATTTCTTATTCATCACAGGAGAAATTCAACAAGATGAAGTCTCAGTTCTGAACACCTATGCCCCAAATACAAAGGTACCCACATTCTTAAAAGAAACATTATTAAAACTCAAATCACACATGAAACCTCACACATTTATAGTGGGAGACTTCAACATCCCACTCTCAACACTACACAAATCCACCAGTAAGAAACTTAACAAAGAAAAAAAGGACTAACAGAAGTTATGATCCAATTTGGTTTAAAAGACATTTATAGAATTTTCCATCCAAACACAAAAGAATATAACTTCTCAGCGCCACATGAACCTTCTCTAAAATCGACCACATACTTAGCAATATAGCAAACCTCAATAGGTACAAAAAAATTGGAATAACCCCCTGTATCTTATCATACCATCATGCTTTAAAGTTAGAATTAAACAACAACACAAACTGCCGAGCACCTACAAACTCATGGATACTGAACAATTCACAATTGCACAATTCCTGCATCAAAGAAGAAAAAGAAAGAAAGAAATTAAAGACTCCCTAGAATTCCATGAGAAAAAAAAGACACAACACACCCGAACTTATGGGACACCTTGAAAGCAGTGCTACAAGGGAAGTGCATAGCACTAAGTGCTCATGTGAAGAAACTGGAGAATAATTATACCAGAGAATTTAACATCACAAGTGAAAGCTCTAGAACCAAAAGGAGCAAACTCACCCCAGAGGAGGAGACAACAGGAAATAATCATACTGAGGGCTGAAATCTATAAAATAGAAACTAGGAAAACAATAAAATACTGGCAAATCTAATCCAAGAACACATCCACCATAACCAAGTATGCTTCATCTCAGAAAAGCAGGGGATAGTTCAACATATGAAAATCCATCAATGTAATCTGCCATATAAACAAACTGAAAAAGAAAAACCACATGATCATCTCACTAGATGCTGAAATGCCTTTGACAAAATCCAATACCCCTTTCATGATAAAGGTCTTGGAGAGATCAGGGATAACAGGAACATACCTAAATGTAATAAAAGCAATATACAGTAAACCAAACCAACATCAAAACAAATGGAGAGAAGCTCAATGTAATTCCTCTAAATTTAGGAACAAGACAAGACTGTCCATTCTCTCCATATCTAAATATTGTCCTTAAGTTCTAGCTAGAGCAATAAGACAACAAAAAGAGATCAAGGGGATACAAATTAGAAAAGAAGAAGTCAAATTTTCACTATTTGCAGATCATATAATAGTTTACATAAGTGACCTGAACAAATTCTACCAGGGAACTCCTACAGCTGATAAACACCTTCAGCAAAGTGGCAGGATACAAGATTAACTAAAAATAAAAATCATTAGCCCTACTATATACAGAAAATAAAGGGGCTGATAAAGAAATCAGAAACATCACCCTTTACAATAGCCACAAACAACATAAAATATCTTGGCATAATGCTAACCAAGCAAGTGAAAGACTGGAGAAACCCACAGAAATAGCTGACCTGAACAAGGGGGAGTTCATGGACCCCACCCAATCTGATAGCTGGGAAACCAGAATAGGACTGACCCAGATCCCCTGAATGTGGTGTTAGTTAGGATAACTGGGCAGTCTATGGGCCTCTGGTAATGCATCAGTATTTACCCCTAGTGTACGAATGGACTTTGGGAGCCCATTCCACATAGAGGGATACTCCCTGAGCCTGAACACATGGGGAGGGCCTAGGCCCTGCTCCAAATGATATGACAGACTTTGAAGATCACTCATGGAAGGCCTCACCCTCCCTAGGTAGCACAAAGGGATGGGATGGGGGTTGTTGGAGGGAGCAGGGGAAGACAGGAGGGTGCAGAAACTGGGATTGACATGTAAAACAAGCTTGTTGCAAATTTAAATAAATTTTTTTTTTCAAAAGAAAAAAAGAACAGTAATTTCCAAAATAGAAAAAAAAAATGTATATCTTAGAAGAAACAGAGAGAAGCAATGACATTCAAACAGCGTGGACATTGAAGAAGGGGCTAAGTGGTGGGGACTGGGGGTGGGAAGAACCAGTCCAAGGGAACAGATGGGGTTGTTGCATGAATAAGAGCCAAGGATAATTTATGTGGATAAAGGTTTCATAGTGAAGCCAATTACTATGGATGCTAAATTTGAGGCTTAGTGTAGAGCGGGGAAGGCCTTGTCTTTTAAAGACAGTAACACAGGGGTCAAGGTTTCACCATACAAATGAGGGTGGGCACATACTTCGGTGCACAACCCTCCGTGGTTCACACTTTGTGAGAAGCGCCATTTATTTCACACCAAATGAGATACAGAAGGGTTACATGCATAGAGTCATTTAATGCTATCAACACTGCAGGGGGGGTTGAGGGAAAAAAACCTAAGTCGGTACCGAAAGCAGTGGGATAGGGGGGCAGACCTGAGCTGTGTACCTCCTCCGCACCAGAACCTTCTTAACCAGAAGCACCCCTTCTGGGGTGACCCCAGAAGGACGCTCATCATCGGGTGTTCCACTCACGTGCTACTCCTCCTCAGGAACTTGGTAGGTATTGCCAGAAATCAATCTACCCCTTCGGCAAAGTCCCTGCTTTTAACTGTAGAAAAGAAAATTCCTATCGCTGACAGAGATCAGCTTTTACTTGAGAAGAGATGACCCCTGCCCAGGCACGAGAGCTCTGTCCAATCACACTTCATGCAAACACCTACTTGTTCAGGATGAGGGCTTTGGAGGTCTTCTCTCCGACAGCCGCTGCAATTAATTCTGATTCTCATAATGACCCCATTGGGTTAACATCATCTCTCTGACATTTCTCCTAACATAAAGAAATGGACTTAGAAACGTTACATAAAGTCCCCAAATGCCACACGGCTCCCAAGAATTTTGAAGTCCAATTAAAGGACTATACTATCTCCAAATTGTCACCTTTCCACTATACTTTCTGCCTTTAAAACCCATTATTCAAGCCTCCATGAGACTGAAAAATCCATAGTGATCACAGTACAAATCATGGCTGGGATGTGGGGTTAGAAAGATGCCAGAGAAATGAAGGTGCCTCTTACCTTCTTTATCAGGTGACAGGATGGATTTATAGATAGATGTCACATGTAAGGAATAGATAGCCAGCCAGTACAGCGTGGTGCATAAACGCTGTGACCACACTTGTGCATGCCTGTCTGAGAGCATGTTCCCATGTTTAAATATGTTCCTCCTCTCCCCTGAACAGTCATCACTGACTTGTGCTTTTTGGGTTTGCTTGGCAAGGCCTCTGTCTTGATAAGGGCACTTACCAATGAAGGCATGGGGACATTTTATTGACTTTTCTACATTTCAACTCAGAAGAGCAGGGCTCAACCAGGTGATCCCCAGGTTCAGTCTAGCAGTGCCGATGGTTTTTGTTTTCTCTGTGGCAGCATCAGGGGCCTGCCTGATTCCATCCTGTGTGGTCCTGTATCTGAGACACACCCTGTAACTGTGATAACAGCCAGATGGACACAGTACTGCCCCTGTGTAGCTGTGCATCATGCAGGGTATGGCTTCCACAGCAAAGCAGAACAACAAGTTAACAGCAAAGAAGGACCAGGCTTTCTGGCATATGTATGAACTTGGCTTTGTGGCCAGGGCAACACGATTCTGCTAAAAATGACTCGTAGACTATTAGCATTTTCATTAGACTGTATGAATGAGTATGAAAATCAAGTGCTGGTTATATCTGGTACCTACCCACAGCCCAATAGTAAATATTAAAGTCTCTTTAAATAAATAAATAAACCGACCATGAAGTTCAGGGGGAGAGAGGTGGGGACCACTAGGGGGAGTTTGAAGGATGTAATGGTGGATAGATGTTTAAAAGAAATAACGTGTTTGCATTTTGTTATGCAAGTGTATAAAAACTGAAGGAAATTGTGTAAGTGTATGAAATTTTCAAAGAACACATAAAATACTATTTAAAATAAAATGCCATATTAATCACAGGTGCTTTGTGTGCTAACTTAAAATATTAAGTAAAGTAAGCTGAACTTTAAAAAAAAAAAATTGTAGGGCCACCTCCAAATGTTCTCTTATTTGAGAAAACATCACAAACACAAAATAAATGGACAGTTACTCTTTTAAAAATTCATTTATTTTTATTTTGTATGCATTGAGTTTTGCCTGCACTATACATGGGCCTGGTGACTGGAAGAGCTGGGAGAGGGAATCAGACCTCTGAGGCCTGAGTTACACAAGTGGTAACTTGTGAGCCACTATGTGGATGCTGGGAACTGAATCTGGGTCCTCTGGAAGAGCAGCCAGTGCTCATAACCACTGATCCATCTCTGCAGCCCTGAGAATTACTGTTTCATCCTGAGAAATGCCTAGTTCCTAATGGTGTGGTGGAGGCTCAAACTGACCCCTCCCTCCACCGCTCTCTGCACAGACTGTGGGTCTCCTTTTCAATTCTCCCTTTGTGGTGCATATGAAACACTTTGTGTGGCATTTGGTACATAATAAATGGTAATGATTCTTAAAAAAGGATTTATTATAGAGCATTGCATACTCTGCATTTCCCTCTCTTAACTCCCTCGTATCAATGTCCTTGGAGGCAAGACCTTTTCCCTCCTGCAAAACTCATTTGAAAGTTAGCATATGGACTGACTTCATTATGGCATTTTCACACACGTCACTATCCTTTGTTCCTCTTCACCCCCCTCCCCCACGACCATCCTGTCTTCTCTGCTCTCCTCCTAGGGGGTCATACATACATGCATGGGCACTGGCATGTGCATGTACACACACACACACACACACACACACAGCCTTTGTTTTGTTTTCATGTCACCTAAATTTCATTCCCCTGTCTCTCTCCTTTCTCTTTTATCTCCTATCATGATCACCTTTATGTCATCATGACCTCTCCAAGTATGGGAGCCTGAATTCAGATCCTTGCATCCACATTAAAAGCCAAAGCACAGCTGTGCACATCTGCAGACCCAGAACTTGGAGGCAGAAACGGAAGAACCCCTGCAGCTTGCTGGCCAACTAATGTAACTGCATCAGCCAATTGTTCTCAATGAGACAGCCTGTTTCAAAATTCAGGTAGTGAGAGGAGGTTGAGACAGACATTAGATGTTGATTTTTGGGCTTCTATCCATTTCCATGTGTACACACGCATGTACCCATGCACACAAGCACATATACACATGAAAAATAAAAGCATTCAGTGGTTGAAATCATGTCTACACAAAAGCCTGTTCATGGTACTTATAGTAACTTTAATCATAATAAAAACTAAAGGAAACCAACGTATCTGTCAATAGGGTAATAAACCTCCCGTAGTGTGCCCATATACTGGTATTACTTTATGATAAAAAAGAACCACCCTATCAAATTATGAGTTGACATATTGAAGCCCTTGTTTGCACATTACTAAGCAAACGAAACCTGTGGAAGGAAGATTGCTTGCTGTAATAGGAGATACTTCATAAAGCCAAAATTCTCAGTAGAAGGTCATTATCCAACAGGAGGGTCATGAATCTGAGGCCAGGCTGAGCCACAGAGTGCCACCCTGTCTTAATCCCTTCCCTGCAAATGATAAGGTTAATGTCCCAATTTTAGCCTATCAATTGTAACAAATGTGCTACACTAATGCCAGTTATTAATAACAGGGGAAGTAGAGTGGGGGCTGAAGGATTAGGAGAACTCTGTACTCTCCGCTCGATTTTTCTGTAAACTTACATTACTCTAAAAAAGTCAAGTCTGTTCATAGTTAATTTTTAAAGTACATTCGGCATAGGTGAATCACCATGTGCCAAATAGAGCAGTGCTGGCTGGCTGTGGGCCGGGTGAGTAATGTCTGCAGAGATTAGAGCTGGATCCTGGAGAGTGGTGAGTCAGCAGACTCATCTTAAAAGCCACAGAGAACCCTTACACAGAGCAGCCACACAATCAGAGATACCTCTTCAAAGGGTGACACTGACCGCAGGTAGAGACTTCATTAGGAGAAAAGATGGGACAAAAGTGGATGACAGCAATAAGGACACCGTGACAGGTCTAGTGAGGCTGTGCTCTCATGTGGAACAGATTTGGGTTTTGCCTGTTTGACGTAGGAAGACAAGGGCGGCTCAGAGTACACTAGCGTGAACCTGGCTGAATCTGAAACACAACAAAGTAAACAAGAAACTGCATGCAAATATGAGAAGCAGGGCTGCTAGAGGTCTCTGGAAAGAAAGCCAGTGCAGGCAGGGTCTTTCCCAAGGCATGCTCCTCCCTGCCACCAACCCCCCACCCTGTGGTCCAGGGTTCCGAGGTAGGAGTATGAGGATCTTTGAAAAGGGCCCAGTAATCGGCTTATAATTCTCCTTACTTTTCATGAACCTTGGAATATTCTGATAGTCAACCAAACAGTGACCAATCACAGGGCACCAAAATATAAATGAGTGATTGGTAGTCACCTATCATTTGAAAATAGCATTTACTGGTACTGATCTAATTATAAAATAATACATACACAAAACAAGCAAATAGAAAACACGGGAGAACAGAGGGAAAAAGAGAAACTACCTAGAAACAAATGTTTTGATACTTAGCTGTCTTAGTATTGCTGTGAAGAGACATCATAACCACAGCAACTACATAAATGAAAACATTTAATTCGGGGGACTCACTTAGAGTTTCAGAGGTCCAGTCCATTATCACGATGGGGAGCATGGTGCTGGAGGTGAGAATCTACATCTTGACTCAGAAGCAACAGGAAGTCGACTGACTCACTGACTAGTATCTTGAGCATAGAAAACCTCAAAGCCCACCCCCACAGTGACTCACTTCCTCCAAGACTTCCATATCCACTCCAACAAGCCACCTCCTAATAGTGCCACTCTCTATGAGCTTATGGGAGCCAAATATATTCAAACTGTCATATTAGCATTTCATGTTTTACCTTTGCATGTATACTTTAAAAATTATGTTCATCTTGAATTTTTTTCTTACCTAGACAATTAGATTATTTGGGGGCAGGTTAGCTTTAGAATACATGTCTATTACAGAGACACCAAAGTATGTGTCTCCAACAGGGTGAGAGCTTGCTTTCTGCTCACACATATGGAGACTAAGGTCTATTTCAGGGTGTTTTGCTTCACAGTGTAAAAGAACCAGGTTGATACAATGATGCCTTAGCTTCATCCCTGTTGCCTTGATAAAGTACTCTGACAGAAGCAGAGTAGGTGGGAAAGGACTTACTTAAGCTCACAGCACAAGGCACAGTCCATTGCTGCTGGGAAGCCATGGGACCGTGAAATGGTTGGTCACAGGGTGACTGCAGTGGGAAAACAACAGTGAATGGACATGTGCTAGGGTTCAGTATGTTTCCTCTACCTGGTGCAGTCCGCCATTCACACCCTCTGAAATGATCCACCCACAGTTAAGATGGTACTCTGTTGGGGGATGTTTCGTTAACTGGGCAACAATGTGTTACATTTGTTTGTGCTGTGCGATATTACTTTAACTGCTTAAAGGTGTGCTGCATTTCTTTCCGCCGCCTTTGTTAATGATGTAAAGGTGTGTCAGGTTTGCTTATTCTGCATTCATTCCATCATGAAAACATGTGGTGCCTTTGTTCCGCCTCTCCTGCTGAAGGTACCTTACTGGTCTAATAAAGAATTGAACGGCCAATAGCCAGGCAGATGGAGGGATACGCAGTGCTGGCAGGCAGAGAGAACAAATAGGAGAAATCTAGGCTTGAGAAGAACAAGAGAAGAGAATGAGGGAGAAAGAAAGAGAGGGATATACCTTGGGCCAGCCAGGCAGCTGCCAGATGCACAGACATGAGAAAGAGTGAAAGTAAGATACATAGAAGAAAAGAAAAGATAAAATTAAGTTAAAGGAGTTAGTCAGAAACAAGCCTAAGCTAGGCCGGACATTCAAATCTAGTAAGTCTCCATGTCATGATTTGGGAGCTGATAGGTGGTCTAAAAGAAAAGGCCTGGTACAAGCCTTCCATCATTATTTCGTGTAATCCAAGTAATCTCCCACAGGTATGCCCGGGAGCCCTTCTCCCAGGTGGCTTTGGATTCTGTCAAGGTGACAACTCTAACCATCACAGTGGTCACTCGTTATCCTGAGTCCACATCTGTGGGTTCAAACTACTGCAGGTGTGTGTGTGTGTGTGTGTGTGTGTGTGTGTGTGTGTGTGTGTGTAAAAATTAAAATTAAAAATTAAAAAATTAAACAAAAATGAAATCTATCCTGAGCTGGGCATGGTGGCACATGTTATTAGTCCACTCAGGAGGCCAGCCAAAGCTATGTAGTGGAATCTGGGATCCTGTCTCAGAAAAGAAAAGGAAGAAAATGTCTACCTCAAACATGTGAAGGCATTTTTCTTGTATTATTCCCCAACCAATGCAATAAAACTGCTATTTAAATTGTATTAGGTACAATTTAGACATTACAGTTACCTAAAGATGATCCAAAGTGTACCCAGGGACGTGTGTAAGCAATCTGTAACTATCACGTCATTTTATATACTCAGGGCTTGAGCATCAGCAGACTTTGGAATTTGCACAGGGATCTGGGAGCCAATGTCATCCAGATGCTGAGGGACGGCTGCACCGATACACTGCTCAAAATATTCTCCTAGTGTTGTTTCAGATCATGTGTTTAAAGCAGATTCCTCATGTCCTGTGCTATTCACACCAGAGAAGGAGGCACTGAGCACACAGGAAGTAATCCGTCTACTTTCTCTGGGGCTACAAGAATGGTTTAGTCAGCAAAACTCTTGCCCTGCCAGCCCGAGGATGTGAGCTTCATGTCCAAAGACTATATAAAATGCCAGGTGCATGCTTGTAATCTCAGCACTGGGGAGGCAAAGTCAGGACATCCCTGGGAAAAGCCACCATAAAAGAGTTATTTCTAAGTCACAGGGAAAATGGGTACTGGAAATGACAATCAGTTTCCACATGAAGTCACCAGCTACCCGTGAGAACCCTCACAATTACAAGGAATGCATTTACTCTGCTCTCAATGGAGGGACTGAAGAAGACTTGTAGATTTGGCTTTCACAGAAGCCCCAAGGTTTTTAGATGGCCTTAACATTTGTTTTCAAGACTGGTGTATCCCAGAATGTCCAAACCAATGGGCTCATTTTCTTCACCTTCCCGATGCTTAGAGGATGGAAGATGAGTCAAAAAGGAGAGCTGACACAAAACCCCATTGGGATGAGAGTGAATAGAAAACAACCATTGCTTGACTTAGGGATGTTGAAATCTTCCTTGGAAAGATTTGAGACACATCAGGCAATTTAGAAAATTCCTTGGGCTGTAGATGGTGATTCTGAGCTCTAAGAGAAATTCCTTCCCTACCCTGACCTCTTGGAGACTCTGCTCTCCATAAACTTATGTGGTCACAATAACAGTGAGTATAGGGGCATATGCCCTCCTTGAGGCTGCCCAGCCTTCCTGGGGCCTTCGTTATAGATCAGAAAATTATAGCTTTTGCAGGCCAGGTTTGTGGTTTCTTTGATCACACACTGCTCTCAAAATCCTTAGCAGTTTTCTGGGTTACTTGCTTCTAGTCATTTCCATGAACATGTAAGGATAGCCAAAACCTTGTCTACATAAATCGTCAGCTTCTGGATACTCCTATATTTACTCATGTCTGTATTTGGATTATTTTCGCTCCAGTAGCAACTTTGAGGCCACGTGAAATAACAGGCTTGCATGAGACAACAACATGTTTAATTCTGCATTTGCCATTTGATTGGCTCCTCGGATTCCATTAACAACAGATCCCAGAGAAAGGTCCATAGATAGCGTATTATCTTTTTCTCTTTATGGTGTGGAAACAACTCTGTGATAACTAAATTACTGGATTGCTAGTCTGTTCAGGTTAAAGTCCCAAACCCAAGGGAGGTCCCTACCACAGTGTGCTTCCTGCCCTTTTTGCTTGCACACTGGCAAATTCCTACCAAAAGGCATCTTCCCCACCAAAAGCATCAAGGAACAGTCAACAGAAACCAGCATTTTGATTTGGCTCACTATTTCCTCCAGAGCTCCAAGTGTGGTAAGCTGGTAGCCACCTTTCCGAGTCATGATGGGACCAGTTTTTCCCAGTGCACTGCCATTGTTTGAGAAAGGTGACCTGACCCAAGCCCACAGCATCTGTTTCCTTGATGCCTGTTCCATAATTGCTAAAATGAGAGGGACAATCCAATGTCTCTGTTGCTCCTTCAGGATATGAGTGGCACCGCTCATGTTTAGCACAATTCAGGCTAACATAACTGTTATCAAAGCCCTCAGACTACACTGTTGTACGAGACGTTTCTCACCCAAAGGAAGGGGTTTTGTACCTTAAGCAGAAACTGAGGATCTCCGTTTATGAGGCTGTCCAGGTCCCCAAGTCTTCTTTGTTTCCCTTCTGTACTTGCTAAGGTTTCATTCTAAATGAATGAGCCTATTGATTCACAAATACTGTTTCCAACCCCAAGGCAAGTAGCAAGAAGGTGAACAAATCGGTTGCTTTCTTTAGATGGATGTTAATCTCAGGTTGACCATATCCTCATTTTGAGACAGAGGGGAGACTATATGTCTTCACAGAGTCATGTAGGGCAGCTATCTATTACTAAATGCAAGGAAATGAATGTTAGAGACAAGCAGAGCCCCTCGACACCAATGAGCCATGAGCATTTACTAATAGCATCTTATTTCCTGTAGAATATTTTGTCACATTCTTCTTTCCATAGAAATCATTTCCTAGTCTGAGCTATAATATAAAAGCTTTAGTGGACATCTTTAGCCGCCTTTTCTAAGACTTTTTAATTAATATATATTTAATTTAATTAATTTTTAAATTAATATACACGTATGTCTACATGGTGGTGTGTACATGTGAGTTCAGTTGCCTGAGGAAGCCAGAAGAGGTCATAAAATGTCCTCTTATTCCTTAGATCTGTAGTTATAAGTGTTTTTAAGCAGTCCAATATGGATACCAGGAACTTAGCTAGGCTCTAGCAGTTTTTATACACACCTCTGAATCACCCATTTAAGAGAAATTCTTCAATATAAAAATATTACATATACAAATACTTTTAAAGATTTACTTTTCACTTAAATGTGTAGGTTGCATGACTGCATATGAGTGTCTACACATAAATGCAGATGTCTTCCAAGGCCAGGTCTGGAGTTCGGGTTATAGGTAGTTGTAAGCCACCTAATGTAGGTGCTGGGTATTGAACTCAGGTCCTCTAGAAGAGCAGCATATGCTGTTAATGGCTGAGCTGACTCTCTAGCCCTCTGCACATGTCAAAGTCTGCCTAATTGAATTTTTATAACTGTCATAACAATTTATAATTCCAGCTGAAGTATATAAATATGTTTCCTTCTCAAATACTCTATAGTATTCTAACATTCTTACACTTTAAATTCTGGCTTTATTTAACACACACTGGCTTCTGGAGACACACTTACTCTATGAAATCATCAACCACAAATATTTTTGTTTGTTTGTTTGTTTTTGAGACAGGGTTTCTCTGTGGCTTTGAAGGATGTCCTGGAACTAGTTCTTGTAGACCAGGCTGGTCTCGAACTCACAGAGATCTGCCTGCCTCTGCCTCTGTCTCTGCCTCCTGAATGCTGGGATTAAAGACATGCGCCACCACTGCCCAGCAGCCACAAATATGTATTGACCACCAGCAATAATTCTTTCTCTAAAATACTAAGGTAAATAGAGTGATTATTAAATCACTCTTCTTATAAGAAAATATTTGAAGGGTAAAGGTTGAGGAGGAGAGTCAGGCTTGATCTCTTTAGATAAATTTTAAACTGTGGGAACTGCTTTACTGGGATAAAAACAAACACTGTCTAATAAGAACTTAAAATAAGAACAGAACTCTCTAAAGAAAATCAGAGTCCCCCAAATTATAACAGAGAAGAAAATCATCATTTAATATTTCACAGCTACCCACCCAAATCTTCTTCCTAAATATGTATATATACATTGACATATTTTACAAACTTCTTTTCTTCATTCATATAGCATTCCAAATCCTTCTTTAATTAAAAATATGACTACACATTTTGCACAAATATTAGAAATCCTTCCCAAATATCCATTTTAATAACCATATTACATGTTCATAGTAATACATGTAACATAATAGACACTAGCTTCTATTGCCCGCTTAGTAGCAGCAATAGAATTTAGCCATTTGAAACACAACATAAGGTCAATAACAATTTAATAGCAACCATTGAAGATTTCATTGTTGCTCCCACATGTGGGACGGAGGCCAAGCCTGTGATCCTCAAGAAATACTGTACGGAGATATTTTTAGTTGTCAGGCTTCAGGGATGCTCCTGGTCTCTGGTGTGTAGGAGAATCCAGGAATGTTAGCTGATCATCTGACATACCCAGTTCAGCCCCCTGGAACAAAAGTTACCCAGCTCCATGATCAAAACTGCAGGAGGAAGAGCTTTGTTACTGTGGGTTTAGGTTGTCTGTTCTCTCTGTCTCTGTCTGTCTGTCTCTGTCTCTCTGTCTCTCTGTGTGGGGGGGTTGCCTTCTTTACCTTGCAAATTGTTAACTTGTTTACCATTAAAATGGGGGGGTGGCAGGATTTCAGGGTGACATTCTCACCGACCATCACTCCACTCTGGTTTTTCTATCAGCATGTAAAGCCTGTGCTCTGCCCACTCCCGGATGAGGGGAAGTTGAACTCCACACGGAACAGGGCCACCCCTGCACACACACGTGCACACCCACACACACACACACACACACACACACACACACACACACACACGCAGTGTCTCTACAGAGAGAAACAGAGCTGCCCAACCCACAGCCAATCTGCAACGTGTAAGGTATGACCATTGATGACTAATAATGAACCCACTGAGCTGCAGAGTAATTTTTATTCGATAGCTGCTGGTTCACATGTTGGATGAGAAGATCGGCTTGTCATAGAGGAGGTAGTTTTTAGCCAGGACCTGGTTGGCTCTTGTGCCCACCCTTATCCTTACAGTTAGCTCTGCATCCCTAGCTTGGATTCATCCAGCTGTGGACCAAAAACAAGCCAGTGTCTAAGTGAGGCCACAGACAAGGAGCTGCCTGTGTGAGGACTCGGGATATGCAGAAATGTACTCTCTTCTGCTTCCTTTCCCTGCTCTCTCGTTCCTCCCCCATTCTCCCTCCCTTCCTCCCCCCTCCCTTCCTACTTTTTGACTTCCTTTCCTTCTTCCTCTTTTAAATATTCCCCAGGCAACTTCCTAGACTGGCCACCTTGCTGGGTAATTCCCTGTCCCAACGCCAGGGAGGGAACAAACAGATAAACAAAATTAGTTATCATATGACCTGTGAAGGTGAACCTGAAGGAATCAGTATCGACTCAGGTCCCCCAAGACCAAGTTCTCAGCACAAAGGAGATTTGTTTGCCCCAGAGGGACAAAGGGCAGGTGTTTGCTTGGAACCCCTGCTTGCCCCAGCACAAGCTAGGAAACCTGTCTGCCAAACTTACCCCAACCCTGCCCACCCACATTCAGAAAACTCTACACAAAGGAATGGTGACAAAAGAATATTTCACATGTGTGACAACCGAGGCCGCTCACCTTTCTGACGTAGCAGCCCATCCAAGTGTCAGCCCAAGGGCTTAGCTTTTACCCTACTTAGGCGTCACAGGTCCTGGCTGGTACAACATCCCCTTGCCTAAGGTCTATAAAACCTCCCTGATTAGGCCAGAGTGTGTAACTTGCCTGGCATTTCTTAGGACTCCTGTCTGCGAGCAACACCCAATAAACCTGCATTTATCTTAATCTTGTCTGATCTGGCCTTTCGTATCATCAGAAACATCTGCAGGGAATAAGAGACAAAGACAGGAGATAGAGGACGAAGGAGAAAGGGAAGGGAACAGGGAAAGAGAGGGGAAAGAGAGGGGTATTTGTCCCAGAGGGGAACAAACGGACTACCTCTGGATAGAGGCGAGACAGGCATGGCCCACAGGCAAATGGCAATTTATAAAGGTAAGAAGGGAAACCCTGTGTTAGGATGAGGTGATCAGTTGTAATTGGGCATGTTAATTAGGTGACCCAAAGGTGGCTTTTGATTGCTGGGCTTCAGTACTTTGATAGCTAGACCATAGTAGTCAGCCTCAGGAAGAGGAAGAGGCCAAATAAGGGAGTAGACCTTGTTGTCTAGCTTTAGGGATGTAATCTAAGGTTCTTGAGCAAGGCAGAGGGAATGGGAGAGAAGGGCAAGGCCTGTCAGAGCCATGTTTGCTGTGCTGGAGCTGGCTGGGGTTCCTTCAAAACCAACGTGCTGTGTGAGCCCAGAGTAGGAACTGCCTTCCTGATGACCGCCAGGGTCCTGCAAGCAGCAGGTGATTCTGTAAGTGACTGGGGAATATGAAAGAGAGCTCTACCAGTGAACAGAGACTTCAGGAAACAAACTTGCAGAAAGAGGCTGACACTGGTAGTTGCTTGGCAATCTGTCAGCATGCCGACGTGATGTGGGGCTTTCAGGAAATGGAGTGGCTGGACCACAGCCCTGCTTCAGAAAATTGTCCTGCTGTACATAAGGCAGACAGAAAGCCTCAAAGGGCTGGAACTGGGTAGGAAGAGCAGCTAGTGCTCTACCGCAACACCCAGCTGGCATGAAATTGACTGTTGTTGTGGAAATACATTTCTCCCTTGTCTTAATGGTCAATCTCTACGATCATTTGAACCGGTTGCCCAGTTGGCCCAAAGCAGTTGTTAAATCATTGAGGAACCTGAAATGATTATTGATCTCATTGTGAGCACTCAAACAAGTTTGCAGAAATAGGCCCTGAATAGGCTCAATCAAACCGGAGAATGCTTAAAAGAAAGAAATATTTTCAGCCCAGGTCCTCAGTGTGCTAATGAGAGCCGAACACTCAGAATTCTTGATTTTAGAAAAATGTTCATGTGCTAAAAATTAAGCCCCAAAGTATCACTGGTGGAAGCAGGTGGCCGAAGGGAGGGTTCAGGAGAAGGCCACACAGCTTTTGAGTACTCGGGAGTCTTGTCTACGGGAAAACCTTCCAATTTGTGTCCTGTACACAGAGGTACCATGAAAGGCCTCATCAGAGTGTGGAATCTATGTGCTGGGAATACAGCTCCCTCTGCTCTGCTCTGCTCTGCTCTGCTCTGCTCTGACTCAGGCTAGAGGGGTTTGTGTGGATTTCTGCACAGTTTCGTATCTCTAGGAACACCTCGAGGGCACAGGCAGAGCTGGGTCCAGTTAGACTTATTGGTGATGAACAACCGTGTGGTGTAGCAACTTTCCAAAGTGAAGAAAGAGGCAGCCTTTCTGCAGCTTCCAGCAGGGACTCAGGTACACTGCAGTGGTGTTGTTGCTTAACAGTTTCCTCCCAGGAAGAAACTTCCCATCCTGCAGCAAAGCTCTTTCATCAGGAAGGTAAACAATTCAAACAGCTTCAGGAAGTTCCTGAAACTGACCAGATTCACTAGGCCCCTCCCTGCCAGAGTAAGCAATGGAAGCTGAGAGTCCTCTCAGATGGAAGAAGGAAGCTGGGTTGCAAAGACTCTGAGACCAGAATAGCTGCCTGGAAGAAGCAGAAAGCATCCGAGCAGCCTGAAAGAGGTTTATAACAAGCCGGGCCCCTGGAAAGGACACTCTCCAACCTGTTGAGATGCCAGCAGGCTGTGTAGTGTGCCCCAGATTCCAGCTTTGTGAGTTGTAACCCATACTGGGGTGGGCTTTGTGGATACAGTTGTTTTTGAGACATCTCTGTCCCTGTAAGTAACCCTTTACCCATATCCTGTAAGTAACCATAATAAAATGCATTGGTTCACCAAACTGAACTTTGGTAGTATCTGTACTTTAATGTGTCACGAGTTACCTATCTGGAATGAGTAGATGTGTGCTTTGTGTCTCCTCAGGAAAAGTTTTGTCACATTTCGTCACAACAAGTGGTCTCTCTAAATTCATATGCAATTTATAATTTATTCCTGCTTATTCTGCCTGTCTATTGGGCATCAGTGGGAGTCTGCCTCACATTATACCCATGACACAGAGTCAGGCAAACTAGACTCATTTGGCATGCTGTACCTCAACCCCGAGGTGACTAGTTTGGTTATGGAGAGTTTTATGAGACAACCTAATTGGAGAAGAAGGAGTCCCAAACCTATATCCAATTTTCTGGGGATACAATTTTGAGAAGTTTCTGGAGGCTGAACACACCATGTACTGATGTGTGAGGAAAGGTAGGTAGCCAGTGCTCTATGCATATATATATAAGTAAGCCATGGCTCTTTGTAGGACATATGTTCAAAACCTGGCATGTACACAGATGGGATGTAGACTTGAAGACAGACAATTGTGCAAGTCTAACTGGAAGTTTAGTGATTTCAACCAGATTGAGATAGACTGCAGCAGACTCATAGCTCCTAAAACACTACTTAACAGCTGTCACCATGGTTACCACATGTCACAGATAGCTTAACTAATGGGAGTATACTGCCAAGTGACACGGCTCTCAGAACTCATGATAAAAAAGCAAATAACGAACAGCAAGCTAAACAAGGAGGTTGTTCAAGCTTCCCCACTTCCATTTCAGGTCCCAAGGTGTTAGAAGCCATGCTTATGGATGCTACCGAGTGCTACCAAAGGAAAGACATCACTGAAGGCTCATGCACCATGAATTCAGTGTTCCTGTCCACATATCACCACATATGACCAGTCAGTTAGAAGACAGTGGAAAGGTGCAACCTACCCACTATGGGAAAGGAGAAAGAAGTGAACATACATGGAAGTCAATAGCTGCTACCAGAACTATGAAAGCAGATGCAAACATCTGCTGGACTGAGCCCTTGAAACATCTCACTATGTCTTGGATGACAAAACAGGCCAAGAGGGGCTGGTTTCAAAGACCTTTTATGTGGTAGAATAATTGGTCCAGCTAGCTCAATTGGTAGAGCATGAGACTCTTAATCTCAGGTCCTGGGTTCATGTCCCACATAGGGCACCATTCTGTAGACTGAGTTTCTGTTCCACCTGGTCCCACAGCCATTCAGCCCCAAATAAACACACAGAGAATTAAATTAAATATGAACTGTTTGGCCAATGGCTTAGGCTCCTTACTAGCTAGCTCTCACTTAATTATTGACCCATTTGTATTAAACTATGTATTGCCATGAGGCTGTGGCTTACCCATCATCTGGCATGTTACTCCTTCAGCAGCATGGCATCTCCCTGTGACTTCTTTCTGCATCCTCTCCCCAGAATTCTCCTTGTCTGGTAGCCATGACTCTATTTCCTGCCTAGCTACTGACCAATCAGTGATTTATTCATCAACCAATAGGAGAAACATATGTACAAAAGGACATCCCCCATCAACTTAGTGACCTAGACTCTCTAGACCTCATCATGCTCACCCTCACTGAAGCAATGAGGCAAGTTGCATTACTAAAGCTTGAAGAAAGCTGTTCTGTGGAAATATTTCTGAGCGCTCCCTGGTGTGGCAGATCAGGGAGGTACTGTAGACCTACTATTGGCTGTCAACCACGCAGTCCTCCATCTCGGTCCCAGCTCTCTTGGAGGCCCTTTTTTCTCTTCAGCTGCTCATTGTTTTGTAGTCTGCCAACTTTCTCCCTTCCCTCCTTGGTCCTTTACCTGATTAACTACCTACATTCTAGACCTCAGCTATAGTCTTTTAGAAGCGCTCTCTGGATTGCTAGGTAGAACAGTGTGCCCCTTTTCTATACGCCCAAGCCTCGAAGCATATTTCTAATACTTCTCACCTTCTGTGGACATTTATAATCTCCTTCAGAATGTCATGGAAGTTGGGAACTCTATCATTGATTCCAATTATTGTCAGTTATCTGACACTGAGAGGACCTCAGCAAATGGAGCACTAAATTGTCACCAAGTCTCTTCCCCAATGGTGCCTACGGGTGCCCTGCAAAGGCTCTTCCTGCTGCTTTCCTCTTGAACTCAAGACAGATTCCTTCATAGGAGCTGGAGGATTTCTAAGCATCACCCACATTTACTATTCTACCCATACCCTTGTTCTGATACCAGTCATACTATGGGACAGGAGAAGGGAGTAGAATGGAGCCTGGGTTGCCTGGGACCACTGCCAAGAGAGATCTTTGATGACTGAGGGCTCACATAAGCTGTCTGTGCATGGAGTGGGAGGAAAGTGTTAGAAATCAGAGGAGTTGATCTGTCCCAGCTTAAGGCTTACAGCTCTTATTGGAAGACTGAAACCAGCCAGAGGCCACACCCACTCCAACTCCAACTCCCAAAGTGACAGGTATCCCAGTGCAGACCTAACCAGTCTTTACTTATCAAAACTTCCATAATTTCTTTTATTAGTTAAGTCTTCATGGCACATCAAAAATGACTCTAATTGAAAAAAGCAGTATGTGAAGAAAACAAGAACTGAATTAACAGTTCTGAAAAATAGGATATGTATTAACTACTCTAAAAGCCAGAATCTTTCCTGTTCTGTGGAATTAAAGACTTTCAAGTTGTCCAGACATCTATCAGTGTGCTTCTCTTCTTGATAATGAACTTTAACTTTATGTGTCACTTGCTTAGTGTGTGTGTGTGTATGTTTCAGCTAGCAGTTACTCGCTGAAAGGCTAATAGAATACAAAGTCTGCTTACAACTCTTTCTACAAAGACATCGTGCAGGGGTCTGGACTTAGAGTTCTTTCTCTGGACCCCTCCCTGGATCTCAGAATACAAAATGTTTCTGTCTCTAGCAGTAGCCTCAGACTTAGTTGAAAGATTTACAGTATTGGGGACTTGGCCTTTGTTGGGCATCTGCAAAGCATAGGAGTCATTGCACTCGTGAGCAAGATGCTGAAGTGAGAGGATGTATTTTTCTGATAGATAAGTGTTTCGTACATAAAGACTAGAACTAGGAACTCTGATGCTGAGATGTGCAGAAAGTCAGAGAAGGAACACTCGGAGTTTGTGATCTTCATGTAGGACCTCTAGGAGGGGCTTAATGTCTCTGTGCTTTTGCTTTGAATTATCTTATATTAGCAGAGCAACACTAGCTTCAAAACCAAATAAATCTCAAATTACTTTGGTTAACACAAGTCTATTTCTCACATGACAGGAAGGTATTGCTGTAGGTATGGGTGTGACTTTCTCTGTGAGAAGGTCAGGGGTCCTGACTTCTTGCATCCTATTGGCCTAGGTTTCTTAGACATCAGAATATTCTGCTTCCAGCCAGCATAGAAAGGAAAGACCACAGAGCTTGTAGGTGGCATTTCTTTTCTACTAACATTGTACTGGTGAGAAGTTGTCACATGGCCCCATGACATGGATAGTAGGAAATTTAGTCTCTGGTACAGGAACTAGTGGTAGAAATAAACAATGAATAATCTCAGTTTCACACAAAGGAAAACAAAATAAAAATATCTCAGCAAGGTGTTTCTTTTTGGGGGGAGGGCATGGATATGCCAGAACCTCACTACTGGGGTAGCAAGAACACCAGGACCAATGTGGCTCCTGTCTTTTACTTGACTTAGGTGATGACCTCATCTCATCCCATTGGTGGGAGATTGACTTCATTATCTAATATGATTAGCTAATCAGCCTAAAGGGGATTACACACACACACACACACACACACACACACACACACACACACACACCTCACACAGCAATGACCTCATAAATAACTTGTTAGATAGACCTTTCATCACTGTGGCAAATTCCAGAACAAAACTGTTTTAAAAAAGAACACATTTTGGCTCACAGTTTTGCATTTCAGTCATGATCCACTGGCTCAAAAAGATCTTGGAAAGAGGGTAGAGAGGAGCAAAGCTGCTCACCTAGTGACAGTCAGGAGACTGAAATACAGGACTTCGGGGAGGAAGGGTTAAGGGTGAGATGATCTGACCAGGTTACTCCCCTACTGGCCTTATTCCACTTAGGCCTCACTTGCTAAAAATGCCATCATGACGAAGAGTCCTCAGGGTCCAATCACTTCCTGAAATTCACACACTGAGCAATGTGCTTAGGGATCCAAGCAGCACCCACTAGAGATGGACGGGGACCCTGAGTCAGATGGGGATAACATAAAGTTCAGCCCTACTTAAAGCTCTCATCTTGTAAGTAACTTGGTAAAAGAATTCAAGGATCTCCAAATGTAGAATATACTGTACAGGAATTCTTTGTAAGAATCAGGGATGCAAATGCAAACTGGTGGACCATGCCTAAGTAGGAGACTCATAAAGTTTATTAGAACCTGTGTAAAAATAAAATGAGGGAAACTGGAGATACAACTCAAAGATAGAGCACTTGTCCAGCATATGCCAAGTCCCAGGATCAGTCCATCATAATGGAAAAAAAAAGAATTATTATTATTATTATTATTATTATTATTATTGTGGGGCATTTTGTCTTGCATTTTAAATATATGAGCTTTGATAGCTTTCACTACTTGGAATTTTGAAATGAACTCTTGAGGAATCCCTGAAGGATAACACAAGGGATGCTGAGGGGAATTTTTCCCTCTCCTTATTAAGAGATGTGAAATAATGATTCTTTCTCCCTATGAACAGCATTCAATCTGGGCTTGAGAGCTGTCTCTGTCATGATCAATTTCCTACCATCTTGAGGGTGAAGCCAACCATGAAACAGAGGTCTGGAGTCTAGGCATGGCACACCAGTAGCCTGAACTACTTTTGGGTTTCTAATTCTGTTAGAAAACAGAAGACTTGGGTGTGTCTGTTATTACAGATAAAAACCACCCTAATTTGTGCAAAGCCAAACCCAAGAACAAATGCCACAGATACACCTACTTTGATCAGCGCTTGCCATCTGGAACCCTGCCCCCAGTGAATCATTCCCTCACTGGGACTTTTCTTTCCAACACGATACACAATTCATGTGTTTCTGGAGAAGGAGAAAGGAAGCAAACCAAAAAAGAAGAGGAGGAGGTAGGGTGGAGGAGGAATGGGAGGAGGAGGGGGAGGAAACGGAGGAGGGGGAGGGGGAGGAGAGGAAGGAGGGGGAGGAGGGGGAGGAGGGGGAGAAGAAGTCTCTTAGATTTTCTTCAGTGATCTATTCGGTCTTTACCAATCGTTAGTCACTTGGGGCTGGGAGGTTAGAAGATGGGAAGATCAACAGGCTGGGTGGTCCTCAAATATTCATATGTTTTAATGAGAAATAATAACCCATTAGACTGCTACCTTCTCGGGCTCCCTTCTTTTCACCATGAGCCACCCTGATCCCATGAGGTTTGGCTCAGCTCCCCCAAGTGTAGACTACACACACAGAAGCGCTGGGCAGAGGGACGAAGATGGAGCTCTGGTTCTCCCTGCTTAGAAAGACACTGTGGATGTTGCTGTGGGAAAGGGGAAGGTGATGCAGGGCAACTGAGATTCGGGTGAACCTCCCCTCCTCCCTCCCTTTCCTCTTCTGCTTTAGAGAGGGGAGGTTTGAAAGAAACAAATTCATTCTCGGGAAGGAGAAACCAGAGCTCAACAAGGGAAACTCTATTTGAAGTGCCCAATCTAAACAGAATTATTATTTTTTTTTTACTTTGTAGTTTTAAAATTGACTAAAATTGTATGCACTTGACTATACCTCATGAGGCTCTGGGGTACACATACATTGCAGGAAGGTTAAATCTACTTAAGCTGTAAATGTGTTATTTTACATAGTTATCCTTTTATAGTGAGAACACATGACATCTTAGTATTTTCCAAGAACACACTTTAGTGTCACAAACTACCATTATTATGCTGCCAATAGATCCCTAACTTGCTCCTCCTACCTGCTTTCCATCTTTCCATCAACGCTGTAATCTGTACACAAAGTTCACTTCAGAGACCACACAAGAACTGGCCAATCAACCCCTCGGGTCTCCCCTAGAAATGCTCAACGGTGCAGAAGGGGGCACCATACCAGGGCCAGAATGAACAGGCATGGAGAAGGGGCTCTGAGCTCTGACCAACTCCACAAACCAGGACCCGCCTCCCTCCCTCTTACGTTTTATTCTTGATATTTACACATGCGTTGTTTACATGAACTCTCAAAAACTCAGAAGACAAGTTCCTTGGTTATAAAGTAGGCTATGTGGCTGTTATTATTTCAATGTTACAAATAAAGAATTGGAGTTAGAGAAAAGTTGTTTTTATGCCAAATTAGGAAATGATCAGTGACAACTGGGTCTCGATCCCTGTTCTCACAGCATCACGTCTACTGCTCTCCCTGCCTTCATCCCACTTCCCTGTCATGAGGCACAGGTGACATGCGACAACCCTGAGCCTACAAAAGCTCTCAATGTGAAACTTCCCATGTTTTACTCACTCCATGCTACACAGACCCAGCAACAGACCGAGGTGAGACTTCCAAGGACCTTTAAGTGCTGGGGATGATTGTGACTGACAGAAGACACAAAGGAACTCACTCATCACACATTCAAGCATCCCTAATGGATCCTTCTCTGCCCTGTTATGCACCCAGTGCCTGTGGGGATGTAAGAGAAACACCAAGAACAGACCTCCCTGTACCAAAGTAGCCTGTGTTCTTCAGCGAAAGAAAGGTGAGACCAGGGAGACAACAAGGAGGCTGAGGAACCATATAATCAGTGGCACCTTAGACTGATAGATTAAAACTTAAGCAGCAGTAGAAGCTCACAGAAGGAAAAGATCAGTGATAAAAAGCTGGGAACTGAAGGTTGGGGAAAGCCTCCAGGGGGAAGTGGGAGGACATTAAAGGTAGAAGGAAGGACACACATCGGTCCTTAGCTGCAGTGCAGGCTTGCAGGAGAAAGCCCTGAATTTACATTCAGGTCTTATGTGTGTGTACACGCAGGCACACGAGTGCACACGTGAGCACACATACACGCACACACCCACACTGCGGATTCCATTTTAGTATCTAAGTCTGCAAAGAGGGATTCGGGCAGTCACTGTAGAACAGTGATGGGAGATAAAAGAGACCATGTAGGGGATCGGCCCTGAACTGATGCTCAATCACCTGAAACTTCCCAACCCACTTTTTCTTTGTTTTGTTTTTTTGTTTTTTCTTGTTTGCTTGCTTGTTTGGTTGGTTGGTTGGTTGGTTGGTTGGTTGGTTGGATGGTTTGGTTTGGTTCAATTTGGTTTTTCAAGACAGGGCTTCTCTGTGTAGCTGGCTGTTCTGGAACTTGCTCTGTGGCCTCGAACTCACTCTTGAGTTCTGCTCTGGTTCCTTGGTGCTGGGATTAAAAGTGTGTGCCACCTCCACTTCCTGGGTCATAACACAATTTTTAATCACTGACATAAAGTGGCATGATCCTTCTAGTTACGAGACGATGTCTCTTACTGGATATTGGTATTTTTTGACACCTGGCTATAACATGGAACTTTGATGGTGATAAGGAGGGAATTTTCCTTTGAAAGGCTGGTGACAATATGAATGGGATGGGGGTGGGGAGTGACTGGGGCACTGAAATGTAAAAAGATGGGAGTGGAGAGAATATATGTTCCCTGGATACACTGGGAACTCATTTTTTACATCAGTAGGACCAGCTACCTAAAAGGAACTCTGGGAGAAAGACACCCTGTGCAGGTATGGACAGAATGCATCTCTGCTGCCATAAACAGGCTAACAAAAGGAAAATGGAGGTTTGCTAGCATATATTTTACATACATGTGGAAGATAAGTAGTTTCCAACTAGGTAGTTTTGAATTCCAGCTTACATAGCACCTTCCAACAACAAATAGTGCATTTTCAGAGGAGTAATAAGACAGAGACTTTGGGTCTGTCAGCAACTTGAGGGAAGAAAATTAGTGTAAGATAAAGGCTCATGCTAGTTAATGAAGATGCCTCTCTTAGCTTCTCCTGGTCAGGGAGAGTCAGAAGTTATGTTCACTGATCAGCCTTTGTTCTCGGTGGAATAAGGCTGGGACAGCTTTTGAATTTTCCAGTACATCTATGTCCTGCTTATAGCAAATCACTGCAGTGAGTGTACATCTGCTTTTCCTTAACTGCTTTCTGGCCAACAATCCTTCATGTTTGAGGAAGGCACATGCCAGTCCTCTGCAACTTTTTCCCCAAACAAAAAGCAGCTGTTAATCTCTCTGGATGGATCCCAATGAACACAGGTCTGAGCCAAATCTGAACTGTTCATGTGAGCCAACCAGAGGCTTAAAGAACGCTACCACCAACAGCCCCCATTTTGTCCTCTCGCACACACCACTCTCCTCTCCTCCCCCAAAATATTAAATGGATACTTTACAATAAAATAAACCAGTCAGCCCTAGATAACTCAGAATCTGTATGTAGCCAGGACACTGAATGAGTCAACCTTATAGGGACTCTAGTGACCACAAAACTCTCTCCAAGTCCCCTATAAAAACAAGACATGTCACAAGGTGGCTCATTGTTATAATCTAAAAGATATCAGTATTTTGAGGATGATGACATGTACCTTTAATCCCAGCACTAGGGAGGCAGAGGCAGGTTAATCTCCAGAAGTGTGAGGCCAGCCTGGTTTCCACAGAAAGTGCTAGACCAGCCATACTACATAGTGGGACCCTATCTAAAATAATAACAACAAGAAGAACAATGGCTATACACATTAACAAGACACAATTTCATTGCAAACCCTAACAAGGAAGGTTTTCTAAACACATTGCCTCTTCCCTGTAGTGGTTCATTGTTGGATGTCAGCTAGAGTGGAATAGACTTCTGGACAACTGACAAGGAATTATTTGGAGTGTGTCTGGGAAAGCATTTTTCTGAGGGGATTGAAGAAGTCTCCGCTCTCAGTGTGTGTGGGGGGCATCCAATCAGCTGTGGGCTGGACAGAACAAACACAGAGTAAAGGGGAACTGTTCCCTTTATTTTGCAGCTGGGGTATATTCTTTCCCCCATCTCCCCTGCCCTCTGACATCAGAACTGTGGGCCTTCTGGTCTACCTGCAACCCCTGAATCCTGAGGCCCCAGGATTTTGACTGAATGGTGCTATCATCACCCCAGGGTTCCATGCTTTAACATGCTAACATGGAACTTCTCAACCTTCCATACTGACATAAAGTGATTCCCTTAAACAATGCTGTTTACATCTATCTACCAATTGATTAACATGTCTCTGCCTGCTCCTTTAGAGAATTATAATGAATACACGTCTTTTCATCAATTTTACTAATAGAATATCTGAATTCTTACAGTGCTGATGGACCATGAACTTAACTCTATGCCAAGACCAGCAGATGTGCTACAAACACTGTCATCTTCACGGTTAGACTTCTTTTGACCATTATCTCCTGGGCATATATAGGAACTTAGGTATAAGAAAACAATTTCTATAATAAAAGGAAGTCTTTCTCCATAAGCTCTATTATACCATCCAAAAAATACAATTTTAACTTTGAGCTTCTTGTAACAATCCATTACGAAGACACATACCTGATTAAATAGCCATGCCATGGGGATAGCATCTTTGTTTGAGTGGTTACATGCTAAGGAAACATTTCAATTAATTTATCTCTGTCTCTGTCTTGCTTACTCCCTTGCTGATGGCAGAAAACAAGTTGTCAAGTGATCTTTGAAAAATTAACTATGAGCGAGCCCCTTAAACAGACTCTTGAGGCATTCAGAACCGTGTTCTCCCTTTTTTGTAGCATCCTGTTTCCCTGTCTCTTCATTAGAGTCAGGGAAGGTGGAGGGAGTGATGGAGACTGACTGAGTCTGACTCCCACAGGTCTCCATAGCCCTTAATCCTGAATGTAATGCAAGTCAAAGGCTGTAAATAGTGTCAGATTGTTTATAGCGGGAGAAGTCGCTTCCTCCTATGTTAACAGTGGGTTCCTTCACACTCTAGCTCTCCAGGGCTCTACCCAAGCCCCTGAGGTATTCCGTTTCTAAAGCACACAAGCCCACAGCTCAGAGCCTAGATTGTTCTGAAAGCTATCGTCTCTTTCTTCTATTGAAAAGATCTGTTTTAATGCTCTTTATTATTGACTTCCATAGCAGATAACAACAGTAGGGAAATTTTGAAAAGAAGAAAATACCCATAAGCCTTCTCTCCAAACAGTAACATGCTGTTGTTTATGTACTTCCCCTGGGATCTGTCTCGACATTTTTTAGAAATTTGCAGATCTAGGAATGTGCATCACTCTGTACTTTGTTTGTTATTTTCATAATTACAGTCTTGCTGTGCCCTGCCCCTCCCTGAAAACCAAGGTCCCCTGGGGGAGGAGAGCAGAGTAACTGACAACACAGTCTCAGATATGATACTTGGGGACTCCTGTAGATGGCATGGTGACCCCCCCCCACTAGAACATGTATCTGTCCTAAATCCTGGAGCTTGTAAATGTGGGCTTCCTTAGATAAAGGGCCACTGCAGAAAAGTATGCAAATATGAGGTCACCCTTAAAGATCAGGGTGGGCCCTAAATTAAATGCCACGTGTCTTTATAAGAGGAGGGGACTGGTAAGATGTCTCAACAGTTGGAGGCACCCTGCTGTGGAACAAAAAGCTCCCCGAAGTTGTCCCCTGACCTCCATACTCCAGCTCTGATATGAAATGCCACGCGGGAGGAGAAATGCGGCGCGGGAAAGTGTGAGGAGGGGCCAGGGCAGAAACTGGAAGGAGAGAGGTACCAGGAAGTCCCTAAACACCCTACCCCCCTCCCCCGGAAACCACAAGAGGCGAATTATTCACCCCGACTCTCCAGAAGGCTGAGGCTCTGCCGCTGCCTTTGTTCAGCCTCCGACTCCAGGAGCAAAGAGAATGTATTTCTGCAATTTTGAATCACCAAGTTTGTGGCGGCGATACCAAGCTAATTCAGGGGTCAACAGCTTCCTATAGTTTCAAGGACAGGATTTCATGGAAGCTTTGGGAATCCATCCCACAAAAGAACATTGCCTAGGGCTCCCAGGCACCTTGAGTTTCTTTTCACGTGGCGCCCCCTGGCGACTGGGCAGCCACTCAGGTCTGGATGATTTCTGGAGTTCCGGACAGCCTTACTTAGCTACATTGCTGGTGCTGATGCTGATAGCCATCAAGCTGTGTTAACATGGAGACTCACCCCCCAAGTTACTGTCCTATCTCATCCCTGCAGGCCAGATGCTCCTAATGATTCTTGTAACTACTGACCTAGGCATCTACTCGGGAGTTGCCTTTGGAGTAGCCGTCACTGTATTTGTAAGTTAGTGGAATAGAGAAAGAGTAGAAGTCCTAGGCTGGCTCCTGTAGGTGTCTTGTCCCAGGGATGGGGATCTCTCTTACTCTGTATGGTACAGAAGGTCTCTTTGAACCATGGTAGTTTAGATAAACTCAACAAAATTCCTATTCTGTTTCACGATCTAATTCCTCATTGGGTTTCATCCTTACAATGAGTTTATTATTTGTGTTTCCTCTAGTGTTGTCTGGGAACTTTTCTCTTTTCACCTATTTGGATTGGGATCATTTTTATCCTAAATTCACTTCTTCCGAGCAGTACTGGAGTTCATTAGGAAACAGCTTTAACAGCAGCGTAAGCACAGGAATTAAGAAAGTGAGATGCTCAGGAAGGGACAGCATGTGCTGAGTTTGTTACTTTTCTCACTACTGAAGGAAATACCTTACTGAAGCAACTTCAGGAAGGAAGGGTTTGGGCTCACAGTTCTAGTGGCAGGAAAATCATAGTGAGAGAGCAGGAGGAAGCTGGCCATCATGCCCATTCAGGGAGCAAAGATGAGTGTTTGTGCTTGGCTCCCTTTCCCTTTTCTATTCAGTTGGGGACCTCAGCCCAGGGACAGGTACTGCCCATATTCAAGGCTGGTCTTCTTACTTAAGCCAAGCTAATAGATCCTCTCCCAAGGTGTGAGCAGAGATCTGTTTCCATGGTAATCCCATCAAGTTAGAAGTGACATTGTCATCATCCAAGTGCACTTGGGCTTCTCAAAATGGCTACCTCTGCTAAGCTATTTTACAGGTGTCTTGTCCTCAATGTAGCAAGCAGCATGGTTAACTTTATGAGGAAAATCCACTGGGCTATTACAGAACGCCCAGACAGACAGTGAAACACTATTTCTGGGTATTTGTGAGGGCAGTTCTGGAGTTGATTAGCTGAGTCATGACTGTCTTCCCCAGCGTGGGTGGGCACCACCTGATGCTCTGAAGGTCTGAGTAAAGCCAGAAGATGGCAAGGAACCATTTGTGCTCTTTGCTTGATCTGGGACATCCATCTTCTGTCCCCAGATGCCAGTCCTCCTGGTTCAGGCCATGTCTAATAAAAAAAATATAGCTGGGGTGCTGGTTAAGATGCCATAGTGCCCAGCCCCCAAAGTAAATTTGTCAGCAAAAAACAGGGAAAGTGACTAAAATACATACAGACTTTCAAGTTACCCAAATAAAAGAGGGGCTGGAGAGGTGGTTCCACCGTTAAGAGCATACACTGTTCTTGCAGAGGGTCTAGATTTGGTTCTCAGTACCCATGTCAAGCTGTACACAATGACCTAGAACTCTAGTTCCAGGGGATCTGAAGACCTCCTTTCACCCTTGCACAAATGTGACACCACACACACACACACACATACACACACACACACACACACACACACACACACACCTTTAAAGTTAAAACACAAAAGAGAATTGTCATAGCGTGTTATTAATCAAAGGGGTACTTGTTTTATCGATGAAATATAACATGTCTACACATTTTTATTATAAGAAGTGACATGAGGCTAAGTCATAATAATGTGAGTCAATAGCTAATTAACATTTATAACTGCAGTTACTGAGAACATGTTTCAATTTCATAGCAAAGAAGCAGAAGAATCAATTAACAAAGACAAATTAAAGGGAAATGCACATGTGGTGTGCCCATCGTGACCCCAGAGGCCAAAGGTAAGGTCACAACGTGAGTTAAAGTTCTGTGTCCCCAGAGCACAGCATATAGTGGTGTGGTTATGTCAAGCCAATCCAACATGAACACTCAGAAAGAAAGGATGGGTCGTTCCCCAGTTCTCAGCTTCCCACCGAAGTCACTGAGAAAATAGGTTATCTCCCTGGGAACTTTTCAAGGCAGCATAATAAAAATGAATGAGATGGGGCTAGAGAGATGGCTTGGCAGTTAAGAGCATTGACTGCTATTCCAGAGGATCTGAGTTCAATTCTCACCACCCTCATGGTGGCTCACAACAGCCTATACTCCAATTCTGTGGCGTCTAGATTCTGGCCTCTGAAGACACAGGCACATACTTGGTACACAGACAATGATGCAGACAAAACACCAGTGCCCATGAAACAAAACGTTAAAACTGTATAAATGAATGAGATGAAGGAGAGCGAGAGAACACGGGAGACACGAGCGCGCTAAGTAAGAATCACTTCACGGCGGCATGGTTTAGAAAGAGGCTCAGATGCATGGGCCTGGTGTGGTTGTAAAAATTGATTCAGGAAGACAGATAACTTGAGGCTTGGCATGCTTTCCTTCCTCAGATTTGGCAGGTTAAGAGGACTGGGATGCGGCAGGTAAAATGAGCCAGCAGCTGAGACCTACACTACACCCAATATACACAGGGCTCCTGACATTGTTTTGTCATACCTCCCATTTACTCAGCCGTAGCAGGGAGGAGGCATGGCCCGGTCTCATCTCAATCAGACACAACAGCCTCCTTATCCCCCGAGGACCACAAGTGTGATGGTGAGTTTATGTCAACTCAACACAGACCTAGACACATCTGCAAGAGGGGCCCTCTATTGAGAAATTACCTCCACCGCATTGTCCTCTGGGTAACTCTGGTGGAGAGGGGGACTGGGAGAGGATTAAAGCAGAGAGAGTGTAAATAGAGGGAGAGATGCATGAGAAGGCAAAGCAGAAGGAAACGGGGGGGGGGGGGCTGCATTAAAGGGTTACAGCATTAGGAAGGTTGGAACCACTGGTGTAACGGGTTCTCACATATTTGTCACAACGGTTCTAAAGTAACTAACATGTTACTCCCAAGTAAAAGTTAATAGTGGGCACTCTGTATCCATATTAGAGGCTTTTGCTGCACTTCCTATCCCATATCTCATTTTAGACTTCCTGTGATTCCCAAGATTTGGAATGGAAGCCCAGGCCTAGGAGACCCACCTTTAACCACAGCCAATGGCCGACACCGGCTTAGCATAGCGTTTGGTGCTCAACAAATACGAAATGAACAAGTGGGAACTGCAGGACTAGAATATAAGCTAGGTAGCTAATGAGGCTGTGGCAAGAGTCTATGTCTATGGAAGCTACAGAAACTTGGCTGCTCATGGAAATTCTTCCTTAAAACAAGGAGCAGCCTTCAGGATACACAACACCCAAGTAATGTTTTGCACTATTCAAACTCAGATTTATAGACAGATGTAAAATAGTGGGTGTGTTTTGGCCAACACCATCGAGGCCCACCGTTACAGCTCTGCTGTTTAAAATTTGTTTTCTCCTTAGTAACATCTGCTGCTTTCCCCTATTCTATGCTGTCTCAATCATCAAAAAACATTTATCTGCAAGTGACAAGTGCCTCAAATAATGGCTTCCTGTGCCTTCCCAAGTTGACTGTTTTCGTCCTTTTCTCTGCCCTTCATGAGTGACCAGTGTGGTTTAGACATCCCATCCACATAGATTTCCATGAGGAAATGTGTCCAGGCCAAAGTGAGTCCCCTTTCCTGTGGTAAGGGTGAGCATGCCCTGATGCTCCCTCAAGCCACACACATTTTTCTCATGATAGAAACAGAGCAAGTTTTCTTTTATACATGAGGAGCTTATTTTCTCTCTGGCTATATCCTCGAATACAAATCCCTTGAAAATTATTTTTCAAATTCCAAGGTTCATTAATTTAGTTGATTCTGTCCCTAGGTTTTAATTAAATCTGTGTTTCTCCCAGTAACCTTTGGAGAAAGACAGAAGCTTCACTATCATATGGGAAAGAACAGGATCGCAGAGCAAAACACACGTGAAAGTGGAGAACAGAAATGAGTAGGCGTGTTTCATATAAATTTATTTTTGTACCAAAAAAATTAACATTCAGAGACAATGCTTTTATTGTACAGTATAATAAAATGACTTTCACTAAATTAAAATGGATTGTTTTTTTTTTTGCAGATAAACCGCAATACTTTTTCTATCAAAAAAAAAAAAAAAAGAAACAAAATTTACAATTTGTATCTCTTGTAGAAAAAGATACCTGTTCAATAATTACATAATTCTCCTGACAGATCTCAGTAGCCTGTTGTGTACCCTTTCTGGTCACAGCAGTCAATTTGCTTCTAAATTTGAAAGGCTTCTGGTCACCAACAATCTGCTTATTATTCAAGGTATCCATTTTAATGTTTTTGTTTGCATAGGCTTGACAAGTCTGAAAACTCTATTAAATTAAAAAGAGCGAAGAAATAAACTACATGTGGTCGCCCAAGACAGTATCCTTCCCCTTAGCTACAAGTTCCCTCAGGGGAATTACAAAGTGCAGCAGTTAAATACATCTGTACATTTCAAACATTAAATATGTCAACAGTGAGACATTTTTAAATATTTTTTAATCAAATACTATAGCACAAACATAATTTACAATATTTTGCACAGAAAACATTACACCTGAAATATAACTTTAGATATGATATAAAAATACATATATTTTCTCTCCTCAATAGGAAAAAGTATTCATTTGCAGGATCCAGCATGATGTAACACTTCAAAAGAATTTAGCCCTTCAAATTATCATTTGTCTACAATGAAATGGCACCCTCTTAACTTTGATGTTCTTTGTGACACATGGCCAGGAGTTAGCCCCAGAGACTATGACCCCTTCCATTTTTGGTAAGTATCACTATCCATCGTCCAGTCAGATTTAATTCGAGGCTCTCATTACAAATCTGTACAACATATGTAACCACCAGGAGTCTGACATCTCCTATTGACTTTGCATATGCATGACCTGTACAGGGTCAAGAAAGAAGACCATGAGCTTTGTACAATGTGAGCCATGCCTTTTAGTAGTCTTACACACCTATATACATCTTCCATTTTTGAAAATGCTTCCAAAAATCTAGGATATACATGCTAATGCTCCACAGAATGAGTGTCAGTCTATGTCTTGAACTTTGAAAGCCCCAAAGTAGGTGGCATCTTGATCTGGATCCAGCAGGGAAGGGTTGGACACCTGAACACTGATTTCTTCACCAGCTCGGAGCTTAAAAAGCCCTCCAACGTTTATGGAGTAAAAGTGGAATTCAGAATTCCCTGCCCAGTATTTGGTGCTTCCTCCCTTCATCAGGTTATGAGAACTTGGGATTTTGACACTGGTTTTCACGACATACACCATCAGCTGAAGATACTCTGTGGCTAAGGCTCCCGATGTCTCGTGATGTCGAAAGCAAATGTTGGCATAGAGGTAATAGAAGCCATCTTGGTTAACCCTTAGTTTCCCGTTGCTTAAAGTCATGTTGAAGATCTTGGCCCAGCCCCGATCGTGGTACCAAGAGGACAAGCTGACTTTATGGGAACCTACGGAGAACAGAGCACAGAGGTACAGATTTAGAATCCACTTCCTTGATGAGAAAATTTTCCTGGTTATTTCTGTAAACTGGTAGGATTATGTTACAGGCTCACACCAAAGTCCTTAGTCTAACACAGTGACTTACCTTGACACTTATTTTCTGTATGGGAATGGGTGCATTCAACTAGATTTAGTGCTTTCTATCCTGCACACTGGAGGCATGAAAGCTAAAGTCCTCCATTCCTGTCCTCAGGGAAGCTATAGGACACAAGTGATATTGCAATGTGTGCCACAGAAGAAGCAGAGCTTGGAGGAAGTACATAGAATTGCTATGAGAATTCAAGAGAGAGACAATTTTTCCCCACATGGGGGGGGGGGTTCAAAACGAGCTCCGTGAAGGTGCTATGATGCCCAGAAACATAAAAGGGAGAAGGAGCAGTTCATTCCAGGTTGAAGAGGAGAGTTAGCCAAGAGTCAATTCAGATAGGAATGAAATCAACTTGTACAGGAAGAGATTCTCCATCCAGGGTATGCAGACAGATGTGAGAATCTGGGTCTCAAAAGCTGTGGGTAGGCCAATTCCATCTATATCACCCTCCTTAGCCACAGACACACAGTTGAGTGTCTGTCCCTAGAGAAGCTCAAACACAAAATAACTTAGCTCCTCGACTTCATGCTACCACTCACATCCAATATTGTAAGACCAACCCCACCCCAGTTCCTAGTTCCCTATAACCCCTTCTGGTCCAAGAAATGAGGTGACAAGGGACCTCCGTACTGTTGTTTCTGGATAAGTTCACGTTCTAAAAAAAACATTGTAAATCAGCCACGTGCCCAATGTTTTCCACAATCCAGGTTTTTGATGTACATTACCGGCTGTTTAAAAATTGGGGATACCTCTATAATAAATCAAATTATGCAATATGTGTACTTATGTGAACATTAATTACTCTACAGGAAAAAGTGATAACTGAGAGGATAAGAGTTTACAGAAGTATGGGAAGGTCCAAAGCACATCTTTCCTCCAAGGATTCTATAAAGAGTTGTACCAAGCTAACAGTCTCTCTGGAGTAAGCAACACAAAACACAGGCAGTCTCTGACTGGGGGCAGGGAGCAAACAGTTTCTGCAGCACACACAATTTGTTGGGTGCCATGCTGCCTACAACCTGTTAGTATTGAGGAGGCAAATGACAGAAATCAGTCATGGAGACCCAGAAAAGTTAAGTATTACAAGTCCTTGTTCATATACAGAAACTAGAAGACACACACACGCACACCATGGAAATAGAAGGGTACTACTTGGGATTGGGTGTAATGGAAAATGAATAAGGTCAAAGTACATGAAAAATGACATAATTGTTTCAACATCATGGTATATAATAATATACATAAATAATTTTTCAAGAATAAAAGAAATAGGGGCCAGAGAGATGGCTCAGTGGTTAATAGCCATGACTCCTCCTCTAGAGGACTCTGGTTCAATTCCCAGCATCCTCATGGCAGCTCAAAACTGTTGGTAATTCCAGTTCCAGGGGACCTGACATCTATGGCAAAAAATACCAATGCACATAAAATAAAAATAAGTTCTAAAAAAGAATAAGAGAAATAAGTACAGGGACTAACATTGAAACCACCACCTCATGAACTAGATTCCAAGTCATGAAAATTGAGAACTCCTGATTTGGTGGATCCAAGAAGATCCATACAAATAATAAAATAATAATAATAATAATAATAATAATAATAATAATAAAATAATAATGCCACCTATACTATCTACCTTCCCACAGTAGCCAAAGTCCTGGGGAGACTTGAACACCTGTATCCTTCCCTAGAGAGTCGGACGATGAACAGAGAATGGTCGGTGGTCTCTTGGATGCAAACCGAGGACCTCCAAATCAAGCTACTGCTGAAATCAAAGGAGATAGAAAAAGTGGGGGAGGGGGACTCAGCAGTAGCCACTCTACAGTGGGACAACCCATCATTAGTTGACCAAGAAAACAAGATTCCAGCTCCCAAAGAGGACAAGAGGGTTCTCAAACTTCACTGCAGGGATGATACAGCCAGACACAGTCTCTAGGCAGTGGACAACAATCCTTTGTTCCCCACTGGAAGTCTTTATCTCAGCTCTGCCTGGAGTCAAGTGTCCCCAACACAAATAGCACCCTAGAGTCCCAAGTGAATCAACATGAGACTGTGGAAGTCTGCTCATGCTATATCTTCATACACGCTGACATGATAACTCTTCCAGGCTGGTAGGTAGCCCCCTACTACATAGGCAAAGCTTATGAAATTCAAAGTAGTCCCATCTCAAGTTACTTCATATTGCCCAGCTTCTTGTCCAATTCCTGTACTACATTTCATTCGATTGCCATGTGCATATCTCTTAGCAGAGACAAGTTAAATTACTAAAGTGCCATCTCTTCTGTCTGTGGGATGGACCAACACATGTTGGAGTGAGATGTGGCCGGGGAACGCAAGAAAGTAATACAAAATAGTGGTGAGAAGAGATAGGGAACCCTGATCAAGTACGATCCCCCTAGCCCAATGCACAAAGTGCAAGAAGCATCCTCCCTAAATACCATAAATACCCCCTGCTTTTCTCCATTCCTGTTCTCAATCTGACAGGACATCTAACATGGTGCTTCCTATAGACACTCACTGCTTAAAATGAAGAATGACCTTCTCTGTCCATAATGAAGACTTTTACCAAGTCTGGCCCCTTGGGGTGCTTACCACTGATGGCAGGGAAAATGCGAAGCCAGCATATAAAGTATGATCTTCCCATTGCTGCCTGCTGTAAGGAGCAGGGTTTGATATCAGTGTCAAGCGACTGCCCACCGGAAGCGGCAGAGATGTCAGCAGGGCTGAGCTTGGTGAGACAAAAGAGCCAGAAAAGTGGGAAGGTTCAAGTCAAAACTGGGAGGAAAACACTATTGAAGCGCAGTGGGGCGTTCAGGAAGCGCACAGAAGAAAGGCCAGACCGCTAGCCCTGTGAATAAAGGCCTCACCAAAAGGTAACTGGGGGAAAGAGGGAGCAGCAAGGTGAAGGGCTGTGCTGGCAGCCAGGATTTCTCTTGCTAATGAGGCGTACTGAAGACCTCTTACCCCAGCCTGCCTGACCTCCCCAACTCTCTGCCGGGCTCCCAGCTGCTCACCTTGGAGAGGGACCTCAGCAAACATTTAGCCTGCACAGCTCCCTAAGGAAAAATCCCATATTCTGACCCTGCCCCCAAGGACTTCCTAATGCATTTGCCTCAAGAAACTTTGAAACTGCAGAACAGTCCACAGAAGGACCGATTCTGACTCCCTGTGCATAAAGAAACATCTAACAGTGCTCCAAAATGAAAATAGCAAGTGAAAGCCAACTTCCCCTGAATCACTCAGCACTGGCCAGCACTGGGAGGACAAGGGTTGGAGGGGCTGTTGGCCCAACCAGAGCTACGAACTCTATTTTCTTAAGCAGAGTCATACATAGGTTCATTTCCCTGTGCCCTATACCAGACAGCTGTCAGAACATAACCAGGAGTTTTGCCTGGATTTTTGGCACTGGTTACATTCTAGGTGTCTGCAGAGGGAGCTTTATAAGTAAAACATGCTTGCCATTGCCAAGCTGACTTTGGCACACTGTCTCAGGCAATATTTATCCTATGCCATTTAAAGGGAACTGAAAAGATAAACGTAGGGTACATTCATAGCACACTTAGCCTGTGCACTGGTATTAATTTGATTGCCTCTGCAAACATGCAAACTATTTTTCCCACTCAAGAGAAAAATCAGCATAGCCCCACAACCAGGCACATACAGAGAGCTCTGTGGCTCAGAACAGCCTAGAGAAATCTCCTGATGGCTCAAGAGTTGGTTTCTCACCTTTCGTATCTTCAATCAGGAAAAAAAAAATATCCCTCTATGGCCTATGCTAGGGTAATGGGTCAAAATTATTTATTAAAAGGTGAACTTTTATTATTTAAAAGACAAAAAAAATTAAACTAAAAAAAGGCATCCTTAAGCCATTTGTAGAAAAATATAGTATTTATAAAATAACTTAATCAAGCTCAAATAATAATTGTAAATCACATTTGTTTAGTGTAATGTGCCCCTTCTATCCAAGGATGTAGTATGTATAGCTTCCCTACAAGGTGGACATTACAGCTATGATTGTTGTAGCTGGAGTACAGATTCAACTGCTTCCTACAAGATCATAGGCCCAAGCAGACATTAGAGCCCTTCTCATTAGATACCACACTAATCCACTTCTGGCAAAAGTAAATATGGCCCTTGTATCACCGCCTTCTGACAAGGCCAACCCACCACAGGAACCCTGCAGCCCGCTTCTAGCATAATGTATATCGCTGATCTGCAAATTAAGTAGAGTGGAAAGTCAACTTCTAATCTTGTGACCACAGTGGCCTTAAGCAAGTGATATGCTATGAGAAGCGACATCATTGTTTATATAATTCCAAATGATAATTGCTACCTTGTAGCAAGGATGAGGGTTCATGGACACACGGCAAAACACTTAAGCATAGGAGGTGTTCAGTATGCAAGACACAGTAGAGGTAACAGTGATGTTTAATTATCACTCCTTTGGAATGTTCACAGGAATCCTTGAAATCTTTGCCTAGCCTGCGGTGATGACTACCTAGTGTGTTCAGGTGGCTACAGGCACGGAGCTCTGGGTCCTCATTTTCAAAAGTAATCAGGTTTCTGGCCTATTAAACTAATTATTTACCAGGGAGTGGGAAGATAGGGGAAAGGGACAGAATAGCTCAGCTTCCTGGGGACTTAGGTCGTCTGCTGGCCTCCACAAAGCCCTCCCAGTAGGAAAACTCGCTCACTTCCTGAATGAAGTCATCCACCAAGGAGGTCAGTAATGGGGATGCCCTTAATTCCAAGCTATCCTACTTCATGAGTAAGAACAGATGGCCACTGTGAACAATGATATGTATGTGCAACAGGCAGGTACTTAAAATAAACTCCCACTTCCATGACCTGAAAATGAATACAGGGATGATGTGGAATTTGACACGATTGGCAAGGAAGGCGCCAACCAAAGGGTTTGCCTCCCTTCAGGTGAGAAGGTAAGGCTAAGAATAGGCTTGATCATGTCCATGGGCTGATGAGTGAAACATTGACAGTGTAAATATAACTTACCCGATGGGATGTTGGCAGCATTAATAGTGAGATGAGCAAAAGGCTGAACCTCGGACTTGACTCGCTGGGCCAGTTCGGACCATGAACCTTCCATCATAGCTGAGGGCGACAGAGCCAGGTGAGCTTAGAGATTACAGATTGTCCGACTTCAAACACGCATACCAACTCATAATTACCTGGAACTCCTGTGAAGCGCTGTGGCCCGACAATATGTTGTAATTCCTGGAATAGAAGAGAGTTTTATTCATAAACTCACTCTTCTTGTAAAGCAGTAAAAAAAAAAAAAAAAAAAAAAAAAAATGTAGGGCTAACAGATGTAAAATCAGCCAGGATGCTTTACAATGAGACCAGAAGCTCTGAGGCAGCGAAGTCCCCGCATCTTGTATTCCTAGATCCTGAACCCCCCACAACACTTAAAAAATCCAGCACACACACACACACACACACACACACACACACACACACACACACACACACACACACACATCCCTACCTACTTTCAGGAGCAATAAAAGAAAACAAGAGACAACTTACAAAACAAAATAATGGAACATAATTAAAAATCTGTAACAGGCACACAAAAGAAAATGAAGTAACCCAGCAAAGTGACAAATGTACACAGTGCCTTCAGTGGGCCTCTTTTTGTGTAGCCTGGTAGTGAATTCCTATTACAATGCAGAGGCTCATCCCACAAGAAAGATGGCTAGCTCCCAGTGTTCTTTGTTGTTGCTTTTTAAAGTTATAGTATGTTTAAAGTTCCCTATGAAGGTCTAAGAGCTTTTAGAATACCAATAATTAACTTAAAATACTGCTGCAAATAAGTGCACAGGCCAGGAAAAGAATGAATACAGATAGATAGGTGTTGCTTATTGCACATTTAACTTGAACTCCTGGAATGAAGTCTCTACAAAGTGACCACATGCTAACCCAGTTCAGACATTTGCTAACACGGAATCCAATAAGGTAGAGCAGATCAAAGCTCTGGCTTTTGCCTTGATTCAAATCTCGGTGCTTCAAGGGCAGCCCGCTGGGAAGGTTGGATGGGATAATGTGAGTGAGCACCCAGCTGAGCGCCCAGTAAACTCAGACACCCGGATGCTGTCAATGCGGGACAGTGTCCTATTCCCCTTCCTAGGATACTCGCTCCTGCTGAGCACCTACCACTCCACGATGTTTAAAGAACAGCTCCTGTCATGAGAGTTTCCCCTATCCGGACAGGAAGGCTTTCAGACAGTATAACACAAGTTCAACTCTTATCAGTGAGAGGCGACCTGGAGATAACATTTATTCCTCTTTGTTCTTCTCTCGGCCTTCAGTACCCCCCAAAAGAGACAAGGATCTATTGTGTTTTTCATAACTCTTAGAGAACCCACAGGGGTCACATAAGGTCAGCCTCTGCCTGAGCCTACACTTGGTTCCCTGTGCGCCTGAAGCCCACTGAGGGAGTTTGAAGCACATGGTGGCCCCTTGCAGCGAACACGATGGCTCCTGCTGATCTCCGGCCTCACAGGCCTCTTTGCAGGGCTCTCAGTGGTGTCCCAGGCTCTGGAATCTCCTGGTTTGGCTCACTTGACATTCATGTTGCAGATTATGTGCATATATACATATGTATGTATGATTGTGTGTATATATAGTTACATATGTATTTTGTATATTTGTATATAGTTGCGTAATATATACGTAACTATATATATAATCATACATAGTGTACTTTAATAACAATATATATTTTTAAGCATTTGTGGGTCTCTATACATTTATATATTCAGTATCACTATATCCATTGTACATTTCTACACAAAGATACCACATGTACATACTGCATCTTTACCTGGTAAGAACAGGCATCTTGAAGACAGAGTTGCAGTCTGAGGCTTAAAGCCACGCCCTCACTTTCCCTAGCTCTGACCTGCTTCACTGTCAGGAGAATGGATGCACATCCCTACAGATCTCTTCTCTGATTTTCCACACACTCTAGCTGAATCGTGGAGAAAAATCAAGAGAAGCGTCAGGGTGGCCAAGACAGTGACTCTCGAAACTGAGGGTGGTGCGTGCGTGGTGCGAGCTGACCTGCAGGAGGACAAGCATGCACCTACTGCAGGATCATGCAATCTGAGGCTGAGATGGGGGGGGGGGGGAGGATCCGTGCTGGATTCTCACATTAGAATTTCTAACAGATGAGCAGCTGCTATAGTCATGGCCCAGATTGACAAATCCCCTTTGCAAGGATTTGCACATGGGCAAATGAGGAATTATCTCAGAGATTGAGACTCAGCCTAAAGCCCAGACTGAAGCCCCTGATTAAGGAGGCTGGGACGTTTTTTTCTCCCTCTCCACTGGGAATGCACTTTCCTTTCCTGTTTAATCAGTGGCTTCTAGGTCAGAGCTGCCAAAGACCCATTTAGTTACAAGAAAATTCAATAAATAGCACCTCTTAGAAGCACTTTCAATGCCCGCTGTCAGGGGAAAAAGGGTTCATGTCTGGGGATGAATTAGACCTCTCGTTAGAGACCCAGGAGGTAATGCCTTTGTGTTATTTCACTAGAGTATCCAAGAATTGCAATTCCTCTCAGAAATTCAGTAAGACAGTTTCAATGCCAAAAAGGGATCATATGATGAGTCTGTGGCCTCAGGTCACACACACAAAACACTGCAGCATGTATATCTCCACCCCAAACTTTTGAGCCCGAAAGAAATTGCTATTTTGGGGTAATCATAAGCATACCATTCTAAGTCTATAATTTTACGTTGTCTTTGAGTTTTGAGACTGTATAAAGATAAATACATACATACATACTTAGCTGAAGGGTTTTTCATTTGGCATAATGCCTGGCACACCACCATGAAGATCTGCATTAGATCCCCAGAACCAATGCTTGGCTTGTTTGAAAAAAAGAACCAGGAAACAGACATTGGTGCACCCTCATAATCGCAACACTCACAACTCCCAAGCAGGTCCTTGGAACTCTCTGGCCAGCTAAACCTAACCATCATTCTCCAGGCCAATGACAGACCTGGTACTAATAAACCAAGGTGTGTGGCTTCTGAAGAACAAAACCATCACATGGCCTCTGGCTTCTACACATGTGTGCTTCGAGTACCCACACACAAGTGCACCCTTACACATGCATGTGCATGTGTGTGTGCGTGTGTGTGTGTGTAAGCATGCATCCTCACACAAATATCTTCTAGGTATAATTTGATGTATCCCAGTGGGGGAGGTGCAGTTGCAATTTGGAGGACACTTTGGGGTTGCCCTAACCCTGGTCATAGCCACTGGTTTCATATCAACTTGATGTTTTTCAAACGATGCTCCAAGGAGGGCTCTGATATCCAGCAGGCGTTGAGAAACATGACCGCTAAATCCGTGTTCCCATGAATCGTTGTTCAGGAACGCCCGTGTTCACTCAAAGGTATAATCTCACAAGTTACATTTCTATCCCACATTCTAAAGCATGAATAACTTCTTACATTTTCAGCCAACCAACTTTTCCCTTGAATTATCATTTTTAATTACATGAGAATCACATAATAAACATTCTAGAGCAGAAATCTGGATAGTTTCTAGAGTGGGGCTGAGCAAAGCCCTCCCTTGACTAGGAGCCACTATCAGGTTATCTTCAAAAGAACCCAATTTTCTACCTGACTCCCTAACTTAGAAGATCAGCAATTTGCCTTCCCAGAATACAGCTGCCTATAACACACAAAGAGATATACACTCATACACAGACACACACGGACATACACAAACAACAGACACACACAGATACATACATACATCACACACACACACACACACACACACACACACACACACACACACACACAAAGAAAAGAAAAAAAGAAAAAACAAACCTTGGTCCCTATAAACTATCCAGGACACAAGAATCATTACCTATGAGAGTTAAGAAACTTCATGAATGAATGAACTTATTTATGGTCAAACTGTAACAAGTAGTCTTTCCAAAAAGATGTATCCGTTTTTAGATAAGCATACTCTAGTCCTAAATTATAATAACTTCCTTTAGCAGAAGAAAATGGAACAAAACAGAAAGAGAAAACTGAACCAAGTAGGCAGCCCAAGAAATCAGGCATGAAAGAAACCTTCTGACACAGTGCCACCTAGTGGACATTGCCCCAAATTGACGCCCCCTGGAACACCACAGACAGGCTTTCAGGTTTTCAAATTGGGAAATGACGAAATTTCACCTTGAGTGCTATCTGTCGAAATAGAGTGCATTAATTTTTCATCTTTTCCGTCAGAGTACATCTGCAGAGACAGGAAAACAACAACCAATTTGATTTTTTTCTTAATTTCAACTGAGTTTAAGTCATAGGAAAAATGTTTAGATTTCACAACCTCTCCTCGGGGAAGAAAGCACACAAAAGATGAATCGGTTGTGTAACTGTGGTCTCCACTGTGGCCGCCACTCAACTTCTCTTAAATGGGATGTCCAAGAAGTGCAGTCCCCAGGGTTGTGATGGGGGAAACATCCAGTCTGCTGGGACCCAGCACCCTTCAGAGCCCAGCACGGCTTTTTAAACGATTTCGGAATTTTTTGGCAAACACGGGGAAAAGCTGCTCTTCTTGGGAAGTCAGGCCCACTTAGGGGAGGCCGCACTGTGTAAGAATAAATACAGACTCTGAGTTGTGCTTTAAAGTAACTGGATATAGGAACTTTGCTCCACGTAATTTATCCAACTACTATGCCCACCTTTGCAAACTGTGCTAACTACTAGAAACAAGCCCCTGAGTATATGTGTTTAAATTGGTCTTAAGCTTGTTTAACTTCAATTTTGTTTTCATTCTTCTAATTAATATATGTATATTATATTATATATACACACATATGTGTATACACACATAGACACACACATATATACACACACACACGCACACAGAGGGCATTCCATGTAGAGGTCAAGTTGCTGGAGTCTGGGTTTACCAGTCTGAAATCCCACCCATGCTGTGATACGAATCATGTGACTCCATGTAATACCTGTCAATCAAATCACAGAAGAAGCTATTTGTATAGCCAGATGCTCCAGACATTCTTGGCATCAGTCGGTAGCAAGGGCCTCAGGTGGCTGCCTCCCCCTGCGATACCACAGCAGCTGCAGGGACATCTGGCTGGTTGAGCAAGGATTTAACACCCCACTTGCCAGATATAATACAGGGTTCATACACTTGTTAACATATGTAATGCACTCATTTTAACATCTTAATGATACCCTTCATGTAATTCTTCTCCAACCTAGTTACAAGAATAGTGCATTCATCAGCTAGCTAGTACATGAATGCCACACTCAGGTTGTTTCTGAAAATGAATAGCCCATTTCCCATTCCTGCAGGGAAGTCCTGGGGACTTATACATGGTAAATACCCCAGAAATCCCGCCTCCTCCTCATCAGCCTGGAACTACTGCCTTCAAACTCCCATCTCTCCTTCGTGGGACGACAGCAATTACTTCCTGGCTCTTCTCCCTGACCCCTCGCCTCAAACTGATGCCCGCCCAGCTGCTGAAATAGCTTAATGACTTCAGGAACAAGTGCCATCCTATGGGTTATGAGACTATGTAACTGGGGCCCTGTCATATTGCAAGATTGAAAGACGTAAATAATTAGGTCTATATCCGAAGTTCCTGGCACACTACCCCGAAAATTCCTGGGATTGCTTTAATGACAAAAATGATACAAGCATCTTCTGTTATTCGTAAACCTATCTCAACCAGGCCTATTTATACCAGTGAGATAACTCAGAGGATGGGAGCTGGTTGCCAGAGCAACCAAGTGCATGATTAGGAGATTGGAGTTTTGTAAGGCATCCAGTTGTCCTTCTACATCTTAAGACTTTGAGACTGCTTAAAGCAAGGGGAACTAGACCACTTGCTATCTGAGGTCCCTCAGGCATAGAGAAAACAGCAGCTAGTCACTGAGACACCTGCCTGGCTCTGTGCTCTTCCTACACTGCTTGCTGGCACTGCTGGGGATTGGGTTGTGACCCCTGCAGTGGCTCATCTTTAGCGACCCAGCTATCACTTCCAGGCAGTCTTCCCGGACACAGAAACAGTAACTACCACTATGCTGTAGAACCCCTACCGAGGCAGAACCTAACATCCTTATCTCAGCCACTCACCCCCATTCCTAAAGCTCACAACAGGAGAGAGACATTATTAGATGTCCCATTGGCAGCCTGGGTCCTTAGGAGAAGTCAGTGGTGATAGACAAGCATGCCCCAAAGCTGAGAACTTTAGAGCAGACTTCTGTCCGAGCAGGTACACAAAGGTACACAAAGAGATGCTCCTCACCTTAGCTTCCTTAGGCAGGGCCCCAGTACACACACACACACACACACACACACACACACACACACACACACACACACTCAGAATGGAGGCAGCTCCTCCCCATCCCCAGGTAGGATGGAAGTACACAAGAGGTCCAGCAGTACAGCAAGACGAGGGAGGTCAAAGGCGGAAAGGTGTCCAATCCCACTACTCCCAAAGGCCAGACCTCCACCTGCTCACTGAGGGATTGTCATGGAAGTATTTGAAAGCTCCTGGTGAAGAACTTGACCATGATGGCCACCTGGGTACCATTTCTTCCAGGAGTGGAAGAGACGCATCTACAACTGCTAATTAATGCACTCTCCATATCCAGGGGCTGAGGAGCTGCATGTCCTTGTTTTTATAAAGCAGAATGATACTTCTCTTGGAAGGGCAATGGGTAGTCTGGGAATAGAAAATTAGTTTTTATTGTTTAACCTTCATGATTTCAAAGAGGAAGCTTCTGCTACAGTTAAAGGTCCCCTTGGGCTTTGATAAAGAAGCCTTGTGACAGTGGCATTAGTCTTCATGAAAAGCCCAACTTTAAAGTGTCTTCTACTATGCTACTCATATATAATTGCCCATATATATATTATGCAGGGGCTCAGCAGAGGGTTGCAGAGTGACTCTGGTGACTCTGGTTTGCTCTGCCCACTGCAACAGGAATGCCAGCCTTATGCTGGCAGGATTTTCCACACCACCAGGACCCACCTCCTCAGTAAAAGATGGCTTTCACAGTCTCTCAGAAGGGTTCCCGATGCCCTAGGAATACGAGTCACAGGACAGCAACTCTACTCAGTGAGGATGGCAAGAGAAGGAAGCAAGCCACTAGAGGAGGACCCTTAAGGGGCTCATGCCCAGAGAGAGGAATGGGAGCAAAACACACTGAGACCTGCAACTCTAACAAATCCTGTGGGTTTACAACATGGCTTGCTTCTGCCAAGAATGACTAGCCATGTGTACTGACTAGTTTTATGTTAATTTGGCACAGACTAGAGTCATTTGAAAGGCTGAGAAACTGTGTCCATGAGATCAGACCGTGGGCAAGCCTGTTAGGCATTTACTTAATTGGTGGTTGATGGGGGAGGACCCAGCCTATTGTGGGTGGTGCCATCTCTGGATGGTTGGTTCTCAGTTCTGTAAGAAGGGAGGCTGAGCAAGATATGAGGAGCTAATCAGTGAGCAGTGCTCCTCCATGGCCTTTGCATCAGCTCCTGCCGCCAGGTTCCTGCCCCGTTTGAGTACCTGTCCTGACTTCCTTCAGTGATGAACAGTGACATGGAAGTGTAAGCTGAATAATCCCTTTCCTACCCAACCTGCTTTTAGTCATGATGTATCTTCATAGCAATAGCAACCCTAGTAAGACACCACACATGACATATAATTCAGGAATGGGTATGGATTATTCACACATTCAGTGTGTGCTTTAAGTTGTACTACTGTATGCCTGTCACTGGGGCCACAAATGAAAGTCACAGGACCTTGAAAACCTCACCTAGGATAAGGCAGATCCAGCCTGGATACATGCAACCAAGGTTCAAATAACAAGCTGTGTGTACTTGTGTGGAATTAGGGTCTCCACAGGCAGGTGGGCAAGCATTAGGGGAGTGGGAGCCTCTTTTGGGACATGCCCACACTGCATGACATTGAGAGACAATCTGAAAAACAACTAGGCAAAAATGGGCCTGAAATGCTCAATGAGAGCCTAATTCATTCATCCACCATGTAGAGCCCTGTTTGAATGTTTTGTGAGGAGGCAGAATCCACAGCATGAAGGTCAGGGGACAAGCTAGGGGTAAAAGCTTTAGACCATCCTCAGACTTCTAGCTAGGTGTGGTGGAGGTGACAGAGCTGTCACTCGGCCCAAGGAGTAGCTGTGGTGGACATAAAGAGCATTCTGTGTTCTGGAAAAGTTGAACCCTTAGCATTTTTAAATTAGTATTTTTACCCCAGCATCTTAGTGACCAGGAAGTTTCCTAGAGCGGATCTCTTCCAAACCTTGAACTTCAGGCTCAACAGTCACTAGATGTCAGATCATCTCTGATAAACACCACTTGCTCCAGCTTCTAGCCTCCACTATCTCTCTCTCTCTCTCTCTCTCTCTCTCTCTCTCTCTCTCTCTCTCTCTCTCTCTCTCTCATATTCAATTCATTAAAAAGAAACGTAAAAGATAGCTGTTCTGTCTGCCAGTGACTCTTTGCACTTGGGATCGTTTGGAGAGTCCATAAGGTCCACCCTTGTGGCTATCAAGTCAGAATCTCTAGCCAAGGATCTGGGAGCTCTTAAAATAAACCAAACAACGACCCCCAAGTTCATTGAAGATGCAGCTAGATTGGAAAAACAGTACCCCAGAACTTTTCCTCCCTTCTGTTCCATGGACTGCCACTCTCCCTGCATGTGCAAGGCAACTCACCCCTAGCATCCATCACAAGCTCCTCCAAAACTCTGAAGTTGGCCCATCATGAGTGCCCCCTCTCAAGTATATCCTTCCAACTCTCTCCTTCAAGATGCCCATTCAAAATGTCCTTTCTTCCATCCTGGGACATTGAGAGCACAGACAGCCTCTCACATCACCATTGCAAACCTCTCTGGGCTCTCCTGAGATTAAGTATACTTCGCCAGACTTTTGTTGGGCAAATGGTAGAAGGTGTTGTGCTTTAAATGAGAATGTTCTCCCTCCACAGAGTTGTGTATTTGAACACTTGATGGCACGATTTGTAGGGCTCTAGAAGGTACAGCTTGCTAGAAGAAGTATGTCACTGGGGATGGAGCTCTAAGTTTTCAAAGCCTCCTGCCATTCCCAATGTGGTCTCTCTCTCTCTCTCTCTCTCTCTCTCTCTCTCTCTCTCTCTCTCTCTCTCTCTCTCTCTCTGTCTCTCTCTCTCTCTGTCTCTCTCTCTCTCTCTCTCTGTGTGTGTGTGTGTGTGTCTCTGTCTCTCTCTCCTCCCCTATTATTGACAATTTGCGCTCTCAGCATTCAATTCCTGCTACCATACCTTTTGCATACAGCTACACTCCCCCTGGCGTGAGGGGCTCTTATCTGTCTGGGACTGTAAGCCCAAATAGAGCCTTTCTTCTGTAAATTGCCTTGGTCATGATGTTTTAATCACAGCAACAGAAAAGTCACTAATACAAGGATGGCCTTGGCTCTGGAGGGAATCTTTGTGGATTTTACTTCAGATTTCCCATAAAGATGGCTTTTATACACACTAAATATGACTGAGGTTGATTACAATTCCCAAAACTGTTATGGCAAAGGGAGATGGAATACTACTGGAAAACCACTACATGACTAACATCTCGACTTGGGAACACCAGTGACCCAAACTCAAGTTTCCTTCTGTGTTTATGAGAAATTCTCTTAGGATACATATTCTTGAACACAAAGGCAAAAAGACAGTAAATGGGATTTGAAGTCACCCCTTGATCTTTCTTTGGAAACTGAAAAAAAAATCTATGAAAAATAATATCTACATAACAACTCCAAAGTCTCCAGGCAGACATAACTTGTTCAAATTTTCATTGATTTCTATTTTACTTCAGTTGAAATTTGTGGATATGCTTTTTTGTTTTTGGCCAACTGTCCTGAAATTCACTAGGCTATAGACCAGGCTGTCCTCAAACTCACAAAGATCCATTTGCCTCAGCCTCGTAAGTACTGGGATTAAAGACATGTGCACAATCCTGGTAAGGCTTTTTCTAGTAATCAACACTGGAATCCAAAGGAATCAGAGTTCCTCGAGGAAAAAATTAAACAACCACTCAACATGATGAACATTCTGTTTTTGATCAAATGTTTCTGAATCCATAAAATCTAATCAAAAATGGCAAGTGGCAATCAAAATTATAAATGTAAGTCTAGAAGAACCTGTGACAGACACTCCCTTAAGGGGTGAATGTTGTTAAAGCTACTGTTCAACCTCTCTTCCATGCTCTCTCTTGATCTGTCTAGTTACTTAAATATAAACTTTAGAAAATAACATCCTGACCACAGAAACTTTTCAGACTTGTGTTAACACATGCTTTATATATATGAACATCTATACAGATATGTGTGTGTGTGTGTTGCATATAGTGAGTCTATTTTCCTACTAATTCAGAGCTAATGCATGTCAGAAACTGCCAATGGCATCTCTCTCTCCTTGTTGGTTCTAGTCAGTCTCTTCCTGAAGCATCACATGCAAATGGAAGCTCAGCTGGACACTAGATGTCTAGCCAGCAGGGTGTATTAGTACAGGGGTACCACTCCCACAAAGGGCCATTACTTTTTCTGTTACTCTTTCCCTATCTAAGTATGGCAGTCCAACAGGCCACCCTGGACACAGGGAAGGTGCAGACATGTTGAAGAAAGAGAATCCAGCCCTGGATGGCTCATCTTAGGAGTATGATAGAAAGAAAAAGAAACGTAACCAGCCATTTCCATTACTAAGATTCTTCCAGTCAAGAAAATAACAAGCAGCAGTGAACTATTTCATTGCACAGCAGAAGCATCAGAAATGATGGGTGGACTAGTCTTGCAATAAAGGTACAGTGTGAATATACATTATCGATTATAACGGGAATGGGACTAAACATATACTGACTATCTCAGCACAACAATTATGCTCTAATAATGACTTTCTTACGTTCTTTCTCCAGTAAGGCATTAGAACCATTATTCTCAACCTTCTTAATGCTGTGACCCTTTAATACAGTTCCTCATGTTGTGGTGACCCCCAACCATAAAATTATTTTGTTGTTGCTTCAAAATTGTACATCTACAACTGTTATGAATTGTAATATAAATATCTGATATGCCAGATATCTGATATGTGACCCCCACAAAGGAGTCACGGCCCAAGGGTTGAGAACCACTGCATTCAAGGGTCAGATGTCTGTGAACAAGATTGACTGCCATTGCTATTAATGGGTTGGTTGGTGTTTGTTTGAAGAATTACTTATTTGATGTGTGAGAGTGTTTTGCCTACATGAATGTATGTGTACCACATGTGTGCAGTGCTCACAGAGGCCAGTAGAGGACATACGATGGTTGGAAACCAAAATGAGTGCTGGGATTGTATCTCAGGTCCTCTTCAAGAGCAGCAAGTGCTCTTAACCACTGAGCCATCGCTCTAGTTCCCATTCTTGGCTTTTTTCATATTTGGGAATGGGATTAGAGAGTTCTACACAATTGTACTTACATAAGAAACCAGAGTCAAGTTTCCAGCATACATTCTAGGTCTCTGTATACACAGTGAGCAGACTGTGGAATAGCACACACCCACAGGACATGAGAAGTCTACATGGAGACACCACGTTCACATAGAGACCCAATTTTAAAGGCACTGCAGCAATATTGTTCACAGCGGCCATTCACGATAACCAAGCACATGTCTGATATACCAGATGAGAAAGAACTATCTTTATAACATTTCCTAATGGCATCAGAAATTGGTTGATGCCCCCATTTCATTCAAGAACCTTAGTTTACAGAGTTCAATAGGTGGGCCAACATTCATATGTGTGCCTTTCTTTCTTTCTTTCTTTTCTTTCTTTCAAACAGTCCTAAGAATAAGTTAGGTGTGATACATTCAAAAGCCAACTAGAGTCCTTGGCCTGTGGAAGCTTACAGGTTTGTTCCACAGTCTGTAGACTTTTCTTATTGTTCAACCTGTATAGAGGCTAGAGGCGCTATTGATCTCCACCTTGGTTTTTTTTTTTTTTTTTTTTTTTTTTTTTTTTTGAGACAGAGTACCTCATAGAATGTGGAGCTTGTTTGTTTGGGTAGGCTGGCTGATGTGTAAGTCCCCAGGATCTGTCTGGCTCCTCTCCCAAAGACTAGGATATAGATGGACATTTATGAGCGCTTTTTCTGTTTGTTTGTTGTTTTGCTTGTTTGTTTGAGCTAATATTAGAGATGGCACGCTCATAACTATCTCCTCTTCCCTGGGGGTTTTAGGCAGCCCCTTCCTCAAGCTTTATAGGCAAATGACAGCACAGAAGCTAGCTGAGCCTTCTGTGCAGGAGGACTAAGGCTAGGGAACACTGAGACACTGAGCTAACTCAGTCCTAGACATTATCAGGCAAGTTACAAGTGTGTGTGTGTGTGTGTGAGAGAGAGAGAGAGAGAGACAGACAGAGATAGAGACAGACAGAGGGAGGGAGACAGAGACAGAGAGAGACACAGAGAGATAGACCGAGAGAGGGAGAGACAGAGAGAGATACCACATGACTACCTTTTTTTTTTTTTTTTTTTTTTTTTTTTTTTGGCATTCCATCTTTTTTTTTTTTTTTTTTTTTTTTTTTTCTGAAAGATAGGTTTTTACTGGTCTGGTATTTGCCACATATGCCAGGCTGACTCTCCAGCGAGCCCTTAGGATTTCCTTGTCACTTCTTCCATAATGTAAGAATTACAAGAACCTAGTCCTGGAGTTTTATTTTATTTTATGAGGATAGGTGTTTTGTCTGAACCATTTATCTATACCACACGTGTGCCTGGTGGTCAGGGAGACCAGGAGAAGTTGTCATACCACCTGGAAGTGAAATTACAGACAGCAGGGAATGGAACCTGGGGTCCCTGGAAAGCAGCTAGTGCTCTTAGCACCAAGCCATCTCTCCAGCCCCTGCCAGCATTTTAAAATGTGTGTTCTAGAAATTAAACTCAGGTCTTCTAAGCACTTTACCAATACAGCCCTCTCTCAAGCTCTATCAGGAAAAAAATTTAATGTTCTCAAAAAAATGTTTGTCTACATAAATATTAAATAAAAGAAGTCTTATATATTATGTACAGTAAAAATATTTATATTCAGGTCTGTAGATATGGCTTAGTGGGAAAACTGTTTGATGAACAATGAAGGCATCATGAAAGCCAGACATAGGGATGCCCATCTTCTCCCAGTGCTTGGGAGAAGAGCCAGGCAGACCCTGGGAACTCACTGACCAGCCAGCCAGGCTCACCAAATGAGCAAGCTCCACATTCTATGAGACACTCTGTCTCCAAAAAAAAAAAAAAAAAAAAAAAAAAAAAACCCAAAAAACAAACAAACAAAAAAAAATAAACCCCAAACCCCTAAGACAAAAAACAAACAAGGTGGAGCTCAATGGAAGAAGATACCTGATGTCCTGATGTCAACCTCCAGCCTCTATACACATAGGCAGGGGTGAGCACACTTTTACACACACACACACACACACACACACACACACACACACACACACACAATTCACAAGGTAAAGTCTAGCTTTTAAAAGCTAATATGAAAAACAAGTACAGGGGCTGGAGAGATGGCTCAGCAGTTAAGAACACTGACTGCCCTTCCAGAGGACCCAGGTTCAATTCCCAGCACCCATACAGCTGCTAGTGACTCCAGGTCCAGAGGATCTGGGCTCCTTCCTCTGGCCTCTGAGGGTACCAGGCATACACGAGGTACACAGACATACATGAAGGCAAAATACCCACAGGGATTAAATAAATAAGAAATAGATAAAGCAACCATTAGGGAGTAAATAAATAAGAAATAAATAAAGCAACCATAAGTCCTTTTGCTTCTTCCTACCCCCTTCAAGGCACAGGGTACCTCCTTGCAGACAGATAACAAGGTGGCATCTATTGGTCTCACCCTTTGATATCACTCATCTAAACACTTTGGCAGGCAAGTTTCAGACAGTTTTTCTGTAAAACAACATGGCACAGTGAAGGCAGGTGAAGTCACAGCCCTAAGGGCTCAGCACATTTACTAGAGCCATCAACAGATGTCTAACCACAGAGTCCAGATAGAAGGTCTAGGGTGAAATGTCCTGCCTGCCACACACAGCAGTCCTGGGTAAGCCCTGAACTCACTACTCTGTCCGAGCCCAGCTAGCCAGACAGAGCCCAGGAAGGCTGCCAACACTGAAAACAGGCATCGCTTTGCACATCAGACACCGCATTTGTACGAGTGTTTTTCTTTTTATTGTCATAGACTGTTAAGATAGACTTTATAAATTGCGGTCGGTAGAGTTGGACCAGTAGGAGCTTTCAGAGTTCTGTGCTAAAGGGGACTAAAGGCCAAGAAAACCTAGCCACAAACAAAAAAGGAGGGGAAAACAAGATTACTTGTCTGACCACAATGAGCTGGGTAAACACCACTTTCTGCATGCCTATAATGTGATATTGCACTCATGTCTGGTATGTGTTACCACTGCATGGGCTGGTCTCTCAATACTGATTGTAGCTAGACAAGAATTGCTTTATGGGTTCACTCAATATCTGCTAGAACTAAAGTTAAGACACAAAGCTACTTCCAGAATGCCTGCTATACCCATCCTATTTTTAGCATTGCCAAGACAAATTAGAAATCTGACTACTCGGCAAATACCGCACACGTCACGTTAACCAGCGACTTTCATCAAGGGGTAATGCGTTTGGTGAACCATTCATTTGATCAGGATAAAGAGTAAATTCTTGGACCTAAGAAAGAAAGGTACAGTGAAATGCCTAGGTTCACAGTTGTACCATATGGATGCCGGTTAACTGTAATGATAAGGATTGGGTAACATTCGTCTCCTTCCTAAAGATCAGGCCTAGGAAGAGCCTGGATCTTAGACCTCTAACATGCACTGGTTACTACAATACTGTGCATATTATACCAGTGTACACCCGCTTATTGTAATAGTTCATTGAGCTTTTAAACGGATTTCATAAATTGCCCATGTTTTCTAAAATGCAAACCCCTATAGCATAGCAAATAAAGTACAAATTCAATGAAATAAAGTCCCACTCCTCGTGAGAACCATAATTATCTGTTAATATAAAAGACTAGGCTCGGGCTGGAGAAACGGCTCAGCCGCTAAAAGCTAGGCTCACAACAAAAGACTAGGCTCTCTCCTCCTCTCTCCTTCCCCTCCTCTCTTCCTCTCAGAGGGACTGTCTCACGATGTAGCTCATGCTAACCTCAAACTCACAATCCCCCTGCCTCAGCTGGGGATTACAGACGTGAGCTGCCATAACCGTGCGCCTTTAATACCAGCAGTAGATTCTTCTCGTCTGGTCTTTGTCCTAGTTTGCCACGCTGTGAACTTGAACCCAGAGCGTCAGCCATACTAAGCACGCTTCATTCCACCCCTAAGCTCCATCCCCCAACCAAGAAGGGCTGTAACCTTTCAACAATGGTAAAGCTCTTTCTTTTCCCCCCAATCCAAACTGTGCTCACTCATTTAAAGTCACTTTATACTGTATTAAATTATATATACACATATTCACAAAGACAGATGATAGCGGCTGAAGCAACATGCCTTCTTGTACTTGCTCCAATGAGATCCATCTTGCTGATTTCTATGCTACTCGGTTTTAATGAATCGTCTCTGAAATTGAGGTGCACGTAGCATCTGTGACGGTCACGTTGTCCACATTTTGTCTTATGCTGATGTGACAAACGAAGTAAGCTGAAAGTTAGTGGTGTCTTACATTGAATAAAATATAGCCAGCCGCACCTTGAAAGTGTTTTCTCTACCTTCATTAGTTTTACAGCTTAGTCGCCCCACCTGGACTTTTAGCTGACACACTTGTAGATCTACTGGCTCCCCCTGGAGAACTAAGCTAGAACTGTACTAGTCAATTAGTAAATCTTAACAAATTCAAGACCCAACAGCATTGAGAATGCTAGGGATATTCTGAGATAACGAGACAAGGCAGGAAGTAGCGGGCTGGACGCCGGGAGGGCTGGCGGGGGGTTCACATGCACACACAGCAGTGAGCACTGGACTCCTACCCAGTTTTTGGTGGAGTCAGAACATTAATTCTGAGGCAGCAGACTTCCCAGGTGGCTGTACTCAGGAAAACCTGACAGGCAGATACGGGTCTCAGCTGAGGCTGATAGCACAGTTGTCACCAACCTCTTCATTCTCGTCTCGCTTATTGCCCAGCCCTCGCAGAAAATGAGAAAGGAGACACACGATTCCCACCTCCCCTATCACCGAGTTTCCTTCTCTGCACACCTGCCTCTCACCACACCCGACAGCTCCCCTGAAGGGACTCCTACAGACGCAGATGGGAAAAGAGCCAACAAGAAATCCCGAAAAGCTAGAACACGGTTTTTAGGTAAAGGATTCAAACTAACAAGGCAATCGCCTACACACTAGAGTCACTTTGGTTTTCCTTCCAGATACACATTCAAATCCCTCCTCTTAAAAGGGAAGAAAAGAGCCAGGCAGTGGTGGTGCACTCTAGGGGCTGAGGCAAGGGGATCTCTGTGAGTTCAAGGCCAGCCTGCTCTACACAGTGAGTTCCAGGACAGCCATGGTACACAGGGAAACCCTGTCTTGAAAAACAAAAAGCAGAAAACAAAGAAAGAAAGAAACTGACCACCACCAACTTCAAAAGATTCCCCTTTAAGATAGCCCCATCAGCAATTTATTAAAACAAACGAACAGAGTCAACAGCGCTTCTCAATTCAGTTACTGTAGTGTCAGCAAGAACCCTTGGCTGAGGGACTTCAGTGCAGACTTACCTTTTGCACGGCCCAGTGAAAGGCTTGTTTCACCCTCCTGCAGGGGTCAGGTAGTGCATCTGTGTCGTCATTCTCCATAGTCGAGTCCTGCAAGCCTGTGTTCTCATGGAGTCTCAGAATTCTATAAATGCAGTGAGTGCTATCTTCTGATATCCTGTTAGGATCCATCTGGGGAGGGAGGATATTAAAGGAATTATGGTTAATGAAATGTAACTCAATAACAAAAGGGTGATGCTTAGAGTTTTATATAATTATATAGAGAGCTTTAGATAATTAACAAAATTACCCTGTAGTTGATGCAAACATTTTTTTTTAAGTGCGCACCCATGCATGTGTGGGTATGAGCACCTAACATGCACATTCGGAAGCCAGGAGTTGAAGTTGGATATCTTCCTCTGTCACACTCCACCCTAATTTTTTGAGATGGAGTCTTTTGAAGAACCTGGAGCTTGCCCCTAGGGGAGACCAGAAAGATCTCAGGATCCTCTAGTCTGTTGCCCATCCCTGGGATTTGTGTGGCAAGTATTTTATTGACCGATCCATCTCCCTTGCCCAAAACTCACTGACTTCTGAATTCATTTTGGTAGTAGCTAACAATCATTCACAATACATGATGCCACATATTCTTAACAGATGCGAATGTGTGTGATTCATGGGGAATAAACTTCTTCATGGACAGTAGAGATATTAAGGATATCACATGTGATGCAAGTAGGTAAGGAAAGACTTGTCATGCTAGACTTGTGGTTCACAATTATAATCGAAAGACTTGAGGAGCTGAAGCAGAAGGATCAGCGTGAGTCTGAGGACAGCTACATAGTGATTTCCAGGCTAGCCTGGACTACAATATAAGGCCCTGTCTCATAAACAAGGATAATAAGACGCGTGCTGCATGTTAGGTGAAAGACATGGGGATGAAGTGCCCATTTGGAGACCCAAAGAGTGGCACCATCATAAATAAGGCAAAACTGGAAGGCAGGGGTGTAACTTCTTTCCCATGCATATCTATTTACCCCGTATTCACAACCAGGATCTTACAAACAGGTAAGGGTGGTGTCTGTCTTCACATCAGGGTGGAGAGGGTACTTGTGCAGGCCATATGGACCAAGTGCTAGGAATGCTAAAGTGTAAGGATTGTCTCATTCAAAACGTTCCCATGGAGTTACTAACAGAACACCACCAAGCATACAAAAGTTTCCAGCCGAGCATCTCTCCATGTTCTTCAAGAAGGTTGCCTTCTACTTCCCCAGCTCCTACAAGGCTCTGCAGCTGCTTTGACCACCAAGGAAGAGGGGGAGAGGGGGGAGGGAGGGAGGGGAAAGGAGGAGAAGGGAAAGGAGGAGAGAGAAAGGGGGGGAAAGGGGGAGAGGGGAAGAGGGGTAGAGAGGGGGGAGAGGGGGTTTGATTTGTTTTTTTTCTTTGATCTTCTTTTTTTGTTTGTTTTCTTTCTTTTTTTGTTTTTTGTTTTATTTGTTTGTTTTGTTTTGTTTTGTTTGTTGAGACAGAGTTTCTCTGTGTAGCCCTGGCTGTCCTGGAACTCACTCCTAGACCAAGCTGGCCTTGAACTTAAAGAGATCCAAGAGTGCTGGGATTAAAGTTATATGCCATCACCACCCAGCTGACTTTGACTGTTTGACTGCTTTAACAACAGCTTCACTTGCCTTCTTTCTTCCAAAAGTCAAAGTATTTCATGAACATCTACCTAACAGTAGCTAAAGAGTAGACTAAATGCAAAGGGAAATTATGTAAGTTTATAACAACCAAAGCGCAGGCAGACCTAACACCAATTTAATTAGATGAAAGAAATCAGAATAAGTTATGCCCTTATTAGTTCGTCCTCAGGAACAAACTAAAAGGTGCCCTCTCCATACTTGTAACTCTTAAATTAGTCTTTTACTAAACATGCACACATGCTTTATTATTCTAGTCCTGCAAATACAAGGATGATCTGGGGCTGAAGAAATGGCTCGGTAGCTAAGAGAACTTTGGTTCCCAGCACTGAAGTCAGGCAGCTCACTGCTGCCTGTGACTCCAGCTCCAAGAGATAGCACCCCACCCCACCCCCCGTTCTGGATCTGAAAGTGCCTGCACACGTGTGTCATACTCCCATAGACACACACACACACACACACACACACACAAATAAATAAAGTTCTAAAATATATAAGGATAATCTGTAAACATGAGTGAGATCTTATCATGAAACAAAATTATTTACAATGCATATTTATTTCATTTATTTTCTTTGGAACAATTAGTACAAGTCAGAGAGTGTGAGTTTTCACCGAAGGGCAGCTATTAATTTTTTTTTAATTTTTTTTACACAAGAGCCTCACTGTACAGCCCTGGCAGGCCTGGAACTCTCTATGGCAATCAAGCTAGTCTGAAACTCACAGGGTCCAGCTTGCCTCTGCCTCCCTTGTCCTGAGATTAAAGGTGTGTACCACTGTACCCAGCTCAATCAGACTTTTAAAAAAGGCTCGTGTCAGTCAATAAGCATCCTATAAAAGCAGACATGTCAGGGCACTTGCTATGAAGGTCTGGGTTCAGACCTCAGGAAATCAGGATTCTGCAATGGCTTATTACCAGACAAGAGCTGACTGAAGGGACCGTGTGGCATTAGGATGCCTGGAGACCCTGCACAAAATCCATTCCGCTTGCATTCTACAAACTAAAGGTCTCCTAACAGAAGCAGCAGCCCGGCACTGAGCACTGCCAATACTCAAGGAGCCACTAATCACCAGCATGGGCTCACAGGCGTGTACTGTAACTGGGTCCAAGTTCATTGTCTCGGTATTAAACTCCAACAAGTGAAGCTTTAAAATGTCAGATACACCTCCCATCTACTCCTCAGAGAGGGTGAGACCTCCCATGGGGAGTCAACAAAGTCTGTCACTTCATGTTGAGCATGCCATTTTTTTTTTTTTTAAATTTGTATCAAGCCATGGACCGTTATTACCTGGTGCAATATTGTGCTATGTACTCAATCTTGGCCAAGGGGCATTTTAATATCAGAATAGCTATATGAATTTGTGTATCTAACACTTTAAAGCTTCACTCTTTGAAGGTGGGGGAAGTGGGAGGAGGGGGAAGGGGGAACTAGGATTGGTATGTAAAATAAAAAAGGATTGGTTAAAATGTGTGTGTGTGTGTGTGTGTGTGTGTGTTCAATAAGTACAAGAAAAGCATACAAGCTTGTTAATTAATAAAAGTAAAAATAAGATCACAAAAATGTGGCATCAAAGGCTGTCCTTTCCCGCAAAAAAGAAAGGAAGACAGAAAGAAAGAGAGAGGGGGAGGGAGGGAGACAGGAGAGAAGGAGGAAGGAAGGGAGGGAGGGAGGGAGGGAGGGAGGGAGGGAGGGAGGGAGGGAGGGAGGGAGGGAGGGAGGGAGGAAGGGATGCCAGTGATAAGCCCTCACCCAATTTTATGGAATGCCTACGTTAAAGTCAATTGTTGAATCTTTCTTCAAATGCTTCAAAATTGCACTTGAACCACTACTCACATCTCCAAACCTCATCAATTACTGTGACAAAGGAACTCATGATTATTCAGCAAAATTGACTTTGAATTGTCCATTTATCTACCTCCTTAAGTATGACAAGTTAGAAATCAGATGTGTATCTCTAACCAGATGTGTGTTCTCCTTGAGGTGCCCAGGCAAAGAAAGGCAAGAAGCTTGAGAGGTTCAAGGCCAAGCGCACGGTGAGGGCGGGCCGTCCAAGCAAAGCAGGTCTGGAGGACGGTTACTGGGGGAACTGCACCAGTGCTCAGAGTAACCAAACGTATGGCTCTCCCACCCAGTAGCATCTTTGGGGTACACAGCAGTCTGGATAGAGGATTGGCATGGTTGAAAGTACCAGATATTTGCTACTTTATATTTGCATAATAGTACATCAGAAATGGAGAGGTGTGTAGGGTGGCAAATCTTTTGAAAGGCCTATCAGCCAATTAAGTCAGTCAGGCACTGTGTTAAATGCTGGGGGTAGTGGTGGGGACTGAACAAACAAGCACCCCGTCTTCCTGGATGGCACATCAGCTGCATTCCACAAAAGAACCAGTCACACCTACATGTGTGCCTGCAAACACCAACGAGCATCTGACTTTAAATGGATCTCGTTAGGGCTGGGAAAGTAAGCACACACTGGAGGCCCTGTCCCAGTAACACACACACACACACACACACACACACACACACACACACACACACACGGGGCTTTGAAAATGCACCTATCAGATGATCAGATGATGCTGTGGCTAGGAAATGAACTTTTCTTTTCTTTGTGAACTTCCTTGAAACTGATCATTCTTTCATAGGGTTGGGTGAAGCAGGATGCTTGACATTTGGGCTGCTTCCTTATCGGGTTTTCAAACACACTGCCTGCCCACCTCAACATCAGATTTGCAGTAGTGACTGCTGTCCTGGGTGATAAGCAGCCTGGGAGGCTGCCATGTGCACAGGGAAAGGGAGCAGGGTTTAAAAACAAAATACATAAAAGTAAAGAATTGTAGATTGAGCCCTTGTGTGCCAGAACCCACCTTCAACAATTATTCACACATGGCCAGAAATCATGCTTTGTATAAGCTACGAGACCCCCTACACCTTCACACATTTCTATCAATTATTTTGGAACATCTTCCAGACATCACAGCATTGCATGTGTAAGGCTTTCTGAATGTATCTCTTAAGCGATTAGGATTCCCTTAGGTACCAAGTGTGGATACCACACTCAGTGATATGCAATCAGAATACTCAAATTACTCAAATACATGTGTTTTTCCTAATGCTATGCTAGTAATGGAGACAACCCTTTTAACATGTAGTTACAGAGCTGGGTTCAGAATAATAACTAAAATATTTCCAGTAAGTCTTAGAGAAAATGGATCTTTGCAGTGATTGGGGACTATAGGTATGGTACACTCTGTGTATTTAATCCCAGCACCACAATACATAAACCAGACATGGTGGTGCATCCTGCAGACCTAGCTCTTGGGAGGTGTGATATCCTTGGCTACATGACAAGTTTGAGGTCATCCTGGGCTACATGTAACCCTAGCTAAGAAGGGAGGAAGGAAAGGAGGGAGAGAGGGAGGGAGGGAGGGAGGGAGAGAAGGGGAAAGAGAGAGGAAAGAAAAATTGTGCCCAGAAATCTGATGGCATTAAATTCTCCAAAGGAAAATCATCTGGCTTAGCTTGACATCTCACATGTTTACTTTGGGAAAATGTTTCATTGTTATTCTTGTGCGTTGGATACTATTGTGTGATGGATGGAAGATGACAGACATGTTAGGCCACCCCACTACCACAGAAATCCTTCAGGAAAGTTGAACAAGAGCCTCACTGGTGACTCCTTGCTCCACAGTCATGCCGAGTCCCAGGGTTCCTGGCAAGCTAAGGGTCCATAGAACATGTTCACTCCAGGCTTCTTTCTGACCTCAATGTTCCCTTCACCATCACTGCTGGGAAAAGATGTTATGACCCTATCTAGGAAAAAAAAATAGAACACCCAGACTACTGCATCTTCAGGCCTAAAATCCCTTTGCAAAGAGTGATAATATCCTCTTACTGGAAGCATACCCTATCCCCCTGGCACCACACACACACACACACACACACACACACACACACACAGGGACTGCACATACAGTGATCTTAAGTCAATCCCATAGCTTTCAATAGTGCAACACACTATGCGGGTTCTCCATACACGTGCATTAAAATGCCAGATGGCAGTAGACAGCAGATAAGTTGCTCCTCATTGACCCCCTATACCCCAACAAAGGGGGAAATGTTTGCTCACTTTCATAAGCATTTGTGTGACTTCTATCACCATCAAACCACCCGAAACTTGTCTGGGGAAGAAAATCTCAACAGGTAACAAGTGTGATTATTAACATGGGTTTGCAGAAGTACTGGTTTATGGTCTTTCTATTTTTGCATTAGCGGGTAACCACAACAGTGGTATAAACTGCAAACCAGCAGATCTGAATAATTAACAAAATGTAGGATCCAAAGAACAGTTCAAGACTTTGACACGTGTCAAAAACCTACACAACCCAGGCGATGGCACATTGCAATGCATCCACTTTGGATTAGTAATCACCTTCGATTCTGGAAACAAACGAAGTCCAAACCCAACTTTCTTTTCCCATAAAAATATGCACAGTCAGCCCCCCACTTCCTCTGAGAAAGAGTTCATAGTACCAGACAAGAGTATTTGAATGAATCCAACCAACTGCTCTGCAATTTCCAAGAAAACACAAGAGCACAAACCACCAGAAAGCATAATATTACAAATTTACCCCTTCCTCTCTCTTCCATCTCCCCGCAGTTCAGCGTGGGGCTTCTTCCTCTCTTCAAAGGTTGGTTACTGGCTAGATTGCTGTCAGGGCTGTACACACACACACACACACACACACACACACACACACACACACACACACACACACAGGCACCTTCCTGCCTCTGTGCACCTCAGAGACAGGCACAGTGGGGCTGTCCCTTCACCCTCAGAGCCTGAGCTCCAGAGAGTTGCAAAGCCCCAGCCCTGGGACCGGTATATTTGGTAGATGTGTCACTCTGAGAATCTGGAGACATGAATTTTCACCCCCAGGTGCTCCAAGGACTAGTGGCACCTTCGCACTGGGTTCCCAGAACGCCAGAAAAGGCCAAGCAGACACAGTCAGTTAGCACGTTGGGAAAGCACTCACTTTTTCCCTAAATGGGTTAAGGTAGCTTCTTAACTCCAAGTGCGAAATGCCAGGTGGGGAGAAAGCATGAGATCACTCGCACAAAAGGGGAGCGGCCAATGCTGCTTCTGGGGGGAAATTCAAACCCATCCTCTACCAGAACCAGAGTAGCTAAACTTCTACATGCTGCCCTGCGGGAGGGGAAGTGCGGGTGAGCCTGGCTGGAGCCCCCCTCCCAAGTGCCCTTCCTTGGAGGGTCGCTTTCCCCTCCCGAAATAGGCCAGATCCCAAGAGTCCAGCCCGGGGGCCAGACTCAGTTTCCCGGGCAGAGAACAGGACAGAGAAGGCAGCTACTCACCTGCGCTCGAAAGTACAGGAACAGAGCGACACTGCAGACCACCTGGCCCAGCCCCAGCCCCAGGAGGCCCAGGAAGGTGGATCGGGAGGCCGCGGGGGGCGGCGGCGCGGCGGGTGCTGAAGGCGCGGGGTGCAGCGGACCCTCGTGCGGGGCGCCGGGGCAGCCGCCCATCTCCTCCGAGCCGCGCAGGTACTTGCTGTAGTCTCGGCTGGCCCGGCGCATGGCGCGGCGCCCGTTACTCGGGCGCCCTGCTCCGCGATCGCTCTGTCCTTCCCGGTTTCCCGCCGCTAAGAACGGGTTCACCGAGGTCTTGGCAGTGACTTCCCTGGGTGCGGGAAAGAGGGCAGGGTACCCAAGGCAGCCCTAACTCTTATAAACCTCGTGGAGAGGGCTGGCCTCGAGAGCCAATCAGCCCCAGGGAGGCTGCCTCTTCCACTCCCACTTCAAGCCCTCCTTCCTTTCCTTCACCCTCCCCCTCTTCCTCACTCTCACCAACCAACCTCCTCCCTCCCCAGAAAGGCCCTCTGAGGTGGAGGCTGTGGGTGGGTCCCGTGGTTCCTGGCTCCCTCAGCTTGTCCATCCTCAGTTTGCATCACTGGGCCTCAGTTTCCTCCGTAAGACATAGAGAGTTGGCTTCAGTGAACTCCTCCGAAGCGCTTTCCTGTCCACCACTCTCTAAATTTCAGATGAGGCCTTCCTCAAGGATCCTGAGGTTTGGCCTCTGCTATGCTTCCAAATATAGCCTCTCGGGGATATTGGGAAGACTTGGGGAAATTCTAGAACTCCCGCTAAAATCCCTCCCTCTCTCTTAAAATTGACTACTTGAGGCAGGTTTTGAATGATGCTGCAATGGGCCTATAGGCGCCCATATGAGAGGGAAGTGGGGAAAGGGGAGGGGACGACGACAGGAGAGAGGGGAAGAACTGGATCAAAAAGGAAGGGTAAGGGGGTGCAAAGCTGTAAGCAGGCTTCCCAGGAAAGAGCTGGTGCCAGATCAAATGGCAGAGTTAAGCTTCAGTGATTAAGAAATCCTAATGTTGAGGGCCCAAGAGATGGCTCAGCAGGTTAAGAGTCTTGCAGCAAATCTTGATGACCTGAATTTGACCAGTGGAATCTTCATTGCAGAGGAAGAGAACCTACTTCTGAAAGATGTCCTCGGACAACCCCCACCCCTGCATGAGCGCGCGTGTACACACACACACACACACACACACACACACACACACACACACGCACGCACGCACGCACGCACGCACGCACGCAAATTTGTTGTTGTTTTTATTTCTTTAAATTCTCCCTATGAAGATTTAGCTGGCCTGAAGCTTGCTATATGGACCAAACTGACCTCAATCTCATAGAGCTCATTCTGTCTGGGTCTCACCTCTGTTTCTGCCTCCCGAGTTTTGGGATTAAAGGTGTGTACCACTTACACAGGCAGAATAAATGTATGTTTTTTTAAAAAAAACATTTTTCAAGTTGTTCTTGTTTAATGTCTTGATTCAAAATTATGCCCCTCAGGAAGAAACACTAGATTTCATACAAATCCTGATACAAGTTCAAAGTGTCTGATACATGTTCAAGAGTGCAATGCTGCCTAGCAAGCTTAGATGTGTCCACCTTCTTTAGTTGTTCATTTCTGTCTGCCTAGTTGTCTGATGGTGGACATTTCTACAGGGGTGGTGTATCACTGGAGACCTGGCTCTGAGTGAGTGAGGGATGCTTTCCCACTTGGCTACATTAATACCCATTGTTCCTTGTATTCTTTTAATGAATCTCTTATCCAGGGTCAATTTTGAGCACTACATATCAGTCATATGGAAAGTATCAATTCACTGTCCATAGAGCTTCTAGTACTGACAATGGATGTCACAACACCAAAAGCCTAAATCGTGTGTGTGTGTGTGTGTGTGTGTGAGAGAGAGAGAGAGAGAGAGAGAGAGAGAGAGAGAGAGAGAGAAAGAGAGAGAGAGAGACATTTTTGTTGAATCATTAAAATCTTTGGTGGTTGGGAAAGGAGATCACTCTGACAGAAGTTTCTCAAAGCATGTCTTTTCCCCCTTGAGAGCTTGAGTTGTACCATTAGCAGCGAATAGCTTCAATTGTTCTCAAACTGACAAGTGAATCTTGTTCCTTTTGCAGAAGAGCCAAGTTTACCTGTGTTGTGATCAGCTTGCAACCCAGGCATCGATGCTTCTGCAAGACAACCACCTCATTCTATAGCGGAAGGGATCCCATGCGTACTTCCCATTTTGCCCTTAGAGAAACATTGCTCTCTTAGATGAAAAGTGCTTGTTGGAAAGTCATACACAGTACAGGTAGTTTTAGTAGACATGGGAAATACTCAGGCAAAAGAAGGTTTTGAAAGTAGTAAAACTTGAGGATTATAAAGCAAAAGAGAAAGACCTGTCATCCAGGAAAAGGAAATGACTCATGAACAAGTGGGGAGGTTAGAATTGAGAAACACTAAGCCATGGGCCACTGTTGGGAATCCCTCTCTAGCTCACCTCCACATTCTTTAGCAACCAGGGTTGCCAGTCATCCCCCTTAGGCCCTAGTGACTGCTTCTCCTGGTTAACTGGTACAGAGACCCAGCTTTTGAAAGCATTTAATATGCTGCTTTCAAGTCTACCTGGCAGAATCCATCAGATCTTGAACTGTCAGGACCACAAACATAGAGGCTAATTTTCCACAAACCTGCTACAGGCTGAGACAGCCAGGTTCCATCTTCTATTTACTGCACTCCTTATTCAGTTTTCAGCAAAAGAAAAGTTTCTGTGACCAAGATCAATACGTATTCAAATGTGTATTCTATCTTCAGCAGCATCCAAATGTGACAAGTTTAAAGTAAGAGAACACTTGGTTTCAAATAGAACCATACTGGATGACCCAAGGACTGATTTGAGGTTGGATTTGAGAGATGACAAAGTGTAGGCAGATAAGCGTGCTAGAAAGAGGTGCAAGCACCTATCCAAAGGATAGCTTTTGGTGTGAAGATACAGTCCATCATGGCAGGGAAGACAGTGGTGTGTGAGGCCAGCTGGCGGCATTGTATGCATTGTCAAGATGCAAAGAGAAATATGGATGCTGGTGCTCATCTGGATTTCTCCCTTTTACACAGTGCATGGCCCCAGCCATCAAGGGAAGGGCCTGGAGTTAAGAACAAGGTTCATGCAGCCTAGAAAAAAGCATCCAAAGGCAGTATTAAACACACTGACTGGATAGCCCCTGTTCCTCCTATCTACCCAACAAAGGCAATTCACTTACGCTTTTGAACACTCCCTGTTAAGATAGGCATGGAGCTAGGATTATCAGCATCATAGAATTATGGGAAGGCCTAACTTAGTTGATATAGACAGTGTGTACTATGCTGGCCATTGTTATTTGGTAATAGGCATGACTTGATGTATGCCCAGCAACAGCAGTGGGCGAGGGGTGAGAGGATGATTTGGTGATTGGGTGAGGCCATAAATCAAAGAAAAGATGCCAGAAAGATTTAGTGATGCTAGAGAGGACAGACATAGAAAGATCACACTTAACAGCATTTCTGGTATTCTCTTACCCATATCCTACATACAGAATTCGTAGATTTCTTCACATCTACTAGCTTCTGATCTATCTTTTCATTGCATTGTTTGGATAGATTTGATATGTATGTGTTGTCTTTGAAGTAAAAATAAACAAATATTTTGAGAGAGGAGTGGAGAATCTGCTATTGTAAGGCAATGGTTGAAATGATCACGGAGGGTAAGAGGTCTTGTGATCTTCTAGCTCCCTAGACTTCCTGACTACTGCCAATAGAGATATGTGTGCCTTCCTTCAGAGATAGCACTTCTCTCTGAGCCACTCAGACCCCAAAACTTCCAAATGACGCTCCCTCTAACAGCAAGAAGCAACCAGACAGAAAATAATGGTCCCTATCCTTTATATATAAAGGGTCAGGAATAAAGGAAATCCCCCACTTCAAAACCAGGGCCATAAAACAAGCCTAAGGCTTCAAGAAACCTGCAGCCAAAGGCATTCCAGAAAGCAGCCACAAACTTCACACACCTGGGTGCCAGGAGATGCAGAAACAAACAATTTGACTCATCTCCTTCTCTATAGTTGATCAATGAAGGAGGAGAATGAGGAGGAGGAGTATTCCTTCCTCACTTTCAACGCAAATATATAATAATAATAAAAATAAATTTTCAGACCTGTCATATTCTAGTGTACCTTTGGCTATTGAGATGTAGGATTTGAGGGTGCCAACCTCTCAGACCAATATAGTCTGCTTTTGCCATTTTGAGGTGGATTCTATCATTGTTTTATAATCCTTCATTGATTTACTGATTCTAGCAGCCCTCATAGCATTGGTTCTAAGGCCTAAGACGCAGAGAGACTTAACAGATTCCAGCCAAAAATCTAAGAACTAGTGTTACTAAAGACTGGAGAAGGCCACTTTGCCAGCAAATATGACCAAGCAAGGAGAACTGGTCCTGCTTCCACCCTGTTGTTCTATTGGATCTCTCCATAGATCGGATGGTCTGCACCCAGCCAGGGGAGGGCGATCCATTTTACAAAATCTCCTGATTCACATGTTCCTCCCTTCCAGAAACACACTCATAGATCCGTAGATCTGTGCAGTCCTGTCTTAGCATCCCAGAGTCCTACCACATTGACAAATAAAAATTAAGCAGCATCCACTCTGTTTGGAAAAGAGTATTTTATAGTCTAAATTTGGTGGAAAGAAACAGTTATCTTTGATGTTCTTATGCTGGGCAGTTTAAGAAAAACTTTCCTGAATTATTTATCACTGTTCCTTGTTTTCTATACTTCTATCTACTCATGCTACCCAAGCTGTCTCTCTTCTTCAAAGATGAAGCATTTTGGCTGCATTACAAGAGTTTTCCTGCTAGTTGCATCTGATTAGAAAGTCCAAAAAATTGCCTCTTTCTTCCCCTGAATACATAAAGGGGGAAAACTGGAAATTTTCACCTGACCTTCACAGCAATATCAATGTTCTCTTAAGTCCTTTATCAAACTGAATATGAAAGCCACTGAGTGTGAACATCCCTGTGAGACATGTTTCTCTGGAGAAGGCTTTTGTTAGATGCTGTAAAAGGTGATGTTACATCATCATGTTTGATGAGGTCAGTAAGAACTTTCCATCAGAGTATCGAATTTTTCAGGTTCCTTACATCGTTGTTAGAAAAAATGGGACTGAGAATTCTGCTGACAACTAAGAGCCTGCTTGATGGCTCCGGATGACAGACTGTGTGGTGTGTTTGTTACTCCACAAATAATAATGAGATCACACTATGAAACTTACTCCAAAATGGCCTGTGTATGTGTTCATCTGTTTATTTATTTGTTCATGATGAAATAGTAATTTCTGATGGAAAAAGAAAAATGAAGGAAAATGGTGATTTCTTGAACTCTAGTAAAGGATTGAATATTTATTATAACACAACCCTTTTCTGGTTAAAATTGTGTCTAAAAAAGACTATTATAATAATTCAACTGCTGTGTTCTTTATCTTCCATTTGTTCAGCTCTTCTCTCTTCAGCAGATACATTCCCTTTTCCTCTCTCCTCTGTAGCAAGGAGGCTGATCTTCATCACCTGTGCTATCCCCATCCCTGCTCCATCCCCAACCCTGCTCCATCCCCATCCCTGCTCCATCCCCATCCCTGCTCCATCCCCATCCCTGCTCCATCCCCATCCCTGCTCCATCCCCATCCCTGCTCCATCCCCATCCCTGCTCCATCCCCATCCCTGCTCCATCCCCATCCCTGCTCCATCCCCATCCCTGCTCCATCCCCATCCCTGCTCCATCCCCATCCCTGCTCCATCCCCATCCCTGCTCCATCCCCATCCCTGCTCCATCCCCATCCCTGCTCCATCCCCATCCCTGCTCCATCCCCATCCCTGCTCCATCCCCAACCCTGCTCCATCCCCATCCCTGTGCTAACCCCATCCCTGCTCCATCCCCATTCCTGCTCTATCCCTATCCCTGTGCTCTCCCCATTGCCTGTGTTATCCCCATTCCCTTTACATGACTCTGCTGAACCAGGGCTGACCAACAGCAGCAAGTGGGAGGCAGTGGTCCAAAAGGCAAAGGGAGAAGGAAAGTAAGGTCTTGATTCTCTCTCATCCTAATTCCCAGCCTCAGAGATAGTTCATGGCTGAATTGCTCACATCCAGCCTTTCGTCCTGCACAGCTCTGGCAACATCTTTGTCTCTCTTTATCATGTTGGGCCAAGGAGTGTGTATTCATCTCTTATTGCACAAATAACAAATTTAGTAACTTAAAAATAACAAAGAAATGTATTATCTTGAAGCTCTGGAGGTCAAAAGTCTGAAATGTCTCTGCTGGGGTTGGGGGGGGGCTTGCCTGTTTTGTTTTGCTGGAGTCTTCGGAGGAGAGCCCCTTCTCTTGTTCTTTGTTTGTTTGTTTGTTTTTCGTCTTCTAGCCTCTACCTACATTCTCAGCACAGGGGTCCCTTTGAAGCTCATCAATGCAGTCTCTGACCTCTATTTCTGTCCTTACATATTCTCTCTGACTCTCCCTCTTATAAAGAGCCCTTTGCTAACACTGCACCCACTCAGACAATATGGCTTTATACCCTGATTTCAAGACCCCTTAGCTTTAGTATATATAATTATATGTATGATATATGTATATAGTAGGGGCCTTGGATATGGACGTTGGATATGGAAAGCATTACTCTGTCTCCTGCAGTATAAGAAACATCCATTGGGAAACAGGCTCTGGGAGTGGCGGAAGCATGGGGACACCTACCTGACTGATCCAGGCTGTGGACTCACGTCTCCACAGACAGCAGGGATGGACAGGCAAAGATTCTGCTCTCATAGCAACCTTATTGCAATTTTGGTTAATCCTCCCCATCACTGACCTCTGCCTCATACCCTTTGCTCTTCGCCACAGGAACCTGTCCCAGACCTTCTTCCCAACCCCTTCTTGAGAATATGAACCACAGAGTGAGCTAATCCAGCATGATGACTAAAAGTTCTGTGTAAAACTATTTCAGCTCATGTTGGAAGATGGATGGCCCAGAGACAGATTTCAACCTTAAAGTTGTCCTGATCAGCTTCAAGCAGTGTCTCAATGAGGAGGAAGAGGTACTATTGGACCACTATATCGACAGCTGGAAGGGGCTAGTCAGGTTTCTGAATAGCCTGCGTGCTGGCTTCTCATTCATTTCCAAGGATATGGTCTCAACGCTGCAGATAATGGAGCACCTGAGGAACAGCCCACAGTATGAACACTACACTAGCTTGCAGTCCATGGTAGTCTATGAGGTGGGCAACAAGCTGGTGGACGTAGATCGCCGCTCCCATTCCCGATACCCTAACTCAGGATGCTGGACTGTGCTGCGCCTACATCTAGCTCTGCGCTGACTACAGATGTTCCTGGAGGGCCTGCGCACCAGCCCTGAGGATGCTCGTACCTCCACACTCTGCAGTGATGCCTATAATGCCACACTGGCTGCCTATCACTCCTGGATCATACGTCAAGCTGTCACTGTAGCCTTCTGTGCCCTGCCCGCATGCAAGGTCTTTCTCAAGGCCATGAATGTGGGGTCCTCTGAGTAGGCAATGGAGATGCTGGAAGAGGCACTACCGTTCACTGAGCATGTGTATGATGTCTCCCAGAAGCTCTATGCTGAGCACTCTCTGTTAGACCTGCCCTAGTGGCAGTGCCCATACCATCTGGGCTTCCCCTGCTCAGAACTGAGCTTGGGTAACCTGGGACTACTCCCACAGCAATGCTTTCTGGATGCTACTGTCACTCCTGAAAGCTTGTTAAGAGCCACAGGCTGGTGGGCAGCTGAACCAAGTTGAGGTGGATACTAGTCATGCTCTTGGTCCAGGATGAGACAACTGAACTCCAGCTTTGTCCTCTACTTTAGTTATGTGTGTGTTCAGTCAGGCCTTATTGAGATGCAGATGGCAAATGGAGAAGATGGGGAAGGAGGGTCGTGTTCTACCTCCCAGGTGTGGAATATGAAATGGTGTGAGGAAACAGGACCCTGGAGCTGAGGTTCTGTGTCCCCCAAAGTCAACATGCCCAGCCAATGTGTATCCTTCCCTTGCCCATCTTGAGCCCGAGACGTGGATTCACTGGTGCCAGGCAAACAACCCCTGGGCCTGTAAGCCTGGGGGCTCTTCATATTACAAAAGCTGTCCTTGGGTAAGATGAGGTTCTTTTGGCCATGGCATGAGTACTGAAGATGTTTCCCTGCCCTTCACCTGCCTCCTTGTCAGCCTCCAATATCAAACAGGCCCTTGTGTCCCTGGGAATGGAAACTGTCTGAAATTGCTGGCGAGACCTCCCTAGGCAAGCCTGCTCTGGTCAGTGCAGCCTGCCTTGCGGCTTCTGTGATACGGTAGCATCACTGTTCAGATGGTGGCCTCCCTCCTGCAGTGGTGCTCTTGCAGCACAGGCACCCCTAGACTCTAAGATGTCAATAGTAATTGACCAACCCATGCCTCTCTCTAGTCAGCCTTGTTTGCTGCTCCTGTCACCATGATACTCAGGTGACTTGGATAGGATATGACTTTGTGGAAGGAGGTTGGGCCCCCTTGTCTGGCTGACAGATGACCATACCCAGCATGGTTGACACCCAGTGCATAAGACCCTAACCTCTCCCACTGGGTCTTAATGTTAAACCCTAGGACAGTGTCCCCAGTATAGGTGATGTGTATAAATGCAAACTTTGGGACTATGATATATATATATATATTATTTCAACATAAATAAATTACAGCTACGTGGAAAAAAAAGAAAGAAACATCTATTGTTTTCTTGTTCCTGGGTTCATCATGATTTCTTATTAATTTGCTTAACCCTAACCAAAGCTCTTCAAAGTCCCTTCAGTTATATCCTTTTTCTTGAAGGTAATTAGTGTGATATGTAGTTGGCCTTCTGTATCTATGAGTTTCACATTATTGCCTTCAACTAATCATGAATGAAAAATGTTCAAGAAAAGGAAGTCTAGAAAGTTCCCAAAAGAAAAACTTGACTTTGCCACATTAAGTACTATGAAGAAATGTATGCGAAGTTATGTAAGTGCCATATGAGCATTGTAATATAAGTGATACTACACTCATCTAGAGGTTATTTAAAGGCTTTAGGAAGGTATATATGGAGTGTATATTGTATTATTCCATCCTGTATAAGGGTCCTGAGAGTGTCTACATAGTAAACAATGACTGTACTTGCTAAATTAGAAACAAATTACATCTGATTTATGAACTTTAACTTGTGCATTGAAATACACACATATTAATATGTGCCTTTGTGGTAATAACAATTTCAAAAGATTATAGTATGATAAATAATAAGTATCTTACCCTGGAGGCTGGGTCAGCCCAAGCAAACTTAATACCCTGCTTTACTTTGCCCTTCACACTTTGATCATTTTGTTTCTCTGAGCATTTCTGCCCCTTCTATTCTCAGACCCAAGCTGGTTTGCTCACTGAAGTCCCCGTGAAAAATCTCTCATTGCTTTTGATTGATTTGTTTAGTAGTTTGCTTATTATGTATGCAGTGTTCTGTCTACACGTATGCCTGCACACCAGCAGAGGGCACCAGATCTCAGTACAGATGGTTGTGAGCCACCACGTGGTTGCTGAGAATTGAACTCAGGACATCTGGAAGAGCAATCTATATGCTTAACCTCTGAGCCACCTCTCCAGCCTAAAACCTCTCATGTGTATCTAGCCTCCCAAATAGTCTATCCAACATTCCCATTGCTCTTTACAAACAATGTGTTCTTACTACATTCCCTTCAGCTAACAACTAAAATAGTATGATATGACAAGTTAATGCTGATTTATGTCAATGGGAACTCAAACAATGCTTTAGGTTGATGTTCTGAAGATGTATTTCCTTAACCATAAAGGTATATATGCTTGTAATTGAAAGTTATCAGAAACAGGGTGCACTTCATTCACACTGTGACCAAAAAAAAAAAAAAAAAACAAAAAAAAAAAAAAACTGACAAAAGAAAGGGGTTTATTGGCTCGCAGTTTGAGGGTTCTGACCATCCTGACAGGGAGAGATGGCGGTGGGAGGTGGTGACAGGTGGTTGCAGTGGGAATGTCAGATGACTGGTCACACTGTCTGCAGCCAGGAAGCAGAGAGATAAAAGCTGGTGTCTGGCTCACTTTCCCTTTAGTTATTTATTTATTTAGTCTTGGGCCCAAGTTCCTGGGACTATGCCACACACCTCCAGGATGTGTCATTCCACCTCAGTTAGACCTCTCTGGAAACACCCTCATATATCCACTCAGAGGTTCATCTTCTACAGGATTCTGAATTTCACCAGCTAGATCATTGTGGTTAATCATCATACCAGAGAAAAGCAAAGAGGAACAAGAAGAGGCAGATACTTCTTAGTTGTACAAGAAAGAAATTTGCCTGTCCATAGTTCTGTGTCTCTTCATGCTTAGTAATGAACCTTGATAGTAATGTCACTGCTAGGTCTCCAGCAAGCAGCCTTATAGGATAGCTTTTAAATGACTATGAATTCCATTTTATTTGGAAAGAAAAATACTATCAGAAGTGTTGGACCTTTGGAACAAACTTTTGAGAAATATTGAAATCAGGGAGATTATTATTGTTTCTGAAAATAATCAAGTCATATCGAAGTATCTCCTTTTATTTGTTCCCCAATTGTTTCTCAATCTATGTGCAGTTCAGCTTCGCTTATGAAAAATCAGCTTGTTAATGTTTCCTCTGTCCTATTCTTTGAAACTCCTGTTGTAAATCATAGGAAGCCTTCCCTTCTTATTGTTATTACTTTCCTTTATCATTCCTTACATTCATGAATGTGTCCTTTATTTAATCTTCTACCATAGATTTTGTTTGAATTTGCAGATGTTTCCTTCCCATTACTTGAGTCATCTGCTCGTTTTGAAAATGCAGACCTGAGTTTCTCTCTTTCCTTTTGTGATTATAAGGATTCAGGCATTACGCGGGCCTGCACCTGTCACCTGGCAGAATGCACTCAGGCAGTACCCTGGTCGGCCCAGGGTTCCATGGAGGTGCAAAGGACCCCTTTAAGAGAAAGATCCCGCCCACTTAATGGTATTTCTGCCTGCTCATGTCTTTCCCACTCCTCACTTTCCACTCTCCCCTCTCTTTCCTGCTGTTCTCCTGGGGCAAACCGGACTTTCCCTGTCTCCCTCCTCTCTGCTGTATCTCTCTTCGTCTCTGTGTCTCTTTACCTCTTTTCTCTTCCTTTCCCCCTTCCATCTCTGTTCTGGGTTAGCCAACACCTACCCCGCCCTTCGCTCCTTTTCCCAATAAACTCACGGTGAGTTTGTTGAGTTTTGTGGTTCATGTTTCATCGCCTGCAGCAGCTGCAACAAAACAACAGCGATGCTTTCCTGTATCTCAAAAATTCTCCTAATTATTTTAGATTTCCCTCTCCTACATATATGATTCTTTTCCTGAGGTCTTCTTTGGGGCCTTTCATACGCTTAAAGAACATTTTGAATGTGGGAGGGAGGGTCTTGCTTTTCTAGTATCGGAAGATTTAATGCAGTCCCTTGGCTCCAACACTGAGGTAGGCTGCACAACATGGCGGCAAGAACTTATGGCAGTGGACACTACTCACCCTACCTTAGCCAGAAGCAAACAAAGACAAAGTGTGTCCAGAGACAAAGTGTGCCCTTCAAGAGAACCTCCCAGGTGACCCACCTCCTCCCAGGGCACAACCCCCCACATCTCAACCCAACAGTGCTCTTAAATTATACTTCTGCCAGTGGATAGAACCAACAATTAAGTCAGATCTCTCATGATCCAGTCAACTTCTCGAAGCCCTATTGGCTGACAGCCAAGGCATTAACACAGGGTCTTTGGGAAGGCATGTCAGATCCAACCAGACATTCTGACTTTGACTCGGTGACAGCTGATCTTAGCTGTCAATTCGACAGGACTGAAAGAAACCAAGAAGTAAGCTGTTAGGTACACCTATAAGGGATTTTCTTGACTAGGTTATTTGAAGTGGGAAGATTCATCCAGAATGTGGGTGGCAGCTTCTGAGTGGGAAGCTTCACGTTTTCCTCATTCCCTTCACCTTTCTCTGTAGGCTCATTAATCACATTCCCAGGTTTCCAAATATACTGAAGGCCAGTGGCTCTACAGGAACCCTTCAGGACTTCAGAGCTACATTCAGCTTTCTGAGACATCCAGCTATGTAGACCAAACAGCTGTAGGATTCTCAGGTTCTCCAGTGTAAATACAGACATTGTTGGGTTACCCAAATTGTACTATGTACATTAACTTGGCAAGTCCCCATTTAATATGTATTCATTCTATCAGTTCTGCTTTTCTAGGGAACCCCAATACATCTCTCTGGGTTCATGTTTATCCCACAGTGCAAATTTTACTTAGTACCTCTCTAGGAATCTCCAATGAGTCAATAGTTCTAGCATTTCTTCCAAGTTCAAAGTCCCTCTGAGACTCAGGCAAAGCTCTTGGCTATGAGCCTCTATAAATGAAAAAGGAAACACACACTTCTGGCACACAGTAGTGACATACATGCCCATTCTGGGAGGGAGGATGAGGACATAAGCAAAAGGAAAGGACCACAACAAGACCAAACCCAGAAGGGCAAACATAAACACATGCACATGCACGTCATGCCTGGCATCTAGGGTACATCTTGGTGTGATACAAGTTTCAAAGGTCTGGGACAATTCTGAGTCCACCACCTTTCTGACTTCAGCCCACATGGCCTCCCTCCCGAGTCTTGCTGTACTCACCACCCTTGGCTTTACTTGACCCATTTTTCATTCCTGGCATCTCTGACTTCCACATCTGCTCTGTATCTTTGGCTTCACCCTGGTAGCTTCATGCATTGCCCCCTTGATGTTCTTACAAGGAATGAGGTTCTGCTACATATAGCCTAACACCCCAAACTTTCCTTTGAGTTCTTTGTTTCTATGACTCTGTAACTTCTTACGTTCAATATGCTTGCTCAGCCAGCCCCATGATGATGATGCAAAGATCTGCTGTCATCTCATGCATCACGGGGCCCTGGTTCTATAGCTATATAGTAGCTGAGCCAGATGAAACAAACCCCTGGAAATAACTTGTTATCTGGACCTATAGAACATAGGTCTCTCCCAGCCCCCACTGTACTCTCTTCTCAAGGGAGAAAAACTTTCACATGAGTTTTACAAATTTACCTTCTAGATGGGTAGGGTCTTGGGAATTCCTGAAGTTTCTCTCCTGTTGCCCAGTGAATTGTAATTCACTTCTTTTTAATTGAGTGTATCTCCTTAATAATTGCACTATCATTGTCTACAATTTTCCACATGCTTCTTTTCCTACCAGTCTTCACAGTGGTTTCAAATGTTTGTGCTCTCCTTTTTGTTCCCAGTTTTCACTGTGGACATGGTGAAAGGAAGCCAGCAACACCCAGCACTCCATCTTGGGCTGCTTTGGAATTTTCAAGTAGCTAGTCCATCCTCTTGAAACTTATTCTACCACAGTCTCTCAGAGGGCAGACATAATATAGATAAAATCTTTGTCACAAACTGACATGAATATTCATGAATCCAATACATAATAGCATCCTCATTCCCATCTGAAACCTCATGATAACAATTTCCAAAATTTTCCAAGCTCTTTCAAAACCCAGTTCTGAAGACTCTGAACTACACATGGTCCAGTTTAGTCACAGTCATGACTCCACTTCTTAGAAACAACTTCCCGAGTAAAACAACTTAAAAGGAATGTTTGCAATGATCCATACCTTCAGAACCATGCTGGTAGGAGTGTGTGACGTGGGAAGCTGTTCACCTCATGAACAAGGTAAGGAAAGTGCTTCCTCAACAAGAGAGTAACGTAAGGTAAGCCAACGAGTTTCTGTCAGTGCTTGGAAATTCTGGCAGATTCCTTATATCTCTCAAGATACCTTGGGGCCAACTCTCCAAAATATGGAATTGCTTCCCCTTTCAGACATCAAACAGTCTATTTTTTACCGTGTGTGTGTGTGTATGTGTGTGTGTACATAGGCACACACATGCCATAGAGGGCAGCTTTGCAGGAATGAGTTCTCTACTTCCACTACATGGGTTCTGGACATTAACCAAGTTGTGAGGCTCAGTGGCAAGTGCCTTACCTGCTGAGCCACCTTCCTGGTCCTACATAGTGTATTAATGGAAAGGACACTATTACGTCTAGAAATTAGTCTGTGTTCCTCTGCTTCTACATTATCTCAGCAAATGCTGAAGCTGAGGGTAAGCTTCCCATACCTCACGTTTTCAGCGATAGTTAAGACAGAAGTGAGAAGATATGAAAAGAAATTACCTGTGCTGACACTTTCCCAGAACCCTGATATCCCTCTCCCTTCTTAAATCCCCTTGCCCTTTCCTCTTTGTAGGCAAAAGTAATTTCCTTGAGGCTCTGCTTCTGTGAGCTTCCCCCCACCGAACTCATCTTCCAGGTTCATCTATTGATTGTGTGCAGCTGGCTGTGTTGCTTTCCTAATATTTGAAGTCTGACCTCTTTGCTTGTTCATTGTTTGATGTGTCTCATCTCCTTTCACTGCATACCTTGCATTTAAAATTCTAGTTTGAGAACATGAGGAATAATTTATAGTGTTTTCATACTCTATGCTATGTCTAACCTCCTTGTCTTTGTTTCTCTGGCCTTTGTTTATTCAACAAGCACTTACTGAGTACCAACTACAAGTTCTGGCTCTGTTAACCTAAAGCCAGTTCAAAAGAAAATTTCAAGAGTGAGGAACATAGAGGATATATAATTTGAAAATAGAACCAGAACAGGAGAAAATACAAATAGAACATGATGGATGTATAGAATGTAACCAAATGATCTAATGTATGTATAATTGGAGCCCCAGAAGGAACGGGGCTACATAAGAGTGATCTCAAGTCACCATAAGAAATTTCCAAACCAACTGAAAATTTCAACTCATAGATTGAAAGGTCAGAAAATTTCAAACAGATCCCACGCTTACACTCACCACAATTTAGTTGCCAAAGTACAAAACTGAAGACCTTAAAACCACCGAGTAACTGTGTGTGTGTGTGTGTGTGTGTGTGTGTGTGTGTGTGTGTGTGTGTTTCTTTATTGCTAGAAATTCCAGGCAGGTCTCTCTCCTAATTTCTTTGCTTCTCTTAAGTGACAAGGTCGCTTTAGTACTGAGGACACATACAATTCAATATTTAAAAGAAGAAATCACATTTAACAGAGCTTTGTATAATGACACACTCCCATGGGCTTAGGACTCAGGAAGCTTAGGTAAAACCATGAGTTCAAGGTTGATTTACACTACATAATATTTTCTCCCTGTCTTAAAAATAAACAAGCAAATAAAACACAAATATAGACTTTATTTAAATGTTTTTCCTTCCTTGTCCAGAGCTACCAGTCTAGAAATGTTATGTTATGAAGGAGAGTGGTGAGAGGAAGTAGTAGAGGGGATGAGTTAAGTAAGGAGTGATGGAGGACAGGGGGTCTCATTTTACTGCTAAAGTTAAGATCTGGGTGGATGCTCTCTGGGTTTGGTAAAAATGTGCAGTGCTGATGCTTTCATGGGGATATTTTGATGGCTTCTCAATGGCTTCCCTCTAGAAATTCTGATGAAGATGCTTCCCCCAGCTGAGCATGAAAGTACTCCCCACCGATTAGTTTCTGCAACTTATGGTATATTCCATTCTCTTTCTTCTGGCCAGCCAGCCTCATGAGGGGCCTTCTTGGACCAGGCCCTTTTGAAGTTTGTCCTCAGACTGTCTCCTCTCTGGTCACCCACTTCTTGTCCCCAGGATACACTTGGTCCTGTTGACAGTGAAAACAAACTATGTTTTCACAGTGTGCCACTTTGTCTCAGCCCTGCCACTGGATAGACAGCCGCTGCCACAGCTTCTAACGGTTAGACTTTTTAGAAAAAGGACAGTCACCATGGCAAACCTCACTCTCCTGAACTGCTTCTCTGAAAATACCCCTCAAACTGCTTCCCAATTATGTCAGGTTTGCTTTGCTTACCTGGATCCTTTTTTTTTTTTTTTTTTTTTTTTTTTTTTGGCTAATGGCATTATTTGACATTCTCTGTCTCCTTCTGTCTCTGTCACTCTATCTCTATCTCTGTCTCTGCAGCACACTGTCACACAGAAGCAAACAACCACTTACCATATATTATAATTAGTAAAATGTCTTGGGAGCACATAAGAGAAGTTTTTAACCTTGGCCATAAAAACTTGTTGGAGGAAGCCATATTTAAACAAGGCTTGTGGGATGAGTAATAGTTACTTAAGAAAAGTGGGAAAATAGAGGGACCAAGAAACAAAACAGGATGTATTCAAGGAACTGAAAGTTTGGTGTTTCTATAGCAGAGTGTGAGGATAGAGGGAGAGACTAGGACACTGGGAAAATGAGCCTTTGTCTCTCCAGATACAAAGCTGAATTTTCTTCTAAGACAATGGAGAGTCAGCAAATGTCTCCTCTTCATGTTTCTTTGTGTGGTTTGGAAGGCATTCTGGCTGCAGCATGGAGGACAGGCATGGGAAGGAAGATCATAGTTGATAGGAAGAGCAAGCCTGAAGCAGAAGTCAGTTGTATGGCCAAGTCCAGGCAAGGACCAGAGAGGAGGCAGAAGTGATGGAGGAGGATGCAGAGCCTCAGAGCCATTTAGGAAAAGTATCCACTGGGTTTGGGGGTGGGAAATGAGGAAGACAAAAGAAACAAAATGCCACCCAAGTCACTGACTTTCACTGTGACAAATGGCCAGGAAGAGGGGCAGGCTGGTGAGGTCCTCACCACGGCTGAAGGAGCCTTGACATCTTTCCCACTTCCATTACCAAGGTGAGTACTGTTCAGCCTTCAGATCCCAGCCAGCTCACAACTCCTCCCCACTCTCCACACACCCAGATTGAACTAAACAGCTCTTTCACTTTGTTCCTCCCTCACCTTCTTCATTTATGTTGTCTTCCCAATAGCCAAGAGCTTGAAGATGCAGAGTCTGTGTTATTTATTATGTCTGTGCCCCACCAAGTAGCCAAATGCCTGACACATGGCAGACTGGGGCTTGTTGGGTAAAGTGAGTCCTCCTGGCTTTTAAAAAACAGACGCAGGGACACAGATAGGAATGTCTGCGATGAGGTACCTTGAGCGAGCATGTCTCAGAAGTCTCAGGTGTGGCCATTATCATCACATCACCACCCCAGCAACATGCACAGATCACTGCCCCACAGCAGACAAGACTCTATTCACCTGGGAAAGATGGGGAATTCAGTTATCCAGAAGGAACTTTGCTCAAGACAGAGCGCATCAAATGTCTCATTGATGCTGTCAGGTTATAGACCTTCAGTTCTTTCCACAGTTACAACTCTCAACCATCAAACAAGATACAGGTTTTGGAAGAGGAAGGGGCTGGTTTAACTGTGAATATATTCATGCCCTGTGGCAGAGTTGCATTGCTAGAAGTCAGCCCTAAAACAAAGTAGTTGAAAATGGGGAGTCTGGGGCCTCACATCCTGTGAAAAAATCCAAGCTGTACCATTTACAGGTGAGCTGACCTCTACCCCCGGGTCTGAGTTTCACCATTTGAAAAGCTAAGGAAAATACACTCTAGGTGGCTGCAGGGTCACACCACCAGCATATCAGTGGTGAGAGTTCTGATTTAATATTCACGAGTTGGTCTGAGGTCAATATGAGTCTAGATGTCCAAATTGAATCTCTTTCTGCTTCCTATTATGCCCTGGAATTCCTGAACTCAAGGAATCCTCCTGTCTCTGCCTCCTGAGTGATGGGACCAGAGGCATATGCAGCCATGACCAGCTTCCGGTCACCATGTGCAGCTTCAGGCAGATCTCTGCTGCTACCATCAGCACCGGAAGTGAGGAAAACACCAGGAAAGACTGTAACAGAATCGGTGCACTTTACAAACCGGTCTCAGCGGAGCTGCAAACCCTTCACTGGGAAGAGGAGTCCAAGTTCAAAAGTTTCATGCCAGCCTGGCCTACACAGTGAGACCCCCCCCTTCTCAAAAACATATTTAAAAATACATGTGAAAGTCAGTGTGCTTTCTTCGGTGATGGTAATTCAAATCTTAGTAGAACAATCACTTATTCAAGTTCTTGTTTCCAAAAATAAACTCAGTGTACACAAAAAGAGAGAAGAGTTAGACTGTGAAATACTCTCTTCTCTGGCCATAGCCTGCCAACAACAGTTGGAAATGGCCAAAGTGGCAGAGCAATGAGGAAATGTGGAGCACGGGGTGGATTCTGAGGTCACGAGCCAGCACAGACTGTCACTGCCATGTTCAGATCCCGTCCATGGGGCCGACGATGACAGGCCTCACTCAAGCAGACTTTCTGTGGGACTATTTCTATCACCACTTACAGAAATTTTATTAAATCATTATATATTATAAATTATCAAATTATTAAAGGCAAGTCTAAGCTTTTATTTGGAAAATCAGCTTTTTCAATTAGAAAACTTAAGTTCCTTTTAGGAGAGGAGGGGGAGAGGGGAGGTAAAGGGGAGGAGAGGGGAAGGAGGAAAGGTAGGGCAGAGGTAAGAGGGTAAGAGCTATGGCTTGACAGTGGAAGTCAAGAGGTCAGAAGACGATTTGAGTTTTGGTTTTCTTCTTCTGTCATGTGGGTTTCAGAGATCAAAATGGGTCATCAGGTTGGTGGCAAGTGCCCTTATCCTTGAAACCATCTTGTTGGCTCTTCAGTTTTAACGTTTTTTGTTTTTTGTTTTTCTGAAGTGACTGAGAAATCTGTTCGGCTGTGTTACTCGATCCAAACATTTTCATTATCACTAGCACACATAGGGAAACTGTGGGGCTGGTGGGCAGAGAGCAGAGTAGCCTCACCGCCTGACATTTCCATTCACACTTGGCATTTATTCTCTCTGGTCACCGTTTTGATGGAAATTGTGTGACTCATCTAAGAAGGTGTTTTATGAATATAGAATTCTTTCATATTTTGAAGGTAAAATCAGCATTGCTAAAGTCCATATATTGAACTATTCCAGCCATTTTGGACCACAGGAAGTTGCTTGATAAAAAAAAAAAAAACCTGCCATAGAAGGTAATATCCCTTGTTAGAATGACGAAACTCACCACAGAGGCTAGGGAGATAGCATTATAAAGTAAATTAACCTGCAGATGGTTTGTATAATCTAAGATGTTGTGTTCATGGTATGTACTCACTCATATATAGATATTAGACATAGAGCAAAGGATCATGAGCCTACAATCCACACCTCCAGAAAAGCTAGGAAACAAGGAGGGCCCTAAGAGAGACATGCATGGTCTCCCAGAGGAGAGGAAAGGGACAAGATCTCCTGAGCAAATTGGGAGCACAGTGGGAGGAGAGAAGGAGAAAGAGAAGGGGAGAAGAGAAGGGGAGAGGCAGGCATGAGGGAGCAGGAAGATTGAGTCTGGAGAAGAATAGAAGAGAGCAAGAAAAGAGATACCATAATAAAGGGAGCCATTATAGGTTTAAAGAGAAATCTGGCACTAGGGAAATGCTCAGAGATCCACAAGGATGACCCCAACTAAGAATCTAAGCAATAGTAGAGAGGCAACCTTAAATGCCCTTCCCATATGATGAGATTGGTGACTACCTTATATGCCATCCTAGAGCCTTCATGTAGCTGATGGAAGCAGAAGCAGACACCCATAGCTAATACTGAGCCAAACTCCTGGAATCCAGTTTCAGAGAGGAAGGAATGATGAGCAAAGGGGCCAAGACCCGGCTGGAGAAACCCACAGAAACAGCTGATCTGAACAAGGGGGAGCTCCTGGACCCCAGACTGACAACTCAGAAGCCAGCATAGGATAGAACCAGGTCTCCTGAACGTGGGTCTCAGTTAGGAGGCTTGGATAGTCTATGGGGCCTCTGGTAGCAGAACAGCATTTATCCCTAGTTTACAAATAGACATTGGGAGCCCATTCCCTATGGAGGAATACACCCACAGCCTATACACACCAGAGAGGGCCTAGGCCCAAATGATGTGATAGACTTTGATGATCCCCCATGGAAGGCCTCATAGTTTCTATGGAGCAGAAGAGGGATAGGATGGGGGGATAGGGGCAGATAGGATAGGTGGGGGGGAACATGGGAGGGTGGGAGGGAGAGAGAACTGGGATTGATATATAAAATAAGATTGTTTCTAATTTAAATTTAAAAAATTAAAAGGTGTGTGTGTTCTATGGTTGTGTTCACATGTGTGTACAATGTGCATGCTGGTAGAGGTGCATGTGCACATGTGTGCATGAGTGTGGAAGCCTGAGATGAATGCTGGGTGTCTTTTTTTGTGGCAAGGTCTCTCACTGGGCCTGAAGCTCGTCAGCTTGGCTAGGCTGATTGGCCATTGAGCTCCAGAAATCCACCAGTCTGCCTCACCTTCCAGCACAAGGCTATAGAAATCCAAGTACTGTACTGAATTCTTGGGACCTGCCTGGACCCAGGTCCTCATGTTCCACAGCAAGGACTTTACCAAGTGAGCCATCTCCCAGCCCTTGTGAAATGTTTTACAGTGGAAAATGTTCTACAAATGTCCATACTTAGTTTTTTTTTATATGTCCAATGGAACATTCACAACGACAAGATGCAATGAACCTGTCCCATTCAACATGACAGTCAGTAAACACAGCTGATTAGGGACACTGAGATTAAGGAACACGGTACTCTTGCCTTTTAAAACTACAGAACTTAATTTCCTCAGTTTCTCACTAGCCACTAAAACTGTGGCTACCTCAGAGAGTACATTGACCTAAATTCACATTCTTAAATTCCTCATTGATGGGATGGAGAGGTGGCTAGCTGTTAAGAGTTTCTATTGCTCTCTTGCTGGCGACATAAGTTTGGTTCCCAGCATTAACATCAGACAGCTCACAGCCTCCTTTAATTCTAGGTCTAAGAGATCTGACACCTTCTTCTGGACTGCACAGTTACCTATATTCAACCCCATGCACATAGCCTCACTCAGATATACACATATACACAAACTTTTAAATAAAAATAAATCTTTAAAAATGCCAAATGTATTACCATTCGCTAGCATTTTGCGTGTAAAACACTGTATTTAAAATGCACCAAGGCTCAGCATCATGACCCAGGAACTGTGGAAGCAGACAGGAGGGAGTAGAGTTCTTGACAAAGTTGAGAAGAAGTAATCCCATAGGGTTCTTTTAAAAAACACTTCCAGCTTCTTAATCCATTTTCACTGGGTCAGGAACGCTAGGATAACACAAGTTTAAGAACTTTGTGAACTGGCTGAGCACATGAACTCAGAGGTTAGTCAACATCTTAAACAAACAAGCTGTTCCCTACTCTAGTTCACCACAGTCTGGGACAGGAACAAAAGACGCTTAGAAAAGAGCTGAAAGTTTATCTGCCTCTTTAGCATCCATCCCTTTCTCTTCCAATCCATTAGTTTAACCTGTAAAATGTTTAACTGATCTTAATGAGATGCCAGCTGGTCCCCAGGACCACTCAACTTACCCCACAAGTATCAGGAAGGTCACTTTTTGTGGGACATAGCTGAGCCCACATCTTTCAGGGTCCCTTCCCAAATGAGACATGCATGTATCCCTCTATCTTCCTGTTTGTCTGGCTGAGTGTCCTCACCATAGACCTGCAGCCACAGCAATGCTAAGATGAATATAGCTGCAAGAACACTCACATTGGGGTGTTTAATATCCAAGAGGAGGGATGTTTTTGTAACACCAAGAAGAGTTTAAACAAATAAATATGATCAAGTCCCACTATAATTAATGTCTCTACCACAGCCAAACTTCCCAGCTTCACAGTGTCAGTCTGTCTAGACTCACCCAGGACACTGCTTTCTCTCCCATTTAGGAGAACAGGTACAATCTGTCTGCAACAAAATAGGCTCACTTAGGACCTATTGCATGTTGATGCTTACTGGATGACTTTCTCCATCCCTCTTCCATGGGTGAATATTGTTGAGGAACTTCTGGTCCAAGTGTAGATGTTGATTGTGTGTTAAGAATATGTCCACCATGGCTTTCTTTCCCCTGATATTTACATCCTCAAGACTGCTCTCCTATAGAGCCTGCATGTACTGAAATGAACTAAACCTGTCTCTTTGATGCAACTATATATTATATACACACTTCTTTGTTTGTATATAGTTTGTAATAGCCACACCTCCTTGTTCAGCTGCATGCAATAACTCTGCCTCTCCATTTAACTGTACATACAAACATGCTGACCACAGAAGCTCAGAGAACCCATATCACCCAACCCTATTTCTGTAGCTGTCTGTCTGTCTGTCTGTCTTTCATTCATTCTCTTGCTACCCCAAGTGAGGCTCCCCCTCAAGCCATACTGACCTTGACAATTTTGACCTTATCTCCATTCTGAGAAAGTAAGTTTCTGTAGCTCAAGCTTCCCCATCAGTGCTGTTCTGTTACAGCAACACTACCAAGCTGATACACACTTCTGTAGTTCCATCTATTCAGGGGCACAGATTTTTAGCAGAGATAAGAACCCTTTGACCTGGGAGCCTCTTTCACTTCCCTGAACATAGAACCAGAAGAAATACCAGGCTACCTCTCTGGCCCAATCTTGAACTATTTTATTTTCCTCCATGGTACCTTTATCCAAAATAGAATAAGGAAGTTGAAGTTCCTCTCCTTTTATGTTCTCTTCTATCATCCAGGATACATCCATCTTTGGAGCCCAGAATTCAACCTTCCTCAGGAGAGGTCAGAAAAGCCCTGAGGGATTCCCAGACCCCACACCAGTTCTTCCCAGAACATTCCTAGGAAAGTCAAGCTACCTTGGCAAGTTCTTGCCAGATCCTTCTGGGCCAAGAGTTTTGTTAGAATCTATGGTAGTAGAGGAACTGGAGGGGGGTGTGCTCCATGGATAAAGCACTTTCTACACAAGAGTGAGTACCAGAATTTAGATTCTTAGAATGCCCATGAAAAGCTGGCCAGGCATGGTGGCTGTCTGTCATCTCAGGAGGCAGAGACAGAAGTCCTTGGAACTGCCATAACCAGTGATCTCTGGATGCAGTGAGGGACCTTGGCTCAGTAGATGAAGTGGGACACAATCAAGGAAAATTGTCAAATGTCAGCTTTGAGCTTCCAAACTCACATACACATGTACACCCAAGCACAGAGGAACATACATATGCACACAGACATACCACACACATTTAAAATCAGGAATCTATGGGAATAAAATGCCAGTTCCCTGAAACACTTCTGTATATGGCTCAGGTAGTGAAAACTATTGATGAGTTGGACATCATATTGTCTTTAATATTCTAACAGGAGAGTTTCTTATTATAGGGTTCATCCACAAGTAGATGCTTCATTTTGCCTTTCAGGAATGTTATCTGGTGGGCTATTATTTTGAGACCCCCAAAGGCTACTGTCAGTGGCAGAGGACTCTTTTGCCTTATGTTGATGCCCACCCTAGCCTGGATCTAAGTCTCTAAGAAAACTAAACTTGGAACTGAGAGTAGGGTGTCATAACCAAGCACACTGTCCAGAAACAATTTGTTTAGGCCACTCTGTCTTTGATATTTAAAACTTTCATTAAATCCATCAACACAAGAGAGGTGCCTGAACAGCTATGAGAAGATCACCATAGACAGAAGGTGTTGTATAATGGGGCTGGGTATGCACAGGGATGCTATCAAGATGATACTTTATTACAAAGACTTCAGGATGCAAAGCCTGATTGCCTCACTGGCAAAGAAACTCAAAGCCCATCTCTTGCTGCCACATTGAACTGTCCTTACTCACAACAGTAGCCAGTTTCCCATCTGCAAGGTTTAACAGCCCTTCAGATATATCATAGCCAAGGATTCATATTCATCATCTGTCTGTCTACCTACCTACCTATCCATCTATCTGTCTATCTATCCATCTATCCATCTACCTATCATCTATCTATACATCCATCTCTCTCTTTTTCCTCTTACCTCCTTTCTCCTTGATTCTTCCTCTTTTCTTCTCTGTCTTTGAGACAGGGTGTTTTTGTAGCCCAGGCTAACCTCAAACTTACTATGTAGCTGAGGACTACCCTGAACTTCTAATCTTCCTGCCAGCGTCTCCCTAGAACAGGAGCTACATACTGTACAGTACACATGGTTTATGCTGAGGATCAAACACAGGGCTTACTGAATATTAGACAAATACACTATCATCTGGGCTATAAGCCTACCTCTTCCACACTATTTTTTTTAGAGGAAATGCTCATTTATTTTACAAAAAAAGAAACATTTCATGCATTTAAAAACATTTACCTTTAATATGTTGTTTGTGGTTAATCACATTGGGATTTAATTCTCCTGTCATTTTAATAAAAAGTTATACTTGCTATAAATTTAGTGTAATAGAAAAAGCCATATGTAACTGTAAAAATGTATGAACCTTTGGAAGAAGGTAATTTTGCAATTATACTTGCTAAAAATCAGTCTGGGTAATTTACATGCATTTTATAAATAAACCTTTACAAATAAAGTTGTCTTCTATTTTCCTTCCCATACTTCTTTTGATATCCACAGCACTTGGGGTTACTAAAATAGCTAAGTTTCCTGTTCTAAACCCTGAATTATTTGTACATTATGTAGCCTCATCATACTGTAAAACCTACCTAATGACTCAAAGCCCAGAACTGGGGTCAATAGAAGGAGAAAATGGGGTTCCAGAGATGGGGAAAGTAGTAAACACTTCATTTTTATTTTTTCCAGGGGTTTGCTCTGTAGGAGCAAAAATTGTCTTTGGCATCAAAGTTGCTTACAGCTAAAATGTCCTGCTTTCCACTTTAATGGCTGCACCCAATAGTTGGCCTAACTATCACCTCCTGCTGGATGTTAGAATTGCTTCCAACAACTGTCCTCATCTATAGGGCTCAGGTGCACTTTGCTGGCTGTGGCTCTTTTGCTTCTTTCCCTATTTGATTCTTAGGCTATGCCCCTGGGAGAATTACCAGATGAAAAGGTAATATCCTACAGTTCTTGAGTCATGTAAAGCTGTAATTTATACTCTTGTGGCCAACATTACCTCCAAAAGAACATAACAGTCAATAACTCTACAATGCACTCTTTGACTTCCTTCACAGTAGTCCTAGTATCTTCAGCATCTTAAAACTTCAATCTTCTCTCTAAAGAGAGACAAAATTTAAGGAATTGCGATCAGTCTTGAATGGAGAAGCCTGCTTGCTAAGAAACTCTTTGCATAGGATGGAAATGCTTTTAGACTCCTTTCCCCCACCCCAAAATCATGTACATGTATCTCTCCTGGATCTCTGAGAGTCGCTATCCACACTTCAACCCATACATGCATACACATACAGGAACATATCATGCACATGGTTAAGATAACAATCTATGTGAATAAAATGTCAGTTCCATAAAATACTCTGTTAGTGCCACCAGAGTTGAATGTCATGCTGTCAAGAAAAAGAAGACGGCAGATGCAATGCACATGTTAGCCAAAATTAAAACTATCACAATTATTCTGGCAAGCATACACTTACATGTGAATACAAAGGAAATTACTGCATTTTAAAATAAGACCCTCCCAAATGATGTGCATGAATCTATTTATATACATTTGCTCATTTAATAGATTGGCATTAACAGTGTCACGCTCATCTGCTGCTGAGATGGATGTGACTATACCGTGGCGACAAAGGCACGGCCTCCACCCCTGTAGAGTTCATGTGGCTGAGTGTAACTTGTACCATGATGAAGTCAGATGGGGAAGCCTTCCTGCCCAGCTGGGAAAGCCTGTGGACCGCACAGTGCAATCTGACCTTTCCATCATGAGCCCAGCCAGCCCCACTCCCAAGCTTCCCACAGTTTCCCAAGATGAGTCTGTGTGAGCTTATCTTGCCTCTCCAAAGCTTAAGTTGAGAAGAGCTGACACAGCAAGCAATCAGAGGTACAGCGCTGGATTTAAGTGTAACCGTAGAACTGGAAACAGGAGAGGAGATGGCCCTGGTCAACCATTCAGCCCCCACATTAGACGCTTCCATGAAAGTTGTGAGTAAATAGGAATATTTTATACTGCGTTGGCTGCGACCTACCATCGTCCAGGCCAGGCTGGCAGGCTTCCTATACAAATAAAGACTCCTTGCTCTTTGTGTAGGGTACGTTTTATTTGCAGAACAGCTGACCAAATTCTGGGGCTCTGGTGAGAATGAGCTCAGAAATGCGCAGAGCTCACAGCCACCATTTCCACTAAGCACATCTGCGCATGTGCAAATCTGACCAGAGATTAGTGTCGATTTGTCTGTCTCCTCTCCAAATCTTTAGCAATTCAACAATAAACACCAGAAACCAAACTCCACTCAAAACATACACAGACACACTGCAAGTATGCCTAATGTCACCGAAGCCAAGGAAGTGAGGCTGGGGGAGCCGGGTGTTGGTGGGTGTTCCCAGTTTCTATGGTCACAGCCTTAGCCACAGGCTGAAAACACTAGGTATCAGGTTCTCAGCTAGCCCCCTCGGTGGGGAGAGCTGGGAGTTTCTGACCTCCTTTGGGGTTAAGGCTGCTGTTCTCAGTCTGTGCGTAAGCGAGTGGTCACAGTCCTTAATTGCAAAGGGGAAGTGGTCAGAAAGCACACTGTCGTGGCGGCGAGATTGATAACTCGTAAGATCTCTTGGAAGAATGCCAGGAAGTTAACAATGGGGTTGAACCTGAACTAAATATACATACAGGGCACTTGCATGCTTGCTTGTGCTTTCCAACATGCTCTGAAAAGGAAAAGGGAAAGTCGGTAGAAAAGATCTGGAGATGGCATCCATAACAAAGCCGGCATTCCCTTCTTCAGTGAAGAGTACTTCGAAAGAGTAGCCAGCAGCTCACACTAAATCCAACACTCACTCCATGTCCCAAGTTAGCGTACGCTTTATGGATGTAGTCATGACTCTTTTGTGATACGCTTACAAAACAGCCCTCTCTCCCGTTCAGCAGAAAATGAAACTAAAGCCCAGGCTGTTTGTTGATAACTAGAAAATACTATAACCAGGATTCACTCTCCAGCTTCTATGAACTTTACAACCCCACCCTCTGCCATTGAAGTCTAATTTTCACCAAATTCAAAATGAATTCTTCCTATGGGGAAGGACTATAGTTTGAACCATGCCACGGGCTAGGGAAGTTAGTTTCTTTAAGACCAAGTCTCAAGGATCAAGAGTAATTTCCATTGGATGGCCAGAGCTTGGTGAGGCTCCAGGATTTGGACACACATTTCTTTTGTTGTGTCTTCCCATTCCTGAAAAAGAAAGCAACCTAGAAAATCGCAGGGAAAAGTTGACTGACAATTTGCAGCTTCCAATTCACTACTGAACTTCATTTCTGTTTCAAACGACAGTGAGATGTGAGCTGCCACTCTGTTATCTGACTTGAAATGAAAGAATTATTGGCAAAGTGGTTGTAATGTCACTCCTGGAGTCACAAGGACTTGTCTGTAGAAAGAAGCCCGAGAAATGGGAGACAATGAAACCGAGACCACAAAGCCCATTTGGCCATCATATACCCACACTGAGTCTTCCAGGGGAAAATGTGAGGAAGACATATGCCGCCTGTTTGAAAAGGTTCCAATTAAAAGCCCAGCTAAGTAAGGGGAAGGCTTCTAGTCTTTGCAGTTTGGACTCTGAAGAGTTGCACATATAAAACTTAAATGCAGAGTAGTAAATTTTCTGGAATCTCCCTTTAAGCCTTAGTGGTGAGGAGACTGTTAAGTCCAACCATCTTGACTAAATGCCTACCATGTGCCAAAGTCCATGTCAAACACTGTGGAGGGTACAGAAATTAAGACAACAATGGTCCTGACCTCGGGGCTCCCGGGGTGACACAGTCCAAATTGTCTCTACCAGGAGGCAATCTGGAAACCAGAACCCAGAATCTGAGTTAGAAGGGAAATAACTGAAAAGATGGGAGAGATGTCTATGGAGAATGTAGATTTTAAGTTGGATTTTTGAGATTGAATGGGATATTGGTAGGTAAATTAGAAAAAGAAGGACTCATCCAGAAAAAGAGTTCAGGGGTTCAAAAACGGTGGATCCTGAATTGAGATGGATAGGCTCCATGATGGTGAGTTGAGGATGAGTCTCTGTGTGTACACACCTTCCCCGGCATGCATGAGGGTATCAAAGGGGGTAAAACATAACATCTTGAATACTGTGCAAAGGATTATGGGATGATTCTACACATTCAGGAGGTGGATGGTCAGCCAGTTTCTGGGGTCGCTGGTGTCACTTTCTAAGATTCTTAAATTATACCCCAATCATATTATTTAATGTCCTTTCAACTTGGTCTCATCCTGCCTATATTTCTCTCTCTGCCCAGCCATCTCACTTCCTGATTGTCTGTACAGACTTCCATACCTCTATGGTTAGCTAATGGCTAGCTCCACCCTCTGATCTTTAGGCAAGCTTTATTTGTTAGAGTATAAACAAGATATCACCACATTTATAATCAGTCTGCTGAATAATTGCCACATAGTAACACTTCATCAGTGATAACCAGTGTTGTTCAAATTTATAAAGGTACTTGGAATGTTCTCCATCCGTGCCCCTTCATCCTGACAGCTCAAAATCAAACTGATTGATAAGTAGGCAACCCATCAAAATTCTGTTTATGGCAGTAATTGCACTGGCTATTAGATGACCTTCCACAGTTTTGCCACACACATATTCTTTACAGAGCGAAGTTTACCATTAGACAGCAAGAAAAGGGAAGTGGGAAACATTTGTATTTTTCTCCTGCAGAATATAAACCTTAAGACACCTTTAAAAGCAGAATGATGTCACCTGATTGACAAATTTGCACAAATAAAAGTGACTTAGAGCTACAATGTGCTGGCTGACCCACACTGCCTTGACCCCCTCATGCTGGATGGAGTAGCCAGGGCAGCCCTGGAAAATAGGAAAAGAGCTCCGTTCATCTGCCAGTACTGACTCAGAAGCGAGCTGTAAGAATGGGTTTTTGTGGGAGGCACCAAAACGTGGCTATGACTTTAAAAGAGATTCTCATGGAAAGAAAGTTGTCTGTAAGATTAAATAAGTGGGCTCATGGAAGCTGAATAAAGGCAGAAAGGAGGTGAAACACACGGAATTGTGTCGTCCCATCACTCACAAACACAGCTGCCACAAACTTGAAGCATTTAGTTCTTGCAGGATTCTCATGATAATGATAATGATAAAGCAAAATGCTTCCAAAATAACAGTTCATAACATTGAGAATCCCTACTTTATACATTTGAAATGTGGTGTATGTTAGCCTTGCCCATGTGACTGACTCTAACAATAGGCAACAGGGGTATAAATGTTTGGTTTTTTTATTCTGGTTTTTTTTTTCTCACACTCTAACATCTCCAAAGTTGGTAACCTGCCATGGTAAGAAGCATGTCTCACTTTTCTCATGGCATAGAAGAATATCAGACTCTCCAGAGTCTGGAGAAATGGCTCAGCCGTTAGAAGCCCAGGCTCTTCCAGAGGACCCAAATTTGCTTCCCAGCACCTACATGGTGCCTCACAACCACCTGTAAATCCAGCTCCAGGGGACCTAATACCTTCTGGGTACCAGCACATATGTCATGCACAGATAGGCATGCAGGCAAAACATGCATACATATACATCCATACATACAAAAAAAAAAAAAACTACTCTTGCAGCCACAGATTAATTAAGGATACAAATTCTTTGCAGCATGTACCAACTCTGAACTTACTCGGATTTCCTCTGGACTAGACACATGAACGTGTCTCACTTACATTCCCTACAGCTTCCCATATATATATATGGTCATAAGTAGTAACATCTTCATGCTGCAAGGCGGGGGAGGGTGGAGGACACAATGGAACTAGTATTCCAACAGATATCAAATTAGCCATGAATGATTTGTGACCTCAAAAGAGTAGAGTGGCTCTAATAGATCATGAAGATAAGATGATAGAAATGTAAGAGTAGCCACAGAAGTGTGTGAGCACTCCCACCACATGCTTGCATACTGCAAGAGTAGCCATGAAAACGTGTGAGCACTCCAGTGCACATGCTCTCATGGATGGGCTGAATGCAACCTTGGCTCTACTATAATAACATAGCCTGGCAACTAGGCAAGACATGTAAGCTGAAGCAACGGACACAGAAAGTAGCTGTAGCCCGAGTAGCAGGGGTCATGGCTGTGGCTCTGAACTTCAGGGAGAATGAGGACCTAGATGTTTTCTCTTACAAGATGCTGCCCCTTTGCCAAAAGTATTAGTCTTAGTTCAGCTCCACAAACAGGACGACACATTTTCAGTTCTTTATAATCTAAAGAGCTGAGCATCCAGTCAGTGCTGAACAGGTGGCTGTATTTCTTAAGAAAGAAATTATACTGAAGACCTGATCTACTAGGAGAAAGAAAAGCTAAGATGGATAAAAATGGAAAACATGAAGCTTTTCTTTCCCAAACTCCTGGAAAATCTGTTAGGACTAAAACCTCCAGTTCTCCGGGGCCATGAGAGGCCAAAAGAAAAATCATTAATTAATTAATTATTTTATTAATTAATTAAGACAAGATCACACAACATAGCTGAGGCCAGTGTGAAACTTACTATATAGCCCTGGCTAACTTCAATTCAAATTTGTGATTCCCTGTCTCTGACTTCCAAGTGCTAGCATTATATTTGGGTACATCATATTCAATTCCCTGATTATTCCCACAGATTAAGAATTAATAATCCTTGTGAACTCAGTAGCTTCCTTTAAGCAACTAGCCTTTGCTTTACACTTCTCTCCAGAAAAGACCTATCATGTACTATACTCACCTGGATGTTTTTTCCTTACCACAGCTTCTCTCCCATCAACACTGCCCAGCCTTTAATAGGCCTGAGCACACTAAAGCAGGAATATTTCCAAACAGACCAAGAATTGAGTGGCTTCACTCTGTGACTCTAGAAAAGCTCAAGTGTTATGTTTTTTTTTTTATTCTGTAGCTGCACGAAATGGAAATAATAGCAATTGTTTAGGAAGGCACTTTAAAGACAGGCAGCCTGGGAAAGACAGCATAATTGAAGAAGAAATATTTGTAATGAAAACATGAGCTTTGTGATCACTTGTCCTCATTTTACATACACATTTTCTCCTGCCTCCCTGCCATCTACGTGAGAGACTTCCCATCTGTCTCCATGTTGTGTTTACTTGCTCTGCACACAGAAAAAGATCAAAAGATATTTGCTGGGAACATTAAGTACCAAACACTCCGCTGGGCTCTAGGAAGATGGCTGAGCAAAACAGATGCAACAGGTACAGTCCCCACAACCAATCCCAAAGTTTAAACAAGTTACCTTAGCAATGACCCAATCCCCCAGTGAGCTCTTCTGAGTGTTTTCTCAGTGACCGTTCCTTCCTTGAATTTGCAGAACATGCAAGAACAAGGCCCCAGGTGCCTGCACTAGAAATTCTAGTGACAGGGACGGACTCTATGTGGAGAAGAACCCCCTGACATCTCTGCCTAAGGGTTCAGATTTTTTTCTCTTTGCATCCCCCAAGTGTCACTGGGATACAGTAATGAAGGTGAAAAGGTGCCTTCAACCCACAGAGAGCTGTATCATTGTAATGCGAGAAGTGTTCATGCTTTCAGTTTCCCTTGGTGCATTTTCTACAGTCTTTGTATAGAAAACAGTGAGTTTCAAAAGCCTCTAAGGATGGAAATGAAAACAATAGAAGATGGAAATATGAAGAGTTTGTCTAAAGTATGGGCTTAAGTTACATGACTGTTTGGATCTATAGAAATCTACTCTGTGATGCATAGTTATATAGACATGACTTAGATGCTGTAAATTTCACATACTATCTTTTAAAAAAATTGTGATGAGGAAGAAGGGTCAGAAAAAGTGGTCTATTATTTTATATGTCATTACAGACTTGGGATGGAACCACAAACCAGAAACTGTGGAGCCAGACAGGGTCATGATCCACAGGCAATACCACTATCAACAATTATCATTAAATCTACTTTATTCTGCCTACCACACACACACACACACACACACACACACACACACACCACAAAAAAAAAAAAAAAAACCTTCTAAATAAGAGTTTGTCTGGAAAAATCATACCCTACAGTCAGTTAGATTTTCCTTTTTTGTCATGTTGTGAGTCTCTTACATCACCATTTATGCTGGTGAGAGCCCTGAGCAGCTTCTCCAGTTACGATATGACAGGAAGGCTCAAAAATCCCATAGCTTTAAGCAAAAGACTGGGGTTTTCCCTTACCTTGGAGGAGGCCCACCAAGATGGCTTTGGATGCCATCTGGCCAGCAGCTCACATTCTCTAGAAAGACTTCTTGACCCATAGAAATGAGGGTGTTGCCAGCTGAGAGGAGGTCACTGAAAAGAGAGAGTGCTTAGAAGATAAATTACTGACGTTTTAGGGAAACCAGGGCCACACAAGGAGCATCATTGTCTCATGGCAAATTGTGTCAACAGATGGTGAAGAGAGTTGGAAGGTGTGAATGATAGGGAGAAAGTTTGTCAGCATAATCTCCTGTATTTTAGAACCTTCAAGAGAAGATGGGTGGTAGTGACATACTTACTCACTAGTATAAAATCATAGTCTAGATAAGTGGTACAAAGGAGTTCTTGGCAGTGATGATCACAGACTGGGGACATCCTGGGTTGACAGAAAATACTTCTTGAAGGAAGCAACCCTTGAGTAGACAGATGGGTGTCTATAATCTAGCAAGGAAAATACATTGAGGAGGGGATAACTCCGACACAGGATATATATGCCAAGGCCATGTGGCTGCAGAAATCACAGCCTACTTGGATGAACATGGAATGTGAATTGCTTTCTCTGATAGATCTGGGAATAGAGGGTGCAGACAGCCTGGCCATTCAATTCTTCATCTGGCAGAGAAACATGTTGTTCTTGTTCCAAGAAAATAGGAAAGCCTTATGGATTTAGGCACAAGAGAGACTGTTTTTAAAAGATCACTGTGCCTATAGTGTGGAGGGCAGATGTTGACGTGCATAAGAAGAGAAAGAGAGACCAGTTAGAAGGTCACAGGAGATGTTCAGGTTGTTTTGAAGGCAAGTATTAATTGTCAATTTGACAGGGTCTAGAATCACCTGAGACAGGACTCAGAGAATGCCTGATTATCTTGTTTTGATTAAGTGGTATTCGAAGAGCCACCCATGTGGATGGCACCTGTTCCCAGAAATGGGATACTGGATGGTAGAAGAAAGAGGTGAGCTTAGCATACCATTCATCTCCACTGCCAGAAACTATGGATATGACCAGATGCATCGAGCTCTTGCCGCCTTGACCTCCCCACCATGACACACTGTTCCCTTGAACTGTGATGCAGTATTAGCCCTTTCTCCCTTAAGTTGCCTTTGCCAGAGCATGTTATCACAGCAACTGGAAAAGAAACTAAGACAGACAGTTGCAGCTGAAATTGAGGTTCTAGCGAGTGGGGGCGGGTCCCGGAGGTGTCTAGGAGATTTTGTAGCTATGTATCTCTCCATTTATCTAGCCATCCAGGCAATGATTATTGCCTGTATCAGTGTCTTCCAAGGCCTAGTGGAAGATTTCAAACTTAGTCAAATATGGCATGGGCAATTTTTCATCCCAGAGTGCACTTAGTGATACAGAAACTGAGCGATAATGCTACTGGATTCTGTGAGTGGAGTTCAGAAATACAGGTAAACATCCTATGAGGGTGATGGACAGGCCTGTTCCAAACAATCAACCAGCCCAAAACATTAAGAACACCTGGTCTAGAAACCCCAGTGTGGTCTCCCTGTCTCCATGAACAGGCCCTCCGAAGGCTGATAGATGAGTTCTTCTCTCGCTATTGTAACAGATGCAGAATGGAAATTCCTACATGACAGCCAGGAGGACTAGTCAGTGCCTACTAAGTACCTGCCATGCTCCCAGCTCTGGCAAAGCTCTGCTCTGGGTGAGGAATTATTTGCCATCTTATTTTCCTTGGGTTATGATTGAGGTTGGTTGGGGGGTACTAAAGTAGAAGGGGACTGAATGATGATTACTTTGCATAATTATCCCAAGATATTAATTCCGGTAAAACTGGTTACCCTTTCTTGCATGGTATGATTATTAAGTGCCCCCAGAGGTTCATATGTTTGAACATTAAGTCTCCTACTAGCTATGACAGGTTGTGGAACCATTAAGGAGGGAGAGGAAGTAGGTCTTGGAGGGGGGTGGGAAGGTTTATTAATTATAACCCAATATCCCTACTTCCTGGGTGGCTACCAAGATATGAGCAAGTAGCCACACATTCCTCCACCATACCTTTCTTACCATGCCGTATCCTGAAATCATGAAGGAAACAAATCCTCCTCTCAGTTCCTTCCCAGCAGTGTGTCCTGTACTACCCCTTAAAATCAGGTTCAAGACTAGACCCCAAAGTCTTTGCCCTTTCACACTGGTTTCCTCCATCACCCCTCCATCAGCCAACACTCACCTCTAGACTGACATTGGGAAGCTAGGTTTCTAAACCTGCCCTTACCAGGTGTGATTGGTCCTTGACAGTAAGCCTTCCTTAAACCTTTTGTTGGTCATTCTTCTCTGGCAGGCCTCTCCTTACAGCAAGAACTGCCTGGCTCACACAATCCCATTGCAAGGTGTGAAATCACACTCTCTGCTTCTTAAAGCCCATTATCTCATGAGGTGAACCAAAACCAGAACAGGTAAGAACAGAAGGTAAGTGATTGTCAAAACACCAACAATGAAACAGAAATATGATAACCATGTTCTGTCAGTGAATACAAGTTTCTATATTTTCATGTAGAGAAGACGTTAGTCCTATAATAATGGCTTACATTGCAGAAACCAAAACCATTTGGTATTTTATCATATTCCTGATGGAGTTCATTTATTTTCCAAAATTCCCCTCGCTGCTGCATTCTCTTTGCTCTACCATATCTGCAAAAATGTGAATTTTCCTTTGTAAGAACAGTGATGGCTCTGGCATTACTGATGAAAATCTTTCACACAAAAACTAGAGATGAAAACAACTTTTTTTTTTTTTTTTGATTGATTTCCTTGCCCTGATGCAATCTCCTGATTGGCTTGCCTGTTGGATGTTGCAGAGAAAATTTGATTTTGTTTCCTTTTGTACTATTAGGGAACCATGATTCATCTTTCTTTTGCTGTTAGATTGAATATGATAAGCAGATGAATTATTAAACTTAAGGCAGATGCATAGAATCAACAGAGGTTATTTTTTATTTACATATGAGTTCCAGATTCTAACTCATGAAAAAAAAAGGTGTGTGGTAATTGCCAATAACCAAAGCCATTTCTATATGTTGCATACATAGTTTCAAAGAAGGAAAAAATAAGTCCAGCTATGTGCCAACAAGGGCCCGTCTGATCAATAGAATGCTGCCTGCAGAAAGTCATGTCAAGGCCACTAGAAAGTGCCTCTCCACCCTTACCTGGTCACATAGCAGTGTCTGGAAATGTTTACACTACTCCTGCCTTAATGCTGAGAAGCTTCTGCCTAGTGTCCACGAGGCCCTGGGTTTGATCCCCACTACTGCAAATAAAGTAAGTTGTTGAGCCTTTGTTATAATGGAACTGTTAAGGAAGACAGTTAGGATAGCTAGTCATTAAAAGTGTTCACACATAAGCATGTGTATTATTAAAAATAGTTTAAAGAATAGCCTTAAGTGGGGGGGGTGTGACAAGTTTGAAATCCACAGGATAGACAGGCAGGCCAAGAAGTCCAGCCAGAATTAACCCTGTAGGCCTGAGTCCAAAGGCAATCTGGAAGCAGACTTTTCTATCTACTGCAACTTGTTTCTCTCAAGATTTTCAACTGACTGAATGAAGCCCACCTACATCCGCTTTTCCAAATTCTAAATGCTAGTCTCATCTAAATGTCAGTGTCACAACAACATTCTGACTTCTGTGTGTCCATAATATACCCAGGTCAACCTATAAAATCAACCACCACAAATGCTTTGACATATATGCCTTTACCATAGAGACTTGTCAGTTACCTGAGGGTTCAGGGCTTAGCACAGGCTAGTTTTAAAAGACATAAAAGAGGAAAAGAGAAGAAAGGACAACTGGATACTAGTCCTTGCCATCAGTGTTACAAACAGTTTTCCCACCAGCCCGGTCCCACTGCCCCATCGGCCCCAAATAACACACAGAGACGCTGCATTAGATATAAAGCTGTTGGCCTGTTACTAGTGTTTCTTACTGGCTAGCTATGTCTTAAATATTAACCAATTTCTATTAATTTAAGTATTTCCACATGGTCTTATCTTACTGGAGAAAGAGTCCAGACCTTCTTCTCTCAAGTCCCTACATCTTGACTCTTCTCCTACATCTCCCAGAATCCTCCTTGTCTCCTAGGCCTGCCTATCTTGCCTTCCTATTCGCCAAAAGTGTTTTATTCATTAACCAATAAGAGAAATATATTTACAAAATGACATCTCCCATCACATGAGGAAGCATACATCTAACTTATGTAGATTCTTATAGAAAATCCAAAGTCAAGGAGATGGCATTAGACCTGTGGATCACTCTTGAACTAGTGTTTTGTTGAGCATTCATCTCTTTGGGATGCACACAGTACTAGCAAGGAAAGGATGCACTCAGTATGTGACAGACACTCTTTTTTTTTTTTTTTAAATTTAAATTAGAAACAAGATTGTTTTATAAGTCTATCCCAGTTCCCTCTCCCTCCCCTCCTCCATTGCCCCCAAACAACCCCCTATCCCATCCTCTTCCTGCTCCCCAGGGAGGGTGAGGCCTTCCATGGGGGACTTCAAAGTCTGTTATATCATTTGGAGCAGGGCCTAGGCTCTCTCCCATGTGTCTGGGCTGAGGGAGTATCCTTCTATATGGAATGGGCTCCCAAAGTCCATTCGTATACTCGGAATAAATACTGATCCACTACCAGAAGCCCCACAGACTGCCCAGGCCTTCTAACTGACACCCACATTCAGGGGGTCTGGGTCGGTGCTATGCTGGTTTTCCAGCTATCAGTCTGGGGAACCGACACTATTTTTATTTCCCCATATATTAACTCATTTAATCTTCTCAAATAAATAAAAAATGGATTGTATGGTTGCCTCCATTTTATATGAGGAATATGAGGTCTAGCAAGGTTAAGCACCATGCCCAGGGACATGTTGCTAGAAGTGAGTGAAGGTGGAATTTGGACATCTGAAGCCTGCCATTAGATCTCATACTCATAAGCACAATGTCATCTCTGAAACCACTATGGAAGATGTTATCTACTATGTCCTGCGTGTTCCCTGTGTTAGTACATACACATACAATATGTTCCTCTCAGTACCAGGAAAGAGATTGCATCTCCAGGACCTAGTTTATTAAGATGGGTCAGATATACAACCCATTTGGTTTTCTCCTGCTTGGCTTGAAACTTTCCCTTTTAAGGGCCTTGAACATCTCAGTGCTAGGAGGAACTGAGGGAAAATCAACCTGCAGTTGACTATGGCACCTTTGCCAAACAGTATAGCTGTTCCTTGGAGATGTTTCCTGGTTCTGCTTCCCATCATGCTCTTGCTTGTATTGTCTATTCTCCATTTCCTGCCATCATGTCCTATCAGCTTCCCCTCACACACCATTTGACACCAAGACTTTTAGTTCCCTTCTGCCTACAAATCTGTCCACAACGATTCTTGTTCATACCCAGATTTTATGGCCATTTACCTGGTATGTTAGTGCTAGTACCCAGTCCCCAAGTTCTACTCCAAAATATTGCCTTTATCATAGCCCTTCACAAAGCAATGGCAATTCCCATCGTCTGTGACCAAGGACAGAAAATCATGGGTGCAATGAGGTCCACTATCTGATACCATATGATGAGCGCTTCCAGATCCATACATTGACACTATAGGGCCCCCCTTTCTCCATGTACCTTAGTCAAGTGTGACAGGACTTAGTGATATGCGGTCAGTATTCTAGCCTGAGCTGTAATGTACATGGAGCTGTGTTCAGAAGCCCCCTGGGTGAGCTCTCAAGGAGCCAGCAGAGTAGACAGGGAAGCCAGTGATCTACATTCCTTACACACTCAGAGCCAGAAGCATCAAGAAAAATCAGGTCAGAAAATGGCTATGAGACAATCTGGAAAACCCAGAGGGTTCCACTGGGGTATACCTCACAAACCACATGCAGATGATAGACTACAGAACTCCAGCCATGTGGTGATTGCGTGGACTGAAGGATATGATATCGGACACAGGAGTCTCAGAATCTTTCCATGATGCCACTAGAAGTCGGTGCACTCGCTGATTCGTTGAAGATGCAAGCAAGTTAAATAGGTGCACATCACAGGTGCAAAGCTCAAATATGACCAGCTGGGAAAGACATGACTGCAGCAGGAAAGGAGAGCACAGTAGCTGTCTAGAGAGAAGCTCACCCCTTGAACAAAGGAAGTGAGGTGACTTTATCCTGGGAGACTTTTGGAACATGTATGTTCCTGAATGTTGTAATTTAAGAAATGTGGCATTCGAGAGAAGGACACCATGTGACATGGTTCAAGCAGAGGGTTTTTCTTTTTTTTAAGTAGGGAAAGGGATCATAAAAATGGAAAGGGGGAAGGGGAGGCCAGCCTCCAGGGACAGGAGCAGTAGGAGAAATGAAAGAGGCGGGGGCGTGGGGAGAGGAACAGACAGAGAGAGGGAGGGAGGGAGAGAGGAGAGAGAGAGAGAGGGATGGAAGGTGGGGCAGGGCCCTTTTTTAAAGTGAACATAGTGAATGTGCTCAGATGTTGCTTTTAGTGGCTGCAGCTGAGGACAGATCCTGTCAGAACCCCAAGGACAGGCCAGTACATATGCCTGAATGCTACCACTGAGCATGCTCAGTATAGCAGTGTGCTCCTGTTCAGTTTAAGGTCAGTGTAAGAAGGAAAGACTGTAAATTCACCATGATTAACTCAAGACCTTGGGACATGAGTTCAAAAGGTTAAAATTGGATTGAGGGTGATGTGGTTTATTTGGTAGAGTACTTACCCAGTATACATGAAGTCCTGGGTTTGATTCTCATCATGACTTAAAGAGGGGATGGTGTGACACACCTGTAACCCCAATACTCAGAAAGGGAAGGCAAGAGGATCAGAAGTTCAGGTGAAGTTTGAGGTCAGTGAATTCAGGGCTGACCTGGAATAAACAATCTCTCTAAAACCAACAACAAAAGCTTAAATAGCATACAGGGACACTTTATGACACTCAGTATGCATTATCAAGATGGTGAACAGAAACATCTCTGGCCTGCTCAGTGGTCTCCAAAAAAAATTTTTTTTTTTTGTAATCTGAGATAAAGGACAGATCAAAGACTTGCTAAAATAAATAAGAGTTTCTTCCAAAGATGCTTGCCTCACAATAAATACCTTCGACATTCTGCATCTTTTTTCCTTCACAGTCTTTGAGATACTATGTTCAAAATCACATCCTGCCTTGTATATCCCATGGTCTCTGAGTTTGAATACTGAGTTAGTTCACAAGGTTACTGGGTCCACTCATACCAAAGGGACCATATAAAGCTTCTCTTGAATTATCTCCAACCAGAGTGCTGTCAAGAGCACCTGGATTTGAGGACTCTCTGTGCTTGGTTATGGCTGATCATGCATCAACATAATTCAAGGCTCATGTGCTCTCCTTCAGAAGTAACGGCCATTGGGTATATTTCTAGGAGGATATATATATATATATATATATATATATATATATATATATATATATATATTTAGCATTTTTATTCAGGATGGAATATCCTGAGACAAAAGGTACATGTGGATTTTAAAAAGTGATAATAATTATGCAAGTGTATCAAAAATAATCCACCCAGTTTCAAACAACAAAGAAGTCAATTCATGCTAGCTTAAATAAAAATGGAATTAACTGAAATACATAAGGGTGCAGTCCAGTTCCTTTAGGTTCAGTTAGATTCAGGCCCCAGACAGTGTCATTGGGATCTAATATATTTCAAAGGGCTGGGTATTGTAGCTCAGAGGTAGAGAACTTACCTGACATATTAAAACCCCTGGGTTCAATCTCCGTCACTACAAACAGCAACAATAACGACAAAAATCTAGCATCTCTCTATTTCCATTTCTCAGCTTCATCTACTTCAACTTTTATGGGGTACACATGAGTGGCAGTAGATACCTCTCACATGAGTTTCAGATTCATATCCATTTGAGATATTGAGTGCACTTTCCCCTCTACTCAACAATGTGGAATTGTTATTGGCCCTGATTGGCATGATTTGGGTGGGGTACGCATCCCTGAATTAGTCTCAGTAGACTGAGGTAGAATGTGCTGATTGGTTTTGTCTATCCTACAGCTACTTTCTGGAAACTGAGGAGGTGTTAGCTGCCACAGAATCCTTTAGAGTTCTGGTTCTCAACCTTCCTAATGCTGTGACCTTTTAATACAGTTCCTTATGTTGCAGTGACCCTCAACCTTAAATTATTTTGTTGCTACTTCATGACTGTAATTTCGCTACTGTTACGAATTGTAATATTAATATCTGTGTTTTCTAACAATCTTAGGAAACCCCACAGAGTGGACCTGAGATTATATATCGAGCCAATGTAAGCCTATGTGGCTCCAACTGAACCTTCCAACTGAACCTCCCAGCTCCCTTACTGTTTATACAGAAAATAGAGCCTGCATGCCTATGGTTCAGACCAGGAAAGGCAAATTGGACACATTTAACCAAACAGAACTGGCTTTTAATAGTTGTAGAAATTTCTCTAGGGATACTGCCTAGAAGAATAAAGATAGCCAGGTAACAGGTACAGGGAAAAGATACTCCTCCACAGCTGTTGTTTGCTAACAGTTTACAGTTATACAAACAGCTCTCTTTCTCTTTCCTCTCTCTCTTTCTCGTGTGTGTGTGTGTGTGTGTGTGTGTGTGTGTGTGCGCGCGCACGCGCGCGCGTGTGTGCGCACACACGCTGTGTTAGTATCTGACATAACTACTGACTTGGAATGGGTACACCAATGTTAGTGCCAGGTAACATATTGGTGACATGACTAGAACAAAGGTCTTCCTGGGGAGGCCTGGCTTACGCTGGGAGAAAATCTGAGTGATGATTCTACCTACATAAAACAAGGAGCCCTTTACATCCATCACATCACAAGTCACCCATGGAACTTGTGACTTCACTACCAAAGAAGATGTATTTTATATATATATATATATATATATATATATTGAATGTATATTGGAGTGCCTACACTGTTTTCAGGTCTAGAGCTGAAATGCAGAACAAGGGGGAAAATAATTAGGGATGAAGATAATAACACCTAGGTTTAGAGTCATAATAAGAGGATTGTGGTTCACAGTGAGTCTTACACTTTTGAAATTGTCTTTTATTTGTCTTCTAGAAGCAGATTGCACACTAGGTAACCATAAATCCAACCAAGTTCAGAGAAAGAAAACACTCGCAGACATGTCTGAAGAGGAGCCTGCAAGGCTGTTTGTTTCTCCTGTTTAATTTGCAGGAGGGGAAAGAAATGTAAGACTAAGTCAACCACAGTGACTTCTTTTCCAACACACCACTGAAATTGTTTCTTTTCAGTGCAGAGGGAAGACTTTATGCTTTCCTGTGCATCTTATACAAAAAGGCAGCCTTGTGGTCTTCTAAATCTAGTTATGTAGTTGTGTAGATTTTTACTCTTGTTCATTTAATCACCCAAGATATTATTTTTTCATTTTTATTATTATTATTATTTTCTTATTTTACATATCGATCCCAGTTCCCTCTTCCTCCCATCCTCCCATGTCCCCCGACCCCCTCCCATCCTATTCCCCACCTACTCTACAGGGAGGGTGAGGCTTCCAGGAGGGATCATCAAAATCTGTTAAGTCATTTGGAGTAGGGTCTAGGCTCTCCCTCCTGTCTCTAGGTTAAGAGAGTATCCCTCCATGGGGAATGTGCTCCTGAAGCCTTTTCATGCACACCCAAGATACTCTTAAGTGGACATGAATAGAGGAAGAGACCGTCATGTTTACTTGGTTTTTGTTTTGTGGACTGTTTTTATTTATTTGTTTTCTTTTCCTTCTTTTTCATTTCTTAAAGAATTTGGAACCAGAAGTGTTGCCTACGCATGGGAAACTGAGGGAGCAGGACCTGAGCTACACAGATAGAGCCCATCTCAGGCAAATAAATAACCCACGTCATTGTCACTCCACATGCAATGAATCTTCCTTCTGAAGACCCCCGTTAGGTAAAGAGTCCCTGCAGAGGCTCCCACTTTCAGACCTCATGTTCTTTACTTGTTTACATTCCTTCTCCAGAAAACCATTTTAATCTCTTCTACGTCCCCACCCACAATCGCTTAGTCTTAGCTTTTGGTAAGAAAGAGATTTTTATTTTATTTTATTTTTTGATATCTGAATTTGGTTTTGTCGCTATGATGTAATAAAAACACTTTAATCAGCTTGACTGCCCAGAGGGTTACAACCCTTGAATGGGACACAGAGCTGGGAAGGAATCAGCTTGAACGCTCAGATTTCTAAATTGGAGGACAATGCTCGTCCTCAAAAGAGGAAGAGTGAGCACCCATGGGGAAGTGAAAGTGGATGTCTCCTTTGAAGATATTCTTGCAGATAATTCGCTTGCTAAGGGCATAAAGTTGGCTAAAAAGCAAAACTGTGCAATATAGTATGAGGAACAAAACTTGAATGGAGAGATTCCCCCCATCCTAGTCATATGTACATGGAGAACATAAACTGTGGTTTCTACAGAACCTGTTTGAAAAAGCCGAACCTTAAAAACAACTCACCCCTTTCTGCCAAGATTCCTGATGCCATGTTTAGACACACAAAAGTTGTACCATCCACCTTTTCAATTCACTGACACCAGAGAACCAAAGGACAGTCTTTGCCCAGTTAGATTCCAATACTGAAGTCAATGATATCATGGCCTCTTGACTCTTTGAATCTTTGGGATAAAGTGTAATAGCATACATATTCTAGACGCAAGGGACAAGCATCTTCAGGTAGCCAGTTATGCTGGAGGTCTGGGTGCCTTCAACCAATTGTACCAGAGTGAGGAGATCTATTAGAGAATATAAGTCTTGCACACGGGAAGTGGAGGCAGGAGGATCGTGAGTAAGTCCAGGTCATCCTTGACTACATAGTGAGCTCAATGCAAATCTGAGCTAAATCTCTGCCTCAAAAAGACCACGATGAGCAAAGCAATCAGATCAGCACAGCATTCATGAAAGTGCTGGCTTTCGTCCAGGACACTTTTCAGCATATCACCGACAGTAAGAGCAGAATTTGCCTCTGGCTTTGTTGTAGTTTGATCTCAGTTTAATTATGAATTTTTGTCTATTAAATAAAACTCCCTGATTTATCTCATTTGTCTCCCTCAAGATAATGTGGCAGGAAGCACATGGGAGGAAAATGGAGGTGGCTGGGACGTGGTCCCACTGCTCATGGAGCTGTGAGGCATGGACATGTTATAAACACTCATCCCCCACACTAAATGTTTCTCTTGTGCACAATGACAAAATCTATCATGACACAGACTGCTGAAGGTTGATGGATATAGGGCAACTGAAGTATCTGGCAATCCTTGATATGTGATGGGTTCCAGAAAACTGTTCTCCTTCCGGTTACTTTTATAAATCCTAGATGCACCAGCAAGTCAGAGTCACACAGATTCTTTTGATTGGTACCCACTTTCTCTCAAGTGTCCTGTTCCCAAGGTCTGAAATGCCACATACCAATCCAACCTCTTCCATCACTATTGCTACCCATATTTTCCCTGAGTACCTCTTAAGCATCTTTTCCCTGCGGACAATGTGGTTCAGATGTGACAATGTCCACACACCAGATCCAGCACTCAAAATCTCACTTGTAAAGGCAATGGACAAGGAAATGAAAGCACCATATTCTGAGTTTGATCCTGAGAATAGATCTGTCATTTTCTGTGTCTGTGGACAATGGTTGAAAGACTGTCTGTCACCCTTCCTAATGACAGTCGATAAGAAAAAGAAATCAGGAATGCTTCAGCTGAGGGGAAGGTTCCGAGAAATGCAGTCTAGGCTAGAGGGAAACAGGGAAGCAGGGGTGCTTCCCAGGGAAAGGAAGGAATTGCCTCTTTTTTGGTAACTCTAAATCTGTGACTCACAATGCCCATGGTCACAGGCAGTAGCTTGGTTGCCAGAGTGTTTGCCTAGCTCGCACAAATCCTCGACTTCTGTCATTAATACCACCTAAGCCAGGTATGGTTGTGCATGCTTATAATCCACGTACTTAGAAAGTAGGTATAGGAGGATCAGAAGTTAACATCACCCTTGACTACATGGCAAGTTTGAGGCCAGCCTGGGTTACATGAAATAGTATCTATAACTAACTGACTTCATTAATTAATTAATTTTTAAAAGTGCTTGGAGTGGGTGAGAGATATCACTCAGTGATTGATCACTTGCCTAGCATCATGAATGGGGCCCAGAATCCAATCCCTAGTACTGAAAGAAATTACCTTGGATAAAGTAGTGAATCAAGGACACATTGTCCATAGTCTTGCACTAAGATACACCATATATGGTGGAACTGTTTGACCGTCTCCTGGGCCACAGTAGTCTGAAGATTTGATTAGGGCTTTTTGGGTTCTGGAAGCTTGTGGTCTAGCTAGAAGAAAGAATAAAAGACACAGGAATCACAGGGCATGCAAAACTGGCTGATGTGTGCTGCACAGCGATTTATTTAATATTACAGGATGAATGCCTTGCCCACACCTAAGCAGCTACATGTTAAAATATTAGGATCCCAGGTTTCCAACTACAGTCTTGGAGAACAAGTTGGAGTCAATACAGAAAGTACTTTTTCTGTTCAAAAGAGGTATTTTCAGTGAGGAGGAGATGGCTCCATCAATAAGTGTTTGCTGAGCAAGCATCCCCAGAACCCACATCAAAATGCCTGGCCTGTTAGCTCACAACTATAATTCTAGCACTGGGGAGTCAGAAAACAGGGAATTCCTGGGGCTTACGGATCACCTAATCTAGTTCAGTAAAACACTTGCCTAAAAAATAAAGCGGGAAAGTGATTGAGAAACCTGTGGCCTCCTTGCATACACACATGCACACCAATATAAGAAGTTGCCCACTTGGATAGATCCATTAATTCTACATGCATACGTGTGTGTGTGTGTGTGTGTGTGTGTGTGTGTGTGTGTGTGTGTGTGTACATATATACTCAGGACATTTCCAGTTGATTTCTTAAAAGTGAATGCATTGTAATTCATCTTATAATCTAATGTAGAAATTTTTCAAAAATAAAGGTAAAACATTGAGTAGTTGGAAAGAAAGCAAGTGACTAAAGTATTTTTGTGACCCAGGCTTGATTTGGCTATGCACGCCTGTTTGTTGATGTGGTACTCAGCTACCTCCACCTAAGTGCATGTCACAATTCCATGTCAGTGGACATGGACACGAGGCTTCTGAGGCCACAGAGCTATCTTTTTACTGCAAACTAAATGCCAACAAAGACTGCCACTTAAGGCGGATAACAATCATGAGTCTTGACCAAGAATGGTCAGTTTATGGATCAGAGTAAAAGACATTGTACACCACTGAGGTAGAGACAGTAGATTCCAAAAGTAGTCCAATTAAGTAAAACACTGGCAACTTTGTGTCTGTACAGCCAATGGTATGAAAGCTCCCTGGCAGAAGTATCTAAAACCATGCCAGACAAGAATAAGCAGGGGAAGGGGTTCCTAAAACACCGAAAGGACTGAGTGTTAGCATTCAGGCATCTGTCCTGGCCTGCCCTTAGGGTCCTGACAGGATACTTCCTCAGCTGCAGCCACTAAGAGCACCACCTGTGTATGGTCCCTTCATTCCCTTATAAAAGGTGGTCTCTATTTCTATTGTGTCACTCTTGTCCCTTGGGGCCAGTCTCTATGCCCCACCTGCCTCCTCTCTGTCCCCTTTTCTGCTCCTTTTCTCATCTCTTCCAACAAACCTCCCAAGTGAGTCCTGTTGTATGCCATGGCTTCCTGAGATTTTTAAAATTATAACACCTAGTTTTAGAGAAATCATGAAAGCAAAACATAAACTAGAAAAGTAAGAAGAGTCAAACAAAAATAGATCACAGTGCTAACCAAAAGAAAGCCTTCTATTTTAATCTCTTTAAAAATCTTTTTCTTTTACTTAATTTTATTTTTACATTAGTAACTTTCATTATGCTAGCCAATCATATTGTTACTAAAAAGACATTTGGTTAAATTTGACAGCATTTTTTACAATTTCAAAATGTGTATACAATAATGTATTAAGATCATATTCATTCCATTACCCTTTTGACCCTCCTGTTTCTTCCCAACTAGCCCATCCTACTTTTGTGTCTGTCTGGTTTGGTTTGGTTTTGATCCATTGAGTTTATTTGTGTTGCTGGTATAAAGAGCATGCGTAGGAGTTATTATCTAGAGCATGAACAGTTAGTTTGCCACTGGCTACACCACCAAGGAAAGTGAGACCTACCTACTTCCTAGCAACCATTTGCCACCCACACTTCTTTTCAGGCAAGAAGCCACCTTTAACTCAGCAAGGTGTGTTCTATCATCTGCTGTGAGTCAGAGAACATTCCCTATTGCTTTCTACTGCTTTGCATATGGCTCATCTCTTCCATTGGGTTTTAACAACCACTTTTGTATTTCCTTAGTGGCCAACCTGAAAAGATGGAAGAGACAGAATTGTGTGGATACCCAGGGTTGGCTGCATTTGGTTCTCATCTCTGTGTTTCTGCTTCATGCGTTTGTGAGCCTGTTAAGAACTAGAAACCCATTTTCAACCCTGCCTACAGGCAAAGACTGTGAGAAGGGAACAGGAAGTAGTTCTTCCTGTAATTTTGGTATTACAAATCAGATATTGTATTTATTATATAATCTTTAATGCAACAGAGTAAGACTGAAGATACAGTTTACACGTGCTATTTCATCGTTAGAATCCTTGTACTTTGAAGCACCCTGTGCTAATATTTATGTAGGTAAATGTACATTTTAGTCACAAGTCCTTTGCATCCTCTGTTAATAGGTTTTGGTGCCATCAAGCAGTTAAGCCTGGGCTGCTCATCAACACTGAGGAACAACAACAACAACAACAAAAACTACTTCTACACTCACCCTCAAGCTTTCCTCGTTTAAGTCTTGTGTTAGGGTCACATGCCTCAGGATGTTGAAAATTCACTGCTGCTAAGACAGACCCAGAAAGAAGAGTCACTCTGCTAAAGAAATTCTGTATGTTTGTTAATAATAAATTCCCATGTACCTTGATGGATTTATAGGGATGAGGTACTACCTCAGATTGACATCTAACTCCATTTCTCATGAGCAAATGACACCTACACTTTAGTCTGATTCTCTAGCAAGGTTTAATGACAGAGTCCCTTTCACATTTTTTCCCTCTTCATCCAGGCTCCATCCTGCGTCATTCTCCCCCATCTTTTGGTGAACCAGAACTAATACCCCATTGACTGTAGCCCCATTGCCCGTAGGCACCTTCACCTATCTATCCCCCCCACCCCCTGTCACTCTCTTGACTCCGTGGCTTTCTTTCCTCTTCCTGTCATATAGCTCACCCTTCACAGTCAGCACAGATAATAAGCAGACTCAGAGAGGAGAGCGCATTCCTAATAATGTGCTTCTCCCATTCCCAGTGGGAGCATCCTGACAGCCAGATGCTATGCCGACCTGTGGCTGCACTTTGTCTAAGCCTCCTCACCTGCACTCCTCTACATCCGTGTCTCCTCCCAGAAGTCAGACAAGCATCTATCCCTGGGAGCTCCACTAGTCACCACCGCCCTCAACTCTTACCCATTCCCCTCCCAGGCCACTCTGCATGTCTAGTCTCATCTTTCACTTGGAGGACCCAGGCTATCTCTAAGACCACAAGAGGAAATATGATAATAACCAAATTTTATTTATATAGGTGACTATGCCTAGCCATTTATGTAATTGTTATAAACTGCTATGCACACACATACTCACACACTTGGGGAGGAGATAGAAAGACTGATAACTTCAGTTGTCAGTTTGACACAACCCAGAGTCATCTCTAGCCACACCTGAGAACTGCCTCGGTCAGGCTGTCATATGGGCATATCTGCAGAGGATTTTCATAATCATTAATTGAAGCAGGAGGTCATACAAACTCACCGTGTGTGGCTCTCTTCCCTAAGCAGACCATCTTGAGCTATATAAGAAAGCTAAGCACAAGCCTGAGAGATATCGAGACAAGGAGCTGGTAAGAAGTGTTCCATCATGGTTCCTGCATCGTACAACTGTCCTGACTTCCTGCAGTGATGCACTCTGACCTGGAAGTGTAATGGAAAGAAACCCTTTCCTCCACAGGATGCTTTTAATCGTGGTATTTGGCATAGCCACAGAAAGCAAATTATAACTTAACTGATTACCTGCCTGTTTAGGGCTAACATAGGCATGAAGAATTAGCATTTAGGCAGCTGGATAAAGGAAGTAAAAATCCACAAGAGATACAGCAAGGCATCACCACCGTGGCCAAGCCCTGGCTGCTCTTGAACACAATGGCGATAACTTGAAAACATGCGGGTCCTTTTTCGGGTCCTTTTTCTGAGATCCCAGTGTGACTGTTCTTGAGGGTATTCCTGGAAATTTTGAGCTAAAGGGCTCCCCAGATTGGAATAATATAGTAAGGTCAGGAAATCCCTCCCACTAGGACACACATAGTCATAGGCTACGATGTATAGAATTTAACAGCCATAACTCTGCAGCTGCTCAGGAGAAATGTGGTTAATCAGAGTCCCAAGGGAAGAGAAAAACTTCTTCAGCAGATCTTTGTAAAGGAAACACTGTGGGATGTCGGCAACCACATCCTTAACAACATCCCTGCAGTAAACAGAAAAATAAGTTCCCAGCCTCACATCCTACGATACCCCTCAGCACTGCTAGGGTCTTTCCATGTGCTGCCACTTACTGCGAGCAGGTTCTGCTCACGTACAAATGTGGAGAGGAATTTTCCACTCCAGTCAGTGTATCTCCCCCTAAGGAGGCTTCACGTCATGACTTGGGATAAAAAACCTTTGGTTAGACACCAAGAGTACCAGCAAACATCCACATTTGTCTATTTTCTATATTGGGCGAATTGCCCAGGAATGTGTGCCTGGCTAAAAGATTCCACTGGTAAGGAGTGTTCAAAAAATTTCTAGTCCCTAGTGAACAAGTAAGTAACACTCCTAAGTGAACTGACACTAAACCCTGACTTCAGTGTCTCAGAAATAATTAACTTCATGATGAAACGATCAATACAAACGGATGTCAAACTGTGACTTGTAATTCAGGCAGACATTGTACATCTGGCTGAGGATAGCATCTATACGGAACTAGACCACCTGCAGCTACTACCAAACTGTGTCAGACCAGAAAAACAAGTTTCTCTCATATAAGCAGCAAGTTTAGTAGCACTTTCTATATGGCTGACAGTTACTACCTCACAGATAATTCTCCTCTTTTCCCTCTAGTCATGGATTGAAATTCTCTACAACTTTGAACTTGAGAAAATAATTGAGAACATCACATTGGTTTGGAACTTGCTACTAAAACCACCTGAAAAACAACCCTCTTGTATTTAGGTTTTGTTCTACACATCATCCATCAGCCAGCCTCACAATCTGGGTACAGGGGCATCAGCAGGCAGCATCACACACCTGCCCCGTGTCAATGCAGCAGCGTCTTAGATTTTTCAGCTGTTTTTTCCAGAATTTGTCTTCCCAGAACACTTGTAGCCAGCCTGGAATTCATCATGTGTATGTTTAATAAGTGACTTCTCGACACAGTTTCTGATTCGCATACCTCCTTTCTTGTCGAGCTCAGTGAAACCCCGGTGAAACGGATGGGGAAGGTTTTCAGTGTCTAGTTTGATTGCCTACAAATTAATACACACTTCAAGGACATTGCTTATAAGCCGATGGAAAGTGCACGCTGTCAGCATTATAGACCAATGTAAATAGTGATACTGAATAACTTGCAGAGGCTTCTTGATTAAAACAAACAAACAAATAAAACCAGCAATATTAAAAACTAAACTCCAAAGTGAGTTGGTCTGCCATTCCAGACATATGAATTAAAACTCAAGGATACATAGAAAAAGAGAACTAAAAGAAGAAAAAATTATACCATCCAATCTATTTGAGTCATTATTTTACATAGTCTCAGCTTCTTGCAATCTTGCCTTCACTCATATGTACACAGAGAGCCCTTTTACTGCACGAGACTGTCATCTTTAAGAACCATAATTTATAACTTGAAATGAACCTTTATCTACTCTACCCTCGGGTCATTTTCTCCAGTAAACTACCACTCTCCAAAAAGTGAAAGTAGCCACCTTTATCCAAGAAAAACAGCCCTGGTGACATTTCAGGATGAGCCAGGTATGTTAATCCCTCCTGACTCAGCAGCTTCCTTAAACCCTGGATTCTGCTAGCTATGAGAACAATAAGCCTGTCAAATACTTTTGAGAGAGAGGAAAAAAAAATTAGTAAACATGAATATGCTTCAAAAACCTCAGTGAGGCCATCAGAAAAGCAGGAAGAATGGCTAGAAGAGCTGTTATTTAATATTTTACCAACATCTTTGCCATCTTGGACTTTGTCCTAATAGGCCTTGGGTATCAATCTGATATCAACAGAGTATGGACGGGACAAAGGCATGATTATTTCTCTAGCCCTACTCGGAGAATCCTTCATGTTAATGCTTCACAGTTTCTGCTCTTTCATTTCTCCCCGATGCCACAAATCTGGGTCACCAGGTTGCTGTTCTAGCCTGGCCACACCCAGGGAAGCTCAAGAGGCAATCACATGAAACAGATTCTACCATTGAATTTGATCAAGGCTTGCTCATTGTTGAAACACAATTGTTTCTTCTGGTTTTATAGGTTGTTCATTGGTGGTATTTAACACCTAGCCATTCGCTAAGCTTGTTACTTCTCTCCAAAGCTATGCTGCCTTTGTTGAGACAGATGCAAAGACAAAGATTTAAGATTTTTGCCTACATCCTGAGAGAAGGACACGAACAGGTTGGAAATAAAGGACTCTACCGGCTCCGGAATGAGCATAATGCCAGCCTGGAGGAAATCTGTCAATCAGGTCTGGAAATTGGCTTGCTCCTTTCTCCCCCTGAAGCCAGAGAAAGAGAAGTAAGGATGGGAGTTTTTATCAAATTGGACCTCACTTCATTACTGTCACTCCCCAGCAAATTCATAGCTCTTCCAGGTAAATCCACTTGTCTCAGGGTGACCTCGCCCTGTGAGAGGCTTTTCCAAATGAAATGTCTTTCTCCAGCTTGTCTACTTACAATTCACTGGTGACTACAGGGATGGCTAAAAGTAAAGAATGTTCTGTCACAAAACCTTTTGAGATAGGCCAGATGTGGTCTTTATTGCCCTTTCCCACTGTTTCTATATATGCCCATGTGGTCATGCTGTTTTAATTGACAGTCCTCAAAATTTTTTAAAGAGTAATTTTGTCTGATCATAGACCTTAAAGTGTGATTGCAATGGAAAATGAACCCACCAGAAATATTTAGGAAGGTGCATGAAGATGTATTGACAAGATTTATCACAGAATTGGCTTAAATTCCAAAGCAACGAACAATGTACAGTTATATAACATGTATGTTGATATATTTAATAATATGTCTATTCTGTGAACCATTTAAAAATATTCTGAAGACATGTTACAGTGGTCCCAATAAATTAAAAGGAAAACTATAAGGTTAAGAAACACTTGCACAATCGTCTCATTTTAAAATACTTAACTTGAAAACAGCTTGGTATTGACACAAAATAGACAGGTAAACCAATAGAATCAAAACCCACACACCTAAGAACACCTGATTTTTTACAAAGAATCTAAAATTATACAATGGAAAAAAGAAAGCATCTTCAACAAATGGTGCTGGCATAAGTGGATGTTGACTTGTAGAAGACTACAGATAGACCCATGTCTATCACCATGCACAAAGCTTAAGTCCAAATGGATCAAAGACTTCAACAAATCCAGACACACTGAACCCCTTAGAAGAAAAAATGGAGGTGCCCTTGAACAAATTGGTACAGGAGACCACTTACTGAACAAAACACCAGTAGCATAGACACTGAGATCAAAAATTGATAAATGGGACCTCCTGACACTGAAAAGCTTTTGTAAGGCAAAGCACACAGTCAACAAGACAAAACAGCAGCCCACAGAATGGGAAAAAATATTCATCAACCCCACATCTGACAGAGGGCTGATTTCCAAAATATACAAAGAACTCATGAAGCTAGTTACCAAAACACCAAATAATCCAATTAACATGTGAGGTACAGAAATAAATAGAGAATTCTCAATAGAGGAATCTAAAATGACTGAAAGACACTTAAGAAAGTGCTCAACATTCTTAGCCATCAGGGAAATGCAAATCAAAATTACTCTGAGATACCATCTTACTCCTGTCAGAATGTCTAAAATCAAAAACACCAAAGACAGTCTATGCTGGAGAGGATGTGGAGAAGAGACAATACTCCTCCACTGCTGGTAGGAATGCAAACTCATACAGCCACTTTGGAAATCAGTATGGCTGTTCCTCAGGAAAATGGGAATCAGTCTACCTCAAGACTCAGCAATTCCATTCTTAGGCATGTACCCAAAAGATACACATTCATACAACAAGGATATCTGTTCAACCATGCTTATAGCAGCATTATTTGTAATAGCCAGAACCTAGAAGCAACCTAAATGTCCCTCAACTGAAAAATTTAATGGAGAAAATGTGGTACATTTACACAATGGAGTACTATTCATTGGGAAAAAAACAATGGAATCTTGAAATTGGCAGGCAAATGGATGAAACTAGAAGAAACCATTCTGAGTGAGGTAACTCAGTCACAAAAAGAAGAACATGATGTGTACTTACTCATATATGGGTTTTAGACATATAACAAAGGATTGCCAGCCTACAATTCCACACCTCCAGAAAAGCTAGGAAACAAAGAGAGCCCTAAGAGAGACATACATGGTCCTTGGGAGAAAAGGAAAGGGATAAGATTTCCTGAGCAAATTGGGAGCAAGGGGGAGGGAGGGAGAGGAGAGAGAGTTAGGAGAATGAGAAGGGGAGAAGAGGAGGGGAGAGGAGGGCATGAGTGAGCAGGAAGATTGAGTCAGGGAAAGAATAGAGAGCAAGAAAAGAGATACCAAAATAAGACGGAGCCATTATAGGTTTAAAGGGAAATCTGGCACCAGGGAAATGTCCAGAGATCTACAAGGATGACCTTAACTAACAATCTAAGCAAAAATGGAGAATTTACTTTAAATGCCCTTCCCTGATAATGAGATTGGTGACTACTTTATATGCCATCGTAGAGCCTTCATCTGGTAGCTGATGGAAGCAAAAGCAGACACCCACAACTAAGTAAGCACTGAGCCCAACTCCTGGAATCCAGTTGCAGAGAAGGAGGAGTGATGAGCAAAGGGGCCAAGACCAGGCTGGAGAAACCCACAGAAATAGCTGGCCTGAACAAGGGGGAGCTCATGGACTCCAGTCTGATAACTGGGAAACCAGCATATGACTGACCTAGACTCCCTGAATGTGGATGTTAGTTATGAGGACTGGACAGTCTATGGGGCCTCTGGTAGTGGATCAGTATTTATTTGTAGTATACAAATGGACTTTGGGAGCCCATTCCACATAAAGGGATACTCTCTCAGACTAGACACATGGGGGAGGGCCTAGGCCCTGCTCCAAATGATATGACAGATTTTGAGGGTGCCCAATGGAAGGCCTCACCTTCCCTGGGGAGCAGAAAGAGGATGTGATGGGGGTTGGGAGGGGAACAGGAGAGGAGAGGAGGGTGAGGGAACTGGGATTGACAAATAAAACAAGCTTGTTTCAAATTTAAATAAAAAATATTATCATAAAAAAATAAAATGCTTATTCATCACTTTATTTTTAAAAAAGAAATCTTAAATTTTGATGGTATAATTATTTCATTCCAAATCATTCCTATCTTCTTTAAATTTTTCTGTATTATACAAATATTTTAATCACTAAAATTGTACTGAGAATCAGGAAAAGAAATGAACCTTTTTCACTCTTAAATTCAAACAAGCTACTTCCCAAAGAACGGGTTCATTCTGCAATACTGGGCAGAAAAATGTTGGGTTATCCAAGTCAGAGCTTTGGGGATGAGGTCTTCCATGCTTGATACAGGGCATAGAGAAGTCTCTATCTTCCTTGTGGCTGAAGTGAGTGCACTTACTTTGTCTCCTTATGTTTCAAGCTCAAACTCTCCTGAACAGAGGCCCATCTGACCCTTCTAAAGCCTTTTACCCCATGCAGGCAGGAAGAAGACACTCACATAGCTGGACCCACCCACTTCATCCAAGCCTGACTCTCTACCTTTGAGGTTTCATTAAAAGCCATCACCACACATACCTACCTTACATCATCTAAGGGTAGCTCAGACCAGTGCCCATGTATTCCAGACAAGAACCACAATTTGGAAATGAGTAGAGAATCAGCATCTCCTACTCCTCCAGCACTTCCCATTTCCACCTTCACTCCCTTGAGGAAAATAGGACACGGCTGAGTGAGAAAATGGCCTGGTGATTATTTCCTATGACACTGAATCCAGATCTCGCTAACTTGAACTTTTGGCACATGCAGATATATTTAGCCCCCTTAAATCCTCTTTGACTACCTATTCTGAACCAACAATGCCAAAGTATAATGAAATGACTGTAGTGTTCCCAGTCTGAGGAAGTAGAATCAAGGCAAATATATCACAATGCAGGAGTTTGCACTCACTGCTGCTAATAATATAATATTAATTCTTGGGAATTTCTGGCTCTTCATTTTAAGATACCTTGGACCGTAGATAAGAAGGATGGCCAGAATAATCTTAATCAATGGATTGTGCAAAATTAACATTTGAAAATATTAATGCATTCTTCCTGCATCTTCTCAATGTTGTTAAGATATTGGGGTTTAATCAACATAGCTCTTTTGAGATATAAATATCTGCCACCCCCTTTCTACAAGGATATGAAGTTTAATGAATCATTAACTGCCCTCCAAGGGAACTTAATATTGATCCATTTTACCCAAATGTATGGGGTAGTAGGTTTCATGCAAGTAGAAACCGTGAAGCTAACAGAAACAAATTTAACCACACTTTTAAAGTTATGGGATAATTGCTAATTCCCGTGACCACTCCTTCCCAAACCATAAACTCCAACACAGGAAACTATGAGAAATACAACCACCAGTAAAATTAAACCTGCAATTACAGCAACATTTTCTAGGATATGTTGATTTTTCTCTATTTTGCGACATGCACACAAATATATAAACCTTTCTCATTTATTTCTCACATTAGCCTTGTTATTTCAGGTTGTCATATCATGATAGCTTTAATAAATTTAAGGAAGCTTTTGATTCTATTTCCCACCTTTCTTTTTAGCTGACTTTTTAAGTTGCCATCTAATAAATGACATTAATATGTTCAACACATCCTACCCTTGAAGTCCCTAGTCAGAAATAAAAAAAAATCAAGCATGTAGCATATCCATATTTTATTTTCAAGCTACCATCAATTTAAGCAATAACTGTGTTTGCCATGTAGCCCGACATGTGCAATGAGTTCCCACTATACTGCACATCAGTACCGGTGTGTGATATCTGCTCCAGAATTCTTTCGGGTAATATTAATTTCTCAGCCACTCCCCCCGAGTTTTCCCACTTTGAGGGGTGCTGCATCCATAGTTTCATTAGACCATACTCTAAAACTATTCAAGCAGCTCTACAATTTTCCCTGCCACTCGAAGCTTCCTTCTCCCTCCTAGGACTTCCTTCCATCACAGTGACCTAGAGTCTTGGATATTGTTTCTTCTCCATGACCTTGACAAACTGTCTGTTTCCTCCTCTTGACATGTGTGAGGCATGCTCCTTTTCTGGCTGGGCATTGCTTGTCTTGAAGCCTCACTTCCCTTCACAGGAGCTCTGGCTCATTCTAATGGCGCTACACCGCATCTGGCATGACACAGCCCTAACCATGAGCTGCAAGTGCAGGGGAGGCGAACACTGCAAATAACCAGCGGTTTTCATGTGACTGCAGCCACACACTCCCTCATGAGCCAAAGATCACATGGCCTTAGCTGTCCCCAGCCTGCAGTTTAGTAAAGGAGAAAGGCGAGGAGACAGAGACGGGCACAGTCAGAGGAGTCTTTGTGGGTGAGGTGATATCTGAGGTGCTCTGCGAAGGACAGGCTAATGTTAACATAAAGGAATTGGAGTACACAAGCTCTGTTTCATAGGAAAGATCAAGTCCATTAAAATAATAGGAAAGCAGACCCTAACGGTTTCTAGCACAGGGTAATGGCAACAATGATATTGTAGGTGGTGGGAGGCTTGGTTCAATGGAGGATCATGTACTTTTCAATTTGTTTCCATTACATTTTTAAAAAATTACTTTATTTCTTTTATTTTATGTGTATGAACATTTTGTCTGCATACATGTAGACATACCAGGTTCATGGGTGGTACCTGAGGATGTCAGAGGAGTGAGTTGGGTCCCCAGGAATTGGGGTCCTGGATGAGCACCAAGCTAAGCCATCTCTCTGACCCCTAATACATCCTTTTTAGCCAACCATAAAGCCAATTAGTTGAAATTCACTTCCCCACCTTCCAGCTCCTCCTTTGATGAAAGTGCTTTCACTTAAAAAGCCTCTTTTTAAGTGCATGCAAGACAAAGGAGAGAGAACTAAACATCTGGGTTCTGAATGTCTGACTCATCTTCTTACATGGTGTGTGTGTGTGTGCATGTGTGCTTAAGGCAATGTTACAGGGCTAGTGATTGAATCATTATAAAATGGGAAAAGAATACATAATAATTTATTCTAAATAGTAAAGTTGTTTAGGATATTCACCGAATAACTCCTGTTTCTCAAGAGTAGTAGCAGGGAAAGAAAAAGAAAATGTTATTTTTCCAAAGAGAAAAATCTTCCAGATCAGGTCCCTTTCAGAGGATTTGTGAGTGTTGGCTCTTCAGTAGGGTTTTTCTGACAGTGTTTTGGAGACTGGAGTCCACAGGGTTTTTCTTCCTCACCTTCACATTGGCCAGCTAGCCAAAGTACATCTGAAATGCCGTGATAAAACATACAAGGAAAAGTCGAGATGAAACATGCAAAGAAAAGTAATTTGCATGTAGGATTAAGTCCCTGTCCAGGACCATCACCTGTCTTTTTACAGCTGCTGTACAAATACCAAGGTTCAAAGGATGGGACAAATCTAATAGTTACAAACACTAGATTCCCCCGCCCAAAAGATGTCCATAAAAAGTGAAATGAAAACATACAGAAAGATGTGGTTGCTTGTTCAGGTTCCTTTCATGCTAGTGGGCTGTTTGCTATTGAATATGATGCTATTTATTATTACTATTATTCAACACTTCCTTGTGGTGGGATATTGCCTGAAAGAGTAGAAAACAAGGGTGGAAATCATGACCTAGAGAAAGGGTGTTTCCTACCCACTCCTGGGAAATGAATCCGTTCTCCAAAGCAAAGGTTCCAGGATAAGTGTCCCTCCACCCAAATTCCAAATATCCTCAAAACTGTGTTCACATGCCTGCTGAGGCCCCCACCACCCCAGGGAGAGCATCCACAACCTTCCTAATGTTTCCAGGGGAGTCCACACACACGAAACAGGTGCTAAAATGCATTTATCCAACACTGTCTTCTCCTGTCATTCAGAATCATTAAAGCCCCTGGAAGCTCCTTAAAAAGGAGAGCCTTTTTAATAAAACTTATGATTCATTGCTCATATTTAAGCCTGAGTAACTAACTAAAGTCTATAGTAATTCAAAAACAATATTTATATGAAGCAGGGTAGTTGAGCGATCACTTAGTTCAACCATCAAATATCAGTAAGAAGAAAAACATATTGGAATATATGACCTGATTCAAAATCCTTTCATTGTTATTTTAACTTAAAACCCTCAGAGTTTGATAGGACTATCATATGGCATCTTTACAAGATTCTCTTAAGCTGAGATATAGGCAGGAATTTGAATACTGAAAACAACCACCATATTGCTAATACTGTTTTGCAGTTATGGCCTATGATTTGGGGGATAGGGGGTTAAGAAGGTCACTAACTTCTATTGCTATTCCTGGCTCATTTTATTCAATGATAACCCTCCTTCAATGATTACAACTCTACATTTCCTTAAAGGCAGGAATCCCTAGATAATAACTGATTTGATATCTACCCACAACCAGTAATGTGAACTAGAGAGTCAAATGGGAAGCTCTGAAACCAAACGAAATGTGGAATATTTTTGCCTGTTTCCTCTGTTTTATTTTGTTCTGAAGTGGTATTCCCTCACCCCTAAGGATAAAATGAATATTGCCAATACATCCTCTGTAAAAGTAAGACATGAGGCTGGAGAAATGACTTAGCAGTTAAGAACAATTGCTACTCTTACAAAGGATGCAGGTTTGAATCCCAAAACCTACATGGCTTACAGTTGTCTGTAACCCCAGTTCCAGGGGACCCAATGCCCTCCTCCGGCCTCTGTGACCACCAGGAGTGCACATGGTACACATATATGCAGGCAAACAGACCTACACGGGAAACAGAACTAAGTAACTCTTTAAAAACAACAAAAACAAACAAACAAACCAAAAACCCACATTCCACTAAAGTTACATTAATTGTATGTGTGTTTTAAATGTTCATTTTTTTAAAAAATGAATGATATGCTTTACTAAATGGTAGAAAGGGGAAGAAACAGAGAAAAGGAGATACGGTGAAGAGAGAGAGGAGAAAGTAATGGTGTTGATAGTAGAGGAATGAGAAGTGGAGGAGAGTTTGGGAAGAAAGGTGAAAAGCCAAAACCTCCCTTATACTTCCTGGGTAGGAGAAACAGAGGGTCTTGCCTGTTGTCTCCAGTTACGCTTCTCAGTAGAGTTTGGCTCTTGTGAGTCGCGTATTTTTCATAATCCAGATGGACGAGAAGCAGCTGCAGTGGGCTGCAGAGGCCTTGTGTGCAATTCAGAAAGGAGGGAAATGCCCACAATGTGTGTAGTTTTCCTAGTCAATAAGGCTCTCCCAGACTAGCTTCTCAAAGACTCCTGAAGCTTTGGAGTGAGGATGTCAGGATATAATTTTTAAAAGCACTCTGGCTACAATGAATTGCCTGCTTGGAAGGGTCTTACAAGTCCACAAGAAGAGATGTTAGGAGGTTGTTGCTAGAACTAAGGTAGTGGCTATTATTTTTACATGTCATTATGACTGGATTTAGAGTTATACACATGCAGTGATCACATGAGTACACACATGCATGCATGTGTGCATGCTTGCACAAGAATTCTTCCTGTGCTGTCTATGATAGTGTTTCTGTAGGGGACTGGCATTTGAATCAGTAAACTTTACGAAATTTCCCCTCTATTCAATCCCTGAAGGCCTGGACAGAGAAAAGGCTGTAGGAGGGCCTTCACTGCTTTTCTCTCTATCTCTCATGGCATGTAGACACCAGAAGTTCAGTTTCTACAGCCCTTGAACTCCAGAATGGGCACCAGCAGTCACCCAAGACTGACAGTTACATTAGCAGCTCTGCTACTTCAAAGACCTTCAGGTCAAAGCCATCCATCAGCTTCCCGGGTCTCCAGTGTGGGGAGAACTGTTCATGGGGATCACAGCCTCCTTTGACTGTGAACCAAGCACTCAAAATAATCATTCATCTTTTTGTCTTTCATCTCTCATTTATGGCTTCTATGTCTTTTTGTAATGTAATATACATAAGGTATAGAGGCAGCTTGGGTAAGCTAATAGAAAACAGAGAATTGATACATTTGATAACTTTAAGAAGAGATGACAATAGATGTGAATGCAATTTAGAAAGACAGTGGCAGCTTATCAAAACAGATAATATGGCAGAAGCTAATCACAATAGAAGCCCCCAGCTGGCCTCATGCTCAGGAGGAGTTGGCCAACAAATAATTGACTCCTTGTGTTTTGTTTTTGTGTGCATTTGCTTTTTGTTTTGCTTTTCTTTGGGTTTTTGTTTGTTTGTTTTTTAGAAAGAGAATGACCTTGAAGTTAAGTGGGTAAGATATGAGAGATGATCTGGGAAGAGTTGGGGGAAGGGAAAGAATATGATCAAAATACATTGTATAAAAGTATTGTAAATTAAAACAGAAGAGTAGTTAACTGTATCCATACAATGGGTATACATCTTTCCAGGTGATTTTGACATTGGCATGCAGAAGTCATGGCCACTGTTTCACTGGGGCTGTACATGAATACCTGGCTGGTAGGAACACTAATACAAGTGTTATGATAAGCAGCCTTTCTCCAACTTGTGAGTCAGGAGAGAATTGAGCTCTACAGAAAATCATATGAAAACTATTTTTTCAGATGTTACAGACATCTTGCTCTTCCAGAGGACTAGAGTTTGATTCTCAGCACTCATACTGGATGAATCTCCACTTGTAACTCCAGTTCCAGAGGATACAATGTCCTCTTTAGGCCTCCAAGGGTACTCATGTGTGACATGTGCGCACAGAGACACACATATACACATAAATGAAAATAAATCTTTTTTTCTAAACCTACTTTCTGAAATTGTTCACTCACAAAATGCCGGTTCTTGAGGCCTGGTCACATGGAGAATCCCAGTGTGTATTTTTCTTCTCTTAAAACAAATGCTATTGTTCTTCCATGGTCCTATGTTTCATCTGTTGTTGGTCCATACCAGTATGGTCATTGTGTGTATTAAAATTCCATAAGCACAAAATTCTATTCAGTGTTATTAGTAGGTTGGTTTGACTGTCATTAGATAGTTCCAGGTCTCCTTGCAGTTGTGTGATGGGATTTACATTCCCCTGATCGCATCAGTATGTGACCATGACATTCCTTGCCTCATTAAAGGATGAGTAGAATGTTGGATCTCCCTTTCCAGTGGAAACTTTAACAATTGCTATGTACTTTACTCTGGTCCCCTTTATCTGAATATGGACCTATAGATTGAAGTGAAGTCTGAACCTCAAGGTCACTACACTGAACAGGAGTTTCTTTTTCTTCTTATTTATTTATTTGCTTGCTTGCTTGCTTGCCTGCCTGCCTGCCTGCCTGCCTGCTTGCTTGCTTGCTTGGCAGGGTGTCTCAATGTAGCCTTGACTGGCATCAAACTCAATACACAGATTGGCTTGACCTCAAACTCACAGAAACTCACCCACCTCAGCCCCAAGTACTGAAGCCGAAGGAATGTCTCACTGCAGCCATTGAACAGAAGTTTCTTATCTCCTTACATTAATCTAAAAAAAATAAAAACACATTTAGTGTGTTCTGCCACTTTCCTGGGTTACTTGTTACTACATGATGGCTTCTCCTATCCTACCAAATATAGATGCCTTTTCCCAAATGCTCTACAGATTTACACCCTGAATTGCACAGATCTCCAAAGTGGTGTGTTGCTACATTTAGTGACTGTGCTGTGTGGCTGTCTTCATTCTGAGCACTTCATGTCTTCAGGACTGATGATGCTTTCTTTTACCCTCAATGCCAGGAGGAGAGTTGTTTTGGTTTTGTTTTCTCAAAACTTTACCAAAAGCAGGGCAGTAGAAATGATCCATCGCATCACCCTCTGCATGAAATAAAAAGATGAAATCCGTGTAGAAACTATTTTAAGATAGCAATAAAACCAACCAGAATGTAGTATGCTTTTTATTTTTACCTCGTAAGTGTAATGCACCATTTTACAAATGCCCATTGCATAGCATGCTGGGAACATTTCCCAGAAGAAAGCACCCACCATTTGGGACCTATAAATATATTCTATCACTGTTTTAGCACCTCCTGTGTACATAACACAATGTGGTGTCCTACAGATAATGGGACAGCACTGATATTGTCCTAGTCTCAAAGGTAGCATACAAGTATGTCAGTGGGCATGGAATGCATCTTTTTGTCCTGAAGAAAGTAACACTTGAGGCCAATCTGAGTGACAAAAATCACAGCTTAGGAAGTATCTAGGAGAAGAGTATGCCAGACAGAGAGACTGTCAAAATCGTTGATAGCAGAATGCCCAAGGATGAGGCTGTGAGACATTAGGCACTATTGCAAGATCTCTCTGACCACAGAGAAGCAGCACTGGCTTTAAGTAGAAAAGTGAGATAGTATGAGCGATTCATTCCTCTGGAAGTTTACCCTGGCTGCAGTGTGGAATTAGAGAAGCAAGAAGAGAATGAAACCCAATCGGGGGGGGGGGGGCTATTGCATCAGTGTAGGCAAGGGGAGGGGGTGATTGCACTAGGAATGTAAGGAAAACAGTTCAATTCAGACAATGTCTTGCTGTTGGAGAGGTCAAGACTTACTGATCATATAGTGGTTGTAAGTAAATGAGATGAGTGGCAGTCAGTGAGTTTCATTAAGTGGATGATGGACTCTTGTTACTAAGAAATGTACTTCTTAGTTCATGCTCTGCTCAACAAAGAAAACAAAACAGGATAAGCTAATTGGCTTTCACCAACTTCCCCTTGCACTAGGTAAACAAATTAAAATGACAAAAAGCAAAGAAGTATGAAGAAATATTTTTCACCCAACGTTTTCAGATATTAGGGCTACATGACCCTATCTTAGATTAGATCATCTAGGAATGGCTATCTTAGACAACTGATATGATTGGCCTGTAGTGATGTCACAATGCCTTCTCTGAATAGAGCTAAAGCCTGCCCAGAGATTGAGGTCTGGCCACCCACTGGTTCCCCCAACCTTTAGCAAGAGCTGTACTGTGCTGAGACCACTCTGTGAGTTGATAAAAACACGGTGGAATGGCCAGACCTTAGGTTAGAGGGTTGTGGAATGCAGTCCACAATGGTAGTGAACGTAAGATTAGAAACCAGAAAATATATGTCCGTGTGGTCTGACCCCTTTTGGAGTTCATGTCAAGATCCCATTTGCTTTCCAGAAAGCAGTGGTACAAACCATTATCCCAGTGCATGGGCTCTTGGGGACAATTCTTCTAGGACACAGTTCAACTAGAAACTATTTCTAAAGTAAACAACACAAAATACCACTACATAAAGAAAATCTGACTCCAACACCCTTCTCAGAAATATGTTCTTGTTGCAAAAAAAAAAAAAAAAAAAAAAAAAATGGACCCCATTACATGGGTCTGCAAAGAGGAAAGAAGCCACGGGTGGTCTAGCCACGTCCTTGAGGGTGCATTGAACAATGCCAATTGCAAATGAGAGCAATAATTTCCAAATGGACATTCAGCTATGAAAATAGACTTTTGCCCATTGTAAGTTCATCAGAAAGTCTAACACTACCCAGCACCTGAAAGTAGTAGTGATGTGTAAACACTCGATATTACTATGACTACACTGTACTCTTGGGTTATGTTTAGTAAGTGACACCCTATGACCTCATGTGTTGTCATAAATTGTCTTTAGAAAGGAGGAAGGGCTCACTTAGTTGGTGAAAAGCTTGCTGAGCTAGCATGAGGAACCGAGTTTGGACACCCAGCACCCACCTATAAAGCTGGCCATGGAAGTACACATGTGTAATCACAGAGTTGCCTATACAGAGACAGAAAGATTCTGTGGGCTTGTAGGTTCCAGGAGAGACTGCATCTCAAAAAGTAAGATGGAGAACAATAGATAAGGGCATCCAGTGTCAACTTCTGGCCTCCAGACATGCATACACAGAGGCTCATGAACCCAGAGTGGAAAAATAGGGTATGACCTAAGTTCTTAGTCCAGCCCTGAAATAACCTCAGCCTAGATTCAAACCCAACTTTACTACCAACTTATTGACTTCAGGCAGTTATTTCAACCCTCTGAATCATTGTTTCACTAACAGTTGTAACATCTGTACAACAGAACAGTTGTAACATCTCATTTTCCTGGTGCCTGTGAAGAGCTAGTGAGTTTGAATATGTAGATGAAAGTAGTTAGCATAGCAGCAGATTTCAAAAGTAATGTCTTTCCTACTTGCTTGTAGAGTTTCCTCTCCTAGGAATTGCCAACCTACTTTGGAAGAACTCAAGGCCAATGGTCATTTTACTATTTAAATTTAATTTAGTTTCTTTCTCTTGTGGAAAATGCACACATAATGAAAACAAGTTTCCAATGTCCATATGTTGCCCTACTTAGCATATATTATCTGCTGTGTCTAAAATATTTGACAATACAAAATTTCCCTTAATTCCGCCTATAATTTAGTGTTATAAAGCAAAGTAAACATGAATTGGGGCAGAAAAAATAAAATGGTGATTAACTATTCTGACATGGTTTGGACTAAAGATTTTCTCAGTAATCGCTAAAGGTTCCACTAGGCTCTTCATTCCAACAGGAGTCTGTAACTTTCCCAATCAAATCCTAAGTTCTTTAGGAAATATACATTTAAAGCTCTCGAGTTGGGAATGTAGCACCTGGTGGGCCTGCAAAATGGCTTCCCTCTCAAGCTTCTAGACTGTAAGGTTTGATTCTATTCTATGTCACCGCCTGGCATTTTTCATTCAAGGCTATGATGGAGATGTGTACTTACATGATTTATAAAATTAATGGCCACAGAACCATGAACTTGTATCTATTGACTGAGGCCTAGTAATGTCCCAGGGGCTAGGCACAACATACAAGTTCAATCACAGATGATTGTGGAAATGCATTGAGTTGAAAAGCAGAAGATGCCAGGCCTGACAGTGGTTGGGGTAAGTTAGAGCTTGACTAGAGATAACATCAGGACAGCTAGGTACTTGACTAAACACATAGGCCTTAGGAGCTAGGAGGAGAAGCTAGTAGGGGGTATAGGATTGGAAAGGCAGGAAATCAAGTGTTGCATCCTATGAAGAGTTAATGCATGCATTCTTCTGAAACCATGTAGGGTTATTGGAATTCTTTGTGCCAGCAGGATTGCTGAATGCTAAAACCAGCAGCCAAGTAAAGCAAAAGTTCATTCATATTAGAAATATTTCCTGAGAACCTACTATAAGGATGGAGTATTTCAAATTTCCGTGATCCAAAGATGCTTACATTCTACCAATGGGATACAGATAACAAAATAATTAAGCATATCAGAAGATAAAATTGCCAAAGGAAACAAAAGAGAACACGGGGCAAGGAGGATTAGGAAAACAGCTGGAGGCTGTCATTTTAAGTCAAGTGCTCAGAGTAGGACCCAGAAGATGATTTTGAGTGAAGATTATGGGGGAAGAAGCCGTGTGGCTGAGCAGAGAATGTTCAGGTGACCATAGAAGGCCAGTACGAGGCCATCACTAACTTGGGGCATCCCAAGGTGTCCAGAGACACCGGAGGTGGGGCAAAGCAAAGCTAAGAAATGATAATAATGACGTAGCTTGGAGGCTGACTTTGGGAAACTTCATTTTCACAAAGTGGAATGTGGGTCCGTGCATGGTTCTTATCTGAGGAGTGTTATGATCTAGCTGGTGTGCCTAAAGATTACCAGACAGTCACAACAATACAGGTAGGATAAAATAGAAGCTCGGGCCAAGATCGTAAAGCATCAAAGGAGGGGAGAATAGTTCAAGTCTGGACAAGTTTTGAAACAGGATTTCCTGGTAGCGTTAACCATGTATGTGACAGAAGAATTGTGCCAAGGTTTTGGGATCTGGAAAACTGCAAGAATAAAGTTACTATCAAGCAAGATTTAGGAGTAGGTTTCGGGGAGGGGGGGGTGATCACAAGTTCAGTTTTGCATATGAGTGTTGCTTAAAATGTATAGATACAGAAGCAGAGCAGGCTTGCGTACGATGATGCTGGGACTCAGGAGAGAGGTGTGCACTGGAGGCTCACGGGCCAAGGCTTTGTGGTGAGACCTGCTCCGAGGGAGCAGTGCTAAAGGAGCAGCAAGTCAAGGATAGCTATCACCTGCACGGGGTACCCAGGAGAAGGACCCAGCCAAAGTGGGAGAGGAAGACAAAGTAGGAAGTAACTGAAGGCAGGAGCAGGCGACACCTTGGGTACAGAGAAGGCGATTGCCATTCTGGTTTTAGTCTGCATGTGTGATTTGGGTGATGTGACATGATCCTTGGGAATGGCTCACCGTGGTTTTGTGGACTTTCTGGGTGTGGAGAAAGCATGGGTTATGGTTTTGTGTGACTGTGTATAGCACGTTTGGGTTGTACGGCTGAGTGGGCCCACATGCCCGAAGAGAGAGAACCGGGGACCAGGGAAGCCTTCCGAATGCAGCCATTTGTGACATATCTTTCTATTTACAAATTGTTTATTTTTTATTTTCTTTCTCATTTTTCCAGCTAAGAACATTTTTCAGACTATTCCTAATCGTGCACTGTGACTCCCATTCTGTGTGGATCATCCACGGCACATCTTCCAAGTCTTCGGAGAGGGGATTTTCTAAGAGGTTTATGGAAAAATCTGATTTTTTCTCCTCTCCTGAAACGATTTCTCTTCATTAGTGTATGGCCCTGTTATCACTGCTTTAAATGATATGTGACTTCTTGTTTCTTGGCTATGTGAGCTATATCCTATGCACTCAGGGAACTCTGTCTCAGCCCTAATGTCAGAGCCTGAGATCATGTTTTTCAGGCTGTTCCCAGGGTTGAACTATGCAAAGGAATATATGTTCATCTGTCTTTGCTTTTGTATTTAGCAGTCATCACTTAACAATCTGATAGGCCACCCTCAAAAGATTGACAAAGTTACCTCACGATATCCTCTTAAAGCCCCTGGGAGGCAGGGGCTGTTAGCATCAACCCCCTGTTACACACATGAAATACAAGTTACACAGAAGATAGGATACTTGTTAAGGCTATAACTCTCAAGGCTTGCATCCCAGGCACCCACTTTTTCCAGGCTGGCCCTGCTTTCTGAAGGTTCTGAGTTTGTGGGGGACAGTTTACATCCAAACCATGATCATCCTGATGTTTTAGGCCTTCAGTGAGGTGGGGACATCAGGGTGATGAGAAGTCTCATGGCAGTAGAGGGACTCCTCACCTCACAACTAGGACTGGGAAATAGATAGGGGAGAAAATGGGTCTGCTGGCCCACAAGCCACCCCAAGGCAAGGCCCCTAAGACCTCGACTAGTGCGTGTTACCTCTTAAAAGTGTCTCCACCTCTCAGTAGTGCCAAGCAGGAGAACATATGGGTCTTTGCAACACAGTCTAGATTCAAACCATACTAGGACCCTTCCCAGGCCACAATGCAGGGGCCCCGCATCCCATGTGGTCCGGCCCTGTGTGATATTAATTCACAGTGAACTTGCGGAGCCATTGGTTTAAGGGTTCACAGAACACAGCTTCTCTTTCTGCGGCCCCCATTCCCTCCTTTATGCCCCTGTCTCCCCTCTCAGACCCCCAACACGGTGTTTACCAATGGTAATAGCAGAGCTGTGACAACACACACTGATAAAAAGCAGGAAATCTGAGCATAGGGATGAAGCAAGTGACCCAACTAGTGATGACTCTAGAAACATCTGGGACGCCTTGATCGGTGACAATGGATCGGTTTTACTTTATGTAGGTATTGCATGAGTTACTTTTCCCACTGCTACGATAAAAACACCAGGACAAAGGTAACTTAAGGGGGGAAATGTTTGTATTTTGGCCAAAGTTCCAGGGCACAGGCCATCGTGGTAGGGAGGTCATGAGAGCAGGAACATGGGGCAGCTGGTCTCACAGCATCCACAGTGAGGAAGCAGAGGGAGATTAATATTCCGGTTGAGACAGCTTTCTCCTTTCCCTGACACCTAGGGCCCAAGGTCAAGGAGTGGTACCACCACTTCTAGAATGGGTGCCCCCACCTCAGATCAAGACAATCCTTTGCAGGCAGGGTCAGAGGCTGACCTATCAAGTCAGTCGTCATAATGGTGTCAAGAGGCCCATTGTCTAGGTGATTCCCAGTCTGTCAGCTTATCATAAGCCATCCCAGATAACACATACCCCAACCTTTATAAAAATGATGCAAGTTTAGAGTCCTTTGATTGCATATATTTGCACCTCGAAATAAAACCAAGAATGCCCGGCAGCATAAACCGGAAGAAAAATAAATGGGAATTGTTTTGGTAGATGCTTTGACCATTTCTCGTTCTAGAGTTATTTGTGGTGTTGGATAGATCCACTTCATTACACTGTGTCTGAGCAGAAACAGAGACACCATGTTAAACCTCCAGTGTCATGCAGAGGTGAGAGGGTTACCCATAAGACTCTCCTACCATGTAGGTCTCAGGAATCGAAATCGGGACACCAGGCTTGGCAGCAGGTGCCTTTACCCAGTGGGTCACCCCTCTGGTCTCTACAAATTTTAATCTTATAGATGCTAACTGACTCAGTCAGAATTACAATCAGGAGTTCCTGAATCCCATTACCATCTGGATTAAAAAGCTTTCAAATGCAAGGGTAAGCCAATAAAACAAGAGGGAATTATTCCAAGCATTGCCACTTTGATGAACACTTGATTAAATTGGTCACACAGGTTGTAGATCCAAATTACAAATGTGCTCCTCCCATGTTCATGGTACCTGAATACTTGGAAATCGTTAAGGAAAAAAAATGAATAAATAAGCCCCCTTTTCCCCACTTCATATCCTTGGGTTCACAATCCTAAAACATGTGCTCATGCAGGAAAAATATCCTGGGGATACATACTTCTCAGTTTACCTCATAGCCAGCCACAAGGCACAAAGAGTCATCCGTACTACAAACCCCAAAGAGCATAACATCACACCATGGAACCCTCCAAAACGCATTGTGTACCCTTGGGGAAAGAAACTCTCACACTATCACTAGTAAAGTGAAGAAAGATTGCCAGTAGCCAATATCCCAGGTGAGACAAATGTGAATTCTACCACCATTATCAAGCTTGGTCCTCATTTGGACGATCTCAGTGTCCTGCGACCCTGCTCAACCGCTGGCCTGTGGTCATCTTGTGAAATTCGTTTGTTGCTTTTGGAAACAGGCCACAGAAACAATGATACTGGATTTACCAGGGAGGGAGGCAAACCAACAGCACAGTAACTCAGCAATACACTTCAGCTAGACCCTAAACACCAGAAGTGATATTCAGGATTTGCCTACTTTACATCCATGCATCATTTCCCTTGGCATTCTGCCCCAGTGTGCCATCAACAAATCTTAATCTAGGAAAAAAAAAGCTGAATTGTCTCCAAGGAGCCTTAAGAATGACTAATTGAGTCTCTCTGACAGTAATGAGAAATTTCTTTTCAAAAATAAATATAGGCATTTGCTTCCTTAGGGGACACACGGGTCAGGACAGGCTATAGAATTTTTGCTTCACAGCACATATTTTTCTCATTTTCACCACAATTATTTCTATTCAGTAAACATATTAGAGTTCTTACCAGATTGTTCGTGGCCAATGAAAAGTAATTCAAATGTCTAATACCAGAAGATGAGTTGACAAAAACATGATATGTGTATTTCAATGGAATATGATATAGGCAAAAAAGTGGATGATGGTGTAAAAACATATCTACAAGTTTACCAAATAATATACTAAATAATGTGCTTACATATAATATATTATTACCTATATAGATGAAATAACATTATGTGTATATTGTATAAAATTAGGTATGTATTACAATACAGGACATGTTGTATTATATATGAAATATATTATTTCCCAATGAAAGTTTCTCCAAGTTCCAGACTTCATCATGCCCTCTGATTAAATATTTTCCTACTGCACTGCATTTCCCCTTAGCATTCACAGTGATTATAAATAAACATGTAGATGCTTTTTTCTCTGTGAGTCTCTTTCACCCCTTTACCCCCTGAATAGAATGCCCTTAGACAACATGGCACCTGATAGTGTACAGTGTCTAGCTGCCTCTAGCTTTTGGTAGGCAGTTCCAAATTTATTTGCTCAAAAAAGGATAAATGAGTAATTGATGTCATTGCACAGAAAAAGGGGGGGTTAGGAAAATATAGAACATTTTCACGAATAAACCATGGAGGGCCACTACATATTCAAGAAAAGTACAGTTTGTTTTAAAATAAGGCAACAAAATCCCAGTAGCTGTTATTGATACTGTGAGTCTTAGGTCTTTGTTGCTGTGATAAAGACCACTTGGGGAAAAAATGATTCATTTCATCTTACAATTCTAGAAAACACTCCCTCAATGCAGGATATCAAAGCAGGAATTAAGCACAGCAGAAACTGTGGGCAGGAACTGAAGTGGAGACCATGGATGGATGCTGCTCACTTGTTTGCTCTGTGTGCCTGGCTTGGCCCAGTTTCTTATTCAGTCCAGACTGCCTGCCCAGGAATGACCCCTCCCATCTATTCTTGGCCCTCTCACTAATCAAGAAAATGCATCACGGGTTGATCTGGTGATGACTTTTCTCAATTGAGATTCCCGCTTTCAGAATGGCTTGAGCTTGTGTCAAGTTGACATAAAACTAGCCAGCACATTGGATTTTATGTTACCATAGCCTAAGATTAGATTCATCCACAATTTTTCTTTTATTCAGAGAGATTTTACATTCAATTTTTTAAGTAGTTAATTCTTTTTTCTTCCAAATACAAATATATCTTATATGTTTATTTTAAAAAGAACTTTAAAATTTCAAAGAAAATTAGCTATCTTCAAAAGAAAGGATACCATTTGCATCTCTGACATTTTTTGTAAGTAACATTTAGGATACCACATATTGTTTCTTCTGTTTCCTATGATTACTTGATAATTATTTAATATATAACTATATGAAAGTAGTAAGCAAAATTTCTCTCTTTGTATGTATGTGTATGTCCATATTATATATGTGATTGTGTGTGTGTGTGTATGGTTATACACACACCATAACATGCATATGACATATAACTAAAGTTGTGTTAGATATATAACTTACATACTATTATGTCAGTTCCTATAAAAGTGACACCATCTTCATCCTAAAGTCAGATGTTTTGCACGTAATTATTAAAACTGATGTATTTGAAGAACTACCTATTTGATAGCAATAATGAAATTTCACTTAACTATTTTTCAAAAGGAAAATGCAAACAAAATTATAAACTACAGAGATACACAAAGAAGAAAGTAAATGTCATCTACAGCCTAGTCATATAATGTTGGCATTCAGTTCATTGTCAGTTTCCTCCTACCCTCTCGGAATCCACACTAATCACTACACCCTATGATCCTGTTTCCAAAGTCTACCAGAACAAGGCACTCACTCTTTATCATATATCACCACCATGATCACCCTCCCCAACCCACTGTTTTTCCTGTTTCCTCTCCTACCTCTTTACATTTGGCTTCCCTATGGAAGAATACGTCATGCCAGTTCACTTGCCAAATCTTTCATGTGCCCAGATGCTGAACTTGACCTACATGACTCCAGATGCCTTGCTGCCGGTCTATAACTTCATCTCACACTCCCACCTTCCCTGGGCAAGTCTCTTGCCCTTTCATTGTCCTCTAAAAGCTGGCATTTCTTGGGGGTGGGGGACAGCGCAGGGTGGAGGAGACAGAAGTGTTCCTGTCTTTACCAGTACCCATTTTCATTCTTTAGTTCTCAGCTCATACGTCGCCGAGAATAATTTTGTTTGTATAGAGGTATTAAAACACACATCAAAACATGGATATGGAGGACAGACTCTAGGCAGTTTCCTTTTTTTATATTGACATGTCTCCAGATTTACTACAGTAGCAATGCATTGCTTTTGTCATCAAGAAAACCTCTCCATCATTTCTCTGGTCTACAAGATGCTGGTGCAATCATTCATCTAGACAACTCTACGGCTAAGGTAAGTGCAGGATCGGCCACACTCCCGCTCCTGCCATCACTCTTCCTGCAGTGGGTTGAATTCCAGTTTCCACACGTTCTTCATTCATGTTTGGACCCCATCACTGTGTCTTTGGTTAACACATCTCCCCTGGCCCTGCTGCAGCCTCACAGTGGCTTGGAGTGATCCCCGCTCAAGGCACCTCATGACGGACTTCATGTTCTCAGCAGTGTAAGTTTCTTTGGTCTCCATATTCCCATGACTCTTGATTCATACCTCTTTAAGAGCAATTAGCTCTTTGCTTTAAGATTTATCCCTGGAGAATGACTTTGCCCCATGGGATAGAACCCAAGCCCAAGATAGAGCTCGGCAGAAGCAAAATACTCAACTAATATTGGCTAAATGAACAAATGAACTTAATTACATGGTGGGGGAGGGGTCAAGGTACAAAGAGATTTACTTGCTAAAGTTGCACGCTCTCTCGAGTGTTCTTTTAAATTTGAGAAATACTTCCTCATGAAACAGCTGTTGAAACAGAGAAAGGCAATACTTAAAAATATGTTGAGGGCCTTCAAAGGGCTCAAATTGCAAATGAGGAGTGTGGCCTACAGCTAGGCTTTCACACTACAAGCATACTGCACTGTGCTCTTACCAAAAGTGGGTCTATAAAATCTGTATTGACTGGCAGGAGTTTGTTTCTTATTTATCATTTAGGTGACTTCAGTCTTTTGGATCCAACCAGAATCCACTCAGGCAGCATGATTTCCCACTTATATTTTGCCGCAGACATGGAGGGTGGTGAAACCCATGGCTTCTATCTGATGAACCACCCCTCCCACCCCAGTCACCACAATTGCACAATGAAGCAAAAGCAGTGTGTGAACAAAATGGCTTCGACACAGAAGATAGAGTCAGGACGCACAGCCGTATGCAGCAATCAGCTTGGCCTCACTGTGTTCTATCACAGTGTTTTCAGGGCTCAGACCAATGCATTCAGCCAGTAGCCACTTTGCTCCCAGAAAGCAGCCTGCCAACACAACTTGGCAGTACTCCCTGGGGCCGCACTCGTTCCTGGTGGCACTGGGAATGATGCCAGGCATCACCCTCTGTGTACAAGACTGCAGGGCAAGGTGCCCAGGACTGAGAAACAAAAACATCTGCCAGAGTCACCGAGTTGCTGGTTGCCTGAGTTCACCCACAGAGAACTCAAGGACAGTGAACTGCCAGACCGTTTCCAGGATATGTCCTAGTCACTGTCCCTGGAAGGGACACTGTGAGCTCCAAGGGTCAGCCAAATGCACATACCTCCCCATTATCACAGGCAAGTGGACAAAAAACTGGGTGCAGAAGCCAGACCCTTCCTGACTCCTGTTAAGACATCAGACTAAGTCTGGCCCCTTCTAGATGCGAGCCAAGCCATTGGGGACACACAAAGAAAGCACCTACCAAAATCTTTTCAGTAAATTTTGCTTTTTCAGTGAGACACCCCAAAATACCTTATTAATTTCTTTCCCACAGAAAATACTCGTGGTTCTCGTGGGTAGAGTTGTTCCTCCTTTTGTTGGTTTCTGAGGTCTCTGAACAACTCAGAGACATGAGGGTCCTGAAAGGTTTTCCGATGCTGCCCTTGACTCGGGGAATGGCTTTGGGTCTTCTGCTCTCCTAGCCACTCTCGTGTAGAAGAGTGTCAAGATATGCCAGAATGAGTTGGGCAGAACAAGGTTTAACTAAAGGAGAATAACACATGTAAAATAGAAACCCTGACAAAAAGGAGAAAACAAATCTAGATGGTAATTGGGCAGGTTGGAGCTTATAAAACTGATTAGTAAACTGCTGGGTAACTAACAGCAACCTGAAGTGAGATTTATTTTTGGTAAATGTATCATATTTCAGCTTTTCCTCCAGCTCAGCATCCTCTATACAATCTCCATCTTAAGCTATATCTAAGTCTTTTCCCCTTGTTCTTTCATATATATGATTTAGAATTTAGTTTTCAAGTGGGCTCTTGGCTGGGTGACTTGGCTCAAAAGCATAAGAATGCTGAGAATCTACACATCATCTATGGAGACATTCCATCAGCTGTACATGTCCACAGGAAGCTTGCTGTTGGGCTAAGAAAACATATAGACAGCATACAGTGACATCAAACTTCCTTCCCTGACGCCAACTGGGTGTTTGATGTGGTGATATTCTGAAACAGCCAATGCCAGTCTCCGCTGCATGATTCACACAGTTAATTTTTGGAAATGCTGAACGCGGACCCAGTGAATGGACCCAAATTCCACCCAGCTGTACAAGAAAGATTATTTGCCAATAGTCTCTCTGTGTGAGTCTTCAAACTTCAAGAAATCCTTCTGTGATTTAGACAGGTCAATAGTTCATTTAGCAATTGCCATCATGGTTTCAAATGGCTTTAGTGCAGCTCTCTTTGGCTACTAATGAATCCGATCCACGCTGGTTCCCAACACTCAATAGAAAGTTAAGCAGTAGCTAACCAACTCCCTTCATGTTAGCTCCTCACCACTAAGAAAGTAGACGTCTTTGAGTTTATTATGATGTGAACATAATCTCTCTCTCTCTCTCTCTCTCTTAGACCAGGCTCACCGCAAACTCACAGAGATCTGCCTGCCTCTGCCTCTGCCTCCCAAGTGCTGGGACTAAAGGCATGCACCACCAATGCCCAGTAAAGCTCTTTGGCCTTGCAACTGTGTACTAGGCTGTTTGAAAAGATGGAACATCGGGATTCTGCAATGGTTTTTTATTTTGTTTTGTTTTGTTTGGTTTGGTTTGGTTTTAGAATGAAGTGGAGAACTGTTACAGCAAATGTAATACTTAGTACATTTCTAAGGCTCTATGTTCAAAAAGAGTCACGAGAAAGCCTTCATTTTCTTACATCGATTCATGAAATATGCTTTTGGTGGCATGTATTTAAACTTTAATTTCAGCACAAAATTGTCATACAAATCAGCAAGTAGAACGGCACAATGCTTTCCTCCTTTCAATGGTGAAAATAAAACAGGTACTTACCATGGTCTCCTATGGTAAACCCTTCCACTAACACATTTTAGCCTCAACGACAGAACTTGGAAGACAGCAAATAATTTATTCAAATTATATTTTTATTACATTTTCATGCATCTATCATTCTCAAAAGGTAGGTCACTTTTTTTATATATTCTTAATTTTTCTTACTCTAGGTTGCCTCTAGCATGCAGGTTTCCTCTAAAGTAGCCATTTCATACATTCACAGAATTCCAGATGTGACCACAACTGCATATTTTAGTAACCCCCAGACAGTGACACTTCCTCTGTGTCAGCCACCGTGTTAAGTGCCTTATGAACTGTAACATTTAACCTCACACCAGCCATATTCCTTTGTACAGTGTAGGGTCATACTGCATATTATATTAAGCTGTTATTCTGTTATTCACCTCCTCCCTCAGGTGATGTGACCGAGTCATGGAGATCAAATTAGCTTTCTGCAGTCAGATAGCAAGCAAACGGCGGTAACAACTGAGATCCAGGGTTTTTTAATCTTATTTTGATTATTTCTCTGAGAATCATATTGACTCCATCCCCCAGCCCTACTCACCTAACCACTGTGTTCCCATCTCCCCCCTCCATGCTGGGATGTTGCCTTGTTAGGACTTGCCTAGGTTTCGTGCATGCTGTCACAGCCAGTGTGGATGCTCATGTGTCCAGGTGCCCTGCTGTGTCCTGCAAACACTGCTTCCACTGTTCTCTTTACACAACTGCCTGTCTTTTTATCCATAAGAAGAAGATAGAAGAGTGCCAGGATTAAACAATGCTGAGAATTAAGTGATGGACAGTGGGGTGAGAACTTAGGGGAAGGGTTGTTCATTTAATTTCAGGAAATTCGGTGCTACCTTCAGGAATCTGACCCTCAGCATCTCCCCCCCCCCACAATGCTTACTTTTGTTCTGTCTTCTCCCTCACTGAGAGATCCCAGGCAGTCTTAAGCAACTCTGTTCTTCTTCTTCTTCTTTATATAAATATAAAACCATTCTTTAAAATAAGTCTGCTGGGCACAGTGGCACAAAGCTATGGAATGAGACCTTATTTCCAATACTAAATATTTTTTAAATAACAAAAATAAAATATATCCAAATATCACAAGAAAAACTTAATTCTAATCATCACTCAGAGTAAGCATATTAATAATATTGGGAGTTACATTTTTAAACGTTTTGTCTATCTATAATTTTATTGTGTTTAAAAATTATTATGAATGCCATCGAAGTTATTCTGCAGTCATATTTGTGTGTGTACTTGTGTATACGGGGGGGGGGATATGCATGTGCAAGTTCATAAGACTGTACATGTGTGTAAGTGTGTGTGCATGTGTGTGGCTGATCCCTCGGGATCATTTTTGTGTTTTTGGTCAAGATCTGTCATTGTTCTGAAGCAGATCAGTTATGCTGAGTGATGGGGTTCTAACTCAGGTTCTCATGCCTGCTCGGCAAACACTTTACTGGCTGAGTTATCTCCCCAGCCTCTTGCAGCTATATTGTAATAGCTGTCGATGTTCCTCATAAATATATTTAAGAAGCACCTCTTAGTTGGGTATCAGTAGCTGCCTGCTTTTGAATGCTAATAAACAATGGTGTTAAACGTTCTGTCTGCCTGTTTTAGATCTTACATGATGAAGTCACGTCATAACTGTGAGTTGGCACTTGAAGTCTCCCCCAGTACATTTTAGTCATTGCTGCAGGGTGTGTTAAAGAGCTTGCATGCACAATGACAACCTGAGTTCCATCCCTGAACTCATGGTGGAAGGTGAGAACTGATTCCCATGAGCTGTCCTCTGACCTCACGTGTGTACCGTTGCACTAGCATGCTTGCACACGTGACAACACATTAATTTAAAGTCTAAGTCAATGACAACGAGCTTCAGGTTTAAAAAAAAATCAAATCAAAACTGGGCCCTTTACCAATAGTCACATCATTTGTTGGCAGTTCTTTTAAAAACCACGAAAGAACATTGAATTCCACCTAGAGTTAAATGCAGTTTATTATCAGATAAATTAAAGCAGGAATTTATACCAACTAAGGCACAGCCAGAGCTTTCATTTAATTACAGTGTACCTCTCTCCTTAACTCACCATTTCCTCCCCACTAAGAGGTGTGGCCAAAGGCAAGTTCCACTTGTCAGATCCAGTTCTCTGTTGACATACCTAGAAGATGCCCTACTGGTCCCTTTTACACTCCCCCTGGGCCCACACACCACACGCAAGAGCTAGCTACAAACTGTGGAGAGTTCCAGGCCTTTCTGCAGCTTCCTTAAAAGTAACCTTCATTTAAAGCAGAATTTCATTTTCTTCATTCTGTTTGCTATTTTCTCAGTTCTAACCATGGTATTTTCCTGGTTCCAACCATGTCTGTTATTTGCTACCGTAACTATCCCAGTTATGTAATGACACAACTGCGCAGAGTCCCCAGTGTGACACATAACCATTTTTCAATGAATGTTAATACGACTGTGATTTATACACTCGCAGTAAACACTTGTTCACATGAGTCTACAGAACTGCTGCCTAATTGTCCCCTATTGGTGGGAAGAAGGGTTATAACGTCTCACGTAGCTTTGGGCAAGAAAGCACCAGTGACTAACCTGTGTATTTCCTGAAAAACCTCTGTCATTCATTGCCGTGTGTGTGTTTCCTATTCTCACAGTTCACCATCCCCACAGCTCTGGTCACCGTTTCCCCATTCGCTACACCCATGTTGCTAACATGATGATGGGCATGTAGATTTGTACATCTGACAATGAGGCAGGTTTCAATAGATAAATCAATAATTAAACAAAAATAAAAGCAAGCTGGGTATCCTGGAGACGGGCACACAAGGAACATGTACCTCTACTATAAGCATCCGAACCCAGTTACAGCTTCATTATCTCTTGCCAGCTAGAACAATCAAGTATTTACAAAATTCTTGTTTAAACAACAATGCTGTTGTTTAAAACCAGCCCATTTGCACAGGTGAGAAGAGGGTGGAGAGGTGGCTCAGTGTATAAGGACACTTGCTCCTGGAGTTCGGTTCCCAAAACATATGTTTAGCAGCTCACAACCAGCTAAGGCTCCCTCTTGGCCTCTTCTGGACTCTGCAGACACCTGCACTCACCCACACACATACAAAAACATCATAATGATAACAACAATAATAATAATATTAACAACAACAACAATGGTAGGCTTAAAAGGAAATATAAAACCACAGGAAAAAAGTGCTTACAACGTGCAAGCCTCACTAACATACTGTCTGCCACTAGGGATTCAGACACCAGCGTTTACAAAGAACAAGCTCTGTCTGAACTGGCTATTGTTGCTTGAACTATGTGTCTGAAGGAACATAAAAGAATCTATTTTTATTTCAGTTTCTCCTGTATGACCCATCTATCTTTGAACCTCTCTCTCTTTCTATTCTTTTTTTATTATAAATGTTTATTTAAGTTAGAAACAATCTTATTTCACATATCAACCCCAGTTCCCTCTCCCTCCCATGGCCCCCACCGATACCCCATCCCACCCATCCCCATCCACTGCCCAGGGAGGGTGAGGCCTTCCATGGAGGATCATCAAAGTCTGTCACATCATTTGGGACAGGGCCTAGGCCTTTCCCCTTTTATATAGGCTGAGAAGGTATCCTTCTATGGAAATGGGTTCCCAAAGTCCATTCGTGCACTAGGGATACATCTTGGTTCCACTGTCAGAGGTCCCATAGACTTCCCAGGCCCCTAACTCTGACACTCATGTTCAAGAGGCTTGGTTCAGTCCTGTGCTGGTTTCCCAGCTGTCAAACTGAAGTCCATGAGCTCCCCCTTATTCAGGTCAGCTGTTTATCTGGGTTTCTCCTGCCTGGTCTTAACCCCTTTGCTCATCATTCCTCCCTCTTTGCAACTGGATTCCAGAAGTTCAGCTCAGTGCTTAGCTGTGGACCTCTGCTTCTGCTTCCATCAGCTACTGGATGGAGGCTCTAGGATGGCATATAAGGTAGTCATCAATCTCATTATGGGGGAAGTGCATTTAAGGTAGCCTGTCCACCATTGCTTAGATTCTTAGTTGGGTTCATCCTTGTAGATCTGTGGACATTTCCCTAGTGCCAGATTTCTCTTTAAATCTATACTGGCTCCCTCTATTAAGGTATCTTTTTTCTTGCTCTCCTCTATTCTTCCCCCTACTCAGTCTTCCTGATCCTTCATGTTCTCTTCTCCCCTTCTCTTTCTCCTACCTCACCCCTCACACACACACACACACACACACACACACACACACATACACACACACACACACACACACATACTCTCTCTTTCTCTCTCTCTCCCAATTTTCTCAGGAGACCGTGTCCCTTCCCCCTTCTGTGAGGAACCATGTGTGTCTCTCTTAGGGTCCTCTTTGTTTCCTAGCTTCTCAGGCAGTGTAGATTGTAGACTGGCAATCCTTTGCTCTATATCTAAAATACATATATGAGTGAGGACTGGGAGATAAAGGCTACTTCCTGCCTTAAAACAATCTGACCTAGCATTTCCATGCCACTCAGGTAAAAGAACATGACCAGACTTCTTTCAAGGTATGCAGCAAGGTACCCTCCTTAGGCCAGGGGGAAGATTTTCCATGCTTCACTTCAACTCTCCTATGTAGCATTCCCCACTAACATGTTACAACTTCTTTTTTTTTTTTTTTTATCACAGACCAACTTAAATCTGTGTTCTTGGCTCTTATTTTCCCTTAAAGCAAGTTGTTCATTTGTGTGAGGGACTTCCCAAAGACCAGAGAGAGGCAGACTGGCCTCTTTCTCCCCTCCTCCCCCCCATGAAGCTCCCAGAGCAAACTGGGTAGCAGGCACAGTCTCCCCTGAGCTCATTTGGGCCCATCCAGAACCTCTAAAGCCTGCTGCTGCCACTGTTGCTCTGAAAGGCACCAAACTGACTGTTCTCTATTCTTAAAATCTGTCATTCCTGCATCCCAGTCCAAAAAGATGGACTAATCTGGGTGACTGTGCAAGGTAGACAGACTGGAATACATACTCGAGCGAGATAACTGCACTTTAACCAAAATCTCCAGAAGAAAATGCTTTGACTCAAAGGAAACCACTGAAGGAATGATGTCCCAGTACCAAGAGGACAGCTAGGGGATGGCACCACAGGCAGATAAAGATCTCCGAGTCCCCTTGACCTATTCCTCCTATAGGAAGTGTCACCCCATGCAATACAGCAAGAATAATAAGTTTGTCTGGCATTTACCAGCTAGGAGGGAAGAGAGGCAGGAAGCACCCTGTGTGTATTCTCCTGCTCTGCCTGGGAGGGGGAAACTGTCACTTCCTGGAGCTCGGCTATGGAGCAGCCGTTGTCAAGAGAGTCATATTCAAGTTGATCCTGAGAAAAGCTGTCATTTATTTAATAGAGCACTTGCACCGCACCATGTCCTGGGCTTAGGAGCTCTGAATAGTTGGTTTTGTTGAGTCCTCCTAACAATTCCGTAAATAAACATTATTACCTCCCACTTTAACCAGTCATGAAATAGGATGAAAAGTCATCTTGCCCTGTATCTCAATCAGATACTCACAGGCAGAAGGGTTAAATTCTGGCCTAATTCCAAACCTTCTGCTCGAGCACAATCCTGCAAAGAGAGGCATTGCCATGGTTTGGATGTGAAATATCACCTCAGGTTAGGTTTATGTGTTTGAATGCTGCTCAAATGGTGATGTTTAGGATGGCTATAGAGCTTTTAGGATCCTTGCTGGAGGAAATGAGTCATGGGAGTGGGGTATCTTAAGGACGTATAGCCCCATTCTGCTTCCTGACTGAGACTGCAATGTGACCAAGACCTTCCACTCCTGTCATCATGTCTTCTCCTCCATATTGAACTGCACCCCCTCAAACCGTAAGCCAAAATAAACCCGTTCCTACTTAAGCCACTTATAATCAGGTATTTTGGTCATAAGAACGAGAAAGCAACTAACATATACTGTGATCCTATCTTTTGGATGAGGAAAGCAAAATTCAGTGAAGTTAAACTATGTGCTCTGCATCATAGAGCCAGTCAGTGATGGACCTAGTTTCTGTAAGCTAAGGGTCTAATCACCAAACTACCTGTCCTTTGGCAGGAGCCAGATAGACACTTCCTTCCCACAGATCCTTTTAAAAACATGTAGATCATTCCAAGGCAAACAATGTGGGCAAGAAATCAAAACACACATGCCAGTAAGAACCAGTCCTCAAGAGGAAAGAACTGACTTGGTTACCTGGTGTTTAATCTCAGTGATAAAACCTATGCAGAACTCCACCACCACCACCCCTTTCTGAATTTATGTTTCTACTGGAACCTGAGGTCCATTGATCAAGACTTGGTGGAAAGAAAAAAAATGTACTTACAGCTTTGACCAGAACCAGGGAAAGGAACATACTCTCCATCCCTGTCCACCGTGTCTGTAGAAACCAAAAGACAGAAAGGGGCAAGAAAGGCACATGTGTCAATTTAGCTGTGATTCAGATGATCAGAATTGAATGTAAATCTTAAGGTACTGGGAGAGAGGTCCATCCTTGGGTACCATTCCAATAGATGGCTAAGCCTTATCCCCAGCCTGTAATTCCCTGCCGAAATTCTGACCATAGCTTCCTTCATACCCATTCCAATATGAGGGGGTATTGGCTTGCTGAGGGAAGGCTCAATCCTATTGCTAAAGTGTTGCTTCTTGTTCATATAAAGGAAGGAGATTAGGAGTCTGGAGATCAGAAATCATGGTAAAGCCAACACTGAAATGAAATGCAAATGATGTCTATTGATTTTAATGCTGCTACCCGAGAAGGAAAGAGTGGGGAATGAAAGAGATGTGTGCAACTGCAGAAAGGTTTAAGAAGGTAGAGTAGACAAGAGACATAGACAGGCTCCAAGTCAATGAGGTGGTCACCCCATTCCCCAGCCAGGGGCACAAGGAGTCTTGGCAAAGCTTCATGGATTCAAGCGAAAAGTCCCCATGGATGACTGCAGAGTAAGGGTGGTAGCTGAAGAAGGAGCCTTAGATTTGCTGCAAGGTAGCCTGGATTCATATCCCACCTTTACCATGGAAGAGATTTTTAAATCCTCAGTGCCTCAGTTTCCCTAAGGCTGAAGGGATAAATATACTCAATGGGAGTATCTAGTACATAGCCATGGTAGACACATGTCCTCTTTACCTTACCTAGATATTTCTTAAGGTGAGAGGATAGAAATGCTACCTACCTCATACTCAAATTTCACAAACCATCTAATTCCCTGTCATGGATATAAGTAAAAATTCATAGCCCCCTTCCAGGGTCCATCTCAAGTCATTTATTTTTTTTTAATATTTTCAGGGTACCAAATCATAAGCCTTGAACTGTGAGATCAATCTTGAAACACATTCCTGGGTCTTTCAGTACCAACCACATACCTGATGGATTAGGCACTGTTCACATTTTGCTGGAACAAAATCTTGAACAACTGCAACTTAAGGATAGAAGGATTTGGGGAAGCTCACAGTGTGGTGAGAATGTGTCCCATCATTACATGGAGGCATGGTGCAGGAGGGCGAGGCATCTGGGCTCACTGTATCTACAATTCAGAAGTAGAGGCAGATGAACACCAGTGCTCAGCTCTCTCTCTCTCTCTCTCTCTCTCTCTCTCTCTCTCTCTCTCTCTCTCTCTCTTTCTCCCTCCCTCTCTCTCTCTTTCTCTCTCCCTCCCTCCATCCTTCCCTCACTCTTCCTCCCCACCAAGTCTACCTTTGCATCTCTAAAAGGCAGGGCTCCTGTTGCCTCCCTGAGAAGAAAAGAAAGTACCCAGAACCCCTGAATGTGTTATAAAAATAGACCTGAAGCAAACTCTGCCATTTCAAACAGCATTATCATTCTCACATTCATAGTCTCTCTGAGTCCCCCAGTTTGGAATCTGCCTCTTTGGGCTTCAGGTTTTCAGAATGGGTTTTTTTTGTTGTTGTTGTTGTTTTGTTTTGGTTTGGTTTGGTTTTTTGTTGTTGTTGTTTTGTTTTTTGTTGTGGTTGCAACATCAGGGAGAGCAATGGGGGCTTTATTTTCCTTTTAGAGGCATAGAGACTAGGAAGGGGCATATTACTAGGTGACTCCAAGGCCCAATCACAGCAGCTCTGACAGAGAGCAGGAGCTAGACCCTTCCAGGGTGTGACTTCCCTGCTTCATTTCTTAATAAATCAAGTCCAGAAAGACATTCATTTCTGAGAGAATATTAGTCAGCCCCTTGCTGCCCCCAAAGGATATTCCCCTGCTCCAAATTGCCCCTGGGGAAGTTTTGAAGAAGATCCTTTTGGGACTAACATTTTGTCAACTTCGTCAGGCAAGCAAATCAGTACTTTTGAGGTCCTTGTCTTATATATGTGTTTTCTTTTTTCTATGGAACGGATATATGCAGGTATTTTCATGCATGCATGTGTGTGTGTGTGTGTGTGTGTGTGTGTGTGTGTGTGTGTGTATGTGTGTGTGTGTGTGTATGACCAGCTTGGCTGGATTTGTCACCAGGAGACACTTCTGGCTTGTCTTGAGGGTGTTTCCAAAGAGATTTGACTTAATGAGGAAGGCCTAACTTGAATATGGGCAGCACAGCTGTATGAGTTGGAGTCCTGGGCAGAGACATACGACAGACAGAGAGAATATGACCATCTTCTACAGCTGTAGAGGTAGACTTTCAAGAAAGAGTTGAAGCTTGAAGCACTCACCTGCTCAGGACCTGGGGCAATGATTCTGTATTCAAAGTTGTGTATTTTTATACAATTTGCCAAAGCAGATCTTTTTGTTTTCTCTGCCTCAAAGAGAGATGTCAGCATTGCTTGAGGCACCAGCTCCACAAAATCTGGAGCTGCCTTTATGTATGCGGCATGTTTCTTGCCAAACCCACTAGGAAATGGAAAGTGAACAAGCTGTCAACTGAGCAAATGAGAAGTCCTACAGCTGACCCAAAGACATACTTCTACCCAATTTCTCTACCTCTCCTCTCCAGAGAGGTAGATCTATACAGAACTGTATCTACTGCCTATTACTCTGGATGGTTTATTTTAGAACAAGGAGTTGAGACCTGAATATCAAATTAACTGGCCCACATTCATAACCTAGATCAAAGTCATAAAATGTGCTCCTGATAATAGGGCACCATTGGTCTCTGCTTCCCTTGACCCTACCCATGCCAGTGCACCCCAAACCCTCTAGCCATAGGGTACCTTATTTCACTAAGTATCCCCAAACTGTGATACAAGCATTGAAATAAGATCTATGCAGCTGCCATTCCTAGAAGGCAGGCCCACACATTCACCTCCTGTTTTCCTACATCATTTAAAATTACAATAACTGGTGGCTGCTTTTCATGGACAGCAGAGATTATTTTTTCTCTCAATTACAGGGACCAAAATAGCAGAAACTGCTCTGGAAATGAAGAAGAAGCAAGCATGCGTATAATCGATTTACAACTTTGTCTTCATGAAAGTGTGTGTGTGTGTGTGTGTGTGTGTGTGTTTCCCAGGTGTCCTATGCTCCTTAAATCTCACCTTTCTAAAGAATATCCTCATATCCTTGCTTCTATGATGTGACAGGCTGTTGAGTACTCTTGCAGGACCTCAGAGCCAAACCCAGGCTCCTGGACCTTGAAGGCTAAGCTTGTCCACAATGCCCTCATTCCTTCCTTGTGGGCTGCCCCAGCCATGGTCCTTGAATAGCAAGAGGAGAACGTTTCTGGCTGCCGGGCAATAACTAAACACTAGTGCTGACTCTAGCTTTGGGAGAGGCAGGAGAAGCATCCTTAGGGGGTAAACTACACGCAACCGTATTTATTCAACTTCTTGGGAATAAGAACTACAAAGTGATATTTCACAAGCCACTTGAGCAATGGTTGGTCTGTTTCCCAAAAGTGATACTGCTGGGGGTGTGGGCTGAGGACATATATGAAAGCAATTTTTCCAGACCAAAATAAGGCCTACAAGTTCTAAGCTCTGTATTCCTTCTGTGGTCCAATCTTGTCCTCTGTTGCTACCTCCTGTACAGCTTCAAAAATTAACCTGAGTGAAGAAAGGACAGACATACAGACACACAGAGGAAAGCTGGGAGTGGGTGGCTTGTGCTTGATCGGGTGGGGCAGCACTAACTACACGACAACCTGGAACCTCCTTGCTTTTATTACATGTAGCACCACCATGAGAAGGAAGAGTTAGTTCTGTCAGTAGGAGACCTCCATTGGCTAGCAGTCCCAGGATGCAGTCATCTGGGAGGAAGTGGCTGTGGTCGCTAGCTTTTGCACACACAAGTCAATCGGTAGACACTCACACTTGGACGATAGGAAGGTCTTGTCATTTTCCTCTGAGCATCACAAGGAGGAAGGCTTTGTCAATCCCGTGAGTCTGAAGCACTGGGGCCCTTTCATGGCCACGCCCATGTCAAACAATACACATTGACTAAGACTTCACCTGTCCTTTGTGCATTAACTTGGGCTTTCTCGCTCAGCTCCTCACATCCTGTGGTGCCTCTGCTCCCTTGATGTACTTCCAACAGGTGTTTAAATAGTTGGTACCCGATGGGTTGGCTTTGGAATACAGTCCTAACAGAGCTACCTGAAACCCATCAGCTTGAAACAAGACTTACTAATTGGTTCATGGCTCTGTAGTTCAGCTGTCCAGTGATGGAGCTGAGTATTCCGCTTGAGCTCTCCCACAGACAAAGTCATGGTGTCAGCTGGTGGGGTTCTTACCTGGTGGTTCTAAAGGAGGAACAAGTTCCTGGCTCAGTTATATTGTTGGCAGAAGCTGTTTTCTTTTTGTGACTCCTCTATGGTCCCTTCCATCTCTGAACCTGCAATGGTTGATTGAGTCCATCTCATAACTGACTCCTTCTGACTTGTCCTCCCTCCTCTTTTGATACTAAAGGCTCTTGTATTTACCTATGGCCTACCTTGGTAATCTGTGACTTAGTGTTCTCCTTTAAGTCATTTGATGAGCAATGGTAACTATATTGTAAATTCTCTTTGCCACATAGCCACAAGAGATCAGACTGACACTAGGGACAAAAGCCATGAGATTCCCAAGTCCTGCCCACCCCAGTCAACTCAGGAGCCCTGTAATTCTCACATACCTTGCACATGCTCCCCAGATCCCAAAAGTTTTATCCAAATAGGATGCAATGACAGCTTCAATATTCCACTAAATCTTATTAGTTTAAAATCCCTGCTCTCCTCACCATCTAAATTAAGCATGACGGGGCTCTGGGGAATTCCATTTAGCTAACCCCTCAAGCTAATTCTCCCTCCTCTGTGGATCCAGTCAGTTGAAGAAATAAATTTCATGCTCCCCACATACAAACATGGGACAGGTTTCAGACAATATTCACATCATTCCCATTCTAAGATGGGCAGAAGGAGAATAAAACAGAAAGCAGAAGCCCAAAGCAGTGTTGAATCCAGCCTAGGAGTCACCATTAAGTTTCAGTGCCTGGAAATAATTCTCCACGGCTCTCCACAATGCTAGCTGAGTCATCTGGTGAACCATGGAGCACTGGGTTCCAGGCAGTGTGCTGAGGGCCTGACTCATTTAGTCCTCCCGCTATCCTGTGACATGCAGTCACTCCTCTGTATCCACTGAGATCATGTGGGCATCAAAATCTGCAGAAACCCAAGTTCTGAATGCAAACTGACATGGTGCATTTGTGCATACCCTACTCAGGCTAGCTGGCATACTTTACATCCTCTCTAGAAGGCTTGTAATGCCAAACACAAAGTCTGTGGTTGCTATAGTATGTTGTTTGGGGAATAATGACAAGAAGAAGCCTGGGTTTTCAATACAGACACAGTTTATTTTGCCTGCATGATTTTGATCTGTAGTTAGTTGAATCTACCCATGCAGAACTGCAGATAGAAGGTCCAATTGCTGCTACTATCTATAGGTTGCTCATTAAGACATGAGACTATAAGGGATGAAGAGTTCACCCTCAGACATACAGTCAAGTTAGAGGGAGATCTGGTCTCAAAGCCAGGAGGCCTAACTTCAGACCTTCTATATTCAGGTTCATCTTGCAAAATCAGTGATGCTTCCAAGCCACTGAAGTCGGCAGCCTAAAAATGAAGGAAATATTGACATATGCTATAATCCTACATGAACTTTGATGGAGTGATACTAAATGAAATAACATAGACAACAAGCCAAATGCTGTGTTCTATGAAGTACTTAAGTAATAGTCAAATTCTTAGAAACAAACATAAAGGAGAATGGTGGCATCAGTATTTGGAGGAAGAGGAAAAAGACGATTACTACACAGCATGAAAAGCCCTAGACATTTGCTTCACTGCAGCGTGAATACATTTAATGTTACAGAATGCATGCTTTAAAATAGTTAAGTATTTACTTAACATGCTTTTGTCACAATAAGGGCTATGGAATGTAGAAACCCAAGAGAGATTTCTAATATAAATTATAGACTTGGGGAAATAATGACTTCTCATTGGAGATTGATTGATTATAACACGTGTGCCTCTCTGGTGTCTTCATAATAGAGATTCCTATATGTGTAGGGAGCAAGGGATGTAAGAGAAGTCCTCCGTTTGTCACTCCTTTTGCTGTGACCCTGAAAAACAACCTATCTTCAATAAATTCTGCAATCTAGGGCATGCAAGTGGAAATAGCCAAGGATCCCTTTGAAGAGTTTTCCATACAGAAGAAAGTCAGCATGTGGCCTGAAGTGTGCTGTAACACAAGGACCTATGGCCAAGCCTTATTCATCAGGACTCCCTGTTTTGAAACACTCTGGACTCTTCATTTCTCCATCTGTGACATCAGTGGCCACATGAAGTGACCACCAAAGTCCATCTGTGGTTTTGTGTGGGGGCCTCATATATGGTTTTCATTGAGTAAAAGTTGTAAAGCAGGTGACTTAAGTTGGGGCTTGTATTTACAATTCATGGTTGTGTAATATTTCCCAGATATAGCTATGTGAACAAGTTATTTCTCAATTACCGTTCAGCAACAACTTGAATATTAATATCAAGATCATAAAGCAATTCAACTGACCTTTCTTGAAGTTACATAGATCCAAGAGCCAAGTCTCTACAGACTTAAACGTTCATATTGCACAGACTGGCTTCTTTGACCACAATAGGGTGAAACTAGCAATGAAGAGCCAAAGAACAAAGGAAACACAAACCTGCATAGAAATTAAACAGCTTATTCTTCACCAGTGAGTCCATAGTTCACTTGACATTAGAAAAAAAAATTAGAAAAGCAGCTGGTTGGATGTGAGGAACAAGAAGCTGAGAGGAAAGTTGACATGTGTAAACTCTACACAACTCAAAAACAACCATGGTCTGGAATTTACAACTCCCCCCCCCAAGCAAAGAAAAGGAAGAAAAATTAATCCTATAACCAAGAGAAGAAATAAAAAACAAAGTATGTGTCAGAAATTAATGAGCTACAAGATGGGAAACAATAGAAAACCTGTAACTAAGGGTTGTATGTTTTGAGTATCAGAAGACTTGCTAGCTTCATCAACAAATGCTGGTAAGCATCTGCCAATCTTGGGCAAGAATGACGTGACAGCATACAAGATAGATCAAAAAGTCCTTAGGATGTGACTCAAAATTGTAAAACTCCTTGAGTAATAAAGGGAATATCTCATGACACCAAACTTAGCAATGATTTCTCCAATGTGGCACCATTGGCAATGCCAACAAAATTGAAGTTGGATAAATGGAGATGTATCAAACCCAAAATCTGCCATAGAATTAAAGAACATTGGTGAATCATACAACCAATAAGAGCTCAATAACCTGAATATCCAACCAAAAAAAAAAAAAAAAAAAAAAGGAATTGAAGAGATTTTTTTTTTCTTCAAAGATGGTCCTAAAAGTGCTGGCAATATAACTGAGTGGTAGAAGATTGGCCAGTATACCAAAGGCCTGGCAAGCTTACTCCCCAACATACAGATATTCAGAGGTGGCCAGGAAACACACTGAAGAGTGCTCAACAACATCAGCCTCCAGGGAGATGAAGATGAAATTATAAGGCAGGGTCAGGGAGATGATTCAGAAAATCAAAATGTTTGCCCTGGGATGTAAAGACCCAAGTTCAGACCTGCAGAAATCAGATAAGGCAAGGTGCCATAGCTCGCTTCTTCAATCCATACACCAAGATGGGCAGAAGAGATGAGAAGCCCTTGAAACTCACAGGCCAGCAAACTGATGGTGTACAGTGGCGAGCAATAAGAACCTGTCTCAAGGTGAAAGGTAAGAACCATCACTAGAGGTTATCCTCTGGCCTCTACATTAACACCATGGCAATTGAGCGCAGCCATTCTCCAGATGCTCTTCATAGTCATGTGGATACATTTGCCACCTCCAAACTGCACACTTAGAAACACCCAATTAGCCAGGCATGGTGGTACACTTTTAACCTCAGCTTTTGGAAGGCAGAAGCAAGTTGATCTCTATGAGTTTGAGGCTAGCCATGACTGCATACATGCTTCAGGTTGTCATTGAGCCTGGATGGCACGGCTTGCTTTCCACCTCTCTCCTCAAACACACAATATTCTTTACAATGTGTTTAGTGAGACCTGTGAAGGAGGTAGCAGAGTTAAGGGCACACCCATGAGTGACGTCACAAGCCACAGAGGCCAGCAGGCACCAGAGCATGCTGGATTCTACCCCTGCTTACTGCCTGTAGTCTCACCAACTGGATACCCAGGTCACCAAACCAGCTCAGTCTGTCAGTAGAAAACACTGTCTCACACCTCCAGTCAGGATTGGACTCTGTTCCTGTCTCTGTAGGTCTCGATGAAACTCTTTCCAAAGTTGTGTGTCCTCCTGATATACCCATTTGTGTAAATGTACATGTACTCACACATGCATACACACACAAATTGTCTTAATATAGTACATTTTAATATAAGACTCCTTACTGCATTCCTAGTCAGTCAGCTAGACTGTTAAAGCCTTTTCCAATGACTTTTAGGCTGTTTGTCTGCTTCTGAGAAAAGCTGTCCCAGTTGTCACTAGGATCTCATAATATCTAGTTTATATCCTGAGGGATGATGACACCTCTGAGATGTTGAGTTTTTCCATCCATAACACCTTGTATTTCTACATTTCTCCAAAATGCCTATGTTCTCAGTAATACGACTGGTTCCACCACTTCACGGGAGCTCCGTGTATCATTAGTGATTTCCATAGGCATCTTACGTTTTCATCAGGCTTCTGTTTTGATATAAATATTTGCAAACATTCACAAAACTAGAAAAGGTAAATCTTTATGGGCCGATCCCCCATTCAACAATTACCAGCACTTCTCCCCATCTGCATAATTCTCCTTGATTTGCTAACTACTCATTTTTGATGAGTATAGTTGACTAGCAATGAAACACACAGTTTTTACCAGTGAAATGGGGCATTCTTACCCTGCAAAAACTTTGCTCACCCCAAATCCTGCTCTCCGTCTTGTTTGACCAACACCATCACCATCACTTGTCAAAAGCATTCTATCTATTCCATCCAGTCTTTGGAAGAGAAGTTCCCCCTGCTGTCTTCCCAGGCATACTCACAACCTAAACTTCAAGCAGGATTGTGCAAAGAGCCTGATGGCATCATTTTAGGTCTTGAAGAAGAAGTGAGGAAGTTTTCAGGGGAATTTGTCCCCATGGCCACTAGAGTCCACTGGAGGTCTGCTGGGCTAGAGTCCTAACTGGAAATATTCCAGATAGACATTTGAAACGGGTACAGAACAAGCCTTGCCCAGGCTGTCCCTGCCAAACCAAGATCATCCAGGCTTCTCAGAGTCAGTCCCATTGGCATTATAATTCCAGTTTGGAGGTCTGTCCTGTGCCTAGCAGGGTGCATCACTGGCCCCTACCCTCTAGCTGAGCTGTGAAAGTCAAAACACATTGCCATGTGTTCTGGGAGAGCTTGTGATGGAGAATGAGGCCAAAGAAGGAGATTTGTAGAAGGTGCATCCAGGAAACCCTCATATGAAACAAATGCATCCATCCTTCTTAGAATAAGCTGAGCATCCAAGTGTCATTGGTGTGTGTCAGTCTATGACAAAGGTTCACTTTATTTGCTCTGACTTCAGCAGAAGAGTATAGGACTCACACTTTTTAAGGAAGGGACCCATCTGCATAAGAAGTTAGGGGAAGGTTGCAGTAACTATCTTATCTAATTGATTCATATGCAAAAATGATAACAGTAAATCAGGGGTAGATTCTATTCTTGGTACCTTCTTGATTTCTTCAAGCCTCCATTTAAAACATTAGAATAATGAATGCTCCTTAAGAAATGAAAGCAATTTATTTAGGCCTAAAATGTCTCAGGAGTAGAAAGTATTGCAAAGAAGTTTACAAAGGTGTCTTTCTGAAACAGGATTATTTTTCCTATATTTAACTTATACCCTGTATTTTTAAAATCCATAGCATATTCACTTATACTACAGAAAACAAACAATGAAGGTCTGATGCAACAAGTAAGGATGATAGGTGTGTGCGTGCGCGTGTGCGTGCGTGGCTGTGTGCGTGCGTGCGTGCGTGCGTGCGTGCGTGCGTGCGTGCGTGTGTGTGTGTGTGTGTGTGTGTGTGTGTGAAGTATTAGCATCTACATGGCCCATGAACAGTGTCACTTTTTATCGGTTGGTATTCTAGTGCTATATCACTTTAAGAAAGCCAGTGGACGAACAGTACGTGTTGGCAGGTGATAGTTGAGATGTGTGGCAGCTATGACAGCAAACTGTCGTACCCCACCTCCTAGAAAAAGAAAAGGAAAGCTGTGAGTCTCGTGGAGTTGGCTCTCACATAGGCACATGCTGATCTTGGTGCTGAAACTAATAACTTCACTAGGGGCTGATCCAGACCATCTGGGTACCGACTTGAGCAAAAATGCAGTCTCTCATGCACATGAGAAAAGGAGATAATGGAGCACTAACCCCTTAAGGGAGTGAGAAGGGTGGGAATGGAAGTGTGCAAGAATGAAGATGGAAAATCCTTTTGACATACGAGGTTTCAGAGTCATAAAGGGGATTTCCACAGAAACAGCTTGTGGGTTCTAAGGCATGTTGACCTATCAGCTAATTTTCCTACCATACTATATATCTATCTATCTGGTGTCCAGAGAGACTCACATTGCTAGGAAACACCCATTAGACATGAACCCCTTCCAAGAATAGCTACCTCCAATTGAATGGCATTAAAGATAGCAAGCAAGGGAGGGAGAAAGGGGTTCCACAGTTACCCAACATCTAAAACTTACATAAACTAAACCCACAGTATAGACTACAGCTTATTAAAGCAATATTTAAGTCATGCATAGTAAAACACTTCTGTAATTCCAGAACTCAAGGGAGGGAGGCGGGGGCATGACAAGGTCAAGGCCAGACTGAACTACATAGCCAGTTCAAGGGCAATCTGAACCACACAGCAAAACACTGTCTCAAACACCAAAGGCTGGGAATGTAGCTTGCTGGCAGATCACTTGCCTAACACACACCAGGTCTGATCTCCAGTGCCACACAAAACAGGACTTATTGAATAATTACCGAGAGCCATGAGAAGCTCTGGGTTGTGTGCCTTTCAGTAACCACGTCATTTCACAGGGAAGTAGATGGCTCAAATGGTGCCTAGAAAAGGAAAAGTGAAGTTCAGCATCTGAGCCCTGAAGCATAGTGCTGATACAGGATTGTAGCTCATGAGAGGCATGGTATGAATCTGTGCCTGTGGGCATGGACCGGCCCTATGGGGTATCACCTGAAAGGTCGGCTATTTTCTGCCACAAGAATATGCCTCCTCTCTCCTGCCACCAGTTAAAGGAGCATCCATGGAAAATTAGGCTCATTAAGTTGCTCACACCCCTACTGCCTTCCCATGGAGAACATGCTTTATAGGGGAGATATTTCACAGTGCCTAGTACAAAGCAGTGGAGTCATGCCATTAAACTCTTCAAAAGGAAAGAACTGTAGGCTGATAAAGAATTGGAAAATGTCCCAAGAGTAGAGGGCTCCTACAATGCTTGTCTAGACACAGAAATTCTAGCTTTAAACTTCAAAGGGTATTGGAACAAAACTTGAATATGTTCAATAGATTTCACTAAGACCTCAGCAGAACTTCTGGAAATAACCAATTTCAGTTATGCTTTAACAAGGAAAGTCCGATCCTCCAGTGAATGGACTGAACAGCTTTCTGGAAGCCAATTAAAAATACCCAGAGGACAGAGAGCTGTGCCCTTTCTTGAGGGAGAAGCCTGTGGAACCTCTGCCCCTATGATCCTTCTTGGGCAGAGGACAGAGAGCATCTTCATTTGCCTCCTAGTCACATGACAGCATGGGTACCAGGACTTTGAGCTTCCCTCTCACAGACATGACAGTGTTTGCCTCTGTTTCCAGAGAAGGTAAGAGCAAAGACATGTCCTTATGTGTTAGTAATCTTTCTGTCACCATAACAAACTACCCAAGATAAGTGAATTTACAAAGAAAGAAGGTCCCAGTACTAGAGTTTCCAGTCTATGGCTGGCTGTTGCTTTTGATTTGGGAGCTGTGAAGAGGCAACACACACCACACCTTTGTGGGGAGCATGTAGCTGGGGGAACTGTTATCCTAGTATCCAGGATATAAAGAGAGAGAGGGGAAGCTCTTCCCCTCAATCACTTCCTTTGAGGGCATGTGCCAATGACATAGGTTTTATTTCTAAGCTCTACATCTTGACATTTCCACCCCCCCCCCAATAAGACCAAGCTGGGGCCAAGCCTCTAGCACATAGACCTTTGGGGAATGGATGCTTATAATCCAAACAGGAGCACCATGTAAGCCACAAGTACCTGGCCTGTCTGCCGTGTCTGCCTATCATGTCAAATTGAGATAGGGTGAACCAACCTGTTTTTCATCGCCAGCCTTAAGTTTTCTTACTTTTATAAAAGGGAAGGCCATATGGAAATCTGTGCTAGTTCACTTTTGCTTTTGTAATGAATTATTGCACCTCTGGTAGTTAATAAACACAACTTAGTGTTTTCCAGTTCTGGAGGTGTAGCTCAGAAGTAGAATGCTTGCCCAATATCCAAAAGTCCCTGGGTTCAATCCCCAGCATTACAAAAATAATTACATCTTCCTGCAATCCCCTCTGAGTCCATGCTCTCACTTCTTGAAGTTCTTATTATATTATTTATGAGCCTGAACTGTAAATATTGAAGAGTTTATCAGTTTGGTACAATTTAATTTACTTTTCATCACCATATATATTTATAATAGCTTATAAATATTTAAAATTATCATAATAATGGCTCCATTGGCTCATAATAAATTCTGTGCTTCAGGGAGGGACGATTGCCAAGCTGATAATCCAGAAACATGGAAAACCCCGTCAAACTTGGTGACTGGTTGGTCCCAAAAGAATATCATCCTTGTAATTACTGGAAAAGTTTGACCACTTAAGTGTAGCTATCTTAGAAGTTAATCTCCAGAGATAAACATCCTGAAATGTACCTCTTTGAAAAAGATAAGTAAAAGAAATATTCTCTGCCAAGCAATTTGTTCATTGGGCCCTATCTTAAAAGTCAAATAACTCTGAGGAGTTCTCAGGCAGAGGGTGTGTGTGTGTGTGTGTGTGTGTTTAATCAGAGTCAGGAGGGCCTGCCAGAATCTGAGCAGAGAGCTGCAGACGCGATGGAGAGCAGGTGTGGGAGAGCGGCAGCTGAAGCACAGATGTACTGCACAGGGTTAGGAATGGAGCTCTGAGTGACACCTGACGAGTTAGACCTGAGTCAAAGGGCAGTGGTCCTCCTAAGGTCAGCTCTGGGCCAGCAACATGAACTATACCTGGGAGCTACTCAAAATGGAAGTCCAGCATCCCAGCCCTGCCCACTGACCTAAAGGCCTAGGTGACCCATCCTGAGTGTGAGTACCTCTGCCATAGAGTCAGAGACAGTGAGGCCTATGGCAGTTTCTTTAGAGGCTCCAGTCATCTGAAGCAGGCATTCTCAGTCATGGTAGAATTTCAGGCCAAGTCAGCATGAGCAGCTAGTTTATGAAGAGGTTTTAACTTACTCCGATAAGAGAATAATAGAGAGGCACACTTAGGAAAGTACAGTATTCACCCAAGTGTGGTGTGGGCTTCTTAAGAGAGCATTGTTCCTCCAAGCCTTAGCAGCAGCCATATATGTATTGTTTAGGTAGATTCTGAAGTCAATCATATTGTTCCAATGATTTTGAAGAAGCTTCCAGGGTGAGGGCTCTTCTGTGTCTTGTTTTATTTGCAAATGAAATCAGAGGGTTAGCCCCAAAGCACAATAAACAGGAGTATAGGCTGATACAGTAAAGTCTTATGCCCCATGCCCTATGCCCCATGCCCTATCCTGAGGCATCCTTACCACATTAGAGCACAGAGGAGTTAAGATGTGTGTTTTTACTGTAAACAAAGTTTGTAGTCTTGTGAAATCCTCAAAAACAAAACAACGACAAATGAAAACAATCACAGATTTACATCTGGGCAAGAGATCCAAGCTCAAGGTCACACGCACTTAGACTTAGGCATGGCTCATAGATAAGATGCGTGAGAGGGAAATGCTCTCTGTATGTAGGCAATTTTCATAGCAATATTTATTCATTGTTCTGGAATCCCTGAGAGACTTCAGCCAGTCTTGGGGATACAACATTCCTTTCCCTTCCCTTGCTCCCTTAGTCTTCTTTCTATCCTAACTCCATGCAGGATATTTTCAGATTTGGTGGCAAGGGGAAAATGCATCAACAGGAAAGAAACTGAAGGCAGAGACGTCTGAGATGAGTAGTGAAGGTATAAGGGGATGAGAATTTTGAAGTCTAGGGTGCCATTGTTTATCTGAAACCACTATTCATCTCTACAAAGAAAACTCTGCCAATTAAGTGATAACACATCGAAGGTTCCTACTTGGGGTTTTAATTTCACACTGTTGAAAAGAATCTTCTGGACTTACACAGATTTTTATCACTTTACCACACCAATAAAAGAGAACATAGAAGCAAAGTAATTTTCTTATTTGATTGAGATATTCTAACACTTATCTCCATTCAAGATATGATTCTTGCAAAGCACTTGCCACTCAAAGGCCATCTAGAGATCCAGAGACCTCCTCCTTTCAATCTTTCTAGGATTTTTCTCCCAAGAGACTAAAATATAGTCTACAAGCTTGGAGGCGCAGGCACAGAGCATGTGTCAATAGAAACACTGGGATGCTTCTGAGCCCAAGCATGTACAAGCATGCATGGTGATGTATGTACCTCTTAAAACAGATGAAACTGCAATAGAAAGAAACTGGCCTTGGCTTGGGGGAGGGGAGAGCAGGAACAGTAAGAAGGATAGACAAGAGCCATCCATGGCTCCTTGGTGAATCCCAAAGGGCTAGTGACATGAGAGATGATGGGAAAACACATGGCTCTGAAGTTATCAACCAGACTGGCTGAGGAGATAGCAATTAATCAAGGTAATGGAGGAAAATAGTGGAAGCCAAGAGGAGACAAGTAACAATAAAGTGGGGTTACTTTCAGACTTTTTGAGTGGGAAGTCCCCAAAGAAAAAACAAACAAAGGTAGCAAGTGATAGATACAAATACAGACCTGACACTCAAGAGGTATATGTCCACACATTATGTGTTCTAAAAATATATATATATAAAGGGTGATTGAAATGGGGCAGGGGGAGGGGTGAAGTGAATGTATATCCTTGTAGGATATACAGAAAAGCTGGAAAGATTGCTGGTAGAATCAAAACAAAACTGAAGAGATAGAGGAAGGAAAATGTTAGATTATATTTTCATATCTTACAAGAGTCTCAGTGGCAAAAACTACCTTGTTCGTATTCTGGATCCTCAAAGCAATGTTCAGGCCCATAATGTTTGTTGAGCTAACATGGAAATGATGACCTAAAAGCCAAAACAGTGAGCATGTTTTTTACAATTTTTTATTTATATTATAAACAATCTTATTTTACATGTCAGGGAATCTGGGTCAGTCCTATCCTGTTTTCCCAGCTATCAGCCTGGAGTCCATGAGCTCTCCCTTGTTCAGGTCAGCTGTTTCTGTGGGTTTCTCCAGCCCCGTCTTGACCCCTCTGCTTATCAATCCTCCCTCTCTGCAACTAGATTCCAGAAGTTTGGCTCAGTGTTTAGCTGTGGGTATCTGCTTCTGCTTCCATCAGCTATTGGATGAAGGCTCTACGATGGCATATAAAGTAGTCATCAATCTCATTATAGGGGAAGGGAATTTAAGGTAGTCTCTCCACTATTACTTAGATTCTCAGTTGGGGTCATCCTTATAGATCTCTGGACATTTCCCTAGTGCCAGATTTCTCTCTAGACCTATAATCGCTTCCTCTATTAGGGTACCTCTTTGCTTGCTCTCCTGTATTTTTATGGAAAAAAGTGGTCAATGATATCAAGTTCCATAGTGGATAAAGAGAATAAAATGATTTTTAAGTCCATTATTTTACTAACTCTTGTTTAATTTACCTTAGTACCTTACTTCATTTACAGGTAGAGAAAAGAGGCACCTAAAGATCAATAGATACCTATGTGATGAGGGATGTCCTTCTGTATATATTCTTCTCTTATTGGTTGATGAATAAAACACTGTTTGGCCAGTATACCATAGAGGCCAGGAAGATAGGCAGGGCTAGGAGAATGCTGGGGAAAAAGGCAGATAGGTGCTGTGAGGAGGCACCATGTAGCTGGCAAAGGAGTAACAGGTCCAGTCTTTCTCCAGAAAGCAAAGACCAAATGGAAATACATAAATTTATAGAAATGGGTTAATAATTAAGACACAGCTAGCCAATAAGAAGCCCTAGCCATCGGCTAACAGTTTTATAACTAACATAGTGTCCATATGTTCATTTGCAGCTGAAGGGCAGCGGGACCTGGTGGGACAAGAACAACTCCAGCAATACCTATGTCCATCAGTTGATGGATGGATTAAGCCAGAAGCAGAAATGTGGTCCCTGACTCCTGTTTGTTCCCTTGACTAAGCTTCCATTTGAAGAATGTTCCTACTTGCTGCTGCTAAACCACATCATTCAGGCCACATCAGGTAGGGTTCTATCATGCAAACCAGCTCATGAACATGAACCCCACTGGCAGTCACATCACCTCTACAGATCAAGAGAGCAATGGAGAAGAGAGCAAGGGGTCCAGCAGGTATTCCAAGTTTTTCACTAATATTGGACATCATATCTGTCACACCCCAGTAGAAGACAGGATGTAGGTAATTGGAGTGTCTAGGTCACAGTTTTTCTCTCTCCACTTCTAGTTACAGATGGCAAAAAGACTCCAAGAGCAGGTCGGAACAAAGAAGCAAACATTTGTCTGTAATACAGGGCTGTTCAGTAGATGTTCCCACCAGATATTACATAGAGATAAGCAAATTTTGAGTTCAATGAGCTCAAAAAAAAAAAATACCCACATTGTTCCTTTTGGTGATAAGTTGTACTGATGTCCCCTGGGCAAAGGAATGAGGTATCAATATCAGTAGCAATGACTCTAATACAGGAGGTCACCAGAACCAAGGGGGAGGGCTCTTCCTTGGGAGACTCTGAGGCTGTCTAAGAGTCTCTAAAGTTAAAAATTGTTTCAAGAGAAATGGTGGACGTGACATTTCCCATATTTCAAAACTCAAAACTCTCAAAGAGTAGGCTCAACCACTCATTTCCCTCTTTGTGATTCTTACAGCCCTGGGGGTCAGCAGGATGAGGCATGTGTGACCATACGTCTGTGGCTTCGTGTTTTTATTAGCAGAGACATGCATGGCTGTGCAGTAGTTTCCAGAAGCCCCCGTGTAGTGTAATGGAGATGAGTAATGGGACTTTCCCAACAGACATCCCAGTGAAGGTGCCAAAGGTACATTCATTTCAGATAACAGCCTTAACAGGGCAGTTCCTCCTGGGACATTACCCTAAAGGAAAACTCATATTCCTTCTACTGCCTTCAGGACACCCACATTAGCCACCTTCTCTACCATCTATAGGATGGGCTTAGAAATGGATATCTAACCTAAACCTCTGAACTAAATGATTCAAGTCAATGGCAAGCCTTCTACTAATTTGTAAGAGTGAATCTCTGCTTCTACTATGTAAGTTGTAGTGTTCATCCACTTTTATATTCGATGAAAAGAATTAAAAGACTAGTGAGAGAGGGAGAAGGTCACAGGAAAGGATGACAGAGAAGAAGAAGCAGACAGGGTCTAGCTAGAATTTGTAATAGAAGGTGCTCCAAATAGGCCAAAATGCAGATGTAAAGCCATGATGACATTATTGCCAGGTGGCTTAAAAGTCATCAAAGGTTTTCATATGAAGTAGGGAAACACTGAGTTACACATCATGTATTCGTTGTCACCCTCTATCCGACAAGGGTTATGCCAGGTGAAGAAACACAGTATATATGTATTCAGAGCCCATCCTTACAAAGATGGGCAAGATTTCACTCTAGGCATAGAAGTTTATATTACCATTGACATAATTTAATTCTAGACCATTAATAATTGCTATTCTTTTCAATTTGGGGAAAAAAGATAAAACAACAGCCTCAATAAGCTATCCTGTTAACTGGAAAGCCACAGTACAATCTGATCCCCTTTTCCTTCTAAGCAAAACAACGTTGAACTATCTATTTCCCCTATCTAAAGTTAGTCTAGCTATAACAGACATGGTTGATGTTGTACTTACTTTTTCTGCCATGATACCTACATAACCTGCATAAGCAGCTTAAGAAGTAAAGCCTTATTTCTGATTCACCATTCAAGGGCATCATTTATCCTGGCATGGAAATCATGGTATAAGAAGCTAAAGGTGGCTGATCATGTTACATCTACAGTCAGGAAGCAGAGATAGACAAATGTTAATGCTCAACTCCCTCAAGACCCCAGCCCATTGACCAATGGCACTCTCACTGGCAAGTCTTTCCACCTCAGTTTATTTAATTTAGATAACCTCTCATAGGCATGCCCACAGGCTTGTCTCCTAGATGAACCTAGATCCCATCAAGTTAACAGTGTCAATCATCACAGTTAGCGAGAAGTTTAGCAGATCAGAAGCATGGTTAGACATGTCTAACATTAGAATCATTAATATTTTAATACAGACAGGCACTCAGTTAGCCATGACTCTGGAAATAACAATAGGAATTAAAGAGCCAGAGCAGCTCAGGGGAGTCCCAGAATGCTATATTCAGATGGAGAAATCCATCTCTCCCAGGATTCCAAACTATATTTTCTAAACATCATGTTACAGAATGGTGATTTGTCAGAGCATCGAAATGATTGAGAAATAAGTGTGTTGAAGAAAAAATGCCCCCCCATCCCAGGCTCATGTTTGAGACACTTATTTCCTAAGGGTGTGGACCATTTAGGACAGTGGTTGTCAACCTGTGGGTCATGACCTCATTGGAGATTGAAAGTCAGATATTTACATTATGATTCATAATCATAGAAAAATTGCAGTTATGAAGTAGCAACAACAAAATTTTATGGTTGGGGGTCACCACAACATGAGGAACTGTATTAAAAGATGGCAGCATTAGGAAGATTGAGAACCGCTGATTTAGGAGGCAGGATCTGGCTGATGGAAATTAGCCACTAGGGGCAGTTCCTTGGGAGGATAAACATGTTTCTAGCTCTAGCTTTCTCTGCTTCCTGTCTACACCATATCAGGAACCTTCCCTACAAGCTCTTACCATCATGTTTTGCCAACCATGATGTACTGCTCAATACTCTGAAGCTGTGAATAAAATACATCTTTCTTCTCTACCAGACATTGTATCTAATGACAAGAAAAGTAATTAATTTAATAAGTAAAGTTAAATAAGTTTGTTAGTAGGGCAGTCTCAGAGCTTTCCCTATCGCATCCAATAGAACTTCCCAAATTATGCAAGTTGTTTATTGTTGGGAATTCAGTATATATTTTTGGTCTACTTGGTTTGAAAAACAACATCTTTCCCAAAACCTTTTAGTAAAAGATCCTGTAATCTGGATTTAGTACAGCTCTGTGATGGGAAAAGGCAGATTTCACCCATTAAGCTGTAATGAATGGGTCCCTAAAGAGCACAGAAAAGTTTTGTGTGCCTGTATAGAGTGGAATGAGTATTACTGGTATTACTGAGGAGTCTATCCCTGGATTTAGGCACTGAGGCAGATAGGAAACAGTGGAAGGTGATGTCTACAATCAAGAAGAAAGTCTACCCACCCTGGGCCATTGGACTTTTGGTAGCAAATTTAACAGAAAGCATAATGAAGAATCTTCAGCAGGTGTATCTATATTCTACTGCAGTAAAGGTTCCTTGATGTTCTTTGGAATGGAATGGAATCTCACATGCTGTGAAGGTGGCTCTGACTCCTGATGAAGAGGCACATGTGAAGAACAAAGACATTTTAGGAAATCCACAAAGAGCAGTAATTTTAAAGCCTTATAATGCCACACCACTGCACTGTCAAAGCTGCAATGGGATTTCTGCCAGGGATTGTGCATGCTGTCCTCCTCATCTGCTCTGCACCTGATACAGAAGCACTCAGCTGGCCAGAGGAAACGCCAACTTTCTACAGTTAGAAATAGGAATGGTTCATAAAGCCCTATAGATAGAGCCTGCTGTTGAATGGCCCTTGCCTCCTGTAGTCATAAAATGTTCATGTAAAATGGGTCCACCATCTCTGAGATGCTAATGTCAGTTATTGCACAGACTCCAGCTGCCCTTCAAACCTGACATCACTGTGCTAGATGACTTCATCAACTTGCTTGGCCCAGCCATTTCCCCAATCAGTCACATCTTGGGACACAATGTGTAAACCTATGGTTGCTTATTTGAAGCATAACCATTCTCATGGATATTATTTTCTTTATTACATATATCAATGGTATACATTGTTATATGTTATGAAAAGGAAATTTTACATATGAGAAACACAACCAGATGGCTAAATGTCATACCAACTAAAACACTAAGTAAGCCATGAATGATAAGAAAAAGAACTTTCTTCAGTAATAGAATGCACAGAGAGAGAGAGAGAGAGAGAGAGAGAGAGAGAGAGAGAGAGAGAGAGAATGCACACATGTAAGATACATTTTTAAATATGGAAGTCATGATCTACCTGTGGCTGTTAAGCACTTAAAATACAGCTAACGAAACAAAGCAACTGAACTCATTTAATTAACTCATTTCTAGATAAACAGTTAATTGGAGTTAATCTACATATTAGCTGTCAACAATTATCCCACATGAACTCATAAGTATTACCATGAAGACATAAATAACCTATGTAACATTCCAAAATATGTTGGGTCTTGAATTGTGTTTTCAAATGTCTGAAATTCTCTGAAAAACCACGCAGATAGGACTAAGCTATGAGTCATCTGCCTCAGGAAGTCCCAGAATTCCACTCTGGCTTTGACATGTTAGCTAGACATCAAGGGAACCACTTACCACCAGTGATAAAGGCCAGACTATCTTCTGTTCTCTACATCTGTAAATTTCATGTCATAATGTTATCACCACTAAATTCCCCAAGTTCAAGCCAATTCCCTTTGAGTCCCAAATGTAGGTGTAATGGGAGTCAATCAGTGTCAAACATCTAGCTGTTTCTTTTAATCAACACATATCTATTGCTACTAGGTTTATGGTTAACCAGACACTCCTGTACACGTGTGAACACACCATTACCTCAACAACTCAGTGATATAAGAAGAATTTTATTTTACAAGTAAAAAAATAAAATAAAATCAGCTTACCTGAAGTGACTTTGTTGCTCGGGGCCCATAAAATATAAAATTAACATAGTCTCTAAACTAAAAAAAAAAATTCATAGCTAAGAAGCTTATTTTAAAAGGTTTGTTCATGCTTATCTTTGAAAGTATGATACTTGTAAGCGGTGTTTCATGATAACAGAATAAAGGAAGAACAAATTATTCACAAACATGTTCAATCCCTATTACGCAGGAAAGTCTCCACTGGACCTGGAATAATTATGTGCCTTTCAAGTGAAAAATCCACACTGGTGTGTAAATAACCAGCTACAAATTTCATTCACCCAATTATTTCTCCTCTCCTCGGTATGCAATCAATCTGGTACTTTGCAGTGTCATTGACTTAGACCACAGCAGCACACACAACTGCTCATTTTTTTTTTTTTTTTTTTGCATCTAATTTAGGCTTGAATCCTCCAGCAACAGCCTGTAAGCCAAAGTTTTTGAATCAATTTGTCATCACATAAGAGATGAATGCATCTGACTTTGACTCAGATGACAGCAGAAATCAAGAGTTCCCCCTCCCCCAATGGAATATTGCTTCTTGAACCATCATTTGGCCTTGTAGGAAACTGGCTAAGACTTGTAGCTATGATCCAGAGTTCCAACTCCAGGCATTGCCAAAGGAAAATGATGAATAGTGTTTTGATGAAGTGACCCTCTACAATTCGGCAGCGATGGGCAGCTGTTAGCAGAGTTGAATACACTTGAATGCTTTAGATTAAAATATAACTACTTGCAGTCAAGTACATAGCAGTCATTTCATCTGTAATAAATTTGAGTGGTTTAATATAAACAGCATTGAACAAATCTAAAGACAAGCATACTAAGATATCACGACAATACTGTAGACAAATGTGATATTTGTGGTATTCTCAATGGCCCTGTCAAAATTGAAAACAAGAAAAATTGAAGCTGGATGTGGTAGAATGTAACTGTAATCTCAGCGATCTGGAGGAAGAGGCAGGAGAATATGAGTTGAAGGTCAGCCTGGGCTACATAAGATCTGTCTTTAAAAAATAATTGGAAGAGACAGAGAGGGATCTGACTAAAGCACAGATGCAGTGATAGCCTGGGACAAAGACACACATCTGTTAGAGGCAAAGGCTGGGACATCAGTAAAAGCTTTAACAAAGTGACCTGGCACATTGAGATGCTAGGCAGCCTCACAATGAAGAGGCTTGGATAATGAGCACACACAGCACTGCAGAGGAGACATGACTACTGAGCACTGTGGTGAGGAAGATTGGCTTTGGAGCGAGAGTAGAAACATGGGGTAAAGAGAGATGGAAAACAGCTCTACACTCAGGTCCATTTATCCACCTGCAAAGGCTCCAATGCGTGGATGGAGGAGCTGAGCACCGCCATTTCCAATCCTGCCTTCGGGTCTTTTTACCATCAAAGAGTCCTAGTCCCACACCCAGAGCTTGAGAGTATGTACTTCTAATGGTCACATGTCAGGGATTGGCAGGGTAGACATCTAGAAAGCAGCATTGGATAAGGAGGCCAAAGTCTGAAGTTTAGTTGTAGACTTTGTTGTATTAGAGATATATTTGCCATGTTGAGTTTTTATTTTCTTGTCTGTATCAATAATCTGTGTGCTCCCTGGAAGGATCCTCTGAGTTTGGATTCTTATCATCATCATCATTTTTGGCTTAAGACACCGGTACACTGAGTGATTGGTTAAATAGTCCATACACCATGTTGGTGAATTATTAGCATCAAAACAGAAGACCCTGGCTATGCCTCTGATGCTCTGCCTCTCTGCTGACAAAAGGGAGCCCTTCCTTCCAGACAAGGTATTTTATTGTTGATTCTTATTCACGTTGGATGATAAAAAGTGCTCCACTCACATAAGTTACTCTGTAAACTGGCAAAGTTTACTCAAATTAATATTTGAAGCAAGGTTCTGTTCCCCAAGATTAATAATTTATAGGAACCAAGCTGTGACTCCACTGGGAGTCAGCTCAGGCATTGTAATGTGTCAGCCAACTCCAAGGCTAATAAGGATACTGAATATAGTAGAAATGGTTAAGTCAGGCTCACATAGTCCTTCCTCAACATGGATAAAGACTCCAAAGGAATAGTAAATCAGGAGCCCACAGTCTACAATCCAGGTCAGACTCAGGTGTGAGCTAATGGAATTCAGTGATTCAAGTCAGTGAGCCTGAGTGTGTTCCCCTCCACAACCCCTTACACAGCCCTCCAGGCTCCTTGGCATATTCCTGAGAAGGATATTTGCATTTTCTTTGAACTCAGATATTACTAGTGCTTTTCTGAAGACACTGCAATATATTTCAAAATGAAGACTGAATCAACCACTGTTGCAGCCAGGAGTATTTATTTTACCATGATGTGTAAAGTGAATGTTTCTCGTTTGTCATTATGCTCTGTCGTCCAGGATAAGAGGATGACACACCCTGGAAGATAGAACATGGCGCTATAAATGCATTCTGAATTTCCTGTTTAAGAAAACATGCACACATCCATACATATGTACAAATGCATATGTCATGGGAGGCCGGTTTGTGGAGGGCTCTTAAGATTCTGCTAATAAACTAAAGGCACAAAAAGAAAGACAACAGCTGGACTTTGGATGTGCAAGAAGAGTATATGAGCATTTAAAAAGACAGCATGAAGATGGATAAAGTTAGATGACGAGATGGTGAGTGTTCTGTGCCACCAAAGGCCTCATACCAGAAAGTAATTCCTTTATGAAGTGCTAAATTCTCATAATTAAGCCTTCTAATTTTTGCTTTCTTGTCTATAATTCTTACTGAATCTGTCACCTCATCCTTATGTGACCCTTACTCTGTGGCTGACAGCAGAAGTCTACACACAGCACCCATGGAGAACCAAGAGAGAGTCATGCTAATTGCTTCTCCCAACTTAGGACATAACTCTTTGGTTGGTAATTCCGAGGCAAGTTCAAGCTGAGCCAGACTGAAAAGCAGAGGCATGTTAATTTAAAACTGCAGTGCAGCACTCCCAAAGGGGGATGGGGGAGGACCTGTGTGATAAGGAGAAGACACCCTGTTTTCTCTAACGCTGGTTCCTGAATTTCCAGTTCCAGGCTCAGTAGCCCGCCTACATTTTGTTTCATGTTAAATTCAATAAGCAATTGTATTCTTGCCCAAAATCTTCTTTCCACTTCATCTTGCTTTGTAGAGATTGTATTTCTGGTAACAAAGGAAATAATGAAGTAGAAACATATATGACATTGGCAGAGAACTTATACCTGGCACCAAAGTCAACTTTCCCCTTATCTTTCTATTCACCCAAGGATCTTCCAGATGCATCAAACTAAAAGAATGCCTTCCTATCCCTTCAGTAGCAGAAGCTGTGCCTTTTGAAGACTTTATGTCATTCTACCCAACATTCTTAAGAATCCAGAACCATGGAGACGGCCATTGTAAAATCTCCAGACAAAGTGTCCATCTACATATAGCCTAAATTGCATCAGCAAACTTACCCCTCACCCATTTCTGTGTCTCCATGCCTCAAGGTATACTATCTGAGAACACTCAGCCTCTGGATGTCTAAGTGTTTCATTATGGAAGCACTTTAAGATTCAAATGACCCCTGAGGAATGGTGGAAGCTTCTTGGAGTTTGAATGAATATTATGCTGTCTCAATACAATGTGATGCTAAGACCCTACATAGCCTACACACACACACACATGCATGCACACATGCATATATATACATATATATACATATGTATATATATATACACACACACACACACACACACATAAGTGTGGGAGAGGTGTTTGACCAAGGAATAGTCTTGAAAATTCCCCACACTGTTCTACAGAGGTTCCTTCTTCAAAGTCGCTCAAGCCCTTATTCCGTTCTGTGTGTGCACACAGGGCTTAACCACAATCATGCATGCAACACATCCCAGTAGAATCCACATCTGATCCTTTGTCCATTCACCCCAAAGTAAGACTCTGGTAAGTTTTATCTAAATAGGTATACTAAAGGTATCTCCCTCCAAGAATTTAGAGTAAAGAGCATAATATTTCTCTACCTAACAGTTCAGAATGGCATACTATTTAATGCCACATTAAAATAATTTAGTAAAGCCATAGCCTACTGTAGCTGGAAATTACCACCTCCTGAAAAACAAAACAACAAAACAAAACAAGAAATCTAATCTAGATTCTGAAGCTTCAGACAGACCCTGGGGATGTCTGGCTGCCTTGGGGGTTTGTAGGGAATCAAGATCATCATAAGCCTGCATAGTTGTATCTTAAGAATTCCCAGCAACTGTATTACACCATGCAAATTTTCCAAGGAGTTGATTGCTTGGTTTCAGGGCCATGCAAAGCTCCTTTGGGCTTTTTCACATGAGGAAAACATTGTTGGGAAAGGATCCTGAGGATCAACCACTGGAAAGTGCACTCAGTAGCACTTTGGTTGAGATAATTGCTCCATCTTTTTTTTTTTTTTTAAATTGTAGGCTTCTGAGGCGACCACAAGCAAAATTTGTGACAGACATTTGACACTGAAAACTTTGCCATGTGTGAGTAAATTTTTTTTGCATATCCCCCACCCCCAAACACTGGTTTATTGACTAACAAAGGAAACTTATATAAACCTACTAGCGTGTGTCAGCCAGGTCCTCCTTTTTGTTGCAATGCTCTTTTACTTGGCGCCAAGATTGGGTAGTTGTGCAGATTCCCATTTGAACACGCAGTTCTGGCTACAGAGAGTGACAGCACAGCAGCTCCTTTGTATGGTCTTGGTTGTGCTCTGTGAACACACACATGCAGACTCCTCATTCATGATGAACTGAAGGACCTCCCACCCCAGTCAGTGGCTACATGGCAGCCTTCTCATACCCAGGGCCAGACGAGAGCTCTTTCTGTCTCTAGCAAGCTCTGTTAAGATAACTTGCAAGGATACAGTGTAGAGGATACACGTCATCAAATAGAGTCACAGGCCAGAAAACAGAAAAGATGGCTTCCAAAGCGCTCTGCCTGGCCTTGGCTGCTGGAACCCTGGGTTATAATTTAGCATGACAAGGATCTAAAGAGACAACTAGGTAGAGAGCTTTGGAAGATGGCCACTCTCTGGCACTCAATGGAGATATGGATCCAAGAAGCTGCTATGCAAAGTTATTCCCTGTGTAGGCACTTACTACAGTTCCAGAATTCTTGAAGAACTGAATTCCTAATCTGATCTCCATAATATAAGGAAAGATCCTGCTTCCTAACTTCCTCTAACACTCTGCTTTCTATTTAAAATGATTCCTTAGGAGTCAGAATGATTTCAGTTTTGTCATTTCCTGCTTGGTTACACTAGGGGCACTATTTTTGGCTTAGCTCTATCACCTAAAAATACAATATCTACATCCTTGAATCCTTAATAAGAATCAGTAAGACAATGAAGGTGAAAGTATTGTATCATCCAAATTGTTTGCCCTAAATGAGTAATGGACACATATAATAATGTCTTAAATCAATCAGTTGCTTATCAGGGTACTTACTGTGCATTAGACCAAGATCCTGTATTAGTCAACTTTGCATCACTATAATAAACTCCTGAAATAATCAGCTTATAATCAGAAATGGTTTGTTTTGGTGGTTCCTATCCATGAACAGTTTTCCTCCTTGGTTGGTTAGTTAGTCAGTTAGTTAGTTAATTAGTTAGCTGGTTAGTTTTGAGCCTGTGGTAAGGCATCTCATCATAGGATGGATACATGACAGGGCAAACCTGCTCACCTCATGGCCAGGGAATAAAAGATGAAGTGGGTGAATCTGCAATCCTCTTTGAGAGCATCTCCCTAATGATCTAGGCTCTACCTCTTAAAGGCTCACCGTCACTCAAAAGCACATCCCAGAAGACCAGGCTGTTAATTCATTATGACTAAGACCACTGCATATTTGAAAGCTGAGTGGAGCATTTCCCCACCCCTTTCAGTTAGTGTATATGCCAGTCGAAGAGATGACTTTTAACATGTGCAGACTGTGAACTAGAAAGTATTGAGTGGACATCTAAAATGGATGCATAGGACAAATGCCAGGGGATCTCACAGAAAGGACAGAGGGAAGCAGAGACATGAAAGAAGGAGGAATTCTAGAAGAAGCCCAGAGGAGTTTTGATGAGATAAGCACATGCCAGTGATGAAGCAAAGCCTAATAAAGCCAGACTCTCTTGGAAGCATTCCACGCTGTGCTGGTTGGAATGAGAATGCCCCCACAGGTGCCTTTGTTTGGATATTTGGTCCTCAATCGAGGGAACTGTTTGGGAAGGATCAGGAGGCATGGCCTTGTTGGAAGAGGTGTGTCAATGGAGGTGGGCTTTGAGGTTTCAAAAAGACTTGTGCCATTCCCAGTATTCTCTCTCTCTCTCTCTCTCTCTCTCTCTCTCTCTCTCTCTCTCTCTCTCTCTCTCTCTCTCTCTCCTGCTAATGGATCAAGATATGAGCTCTCTGCTGCCTCTCCAGCTACCTACCATCATGTCTTGCTCCACCATCATAGACCATAAATCCAATTAAACACTCTGTTTGGTCATGATGTTTTGTCACAACAATAGAAAAGTAACTAAGACCAGGGGTCAGCCCATTTACATTTGAACCACATTAAAACTTAAGACAAATTCTAGAATGCAAAGAGAAGAAAGAACATCTCTTTACTACTCCTGCATAATGGTGTCTGATTTGTATAGGAGAAAGTACACCCAGGGTTTTCTAACTCCAAAAAGAGAGCAGAAGGCAAGGAAAAAATAAAACACACGGAGAGAGAACCATCTGTGTTTTCTGGGTTAGCCTTTCTTCCAATGTGTAATTATGACTCCAAGAGCTGAGCTGGCCATTTGGATGGATGATGATCCGGGTCAAGCAATAACCCACAGAGGAAAAAAATCAGCATCCAGACAATGAGCTGCATTCGCATGGTTTGTGTCGCCAACTAAAAACTGGATACATCTTAATTTGGTAGGAAACATCAAATTCACAAGTCTTCAGCATAGTCTAAAGTGGTGCCAACCACCCCATCCCTAGAATAAAACACAAGACTATATTATTTGCATTTTATATGCAACACTGAAAGTTCAGGGCTGGAAAATTGTGTGTGGGCTGATGCCTGATGGTGCAGCCGGTTATTATGTAGTGAGTCACAATAAATTTCCAGAGCTACCACACCTTAAAGCTAAGCTCACTCAAACCAGACAGTAAACTATTAGCGGATATATTTTTGTAACCATAATTTCTAGCCTTTTAAATATTATTTTAAAAGACATGTAGCATGGCAATTTTATAAAAGCCATAGACATTTCTTTTCTGGCATCAATCATTTAGAATATTTATCTCTCCAAAAACAATAAAAAATAAAAACATGCTCTGGGGGCATTTTAAGGAATTTTTTAGCTGACCAATTTGGTCAACCAGCATACCGGAGGGACAGTGACTCTGTCTTGCCAGCCAGCCTCAGCTCCACCACAGGGACATCTCAGAGAAGAAGAACTCCTGTGGCCATGGCAGCATCTGCCCCAGGTACCATAGAGGAAGTCCCTTCACAGCAAGATGAAGCAGACTGGTACCACAAAGGAAGAGCTGCTGGGGGCAGACACCAGGTTCTAAGAAAGAGTGGTGGAGAGCAGGCCTGCCAAGCATTTCCCTACCTCAGAACAACGCAACTGACAAAATGTGCACAGCTCAACTAAGGCCCTCCAACCTCGGCCTGACTCCAGGTTTGGATATCTGCAATGACACACTATATCCACAATATAGTCTCATCTGTCTGTGTCCCAAGAACCAACCCCATTTAAACATACATATTCAAAGAACTTTTGAAGGGCTTCATGAGAGACTCAGCCTAGAGATCTCATGGACAGGTTTTGCCATGCATGGATAACACTCCTGGAGTATGCTGTCAGGTCAGTGAGGTACAGAGTCCTCACGTGGGCTGTGGTGCTAGGGGCTTTGACTCCGTGTTTCTGAGCTTGAAGCTTCACGAAAACATAGCATCATTCAAATGGAGTGGACGAAATGAATAATTTATAACATATGTTTTGCTGCCCCTTTGTTCCCATCTCTAAAAGGTCTCAAATGTGTCACAAAACACATTCCTAGAGTAACAACCTCTCATTCTCTTTTAGGCATAAAATTGATGGAGTGAATGATTGTTGTGAAAGCTCCAAAAACTCCCCACTTGGAGGGCAGAGAGGATTAGAGAGCAGGCCTTGATCTTGTGGAGGCAAGTCGGAGGGCCTTCTGTCAACAAAGACCAGCCAAATGAACCACTCAGGCAGCAGAGGCCAGCATCAGGAGGCAGAAGAGCATATGGACACACCACTAACAGTGTGGAGTTTTTCTTGGTTAGGAACACAAAGTGTGCACACATCTCAGCCCTCAAAAGGAATGAGACACAAAGAACTGAAGGGCACGGGGAAGTCAGAAACATGAGAGTAAAGTCGTGTCTGTCCATTGCCCAGGTTTTTAATGGCCTTAAACTGAAACACGTATAGGAACTGAGTGCATCTTCCCTGGCTATTCTGGAATTAAAAGTCAGGGATGGAGCAGGAAATGGATTATGCACTATAAGAAGATAGACAGAAGGTACAGCCTCATGGGCAGTAATGTCTCCCTCCTGAACAGAGGGATAGATCCTGTTCTCCAAATGTTCTTCCTATGTAAATGACAGTGGTGGGCCAGAAATCTCATCACTTCTCTGTAGAACTCCTCTGATTCCAACACTTAGTGTTCTACCTGGGTCAAGACCAAAGGTCTGGGCTCTCCTTAAAAGCCCTATATTCCATGCCTTGCTTGTTCATCTCAGGGGCAGCTTCTACTTAATAAAACACTGCCTTCCTATCCCTGGATGCCCTGTCCTCCAAGATAGCCTCTGTGTTATTGTGGTACCCAAAGTAAGACTTTGGAATGTGACATATGGAAAAGATGGAAGTCCTAGCCATCCACCAGTCCTCTTTCTTTAGTTGGCCTTATTGGCTTGCCACACCTGCTCAGCTTTCCTGTACTGTGGGCCCCAGCAAAGAACATCCACAACTTTTGGTAGGAGATGACAAACTCTGAGGGTCTATCCCCCGTCACTTCCAGAAAGCCCCCCTGTTCCACAGACCCTCCCTTCTATGTAGATCACAACCAACTGGACGGTTTCCTTCATCCTTTTTGTAGACTATTGAAGCTGCTTTTGTTCTTCTCAGTGCTGAGTTCTTTGTCCCCAAGGCAAGAATGAAAGGATATGTGATGAATGGAGACTTAGCCTGGAAATTGGACTCTTGCCTTCTCAATCGGTCTCACTGTGGGAAAGGTACTTTGGCTTCCTAAGCCAATTTATCCAATTTTTTTGGCACCCTTGGGTGAGGGAAGAGAATGTACATCAGACATCCTGAAGGGACATCCTCTGCTGCTGGCCCTTCCTGCAATAGGCACATAATAACTCTACTTCCTGGATGGCTCCTGAGCTAAAAGGTGCCTCTCCTTTCTCCAGTTTTGACTGTTTGGCTCTTCCAGCATTAGTTAATAAAGATGTTCAAGCCTTAGGCAACCAAAAAGTCAGTGTTTGTACAATAAATTTCATGAACAGCCGAGGGTGCCTACAACTCAGACATGCATAAATGGTTGGGACCCAGGTGGGTGAAAGTATGCCAACAATTTTGAGAAAGGACTTTATACTCCCAAACCCTACACATAAGGGCCAAGACACTTTCAAACTTGTTAGCTTAAGCTAAGTAAGAAATCTGTGGTTTCGCATACCTGTGTGCCTCTGATCTCAAGTTCGGATGGCTCTCAGGTCTCAGTGACTTCAGAGCTCTGCGTCTGTCTCCCCCTGGTGGACAGGTGCCCTTCAAGTGCAGGAGGACCACAGATTCTATTGTACCAGCAGAAATGGCCTCAAGAGTCTACTTGCTTGATAAGCCCATCCCTAAACCACTACTGAGTCAAGTGGGCTCCTCCATGGCAGAGTGGGGCCTGGCTTGGGTTATGGAAAATGTTCTCCCCAGTTCCTGGGATGGGAGTAGATACTGCTTCAACCAGGTCTGCAAAACTCACAGTGAAGTGGGATGCACAGGGCTTCCAACAAAAAGTGAAGAAAGGGCAGAGACCACATGAGTCAGAGAGATGAAACATAAGAAGGAGCATTTCTTTCATTGTACAGCCCAGTGAAGGTCCTTTTGACTAGTTAGAGTTAACGTCACACAACCATCGACTTTCCTACCATCATCAAAATATTTCTATGACTCACAAGATAAGTGAGAAAAACATACAGAAGAGTCAAAGTTACACTGAAGTGAGATTGTAATCATACCCTGTAGTTCTGGCCACCCACTGACAAAGTTTCCTGCTGTGAACACATACTGACTTATTTTCCTCCACCGGCCATCTGAGGAGAGAATGAAGTAGACCCTCACGGAGAGTGAGGTCAGGTCTTCACACAGGTGTCTCCTGTCGGCAATCAGTGCAGCTCCTGTCTCCCACTGAGTCTGTCTGCCAAAGAGAAAACCTGACCCTTTGGCTCAAGAACCCAAACTGGGAGATGCTGACTCATCCATCAGGCCACGAAATAGCTTCTCAGACAGAGAGCACTCGTTCTAGAAAGTGACACAAAAAGCTCTTAACTGGATGAGAATGCTTCCCTCACTAGAAGCAGTCATCTCTCTATAAGTGAAGGCACTTGAACACCCAGACCTTCTGACAGGAAGTGGGGCATTCTGGGTAGGCTGCCCCCGAGAAGAGATCAGGCACAGGGATTTCTTTGGCTTTTCCAGGACTCAGTTCTCTCATCTTAGCAACTCTGTGTCCCCAACTGGCCCCATCTTGGGAACAGCAAACTGCAGAGCACCTGCCATGTAACTGGCATGGCATCACAAAGATTCCTTTAGAAATTTCTCCACTACTCCCAGCACAGCAGCGAGGAATACAATAATTTTGTACATATTGAAAACAGTATCACACTGGAAAACAAAAATAATCAGATTAACATTTCCATAGAAGAGAAACAGAGGAGTAGACAAAGTAGAAGCCATGATTTTCTGTAAGAAAACAGGAATTGCTAAAATTGTTTCTCTGCAGGAACAAGAGTAAATACTTTGGGCAAACATGGAGGCAGAACTGACTACAGCTCACTGCCCTAAACCAGAAGTAGTACTAAGTTTCATTAGTAAAATAAGAGAGCAAAGCCAGAGCCTTTCTAAAACAGCCAGAAGTAAGCATTGAGGCAGAAGCAGGTACCCATTTACCAACTTAGTGGCTTCCTGTATGCATCTCAGGGCTAGAAGTGTCAATCAGCATTTGACCTGGTCAGGGAGTGGGTGGGGGTAATGTCAAAACCATTAACTGGCAAAGGAGCAAAGGGGACAAAACCAGATATCAGGTGGCAGCTACTGAGCCACACTTCTTCCACTGAAGAGATGATGGAGGCCCCACCTAACAGAGAGGGAGGGGGGCTTTAAAGGACACCTAAGAAGATATACTAACCAACTAGAACAAACTGAATTTTAAGATGCTCTTCAGGAAGTTCAGCACTTTTATGATGAGTCATCAACAGACAGGCAGTGGTTAAAAGTGAAGATACCGATCTAAATACCAAATGGAAAAGATGGGAGAGTGCTGAGACCCACCTCATTAGCATAATGCTTAAAAGTCTAGCAGAACACGAATCCCTAAGATAGATAAAGTTAGGAAGGAACTCTGCCACCTACATCACTAACGCTGTGTGCTCCCGGCCAGTGAGAGGTCCTGTCTCAAATAACAAGGTGAGGGAGTCTAACAGATGACATCTGAGGCTGACCCTGGGGCTCCACATGCAGAATCCCCCCCCTACATGTTTACCCAACAACACCCAGAGGAACACACACAGATACACACAAATCAAGAATCCCTAGGTTCTCAGTCTCATGGCGTTCACTGACCATACATAGGACAGATTGCCAAGCTCGCATCCTTAGCTTTTCTGGCCCTACTTTGAAGATTTTCTTTTCTCTTCAAAGGAATAGATGTGTCCTCTTCTATTTCAGAGAAAATAGGGGAACCAGCCTTCCTGTTTCAACATTCAAAAAAAGGTCACCTTTACCAGGCTCCTTCTGTGTGCCAGGCATTGGCCCAAGGGATGGGATTGCCACACAATCCTTACCAGATTGTGGTCCTCTTCGGCGAAAGTATCCAAGGAGCAAAAGCTTACAATGGCTGCTTCTTTTCAGCAAAGGGGAAAGCGCAACACAACGGAGACCTTTGCTCTGTGCCACAGGAAGCGCAGCTAACAATATCCATGATCCAAGAACAGGAGACAGATCTTGTCATTTCAAGTACATTCTAAGCATTCTTGAGTGTAGGGTGCATATGCAATTGCTCAAGAAAATAGACTAGAAGAGGAGAGGAGGGGAGAAAGAAGGAAAGCAGTAAGAGATTGTATGAGTCTTTGGGAAGACTGATGGCACCTGGCACTTGAATCAAAAAAGCATGGTCATCACAGAAAATCCTCCCTGGGACCCAGACAGCTCCCTTCCTGGCAAAGGAGATGTCTGGCACCTGGCTTTAATAAAGAGACATCTTGCAAACAGCCTCACTCTCAAAATTGACTTAAAATAGCAGGCTCTTCAGAGCCCAGTGGGTAACCTGGGCACTCCGAAGCTGTGGGTAATCTGGGCACTCCGAAGCTGGAGCTACAATCTGTATTTTCTGTAGCAATTCATGTATCTATGCATTGTGCATTAAAATGGTGGGGAGGGTGCTACTTAAGATACTCAACTTGAAATGCTCTTTTCCAAAGAGTAGAAGGCAGCCAGAGAGGCCCATTGATCATTCATTGCCCTTTGATACCCAACACATTGATTTTTTGAGGGACTTCCTAGTTTGACATTAAACAATGCCCCTCCCCACCACTTTGATCTTCTGCTAACACAGGGTCCTGGGTTGGTGGCTCTTTTTCAGTATCTGACATCAACACCATCTGTGCATTTTCCGATTTGTTGTCTGGATTTAAGCAAAACCTGTTGTCTAGTCACTTACATTTCCTGAACTTGTTGATTAACCAGTGAACATCTGTCTGGAAATTCATCTAACTGAAGGCTTCAAGACACACATCGATGTATTTTCTACTTTCCTTGGTCCCCAATTTCAGCGTTTCTGCTCATCTCAGAGTCTCCCCAGATGAGGAGATATGACCTCCAGCTGCCTTCCTCAACAGCTACAGAAACCAGTGATGGCCTTTTTCCACATAAGATTGCATTTTCTGAAACCACTTCCTCTCCTGACTCCCCTTGACCTCTGTTGAGCAGTTGGCTGCCTTAACCACAGCATTCTTGACACTTTCTCTGTGTACATATGTGCAGGTGAAGAGCGAAGATTCCAGTAACCCTGGATATGAACTGCAGCTCAGTGCTTTCTTACTGTGCTTTCTTACTGCACAACGTTGGGGGAATTGCTTATAAATGGAGTCTGTCTGTTCCCACAGCTGTAAAAGAAAAACAAAAAGCCTCCTGTCATAGAAGTTGTGCAGGAAACTAAGCTAAACACTCACAGTGCATTTAAAAGATACAGACTCCAGAAGATGAGAGATTTGTCCCTTGTGCTGTGTGTCTCCATCTCTTTTTGGCCCTGTTAAATCCCAACAATGTCCACAATTCATTCCTTGGCTGAGTCAGTCCTCAGCCCCTGTTCACACCCATGCCTCTCTACCTTAGGTATGTGCCCTACACTTTTCATAGTTCCCACTTGAAGTGTTACCCTTGAAGGGATGGATTTGTCTCCGTTTCCCAACCTACAAAATGAAATGCTAGGAGTGCGAATGGTATGGTTTGCTTCTGCTCCTTCCTAAATATGGAACCCATTTTCCCTGACTCCTTCCCCATCTTTTCCATATCCCCTCCTTTTTTTCTCCTTCATTTCTGAGAACTCACATAGAATCTGGGCAGTTGTAGATTGTAATAATCTAGGTGGAGCCATTCTAGTAGGAAATTGACCATTAGTTCCCATCATCCTGATCAGCTGTGATCCAGAAGTTGAGGGGTAACTTGGGCCCTTCTTAAGAATGACATTAAGGATTCTTAAGAAATACAAAGCAAGACCAGGTGTGGTGGCACATGCCTTTAATCTCCAGTTCAAACCCATCTGAGCATCTCACCTTGGGTACCACAGTGTTTCTTCCCTTTATTTCACTTCCATCTTGGGCTTGCTAATCTGATTTGGCCACATCTCCAAAGAATTCTCCAAAGGGCCCTGGTTCTCTGGAACTAGAACCTCCCCCACAGTTGAGGTGCAATCCCAAAGGCTAGAGCAACTCCCTCTTTCTCGAAGGTCCTTGATTATCTCTCACTCCAGAAGGGTAGGGTAAACTGAGATAGGGCTGTCCAACTCCCCATAGGTCTGGTCACCTTGCTCTCTGCTCTCTTTCAAGAATATCTGATGTTCAGAGACAAGTGGATAAGACAAGGGAACAGCCTCACTTGCCTGTTGGTTCCTGCATAAGGGAACTCTTGCAGTAGCAAACACAGACAATTGGATTGAAAGTAAATTAACACAAAAGCAAAAACAATGAAGAATCGAAGCCAACCCCTAAGGATTTCCTAAGCATCCCCATAGTGCTGCCTCTACTAGAAGGTCAGATATTACATCTCTTCTCCCACTTCCTTGTTGGGTAGTGTTTCTCAGTGACCTTTAATTCAGCTACTTGCTCTTCCCAGGTGCTAAGGACACTCATAAGTAAACAGCTGTCCTTCCCTGTTGGCCGCTGGGAGACCATGACTGTGGGAAAGTAGCTGGTGGGAAGTGGGGGTACTTACCAGATTCTGTTTCCAGGGCTGGGCTACAGTTACACACGTGTGCTTGCTCAGCTCTAATTCATCGAAGATAAGCACTTGGAATTGGTGCTGTTTTCTATGTAAATTTCACTGTAATTTGTTTATGTTTAAGATATACAATCTTTCCTTGTATTTTTCCAGCAAGCCTTCATTGTTGCAGGCTGGATTGTTCCGAACCCAACATATTTGGCAAAAAGGCAAGGAATAACATGATAATCTCATTGGTAACTTTCTTTTCACGTTTTACCTTTCCTCCCCCAATCTTCCTTCCCTTTCTCTCAGTCCTCTCACTCTCACTTAATTCCAGACAAATAACCAAGAACAGAATGGGTATGAATTATAAAATACCCCCATCATTGACTTGCCATGACATCAGGCAAAACTTACGTGTCCACCTTCTACATCGGTTCTCTGAGCAGGGATTTACATCCAGGCCTTTCTTAATCACATTTCTGTTGTTCTAGTAAGAACCACGACCAAAGAAACTTATAAAAGAAAGCATTTAATTTGGGGTTCACAGTTCCAAAGAGTTAGAGTCCACAACCATCATGGTGGAGAGCACAGCAGCAGGCATGGTGCCAGAGCAGGGGATTGAGAGCTCACTTCTCAATCCACAAGCATGGGGCGTGGAATGGCATGGGGTTTTTGGACCCTCAAAATCCACCCCCCCCAGTGACACACCTCCTCCAACAAGGCCACACCTCCTAATCCTTCCCAAACAGTTCTACTAACTGGGTCCATTCTCATTCAAACCACTGCAGGGCTCTCACCAGCAGGAAGAGAGCAGCATTCAAATAAGATTCACGAAGATGGATGGATCCCTTGATGCCAGTCTCCCTAATTTATCTGGCACCCTTCTCCCACTCAAACTCCTCTGGCCTCCCGGCCCTGCTTCAACCCACTCTTTGAGGAGATTATCTATCGATTCCTTGGCTAATCTTCCTCTGAACTAACTGTGCTCACTGACTCATTGAGAACCAAGCTTTGGAGGTTCTCTTCTGCTCTGAAATTCTCAAGCTGTACTCTCTTTGCCTCTAGTCACAGAACCACAGATGTAAATAAAGGGTGGTGAACACAGTGGCTCCCTTCTTGTCCAGCTTCTTGTGGGAACTCTGCCTTCTTGTCCTTCAATTCCTTTTGCCTCCTTCCCTGGTAGTTTCAAACTCAGGGACATTTTCATTTTCTTTCCCATCTCCCTCCACCCAGAGACACAAGATTCCATAGCCACTCACTTGCATTTGCTGCCTGAATGACTGTCTGCAACTTTGCTAGACTGTGTTTGTCCCTTCTGGGTACCTCTACAGGATATTTAAGTCTGCAGTCATGAAGTCTATACAAGAGCAAGTTCCTTTCTCTCTAAGAAGCTTCAAGCATTCATGGACTGATGACAAATTGTTTGGAAGAATATCCTGTAAGTGATCTTCTCCATTGGACATTCTGATCCAAAAACAATTACTGTTTAGTCACAGCCTGCTGCTCTTCTGACTTAGTCCTAATCAACAAGCAAACTCTTACTCCACTTTCCCAGATGACAATTCTGACATCCAGAGAACCATGCAATGGAGATCATTAGATTGAGTCTGTGTTACTGATGGGACTAGAACATGGGGCTCACAATCTCTTTCAGTGGCTTTAAAAACAGGGCAATGTTAGCTGAGCAGTGGTGGCTTATGTCTTTAATGTCAGCACTCAGGAGACAGAGGCAGGTAGATCTCTGTGAATCCTGGGCCAGCATGGTCTACATATTGAGTTCCTGGACGGTTAAGGCTACACAGAGAAACCCTGTGTCAAAAAACAAACAAACAAACAAAAAACCCAAACACAAACTATACAACAAAAACTAGGACAATATGAGGCCTGTCTGTCCCATCCTACTATTGATCCTCATATACCTCTGTAGCTCTAGAATACGGCCCAGACATTCTCACCAGGATCTCCTTCATGTACTCACAGAGGTCAAAGGAGGGAGTCAGATTCCCTGGAGCTAGAGTTACAAACAATTGTGAGAAACCTAATATGGGTGTTGGAAATTGAACTCAGGTCCTCTGGAAAAATGATATGTGCCCTTAACTGCTGAGTCATCTCTCCAGCTGCAAAATGATATTTTACGTTTATATTTTTCAGCAATTAAGTCAACCCAATGTATTCATTGACTCACAAATTTGTGATATCAAAACATAGCAACTTTGAAATATGGAATAGATTATTAACTATGGTCATCATGCTATGCAACAGATGTGTCAAATGTATTTCTTTCTTTTGGTTACTATTTTTCCCAATCTAATACCCCTAAGATGTATTTCCATATTCCTTGTTTTCTTTCTCTGCCTGTTTTCTAATGCACAACACAACAGTATTGTTGTTGACTGAACTATGCTCATCTAAAACTCATAAAGTCCTAATGACCAGTACCTTGGAATGTCACTGCATCTGTAGATGACACCTGAGAAGTCGTTGTGTTGAAATGAAGTTATCTGAGTTGGCACTGGTCCACTACAATCAGGGTCCTTAAGTGAAGAAATAAGGGCATGCACACTAATAGCAGGAAGACAATGTGAACTCTCAAACAAGACAGCCACGTGTGAGCCAGAGAGGGCCTTCACAAGAAACCAGCCCCACTGACATCTTGATCTCAGATTTCCAGGGTCCAGAATTGAAAAATAATAAATAAATAAATAAATAAATAAATAAATAAATAAATTTTGATCCCCATAGCTAGTCAGGCTGTGGTACTGTATTATAGCAGCCCTAGAAAATGAGTGTGTCAGTCTCCCTCACAGTAAACAGTTGCTATAGCAACTAACACAGATTTTCATTGTGTATGCACTACCTCCAAATAAAATGAAGCTTCTTGATGTTAGTTGATATGACCTTTATTCTTGAGACTCCCATACAGCTCAGCAACATTTATATACATAATAGATACACACTAAATATTTAGAGCCCACTCCTGAAGAGACAGAGCATACAGAAAAAATTATGTATCTTCACCCATGTCGAGGTTTCTCAACCTGAGCACTTGTCCAAGTCAGGGTTAGTACTTTTATGATAAAACACCATGGCCAAAAGCAAGTTGAGGAGTAAAGGGTTTATTTGGCTTACACTTCCACATCCATAGTCCACCACTGAAGGAAGCCAGGATACGAACTCAAAGAGGGCAGGAACCTGGAGGCAGCAGCTGATACAGAGCCATGGAGAAGTGATGCTTACTGGCTTGCTCCCCATGGCTTGCTCAGCCTGATTTCTTATAGTACCCAGGACAACCAGACCAGGAATGGCACCATCCACCATGGTCTGGATGCCCCACCATCAATCCCTAAATAAGGAAATGCCTTACAGCATGATCTTATGGAGGCATTTTCTCATTTGAGGTCCCTTACTTTCAGATGACTGTAGTGAATGTCAAGTTGACATAAAACTATCCAGCATAGCACTCAACAATGTTCAGACTGGGTGCTAGGTCATTCCTTGGAGAGGGATTTTCTGAGCGCTGAAGGGTGTTCATTGCACCCTACCCACTAGATGCCAGTAGTAACCACCTGGGTACTTGCACTCATGTGAGCCATACTGTCCCCAGACATTGTCAAGCATCCCTGAGTATTCAAACCACTCCTGGCTGAGAAACTATTTGCTGTGGTCTTATCTTCTCCTCTGCCTCTCACATCCATGGATATATTTTCCTAGTAATTTATTTCAATTACCATATAATTTTGAAGATTTATTAAAGAGTTATGACTTCTATCATGAGAAGGACCACAGAAAATAGGCTTCAATGATGGAGGAACTGTCTGGTGTACCTTGCCATTTGATCTGACAAGGTTATTTTGTCAAATTTATCTATAGTAAGCTTAGTCTCTGGATTGAGATAAGTCCAAAAGAAAAGACTAAAAATGTCAGGATTGTGGTTTGTGCCAAGTCAGAGGCCAGGCCTCTGGTCCCAAGATTTTACCTTCTGGTCACTGGTCATTGGCTAGGGTCAACACAGAAAATGAGTTATTTCCATCTCTAGTAGGACAGACCACTTTAAGTAAATTCATGGTTTGGTGTCATGTTAGCAGAAGAAGCCCCACATCACAAAACCCACCACTGAAATTGTCACCAATTAACATGCTCGTTAACAACCCCAGGAAAGAAAGCAGTGGCTAAAAAAGCCAGGTCCCCCTAATAGTGGTCTCCCCTTTGAAGCTGGCCTGGTACCCTGGTGCTGAGAATGGGCATAGCAGACTCTGTGGTCTTGGAATTCCCCAAACACTTTTCTTTTGCAGGATTTAAGACTGTCCTTCAGAGGCCATCAATGGATGTTGAGATCCTTCCTATACAGGAAGCTAGAATGAAGTTGCTAAGATACAGGGTCTTCCCACTGCTGCAAATCTGTGGAGTGTTGAGTCGTGTGTTACGGACCCACTGGACCCAGCCTGATACAGTCTATTTCAGGCTGGTGGCATCAGGGCTTCTATCATATGGCACAGAGGGGGAAAGGGAAGGCTGGGAAGATGTGAGCCTGGAGCCATATCAGGAAGGGCCACCATGCCAAAACAAGACATTTGGATCAGTACACCACTCAATGACTTTCCACCTTAGGAAGCAATTTTGTGTGATGTTTCTGGGGGAAAACAATAATGGTAGGAGCAGCAGTGGCACTTCTGAAAGTCCCAGCAATATCTTTATGTACACGTTATGGTAAGGGGGTGATAAAATCTACCTGGGCAGAAGCACAGAGTATTCCCTGTACCTCTCTGGGAGCAAATGAGAGGTCAACCTTTCATTTCGACATAAAGTGCAGAAACAACCCTCATAATGCTTTGCATTTCCAGGTTCTGAATTAATCATTGCACTATTAACCACCCCAGATGCACCAAGCAGGGCAGTGAGACAAAGAAAACATTGCCTGCACATGGACTTAAAAGGAAGCCTGGGCTGTGTTTCACACCTGCTCCCTCTCCCTCACCTCTGTCTGGGTGGTAGATGCTAAGCTCCTTCTGATATGATTCACTGAGACCCACAGACTGCAGACTGAATACATCAGAGGGAGTTCTCTCTAGGGGTCCCCACAGCTTCCCCACTCCCTTCCGGCTGAGCAGCACCATTTTGGTTCGATGCATCTTGGGGGTTGGACTGATACAAAGGGTGCATCTATTTCAAGAAGGTGTTTTCAGTAGCCATCAACCATCATGCCCAGTGCAAACTGCCCCTTATTCTTATCACCATGGTTTATGTTATCATCTCTACTGTTTTCCGTGACACACTAAACTCCCCCCATTTTTCCATGCACTCCCCTATTTTGCTAGAAAATAACAAGCCATGACTGTTTAATGCTTACAATAGTTTACTGCTATTGTACTAGGCTACAATAGCCACAGCAACGATTCAAATACTTTTAAATTGTGTGGGGGGGGCACATTGTTATCATGTGTGCAGGTACCTCCAAAGGCCAGAAGGGGTCATCATATCCCCTAGAAATGAAGTTCTGAGCAGTTGTAAGCCATCTGACAAGTGGATGCTGGGAAGCAAGCTCTGGTCCTCCAGAAGAGCAGCTAGGGTTCTTCTTAGTTACTGAGCCATCTTTCCAGCCCCAGCATAGGCACCCAAATTCCACCAGAGAATAAATTAATTAATGTAAGAACAGAAATAAATAAAAAGAAGTGGAACTAGGTACTCATGCTGAGGGTATAGAGTGTGCTAAGTCACCCTATAATGTGAAATATGTCTTCATCCACTGCCTTTGGAAACACTGTTAGAGAAGTCCATTTTCCTTCTCTTTTAGCATATCACGTGTTGTAAAAACTCTTCATCCAGTGAACAAGTTACAAATGTGGAAACATAAAAGACTTAGAGTAATCAGGGTGCAGAGATTTACTGTTACACAGCTACCAGTCCCAAAATGTGATGGCTCACACTGAAGGGAAGCATATTTCCTTTAGCTGAGAGGTACAGGAGTTGGGAGCAGCAGGGACAGAAGGCTGACTGTCCCATGAATCTCGCAGTGACCCAAAACCAAGATGATCATGCTCATAATGATAAGAACTTCTGCTGGCTTCTCTCCCTCCTTCCCTCCATTTCTCTTTTCCTCCCTCCCTCTCTCTCTCTCTCTCTCTCCTCCCTCCCTCCCTCTTGTCCATCCTTCCTTCCTTGTTTCCTTCCTTCCTGTCTTAAAGTCAGATTTCCATAAAGCCAAATTCACATTTTGCCTTCTATGTGTTCCCCACCATTCCCAAGAACATTGCTCTCATTTACAGCATCCATATTTATTCCATCCCAGAGGAGAATTAAAGTGAGTTCAGAGCCACCTGCTGCTTTTTAAAAGGTGTAAATAAAAGACTGAAGCTCATGTCACACACTTCACAGAATTTGGTCAGATACCTGACTTAGGGCTCCAACTAGAACCTGGAGAGTCCACTACAGGGATGATGGGGAGGAAAATGAACACGATTGGTATAATACACCCCCACATCAAAACCTTCATAAAACTTTGGAATTGGATTCCTTTCCTGTATCTATTAACAACTAAGAATAGAACACCATTCACGTATAGTCAACAAAGCAAATCTGGAGGTTGATAATCTCTACCTCTATTTTGTTCATTTCTCCCTCACTTTCACTTTTGGTAAAGATCTGGGTCAATTAGAAGCATGCTATTACAGGGACTATTGACAAACTATTGTCATTGTTACTTCCTTTTAGCACAATACATTTATTCTTGATGATTTTGGCAATCATAAAATAAAGAAATCTGTGATATAAGTACCCATCAGCCCAAAGCATTTACAGGATTTTTGGCAAGTTCAGAATCATCAAACATCAACATTAAATGTGCTGGTATAAAACATATGCAACATACTATGATTTGAATATGATTTTCATGTCTGTGCTGGCTAGTTTTATGTCAACTTGACACAAGCTAGAGTCATTGGAGAAGAAGGATTCTGAATTGAGAAAACGCCTGCATTTGATAAGATCAGGATGTAAGACATTTTCTTAATTAGTGATCAATGGGGGAGGGCCAAGCCCACTGTAGGTAGGGTTATCCCTAGGTGGGTGGTCCTGAGTTCTGTAAGAAAGCAGATTGAGCAAGCCATGGGGAGCAAGCCAGTATGCAGCACTCTTCCATGGCCTCTGCATCAGCTCCTGACTCCAGGTCCCTCCCCTGTTTAAGTTCCTGTCCAGGCTTCCTTCAATGGTCAATTGTGATATAGAAGTGTAAGCTGAATAAACCATTTCCCCTCAAGTCACTTCGATCATGATGTTTCATCATGGCAGTGATAACCCTAACAAGGACAATGTTCCGTGACAATTATGAAAATGCAAAAAGGACAAAATTCTGTGGAATGTCAGTCTTCTAGGTGGCTTCTGGTATTTCCTGAAAACATGACTAATCATCGCCAGAGAAAACTTCTAAAGGAGCCATGAAAAGTAATAATGCTATCAGCATATAAATTAAGAGCCTGCTATGTTCTGCCTATAAAACAAATACGCTGTAACAAATTCCAAATTATCAGAGCAGCAGTTGATAGAATGCTCTATCTGTTTAGACAATGTCAATGCCTAAGAGTATTAACAGTTATAAACCATTGTCATAATGTGTTGTGTGGATGGCGTAGCAAAGGTAGACACCCTTAGAAACCCTCATAGCACTAACAACAATACGTGGCTATCATTTCTTTAATCCTGTTGTCTATTGGGCACTAGGCTAAATATTTTGACCCAATCATATAATCTTCATAAAAATCTTGCAAGATGAATGCAGTGTTATTTTTGCCAGTGTTTGTGCCTGGATAGCAATATCTAAGATCTTGTGAATACATCTTTAATGCTGTGAGCTAAGCACAAAGCTGAGACTCAAATCCTTAGTAACGTTGTCATGGTGTTTCACAAAGACCTCAGCATCACCACACTCCAGGGTTGGCATCTGATGAAAGTGTCACCTTGTCATATGTAGCCACTTAAGTTTCTTCAAAAAGTGTGGATTCTGAGCCAGACATGCTGTCCCTACCTGGAATCCCAGCTAGTAGAGGAAGGGGGATCATGATGAGTTTGAAGCCTGCTCTACAGTGAGTTTTAAGTTAGCTTGTTATACAAAATGAGACCCTTCATTAAAACACTAAGATCAAAGCCAAATAATATGGATTCTAAATATGTATCTTAGTTAGGGTTTCCATTGCTGTGATGAATACCATGACCAAAGGGACTTGGGGAGGAAAGGCTTTATTTAGCTTATACTTCCATATCACTGTTCATCATTGAAAGCAGTCATGATAGGAACTCAAACAGGGTAGGAACCTGGAGATAGGAGCTGAGGAAGAGGCCATAGAGGGATGCTGCTTACCGGCTTGTTTCCCCTGGCTTGCTCAAACTGCTTCCTTATAAAACCCAGCACCATCAGGCCAGGGGATGCCACCATCTACGTTGGTGAATCACTAATTAAGAAAATGCCTTACATCTGGATCTTATTTTATTTTTATTTTTTTATATTTATTATTTTTTCTTACTTTACATCGATCCCAGTTCCTCTCCCCCCCCTCCTATGACCCCCCCAACTCCACAGGGAGGGTGATGCCTTCCAGGAGGGATCATCAAAATCTGTTAAGTCATATGGAATAGGCTAAGGGAGTATCCCTCCATGGGGAATGTGGTCCCAAAATCCTTTTGTGCACCAGGGATACATCCTGGTTCCACTGTCAGAGGTCCCTTAGACTGCCCAGGCCTTCTAACTGATACCCATGTTCAGGGTGTCTGAGTTGGTCCAATGCGAATTTCCCAGCTCTCTGTCTCGGGGTCCATTAGCTCCCCCTTTTCAGGTCAGCTGTCTCTGTGGTTTTCTGTCTTGACCCCTTTTCTTATCACTCCTCCCTCTATGCAACTAGATTCCAGGAGTTCTGCTCAGTGTGTAGCTGTGGGTGTCTGCTTCTGTTTCCATCAGCTACTAGATGAAGTCTCTGGGATGACATATAAGTTAGCCATCAATCTCATTATCAGGGAAGGGCATTTAAGGTAGCCTCTTCACTATTGCTCAGATTGTTAGTTGGGGGTCATCCTTGTAGGACATTTCTCTAGAGGCAGTTTTCTCTTCAAACCTATAATGGCTCTCTCTATTACATATGGATCTTGAGGAAACATTTTCTCAATTGGGATTCCCTCCACTCTGATGACTCTAGTTTGTGTCAAGAAACTAGCCAGTACACACACCAACACAGCTGGCAGTGATGTGGTGTTCTAGTATAATGATGGCCGAAGGGATGCTCACCCATTCTGCCATGGGTGAATCTATCATCCCTCTTGACATGCTATTTAATTGTAATATATGGATGCCAAGCTCTAGGTACAGAAAATATGTGCCAAATAACAAGAGTGCTTTAATTCAAACCCTCCTGATTAGTCTGAAGCAAATAAATATACCCTGCTAATTTGGCTTGAATACAGCACTCTTGAAATTCGTTGTTGCCAGTATGACAGTATTAGACAGTAGGACCTTCTGGGTTGCGTGGACTCTTTTCTCGTAGGTGGAGTAGATAGATGCTCTTTTAGAAGAGTTTCTCTTTCTTTGACCATGTGAGGGAAAGGCATTTATCTCTTTAGAGAATGAAGCATTCAAGGCACTCTTAAGGAAGCAGAGACAACTCAGCCTGCAGCAGCTCCAGCTAAATCTTCCCAACCTCTGTGACAGCAAGAAATACCTTTCTTTCTTTAGAAGTGTCTGTCTCAGGTATTTAGCAGTACAGGAAGCAGTCAGAGGCCTACATCTTCCAAATCAAAAGAAATAAGTATGAACCAAGAGCGGTGAGAAGGCACTCCATGGAAGCTTAAGCCCTTCCCTACTGATGGTGTGCAATAATGGTCTATAAGAGTGTGTGCATATGGAAGCCGGAGGTCAGAGATCAATGTCAAGCATCTTCTTCTGTCTTTTTCCACCTTGATTTTTATTGCTTATTTGTTTGAAACAGTCTTTCTTACTGAGGCCAGCACTCATCACTTAACTTCTTATGGTTCTAACTACTTCTACATTATGCCCTAACATGCTTGTGTCATTGAATTATTGTCCTCCATCCTTCCAAAGAGGACTTGGGAGGGAATGGCCTCTATTTTACAGTTCACTGTCTGCACCCCACCTTGCTACAGCCCTAGTAGTTCCTACAACTCTTTTTTAAAAATTATTTATTTTGGGGCTTATTGGTTAAGTTCACTGACTGATCTCCTAGAAGACCCAAATTCAATTGCCAGAACCTACATGATGGCTCACATCTATCTATAAGCCCATTTCCTAGGGATCTGACCCCCTCTTCTGGCCTCCAAGATCCCCAAGTGCACAGGCACACATGCATGTGCACACATGCACACACACACACACACACACAGAGAGAGAGAGAGAGAGAGAGAGAGAGAGAGAGATCATGTTTCAGTTAGTATGTCTATTGCTGTGAAGAGACCCCATGACCACTGTAACTCTTATAAAGGAAAACTATAGTAATAAAAAAGCCACATAAAGATGGAAAATACACAGAGAATCTAGATACCATATGCTATTGGATCATCTTTAAATTGTTTGACTGCTGAGGAACTAACAACAACTGCTAAAAGAAATGCTGCTGGATTAATCCAACCTATTTATTTTGAAAATGTCTTGACTTGTACATTTAAGTCACTTTGGAAAAAAGATTTTGTTTGTTTTCCTACAGAAAATGAAAAGCTGTGGATTTCTTCCAGACTAATATGATTTGATGAAGCAAGACCCCCTAAAGCAATGGCCTAGGTGACCCAACATCCAATACAGCCTTGTAGACTACTATAGCCAAGATTTGGCCAGGTTTCTGTGTTTTCTCGGGAGCCCATGGTATTGACAGCACCCCCAACCAGCAGGAAGCAGTTTGCAATGAATGATGCCCAAATTCCCCAATATTTTTTATAAATGTTTGTTTTCATTTAAATTGGGTTAGTTATAAATAGTTAATGATCACAACCAATCTCTTTCTAACAGAAAAAAAGGGAGATATGATATAGAAATGAATACTTTGCACTGCTATGGATTTTGGCTTATTAATACAAGTTTAAGGTAAATTGTGTTTTATGTATTTTTATCCTCTTGTTTAGGTATTGTGTTTATATGTCTCATTTTAAAATGTAATGTATAATTAACATGCAGATGTATACAGTCACCTATAATAGTAAAAACTTATAGTTATGTTAATTAGGTTTTCTAGATATACAGAGATAAATTTGAGATGGATAGTCTTCAAACCTTTCAAAGGCCTTCAGAATATGGCATTTAAAATGGTTTAGGTTTTTCATGATGATAAGGCACAACTGCTCCTGGCAACATCAATTACTTCAGAGAGGAAGATGGGCATTGAGAATGCAGGGACCACAGGATAGTGACTACTGAACAAGCCAAAACAAGACGAGACAGTCCGAAAGGGTCCCTGCTTCATGGAAGAATCTTCCAGACATTCCGCAGGACACAGAGAAAAGTGACTGACAAACTGTAAATACAGAGGGACAGTTTCAGATTTCCTGCTATGCTGAGAAGTCTGACAGACATACTGGCCTATCGGCTGAAGATGGAGGTTCCAACATTACAGAGGAACTTTAGGTGACTGACCAGGCAGCGAGATGTCTTTGTCAGTTCTAGAGTTTATATATTACCCTTCTGTGGTTTTTGATGGACTTGAAGACAGATAGTTATAGTTATTGTTTTCCTTCGTTATGATAAAAGATAAGTTACATATAAGGCTTTAGATTTGCAAAGATAGGATAGATGATAGAATATTTTCTTTAAATTTTGCCAAATGTTAACAGACTAAATATTGTAACTATAGTTCTTACTTAATTACTGTTTTGCTATAAATAATTTGACAGAAGAATGGGGAACATTCTTCTGTATATACAGTTCTCTTATTGGTCAATGAATAAAACACTGATTGGCTGATTAGCCAGACAGGAAGTGACATAGCCGGGCAGAAACTTGCTACTAGCTAACCATAAAGGTCTGGAGGTCTGTACAGACAGACAGGAAGTGACATAACTGAGCAGAATCAGGATATGAGCAGGGACAAACAGGAAATTTCTTCTGTGAGGAGATGTTTAATAGTTGTCATGTGAGCTGCCAAAGGAGTTAGCAGTCTGGACCCTTCTCTGGGAAATACTTAGATTAATAGAAATGTATTCATAATGAAGACAGAGCTAGCCAACAGTCACTGGCCAATGGTTTCATAATATATATAAGTTTCTGTGTGTTCATTTGGGGCTGTCAAGTGTGGTGGGACCCAGCTGGGAAAAAGAACCTCATGTTACAGAAAAGTAACGTGAAACTTACAGTTTCTGAGGTTTATTCTATTATCATCATGGTGGAACATGGCAGTGTGGAGGCAGACATGGTGCTGGAGAAGAAACAGAGAGTCCTATATCTTGATTCTCAGGCAACAGGAAGTGAACTGAACTAGGTATAGCTTGAGCATAGGAGGCTCAAAGCTCACCCCACAGTAACACACTTCCTTTAGCAAGGCCACACCTACTCCGACAAGGTCATACTTCCTAATAGTGCCACTCCCTGTGAGCTTACGAGGTCCAATTACATTCAAACCACTACACAGTCCAATTACATTCAAACCACTACACAGTCCAATTACATTCAAACCACTACACAGTCCAATTACATTCAAACCACTACACAGTTCATGTATTTGTTTGTTTGTTTCCTGGTGCTTTGCCAACTTTAGCAAATTATCAAGGACCTCTAAGATTTCTACTTTTGTGGATCACATGTATTCATATTTACCATATGACAAATTAAAGCTAAAATTCTTTAATATCTATGGATCCACTGAAAAAGTAACAGTGAATTTTGCATATTAAAAGGTGTCATTTTTATGAATATGCATTTATCAAAACAAAAGGACTAGTGAGAAAGTGACATTGTTTTCTGTTTTTGTGATTCTCCTTAATGTCTGGTTAAGTAGAAGAGAGAGAGAGAGATTCCCAAATCAACTTGTGCATTAAATTCATTAACAAATGCCCTTTGGCTGAAATGCCTGAAGAAAATCCCACCTCACAAAGACACATACTAGAAAAGACAGACAGATTTCAACAGCATTTGAGATGGCCAAACCTCAACAATTGGTGGTTCTTAATGCTTAGCTACAATGAGGATCTAAAACCATTACATCAAAGTCTATTAGTCTTGAATTTTGTGATGCTCTGCATTGGTCTTTTGGTCAATACCAGCAAACCTTTGAAATGATGACACTTCCATTATACAGTGTCAAAAGCTACATTTACTTTCATCACTGTTGTTGTCATCAGCAAAGCCTTGAAGTGTAAAGCTGCCAAGCTCATAGCAACTGAAGCAACCTTTCTAAAACCCTAACTCTCACTTAAAGGCTTAAATTTTATCATTGACCATAAACAGGTTTCTCATTTTTGAGAATATGTCTGCCAAATATTCAAGTCTAGCATGTCTGTCAGTCATCCTTTCTAATACATGTGGGGCTCTACAGGGGAGGGCAGAGGTGTCAAAGGGAAACAGCCAGCTGGCTCAAGACCCAAGTAATCGCAGAAGTGATTTTCCTCAAGAGCCTATGTTGATTCATCCAAAATGTAAATTTCTGCTTGTAAAACATGTTTAAATAATTGTGAGAAAGTAATAACGACTGTCACAAATTATAATATCCGTGCCTGGTTGGGAAGAATGTGATGAGTGCTACTACAGCCCCACCCTTCCAAATGCCAACCTTAGGAAAGGAGCCACTGTGAAAAGTATTTGGTCCACATGAACAGGTGCCAGGGCCCCAGTGTGAAAACTGCCCGCCCCCAGCAAAAGAACCGACCACACCCATCTTAATTTAAGGACTGGGGTTTCTTGCAGTCCCTGCACTGCATTGGCCACACAAATGACTTATCTCAAGTCTAAAATGATGTAGTTAGCATCACTTGATGATAGATCTATGTTCTGGGCCATTGAGATCAGTGGTTCACAACTGGCCACAGCAGCTATTGTTAGATGCCAGAATACAATAGCCCCAATTACCAACTCTCCTTTGTCCTTAAAAGCAAAAGCATTTTCCAACTTTCTTTTTCTGCACAGCTCCTGATGGGTGCTAGTAAGATGAGCAAGCCCTTCTGACACAGCAAGCTCTGTGATGATAATCAGAAAGGAAGACAAGAGCTCAATTTCTGAGCCACTTACTAAGATCCCAGCAGCACTTGGGTTTTAGAAGCTGTGGTGGTTTGAATAGGAAAGGTCCCCAGAGGCATATAGATTGAAATGCTTGGTCATTAGGGAATGATGCTACTTGATAGGGATTAAGAGGTGTGGCCTTGTTGGAGAAGTATGTCACTGGGGGTGGGCTTTGGGGTTTCAAACTCTCTCTCTCTCTCTCTCTCTCTCTCTCTCTCTCTCTCTCTCTCTCTCTCTGCTTCTCTCTCTCTCTCTGTTCCTCCCTCTTTTAGTCCCTCCCCCACTCCCTAATGCCTGCCAACCTGGATGTAGAATCTCCAGCTCCTCTCCATCATATCTGCATGTGCATTGCCATGCTTCCCAGCATCATGACAATGAACTAAATGTCTGAAATTGTAACCCAGCCCCATTAGATGTTTTCCTTTGTAAGAGTTGTCATGGCCATGGTGTCTCTTCACAGCAATAGAAAGAACACTAAAACAGGCCCTTTTCTCAAGCATGCCTGCTGGCTTAGCATAGACTGATTGATAAGCCCAAGGGTTAGAAAGAGATTCAGAGATTGACAGCGAAGCACACTACACAGGGATTCTAACCTGCTTTTTCACATAGGACTTTCTTCCTCCTATTGCAGAATACGTCCAGTGCATCAAGTGCTTTCAGGGATTCTGTAAAGAAAGAAGTATCTTCTACTAATACTTTACAAGACCCTCAGCATTCTAATTGCAAAGATGGAAATATTATGGGAAAATAAATTCTAAGAGTTTTATATAGGGGATTTTTTATGAATATATATGTCTGTGTATGCATGCACAAATGTGTGCTAGGGCTCTCAGAGGCCAATAGATTGTCATATCTCCTCGACAGACTTACCAATTTTACTATTCCAAATTCCCATGCTTTACTCAACTTTCTTACCTTTTCCCACTCAAACTTTGAGCATTCACTAACCTTCCAGAATGTCAGAGTATGTGGAGTCAAATACTGTGAACCCTTTGGGACTGGTTTCATTGACTAAGCAACAAGCACACAGCAGTCAAATGTCCTTATGGTATGGCAGAGAAGCATAGTTCAAGCCCCTTTATTGATGAATAATATTCCATATGATATTTGTTCACTTGGCCACCAATTAAAACACATGCGGGTTTCTTCCCACTTTTCCATGACAACAGAGGAAGCTGCTATGAACCTTTGGATGGTGGATTTTACAAGGCCCAGAGTTTTCACCTGACTGAGTAAATAGTCAGGAGCATAATTACTGAGTCATTTGTTAAAAGTATGTTTGGTTTAGAGGGACAAATTTCACAGGTGAGATCTAGATTTAAAGATTATATACATATATATATATGATGTGTGTGTGTGTGTGTGTGTGCGTGTGCGTGTGTGTGGTGCTGGCACTGAGCCCAGAGTCTTCTGCACACTAAGCCAGCCATGTCCCTCCAAACTGTGTCCCTAGCACTCTTGAATTTTCTAAAACCACTGAGGCAGGGTTTCCCTTTGTTGACCAGGCTAGCCCTGAACTTACTACGCAGCCCAGATAGGGCTTGAACTTTCAACCCTCCTGCCTCTACTTGGGATTGCAGACCTGTCCCACCTGCCTTACTTTTACAATGAACCTTTTTGGTTCTATCCAAAACAAGGAGTCTCATCGTGGCACTGTGTGGACGATGTAACTTGCTGTTTGCTCACGCCCACGTGAGTTATCTTGTCCCTGTCACCTGTTGGTTTCCTCCTTCCACCCAACAGTCTTTCTGCTTTCATGTTTAAGACTTTACATTTTTGTTTAAATCTAGCTCCCCATATGATGGCAAGCACGAAGTATCTGTCTCTTTCTCCACTGCCCACTGTGTTCTCATCTCCTATCCATTGAGGTCCTTTCGTCCTTCCATATGGCCCCACACACATGCAAATTCATTTAAAAAGACTATAGTGGGTTTGGGATGTAGCTCAGGTAGTAGAGTATTCACTTAGCATCCATGAAGCCCAGGGCTTAGTAGTACCCACAACCCTATGCAAAAACCTCCATTTAGGCCCAGTGTGGCTCAGTGTCAAAGCCATGGCCTATGATGACAGGATACCCTCCCTGCCTCTGTCTCTTCCTGTCTACCACTCTTAATCTCTATTCTCTCAACTTCAACCTCACTTCCAACTGTTCCTTTGTGTTCACTCCACACATAGTCTCCCCTCAGGGCCTTTTCAAGGGCTATCCTTTCCCCCTGGAACACTCTTCTTCCAAACAGCTCCCATAGTCACTCACCTGTCCAGAACTCTCCAACCATCACCCCTTCCCTCCTTCAGAGCTTTGTTCCCACACTGCAACCTCTTCCACCTCAAAATCCCCAAGAAAAATATCTACCTTATGGTATGTACCCATTACTTATCAGTTGAGTGAGGGACAGCAACATTGTCTAACCTGAGCCATGCCAAGGTCAGGAAGAGAGAGTGAGGGAGAGGGCTGCTCAAAGGCCCAGCTTCCCATGGACATGGCAGCCTCCTTCAGGAACAATGGCTGGCCCAGGGAAGCAGATCTGGAGGTAGTAACTAGTGCATTTTGGATTTGTTGCTTTTCAAACCATTTAGCATGGCAAGCCATTAGCAAAAGAATGCTTCCCTGAGAGCCTTTGCTGCTGCCTCTGCTAAAGCCTGGCTTCTTCCCACCCACACCTCCATTATAGTTAGCTGAGAGCTGAAATGACTCGCAGCTCAGAACTCCTCCAGCCTCTCCACAAGGCTTCCTGTCTCTCTGATGAAGGGATGCACATTTAAAACGTTTATAGTGGTTATTAAGTGATGTACATTCATGGAGTCACAGACTTTTCTAGAATTTCAAATCTGCACCAGCACTAAATTTAGGTGCATTTTTTAAGATGTAGTGAATGTTTTCAAAGTTACCCTGAGATGGCCAAAATCGGCCCCCCTAGGGCTTCCCTGCATGAGGCCCAGCAACACTTGACCCACATGTTCAATTTTCATGAGGACCACAGAAATTCTTGAGAATGACCAGGAGACCAGGTGAGAATGTTAAGTATTGTTGTGACCAAATTCTGAATTCCAAAATAACCAAGAGACCCATTCTGATGCAAAAGCAAAGAGTCTTTTATTGTTTAATGCATTAACTATCTCAACTTGGTTTCCTCGTCCATGCAGCATAACGGTTGGCATGAAAAGGACCAAAAAGGGTCATGAGACAGGAAATGTATTGGGGAGAGCAAAGGTAGTGTCTAGGGGTACACAACAGTTCCAGGGTTAGTACACATCTGGGCTTGGGCAACCTGTCCTATGTTGATTGGTTAATTGGTTGTTATGGCCTATAGGCCCTCCCAGGGCAGTTGCTATGCTCTGCATACCACTGTTATGCCACTGTTACTGTAAAGCTGTGTAAAGCACATCCAGAGCCTGATGTCTAACTTCTGATTGGTCCCTTGCCACATGGAGATATCTGGCTTCCTAGTAACTAGGAAGTTGGGCAAGGTCAGGCAAGCATATATTGCTGTGTCAGGAGCCTTTGTCTTGCTGGGTCTTTTCTGCAGCCTGTCATGGCTGCTAAAGCAGGGGCCTGGGTGAGGGTCTTGTCCCTTCATTGTGAGTCCCAAAGAAACTCTCCATAGCATCTGCAAATTCCTACATGGTTTATGCTTCCTCCCCTACCCACACCTCCTCCTCTTTTCCCCAACACACCACTCTTTGCACAACTAACTCCTATGCTTAATTCAAAACTTGACGCAAGGATCACCATTTTCTGGATTAGGTCCCCTTACATAGATCTTGAGGGGGCTTTTAATATCCAGCTTATAACACAACAAATTGATAAGTAGTCAAATAATATGATGGAAGGATGAAAGGATGGAAAGAACATGTAACACACATTCAGAGTGTCTAGATCAGTCTCATGCAGGCTTCCCCAGCTGTTGGCTCGTTCTCTATTAGCTGCTATGAGCCCAGGTTAGTTGATTCTGTTGGTTTTCTTGTTACAGTTGTGCAGCTTGGTCCTCTTATGGGACTCCTAATAGTGGGAGCAGAAGCTGTGTCTGACTCTGTTACCTGCTTTTGGGACCCTTTCCTCCTACCTCATTCAGTCTTAATAGGACAGGAGGTGCCTAGTCTTTCTACAACCTGATATACCATGGCAGGTTGCTACCCATGGGAGGCCTGCCCTTTTCTAAAGAGAAAGGAGGAGTGGATGGGGGCAGGGAAGGGAGGGGGACTGGAAAGAGAAGGAGGAGGAGAAACTGTGTTTGGGATCTAAAAACAAACAAACAAACAAAAGAAATGAATTTTAAAAATACCAAGAATATGCAGTGGGAGGAAAAAAAACAAATAATGTGTAAGAGTTAAAGTGAGAAGGCATTCCTCTTACAAAAGATGGTGCTAAAAATAAGAGATAGTAACAGCTTTTGCTGTATAACAAACTGCTCTAAAACTGAAGGATGTAAAACAGCCCTTGATGTAGTTCATGGTTTCTTAGCTTCTATTTTGGGTCATTTTTCTTGACTGAGCTGAGTTCAGCTGATCTTGTTGGAACTTGTTTATGCAGCTGTTGACAATTGGTGGCATGGCTGAGGACCTGTTGCCTGAGGATAGCCTTGCTAGGCCAGCGGGGACCCTTGCAACCTCTCTACCTCGTTGTCAATCTTCCACTGACTGCCTTAGAGAGCTCACATGGTAGCTTAGAGTTTCCAGCAATAAGGACAAAAACTGTATGGTGTCCTGAGATATAGGTTCAAACTTCCACAAAGAAACTAGATCAAAGGTAGTAACAAGAACATGCTTGCTCGATTGCTCTCTCTCTCTCTCTCTCTCTCTCTCTCTCTCTCTCTCTCTCTCTCTGTGTGTGTGTGTGTGTGTGTGTGTGTGTGTGTGTATAGAAAAATAACATTTGGAGGAAGAGGGATGGAGCTAGACATCAACATATTAATAGAAATTAACCAGACTCAGAAAGACAATGCCATGTTTTCTCTCTTCTGTGGAATCTAGCTTTGAGTGTGTATGTATAAATATGTGCACATATATATACATATATGTATAGTACATAGAAAGGTGGCCATGACGTGGAGGAAGAGCTTAAATGGGGTAGGAATAAGGGAAAAGAAGCTTCATGAAATATGTGTGACATCAAAAAAGTTTTGCCTAATGTACCCATTTGCCACCTCCTCACCAAGCAGCCACTCCAGCTGGAAGCCAGGCATCTCAGTGCTAGATATATGCAACACAGGACAAATTCTCTTTGCACAGATACATCCTCTATAGCCTGGACACAGAAGAAAGCTGGAAGCCAGCAAGCAGTCCATATCTGTTTCCGTAACTTCTGGCTCCAAAACACCGAACTGCTAGGAGCTCAGCCCAGTGTCCACCACCAGATAAGACCCATATGGTTTCCAATTGGTCATGGAATGAATAACCACAAACTGTGGCTTCAAACTATGGAAAAAAATGTATACCTTCATAGTTCTAGAGGTCATAAACCCAAGGCATTAACTGGATGGTTCTTCTGAATGTTCCAGGGATGAATCCCTTTTCTTCCTTCTTCCTTCTTCAGCTCTCAGTAGCTGCCTAAGTTCTTTGGACATCCATGTATGTTAGCCATTACTAAGTCTAATTGTAACAGATTAGGTGCATGTAGCTTTGAAACCAACTCTGTTCAGTCTTCTGTTGGAGAGAGGCTGCTAAGGCATGTGAATGAAGCTTATAAATATAGATAAGATTGTATCTCTGCCTACAGAAATACTTACAGTATTGAAGTTTGCCCAAGACAGACATGGAGATGAATAGGACATGCAGTAAATACAGAATAAGCCAGATAGAAGGCTCTTAAGTGCTTTGTCCAACTCAGTCATGGTGGCTTGGCCATGCTAGAAGGACCTTCAATACTGGAACACAGACACCCACTTAGGATCAACATGGGAGTCCCCACCTGGCACTCTTCGTCTTCCTTATAGGACACTTCTGAGCTAGCTCCATGGGACCGAAAATGAGGTGAGTGGCATGAAGATGGATAAAGCCCAGATGCCTCTGGTTTTACAGAGCTCAGCCAGAGGATGCACAGCTAACTACTGGGGAAGAACAAGGTGTGCTGGGTCACGGTAATCCCCGAGGACCAGGAGGTCTGTCTCACCTCCAGCCCTTACACCAGAGAGACATTTGCTAGTCCCAAATGAAAAGGAGGGAGCACAGCTTTACTGAGAGAAGGTAGCCCTGATAAGACTCGAAAGAGCCTGATGTGTCTTGCAAACTGAGCAATTCATCCTGTTTGGAGCCTCCTTCCTCCTAGTTCTTAGGAAAACATCACAATGCCTCCTTCCCCTTCCCCTTCCCCTGGAAATCTCCTCCTTCCTCGCCTTTTTTTCTTTCCTCTCTCCCTGCTTTGATGGAGGCAGGAGATGTTACACTACACCCCAGACCTTTCCTCCCTCTCCTCAAGCATTCATGCAATAGCAAACCAAGAGCAGCTTTGCAGGAAGGGGAGGCAATAATTGGCTGCAGTCAATGTCATCAGCCCTCAAAAGGCCTCTGACCATCGTTTCATCTCCGGAAGCTTTTATCTCTTGTGCTTACAGCACCTGTCTTCAAAGGCCTAAGAACTCTCAGGTACTCTCCTGCCCTGGACCACACATAGGGATTTTTTCTTAGATCTCTGCTTTATAGATGGGACACAGGGCCTCCATTCTCCTGAGCAGGTCTCTCAAGAGCTGCACACAGCTCAGAACCACAAACACTGACTCCAGGCACTGAGCCCCAGAGAAGGACACTTAAGCCACAGCTTTGTGGTCCAGGACAGACTCTGAAAATAATAAGGTTCTCCAAGTTGACTGGAGGCATGACCTTATGGCACACATACCCTGCCCCCTGTTGCTAGAAGCACGAGGGGGGGGCAGATAAGAAGACACTTCCTCCTTCTAACTTCCTCCACAGTGATATTTCCAGTCTCGCATAAGAGAGCATATCAAATTGCCAGAGCGATGGAAATGAAAAATCACTATTGTATAATCGGACTGAACCGGATGCCACACCATTAATAGCATCTCCTTCATAAACACTGACTCAGGAAATCCACAAAGACCACGCTGACATCAGAGCTCTCTTCTTGCTAATAATGACTCCGTAACTAGACAAAAGCAAAAGCAAACAGCACCTAACTCTGGCTGACACCAAGCCTCGGTGCACAGCCCTCCCTGGAGGAAACTTAGAGGCTGACATGGGAAGCCCGTCTTCAGAGCCCCAGGCTGGAGGCCAGCCTAAGCAGCATCAAGGTTGGAAGCTGTGTCTGCTACAATTTGCTCTCACCTTGAGGGTAGTGCCCACTGCAGAGGGCCTGCTGCAGCTCCATCTGCTGCTGTGAGATGAGCCTAAGGGATTTGAGCTTGCACAAATCGGCCGCTCAGGCTTCATATTCCTGAGGATTACCATAAACAAGTCAGGCAGGTGAGAGAGTGGCACATGGTCTCGGTCCAGTGCCAATGTTCACAGCTACAGAGGAGGGAACTCGGGCTGATCTCTCCCTGTGGAATGACTGGCAACATTCAGAAAACCACCATCCCGAAACTCTTACAGTAGTTTTATTCACAATTTCCATGGCTTGCTCAAGTAGGCTGTGTTTGCCCCATGAATAATAACACAGAATGAAGTGTCATGCTTTCCCCCAGATGTGTAATTAAATCATTCTTTCAATCATGTATTTCCTATGCTTAAAAACAAAAAGCTTGTTATATTGCATGGGATCAGCTTAGGGCATTCCAATGAGTCTGAAATCTCTAAACATTTGGTTTTTATGCCTTTGTAGCATCAAAAAAAAATCTGAATCAGATAATGTGAGGATCTTTAAGAACACTGGAATGTTTTGAACCATATTTTACAATTTCAAAAGAAATGAATTGAGTGGTTTTCATAATAAATTAAAAAGGAAAGGGCTGGGATATACACTCACACATGTGGGCAGTCTGCTCCTTTCCTGTCTATGGATGAATGCCCATCTGGAGTTGGCTGTGCTTACTTCTGTCTAGCTATGATGTCATTATTAGCCAGAAATCTGCACTTTGTGTTAAGGCAAGACCCACCCCAACACCTTCCATTATGTCTCTTAATGTACTTAACACAACAGGTACAAAGTAAATGTGCTTTTTTCCCCCTGTTTTACACATTGATCCCAGTTCCCTCTCCTTCCCTCCCTCCCATGCCCCCCAACCACGCCTCCCATTCCATCCCCCCCCAAAACACACTCCACAGGGAGGATGATGCCTTCCAGGAGGGATCAACAAAATCTGTCAAGTCATTTGGAGTAGGGACTGGGCCCTCCCTCCTGCCTCTAGGTTAAGGGAGTAACCCTACATTAGGAATGTTCTCCCATCCTGGTTCCACTGTCAGAGGTCCCTCAGACTGCCCAGGCCTTCTAACTGAGACCCATGTTCAGGGGGTCTGAGTCCATCCAATACTGGTTTCCCAGCTATCAGTCTGAGGGCCCATTATCTCCTCCTTGTTCAGGTCAGCTGTCTCTGTGGGTTTCTGAAGCCTGGGCAAATGTGCTTTTTAAATCACTCTATATGAGCTAGATGCTCCTAGGCTCTGAAGACACAGCAGGGAATGTAACAAACAAGACAATCTCTGTCTTACATCTCCTATTTTAATATTTTCTAAACCATCACCAACAGGACAAACAGGAGGAGCAATGAGATCCTGCACAGACCACCTGCCTTCCGTGGTCCACTGCAATAAAGGGAGAGGGGAGGTGGAGGAAATGCATTTAACACGGAGGAAACTGCTTTGCTGGAGCCTGATTCATTGAAGCCATTTACAAGTTCTTAGAAAATGGGTCATTTTTTTTTTCTGTTGCTTAAAATTCTTCTGTGTCAGAACCCTCTTGTCTTGGTGTTATCCTTAGGACACACCCAGACAGGTCAAGACAACTCATTTCTGGAGCATCTCTCTATCCTAACCTGCAAAACTTCTGATACCATTTAGGATAGTATTTACGGATGTCAGGATAAGACACTGGGAAGATGTGGAGCTTTTCTCCAAGGGCAAGTGCAAAGCCACTGTCCCAGAAAAGGGGAACACATCCTCATTTTTTAAAAGATTGCCCTGTTGCCAGGTGGTGGTAATTCCATCACTTTCAAGGCAGAGGCAGAGCAGATCTCTGAGAGTTCCAGGCCAGCCTGAGCTACAGAGTGAATTCAAGGACAGCCAAGGCTGTTACACAGTGAAACCCTAACTCAAAAAAACAAAAGAGAGATTGCCCTGTCAGTGAATGAAGAAGGAGTAAGGGGAGAGGGCGCTATGAAGGAAGGGAAACTAAAGTAGGGTGTGAAAGCAGCCATCATAGTGAGCGGAGGATGTCTTGGACTGTGGTAGTATAGTGGAAATTGGAGAAGGCAGATGTAAGAACTGATTAGCAGCAATGCTAGCAAAAGTTGCAAATGAATTGTATCTGGGGAGAAGACTATCCAAAAGATGACTCCTGATAGTCTGGTTTATATAAATGATGGGACATTCGGGGAATCTTCAAGAATCCAGGGTGGGCTGCATGAGCTTGTTTTTCCCTAAATAACTGGTACCCAAGGGGCATTTAATTAAAGAGGTCTAGCAGGTGGCATGGTCTGAGGCTCAGAGATGTGTACTTGGGGGTTATCACTGAAATGTGCAGGTGGTGATGTATCAAGGTGGAGGAGGATGAAGAGGGCTGCAGCCTTAAGGAACACCCATACTTAATGACTGGGGTGAGAAAAATCTGCAGAAAGAAATGGAAAAGGAACAGCTGCAAAGGGACCGGAGGGACCATGAAATCCAAAAGAAAAGTGTATGTCAAGAAGGAAGTGCTGGTCCACAAAGCTAAGCACTAACAGAAGATGCAATAGTGATGAAGGCCAAGATCTCTGTATCCATACACCCTGTGCACAGTGTGTTGACTATTGATGGATCGGTCCAACAACAGACACTGAATTGTAAGAGATAGTGTGCTATGGCAGGAAGAACACAAGCTTTGACTGACTGGTTGGTTACTAAGTGTCATGAAGAATATTAACAAGGATCATGACCTAGATACTGGTACTGGGAGATGCTCACTAAAAGAGGGCCAGAATTGTGCCCTCGCATCTCTATGAAAGGTATGAGTCATTTGTTCACACAGTTTTAGAGAAAGGAGGGGAAATGCCAGGCTTATGGAAAGCCTCCATTAATGCTGGGGACAGGGGGAGACTGGAAATGAGGAGAACCATTGTGTCCAACTCTCCACATAAAAACACACTGAGCCAGGCATAGTGGTACACACATGGGGCCCCAGCACCTGGGAGGAAGGCTGAGCATGAAGAGGATCAGGAATGCAAAGGCATCATTCTACACAGCAAGGCCACTCTGGTCAACATGAGACCCTTTCTCAAAATATCAACAAAAAATATTAAAATTCAATCTCATCTTTAATAATGCTGAATATAATAAATATACAATGTAAGCAACATTAAGTGATGTGTCAGCTTCAATAATTTAGACCCATTCATAGGACAGCAGGTGGCAAGAGGATCTGGCTGAAAACAAATACATCATTTAAAGAGGAGGAATAGACTTTCACTGGGTAATGGCCTTGGAAGCTAACCTTTCAAATTAGCCCCAACAGTGATGTCATGTTAATTGGAGACACCTGAAAAAAAAAAAAACCAACTCTGATTATATTTAAGAAATCTGTTTCCTGAAAGTAAAGCAAAAGTTATTTGTTTTGTAAACTCTAGAGGCCCTTTCAGAACTACAAATTCCAAATAGAATCCAAATGAATTAATTTGGAAAGCCCCTTGAATTCTTTGGGCTGGGATTAAACTTGTGGGTCATCCTTCAATGTCTTGCCATGCTGACTATCAATATTTTATGGTGACATTTTCCTAAACAATTTGAGCAACGAAAGAGCAGTGTAATCAAAGATGCTTAAGAAAGTAATAAGCAAGCAGATGTGTTTAAGATAGCATTTTTAAAGACTAACAGCACATTTTTAAGAAAACAAAATACAGTAGAGGCCTCATGTGTCCAACATCGTTAAGCAATCACCTTGTCTATACCAGGACATTTTCCAGATAGCAGCTGATTTGACATGACAACACTTCAAAAGAGTGATCTTGATGAGGACGATTTTAAGGTAATAGGCACTTCATCTCTGGCTCTCTGGAGCCAAGCTACTGTCTTTACTATGCCTTTCTTTCAGTGATCAAGACCTTTGGCTGTTACTATCTATTGAGATGTCTGTAGGACATAGATGTTCATGAACAGGGTTGATCACAGTTCCTGGGGGTTTCGCTTATCTGTCCCCTCCTTCCTCCTCTCCTTTTCTTTTTAAGATTTATTTTTCTTATATATACTGTGTATCTGTGTGAAGATATGCCTTGGGATGGGGGAAAATATTCTTAGGAGCCAGAAGAGGGTTTTGGGTCCCCTGGAGCTGGAGTTTCAGATATTTGCAAGCTGCCTAACATGAGTGCTGGGAACTGAATTTGGGTCCTTTGGAATCACAACATTCATAACTACTGAGCCATCATCTCTCTGGCCCATCATTCCTATTCATAAAACTGTCCATATATCTTCCTCTACTGGTCCTTCTACTCTTTCCATACTCCAGAAAGTGTCTTTTCTATTTTCAGTCATGAATACAGCATACGTGCATTCCATGAAACCTGAAATATGGAAAACTTGTAAACAATCACCTCATACACAGATGTCCTTCTTGCCATTTTTAAAACTCATGGTTAGTTTTAAAATATATGCAGAGAGCAGTAGCTGCAGTAATAACATATTTCTGCTTTCTGTATTAAATGTAACAAATGTCTTTCTTCCAAATAAACATTTTAAGTGTAATATGCCACTTCCATCAGAGAGATTTTCTTTACTTAAAATATTCTCCTTGCAACCCCTATTTTTGTAACTTCTAGATTTTTGTATACTGTCTGAAAGTTGAATGCAATATATCACATCACACCAGGTCTCTCCCAAAACATTAGAAGAAATGAAATCTACACTAAGGCTTTGTGTACAGGCATGGATGCATGCACTTCATAATTTAGAATTTAACGATATCCGCTAAAGTGCAAATGTTTTGAACGGATTATTGCAAGGCCGGGTGTGGTACCACACACCTTTATTCCCAGCCCTCAGGAGTCAGTAGCAAGTGGAGTTCTGAATTCTAGACCAGCCTGGTCTACATAATTAGTTCCAGGATGGCTAAGGCTACATAGTGAGACCTTTTCTCAAAAAGAAAAGAAAAAAATATTCAACACTGTTCATATGTTCCAAAGACAGGACACCCATGACTAAGGAATGAGCTTAATGTACCTATGAAGAGAAATAACATGGTGGTTTTTTTTTTTTTTTTTTTAGGTTGATATTGAGCCATGCTGCAAATATGCAATGATCACTAAGTTGTGTTATAATATGATTCTACATATACAAATAACTGTACCCATACACATTGCAAAGTCAGAGACAGGAAGGCATATACATGCATATGCTTTAGAAACATCTGTTGTTTCTGGAACAACAAACAAGAACCATCCCAGTGACAGCCTCAAGTTGGCAGGCATTGGGGCAGGAGGTTCATTTACTGTTATTCACCCTGGTATACTGACAGAGAATTGTGGTTGTCACTGCTGTTTCACCATACATGCACACATTACTTTTAAAACCACTGTGAAAGAGTTTAATTCCTTTAGTTTACAGAAAAAGTAGCAATATCAGATATCTACTGTTTTTCTCGTTAGGGTGACTATTGCTATGACAACACACCATGACCAAAGCGACTTGAAGGGGGAAGAGTTTACTTGGCTTACACTTCCTCATCACTGTTCATCACTGAGGGAAGTCAGGACAGGAAATCAAGCAGGGCAGGAATGTGGAGGCAGGAACTGATGCAGAGGCCATGGAGGGGAACTGCTTACTGGCCTGCTCAGCCTGCTTTCTGTGATACCACCCCCAATGGGCTTGGCCCTCCCCCATCAATCACTAATTAAGAAAATCTCCTACAGGCTTGCCTACAGCCCAATCTTATGGAGGTACTTTCTCAACAGAGTCTCCCTCCTCTCCAGTAACTCTAGCTTGTGTCAAATTGACAGAAAACTAACTCATGAGCACACTGTTTGATCTGTACCACGCCAAGCAGTCTGTAGGTGTACAATCCCATTCCACCCTCACAGTCATTCTGGAAGGCTGACAACTGTTATGTTCATTCTACTGATAAGGTAACAATAGTTTAGTCATTTGGCTAAGAGTATTCTGGGTAAAATCAGTTCAGCTGTTAACAGGAAGATTGGCATGAGTCTGCATTCTTAAGTCCTTAATCAAAGGGAAAGGTACAAAGCTATTTCCAAAGTCTAACTGGGCTTCATGGACAAAAGAATTCATTCACTTAGGAAGGGGAAGATCCCCACAGATAACAGCATACTTTTTTTCTGTATCTTCTGCTCAAAACTGGAAGTATAGTACAGTGCTCAGTAACAGTGACACTGGGTAAGGACTGATGTGGATATCTTTGGTGTTTGCAATGTACTCCTTTGAGGAAAATAAAAGTGGGGAGGGGGATATCTGTGTCCAGCTGCCATGTGTGTTCAGGTGCACACAGAGACCAGAAGAGGCCACCCGATACTCTGGAGATAGAGCTCCAGGCAGTTATGAGCTAATTGCCACATGGTTCTGGGATTTGAACTCGGGTCCTTTAGAAGAGCAGCAAGTGCTCTTTAACCCCTGAACTATCTCTCCATGCCTGCAATGTACTCATGCATGGTCAACACAGGAATAACTAGAAAAAGTTGTTTCTCTACTATGAAAAGCTTCTCTGCATCAACTAACCCCATACCCTCTCCATTTGTCCCATGGGTCTACTTGAGATCTCTGAGGACAAACACTGCCATTCCTCACTCCTGGCACTCCAACCTGCTCCCCCAGCTTCCTGTCCCTGTAGTCATAATCACGTGAGCAAGTCCTACCCCCCTAAGCTTTCCTATTCATCTATGTCAAGGCTCATCTCTCTTCTCCAGTGCTATCTTTAATAATCCTTTCACTGGAAACCCAAATCGCAAAAAAAGATATAGATTATGAACATATCTGTAATATCTGTCTGTTTATTTATTGTCTGTCTGAGAGCTTCTCTGCTCACTATAGCAACAGATGGAAGCAGCCTGGCTGTTCACCAACAAATGGATGGATAATGAAAACTCAGCATGTATGTAGAATAGACCATAATTCATCTCCAGGGAAAGAGGAAATCACAAGACTGTGTGAAAATGGATGGACTTGGAATATATAATATTAAGTACAGTCACACAGTCTCAGGGAATAGTTGGCAGAATTGTTTGGGGGAAGGATTAGGGGGTATGGTCTTGTTGGAGGAGGTGTGACACTATGGATGGGCTCTGATTTTTCAGAAGCCCATGTCAGGCCTAGTCTCACTCTACCTCATAGCTGTGGATCAAATATAAGTTCCCAGCTACTGCCCCAGTGCCTGCCTGCCTGCCTGCCTGCCTGCCTGCCTGCCTGCTTGTCTGTCTGTCTGCCTGCCTGCCTGCCTGCCTGCCTGCCTGCCTGCCTGCTTGTCTGTCTGTCTGTCTGTCTGCCTGCCTGCCTGCCTGCCTGCCTGCCTGCCTGCTTGCCTGCCTGTCTGTCTGTCTGCCTGCCTGCCTGCTTGTCTGTCTGCCTGCCTGCCTGTCTGCCTGCTTGTCTACCAGCTTGCCTGCCTGCCTGCCTGCCTGCCTGCCTGCTTGTCTGCCAGCTTGCCTGTCTGTTGCCATGCCCCCTGATGTCATGATGATGGTCATGGACTCACTCTCTGAAACTGTAAGAAAGCCCCTGGAATGAAATGCTTCCTATTATAAGTTGTCTTGGTCATGACATTTCTTCAGAGTAATAGAAAAGTAATCAAGACATAGTCTATAATGTACATATGTAGACAAATGTTCACATAGGCACATTATGGCACATGGTAAGGAGAAGACAAAGGGATAAATGTGAGCTGATGAGGAAGGACAGGATGCAGACATAGACACATGAGTCACAGAGGAGGGTACAGCTAATTGTTTCTCTAGCATTAACTATGTCATTGATAGTGTGTGAATGTGTATGCAGGTATGGGAGAGAATGTGTGTGAATTATGAGTGTGTGTGTCTGTGTGTGTGTGTGTTTGTGAGGGTAAAATCAACATTACAGGGCTTCAGAATAGTTATTGTGATGGGATAGAAGTTGGCTTAGCTGTATAGACTTGGGCATGGGCTTATTTGATGACTATGTTAATTTTGCTGTTGGGGGTACTGAATATCTGGATTGATCTTGGGGGTCATGGCTTTGAATCACATTAACAATCTGGAGTCAATGAGCTTGTCTGTATTAAGCAAAAATTGTTCTTGTTGTATGGAGTAGAACCCAGAAGGACAGAGGGGGAAGGGCCAAGAGGAAAAGGGACTCCAAACACAGGCTTGTCTCATGCAAATGGAATCCTTAAGGCGCCTGGGAGTCCCTGTCCCATTCTGTGGCCCTGAGTGTTTCCAATAACCTTCAAGGAGCGGGGACCCTTCTGCTAATGGGGTAGCCAACCCTTGGGTGCTTACAGTCACCGCAAGGAAAGTCCCTAGAGCCTGGTCATGAGTGAATGTGTGAGCCAGACTTCCTTGAATTGAACCTGCCATCCATGAAGTAGCTAACATTCCACGTGGCCTCTGATTTGGAGAGGAAGAAATGGGTGATGGATTAGGATCCACTCACACTAAGCCTCCCAGGGGAAGGGAGTAAAGGTAATTACAAGGTCAGAGATGATTGACCAGGAGCCTAAAGCCCCTTGGGAAAGGGACAGGAAAGTACCTCCTCAGTGGAACAGCAGGTCTGAAGAGGAACTGGCCAGGGAAAACACAGGCTCAGCTGTGAGCCCACAGAAGACACCCAGGAGAGATAGGAGTTTTACAGCTCTGGTGCTTGCACTAGTCCTGGAGGTTGGACTGCTGGCTCCGCCTAGCGCTTCTTTCAAATTCAAAGACATGCAAAGAGCTCCTTCCGTCCTCCATCCATTGCAGGAAAGCTTTCTTAAAGTTTGGTGGCTTTGTTTTAGTTAGTGGGAAAGGCTTCCAGCCCAATTCTCATTCTCCAGCTTTAGAAGCCTTATGAATATGGAAGGAGAAATCACTTGCGTGGGAACCACAGTCTTCTTGTGACAATCCCACACAGACATAATCACACAAATTGCCGGAATTGCTCTCCTGGAGTCCTGGGAGTTGTTCGGTGCAGATTCGTATTAAATTATGTCATATGCGGTTCTTTTTCCTTTTCCTTTAGGAACAAAATGACAAATTCTTCCCAGGTGGCAGCAAGAAAATTAAAAGTACAGCCCATCTGTACTCTTGCTTGAAATGGAAAAAGCGGGGTGGGGGTGGGGGGACAAAAATCATATTCCATATGAATCTCTGCCATAAATTCAAGCCTGTCAGCAGCCGAGGAAAAGCCCAATGAGTCACTTAAGCACCCCAGCCCCTCACAAAATAATAATTCCTGCCACATGCTAAGAGGACCCATGCTTCCAGAACAGCAAAGAGTGTGCCGCGAACCACCTGGAAGTCAGCTGCTGTTGACACCTAGAAAGTTCTTACGACTCCTCTGTGGGAGTGGGACAGAGTGCATGAAGATGGAGGAATGGCACTGGCCCAGAAGAAAAATATTAATCAACTGGTGACTGGGACTTCTCCATTGCAAGAACCAATGGCTGAGACTCGGCCACAGGAGCAGATGTCCAGTGCTTTAAGAATGTCTGAAGAGCTAAGGATTGAATGAGTTGTAGTGCCCTTGGTAGGAACACTGTCAGATGCATTCCGAAAGGTGAACAGTTAATGGGCTATGCAGAGAAGCTAAGGCAAACATGGGGTCAAGGAAAAGCCACCAAGCAACAACAAATACCTTCATGCTGCAGAGCGTGGTGCACATTTTCAGCACCACAGAAGGTGATCAATAAAGAGTTCAAAAAATGAGTTCCGAGTGTACCCTCGCCATTCACTGTCAACACAGCATGTTGTGCTATTGTCAACGCATCTGTCTAACTCGGCAGTTTCCAAGGTAGATAAGAAGTATTCATCATTGTGTAATTCTCCATGAACACACACACACACACATACACACACACACCACACCAACCTATGCAAGTACAGAATCCCCTATTATATCCTAGTCACTACTACAACCTTGCCTCCCCCTTTATCTAGTCTTTGCTGAATGATCCCCAGCCCCAATCCACAGCTAACCATCTTAGACCTAACAGGCTCTTTTTGTGGGCCACCAATCAGCTCCCCAATTATGACACAGAAACTTAACATTAGTTATCAGTGCTCGACCTTATCTTATGCTTGTCCCACTCGCTCTCATACCCTAACCTGTTTCTATTCATCCATGTTTTCCCTTGGGGCTTTTTACCTTTCTTTCATTCTGTATGTCCTACTCCATGTCTGTCTGTCTGGCTGGCTGGCCCTGGGTTTCTTCCTCTCTTTCTCCCTCATTCTCCTTTCTCTCTCCTTCTTCCAGTCCTTGATTCCTTATTCTACTTAATCTCTCTGCCCACTGGCCCCGCCTACACTTCATCTGCCTAGCTATTGGCCACTCAGCTTTTTACTAGACCAATCAGGTGCCTTGCGCAGGCAAGGTGAAATAGCAACGCATCTTTACATAATTAATCAAATGCAGCATAAACAAATGTGGCACATCTTTACATCATTGAACAAATGCAGCATAAATGCATCTTTACATAATGCAAATTATGTAAACAAATTTTTCACAACATAGACCTAAGTCTCTTCTGTGGGGAACTGAGAGAAGTCACTGGGAATTCTAGGGAGCAGTTTTTATGATGCAATGCCCATGTTGAAAGAGGCTCTTAACATATGCATTACATATGTATTTTTTTAACCAGACAGTGTATTGATGAGTAGTCATCATGTTGTATAATATCATATAATCTATTGAACTGATTAGTTTAAATAGCTTCCTCTTGGTAGATATAACCAAGTGTCCTGCGTAGTTTTAACTGTCAACTTCACACAGCCTAGAAAATTTCTATGGAGGAATTGGCTTATTCAGATTGGTCTATAGGCATGTCTGTCTGGGATTGTCTTGCTGATCATTTGATAATGTACAGCCCCGGTGGCTTTGGGTGATACTAGCCCTGCACGGGTAGTCATGGAGTGTACAAAGCCAGAATCTGAGCCAGAAAGTGAGTAGTGTTCTTCCACGGTTCCTGCCTCCAGTTCCCTGCCTTGATTTCCCTCAAGTATGAATTGTAATCCAGAAGTATAGGTCAAATAAAGGAGGCCACACACCTTTAGTCCCAGCATTTGGGAGGCAGAGGCAGCCTCTCTAAGTTTGAATTCAGCCTGGTCTGTAAAGGAAGTCCTAAGACATTCAGGGCTAAACATAAATAATAATAATAATAACAGCAACAATAACAACAGGTCAAATAAACCCTTTCCTCCCTAAGTTGCTTTTGATCTATGTGTTGTCATCACAACAGAAAGGGAACTAGAGTACAAGTAGACTTGGAATTTCAAGAAACATACAAATTCTTCTATGACATTTCAAAAATAAATTTAATTCCTGTTGCTGGCAATATATAGAGTATTTGGAAAATTCCAGGCTGAACTAATTAAAAATGGCAAACCTTGAATTGTAGCTCACGATGAAGTGTGTTAAAAAGTGTATTCCTGGAGTCTCTTGTGGTGGCAGAATGATCAGAAATGCTCCTAAAACCCTAAGAATGTGATGGGAGATATCATTCTGTATGTTTCTCATACTGGTTAATGAATAAAGCACTGTTGGCCAATAGGAAAGGAAGATAGGAGGGACTAGGAGACAAGGAGGAAATGGGAAGTAGTAAGGAGGAGCCAAGATGGAGAGTCTGGAGAGAGCAGTACGCGGCAGCCGGCTCCAGGTAAGAAGACCACATGGAAATACATAGATTAACACAAATGGGTTAATACTTAAGACAGAGCTAGCCGATAAGAAAGTAGTAACTGGCCAACAGTATAATATCAAATACAGAGTCTCTGTGTGTTATTTGGGGCTGGCACGGTGGCAGGACAAGACTAGGTGGCGGGCGGAAAAACCGTACTCCTTACAAGAATGAGTTGACAAAGAAACAGCAAAGCTTCTCAATGAAGGGTGTCAGAGAAATTAGGATAGACACACAAAAGAATGTAACAAGACCACACACACACACACACACACACACACACCAGGTACAAACACCCATTCAAAGCAGATTAAAGATGTACGTGTAAGACATAAAGCATGAACTGTTAGAAGAAAATATGAAGAATGCTTCAGGACACTGGAACAGGAAAGGAGGCTTTGGACAAGACACCTTAAGGCATGGGAAGCAAACACAGCAATACACAAATATGCCAAACTAAAAAAGCCACTTCAAAGAGGGCAGCGACCGCCAGAGCAAAGAGACAGCCTACACAATGAGCTAACATTTTTACAAACTACAACTGATATATCAAGAATTCATAAGGGACTCAAAAAAGCTCAATTACAAAAACAAATTAAACTGGTTTTGAAATGGGTAAGTCTTAAGTAGACATTTTTCAAAAAGCAAATTCACAAAATGGTTATGAAAACATGCTTTCAGTATCACAAATCATGAATCGTCAGGAAGAAAACAAAACCCACAATGAGAACATCACTCTGAAGGCTGGAAAGAAAAGGCAACCCTGCCACACTGCTTATGGGAATTAAGTTCACTGTTGTCAACAGTACGGAAGTTGTGCAAAGAAAAAAAAAATAAAAAAGAGGACTATCATATGATTCAGGAACTCCACCGTTGTATATATTCTCAAGGCACATGAAATCTGTATGTTGAAGAGACATCTACACATGTAAGTGGGTTCGGCACCATTAGCAGGAGCTGAGAAAAGGCAACAACCTAAGTGACTTTCAAATGATGAGTGTATAAAGAAAGTGAAGTTCATACACACAAAACAGCATAAGCCAAAAACAAGAATGAAATCCCGTCATTTATGTCGACAGGCATGGAACTTTGGACCACCATGTATAAAAGAAGTAAGCCATCCAGAAAGACAAATGCCACATGATCTCACGTATGTGTGGAATCTAAAATAAGTTTTCAAGTTTGAAAGCAAGATTTGTGACTGCCAGACTCTGGAGTAAAGCTTGACCAAGTAAATGGGAATGAGAAGTTGTGGTGTGTTATGGCATGATACGGTGACTTCAGGTAACAATTGTGTACTGTATCTCAAAAGCCAGAAGAAAAGACTTTGAATGTTTTAGTCATAAAAATGATATAGATACTTGAGAAGACAGAGACAACCTGATTAAAATATTGCATAATGAATGCATTATTGAAATATGATGCCTTGTTTTTATATATAATGTTTGTGTATGTATAGATTTAAAATGAAGTGGTGTGCTAGTAAGAAGACTTAACTGGCAAAGGTGCTCTCTCAGTCAATGGACTGAAATCTCCTGAAGCCATGAGCTGAAATAAATCTGTCCTCCCTAAATGTAGTCCCCAACCCAACCCTACAAAAGCAACATTGCACCATGCATAGCTTGCATTCTAGTGAAGTTGTTTTTTGTTTTGTTTTGTTTTGTGGGTTTTTCTTTTATTTATTTATTTATTTATTTATTTATTTATTTATTTATTTTTGCAATTTTTCTGTAAAGCTAAAGTTTCTCCAAAATGAAAAGTTCACTATGGTAAATGTAGATTCCCAGATGTCTCACCTTTAGAGGCTATAACTCAGTAGGCTTGGGTGGGACTCAACAACCCTAAAGGGTGACAGAGCTAACCAGCTAACCACTGAAGGTCGTATGCATGGTATTCAAAGAGGTTACAATCCAAGATGCACTTGCTAAATTGTAAAAGAACTTGGCTAATGAGAGGTCTGTCCACTTCCCTCTACACTTGAGCACCAGGAGCTCCGAAGACTTCCTTTTCCTTTCTTGGGCAATGAATACTGTTCTCCATGCTAGAAACACTGTGGGTCCTGTCCTATGGCTGTTCAGCACAGGCCACATTTCTTTCTGTTTCAACAATCCCTGTGTTGAATCACATCCATGGAGAACACTCAAACTGAGCCCCATGTTGCAGGGACAAAAGCTATTCATTCATGAGAAAAGGAGCAGCAGAGAGGAAGCAACATGCAAGGTTTCAAACTTTGTTCCACTGAGTATAGATGTGCTTGGGCTAATGGGATTCTCAAAAGCCTTAGGATATTTATTTTACACCAACCGAAAGCAACTCAGGAAAAGGGTATCTTTTGGCTTAAACATCTTGGGTCCATTGAAAGCCAAGGTGAGAACTCAAGCGAGGCAGGAAACTGGAGGCAGAAATCACAGAGGAGTGCTGCTTACTGGCTGCCCCACACAAACAAGGCCAGGTGCACAGGTGGCACCTGCCCAATGTGTGTTGCACCCTCCCACACCAATAATTAATCAATAAAGTGTTCCGCAAGATTTGTTCCTGGGTCAATCTGGTGGAGGCAACTCCTCAAATGAGATTCTTTCTTCCCAGATATACCTAAGATTGTTTCAAGTCGACAAGACCAACCCACACAGGAATATTTAGCTTCTAGAAAGAGAGAACTTTTTCTGTATGGTAAATATAGATGAACCTGAAGGTCATGGTGCTAACACATCTGTCCACCATGAAAATATACACATCCATTTATGTGTAGAATCTCAAATAATTCAACTCATAGAAATAGAGACTGGCTGCCAGGGCCCCGGGGGCCAGAAAAGTGGTAAAGTTTCTGCTGATCTCTTATTCTGTTTGTGCCTAGGTCACAGTGCTGTTAACTAGTGAGCTCTGCCTAGTTATTGACACTGCTGGCTACTCAAGGGTGCCTAGTTAATAGCCCACTTAAGTATTTAACCTGGTAGATCTAATGCTCTTCTCACAAAAACAAAATCCCAGTCTCAAAAGTCAAAAATCAAAATCCTATCCAAAAAAGATATTTATTTTATATCTGATCAATTAAAATACAATCTGAGCTAATGGTAGGGTCTTCAATGGTAAATAAGTTGTGTAAGATCAGTAAAGGAATTTATTTGAAGAGGATTGTCTTGGTGACCATTGTTGTGATGAAACACCATGATCAAAACAGCTTGGGGAGGAAAGGGTTTATTTCACTCACAGTTTCATAGAACAACAGGTCATTACCAAGAGCACCGAGGGCCAGACCTCAATCATGGCGGGAACCTGGAGGCAGGAGCTGAGGCCGTGGAGGGGTGCCGCTTACTGGCTTGTCCATCATGGACTGCTCAGCCTGCTTTCTTATGGAAGAAAAGACCACATACCCAGTATGGCACCACCCACAATGGACTGGGCCTTCCCCTATTGATGACTAATTAAGACAAATGCCCTACAGACTGATAATGTGGAGTCACTTTCTCAATTGTGGCCTCCTCCTCTCTGATGATACTAGCTTGTGTCAAGTTGACATGAAACTAGCCAGTACAAGGATGAATGTATAAAATTGCTACAGGGCTATTGATGTGGCTCAGAGGATACAGCACTTGATGCACAAGGCTGATAACCTGAGTTCAATCCCAGGAACCCACTAAAAAGTAGGAGAGATGTGACTCCACAAAGTTGTCCCCTGACTGCCACATGCACTCTGTGGCATGCACATACACACAAACACATCATACTCATGGGGTGGGGGTACATATACATGTGCGTGTTTAAGCCAACTAGCTCTATTAATTACTTTTCTGTTGCTACCTTGAGAAAACACCATGAATGAGGCAACTTATTTAAGAGTTCGTTCGTTTGGGCTTAAGGTTCAGAAGGATATGAGTCCATCACCATCACATAGAGAAGGAACAGTAGTGGGTAGGCTTGGTAGCTGGAATATCAAGCTGAGTGAGACCTCAGCTTGAATTGAACCACAAGCATGAAGTACTAGAAAGCTCTGGGAACGATGGGAAGCTTTGAAAGTCAAAGCCCACCCCACCCCCACCCCCAGTGACATAATTCTTCAACATGGCAACACCTCCTAAATTTACCCAAACAGCTGCACCAACTAGGGACCAAATACCATGAAAGGTATTCTCTTCAAACCACCATACTAGCCCTACTATCTGTCAAAGACCACAATTTGAGCACAGGTTCTAAACACAGAGACACATTATCTCCAAGACCTAGGCTATCACTAGGCATGGTGGCTCCTGCCTGTAATCTCAACATGTAGGAGGTTGAAGTAGGAGGATTTCCTCGAGTTCAAGGCCAACTTGGGCTACCTAGTGAGTTGCAGGGAAGGCTAGGCTACATAATGAGATATTGTATCAAAACACAAAGAAAAACAAGACAAACAACAACAATTAATTTAGTTTAAAAAAAAATTACCAGGCCACCAGCATTTTCTCTTTGGTTTTCTATACAGAGCCCAGCCTGGAAACCAGACTCATGAGCTCAGTCTGTGGGATGTGTGTGTGTGTGTGTGTGTGTTGTATGTGTGGTGTGTGTGTGGTGTGTGTGTGTGTGCTGTGTGTGTGTATGTGTTGTATTGTGCTGTGTGTGTGTGGTGTGTGGAGGGAACATTTACTGTAATGTCTAAGAGGTTAGTAATTGTTTAGAGGGGTCGTGAGCAGGTTTGCAATTGGAAAGCAGCCTGTGTTTGGAGATTTTTGTCCTGAGGTGAAGAAACATAGAAAAAAATTATTGAAGAAAGTCGGCCAAAATCCATATTGCCAACCTCAAATGATTAGTTTCCATACAGAAAACAAAATAAAGATGAAGACAAGATAAAGTTTGGTTCCAGACTGCTCCACTGCATGAATCATCCCAACCCAGTAACCGGGATATTTCCGTCCACAATACCTCAAAGCAGACTCAAATGGCAATGAAATAAACTGTACTTCCCCATTTTTAATGGTGCAAAGTTCATTTGAGTTAAGCAGTGACTTCATACAGGAAAGGGGGGAAAGCAACGTTTAGCTGTATGTCACTATGATGGATACATTTCAAACAGTGAAGTTTGAACCTAGGATGCCTGTGAAACTACGACAGATTCCAGGCATCAAGGTCAGGGTTGTAGTGAACAAACTGATAATATTCTCAAACTCTGAAGCAAATTATTTCCACCCCAATAAATGTAAACATTGGCAGCTGCAATAATGGGATTAAGGGATGTTAAATTGATCATGGAGCAAATCAGTGAAGAGTCAACATTTCAAAGGCAAAACTGATTCCCTGATTCTGAGCTTGAGGCATTTTTCTTTGTGCCCACTGGGACATTGTCACAGACATAAGCCAAAAGCTATGTGTGGATGCTGCTGGGTATCTGGTTTCTCTTCTTGACATTTTTCTTTGCTGGAAATGGCAAATGACCCCATCTTGGAAGTAAAAGATAGAACAACAAATGTTGGTCAAAAAGAGAAAAGCCCAGTTTGTTGCATCCCATTTGCCATTAGATCTAGGTTTCTAGATCCTTTCTGGGAACCGCGTCCAGAAGAATTTGCCAGTTTTTGTCTTGTCAAAGGCCTTTGTAGGTTCAGCAACACTGATAGTGCATGCTGTGTTCCTTTCTGAGCATGTGCTGGGTATTCTGTTGGTCGCTAAGGATATAAAGACCCATACAGAATTTAGCCTATGCTCCAGTCCAAGAGGACACAGGAAACTTGGCTTCCCTCTAAGAACCCAGCATGGATCCAAATGCTATCACTGCTCAGCACTTGGTAAGAGAACAGCCAGTCATTAGGATAACTTCCTCTTATCCCTCAGGGATCCAGCACTGCTGCTCTGCCCAATACAAGTATCATGTGGGCCAGGAATGCAAGCTATGGCTGCACTTTGAGTTTTTATCAGTTGCATCTTTAAATGTATTTTTTAATGAGATAAAATTAATGTTTTATTCTTCTTTTTAAAAAATTCAAAATAGTGCAATTTCCATGTGTCATCAATAGGAATAAACTATTAAAGTTTTTGTTTTACTTTTTATTTTTTCATACTAAAGCTTTGAAATTTATCTGCATTTGATATGTACAGCGCTTCTGAGGTTGGACCAGTCACATTTCAGACAGTCCCCAACCACACATGGCTAGCAGCTACCATACTGCTATTCTAATAAATTACACATGCATGGATATGCAGCTCCTGTTGTTTCGAAGTTTTGACATCTTCGAAGGTCAGACATCTAACACAGGTCTTGCTCTGTTCTCAGGATGCCCCCCCCACTTCCAGATGCTGCCAGAATCCATTTTCATCTTTGCTCCAGTTACCAAAAGCAACCTGCATTTGTTGACTCGTGCCTTCCTCAGCCTTCACAACAAGCCTATCACATCTCTCTCAGACCCTTGCTCAGCAATCACATTATCCAAAAGCCAGACCTGGTCCCCCAGTTTAAGGAGATTCATTGAACTCTCATATATAGATAGCTAAGGTTAATCTCCCCATCTCAGGGTCCTTAACTTTATGAAATCTGGAGGCAGAGCAAGCAGGAATTCAAGGCCATTCTCGTCTATAGAGTTAGCAGAAAGCCAACCTGGGCTACACAGAACTGTCTCAAGAAAATAAATAAATGAAAGCAGGTGTGACCTCCACATGCATGTCATGGAATGCAGGTTCATACACACACATGTACACACAAATAATAAAAAGTGTAATAAAATAGAAATAATACAGGAGATAAAATCCAGAATTTGAAGTTGGGGAGGCCCTGGGGCTACATGGATAGGTACTACTACCCCATTCTCTTCAGTTAGGCTAGGAAGAGCAAGATCCCCTCCTTTAGCTAACAGCCGCTTTCAGGAAGTTTTAACTATATCCCAGTATACAACTTTTTCCCTCCTGCACGCTATTGACCAGTCAAACAATATTTTAGTATGTTCTAGATCCCAGCGTATATCAATCCTATAACACACTTACAAGCCCATAGCAAGGCAAATTAGGACAGAAGACAACAGTAAGGGGATCCTTTTGCTATGAATTTATTTTGGATCTTTTGTCACATTAGAAGCACACTAAGAGTGTATCTATCATATTTAACAAAATAATGCCACTAATTCAGAGAAATAATCTAGCAAGAACCAAAATAAAGTGTATTTTAAACAAAACCTTTGTCAAAAAATAATAAGAGCATTATTGTATGGGTCAGAGGATAACTCATATGATGGTTTCAGAGTTATGAAGCAATTACAGGTCTGTCCGTGCACACACACAGATGCACCTTTCGGTGTACCGTAACTGCACAGTTTCCTGCGGAGGATGAAGACTGTCACCTGGGTTATGGCTTTGGTTTCTTTCAAAAGTGAAGCCATAAAACCAAATCCTGTAAGAAAAGGAACTATAGGCCATGAAGTCCAGCTCGGACACAGGGCACCCCACATGCATGCACCCTTCAGAAAGGAGCTCTGGGGCGCAGCATGCGGGGTGCCCTGTGACCAAGCTCACCTGACCTCCCCTCTGCAGTGTGCCTGGCCCACACCAGGTGGTGGGGCTCAGGTCAGCCTCCATGACCACGGGGAGCGGCTCCACCCTGAAATTGAAGTTGATCTTGAGCAGGAAGGGCTTTCCTTTTTAGTAACTTAAGAAAACGCCCCAGTTCTGACTGGGAATGGAAATAGACCGGCAAGAAAAAGACCTGAAAACAGAGGCTAAATTAGGAAACAGCCTGTTTGAAACAATGTAGGAGAATGAGGAAGGGCTGGCCTGGCTCACTGTGGGAAGGAAGCTTTGGCTTGGTGGAATCCACAGGCTGTGCTGCTATACCACCCTGAGGCACACAGCGACACTGCAGCTTCAGGATCACAGTTAGCATCCGGGCTTGGGCACCGTGTGTCCTATTCCAAAGGGTCCCTCCTGCTGCACTGCTCCTAAGTTGGTCACAAGTACTACCTCGAGTGAACCATGAAGGACAAGCTGCAGGGTATTTGTGGGGAGGCAGTGTGTCCTCACAGCGGCCATTCAGCCCTGTAGCTCTGTGACCAGTCCACCCCGGGCGGAGGCGGATGGGAACCACCGTTGAGAGCAGATTGCCAAAATACCACAGTGGCTGGCTATCCAGATCTCCAATCTCTATTCCCGAGGCTCACAAGTTAGCTCCTGGCCTATCAGCACGACTGCTCATGTCCCAAGATCATCGTGGCCAAGGTGCAGCGTTGCCTTCTACATTCCTTGGCAAGAACAGCTTTCCTCCCCGGGCATTACTTCTGCTCTAGCTGAAAACCTCCTCTGATCTTACCTATGCTGGAGAGTTTATGTCAACTTGACACAAGCTAAAGTCATTTGAGAGGAGGGAATACACATATATACATACATATATATTTTCATAAGATCTAGGGCATTTTCTTAACTAGGGATTGATGTGAGAGGGCTCAGTCCATTGTAGGTGACACCACCCCTGGGCTGGCAGTCCTGGGTTGAATAAGAAAACAGGTTGAGCAAGCCACGGGGGAACAAGCTAGTAAGCAGGATCCTTCCATGGCTTCTGCATCAGCTGCTGATTCCAGGTTCGTGCCTTGTTTGAGTTCCTGGTCTGACTTCCTTTGACAATGGACAGTGATGTGGAAGTGTGAGCCAAATAAACCCTTTCCTCCCCACATTGCTTTGGGTGATAACCCTGACTAGGATATTCCCCACACCCTAGCATCTCTTCCTCCAAGCCAGCCTCTTTGCAGGGCTACAGCCTTGTTCTTCAGACCTCAGAGCTGGTCCAGGTTTGGAGTTCAGTTCTCTAAATCGGATTGATGTGGGGATCCAAAATAAGAATAGGACCTAGGCATTGCAGAAGAGAAACACCTCTTATCTGCCCATATCAGGGGAACAGCAGCTTCTCCCATCACCCACCCAATCTTAAGGAGCTGCAGAGAAAAGCCTGAAGTGTGTACTTTCAATTGTAAACTTCCAAGCAATTCAGAAGGTACAGAGATATCGATTGTAGTGTTTTCATTTTAGTAATTTTCAGTTGTGGTTAAACCTTCTTCAGCTTTCCTTTTTATGTAAATTTCAAAAGCCATCTAACACGCCCAGTAATTCTTTATACAAATCTTACTAGGTAACATCTCTTAAATTAATTTTCAGGTTTGTGTGATACTTCACCTAGAGACTCCTAGAACAATACAAGCAATGTCATTGTTCTTGGCTGTCTGCCAGAACTTGATAGTAAGACACTTTGGCTGAAAGCACCACCACAACCCTGATCACAGCACATAGATCAAGCTGATGCTGACCCGAGGCTTCCTCCCTGCCTTCTAGCTTTAATAGGAGGTACCGTGCAGGCTGCTGGGGGAGAAAAGTCATTAACAGTATTACTTGTGAACTCAGTGAGCTACGCTAGCAACCAGCCTGACAAGACATTCCCATGGGTGCATATGATAGTGGTATGAATGTTATAGAGATAACCAATCACTTTCTGAGTGGATTCACACCAGCTTCACAGGAGGAAATGTATGCTTGGTACTGTAAATCTGACCAAGAATCCATGGCTGGAGAGCTCATAGCCCACAGAGAAAAACCTAAATACTGTTATTTTCCTAAATGGATATAATATTAACTTGTCCTCTGTACTGGCTCTTTTTGTGTCAACTTGGCACAAGCTACAGTTATCAGAGAGGAAGGAGTTTCAATTGAATAAAAAAAAAATGCCTCTGTCCAGATGTAGGGCATTTTCTTAAATAATGATCAATGCAGGAGGGCCCAGCCCAGCCCATTGCGGGTTGTGCCATTCCTTGGCTGGTGGCCGTGAGGTTCTGCAAAAAAAGCAGGCTGAGCAGTAAGCTGCACCCCTCCACAGCCTCTACTCAGCTCCTGCCTCCAAGTTCCTGTCCTATTTGAGTTCCTGCCCTCAGTGATTTGGATAATGAAATATTATATGGAACTGTAAGCAAAATAAATCCTTTCCCCCTTGGTGTTTCACCCTAGCAGCAGAAACCCTAATTAAGAGTCCCTCTAAATGCACACCTCTGTGCCCATAGATTAGTTCAGCTCCCGACCCTCATCAGGGAAGCTTCTTCATGTAGTGGACAACAGTTAATATAGAAACTCAAAAGCACTCAAGCTATATAATGTCCATAGAGCACCCAGTCTCAAAAGGTGTCATCTATTGTAATATTCTCTTCTCCTTAAACCCAGGGAACATAAGGAAGAGGGGATGGATGAGTCTAAGAGCCATGAGTCAGGGTGAAATATGTCTTCTGGATATGCAGGACCACTGCATTCACCAACTCACAGAATCTGCAGTTGGCTTTGTAAGATGAAGCCAGTCAGCATCTCAGCACAGATGGGAGAGGGGCTCATGGGTTCCTACACCTTACTGAGGAGCTACTGACAAATGATGACTAAGAAAAAATGCATTTTCTTGACCTATGCGCCACTGGATGCCCTCACACCCCATGCATTTATAGACTTGATTTTTTTTTTTTTTTAAGTTGGGAGAGGGAATAAACGGTGGCATGAGGATCCAGGAGAAGCTAAAGAGAGGACTGTGCTTTGGGTATGATCAAAATACAGTGTATGTATTAAGTTCTCCAAAAATAATAAAACCCATTTAAAATATTAAATATTTTATATAACTTGAAGAAAAATGAGTATTCAAAGACACACCTTTCATATACACCTGTGCTGTATATCCCTTCCTTCCCTTCATTTTGCAGGAAGTTACCCTGAATTAAATCTTTTGCAACACTTGTACAGTAATGTATCAATGTGTATGTATATATACAAATATGGCTGTCAAGTTATGTGTTTCTCTATTTAAGATGTTTGGTTTTCTATGGTTTGAACCTTACCTGAAAGCTTTTTGTAGCTTGCTGTGATTTTTTTTTTTTCTACTATGTTTTTATGGTGCTTCCAGATACATATAGCTGCATCACTTTTTCTGCTATTTTAAATTCCATTTGATGAATACAATCATCCCTTGCATCTGCGATTATTGGTTCTAGTTGCCCTTAGACACCAGCATCACAGGACGCATAAATCCTTTTTGTGTCACATTTGCATATAACCTATGCACATCCCTCTATATATGCTTTAAATCTCTTCTAGAATGCTTATAATATCCTTTAAATAACTATTCAACTGCGTTGTTTAGGAACACAGAAGTATGCGCATGCAGAAAAGGTGCAGATGCCACTTTTCTCCAAGCACCTTGGATCCTTGGTTGGTTAAATCTTCCCATGCAGTCCTCTCTATACTTGCAAGGGGAGGACAAAGGCATATCACAATTTCTGTCTCTGTTGATAAGTATTTTGTTTTCCTGTTGATAACAGTTCTGCTACATTTTTTTAATGCCCACTGGTATATATGCCAATTTTCTCTGGAGTTTACATGTAACAATATTGTGTGTCATAATCCAACTTAATTAACCAAGTCATGCCCAATTATCTTGGAAAGTGGTCTGCCTAATTTTTACTCTTTCATAAGTTGGATTGCCCTGACAAGACCCAGATATTGTGCAGGAAGCTTATTGAGGGAGAATCTCAGGAACAACTGGGAGGAACAAGGAATTTGAGATTTAGATCTATATTGTGGGATATTTGTACACTGTGTAAAGATACATTGCTGTGACTGGTTTGATAAAGATCTCAATAGCCAATAGCTAGGCAGGAGGTACAGGAAGGATTTCTGGGAAAAGGAAGAGGAAGAATTGGAATCAAGAAGCAGGAGAAGCCAGGAGACATGATGGAAACAGGAGGTACAACATGGAAGAGAGAACTTCATACGATAGAATGTAGATTAATATAAATTGGTTAATTTAAGTTATAAGAACTAGTTTGGAACAAGGCCAAGCTATCTGCCAACCTTTCATAATTAATAAGAAGTCTGTGTCATTTTTGTGAGCTGGTGGCCCAAAGAAAATCTTTGATTATATTTAAGGAGTAGGTAGGTTGTTTCTTTGTATCCTTAAATTTTTAATAATTCTTTGACAATTTCATACATAAATACAAAATGTATCTTGATTATATCCACCCCAACACCCCAGCCATTGCCCCAGTTCCCCAACCCTGCCCCTCCCACCTCCATGCCCTCTTGATTATTTTTCAGTCTTTCTGAGTCCAATCAGTGCTAGCTACATGAACAGGGGCAAACGAAACAGTCCCAGAGAAAACTGATTCACCCTCACCATCCAGCCCCAAACTGCCAATAGCTCATCAGTATGGAGTGGGACTTCAAGGGCCCTTCCCACATCCATGCTGGAATTGACTCACTTGGTCTTGTGAAGGCAGTTACAGCTGCTGTACCTTGTCCAGAACAGCACATTTCCGGGGATGCCTCCTCATCCTCTGGCTTATTCTTTCGGCTCCCTCTCACACTGTTCCCGGAGCCTTGACAGGCAGCGGAGGCTGATACAGATGACTCACTTAGGACTGAGCACCCAACAGCTTCTTATTCTCAGAACTCTGTGCAGTTTTGAGGCTTTACACTGACACACTTGGATTCTTTTTCTCTTTTACTTCATTTATACTTTTCCCCCTAACAATTTTTAATACAACTTCTATTCTTTTATGAGTTGCTCTAGAAATTTTAGCTTCCTTATTAAATAGCCCAGAAAAGTAGAAATATATGCCTGCCTGCATGTATCCCTTGAAAAATACAGGTTTTTAAGATATTTAGATTAAGTCTTGAATGGTTGTTTCTGGGATTTTCCCAGCAATCTTTCCGACTATTTAGAAATTTTCCCCCTCTTCTGAAACTACTAGACATGTTAGACCCTCCTCCCTTAACACTTTTAAATCACTCCCTTTGTATATCCATCCCATCACTGGCTTTCTGAAAAATATTCTGCATAATTTTTCCAGTTCACTAATTCTCTCATCTATATCTAACTTGCCGTCAACCTCAAGTGTTGAGTCTCGATTATTTTAGCTTATGTTTAAAATACGCTTGCTTTTAAAAACAAGTCTTCCTGTTCCGTGTAAGATTTGTTGGGAACGGCCTATGTTATAAAATTCAGTTTTAAAATATACAATTGGGTTTTAGTATATTCAAAGAATTAGTTTAACATATGAGATCTAATTCTAGAATGGTTTAATCATTTTCAATGAAACCCTGTAGTGATAGTCATTCCTCACTGCCTTCTTCCCCCAGCAACAGCAAACACTAACCTGTAATTTGTTTATTGTACACACAATATATACAAGTGTACTTGATAAATATGTATATGGAATCATTCAACAGTTGATGTCCTCTGACTTCTTATAATTAACACACTGGTTTCAAGGCTCAATCATACTGTTACACAAACCTCCACTTCACTTTTTAAAGGTTAAATATAACATTGTACAGATAAACCACAATCTCTTTATGCATTCACCGACTGGTTGTCATTAGGGTTACTGGTACTCTGGTGCTATTAAGAATAATGCTATTATTTATTTACAAGTTTTTGTGGAGACATTTTCACTTCTTCTGAGCAAATGCATAGGAAAGAGGTTGCTAGGGAACATGAGTTAATTCCCATCAGCAACAGCAGTATCTATAGGCCCCAGATTCTTTATATCCTTGGCAACACCTGGTATTACCTGTTGTTATTTTAGCCATCTTAATAGATGTGAAGTAGCTTCCTACTCATATTTAAGTTTTCCTCTGTCTTTCTTGTTTTCAAGACAGGGTTTCTATGTAGACCAGGCTGGCCTCAAACTCAGAGATCTGCCTGTCCCTGCTTCTGTGCTGGGATTAAAGGCATGCACCACCACCACCTGGATCCTCTGTATCTTAAAAATGACAGCTACTTTATATTCTAACACCAGTCTGTGACCTGGTTCTATTTCTATCACTTTCACTCGTGGTTTTACAATTCTTTTTTCCCTCAAAACTAAACTTACTCATTTCTCTATCTTTTTATGGTTTGGACTTTACAGCCTTTAGAAATAACAAGTCTCAGGTGAAGATAGCATCCTCAAGATATTTTCTTTCCCTTTGACAGGTATGGAGACTTAACAGAAAAATGTTAAAACAACTCTGTGAACGAAAACAGCCACTCAGGGTCAGTTGAGGATCAGGCTCACATGGGAGCTAGCTCATGAATTCTGGGGTAGGTTTTCCCAGACTTTATTCACTAGAAAAGATGGAATAGGAACTTGTGGGATTTTTTTTTCCTGCCTGCCCCTAAATTTATCCTGTCCTAGAACTTACAAATGACCCTCCCTTCCCCTAGACTCAGGGGCTAAGGCAAGAAAACGTCTAGATAAGAGACCAACCTGGGTTACCCAAGGGAGTTCCTGACTCAGAACAAAACTCCAGCATGCACAGGCCCCAAGAAACAGGAGCAAGACAGAGAGAAGAGCATGACCTTCCAGAAGCAACAAGAACTTGATCTGGGGGCTATCTCTCCTATGGATTATTACATTGTTACTCCTGATTATTCAAATTAAGAAACTGATAATCCCCAGCATATTTAAATGCAACATCTTCGTTAGTGTTAATACTTACTTTTAAAAGATCTTCTATCAAGCCAAATGTATCAGTAGAACTCTGTAAAAAGTCCAACCTTGGTCCAGCAAGCTGGCACAATGGGCACAGGTATTGCAGCCAACCAAGCCTGATGACCTGAGCTTGATTCCCAGAACCTACAAGGTACAACAGAACCAACTCCCACAAATTTGATTTCAACATGAATGCTGTGGCATGTGACTCCACTGGGTGGGGGGGGGTGTTATTTTGCAAAGTGCAATCTCAATCACTTACTGTAAAAGAAGAAATCCATTATGATGTTTATTTAAGGGGGTTGGTACATGGGGAAGAGTTAAGTCAAACTTGGGGCTTAAGCCCATTTTCAGTTTTATTTTTAATTAATATTTTATTAGTGTTAGTTAAAAAGTAAGTGTGTGTGTGTGTGTGTGTGTGTGTGTGTGTGTGTGTGTGTGTACATTTGTGTATTTGGACAATTGTGTGGATCAGTTCTCTTCTCCACCTTTACATGGATCCTGGGGATTGAATTCAGGTCTTCAGGTTTTATTCCATAAATATTTTACCCTACTGGTAAAATATTATTTCACAGGATCTTGAATTCCCTCTCAAATGTTTGTCACTCATTTCAATCTGCATATTTTCACCCTTGGCCTATAGAACACGTGTAAAGTAAGTGTGTGACAATTGCAAAACTAGAAAGGACAGAGAAAACAGATGTGACATCTCTTCACTGCTTTGTACAACATTGTGAGCAGCTTTTAAAATTGCTTGTCCCTTTCATCCTTTTCATAGAACAGGGCATCATGTAGAACTTATCCCTGCATACATGAGTCCTCCATCTTTCACACTCAGAAAATTGTGTGGATGCTTAAAGCTCTGTGCCTCATTCTCATTTCTGTAATCACTGAGAACAAGTAACAAATGACTACCTGACTTAACACACTCAAAAACCCTTTACCCAATATTTCTAAAACTAAAAAATATTTAAATGCTACTAGTAAAGTCCCACTATAAATTTAACTCATACATTCACAATGACCAGCAGTACTTTTCTCCATTTTCCTGTTGCAGATTGATTATGTATGGAGTTCCACTATTACTGTTAACAATGCATGTGAATACCTAAAACCAGGAGCTAACTTTCACATGTATATTCTCATATACCTGATGTGTCAGTGGTATGATCTCTGTAAAGCATTTTAGAATCATGCTCATGTTTAAGGCAACATCCTACAACTTTGCCATTAAATCCAAAACAATCAGCCAGGCTTTTAAGTCCTTACAGTACCCTTAAAGGCACCTCTGAAATGGACAGAATCCAGCATTCAACTAAAATATTTCTAACTTCACTTGTCCTAAAAAACCATGACCTAAGCTGGGCATGGTAGCCCATGCCTTTAATCCTCAGCCCTTGAGAGGCAGAAGTAGGCAGATCTCTGAGTTTGAGGCTAGGCTGGTCTACAGAAGGAGCTCCAAGACAGCCAAGGCTACAAAGAGAAACCCTGCCTCAAAATACAAAACAAAACCATAAGTTAAGCATTTAGCTAATCCTTTTACGTCTTCTAACATAGCAGTTTTGAATGCCTTTGCTTTAGTTGCTACAGAATGAAGACCACGGCTTGACATTTCTTAAATTTATTGAATAATTCTTAGCTGGGAGAGGAAAGATCACAAGCTTGAACAAGAGTAAAGAGAAAAGAACAATTAACTGCAAATTATTACAAAAGTAATTTTTGAAACATTCTTGAGCCACTGCTAAAACAAAACTTAAGTGCATCTTTAAGTTCCTATTTTGATAAATGAACATTAAATTACTCAAGAGCAAAAAGAGAAGTTACTATTACACATTATAAGACCATAATGCACTAATTGAGCAAACCCAGATAAATGGCCACAATTACTCAAAGTCACTTCTACTATATATTCAGTAACTGAACAAGAATGCAGATTACTTCGAACACAGCACAAGTAACCATAGGCAGCAATAATCCAGCAACATATAAACCTGGCATTAAGCAGCATTCAAATGGTACAACAAGTTGAAATAAGAACCTGTAGAACAGCAGCTCTAACTACGTGAGAGGAATGTACAGATGGTCAAAATAAATAAATAAAGTGGCGAGGGCGACAGCACCACACCTGCTTGTGCAGAGCAGGCGCACAGTAAACGAGCGTCGCCTACAGGGCTTGTGCTGAAAACGAGGAAAGCGTACCTCACTTGAGTACAGCCCTTCCAATTCCCACAGACAACTCTCTACATCTTGTGTGCTGGTGATAGGCAGACAGGACTTTAAATGGAAAGTGTTTTCCCTACCCATGTGCGGACCCGGCATATTTAAACTCTGTGTAAAGATTTCTCTGAAAATTACAAACTAATATAGTGATTAGAAACTGGTGATAGTAGTTGTGGAGAAAGAGCAGGCAGCCACATGGCTCTGGAATCGACACTGAGAACAGGCACCCACACTATGGAAGCTGCCAGATGTCAAGTCATGCATAGAGCTTCCCACCAGCAATAGAAACCCTTTGCTAAGCAGCAGTCTAGTAGCATGAATTGAACTAATTCACACTGAGTGTCTTTAGGGATCATCGAAGCATTTCTCAAAGTACAGAGACACTACCTGTATTCACTGAAGGCTGTTGTAACCTTAGCTTTACAACAAAAGGAGCCAGCCCATCTCTACTGCCATTTCTTCTGTGGTTTCTTGGTAACATTCCTCTAGAATGAATCAGGAAATAATTTCCAAAATCAACATTAATTAACACATAAAATACAAATGTCATTTAAACTCAAGTTAGGAAAATATGGACATGAAACAAATGTGCTATTTTGGTGTGAGATCAGTCCAGAGGCTCCTCAGCAGCGGTCTCTCGCTTTCTTTCTGTCCATCACAAAATGCCTTTAAAATTGGCAAGCCAAGAACAGGTTCACTGCACATCACAGTTCTAACAGTTTCCAGTAAGAGGAACAGCATGTACGCAATGGCAGTATACAATGTTCCAATATAAATATGTTGAGATCTGTAGATGGAGCTACCTCAACAGAAGTGCTCTGAAAACTGAACATGCAAACAGATGGAGCGAGTCTGGGAAAACCACAGAATGCTACAAAACAGTATGCTTTACACTGCTTGTGGCCCATGGCATGGCTCTACATGTAAACACCTTCTACAGGAAAACGACTCATGCTTCTGTTCACCCTGCCCATACTTCTAACCTTCCCATGTTCCTGCACAAAACTGACACAGTGTTAAGTCCTACTATTATTGTTACAACTAAGGCCAACACCTCTGACTATTGTCACTAAGTAGCACTTAAATAAAGAGCACTGGGCATAGGGCAGCTTCACCAATGCCAAAGAAATAGGAACATACAGGGAAGCTTGGCTCAAATGGTTGTGCTATTGCCATAAATAAGCCTAAGTAGTTTCCGTTTTATAAAACCAATAAATAGCCATTTCCACCTCAAAATAATTTAAGCTCAGTTTTGCTGTTAATCTAACCAATACATATACTCGAATTATATAAGTGCAGTGTGATATTTCCTTGTACAAGTATAGTTACAAGCTCACACCTGCACAAAAGCACACCTAGACTCAATTCCCTGCATTTTTCCCACTCTGAAAAATATTTTAGAAAATTTTAGAAAAACGTATATTCAAGGCTGGCCCCATTATCTCTGTTAAATTGAGAAAAAGTAGAGTTTATAATGTAGTTTCAAAATACTTGAATTGTTTCTGGACTTAAAGTGAAAGTGACGCTTTCACTATAAAGTACATTTCTCCACTATAATTACTAATTCAAACTAATGTAAGTGCCCTGGTAGGTGCTATGTCTTCTACTCATTGCAGCCTCTAGAAAAGTCAGAGCTTTGGTTGGGGTAGGGGTAGTAAGTAACAGCAAAATCAACAGCTCCATAAAGAAAAAAAAAAATTTACCCTTGATTCCAGAATCCATTCATTAGTCGAAGAAATGTGTGCAACACATATCATAGACACAATGAGACAGAGCCTCCTGGGTCATCTCACATCAACTTGAGTTTCTAAAACCACAGTAAGGAATGTGCAGGCCAAAGATAATGTAAGGGAACATTACAAAACAGTCAGATCCATTTTACTGGGGGAGGGATACCTACTGTGCTAAAAGAAAATTGTTCTTGGGGAAGTGGGCAGGTTTTTTCTTCTTCAAAATCAAAGACTGGAAATCATTATTAGGCTCCTTTAAATGTATGTACACATTAATTTTTATATTTTCAATGTGTTTTACAACCTGAACTTTCATTTGTAGAATAAATCAAAAAGACAAAATTCTCACTGCACAATATTTAGACATTTTATTTAATGTTAATGGTGGGTTTCTACCTAAGAAAACACTAAAGTAAAAGAGAATAATAAACTAGTGGGAAGGTTAAAGTTTATTCTTGCACACACACTCTCTCACAACACCTCTCCCCATTCACTTTTCTTTCTCATTCCAGAATGATTGGCAGCATTAGCAAGTAACATCACTTGATGGGCTAGGGAAACTCATGGTGTTCACAGAATCCTAAATCACTAATGAGTATGCTAACAAATTAAATATCTGGGAAAATCTACAAGTACCCATAGTTGAACTATGGAAATTAAACTGATTCGAAAGAACAGTACATAAAGATTACAAACTTATCTAGAAATAAACAAAAAAATATCAGCCTCTTGTTTTCTTTCTTGATGTCAGATGACTTATCATCAGATGCCACTTGTTTTCAAAGGAACAGAATCATCACTTGGGCCAGGTCAGCCACCTCAGCCCTGTTTGCAGCAGCACTATGTGGATCCAAACAAATGCTGTCAGACAATCCCCCAGCCTCAGGGGTTGGATCCTCCTTCACAGACATTTCTCAGCATCATAACACAAACACATGTATAGAAGAGTAACTAAAGAAAATATTTTGACAAAGATTACAAAAGTATGAACTATATACAGTGTGATGACAGAAAAGCATTTAAAAGGCATCTTACTTTCCTCTCAATTCAATTGTTAATATTCTGTATCTGAGTTTTATCCTAAACATTAAGTCATTGGTTTCTTTACCTCCTAAAACAAACAATAAAATATACTGGTCTGGAGTTCGTTCTAGGCATTTTCCAAAAGCCAATCGAACAGCGACTTGCATCTTTCTTCACTTGAAGTTTTTTCCAGCACTTCATAGTATTTAAAGACAGCCTGAAGGACATCTCCCACTCTCCATCCTTTCTCTTTTAATTGTTTTGAAAGCTAAGAAAGGAAGATTAACACACATTAACATACATCAACAGAAAACAATGTTGTAGCAATACGTTTTCATTTTTATCTCAGGACAAAATGGAACCCTGCTGTTGACAATGAAATACTCAATCCCAGTTACAAGATTCCCCCCTCAACCACCACCCGTCTACACAAATTAAACATCTTCCTTTCTTGCCCTTTATAAACACATCTCCACAGAAGACACCTCAGGATTGCTAGGAACAGAACACAAACCTTGGCAGTGGACAGTCTGTGTGGGAGTGCAGAGCCAAACCGTCTACAGGAAATTCTTCACCTAACTAAATACATCTGCCACACCCTCAATTAGGAACATAAAATAATAACGACATTGTCAAGCTTAATAAAAGGATGTGGATTTTCTTCCCACAACATATAGTGTGGTTTGTATTCTGGAAAACATTCCAGCCTCAACGGAAACAAGGCTTTCTAAGTTAAGAAATGTAATGCTTCAACAGAAAAGCAAGCAAAAGAGTAAATAGGGGTTTATACAAACTCTACCACAGCAAAACAGAACATGGCCTTACTTACTTTTCTGTCTACTCAACTCTGAAAGAATTCTTAAGTTAGAAAAGATCTGTAAAATAAATTCTGAAAAACCATTTTCCTGCAAATGTTCTTTTCTTTAAGTATAATTTAAATTTGAGCTATAATTCATACACACTGGGTTTCTTTGGTATATCAATGAACTGAAGACAACCACCACACAATCAATACTGGAAAGCTCTCTCCTAACACCAGAAAGAAGCCCTCTACATCATAAGCTCCTCTTCATCCACCCTGACACCTTCAGATAAAGCACTCATGTACTCTGCGCCTTATAATTTTGCCTATTTGGGGGCACTTCATAGCAATGGAACTGTCGACTCTGTGCATGGTCTTCTGCTCAGTGTAGTGACCTTGAGGGTCTACCATGTGTAGCACAGCTCACTGCCTTACTGCTTTCTACTAACCAAGGAAGCTCCTCCTGTACTCATTAGGTGATGGACAAGTGGAGAATTCTTTTTGTTTTGTTCTGGTTTGTCTGTTTGACACAGGGTTTTACTATGTATCCCTAACTTTGCCAGAACACACAGTGGAATGCTGGGTAATATTGTACTTGGCACTTTTGGGATATGTCAGATGTTTTCAACAACAGCTTCACCATTTTAGATTGTCACTAAGAACTGTTTGAAGGATGCAGTGTCTCCATAACCTCCCAGAATGGGTACTACCCACCTTGATAGTTACCCTGCTAGGTGTAAAGAGTGCAGTAGCTTTGCATTTTCCTAATGGCTAGTAAGGTTGAACACCCTTTCATTTTGTTGTTTTTGTTTTGTTTTGTTTTGTTTTTTGAGGCAGTGTTTCCCTGTATTGTTTTGGAGCCTGTCCCGGAACTAGCTTTGTACACCAGGCTAGACTTGAACTCACAGATTCTCCTGCCTCTGCCTCCCAAGTGCTGCTATTAAAGGCATGTGCCACCAATGCTCAGTTCTTTTCATGTTTTGTTTGTTTGTTTGTTTGATTTGTTTTGTATTTTATTTTCAAAGAAATGAAGTGTACTGGCTGGCTTTATGTCAACTTGACAGAAATTAGAGCCATCAGAGAAGGAGGAGCCTCAGTTGAGGAATGCCTCCATAAGATCCAGCTGAAAGCCATTTTTTCAATTAGTCACCTATAGGGAAGGGCACAACCTATGGTGGTCCAGGGTTCTATAAAAAAGCAGGCTGAGCAAGCCAGTAAGCGGCTCCCCTTCATAGCCTCTGCATCAGTTCCTGCCTCCAGGTTCCTGGCCTGCTGGAGTTTCTGCCCTGACTTTCTTCAACAGTGAACAGCAAAATGGAAGTGTAGGCCAAATAAACCCTTTTCTCCCATCTTATTTTTGGTCATGGTGTTTCATTACAGCAACAGAAACCCTACCAAAGCATACAGTAATAACTATTAGTCCATTTTTCAAGTTAGACTATGTGCTAGTATTAAGAACTTTACCAGATACACAACTGTAAGAATTTCCTTCTTATCTGTATTGTCTTCTCACTTTGTTGACAGCATTGTTCAGTTTAAGTCTTTAATCTAGCTTCTCTTTTGCCACTTATATAAGTATGTTTATATCTTCTAGACATAAGATTGTATGTCATCTTCCATTTATCTTTAAGGTACTAGTTTGTTCTATTTAATTAATAGTGAAAATATCAAAATTAAATATTACCCAGAAAGACAAAATATTTCTATTATTCTCACTATCACAAATCTGAACTTGCTTCTTAACTGTTTCACATATTCCCAATATGTATGTATGTATGTATGTATGTATGTATGTATGTATAATAAATATATTAGTGGCCCTGTCCTAGCTAGACATGGTCTCTGAGAATCAATATTTATAATCAGCCATACTGTTAAAATAAGCCACAAGCATAATAAAACCTTGCCAACCACAACTGAGCAGTTTACTTCAGTCAGGCAAAGATCCCAGGTTACTTTAAATGATGGTAAGGTCTCCTCTGACAATCACCTGTTAACCCCATGTAGCCAAGGCCTATCTTAGCCCTCAGTTCAAACAATTCCCTGACCCACATTTCCACTTGATAATTCATTTCTTGAGCATCTCTTCCAAGATTATTTTCTCCTCCTACAAACAGAAGCCTCAAGCTAATAAACCCCAGTCTAAGTAAAAGTCAATGTCAGAGTGTTCACATCCTTCAACAATACTGTCATAAATTCTGAACCAGAAACAAAGAGCAACTTGGGTTTTCCTTTTCTGTCTTTATTGACAGATCTATATTTGTTATTTACTGGAGTGTTTTACATGCTATGGTACGATTAATATAAATTTTCTTAAGGAAAACCAGGGAAGACACACTCTTAAACTATAAGTTGAAAATCCCTACTAACACAGTGCATGATACATATTAAAAAACACTCAAGAAAAGTACCTTATCTAATCTTTTATTGGTTTTTCATTATACTAGTCTTCCACTTGCATGAGAATGAGAACAACCTCATTAATTGGGTACAATTATGAACCAGTAAAATAGAACAGCTGGTTCTTTTCTTAAGAATACATTAGCTGTTTATTACTGACATCTAAATTTAGGGTTAGGGCATTAGCTCAAGCATGTTCTTTTTACAGTATTATAATTAGTCCTCACAAACCTGCAGGGTAAATCTTATATCCTCTAATCCCAAAATGCAACTAAGGAAACTATGGCATTCACTGACTCATCTGTTCAAGGTTACACCTACTGGACATCTGAACACCAACTGTGAGACTCCATGCCTATATAATAATTTGTGCAATCAGCAAGCATTTTGCTAAAATAACAATGTGGTAAGATTATCACAAACTGTTATTATTTCCTCACAACTACACTAGAAAGGAGGTACTTACTAATATAAACTCCTTCTTCGAAGAGTCATGAAAATAAAGTTCTGCAACTTCAGCCTCAGAGGCAACGAGCCACTGAAGAATAATCCTTAGTTGAGGATCTACTGCTCCCGGCTCCAGGTCAATGTTCATAATTAGCAGAGTCTTTCCATTTTGTTGCAAATCTAACAGTAAATTTAAACAATATGAAGTGAATTTCATCAACTCAAGTTTCAAAACTCTGATTTCAATTTAAAGATCCCAGTGAATGCTTTCCTTGACTATACCACAATAGAAACAATGCATTTCTTAAAGACAAAATAATGATAAAGCAAAGGAATAATGTTGATTATTTACTGATGGAACAAATGTAAAATACTATCTGAAGTGAATTTAAATATAGTAAAAGAAGGCAGTACTCTCAAATTTATTTTCTTGTTAATGAGAATGATGGATTCAACACAAAAGAGATCTCCTAGCTGGCTGATGGAACCAATGGCCTGTAAACCATCATGTTCAATACTCCTGCTTAAGGATGACTGGGTATATAAGAAGTATCTAGGGCTTGCTAACAATCCACAACCAGTATGTACTATGGAAATGTTGATGGACGTCTTTGTCTTTGATGGCCATCTTTCTGTTATAGTATATAAGGAACTCTAGACCAGTACTACTAATCATTTTAGAGTTTGTGCTGGCCCTTTATACTTAATGTAAAAACTCTGATCCATGGTATTCTCAGGAATTTATCTTGTCTCTCCCTTTGTGCCAGTTACTCTCAGTCAAAAGTAGATCTAGTGTATGTTTTCTTTCATATGCAAAATCAACATTTAAAATTACATATGTGTATATATACATACACACATGCATGTTTGTGTGGGCCATGAAAGTAGATGGAAGACACCTGAGAGAAAAGGAAAAAAATCTTAAGGGTGAGGGAAGCAGGGTAATGGGAGTCATGTGACATAAGAGAAGGGAAGACAATGTGGTAGGGGGAAGGACCAGCAAGAGAGAAGAGTAGCAGAGTAAGGGACAATGAAAGACAGGGTTGAGTAAGAGGAAAGTATAATGATATACATCCAAAACATGAAATCCATCCATCACTTTGTATGCTAAACATTAGAAATTAATTTAAGAAATGGTTTGTATATCTATTTATTTTAAAAGAGGTCTGATACACTTTGAAACTAGACATAGTGTCTAAGGCCCTTAGAAAGCCCTGCAGTGTCTCTGGAGTTGGAAGCTAGGTCATTTAATGTTTCTCTACACTGATAGGGTTTCCTCATTTAGGACCTGCTGGTTTGCCTGGCCTGATGGAAAACTTTAACAGAGATTAGGGCTAATACCTCTTAACCAAAATAAATAAAATGGAAGAAAGGGAGGTTTAAAAAGCAGATATCTGTAGTTGTAGAAATTCCCTAATTTTGAGGCTTTCTGTAAATCTAACCAATCTATCTTCTAAATTACGGAACAAATTTAAAAGCTCACTATAACTTTGTATATGAGAAATGCCTACCAAGAACTCAGGAATGACACAACTGCATATCATTTACCTCCTGGTTTCTAGATATTAACAGAAAAGAAACTCAGACCTACTGATAAATTTTTTTAATGAGTTATTTTATTTATATTAACTTGTACTTCTTTCTTAATAATTCCTCAGCAAAGTAATAACTAGGTAATAACTAATAATAATAACTAAGTAATAACATGTCCTTCATGTATACATGGATAGCCTTTGAAATAATTATATTAATTAGAGTTCTTAGGGAGAAGTATATGACTTTTAAAGACCAACATATTAATGAGCAAAAGTAAAACAAACATTACCCAGACTATTAATCTTTTATTTATTTATTTATTTATTTGTTGGGGGGTTTTTTTGTTTTTTGTTTTTTGTTTTTTTTGAGACAGTGTTTCTCTGTAGCTTTGGAGCCTGCCCTGGAACCCAGGCTGCCTTGAACTCACTGAGATCTGCCTGCCTTGCCTCCTGAGTACAGGCATTAAAGACATGTGCCACCACTACCTGGGGCATCACTAACTCTAAAAATTCTAGTAAGGCTGGAGAGATGACTTGGTAGTTAAGAGCACTGGCAAAAGAGCCACATTTGACCTATACATGGTAGCTCTTAACTGTCCATAACTCCAGCTCCAGGGGAGTCTGATTCTCTCTTCTGGCATACTGCACAGACAGATGTAGGCAAAACATCTATTTGCATAAAATAAAGACAGACCTTTAAAAGTATTTATATAGAATAATCTAAATTAATGGAATGGCTCAGTTGGTAAAGGCACTTGCTGCCAAGCCTGACAACCTGAGTTTGAAACATGGTTCCACATAGCAGAAGGTGAGAATGGACTCCATGTGAGATGCATGAATAGATGCATTCATGTGTTCACATACATGCACATACACTCACATAAAACAAATAAATGTAGTTTAAAAAATTTTAAATAGCAGTAATCTTAAATCTGAGAATTTCAGCTTAACAACTATTATGTAACTCCCCTGAACAAGAACACTGTGGATAAACTGACTGGAAACTCAGGGGTTGTATCCTATACTTCAAGAAACTCTCTTTAACATTTTGTCAGTGTCTCAGTGTGCCTACATTTTGGCATGAAGGTACAGGGTTGTACTCCCAACATAGAACACACTAAGCCATTCATCCCTAGCCCTTAGGTTTCCTACTTCTAAAGAAATAACAAAATTTCACTAGCTTAAAAATAATTAAAATAAACAATATTTTTAATTCAAATGTGCTGTTTTATAGAAAGTATCATTTTCATACTTTAAAAAAGTTATGAGGAGGACATTCAAGAGCCATACCAAAAAAAAAAAAAAAAAAAAAACAGGTTTGAAATGAAGTCTCTAGGCTCACTTGGATATTTCAGTATATGAATTAATATCACAAACCATGTTCAGAACTCTACAGTCAATGATACCCAAAGCTGGCACAGTAACAACTCTGTGCACTAAAGGAAGGACAATTTCCTTCAAATATGTGTATGTGTGAGTACAGAATTAGAAGTAGAAAAGGGGGAGGGGTGTCGGCATTTAAAGTACATTTCTATGTTTACTTTTCAGCTCATATAAGTTTGACAAAAATTGCAAATAGTAACTTAAAGAAGTGACAGAGGCAGGTCACTAAGGGTGGGCCTTTGAGTAGAATGCCCCTCTGCTGCTGCTGGTTTCCTGCCGGCCCCTCCTCCAGCCACCAGTTCCCACTGCCATGCCTCCCTGCCTGAAACTCCTTCCCTTTTTGCAAGCACTATGTCAGAGCCACAAGGAAAGTAATTAATGCACAGAGTAATAAATAATATGCTGTACTTACTTAGACTTAATTAAAAAAAAAAAAACATATCCTAGGCTTTGTCCTCAAACTTTTTGTGCCTGAGACAGGGTGACTTGTGGTGTTTCTTATTGACAATGGAAACCCTATCTGTATGTGTCATAAATACAAACCATGAAGATTAACACAAACAAAGGCTCAGAGAAATGAACTGTGACTAACCTTCTACACCATCCTCCCGATCGTCGTCTCTATCATCTGGTCCATCACTTTTCAAAGAAAACAATACAAGTAGTTTAAAAAAAAAAAAAAAGCTTAATTAGTAATGGATTAAAACCACTTTTCAGAAAGGTAGTAAGGAATGAAATGTTACAATGTGACATGTGACATTTAGAAAGGAGAAAATGACAATCAAAAGGAAGCTTTGCTTCTCACATTATTTCATGTTAAAATCTGGATTGCACACAGTGCCTACAGAAGCCCTTCCTCATCATGACATTTAAAGCCAAGCTACTTCAAATGAAGGTGAAATATTCAAATTTGGCTTTAAGTAATATGCTATTTGAATATCATAGAATGTCATGAATAATGAAGTATTACTGTTTCTACTAATACCATTTAATATGTTTAAAACAATTTTTCTACTCTTATTATATATGAAATTAAACTACATAGGAAAACAAAATAAAAGAGAAAACAACAGAAATCCTGTAGGAAGCAAGCTCTTTTTAATGAAATGAATAAATCATTGGTAGAATGAAAAATAGCAAGCAGAGCAACTCATGCAAACAGTCATATATTTTGCAATTAGATGTCAGTCATATTTTAGCTAGTTGAAATTTTCATTAGATGTAAATGTATCGAGCAGAATCATGTCAAAATCCAGGAGAAAAGCAGGTTGATACATATTGGCTCTTTTAAGAATATGACATCATGCATTAGTGGTGAAAGAAAGACTCATCAGTTTTTAAGTGTCTAAACTGGACCAACCTGTCTGATGTTGGAAAGGATAAATTGTCCTCATACAAATCTCCTTCTAAACCAAGACTGCTCCAGCTACTGCTGTTACCATTACTGCTGGAGGGAGAAAAGAACAGAGCTGAACTAGAAAATGAATAGTGAAGACACCTGTGTTTCCTTGGGACAGCTTCTGTCCTAAAGCTTTGGAGTAGTGCATCCAAAGAGGGGACAAGAGACTGTCACTGCTATTCCATAAAGGATGATTGGCAGGGCGGCAGGGATTTTTTTCCCCCTGAGACAGTGTTTCTCTGTGTAGCCTGTCCTGTGTAGGCTGTTCTGAAATTTGCTCTGTAAACCAGGCTAGCCTTGAACTCACAGAGATCCACCCGCCTGGATTTCTGGCGTGCTGGGATTAAACACCTGTTCTACCATCTCTGGTTTAGTGACTCTTTTTGTTCTCAAAACATCATAGAATTAGTCTAAATTTACATTTGTTTTGCAGATTAAGACAACAGAATTTTTAGAATGACAAATGACTGCATTATAAAATTAAAATCTCATGGCACGTCTTAGCAAATGATTTATAAAAAACAAGGGGAAAAAAAGCAAAACACTTTCCTAATCCTCAGTTTGGATAAAATTTAAAAAGGAAAAAGAGACCTAAATAAACCGAGGTTTTCTTGGATTTCCAAATAGTACAAAACAATAAGGTGTAATGGAGACTGTCTCAAACATTCCTTGCCTTCTGATTCTAAAGAGCTCATTACATCAATATGCCAGTATCTTTATTTCTTACATTACACACAAGTAAGCAGATGGCAAACAGCACACATTTTCTTGAGAAGAAAGCTAGAATAAGCAGGGCCACACACAGCTCTAACTGTGGAAGCAACTGAATCTACGACTGCAGCACAGCATTGTATGGAGGAGGGAAAAATAACTATATTCAAAAATAAAATTATAGTCTTTTCTGATTAAAATTTTCAAGATGCAGCTTAAAAATTCTAATCATTCCTAATTATTAAGATAATTAGTAAGCACATTAGTTCGCAGTGATGAGCAGCTTTACTTCCCATTCTCAGCTAGTCAATCATAAGTTATCTTTGCAATCCTAAATTTTGGTTCTTGGGCATCAGTAAGTGATGTCAAGGTAACCAAAGTCATGGATACCTAAAATTCTAAGAAGTTTCTAAGCATTCTCAAGGAATTACTTACCCAAATCAAACTTTTACAAACTTCAATGCATTAAAGAATAAAAGTAAAACTAAGCCATCTTTTCAACATATATTCAAACAAATACGGTGCCATTATAAAACCATAAAAACAACCAAAGTTGTACCATCAGTCTGTCATTAGCCAAACTAAAACAGAAAACAGAGTAGCACAGAACAGACAACTATAAACAAAAAGGGAGAGATTGATGATTTCAAACCCTATCTGCTTTAAGAAAATGATTTTCTAAACAAAGAAAAACACAAAATTAAAAGTCTTACCCATATTCTATTAACCATGATTTTTCAAGCTAGTTAGCAATAAAAACCCATCATTTAAGTAGTAGATAAATATGAGAAGTAACAGCAAGAATAAATTCAAAATATAGCCTCATCTTGCTCCTATTTTTCAAAGTGGTTCAGATTTGAAGTCAGTTATCTATAGGATAATACCTCCCTCTCTAGCTAACAGACATTTCATCTAACCCCCAATGGAAGGGGTTACTGTTGAAAGATTGACTATACCAGAGCCACACAAGCAATCCAGAAAGAATGAGTGATCTATCACCTTACCTTGAGCCAACATAAAAGTAAATCAAAGCCTCTTTTCTTTATTTAGTGGACTTCCTATGCTATTCCTGAACCACTGGGCTGCATACTTTTTTTTTTTTTTGTCTTCTCATAGCTTATTTCTAGAGCAGTTGTACTCTCAAGGCAGTGGTAGTTAAAATACTGAGAAGATTCTTTATTGTGGTTTTGACTCCATTCATGACTACTAAATATTCTGAGACAAAAAATTACCTCAAGAGCTGTCCAATCCTGACCTCCTCTCTTATCTGAACATAAAGTTTTTACGTGTGATGTACTGGGAACAGAACCTAAACCTTGCAAATGTAGTTAAGTGCTCTATCACTGAGCAATAACTTCACTACTCTAAACTTGGTTTTGTTTGTTGAGACATGGTCTTGCTAAATTGCCCAGGTGTGGTGGTATATTATATATGATCTAATAAAGCCACTGAATATCAAAAAGCAAAGCAGCCAGGCCAGTAGCTCTTACCTCAGACCAAAATGGGTAATCTTGTCTCCATAAATCCTCAGAGTGCAATGCTCCCTGTCTGGAAACTGAATCTCACATGAGACCCTTTGTTTCTTCCTTTTATACCTCTCTAGTGCTGGGATTAAAGATGTGAGCTCTGTAACCTTTCAGTCTGATTCATTCTTGCATGGCCCTGGTTGGCCTTGAACTCCTAGAGATCCGTCTGCCTCTGTCTCTTGAAGCCTGGGATTAAAGGTGTGTGCCATCATCACCTGGCCTCTATGGCTAGCTAGTATGGCTGCTGTGATTAAAGGAGTGTATCACCACTGCCTGGCTCTATGGCTGAGGCAAGCTTTGCATTTTGATCTCCAGACAATCTTTATTAAATCATAAATAATATATCACCACAATTCCCCTTTTTTGTGAGTACAAAAAAGACTACAACTAACATAAGAAAAACTATACACAGTCAAGTACAATAAATATATTATCACCATACCCAAGTTAGCCCTGAACTTATAATCCTCCTTCTTCAGCCTCCAAAGGGTTACAGACACAAACCAACACATTTGCCTTTAATACATAACTTCTTTAAAAAAAAAGTCACAAGAAATTCACATACACAGGCCAGCTTCTCTTTGTGACTGATCAATTAACGACACAAATTTCTTTAACCTTTGTTAAAGTCTAATTTTTAAAACTGCTGCTCTTTACCGAACTTCCCATTTGGAGTGAAAGTTCAAGGTATTCGTTGTCCACCTTGATTTCTGATTCTGAATGTAAAGGAGCCACAGCAAAAGTCACCAAAAATGTAACCTGTACTGTGCTGAAATCACTGCGGTGCTTATCAAGGACACAGCCTTCCAGGACCCTGCCTGGCCCGATGAGGCAATCTCTGGAGGCAGGGCTCTGGAAACCTGTGTTCAACAAGCACACTATCAACCCAGGATGAGACCCAAGAGCTGTTTCCTGTCCAAATATTAACACTATACAGCATCACTAGTTCATACTGGCAGTGGACAAGTAAGACACACATCTTTTTCTTACCAAATACTCTGAAGCCAGATGTGCTCCCTATCTGAGTGCACATAATTAATTTCTGCTCATATTAGGTATAAATAAGTTCAGCCTCAGCCTGATTCTGTAATTGTTCAGTTATGAGGCTGTCATTTCAGCCTTGTTTCTGGGTCATCCATACTACACATAAACTAATGCTATAGGCAGAATGCTTCTCCTCACATCAAATCAGTTAATGCTCTGAGTTACTTAGCTCTCTACAAATCCTCCTAGGCCACTGGCTTCTCCCCAGTTTAACTGACACTGAGATTTCCCAGACAGCAATGTCACACTCTGCTGAGGCCTCAGAAGTTTGTTTTTCTTAAAGAGAAGGAAGTAACATGTTAATATTGCATTCCAGATAGGACAGATTGACCTTGCTCTACAATATCCATCTTAAAAACTAAATTGTAAGAAATAGTGATGATTCCCATAGCACAAGAAACACAATAACTAAAGTGGTGTGCTCTAGCAGGCTAGCGGTTATCTCCTTTCCTTCTGCCACCTTAATCTCTCCTCAAACTTCAAGCTGTCTTCCTTCCCTTCCCAGCAAGCATATTCAAGGGTTTGTGTGGAAAGGCACACCTCCTGATAGAAGCATGCTGAGAGCCTCTCCTCCCTAGGGTTCAACTAAGGATGTTACTTACTGATACAATTATCACTTAATGTGGGTAAACACTTTATAGGAATTCTTACGCTAAGCAGGAATGCCTTTAAGTGTAGCAGTGTCTTGCCTGTGAACCTGTAATGGTGGCTACACCCCTTTCTTCAGGTGGACAGAAGTGGAAGGAAAGAGGAAAAGTTTGAGGTGAAGCTTCTCTTGCATGGAGTATTTTCTCTTGGGTCAGCGGATCCCACAGGAAGGGCAGAAAAGCCCTCCCGTGGTTCTTTATTATCTGTGTAAGTGTTCCCCAATAAACACCCAAATATCACTTTATCTTGGATCTAGTGAAATCTTTACACCCACACCTTCATTTAGGCAGAGGTGAGATTATGAGAATTATGTCATAATAAAATATTTCAAAGATGACTGTTATAAACAAAGTTAGCTACAAAAATTTACAAATGAAGTAAATATTTTCAGGTATACAAAACTCTTATTATATCACTGATTCAATTTTTGTATTTTCAATCTAAGAAGCTACATAAATCCCCACCATTTTTTTTCTAGCAGAACAAATCTAAGGACCCTTTCTTCTTGCCCCTAAAGATACTATTTATTTTAGCTTACATCAAGAAAACTATAAGACTATTTTGATGCCTTTTATTGCTACCTACCTGTCCTTTTTCTCATTAACTAATGAAAGAAAGTATGCTCATTAGTGATAAATTATATTCCTAAAGCACCATGAAAGCTTAAAATGTAAATAATTCAGTATCTACAATATTTTTTCAAGTCAGCTTTCTGCACACTCAAAGAACATTAGCTCTGCTCCCGCTGTACTTAATAAGTGACAAAACTATCTAGAAGCCAGGCGCAGCAATACAAGCCTCAAGCCCATAATCCAGCCCAAGAGGTCAAGGGAGAAACTTCACTTCAAGACCAGCCTGAGCTACACCAGAAGAACCATCCCCTCAAAAAGAATTAAAATAAAATCAAACAAAAAGACACACTGGGAATAATAAAATAATGTTAGAAGAATGAACAGATTGCCAGGTTGAGCATTTCAAGTAATAATGTCGCTTTGCTGAGGTCTGAAGACCTTTATCATGTAATTAACTGTAAAATAAGAGTTACCTTTCACTGAGATGATGAAAACTGCTGCTTTCATCTTGATGGTCATCCTCAAAACTTAAGTTGGACCAGCTACCAGTACTGTCCTCACCAACACTGAGATTCAGCTGCTGGCTGCCAAGTGACTCAGCTGACTGAAAATCTTCTACTTCTTTTGAACTAGGAAAAGAGCACATGGTAATAAATTTTAAAGTAATTGAAGCATCACAGATGAAATATAACGATCTTCTGAACACTTCACTGTATCTGCAAATAATGAGAGTGAAGAACAGCATAGCAAGAACCACATCTGCTACATGGAGATACCCTTGTGTATTGTTTATCTACATTCTTATCTAAATGAAGTATGCCTTCCAATGAGGTCTACATACACATCATCAGCCCTGTAAAAACATAGTACCCTCATATGCATCTGAAAGAGCCTCTTTCTAGCAGTTTGAAATTCTAGTGTGTCACCCAAACTTATATCCAACTAGACAAATCTCTTCAGAACATGAATCAGAAACATCTTTCTTAGCAGAAAATGATAGCACAGGCCATTAATCCCAGCACTTGTAAAGTAGAGACATAGGATCTCTGTGAGTTCAAGGCCAGCTTGGTCTACATAATTCTAGTCCAATCACGGCTATATAATAATAGTAAGACCTTATCTTTAAAAAAAAATAATACTTTCAGTTTTTTGGTTGTGAGCCTTGCCTTTAAGAGCTGAGCCATCCCTCCAACCTAATTCTTTTTCTTTCTTTCTTTTTTTTTTTTTTTTTAAATGAAAGGACATTTATATCTTTATGACATGGTAAAAAGAAAATAAAGTTCATTTAAAGCAACTTCATTATTGCCCCATGTGTATGAATACATATACATACAAACATATACATACATACATAAAATAGCTCTAAACAGTGATGCTTTAAGCATGAAGAGAAAAACTATCAGTTTTCTGATCAAAGCCTTCCTTTGGCTTCAAAGTAATCATGATATATGGTTCCCCTCATATTGCCCACTTTCTTACCTACAATTCCCTGAGTCACTCAACAGCAATATAAGCTCTCTGTGTCACACACATAAACTCCCACCCCACTGCCTGGATCCCAGCACCCCCAGACTCCCAACTATTTAGTCTATCTTCACTTTTTGTTCTTGGCTTAAGTGTTACTCCATTAATTTTGTTTCTTGGCTACCCTATTAAAAAATGCAAGCTAGCCCCAATAGTTCTTGCTTACCATGCTAACAATACTTCCTTTCTTGAGTAAGGAACTTACAACATGGATTTTTAAACATTTTAAATTATAATATATTTACATCACTCTCCACTTTCCCTTTTCTCCTTCCAAACCCCTCCATATACCCCCTCCTTGTTCGCATTCAAATTCATGGCCTTCTTTTTTTTTTTTTTCTTCATTAATTGTTGTTATGTACATATATGCATATGGGAAGGCATATATATTCCTAAATACAGAAATTCAATCTGCTTAGTCTACATAGTATTCCTGTTTATTTTAGGGCTAACCATTTGGTATTGGATAACCAATTGATATGCTCTTACCTGGGGAAGACTATATCTCCCACTCTCAGCATTCCTGTAGTTCTGTGTAGGGATGAGGCCTCGTAGGCTTTTGCCTGTCCACATTAGCATGTCCATTGTTGTCCTTGTTCAGCTCATTTATCTGCTGTTTGTCTTATTCTACTATAATATAAGCTCTTGGAGAACACAGGGTTTTTGTTGTTGTTGTTGTTTTGTTTTGCCTGCTTCTATTTCTTTTATAACCCTAAAACCTAACATAAGCCCTCAACTGCCTCTGACCTCCCGACTTTTTAGGCAATTCTCACTTTGTATTTAAGACATAACTCAGTTAAGCTCAGTATTCCAGACATAGCCATCCTATACCACAACTTTTTAACACTTTTTCCTCTTACTTACCAATTTTTTTTCCTAAGAAAATGACCCACAAGAGGAGGTTAAAAGGAAGGTTTGTAATAATTGCTAGGTAACTGGGCTCACAGTAATTGAAAATAAAGTCTAGATATATTATGTTCTAAAATTCCTCTATAGTATGCTTTCTTATATAATATTCACATGGCACCCTGGTGAGCATTGGGATTTGTGACATTCTACTATTATGATTACTTCCATTAATCAAGCACTTATGAGAAAAGGGACTTCCATTCAGTTAATATCTTAGCAACTAACCTATTTGAATCGATTATTCTTCAACCTTAAGTCATGTTAACTTTACAGTACTCTATACAAGCGCATGGACTTTCAACAGTACTTAGGGAACCCTGGCACAGATGCTAGAAGAAACACAGGAACAGAAGTACAAAGAAAGAGTCTGTAAAATCAGCCTGGATAAAAACAAGCTCCCAGGTAGAACTCAAGGTATATTATCAGTCAGGGCTAAAGAAGAAAATGAATATTCTGAAAAATGAATAGCAAAGTTATTTGCTAGGCCCTAGACTGAGGGCTTAGGAACTTCCACCCAGGCTCCTCTTATGAAGATGTTATGACAGGAGAGAAATAATCAAAAATAGTTCAAGGTCACATGTAGAAAGCTACTTTAACCACAGAACAAACTTTAATCCCAGAGTAATCAATATTACTAGTCTAAAACTGTTAAATAAACCAGTTTCATTCATTTAAATTTACCTGTTTTCTTAGTTCTGTGAATTTGAGGTCATTTTGTTCTCTAACTTTCATCTTCCAGCCCTATAAATGGATGATAATGTCCCTCAAAAGGGTTAGGAAACAAATATTTCATGTGGAAACCATGTATAGGCTATGAAGCCATACACAAATCAACAGAGGAAAAAAAGGGTAACTTTTCATTTTCACAAGACCCCAAAGAAAATTTGAAACCTACCTGCTAACAACATTTGTCACAGCTGATGTCATGATTTCTGTGGTAAGGCTCTCAGCAAAGCTAACGCCATCTTGTCCGATTCCACTATCAGCTGTCAGACTGATATTGCTCAGCTCTCTCTCTGCTTTTTCAATAGCTTCAGCGACTATTTTCTCTGCAAGCACTGCCCTTTTATCAAGATTAACATGAATCTGAGGCACATCAAGATGAAAAATTCTCGATTTCTGCTGGATGCTACCAAGTTTTGAATGTGAACCTGGCTTTGCACTAGCATACGCACTCTGTTTTAAAGGGGGCTGGGAGGGACTACTGGCACAACCATGGTGTTCCTTAAGGTCACAGTATCTACAAGCTCCATTCATGAGTGGTGACAATTTTTCTGCATAAGTGATTCTATCTGCTGATGCTGTGGTCTCTGGAATGTGGAAAACTGTAGGTCCTAAACTTAGCTGTAAAGTGTCATCCACTACTTTTTTAGCATACTGTTCTAAAGCGTGAGTATTCGCTCCATGACTATGTCCACTTAAGCTGCCTGTATTCTGGCAGAATCCATGGTTTTGCAAAGATTGATGAGACTTTGAAAATTCTGGTTCAATAATATTCTCGCCCCTGTCAACACATTCAGATTTTTCAAACAGACAACACTCTATTGAGGATTGTGGCATGTCAACTGTAGGTGCTGTCAGCTGTTTCTTAACATCTCTTGTTATGATGCTAGCAAGAGATGCTGAAAAACTGTACAGTTCAGAGAGTTCATTTCCACATGGTTCTTGTGTCCTTTCACACGATTGGTATTTACAAAGATGGCTGCCATTTCTTCTTCTTTGTCTTTTATCTACTTCCTGGTGATGCTCTTTATTTGAGATCAACAGATCCTTGTTTAATTTCACATGAGAGTTCTGCAAAGCGAACATTTTGGAATTGCACTTCATTTTTACTGTCTTAGCTGCTTCTTGCACTCCTGACTTGACAGATCGATAGGCCAGTCTACTGGCATACTGATCCATGATTAGCTCACCATTGCCACCTTCCTGTTTCAGGACTTGGATAACATGACCTGCATATTCATCAGTCACACTTTCACAACTGGGATACCTGTATGTCAGACCCGGCGTACAACTTGGTAACAAAAGAACAAATTGATCTACTTCTCTTGGATGTGCAACATCCTCCACATCCAGCTTCTCTTCAGCTTTATCTTGGTCAACATCAACATGACAACTGTTCCTCTCCTGCCTGAAAAGCATACAACTTCTAGCTTTTGCAATTTTCTCGGCTTCTGCAATGACATCAGCTGCCAAATCACTTGCAAAACTGCATGTCTGCATGTTTGTATCAGAATGATGCAAAACAGACAGCATACTTGTTTGACTCTGCACATTCAAGTAGGGGTTTTGAGCCTTGGATTCTTGAGTGATTTCATGATCTAAATGGGAGGCTGCCATTTCAGTTGCAAGAGAAATGATGTGTGTAGCTAATGCTTCTGCAAACTGTACTTTCTTCCCCGAGGACTCTAATGGCGTCACATCCATTTTTGGGTGCTCTTCACCTTCGCTGCTGTCAACTTCTTCTGAAAGAGACCGCATGAGCTTCAACATGAACTCCTCCTTTTCTATAGTATTTTGTTCATTCTCAGACAAACTACCAACAGAGGAGTTGTGAGGTGTAGAAGGTGGTGTTGCTGGAGCAAATTCGTTGGCTAACTCCCCCTTGAGCTTTTTGGTTAACTTTTTTATGTCCCATTCAGAACTAGTCTGGGATGGTACTAAAGGAGTTGATGGAGGAGTATCAGGTATTACATTTCTGTCTCTGGTTTTCTGTTTATCTTCCACATGCAAACCATCTACACAGGTGAGTACTGCAGACGATAAAGGATGTGAGTGACGGAAAGAGCCTTCTAGTCCAAAAGACAAGGGCTCAAGTGTAGCATTATTCAAATTATGCCTTTTCACTTGTTTATCCTTCACAAGTTCCTTCAAGTCGGGTTTCTGACTTGACATTGTTGAACAAGGTGGCAGTGTCTCTAAAGAAAATTCAAAGCCCACAGAATCTTTATATTCTGGAACACAATGCTTTCCTGCCAGGAGTGAACAGTGAGGTAAGGGATCTGCAAAGCCAAGAAATTTGGGAGATTCCTCCAAGATTACCTGTGATTCTTCCCCAAGAACAGGAACATGCTCCTTACTAATTGTTTTGTTATCTATATTTGGAAGCATTGATTTGCTTTTATCCAGGGAATGTTTAATAATCGACTTTGATAACTGCTCAGCAAACATGTCTTTACTGCTAGCTTTACTCTGTGGTAGTGCTGCTTGGTCACAAATGGAATGAGGACAGGCTTTCCCCTTTGTTTTAGTTAAATAATCTGCATGTCCATCAACAGTTTTTGTAGCTTTGAAGGTTGTCATGGACTCTAAGGTTTCATTGACTATTGTATGTACCATTGCTGCAGAAAAGTTGCTAATAACCATAGGGCTTCTAGTTATTTCTGAAGGACTCTGTATGTCAGTATCACCGTTGGTTGGTTTGAAGTCATTCTGGTTACATGGATTGAGTTCTGAAGGTAGAAGGGTATCTCTGAGACAATCCACTTCCTCTTCACTGCTTTCTGTGGTGATGTGCTCTTGGGTAGAACCATCATTTGCTTTACTATGCTCGGATGATGGATGAGACTTGGACTGATACAAAGTAGATGAACTATGATATGGAAGAAGAACACTACCTGCCAAAGGTACTGGTATGGAAGTGACAATTCCCGAAGTACAAAACAAGGCCTGCTGCACTGTGTATTCCTTCTTATGCTCCTGCACTGGTTTTGTCATAATTGCTTGACTGCTAAAGGAGGAGGAAAATGTGAACATCTGTGTAGGCGGCACTCCACTTTCGGCACTCACATAATTGCCATTACCCATGGAAACATTAACTGCTGCCTTCGTTGTGAAGGTCACATCAGTCTGTGACAGCTCTATGAATGCTTCTTGTATTACAGATTCAGATAAATCTTTGGCATATGACTTCACAACTTTTTCTTCAAAGTCAAATGATGGACACTGTTGAGATGCAGGTGTTGGAGGACAAGAAAACTGACACACTTCCATGATGCCTTCAAAAACAAGTTCTTCTGCAAGGTCTGCAGCAAACCTAGCAACTGTGTTTGTAAACATTTGCTTTTTCACATACTGCAAATCTTTCAAGGCATTTGATAAGGCTTCACTCACCAAAAGACTTGCCAGGCTACCAATGGCTCGTTCTTTCAATGAAAATGCACACTGCCTTCTAAGTTCATTTAATGCCATCTGAAAAACAGATGATGTCAATTTGACAGCAAAGTGGCACAATGCATTGGTACATGAGGAAACTCCTTTCTGTAAGTCTTTAAATGCACTGCCGAAACTTTTTCCTACAAGATCTGCTGCAAACTTCTGAACACTGTCTGTAATCATTGAAGACTTGTTTTTACATTTATTTTTTTGATTAGAGTTTCCATGCTTGAAAGCTACAGTATAATTTTCTCCCCTTTTAATACTATTAATATCTGACACTGCATTTGCACACTGAGTATGAAAAACTGAGCCTAGTACTTCACATGAAAGATTATTTGCATAATCTTCGTAAGTGCAATAAATAGGATCCTGATTTTCATGACTCCTATCTCTACCAATATCTGTTTGGCAAAAACATTCAGCAGGAGTACAGCTTCCAGGAGGACTAAAAGCAGAGGCTCGAATAGGGCTAAACAAGCCACTGTCTTCTGATGCCATCACTGGACGAGGGGAATCTGGAGCATCACATAGATGACCATATGGAGACTCGGGTTTTCGTGGAGTTGGCTTTCTAACATTAGCTGGAAGAGCTGGGCACTCAAACTTGAATTTCTGAGGATTCATACAAGATTTTTCATGTTTGTGTCCTATCTTTTGCAATGATTTCCCCATGCCAGGATCTTTCATAAACAGACAAGAAGTCTCTAAAGTTTGCTCTAATTCATCAAACTGATCAAAACTATCAAAAAACTCACTCACTTCTGAGTCTGAATCCTCTACATCATCTTTTGTCACAGGGATTTCAGGCAGCTCAAGTTTTGCTTTTAAACTTTTTTGGTATCCCTCTTCATCCAAAAATATTACAGGACTTGGGCTTGAGCACTCAGACTCTGAGGAGTGGACAGGAGAAGAAGGAAAGAGTATCTCCTGTGTGTCTCTGACTTTATCTGAAGCGCTGGATGACCTGTACAAACTCCTTTGGGTCCAGGGTTCTGAAACTGATGTTGTAACTGATGTTTTCACAGAAGATGCTTCTTTGCGTCCCAGAACATGTACTGAAGATGAAGGCTTTGCCAATGACTTCTGTGGTCCATAACTGATCAGCACTTTAAAATCATGGGTTTCTAAATGGTGACCATTAGTAGTCTGAGAGGCAGCGTCACACCGGTTCCTTAATGTGGAAATATTTATTTCTAAGGGAAAAGAATAAAATTCTGTTAGTCTAGAAAACTTGTTTTTAAAAAAAAAAATGACATTAAACACAAAACACTTAATCACAAATGTTTCCTATACTATGGTATTTAACAAAAATTTCATTCCCAATAACACTCAGGAGCAAATGCACCTTTGAATAAACAAACCCATTTTACCCTGTCTTCAGATACATGACCTATGGAATGCTCAGCACATTGCCATTTATGTTTGGAAAAATAGTAGTGACTGCCAGCTGTTTTGACATTTGAACACAGCAACGTTCCAGATACTAGGTTATGAAATAAATAAGGGCCGAACAATACTATCTAAGAAGAGAAACAGTAAATTAAAAAGTAGTTAATAATGAAACTAAATATCCTCTGTAATGAGAAAATTATTAAAACTGGATCAAATTTCAAAATAAATTTCAATTGTTAAGTCTCCTAAAAAACTTCAAAAATTGAAATTTCCACTTCAATCTATTTCTAGGAATAAGTCTAGTAAAAGGCACACACCATCATTATATAGCTTTGTACTCTCCTCCTCCTCTAACTGCTCAAAAGCAGTGACAAAGTCATCCTCTATGGAAGACACAGACTGGTTCGTATCATCATCATCTTCATCAGTGGTCTCAAGGTGGTGCTTCTGATGCAATTGTGTGTCCAAGGTATGTCTTATACCAGCAGCATATTTACTTAGGAGACTAAAGATAAAATCAATTCTGAGTCCTGGTAATGTAGGTGAGACTCTCATGACACAAAGCATTCCAGAATGATGACTCTTGGGAGAGATGAAAGATGAAAAAAATCAGTTTTAAGTTTAAATAAAAAACATTACCTGGAAGTGAAGCCTAGAAATAAGCCGGGGGGATGAGAGGTGCAGTTTGCAAGAAATGCATGCATCCTATAAGGGTCCTTCATTCTGTAATGTTTAATGAGTTTAAGTATTTAATTTTCCTAAAGTTATCTAAAGAAGTATATTTATTTTTATTTAAATATCACTTTAATTTTTTTTCCCTTACCAATCTTGTTTTCTCCCTTCCCAATCTATCTCCTTAAATATTATAAAACCTACTATATCTTTTGGGCAATTTTTTCTGTATTACTGTATATGTTTGTAATGTATATTACTTAATCATTTACCAAACTCACCCACTACATTGTGAATGCTTGAGAACATGATCCAGGATCTGTTTTACTTGTTATTCCATTTTCCTATAGTTCCCAGCATGTTACCTCCCCTCCTACCAAAAAAGAACTACTCTTATCTTTTAACTTTTATTTCTCTGGTATTAAAACTTACAATCATGCTTATAGCTTTGTTTAAGAACACAAGCCATTAGTTTTTCCTATGGACACTGTATTTTTAAATGCAAACATAGATAAGTGATTTGTTTTTTTAAAAGGAAAACCAAATATAACAGATAATCACCCTTTATGTCCAGTAAATAAAGCAAGTATATATGAGTGAATAACATGATCTAGGAAACAGGCCTAATTCTAATCACTAGACCTCAAAACACCATTTTATACCTGGAATAAGTTCTCTAAATTGTAAACCTACTCATACAATTTTAAATGTCATACTTCCTAAAATGCAAAGCATTGTTCTTTTATACCTTATCAAAAATACTTACTAATGAACTAAAGATTGTCTTGGGAAAACATTATTATCCATTCTACATAGAAAATCTTTAACCAGAAAGTTAGCTGGAAGTCCTTTTGCTAGAACATGCATTAGAAACATGTGTAAATATGGGGTAGCAATGAAGCAGGAGTAGTCAAAGAAATCTGAACAGCAACATTTCACTAAAAAATTAGTACGTGTTTGCATACCACTGACAGAACTTCACAGGTAGGAATTTAGTTTGAAAGCCATGACCAGAATTTTTTCTATACCCCAAGGCTAGCAATGCTTTGTTAAGACTTTTTACCAATACTGTTTTCTTGAGACCGAATTAAAATAGCAAGAAAAGTTTCAATCCCTTACAAGTTTACTATTATTGAGCAAATATAGTAAAAACCTGCCCTGAAAACCCTGATTAGAAATGATCCATCAGTTACCTGATTTAGAGGACTATTGCTTACATCTGATGATTTACTCATATCCTTCATACAAATGATTTCATTTTCACTTAGACTGCAGAAATGGAGTGAATTCAGAAGGTCTGGAAGTTCCAGTGAAACTGCAGCTAGATCCTAATTTTAAATAATAACAGTGACAGTAATGAGTAACATTACAGACTAACACTGTCAAGGTGTCCACAATGTTGTCCATATCAAAAAACCATAAAACTGTCTGCTTCATAGCAGCTCACACATACAGTTTATCTAAAGATAGTCAATTTTTTAATTAAAAAATAAAGCAAACGAAGATTATTTGTCACCATTTTATAGCATTTCAAGCATATTGCTGATGAGCTACCTACTAATTTGAAGAGGGCACTCACACATCTATGACCATTTGCATAGAATTGGTTTTAGCAACTGTCATCCAGCAAGCCTATGACTATGGAGTTTCTCATACTGCTGAACACTCTTCTTCAGAGCTTGAGTTTGAACTCTGTAAAACTCTGAAGTTTCTGTAGTAAGCCTTCAAGGTTTATGAGACAGTCGCTCTCTGTAGCTCAGGCTGATCTGGAACTATGCAGCCCTAGCTGAACTCTTACAGTGACGTCTTGCACATCTAGCTATAGATTTGTATGTCATGCTGGAGAGTGTACCCTCTCGGTTCCTTTTGTCCAAGCTATTTCCTTACAACTAAGAAAATCAAGACAGACTAGGGTTTGCAGGCATAATCACCAGAAAAAACTAATGAAAAATCACCAGTTTTCTAACAGCAGCACAGAGAAAAACTGTATTTATAGTGGCTTAAACAACTGTCAAGCTTTCCTTCCTTTACCCTAACCTCAAATACTAATCCCTCTATAAATGCCTAGATGAAACAGGCTATAAACTTGTGCACAAATTTATAAATGTGTAAAAATCAAGACTTCACAAATTTGATCTTTTACATTTAATTCTACTTCAATAAAAATACAAGAACTTTCTCTGATTGCAAAGTAAACCTGGTATACAGAGTTCATTCCAGGACAGATAAAAGTTACACAGAGAAACCCAGTCTCAAAAAATGAAAAAAATTGAAGTAGAAGAAATAGAGTAATAAAAAAGCCATGTAAAGATGGAAAGCACAAAGGGACTTTGGATACTCTATGCTGTTGTTATCTTTAAATTGTTTGACTGCTGAGGAAATAACTATTAAAAGAAATACTGCTGGATTAATTCAATTTATATTTTTTAAAAATGTTTTGACTTCAAAATTTAAGTCTAAGGACAGATTACTGGGGAAAAGGATTTCTATTTTTGTTTCCACAGAAAATGAAAAGCTGTGGATTCCTTCCAGACTAACATGGTTTGATCAAGCAAGACCCCCTGAAGCACTGTCCCTGGGGCAAGGCAGTCTTACAGATCGCTACAACCAAGATTTCTTCGTCTTCTTATAATCCCCCCATGACAGTGCCCCCTACCAGCAGGAAGTAGTTTGGAAAGAATGATGCCCAAATTCCCAAATATTGTTTATAAATGTTTGTTTTCATTAAAGTTAAATTACGAAAACCATCAAAATATACAAAGGTTACATGCACTATAATGGACAGAATCAACAAAATGGTCTGTGATTTAAAGCATTCAGATAAATGATTTTGATAGTCAAACCTAAAGCTCCTTTCCATAGCAAGAATTATCAACAAAAAGCCAGGCATAATAGCACACATTTCTTATCCCAGCATGTGGGAGGTTGAAGCAGGAGGATTTCTACAAGTTCAAGGCCAGATCAAGGATGTATGACAAGACTTGCCTCAAAAGTAACAACAAAAGAATCTTTAGTAAAAATGCTGAAAGTGAAAATACACAGATCATGCCTGGCATTAGTGGCTCATGCTTTAAATCCCAGCACTTGGGATGCAGAGGCAGATGGATCTCTGTGAGTTTGAGGCCAGCCTGGCCTATAGAACTAGTTCTAGGACAGGCTCCAAAGCAATACTGTGAAACTCGGTCTCAAAAAATCAAAAAAGAGAAAACAAAAAACAAAGTACAGATCACACTCAAAACATTGATCTCAAATGCCATTTTTGTTTGGGGGGAGATAAGGTGCAGGGTGAAGGGAAGAAACACACTATGCCACCCTGGCTGGCCTGGAACATACTATATAGATTGGCCTGGCACTATGCTGGCCTTGAATCCAAAGATCAGCCTGCCTTTGCCTTCTGAGTTCTGGAAATAAAGGCACGCACCACCAAGCCTAGCTTCAAATTTCATCTTTTAACTTTAAAAGATACCTTAAAATTACTGTAAATTTTGAGCATTAAATTTTCAGTCTCCAAAATTTTTTTGTCTCCCACAGACTTTGCAAATTCAATAAATTGACCACACCTGTATATGAGCAGCATCTGTATCTTCATTAAAGCCCAGAAATGTAACCTGAATAAGAGAGAAAGAGAGATCTCCATCAATTTACTTTTTAAAGTTTTATCTTGGAGTGTTGACTAAGCACAGTAAGCATGCTATGTACATTGGGCAGACAATGTTTCTAATAACCAAGATTTCTACCACACTAGAGTTCTTGAACCTCATCCCCCTCATCCACCTTTCCCTCTAGCAAATTCACCTAACTGCACCCTCAAAGCATAGCTCAGCATCCCTACTCATCCTCAACCCCACTGCCATGCCCTGTGGAATATCTGATTGTACCGTGACACCCCAAGACTGTGTTAACGAAGTTAACCTTCAATCAGGGGGCAGAACAAGCAACTAGTTGACTGCAACTAGCCATAGAGAAGCCAGAAGTACAGATGGAGAAGATGAACAGGAAGGAGTAGGGAGGAACTTAAGAAATTTCATGGTCTCTTTGATCTAGGACATGTGGAGAGAGAGAGGCCCTTCCCATGTATCTGGTTTATAAAAGGGAAGGTCAGGTGGTCACTCCCCCTCCACTTTTTGGATCTACCAGGTTTTCACTATGATACCTGACTCTTGAGTCTTTACTGGTAATAGAACTTAGAAAAACAGTATTTGGCGCCAGAGTGGGGCACATATATTTAAGCATAGAGCAGATGGTATGCTACCTGGCAGGAGATGGAATAGAAATATCTGCAGCAGTACCAGCTCAGCAAATTCCCACAGCAGGGGCAGGTAAATGAGCTCTTGTTTAAGATGCTGTACCTATGCAATGTAAAGTTCTAGTCCTTGAAAGCTTTCATTACAAACAGTTTAAGATAATAAAAAAAATACAGGCTAGCAGTCATCTATAACAAGGTTAAACAGATATATTTTGGATAGATAGGTGGACTTCCAACACTGCAGAGATCCACAGAATATGGCAATTAAGATGTTTTAATAACAAAACCTCATTACAGTGAGACAGGCCTACTCCTGGTAGCACCCATTTACTTCAAAAAAGGATGATAGGCATCAGAGAACCTTCATATGGAGTTTGTTTTCTCTGTGGAAAAGCTGGGCAAAAAATTGCCATTGCCTTGACTGCTCAGAGTATGCTGTCCAAATTGGACAAGCAAGAATTAAAGAACACCAACTGCCAAACTTTGCCAAAGCAAGATAGGTCAGTCCTTCAAAATTCTTGCTTCACAGAAAAGCCTATAAAATAATCTAGGCCTATAGGTTGAAAATGGGTGCAGAGAAGTCTTGGGTGACTGTCCAGGCAGCCAGCTGTCTCTGTCATTTTCATAGTTTTGGAAGTTGTTTGCTCTACACTTTCTGTTTATGCAGATAATATTTTATCCTTTCTGTGTTTCTGATGGAGGTTGAAGACTTAATACTTACACTGTCTTCTTTGTTACCAAATTCAGAAAAGAAACTTACATAACAGATGTAAAATTTATAAAGGTTGAGAGACACAAGAGCTTAAGTTGTTCACTTAAAATGTTTTAAGGTTTAAAATGATACTTTTAGATTGGTAATATAAGTTATAATAGAAAGTGGCTTAGGTATAAAACTTTGGACTCACCGAGATAGGATAGATAATAGAGTATTTTCCTCTGGATTTGCCAAACACTGATGGACTGAACATGGTGAATGTAATTCTTACTTGATAATTGTTCTTATCATATATAGTTTTACTGTGTTAGAGTTAAAGCCTTTCTTTTTATTTACATAAAAAGGGGGAAATGTTGTGGGATACAAATATTTTATTATACTGTAAGATGTATCTCTGCCAACACACATTCTGATTGGTTAATAAAGAGCTAAACAGCCAATAGCTAGGCAGGAGAGGATAGGTGGGGCTTCTGAAGAGAGAGGAACTTGGGGGAAGAATCTGAGAAACAGAGAATTCACCAGCAACACAGAGGAGAAAGTGGGGCATACGGTACTGAATAGAAGTAATGAGCCGTGTGGCAGAACACAGATTAATATAAACAGGTTAAATTAAGTGATAAGAGCTGGCTGGGAATAAGCCTAAGCTAAAGTCAAGCTTTCATAATTAATAAGAAGTTTCCATGTCATTATGTGGGAACTAGTGGTCCAAAGAAAATCCTGCCAGTTTCTAACACATTATAACTCTTGAACCTCACCTACCTTTCCCTCTAACAAACTCACCCAAGTGCACTCTCAAAGCATAGCTCAGCATACCTACTCATCCCCATCCCTACTGCCATGCCCTCTTACTCCACTATCATGATACTTGTCCACTGTCATGCCACTTGTCCATGCTTCCCAGGGTTGTTAGTGGATGCCTTCAGTCTGCCTTCATTTTCATTCAAACCCATGGACCCCCCTTTCTAGGTCTAGCACATGCCTTGCACATGACTGCTTAAGGCTCTTGTAGTTTTATCCCCTTGATATGACTCTCTTTTCCTCAGACACTTCTATGCCTGACTCCTCTTTATTCTACAAGTTCCTACTCCAGCAGCCTTTTCAGAGAAACCTTCCTCGTGTAGACCTGTCAGGCTTCTTTCTCATTGGGTATGGTTCTACCAACATTCTCATCAACCCTTACCACTACTCCCTACACAAATTCACAGAAACAAAATTTCTATGGACTCTCTAATGGCATGAGGAAATATATTGTTGACTTAAAAAAATTACAAAAAATATGTAAGATGCACATAAATTCTTCCTTATTCTTAAAAAGATACACATGAAAAAAAAATGTTGAAAGGAAATGCACCAAACTAGTTAGCAGTGATTAACTGGGGAGTTTCATGTGACCTTAATTTCCTTACTTCTGTCTCTGTACTCTTCTTCCTCACAGGATAAACAACATTCACTTTCTTTTTTAAAATTTCAGTATTCTGATTTTTCTACAATATACACTGAAAAGTTACTTTTTTAAATTTATATTTATGTACATGTGATCATACTAGTACCTTTCCCTTTGGGGAAAAAATAATGATTTATAGACCAAGTAAATGCTATGTCTAGAAATAGAACACAATTAACACACTAGGGAGAAGCGGGATGGTTAAAATCTAAGACTACACTGAATACCCTGATTCCTTTTTGATGACTCAGAAGCTGGTCAAAATCTAAAATTACCCTGGCACTTTAATTAATTATGGCTACTAATTCAGTAGTGTTAGGTACCCTGTAGGTATCTGGCAAACTGTTAACCTGTAGAAGCCGGTCTTTCATGACATTTCCAGACAATATAGCTTCCCTCCCTAAAACATGGGCACTTATTTCTTTCCTTTTTTCAAACATATTTATGTTCCTAGATTTTATACAATCACATAAAAGCATGCATTTATGTATTAAATAAAAGGAGAAGTAAAACTGTCTAGAGAAACAAGGATTAACAGTAGAAAAGGAATGTAAAAAGGGAAGTACTAGGATATAGGGGAACAGATGTGATATACAATATATGTCTGTAAGAAAACTTAACAAAATTTTAAGTCAGCCACTGCCAAGCTACAACAGTACTTGATACTCAGAAATACTTGTCTTAAAATGAACCAGTGTACTGGGAAGAGGCAAAAAACAAAACAAAAACAAACAAAATAACAACAAAACCCCAGATATTTGAGCTATCTATACCCTAAAGTGGGACAGAAATCTCTTCCATTCTTTCAAGTTTCCTTGCTGAACACAAAAGAGAAAAAAGCTGTCATTGTGACCTGGAGATACCAAGAGAGTCTGCAATTCTGGGTGACAAGGAAGACGTCATGAACTAACAAGCTGGAAATGTGGGCAGGTGAACAACCAGGGAATATGGGCTTCAAAGCAGAGGGTGGGAGGGCACAGGAGACTTATCACACATAGCAACCACTGAGTAAATTAAGAGTGACTCTGCCCTACTAAGATAAAGTGAAAGAGAGGGGCAAGAAGATAAAGCAAGTACCACAGTTAGCTAGCCCACAAGAGGGGAGATTCAGGTGGCAGAACACGCCTCACCTAACAGGTTTACTCTTCTTTCTAGGGAATGACGTCGGGTACAGAATTCCTCAGTATAGGAACCTTCCATCACCAAGTAATAAACCAAAGTTTATTACAGAAACCTCATTTCAGCTGGGTAGTGGTGGAATAAATCTTTAATCCCAGCAATTGGGATCACCATGAGTTCAAGGCCAGGCTGGTCTACAAAGAGAGTTCCAAGACTATCACACCGAGAAACCTTGTCTTGAAAAAACAAAATAAAACAAACAACAACAACAAAAGGGCAGTTGTAAGTATGAGCACCATTTTTATCATTTTTTTTTTTTTTTTTAAAATCTGGGGTACTAAACCTAGGCTTTGCACATGCTAGGCAAATGATCTAACCTTAAGCTATACTCTTAACCCCCCCATGCCTTATTTCTTAATTTGTAATATGAATTGGTGATGGTATATAGACACTTTAAAGCATATCACTCCTTTTAATAACAATAAATTCAAACAAAGATGAAAATGCTTGCTATTGCAGAGAAAAAAACAAGTGAGGAAGATATACATGTATATATGTATGTATATCAATATCCCATTGCCAAGTGGTATGTTAATTCCAAAGACAAACTCATCACTTTATACTTTAAATCAAAGCCCTGAAACAGTCAACACAGAACTTAAAAAGTAACTACTGGAAATAAGTGTTATTTGTTATGTTTCAGGATAAGAGAAACTTAGTATTAAAGCAGCAGCCACTGAATTAGCTCTACCTGTCCAATGAGAAGCCAGTAACACTTGTGCACTTATAGGCTGATATTTCCCACAATGTAGTTTGATCATATTCACCCTCCCCAATTTATCCCAGATTCACCCTTACCCCCCTACCCACCCAACTTTGTGTTCTTTAAAAAAAAAAAAAAAAAAAAAAAAAAAATCAGGTCCAATTTGTGTTGTCCAAACTCTCAGGTATAAGGCTCGCATTGGAGTATGGACAACCTACCAGGTCACAACCTCAAAGAAACCAACTGTCTACCAATAGAATTTTTTAAATATCCTGCAGTCCTACAAAGGTGCATGAAAACATACTGTGCTTAACTGGGAAAGGGTTCAAAAGTCATGAGTCAAACCTCAGTTAAATGGGCGTGTTCATCCTGGTTTAAACACTCTCCTCCTGATACACTGCATAGCTCCTTCTCACTCTGTAATAAAGACTTTACAGACTGGAACACATCTTCACTGAAGCTCTGGGGAATAATAAATAAGACAATTTAATTTGAATACATGGAAAAGAGCTTGCAGATACTGAGCTTTATATAGTTACTCATTCTCCAATTAATTCACTTGTCACTTTTTGATATTATTTGCTGGACTCAGAAAAAAAGTCAAGCTACCCGAAGACCATACAGCCCTTATCCTCCACATTTATTTTATACTTACCTTACACTAAAATTAACAAATTGTATTTTATTTCCAAGTCACTAGCAGAACATAAACAATCCAAATAATGAGTGAGATGATATAGGAGCTAAAAAATGGCACATTAGCATCAATGATTATTTCCTTAAGAGACAAATAAAATAAGACAATAGCTAAAAATAAATTTTCCAGAGGTCTCAAGGCAGCTGTAGGATGAAAATAAGAGAAGAAATGCCATGTCTGGGAAAGGAAGTTGTCACAAATGCAAAGAACCTGAGGAAAGAAGAGGACACTGAGGAAATAATAAACACTACGGTCAGTCTACTGGTATGTAACCTACTCTTCAAGTCTATGGGAATGCCTTACTCTGCAATCCTGCCCCACAGAAACCCTATCCATGCCAAGACTGAAAAAGATCTCCCTCATCCCTTAGTCTAATTTTCTCCTGTCCTGTACTGTTTGCAGATTAAGGTTACTTGATCTATGTCATAATATAATATGATTACACTATTCATGTTTATCTTTTCTACCCAATGAACCAATCATGGAAACTATATTCCATTCGCTTTATCCCCTCACATTTTACATAGTTAACAAACAGTTGCTAACTATACAAAACTCATTATAAATACAAAACCATAACCTAAGAGATAATACTTTTCAAGAATTTGAGAAAAAAGTATGCTATATTAAACTTCAATCTCACCTATCAATATGGACTCCTATTTCTTTAAATATATATACTACCTTCTCCACTGAAGGAGCTTGGAAGCAATGACCTTCAAGAAGCAATGAGCAGATACCATATCCAGATTTTGGTTTCTAAATACCAATCATCAATTAAAATAACAAGGGCTGGTTCCAGATCCTAGACAAATAACATACAGAGACTATACCATTTAACTGTGTCAGACTACAGGGAAGTGCTCACAGACTAATTGGGCAATTTCAAAAGAACACAGAAATCAGTATATTAGCCAGGAATCCCCACTGGCTAAATCTGAAATAATCAGGGCATCAAAAGGACAAAAATGGTAATGCATCTTAACTTCTGAATTCAGTTATATAGCACTCTCTACCTACGATTACAGACTGACAAATATGGACAAACTGATTCCATCAGAAAATCCTCTTTGTAACTCTCAACAAAATTACTGATTTGGAAAGAATTATCAATGTATCCTAAATCTACTGGGTTAAAAGCTTTTGGGAAACAGACTATTCACATTTCTTAATCTATCACCATATAGTTTCCGTGCTAAGCATTTAATCAAAATTATTCTGCATTTATACTGGAGACAGCAAATGGTTACAATCCTGACCACTTCCTCAAAAACAAAGACATGCTTCTCCTGACCTGACAGAGAGCAATAAAGAAAACAAAGCCTTTGATGTATTCCTGATGAACAGAATTACACTGAAAAACAACTTGGGATGTGTCCTACTTAGGATGTGGCATCATGAAAAAAGAATCTAGACCACTGGAATGGTCTAGAATGGTGGTAATTGAAATACTTAAATGTGGTATATGAAAAACCTTGAGGTAAGAAAGAAGAAAAAGACAAATGGGGGACATTTATTGAACTAAATGTCAGATGATGTTACAGACAAATGGTTTTCTTAAGAGTGGTAATCACACTAACATATAAAACAAGGTCCAAGAGACATTTTCTACACGATTATAAAGAAAACCATGAGGTCTGCACAGAAAAGAGGATGGGTGATGTGGGATGTCCTTCTGTATTTATGTTCTCTTACTGGTTGATAAATAAAAAACTGATTGGCCAATAGAGGCAGGAAGATTAGGAGACAAGGAGAATGCTGGGGAGAGAGGAGAGGGAGAGCAGAAGAGATGCCATGTAGGTAAGATGCACCAGGTGTTTCTGGTAAGATAAGGCAATGTAGAAATACATAGATTAGTAGTTATGGGTTAATAGTTAAGAGACAGCTAGCCAGTAAGAAGCCCTAGCCATCAGGTAACAGTTTTATAATTAATATGTTTCTGTGTCCTTATTTGGGGCTGAATCAGCAGTGGGATCTGGCAGGACAGACAAACCTCCGTCTTCAAATATGTATAACAAGATGCTAACAGAAAGTGAATCCAAGTAGAAAAATACATGTATTACTTATTGTTCTGAGTTTTTTTTTTTCCAACTATTCAGTAGACTTCAAAACACCCAATATCTATACGTTTGTTTTCATTAATGAATGGAGGTTTTCACACTAACTTGTGAACACAAAAGGGCAAAATATAAATGAGCTTGAACTACCAATATAAACTCATGCTATGCTAAGAGCAAATGGCATTTCTAGGCAGAAGTCACTACAAAGAAAATACTCTGTAAAGTACAAAGTTTATAAAAACCTGTGAGTCCAGAGGAATACAAGTAAATAATAAATAAGTGAGGTAAATATGTTCTTGCCACCATAGGAAATGACTATCATACAAGTCATAAAAGTAATAAAGCTGGCCATGGGCAATGAAAGGTCTTTACCCATCCTTATCCACCCTGGAATTATCTTCTCCCTTTATAAGCATTATTAAAAGAGAAAAGAGTTATCAAAAAAGAATAGAAAAGCAAGGAAAACACCTTAGTGAACTCAAAGATGGTCTTCATGGGCAAGGTCAACAGTGTCATAAAAAGAGGCTGAAGTGCAGGAACTGAGTAACAGACAACATCTGGTACCCTAGTGATGACCCAAAGTTATAGCAAAATCAAAATCAGGATATAGACTAACCAACTGCTTTAGGAGGAGTTAAGAGATTCTCCCTCAGACATGAAATAATGACCACATCTGTTAGTATAGGCTTGGAACCCTGGCTACTTGAGAGGATAAGGCAGGAGAAGCGGAAAGCTCAAGCCCTATCTGTTACGTACAGCTACTTAAAAGCCAGCCTAGCTAATGTACTGAGACCTCCTATCAGAATAAAAGCTAAAGGGTAGGGAGAGGACATGAAGGGGGCAGCGAGGAATATAGTTCAGTGCAGAGCAACTTCTCTGACATGCATAAATCCTTGGCTTTAACCCACAACACCATACACACAAGAAAAGTAATTTTTCATTTGTTCACAAATTATTCAACATCTAGCATAGTCCTGACATACAATAAGCACTCAAATTCATTATACTGAATGAGTGGTTAATGTTTCTCACCACCTTTAAGGTAGTACTAAAGGTATGTAAGATAGTTAACTAAGGAGAGAGAGAGAGAGAGAAGGAACAGATAGAAAATGTCTGTGAGGAGATGGGGAGGAGGTACTGTGCCCCGAGAAGATTTTAGAGACTAACATTACAATCACGATTTCACATCACTACTTTCTTTTATTTATTTATTTTTATATTTTTTAATTTATTATTTTACATGTCGATCCCAGTTCCCCCTCGCTCCCTCACTTTTACCCTCTCTGCCCTCTCACATGCACCCTAACCACCCTCCCCTCCCATCCCCCCCACCCCAATTCCATATGTAGGGGAATGCCATCCAGTTGGGATCATACATCAGTACATTCATAAACACTCACTTTGCAGTATTTCAATGAAGTAAGTTAAATACTAAGATTCATTTAAAAACTATAAAGAACCCACATACTGTTTTGAATTTCCACTGAAGGAACCTAATACTATGGACTTACTTTTCGGACAGATGCTTTACTCTTTATGTGACTGTTCCTGAAAGGCTGGAAAGCCGCCATAACTGTATTACTGCAGTATGTAATCACTGAAGAGTAAATCCACAAAACACCTAAAGGAGACATATTAAAAGACAACAACTTATTTACTCATCTTTATCATAAAAGCAAGAATTTTATACTAATTCTCCAAATATACACATTTAAAGAAAAATATGAACAAAAATACTGAGACCTAAAAGCTTATTTAGTGCCTATGTATATTTTATTTATCCACGCATGCTGTGGGTAAAAAATGGTGAATATAAGTACTTCAGTGAAATATAAAAGTATTACAAAATCTTCTTAGACTAACAATCATAGTTTGCTATTATGTTCAATCACGCTGTCTTTAACTGTATAATCTCAACAAAGATTGTTAGGACAACATTTATAAACTTGGAGTGTCACAAAAGGAATCCATTTCCATAGCCCAGAGTCACTCATCTAACCCCGTAGCCGTAGCAACACTAAACACTGCAGTCATTATCACCGCTTAAACAGAAAGTTTTAAAACTACACAAATGGGAATGTGAAATTTGTACATGTACTATAAAACTGCAGATGAACAAAACCAAAATCCTTATCTGGAAGTTTAAGAGTGGGCCAATGACTAGAGTTCAGAAAAGGATTAGTAGGACTACACACCTCACACACAAAGCTTTCAGAACTTTTTAATGATGCTTACATTAAAAAGGAGGGGGACTTCAACTAAGTACAGCAATTAAGCAGCCAGCCAATGGCTTTATCTGTATAAAGTGTGGTCCATTCACTTGAGGTCTACTTGTGTCACACACTAAGGGCAGTGAGAAAACAATGATCCTATTGGATCCAAAGCCTCATGGGTAACATTGGATTGCAGTAAAGAATAAAAGCTGAGAACTGAATTCTAAATAACAAAAACAAAAAAATTAACACAATAAATATTTAAGAAAAGCTTACTTAAGTTTCAGTATCTTCAGTTAATCAAAGTGATCTCTTCAAGACATGCCTACTTGAAGTTTCTAAGTCATTTACTTCAGCACATTCTAGTCCCCTCCCCAGATTTTAAAAACACTAAATTTTAATAAAATTCTAATTTCATACTCTATTTCCCTACTTTTACTAAAGAAATAAAAGTGAGTTATGAGTGTATGTCACACATCATCTCTCTTAGGCACTGTTCTATTGTTGTGAAGAGACATCATGACCACAGCAACTCTTATAAAAAAGCATTTAACTGAGTACTTGCTTACAGTTTCAGAGACTTAATCCATCATCATCATAGCAGGGAGCATGGAGACATGCCATTTTGCATTTAACATAAGTGAAACACCTATCAAAAATATCTGTGCAATGTAAAAGAGAATCAGTAGAGAATGAATGATATGTATTCTTCTGAAGAAAACAAACAAACTTTGGAAATACAAAGACAGGTGGAAGAAAAGAAAAACAGCAAGGGAAGATTAAAGATTACTCTAGTTAACAACTGAACAAGAGCAAATATATAACATCTTCCCATAAAATACTGTCTGGCTAAACAAGCTTCACACTTAACATCTGCTTATGCCCTATTCTAAATGAATAAAAAAGAATTCTAAGTAAGGAATCACAGTAAAGAAATGAAAGGGAACAACTTAATTGAAAAGATAGAGTGATGAGAGACAAGCCAAGCAGAAAGCAAATAGCTGGAAGTAGAGTGGCTAGAGCTCAGACAAGAAACAGGAAATAAAAATACGTGTAATAAGTTAGTTGTTGATCTCCCTATCCGGGAAGGGCATATATGGTAGCCTTTCCACGGAAGCTCAGATTTAATTGGCGGCAGTCTTGTAGTTCTCTAGACCTTTCTTTGGGTCCAATTTTCTCTTCAAACCAATATTGGCTCCCTATTTTATGTTCTCTCTCTCTCTCTCACTCTCTCTTTCCTGTCTTCTATTCCTACCCGGACTCAATCTTCCTAGTCACACGTGTTTTCCTCTCCTCTCCTTAGCTTTCTCCTACTTCTCTCTCCATTCACTGCCCCCCCCCCCCACGGAGCCCTCATCTAATACCTGTTGGAAACAGGAGCAAACACCCATACATAAACACTGAGTCCAACTAGAACCCAGCCAGATGCAGATGGAGAGGACAAGACCAAGCTGCAGAAACACATAGAGACAGCTGACCTGAACAAGGAGCTAAGGGGCCCCCAGACTGATAGCTGGGAAGCCAACATGGGACTGACTCAGGCCCCCCTGAATATGGGTCTCAGCCAGAAGGACTGAGCAGTCTATGGGACCTCAGACAGTGGAACCAGGATGTATCCCTGGTACACAAAAGGACTTTGCGAACACATCCCCCATGGAGGGATAACTGCCTTAACCTAGAGACAGGAGAGAAGCCCTAGTCCCTACTTCACATGACCTGTCAGATCTACATGACCCCAACTGGATGGCATTCCCATACATATGGAATTGGGGTGGGGGGATGGGAGGGTAGGGTGGTTAGGGTGCATGTGAGAGGGCAGAGAGGGTAAAAGTGAGGGAGGGAAGGAGGGAAAGACAGGGAACTGGGATCGACATGTAAAATAATAAATTAAATTTTAAAAAAAGGAAAAAAATACATGTAATAAAATAAGTCTCTTGAGGAACAGCACAAAAGCAATGAGCATCAGGAAAAACAGATTTAATACAAACAACCATAAATACATATCTTAAAAAAAATCACAAAATTCATCGAGACATAAAACAACCAGAGAAACAACTATAAAGAACACAGAACAGGGATCCAGAGTGCTGCACAAATATACACACCTCTAATCCTGCAACTTCACATCTCAAAACCTTCCTGCATACATGTGTGGTGATATTTTGTTTATGATCTAACAAATATATATATAACTTGCCCGAAGATCAGAGTGCAAAGCTAGCTACACTAGTTAGCCACAGAGGCCAGGCACACACCTTTAGTCCCAGCACTCAGTAGACAGAGGCAGAAGGATCTCTGTTAATTCAAGGCCACCCTGAGCTACATGAGTTTGATTCAGCCTAAAAGAGAAACAGAGCTCACCCAAAAGTGAACTCAGCACTTGGGATCCCAAGCCTTTAATCCCAGCACTAGAGAGGAGACAGGAGCTCAGTGCAGTCTGAGGTTTGATGGAGGCAGATGCTGTCTAATCTAGAGATACAATCTGAGGACAAGATGGCCCCTTCTGGTCTGAGCAATGGCAGAGGTGAAAACTCTCTAGTGGCTGCTTTGCTTCTATGATCTTCTTCTGACTATGGGTTTTTATTATTAGACCAACTAGAATTCATGCTACATATATGCTTCCACAAAATTCACAAATATAGAGCTCAAGACTAGTCAGTAAACCAAAACCAAAAACTAAAAACAATCTAAAAGTTCCCTGATTTAAAGAAACTCACTTATTACCCAGCTATGAAGAATGATGAGTTTGAATACACACTTGAGTGAAGAAGCAGAGGTGCAGAATGTTGCAAATGACTTGAGATTAAAAGGCAGTTGCACAAACCTAAGACAGGAAACATTTTGAAAACAGTGCCAAAAACTGGGTTTTTATTTTTTTTTCAATGTTACAAAATGTCATCTACATGATTTTATAGGAAGATGATAAATTATCAAATAAAATAAGACCAATTCCAGCATGTATGTATTATCCCATTCAGTGTAAAAAATCTGTAACTGTGTATGTATAAATGGAAATATACATACACACAATACATAGGTTACAGATAGTGATTTTATCAGGGATAACTATCTTGTGTTTTTCAAGACACACAGAAATTCTTTAATGATTAAAAAAAATCACAACTTATCAAGTCTTCCTACCTCACCTCTTTATGATTAAAAAAAAAAAAAAAGAAAAGAAAAATCGCAATTTACCAAGTCTTCCTACCTCACCTCTAGCTTGAGAACTGCTCAACTCAACATCATCTGTAACTTGACCATTTTATCATCAAAGGACTCAGGTATAAAACACCTTCCCAACAGTAATTCACCCCATGACTCAACCTCTGCACTAGCTCTCAAATCACAACTTATAAATCAGATTATTTCTAAAGCCACACACTTAGAAGATCCAGTTTCAACACTACTCTATTTTTTTTTTCCTTAATCCTTGTCCTCACTGGTTTTCTTCCTTTTTAGTTTTCCAAAGATACTTTACCTATGGTTTAAACTACATAATTAAGTTCCCAATTTAGAGTTTCAGTTCAGTCCCATGCTTTGGTTTCAATTCCTCTTATCTAAATGGACTCCATTTATAATTAGGCATCTCGGCTAGAGTTTGGATATGGCCTGTCCCCAGAGACTCATGTCCTAGAGATCTGGTCATCAGTATGGCAGAGATATAATAGGACACTAAAGAGTTGTGGCCCTGGGGATCTCTAGGCCCTGGAGGCACAGCCTACACAAATAAATTAATGTTGCTCCATGGCAGTTCTGGCTCCCATGGGACTAGATTAAGCACCCCATGAACTGTTATAAAGCAGCTCCTTCCAGCTCTCTAGCTGGAAGTCCCATTTTGCAATCTTCCTATAGCATACACTTGGGCCATGGTATCATCTACTACATTGTGATTGATCTAGAAAGCCTGACTGGAGGCTGAAGAGGTGGAGCTGCTCAATTTGGGACTCTGAGTCTCTAAATCTGTGAGCTAAATAAATCTATTCTCTCTACAAAATAACTCACCTCATGTATTTTGTTACAGCAACACAAAGCAGACTAAACCAAGTATAATTACTGTAAAAATAAGTATGGCTAAGCTGGGTGTGGCAGTGCTTGCCTTTAATCCCAGCACTCTAACTCAGAGGCAGGTGCATCTGTGAGTTCAAGGACAGCCACGGCTACACAGAAATCCTGTCTCAAAAGCAAAAAAAAAAAAAAAACTTCTCTAAATACTCTTCGTTCTATTTCATTAAAAGCCAACAAAACAACACCACAACTTTCCCTCAATCCATACTGGTGATCAAAGCTAATAATTCCTAAAAGTCATGCTCTAAAGCTACTCATTCATTCAGCTAGCCTGCACTCACTCTTCATGTATCTTCAATTATCTCTGAGGAAAGCTTGACTCATCTTTCAAATTTCCCTGCTTCTTTCCCAATATTCAACATCTCTTTTATGCTTTCCAAGTGGTTTGTCCTTTCATTTTCAGGTGCCATTGTTTGCATACATTTCTTTTTGAATTAGGATTTGAATTTGAACACAGCAGGATTCAAACACTAAATAAAAAGTAATCTAATAATTGCACATACATATAATCTTAGGTTAAGAGTGAGGCAGGACTAAGAGGTCAAAGCTGGTCTAGGCAACACTCCCAAATAAAATAAATTTCATTTGAGATATGTAATAAATGCTCCAAATATTTTAACACATAACTAAATAGCCAGGTGTTAAAAATTAACTTTCCATTGAACTACAACAAAACAATACAACATCCATATGAAACACTGGTTTTCAAACATCAGTCAACAGCAATGCAGGGTGTCACTGATACTTCAGAAAGGAAACATTTCCTGTCAGCTACTTCCAGGTCACAACACAGGACAGCAAAGCCAGTCGGGCCGTCACCATGAGTTTTGGAGACAAAGCTTATTCATACTATAGGACACAGTAATGAAAGGGAGAATGCAATGACAGTAAGAGCTCCAGAGGTCTGAAGGAGAGTTTTCCTGTAACTTTCAGCTAAATACAAACTGAGTACCTGAGGTTAGGGAACTGACCAGAGAGCAGTGTAGAAGTATTTAAGACTGAACAGTGTTTGGAATAGTTCACACACTCTCACTAAGCCAAGTAGGGAAAAGCAAAAAGTCCTGTTGTGTGACCCATCAGGCAACAGATAGGGGCCAGATAGTTCCCACCTAAGGAACCCAAGCACCACCACTAACAAAACTTCAATGTGAGCCTTGAAACAACCCAGTGGAGTTCAAATAATCTAACTGCAGCCAGCTCTCTGGAAAGGTGCACATCAAGCACACAATAACGAAAACCTCAACGCTGGGCACACAATAAAAGATGACAATCATGCAAGGAGGAAATTCTGACCCTAACTGGAAGGAAAAAAGGCAACAAGTGCAGACCTAGAAGTGATACACTGAAGAAAACAGATGAGAATCAGAGCAGAAAGAGACTGAAATCACGGTGTAACCATGTGTGAGGCAGATCCTTGTTGCCAAATGACTACATCTAGAGTCAATGAAAACCCAAGCAGCTAAGCACACCTGTGAGGGATTTTCTTGTTTGGATCATTTGAGGTAAGAGGACCCACCTTAAATCCAGACCATGTGAGAACAGAAGGCTCACCTGAAATCTAGGCTACACCTTCTGGTGGCAGCCAACATAAAAGGACATAGAAGAAAGCTTTTGCTCTTTGCCTGCTTGCCCTCACTCTCACTGGTAAGTTCATCTATCCTGCTGCTGAGGCAGTTCCTTGCTGGTATTAAGAACCTAATTCTTCAGGATTCCAGCATAGACGGAAAACCAACTAAGACACTAAGCATCATGGACTGAATAACTACTGAATTTTGAGCCTTTCAGCTGGGAGAAAACCACTGTTGGACTAGCCAGCCCACAGCATGTAAGTCATCCTAATAAATTCCCTTTTAATATACATAAATACATTCAATCAGTTCTATTCCTCTACAGAATCCTGACAAATGCACTGTGCTCCACACATTCAAGGGTTAAGAAAATATGATCATGATAGATACCAAAGACAAAAATATCATGATAGATACAAAGAATGCAAGAAGAGGAACTCTGCAGGTGGGTAGGTTTAGCAGATTGGAGGGGGTGGGGAGATGGTAGACAGGAAGAGGTGAAGGGTCAACCAATCCCAAGGATTATGAAAAGCCATACACATGCCTAATACTTGGTGGGCTAACTTTAAAAAAATAAACTAAGTATGAAGAGATAGCCTGCACAGGTTATTGAAAGTCCAGTGCCAGAGGTGAGATACCTCCTTATGGGCTGTTACTCAGGAATGTCCCTAAGGCCTCCAAAGCAATTCAGGCAATTTCACTGCTGTAGCTGTCCACCAGAACTAGGATAGTAGGCCCTATTACTGAGACACCACGTAGTGTGATCACAGGAATTGTGGAAGCTTCCTCCCTGCTGGGTAGCCCTCATAGTGCTGGCAGTGCTATGCAGATTTGCTGGGGTAGATTGTCATCAACAGGCTTATTCATCCTACATTACTAACCTGCCAGGTAAGATGTGCCCACTGATGCAATACGAACAAATTATGGGAACAACCAATGGCTCTCTAATTAGAACAAGATGGAGTTCATATCTGATACTTTAAACTGGTAAAAGGCCCCCATGGCTGGGAGGCCATAGGCCCTCGTGAGCTAACTACAGCTGAATGACATTTTCACCAAATTATCTTCTAAATTACTATGTCTAGCTCCATGGATCAAGGCTGCTGTCAGCTTTGATTAGACCAGTTCTTTTTGCAAAGGGCGGTGGTAAATACAGACTAAAACAGCCAGTGAGGAGAGTAATTGTCTGATGGAGGCTCAAGAGACCTATATTACCCCTCTAACTCAGGGAACATCAACAGAGAGGGGAAAGGGTGGAATGCTGTGTTCCCTACATGACTTGGCATGATACTCCTGAACTCAAAGCAGCTGTAATCACCTATACAAGACCCAAAAAGACTGGGTCCATTAACATCTGTCTGGATTTACAGGCAGTTAAAAGTAGCTATGAGAGTAGGTGTTGGAATTTTAACCTGCTCATGTGGAGTTTTTTCTTTTTTTTATGATTATTATTATTAGGGGAGAGTGCATGGGAATGGAGGAGGGAGATGGGGGAGAGGGAGAGAGACAGAGAGACAGGCAGAGAAGCAGAGGAGAAAGAAAAATGGGAGGTGGTCAGGGCCCTTTAAAAAGGGAAATAGTGAATATACATAGGCAGTGCTCTTAGAGGCTGCAGTTGAGGTTGTATCCTGTCATAACCCCAAAAGTAGGCCAGTACAGATGCCTGAATACTAACAGTAGGGCCCCACCACATCCCTCCCCCACTAACCATCCACAAACAGTTAATAGTTGCTGAGGGAGTGAAAGTCTCCCTTTGGTGATATAGCCACTAGTGAGGTGCTATGACCCTGCAAATAAACCTCACCTGTATTTAAGCAACCCTACAGAGATCCCCTGGGTCACCAAAACAATCATCACAGTAGAAAGAGACTAGCTGGAAAGTGGAAGGTAGTGTCACCAGGAATAGGAGGAGGGCATAATAAGGTAATGGGGTGAATATGATTAATAAAGTATATTCATGTACAAAATCGTTGTGATACTATGTATAATTCCTGAATTGCTAAAAACATTAAAAATAAGGGAAGTATTAAAATGAAAAACATGCTAGATGCAGTAACTGCAGATTGAACACTGAAGAGAAATTTTAGGTAATGTAATACAAACTATCAAAGCAAAACATAGGAAAGCAAAACAAAGCAAAACAGGCAATCCCACAGCATCAGGATGTATTAAGCATTACATATAAGCATTACAATCAAATTGCTAGAAACGAGATAATCAGGAAGAAACAAGAGAAAATCTTGCCAATCAGGAAAGGGCGAGCCCCTAATGCACAAAGTGAGGAAGACAGCAGACCAGACATCTAGACAGCCTGAAACTGGCAATGATGACCAACACTAACAACTCAAAGAGGGAAAAGTGTTAACAGACAAAGGATAAAAAACAGCTTTCAAAAATTTAAGACAAAATAAATTTCTTCTCACTAATCAGAGCTGTGAGGATTCATCACTGATCATATGAGAATAACTATGAAAAAAATTCTTTAGGCAAACAAAAACAATACCAGATGGAACCTAGACCTACCAAAATAACAATGAATGTCTGGAACAGCAACACAATGCTGATATTAGAATATTTTCTCATCTCATAGTCACTTTAAAAAATACTTTAAAAATAGCAATTGATTAGACACAGAAGTGAAATGCATGACAAAAAGAACAAAAGAATTGGTGGGTGAGCAGTGAAAAGTCAGCCACTGGATGTCTACATTGCATATGAAACGTACTATGAGAAGCCTGTACTAAGCTAAAGCTTTAAACCCTACAGTGACCACTAGGAAACCAAACAGAATTAACACTAATAATGAGCAGTGGGATACAAGTTGATGCCATCTTCTCTTGGCAGAGGCAGACAATAAGGCTCAACCTTACAGTAAAGTGTGACAATAGTATGGCAAGAGAGGACGCAAGTATTGACTCCTCCCTTGTGTACAGACCTGCTGCTTTACTTACTAAATCTAAAAATACCACAGCTCTCCTAATTGCCTTCCAAAACAATAGGCAGTTATAGTAAGCAGAATCATTCCTAACAATGGCTAAGACACTTGCTTTCTGAAATTTCACTCCTAAGTCAACCCATTCTTCCATGTACAATATATTGTGTTCTTGCCTCCAAAAGGTTCTCATCCCCAGGACTAGGCTAGACCGGTCTGTCGTGGGGGTGGATCTGTTGTCCACTGGCTGCTAGCAGCACTTACCCACCTGTGAAAACCAACTCTCCCAAAGTCATCATGCGTACCAGGTAGAGCAAAGCTAACTTGAGCACTTAAGACTATGGTGGTTTGTAATGCAATTAAATGCACATGTGGTCTACACCCTGGGTTAACTCTTAAGTACTAGCAACATTCAACTGCCATTCTCCAAGTGGCTAAGATAGAACAGCAGAAAACCTTGCTCTCAAGAGTACACTTAAAATCCAAGGCCAAGCCTTAGTTATCTCTCTACATCCCTCAAAGGCCTTATCAAAGACAAAACCTTTATTTATTGAACTGAATAAACTATAAGATGAAGGAAATTTTCAAGCACATGAAATTGAGGTACACGTGCTTACAAGTGACACCATCCAATGAAAAGCAGGGTCACCTAGGCAAGAACTTAACCCATATTTGTTTTCTTAAACAGCCATAGAAAAATGTCACTGGTCTTTCAAACAAACACTGGCCTCTCTTCTAAAGTATGTCTGAGACCAGCCATCCACTGGTATTTCAAGTATCAGCATGAGCCTCATTGACAGATACTAAGAATGTTACTGACTTTAAACTCCCTCCACAGCAACTAGAAAAACAACTTCAAGAAGAAAATACACAAACTAAAACCTTAACAGTTATTGCCAATGTGACAATAATATCATGACCATCAAGTCTGGTTCTTAATATTATGCATAACCCTCTACAAGATTGTTTCTAAACAAAAGCCTGTTACACAAATTTCTCTTTATCAGGGGCACCTGCAACTCCTGGACTCTAACAGTACATTAGCGAAAAGCACTGATAGAGTAAGACTCTGCCCCAGGCTACCCGAAGCAAAAATATGTGAATGGATCTGTACTGCAAAAGGTGTGGTGCTTCGCTCATAGGAGAAGCCCCATAAGCCTACATGGAGGCTATTCATTGATAGGATATATAAGGAGTAATTAAAAAGTGTGTGAAACATGAAGGTAAGGGTTCCAACTTAGAAGGAGAAATGTAGATCCTTCACCAATTATGCAATAACTGGAAGATGACGATTTACATCACTATGGTACTATCCAAAAACCAACTAATTAACAATGTCAAACCTGGGAATGTTATGCTAAGAGTCACCCATACATCTGGAGTTTAAAGCTGATCAAGAGAGAGAGTAGGAGGTAAGATTGACCAAGAATCTTAAGGAATAATTTAATGGTTCAGGGCAGGTAAAAAGAAAAAAAAAAAAAAAAAAGGTGGGGGGAACCACAATTATGTGGAATCTAAAACTCAGATGGAAGAAATTAAAAAATAGTTCTCAATATGTTCTAGGACTGAGGAGAAAAAGATTCTCTCATCTCTGAACACCAGAAGCCCAGTGCACAGTCAGCAAAAGACACTAGCCATCATATTTCTTCAAAGTACCTGCCATTTGCTTCACACATGTGAATCCACAGTTCTCAAGTTATCATTATGCCCACCACACAAAGTGTTTTAAAGTAACCTGTCCAACCTTACAAACTAGGAGACTCTGTCCTAAAAAGGGACCACTGAATCCATCTGCATCCCTACCTAGCTGAGGTAAGTGCAATGCAGTGCACTCAAACTTCTAGATAGTACAGTGCACCAAGGGTACCTATCAATTCCTCTTGACCTACAGGTTTCCCGTCTTAAGGGCCTTGCTGTAGCAATCTGAAAAGTTTAAATCCTAAAAACTACCAGGTATACCTATGTCTCCCCACTATTTCCTACCCCTGTCTTACTACACCACCCCACAACCAACTTGACTGGAAGTGGAAAGCTGACCACGACATTCGCTCTCTATAGACATTTAGAACCGACATTTGATGCAAAATGAAGGTGGGTCTGATGGGGACACTCTGGCAAACCAGAGAACAAAACCCAAGAGGTTTCAAGAGAAGGACAATATTTAACAAACTGAGAGAACTAAGAGAAAATGCAATGAGTCTCACCCTGCAGATGCTCTGGTCCCCAGGCCACTGAGCTGGAATTACAAACCCGGCCTCAGAGGCAATGCTCCAACAGTGTGACAAATGCTTTTTTCAAGTAAGCTAATTCAAATGGCTTTTTGATTCTTGCAGCCAAATAATCCTCAAGCCATTAAAGACGGTCAAAGAAAAAACACCCAGTAAGTAGTGGCTAATACAAAATTGCTAAGTTTCCTCCTCCTGTCATGTCCAGTCAATAATCCATACATTTCAAAGGCTTAACTCCAGGAAGTTCTTTTAAATTAATTTCTATCAGGATGAGCAGAAAGAAGAAAATACATGGAACTGCCCCATTGGCTTTTAAAACTGTAAAGCACTTCCCCCCCCTGGGCCAACAGTGCCAGTCTGGATACCCTCAACTAACACTTGAGCTAGGTTCTTACAGTTTCCTAACCTGTCTCAACTCTCAGAGTGGTCGATTTTTTTTTTTTAACTTCTTGGGCCAGTTCACAAAAAGAAAAATATAAAAACAATCCACATGCATAATTACTCCATCCAAAGTTAGTCCAATTGCTTTTCAAACACAAGACAAAGCAACCACTGCCCTAAGTTTGAAACCTTAGCCACAAGGTCAGAAAGAACATATTTTTCCCCCCAATATGAATGGGAGAGAACTTTCTGTTATCTCCTTTGCCCATTCACCTAAGCTTTTCATACCTTCCTGTGTGGTTAAAATTCCCCACTTATAACTGGAAACTTCTCTTTATACTACCTGCTATATTATGGTTTGAACGGGTGGCGTTCCTTTCCCAGATACTCAATCTTTGGAATTAAAATAAAATAAAACCTACCATCCTTTCTCCCAGAGGATTTCTTCTTCTTGACTTAGCCCTGGAATGCAGAGTCTAGAAAGGACTAGAAAATCTCTCACTGTAGTTCTGGGGCTTTGACTGCAGTATATTCAACAACAGAGAAAAACCACTGGCAACTGTGTATAACTGCGAAATCCTTTTCCGATCAGTTAAGCAATTTTGTAGCTATCTACATCAGTCACAGCTCAGCTCGAGAGCATACTTCGTCCCCAATTTCCTAACACGCTTTATGCCTCCTAAGTCATTTACTGACAGCAGAAATCACGGTTCAATTCACCGTCAACCAATGGTTCACAGTTCTTCCTGAAGAACACATTAAGTATGAATAACCAGGATATTCCTTGAAAAGTGCTCATGTATTTTGAATGATTAGGTGGCACTATTTGAAATGACATCAGTCATAGCAGGCACGGGGCTGCCATTTACAAAAAAAAAAAAAAAAACAATTAAATAGCTTAGACATTAAAACAAAATCATCGTTGCATAAATCAACACTCCATCTCCCCGTCTTTCCTGAATACTCTTATGTTTCAAGTATTTTCATACATATATTTGAGTATCAACATATAACACCGCTAACAAGGTGAGAAGACGCAAAGGAAAACGGACGTTTTAGAAGCAACTGAATGATTACCAAGCTAAAAAGAACTGCGAATATTAATTAATGCCAGCATGCGCCAAGGCCATTTGGCGATGTGTCTGGGCAGTGCTGCTCACCATGACATGCCTTAATGCCTAGCGCTCTGCCACCTCCAACTGATAGGCTTGAGAGGGTCAGCACAGTGCACGGGCTGTCACCAAGCCATACCAGGCGTCTAGACCCTACTGTCACAGGGGTTCAGCCCAAGCATTTTCTATTTGATAGCGCATCCCGGTAGCTTGGGCAGCCCGGGGGCGCCGTGACAGCGATGCAAACAGCGGCACCTGAGGTCTGGCTGGGCACCCGGCTCAGGCGCTGACAGGCAAGGATGCTGCCGCGGCGGACAAAGTGCAGCGTCCTCCTCCCGCCCGCGCCCCCCGCGCAGCGAGGCCACAGCGCCCGGCCGGCCGGCCGCAGTCCGGACCCGGCCCGCTGGCTCCCCCGCTCCCCGCCCCGCTCACCCGGAGGCGCAGCCTCTCAGCTCCCGGGCATGTCACCCGCCCGTCACAGCCCGCAACGCCCGGTGGCGCGAGCCGCAGCGCAGCTCAGCGGCGCCTCCCTCGCCCGCCCCGGCCTGAGACGCCACCGCCGCCGCCTCCCCACGCCGCCCACTCACTCTCGCGAGAGCAATCGCGCCTCTCGCGAGAACGACCCCGCGGCCGAGCCCGCGCAAAAGGAACAAGGGGGGGGGAACCTTCCCACGTGCCCTGGAGGGCAAAGCTGCGGGCCGCCTGTCACGTGACGCCGACGTGCCCTTCCCATTGGCCAGGCGCCCCTCGGCCCGTGGGAGCTTTTAACGCGAAGCTGACCTACGACCTCTTCGCTGACGTCTAGAGCGCTTCCTGGCCCGTTGCCTTGGGAACGGCTTAACCCTTTCCTCCTGCTAAGCACCCAGCCTAGCTCTCTGGCCTTAGGCGATCTGCCTTGGGTCGGCCCGCCTCCCTGGGGCTGGCTTCCCGCAGCTGCACCCCACTAGATCACAGGTCCATGCATGGACCATCCTTCAGAGCATCTTCGGGGAAAACCGCACATCACGCACGCACCGGGCCTCGGGCCCTATTTGAACCCCCAGTCAGTCCAAGGGGAGCGCTCACCCTATGGGGCATCGAAACTGGGAAATAAGCCCTAGTATCTCCAAGATACTAGGAGATACTAAGCCTCAGACAGGGAGCTATGTGACTCTCGTTTAAATGGGAAGGACCAGTGTGGTCAAGTGGAATGGCCTCCTCAAGGACATTTTTATTTGTTTTGTCCTCTTCAGGGGAGAGGGATGAGAAAGAAAAGATGCCCTCATACATTCCTTCTCTTGGAAAGCTTTTGGCTGTTTTCCTGCACGTTTTAGGCATTATTCCAGGTTGTCTACTGAACTATGATGAAGACAAATAGTGTAGGTTGTATGGGGAGAAAAGGAATATCTGTAGGTGTTAAACAACATACACATCATCCTAATCTGATGGTTACAACTGAGGCTCTACTTAGGGCGAAGGTGCCCTTGTGGGAAGGAAAGATTCAAGCAGTGCTTTGGGTAACAGCCCTACAACAATGGGAGAGAAAAGCATCGCTAGCAAAAAAAATAAGGTCACTTCACCCACCAGCCCGAGATTGGGACCGAATCTAGCATATTTGAGTGGCAGGAAATAGACCTGGAAAGATAATAGAGGCTAGATTACATGCAGCTTTATTATCCAAGAAAGGAACTGGGAATCTAGCCTACAGTAGCAAGTGTTGAAATTTACAGAAGTGCTTCCTTGTAGCTAGTGAATTTTAAGGAAGTCAAACAGAAGCAAGGAGTCTTGTACAGGAGAGAAACAATTTCAAGACTCAATTCCCAGTGAACTTGACATTCTACAAATCTATTAAGTCAGAGGAGCCCTAGTACTGTCTCCTGTCTGTAAGATATGTGGATTTCTCTTACCCAATAGAAAGAGATGGGGGTTTTGCTTTTTTGTTGTTTTGTTTGTGTTTATTTTAACTACTGGAGAAAACAAATGGCCAGAAGGGGCTCCACCCTTGGTTTTCTTTCCTCCGTTTTCACTACATAGGTACCTGCATCTTTAAATTAGTTCTAAGCAAAATGGGTTATAAAATCATGTTCCTTGTAGATATTTATTAGAGTAAGGTTTGAAAAGATAGAAGTTGGAGGTTGAAAAAAATAAAGACAGTGTAATAAGAAGAAATCAAGAAATCTTCCAGTGTGAAAGTCTCCCAGTAACTATAGACATAACCAAATCAAGGCTTTAGGATACCGAGTTCCAACTTCCTGGTACGTAAAACAAGGCAATTTGCTCTCCACACAAAGTGGTTAAGACAATTCCATTTTGTCATGTGTGCAGTGGCAGAGGAAGCTGGAAAGGGAAGTGAACTTTTATGAACGATGTAAGAGTCAGCAAGCAGGACAAGTCAAATGAAATTGGACGCTCACTGACTGAGGCAGATACCAGGAATGTTTTCCTAAGAAATGCTGGCCTCGGGTGTGAAAACGGAAGCTCTGCCACCTGTTCAGCCTCAGAGGCCCTTTCTCTGGAACCATTGTGAGTATGTAGTATCCAAAACATCAAATGTGCCTAAGAACAATTGGCAAGTAGCATTTTAAAGGCCCGAGGCAACCATCCGAAAGCTAGCACCTTAGTTTTAATACAATTTCTTTCTTTCTTTCTTTTTAATGTTATGTGCTTTAGTGTTTTGTCTGCATGTGTCTGGTGTTGGATCCTCTTGGAACTGGAGTTACAGACAGATGTGAGCTGCCGTCTGGGTGCTGGGAATTGAACCTGGGTCCTCCAGAAGAGCAGACAGTGCTCTTAACAACTGAGCCATTTCTCCAAACCCCAACACAAAGATTTAAAGTTACTTTTTAAGAAGGGAGGAAAATGTGTCAGAAATTAACAAGACTACTTAAAAATTCCCCACTCCCTCAAATAAGGCCATTTCAAAGGCTAATTTAGTGTGTTTTTGAAATGTTTGCAGCTCTCATAATGATTAATTGAAACAGCTGCTTGGTGTTGCTAATGTAGATGAGCAGAAGTCTCAGCTCTACCATCCTAACATGTTAACAGGACCATAAATCATCCTGACTTACTCTAGCAGGGAAATGGTTGTCTTCCCTTGTGCAAGCTGTTCCCAGTGCCATGGGTGTAAAGTAAAATTTAAAAATCTCCTGCAGCGTTCCCAGTTCTCAGATACTTTTAAAACAGCCCCCATGCACACACTGACTTTTACTCCAATATAATTTACATGCCATGCAATTTCATGTTTTCTGTCTATTCACAGAACTGTGCAGCTATCACTATAACCTAATTTTCAAAAGAACTTTATTCTACCACTTTAAAACAAACTGCCTGTTAACAACCAATAATCCCTATCTCACACTCAGCCCTAAACAACTCATAATAGTCCTTGTTTCTGTAAACTTGCCTAACCTGGGTACTTAAATATTAATGAAATTAAACAGTATGTAGCCTTTTATGTCTTAGTACATTATTTTCAAGGGTCATCCATGGTGTGATGTATCAGTATTTCATTTCTTTTTATTGACAGATGGTGATTCTATTCTGTGCCTGTTATTGATCATTGTATTAGTTGATAGACATGTGGGTTGTTTTCACTTTGGGCTATTATGAACAGTGTGCACTGAATGTTTTGGAACCTGTTGTGGAACCAGCTCTGTAGACCAGGCTGGCCTTGAACTCACATAGATCTGCCTACCTACCTCTGTCTCTTGAGTGCTAGGTTTAAAGGCGTGGGCCACCAACACAGGGCTGCATTAAACATTTTTAACCACACATTTTGTGATGGATGTTGCTTCCCATTAAAAAAATATGTAACACATTATAGGGCTGAAAAGATAGCTCAGCAGTTAGAGCACTAGCTGATCTTCCAGAGGACTTAGGTTAGACTCCTGGGACCCACATGACAGCTAACAACTGTGCATGGCAACTGTTCCAGGGGAAACCAATGCCCCTTCTGACCTCTGTGGGCACCTACAGGGATGCAGTGAAGACACCTAGGTAACAAATAAGCCTTGCTACAATTATAAAAACACATAAGTTATCTAGTTTACAAAGTCCTTACTTCAGTCCAACCACACTATCTTTGTCCATATGGCTTTTCTTTTTTAGTTTACTGTGTTGAGCATGCTTAGTCTATTCACAGAAATATTTGTATTCAGGCCACCGACATCTGACTGTGTCACTCACCTGCTTAAAATCCTCTGGCTCACCCCATGGCCTGCCTTGGTTACTTTGCTCTTGTGTTACTTTCCCTTTCAGATTCTCCAAACAGGCTCTGCCTCAGACCCCTCCCTCAAACTATGCCTTCATCGACGGCTGCCCAGGATCTATGAACTTGAGGCTCTGTTGTATTACTTCTCCAGGAACTCCTGTCCTAACTCCTTGCATGAAATGAATCCCCTTTAGTGAGGACTCCGCCTTCTCTCTGAAGCATTTGTCAACACATAATGATGTTCACGCCTGTGATCATTTTCACCCGATGCCTATCTCTTCCACTAGACCAAAGGATCCCAGCAGGAACCACAACTACATTTCCTAGCAGTGACTGTAGGCACTAGTAGGTATTCTGTAGCTACTCATAGGGAGGAAGAGAGGAGGTGGGGAGGGAAAAAAGTCTCTTCCACGACTGTGCTAGGTTCTATTTCTTTTGACTTAGAAGGAACCATCATTAAAGACTGGGTAAAAAATGACAATCTAAACTTATACTGGGCTAAGAACAACTAAACAAGGACTGCTATGGGCTTGTTCTGACGCAAAGAAGAACCCAAGTGTCCCAACCCCACAGAAAAGGAGCGAGAAGGAGGCCAGTGTACAAAAGACCCAAGACAGCAGGCTGCCAAGTTATAGAGCACAGTCTATGTCTAAGGACACCTAGGAAAACATCAGAGGAACCCTCTGATGGCGCTGGAAAAGGTCTATTTCTTCCTTTTGTTTATTATAGCCCTGGGAATTGAACTGAAGGCCTCAGGAACACCAGGCAAACACTGGGCTATGGCCATACCCAGCCCTATTTTCACTTTCTATTCTGAGGCAGTCATCCTAAATTAACCCAGGCTGGCCTGGAACTCACTCTGGAGCCCAGGCAAGCCCTGAGCTTCGGATCCTTAGGCCTCAAGCTCCTGAGTAGCTGGGATTAAAGGCCAGGCCTGGCTCCCCAGGGATATCGTAGTGAACTAAGATTTTAATAGTTATATTGGTAGTGTCTCCTCCATTGCTTGTAATGAATGTAAATGGTGCTTTCACTTGTAGACGTGGTCCAGTGGAGCCAAGATGCTTGGGTGATAGGCACATAAAAGGTTTATGGCCCAGCAGCACTGAATGGTCTGTTCTTGATCACATCCGGCACTAAATGCCATAGTCCATGCTAAAATCAACTAGTCTGCTTTGGGCCTGCATTTCAGTGAAACTGAGCATACTACACAAAGCTGACTCCTGCCTTAATCCCCCAGTGCCATTCTGACTACAAAGGAAGGCATCATCTTTCCCTAGAGGCTTTGGAGCTTTACACCAGCAACCTCAGACAGCCAAAGCAGATTCCATGTCGCTTCCTGTTTGAAAACTTGACTCTCCCCTTGGCTGAGTGGCTGGATTCCTCCCTGAGCCATCCTGCATGAGTGATGGACCCAGCTGTCAGTTCACTTGTAAAACCCATGTCAAGTCCTCATATACACCCTTCAACCCTCATATCTGGTTTTTGTTCTGTTTTGTTTGATGGGTGTAAGTTAACACATTCTCATTGTGGTGAAAATTCAAGAAAGGACATGAAACCCTCTGTGTTGTGGTTACTTTGCATGCATTATTACTTGATAACAAACCAATGTAAGGATTCTGTAAGTAGAAAGATAAAAACTTTCTAAATGCTTTCTAAATTGAAGTGATGAAGTTCTTATAGCATTTTTGTTCATTGCTGCTTTGGTTGAAGTGATGGGGATCCAATCCAGGGTCTTGTATTCTACCCCTGAGACATCCCCTTAGCCTCCATGCCTTTATTGTAAGAGTGTGTTAAAATACTATGCATGACCAAAAGCAATTCAAAAACAAAACATTATTTCAGCTTACAGTTCCAGAGGGCTAGAGTCCATTAACGGTGGAAAGGCATGGCATGGTGGCAGGAGCAAGGAGATCACATTTTGTCCAAATACAGAAATGTGCATGCATACCTACCTCCGGAACTTTCTACAACCTCCCCAAACAAGAGTTACGGCGGGGGGGGGGGGTTCTCATTCAAACTACCACAAAGAGCATATATATGGTGTCACAACCTATTATAATGTTTATAACTCATATGGCTAATTACTTTGTAGCAAGTCTCGGCCTGTAAAAACACAGCTGCACCATTATTAGAATATAATACTCAGTAATGTTTTAATATATAGAGGGTGGTCATTAAACACTAAAAGGATTCTAAAATCATGACTCTCTCTCTCTGTGTGTGTGTGTGTGTGTGTGTGTGTGTGTGTGTGTGTGTACTGCATGTATGTATTATACATGCATGTGATGTCTACAGAGGCCAGCAGAAGTCATCAGATTATTGTGAGTCATAATATACAAGTGCTGGGAATTGAACTCTTCAAGAAGAGAAATCACTCAAGTGCTGAATCATCTCTCCCACCCATCATGATTGTATTAATAAATAGCACAGGGGCCAATTCAGAAGTGCTACTCCAAGTTAAAGCCTGCTTGACTAGGAAAAAAATGAAGTGTTATTACATATCATACCGAAATATAATTCTTCAGATTAAATCATCATAGTCCTATCAAATCAGTAACTGCCAGTGTATAAAAGTCAAGTGTACCTTCTTTTTATAAAATGTAATGTGCAATTGTCTGAAATTCAAAAACAAGCATTCTTGAAACTCAATGCAATTACTTAATATGATTGTTTCTTAACTCTCATTGCCCTGCTCACTTTAAATGGCCAGTACATATTGTAGTTAATTGACAAATAGAAGCACAAATCCTTATAAAGAGATATTTTTGGACAAGTCCAAAAAATTATGAACGTTACCAAGAATTCCAAGAGCACTTAGGGGCATCTAGATATTCAATGTTCTATTCAGTTTTTCAAATATGCCTTTCTCAAAACGTGGGATGACCCCCTTCAACATGTGACTACATATGTTCATTCTAAAAGACTCCAGATAACTTCCCTTAGACTATAGGTTTATAAGTCAATGGCAGTTGGGAGTTGGGTCTTTTGTTTGTTTTGGCATTATGACATTATGAGAACAGAAGAACAGATCTCAGAAAAGAATGTACCCAAGGCCACCATTCCCAGACCTTGGTTGTTTTTTTGTTTGTTTGTTTTGTTTTTTGTTTTGCTTTTTTTTTTTTTTTTTTTTGTTTTTCCATGCCAGAAAGAGCATCTTCATTCATTAGTTAACATGCAATGCCCACATGAGGTGAGAGCTTTACTTAGTGCTCATGCATGTGAAAGATGAATGTTGTATGTGTACTTCAGTCATTGGATGGTGTGGTGAAAGTATAGGGCAAAAGTAGCAGCGTTTTGAAGACACTTTGGATCTAGGAATTATCTGTTCTATTTGGAATTTTAAGCCATTAAATTATACTAGACTGCTATGAGCACTTTCCTGCCAGCCTGGTCCCCATGTATGTCAGCCAAAACACACAGAGATGCTGTATTAATTATGAAACTGTTGGCCTGTTATTAGTGTTTCTTATTGGCTAGCACTATCTTAAATATTAACTCATTTCCATCAATTTAAGCATTTCCATGTGGCCTTATCTTACTGGAGAGAGGGTTTGGACCTCTTCTCTCACATCCTACATCTTGACTCCTGTCTGCTACATCTCCCAGAATCCTCCTTGTCTCCTTGTCCTGCCTATCTTGCTTTCCTATTGGCCAACAGGGCTTTATTCATTAACCAATAAGAGAAACATATTTACAGAATGACATCTCCCATCATCTCTTTTCTGTTTAAATAAAAAGAAGGGCTTTAACTTTAACATAGCAAAATATATAACAAAACAGTTATCAAATAAGAACTACAGTTGATAATGTTAATGGACTAATAATGTTTAGTCCATTAACATTATCAGGAATTAAAGAAAATATTCTATCATCTATCCTATCTTTGTGAGTTTAAAGTCTTACATGTAACTTATCTTTAATTCTAAGGAAGGAAAATTACACTAGACAGGTTTAGTCTGGCTCTACACTGTGTTTGTTCCCTGTCAGCAGGCAAAGGAGATGCAGGACCGGCATTCCCAGTAAGCCAAGACCACGTGGAAATACTTAGATTAATGGAAAAATGTGTTAATAATTAAGTCAGAGCTAGCCAATAAGAAACCATAGTCAATGGCCAACAGTTTCTTGATTAATATAGCGTCTGCATGTTTCTTTGGGGCTGTGAAGGCCAAGCCAGAAAGCTAATTGTTACACCTGTTTTCGATTCCTTGGGGACATCTTAAATAGACATGGCCACTTCCCCACAGAGGAGCTTATGAAAGCCAGTTTTATGGCCAGCCTTTATGAAAATGAAAGTAACCACCACCACTGGCCTACATCATTCTGAGGTGAGTCTAGACTCTTTTGTCTGAAGGATGTGGCTATGGGAAATGTTGGTGTAGTGCTCAGAACAAAAGATGCACAGACTCTACTAGCGTGAGCTACTCGATCCTCACATTAACTTGACCAACTGTGCTAATATTGAGGAAAGGTGACTAGGAAACAGGTCAGATACAAATTTTAACTGGGTTTTTAACCTAGACAATGGAAGGCCTGGAAAGACAATACTAGCCGAGGCTGAAGGGCTAACATGCAAGAAATGGCCAAAGCCCCTCTTCCAGGGGGAAAAGGACAAAATTGGTTCAAATATAAGGTAAAAAATAATAATTAGAATTGGAATGGGTTAACCAGGCTGGCCCTGAGCTCACAGAGATCTGCCTCTATTTCCCAAGTGCTGGGATCAAAAGTGTGCACCACCAAGCACGGAAGAATGGTTATTTTTTTTTTTTTATGGAAAATGGGTATAATTTTTTTTCTGAGACAGTGTTTCTCTGTGTAGTCCAGGCTATCCTGGAACTTGCTTTATAGACCAGGCTGGCTTTGAACTCACAGAGATCCACCTGCCTCTGCCTCCCGAGTGCTGGGATTAAAGGCATGCATCACCAGTACCCAGCCAAAATACTTTTTAATAGCTATAGTTTTTTTTTAAATCTTTTTGTAGAGCCCAAATTCATATGCTGTTTGTCTAATATTTTGTCATATTCTGTTCTTATTCCCATACTGATTTTTAAGTTCTTCCTTTATGTGTCTTACACCACGTATGATGGTACATGTTGCTGTGCTTCTCAGTAGTTGTAATAAGATCCCAGAGACCTTGTTATCTATAAACCTGTGGCAGAGTGTAATGAGTGTAACACGATTCCCCCAGACCTTTTGTTTAACAGTCAAATACCCTGTAATTTTCTCTTTGCTTTCGTTGATGGCCAGCAGCTAATCCAGAGTCAACATGTAAACTCCAGAGGGAAGTGAGATCTATAGTAAACAACGTCTCACTTTTATGTCTGGCTGGAAGACATGACATTCTCAAATGTGAAAGAAAAGGCCCTGTTTCTAAGGTGTCACTTGAGCTGTAGTGTTAAACTCAGTACCCTTCAAACTTTGCTACTAGCTGATATGTTTTGTAGCTCCTGATGCTCCTTCTCCAATCCCAGATGGAAGCATCAGTGGTCTCTGCTTAATCTGCCTGATTCCAGTCTTCAAACTAGTTTACATCATTCCACTAGAATCAGACATGTTTCCATGCATACAATCCAAATGCCATGGTAAGAGGCGGATACTTTGTCTCAGCCCCCCCCCCCCAATCTGGAGTCACTGAGCACTGATAGAAAAGACTCCAAGTGGTGACTTGGATAAGAAATGTCCCCTTAGGGTCAGACATTTGAACATGCGGTCTCCAGCTGGTGACATATTTGGGTAGATTTAGCTGGCCTTTCTAGAGGAAGTATGTCACTCTGAGAGCACATACCCTCATTCTTCTTCCAGCTGAGTTGTTCTGCTTTGTGTGTGCTGGTAAAGATATGTTTGGTTGGAACCTCACCCCTGCATGATACAGAAAACCCCATTCCTCTCTCCCTGTGTCCCTCCCTCCCTCCCTTCCTCCCTCCCTCCCTCTCTCTCTCTCCCTCTCTCTCTCTCTCTCTCTCTCTCTCTCTCTCTCTCACACACACACACACACAAACTCACCCACTCAGAGAGTCTCTGAACAAGGAAAAGGCACCAAAAAGCCCAGTTTTACATTCTTGGCAGCTACTGCAACTTCCTCCCATGAAGTTGCCAACCACCAAGTGCCCGCCTAAGGTGTTCAGCCATTGTGGGGCACAAACGCAGCTTGTGGTGGACACTTCATCACCCCTTGCCTACAACCTATATAATCTCCCTGTTTTAGTTTGAGTGGGGAGCTTCTCTGGCCTCAGCCTCTGGGGCTGGAGAACCTGCCTGGGAGAAGTTTTGCTCAAATAAACTTGTTATAAATTCGGCTTGATCTGGCTTACTGCCATCAGTAGAGAAACCTATCTCCGCCTCCTGCCATTGAAGGAATCGCCTCTCTGGAAGAGTAAGCCCAAAGAAACTCTTCCTCTTAGAAGTTGCCTTGGCCATGCTATTTTATCACAGCAACAGAAAGAAAAGCTGTGGTTTCCACTGCCCTCTGTTCCCAGAGAGTTCTTTACTCATTACCTTCTATGATGAAGGATTTGACTCTCCTCAAACATTTCTAAGAAGTCATTTGTTAGGAAGTACACATGGGATAAATTCCCCTAACCCACAACACTGGATAAGCTATTTCAGTCATTAGCTTTGCTTCCACAAAACCAATTTGATCTTTATACCTCTTAAATGCAGTCAAAAACTGGGCCTTGTTATCACGGCTACCGGATCTAACACTGAATTTGGAAACACGAATTAACAGGCGTCCAAGCATATCTCTGCTGATCCATAATGTCTTCTAATTCACTCTGTTCACATGCTTCCTGGAGTCCTGGCCTGAGAAACTGTGACCAAGCCAAGGGCAGACAAGGAATTCAACAGTGGGACCCTGGAGAACACAAGGCTTCCAGGTCTGATGGAATCCAGTTGCTAAAGAAGCTAAGCTAGGTAGAGATGAGCTGTCTGTAATGGAGTAAGTAGAGGTGGCTTGAAGGATAGCAAGAAGTCAATTTAGTGCACAACCAAAGAGAACTCTTCAGGTAACAGAAGAGCCACGTTCATCAAACGCAGAGCTGACGGCAACAAGACGCCATGTCTCACAAGACAAGTAGCTTTCGGGTATGCCTTCTTGAATGCAACTTAAAGGACACAGGTGCTTCTACCATTCCAGGGTTAGGGTTTCACTTCCGAAAGTACTTTAGATCTATGGCATTTAGGAGGTACTGAGGGACAGCTGTGTCCTAATAAGTTTTCTATTTTGAGAGCCTGCTTCTCACGAGCGCTTCATATGATTAGTGTGACACAGGTTAGGGCGGAAGTCTGAAAGCTTAGCAAGTGCGGAGAGCTCTGCCTTTTCATCACTCATCTGGGACTCCCATGCACTGCACTGGGACAGGTTTCAGCCAACAGAGCTAAGTGACAATCCAGGCTACACCAGCTCAGAGTTCCTTATCCCAAAATAGCACACAAATGCAGCAGGCATCAAATAGTTCAAGGTATGAGAGGTGACCCCACATGCAGACCAAACAGAGCATCAGGGAATCTAGGTTTAAGACACTAAATATTCAGGCCAATTTGACTTTTGACAAAGGTGCCCAAAAGCACATATTTTATTTTTATTTTATTTATTTATTTTTTTAAGGATGCCAGGTGAATCTCTGAGAATTTGAAGCCAGACTGGTCTACAAAGAACATTCCAGGACATCCAGGATTATTACACAGAAAAGGTCTAATGAGAGAGAGACAGAGAGAGAGAGAGAGAGAGAGAGAGAGAGAGAGAGAGAGAGAGAGAGAGAAGAGAGAGAGAGAGAGAGAGAGAGAGAGAGAGAGAATACAAACAGCACTGGAAAGCTAAGAATGAAACAAGATCTCAACCTCTCATCCTCTTCAAAAATGAATTAGAGGCACTGATGTGAGACCTGAAACTCTGAGAGTACTAGCGGAAACGTATAAGGGCAGAAAACGTATGAGGGTTACTTTCCAAAGCATAGGCACAGGTGTAAGGGGGTGGGGGGAAATAGTTCACTAGGGGAGTAATTGCCTTTCATGCACAAGGCCCTGGGTTTAGTGCCTGGTGCCTCCAACACACACACACACACACACACACACACACATACACACACACATACACACACACATACACACACATACACACACATACACACACACATACACACACATACACACACACATACACACACACATACACACACACATACACACACACATACACACACATACACACACACACATACACACACACACACACACATACACGGGGGGTTGAGAAAGAGAGAGAAATAACAGCAATGATAAATGGGCTTACATCAAGTTTAAAAAGCGCACGGCAATAGAGCTGAAAGTGAAAAGACAGTCTCTAGAATGGAAGGAACTCTCATCAGCTACAAGAATTAACACCCAGACTATATAAATAATTCACGAATACAAACAAAATAGATGGTCCAACCAGTAAATGGACGTGTGAACTAAACAGGTAATTCTTATAAAATGTGAACTGGACCCCTCTCCTGTAAGCACCTGGGAGGCTCCATCCTGTCCAGAGTCCTAGAAGGGTTCTATCACACCCATCATGTGGTAAGCACAGGCGGCTGGGAGGCCCCAGTGACCGCCTTCACCACACTGAGCACAGGAGGTTCCAGCCCAGCCCATCACTCCAGAGAGGACTGCATGCCTGGGAAAGTTCAGCTCACACACTGGGCTAGAGAGCAGTGTGTGCAGAAGGCACCAGCCCTGCCCATAACCCCAAAGAGCATAATATGCCTCTAGCCTAGACATAACATCACAGATTAAAACCACCCTCAACAAAAGTGGGAGACTTCAGTATCTGACTGGCATCAACTGACAGCCAGATTAAAAAAAACAAATCTAAACCAAATGATATCTTAGACAACTGAATTTAACAGACATCGATAGAACGTTCTATCTGGACACTGAAAAATATACATTTTTCTCAGGGGCCCATGAACATTTTTGAAAATAGATCATACATTAGGATATAACACAAGTTCTTTTTTTTTTTTTTTTTGGTTTTCAAGACAGGGTTTCTTTGTGTAGCCTTGGCTGTCCTAGAACTCACGCTATAAACCAGGCTAGCTTCATACTCACAAAGATCCACCTGCCTCTGCCTCCTGAGTGCCAGGATTAAATGTGTGGGCCACTATACCCAGTTTACAATGCCAAGTCTTAAAAAACATGGAGAAGGTAAAATAATTTCTTGTATTTTATTTTATCTCAATGGAATAAAAGTATAAATCAACAGCAAAACAAACTATAGAATAATCATAAACTTGTGGGGATTAAACAACACTACTGAATTGTGAAAAAATTCAAGAAGGAAATCAAGTTCCTAGAAATGAATAAAAATACAAACACAAGGTGTTAAAACCTATGGGATACAATGAAAGCAATCCCAAAAAGAAAAGTCATAGTTTTAAGGGACTATTAAGACATGGAGGTGGGGGAGATAACTTAGAAGTTAAAGGGCTGACTGCACAACCAGCAAGGATGAGGACCAGAGTTAATATCTCTATCAACCACACAAATAGACATGGTGGCCATCCTGAAACTCTGGTGCTTTGAAGAGAGAGGTGATCCCTAGAGTAAGCTGGCTAGATATATTGGCAAGCTGTGGATTAAACTGGGAAACCATACCTTAGTAAGTAAGATGAGAAAGTCATTGAAGAAGGCTCTGGACATCATACCTGGGCTACCACATTCATACACATGCAAACATGCATACATAGACATACAAGAAAAACAACTGGAGAGATCCCAAATAACTTAATGACACACCCTGAAGACTTAGAATATTAATAGGCCAGATCCTAATTATTAGACAGAAATAAATGATAGATGAGGTCAGAAATTAATGACATGAAGAATTATAACCTACAATAGAGACATCGTGCATCCATGTGTGTTGTTTCTCTATTCACAATAGATAAGGAATGGAATCAGGACAGATGTTCATCACTGGATAAACAGTTAATAAAAATATGGTACACACACAATGGCATTTTATTAATCCATAAAAGATGTGATTATGGCTTTGCAGGAAATTGGATGGGACTGGAAAATACTGCACTAAGGTAACCCAGGTCTACAAAGACAAGGTGTGCATGTTCTCACTCATGTGTGGGTCCTCGCTTCAGATCTACAGATTTGTATTTAAGTTGGACGGAGTGCCTGCAGAGGAGAGCAAGAAACACCATGAGGAGGTGGGGGAAGAGGCCTTAGTACAGGGTGGTGTAGTATGATGCATGTGATAGGAATGCCAGACATGGGAAAGTTTAAATGGAGATACAGGTGGAGTAGCAGCGGAGGGAAAACTTAAACTAAGTATATTTGGAACATACTAGTTTACAAGCTAACTGAAAGCACGCATCCACGTGCACACGCACACACACACACACACACACACAGAGAGAGAGAGAGAGAGAGAGAGAGAGATTAAACTAAAGTACCCTGCATGTGTGGCTAATGGTGTTCCCAGAAGCCATGGTTTTTAAAATGAAAATTTCATTGTCAGGTTATTGGCCATGAAGTTCAGAGGAAATCTCAAAACAATACAGACTACTGTCATTACTTCTGGTTCCCAGTGGGAACAAGAGGGTAAGACCCCTTTGATTGCAGAACATAGAAATTAAGATATAACTGGGCTGGAAGCTCCTTTCCTGCTGGCTAAGTTTCATAGTCTCAGAAGTTACTATGCAGCTGCTGGGAGTGAGGGAGCCATCAGTGGCCTTACCCATCTATGGACATTGTGTGCTATGGACACTGTGATGAGCAAGTGATGTCAACCCATGTAAGATATACTATTTAAGATATACCCACTGCCAGGTAAGATACACCTGCAGTGAAGTTAGATATACCCACTGACATGAGCGTGGTGTAACCAACCACCTCCCCTTTAAATTCGAGCCATGCGTCTCAGGAAAGGATTCATGCCTAACACCGTAAACCCATCAAAACCCCAGGCTGGGAGGCCATAGGTCCAGGGAGGACACTACTACTGCTGTTTTGCTAAGTGAACAAATTTCAAACTGCCTTCTATATATTTGTGTTCATATATATATATATAATATATATCCTGTCCTCGAGAGATGCTTCTTTCTTCTTCTCCTCCTCCTCCTTCTTTTACAGTGGACAGTGATTAATACAGAGACTCATAAGTGGTCAGTGCCAAGAATAAGTGGCTGCTAAGTGCTCAGTCCTGGACAGAATACCCATTCCACACACACACACACACACACACACACACACACACACACATACTTAATCAAATGTATGCATTTCATAAGGCTTTTAAATCTCACTTAAAATTTTCCCTACTTCAGTGATATAAAATATGTGTATATATACATACACATTTTATTTTTTAGAACTTTTAAATTTGGTTTTAAACTTTTATTAGTTCTTTGAGAGTTTTGCACAGAGATTTTTGAACATATTCACCCCCCAAACTCCTGCCAGATCAATCCCCAATTCCCTCCTCACCCAATTTTGTGTCTTTTGTTTTAAACCCAGCAAGACCAATCTGTGCTGCCCAAATATTCTTGGATATGTGGTCTTCCCCTGAAACATGCTCCACCCTCCAGGAGCTACACTCTGCCTCTCCTGTTCCAGGCAACAATTGCAAGCACCAAAGCTAGGGGGTGGGATTTTGTGTCCACCTCTCATACTCAGGTGGGATTCTACCTGGCTTGGTCTTGTGAATAATGTTACAACTGCTGTAAGTTCATATGGACAGCTGCTCAGCTGCATCCAGGAGACATTGTTTCTCTAGAGTCATCCACTGCCTCCACCTTTCCTGGTTTCTAAATCCTCTTCCCCTGTATCCTTGAGTCTTGGAAGGAGGTGGGTGTGGATATGTGCTCCTTTGAAGACTGAGTGTTCTACAGCCACTCACTGGATAGTTATGGGTCTCTGTGTTAATCACTCTCTATAGCAAGAATTTTTTCAGCATTCAGCACACACACACACACACACACACACACACACAGAGAGAGAGAGAGAGAGAGAGAGAGAGAGAGAGAGAGAGAGAGAGAGAGAGGAGGGAGGGAGGGAGGGAGGGAGGGAGGGAGGGGAGGAAGCCACAACTATAGCCTGAGCTATAGCCTAAGCATTGCTAAGTGCTGGAGTTTTTCTCCTAAATCAAGGCTTCTAAAATCTTTACTTCTGATTCTTTTTTGTCAGAGATTTTATAAGACTTTATATATGTGGATATGTAAACAGGTATTCTATTAAAATGTATACTAGTAATAAGTTACAAAGAAATTTGTTCATTTACTTACATTGTTTACTTTATTTACATAAAGTAGATGTTTTGAAGCAAGGTCTGTTATTTTCCAGGCTGGCCTCACACTTGCTACATAGTCAAGTCTGGATTTGAACTCCTGCTCTGTCCTCCTGCCAGGTCTCCCAAGTTAAAAAAAAAAAAAAAATAGCCATTCTCCAATATACCTACCTTCAAAAATTTATTTTAAAACAGATTAAGTCAGGAACCCAAATAATTTTCCCCTTTTATTCTTTCCTTCTATATATTTTTTAAATTCAAGTGAGTAACAATCTTGTTTTACATGTCAATCCCAGTTTTACTCTTCCTTCCCTCCTCCCCCGCCCTCCCCCCACTCCCCATCCCATCCCCTTTCTGCTCCCCAAGGAGGGTGAGGCCTTCCATAGGAGAATCTTCAAAGTCTGTCACATCATTTGGAACAGGGCCTAGGCTCTCCTCTGTGTGTCTAGGCTGAGAGAGTATCCCACTATGTGGGATGGGCTCCCAAAGTCCATTCCTATACTAGGGATAAATACTGATCCACCACCAGAGGCCCCTTAGACTGCCCAGTCCTCCCAACTAACACCACATTCAGGGCATCTGGCTCAGTCCTGTGCTGGTTTCCCGGCAACCAGACTGGGGTCCATGAGCTTCCCCTTGTTCAGGTCAGCAGTTTCTGTGGGTTTCTCCAGCTGGTCTTGGTCTTGCTCATCACTCCTCCCTCTCTGCAACTGGATTCCAGGAGTTTGGCTCAGTGCTTAGCTATGGATGTCTGCTTCTGCTTCCATCTGCTACTGGATGAAGGTTCTAGGATGGCATATAAGGTTATTCAGAATGGCACAGTCTAACCATTTGGCACAATGCAAGCCACGGGGGATGGAGAAGAGGAGGGATATCATTACAGTCCTCTCTCTGTGTGTTCACACGTGTGTGCATCTGTGTGTAGTGAAGAGTGTAGAACTAGAAACAGATCAGGAGGAGGAAGTCTTAGCTGTTTCCTCTTTTTACTTGACTTAGCACACAAAGGGAAGCAATAAAATCAGTTAATATTTAAAACACTGTAACTAAAGCTATTGGAGACTGAAGAATAAATATGAGTAGGAATAAAAGGAATTGGGGAAAATGATCTCGGGTTTTATTTTGTCTGTCTTTGAGCCCATTCTCACCCACTGTCTCTGAATATGCTGAAGCCTCTATCTATATAAAGTCTGTCTCAAGATAATTTGTATAGCGATCACGGCAGAGCCAAATTGTACTTTTAAAATTAAGAATGCTTCAGGATAAAACATTAGACACATTTGTCAGCTGTTGTAATCACTTTCAAACTGGCAGATAGTCTTTAACAATTTGATTTCCAGTTGGAACTGCATAGTTCATCAAATCATAATTAAGCTAATGAGAGTGTTACATATTAGTGAGTTTTGTCAGATGAAGATATATCATTATGGAGTAATGAGCTTTCATACATTTCATCCTTGAGATTCTTAATATTCTTATTACCAGTGAAGGGCCATTGGCATCTGTCCCTTAATTACTTATGAACAAATTCTGAGGTAAGCTACGTTAAATTTCAGATTTTTTGTTGTTGTTGTTGTTGTTGATATTGCTAGGGTGACTGCACTGTGTTCAGAATCTCCAGTTTGTATGCCCCAGATTCCTAATATTTTTTTCTTTTCATGCTACTGAGAACTATGCGTTCAAACCTGTGCATTCTAAGCAAGTGCCCTACTGTTTACTCTTTTCACATTTTTTTTTTTTTTGAGATAAGGTCTAAGTTACCCAGGATGGTTTTGAACTCACTCTGTAGCCAAATCAGGCCTCAAACTTGTGACCTTCCAGCATGAACATGCCAGATAATTTTATGTGCATACATGTAAGCAATGAAACACTAATGCTTAATATTAGTGTTCAACAAAACAGCACTGTTTCATCCACTGCGCCTTCATTTCCAGTCTATTTTACTCTGTGTGTGTGTGTGCGTGTGCATGCATATATATATATATACATATATACATATGCTGAAAGTCATCCCTGGGTTTTGTTCCCCAGATCGTTTTTTGAGTCAGGGCCTCTCATTAGAACTAGGCCTTCACAATTAGGCCAGTGACCCGCATGAATCCTCCTGTCTCTACCTCTCAGTGCTGGATTAGAAGCATGTATCTGGCTTCTTTAGGGTGAGGTTCTGAGGATTAAACATGGGTCCTGATGTACCACACTGACTGTCTTAGTTACCGCTTCCATTGCTGTGAAGAGACACTATGACCACCAAAACTCCTCCATTTATTTATTTATTTATTTATTTATTTGTAAGACAGGGTTTCTCTGTGTAGAGAGCTACACAGTAGACCAGGCTGGCCTCAAACTCACAGAGATCTGCCTGCCTCTTCCTCAAGAGTGCTGGGAACTAAAGGCTAGCTCCACCCAAACTGTGATAAAGGAAACATTGAGTTGCGGTGGCTCTCTTACAGTTCAGAGGTTCAGTCCATTATGGTTCTGGCAGGAAGCAAGGTGGCATGCAGGCAGACATGGTACTAGAGAAGGAGCTGCCAGTTCTTCTTGACTCACAGACTAAGTGGTCTGAGACACTGGGAGTGTCGTGAGCAAACCTGAGACCTCAAAGCCCACCTCCACAGTGACACACTTCCTCCAACAAGGCCACACCTACTCCAGAAGGGCCACGCCTCCTAATAGTGCCACTTGCTTTGGGGGGGCATTTTCTTTCAAACCACCGCACTGACTGAGCCATCTCTCCAGCCCAGAATTTTAATTTTTGCTCTGAGTAATAACCAAAATAAAAAAAAAGTCTTGAAAACATTATATGAGGAGGCACGTGACTCTCTCACTTGTAGCCTACTGAGTGACACCATGTGTTTATGGCAGCAGGGATTTCAGTAGGACAGAGAACTGTGTCAGGGATGGAGCTGTGCGGAGAACAGAGTCTACTTGACTGCTCCTACCTGTCCCAAAGGACAGTGCTCCAGTGCCCACTTTTATTCAAAATCGTATTGCTAAGGAAGCACCAATGCCATGGAGTGAGGATGCTCCAATGGGGCTAATGCTAAACTCATGCTGCTATGAAGACTCAGTGTAGACATAACACCATCAACTACAAACTACTGCATTCAGCTAGGGTGGTACTGGTTTATTGGGGGGGTTTTGTTGTTGTGTCTTTTTTTTTTTTTTTTTTTTGTAATCCCTCGTTCTTGCATGAAGCCATTGTCAGATCTTGTGAATGTACCTGCCAGTTACCAGTGGTGGCACCAGGCAACAAAAATACAAGGAATATCATCACCAGGAACGTCAGCTGTAGTTAGATTTCCTGGGGACAGCCCTAATGTGCTGGCCTTAGAAGCCATTCGCTTCTGAAAGCAGGAACTGGGTGTCATGATTTTCCAAGACACAGAGCTACACAGACAGATTGAATTAGCCTGTAAGACAATATAATTTGCATTTGGAAGTGATCTGATGTAATGAGTTAGAAAGTCCATTGGAATCAGACAACACCATGGGATCCTCACGTAGATGCAAAGCAGCACTGGCTAACCATAGTTTAGTTTGAAAGGGATAACTAGCCATTCTTTTGGAGTTAAAGTTCAGGTTCATCTACTTCCAAATGCAGTCAGACTGCACATTTTGTATTTATAAATGAAAGGGACCTGCAATTATCCAGTCCTCTGATTTGACACACTCATTTTCAATTTAGTCACCTAGTAAATGTGCTTCATATGTTGAGCACTGTTTACACATTTTGATAGAGAGGAGATGGTTCTTTTTCCTGTATTCCCACAGGTGTGGCAATAACTAACCTAGATTATAACTTTGGCGCACGTGGGAAGAGAAAAATCTCAGTTGAAGAATTACCCCATCCTGTTGGCCAATGGGCATGTCTGTGAGACATTTTCTTGATTGCTAATTGATATAGGAGGGCCCAGCCCACTGTGGGCGGTTCCATTCCTAGGAAGGTGGGCAGCTTTCTTCCATGGTTGATGGATTGTACCTGGAGGTGGATGAGATAACCCCCTTTCTTTCCGATGCTGTTTTTGGTGTTTCATCACAGCACCAGAAAGTAAACTAGAACAGCCAAGTAATTGCCAGCCAGTTTTCAAATCTCTGCCTCTTATGAAACCCTTTTCTTTTCTATAACATAGAACAGCTTTAGGTATCACAATGTTTTCTATCAGTTTCATGTATCTCATTTGTCAGCCAACTTTACCATGGCAATCCCATATTCGAACCAGCTCTTCCATCCATCTCCATCTCCTCTGGTTTGACCCTGCTCCTAAGCACCCTATAGTCTGTGTTCTAAGCTATGAATCCTCCATCCCCTCAACCATTACTCCTGCCCCCCCCCACACACACACAAAGGAAAGGTGCAGTATCAGGCTTACTGGCACATATGGAACTCTTTGGTCTCTTGGCTGCAAACATGCCTTGTAACCCATTGTTCTAAGGTCCTGGGCATGAGGCTTTGCAAACAGCACCTGTGTCCTGCCACGCGCCTTCCCTTTCTGCCCATAGGAGCCTTCAAGAGAAGCTGGGCAATAGGAGGGAGGGCTCTTGTCTGCTGCGCTGTTGTTGCCAGCATCTGAACAGTGTGGTTTCTCCTTCAGGCTGAGGGAGCTGGATCCATTTTCTAACTTCTTCCTCTAGTACGTCACAATAATCAGGACAGTGCCCTCTCCTCTGAGTCTATGCTGTGAGACTCCCTTTGTGTGTTCGCAGAGGTCTTTTAGGACAACTTCACTCTCTATAACTTTAGCTCACAAGAGATTGGCCTTTAGATCTGTATTCCTTTATGTTTGCTATCCGCATGCTATAGTCAGTTTAAACCCATGTGAAATGGACACAAATGTATTGAGTTCTTCTTCCTCATTCATCCAGTGCCCATCTCCAAGTCCAGGCCCTAACAACAAAGCATCTTTATTGTTCCCTCTTCTCCATCCTCAGGATCCTCTGACTGCCTTGTGCTTGGCCCTTTTCAAGTTCATTTTACCCACTAATCTGTGTGAGGGCCAAACTCTTGACATTTTTTTCCAGCCACATCCCCCATGCCTATCTTCTGCTCCTCCCCACAGTTATGTCTTAGTCACACTGCACTGTCTTTCCCACTGTGCTGGTTTGTACTTTCTTTTGAAGAATATGTTTCTTTCTTAAAAAAAAAAAAAAAAAAAAGGATTTATTTATGTCAGGTGGTGGTGGTGCACGCCTTTAATCTAAGCATTTGGGAGGCAGAGGCAGTTAGATCTCGGTGAGTTTGAGGCCAGCCTGGTCTACAGAGTGAGTTCCAGGACAGCTAGGGCTACACAAAGAGACCCTAACTTGTACCCCCCCCAAAAAAGGTATTTTATGTATATGAGTGCTCTATCAGCATGTATGCCTTATGCCAAAAAAAAGGGCATCAGATACCTCTGTAGATGGTTGTGAGCCACCATGTGGTTGCTGGGAATTGAATTCAGGACCTCTAGAAGAGCAGCCAGTTCTCTTAACCACTGAGCTATCTCTCCAGGGCCCACATTGCAAACTTAATAAGTATTCTGTAGTGAACTTCAAGGGCCTATTTCTCTAGGGATAAAGCAAAATGTGCTTTTAACATTAGTAACTCTACCACATGAACCACATCAATAATTAAATATTAAAATCCAAAATTAAACAACCCCCCAAATCCACACTGATAGGTACATTGATCTGGATGTATCTTGGGGGTAAAACCACACAAAATCATGGACTATAGAACTCTACTAATGTAATATACTTGAAATAATAAAAGTTTGAAATGGAGAGAGAGTAGCAGTTGCCTGGAGTTGGAAAGTAGGTGAAGAAGGCATACGGGACGTAGCTGTGTTCATGAATGGGCATCAAGAGAACAGCCTTGTAGTGAGCCCTTGGGGTGACTCAACTGTTGAGCAACCTGGCCATATCAGTACCAGCATCCTGGTTTTGATATGGTCTAGACTAGTTCTGTTTTCCGAGATGGGTGTGTATACATGGGCGGGGGTGGCGGTTAAAGGTACAAAGGACCCCTTTGTATTTTTCTTAAAATCATCTCCATGACTTACCTCCAGAAAGAACATAGACCTCACACCTTCAAACACAGTCTTTTTTTTTTTTTTTTTTTTTTTTTTTTTTTTATTTGAGAAGGTCGCTCTGAAAGCAGTGCCCTTTGGGAAAGATGTCTCTCATCATGTACATCAACCATTACTCTCAGCAAAGTACAAAAATACACACATCAGTGACTTCCTTACAATAAATACATAGTCATGCATCCCACAATAGAAGGCACCGAAACTGGTCACTTAGTAGTCATAAAAATTATTAGCTACATTAACAAAGCCACCCAAATTATCTGTACAAGGAAATGTAACAATATATTCCAAAGGTGAAAACACATTAAAACATCTTTAAAATAGTATGCAATAAATATCTCAATTGTCATATAGATTTTAAAAATTATGCCATTGTAAACAGCATGTAAACAAACAAAACTCACGTCTTATCATTATTAAAAGTAATTAGAGCCAAAGTTATAACCTCTGCTCTGTCAGGTATATTTCAATGGCAAGTGTGCTAAGCAGGTAAAAGTTTCACTCTTTTCTGTAGCAAACAGAGCCCACTGTGTAATAAATAGGCAGACTTTATCTGCGTCTTTCAGATACAAGTATTTAGTTTCAAAAGGGACTACCAAAATGTAGTAAATTCTTAGCTATAAATATGGCAAGACTAAATTAAAACTATCTTTTGCAATATAAGGAGGAGAGGGAACTCTGCTGTTAGGTTTTTACCATGATGATCACAGGAGGGAAATAAGTTCTGATTATCTTCAGTGCAAATGAAATGAATGTGCTGAGTAGAAGGTTACAGGGCCCAGCCTTCCTTGCCCCCTTCTTCTGTGGACCTTTTACAAGGCTGAACTAAGCATAGGAGTAAGGAAGTTGAGACCTTTCTTTTGCTAAGGGACATAGAAATGTTTGGTATTTTATATGATGGGAAACGGTGATTTCAATATATGCTTACTGAACTATGAAAATACAAAGCAGACCCCCCCTTACTGACAGTAAAGATAATTTATTTCCTCATTCTCATAAAGGAAACCTACAGCCTACACATCAACACTGAGAAGTCAATATCATAGCTCAAACATTTGCTGTTTCATCTACAGATCAGAAACTTGTGGCATACAAATACTAGTTTATTACTATATGCTGAGCAACATACTCTGCCTGCTAAATGCCATTACTTCCTGCTCTCCATAACTAAGGTGCTAACACCAACCTGCAGCTTCTAACAGAGCTTTCCCACCTCCTAGGAAACATGACCACGTGACTGCCACCTTCTCCTGTGGGATTGTTTATAATATGGCCTCATGTATTTTGCTATGAATGTCATGAATTTCTGCCTTCCCCAAATAACCCTGAGACTTAACCAAGCAGACACTGAAGTCCAGCACAGCCCATTTAGTAGCAGAAATAGTACAGTACAGGTTTAATGAAGAACACACTTGATCAGCAACCATGGCTGACACAGAACTTTAACAGTTGTGGAAATAACACTGGGATTGCTTCTTGATGACTAAGATTTGATTAGTTTTGGAGAATGGTGGGGTGTAAGGGAACTTGACTGAAATAACCAGAAGAAGAACCATTAAAAAAAAAAAAAGAATCCTCATTTCTTTAAACAGATGTTGAAATTTATGTCTCACTTTCAGAAATAAGAATTCAGATCTGGGAAATACTTCTGATGTAAAGAAACATGACTAATAAATGATGATCCTTGACAAAACAATTGCTTTTGCCCACTGATGTACTGTTTGTAAGCTCAGAGGGCATGTGTTCTTGCAAACATAAGACTTTCAAGGTGTTCTGAGTTTTAATTTGTGATGGAATAAAAAATATAATTAAAAAAGTTAGTCAAAGTCCTGTTACATACTAGTTAAGACTCCGGGACTACAAAAATAGAGAAATTCAGTAGGGGAGGTGTGTGTGTGTGTGTATGTGTGTGTGTGTGTGTGTGTGTGTGTGTGCCCTCGTGTGTGTGCATGTGTACCTAAGTAAGATATTAACAGAGGAACTTTGAATATACATGGATGAAATACTGGCCTGAATGTTAAACTATCATTGAGATGGATTAAACAAAAATAACTAACTAAAATATACTATAGGAAGGCTGAAACAAAGCATTCCAAGTTGGAGGCCCATCCAACAGTGCTATACAGACCACTGAATTTGCACTGTTCCTTGGATGAGCTGGCCTGTGGCATGCCATTATGGTACTGAGCCCACACATTGGGGCTGTTCTACATTCCTGGGCTAGGTTAACAGAGGGTGGAGGATGCCTACAGCGAAGCACTGATCTGCCTTTGGCTCCCTTGCAGTGTGCTCAATAAGCCAATCTTGAGCAAAGTCCTAAGGTCTCTGATCCACATTGCTAAGGGACAGGAAACCTACTCAAGAGCTTTTAGCAAAGAGAAGACAAAACAAGCCTGTCTCTGTACTCTGGGAAGAACAGAGTGGAAGAAGGTGAAATTGAGTTGCTGAAGAATTAGCAAAAGGAGGCAAAGAAAAGAGGTGAAGATAGAGGGGAAGGCAGTGGAATTACTTTACAGAAACCAAGGAGACGCAGAACTCCAGATGCCATTTAAATTTCCGAGATGGTAAAAAAGAAACAAATGCCAAAAACAACCTATGAAAAAATTTACTTGCATAATCCGAAACCTCCATGAGGATGAAGCATTTGTTTTCTTCCATATTTTGTTACAAAATCTTGTCAGAAAAACACAACTTTCATAATGTTGTCATAAACACAGTGTCATCTTTCTGAAGGCTTCTAAGTAAAAGTTGAGGGAACAAAAGAACTGTGGGTAGCAGGACCTCTCTCATGTGCACGTCAAAACACTGGGCTGCTCAATTGACATCTGTAATAGGACAAGTGTTGTGGGTAGACTGAATCTCAGGTATAGCAGGGTCTCTATGGCAGGTCACTGTGGGAAAAAAATTCCCAGCAAAGTAATTTCTCTCAATGTACCAGATCATTCTAGAATAATCGCTTAGAGATCTGTCATCCTGAAAGTTCAGTTGTCATCACTGTGATAGAAAAATAATGACAACATGCTATAGAGAGGCTGTGGTAAAGAATTACAAGTTGGAGGATGTCTTGTGTGAGGCCAGCCTGGGATCTGACTATATGTTAAGTCCATACCTCAAGTACAAAGAAACTCAAACAAAACGCATGCAGATGAATTCCAATTTAGTCATCTTCTTATGTCATATAGTGTTTATCTTCCTAGAATCCCAATATTGGGAGAGGGGAAGCCAAGGAGCTCTGAATTATAAAGCTACACTATAATAACGGCCACATTTGACACAGAACTTCTCAGAACAGAAAGCAGCTAGTATGGCTTCTTCACTAATTGGCTAAAATCAAAGGAAAAAAAAAAAAAGAAAATAAGCTCATGTTTCACTTACCCTGATCTTTAACTGTAGGCAGAGTCTGTGCAAGCGCGCGAACACACACACACACACACACACACACACACACACACAGAGAGAGAGAGAGAGAGAGAGAGAGAGAGAGAGAGAGTCTTTAACTGCAACCAGTCTGATTTCCCTTACCCACCCTGTCTTTAACTATGGTCAGTCTGATTGAGCTTACCCTCGTCTTTAACTGCAGTCAGTCTGATTCCTAATGAATTTCTCCTGGATTTCCACAGTGGCAATAACTAGGACAACATCTGATTCTGTTTCTCTGAGAGACAGTTCTGGAGGTGCACTGCACAAAGGAATACTATTCCAAACCAGAGAACGAAGTGAGGAGGCCATGCTCTAGATCAAAGATGCCATTTTGGAAAGTGCTTAAATATCAAACAAAATGATACCACAGGAGAAAGCCGGTAAGGAATCCTGTTGCCTCACTTCTAAGCTACTGCTTTCATGGGGAAATTACTCTAAGGAAGTATGTGAGGGCCTTGCTGAACATTATCTCAATAAAACAGCCATTTAACACGAAGATAGAGGACTGGAAACTACCTTAAATGTCTGAAGATTTCAGAGTGAGTTTCTAGCTAAAATGAATAACATACCGATTAGAAGCCCCATAACCCACTTTGGGCAGATGTTACTCATTCAACCTCACTTCCATTTGTTTCTGTTTGTTTCTACTCTTGCAATGTCGGGATTGAACCAGGGCTTCAAACTTGCTAAACAAGAGCTCTACCACCAAGCCACTGTCCCTCACGTTCACAGATTTCCTCTTCCTGTTATAACTGGAATGGCTTTCTTTATAACTAAATGACACTGGGAAATAAATGGTAAATCAAGGTAGGACTCATGCTGAGATCTGCCCTTTCTCACAGTAGAAAAATGATTAATTACTTGTAGCTGGCAGTGTTGGGCAACTCTTTGAACTAGAAACCCAAAGCATCAAAATATATTATTTGTACAAAGGACACAATGAGCCATTGACAAGGTGTTACCAAATGAATCTCTTGACAATCCAAGAAGTCAGTTCTATATAAATACTATAATTTTTAAAAAGTATTAAGGAAAATGTATCATAGCTAACACATTTCAAGGCTCAGCTAATTCATGAAAACTTCTTTGGTGTTCATGGTATGGACTGAATCACCTTTACCATGTCCTTTACAGGAACCATCTAGGCCCCTGTGACTAGTTCCCCCAGTGTCTACTGCTGAGTTAAGAAAGCAAGGACATCTCTTCCCTGTGCAATAAACATTTGCAGGGGCTGTTCTAAATGTCATGGTCACCCTAACTGCCTCCTTAATTGACCTGCAAATTTCTGCAGTAAAATGGGCTCCCAGGAGAGTTAATTAGCTAACTTCTAGGGAGGACTTCAGACTTGACCAAGGGAGCACTTTCTGAGAGAGAGTGCCCAGCATGTCACACATTTCATGTGTGCGCTGTCCTACAATACAACATGAAATGTGGTCATACTCTTTGTTCCAAGGCCTTGCCAAAATGCCTCAAGTTCCTGTATTACCTATGCTTCTAACATACTCTGATTTTTTTTTTACTCCCCATAAATGCATCTACAACAGTATAATAGAAAGCTCTATCATTAAAGCAAACTAATTCTTAATTTCCTAATAGGTTTTAAATAACTCACGATTCACCTGATGTTTGTATCATAAACTAGAAAACAATTGGATTTAGGGATTAAAGTGTTGGCTTTGCTTTACAACATTCAGTAGGATTTTTGTTCCTTCCCGGAAAACAAGTGATTTTATTCTGCATGGTATGCTGTGCAACTGCATTTTAAATGTTTGGGGTTTTAAATAGTTGAGTCAAGAATATCTCCAAATGGAAATCATGAAAAGCTTAGTTAAAATTTCTGGTTATCTAACAGAAACAAGCAAACAGTTATCCACCATAGGTACCATTTGCAGAATAGCCAAAATCAGACGGAAAAAGACTTCAAGCATAGACTTTGGAACTAAGGGCTAGACATTAAGAGGTATGAGATCTTTGGGATGACTCAAGATTCAATGCTTACTGGAATTGGCCAGTGCAATCACAGACATGTCCCCACCACAAAGATTAAAAGTCCATTTTAAGAAAAGAGTTACAGATCGAAGACATAACATATTTTGGACAAAATGTAGCATAATGGATCTCTCGACTATATCATTTTCATCCTTTCTGCTTTGTGCCTTTTTTAGATATAAAAATCATGTTGTAGAAAAGTTCCTATGACTGTTCAGTTACCTAAGATAGGAAATAAAATGGATTTTTTTTTTTCAGAAGGAAAACACTGGGCATCTGTTTGACAGAAATGAGCATTTCAAGTATATAAGTCAACCATTAACAGAGCTATTACACTCCAGGCAACAGCAGTAAAAATGAAAGGAGCTCTAATACGTATTCTGTATAAAGAGTACATTTCACAACATAATAAATAAGGGCACTGATTTATACAACTGGTTCTAAGTAATACTGCCTTCAAGGGACGGTGCTGACGCCAGCACTGTCTCACAGAGAGAAGTTCAAAGGTACAATTCTTGCTTCTAAAGCCACAAAATATACAAAGCTTTTAAATCTATTTGTTATTAAATATTTTATCTGCCAAAAGTCTTGCAAACTCAGATATATCTCGGCAAGTTTGAATAACCAGTATGATAATTCTTTTGGTATAAAAAGGTAAGAAAATTTGTAATATGAAAATTAATACACCAGTAAAGGAGACAGCTGTTGTACAAATAGATTGAAACATACATGTGACTTTTTAACCTCACTGAAAGAGAAAAGTCAATGCAATTTGCTTGAAGGCTTGAAAACAATTTTCATATTTACCAGCTCCAGATAAATATATTACTCCAATGTATTAGTCATCTTCAGTATACAATACACAACTCCCAAAACTGGCGGGCTGTACTACCCAAACCTTCCACATCACTGGCTAGCAATTATCAGCACCATGTGCAGCCATCAGCTGCATATGTTTAGTGCTCAGAGTGTAGAAGTAGAAATGGCTAAGCTGTGTGGAACAATAGTGCAATCAGATAGTAAGGGTCATAAAACATATTCCCCTTCCTTTTTGCTTACACACTTAACTACATTATCCTACTTTGATAGTATCAGTTGAATATGAAATGTCTTTATTTTAATGCATTTTATAAGTAATCCTGTGTTCTCTGTTGGTTAATGTACTCTTTGAAATCTAGACAGTATGAAATACCCAGACTATCTTATGCAATGTGTAACTTGTCACTAAAAGGAAAAAAAAAAAAACTTTTTTACATGGAGTTTTAAGTACATTTAAAGCTGTGGCTTGATTTTTATTTTCCAACTAAAACTTGGAAGTGCAAAAAATCAGGAGTATATTAAATAATGTAAATACAGCATCTTAAATTACATAAAAGGAAATAAGTTGTTCACCTATAATATATATAATATGGAGTCTATCCTAAGCATTGTCATTGAACTAATGCAGTCTTGGCTACTCTGTTTAATTTCTTTACCTGAAAATAACAGAGACAACTATAGAAAAAGGCAGGTACAGTCCAGCTGTCTTTAGCTCTCTGTTCTCTGTATCAACAAACTTCTATATATTTTCTTCTAACATAAACATCTCTAAACAAAACTTGGGAAAATAATAATAAAGAAAAATAATGTTTTGCTTATCATAAAAACAATAACTATTACTCTCTAAGAGTTCTAGTTGCTTCTTTGTGAAGGAATCCTATTGCTAAGGTATCATTACCAGTGTGACAGAGTTTGTGACAAAGTCAACTGAGGATGCCACAGCAGAAAACTCACGACTGTTAGGGTGGTGTAGTGGCAGACGGGGAGGCCAGGCAGCCAAGTTGTGGAAGCGAGTAGCAAAGGCTATCCCACTAGACAGCAGTCCCCGGTGCGGAAGTTTCACTTCCATTTACCTATCCCCCGCCTGTACTGGGGAGAGCTTGGTGTTTGAACATCAACTCAAACCTACACAGAATGTGTCTATTGAGCTGGAGGAGCCGAGAGACACTAGATGTCAGAGATGAAAAAGGAATAGATTTTACAGCTAAATTAAAATAGATATCCCCAAACAATTCACCATTGGAAAATGAAAAGTTCACTAGCTCAGCTGGGGTTGTATATGATTTACTCTAGAAGTGATGCACAGAGGCATCACCTATAATTGTTCAATACATAGCTTGTCATTTCATGTCAAAATAACCCACCGAGTCAAAAAATAGTAAGATCTTAGATACCAAAGTAGCTACAAAGTTATGTTTGGGTAATTTGTATCAAAATATAAAAATAATTAAGGGACAGGTTCCTAATAAATTAATACGAAAAGCTCATCATCGAATTAAACAATTTGAGCTTGGAGACCAAGAACATATTGTTTTTCAGGAACTATTCTTAAGAGATTATGAGCCGTGTGAAAATCAAGATATCAGCATAAGATAAAAGAGATCCAAATCGAGCAAAATATGCCTGCTTTCAGACTTTAAATGACACTGACTTTTCTTGAAATCATTTTGATTCTTTCTCTGCTCTTTTTCTTCTGTATACCCAATGACTCACTGAATGTGTGTGGGCTGCTATGTGCCTTCAAGCATGAACTATGTCAACAGGATAATCTACTGATACAAGAAAACGAAAATGTACAAGTTGAAGGAGACTGCCCAATCTTTTATCTCAGTACATATTCTTCTGGAATGTTCAGTGTGAATTAAGTCACGAGCAACTGAAAATAGCTCATAATAACAAACTAAGCCAATGTGGATGGATCAGTGGCAGCTTAAATTCTCTGAGGGCTGGAGAGAGGCCCGAGATTATTTATGATGAAAATGAAAATATGAATTCAGCAGACCTGCAATGGACCTGAGGTTCTGCATTCAAACATTTCATTTAAAAATTTTATTTATTTGTCATTGTGTAACTATGTGTGACATATGTGAGTGAGCATATCATAGTGGGTATATTGAGGCCAAAGGATGAGTCTATAAGTGGTTTTTCTCCTCCCACTTTTATGGGGCATCTGGCATCAAGCTTGTTGCCAGATCAGATGAACCATCTTGTCAGCTCCAAGATTCTGCAATTTTTGTAAGCTCCCAAATAACACGAATGTTGATGGCCCAAGGACCACACAGAGTAGCAGTGACCCACTCCACTGCTGTAAATGGATTATTTTTGCAATGTGGAAACATTCTACATTTGTAGCTACAGGGCACTCAAAATGTGGGTAGTGCAATTAATAAAATGAAGTTTCTAGGTAAGAATAAACTTAAATTTAATAGCCACAGGCATCCAGGGGCTAAAATACCAGACACCACTGACCTGAACATCCTGTTTGTCTGGCCTCAACCACAGTGATTTGTCTCCAAATGACCTAACCCATCAATTCATTTCAATTACCTAGCAAACTAAAAATTTAATTGCCTGCAACATTTTGCTAAATGACATGTGATAGTTACAAAAAAAAAAAAAAAAAAAAAAAAAAAAAAAAAAAACAGTCAGGGAGGTGAAAGGTTTCATAGGGTAATGGAGAAAGGGGAGTAGATGGCAGTGAGAATTTGGGCAGATATGGATGAGCCACTTGAGTCACCTGGAGTTTTACTTAACCCTGCCTCTGTTCTTTTCCTTCCATGGGGGAGGGGGCAAACAAATGAACCTTAAATAACTGGAAGGGAGAAGAGTAAGGAAAAGCAGGTGCACAGGTGAGTGAGGATCAAAGACAGACCCCTCTGCATCCCAGAAGTGACTGGATCTTAGTGAGAGGCAATGCCCACTGTCCTGTTTTTGAAACCCTACCTTGGTTGGATGAAATGGTTTCTTTATGACACCGGCCAAGATTGATGGAGTCTCCGAGAGCACACTGCTGGTAAGCAGGTGTCAGAACTCCCTGGAGTCCAGCCCTGACACATTCGGACATGGATTACAGAGAAAAATGTTCACACGGGACAAAACCACTCATCCAAATTGTCATCTGAAAGGATTCCTGTCATCTCAAAGCCACCGTACTTAAACTTTCCTGAGCCGGGATTTTACAGAATACATAAACGGTGTTAGTAGGAACTGAAAAGATTACCGAACAAAAGAAAAGCCAATCACTGCTCACCCCTAGGGAAGTAGCCACTAAAACAATTTTTTTTTCTTTTTCTGTTGACAAAGATGTATTTGGGGAAAGGCGAGAACTGATTTTTATATTAATATACTCTTTATGCTGGATCCCTCGCCGACCCCTACCCTTTCTCCTGAAGGATGACCTGGGGAAGGGTTCTGGGAACCTGGTATCTGATAATCTGGTTCACAGGAACTGCTGGCAGGGTACTCACCAGGGGGTATACAAAAGGGACTGCAAAGGACACCTTCAACTTCACAGGTGTGCATAACACTGAAATTACCAAAGGACTGGCTTTTTATCTGCTCAAAAGCCCTAACACAAATTATCTCTGGAAAAAATTTCCATTGTGCACAATTGAGTCAGGAACTCAAGGAGATTGTCAGTTGTTTTTGTTGTTGTTGTTTTGTTTTGGTTTGGTTTTTCCCACCCTGCTTGGGTGGAGCCAAAGCCCTGTCTATTCACTCACCACTGCTCATCAGGCCAGGCCCTCATTTTAAGGTATCTAAAATTTGTGATTTTTTTTTTTTTTACTAGTAAATACCCAAGCTAGAAATAAAAATAAAATGCCAAACATTGGGCAAATGATTGTCTAGAAAGTGTCAGGGATGCTGTATCTGAAGACAACAGGTAAGTAAGTGCATGTATACAGGTAAAGGTATATGGGCATGCATGGGTACACATGGGTGGGTATGTTTATCTACTGAGCACCTAGATGATCACTTTATCAGAAATGTCTCTGCTGGGCAAACAGCTTGCTTGCTTCTCTTACATATAGAACTTCCAAATACTACAATTGATTTTTAGCATATATGACCAGAAAACTCTTATAAAGATATCTTTTTTTTTTTTTTAAACTTTTTTGGTATCTATACCTTTGGCTTTCAAATACTTGATAATTCTATCGAGCAACACTGACATAGAATGGTTTAGAAAAAGGAAAATAATTATCTACCTGATAGGCTATCAAAATGTATGTGAGATAATAATACACAAAGCCCTTAAGAAACAAAATTAAATTTCTTCCATCGGGGAGCTCATGTCAGTAATCGCTTCAGCTGGTCCAGATAACTCAGGGTGCAAATCTCAGCTGAGGCCTGGGACAATTCATAGGTGTCAACAGTCTTACAAACTCAAAATGGTTACTGATTGAAATGAAAAAGACTGGGAACAAAAATGTGAGGATTTGGATTTGAAAAGTTGCAGTTAAGTTTTGTTAGGCAAGAGAACATGTAAAGCTTATGAAAACGGCTTGGGGCAGGCAAATAAATTTGGTTTGCATAAGGTAAGATGTGTATCATTTGTTGAACATGACACAGATGAATGCTCACAGAGTCTTAGGTATGGAATACTTACTCAAAAGTCCACACTGAGGAAAAGTGCCCTTAACTAGTCAGAAAGTGCTTGGGTAGTTGGGTGGCAATAAATTAAATTCCATTATAACAGATATTAAAGCTACCGAAGTACTACAACAATATATGTGACATGCAAGGAAAAGAAAGACAACTCAGGCAGGAACACTGTACATGACATTTGCATCATTCATAGTATGTGATTGATGGGTTCGTCTCACCGTATTCTTTGACCAGTGCATACTGGGAACTTCAGGTGAAAAGACTCAAGCTACAATTCCTATCTTTACCTCCTAACCAGTGGTTTCGAGAAAGGAACCAATGCCTTCTCCAAGGAAGCCTGAGAAGTTTCAGCTGCACACCGTTACACAGCTGTAGGTGCACGGAAGTGCCTCCTGCCAGCCCTGCTCTAAGGAGAAGGGACGATGAGCAAGCAATTCCACCTTTAAACAAGGCAACTGTCTCCCCCACCCACCTCCCCATCCTCCCCCCTCCCTTCACGACAGCAAGCATTCTCGAGCATGTCAGGTTCGCACAATAAGAAGGCTTTGTGGAAGGGATTGGGCTTTTTTTTTTTTTTTTGGCACAAAAATTAATTTCTAATACCTCAAATCAAAACTTTCACCCACAGCAAAACATCCATCTAGAGAGGTGCTTCATCGGTGCTATCTACCAGTAAATCGCAAGAAGAGCCAGTGGCTTCCAAGAACTCTGTATTGAGTCCTCGAGGACTTCTCTTCCAGGAAATAGCACCGGTGTGACCATGCCTCAGACCACGTTGGAAGGGTTCCTTTCAAGCTCTTTAATTCCCTGGAGAATTCGCTTCATATGACCCACTTTCGGTATCCCCAGGTCCTAATAAAAAAGAAAAAAAGAAGACGGGAGGGAGGGAGGAAGAATAAAGGAAGGGAAGAAGAGAAGGAGGGAGAAAGAAGACAAGTTTACCAATAAGGAAGACTGGAAGTTAAAAATCTCAACTAGTAATTAGCATAATTAGCATTTACTTCGTCCACTTTGCTAACAGCTTACGTTCAATGGTACTGGAAGTGATAGCTAGAAAACTAAACTAATGAAACAGAAATAGACCAATACTGAAAAACATGGCCAATCAATAAAATGATACCATACCCCATACAAAATCCTCTTAAATGTGTTATCTTCATCAGTTATGTACAGCTAGGGAAACTGTTCAAGAGTCAAAACACAGATTCCCCCCCCCCTTTTTTAAAAGACAAGCTCTCTTGTGACCTGCGGCAAATGATGGAGGACAACAGGTCTTTTAAGGCACATGATTTTACCATGTCCCACTCACACACATTCTCTTCTTTTTCCTAGGGAGACAAGGCCCTGCGATCTTGTCTAGCCTACTCTTGAAGTCCTGGTGATTTTCCTTCCTCAGGATTACGTGCCACTACACCTAGCACTTGTACTTTATTTATACCCTGTGCATATTAAACTTACAATTGTGGCCTGCCAGGCTTGGTGGCACATGCCTGAAGTCTCAGGCTTTAGGAGACAGAAGTTGGTGGATAGGGACGGAAAGGTCATCCTCGACTATATATATAGCAAATGAGACCAGCCTGGGCTACATGAGACCCCAGCTCAATCCTAGAGGCTCAATCCTAGAGGAAGATATAAGTGCCCACTACCTAAAATTTAAATGGTAAATCATTTGTAGTTGCATCAGGAGTCCTAATTTGACTGGAATATCTGATTACGCAGACTTTATTTGTGTGTGTGTGTGTGTGTGCGCACTCAGGCTCACATTTGCGCACAAGTGTGCATGTGTATGTATGAGACTGGGCATAGCCATGCTACAGTGACCACGTGGAAGAATTTTTGGGAGTTGGTCCTCTCCTCCTACTTCTTTGAGGCAAGGTCTCTCTTGTTGCAATTACTGTTCAGTTCATCCCGGGTGAGCTGGTCCCAGCTCTTCTAAAGAAGTGATTCTCCTGTTTTTCTCTCCTATCTTTCCTGAACATCCCCCCCCAAAGTTAACTAAAAGATGACTTATTTACAAAACAAAAGTGTTCTAAGAGAGTTCACTCAGTTCTATAATGTAAGGGCTGGCTTCATCTTTAAACTTATAAATGAAGCAGATCAAACGATCTAAATGGCACACATGGAAACAGCACATACTATCTCTGTCTTACACTTTAGAGCAGTAATAATAACCATCATTCTAGGAAACAACTTTGCCATAGCCAATGCTAGTCAAGCTTGAAATAATTTCAGGGTAACATTTTTATCAAACTTAACTGACCAAGAAAAACAAATGTTCTCATGTGCTACCAGGGTAAACAAAATTAGTCCTAAGGCTCTACACATTTCTTGGCTATGTGATAAATATCAAACTTGAAGGCAAATCTAAATCCATGTCTGCTGCATAAATTTAGAATGTAAATGAGTATTTTAATGGGGCTGGAGAGGTGGCTCAGTGACTAAGAAAGCTTGTTACTTTTTCCAGAAGATACAAGTTCAGTTACCAGAACCCATGTCAAGTGGTTTACCTGTAATTCCAGCTCCAGGGACCCTGTGCCTTCTGCTGGCCTGTGGGCACTTACACGTGACTCATACTCACACAGACATACACATAAATAAAAAATACATTCTTTTTGCAAAAAGAATATAAATACTACACCTCAGAGTTCCCATTCAAGCGGAAAACTTATCCTTTACACTTTGTAATAACACAGGACTCTACTTCTAAAATATATTTAAATATTAAATATCCTTTAGCTGATATAAACACCGCATTCTCCAGGCTACAAACACTTCTGATATTCTACTCTGAATTACTGCTTTGGTGCAATGAGAAGAATTTTTCTAGGGGGTAAGATAGTTAGTTACACTGGCTGCTTAGCTAGTTTCTTTGACCAAATTCAGTATCATCATGTCTTCCAATTACTAGGTTGTGATAAAAGATTTGCTTTGACATTTTAGACAGCTGTCATTTTAGCAGATATCATATGCTCTGATCATTGTATACTTAGTTTTTGTGTGGTTGTGTTTGGGTGTGGAAGTATGTATGCAGACAGGTGTGTGGCTTATGTGTGCAAGTAGCAGCCAAAGATCAACACAGAGTGTCTTCTCTTTTGTCTTTGTCTGGTTCCTGGTCCTGCGGGCAATGTCAACAGTTGCTCCCTCTAGTGGCACGGGTCTCAAGTCGGAGCAGCCACTGGTTGGCCACTCCCACAGTTCTATGCATCTCTTGCAGGCACAAAAGATTGGAGGTTGAGGGATTTGTGGCTGGGTCAGGGCCCCAGTCCCTCCACTGGAAGCCTTGCTGGGTTCTGAGATAGAGTCTCCCTGAACTTGGGGCTCACTGATTTGGCTACTCTCCACCTCTCCAGACCTGTGTGCTTATTTTACTGTATTTATCAACTTCCTTATTTCTGACATTTTGTTTCTTTGGATGAACAGATAAAATTGTGCCGTAGGTACTGAGTTATCCTTCCAGCCACCCATATACAACTTTCCAGATTGTGGGGGACAGCCCTCTACTATGCCTTTACCATCTTCTCCAGTAACCCTCCCTGCCGGCTTGCCCCTCTGCTAAGGCAAATTAGAAATGTTTCTCATTGCCAAGTGCCAGTTGTTTAGTACTCTCCAGTGAAGGGACAGACACTTAGCCAAACCCTGGGAGGGAAGGAGCTAACTGAGGGGCAGTGAGACAAACAGGCAATGAGGACACACCCTTATGGCCAGAAAAGTGGTCAAAGTGGATGGGTCATGGGCCAGTGACAAGAGCGTTGGCCTCTGGGCCTCCACAGAGATGGATGCCATTATTCTCCAAGAATGAGAAGCTGCTGGAAGATCTGAAGCGGAGAAATAACATCCTCGACTGAAGATGGCAAAGTATCATGGTGACGCAACGTGCATTATGGACTGGAGAGGCAGAGGAACAGTGAGAAGAGCAGGATGAAGATTCTGATCTTCCACAGGGTGGGATGCGGGATGCTGCAGTGTGGAGGAAGGGGGACTTGAGGGCAACCATGGGGCAGAATCTATAGTGTAAGAGTTTGCCTAGAATGGTGAGCTGGATGAGGAAGAGGGAGGTGCTAAATCCAACTCTGGGTGTCTCTACTTCCAGCACCTGAAGGCTAGGGACATCATTCAGAACAAAGCAGAGCTGGGAAGGAGACAGAGCAGGGGAGGGACACGGTAAGATTCATACCCCCTGTGATACTCAAGTATCAGCAGCCAGTTGGCAACAGTAACCCTAATGGGGTCGCTAATGGGGTCAAGGGTGGAGGAGGGCATGGACCACTGACTGAAGCAATGGGAGTGGGCGGGCGAGAGATGACTCCGCAGTAGGCGATTCTTTCCCAGTGTCTTTGAACTAGTCTACGGTCTGCTGCTTCTCACAGCTCAGACACAGAGGCCGGGGAAAGAAGTGCCTCTCCAGTTCCATGGTTTTGTGCTCCAGAGGCTCGCTCTGTAAAAAAAGTCCTCTTCCCATCACCCTATTTTAGAACCAGAAGGGGTAAGTAGCAAGAGGAATTTCTAAAGGGAAGTGTCGAGGGAAGAAAACATAACTGGCATTAAAAACAGAAAGGAAACAAAACCACATCATGAAAAGCGAGTGAGAAAGTTTACTAAGTTGATCCTTAACTGTCTTCTTTCTTCTCCTGCTTTCTCTCTCCCCATAGGTGACCATCATTCTATTTGATTTCTGTGTATGAATGAATTTTAACATTTGGCAAATATTTGCAACATTCAGTATGTGTGTATGTATATTATACATCTGTGTGTTGAGTATACATCTGTATATGTGTTCACATAACATGAACATATATGTATCTGGATGTACTTTAACATATACAAGTTGTGCACATGTACGAGATGAGTCTCTAGAAGGTAAATGATACGAGGAACCACAGCACAATCCGTTAATAAGCAACTGACTATTCCAGTAGATATTGCAACCTGCCAATGGTATCAGAAGCCACATAAACACTAGCCATAAAAAGGCCCTGCAGTTCTGTGCATATGTCATATGAGTACACACGTGTATGCATTCATCTCCAGTTCTGAGGTCAATCTTTGCTTTATGAACGTTAAACAGTGCGTTCTGAACTGCATCAGTTAGGTCATGTGGAATAATTCATGTATTGTTTTATCATTACCACAGCTGACAATGTTTAGATAGGAACAGTATTCTACAAAAGCACTGTACAACTCCTTAATAAAGATATGAACTTCACACTATGTATTACTTGAACCAAGATCTCTGCTAAATTACACAGATGAAAGCACATGAGCTATGAAAGAGCTAGAAAAGTCATAACTCTATGCATTCTAGAACATGGTCTATCACTAAGGGATTGTTACAGCAATGTTATTTATTATAGTTTAAAAATGGCAACATGTAGGGAGGAGAAAATATAACATAGTAAACTACTATGCATGCTTCCCTGTGTGGGCATGCCTGTGGAGACCAGAAGTTGACGGGAGCCTTCCTCCATCACTCGTGACTGTATTTTTTGAGATGGGGTCTCTCACTAAGTTTAGAGGTTGTCTGCTAGACTGGCCGAACAGAGAATCCTGCGGTCTCTAATCAACACCTGTTCTGAGGTTGAAGACACATGCTGCCATAGCTGTTGTTTGCATGGGTGCTGTGGATTCACCTTGGGTTCCTAACTTGTGCAGTAGCAGCTTTAGTGACTGCAACGTCTCTCCAGCTCCTATCATTCTAGTCTTAAATCCTGGACAGAATAACCCTGCTTTGGCTCATCTGTTGTTGTGTATGTACCCAAAGAAAACCAGGGAATTACTGCACACCATCAATGAATGGTTTTTCTGCTTTGGCATGCATGACTGAGAAAACAGCTATGCAAATTTTTAACTACATTTACTAAGAAAATAATGTTTATTTTTGGGATTATTAAGACATCAACAATGTGTCACGGAAAGGAAGTTTTGGTTTTACCGGTCTGGTTACTCATGTGATCTCTAAAGTCCAGTTTAGAAACACAACAAAATTGTGGGGCTCTGAATTATCACCACTGTCTCGTATATACTTTCATATAACAGAAAGACTTTCTTATTGATATTTTACATAATTCAATTTTAGTCCTTTCCATCACTATCCATGCAGATGCAAAACATGACCCACTTGGAAGTGTGAGGACAGTAACAGCCACACCAAGGGACATAGAGTGAAGTATTAGGGACATGCTGTGCTTCAGCCAAGAGTCAGAGAAAAATCCTGCAGACACTCTCACTGGAAAAGCATGCAAGGAAGTCAGACCACCAACAATGAATGTGTGAGATGACTGGACATTTGCATAACACAAGCTAAGCTGAAAGCATGTGACAGAGGACACACAGGAGCAAAGATTCTGTGTTGCAAGAAATATTGCAAAACTAAAAGAAGCAAAAAAAAAAAAAAAAAAAATACCTTAAGGTCTCGTCTTTCCAGATGCAAAAGTTCAGCCCCTCTGATGTCATGACGGATGAAGATTTCTTTGTACTCTCCCAAATTGAGCAGATCCAGCCAAGCAGCAACTTCCTCTGTGCCCCAATTCTGAACTACCAAAGTTAAGAGCAAAACCCCCTTAATTTCTACATGCGTGATGCATTACAAAGCAAAGGTCAGCCATAGAAAAAGCAAGACAGACAGCAGCAGCAGCGCTAGCAAAGGGCAGGGGAAGGAAGGCAGCGGGTGCTTCAGGGGGCCCCCTCCCCGCCCCATGCAGGTTATGGACTGCCAAAGGATGCGAGGAGGACATGACTATACAAGGATGTGTGCCACACCTCCTGCATCCACACCTCCAGCTGTGGTCCAGCTTCTCATTCAGAACACATAATGTGCATCAGGGCACTAATTCCGCACCATTAAAATTGATAACACAAAAACCATGTGCTCTGATGCCTTGGCTTAAGACCATGGATGAAAAGGTTTAGTTACAAGTCAGCTACAAATGTTAATTAAGATTAGAATCTGATCTGGACTACTATGTTTTACACATTTTTCTGCTTGGGTCTTGCCTTCATCGGACTTTACTGCTATTGACAATTCCAACAATAAATGACTACAGATCATTTTAACGTAAAAACTGTTCAGACCGCTATCCAAGACTAGCTGGGTTATACTACTTTTCAGTATGGATAACCATTCTTTCAAACCTGTTATTCAACATAAGTTAGCATAATAAAACCCTACCTTTTTTTCTTCTCTCTTTTTTTTTTTTTTTTTTTTTTTTTTTTCCTGTGTTTGGTTTTTAAACATACCTCAATAGCTATTCCTGTAGATGTAAGGTTGTATATTACTTTTTATAAAGGCCACCAGGCTAACTCACAAGAATTAATGAAATTCTTCTAAGAATTTATAAAGTGATTTCTTTACAAAAGGCAGATCTAGGCACAGAACTCCCAAAGTACAGAAGGCATCGAGTTAAACTCTGGGGGAAAGAAACCAGGAAAGCAGCAGGTTACAGAAAGGATGGGTACCAGTGTTACCAAGGGGTGATTGCTGTCCTTAAAACCAGTAAAAAGAGGATTTGTAACATCAGTGAAAGAATATATTTAGGAAGCTGAGTAAAAGAAAATGTCTGTGTTCCTCTTATCAGAGTGATCTGGAATTTAAACTGTGAGAAGAAAACGAAGTTACACACTGATGTCTGAAGCAGCTGCTGAGAAGATGGACACACTGACCGACTCAGCCGGACAGAACATAAAGAACTTGGTGACCACCTCATCTTCTTCCATTTGTAACTACACAGTCTCATCAGGAACTGGACATGCTGGGTATGATACAACTTGCACAGTTCAATGGACCATTTCAAAGTGTACAATTCAGTGGCATTCAGTATATTTACAGTACTGAGAAATGCTCACCACTACCTAGTTCCAGCATATTCTTCCCATCCCCCACTGACACTTTTTCAGTAAGTCTCCCTCCCCCACACACGCTCCCACCACAATCAATCTACCTACCAGGCTGTGAACTTGTTTTCTGTTTCTGAGCCTTTTCCTTTTTAAACTTTGGCACGATACGAAAGACTGTGCTTTTGCTATTTCTTTTGGTGCAATCCATAGGAGGTTCCTGTTTAAAACAAGAAAAAAAAAAATCACTGTTTTAGGAGGTTATGGGAATAAACTCCCACTCTACCCATGGGGATAAAATGGGAATGGTGTCCTAACTAGGGTTTACTCTTGCTGTGATAAGACACCATGACTGAAAGTAACCTGGGAAGGAAAGGGTTTATATTTCCGCTTACACTTCCACATCATAGTCCATCGCTGAGGGAAGTCAGGACAGGAACAGGGCAGGAACCTGGAGGCAGGAGCTGATGCAGAGGCCATGGAGGAGTGCTGCTTACTGGCTTGTTCATCATGGCCTACTCAGCCTGCTTTCTTACAGAACCCAGGACCACCAACCCAGGGATGGCACACTCACAATGGGCTGGGCCCTCTCCCATCAATCACTAATCAGGAAACTGCCCTATAGGCTTCTCTACAACCCAACCTGATGGGGGCATTTTCACAATCGAGGTATCCTTTTCCCAAGCAACTTTCTTGTGTTGACATAAAAGCACCGAGCACAAATGTGCTCTGAATGTGCAGCATGTACTGCTCCACTAAACGCCTGTGGTCTTCAAAACTCATCTCTCTGAAGTGTCTCTTCTTCAAAAGTAAGCGTGAACTCTACAGGCTCACCGGTTACACGTGTCAATGGGCTGAGTTTTGCGTACCTCGTCCTCATTGGGGCGGAGGATGTAATAAAGCCAGGGGATCTCCGTCAACTTCTGCAGCTCCACCTCCACAGAGTGCAAGGCGCTGGACACCCGCTCTTCGTGGGGAGACTCCAACTGCTAGTCACCGGCAGGGGGAGACATGGAAACAAAGTGAGACTCAGCATCCAACTTCATACAACAACCTGGCCATTTCGAGCATCTGATAATAAGCTGGTGGCTTTTGTTCCAGCCCCTGATCCCAAAGTTAACACGCTTACTGGAGCTGAGTACTTTCCCCTCTAAAAGTTCTGCTTTTGGACTTTCTGGGACGTGATACCCTAACCCTCCCCCCATTGTAACTTCCTCCTCCTTCACGGCTTCCAAGCACATTATCTGGAAACTGTCAAATTTGGGTCAAAAGTCTTCTGACTTATAGACTTTGTTCCATGAACAAATAACAGTTCTTCAAACCTCAAATACTTGTCATATATAAATCACATCACAAAACATAATCCGGAAAAATCAAAAGAGCACGTTTAAGGGAAAAATGAACCTCAGAAAGATTTTGGGATGAAGAACTATTACAAAAATCAGGACAGAGCAAAAAGCAGAGCTAATAATCTGGCTAATAGCTGTTGAGGGGATAGAGACTCCTTTGAAAGGACATATTGACTCAAGTGGACAGAAAACCAAGAACTCGGTGACACCCTCCTCTTCTCATTCCATTAGTAACTATACATTCTCATCAGTAATTGGACATGTTGGGTATGATATTATATATATGATATGATGTAGATAGTTTAAAGAGAATATAATTATCATTTGTTATTCACAATAACTTAAGGCAGATATTACAATGCACAGAATTAGAAGGCAGTTGATGACACTGGAGTCCTCCCCTGGTTACAAACTATGCAAAGTTAGGAAGGGTAACTGACTTTAGGCACCTTAGTTTCTTCTGTGTTAGAAACAGCACAATGTGACTAGAACATTTTCTGAGGGCTTTTTCAGCTAACAGATACCTTTATAGACCATTTAAAACTCCACAGTACCTACACAGGTGCTTGCAGAATATCAGAAAGGAAAGCTCTGAGATTATCTTTATGGTTTATAATAAGCATCTCTTTTGCAGTTGATTTTCCATGATACAGAAAGTATTTCCCAGTAGTTAATAAAATAATGAGATTTTTCCACTCTACTGTATGACATTTACCATTTTCCTTTTAGTATAAGGAAAGTGATTAGATGGTTTTGCACATTTGTTCTGGAAGTAAAATGAAAAATAAACTTTAGTTTTTCTCAAATATAGTAAACTCCTTATTGTCATAACATTATTGCTAAGAGTTTAGGTAAAAATTACTGGGATATATTTCAAACCAAACATCCATATCTGAGGATCACAGAGTGTTAGAAGTAGGGGGGCATGTTGTTATATTTTGACAAAATATAATCACTAAATAGAACACATTAGCACAAAGGAGGCATTTTTGGTGTAAAGGACAAAATTATGCTTCTATCTCTTGTCATAAATGACCTTACAAGTCTTTCAAGTGATATACAAAAGCACTCCCATTTAATCACAGCCCACATGATTTCTGATGGGTTTATTTTGGAAAAAACAATAGAAGATCCTGATTAATAAAAGTAGTGTCAACAATAGCCAAGAAGGGGCCTTCACCAATCTTATCAACAAGTAAGCAATGCTTCTTCCTCCTAGCTCTATAATAGCAGGGGTGGTGGGTGACAGCCACCCTGTGGTCTGGGAAACTGTGTTTCAGTTCCCCAGGAGGTGGTGAACAGTGCTGGTCCTAGCAGAAGCCTCTGGGTTTCTTAAGCGGAAATGAGGCTCTAGTGGTGGCATCTTGTGGACCACAGTCACAACCCAGCAGGAAGTCCAATTCTCCAATCCACCACTCCAAGTACTGTGACGTTCATGACTTCCATAATTTTATGTAGGTTTATATTTGCCCAAATAAATGAAACTACTAGGAGAAGAAATGCTTTGAGATCATTCAAACATGGTGGTGACAGATTCAATGTTAGGATATTCAAAAACCATTCAGGTGTTTTTCACAGAAAGGGCTGGTCTATATTTATGCCCCAGGCCTGTGGGCTTCAGTCAGATACACATTTTCTTATACTTGATTTCTAGGGCCAAACTGAGTTAAAACAGAAGCAGTCTTTAAAACACAAAGCTTATAGAGCAAATCTGGAAGACCATAACCAGTCATATTCCCAACATTTACTGGGAGAATGAAACTGTGATTTCTCCTAAATTTGTGCACATACAAATAGCTGAGGGATGTCTATTATGCCTTATACACCTCAGATCTCTCAAAGCATACCAGGGAGAGAGAAGTAGCATGGGAACATGACAGCCTAAACCACAGCTCTAAAGCTTAGTCTTGCTTTATGAAGGCAAAGGTTTGGCCAAAAGGGAGGTCAAGGATGGAGGCCAGAGATGTGCTCAGTACACACTGGCTAATGAAGCAAGGCTGAGATTCTTATTCTGCCATCTGCACAACTGTCACAGTTAGCTTCACACAAACCTAGAGTCACATGGCCTGTGGTCATGTCTAATTAATGAAGGAGGGCCTAGGCCACAGTGAGCAGTACTGTCCTCAGACAGAAGGCTCTGGGTTGTAAGAGAAATGAAATTGAACTGAGCATGGAAGCTAACCATGTTCCTCTGTGGTCTCTGTTTCATTTCTCCTGCCTCCAGGATCCTGCCCTGACTTTGCTCAATGATGGATTATGACCTGGGAGTTGTAGGACAGAACAATCCCTTTCTCCTCTCTAATTTGCTTTGGGTTATAGGGGATCGCAGGCAAAGAAGCAAACTCCAATAGCCAGCAAGCCATTTTTTTTCCTTACCAAAGGAACCCTGCCAACTAGCAAGGACTCCGTTTCATTATGCAGCGCCTTGACGTTGATGGCTATTTCAGTGGCAGTGTCTCTCGTAAGACTCTAGAAAAGAGTAACAAAGACACTTATTTTCATATTAAATTATGATCCCATCACCAATAAACTCTGCAAATTTTATTCTCATTATGTGACTGTTAAAAAAAATACCAAAATTCTACAACAAATTCAAATTTTTTCGCACACGTTTGTTAGTATGGTTATTTGTTAACTAATAAATCACAAAATTGAAAGAATGGCCTAAAATGTATACATTTCCTACCCACAAGAACATACATGCTGGAACTAAAATATATGTATTTCCACAAAGGTTAAATAAAAGAAACTGATGTCTTGAAGGAAGATATTATCTAATTATACTGATGATCTTTGCATATCATGGGTTTGAACAGTGGTCTGTGTGTGGAGGGTCCAGTTATGCACACTTTTGTAGATTTGTGGAAATTTGAAAAATCCTGAGGATAAACTGTGGAGCCAGGAAACATTGAACAAAATTAAGAAAAGGTTAAATAGGTCATGAATACATAAAATACATGTACAAATTAAACTATCAAAATGTCGGGGTGGGGAGAGGGCTCATTAGTTAGAGCATCGCTGTTCATGTAGGACCTGAGTTCGGTTCCTAGCATCATGGCAGACAGCTCTCAACTGCCTATTAACTCTAGCTCCATGGAATCTAAGGCCCTCTTCTGGCCTCCTGCGGTCCCTGCAGTCACCTGCATACACCCCAGCACAGACACACAAACACATAGACACACATACAGAATTAAAAATAAAATAAATATTTTTTAAAAAAAGTATATTCATGTACTCAAAAAAATAGTGTCCTTCTCAGTTGAGGGAAGTGTAGATCAATCATAACTTGGTGAAATGAACGGCAGAAGGGATTTTACCATTATCACCATGTCAGCGCTTTCTGTTGCCCTTGTGGTGAGCTCACATACTGATGGTATCTGGTTAAAATTCTACTTGACGCAACTTATCTCTGCCTGTCCAGTTATTCAGCAAATTATGTGTTGCAGTAATAGTGCTATCTCATGATTCTTGAATATCTTTCACTTTATGCAATATATAAAATATATGTTAAGGCTAAAAAGGTAGCTCAGTAGTTAAGGGCACTGGCTGCGCTTCCAAAGGACCCAGGTTCAATTTTCCACGTGACATGCAGCTCACAATCATCTGTAACTCCAGTCCCAGGTGATCTGATGCCCTTATATGGCTTCCAAGGGTACTATATACAAATGGTGCATGGGCATACATTCAGGCAAACACTCATACACTAAAATAAAATAAATATATATAATCTATAATACATACACATAAAATGTAAGTAAAATCATCTAAGAATGTGTTAAGTGACTTTAACATTAATGTCCCCAGCAGACAATTACAGTCAGACTGTGGGTGAACCAAAGGTCATACACAGATTTTCTATTGTTCAGAGAAAGCAGAGTCAGGCCACCCGTATGTTGTTTCAAGGGTTCAATGCAGTACTATTTTCACTTGGTAGTTTCAAATACATTGACTTTTGAATTTTAGTCACCAGCAATAGAATTTAGATGAACATTAGCTTGGGTTGTTTCAATTGAATAATTAAAAAAAAAATGGTATCAGCTTTCCCTAGACTATTCCATTGTATAGTGGTTCACATTCCACGAGCTACACTGACCACTCCATTATCAGCACCAACATTAAACTACCAAAGCATCAACTTACAGCTCAGCAGTAAGTGAAGTTTGGCACTAGAACACAACTGAGAAATGATTGAACCTCTCCAACGAAGCACATGTGGTCATTTCTAGGATTGCCCTTTGTTTGGGATCCAGGGGAGAGGGTAAAGGAAGAGGAAGAAGGAAGAAGAAAGCCGACAAAAGATGGAAGATGCTAGCCTGTGAGATGATTCAGCAGGTAAAGGTGCTTGCTACCCAGCCTGCCCACCGAGTCCAGTCCCCAGATCCCGCATGGTGGAGAGAGAACCAGCTCTTGAAAGCTGTCTTCTGGTCTCCACATGTGTTCTGTGGCTGCCCTCTACCCCAAAAGGAGGAAGGAAGGAAGGAAGGAAAGAAGGAAGGAAGGAAGGAAGAAAGGAAGAAAGGAAAGAAGGAATGAAAGAAGGAAGGAAACAGTAGGAAGACTTGATAGGAAATGTCAAGGTGGCAAGTGATTAAAAGTGAAATAGAAGGAAATGCAGAAAATTTAAGAGCAGAAATTGTAAGAAAATATGCATTAAAAAGGCAGACAAAACTGTGGTCACACATTTACTATAAGCTTCTTGTAAAACTCATGAAGAACCTGTGCTGGTTCTTTGTCAACCTGACACAAGCTAAAGTATTGAGAAGAGTAAACCTCCAATGTGAAAATGCTGGTCTGTGGAGCATTTTCTTGGTCAATGCTTGATGGGGAAGGTCCAGCCCACTGTAGACAGTGCCAGCTGGTGGGAGGTGGTCCTCAGAGATATAAAGCAGCTAAAGGTGAACCCGCCCGAGAGGCAGGCCAGTAGGCAGTGTTCCTCCATGGTTTCTAGTTTGGTTCCTGCCTCCAGGTTCCTGCCGGAGTTACTAACTTCATGATGGGCTGCGAAGGACACATGTAAGCCAAATAAACTCGTTTCTTCTCAAAGTGCTTTGGGTTACCATTTTTAATCGCAGCAACAAAAAGACACTACCATCTTTCAGAAGGGAGGGTCGGGTCTCTACAATACTGTGCAGTAGTTGAAATACCAAAGGAATCTGTGGAAAGAGAATTTACCATTAAATCTCACCTCCGGGAAGCGTGGGTTGGCTTTGTTCAGGGCGTGAGAGCATGCATTTACTGCATGAGCCAGTTCCTGCTCCAGGAGACAGTGAATTGTGGCTGCATCACAAATCCTAAAAGGAACAATGAGGCAAAATGAACAATTCGAGGCATGGCTGAAGACCAGCTTTAGGAAAGTCTCCCTTGCCTGGAGACAACAGTGCTAAAAAGTGAGAAAGGCCACAAACACAACGTGGCTTCCAAGTCTGCCACACATCCACTTGCTTGCTGGTTACTAAGGTGCTGGGTTGAAACCAGGGCCTTGCACATACTAAGCCAATGCTGTATCAATTACACCCCAGTGTAGAGACTGCCAATGCGACACACCAGGGGATAATTACCACATTTATCACCTACATGATGTTTTATACATGTTATAGAATTTAATGTTAGCAGCCTATGATGATGATGCAGATGAATGCATGGAGGCTCACGGAGACTGAGTATGCGTACAGAGCCAATAAGTGGCAGGCGGGGGATTTGTCACTCTCACTCGGAAGTGAGGGTCAAGGATCTAGTCACAGCCTCTCTTCAACTCTGAATTGTGCTGCTGCAGTGATTTTTATAACTTCTGTTTTTTTCTTTTATTTTTCAAGACAGCGTTTCCGTGTAGCCCTGGCTGTCCTGATATTCACTATGAAGATCAGGCTAGCCTCAACCTCACAGAGATCCACCTGCTCCTGCCTCCCAAGTGCTGGAATTAATGGCATGTACCACCACTTCCTGGCCAAATTTTTATGTGTTTCACATTCATCAAGCTCATTTTTAAAGAGATCTCTTCCCTTTCTGTCTAGGAAGATAACTTACGTGTGGTCTCTACATCTTTGGTGTGTATTGCCAGAAGCGATCCTACAACTGTCTATTCTGTTTTTTGTGACCTTTCATGGGAACATGGTTCATGTTCAAACTTCTACCAGCATCTCATCCACAGTGAGCAATTATAGGGCAACACGAAAGCAGGTATACAGAAATGCTAATGAAAAGTGCATCGTGTGGCAGGGCAGATTCATCATAGTTTTCCAAGCTGTGCAAGATAGAGATTACAGAGGGCATGTGTGGAAGACCTGATAAAGAGGATGAAACATGGCTGAGACACATGGGAGGCAACTAACGAAATACACTAACACATCCCTTATCAATACCCTAAGCAACAAAAACGACCTCAAAGAAGAAAACACAACTGGCTAGGATCAGAGTTCCCCCAGCCAAAACTCCAGCAGAAGCACTTTACCTAGTAATGAGTTCCTCTGCTGCCTGGGAGCAGAGCCGCATCTGCGACAACTCTTCTGTTGCCAGGTCTGTGGCGGGATGGATGTACAGGTTGGTCCGAAGAATTGGCTTACCAGAGTCACACTTCTGCTTGTCTTCCCAAGACTTCAGAGTGCTTTCAAAGGCCTATTTAAAGCCAGGATTGCAAGGGATGGTTAAGTTAGAGCTCGGGGACTGGCATAACTAATTAACCATATGTCTGTATCTGTGAATATATGTGTGTGGGTATACAGATATGGATGTATGCATATACATTCATGTATTACATATATTTGTGTATAAATATGTATGTATTCATGTGTATATCTGTGTGTTTATACAAATATTGATGCATGTATGTGTATATTCATGTATATATACAAATATAGATATGACTATAAGTTAACTAAAACATATTAACATACAATGCAGATTAGATATACGATAGCTAGGTATTACATGAAAGAGTCTGAAACTTGGAGTGATTTACTATACTCTACTATACTCTAAGAACTCATTAAATTGGTGAAAGGGATTTTTCAATTTTTTTCAATGTATCACATCAAAGAGAGAGTAATATGACCAGTGAAGATGTTTACACTGCTGATGTGGAATATTATTCTAACTGGCAAAGATGAGTTATATTTGTTTATGCTGCAGAAAATTATTTTAACTATGTGAAGGTGTGCTATATTTGTTCCAGTTGCCTTTGTTAATGATGTAAAGATGTGTTACATTTGTTTCACCTTGCCTGACTAAGGCACCTGATTGGTCTAATAGAAAGCCGAACAGCCAATAGCAAGGCAGGAAAGGGATGGGTAGAACTGGCAGGCGGAGAGAATAAGTAGGAGGAGACACCTAGAGGGTAAAGAAGAGAAGAGAATGTGGGAGAGAGAGAGAGACATGCCCAGGGCTAGAAGCCAGGTAGCAGTCAGACACAGACTAGAACATACAGAGAGAGAGAGAGAGAGAGAGAGAGAGAGAGAGAGAGAGAGAGAGAGAGAGGTAAAAAGCCCCGAGGCAAAATGTAGATGATGAGAAACAGGTTAAGTTATAAGAGCAGTAGAACATGCATATGATAAAGCCGAGCATTCATAATTAATAATAAGTCTCCGTGTCATGATTTCAGAGCTGGTTGGTGGCCTTAAAAAAGCCTGGAACACACTGATATTAACAAACAGCACTCATGCTTCAATCTTTAATTACTCAATTAGTGCGCAATCAAAATTTCATTCTGCGTTACTTTATTTCTAGGTAGTATGAATACTGTGAACTGGCCTTAATTAAAATACTTCTTTTGGGGAATATCTCACTATGGAGATGGCAGAAAGATCACTGGCTGCCAGGAGTAAGGGTGAGAAGAACATGTGGGAGGCAGGAAACAACGGGAAGAGCAATGCCATTTAGGAGAGAGAGAGGATATGTTTGAAAGAGAGAGAGAGAGAGAGAGAGAGAGAGAGAGAGAGAGAGAGAGAGAGAGAGAGAGAGAGTGTGTGTGTGTGTGTGTGTGTTTGAGACAGTCTCACTGTATAGCTCTGGCTGGCCTAGAACTGAATTTATAGACCAGGCTGGCTTGGACTAACAGAGATCAACCTGTCTCAGCCTACCAAATGTTGGAATTAAAGGTGGGTGCCACCATGTCTGGCAGTTAACAATATATTATTAGATTACCAATTGTAAAAACTGCACCACTAGTAGAAAATAATCAACAATGAGAATTTATGTGTGCTAGAGGTGGATGGAAAGAAATATATAGGAATAGAATTAGAGTTCTATGCATTTTCTGCCTAATTGCTCGGTATGTCTAAAAACTGTAAAAAGATTGAGTATTTAATTTAAAATAAAACTGAATAAACCATTGCTCATACTTAAAACTATAATGAGCTAAATGCTACAAATGTGCTAAATGGCATATTTAAGAAATAATTTAAATTCCTTTCAATGTTTTCTTTTTCTTTTTCTTTTTTTTTTTTAATTCCCCACTTTAAAAAAGAATCTGATAAATTCTGGAAGAGTATTTGGAGGACAGAGGGATGGCCCAATGGTTAAGGGCACACATGTACAACTCCTGAGAGGACCCAGCCAGCACTCACATCAGCTGGCTCACAGTCACCTGCAACTCCAGCTGCAGGGAGACAGATGCAGTACCCTTTTCCGGACGTGTGTGGGCTGGGCGCTGCACACTCATGCACAAAACCTGCCCCAAGATGCACATGGTGAAAGATGAAAATTCCAAGACTGTTACGTACCCTGTCTCTTGTTAGCATCTGAGCTCTGTTCTTGTGCACAATTTTGATGATGCCCGGAGGCTGAACCCACGCTTCGCCATCCACCTGCACGGGGACTCCCTCATCACCAAATATCGTGATCTTCACTGTGCGGCACTGAAATAAAGCCAGTATGTTACTTGAGAATACAGGTCAGCCTGAGAGTCTCTGTGGGATAGAACGTATGCTTTACCACTGCAACGACACGGCGGCAGCGACATGACAGAAAGGCAATACTTTACGGAAGCATATCAGGGCAGCAGTCATCGGAGACAGCTTCCTTCTATGCTCCATGACCCAAGAAATATAGTGAGCTGTGATCTGGGACACCAACCTGTGCTATCCGGTGATGCTGCAGCTTAATGACCCTTGACATGGCCATCTGCACACTGTCAAATACGGCAACAACTTCCAGGATCTTGTCATCAAATGATGGTGCAGCAAATATCTGAAAGGGAAAATTGATTGCGCTCATTTCCACCCATAGTTTCGGTGGAATAGAGCACCAAGCCCCCAAACTGGGCCATACAGACACCGAAAACCTAAAAGCAGACAGCGAAGAGGTAAAATCAGAAAGTAATCACCAAATAAACATACTTTCAAAAGGGTTTCAACATCCACACGATTTTCAGTCATCTCATCCAGCACTCTCTGAACCAACACATTTCTAAAAATTTCATCTTGATATGAGTGTGTTAAATACTTCACATATAATTGGTAGACATTTTGATAAGATGACATAATTTTTGGAAATCTACAAGGACCCAAAGTTGACAGTGATGAACATGGAAACCGTGATCCTGTGCACTTGGCATGTTTTAAGGACATTCTGTTAAGGTATTCTAAGCTATATACATTTGTGATGTCATCTTTTTTAAAGATTTTCATTTTTCAATTATAGGCACGTGGGTCTTCTGAATGTCATTATGTGCAAGTGAATGCATGTGCACAAAAAGACCAAAAAAGTGTGTTAGTTTTTATCAATCTGACACAGCCCCACCCTCCACCCATCCACCCCCACCCCTGGCCACCGGAGAGAAGCTCAATGGAAAAATCGTCTCCATCAGACTGGCTTGTAGGCATGTCTATCAGGCGTTTTCTTGATGACTGATTGGTGTGGGAGAGCAGAGCCCACTGTGGTCAGTACCAGCCCTGAGTAGGTAGGTAGTCCTGGGTTGCATAAGAAAGCAGACTGAGCAAGCCACAGACAGACAAGTCAGTAAGCAGCATATTCCATAAGGTCTCTGTTCCAGTTCCTGCACTGAGTCCCTGCCCTTATTTCCCGCCATGGTCAACTGTGATTAGGCCAAATAAACATTTCCTCTCCAAGTTGCTGTTGGTAGTGCAGTTTACCACAGCAAAAGAACAAACTGGCACATGTACCCAGAAACTCCAGTTACAGTGCTTGTGAGCTCGTGCTGGGTGCTGGCGACTGAGCCAGGTCCTCTGCAGGAGCAATGAGTGCTCCTCACCGCTGAGTCATCTCTCCAACCCTGTGCCTTCTGTCTTAACATAACAACTTCTTAGGGCTTTTGTGAATATGGAATCAGAAAACCTTAGAGGGCAAAACTTGCCCAGGAGTACTCTGCTTTTATGTTAAGTGCACGCTCACAAAACTGATTCCAAGAACTGAGTTTAGTCACTGTCACTCTGCCCTGGTTACTTTCTCACTTAGTATATTACAGTTAATTATGCCATATTCACACTAAAAGGATATCATAATTAAACTTGTACTGGAAATGTGAGCCCCCAAACTTACTGAAACTGACCATTTCTTCTGCTTTCTGTTATCAGACCATCTGGATTCAAGTTGTTCCTCTATTAGCAACTGTGGAAACTTTGTCACCAGTTTTTCAAGGCTAACATGAAGAAGTTATGGCTTGAGGATGTAGCTCAGTGTTACTGGGGTCAACCAGTATGCGCAGGGACCTTAGTACTGATTCCTGGTGCACGCCTGCTGTTCCAGCACATGCACAGAAACACACAGGAAAGGGAGGGGGCGGACAGGGGAGGGGAAGGGGAGGGAGAGGGAGGGGTGGGGAGAGAAGGAGAGGAGAGCAGAGAGCAGAGCAGAGGAGAGGAATCATGTGGGTGTTAATATTGACTATGGAGCTGTTCTGAGTGCCTATGGGTGTTGAGGAGAGTCGACTTTACCTTCCTCTCACTGATTTCACACCTTCAGAATACCTGAATGGTGACTGACATGTTGGCAGGAAGGATGGGTGAGTCTGTTGTTATACTTCAATAGAGCCAGAATCGATCCACACCATGAGCATTATAGCTTGGATGTTCATTTAAACTGAAATTGGCGGAAGATTCTTCCACATCTTTCTGTGGTCTGCCCACTTCAGTAATTGTGCTCTTTTTCATTCATTTTAGAGCAACTGTATTTGCACCACACAAACATGACTGTCTTTCTCTTTCATAATACAAGGAAATACACAAAGGAAACAGAAATAGCTCCACACCTTGCCGGGTATGGTGGTGGACACCTTTAAAATGCCAGACGCCTGGAGAAAACTTAAGAGCGTATTCATGAGCAAGGATGTTGACATAAGATGCTATTCCATCTCACCTTCCAAACATTGTAAAACATTTGTCAGGTAAACACTGACATGAAATTAGTATCACGAAGCACATTTTAAAAAGTTAGACATTCTGGTAATTTTACTCCCACAGAGGAAATAAACTCCAACCCCATTATGCTACTTACATCATCCTCTTTGGTCCCACCCCAGAAGTTGGTGCCTCCTGCATAGCTAGGGATGTTCAACACCGCTATGCCTTGTAAGCTCGGTAGAGGAATATACTGCCCATCACACTGCAAGGTCAAAAGATTGGAGATTAGAACACCTATAATCAATCTCAGCGCTTTGGAGTGGACATAGGAAGGGCAGAGGGGATCATGGACCTCCTCATCTACACAATGAGTTCAAGGGCAACCCCGGTTACAATGAGGTTCTATCTCAAAAATAAGGTTAGACAAAAACAGCAGGACTATTACTTGAGAGTTACTGGGACAGGAATGTGTCCACGGTGCTTGCTTTCTTGTAAACACACTCATCCACATTCCACATTCTTCCACATTACAAAGGGTCCAATGCAGTGTAATGTGTCCACAGTGCTAGCTTTCCTGTAGATAAACTCCTAAATGTTACAAAGGCCAACATCTTACTTTTTTCTTAATTACATGTTTTAAAATATATAAATCACAAAAAAAAAAAAAAAAAAAAAAAAAAAAAAGCTGGACAGTAGTGAGAAGCGGCACACACTTTTACCTCCCAACACTAGGGAGCAGAGGCAGGCAGGTCTCTATGAGTTGGAGGCCAGCCTAGTCTACAGAGAGAGTTCCAGAACAGCCACAGTGATTACACAGAGGAACCCTGTCTCAAAAAAAGCCAAGGGTGGAAAAGTATAAATAGAGAAGACATTTTTACAAAGATTGAATTAAAAATACGCATCCCTCCATCTTTTCTCCCAGAGCAGGCAGTACTTTTCTTGAATCTCCTTCAGATCAGTTATAAAATTCTAGCCCAGTGGTCCTCAGTCTTCCTAATGTATCAACCCTTTAATACAGCCCTCATACTGTGATGACCCCCAACCATAAAATTATTTCATTGCTACTTCATAACTGTAATTTCACTACTGTTATGAATTGTAATATAAATACCTGTGTTTTACAGTGGCGTTGGTGACCCTCGTGCAAGGGTTCTTCGATACCCAAAGAGTCGCAAAGCACAGGCTGAGAACTGCTGTTCTAGCCTGTATTGCAGAGCCATCTCTTTGTGTGTTTTAGGCACCCTGTTGAATGCAGGTCCTGTACAAGTAAGCTCTGATCCCCCCATCTCACTCAGAACCTCTCACAACTTGGTACTAGCTTGGGTTTGGTAGCTAACCAGCAACATCTAAACTGAAATCTGAGAGAGGGCTAATGAGATGGTTGGGTGGGCGAAGGCTCTTGCCACCACCAACCCTGATAACCTGAGTTCAATGCCTGGAACTCACATAGATAAAAAAGAAGGTATCCCTCAAGTTGTCCTCTGACCTCCCCATGCACACCTGGTACACTTGCACAGATTCTCTCTCTCAATCAAAATTTTAATCAAAGCTGTGTTGTTTATGTAGCGAGATGCAAAGGCAAGTAAAAACAATGCATATTGAGGAGCTCTGTAAACTCCCACCTTCTAATTCAACTAAATGAAAATTAAATTACCACTTAGATGGGAAATGGGGTTATGACTGTTACGGTAATTACACATAGTAATTACTGAGTAGATGAAAAACTGGCATTTTCATGTTATTTCTCAAATGTATTTTAATTTAACGTTTTTGTTTTTTTTAAAATTCTATTTATTCATTCTTAAATAAAACTTAAGATACTGAGATAGGCACAGGTAGTTAAGGAATGGAATGTCTGAAGAGACAATTATGTTTGAGAATTATACTATATATAATGCACCAAAACAATGGTGTCCATAAATATGTACATTTTATGTGTCGATATTTCAAATTATTTTAAAACATTCCTGATGATCATGTTAAGTATTTAAACAGAGCCATATAAGGTTTTTTCTTTTTTTATTTTTTTTTATTCCCCTTTGGTTTTTCGAGACAGGGTTTTTCTGTGTAGCTTTGGAGCCTGTCCTGGCACTCACTCTGTAGACCAGGCTGGCCTTGAACTTATATAGATTCACCTGTCTCTGCCTCCCAAGTGCTGGGATTAAAGGCATGCGCCACCATCGCCCAGCAATATAAGGTTTTTTCTATGTGAACATTTGATGAGGTTAAGCCTTCATTGCAAAAGAAAAGTGTCTGAAGATACCATATGTAAAACAGATTTTGTGTCTCCAATTTAATAATTCTTACATTAAGACATACTCATCAAAAACAACATTTTAATGTCCCACCAAAAGTATTACTAATCTTTAAAACAAATGAAACAGTATGAACCAGTTTTTTACAAAGTAAGCAACTGAGCTTTCCTCTTTAGCCATGTAGCCATCACCATCACATGGATTTCTTACCATCATTTTCTTTACCATGAGACTACAGTGCCAACCATTAAACGGTGAGCTTATTTCTCATTCAAAGATCTGTACCACTCCTAACAGTCAGGAACATACCTTGGCACTTAGCTAGCACTCAATGTAGAGATGGAAAGAAAATTAGTATCAATCATTTAGTAGAACATAGAATGTGTTAGAAAAACTAGCTATCTTTCCTTGAGAAAGTGCTATTTAAAGTCACATGACTACATTCAGAAGCTATTTTAAAATGCTAGTTTTGTAAATGTAAAAGACGCCTTTTTGTCTTGTTTTGTATTTTTAAAACAGGGTCTCACTCTGTAGCCCAAACTAGTCTGGAATTTGCAGCAATCCTCCTGCTTCAGGCAGTCCCACAAGTACAGGATTACAGTTGTGTAAAAAAAAAAAAAAAAGTTTTTTTTTGTTTTGTTTGTTTGATTTTTTAATCAGGAGAGGGTAGGGGCTAGAGTTGGCTTAGCCTTTAAGAGCACTGGCTGCTTCCAGAGAATTCAGGTTCAACTCTTAGCACCCACATGGGGGCTAACAAACATTTGTAACTTCAGTTCCAGGGAATCCAACACCCTCTTCTGGTTTCCACAGGCCCTCGTTCGAAACACACACACACACACACACACACACACACACACACACACACACACTTGCTCGTGCACACAACTCCCAACATAGGCACAACACCTAGACACATAAACTATTTTAAGAATCTAGAGAGGTGTGGAAAGGTTTTACAAATGAATGTAGCTTATTTGCATCCACTAAAAATATACATTCCCCCACACACTGCTGAATTTCACACATGTGCGCTGAATACAAACCCCAGTGTTACGTTCACAATCTCTACTCCATAGAGTTCATGAGGAAACATTGGCAGAATGGATTTGATAAATTAAGGGTAGTCTGAAAATGTCTTACATTCTGGAAAAACAGGGAAATCTGTGACCGGAGGAGAGGATGGGAAGAGTCTTTTTAAAGAGTGGGAAAGCCCATGTCACGATAAGCACGCTTAGGGCTTTCAGAGATAAAGGGCAAGTTAGACAAGTTAGCAGGCATAAATATTTGGCTTTCATTGGAAAGGAAAAGCCTCTAGGTAAGATGTCTTATCTGGACCAGCAACAAAGACCACTTCCAGGAACGAAGACCGTTTAGCCTCAGAGGCTGACAAGTAGTTCTGTTTTTTACTTTTCATATAGCACTCTGTAAACTTCCATGAAATAGTCAACATCATTACACAGCAGCCTTAGGAACAGGGCATCAACCATGGGCCAAGTAAGCATTCAGAGCATGCGTGAGGTTGGCAAGCCCTTCATAACTTGTTTAGAAGGTTAGACGTCTTAAATGGCTTTGTAGTTGTTGTTGGTGTGTGCGTGTGCGTGTGTGTGTTTAAGAAAGGGGTTACTCTATGTAGCCAAGGCTAGCTTGAAACTCAAGACCTGAGAGTGGGAAACTGCCCTGTCTCCATACCAGAACAGCCGGAGTTACAGACATGTGACCTGGTTCTAAATGAATTTCTGGGCCATCCCTTCCCGCTACTGATTTGTGATCAGACTCGCCTGTAGAGAGCGAAGGAAGGCCTGGGTGAGTGAAATCCTGAGTTAATGTGCACTGTTGACACAGGTACCACCATGTCAAGGACCCCGTAACCGAAGGCTCAGAGGGATGGTAAAGGCTCAGAAGGCATGGCCTTCCTCAGGGGACCAAGTGCTTGTGTAGACAGTATGTACAGAAAATGTCTGCCATAGCTTTCTGAGGGCTGGAAGTTTATGGCCTGAAGACACTAGGTTAGCTGACCCTGTCTCCTGGTCCAGATGTTTACCATAAATCCTGACTCCTTGTTTATCATCATGTAATAACCCCACCTCCCTGTTTGGCTCTATATGCTGCTGAGCTCCTGAAGTGCTGAAGTTTTCCTGCTGAGAGCCCGGACCACCCGACCATCAGACCTCTGTCCATGAATCTGTCTTTCTGTCATTTCTTCATTCCTTTGGGCCCCAATCAGGTCTGTCCCTGGAGCCATGCTGCAAATGTCGCTCATCATAAACTGAGGAGCATCTTTCCTTAGCAGATTATCAATTTTGCTATGCATCCCCGCCTCAAGGCAGTGTCAGCTACTGTTTTATGTAATAAGGCTAACAACAACAGCTCTTAGGCAAAATGAAGAAACACATACAAACCAATAGAACAGAATGGGGTGGGACTGTGGAGGACAGAGAGCCTCTGCAAAAGGTAAGCCTTCCTGATTTTGTAGCCACTTACCTAGTTGTCTCTGTTTTAATTTTATAAGCAACCATGAATCAAAGCAGCTAATTGCCTGGTGATATTTTTTAGAGTAGAAAGGACCAATGGGCCTTTCTTTATGACAATTAGTTGGCAGTGACTGAATCACCTGTTTAGCTTACGCCCAATGTTAAGCAAGGCCAAGACAACAAAACTCAGTTTAGTTTATGTACCAAAGCATTTAGGCCTTGAGAGTCATAATTTTTCTCTGTATTAGTGGTATGCTTTAAATAAAAAAAAAAAAAAGTTCTCATTGTAAAAGGAAATGAAATATAAAGTATATGCCCTGGATGAAGGATGGAAGAAATGAAGTTTACAGTAATTGATACAGATTCCAAGGATTCCCAGCCATCATTTTCCTGCTACTGCAAGAAATTAAATAACTTTTGTTGTCTAAGTTTCTACTTAAATTAGAAAAGACTGTCAAAATCCCATCTTTAACTGGGTTGTTAGAAAAAACTGGATCAAAAGAAATATAAATTTAAATTAAAATGTATGCAGTGCAAGTACTGCTTTCAAGAACTGTGTAGAACACTGGGCATTGTAGGACTGGGACATTTGAGTAAAGAAGTCCACTATTAAAGACCCTGACCTACAAAAGTACTTGCAAGTACTTGCAAGGCCATGTTGGTGGCCTCAGCTTCAGGAATGAGGGAGAGCTAAAGGCAGGGCCCGCTGGAAACACAGGGTAGAAATACACAGGGCTGACACTATCTTCAGAATACATTTAATCACTCATTAGGAAGAAATTAGGTTAACTTAGCTCTACCAATTATATATATGTAGGATAAACTGGAATGTCTTTGCCTCAAGATTCACTCACCTCAAGTTGAACCCTTTGTTCCAGATTCTTGTATGATCGCTGTAATAACTCCCGGGTCCCAAGGACTCCATACCACATCAAGTTTTTAGTTCTGCTTCTAAAAAATAAATATGGTGCAATCTCAGGAAACGTTATTTATTTACTCCTTAAAGCAAAAGAGATAATAAATGAAATTAAAGTAAGATTGCCTCCGCGTAACAACATTATCGCCATCACTGAAATTACCTGCATTTTTCAGGATGTTCTTCTCTCTTATTATTAAATTCTAATGAAATTTTTGCATCTAATCCAATCCCAAAGTAATTGTTCATGACACATTTTTCTGAGTATCCATCTCTATGATCACAAGGGAAAGGACACAAGAGTTAATTTCAGATTCATTACAACACGTTCAGTTTATTTACACAGTTGGACTTGACACCACTTAAACGTCCATTCTTCCCAGAGGACTGGGAAGCAGAAGTCATTCCCCACATATCTGCCATGTGTGCGAGCACAGTGCACAAGCAAGCAATGCAGAGACAGTCATTTGTTATGCTTTCTATTTAACTTGACAGCCGCAAGCAATCTGACCGGCACACACAGAGCTGACACACAGGCCAATGACTGTAGGGCTTCGAAGTCAAGTGACAACAGCCCTCTTTCTTAATCACGAGAAAGTCTCTTCACTCAACCCTTAAAAGTAGACAGCAAGGAAAACCTTCTGAATTCAACGCATTATAAATATTGTTAATCCTTGCTTTTTTATTTTTATAATTACTACTTTTGACGGGATGGGTGGGTGGGTGTTTCACACGTGCCGTAGTGTATGTGTGGGGATCAGAAGACAGTTCCCATGATTTGTTCTTCCCTTCCACCACAGGTAAAAGTGCTTGTCCCCCAACTTGATGACCTGAGTTCACTCGCTGGGACCCACCCATACCATGGAAGGAAGGAAGTGATGCCTGCAAGTTGTCCTCTGACTTCCAGATACATCTCATGATATGTAACAAAAAAAAAAAAAAAAAAAGGCCTGGCGGTGGCACACACCTTTAATCCCAGCACTTGCAGGCAGAGGCAGGTGGACCTCTGAATTCAAGGCCATCCTGGTTTACAGCGTGAGCTCCAGGATAGCCAGGGCTACAGTACAGAGAAATCCTGTCTCACAAAAAAAAAAAAAAAAAAAAAAAAAGAACAAAAGGAGAGGAAAAAGTATTTTCAAAAAAAATAACATAATAAATGCTGTTCTTGAGAAACAGCAACACAAAAATGAGATTTAAAACAAAAAAGAATTTTTGAGCTGGGGAGATAGCTCAGTTGGTAAAGCATTTGTGGTACAACAGTATGAAGAGTCCAGATGGCTAGCAGCCAGCTAAATGCAAGGTGGTCAAGACAGCCAGCCTGCAATCGGCACACAGGAGAAGGAGACAGGGCTGCTAGCAATCTGCCTATGTAGTCCAGACTAGCCAAACTGGCAGGCCAGCTCTGGGTACACATGAGAGACCCTGCCTCAACATACAGAGGGGAAACGGTGGAGGAAGACTCTCAATTTCAAACTCTGACCTCCACACATGTACACATGTGGATGGGGACACACACACACACACACACACACACACACACACACACACACACACACACACACCCCCCAAAGCAAATTTTAAAATGAAAACAAAAGTATATCTCACGCTGCCAGAAGTGTTTTTAGGGAATCTAAAGAGATGAGGTTGATGTAGGTTAGAAGTAGAAAAACAAGGAAACCATGCAGCAGTATATGGAAAGACGGCAAGGTCAGCAGACTGAGACAAAGGCGGCAGGGGATGACGTAGATACAGGTGCAAACCAGCACTAAGGTAAACAAACCTCCAGGGAGAGGCAAGCAGCTCTGCACCAGAGAGTGGCTGCTGAACAGCAGGGGAGAAAGGGACCTGCCTCAGGGACAGACCACAGAGCTCGTCATTATCAACTTCTGAGCATGCTCACCACGCTTTTTGCAGCTGGAACCATACACTTGGGACACACCCAAAATGTCAGGGTTTGAACAAAACAGACAAGAAGAAAATTGAAGTCAAATAACTACAAAAGGGTTTCTTACAGTGAATCAAGATCTGGGTCAATAAACGGTGTTGCACCAAAAGGGTCAATGTTTGCCAGCAACATTTTGTTGATGATGGAACTCCCAGCAATCGAGGCAGCAAGTCCTGCTCTTAAACCTGATAGAAATACATCACATGTTAAAAGAAAGAGACAAATCCAGTCCACTCAGAGCCTGGCCTTGTCCCCGACATCTTGCCACCGAAGCCTGTGACCACTCAGTAGCCAAAACACAAAGGATGTCACTTAGAAATGTAAAGCATTTTACTATTTGTAAAATGCTGTAAATAATAGAGAGTTACGGAGAGGATAACATGAAAAGGAATATCAGTGATACTTTCTCACCATTCAGCAATTCTACAGTTTTTAGTTTCCAGTGTTTTGCTTCCTGGGTTAAATTCATTCTTAAGTGTTTTGCCATTTTTGATGCAATTTCAAGTAGAACTTTATTGGTAATTCCATGGTTGGATTGCTCAGCCGCAGCGTTAGAAATATGATGATGAAAGTGTGACTTTTGCATATTGTTCCTTTACTCAGCAATGTTAGCATACTCAAAGTGGTCTGGCTCACTCGTGTGCATGTATGTGAATGTGCACATGTATATATCTCTTGGGATTTTCTATATGCAAGATAAATCTGGGAAGACACACAGTTGTTCTTTTCTTTTCTGGTTTCTTGAGACAGGGTCTCTCTATGTAGTCCTGGCCGTTCTATGTAGACCACTGTCCTGGGACTTACACAGATCCGCCTGCCAATGCCTCCCAAGGCATGCGCTGCCATGCCCGCCTTTTCTTTCTAGTATTTTATTTTTATTTCTTCTTGAAGGGAATTTTTAGTTCATATATTTTTAGGCCCATTTCCTCTGGGTTCATACTTCCATCATAATCTTATCTCTTTCTCAAGATGTCTCAAGATTTCTCTCATTCCTGATCTTAGTCATTTGACTCTTCACTCTTCAACTTTTCTCATTTTTCTGCTACTTTTTAATTCTCTTATTTCACTCTCATGTTTATTAGTTGCTTCCCCTGTTAGCTGCCATTAGTCTGCCCCTGTCCTCGCTTACCAGGGTGGGTGTCAGGTGACCGACCACAGGTGGACGTACATTTTCAAAGCAGCAGTTACAGCTGCACGCTCCCCTCCGTGCACATTTGAGCTGCATCAGCGGAGTTCAAGGATGGCGACTTCTGTTCTCATTCATCTCAAGGTATGTACTTTACTAATTAATTATTTGTTATTTTCTTTAATTTATTCCCCTCCATCTTTCCAGATCTCATTCTCTCGTTGGTTCTTTCACTCCATTGTACTGAGAGTAAACCCACAATCGCGAGATTTCGATCCTTTTGATTTTACTGAATAGTTGTGGCCTAACTGGCTATGGCCTGTCCTAGAGAATGTTCTACATACTCTTGACAAGAATGTTCAATCTCCGGTGGTTGGCGTTCCTTGGATGTTGACTGATCCTATTGTTTCACGTGACCTCCAGGCACTCTATTTCCCCGATCATCTGTCTGGTCATTCTATCACTACTGAAAGAGAGGAGCAAATGCCTCCAACCCTTATTTACATCACAGAGCTCATCTTTAAAAAAAAAAAAAAAAAAAAAATCCATGAAAAGCCACTTTTCAGGGTTTAAATGGATGCCAGCATCCCATGAAGGAAGATCAAAGGAATTTTAAAACCAACACAACTTTGGAATGTCTCAGACACATATACTTCCTCAGCTCCTTAGGGAGCTTTGAGACATATTTTTTCCTCCAGCTCCCACCTACAGTATCTGGTGTCTACTTGCATTAGCCTACTCCAAGGTAAACGCAATAGGAACAGAAACTAGGCTAAAAATCTCTGCAGAGAAAGTAGAGGCTTAAAACTACAAGGAAAACCATAGACATGCTTGGAGGCCACAGAATGGAAGGCAAGCTCCGATTCTAGGACAGAAGGTAAGCTTGAATTCCTGAGCTCCAACCTTGAACCAAAGGACTAACTTTTCTCAAGGCAGGGCCCAGAGGCATGTGTTTGAATATGTCCTATGCAGTTAGATATGGAATAATCTAACGAACTGGATTCCTATGACTAAGTTGGACAGAAATAGTCTCTTAGAGGAACATTTATCACTAAGAACACCTTAAGGCTCATGGGTAAGAGAAGTTACATATTTTCACAGATATACTGAAACATATTGTACTACCTGGACAGATTATTCTGGTGTTGAGCACAGGGAGATTTTCTTTGGTGGTGGCCATAGCTGAACCAGCGACAGATTCAGTTTGGACATGGCCACGACTTGCCTGGGCATCAGGAGACTGAGATGTGGATTTGGCTGTTGAAAAAAAGTCCAGATTAAAATTGGCAAATGAAACCAGAATAAAATTAACAATCAAACAAAATTATAAACAACTTTATAAGTGAAGACACACAATAACAACCAAATGCCTATTTAAGTCAACCAGTGGAAATGAAGATGTTAATTATATTTACCTTCGTTTATCATTTTATTTTCATTTTCTTGAGATAGTTGGAGAGTATTTATCAAGGGAGATACATTGATCTCTGGTTTTGAACAGATGCTACCAGAAAATAGATATCTACCATCATTAAGAGTCAACAATATGCTTAATTTGAATGTGATCAATTCATACTTGATAAGTAGAAGACTTAAAGCCTGATGACCATTATGATGGATACTACCAACATTACCTGGTAATTACGAATATTGGATAAATGTTCATATTTAAGTGATGTGACTCCCAATGGGATACATGAATGCATGTGAAATAGGAGATAACATAATCATCAATTAATAGAGACACTCGGCTGGGGCTCAGATCAGTGCATCTCTTAAGCCTCATCAAAAAAGTTTCTTCTTACAGTGTACAGCGATTAGCACGAGACCCACAACTAGACAATGTATGGAGAGTCAAAGACCTTGGGGCATTCAGCCCTAAAAGAGATGCCTGTGCCAAACTGCTCAGGGAACTATGCAGAAGAGGAGGCACAAAGATTTTAAGGCTCCAGAGAAAAAGTGTGTTCCAGACACAAATGAGGCTGACACACACATGAGCCCAATGAGAAGGAGACATCATATAGAAGACTTGCATGAAGTCAAATTTGGCCAAACAAACAAACAAAACAGAAAGGGAAAGTAGACACGAAGCCCACCCACGAAACTATTTGCAACTGATACCTGGTGGAAGAGAGAAAGAAAAGTCCGTTTTCTCCAGTGGAGTGTGGCTGGGTAAATCAACCACCCTCCAGGGCATGTGTGTGTGTATATATATGCTTTTTGTATTTTGTTGGTTGTATTGGTTTGTTTGTTTTGAGCATCTTTTTGTTGGGGGCAAAGGGAGGGAAGGGTCTTTGTTGTGGGGTTGGGGGGGAGAGAGAAGAGAGCGAGAGATCATGAAGTTGGGTTGGTAGGGAGTTGGGGAGATTCTGGGAGGAGTTAGGGAAAGGAAAAGAATATGGTCAAAATATGTTGATTGTAAAAACTCTGTTTGTTTGTTTGATACAGGGTTTCTCTGTGTAACAGCCCTGGCTGTCCTGGAACTCGCTTTGTAGACAGGCTGGCCTTGAACTCACAGAGATCTGCCTGCCTCGGCTTTTCGAGTGCTAGGATTAAGGGTGTGCATCACCACTGCTCAGCTGTAAAAGTACTTTTCAAAAAAAAAAAAAAAAAAAAAAAAAGAAAAGAAAAGAAATGGAAAGATATCATTTATCCTCCAATAAAACCAATGTACTTTCCTTGCCATCATTTATTCAAATGATGATAAGCTCCAAATGGTTTTGTTATATTCTTGTGAAAGCTCAACACAGTTAACATACTCAAGGAAATAAGAAAAGAGATTTAATTCTAATATGAGGCAAGTTAATAAAGGAAAAATAGCACCTTGATCTAATCTAGAGGCCATCAATAGTTATTTAAAAAAAAAAAAAAAAACAAAACAAAACCAGTAGTCATTAAATTCAATTTAAAAGTACTCCAAAACTTAATTATCTTCACTCTCCCTCAGCCTAATTACAAACTTAACTATTAAGCTTACATGCTATTTTCTCTGATCAAACAGTGTCCAGCTGCACAAAACTAACTGAAGCCACTCTGTTGTGTGTGACAGATGGAACTTCTGGGGCAGATCTCTGACAGGGAGCAACTTTTGATGTTTACCTCTGATAAAAAGCAGAGCGTGCACTCACGACTAAGATCAGTGCTCCACTGCAGGGGATTCAATTAGTTCATCATGTTTCTTCCTAAATAAAGCATCACCTTGAACACACTAATACAATGTACTTCTCACATCTCAGACGTCAATTGCATAATTTAATAATGTCACACTATGGATGGTTCAATAAAAAGCACTGATCATTGAGCACAGAGAACACTTCTATGTGCCAAGGATTTTTCAGTAAGCCAGATTATAGGCAAAACTAGCATCAAACATAGCCAACATCAAAGACTTTGCTAAACCTCTGCTTCCCTCTCTACTGAGCACTCTAGTAGTATCTTTCTAGTTTCCTTTCTAACTAACAGAGATGGTGAGCTTATGAGAGTGTGGTAAAGTGGAATGATGGCTGGTGGGAAGCCATGGGTAGTGACTGTACATGTATGGAAGAGAGCAAGTAGTTTTTAACAGGTAAAAATATCAAAGGCCTGATTACCAGTTTCACAGATAAAGTATATTGGCGATGACAGGAGAATTTAGAAGATTTTAACAGGAGGAAATGAAAAGAAGAAAGGTTTTAAGATGAGGGAAAGCTACTGCAATTACACTTGAAAGGAAATTCAGTAGTTTGGGCAATGTGAAAATGTGTTGAATGAGCGTGAATATCTATCTGTGTTACCGCCTTACAGACAACACTTGGAGTTTATTCAAAACATTTTAAGACAGACACTGGCCAAGCGGATACAGCCAGAAAAACAAACAATTCGAAATCACCAAATTATAGTTGAGTGGAAGAAGCTACGAAGCATCAGATATAAAGGAAGACATCAAATGTAGCAAGGAAACATGACCCTGTAAAAGCCATTCACAGCATCATTTAAGGACTGCCATAGGGAAGAAGGGAAAGATATAGCCCCAGGAGACAGATTCATCTTGGAACTGGTAAAATACCATGTGGGGAATTAGATCAATAATAATAATATAAAAAAATACCACCATACAAATGAGTTCATACTGCCAACATCAATAAAACATAAAGCACATTAATATCCTCCATCAGGGGTAGAATTTTATGGCAGGAACATGAGTTCATAATAAAGAATACGCTAACAATTTTACTTCTAACAATTACAGCCTAACTTGGGAGAGGAAAATTCTAGAACTGAATGGCCTGAGGGGTCAATGGCTATCTCTGAAGAGTTCAGAATTTGCCTGTAGATATGTATGCTGAATATCTGACCTTCATGGAAACTAATTTTGATTTCCTTAAGAGTTTTAAGTAAAAACATTTTTTTCAGTCAATAATAATACCAATAATGGTAGACAGCAAACATTTATAAAACACTACATACCAGACACCATTTTGGACACTTTTGCACAGTAAATTAGTCAACCTTCGGTACAATCCAAATAAAATAGTGTGTTATCATCTTCACTTTTACAGATAGGAAAAACTGATCCAAGTTTGAAAACAAAATCTTAACAAACTATAAGAAGAAACAGTTCTGATATATATTATGCTGACTTCTCTTGAGTACATTATAATTACATTCATACTACCTCATATCATTAATATCATACCTTTTGCTTGTATTATACCAGAGTAATTAGAAAATTTTCACATATATTATGTGGAATACTAGAGGAACAAATTTATTTATTAATGAAAGCAAAGAGGCGGGGAAACAGTTAATAATCTTCAAGTGATAATACAGTAATCTCTAGGCAAAAATAATTTGGTAAAGGGAGGTTATAATTAGAAATCTAATGATTTGTAAAGCATAATTTAACAACAAGTGTTGGCCAATCAGCAAAATATAAGGAATGATTAAATCCCTCAAAGGTCGAACTTGGTGCATGATGCCAGCAAGTCCTTGGAAATTTCCCAAGGAATCTGACCCTACATTAGGCTAAAACTGGGAGACTTGGGTGCTTCTTCTAAGATACTTTATCATATTTAGTTCCATAATGCTTAGTTTATTGTTAGTCTCTAGAGTACACAGAATATCTGACAAGCATAACTGATCTGCTACCATTATTATTTAAGTGTTTATGAATAACATAAACCTCCCAAAAGCCTTTTGAAAAATAAAAACTCAGCAGTTCCTCTCAAACTGAAAATTAAATGCAAAGTTACTTGTGGTTGATTTCAAAATGATAGATACCATCACAATTTCTCACCTGCTGGTGACTCTTTCGTATCATCCTCTTTAGATTCATCTGTTTCTGGGCTATCAAAGTCACAAGATTGACTAATTGGTTCACAGGGTTGAACTGTCTGCTCATCCATAACTTTAAGTAGTAAGAAGGGAAACAGATTTGCGTAAGTGAAGATAAAACTAGTTCATATTGAGATATAATTAGGAAAGAAAACCTGAACCAAAAGAAATTCTCCATTCATAAAGAAACATTGTTTAATAACAAAATTGGGAGTGATGTCTGTGGATACTGGAGAGCATGAAAACCAAATCAATTTGTTAAGATTATATATTTACCAGAATAAAATTACATTATGAACTTAAAGCAAAATACAAAGCTCCAGTACGAGTTACACAGCCAGGAGATGGTTCCCGACATGAAGTCAACTTTCATCTAGCTAAAATTCTAAGCAGCGTGTATATTATAAGAATGTCAATCTAGGTGCTGGATACACAGCTCAGGAGCTAAGAGCACATTCTTGCAGAGGATTCGAGTTTGGTTCTCAGTCCCCACACTGGGCAGCTCACAATTACCTGCGAATTCCATCTCAGAGAGTCAAATTCCTCCTTAGGACCTTTCTTCCACACACACCCACACACAGACACACATGCATACATGGAATTAAAAATAAAAAGTAAACCTCTTAAAATTCAGATAAAGGCGTATATACTCAAGCATTAACCATGTTAAAAAATCAACGTTAAGAAATTATTTTCTCTATTAAATCAGCAGCTACAGGGTTGATTTTAAGAAATGTAAGAATTAAAGAAAAATCACAAGAAGTAAAAAGATTGAAATTTTCAGACTTATTCTATTAGCTATTTTTCTGCTCCAGTTGGGCTGGAAATATTGCAACTTAATTTACCTCTGAAATTTTATTTTATGAGTCATCGCTCTGCTGACTCTCACTATTCAAAGGATAGGACTACACAAATTTCCCTCTAGTGAACTTATTAACCTCTGTCACGTCATGAGACTTTTTTTAAATGTGTACCGAATCCAAGCATCATGCACACTGGTTACGCCTGCAGCAGGGATGTTGCCGGACTCTTTGAAGCTAACTTTGTGAGTGTGTACCTTTTCCAGCTTCTTCAATGACTTGCCTCACCGCTTTCTTTAGACTGTTTGCCCGCAGCATTATTTCCCGGGGCTTCACAGCTTTCTGGGAGGAGGGCTTTGCAATGTCATTCACTAGCTGGTCCTTGCTTTCACCCAAGGACTCTTCACTGGAGGACTCCACAGCATCCTCTTCTGGGATTGCAGGGCCAACCCCTGGGGGAACCCGACTGGCCTGAGAGTCCGCGTGCAGGGCTTGAAGCAGCTGTTCCAGCTTCTCATTTAGCACTGAGCACTAAGAAAGCCAACAAAACATCAACTATGGTGACCAGGAAAATAAGCAAACGGCAACAGCAGTGATGAGGAAGAGATTCAAATGCATCACTTTGGCAGACACAAGGTAAAATGTATTTTTATGTAAGATAAATCTTGGAAGTCCTTAATCACTAGAGATGAAAACATCAACATTCAAGTAGATATGTCTTTTCTCCCATAGATGTTTTGGGTGGAGAGTACATCCATTTTTCAACTTAGTGAAGACAATGATCTTTAAATGAGTGGTTCCCAATGTACAGAAATATTTACTGTTAACGGACTGATAAAGACCTACTGTATGTATAAAAGACCAAAAGCGCTCACAACTCTGGTGTCTACCTGTCGATTCATGGTCCGAGATCACTCAAATTCTACCACAGGGCTTAAAGCCTTTTTCTGACTATTTTTATGAATATGAGAGTTTTTCCTGAATGCGTGTATGCACACCATGTGTGTGCCTGGGACCCACAGAAGCCAGAAGAAGGTCTTAGGTGTCCTGGAACAGGCGTTACGGATGGTTGTGAGCTACCATGTGGGGCTTGAAACCAAACCTGGGTCCTCTGGAAGAGCAGTAGGTGCTCATAACCACTGAGCCTTCCCAGGTTCAAATCTGTACAACATTTCTTGGAATGCAACCAATGCTAGGTTGAAAGAAATACAGTACATACAAACACCAGGCTTTCTTTCAAAGTCATTGACTTGGGGCACCCCTTTTTAACATCGGGAGTTGCAGGCATGGCTGAGCTCAATTGAAGCTCTGTGAGTGCTGACAGCATTACAGGGTCCAGGAAAGAGCAGGAAGGAAAATTCACAGGAAGAGGAGGGAAAAAGACGGGGGATGCAGAAGGAAAACAGGCACAGAGGTCTTCCGCTTGTTTCTCTACAGGTAAAGAAGCATTTGGGATCAAAATGTTAATGCAACCCTCAATCTCTACAGAATTCTTGGTCTACCCCCTCTCCATTTATCTCTCTTTCCTAAAAAGCCAAGACAGAGTCACAGGAGAAGGACTTCAGAGGCAAACTAGTCCCTGCCTTCTGAAACTCTCCATAGGGAAGGAAATGACCTGAATATCTCAATGTTTATTTCAATGCTGCTGTCATTGGTACACAAGGCTATTGGATTTTATGTGTTAATTTTTATCCTGCCACTTTGCTGAAGTATTTATCAGCCCTGAGAGCATTTTGGTATTGTCTTTAGAGTCTCGTGTAAAGAACCATAACATCGGGCTGGAGAGGGTGGCTCAGTGTTTAAGAGCACTTGCTGTTCTCCCAGAGGTCCTGAGTTCAATTCCCAGCAAGATCCCTGTTGGGATCTGATGGGATCTGATGCCCTCTGCTGGTATGTAGCCATAGATGCAAACAGAGCACCCATATACATACATAAATATTTTAAAAAGGGAATCATAACATCTGCAAATTGGGACTGTGAATGCTCAGCTGTGTGTGGGGCATCTACATTAACCCCCAAGGCTCAGGAAACATGGCCCCAGAAGGGGTCAAGAATGAGGGGAGCAATGCGGAATGGTGGCTTCTAGACATAGCGTGGCTGCTACACACATGAACTCAGCAGCTGTGGTTACCAACACAAGACCTGCGTAAGATCAACAGTTGAATATTCCAGCACTGATGTGCGGAGGGTCCCTGGGGAGGGAGGGCCAGTTTCCTTTAGGACTGTGGCCATTGATGGAGTTCCTCATGCCCCAATGGATGACCTCACACCCATGCCCATAAGAGCAGCACTAACTGGGTTCAGTGTGACTAAAAGAAATTATGAAAGGAGAACATGTAGTTGGAAAGGAGACGGGGTGAGGGTGGGGGTCTGGAGAGGAATGTTTTCTTTTTTTTCCCCTTTGACTCAACCCACTAGCATGAACTTAAGGGGGAGATATCCTTCCCAAGCCCAAACTATCCAAACCTTAGGTAAAAAGGCCCTCTCGTGAACTTTTAAAGTAAAGATGCTGGCTTGTAAAGTCAGTATGCTATTCTTAGCATCAGAAAGCTCATAAAGGGGAAAAAGTCTGTAAAGGCATGAAAAAAAAAAGTCACCAAAGAAACAGAACTTTGAAGGAGACACGGACTGGCCTCTAGAGAATGGAAGACTCATGCTTGGAGGTGGCTAGGCTGCCAAATCTTGTCTGACATGGGAAGCCAGGCCTCATCCAACATAACCACTGACCCCACGGCATCCTCTGTCAGGCAGACTGCATGTCCCTTTAGGATGTCAGTCGCTGAGAAAGGGATCTGAATCATAAAATTTGATTTGCTGAATACTCTCCAGCAATGCAGCTTTTGCGCATATGAAAGGATAACCATAAATTAGAGGTGTTTTTGTAAATCCTCATAACTAATTAAAAAGTCATTTTTTTCTCTTTGGATATTTTGGCAAGAGCACAGTGAGGCGGTCTTTGGTTGCCAGCTTAGCCTTTAACGGCTGAGCCATCTCTCCAGCCCAATACTGATCATGTCAATACACATCATCCGTGCCCTTGATGTGCTTCTCTTACTTTATGGGCCACAGCTTCGGCGACTACTGTATTTTCCAGTGTTTTGTCCTGTGCCTTCTCCACTTTGGCAACGAAGTCCTTCACGGTCTCACAGAGTATCCTTTGAGGAAGAGGAAATGATACAGTTTAGTCAGTGTGCTCTCAGGAACAAACATATTTGTAAGTTACAAGTAGGCAAACTCAAAATACCCCAGAGCATTTTTGTACAGCTCTGCACTTGCATCTGTGTTCCTGTATCTTGGATACATTTAGGACTTCCTAAGTGAAAAGTGGATATGTGAATAAGCCTCGTTCTCCACATGTATCACAAGACCGCACTGAACAATTCTTGAATGCTTAAATGAGCCTTATGAAGAATTACTTTTCAGATCTCCTAAAAATAATGTAGACTCTTCCAAGACTTAAATCATTCTATTCATGTAGAACAAACAGGCACAAGTTCTCCACTATCTAAAGGGCCTACTGATCTGCTAGTCAGCGAACGGACATCTTGATAGCTAGCACACTGCTCCTGACGAGGAGGACTGAGGATGTGTATTGTTACCAACCAGACACTTGAACTGAGTTATGTTCTCTGTAAACCCACCCACCACCACCCCCACACTTAAGATAACCAACACAATAACACACAAGCTAACCCAATTGAGATCTCCTTAGTGTCAGAGATAAATGGTTTACTTGTTTGTCAAATATATACAGGGGCCAGGGGATTAATAGGTGGGTGAACCCAGGACAAGAGATGTGCTAAGAGTGTCGAGGCCTGAGCAATCGGAAATGTGTACATTTCTGTACGTAAAGCAACCCATTAGACAAACACAAACCAGCCAGGAGCTCTGCCCAGTGTGCTACCCATCTCTCTCTATATCAACTACAGTGGTCCATTGCCTGGAGCCCTTTCTTCCTTACTGTTGTTCAATGCTGTTTCTTGTTCTGCATGGATACATCCTCAAAAAGCAGTTTTTACTGCATGTGTGCTCTGTTATCAGGAAACTTGTTCATCATGACTTATTTTGTGTTTCTTCTTCATTACAAATTAAGCAAGCAGTAAAACCAAAATTTGCATCTTGCTACTCGGTTTACTGCTCTCCTTCTAATCTTCTGCCCCATCTTTTCCTTTGTTTCATGCATAATGGATGAGAAAAATCCTAAAAGCATCCCATCATCCATGAGTTGAAAATTCCAGCTGGCTCCATCCCTTCCCCTAGCTGACTCTCTCGTGATGTGAATATGGGATACTTCGAAAGTAAATTCAAAATTCCACATCTGGGATAACAACATTACAGAGCTTTGGCTCCATGTAGGGGATTAACTTAGCTAAAATCTGATAACTTTGAACTAAAATATAATTATGTAATTTAAACATTAAACATGTCATTTTGAAGAATCTCATCATTTTCCTTTTAGAGATGTAAACAGTTGCCAAATAGAAATGGGGAGTGACAATAAGTTATAATGAGATAGAATTTCCATGTTATAATTATTGATACCTTCCAAATAGTCATTTAGACTCTAAATACTTTTTACACTTTCCTGACAAAAACCTTTCATAATAAGCAGCAAAATACACACTCCCTGAATGGACTCCATGTAGATGCTAATGTGACTATAAAAAAAAAATCAAGTTCAAACCATTATATTTAATTCTTTAAGTTATTTCACATATATTTCTAAGGAAAACCACCAGAAACGGTGTCACTGCCAGGAACACCCTAACCTTTCATGTTGTGACATAACTAAGTACTGTCTTCAAACAACTCACTTGGCAGATGATATGACCACGGCACGTTCATCAGAATTGAGGATTTTCGTAAGGTGATTCGCAACAGAGTCTTCATAAATTGTCATCTGGAAAAGAAAACCTTATGCTACACCACTGCTCTTGGTATCTACACAAACAGTTATGACTGCTTCAGTAATGTGCCATTCATACACATACAAAGGCTGCCATGGAAAGTATGGGGGGTAATAAATGTCATAAAAAGGGGGTTCATTATGCAAAAAGTATGTGGGGGGATCATTATGGAAAAAATTGGGGGGTTATTATGCAAAAGAAAGCTTCCCCTGACTCTCATTTTCGAGTTCTGGAGTTCTTTATATTTTTAGAAAATAAAATTAAAAATACATTAATTTTTTGAAAATTATATAAAAATTAATTATATATAAATATAGTATGACTACATGAACCATTATTTAAAATTAATACAGTAAAAAGCCAGACTAGTACAACCAAAATATGGATGAAAACCTAGGAATCCAAATAGAATAACCCTGTAGTTGATAATCAGTTTCATCATGAACCTAGAAACCACACACAGGATGGCTAAAATGCAAAAAAGCAGCAAGTGGGAACCTGATAATCAGTTCAGCATGATGACAACATGAAACTCTCCTCCATAAAAACTGACAGGTCCTAGGAAGCTACTGGACATTGTCTAATAAAGCTGATCTTGAGTTCTACATAGACACCCCAAAGAAACAGATGTATGTTCACCAGAAGACATGGGTGAGATGGGATGTTCACATGGTATTGACTGAAATGTAATTGCTCCATGGAAATACTACAGGACACTGGAAGGAAAAAGTCACCATTAGGCCACTGAAGAGGTGAATCTAACAAGCTTAAGGCTGGGTAGAAGGAACCAGAGCAAAATGCACACAAAATGATTTCCATTTTATATTCTATTTTTCCATTTTCCTAAACAAGACAGAATGAGCGTCGGCTGTGGTCCAGACAATGGTCATCCATGAGAAATGTGTGGGGTGCTTAAAAGAGCAGGAGAGGGGCTTATCAGGCTCGGAAATGGTGTCTTGTGACCCAGGTGTCAGTTATGGAAGGTATGTCTAATTTGTAAGAGTGTCCCAAGCTATACATCTAAGCTATGTACACTTTTCTGCCAAAAAAAAAAAAAAGGTTATTTTTAACAATTCAATTGTGGAGCCATACAATTAAGTAACCACAAAATTACGTCAGTAAATACCTCTCCCAGACAATGAAACACACTACATTACCCAATGTTTTATATTCCCTTTTCTGTTCAGCTCAGACCTTAACATCCTATTGAAAGAATACATCTACCTTCCTGATATGCATAGTATTTAAACACCCTCATACACAGTCTTCTGACCAGTGTTTTCTTTAAGTGCATTCATTCCATGTCATAAGGTCAGAATTTTCCAGTAGGAACGATGGTTCCACTCAAGTTGGTCCCCATGTTCCTTCGCCTTGCTCAGTCATCTTTTTGCTCTTCATTTGCCCATTAGCATCAGTTTACTCAAAAATAATGGAAGTTTCAGTAAACGTTTTCCTCCACAATGCCATTCTGACTGGCATCTTCTCCAAGAAATCTCATTTCAAATTTATAGTCAAATCCATCCATGGGTAGCTAATTTGTAATTTCTACCTCACCTCCTTCAAATGCAGACCACTCCTTGAAAAACGATTTAATATCACAGTCTCCCTAGTTACACAATATTGCCCTGATCCTCTAATTACCTGGTAAGTACAAAAACCTGTGTCTTTAAAGATTGGAACAATGGAAACACATCTTTTAAAAATGCAAAATAGGGCAATATTCTTCATCTTATTGTCGTCACTGCAGAGTGGATAACATGCAACATGACCAGTAATGCTATGAATAAATTGATTCATTAGTTTATTAATTGCTGTCATTTGATGAATGCTACTTGAAGCCTATATTTATTTGTCCATTAAAGATAATTAAAGACCCAAAAAATATATTCAAAGACAAAAAATATATCTCTTTCTGAGCAAAAAAGGAATTATGTCCAAAACAAAAAGTATAGATGCCACATTTTAATCTTCTACAGTGTCACTTATCAGGGACATGGCTTCCTTTCCTTCTTTTGGAAAATAATAACATTTATGAAACATGCTACTGAGAAGACTGGCTTCTAGAAAAACAACCATGATGGGTATAGTCAGATAGAATAATATCAGAGTTGAAAGTTTTGCTGTAAATTAAACAGTAAATACGGGTATTGCTGGGTGGCTTGGCTGCACACCATTTCTGTCTTCCATTTCATATGATTTACTACTTTTGTATGTTTTAGGACATTTTTTAATGCTTTCATATCTGAAAAATACACTAATTTTCTCTAAGGAACGCCCCTTGTTTCTATTTGCCATGCCTTGCCTTACTTAGTTTTGACAAGATAATTTTCTCGATGGCAAAATAAAGACTTCGTCTCCAAAGACATAAATTTTCCTAGAAGGAAAAACACACTGTTGTAGATCAAAAAGTCTTAATGAGTCAGAGATAATCTCCTGGAAGGCTAGACCTTGTTAAATTTCCACTGCTCTGAGGTTTAAATCTATCTGACAATTTTAGACATGGGTGGTCTGTTAACAGAGATAGAAGGAACTGGACAGTGTGTCTTCCTTTATTTGCTTAGCATCAGCCGGCTTAACATGGGTTTGCTGTCTGTTCAAAGAGCAGGCAAACTAGAAGAGAGACACTGCATGATTTCCCAACCTGGAGTGCTGGGATGTGGGTGTGGTGTGGTGTGGGTGTGGTGTGGGTGGGTGGGGTGTAGGTGGGGTGTGGGTGGGAGGGGTTTACTGGAGCAGGACTCGAACCTACTAATCAAGCAGGTGCTCATGACGGATGCAGATGATGAGTGAACACTCACTCGAGGTTGCTATCTGCTGGCCTCCTGGGTCATGAGGACTGGACCTCACATGCTGGTGCTTTACATACATCTGCACAATTAAATCCTCACAGCACTATAGCCCATGTTACAGATAAAGCGGTGAGGTCCACAGAGGTCAGTGACTTAGGGTCATGGTCACAGAAGGACTCTAACCTCGATCCTCAGGATTCTTTACTCTGGGAGAGAAGACTGTCTCCCATGGAGGCTGTCAGGGACACACCATGAAACAAGCATGTTGCCTCTGTCATCTCCCATTCCCAGGATACCTCATTTCCAATGGTCAGTAGATAAAAGATTAGTCTTACATAGAATCCTTCAGATGCTCCTGCAGGTTCAGGAAGTAGAGATGCCTTCGCTGGCAATTTGAGCTCATACGTCATTATACTCCACCTGATGAGAGAAAAATCCTTTGATCTAAAATTTCTTTAAATCTTAATAAACTATTTCCATCTCATATGCATATATTGTGACCTCTAGTTTTATTCTACCTTAAACTAAAGATGGGACAGAAACAAAGCTGTGATAATCTTATCCACATTCCACCATTTCTCTAGTTAGCAGTATCCAAACATACCAACACCAGGAAAACTTGCTCATCCCATGACTTATTACCCTACTTTTTTTTAAAAAAAAAAATATTTTTTTGTATGTTCATTAGTCTTTTGCCTACATGTACGTCTGTGTGGGGGATGTCAGAGGCCCTGGAACAGGAGTTACAGACAGTTCTAAGCTACCATGTGGGTGCTGGGACTTGAACCCAGGTCCTCTGCAAGAACATCCAGTGCTCTCAACAGATGAGTCATCTCTCCAGCCCCAATTTAGTACTCTCGATGCAATGCGTTCTAGCTTTTTCTTTTCTACTTTCTAAATAAGGCTCATTGTAAAGTACTAACCAAATTATATGCTACTAATGAGCCACAACCCAAAGTTCTAAAATAATGTCTTTTCGTATTACCTAGGAAAACAGGCCATTTCACATTTACCAACTGCTTCTGGAAAAAGGATATATGAGTGAGTGTATGTGTGTCTTTAAGTGCGAGACAGAGAGGTGAAAATGAGATAAACAACCCTTAACTCAAGAAAGGGTAATGTAAACATGGGATGGAAGGAAACTAGATATAGAAATAACACTTAATTCAAGAAAACACATTCCAATTATTACTAAGTAATTACTAATTATTACTACGTAATAATTCCAAATGTTAGATCATTTGAAAATGTATTCAATGGGATAATTCCAGATTAATATTTAAAACAATTCCAAATTTGGGGCGAAAAATGGGCTAGGATATTTTTACAGTCTAACAAGATGAGAGATGAAGTTTTTTTTAATAGATACAACACATTATAAAAGCAGTGTTTTATGAATTTTATAAAAATACACAGCCTAAACTAGTGGATCATACATTAGTAGATCCTAGTGTATCAATCAGACTAATGAGACTAAGTCTTCACATAAAAACCCCAATTTCCAGAAACTTCCCCAATACGTATGTTATTTAGATGAAGTGAACTAAACCGTTAGTTGTAGCTACTATTCAACAGGAAAACATAAATAAGGGTTGGGGAGCTGGATCCATGGCTACAACGCCTGCTGGGAAAGCATGAAGACTAGACTTCAGATTCCCAGAACCTACATAAATGCTGGGTGGGAGTGCTGGCCTGCTTGTAGTTCCAACCTAAGAAGACTGGAGCAGGCTAGCAAGAGTAGCCATTTCAGCCAGCTGTGGGTTTCCATGGGAGACCCTGCCTCAGTGAACACAATGGAAGAACTATCAAGGGTGATTTCCAATATCCACCTCAGACCTCCATGTGTGCATGCAAACAGGCATGCACGTGCACACACTCAATTAAAAAACCAACACACACACACACACACACACACACACAAACACACACCGTATATAATTTCACACCCATCCATGCAACAGATATATATGCTGAACATCTCCAAGTAAAAGGCTGGGGCTGGATCCACAAGGGTGAATAGGCTTCCAAATGAAGCACCCGTGCTAGCACAGAAACTAGAAATCACACAGGTATTAGTTACACTGGAAACTAAGTAAGAGGAAACTGCAATCAGAAATGTAAAAGCTAAGCTACTTGTAGCTAAACTACTGTTCTAGTCAAAAGACAAGAAGTGGGAAAGGATTCCACCCAGAACCACAGCCTTCCTAGCTGCATCTCCCTCCTGGGCAGGGAATTCGGAGGGAAGAGCGGGAAATGGCCACAAGAGCAGGAAGGAAGAGTGGAGCTGAGGTATGCATTAGCCCTGGCTACAAGATGCTCCTCGCTTCTCTGGCGTCCCTGTGCGTGCTGGCAGGGACACACTGGATCTGACTGGGAATCTGAGTCTGGACTCTGTTAACTCACTAGCCTGACAGATTACTGGCTATGTGACTTTGGCCATGTCAAGAATAGAGATGACAATATGAGCTCATTTGGGACAGTAGTGATGGCGGCATAAAATGAGTACAACAGACTGAGTTATTCCTACTCGCACTGTCTCCAGAAGCCTGTGCCTGGTCTTTGTAAAACAGTCATAATGATGCTTTTATGAACCAGGTCACGGTGTAGCGCCAAAGACCAAATAAGTATTATTGAAAAGCCTAAGTAATGCAGAATACTGCATTGACTTTTCACCCCTTTTTAATGGGGCTAGGATCGCCTGTTTTTCACAAACAGTAAAGTCACAAAGGAAACAAAAGGTCTTCACCTTTGCTCTCTTGGTTGGGGCAATGTCAGTGGATGTCAAGTTCAACCACCGGATGCTGTCTCTCAGCTAACCACTTGGGGGAGCCAATTTCTAGAGAGCATTTTCTAGGCCACATCAGGACTGCCCTTTAAATCTGTCTCCAAAAGAAGCATTTAAAATACTGTGTGAGGGGCTGGTAAGATGGCTCAGCGAGTAAAGATGCTGGCACTGAGACCCATGACCTGAATTACATCCACAAGATCCAGACGGTTCAAGGAGAAAACCAACCCGGGAAAGACATCCATGTGCAAGAACATACACACATTTTAAATATTTTTAAAAATCTATAGTAAATACTCTGAGTTGCTTAATAAGCAAAGCATTGGAGCATTTAGGAATCTCTCTCTCTAATTTTATTTCATTCAAATCCTTCCCCTCAGTTTTATTAAGGTAAAAACTGCCAAATACTATGTATTTATGATATACAGCTGTTGATGTACAGGAGTCACCACAACACCTGAGCTAGATAAGCAACCCATCACCACACTGTTATCCTTTCTGCTTCTCTGTGTGTATATATGTAGTGTGTGAGTGTGCATGTTCATGTATGTTATTTCTAGCATGCATGTGTCACAGCCTGTGTGTGGTGATCTGGGGACAACTCAGACTGATGGTCCCATTTTCCACCTGCTTTGAAACTGTGTCTCCTGCTTGCAGCTGTACATGCCAGGCCAGCTAGGCCGGCAGCTTCTGGGACTGCTCCTGTGCCTTCCTTCCATTTGCCACAAGGAGCACTGAGATCACATGCATGCCACTTCACTCAGCTCTGAATGGGTTCTGGGAACCAAATCCAGGCTTGCACAGCAAGTGCTTTAGCCACTTCCTCAGCTTCCATCCCCTTCCCCCTCCCTCCTTTCCCTCCTTCCTTCCTTTCTAACCTCCAGACTTTCAAGGATTAGAAATTGGGAATCTAGCCCCAGCCCAGATTACAAATCATTATGGCCCAACTAAGAGAGCGTCACCTTTGTAGGATTTTGGATAAATAAGGCTAAGTTTCTACCATCTAGCTGGATTTTTCAGGATGTTGTCAGCAAAGGGATCAAGCATTACAACATTACAGTGTGAGAGACAAGGTTACCGTGCTGAGGTTATCGCTCATCTTAGGATAATTACATTTTGTGACTGGTGGCTCCCTGATGCGATTTTGTTTTCAGGAAGAGTTCCACAGATGGCTAATCCTATCAAAGTTGTTTTGATTCATGCGAGCTCAAGTCTATAATGATATTTTGATATTTGTCTTGTGCTCTTGGGGGTGGGGTAATTATGGCTTACTGAATCTTCCTGTTCGCTAAACCCGAATTCTAAATGCCTTCACCATAGCAGTCAGGCTACAAACACTGTGATTTCTGTTTTATACATGACTATTCCAGGGTTGGGGGGGGGGCATCAAGGATAGTGTAAACACATGACAAGTCCTTCATCTTTATGTGTTTTCCAAATAATTCCCTCTGTCTATCTGCCTGACTCTCTCTCTACTCCCTCACTCCCTCCCTCCCCTTCCCCCAACCACCACCCAGGGCAAACACTCTACAATTGTGCTATATCCCGACCCTGGGCAGGACTCTTTGTGATCTTTTTACAACCCAATTATTTGAATTAGCTCAGAGGAGACTCTGTAGCAAACTGAAGTTGACAATGCTTTTCTCAGGTTCTGAAACCCAAGATGGTGGGTCTTACTCTTCCATTCATCAGAAGCTCTGACTGCAAAGTGAACTTTTTAGCTGACTTGAACACTGATTGAAAGTGACTCGCATTTCTATAACCCTGGCACTCAGGAATGATGGGACAGGAGATCTCAAGTTTGAGGTCAGGCTAAGCTATGTAGTGAGACCTGGCCTCAAACCACCACAAAACACAGATTAGTAGCTCCATAATCATTTACATTTAAAATAACATATTCACTGGAACCATTTCTTCAGGGTTTTTTTTTTTTTTTTTTTTTTTTTTTGGTCATTCATTCAAAAGCATCTTTTATTGAGTGACTACTTTGTGCAGGCTCGAGTCAGGGTCTCAGTGATCAGTGAACAAGACTTGGAAGTTTGGACTTTCAGACTTGCAGTTAGTGAAACTGAAAGCATCAAATTAACTTGAGGTTGACATTTTCTGAAGGACAATTCCTTTTACCTGTCCAACATTTTGGTACTGGCTCGTTCCAGCTTCTCTAGTATCTGAGGAAGTTGGGTGTCATCGTCATAGGAACCTCCCCAGCCAAGAACTCGAGCGAGGTCATTGCCTGTACCCAAAGGCAATACCCCAAGCTGGCACTGCAAAGAATGCAACAGTGACACTTTGAGAGAAATTGGGAAACAAGGGCCCTGGGTTCAAGGCTAGCTTAAGCGACACAGCAAGACCCATCTCAAACACCCCAGGGGACACTTGCCTGTTTGTTCAAGTTCAGCTTATCAATCTCTGACAAAACCCAGCCTACACTTCCATCTCCTCCGCAGACGAGAATCCGGAAGTTGTCAAACTTCTGAAATAACCTTAAACTGAAAGTAAAACATCTGTTTTTAGTGTAAGTACTTAAAAAAAGAAAAACACTTTCTCTAACTACTGCTCATTTTATATTTATTAATATCCACATTCACATTAAATATAAGAATTCATATATAAAAGTGAACTTGAGTGCAATAGCTAAGTCGGGAAACTTTTGAATAACAAGTTATAAGCAGAAACAGAGGTAAATAAATTAGAAGGGAGGGGAAATACAGAGTGAGAAAAACAAAAGTCAAGTAGAACCAGCAAAGAGAACTGAAGGCAAAGTAGATGAAGTGGCAGTCCAGGGCGTGTCATCTCCTGAGGGACCACAAAGCAAGGGCGGGGCATCTCGGGTATGGGGGACACTGAGAATAAAGGGCCCCTTTGTGAGAAGACACAGTGTCACCTCCACAGAAAAACCATACAAGGGCACTGGAAGGGAGGGAAGTATCCAAGGCACACTCCCCCAATGAAAATGCCAGGTGGTTTACATTCATTTTTGCTCTTTAAGTTATACAACACCACAGAAAGCTCAAAGGACAGTCAACAAAAGCCCCCTTATCATTATCTGAAGTCAGCCCGCCATCCTTCAGGAACTGCCCCGGCGGTGCTAGACAGAACCCCCTTTGGTTAAGTCGCTGACTGAATGCATTGATATAAATCAGTACTAGTTTTCTAAGAAGGTAATTCTCTTAGTTCGTACTTTACATTTCTACAAGTTTATATTTCCGAAAACCAAGTATTTGTTTGATGCGAGATACACACTGAAAATATTTTCATACACCTTTTAGAATCTGCAAGTCTTGATAACAAGTTTGGAATGGATATAACGAAGCTGAATAACACCAGAAAGGCTGTGTTAAATGTGAATTCGGAAGCACATCTTTAATCCCAGCGCTAAGGAGGGAGAGTCAGGTGATTCCCTGTGAGGCCAGTCTAGTCTGCAGGTCAGCCAGGGCCTCATAGTCCTGTCACAAAAACCATAACAAAACAAACAAGCAACAACAATAAAAACCCACAACAACAAATAATTAGAACCTGAAGCTAGAGGCATAGCTTAATGATGAGGACTTGCCTAGGATGTCCACATCTATAGGTTCAATGACCAGCACCATGCAGAAAGAACAATACAAAAACGAAACCTGGCAAAGCTCAATGAAGGAAGGAGAGCAACAAAGAGATGTCCAGTGGAAACAAATTTTCTGTTTTGTTTTGCTTTGTTTTTATTTGTTTTGTTTGTTTTCTTTTTGAGGCAGTGTTTTTCCTGGCTGTCCTGGAACTCGCTCTGTAGACCAGGCCTGACTCAGAGATCCACCTGCCTCTGCCTCCAGAGTGCTGGGATTAAAGGTGTGTGCCACCATCGCCCAGCTTAGAAACAGCGATTTTCATGGGAAGAAGGGCCAGACACATGCTGAGAACCACATTTCACTCAAGTAAGATTTATCAATAATGAATTACCCTAAGTGAGGCCCTCCATTCATTAAATCAAACACCTGAGCCGGGTTGAGCAACTGTTTAAAGCGACGAAGGAACTTTACTCCCTGGTTATCTCCACTTTTAGAATTGACGAACACCAAGAGGGGGCTGACACAGAATGAAAAAGTTGCTCTACAGAAACCTGAAAAACAAACCCAGGACAAGATTAGTACATACACTTTCCTCTCTTAGTTATTAACAGACATTTAGAAACAGAAAGGAGCATAAATAAGGAGCCTTAGTCATTGCAGGCACACCATTACAAGCTAATCCCCCAACGGAGCTAAAGTTGCTATTTGCATCCTAGCAATATAAAACTTGCATTTTAGAACATGCTCTGCAGTGAAAAAATCACACCAAAGACAATAAAAACCTCAATCACAGAGTATTTGAAATGAACCACCAAGCTTACCAATAAGCAAATCTAAAGCCAGGTAGTGGTGGCACACACCTTTAATCCTAGTACTTGGGAGGCAGAGGCAGGTGGATCTCTGTGAGTTCTAGGCCAGCCTGGTCTATAGGGTAAGTTCCAGGACAGCCAGGGCTATTACCCTGCATGGGGAAAGAAAAACAAAAAGCAAAACAAATCTAGGCTGTTGTCAAATAATCCATGTTTATACTCTGTATTTATAACGTTCCAACTGTTCTTTGCAGAGGCCTGAGAAAATTCTTTAAAATTTATAGGAAACAACAGATATGCCTGGGGTGGGGAGGACTGTCAAGAGCTCATTCTCTAAGCTTTACATCTACATGTGCAATTATATCCTGAAGCATGAAGCATGGCAGAGTCTAAAATAACACACTGCAAAGGCCATTTGTAAGGCAGCTTGTGCAAAAGGAAGTAAGTAATGAATGCTCTATTCCCAAACCAGAGATGTTAGAAAGTTTCCTACACTTAAGCCTTGTCAGACTCTAGAAACAGCAAATGCACTTAGAGGACTAGAAGGTCCTGCAAGGAAATTACGGGAGAGCGAATTTTAATAGTCCATGCTAATGGACAGTTTCAGTTATGGAGAGAGAACACACACAAATTAACCTTTTAGTATTTCAGTACAAAATGATAATCTTTTTTCACCTGGAAAAAAAAAGTCAAAAAGTCTTATATATGGTGATCTGGCTAATGTGTTCATGGCTGCACAACAACTTTCATTTCAAAATATTCATCTGGGATGGGGATGTAGCTCAGTGGTTGGACACATGCCTAGCTCTTCGAGATCCTGGGTTTTATACCCAGCATCACAAAAATTAATATTCGTTAAACAATCATCTATATCTGTCAGCATTTATAAAAACTGACCAGAATAGCAAATTACAGTTTATTTAATCACAGGAAATTAAGTCAACATTAATATGCAGAAATACACATACTTACACTACTGCTACGTACCATCAGAATCTGTGCTATTTAGTGCAATAGGAGGTATGATAGACACTTTACACTGGCCAAGTGGACAGACGGGATGGTACAGCTCTTTGCAGGCAGTGTGTACCTGACAACAAACAAATAATCCGTCAAGAATCATAAAAACAGTAAATCGATGCCTTTCTGTATCATAAACTAATCTATAGACCTGCTCGTTCAGGATCAATACTGTTATAAAACGTTCAGTGGTTAGTAAACCACTACACGCACATTTACCCTTCCTTCCGAGGGACAGGCTAGCACTGTACGTTAGGCTGGTCTGAGCAGTCTACTCCTGTGTTCGTTTAAAATAAGTAATGTATTCAATGAATGCCTGCTGAAGGAAAGAGGAAGAGATGGGGAGTGGGGAAAAAGGAAGCTGGGGGGGGCAATCTCAATATCATATCCATAAACTTCAATAAACGTAAACGAGAACTGCATTGTGCCAACTCTTTCTACAGTGATCATACAACCTTCTAGTCACTTAGTTTATTTATTCATTTGCATGTGGTGTTACAATCACATCCCTGACCATTTCCTCAGCTAGACCACTGCCCTGCAAGGCTGAGAAGAGGAGCAGAAGACTCAAGCCCACTCAAGACATTCCAAGTGAGAAAACACAGGGCTAATTCACCGTGAAGGAGCCTGGCTGCTCACAGTGCTCTGTGGCGGCTAATCAAGCCAACATTCCATCAACTTACTTAATATGGCTTTATTTAATTGGTTCCTTGAGAATGAGAGCTGACTAAGACAAACCTCTCAGGAAGATGACAAAAATTTAACAGAGATTTTCATTCTCCAAATGACCTATTTTGGAACAGTTCTCAATTATGATTTATAATAAAAGCACAAATGTGTTTAAGGAAAATTAGTGAGTACGGATAGTTTTTGTTTGTTGTTTCTCGGTGTAGCGCCGGCTGTCATAGAGCTCACTCTATAAACCAGGCTGGCTTCAGGCTCGGAGATCCACCAGCCTCTGTCTCCCAAGGGCTGGGATTAAAGGTGCGCGCCACCACCGCCTGGCGGGATAGCGTTAAAATGAAGAATGTATAAGAATTGTGGGACAACACAGAAAGACATCTGTGACAATGCTGCCTGAGGAGAGCAGGGCTGAAGTGCACAGGCACTATTCTTTAAGTTACGAAACACAGGACTCCAGGTTTTGGTGAGGCTCTCTTGCTTTGTGTGGCCCTTTGGAGCAAGATGACAGTAGCAGGTACTGGGTAGCCTCCAGCACAGTCTAGCTCGCCATCTAAAGGCACAGGAGCCAGCATACCCATAAAGGCCAGTGCAGGGAGTAGGAGACCGAAAGAGCTGCCACAAGGGAATGGTGACAGACACCAGTATGTGTAGCCAACACAGGATGGGGCAGGAACAATTAAGGTGAGAGTTAAGTTTGCCAGGGCAGAAAATGGGAAGAAAGACATTCCAGAATGCCACCGTGCCTCCTGTGGTTGCAATGCCATTCTCTGGGATTGTTTTAAGTGCAGAATGTACTCTTAAGTGCTGAGATGGAAAAGCCAGCTGCTACAGTCTGCACATTCATTATACTGCTGTGCTAGCTTTTTCATGAACCCGACACACATCAGGGGCATCCTGGAACAGGGAACCTTAATTGCAAGACTGGCCTGCAGGCAAGCCTGTGGGGCATCTTCTTGACTGATGATTGATGTGGGGAGTGTCACCCGTGGGCTGGTAGCCCTGAGTCGTATAGGCAGAGCAAGCCATGGGGAGCACGCCGCACTTCCCCGTGGAATCTGCTTCATCCTCCTCTGCCTCCAGCCACCCCCTTTCCCCTTTTTTCCTCTTTCTTTCTTTTCTTTCTTCTTCTTTTTGAGACAGGGTTTCTTTGTGTTGCTTTGGAGCCTGTCCTGAAACTTGCTCTGAAGAACAGGCTGGCCTTGAACTCACAGAGATCTGCCTGTCTCTGCCTCCCAAGTACCAGAGCTAAAGGCGTGTACCACCACCCGGCCCGGGTTCCTCTCTCATGCTCTTGCCCTGGCTTCCATCAGAGATGGACTACGATAGGACCTTAGGCCAAATTAACTCTTTCTGCCCCACCTTCATTTTGGTCACAATGTCCCTATCACAGCCACAGAAACCTAATGAAGACCAAAGTGAAATAAAAGCAACAGCAACACACATGCGGTTTATAAGACAGAATGATGAAAAGACCCACAGCAGCAGGACAGAGGGCGTCACATTTAATTGAAAAGCTGGAAGGAGGCATAGGTCACCCATCAGATCTGACTAAGATGCTGTAGGGTTCGCTCTGCTCGGAAGTCAGTCTCAATAATTATGCGAGCAACTCCCCGGGCTCCCACCCTTTCTGTGCAGTCTGGTGAGCTGCTTCACACGTAACATGAGCAGTGGGTTTCCACATTTTAAAATGTGTGTGTGTGTGTGTGTGTGTGTGTGTGTGTGTGTGTGTGTGTGGCGGGCGGGGGTGACTTCCAAATTTGAAACACCAACATTAAAAAGACTACAGGACTCAAAATACCGCCGAACAAATCTACCCTGGTGGAAGGCGGTCATTGCTCTGGCAGGGCAGTGCTGCCAACACTGAGCAGAATTACACACAGCTGCCTACCTCAGTACCGTGGACATGGCCACACTTCCTCACACTGACCGCTCTCGCTCAGTCAGAAACCAGACACGAAATGACACAGAAATGAGAATCAATTCCTTGATTCACATGCAAACTTTAAAAAATATTTATTTATGTAGCATTAGTATAATTCCAGTCATTCCAGCCTGAGTCTGGTACTGGGTCCGAGGACAGACATGGGACTGCAGAGAAATTACATTTCAGATATCATCGATATCCTGGTGGCACCTGGGGGTGTGGCTTTCTGAGGGCACTGTGTGGTTTAAGGGGGATTGTGCTGAAAATCCTAAACTACAGTGTGATGAAATCAATATAGAAAACAATAAGCTATGAGAAGGGGATCCTGTGATACAAGGAATGTCTGTAAATGGGCCATTTGAAAAAAAGACCAAGGCAGAAATGAGAAGCGTACGCACACACGCACACAAACACACACACACACACACACACACGCCCCGCCACAGCAGAGAGAATATGCTTTAAAAACGTAAGTTAGTACACAATTATGCCACAAAGGGGTGTGTGCGCAAACAGGGTCGCTCTACCAGAAATTATTTGCTTTGCCAATGGACCACACAGAAGACCAAGTTATGGAAAGATGAAAGATGCTAACTTGAAAGTACAGAATAATTCTGAACCCTTACCATTGTTTTACACCAAAGGCATTTCCAATCTTGAAGGCGGAGCACGCTGCCACATGTTTTGTCACAGACTACACACTTGGCACTCACAGGCAAGTTGCCTTCAAGCCATTGGTGAGGCATGGCGACCTATGGACATGAAGAAAGGGTGGTCAGAGTAAAGGCTGAGGACGCCATCCTCACCCTGCAGAAGATGGGGAATGGCTTCTTACTCTACAGCCTCCATCATATGTATGATGAGAGTCCTTCGCTCATTTTATCCACATTTATGGAACATCTATCATGCCTGAGTCCTAACTGTATGCAAAGAGAAGACAAGGGCTCTCACCCTTTGAGACTCTGCAGAAATGTAGCGGAGGGGAAAGGCATGCCAAGGCTTAGGAAACGGAGGTCTCTAAGGGTTTCACATGCAAGATACAATGCAGTCTAGGTTAGAAGTGGGGACTGCTGACAGGAAGCCCAGAATTTGCACTAGGAACATCTCAGCTAAGCCTTGAAGCCCACTGAGTTTGTCAGATAAAGGCCTTTAACGGCAGCCCAGCTAAGGAGCAAGTGCTCCCAAGTCTGTCTTAGAACAGACTGCCCTACAAGCAGCGATCTGAGGAACACTGGGAAGCAATTAATTAAAAAATCAAAACTCACAGTCAACTAGCACTTGCAACTTAACCCAGATAATCCATATTCCCACTTAACTCTCTGCCATTATGCTGTGCAGGAGCAGTAAGGGGTGCCGGGAAGGGGGCACAGCCGCAGCAGCTTACCCCGTCCTCGTCCTCTATGATGTCCTTCCCGATGGAGGCTAGCGTGGTCCATTTGCAGTTATTGGTCGCCCTGACTGCGCATCTTTTGTGAGCCTTGAATTTACACACTAAAAATAAAAAGTGAAGGGTTTTCAAGTGAAGGGAGTTACAGCATGAAATTTTTAAAGGTGGGGTGGAAGACGGCAGGAAGAAAACAAGTTTCAAAGAAAAGGTTTTAAGATCCAGAAGTGGCAACTGAAAGTCATTGTATTTATGAAGCAGTTAAAATGTAACATAATAGATTGCTGCTAGGAAGAGAAGTTAAATAAACACAGAAGAGGTTCTTCAGAAGAGAAAAACAAACATGAACACACACTCAAAAAACCCAATAACAAGAGTACTTGAAAAATATCACTTCTCTATCTAGGTACGGATTCCCCTGTTGGGATGGGTTTAATCTGAGAAAATTCATTGAGGGATATATATGTTTCTGATATTTGCATTGTCATCTATTTATATTAGTAGTCTGAGACTGTCATAAGGTAAACATCCAGAAGTATTTTAAAAGTCCAAGTACATTAAGAAAACAATCCGGCAGCTTGGGAAACAGTCACAAAGATGGCAAAGCATTAGGTAACCCGGAGCTGGGCCTGTGGCACACACCTTTAATCCTAGCACTCAGGAGCTGCAGGCAGGTGGATGGATGGCTTTGAGTTTGAGTTCAAGGCCAGTCTGGAATATAGTGACTTCCATGCAAGGATATAGAAAATGGTAAAAATTATATAGTTCATTACTTCAAACCCTTGCCATTAAAAGTGAAACAGGTCATTTAAAACAAACATCATACCTTATAACAAAGTCCTTCCTGACAGTTACCTTGTTTTTTGTTTTGTTGGTCTTTTTTGTTATTATTCTTTCCTTTTCTTTTCTTTTCTTTCTTTCTTTCTTTTTTTTTTTTTTTTTTTTTTTTTTTTTTTTAATTTCTGCAGCTGAGGACCAAACCCGGGGCCTGCTGCTCTATCGCTGAGCTAAATCCCCAACCCCCTAAAGTGCTTCATACAATAATAGGCCTTGAGACTAACAAGTTTTCATAACAAGTAATGATGACAAGCCAGACTGTTGCCATGGTCACCAAGAAATGCACCTATATTTTGTTAGGTGGCAACTGAATTTCTTCAGATATGGCTGAAAAACAGCAAGTTCCCTGGCCAACAATGTCACTATCTAAAACCACAAAACTTCACAAATACTGTGGTATAATTAAGACTTTTATTCCAATATTTAATCTTTACCATGCTGGGTCCTCCTAAATGTTAAACATAAAGACAAGCATCCATTTTTGTATATTTGGTATTGATTTCTTTGTTATTTGGGGTTTTTTGTTTGTTTGTTTGTTTGTTTAATATTGATTTCTTAACATTGAACTTGTTTTGTTCAGATACTATTTAGATAATTGTGAAGGGCAATTTCTCCCTGGGATTATACTTAACATTCCTAATTGAATTAGGAAATTATGAAAAGTATTACTTTTTTATCGTGACTGACTTCTGTTTACATGCATTGAACCCAGTCAGCATCTGGACTGGCAGGAGAAGAAGGGGACACAACTTCCAAGCTCATCCCCAGCCCCACGTGGACTAGGTGAGTGGCTGACACAAGGGCCATCGCAGATTTTATCACTTGAAATCCATTAGTGGTGAGAGTCTACCACCACTTTAACCTAAACCCTAATTACACATGCCCAAAAGTACTTAAAGATGTGATTGCATCTGAGAATCATCAGATGCTACCCGTTCTGTACATGGTTCAAAAACAGTGCCCAATACTCCACTCTTCACACTGAAGAGGCATGAGCTTTCCCTTAGTAGCTACTGACAGATTTGCCTTTGGTACTCATGGTCCTAAGTTAAGTAATAACTCGCACATGTTTTAATTCAAACTCTAGCATTAAAAAGGAAAGAAAGAAAGAAAACACTAGAATGGGCCTTAATTTAAAGGATGTTAAAGAGGTTGAGATAATGATGTACAGTGTTTGCCTAATGCACACCACGACGCTCTGGGTTCAATCCCCAGTGTTGTGCAAAATAGAAAGGGAACTAGCAATATGATGCCCATTTAAATGAAGCGTAAGTAAAGGCAAATAGTTCAAATAATGCAATATAAATAACGTAACCATCAGGAGTTCTGCCAACAAGTATACCCTGCTCTCCACAGTCAATTAGAATAAAGAACACTTGAATGCTACCAAGCTCAAGGGATGTTCAGACAATAGTAGTTTCTCTAGAGAACACTAAATTTTGATGTATGCTTCCTTTCAAATGATTTCTGTTGAGCACCAATATTTCCCCAAATCAGTCCCATGTGTGCAGAGCCCAACACTGCAGTAGAACAAAACTTAAATCTTGATTTGAACACCTCTCCCAGGCCTTGCCCCCAACAAGGAAAGGGTTTTCCTGCACTGTGTCTGTCTTCTTCTTTCTTGATGGTGCACTTGGGCTGTTGGTAGAGCACAAAAGCAGAATGCTACAGTACCTTCACAGGACAGGCCGTGGGAGGTAACACCGGAGAGGCTCTCCCTGCACACGTTACAGAAGGTGGGCCGGGCATGGGAGCTGGCGTACCAGTTATGCATCCCTGAGAAATGTTCCACATTAAACTGGGCCACCTAGAAAGGAAAAGTCAGGACAGAGTTGCAGGAGACCGAGGCTAGAGACTCGTTCGTGACTGCCTGCAATATTCCTGCCACAGTGAGGACCACACTTCCAACCCATCACTCTGACCAGCAAAGAGCTTGAAGGCAAAACAAGATGTGCTTTACACAAGTTCTAATGAGCCTGCCCACACTTCCTCCTGCACAGGCTAGCTCTGGCTCTGTGGCAGCTCTTATGTGAGCCCATGCTGTAGGGACACGAAAGAATAGATGTCGCGTTACCTCATAGGGTTCTCTGCTCTGCACTGACTTCAGAGAGCTGATCCAGTCTTCCATCTCCTTCCTGTTCTCAGCACATAGCATCAGCCTTCTGAATGGAGTGATTATCTGAAATGGACAGTTCAACCTAGTGATTATTAATAACCAACAAAAGGGTTTCTTTGTTTTACAAAGCTGGACCTCTTACAAGACAATTCCATCTCTTCGTTGGGGTCTTCATTTCCTTGATGAAGAAGGAGAGGTTTCTGTGACACACGAGTTTCGGTCTGTGTGACAGAATGTGTTCTAGGAAGGACGGCTACTCAGGAGTCTGCTCATCTCCTGATTCTGTAGCGACTAATCAGGCTTTTTAGCTCTTTCTAAAGACGACTCCCACAAATAAACAAGCATTCTGATTGCATGCAATGCATCTTCAAGCCTGGTTGTAAATACACTTTGAAGTCATTTGAAATGACACCCAGCTTTCAATTTGGAAAGGAGTTTTAAATTAAAAATGTAGTATTAAATTTCATAACTGACGTACTATGGTATTTCCATCATATGAAGGCTCCCTCCTCTCACTGTGTAGAAATTTATTTGTATTATTTTTTAGTTAGAGCAAAGTGGATGACAGCATAAAAATCCTTGATGAAAGAAAATAATTGTGACTTTCACTTTTTTTTCATGACACTGAGAAAAAAACAAATTAATTGTATTAAGAACCTTAAAGAAAATGTAATGGAAAACTACAGCTGTTTTAGCATCACAGGTGCTTTCAAATAAGCTTCTAATTGAACTCTGCTTATGAATATAATATCATGGATGCTGCCTGGAGCCACTGAAACCCACACACTCATTACAAGGAAGGGACCATTTATGCACCCAGCAAAATGCTGCATTCTGCCCAACAAGTTGTTTTCAAATAATATATTAAAGACTTATTTATACAACAAATATAAAAACTTCCCATCTCTTGATCAACTGATAAACTAAATATTTTACTATAAATACAGCAGATATCGTAAGTAACTGTGAAGAAATGATCACCTGTAAGTTAAATGAAAGGGGACCATTCCCTAAAGAGGGAGCTAGTGAACTCAACCACCACCCACCTGAGCAAGTTAAGCCGACAGCGCGAGCAACAGAGAAAGGAACCCATCTGAGCCACTCACCAGCCATCGCCGCCTCACTTGTTCCTAGACTACTCTGTCTGCCAGAAGCCCAGCAGCTTTTGCTACTTCTGACAGGCATCTGCACTTAAATAGAGGCAGCCCTCAGTCACATGGCGGGCGCGGGGCACCAACTGCTCTGCTCTTCGTGGTTGTTAATTGCACATGAAATCGAAGACAGCCTCACTTTCTCGTGTTCTCCCTTTAAACGACCTTCTTTGGGTAAAGCTTATTAGCAGCTGGTCACTCCTCTTCCTGAATAAATACTTAATGCAAAGAGCAAGGCCTCTCTCATCACTTGGAAGCCAAATGGATGCTTTATTGCTTCAAAATGTTTTTCTAGGGCAGTTCATCAAATGTGGCAGAGAGGTACCATTAAATCATAATACACTCCTGGCTCTCGAGGCTGGCACAGCATCCAGAAACCTGCATGTTCTGCTGGCTCACTAATGGCATCTGAGTAAGTGTTATATGCCTCCATCATTTGTTTGACTTCAGCTATACAACGGGGTGTAAATATATAAGGTTCCTTTCAGGTGTCATCCCATTCTTTGATTCTGTGAAATTCTAAGCAAAGCATGGGGACTGACAGTCAAAACTCAAGAAGCTTTTGAAAGCAGAACAGAAGGCAGGTGGTGGCTTCTAAACATTCTTACAGATTTTGGAACAGTTCTAAGTGATTCCAGCAGGAGTGCACAGTCACGGGCACACCTTCCATGCTAAGGAGGGCTACATATTTGCAATTTTCACTTTTGAATGGAGTCTTGCTTAAAGGTGAGCAATAATGAGCAAGCAGAGATCATCACACACAAAACATTCAGACCCAAAATTAAGTTTTTCGAAGGCAAAAAGGCAGCAGAGTGATTTTGATGGGCAGGCCTTGTGATTAATCAGAATTAAGAACCTACTAATTGTAAATCCACACTCTCAGAAGTCAGTGTGAAGAGAAATCAGTCCTTCATAAATGATGCAGAACAGAGAAGGCCAGCTTTGAGGCCATAGTGCTTAAAGAACCGGGACATCTGGGCTAAGTAGAGCTAGGCTCAGCCAGCAAGCCTGCAGCCTCCAAGCATGCATCCTTCCTCTCAGCATCCCTCAGCCAGTCAGCTTCCAAGCACTTGGTCCCCTCCCGCTGTCTGTACTGGGGGCGGGGAGGGTCACAGCCCTAGGCGACACACAGGCTCCAGTTATTCTTCAGCGGAACCCCATCACTCCAGCCTCGCTTCTCACCAGATTTTATAAGGGCAAATTTAGAAAATTAGTTGCTTCTTAGCTGAAAGTTTATCTGACTCAGACTCTATTATGATCACAGGCAGCCCGGAGGCTAGCACTCCTCTCACACAATCGCGGGCGTGTGTGTGTGTGTGTGTGTGTGTGTGTGTGTGTGTGTGTGTGTGTGTGTGTGTGCTTTCTACGTCTGGGGAAGTTTCTGGAACCAGAGACTGTGCTACCTTCCTCCACTATCCCCTTATCTGTAACTCTCCCTTCCTACTGATGCCTCCATATGCACCATCACGCACACCTGAACTAGTGTTCCTTGAACTATGACAGCCCCTGGAACTCTGGAGCATAACCAAGTGTTCACCTGCCATTGGCTAAGTGTATATAGAGAACCCAAGCCAAGGGAACACTACAGGGCTGGTCAAAAGAGTCTGTGATGAAAAAAAGGAAACCACCGATTTGCTTGTCTGGAAAACGGCTCTAGTGCCAAGCAGTGGCATCTAAATTGCTTTCCTAAATGGTACCCAGGAAAGTAGAAAAAAGTTCGCATTAGTAGAATGGTTAACGGTTGAGAGTTACTGGCAAAACAATCAATCCAACCACACTATTACGTACTTCTAAGACTCAACAGTCTCCCAGTCTGGCTGGGTAAGGTGACTCTTATAATCCCAGAAATAGGGGTGGCTGAGGCAGAAAAATGTTTGAGTCCTCACTGGACAAGATAGTAAGTTCCTTGCTGGGCTGGACTACACAGTGAGACCCTGTTTCAAAACACCCCCCCCAACTAATAATAATAATAATACTTCAGGCTGATAAAACATCAAATATAAAACCCTATGGAACTGGGACACCGAAGTTAGACTGAAAATATGCTAATGTGCACAAGCAAAAACACAAAAATAAAGCCCAGATACATAGCCAAATACTATCAAGATATTACAGACCAATTTAATTCTTTTTGTTCATCCATTTGCAGTTTTTAAAGCAAATATGTAGTATTTCTGTAATAAGAACCATTTAATTTTTTTTCTGACAGAAAGATGGGAGGTTTAGAATATAAAAATGTGTAGGAAAGTTTGGGTAGAGAGAGGGATGGGAGAGGGGGAAGGATGAGGGACAACCAATACTAAAAATGTTTGAGAAAGCTATGTGGAAACCTACTGTTTTATATGCTTCCTAGAGAGTTTACCTGGAGTTATCCTCCATGAGGGATAAAGGCCCAGCGTCAGAAGTGGATACTTGCTGTGTTGGTCAACAGTGTTCCAAAGACCCCCCTACCCCCCCAAGCAATACAGGTTACTATCACTGCTCTTGGCTGCCCATCAGAATTTCATGATAAGACCCTAATACTGGAGACACACTTTCATCTCAGAACAGGACGAAATCACGTTGATTCTGATCAGAACTCACCTTCTCTGCTGGCTAGCGTTCACAGTTCGCAGTACTGGAAGGACAGTGCTAGGCAGGACAGTGCCTGGGATGGGGGTGGGCAGAGTTAATCAACAGTGTTACCCAGCTGTGACTGTCGTGAACTAAAATGATGACTGATGTGGTAAGATATAGTTACAGAGGTAGCCAACCACTTTCCGAGCAGACTTAAGGCTCCTTCCATAGGAGGCACTGGAACCCTGGCTGGAGAGTGTGTTGGCCCCTGGGTGAACCTGCTGTATTAACCCTGCTAAGTGGGTACAATGTCAAGCTCACCTCTGAAGTCACATCCCTGAAACCATACATTAGTGCAAACCTCAGACCTCATCACAAGAGTTTCCTTTTAGCAGTGGACAGTGGTTAATGCAAAAAGCCACAACCGGTCAAAACACAGAGAACAAACGTCTGTGGGATGCTCAACTACAAATAGAGTTATCTGTACCACCCCCGCCCCCACACACCCCACACAGACCCTTACACACAAAGGCTCAGGGAAGACGGAGGGAGAGGGGACAGACAGACTGTGAAAGCCTGTGGTCGGGGAGACTGGAGTGTATCCAGATACAACCTAACTATGCACCCGTGTGCTCATAAGCAGCTGTGGGCCCCCTGTCCGGGATCAAGGCGGTGAACAGCACAGTAGGGTGAGGAGGGCCTGTGAGTTCCCATGCCTGACTAAGGAACTTGTGGGGAGTCAGTTTTCCTCAAGTGTGTGACTCTAGCCTGGTAGGTCAATCACACTAAAGAGCAGCACAAGCTGGGCTCGGTGGGGTAAGGAGGAGATGATGATGAAGGCACGAAGTTGGGAGGGTGTGGGGAGGCGGGAGCTATAACTGGGATGAACTGGTGAGAAAGGTGGGGGGTGAATTTGATCAAAGTACACTATATGAAACGTTTAAAGGATAAAATTGCATTTTAAAAAAGAATATTAAAGTGTATGCTCGACCTAAGTAGGATCCCTCAACTTCTTCTGTACCTCAGAATCACCTGGTTTCCTTACTTTTCAAATCCCAATGTATACGCTAACTACTCTCTCATCCAAAGAAGGCATGGGTACCAATTTACAAAAAAAAAAAAATGAAACAACAAGCAAAAACCCCTTCTGGGTGATTCCAAAGTGGAGACAAGTTTGAGAATCAATGTCTGCAGGCAATTTTCATTTTATACAACAATGTTTGAGCTAAAAACTGAAAAGTTTCTAAATAGAAGTGAATTAGAGGTAATTGTCTGGAGCCAGGACAACCTAGCCTAAATCCCGCCAGCATCCTCTTTTGTCTCTGGGGCTGAGACCATGCCTCTGAGCCTGTGGTTCCGCAGCTAACTAGGGACTGAGCAGTAACTCAATGGTGGTCAGGGGTCCAGCTTAGCTAACAGCTGTCTGTCTCTTTCCACTGGCAGAGACTGCACCTGTACTGTCATTTGCAGAGTACATACTTATTTCTTGTATTTGTGGTCCAAGACGAAAGTCAAGAGATTGTTAATTAAAAACGAAGGTTTCTGCCAGTCAAACCTCATGCCTAGTAAACAAACTAACACTAACAGAATTACGGTAGTGACCTAGTGGCATCCTCCTTGGACGAAGAAAATGACCAATGAATTAAGGGTGGAGAAAAGAAAAAACAATTTCTCCTATAGCACTACACCCAACCTAACCTAAAGTAAGAGTAGTGAATGAAAAACTAAAAATAAAAGCGTGCAGAAATGAAGATGTCCTACAGTCCCTGTACAGCTGAGAGAATTTTACTATCCATCATACCCAAGCTGCAGATGACAAAGATCTCCTTGCTTTAACTAAGATGCCTGGCTCTGCCATAAAGGAAGTTCTCTGACATTCTCTGGTCATTTTCCAAGTTTGACAACCTCTTCTGTTAGGAAACCCTGATTTCCGACCTAACATTCTAACTGGTTGCATCCACTCTGCTAGGACAGGCTGTGCTTCATCTGGAGCCACTGTGCTGCAACACAAGTTCACATAGCAGGAAGTCTTTCCTGAAGAGCAGGACACAGGCATATCTATTAGACTTGGACTTTCTCCACAGACCAATGGGCTCTAACGGTGTGCCTTTTTAACACTAGCTCTGCTATCCCTGTAAACTGTCAACTGCTCAGTCTCAACTCCCTTCCCCCATCCTCCCTTATGAAATCTAAATCCACCTCTTCAATTATGCATGTTTCCCCCCCCCATTCTTTTTTTACGGCACGAAGTAATTCACTTTGACAACTTAAATGTGCCAAACGGCAATGCGATCGCGCATCATAAGTGACTATTTTAGGAACAGAGATGCCCCCATTTTTCAGAGTACACTGAGGACCTCCACTATTCAAGAGCTTGGACGTGCAAAAGCACAGGTGTGCACCTTCATCAAAACGCACCCATCCTAGCCCCAAGGAGACCCTCAGAGGCGCCATCTTGAAAACTCTGAGAGGAGGTGAGGATAATTTTAGATGGAATTTTGGATGCGCTCTGGCATAGCCCCCCGGATGATTTTGTCACTCACCTGGGTCATCAACCATGAAAGGTAGTTTAGGTGTCTAACTTTTCTATCAGTAAAGACAGTGCCTGGTTTCAATGGTATCAAAAGGTACTCTCAACCTTTATGTTTTTCTGTCTGTCTTGTGGCATCCTTCTGAACACAGACAGTACTCTCATCTGCCTGCAACGTTACCCCTTGTAGTCACCAGTCTAAAATAGCATCCCATGCACAGCACCTCATACAATACACCAGGAGATTATGGTCAATGCTTCATTTGGCTATTCTGCATAAATTCTGTGCTACCGTGTTGTTTAAAACACACTGAAATCCACCAGAATTTGATAGGTAGAAATGAAAACAGCTAAAGTCCCTATTTTTCACCTGACCAGTTCATGAACTTCTATTAATACTGGTCCCTTTGGGGATGTGAATCTGAGACTTATACTTAGCTTCCCAAGTGGTCTAGTTTCTCACATCAGTATTTCGCCCAATTGATTATCACTGTTGAAACCCCATCTGCTTTCTAAGATGACAATTATTTACCTATTTTTTCTGAAGTATTAATAGATAGTAGAGGTTTAACATATCTTTTCTTCCAAAGTTGCTTACGTTTTACTGAAAGAAATGTCGTTATAACATTAGTAGTACAATACATTGAAAGTACAAAACTTAATGTCACAGTGAGTTCATTCAGGGTACTCTGACCAAGGAAAGTGCCCTGGGTATTTTCAACTGACAGTAAAATTTAAGTGAAAAGAATTTCAGGATAAGAATGGGTCTCATGGGGCTGGAGACATGGCTCAGTGACTAAGAGCATTTGTTATTCATGGGACGTAGGTTCAATTCCCACCGACTACATGGTGGCTCACTTGTTACCCCCCTCCAGAGGATCTGGCACCCTTTTCTGGCCTCTCTGAGCCTTGTATGTATGTGGTGCATAGACATACATGCAAGCAACATAGTAATCAACATTTTTTAAAAACTTTAAAAAAAGAAGATACATTTATCAAATTGATGGAATGTACACACATTCATTTTATCTGTGTGAACACAATAGAATATATACACTGAGTGGGTCAAGCGGGGTTAAAGTTTCATGAAGTCCCGAAACACAAATTTTACCATATTCAAGATGAAGTTGAATAATTTATAGACATTATAGACCATTGATAAAATTAAGCCTGACTAATGTATATGCCTGTGTGCGTGCATGCGCGCGCGCGCACACACACACACACACACACACACACACACACACACTAATTACAAATGAAATCACTAAGAAATGTTACTCTGTAAGCAGTATACTACTTAAGCAGAACTCTAGATCATTCCCTGTGGAATGTCAGCATAGAACCACACATACATATCCTCTACTCACATCAAAGTTCTTTCAGAGTCAATCTGTGCTTCTGTTTGAACTGATTTCACTGGACAATCACTTTGACTGCATAGCAAACAACTTGCCGATCTCTGGGCGATGTGAGAGGTGAGGGGCTCCTGTCATGGAGATTTGTAATCTTGAAAATCAAAACAGCCCCCAGAGGCACTGAGAATAAAAGGCAGGCTTGTTAGAAACACAAGGAGGTCTGAGCCATGCCTGCCCGTTTATCCGGCACAGGGAAGCTGTGTACCTTCTGGATGTAATAATTGTTTCTACAGTCAAACTAGAAATGAAGTAATTACCAATGTACAATGACACTGGCGTAGGAGAAGTCGATAACAGTATCAAACACTACTCACTGGTGACTAGGTCAATGAGGACAAGAGTCAAGTACTGAAGAGTAACTGATGGCGACTCACACAGTTATTCTCAGAAGCAGATGAGCAAGAGTGTACTTTTCTTCTTTCTTGCAGGAATACCTGACTCCTGTCCTCGGCAGAAAGGCATTCGTCCCTCCATTATCTCACAAATTAAATATGAGATAAGTTTGCACAACATACTGCCAAAAACAAATAAAAAACCCTAAATGATCTGTCCACAATTTGCTATTTCTCATGTAAACATAAAAATAGCAGCAGTACTGTTACAGCAAGGAAAATGAGGCAGTTTAGAATTCCTTCACCGTGCGATGGTGAACTGCACAGCTGTATTCTGTTCAGCCTTTCCCCTTTACCACATTAGGGATGTTTACTGGAGAAGCGTGTATAGGGACATGCCATGAAGTGAGATCTGCTTTTACAATTCAGATAAAACGGGGAGAGAGAATGGATGAAGCGATGAAATTAAATAGGTATCAACAGGGGGTAGGCAAGGGGCAAGCAGCATCCATGACAGCATCATCCGAAATGCTTGCCTATGTTTTAAATTTGTCCTTTGTAAAGGATTGTGGTGGCTAATCTTGGATGTTAACTTGGTATACGAGGGGCCCTAGAGTGAAGAACTGCCTCCATCAGATTGGCCTGTGAGCCGGTCTGTGGGGCATTGATGTAGGAGGGTCCAGCTCACCGTGGGCTGCTAACATCCAGAGGCAGCTGGGCCTAGGCTGTACACAAGAGGCTGCTGAGCATGAACCTCGGAATGAGCAGAAAGCAGCACTGGACTATGGTCCACCCTGCTCCCTTTCTTCCCCCAGCTTGCTTTCAGTGTTTATCACATCAACAGAAAGCAAACTGAACAAGCGCTGACACCTAGACTCTGTAAGGACAGGGTGAGGGACTTGAGGGTCTTAGTCCTTGGTCTTAGTCCCCTTTCACATACAAACAGCCGAAGCAATGCTTGGCTCTGAACTCAGTCCCCAGACCCAGTGGCTGGCCTCCACCTCCTCCTCTGAGCCCAAACTCATTACACAAATAATGTTGTTTTCCTTGTCCAGGCAACTAAATGTCCACAGAAGCTCACAAATGGAGGCTTTTGAGTACTGACTGTAATGGGAAGGAGGGGCTGACTGGCAACAGCTCTCAAATCCCACTCCCATCATTCATGAGTGGCAGTGGCCTTTCTTAACATAAAGTCAGCTTGTCTCCCTCCTTTCAGAGTTTTCTTGGAGCTAGGGGTGTAACTCAGTGGCCCAGTGTGTTTAGCATTCATGAGGCCTTCAGTTAGATTTGCAGCAGAACAAACCCTAACTTCCTCTATTTCTTGACTGAGGTATCATGGCTTCATGACAATGTCACTTTCCATGTTAATTTGACTTCCATCCACAACTGGACTTATTTTTTTTTTAATTGTCTTAATATGTAACATAAATCCAAATGTCTATTTCCATGAAGAAAAAAAAAAAACAAACCATAGATTTCAGGGCTTCCTCACCACCAATATAGAGTCCTTCATATTCACTAAGCTGTGGAAAAGGCAAGAGATAACATGAGATAGGATGCAGTCAGGCTGCTGTGCCTGGAACATTCCATTAAGATCTGAGTATATGCTAGAAATGAAAACGGGTACATTAGCTTCTTAGGAGGCAGAATTAACAGCCTGAGCCACAGCTTCAAGTTTAGACAGCTCTAGTGATGATGTTTAGAATTTTTGTATGTCTACATACTATGAGTAGCCATCTATTGGATAATTGTAACAGGACAGGGATATACTCCTATTGTATAATATGTTGGCATAAATTAAAAAGTGACCATCTCTGTTTTTCTTGCATGACTGTATAGCTCAAAGGCTTAACATGTCACCCAAGGCCATGTACTAGGTTTGAACTAAATCCTCTTCACCTTCCTAGCCATCAATAACAAAGGATGGGAAAGATTGTGCCGGCCATTCCGGAAGGACAGGCTTAGTAGTACATGCTACTCACTTTTTTTTTTTTAATTTAAAAATAATAATGAGAGTGGGCCTAGAGAGATGTTCATTTGGTAAAGTGCTGGCCTTGCAAGCACCAAGAAGGACCTGAGTTTGATTCTCCAGAACCAAATGCCAGGCACAGTGCTATCTATGTACTTATAACTCCAGATCTGGCAAGGTGGGAACAGACAAATTCCTAGGACTTTCTGGCCAGACAGCCCAGTCTACCTGATGAGTTCCAAAAATCCAATGTGTTGAGTGGGACCTGAGGAACAGCCAAGCAAGATGTCCTCTAGTGTGTAAACACACACACACACACACACACACACACACACAAACACAGGCACCTGTACATATACAAACACATACACAATGATAATAACTGCAGTTGCTTGCAGCATTATCTCAACCCTACAGGTATTTATGTGCTCTTTCAAGATGAAAGCATAAGAAAGTTGTTGGCAAAAATTAACCATAATGACCACAGTCACAGCTTCATTCACTGGCAGACAGGTCTTGCAAACCAGGCACCCTCAGAGAACAAAATGTTTACAAGGTATACAATTTCATATGGCATTGTGTTGGAGGTATTACATGTACGTGAGAAACAGAAGTTACTGCATAAATTATAATGCTGAGGATTAGAGTGTATCAGAAATTATTTATGTTGGTTGCTGCAGGCACACCCACTGTAAATTAGCGGTATTAGTTAATGGGCACATTAAAAGTGTTACCATTCATTTAGTATTTTCAAACTGTACCAGAGATCGGGAATGATGCATTAGCTTCATTCCCTTGGCACAAACTGTTTGGTTTCTAACTGGAAATAGCTTTATACAGGACACATATGCAGTGGGAAATTTCCAAACAAAATAATTATCTTGCTTTGTATTACTGCTCACTACAAATGGGATGCATCTAAAACTTAAATTTTCCATTAGTCTGTATTCGAACTTGAGTAGTGGAGAGGACACTTGACTTTGCTATACACTTAAAAATAAGCCATGGAAAAACACCCCCAAATCACTTTAATAGAGTTGAACGCACCTCTCCAATTGTCTGCTCCCAGGGGATCTTACAGTAAGTTCAAATTCACATCATCCAGGACTTTCATCCTGTTTTCACTTCTTGTAAACCTGATTTTATATTTACTTCCTGCTCTTGATTCAACCATTACTTATACCCCATCTCCTTGGCCCTCACTTGGCCACAGCCCTCTAGCCTTTCTGCACAGGCCTCCTGATCACTCCATCCTTCCTTCCTTTCCATGGTGAGCAGCTGGGCCCCTACCCTACCACGCTTTCTTTCAATGTGGCAGTATTGCCCAAGGTGCTTCTCATGCTAATTCCTAACTCCTGTCAAGTACACCAGATGGGAAGCTGCCAAAGGAGGTCGGGAATAGAATATATAATTCTTTATAGAAAATTCAAAATACTTTTATAATGAAAAGGTCTGCCGCTTAAACCTGACCCAGTTACCAACTTCCCTTCCTAAAGATAAACAATGGTCAGCTTCTTAGTGCATCTCTCCAGAGACAGCCTATCTATACATGAGAACTATGTGCTCCCTGGCAGTTTAAATATACAAAACTACGTGCATACACGAGCACACAGTAGCATTATGGAACCTTAACTGTCCTATATCTGAGTTTTCTCATTGGATAAAGTCAGCCTGCATTGTTAGACACATGGCTAGTTCAAAAGGCTGCAGAGCATTCTGTAGTGATATGTTGCATAATTCAATCACCTCTGATTGACATATCTGGGTTCTTTCCAGTCTTTTGGCTACGACAATGTACAATCGATATCCATTACATATATACTTCTGCAAGCATATACAGAACCAACAATTCACTATCCGTCATTCCAGAGGCTGGGGCGGTGAAGGCTCAGATCAAGACATGAAGCAACTTGTTTACAGTCTTTCCTGGGAAGTGTGTACCAAGGAAGACTAAAATGTCTATACCTTACTTGTCTAATAGAGACAGTTAGCCTATCAACCACCATAAGAGCACTGGAAAATAAGCAAGTACTCTGACCGCTACTAGCTGTACACTGTTCCACATCCTTCAGTATATGAATGGCCAGATCTGAACACATCCTGTCAACAATGATGCTCCTTGGATTTGGAGAAAGGGATCAGCATTAGCGTGCAAAGGCCCATTACCCATATGGAGACTCACAAAATCAGCAACTACAGTTCCAAGGGACTGAACTGGTCGCCACGGGCACCAGACCTCCATGTGGTACACATACACACATGCAGGCAAAAAATAAAAATAATAAAATAAAATACGTACAATACAGACATAAAATAAAAATAATTAATTTTTAGAAGGCAGTCGTTTACCAGGTTACTCCCATCACATGAGCCTGGATATTCTAACATGCCATTCATTCTCATGGAAAGCACTCAAATTTTAAATGTTAGTTGTGCTTTTGGATAACTACAACAAATTTACCCAAAGTAAAGTTCTTTGAGCCCCAACCCCTTTAATCTGTTCACTGGAAGGAAGAATATTCTGTGGGCTTGCTGAGATAATGAAATGAGATATAAAATTAAAAGTAGCCACAAACTCACTACTATTATGTCTTGTACACCAAAGAGGCTTCAGAAATAAAGTTATTCTTTTCTGATGTATAATAAATAGCTTTAATTGCTAAGATCTTATAAAAGTATAAGCTTTCCTTGGTGCTATTTTAATTTTTTTAACATTCAACATAAAACAATTATTAAAATACATTTTTAAAAGCTAAAATGTTGATACTTGATACTCCAATGAAGCTAGACTCTGTGAGGTATGAAGTTGAGTTCTATTGTTCAGAACCTGTCGTACAGGATACAAAGAATTCAGGGTTCTGCTGCTCCGTTTAGATAGGTATCAGCTGGCAGGCCCTCTTTAGCCACACGCAAATACTTAATATTCTATTTTTAAAACTGTTACTCTGAACAGTCATGTGTTTGCCCACATTCGGCCCCTAGTCCAGGCACTGACATGAAGCAGAGTATTGTCTTTTACAGAGCCCTCCGTCTGTACTTACATGAATATGGGATCGACGTGCTTTTAACTAAACCCTTCATCTAAATAAACGCACTAAGGTTCAAGTAAATCACGTAACCTTCCTCAAAGAATGCATCTGCATATGACTATGACTGGGAATGAGAAGCCCTGGACATTTTCAGAGCCACTGCAGAGCAGGGTGACTGTAGAGACCACGGCGCCTGGTTCAGTCTCTGGGACAGGCACCCTGTGCCAGTCTTCATGCAGAAATCCTATGGTGAAAAGATGGGTTCTTCATGTTTAACTCCATATAGTTACAAGGGACAACTGTGGGCCATGGTGACAGCGATGTAATCAGCTCAGGACCATGTATTTGGAACCACTGAGGGGCCTTGTACATGAAACAGCTACAGAGGACAGATTTTATCATTGGTCCCGAGGCCCCGTATGACAGGCTGCCATCCACTGGGTGCTACAATATGGCAGAAACACTGTGGAGGTCAATCCTCTAAGACAGTCCACCAAACTTCGAGAAACTTCACCTGGACAGAAATCTCCACTGGTCTTGCACAAAATGCCTCAGACTAAAGGCCGCCTAGGACACCAGCTTCATAATAAAACCTTGGCAACAGGCCTGGAAGGTTGGCCTGGAACTCACTATGTAGCCTAGACGGGCTTCAAACTCACAGCAATCCTCCTGCCTCAGCCTCTAAGTAGTATATTAATGTTAACATAGAGTCATCTTAAAGTATCAAAATATTTGAATCAACATAGACATAAAATAATTAGACTGGCTACTACTATTAGGTTTCTGATATTTACGTGATCAAAGCTGAGACCACTGCAATGATTTAAGAGGCAAGAATCATGTCTGTAAGACTTAGTGGCTCAAAAATAGTCTGAGTCACGGCATATAATACAAAAATTTCATGAAGATGCAAATATTTACGGAGATTTGGGAAACCAAACATCGTGGCAGAAAGTGGGAAATTCTGTGCCTAGGCTCAAACATGAAAGGCTACTGCTTACCCAAAGGAAAAAAAGTAACTTTATAAACATCATTCATTTGTTCATTCAACACAAACACTTCTTTCATCCATTTGACAAATCCAGGCTAGTCTTGGGGCCAAAGCAAAGGACACAGAACTTGAAGCTGGAAGGAAATGAATGTCTGTTTCCATCAGCTCATCTCACTGCTCCTACACACTGACACCAAGTCAGTGACCCCTCCAAGCCTTCCTGAAGGAAGGTCACTGAATGCTTGCTGAATGGTATCATCACACAGTGTGTGGAAGGGGTTGAGGCCACCATGCAGTCACTTCAGTCCACGCTTCCTTGGCTATCCCAAACCAACAGGAGCCCCACATTTTCACAGCTCTCTTGGTCTTCCGACCTTGGAAAGTTCATTTCAGCTCGGACCGTGGGCCTGTCCTGAAGACTCTCAGAGCCCCTTTCGGCTAACAGGGAAGAAGATGACTGAAGATTTCCGACAATGGGCAAGGTCATTACCTCACAAGGGGCCTGTTCTATCAGATGATTCTATTTAGAAAGTTCTTTTATGTGGAGTTGAAATCAACCCTGTGAACTCAACCACACAAACCTATCACTGCCTCTTCTATATAATAATTCAAGTATTCCAAAACCTTTAAAAATATCATCATTATCATCAATGGTGCGCATACATACGGAGTTTATAGGAATTCTCTATGGAGTCTGGGTCCTGGGCAACCTAGACCTGTTCCTGCTCCCTACTCCTCTCCTTCTCCTGCCCTGTGGTTTCTCCTTAGTCACTCTATGCCAGCCCTCTCCTGGCTGTGCCTTCTCCTTTGGGAACATTTCCTGGTGCAGGGCCTCTCTGGTCCTGGGGTTCTCTCCCAGCCCCGGGATTGCTCTTCTCTGGGCAACCTTCCCTCGTCCCTGGATCTGTCTCTGACAGGTGATTGCTCCTCGATGACAGCTCAAAGGCTGTCAAAGGTTGCACAGCTATGTTGTGCATTCATTAAATGGCTGCATAAGGACTCTGCATGCAGAGGCCACGTAGAGATGGGCCAACAGCAGCTCTGTGACCCCAGTTTCAACGGCCCCAAGTGCTGAGGCTCGTTCTTAATGTCTTCCTTTCCCTTTTCAAGCAAGGGCCTCCTGCCTGTTCTTTTTCTTTCCATTTCTGCTCCTGACCCATTAACATCTACCCCTCCCTTCTCTCCCTTCCCCAATAAACTCCATGTGGGTTTGTTGAGTTTGGTGGATCACATTTGATCATCCAAAGCTGTAGCAAAGAACAACAGAGTTAGTTCTCTCCTACCTTTACGTGGGTTCTGGGGATTAAACTCAGCTTGCCAGCCTTGTATGAAAAGATCCTTAATATGCTGCTAGCCCATATATAGTCCAAAACTTCTTTAATTAAAGAAGTCCTTACATGCCATTCAATCCCAGGTTTCCCAGACAGTTTTAGAATATTGGTCATCTTCTTCTGTGAGACAATTTTTAGTCAGCATTGCTCTTTTATAACCAGTAGCCAGAATGTACTATAATATTCTAGATTGGAGTATAACCAGCATACGTTTGCTATTTATCTAGTAGCGAAGCCTAAGATTCTCACTGACAATGTAGAAAAGACACATGAACATGGGACCAATCAGAGGATCACTATCATAGTCACACTTATTTAAATGGCCAAATACCGAGGGAGGACGGCAGAGTAGGCTACACACTCTACATGGGTTCCATGTTTTAGAGACCTGCTTCTCTGTTTCCTTGCCTATCTAGCAGCAATAACAATTATCTTGTCTCACTGGGATGGTATAAAAAAAAATTAAGTGAGATGCCAGGTATAAAGTGTTTAGAACAAAAATCAGTATCATTAACTAGACTAGGGTAGGTAACTTGTTTAGCTAAGGATTCAGGTGATTATATATGCATCTTTTACAGGATGGGCTTTGCACAGATCACATGGGAAAAGACAAGTTTCAGTCATTTCCTTAGGAATTAAATATTGAGACATTACTGGATGAAAGCAAACTAACACTTTCTTAGGTTCAAAGGATGTGGTAGCCTTCTTCAGAGAGAAGACAGGCTGAACTTTGTCAACTGAGGGGAAGCCAAGAGAACGCAGAATAAACAGAAAGCAACTACTACAGAAACAAACTCCCAGGGCCCCAGGCTGCTCAGTTAAAGATGCAGAATTCCTGGGCTCACCACGGTATGTTCTCTCTGCTTACTGGTCTCTTTGAATGTAAACACTTTAAACTCTCCTGCCAGAATCATAATCGAATGTTATACTGGGGTCTTTCCTGGCCACCATGACCAAGAAGCAACTGAAAGGAGAAAGGACTTACCTGGGGTCACAGATAGAGAACAGAACTCCACCACAGCAGGCTAAACAAGGCAGCAAGTGTGCAGGCAGCTCCATGGGCACAGGAACAGGTGGGTGGGCCTCCACCACCTCCTCAGACCAGGAGGTGGAGAAAGGAGAATGCTAACACTCTAGGATTTCTTCTCTTGTTCAGTCTGGGCTCTCAGCCTAGGGGATGATGCCACCCATATTTACCATTGGGTTTCCCCTCTCAGTTAAACCTCTCTGGAGATGTCCTCATACGGAGAGAGGTACATCTCCTAGGTGATTCTAAATCAAGAGGAAGTAGGTGCCAAAACAACTTTCAGCATATCTGCTTGAGCAAGTAACACTGGGCAGTAAGAGCTCTGGACATAAGAGCTTCCGTTCACACGGTGCCTGCCTTTGGCCCAGCAAGGAACCTGGTGGACATACACCAACAATGGCACTTCACACACAGCTCAGTGACTATGGAAAAATGCTAAGGATGGCAGAATTAACCAAAGAATCTCTGCACTCCTTCTGAGTTAAACAAGAAAGTACGCAAACAAATATTCCATGTTCCCTCTGCCATCTTTTGCCACTCACCCACGCCCAATGCTGGGGATGGCTCTCAGGCCCCCTATACCCTTGGACCCACGCCCAATGCTGGGGATGGCCCTCAGGTTCCTATACCCTGGGCAGTAGTTCTTGCCCAGACAGACAGCCTCCTGACACTTTCATTTTACATTTGTTTAATCAGTCTCGAACTGTCCTACAGCCAGGCAGGCCTTGAGCTTCAGAGTCTTCTGCCTCAACCTTCAACTGGGATCACAGGCCTGTGTCACAACGCCTGGCCAGTTATTTCAGAAGATTTAAATGCCAATACAGCTTCTTTAAAATGATCGTGCGTTTGTCTGAAGTTTACCTTAATCTCCGTTAAGTTTAAAGAGACTCATCTGAACAGCTCTGGAATCTGTGACTGGGATGATGTTCAAATCGCCCTTCTTCATTAGTATATGGCATCACCCTAACCATCTGTGATTGCCATCTCAATGCTAAACTGGGTGCTCTTCCCAACCACGCTCATTAACATAGGATGAAGGTCTGTCCTCCTTATACCTCTCAAAGAAAGGCAGATGGAATGTTTCCTCAAGATGGAATTCATCTCCACAACCTTCAAAGTTCCAGAACTTTCAGAAATCGTCCATATATTGCCAATGGTAAGGGGGAATGAAGGGCACGATAGTCGGGACAACTTCCATCTACTAAACTGCACGTGCTTATCACTGCCTAGGTATTTTATACATTATCACATTAATTTGATATTGAGAGCCGTAGGAAACAGGTACTCCACTGCTGCAGATCTCTTTATAGAGATTAACTAATGTGGCCAAGGTCACATACAGGGCTGAACCAGAATTTGCACTAGAAACAACTTAATGAACACAAACCTAATTAACTCACAAGATAGTATCAGGGATATGAAAATACATCATAGAATGGGAGACACTATGCACAGTATACACAGGTCTTAAACCACACCCACAGTCGCCCGCCACAGTGCTGTCTTGGTGCCATGTGCCTCAGTGGGACTCATAGACACAGATGCAGAAGTGACCCTGAGCTGCTTCAAGGGCAGCAAGCAGCTACCCTGCTCAGTAGGACACTCTCTATATCAGCCATCTTAGCAGAGTTGAACATTCATTTTCAAGCAAAGTGTAAGTTTTCCATTTTTCCATCAACTATTTATAGATTGTCCATGTACCACCATTTCTTGTCAATATATCACCCTCAGGGATTTCAAGAAGACCAGAATTTGGCCACCCCTAGTCTCCAACCACAGTCCCAGCACATAGCACCATTAACCTCTGACACGAACCGGCTAAAATAGCGGTGTCAGTAGAAGTGAAGATGATTTAGGAGGGCAAGGTATTTAAATATTTCAGCAGGAAGATTGTCAATTACCACTTGAAAACATGCCTTTTGCTCCATTTTATGCTGTGGAAAGTTCTACCCAGCTTCTAATGTAGCACAATGCTAAGCGGCCTAAACTTTTAGCCTCTACATCTCCAGTCTAACAAATTTCAGAAAGAACAATTGGCTGATGACATATCCAAGGCACCAAGTCTTCTCATGCTGACAGACACTGGGATCATGTGTATCAAGACCAAGGAACACTTATGAGTAGGGTGTTGACCAGTACAAAGAGACAGGTCCCTGCCCTCGGGGGGGGGGGGTCATGATAAAAATATAGACTCGCCTAGGCAAAGAGACAGTCTAGGCAAGTTCTGTTTACAATAGGGTAAACACATGTAGCTGGAGGACAACGAATAGTTGCACAAATGACTTGCATGATCTCTCTAAACCCAAGCTTTTCCATTTCCTTTGCCTGTATCTGCTCTAAGCCCCACACTTCCCCTTCACCTGAAATTATTCTAACCCTTACTCTCTAAACTTTGGAACTCTCTTTCAGATTTACTCTCTCTTTGGTTTAAAAAAAAAATGCTCATTACCAGAGAAACTAGTCCCACTAGTAGGACTAGCAAGGTACTTTCTGTCTTAGCCAAGCCCAACCTTACTTCAAGGGTTGAATAATAAGCAATATTTTAGCCTTGGAATCCCCAAGGGTCTTATGTTTACAGAGCTTGCACGGATAAACAGTAAGGCTATCTGTGCATTCAGCTGTTTTATTCTCAAGCACTGAGCAGACAGAGGAGCGGAAGCTATAAGGCACCGGTATTTCAAGCAGCATCCAGCATCACCATTACCCCTCTGCCCCAAGGCCTTATAAACACTGCTCTGGATCAATCTCTTTGTTTGCTTTCTATTAATTTCTAGACTATTCTATAAGCACAGATTGCATGGACATTACTAAAGACAGTCTTTAGTGGACATAGTTTACAGGTCCCTGATGGTTTCCTTGCCGCTCTCCACAGAAGCTATTCTAAGCCTTCCCAAGCTCCCACTCAGAGACACACAACCTGGTCTTTGGTTTCACTGAGAAAATGCAACTATTTGCTTGAAATACACATGCTTGCCGCCCACACCTGCCTCCATCGGGGCTCGCGGCTCACGTCCATCGGCTCACTCAGCAATCTTGCCCCATCTAACAGCTCCTTCCGTTCCTCATATAAACACACTCTAAAGCAAAGTGAAAAGGAACAAGGAAACCACAGTGCTCTTATCAATCTGTGCTTCCAACAGCCAAACCTCAGGACAGAGCCTGTTGTCTCACTCCGAATTAACGGTGCAGCCTGATACATGCCACCCCTCCCTGGAAACCACTCACGTGGTTTCCCGCGACCTCAGGAACAGACCCCAAGTTCACAAATCCAAGTCACCTTCTCAGTTCCTCCTGGACCTGCCCTCTCCACAGCACCTGACATTCAGCGACTTCCATCTTGAAAGTCTCTGACGCTGGGTTCTTATGACATCACTGCCTGGCGAATCCACTCCTTCAGTCAGTCCTCTAGTCAAACCTTACATTTTAACATTTTCCCAGGATTCTATTCTTGGCTTTCCTCTCCTCAAACTAAACTCTCCCCGGGGAGAAGGAGCAGCAAAGCACTGTTTACACTATGAATTATCCCACATGCCCATAAATCAATAAGACTAAATTTGAATTCATTTGCTTCCTCTCCCCACTCATCTCCATCCCAGAGCTCATCTCTATCATGGTCCTCTGTTTGCTCACCTGGCTGCCTCCCGTGCTCTGGGCACCTAAGGCACAGACACCAGTGTCAGCACTAGGGACTTCCTGGGGTGAGGGCTAGAAGTGCAGGTAGGTGCAACAACTTAGCAAAGGCAAAGCATCACGGGGCAGCTAAAGAGTGTGTCACTACAGGAAGAACACACAAGCTCCCCGAACTAAGGGAAACCAGGAGGGAGATCTACATATGCAAACGGGCACAGATATATATAGACGACTCCTTTGTGGCATTTCTCTACTACTTATCATAAATGCCAGTGATGTAATAGGAAGTCAATTTATATTTTGATTTGTACATGAAAGAGGCAGAGAAATGGGAGAAGTGGTAGGATTTCAACAACCACAGGTAGAAAGAAACCAGCTGGGCAGAACGGGAGAGCTGGGGCACGGCATGCTGGGCTGCAGGGTGTGGAAGGCCAGCATCAGGGCACTGGGAGGGAGCATACACGATCTTTTTTTCTTTTCTTTTGAGTGGAGATGCAGCTTGCAGGAGATGGTGAGCTAGCTAGTCCCTTTAAACAATGCAACTTCTGGTTAGAAAAGAGGCCCGCTCTCTTCCAAAGTTCCCTGACGAGTCACCTAAGTGAGGAGAAATGAAAGCCTGAACTACAGCAAATGCCTGAACAGCAACTGAAATGAAAATAGTTAAGAGGAGAAAATATTGTTTTTTTTTAAAGACTGTAGATAAATAACAAAGGTTTTGAGTACATAAGAACAATAGAATTAAATAAAGGATTGTTTTAAAGGAAGTAAAAGCTTTAAAAACAGCAAAATGAAAACATGAAAAGGAGCCAGTCGGTGGTGCACATGCCTTTAATCCCAACACTCTGGAGGCCAAGGCAGGCTCTGTGACTCAAGGCCGCCTGGTCTACAGAGCAAGTTCCAGGACAGACAGAGCTACACAGAAAACTCCTGTCTTATAACAAACAAACAAAACTGATGGGGAATATTGTTTTAAGGTGTGTGACTTTTGTTTATGCTGCATTTGTTTAGCTCCATGAAGCTGTGATTCTTTACCTATCTGTAACGCCGTATGGTTTAAAAAGGGCTGAACGGCCAATAGCAAGGCAGGAACAAGGATAAGCAGGGCTGGAAGGCAGAGATGATAAATAGGAGAATGGAGAAACAAGGGGGAGCAACAAGAGAATAGGGGGGAGGACATCAGGGGTCACCCACCCAGCCATCCACGCAGCCACGCAGCCAGCCACGCAGCCGCCCAGCCAGCCACGCAGCCAGCCACGCAGCCGCCCAGCCAGCCACGCAGCCAGCCACGCAGCCAGCCACGCAGCCGCCCAGCCACCCAGCCAGCCGCCCAGCCACACAGCCAGCCGCCCACCCAGCCACGCAGCCACCCAGCCAGCCACGCAGCCAGCCACGCAGCCACGCAGCCACCCAGCCAGCCAGTCACGCAGCCACCCAGCCAGCCAGCCAGCCACACAGCCAGCCACACAGCCAGCCATAGAGTAATAAAGAAAGATACAGAAGAAAAGGAAAAAGTCTGCAGACAGAAGGTAGTCAGGATAACTTAAGAAAAGCTGGCTAGAAATAAGCCAACCTAAGGCTGGGCATCCATAAGTAAGGATAGGCCTTGGTGTATGATTTATTTGGGAGCTGGGTAGGGGGCTCTCAAAAAGCCAAAAGAGTAAAACATCACACAACACAAAACAAAAACCGAAAATCAAAGTGAAAAGGAAAACAATCCCTGTTGGTTTGTTTATTTGAAACAGTCTTGCTGTGTAGCCCAGGCTGCGCTGGCATACTCGGCATTCTTCCGGCCTCAGCCTCCCAAGTGCTAGGATTACAGGTATGAGCCACTGTGTGTGTGTGTGTGTGTGTGTGTGTGTGTGTGTGTGTGTGTGTGTATGAGAGAGAGATAAATATATTTCAATGTACACATTCAAAAATACATATTTGAAACACACATTTAAACCCATATATTTGGTGTTAGAATGTAAAACATTTATCAGAGATCAGTAAGGACTAAAGTGTGTATCTACGCATGCTTAAAAAGTGCCACCCCACAGCCCCAGAACAGAGAAGTGGACATTGCCGTACCGTGAAGCTGTTGTTAGCATTTTTGGTGCTTGCTTCAGCGACACTGGCGTCTGAGAGGTCGACTTCATCAAATATCAAGGACTGTTGAGGGACAAGAACACAAACACATCATGTAGGAGGCCAGCTCTTCAGTACACTTCCACTGTTAGCCCATGACGATCAAAAATGAATGTTAACTTAGGGGCAGTCCACAAGCTTGTCTCAGGAAGAATGAATCCATTCAACATGGCTACCCTATGAAGCTATGCAGCTTCTACACAAATGAACAGTGTCTTCTAGGGTCTACCTGCTATGGTTGGGAGAAGAAACTGAAGGAGACAACACTCATCCTCCCACACTCTAAAGCTTGAGGCAAGTCTGCAGGCAGTCGATGGCATCGTTGCCCACAGGTTTGTAGAGTGGAAACTGAGAAGACACCCTGGTCCAGATCTTCGTGACTTACTGAATACTCTGGACCTTATTGTCCTTGTCTTCCAGAAGATGCCCAGAAAGATGATGACTGTGTAAAGGGAGCCTTTTCTCTGTCTAGCCTGGGTCCTTCTGACCTGTTTCTCTATACCCATGGAGTCCCCACAGCCACTATGAAATAACACTGTCTGGCTTAGGGTTGTTACTGGATAGCTCTCTCTTAATTATTAACCATTCATATTATTCTGTGTATCGCCACATGGCTTTGGCTTACCTAGGTGATACCCTGTTGACCTTCCTCCCCAGCAGCTACATGGTGCCTTTCTCTCATCTTCCTTCTCCCTGCCTCCTTGTTCGGAGTTCCTACCTAGCTAAGTTCTGCCTGTCCATTGGCCAAAACAGCTGTATTCATCAACCAATAAGAGAAACACCTAGTCACAGCATACACAGGACATCCCCCATCATGACCATGTTTCTCTCACGCGCTTAAACATTATTTTAGTCAAAGTGTCAGTGGTGAAAGCTCCACGAAAAAAATGGGATTTTTTTTAAAAGGAATATGAATAAACAAAGGCATCTTCCCAGTTTTTCTGGAGTTGTTCATCGCTCAACTTTCAAGCCAGTGAACTGTTCATCTCCTTGGCTGCAGAGAAACATGTCTCCCCTTTCTGATAGCTTCCACTCTCCCAACCAGGGCGTTTTATTAAGGGGGGGGGAGGGTGTGTGTGTGTGTGTGTGTTAAAGTTTATTATTATGATTTTATTAATTTACTTTAATTAAACTAGACATGCTCCCAAACTGGAAGGGATGCACAATATGTACATGAAATAGACAAAGCTCACCGCAGTGTGAGAGACTCTCAGGCATGGAGGACCAGAGTCACAAGGAACTGCCGGGGAAAAAAACCCACAATTTTCTCAGCAGAAAACAAAGCCGTCATCTCATACACGGGACTGTTTGAGGGCATCTTAAGGGGACACAGAGCCAAATCAAGGTAATGAAGAAGCTGATGTTTCTGCAGAGGAATGTGTGAAGACACCATGGAGCCGGACCAGGGACAGCAGTCAACACCAGACTTTCAAAATAAGATTACCTGACTTTGTTATTACTTTAACCTGCATCCAGTTATTCCTTCTACTACTGTTCCACAAACCAAGAATTAGGTTTGCTGACTGGTTGTTTTCTTCAGCTTCTACTAATGACTCTACTGATTACATCAGGAACATGCATTTCTTTAAAAAATAGAAATAATTATTCCTCTGGCATCTTAATGTTTTCTTTTCAGGCAGCATGAAAATATCAGTTTTAATAGGGATCTCCATCCCAAACTATGTTATTATTTCATTCAACTACTACATAAAAATTAAGTCTCAATTTTATCATGATGTGATTTTTCACTCTTAATTGCTACCATAACGAAGAGACTATTTGTGCTCGGGACTGTGAAAGCAACCAGCATGTATGGTCTTAAGCCTTCGCTCAGTAGTGCATGATAGCCTCAGGCACACCGTGGTCTGGGCATGAGTTGAGCTGTGATCTTGTAGCTACCTGCTCTTAGAATGTAAATTCCTACTAGCTATGACAACTCTCACTTTCATTAGTCAGAAAAAGATTTAAAGGGGAAAAAAGAAGAAACCCAAAGTTTTAAATTTATTCTAAGTTATTTATAACTTATTTTAATCAGAAGAAAAAAAGAGACTCAAACTATACTAGACTAGACACCCACATGACTCGATAGCTCCCCCTTGGGGTGGAGTGGAGGATGACCACATTTATAATAAATCCATACAAGGACAGCTATAATGAGGATCCAATACAAATGCAGCCTGTGCAATCAAAGATTTGCATCCAGTTGGGACACACAGCGCTTGGAACCAGTCTTGTTGAGTTACCTTTGAGTCCTTTGCATAATAAAGTGTACGGCCTCGAAGTTTGAAGTATCTCTTCTTCCACCTTTGGAAAGAGCTGGTTTGCTTCAGCAGCTGCCCCTCCTTAATGCTGGTCTGGGGACAAAACAGAGCACAGTGACCAAGATGAAAATCAAACTAAAAACCAAGTTCCGTTCAGCGCCGATGACCCGTGCACATTAGAATTGGAAACACCGTGGCTAACATCTTACGAATTACGAGAGAGAACATTTTGCCTGTATCACATTCAAGAAAATGTACATGAAGTGCCGGAAAGTAAACATGAATTTCACATGGTTGTCAAAGAATTTGCAGGTAGAGTCTGCTACTGATAAGACTCTGGGAGACAGAGAGTCTGTCTTCAGCTGTGTGGCCACTGGTGAATCCAGCAGGCTCCACTGAACAGTTCCAAACCTAAGGCCACACAGACAGTCCTGGTTAAACTCAGAGGGTCACAAAACAGAACAAAAAAGACATGAATGTGAGGAAGAGGTCAAGGGAGGGTTCCCTGAAGAAGCCTCCATGCAAGGCCTTCATGCAATAACAACAAAAGGCGTATTTGGGGCATACAAAGGTAGACAGGTCTGGATCTGAAATGTCCTTGCAGGGCCCACATGCTGAAAGCTGGGTCACCAATGCGGCAGTGTTTGGAGGCAGAGGTCAAGCCTTGATCTCAGTGAGATTCACCTCAAGGACCACCTGTGCCAACAACAGTGTGTTCTTACTCTGTTTCCCCACCAGATACTTCCACGATGCAGTTCACTTATTTTACAGTCTGTATTAAAATACAAAGTCCCTGAGTTTATTACATGTAATAAAAAGTTAGCGTTCCACTTGAATTGGAAGACAAGGAGAAAAAAGAATGAGGCAGACTGCTTGGGAGCCTGTGTCTAAGACTGTCCTGTCTTCAAGAGCGGTCCAGGATGGCTCACACTACTTACTCTGAACGCAATTCAAGAATGCTACAGTGAACTCCCAAGGCAAAAAACCAACAAAACAAACAAACACAAAACAGTACAGAGAACCAGAGTTCTAACTTGTCCCACTGAACTGCCAAGGGGGAGTCTCAAACACCCAGGGCATTACTTCCCACATGCTACTGAGGCCTGAATGAATGGCTGAGAGGAAACCTCTGGTTCCAGGGTTTATTTGCAAGTTTGATAGTAACACCCTACATTATCAATAAGCTAGAAAAATCTTGAGAAAAGTTTCTGGCTCAGAAGGTAATGAGGCCATGTTTACTTCGATTTTCAGGCTCATTCTGCAGTGCTCTGTGAGAGTGTCCACCAAGAAATCATTGCAATCTAATGGTGATGAAATACGAGTGAGCGGGTCTCAAGTCAGACAGACTTTAATAAGCCAGGCTCTACAGCACATTAACAGCATGAATCTAGGACACTCCACTTCTTTATGGCCACACTTCCTATCCAAAATAAGAAGGCCAGAGGACCAATTTCACAAGCGTATTGCTTCTAAGTTCATGGTACAGGATGTCTAGAGCGTGCTTAGAACAGTATCTGAGCTAAAGAAAATCTCAGTAAGTGGCATCAAGTAGTGCTATGATGATGACTTCACTGTGCTATTAAGTTTGGAGAGTATTTTCCAGGCATGAATTCTAAGAGCTTCCTGGAAAAGGTAAGTGCTCATCGGCCACTGTCGGGGCAAGAAACAGCTGGAGTACATGGAGAGCATCAAGACAAGCTGAAAGAGATGAGATGTAGGATCTGCCAGCCATGAGGAGGAGCCCACCTTTCGCTGTAAATGCAAAGGCTAGTGAAATGCTTGAGGCCGGAGAGTAGCTTTCCACTGGACATGTTGGACAGCCAAGCCAGGAGACTTCACCTGGGACAGCTAAACGCAGAAAACTGGCGAGAATACAGCTGGGGGGGGGCGCTTTGGAGAAACACAACTCCAAGACCCATTGTTACATTCAATGAGGAGTGCAATGGGAAGGCTAACACACTATGGTGAACTGGTAAAAACCATGACTCCCCTCTGAAGTCGGGACCCCTCCCCCACCACCACCCCGGAACAGCTCTGACCCACTCCCGGGGCCAGCAAACCAAGATCAGAGACAGCGGAGACTACACATTGGCATTACCATCCTAACACACTCAACCAGCCCACATTTTGGCACCTTCCATGTGTTGTACAAAGTGGCTCATCTCAAAAGCTCTCCCAGGACCGAGTTAAGATGCTATACATTATGAAGAGACTCACTCCTTAGGCAGCAGAATGAGAGAGAACATCTCCCATAACCCCACACGGCACACATCCCTTCTTGTTCTCGCACCTGCTCCGCCTTCTTCCTCTTCTTAGCTTTCCCCTTCAGCCAACAAAGCAGCCTTAAATCCAGCTGCAAAGAACTGTTGCCCTCTTCAAGAGCTAACCTGGTAGCAAGGAGAGATTCTCTACATGCTGGATTTGAGAAGGTCTGATTGGGAAGATTTCACCAGTCGTGAAAAGGTCTTTCTTCAGACTGTGGCAGCTCCTCTGAGAGGGACTCCAGAGCAGAGGCAGAATCCCCAGTCACCACCAACCACAGAGGACACTGATGAGGGGCCAAGCTCTGTGACCCAGGTCACACTGGGGACACATCTTCGATGACATACACCTGCCTTTCTGATCGAGTCTTCGGGGAGTCTACCTTATGTCTGAATCCCAGGACCCTGTCTTCTGAATCTGTAAGAGCACAAGGCTCTCCTCTTCTTCTCTCCTCCCCTCTCCTCCACTCCCCTCCCTTCCCCTCCCCTCTGCTCTCCCCTACCTTTGAACTAAAGCTCTAGTTGTGAGCTAATTGACTCTGATTATGCTGGGGAGAGGCAGGGACAGGAGGATCCTTGGAGCTCACTGGCCGGCCAGCCTAGCCAATCAACAGGTTCCAGATTCACTGAGAAACTCTGTCCCAGAAGCCAAGATGGAGAGCAGCTGGGGAAGACACCTGGTGCTGACCTCTGACCTTCACATACCTGTGCTCACACATGCAAATACACACCCACATACAGAACCGTAACATTTTGACTCTGTGTTTTTCCTATCCATCCTGTCTTATTTGAAACAGTAATTAGCAAGATGGAAAATCTTAACTTATGCATTAATAATTTCTAATAGTCGAACAACAGTTTCAAATTGTAGTTTACTCTGTTTCAGGGCTTGGAGCTACTGAAGTGTACACTGAAACTCACAAAAGGGTAGAGTCATAAAAAAAATTAAGAATGTGGAAAGGAAGGTATTAGACATTATAGTAGTGTGGTGATTTGAATAAGAATGGCCCCCTTAGGCCACCATAGTTGAATGCCTAGTCATCTAGGAGTGGCACTATTTGAAAGGATTATAAGGTCTGGAGGAAGTGTATCACTGGAGGTCCAATGTTTCTCTCTCTCTACTTCTGGACGGGATTATAGCTCTTGGCTATTCTCTAGCTCCATGCCTGTCTGCTGCCACGCTCTCACCATGATGACAATCGACTAAGCCTCTGAAACTGTAAGGCAGCCCCAATTAAATGTTTTCTTTTATAAGAGTTGCCTTGGTCATGATGTCCTCTCACAGTGACTAAGACATGTGAGAGGGCGTATCAATGCCCACTGGGTGATTAAATGTAGGATTATCTTTTTAGAAAAAATCTTAACTCCCCATTTATGATTAAGATGAGAAAAGTGCCGTGTAACTGAATGCTTGTTTGTTTGGTGGCTTTTCCGCGGACACATCTTTTCCTCGGACACATCTTGCTCTGCTTCAGTCCACCCGGTCACGCCATTCACACGGCCAACTGACTCGTGCATTTCCTCTTTGCTGATGATGGAAGCTACAGCCTTGATTTAAAGGCAAATTGTACAAAAATAAATGCTTTGTGGCTTATCTAGAAATAACATGGGAAACACTGCTGCCACTTTGGTGAAGAAAATCCATTTTGTTTAGCTTATTTCAATATAAATAAACTCTCTGATCTGAAAGGAGTATGAAGTGTTAGTACACAAACAAAAAGATTACACTGTGCAAAAAGAGAAGAGGAATTCTGGAGTGGGGCTCCTACCCTTCCCTGCTTAACTTACAGATAAATTCAGAGCTGGAAGAGAATTACTTCCTTCTAGTTGTATTCCCACTGATAACTTGGCTCCAATGGATAATCCCAAATCCAACAGCCACACAGATGGCTCTGATTAAACATGAGTCACACAACAAAACCAAAGTCAGGAACAGAACTAGTATGGAGGAGGGGGCTTTAGTGGAGTGGGAGAAGATAAGACAGGATAAGAGAGAGAGAGAGGAGCAAGACATATTCTATCCATGTATGAGGTGCCAAATAACTAAAGATCATATTGCTAGGCAATGTAACTGTACTAAACACTACTGAAATGTATGTTTATAAGCAGTAAGGAGGTAAATTTTATGTTCTTTGATTTTTTTAATAAAAAATATTTTTAAAGGAAAAAAGTATAAAACTCAGCTAACAGCCCATAAAGTCCTTGGATGGAATAAAGGCAAAATATTTTTTAAAAGGGGAGTTTCAGTATCTTAGGACAAAATTGGTGATAGGATAAAGAACAAAACTACACTGAGGACCAAGGGCCACCTCTCTCCAGTCCAAACCTAAACCTTTACCACCAGGCGCCCTATCACAGGGCTGCCTTTCAGACCAAACAAGGACCGCCGGGAAGCCCACAAGAAAGCAGGCTTCAGCCACGATGTTCAGCCATGATGTCATGTGGCATCAGATTAGCTACTATAAACCTGTCCTCCTCAGATAGCTGCTGTTTCTCTCGCGTGCACGAGAACAGCCGTGGCCTTCTGGTACAGTCTCATTTCAAGACACTTTGAGGAGAAAGGCAGGTAAATCGTTTGGTTACTGCCCGGGGGAGATGAGAGGGAGGGGACTCAGGACGTGGGGCTTTGCTGAAACATCTCAAGTCACTTGTGGTAGAATCCTAGAATCCTCAGGTCAGACAGTCTTAAGATGCTGTAAAAATCAAATCATTGGGAAATTCGAATTACAGCAGTATAAGTATTGGGATTTTATTTACTAATTATTTGGGAATTTCATACAATGCATCCCATCCCCCATCCCACACTCCCAAAAAAGAAAAAAAATAAATAAATAACCAAAAAACACCAATTCCAATTTGTGTTGCTCACATACCCACTGGAGCATGGTCAATCATTAAAGATCATTAAAGAAAACTGACTGCTTCCCCACTCTCCCTGCCAAGAGCCATCCACTGTGAGGAGCTACACTTCAGCATCTTTACCACAGTTAAGGACTCTCTTCAATGGTTTCATGTCTGGACTCTTTCTGGGGAGGGAGGGCTTGCAACAATCCATATATGCCTGTCGTCTTTGCACAGGAGCCATAAAGTGCAAGACACAAATAACACACTTCATCCTCCTCCTCGTTATTAAGATAATTTTCTAAAATGAAACCCTAAATATTCTATGCCTTTGCTACCTGCACTACCAAATCCACACCCCCACAGGCATCAGAAGAGACTGGGTGTGACATTCTCTGCCTCCTACCTGTGACTTCCAGGCTCCCCATCCTTTCAATCCCCTCCCCTCCATCTGTCTGTCTTGAAGTCTATTGCTCTCTTACCTTCGATGTAGACCCATGGCTGTAAAGGCTTCTTCTACCCTAGAGGATGGATTCAACCTCCCCACCCTTTATTTCCCTAATTCACCTTTATGCCATTCTTACAGTTGCTCTTACTCTAAATGGCACTAACATTCCCATTAAGCTGGCTTTTCTGCAGAAAAGACATCAATGGTCTTACCCAGAGTTGGGCTCTGTGCATGCAACAATACTAACCTGCCAAGCAGGAGTGTCTACTCCTGCAATAGTGGCACAACTGTTGGGAAGGTAACCAACTACTTTCTGACTGGATGTGAAGCCTACTCCGCAGCAGGGAATTTCATGTCTGGTCAATGGCCCTGGTCAAAAACCCATGGTGGGGTGGTCATAGATTCTAGGGTAGAACCTTAATGGTCACACTGTCGAATTGCCTTCTAAATATTTATGTATTTATCCATAGACTTGGGCTCCTCTTGATATAAGACAGAGAAGCTTCCTTTCCAGTGGGCAGCAGTTCAATGGGAAGATGCAAAACTGGTCAGAGTGTTGAGAATAAGGACTCCATACTTGGTGGCAAACAAGAAGTTTTCATTACTTCTCCCAGCACACACACGCACACATACACACACAGATAAATAAATGAAACAAGTATTGTTTAAATTTTGTTCTCAAGGTTTGCAGTGTAAAAGACAACCTCAGTACTCAGGAAGCTGAGGCAAAAAAAAGATAGTGAATTTTAAGACAGCCTGCACTACAGAGTAAAACCCTGCCTCCAAAAACAAAACAATCATTTAAAAAAATTGTTTCAGCATTTCATCTGTATCCTGCTAGATTTCTAAGACTGTTTTTGGTCCAATGTCAAAGCCGTGGAATTGCTCATTTTCTGCCCCTTGCTTAGAGCAAATAAAATCCTTTGTGGAAAAATGTACACACACAGACAGATGCCCTAGGACGGAGCCTACATTTCAGAAGCTTATGCCTGAGATTAAAAACTAGAGCTAAAAAGAAGGACATTACAGCAGATATCAAGAAAATTCAAAAAATAATAAGGGCATACTTTAAAAATCTATATTGCAGCAAAGAAACCAGAAAACCTTTTAAAAGAAAAAAAAATAAGTTTCTGAATATATATCACCTACCAGTGTTAATAAAATAAATAAATGACCCCTAGCAAACTAGAAGCAGAATTAAAAATTTCCCAACTACAAAATGCCCAGGACAAAACAGATTTAAGACAGAAATTCTACCAGATCACAAAAATCTAATGCAAATACTCCTCAAGTTAGTCCACCAAATAGAAATTGAATGAACATCTTCCAAATGCTTTTTACAAAGTCACTATTATCCTGATAGCAAAACCACACAAAGATACAATAAAAAGAGAAAAAGGAAGGAAAATGTAGATCAATATCCCCTGAGCATAGATATAAAATTCTCAATAAAATACTTGCAAAACAACCAAGAGCACATCAAAAAAGATCACCCACCATCATCAAGGTGGATTTATCCCAGAGATGCAGTCATGGGTCAGCAAACAAAATCATCAATGTAATCCACCACATAAACAAGACAAAACCTCACCATCATCTCATTAAAGACAGAAAAGGCCTTTGACAAAAATCAAACATTCTTCCATGATAAAAAGTCCTGAAGAGGTCAGGGATGCAGGGGCATAATTCAACACAATACAGTCAATTTACAGCAAGCCCACAGCCAACAACAACCAAAATAGAGAAAAACTCAAAGCAATTCCATTAAAATCAGGAACAAGACATGGTTGTTCACTCTCCATACACATTCAATACAGTACTTGAAGTTTTAGCTAGAGCAATAAGACAACTGAAAGAGATTAATGGGCTACAAACAATAAAGAAGTCATCAAAGTATCTTTATTTGCAGATGATATGATAGCTTATAAAAGTGAACCTAAAAAGTCTATCCAGAAACTCGTACAGCATATAAACATTTTCAGCAAAGTAGTAAGACAAAATAATTAACACACAAAAATCACTAGCTTTCCTATATACAAATAACAAATGGACTGAGAAAGAAATCAGGGAAACAATACATTTCACAAAAGCCTCAAAAGAGAAAATCCTGGGATAACTCTAAAGTAAAAGACCATATGAGAAAAACTTTAAAACACTGAAGAAAGAAACCGAAGAAAATATCGGAAGATGAAAAGATCTCCCATGTTCACGGATTGGTAGGATTATTATTATTAAATCGACCATCTTACCAAAGCAATCTATAGATTAAGTACAATCCCCACCAAGATTCCAACACAATTCTTCACAGGAACCGAAAACTTAATCTTAAACAAACAAACAACAAAAAAAGACTACCTAAAACAATCCTTAATAATAAAACTACGGCTAACCCCAGACTATACTACAGAGCTATAGTAATAAAAACATAATATTAACATAAAGACAGACACATTGATTAAGGAAACAAAATTAAAGACCAAGGATATAGCACAAATTCTAATTCTAATTTATTAATAATAAAAACTCAGAGACATTTATTGGGGTCAAAGCTAAAGATCAGAGAAGCAAAGCAGCTAGCCACTAGAGTTCTCACCTCTACTAGTGCTCAGACCGAAAGGCCATCCTGTCCTCAGATTGTATCTCCAGACTGCATCTGCCTCCACCAAACCTCAGACCTCACTGAGCTCCTGTCTCCTGCCTTATGTTCCTCTCTAGTGCTGGGATTAAAGGCTTGGGATCCCAAGAGCTGAGATCACTTTTGTGTGAGCTCTGTTCCTCTTTCATACTGACCAATTTTTTGTAGCTCTGTATGGCCTTGAATTAACAGAGATCCATCTGCCTCTGTCTCCTGAGTGTTAAGATTAAAAGTGTGTGCCATCACTGCCCGGCCTCTGTGCTAACTAGCGTAGCTAGCTTTGTACTCTGATCTTCAGGCAAGTTTTATTTGTTAGGTCATAAACTAATAGCAGCACACCATACACCTACAAACACCTGATTTTTTTTTTTTCTAAATATACGGTGTAGAAAAGACAGCATCTTCAACAAAAGTGCTAATCAAACTGGATAACCACATGTTGAGAAACAAAAATAAATCCATATCTAAACAGAGTTCTCAAAAGATGAAACACAAATAGCTAAGAACCACTCTGGGGAAAAAAAAAAATGTTCAACATCCTTGGACGTCAGGGAAATGCAAATTAAAACGACATTGAGATTTCATCTTACTTCAGTCTGACTAGCCAAGATCAATAAACAAATGCAGCTCATGTAGGCGAGGGTTGGAGTGAGGGGACACTCATTCGTTGCTGGTGGGAGTGCAAACTGGTAAAGCCATTGTGGAAATCAGTATGGAGGTTTCTCAAGAAGTTTGGCTGGGACAGGGCCTGTGCTCACCTACAATCGCCACTATGGGCCCAGAACTTGGCACAGTGCCTGGCCTTAGCATGAGCTTAGAAAAACCATTCAATGAGCAAGTGGGTGAATGAAGACTGATATCCAAATAATGCTGCTGACACAGCTGTTCCGGAAAACTGGAACTCCAGTTCCAGACAGCCTGGGCAGAAAACCTGGCTACACCCTGAGGGTGCCTCCTGTAGCCAGCCTGTCTTTTCCATGAGCCAATGCCCCGTGGGCAGTGTGAGCACTTGACTGCTGAATAACCTCGAGTTTGTCCCCAAATTGGGGTGCATTTTGGTTTGTTTGTTAAATAAATTTCTTTATTGAGTTATTTATTTTACATCCTGGGTACATCATCCCTCCTCTCCTCCAAATCCCTCCCTCCAGTTCCCACCCCCAAATCTATTCTCCTCTATTTCTGTTTAGGAAAAGACAGGTCTCCCGTGAGCATCAACAAAACATGGCTTATCAAGTTGCAGTAAGACTAAGCACCATCCCATGTATTAAGGCTCAGAAAAGGTGACTCGGTGTGAGGAGGGCCCCAATAGTCAGCAAAGAGTCAAAGACAGCTTCTCTTCCCATTAGGAGTCCCACAAGACAAAATGCACAACCGTCACATGTATGCAGAGTGCCGAGGTCAGTCCCATGCAGGGAGCCATTCTGTTTTATACACTACTGTCCCACCAGTAAGGGAAACCGTCTACCTCATCAACATTAATATTGGCATTAGGTGGTGTAGGAAAGGGAAACACCTATGAAATGTGTACATTACTCCATCACTGCTGACCTACAGAGAGGAGAGGCGTGTTTGGGCTCAGGTTTGGATACAGTCGGTCACGGCAGAGAGGGCCACACCGCTGGGGTACTTCCCTCATTGGCAGCAAGAGCAATGGCAGCAGGAACTTACAGCTTGTTCACATCTCAGCACATCGAGAGGCAGAGGCAGGTAGATCTCTGTGAGTTCAAGGCCAGCCAGTGCAACACAGTGAGACCTTTTCTCCCCCCCAAAAAAGGAGAAGGGGGAGGCAACAAGCCTCACCACCTCTGGTGACTCATCCCAACGTCAGGCCTTCTACTGCAACATTTCCACCACCTCCCAAAACAGTGCCAGGAGCAAGAAACCACTGTTCAAACACATGGCAGGGACGGACAGACAGACAGACAGACAGACAGACAGACACACACACAATTTTACACTCAAACCCTAACAGGTGGCATAGAGGGGAGACATATCTGTAAAATGTATACAGTGACTACTATTTGTAGATAGTGAAATTAAAAGTATAGTGGGTTTTCTATCCTTCCTTATTTGACCCAACACTTAAATACCCAGTATATAAATTTGCTTGTCAGGTGGTCAAACACAAACTACAAAGAAAAGCCTGTTCTACCTCATATTTCTAAAACTGCAAGTCTGCCTTCATGAGGCTGGGAAGGTGGCTCACGGGTTAAGAACAGGTTGTAAAATATGTGTACATTGTGTGACAATGTGTTGCTGTGACTGGTGGAATAAAAAAGCTGAATGGCCAATAGCTAGACAGAAGAGGGTAGGCGGGACTTCCCCGGAGAGAGAGGAAGAAACGGAAGAGCCTAGGCGTGCAGACTTTGCCAGCAGACTTGGAACAAGTCAGATGTGCTGTACTAAGAAGAGGAAGCCAAGACACGTGACAGAACATAAATTAAAAAATATGGGTTCGTTAAATTATAACAGTTAGTTGGGGGGGAAAAAAAACCCTAAGCGAAGGCCAAGCTTTCATAAAATAATATGTCTCCATGCTGTTATTTGGGGGCTGCTGATCCAAGGATAGTCCAACAAGGGCACCTACTACAAGAGCACTTACTGCTCTCCCAGAGGATACAACTGTGGGTGACATCACCCATGTTGGGCAGCTCTCAGCTACCTGCAACAGCAGCTCAAGAGGATCTGATGTCTCCTGGCCTCCGAAGGCACCTGCATACATGTGGCACACATTCACACAGACACAGACACACACACAGAGAGATGAAAATAAGAATACAGTTTTAAAAAGAAGTCTGTCCTCACTACAAGTCTGTGCCTTAGTGTGTCACAGTGTGCTTCTTTTCCTTTTCTTAGCAGTCCTTGGCATTTTTGTGTGATTATAAAATACTGTTCACAGGCACGCATGCACGGGCATACGCCATGGCCCTGGAAGGGAAGCCATTTGATCTCGTTCTAATTCCTCCTGAGGACCTGTTTCGGCAGGCACCCCTGAAACGGCTTCCAGCCCTGCTCCTCCCTCACCCTCTACATTTGTCCTTCCCTTCCTTTTGACCCCACTCCCACTTGACTTTGCACCTTGCAGCCTTCTACCCCCTTTGAAATTTTATCCTGCTGTGCATGTCCTGATCTTCTTAAAAGACAAATTCAAGCTAAGGATGTGATTCAGCGGTAGAACATTGTCTACCATGCACGAAAACCAAGGTTCAATTCCCCAGTGTGGTAAAATAAATATTACATAAATAATAAATCTAAGCCTCCTTATTAAAATACATGTGTTACATTTGTTCTATTAAATACTGCAATTGTACAAAATCTTGCTCATCATTACAAGCAGGACTTTATGAATATTAACAAATCTTACTTCACCTGGTAGATTTTGACTGAATAGGTCACAGAAACCTACACGTATTGATAGCTTTTGAGTCAGGCCCAATGGCTCAGGTCTATAATGCCAGCACTCAGGAGGCACACAGGTTGATGGCCAGCCTGGGTGAGCCCTGTAAAAGGTACAGATAATTCCGTATTTGGGGTCCTTTCCTTTATTGGTGTCATTCAACGTATTCTTTTACTCTTACCCAGCTTTCAGCATTTTAAAATTTGTGTCTGGGTCTAGCGAGGCGGCTCAGCAGTTAAGAGCACTAACTGCTCTCGCAGAGGACCTGGGTTTGTTTCCCACCACACACGATGGCTCACAACTATCTGCAACGCAACTCCATGAGATCCAATGCCCTCTTCAAACACAAGTGGACTCCTGAACACACACACACACATACACACACACACATACACACACACACACACACACACACACACACACACACATTAAAATTTAATTTCCCATCACCACCAGTCTGATCCCAACCTCAGAAAGGCAGAAGGGCAACTGGACTTACTAACTGAGCATGCTCACTCATGGCAACTCTCCCCTTCTTCCTCTTAAGGTCAGCTGCCCACACTCCCCAAACTATACCCAAATACACCTCAGGCTGACACTGGACTTCCCGGTAGATGAAGATGACCAGGACTTGTACTTGAGGCAGTTAAGAGCTACCGTGCCCAAAGCCCATGCTGACACCAGCCTGACCCAACCCAAAATGAGATGTCTCTCCTTCCAATTCTGAATTAACTTTAACAAAAAGCAGCAAAGCTGGAGGAAGGGACTGCCGTGGGAACCACGAGGGGCAATGAGATCCCAGCTCAGAGAGGAAGCGCGCAGAGAAGGCTCTGCAATCGGTGCGTAATGAAAACACAGTACTGGGTCATCTAGAATATCACAAACATTTCCCTGTTTATAATCCACATTAGTGAAGTGTCCTCAAGCAGCTTTGTGTAGCAGAACAATCTGGGGGGGTGCTTCTCCAAAGGCACGTGGCCAGACACTTTGCATGGGTGACCCACAGCCAGGACAGCTCAGGTTTCCTACACAGGACACTCCAGCTAAGCCTCTACATCTCTGCGAGACAGAGTTCAGAAGCCAGGGTCAGTCGTAACATTTATGTGAAACCACTTTTTAAAACAATTTACCAGAAATAACTGCTCACTTTTACATATAAAACACACATCAGCGTTCCTGCGTTCCCGAGTTCCCATGTTCCCACTCTGGTTCTCCCAACGGCTGTGATGACAGGGTGCTGTGGTCCGGCCACCATAGGATTGCAACAGTGGGTCCCTCCAATGTGGCTCACACAAGGGTGATTCAGCAAGGGATGGCCTGTGGCCCCACTGTGACCTCATCTCTATCTAAGGAAAACTTCAATTTGCTAAAAAAAAAAAAAAAAAAAAAAAAAAAAGTCAACTATACAACAGGCTGAACAAGGAGGGAGAGGAACGAGGATTCTCTCTCTAAATCTGGAGCACATAAATGCTGAGGAGAGCAAGAGAAAATGTGTGCCTGCTAGCACGAGGGGATGCTACACACCTCTGGGTGGATCCAAAAGACCCGTATCGCTCTGTTTGAAACACTGTAAACCATTAGGACACTTGTGCCAACCAGCAAATTAACATGTTCTAAAGCAAATCAATAGTGACTGTATAATGTAGTCGAATTATCCTTATACCATATGCCCAGTGATCTCTAATGCATTGCCTTCCTTATAGTGGTTTGCAATTTCCCTTTAAAAAGCTATAAAAGTACATCACTTTGAGAAGTAATTTATTCTGTGAGTACCCAATTCCAAAAGTTAATTGTTCCGTTTCTATTCTATACCTTCTTTATAGACATTCATGAGCATAAATTCCTAATTACATTAGAAGGATAAAGCAATATGGTTTTATAAAGGGTTGTTGTACTGAGAAGGTACAAAATGACCCTGTGTCCTTAGGAACGTCTTTCCTAAAGGACAACGAACTGCACACTCTTACCACAAGGTGGCAGTGGCATTACACTGATGCTCAGCCCTGTCTTGAGGAGACTGGTGACCTTTCTGTTATGTAAATCCTTGCCTGTATTTCATGGGTGGCATATGGGTACTGTCATAAAAGGGTTATAAAACTTCAGGTAGGTGAGATGCTGCACATCTTTAATCCCAGAGGCAAAGGGGGAATCTCTGAGTTCGAGGCCAGCCAGGATTACATAGCAAGACCCAGGACAGCCAGGACTACAGAGAACCCTGCTTTTAAAAAATATAAAATAAAATAAATAACTTTAAACGCCTCTCTGTCTTGTTTTGAATTCACTTCTTCTTTACCAAACACCCCTACTCAGTTCCAAGAACAGTCCGTTTCCCCACACATGGCATTTTGATGTAACCACCACTTTCCCATATGGCCACAATGATAAAACTACTTGGATTTGGGAAGGGTTTGGGGTTCCTGGTGTGGTCAAGGACAGGACAGGAAGAAGTGTCATGCAAAGAGCCCACAGACTAACTGTGTGCAGGATGGGGGGGGGTCACATTTTACCATCTATACAGATACCAGGAAGAGATGCTCCCCTTTCTATGCTGAAGATGAATTTAGTTTCTGGTACTTCAGCCCCGTGTTCAATTTTCTCATATCTGAGTCCTGATGGCACAGGAATTTCTCACTTAGATATCTGCCAGCTCCCTGGATTCAGAGTCACATGAACACATTTACACACAGACACACGCACACACATACACACACACTGTGCCAGAAACTCCACAGAGATGGTTTGCATGGGCAAGGTTTGTTTATACCACCAAATTGTAAGCTTGTTTGTTTTGTTTAAGAACCATAATTGCGTGTACACACACACACACACACACACACACACACACACACGAGAAACACATTTGATTGTCTTCTATATTTAAGATGGAACAGAGGAAGAATCAGAGATACAATCTGAGCAAATTACCGGATGTAACAACAGTACCCCCACCACCCACCCACCCACAGGCTCTAGACTGCCCCGAGCAGCATGTCAGCAGGCTCCATCTCTGCTGTGCTGGCCTCATTTACGTCAACTTGACCCACGCTAGAGTTATCCACCAGACGGTGGGGAAGCCTCAGTTAGCAAACTGCCTCCATAAGATTCAGCTGTAGGCCAGTCTGTAGGGTATTTTCTTAATTAGTGATTGACATGAAGGGGCTCAGCCTATTATGGGTGTTTCCCTCCCTGGACGGGTGGTCCTGGACAAGCCATGGGGAACACGCCAGTGAGCAGCACTGCACCCCTCCATGACCTCTGTACCAGCTCCTGCCTCCAGGCTCCTGCCCTATTTGAGTTCCTGTCCTGACTTCCCTCAGTGATGGACTATGATGTGGAAGTATAAACCAAACAAACCCTTTCCTCCCCAGCCTGCTTTCAGTCATGGTGTTTCATCACCGAGATAGAAACCACAGCTACTACCTTCTGCTAGTAGACCTCCACCATACCTACTCCATCAGTCTCCAGAGAGAAACTCAGTCCCTTCCTGCTATCACTACACAGTAAGTAGCCTTATCTCCTCATGCTTTACACCCAATGCAGTAAGTTGTCTCCAGAATGCTGACCCCAGCTGGCCTCGAAAGACCTTGAGCAAGTCGCTGACTGAGCCCATGTCTCCTCTTCTTACAGTAGTAACGAAAATGGTGTGAGCACTGTGTCCAGTGTGTCTCCTTCATCCCTGCATCCTGGGCACCCAGTCCTGTGCCTGCCGCCTCAGGGTTCCTACAGATCGCTAAAACAACATGAAGTCTTTGCTGTGTCCTCTACATTCATTCCCTCTCCACCCACTTTCTTCCCTGAGTGTTATCTGAAAAGTAAAATCTCATTCACTTCTTGGCTCTGCCCCGTGTTGTGAGAGCCAAGGCTCCTTCTAGAGCTTTATGAGAGGCAGATAGATGTTCCACTGCCCCTCACCTGTAACCTTGGGCTGCGACAGCCCTCCCTCCTTCCATTTTAAAAGAACTGCCCCGTTGGCTAGTCCCAATTACAGCCTGTTTGCAGATCTGAGCGAAGTCCTTCCACAGCCCCAATTATCTCCTCTAAATATATACGTATGCACAGCTCCCAAAATAAGGTTCTATCTTCACAGTTTTCCACTCTAGCTTCATTTATAGCTGCCTGCTCAACACCACCACCTGGGGCTGCCCCGCCTTACACTCAACAAGCACTTTCTACCTAATGTGCTGTGGTCTCAGGCTAGCAGAAAGAACACATGATGTCCTGGCTCCAGGAAGCCTAGATTCTAATTACAAACTTCCTATAACTAACAGAAGAGAACGAACCGGGTACATGACGTTCTGTGGGGTACCTTCTACAACCACACTGCCGCTCTCCCTGGTATCTCACCAGTGAGCAACACATCCCCGGGCACACAAACCCCTGCAAACTTCCTTCTATCTTCCTTGCCTTCCTTCTATCTTCTGTGCCTCAGGATGCCATCAAAATGCCGCTTCCCCCCAAGGTGGCGCAGTTTGTGTAGCATTATTCTTTCCTCACAAAACACAAGGAAGGGCCTCTTGAGGGTGGCAGAGTGGGAGCTGCACACTCACACACATACAAGATGCACACACATGTGGAAATGAGTCCACTCTTATTTTTATATTGAAACTTCATTGTAAAAATACAACCATTCATGGGACATTCCAATACATGTATACTTGTGTAAAGTTTAAATCGGACTAGGCGACCTAATACCTCCAACATGTAGTTATTTCTTCAAGATGAGACCTGGGGCCTTCCCTCCAGCCCTTCAAGCTATGGCACGCACATTCTCTGCTGTCACCTGCCTATGCAGTGGCATGCCAGGACTTCTGACTCTCCTCTGTCTAACTGCTGATGAATGCCCCCATGACACCCAGCCTCTGGTAACCATTGTTCTTATGAGATCAACTCAGATCCCTCACACAAATGCAACCCTGCAGCATTGGCTTCTCTGTGCCTGGATGGTTTTACTTAATAAAACAAGGTGCAGCTCCATCCCCATGCTTCGAACGGCAGGGTTTCATCTTTCCTGTGGCTGTGTCCCACAGTGTATCCTTGTACAACTCCACGTATACTAAAGCAAGGCAACGACAGAATTCTTAAGACCCAAATGGGATTTTACTAAAGGTTGGCAATAACCAAGGGCCATCAAGAAAGCATGGTTTTTGTCAAAAGACCAAAATGTCCCTGGTCCTCCCTGCCTGTGAGCCCAAACAGGGTCTCTAAGTCTCAGGCTCTCCACTAGGGACAATACCAGATGTCCCCTACCAGCGGTGAGCTCCTGGGGACACCGTACAGGGCCTACATAGCAAATCCAAGAAAACAATCTGTTGCTCCCCTATTCCCCATCTATGTCCTTCAGTGAGGAGGTCCCACTCAAGCCCTACCTCACAAAAATCACAGGGACATAAGGACAAAAAAAAAAAAAATGCACAACTTCCTTCCAGACAAGGCCTGTTCTAATCAACCCTCTTGACTTATGTCCTGTGACCCAGAACCTTTGCCTCCCTCCAGGTCAGCTAGAAACACTACTCCTGGTGCTGCAGCTGCTGGCCACACAGAGCATGGCATCTTTGCGTCTTGGGACCAATGTCTCTCTAACAGCTTTTCCACAGGCCAGAGCCCTTTTCCCCTGGGGCTCCTTCTTCCTCGCTGCCTCACTTAAAAGCTTGGTTTCCATGCCTACTCTTCCAAATGTCATCCAAGCAGAGCTCCGCCCATCTGCATTTCCATGCTCTGTGCAATCCACATGCCCTCCATTCATAACAAATACTAGACTCTTCCAGGTCACTGGCACACGGAGGATATGTTTACTCCAGGGATGTATATTCTCATTCATGACTCCCCTCCTTTCCCATCGCCCTCCCTCCCTCCAGTGCCAAGTCAAGAAATCCTCTCTGGACATGCCCCTTGGAAGGTGGCGTACACAAAGACTGTTTCAACTGGATGCCTAAGTAAGGCACATCCCTAAGTGTGGAGGGGGAAAATAGGCTCAGTTGTTACTCATGAATGTGCTGTATTCTGCAGCTCCATAGACACACACATGCCAAGTACCAATGGTATGGTGAGAACTGCTCAACCCTCGACCTAGAACAGTATACAAGCTGCCTGACCTCACTGATGTAATACGAAATTAGACGTTGTAGTTTGGATGCTGAAAGAGACTTTTAGCAATCGACTTCTATTTATAACCCTTAGTAGCTTAGAGCTGTGACCAAAAATATCAGGAAATGCCAGGCTGAAGAGTACCACAGGCTTAAGGCCACACAGCAGTGGCACCCAAGGAACAGGTCGCTGGATGAGAAAGCACACAGCCACCTCAGAACAGCAGAGTCAAAGTCCAAGCAGGCTTTGAGAAGATAACTTTGTTACTCTAGCTCCATGAGGTTTTTGTTTCATTTGTTTTTTATGTCAACCCTCAGGTCACTGTTGTGATTTGAACATTCCCCCACCCCTGTGCATCCAGTTCACAAGCTGGCTTGGGGTCCTAATTGAGCAGTGTTGGGTGGCTGGATCTCAGTGGAGGTGTTTGGGTTGTAAAGACTGTACCCTACAGACGGACAGATGGGTGTGTGGGTGGGTGGATGGATGGATGGATGGGTGTGTGGGTGAATGGGTGTGTGTATGGGTAGATGGATGGATGGATGTGTGTGTGTGTGTGTGTGTACAGATGGATGGGTGTGTGGATGGGTGAGTGGGTAGGTTGGTGGATAAATAGATGCCATCATTCCAGCAAATCCCTCCTCCATTTCTCTTCCAAAAGAAAGGTACTTGCTAGATTCTGACCTTACATGTCAATCTTAAACTTGCTAGCCTACAGAATTGTGAGCCAATAAACTTCTATTCATTACAAATTACCCCGTCTTGGGTGTTCTGTTATAACTATAGAAAAACTACTAAGACAGTCATAAAAGTTTAAAACTGAGGGCTAAAGAAATGGCTCCATGGTTAAGAGCAAATACTGTCCTTCCAGAGGACCCTGGTTAGATTCCCAGCACCCACATGGCAGCTCACAACCATCTGTATGTAACTCCAGGGGACCTGACCCTTTTTTTGGCTTCCATGGTCACTGTATGCATGTGGTACACAGACAAAACACTGTCCATGAAAACTAAAATCAATACTTAAAAAGAGTTTTGAACTAATATACACAGACACACTCTACATGACACAGCCGTACAAGCTATTCAGGAGTTCATGTGAACGTTTTGTATTAAGCATTTTGTGAAGAGTTCGTCAGTAACTGCTTTACAACTGTCATCATTCTCTTCCTAAGGTGGCAGGAAGGCACGTCACCAAATGTAGCAGCAAAGTGTGATGGTGAAGACCGGCTTTCAACATCAGACACAACTCTGCTTAATAATGAAGTCTTTCTGCACAGCAGAGAGAAATCTGTGATGCAGAGCCTGCTAGCAGCCCACCTCAATTCACTCTTCCCTGCCCCTGAACTTGACCTCCTGGCTGCAAACTGCACTTCTTAGTCTCCCTTGCTGGGGGCCTGGCCTTTATTCTCCCCACTCCCACCCACAAGCTAATCCGCACACAGTAGGCATCTTCTCTTGGCACTGTCAGCTAATGGCTTCCTTTGCTTCATTAGTCAAAGTGTCTCAGTCCTCAAATAGGGCCTTTGCTGTTTTGGCAGCCCAGGGTTCCAGAAGGTTTTCCCAACCATCTCTGAGAATGCAGCATAGAACCCCCCCCCCAACCTCTGCCTCTGGTGGCTGAGCTCCCGCACATTGTGATGGTCTCACCGGCCTTGTCAAGAAGGGCTCACCACCGGCCTTGTCAAGAATCGGACCCATGCTATTAGCAAAAACACAGCTGTGTCCCCCGCAGATGTCAGGCAGGCAGGCAGGTGTCATGCAGCAACCATCTATAGTTAAGATTCAGTGTCTCCGAAGCCTCGAGAGAATGCAGATCAAGTCAAGAGAGCCCAAGGGATTGCCTTGTTAGCCTTTGATGCAACTTGAGATGAGGCAGAATCATTCCCGTCCGACCGGACCTCAAGCCTCATCTTGGCCTTTTCTTCAACCTTTAGCTCACCTTCGGGATTCCAGCTGGGCCCTCAGCACGGTACGGGGGGTGGGGGGGGGGGTGAATGGGAGGGGAGTGGCATCATGCCAGGGGCTGCAAGTCTTCCCTAGGCAGTTTGTGCTGCCACCACAAACTGTTCTGTCTGCAGCATTTGGGGACCTCAGCCCAAACTGAGGCAGAATGAAACCTATTTCAACATCCTGTTATAGTCTCTTTCCCAGCATCCAGTGTGCCTGCCTCCTCCTACACATTCTTCTTCCAATGTCTAGAATAGATTCCGTCTTTCCACATTTTTTTAATTTGCCTCCACAAATGCTCTTTTCCTCCTCCGTCCTCCTCCAATCCACTACTCCTCGTTCTCTCGTTCTCCTCTCCTTTGGCTTAGCTGTTACTTTCCCTCGTCTGCCTCTTTCCTGCCACCGTTGGTACAGGCTCAACACCACCCTTGACTCGTCAAACCATTCTTTCTGAGCTCTCCACCATGATGTGGTGTCAAGGCCTGCTCATGGGGTCTTTCTGTAGCATGGAGACGATCCTTATCTACACTGCTGAAGTTGTGGAAGCTGAACAGACACACGTGGCCAGTGCTATCAGCGTTCTCCACTATCACACAGCCCAGCCAGCTTCAGTCCACCTTAAAGATCAATTGTTCTCCCAAGAAATTGTCTCTTTTGTTTGCCCTTTTTTTTTTTTTTTTTTTTTTGGTTTTCTGAGGCTGGCCTAGAACTCGCTTTGGAGCCCGGGCTGGCCTCAAACAGCAGCAATTTTCCTGCCTTAGCTATCTGAGTGCTGCAATGACAGGGGTGAGTCACCATGCCCAACTCTAAGAAGGCTTCTTTAACCACACATTCTATAGGACTGTGAATAAAGAATGTGAAGAATTTCAATTAATGAGCTAAAGAGGACAATCTGGACTTGGGAAACAATATGCATATATTCAGAGCATAATTAATCAGCAAACTATACGCACACCAGGGATGGGAAGAGATGGGAGCAGACGGCATGAATAGATAGGGTAAGGGCAGGAATTAATGGAGGTCAGGGACTGGCTGCATGAGATACAGGAGGATCATAAAAGTTAGGGGCAAAATTACAGTGGTAAAAATATAGCACAAAGACGATGACAAGAAAATAAATGTTGGCTAACGATCAAAGCTCTTTGTGACAGAGTTACACCTAAATGTCTAAGACCACTTTTCCAAACAACAGGGTTAGGGCCAAAAGCATTTAGTTTAAGCTCCAAAGTCTCTCCTGCCAGGCAGGAGTGGCGCACACCTTTAGTCCCCATGCTCAGGAGGTAGGGGGAGGCAAATGTCTATGAGTTCAAGGCCAGCCTGGTATACATAGTGAATTCCAGGACAGTCAACACCACAAAGGGAGAGCCTGTCTCAAAAAACAAAAACAAGAGTCTCTCTAGTGATGGCGTGTCTGTGAGAGAAAAGAGAAAGCCAGAAGATGGTGAGAAAGCAAAAATGGTAACCTGAGAGCAAAGAGATTTTCAAATAAGTTTGGCATCGAATTCTCTGTCTAGTATTTCATTCAAGTGTTCTTTAGGTTAAACTGAGTCAAATCATACATGTGAAGTCAATCGAAACAAGCAAAGCTTTGTTGAAATCCAAGCCTTTGCCCCAACATAAGTAACACAATGTCACAAGTAAGTCTGCCATGTGGATGGCATCCAAGCATGAACTTCTGAATGTGATGTTACATGTTTGCCCATGATCTGTTCTGACAGTGCTTTCAAAGCAGAGTAAGAAATAAATGTCCAGGCTAGTGTTGTGATACCTACCTTCAATCCCAACAACTCGGGAAGCAGAGGCAGATGGTTCTCTGTGAGTTTGAAGCCAGCTCAGTCTACATACAGCGCTACATGGAGAGACAATGTCTCAACAACATATAAACAAAATAATAAAATAAATTTCCAAGTAAGTGCTCCTAGACCCCATGATGAACTTCTGTAGCATCTGTGTGTTCTGGGCAAAGTCATTAAACTTCAAATCAGGGTTAAAAAGCCCAATTCCACCAACTGGTCTGGCTGTCCTTTCCTTGTTCACGGAGTACCTTTGACTACCCTAATATATTTGTCTAGTTAGGGTCCCTACCTATGAAGGCATGAATTTCCATGTTTGGGTCATTTCTATATCTAGTTGCAAAACAGGTGGTTGACACATAGTTGACCCCAATAAGTATTTGCTTAATAAATAAAACATCATACTTTACCCTTGCTAACTAGAGTTGTCTCACAGAGACGCTGCCCTCAGCCCTCGCACTTACACATCAGTGATACTAAACCACTCGTGGCTACTCTCTGTTGTCTCGGGGCATCAAGCCAAACAAAACAATGTATAGAAAAGGAAGACAGGAAGGGCTACACTTGAGGGCCTAAGGGCCTTATTTTGGAGAGATGTTACCCAAAGAACCGCCTCTTAAAATACAGCCTAACTGTAACCACATATTAACAAATAGAGTTCTTTCTTACTGTTGGTTTGGTTTTTGTGTTTCAAGACAAGCCTTGATTGTCCTGGAACTCACTCTGTAGACCAGGCTGGCCTCAAACTCACAGAGATCCACCTGTCTCTGCCTCCCGAGTGCTGGGATTAAAGGCGTGCACCACAACCGCCTGGCAGGAAATAGATCTTAATGTTCAACTTATGGCATGAAGTCATAGTATACTTATAATTTTTCAAATTCCGTATTTAAATCTGCTGGTTTCACACAAGCTTCTTGGTTCTACTCACTCCCATTTCTTCAAAGTTCCAGTAGAGAGATTTCTAAAAAGGCATAAAATTATGAGGATCGACAAAATAGGAGAGAAGACCAAAGCCACAGCATTTGCCAGCGATAAAGCAGGTGGAGGAATGAGAACTGACTTGGTCCAGCCATGCGGCAGCAGTGGGTATGGCTGAAAGCCAGCCCACTTGCACAGACAATCCCCACATGGCTCAGGAACGGACGGCACCAGCTACCTCTGAGAGGCAGAGCAAGGATGCAACAAAAGGCATTGGGTGAAACTCTGTTTCCGAAACTCTGCCTCCTCCCCCACCAGCATCCACCATCCCCACTCCTAGTTCCTCAACTCTTCTTTGCCCCAGATGCCTCTCTCCTGAAGCAGAACAAGACTGGAGAGGGTCAGATGGAGAATGTCTAGAATGAAAGACCCAGAATTAAGGAGAGAGAAGTGATGCTGTGTAAACCTGAGTAGTGCCAGCTCCCTAGACTTGCTATGTAACGGATCTCCAGGTTGATGGCAGCCAGGACTACAATTTGCCACTGGAAGACCCTTTGCTGGGGATCTGACAAAGTCAAGGGAGTGGGGGAGATGTCAGGAGTTGTCAACAAAAAAACCTAGTCGGTCTATAGAATTTAAAAAAAAAAAAAAAAAACAAACAAAAAAACCATAGCTCACAGCTGACAAACCTCACCTTCAGGGAGATCCCCAAGCAGCTTCAGGAGGCTCTTGTTCTGGTATACTCCTGTGAGTGTGAGTGTGTGTGTGTGTGTGTGTGTGTGTGTGTGTGTGTGGTGGGGGGGGGTTCCACATCCATGGAGTCAACCTACCTTAAACTGAAAATATTCCGTGGGGGGGTAGCATTTTTAACACAACTTAAAATGGACAATTTTTCTTGTCATTATTCCCTAAACAACACAATCAGCCACTGCTCACATGCCATTCACTGGCACACTGTGCTAGATATAAGTAATGTAGAGATTACCAAAAGCTCCTAAGATGTTCTTCCTGCAGTGGATGCAGACATGCACCTTCTATAACACACACTTGAGCTCCTGTGGACTTCCTTTGCATCCTCAGGGAGCATTAAACCAAGCTCACATAGATGCTGGAGTATGATAACCATCACAGGAAACCATGTGTGCACACATAAATGTTTGTATATTTACCCAAAGGGAAGTGTAAAGACAATAGAAAGGTTGCAAAATAAAGTCAAGTAATTTCTTAGGAAGCAAAATGAAAAGGAAGGAAAATTAGATGACGAACACAGGAGGAGGCCTAACATCCAAATAATGGTGACACCAAACAGAACGAGTATAACAAACAGAAGGAAGAAATAACTCAAGATGATTTCCCAGAACTGAAGACTGAATGGGCAGAAGCCCACACACTAGATGAAAATAAACCCACACTGTGAATTCTGCCATGAAGTTACAGATCCCCGAGGAGCAGAGGCGATCCTGAACATTTCCAGAGAGGAACGGTGGGGGAGGAATCCCACCAAGCATCACAGACTGCAAAGGCTTTCTTGGTGCTGGGAGCCAGACAACAGCAGAGTGTTGGCCGCAGTGTTCTGAGGAAAAGGCAGCTTTCCATTGGGGGGGGGGGTGTCTGTTTGTTTTGTGGTTTCAACTTCTTTCTTGCTTTTCTTCTCCTTTTTCACTGGCATATATCATGATGGGCTCCATAAACACAGTGTCTTTCAAATTTAAACCCAGTTGAGAAGAGTCCAGTGTGGAAGGAAGCAGCCATCTTCACACATGGGAGTCCACACATGCATGGCTCCCTCTTGCTAGAGGCTCAAGCCATCACAACACAATGATTTCTGCACAGATAATTCCTGCAACTACACCAACAATGAGCCTCTACCTTAAAGCGGCCCCCATTCCAAACAGGAGCGTTCTCTCCCAAGAAGTCAGCACATTTATTACACTCTGCAACCCACACAGAGCCTTGCAGAACAAGCTGTACCTTTTGCCTCTTGAGCAGGCATACCTGAAGGGAAGGAGCAGGCAAGACTGGAGAGGCTGGGAGTTTGCCACATAAGTAAGAAGTGATTTGTTGCTTTTCTGCTGCTGTGAGCAAACACCTGACAGGAAGCATTTCAAAGCCCAGAGACTAAGGAACCAGGAAGGCACTGCAGGGGAGGCTCTGCTCACACAGCCCCCACAGTGAGGAAACACAAAAGAGACAGGAAGGGAGCCAGGCTATGAATCCTCAAGGCCCACCTACCCTAGAGACCTGTTTCCTTTAGAGAAGCCCCACCTCCTCAGGCTCTGCCACATTCCCAGACAGTGACACCAGCTGAGGACCCAAAGTTCACACACACCTATGGGGAACATTCCATGTTCAAATCACAACAGGATCTGAAGTCAATCTGAAGTCTTAAAAAAATATATTACTTGTGACCTCAAACTACTGAATTAACACAAAGAAAACCTTAGCTATTCACACACATAGAAACCTCTATCACGAAAATAGCAAAACATAGAAATAATCGTATTTCAAAAATAAACAAGACATTTACAAGTGTTTTTCTCTTCCCCTAACTTTAGGCAGGGATTTGTCTCACACAAAAAAAAAAGATTTTATACCGGAAAAGCGACAAATGAACAACGGCTTGTCAATCACTGAAATATCATGCCAAAACTTTAATTAAGCTCTGTCCATTAGGAAAATTGTAAGCCAGTGGTTATACACAGATCCTGAATCAACTATTTTATAAATTTGTAAACATAAAAATATATCAATTCACACCAACACTAGTAATAGTAGCATTTCTAATTCTCACCCCCCCCCACACACACACACACACATACACATTGGCTTTTCTCCAAGAGAAAGAAACAGAAAATTGCAAGGTACAAAAAAAAAAAAAAAATTACTAATCATCAGTGTCTAACTCAAGTTAAAAGTTGGTGAACGCTGCAAAGAAGACAATTGCTATTGCCATCACTGAATTTCTTCTCGCAACAAGCATCCACAATTGAGTCAGCGTTCATGCCATTTCTGGAGCGATGCTTCTCACACTGAGCATGAGAACAAACTGTGAAATCCTTGAGGGAACCCACTTGGTCTCCCGGAGTCCCTTCCTGTCCCAACGGCCCCCTTCCTTCCCTTCTTCGCCATGTTTCCCATGTTTCAAGGCTTTTTCTAGCTAGGGGAACATATGATGTCCTATTTGTTTTCTGCATGGATATTCTTTAAATGAATGCTAGCTTCGTCCCAGGCATGTCCTTCAAGATAGACTCAGGAATCTATCTCTCTCCATGATTACCTGAGACTGGGAAAATAACCAAACCTCCCAACCTCAGACCCAAGACATCATTCCTTACTTATGTTTCACAATATCCAGCACACATGTTTTTATACAGTTAGGTACTCCATAAGTGTGTACTCTGCCCATTTCTACTATTAACTACTTCATAGTTTCCTTCATGCTGTCTACATAACTAGGTTGTCTCTGAATGAAGGTTGTTTTCATTCATTCTTTTTTGTTTGCTTTTGTTTTGTTGTTGTTGTTGTTTTGATGACAAGGTTTCTCTGAGTAACAGTCTCTGCTGTTCCTGGAACTCACTCTGATGACCAGGCTGCCTCAACCTCCAGAGTTCTGGAATTAAAGGTGTGCGCCACCACCAGTCACCTGGCTGTTTTCTTTCTTTTCAAACAGTATGACTCTCATTTTTTATTCATTGCACTAACCAGAACCCCCAGCATGATGCTGAATAGAAAGAATAAGTGCACATCCTAGGCTTAATTTCATCTGAGGTTTTATCATTTGGACCTCACCGAGCTGGTTTGCTTACCACTTGGTGTTTGTGGCTAGAAGATAGACTCCCGAATCAAGCAAATGACTTTTATTACTCTCATCACATCAAGCAACAACAGAAGTTGCACGAGTTTCTCCCATCCCTCACTGTCAAAGGTGAGGTAGAGAGACCCAGACAGACGCTTGTGCATGCAGAAGCCTGCATTCCTGAACGATGAACACTGGGTATCTACAGCTTTACAGTAAGCACCAACCCAGCCTACTCTGACCCACAGAAGACTTCACAGTTGTTACCTGCTGAGACGTTACTCAGGTTGAGAGTGTTCAGGTCATGTTTTGGCAGCCATGTTGGTGAGACTTCAAGGGTGAAGCTTCCCTGACATTTCTAGGAGATATAAATCTCTCAGCAAACTTCTCCTCTGGCTCTTCCAATATTTCTATCCTCTTCTTCCAAATTAACCCTTAAGCCTTGGGGGGCAGGGGTGTGTTGCAGATATATCACTTGGAACTGTGTTTGACACGCTCGTGTGGAGAAGGGAAAGCTCACGTGGTCTCAGCACTACATAAAGAACTACAGGGGACTAGGGAATGCTGAGAGCAGGAGATACAGGGAAGAGAATAAGAACTGGTTATGGAATACTACGTGGTCAGTCCTGAAAACACACAAGGAACGGAATACAGACTAAGCAGGTGTTGTGTGTATATAGGAAACCACACACACACACGCCACATACACACACACTCTCTCTCATTTACTACTTTTGGTTTAAAATTTACTAGTTTTATTGACATTAAATACATTTATAACATGAGATATCCCCAAACCACTATGTATTTCCCAACCGTGTGTGTGTGTGTGTGTGTGTGTGTGTGTGTGTGTGTGTGTGTGTGTGATTTCCCAAACATGTGGGGTGATTGCAATTAATGAAAAAGAGGCATGACTCTGAATGAGAGCAAGGTGGCAGGGAGGGATCTGAACTAGGAAAGAGAAGGAGAGATATAATATGATTACATTATAACATAAAAACATTTAAAGGAAACTGACTTTAAAAAGGTGTTCGGGGCACCATGATTGCGGCATGGCAAGAAGATGTCCTAGAGCACAGGAAATCCATGAACTGTCTCTCTCAACAACACATTCTTTTGACTACATTGATTTCTGGCAAATGTACACTATGACCTTTGACCGTCCGTCAGTTGGCTAGTCTAATCAGTCTGTCAGAGACTAGAACCTAATATGATTCATCTGTACCCTATAACATTGAGTAAAAGCTACCATCCTGAGGAAGCCAGCTGTAATACTGTCCACATCTGTGCCTGTGAGACCCAGACTCTTGGCCTTAGGGGAATCTAGAATGGAGTGTCTAAGGGTAAGGCAGCCTGTGACTCATCAATCCTATACAGTGGAGTTTTAAATGATCTGCTAATGTTTGTAATGCCAACAATTGAGTAACAACCAAACGCAGCTTCCACACCCGGCGCATACACAAACAGGAAGGCGTGCACGACACTCGAAGAGTTACTGCTAAACTCGATTTGTATCACAGCGACAGTGGCCGACTTAAGCTGCTACCCAGTGACAGAGGTCTGTTGAAGCTGCATAGGCAGCAGCCAACCTTAGACTTTGGAGTGACAGGAAGAGCAAATGAATTTAGATTAGAGGAAGACGTGGGGGCTGGGAGAGAGGGCTCAGTTAGCAAACGTATGCCCTGACAGCATGAAGACCTGTATTTCCCCCTAGCATCCAGTAAAAGCCAGGAATGGTGGCTGAGGCTTCAAACCCTAGTGCTGGGGATGGGCTAGGTAGCTCCCTGAAGCTCACTTGTCAACAAGTCTAGTCAATCAGTGAGCTACAAATTCAAAGAGAGGCTTTTTTCAAAAGATAAGGCAGTAATTCCAGCACTCAGGAGGCAGAGGCAGGTGGATCTCTGAGTTCAAAGCCAGTATGGTCTATAGAGCAAGTTCCATGACAGCCATGGTTATACAGAGAAACCCTGTCTCAAAAAAAAAAAAAAAAAAAAAAAAAAAAAAAAAAAGATAAGGCAGATAGCAAGTGGACATCTGGCCTCCACAGGTACATGTATGTGCCAGCATGTGTATGTTCACATACCCACACCATATATCATACATACATATCATCCATCCCCCCCCCCATAAAAGAGAAAGAAGAGAGAGAAACTTTTGCCAAAGCATGCTTGTAATTATGCCCCTTAGTGCCTCTGTTTCCACATCAGGCATAGTCAAACAGCTCAGCTCTCCATGTCAATACCAACTCTTCTGATTTTGTAAGACCATGGGAACGACCAAACCAACAGCCAGTCAGCTGGCGCTACTTACAGCAGAGATTACGTTATTATTCTCTGAGGTTACACCAGGAAAGAGAATCATTTGCCTCAAATCCTTAACTTCTTGGACTCTAGTGTGTAATACGATAAATAAAAGACCCAGAGACAGATATTGAGGTTCAAGCTTCAAGCTGAAGTTCAGAAAAGCAGAGCAGCCAGCCACTAGCTCTTACCACTACCTCAGAATGAAAGACGATCCTGTCACCACCAAACCTCCAACTACAATCCCAGACCGCTATGCTCTCCTCCACGAGGCTGGAGAATCCAGAGACTGAAGGCCAGCCCTAAGCCCTTGCTCCTGTCTTATATACCTCCCTAATGCTGGGAATTAAGCTGTGTGGTCCCAGATGCTGGGGTCAAGGGCATGAGCTCTGTCACTCTTCAGTCTTGTGTAAGCCATGGTGGCATTGAACTAACAGAGATCACTGCCTGATCTCTACAGCTTGAGGCTGACTTTGCTTTCTGAACCCTCGGGCAGGCTGTAATAAATCATAAATAATATGTCACGATACTAGTGTTCCCTCCTGAGTGCCAGGGCTGCTGGCCCGGCAGGCGCAGGAAGCAGCGTGTCCCTTCCTTGCCCATCTTTTCCCATCCTCGTCTCTAGGCTCTCACCCTACTGTCTCAACACAATCTGAAATTTAAGGTGGGATTTCTTCTCTGGCACATGCATTGCTTTCTTTGCTTTCTAAACATTTGATGGCTTTCTAATTCCTATTTCTGACCTGCCCCCCCCCGCCTCCCTCCCCACCTCGGTTCTAAGTTCTGTACACTGCGGGGGATATACTTGATCAGTCATTGAAAGTGCAAGAGACAGACCAAGAGTCCCCCTGCATGACACAGGGCAGTGAAGTTCCTGGTGGGTTTAAAGTTCTCTCATCGGCTAATGCTCAGGAGGAACAGCATATCCTGGATTACCTGTGGGCCCAGTGTAATAATCATGGCGGTCTCTTCAAGCAGAAAGCAAAGCAAAGCAGGGGACCAGACAGATGGACGGCATGAAGAAAACCATGGCTGCTGCTGAACATGGCTGAACTAGAAGAGCAACGAAAACTGTGAGCAGCCTTTGGAAGGGAAGGCCAGGAGATAAATCTCTGCCTCCAGAAGGGACCCTGCTTTGCTGATAAGTGATTTTAACCTAATGAACCCGAATCTGGACTTTAGACTTTCAGACCTGAAAGATAACATATGTATTTTGTGTTAAGTGGCAATTGCCATTACATCATAAAAAATGGGGACACTAAATACATTGAGACTGGTTTATTACCAGAATATATTCTGTGCCAGGCAATGCACTTAAAAAAAAAGTCCTGCCATTGGGTTAAATGCTCTGCAAATATCAATTAGTCCAAGTTCAGGAAAGATGGCGTTCTAGTCTTAATGGCCTTGCTGTTGTCTATTGGGAAGTAGGTGTGGAAATTTGCAAATATAATGAAAATCTGCCTGCTATGTTCTAATCGGCCATTTTAGCCACATAGGCAGTCAGGACCACTGGGTCTTCCGAGTGAATTTCTCATTATCTCTGAGAATTTTTAAAATATTTATTAATTTTTTACTTTATATGGATGAGTGTTTCACCTCCATGTGCAATAAATGCACTGCGTGCAAGCTTGATGCCCTGGGAGACCTGAAGAGCGTGTTGGAGCACCTAGAATCGGAGTTACGGGCACTTAGGAGCACCTGATGTGGGTGACGGAAACGAAACCCAGGCCCTTTCTCCAAACACCAGAGCTCTTAACCTCTGAGTCCCCTTGTCTATGCTTAGCATTTGCATGTTGTAACTTCTCATTGTTTTATTTATTTGTTTTTATCCATCTATCTGGATGTCTGTCTGTCTATCTATCTATCTATCTATCTATCTACTTATTTATTTATTGGTTTTTCAAGACAGATTTCACTGTGTAACCCTGGCTGTCCTAGAACTCACTCTGTAGACCAGGCTAGCCTTGAACTCACAGAGATCCACCTGCCTCTGCCTCCCAAGTTCTGGAATTAAAGGCAGGCATGTGCCACCACCACCACCCAGTGTAGTGTAGATATTCACTTTGTCTGCTTCTGTGGGACTGACCACACCCATTGGGGGTGGAGCCAGGGGCGGAAGTGACCTGTGCAACTAGGTCTGAAGAGGAGCCTGTGATGCCCTCTTGCTGGCCAGAAGGGGACGAGGAGATGGGAGCATCTGGTGGAAATTGCTGGTGTTCATCTGTCTAAGTTGTAAGTTATTTCTCCCTGAAAAAACAACTATTCGGCCTATTTGTTTATCCTGATCCTTATTAAACCGCAATAACCCAGCTCACTGCCTTATATTTACTATAAATGCATTGACAAATTTGAAATGAGGCCAGGCAGTGGTGGCACATGCCTTTAGTCCCAGCAGGCACCATTATCCATGGAAGCCATCTCTCTGGCCCTGTGACTAGTTTTCATTGCCAACTTGACACACTCTAGAGCCACCTAGGAAGAAAAAGCCATTGGTCCACTGGGTGATCAAGTTGGCCTACAGCAATTCTGTAGGTCGGGAAGACTCATCATGGCACAGCCGCGTTTCATGGGTGGGACCCTGGACCACAAAAAGGGGGGTGAGTAGTAAGCACACACATGTTCATTCTCTCTGCTCTTGACTGTGGATGGAACTAGCTACTTCAAGCTCCTGCCTGCGATTTTCAGAAATGATGCCTGTGACCTGCAATTGTATAAGCCTTTTAGCCCTTAAAATTGCTTCCATAGGGATATTTTACCAAAGCAACAGAACTGAAACTAGGATAAATATTCTCTCCATTCCTGGCTCACTGGTCATACGTCTGGCTAGCTTACTCACTTACTCGACATTTTTTTTCCTAGAGGTTTTGATTTTTCAAAGAGATTTCTCTATGGTTTACCTCATCCGTCTCTTCAATTTACCACAATGTACACTCAAAAAGTACTTTATTTGCGTGGACGCAGTGGTAAACATCCATTTCCTCTACCACCACACCCCTACCCACCCCTTTGTTCTATTGTTATCTCGGATTTTATTTCCACTGCTCTGTAAATCCCACAGCACACTGTTGGTCTCGCTTTAAAGGTTGACTCTCCCTTAATTTTGAAAATAATCAGAAGAGGTATTTTGTGTTTACCCACAACCTCTCTACTGACTCTTCCTACTGTTCTGCAATCCCGTCTGTACATCCGGATCTCGCCCGGTCCAGCAACCCTTCTTTTGCCTGGAGAACTTCCCTTAACAGCTCTTTTGGAAAGGTCTGCGAGTTTCAAACTCTCTCATGTGTCCTCTGTTTAAGAGTCTTCATTCACTCTTTAGGAATTTAATTACACTTATTATTGTGTGTGTGTGTGGCGGGAGGATAAGGAATCATAGTACTCCTGTGGAGAGAGACGAGAGTTTGTGCTTCCACTAATCAGGTCCCAAAGACTGAAATCAGAATGTCTGGCTTGTTAGCAGGCATCTCTGCCCCTTGAGCCATCTTGCAGGCCTTTGCCTGCATTCTTGGGAGATTTTTGCTGGTGATGTACCTCTAATTTGATAGCATCTACCAGCAAATGTCTGGCTCACTTTCTGCTGAGAAATTTGCCTATTCTTATCTTTCCTCTACATGTAATTTACTTCCCTGGTGAAATTTAGGGCTATATCTTTACTCCAGATTTTCAGCAGGTAGATGGTGATGGGTCCTCATGATGCTTTCCTCCTTGCACGAATTCCTTGAAGATATGCATGTATAGTTATCAAATTTGGGGGGGGGGGATTGTGGCCAGGCTTCCTTTTATTTGAAGGTAAGGTCTCACGTATTTCAGTCGGGCCTTGAATTTGCTATATAACCAACAATGGCCTTCAATTCTTGATCGCCCTACTTTTACCACCCCCCCAATATTGGGATTACTGATGTACAACCACATGCCCAGCCTGTTGCTTCTTCAAAATCATTTTTTCTAGTTTTCCATTTTCTTCTTTTTTCTACGGGGACTCTAATTACTTACAGATATATAACTGTGTGCATGAGACTAACTGAAAACAAAAACAGCAGAATACCAACCTTCCCCAGCCACAGGACCAAGGATTAAATCTGAAGCCTCAAATACACTAACCAAGGGGTCTCCCAGTAAGCTAGAGACCCACTCAGCTTCTTCACCTTTTACTTTTATGTCGGGAATGGGTATCACTAAGCTGCCCAGGCTGGCCTTGAAATAGTTCATCCTTCTGCTTTGGCCTCCTGAGTAGATGAGATTACGAGCACTCATCACCAAGCTGGGTTTTCACACTCAATGCCATCTAATTCACTGTATTTTCTTCTCTAGTATTTAATCTACAATTAATAGCAGGGTATTTCACCGTGCAAGAGAGTACAATGTTTGTCACTGGAAGTTAAATTGGGGAGATTTTCTGTGTGTATAGCACCGCGTGTGTTGAACATGTTTACATACACATACATGTGAATTCCAGTACATGTGGGTGTGTGTGGGCGTGCACGTGGAGACCAGAAACCGGTGACAAATGTCTTCCCAGCATCCACGTGGCTGGCCCCACCTATCAGCTACTATAGATAGTTCCAGGGGATCTAATGGCCTCCTCTGGCCTCCACAGGCACTGAACTCACAAACATACATTCGGGCAAGATACACAGACACATAAAATAAAATAATAAACATATATTTAAAAAGAAAACAGTCAGCATGATTTTTCAGGCCTGTTATTATATCTTTATTTGGACACTGCAAAAGGAAGACACCGTGAAGGAGGCTCGCCCATAGTGTTCATTAATGAACTCTTTGTAAATATCTGTTCATAGCACAGGGAACGTTCTGGGCACTAAGACTGACGCGGGGATGCCCGAAAGAGCCTGTTCTTACTGTTCTTATAGGAAATTTAAAATAGACACCATAGATCCAGATTAGTATATAATAAATATCATTAGAAAGGTTTTTAAGCGTTATGGAAAAGAGCAGAACAAAGAGAGCCCTCAGACATGTACTTTAGGTATGCCTGAATAATGCAAGAATTAAAGTAATCTTTAAAAGCCATTACTTAAAGCTTAAAAGTTAGAGCTACTGGAACCTCAGGCAACAAGCATAGGATTATGTCTCAAGCGCAGTCTCTTTGAAAACGCTAATTCTAGACTGGGCATGGTGGAGCACATCTTTCATCCCAGCACCCAGGAGGTGGAGACAGGGGCACTGGGAGCCTAAGTCCACATATGCCTATATATTTTTGTGCATTCAAGGCCAGCCTGGGCTACATGAGACTTGGTGTGAAAGGAAAAACATTCATGTTGGATGCATTTATTTGGGTTTTTTTCCCCATGAAATGATACACCTCACGAAAACCAAAGGCATCCTCTGCTGTAAATCTGCCATGCTGGGTTACTTCTTGTAGCATGTCAAGTTGCCTGTGCTACAGCAGAGCTTTCATGGCTTAAGGACCGTCAGAGGTTTCAAACTTACTGCCACGAACTCCAAACCATATCACAGAGCTTACGCTCCATGTATCTCTGCATACCCATGCTGTTGTGGCCATCCGGGGGTTTAGGGAGATGTTCAAAGGCAACATGACCATGGGGTGGGATGGGGAAATGACAGTAAAGGGACGTCCCCGAAATGATGTTGTTGGACCACATTTCACTAGTACAGAATTTATTAGGATCAGGATGTCACTGCCATCTCCTCAGATTATTCTAATATTAGCTCAGTTTGAAAGAGTAGTTAATCCTCTGCTGTGTTAAAGCTTACATGTGCTAGATCATGTCTGTAGTGTAGTTGGGGAGAGGGCTCAGTGTTTGCTGAACCGGTGTGATGACCTGAGTTAGGATCTGCAGGGCTCAGGCAAAGGCCTGTGTGGCAGGTGCTCAGCTGTAGCCACTGCACTAAGGTACTAAGGGTAGACACAGACACACCCCCAAAACTCACGGCTCAGCCAACCCAGCCATCAAGCAAGCTCCAGTTTCAGACAGAGATCCTGTCTCAAAAAAGTGAAGAGCAATTGAGAAAGACACCAGATATGGACTTCTGGGCTCCACGTGTACACCACATGTGTACAGACACACATACATATACACCACATGCATGCCTGCACACTAAAACACAGTTTTGGTAACTATATCTTATATTTATGTAACACTACATTAGTGTCCATCTTTAATTATGAAACTCTTAAGATGAATAAAGCTATTGTGAATAAACACACACACACACACACACACACACACACATCCCTTTGTTTTAAATATTTACACCTCAGCTAAAACCTCACAGGCAGTCTTATACACAGCACTGAATAGCAGATGGGATCATTTCCTATGATGCAGTAGCTAAGGGGAAAAAAAAGAACAGACTGTTCTATTTATATTTGGACAGTAAGAGGGTAAACAGCAAAGAACGCCCAATAGATACCTGAGAATAAATACAGCCCAAACAAATGGTCTCTTAAATCACTTTATAGTTCAAGAATCTGTAAACACATAAAGAACACATACGTACACACATCTCCATGGCACATATTTAATATACTGACATGAACACAGATAAACGAGAGTTCTTTTATTACTAAAATCACGTCTACTTTGGGATTAAGGTTTGAGCCCTTTGCAGCCATGGGTCCACTTCGGACTGGATTTGGATTTGTTCACTTCCTCTACCTGGAATGCCCAGTGCTCGCTCCTCCCTGTCTCCCTCACACTTCTTGGCACTGTGTTTAAAGGCTGTTTTCCCACTTGTCTGTTTGTTTGTTTGTTTGCTGTTGAGTATATGGGAGAGCCAGTGAGAATTTATGTGCACATGTCCATGCAGGAGGAGTTCATGGAGGCCGGAAGAGGGCACTGGATCCCCTGGAACAGGAATTACAGATGCTCTGGGGCTGCCATGTGGACGTGGGGAATTGAGCTCAGGTCCTCTGCAAGAACACGAAATACATTTAACCACTGAGACATATCTATAGCCCCTTCATACCAGGCTTGGTATCAGACCCACTTTAATTTGTCTTCAATAACTCTAAAAGAAAAAAATTGGTTGACTGTAGGGTATTTTTCTCTCTTTTGAGGGAGACGGGGCTGGGTTTTTGTATTTTTGTTTTTGTTTTCAGTATTTATCTCAAGCTTTTGAAGACTTTAAGCAAAGGTGTCCAAGCAACAAGAGGGGGAAAAGATAAAACAAGGAAAGGAGGCCAGCAAATAAGAGGGTTCAGGCAGTAGTGCAATCTGGGCAGCAAATAAGAGGGTTCAGACAGTAGTGCAATCTGGGGATTGCAGGCGCAGGCATCTATCGAGTGGTAGAATTCGTGGAGATCCCAGCTCAGCTGCAGAGGAAATGGCTGGGTGCGCTCCCCGGTGATGCCAGGATAGGTAAACTCAGCTTCCCAACAAACAGCTGGTCCCAGTTCCTCCCACGGGGCAGCTATTGCTGGCCATGCCCTGGAAGGTGGCTCTGTGAATCTGAGCTGAACCCCTGCATTATTGCATTGCTCAGTATGGTTTCTCCATTTGTGCTATCTCAGATGAATAAAATAGAAAGGAAGGGTGGCCAGTCTGCAAGTCACTAAAGGAAAGGTGTGGCTCTGTCCTCTCCCATCATATTGTCACCTGCTGGCATCACCGCCCTCCTTCATAACCAGGCAGATCACTCCAGATTTAAGCTGCAAGTTCCTTGAGGCAAAGTCTCCATCCCTTCTTTGGTGCTTTTTGTGTTTTATTTTGAATTTGTTTGTTTATTTTTGTTTTTAATTTTGCTCAAACATTCCTAAATGCTGACAACTGGCAGCATATTTACTGAGTATCATCATTAAAATAACTATCCTATTTGAATTCATTAATCTTTAAAATTCTGTTTTTATTTTCTGAAGTAGTAAAATACTATATATGCTCCTGAAGTTACTACTGTTGCTCTAGCTGAGGTAGAAATTTCTAGACTTTACTTCCAAAAACCTGAAATAGAGACTCTGAGCAGTAAGAGCCCCTGGCATAAATCCTTTTAGCTTTCTATATTCCCAAAGCTCTAGAACTGACTATTCATGCCCACATTCTTCCTCACAAGATTCAGGAAGTCCTGTGCTGGCCCTGGGGATACTTAAACCAAGTGATACAGTTTGGAGGCAAAAACAAATATAAACTGTAAGTGTGGAGAATGAGGGAATTAGGGTGGCAGCCCCTTGAGAAGCCCATCTGGCACCTCTGCATCTATCAGCCTCTGTTCTCAAATCTATACTGAAATGTCCTTTTAATAAACTCAGGAGAGACAGAGAGATTAGATGGGAGGTGCTAACGGTTTGTATTGCTGTCTTTAAGGATTTGAATCCCCTCTGAGAAACGTCAATAACAAAGTAAACAAACAGTACTCTAAAAATTGATAAAAATTTGAAAATATTAAGAGCCATGTGTGGTGGTGCACACCAGCATGTGGAAGTTAAGGTCAGGTAAGCTACACAGCAGGACCCCAGCCCAAACCCCCAAGAAGAAATGAATGCTTTGAAAGCTAATGTGACTTTGCGGACATTAACTTTGCTAAAGGACAAGCAATGAGATCCAACCAAGTCCAACCTCAGACACAACCATAGGACCATTACATTTAAAAGGCCTCTGCCTCAGAAAATCTCTATCAGAAGAACGGAGCTGAGGCTGGAGAGATGGCTCAGTAGTTAAGAGCACTTCCTGGTCTCACAGAAGACCTGAGTTCAGATCCCAGCACCTACAAGACTCACAACAGCCTGTAACTCTGGTTCCAGGGGAATCCAACACTTCCTTGGCTTCCCCAGGCACTAGGCACACAGATGGTGCACAGACATGTGTGCAGGCAAACACTCACATACATAAATAAACTTCTTAGAAAGTAACATAACTAGGGAAGAGAAGACGCAGACACACTAACACTGAGGCCGCGCTTCTCCTTCACCTGAAATCACTCTGTCTCAGTAACTTCCCCAGAATCTCTCTGGGAAAGATCAAGATCGCTACCTGAAATGAAGACAAGACAATTCCTCTCTTACATTACAGCATCCATGATCGACATCCAGAGGGTATGCTTGAATATTGCCCATGCTTAGGCTTGTGACATCACACAGTATGAATGTCAGAGATGTGGGGGAACTCAGAGGTCTCCTCTCTGGACCCCAGGAGGCAGAACCCACCTCCCATCAAGCATACACCTACCTCCATGACACGAAACTCAGCACTTTCTAAGAACAGGGTCTGGCCAAAGCTGGACTTTCTATGCCCCCAAACCCCTCCATGTGGTCTGAAGCCATGAGCCGTTCTGCGGACTGCATCATATCAACAAACCTTTCATTGTGGGACACAGTAAGGAAGGCCAGAGAAATCTAAATTATAGCATGGAGCAGCAGCACTTAATTTTCTATTTGGGTGAAAAAAATATATTAAATTGCCAAACTTCAGGGATTAAAGAAACACAACATGGGAAAATTAGGCTGACCTGGCAATTTTCAACAATAAAAATACCTAACAGACAATGGGACAAAACTCAGAGGGAAGAAAAATAGGACAGGGGTGGGAGGGCCAGCAAGATGTGGGTCAGTGGACAAAGGCACTCACCAGCCAGCGGAGGAGGGCTCACACACCCTTCCTGGAAGTTCTGCTTGGGGAATAATTAAGAATTGAGCCAAAAGCAGGGTGTGATGGTGCCCGACGAGGAGGCAGGCAGCTCTGAGTTCAGGGCCAGCCTGGTCTCCAGAATGAATTCCAAGACAGCCTGTGCTACACCAGAGAAACCCTGTCTGTGGGTAGGAGGAAGAACTGAGTCAAAAATGGCCCAAAATATACAAAAATTGGGGAAAGAATTTATGATGTCAGATGCAACAAATCATTTTTAAAATGTGCGTTTTAGGGACAAAAACAAAAAAAAAGGTGAAGGGGATCAAAGACAAAGTTGTCACACAGAGTTGGAAGGTGGAAGCAGGGGAGAGGCGTGAGCTGTGACGGAGGGAACAGTTCTCCTTTCCGCGCTGGGGTCAAGGCGACACACCCAGTATGAACGGTGGCAATGAGCAGAAGCCACTGACAGACACCTGAGACCTGAGTTCTCCTTTCTGAAATTTGTCATCTATCTATCTAACCATCTATCAACTTTCTATATCTTATCAAATCTACCATCTGTCTATCCACCATCTGTCTTTCTATCTATCTACATATATCATTTTCTGTCACCTATATCTATTATCTATCATTATCCACCTATTTATCTGTTTATCTACCTATAATCTATCATCTATCTATCTACCTCTTATCTGCCATTATCTATTTACCTATCATCTATCTATATGTCTATCTAGCATCTATATGTAAGAGAAGGGGCCACATGTATCTGGAATGGGGTACTTAATGTTAATTATAGTTATTTCTGGGAAGCAATGCCCAAGACTTTGAATTTTTGTTTTCCTGCATTCGTTGAGGACAGTTGGCAGTTGACAGGCGTATGCCCACTGTCCTCCTTGCCCCTCACAATGCATGAGCTGCAAAGCTAAAGGCTGCATTTCCAAGGTCCCCGTAGGTTCTGCCAATCAAGGGTACTAGGGTTGAAAGATGTACATGAAGGAAAAGCTAGCTTCTAACTATTGGGCAGGCAACAAACAAAGTCCCAAAGATGAGTGTCTGTGTACAGTGACCAGAATCCATCGTCTGGACTCTAGAGTAGCCCTGGAGTGTGAGCAGGTGGCACACTTGGCACACACACTATGGCAGCGGTGGGTGTACACTCAGAAACAGCAGCAGCCTCCCGACCCCTGGATGCTACTGCAACCCTGCCAGTCAGCCCAATGGGAGCCTTGGACCTGAGCTCATCCAAGCTCCTCGAGGATTTGGTAGGAACCCAGTCTTCTGAATGAATAAATACCTAAAATACTTTGCATCTGTATCGAAACCTCACTGATAGCGCTCTCTCGATGGAATCCTATATACATTATAAAAAGACATTTTAGCATAAGAAAATAAAAATAGGTGCAAATCTGACAAGATGGTCATGCTTTTTAATTCTGAACTATGGAATTCTTTTGGATTTTCTATATCATGGTCGAAAACTTCCTTTTTCACAGGAACAAGACTGCTTTAGTCACAGAAGGAAGCAAGCCCGAAATCAGGCAAACCACTTAGAATGCGGTTGCAAGAACCCCAGAGTCCCCCTTGGAGCCCACATTATAACTGGGTATTTTTAACCCTAATTCTATTGGGCTGAAATAGAAGAAGGCTACATTTAATGCGGGTGCTCAGTGGTCCCTGGTGCCTTCCTCAGATAGAACAAAAATGAGCTCCTTGAGCCAAAAAGCAAAATCGTGAACAGGCTGACCTAAACGACACTAACATTCCCATTAAACAGACAAAAAGACCAAGACTGCGGCCAGGGCCAGTGAGCTGCTTTCCTGCTCCAATTCTGCTTACCATGAACAAAACTCAACACCAAATCTGTCCCTGTTTGGATGAACATACCCTAAGCTTCTCCTGATTTCTGTCTTGCTTTGCAGATGAGCCAAATGCCACCAGTAATAATCAATACCGAAGTGCCCTGATGCCATCTCTGATGTGTACTCCCGTTCTGAAGTTTGCAATGCTGTCTGTTTCAGTAGCAATCTCGACCTGAGCTCTAACCCACCATAGAAAACGTGTCATTAACTTCATAACTGAAGCGCCTCTGAGTCTTCTACTTCCTGTGCTGTCTCTCCAGGGCATGGATGCAGAATTTATTAATGCCCTGGCAGACAGATTATTCCTAGTGTGTTTTAACAGCACCAAGAAGAGCCCCTAAGCCAAACTCGCTCAGGCGAGTGAATAAGCATGTGGGAAAGTGATGCATAAATATTTCGCTTTTCTTTAAAAAATAAAAAATAATTTACCTAAAGTTGTTTTATTTTTTCAAAAAAAAAACTATAGTTTAATATCCTATTAAACATCATAAGAAAAAGCTTTGAAGGCTTTTATTTTGGTGGAATAAAAGTCCCAGGTACAACAGCTAGAACAAATATAGAGAAAACATCTTTCCCCCCCCACCCCCACCACACACACACAGGTTTAGGGTTTCTCTGTAAAACAGTGTAACAACCCTAGCTGTCCTGGAACTCACTCTGTAGACCAGACTGGCCTGGAACACACAGAGATCTACCTGCCTCTGTCTCCCCAGTGCTGGGATTAAAGGCACACACCACCATGACCAGCTTCAGAGAAGATATTTAAACATACAAACAAAAACAATGTAACAACCTACAATTTCTTTCTTGGTACTATAAAAGTTGGATCTATGTCAAATTTCACTAATTAGCCCAAAGCATTTTCCCTGTAATAAAATCATTGGGAGCACGTTCCCCATGGAGGGATACTCCCTTAATCTGGAGGCAGGAGGGAGGGCCTAGTCCCTACTCCAAATGACTTGACAGATTTAGATGACTCCTCCTGGAAGGCATCACCCTACATGTGGGGGGGGGGGGATGGCAGGGAAGGAAAGAGGGAAAGAGGAAGGGAAGGTGGGAGGGAGGGAGGGAAGGAGGGAGGGAGGGAGGGAGGGAGGGAGGGAAGGAGAAAGGGAGAGGAAACTGGGGTTGATATGTAAAATAAAAATAAAAAAAATCAATAATCTATTGTTAACATATTCTGAAAAGAGCCAGCTGACACTTTTGAAAAATATAATTAAAGAACCCAAATTTTAATTTTAAAACCCTCTAATCACAGAGACAAATATAACAAAAAAATTAAACTGCACTTAAAGAGTTGTAAGATTTCTGAAAGATAGGAAGTAAAAAACAGCTCCACTGCTTTCTTACAAAACGTGACTGATACTAGCAAAGTATTTTCCCTTCTAGGCCTGTCAGAGAATGAATCCCTTCTCCTCAGCTGAGTAAAAAGCAAGCATAAGACTGACTACACATCAAAACACCCACACATGGAATCTCATAATGGCTTCATTGAGCTATCTTTTCTGTTGTTTTATTTTATGTGTGTTTTCACTGAATGTCTGTGTACAGTATGCATGCAGTTCCCTTACAGGTCAGTAAAGGGCATCGGATCCCCGGGGAACTAGAGTTACAGATAGTTTGTTAGACAGGTGACTGCTGGAAAGTGAACCCAAGCCCTCTGGTACAGCCAACACTCTTAGTGCTAAGCCTAAGCCGTGTCTCTGGCCTCAGTTGAGCTATCCAAAACTGGAGTCTGTTATACAGGCAGCAAACAACAGGAATAACAGCAGGGCACAGACTCTGTGTGTGTGTGTGTGTGTGTGTGTGTGTGTGTGTGTGTGTGTGTGTATGCACAAGCGCGCACGGGCGTGTCTGCGTTCATGTGCCTGTGTAGGCCAGAGGTCAACATTCTTCTATCACTCTGCATTTTATCTGGGGACTAGGGTCTCCCATTCACTGATGCTGGAGCTCCAACTGCCCAGCAAGACCCCAGAATCTGCCTGTCTCCTTCCCCCCAACACCAGAGCTACAAGAACACACTGTTACATCTCTGACGTTGGCTTTTTCCCCCTGTGGGTTGCTGGAAATCCAAGCTCAGGTACTCAGGCTGGCACAGCAAGCATTCTACCCACTGAGCCTCTCCCCAGTCCCAATCAAAGAACATCTTTAAATCTATTTTAAGTGTCTTTTTTTTAAATTATGAATTAACTTTTAAGGACTTTATTTACAAAAGGTTTTTGACACGGTATTTATGAACACCAACTTGGAATTCCCCGTAAAAGCCTCTAAGACAACTGCGAGCGATGAAGCAGAATGCAAAGTGGAAATTGCATTACAAGAGGCCTCGAGTTAAGCAGAAAAGCTATTATTGCAGGAAATTTAAAATTGTGTAAAATTGCTCAAGAGGTTTACTTCCTTCAAAAAAATAGGAAGTTTCGTCTAGAAGCACAGAAATCAAGGGTGGAATGAGGTAACCCTGGTAGAATGGAGGTGATGAGCTTGTGAAATGAAGATAGTCCAAAAATAGGAAAGAGTAGGAGGAAGCTGCTGAGACAGGTAGCAGCCAGTCCTTGCCATGGCAACCATGATCAACAGATGAGCATCCATCACAGCATGAGCTTAAGAGAGTCCCCATCTGCGCCACACTCAAATTTCAGTGTGTGGGTCCAGCTACCAGTAGACATTAATAAATAACATTTAAGTAGACTAAACAACCTGGTAGCAGCAACACTGGCAAGCGAACATTATCTGCTATGAGCTAAATTTCAAAGGGGCCTCTGGAAGACCTGTAAATTAAGAGAGTGACGGGTTTTATTTATAGGCTGACGATGGTGCACAAATAACGCTGGTGGGAACTGAGCCTGGGATTTATAGCACTTCTAGACTCACATCTCATATTCATTGATGTCCTCGGCCCCAGGAGACATGCTTTGGTGATGGAGTAAATATTTTAGTTACAGAGTTCTTTCCCTTTAGATCAGTAAGGGACTATGGAGCAGCGTGGCCACCACAAATCTGCCAGCCCGAAATTCATACCCTAAGGGTTTTGCCAAGTCAGAGGGATTAGCACACTGTCAAACACCACTAGCCAATTTATACGCAAGCATAACAAACGGCACAGACATGACCTGAAGCAGGAAAAAGTACAAAAGAGACAGTAAGATGGACGCTCACTCGGGACTCCCGTCCTTCGGTCGGTCTACAGAGCAACCTCAAAGGATGAGTCTAATGGCCTTTGCTTTGAAGGAGGAAAGTGAGGCTTTTGCAGGGTTAAACAGTTCACCTTCTGCCATCCAATTCCTATCCACAAGAGGGAGAAGTGAGACCAGGCCGTGTAGGCCAATGGTAGACCACTTGATCGGCATGGGCATGCACAAAGCCGGGGGTTCCATCTGCAGCACCTATCCTAGAAAACTTTAACAAGAGGGCCAATCTGCCTAAACACCCAAGCTACCGTAACTCTCCAGCTCCATGACAAAGGCCCGAGCTATGCCCACTCCCAGTGGATATACCTGAAAATATTTCATTCTACTTTTACAAAAATGTCAGGTAAAACTATGCACTGATTAAAAGCAGACCTACCGCTTTTACACACACACTAGCTAGTGAGCAGCTAAACTGCAGATAGGAAGGCAAGAATGGGAAGTGCACACCCGAAATCCCAGCAAACAGGGAGGGTGATCCAAGTTGTCAGTGAGCCCCAAACCATGTAGTGAGAGTTTGTGAGAATTAAAAAGTAAAATGTGCCGGCCGCTGGTGGTGGCACACGCCTTCAATCACAGCACTTAGGAGACAGAGGCAGGTGGATCTCTGTGGAGTTTGAAGCCAGCCTGGTCTACAGAGTGAGTTCCAAGACAAACAAACAGAAAGTAAGGTGCATATATGATTAGTGTCTGTATTTCCATCACATATATAAAATGTAAGTTTAAGATGTTAGGAGATGAGTCTGCAGCTGAGGTGGGTAGGTGTGTGAGGACAGATGAATATTTACTGTACAGTAACCTCTGGGTATTACATGATCAGGAACCACACAGACTCACTGTATGCATCACGGCCAAGCAAGGGCAGCTTTTTGTACTTATGTAACATTGGTCATTTCCAGAGACACCTAGTGTTTTTGTTTTTGTTGTTTTGTTCTTTTAAACAAGGTTTCTCTGTATTGCTGTCCTGGAACTAGCTCTGTAGACCAGGCTAGCCTTGAACTCAGAGATCCAGCTGCCTCTGCCTCCCCAGTGCTGGGACTAAAGGCATGCACCTGGGCCGCCACCACCACCAGGCTGCTTGCATTTTTTTTTCTTTTTTTGGCCAAAGCAAGCATCTCCTCTCCAGCTCGCAGAATTCAAGTTTGTTTGAGGCTCTGAGTTTGTTTTAAATGTTGAACTTGCTGTGGCACAGCTTCTGTTTCCTTTCAGCATAAACGTAACAACTGACCAAGAACTACTGCGTTGAAGATAAGTCCTGTGGGCAAAGTAGCTTGGGAGATACTTGGAACATAAAACCAGTCCCGTCTTAAATTTGGCTTACCCACAGCACTCTCCTGCCTCAGTCATACTCCATCCACAGCAGCAGCTCAACATTCTATCCCAACAGAAACTCAACTCCAAAGGGGACCTCAGGATAGAAGCTTTTCTTGCCATGTAGCCACTAAGCAATTGGAACTCAAGGAGGCAAACGACGACCTCGATTTTCAAAGCCTGTCTCGGGAGTCTACGGTATAGATGCAGCAAGCAGCAATACCAGAAGCATCACACTGCCCAGGGAAAAGAGATCCAATGTCCTGATGAAAACAAAAGGAAGCTGCACCCTCCTGCCTCTAGGAAGGCTTCTGGTCTCAGAGTCTCTCTCTCCGCTTACATTAAGCCAACATCTCAATGAAAAATGTATTAATGATTGCTAGATCGGTGCTAGCAACAATCAATAATTAAAGCCGAGGATTAAGAACTAATGAAAACTGTTGGTGCTAACACACACAATGATATATGCTTGTCATCTCGAGCCTTCCTGGGCTTTCTGGGCTAACAGCCATTTTTCTACTCTGTGACATAAACAGGTTACGTCAAAGCCGAATGTGTATTTAATGTTGAGGAGAAATGGGTCATCTTCATGAGCAATTCTGTGTCCCAGCTTCAAAATTCTTTTTTAAGTACGGAAAATTTGAACATTCAAGCATAATGAGGAATAATTAAATATACTATCCTGCCAAAAAGATGTTTTTGATGTGCTGTTCTGATTGACAGGTTCTGAAGTAATGGGTCTCAACACAAATACTTTTACAACACTTTCCCTTTCAGGGCTCCACAGACAACTGGTTCACGTTACTTGCCTCAGTTGCGTTCTAGACAGTGGCTGCGTCACTGAAGGGACAGAGCCTGAGCTGGTGGGGAATATTTTCTGTTAGAATATTTCTAAATGTCCCCGAAAACACCTGCCGCGTTTTTTACCACCAATCTAAAACCTTCACGTCTGTGTGCTTCTGCTTCTTTTCTGAAAGAAAACTGTATATTTGATTCATGAGTGTCCAACTTGGGGCTGAAAGTGCTGTAACTCAACCCTGAATAAGACCTCATCTTATTCACATTTTCTGCACAAGACCCCTCACGGCTTCTTGATTTAGGGAGCCTTAAGACACAGGTTAGCACTACACTTCGGGCCATCTGAAACAGCAAGGGTCCAGAAACGGGGGAAATGGGCCCATGCCTGTGTGGTGAGGCAAAGGGGGCCTGTTTACAGGCCGGGAGATGAAAGGAGGCTGACCACCCCTTGAGCACCTCACTGGGGAACATGTGCACACACATAAGGCAACTCAAATTTTTCCTCACTGTAAACGTGTCCACAAATGGTCGGGAAAACACGGGAGTTGATTCTGTAGTTAGAATAAGTCTTACCAAGAGGGTGAATTGGCAAGTTGGGAAGACACGAACGAAGAATTAGCTGTGTAAAATGTCAAGTACACTCACATAATGTTTTTAATTATATGAAAAAGTCCACTAAATATTGTGCTGAATTCAGTAACAAATTGTACTAAAAGGGTACCTGATGGAGTAAGGAGACTGCTTAGTTGGTAATGGTCTTGGCTGTAAAGCATGGGTGCCTGGGGCTTCAGGTTCATACACAGACCCAGGCACAGGGGCTGGAGAGGTGGCTCAGCAGTTAGGAGCACTGGCTGCTCTTCCAGACTTGGGTTCGATTCTCGTACAACTACCTGTAATTCCAAGGGAATCAAATGCCCTCTTCAGGCCTCCACAGGCATTGCATGTTCATGGTGTACAGACACGCATGCAAGCAAGAGACCCATACAAATAAAATAATAATAGTAACCATAACGAAATCCGGGTACAGTGGTGCCAGGGGAAGGAGGAGACTAGTAACACAGTGGATCCCTAGAGCTTGCTGTCCAGTCATTCTAGCCAACCAATGAGCTCCAGGCTCAGTAGCAGATCTCAAAAAACCAAATGGATGGATGGATGGATGGATGGATGGATGGATGGATGGATGGATGGATGGATGGATGGATGAGACGTCAAGCCACTAGGGAAGACACATGCAAAAATTAGATAGATAGACAGACAGACAGACAGACAGACAGATCTAGGTAGGTAGGTAGATAGGTAGGAAGGTAGGTTACCCTGTCCCACAAGGTATGACTTCAGTAATGCAGAGGCATTGTCTCACTAATATTTATTCTGTGAGAAAAGCCATCACTAGTCATGTATTTCATCTTGAAAATCAAAACCCACCTCACTGGTTTGAGAGAACCATATCTTCACCACTGAGCCATCTCTCCACCACGAGAGTCATTTCTAAGGAACATATTTGGCACTGCTGAAAGACATTTTTCACACAAAAGCACAGTTTACCAAGTAAGCTCTTACCAATATCCTGCCAACGCATTATTGCTAAGTACTTTTTACACAAATAAATCTTATACGACCAATAGCCAAGGCATTCTATTATAAACCTTTTCTTAAGAATTAAAACTCAATTTATTAAAGATATAAATTGTTGTGTCTGTCCAGCTGCCCTGGAACAAGCCTAGGTGTATGATACCACAAGGACTTGGCCCTGGGACCTGATAGCAGGTTGGCCCACCAGCTCCTGGCCAGGTGTATGGGGCTCCCCCAATTCCATAAGGACAGCGACTGGGACATCATCCATGGCTCGTGATCCCTGCAGTGGCTACCTTGTTCTGACAGTCCTGGTGGAAAAGCTGGACCAATCTTCCCATAGGCACAGCTCATGAGGTGCCCTTACTAGGGATGCTGGAGGCTTTGAGTGCCCCAACATTGTCTGGCTGGTGAATGTCTGAGGCTACTATGGAACTACCTGAGATCAACCCTAGTGTTTGAGCATGCACACCAGAACAAACAGACATAAATGGACAAGGCATACCCACCAGGCCTGCCACTCATAGCCATCAAGGATTTAATGAACTAGTTTTTACGAGATCTCGATTTCCTTCACAAAAATTGCATAGTGCACAGAGACCTGAAGCCAGAGAACATTCTAGTGGCAAGGTGTGGGAGAGTCAAGCTGGCTGACTTTGGCTTAGCCAGAATCTACGGCTGCCAGACAGTCCTTACACGTGTGGCTCTGTGCTCCTTAAGTTCTTCCGTAGTCTATATATGCAATGCCTGTGGACATAACGCAGTGTTGGCTGTATCTTTGCAGAGATGTTTCGCCAAAGGCCTCTTCCCTGTGGACACTCGGAAGCTGGCCTTTGATCTGACTGCGTTGCCTCCAGAGGGTGACTAGCCTGGAGACATCTCTCCTCAGACTCCTTTCTCAGATGGCCTCAGGCAGCACGGTCCAAGTGACAGAGATGGAGGAGCCCGCAGCACTGTGATATCTGTAAGTGCTGACCTTTAAGCCACACAAGCGAATCTGTGCCTCGGAGCCCAGCAGCTCTGATGTACAGGGGAGAGAGACTACGACGCAGACAGCAATGGGGTCCGTGTTGTCCCCAGTTCTGTCCAGCTGTGTGGAGAGAACCCCACCAAGAATATGAGCCCTGCCTTCCTTCGCGATTGTAGATACTCCTCCAACTTTTTACATCTTTAAATGACAATTCCCACCTCACCTTCTGAGGCTCACCCCTTGCCCTCCTATGTCTGTCTCTACACTACAGGCTATGTCCACTTGTCCTTATATCCGGGTCCTAATTTTGTGCAGGGAAATAGAATGAGACAAAGGAAAAGGCCGCACATTTAAAACACAGGCCAACCTTGAGGTAGATTCAATTTACAAGTCAGATCACTCTGTCCACAAATAACTGGCATATTTCAATATGCTCTTTAAGAAACTATTGATTCTATTACCAATAGTCCACCCTTTACTCCTACTAAAAGAACCGCTATACAGATTAATTCCAGCTGTAAACATCTCGATACCATCTTTCCTATGTAACAGTCCCATGCACTCCCTAAGACCTGGAGTTACAGCCATGAGTCACCATACTTGGCTTCTTTACTCTTATTTTTACAGAAAGTATAAAGTACTGAATTCCGGCCAGCAAGATGGCTCAGAGGGCTAAAGCATGTGCTGCCAATTTGACACCTGAATTCAATCCTGGGATCCACCTACTCCAGTTCCTGTCAGTTGTCCTCCGGCCTCCTCATACATGCTGTAGCATGCTCCTGTGCACAGTAACATCAAGTTTTCATTTTTTAAAAACATTTAGTTACTATTATTCAGTTGTTCTTTCATGTAGAAATGGAACTTAGGGGCTGGAGAGACGGCTCAGAGGTTAAGAGCACTGTCTGCTCTTCCGGAGGTCCCGAGTTCAATTCCCAGCAACCACATCAGGTTTCACAACCATCTATAATGAGATCTTGTGCCCTCTTCTGGCCTGTGTGCATACAGACAGACAGAACAGTTACATAATAAATAAAGAAATGAAACTTAGTACAGTGTTAGGTGGACAGTTAATACCATTTTTTACTATTCCACAAAAATATTTTATCTTTGTCTAAAAATACGAAGCACTGTGTAAAGTGATTACTGAATGCTTTATTAATACAGTGTTGTGAGATATTCACTTTGTCCACACCTGTGGCACAGACCACGCCCACTGGAGGTGGGGACAGGGGCGGACTTTCTTGGGGGAACAAAGTCTGAGGAGGGGGGCGCCCCAGGAGCTCTCCTGCTTGCAGCACAGGGACACGAGAGCATCCAGAAGCTTCCTTGGGATCAGGAACCTGCTGGTATCCACCTGTCTATGTTGTAAATTATTTCTCCCTTAATAAACATCTATTCGCCTATTTGTTTCTCCTGATCCTTGTTAAACCTCAATAACACAGACAATTTGTGTTCTTGAGTGGATTGTAAAACTTCAAATTTTCTTTTTGCATTTTCACAATATAATGAACTATGCCCAAATTTAAAAGCTAAAGTTTTTATTACAAAAACAAACAAGTTACCTACCAAAAAAAATTAATGGAAATTTGCAAAGAAATAAATGATAAATACTTCTGGGACTAGAGAGGTGGTTCCAGTGGCAAAGTGCTTGGGACTTAAGCACAAAGACTTAAACCGTATCCCCAGAATCCACTTAAAAAGACAGGAGGCAGAAGCAGGTAGATCTTTGTAAGTATGAGGCCATCCTGGCCTACATAGTGAGTTCTAGGCCAGCCAGAGCTACATAATCAGACCCTTCCTCAATAATAATAATGATAAGGAGAAGAAGAAGCAGACACCATAGCAGTGGCAAAGCAGGATAATGTGCATTTGTTACCCCAGCACTAAGAGTTGGACACCGGACACTCCCTGGTACTGACCTACTCAGCCAGCCCCAGGTCCCAGTAAGAGACTGGTAAAAACAAGGTGGGTAGCTCCGGAGGAATGACAACCTAGGCTTACCTCTGGCCTCCAAACACACGAACGTACTCCTCCCAAGCCTTTTGCAATGTCCATATGTGGACATATATATTTCAAAAAGAGGAGCCTTGGAATCTTTTTTCAAAGATACAATTTTTTTCTTCTATATCAACACAATATAAGTAAGTTTATTATTTCCATTCTCTACTGAATACCTTCAAACTGTGCCAATTCTTTATTGTTGAACACTTTCATCATAAACAAAAAATGAGAAATATCTTTCAGGTTAACCATTGAGAGAGCTGGGAATTTACTGAGTGTGTAATGGGTTTGTGATACATTTCAGAGGGAGGATGTAGTAAGCTTTGATTTTTCTTTTTAACGTTGTTTTTAAACTCCCTGTCTAAAGTATGTAAATATTTCTCTTTATAATTAAGCTAGCACTTTAATGATTCCATTTATAACAAGTCTGATTATTAGCCCAACTAAAAATTACATAGTGTGAGATAGGCTTTACATGTTTTTGTTGTTTGTCTTCTTTTTGTTTTGTTTTTCGAGACAGGGTTTCACTGTGGCTTTGGAGCCTGTCCTGGAACTAGCTCTGTAGACCAGGCTGGTCTCTGCCTCCCCAGTGCTGGGATTAAAGGCATTCGCCAACAACACCAGGCTGGGCTTTACATTTTTAACTAAATGGTGACCCTGTTGCCACTACTTTGAAATAGTTCACTTAAATATATTTGTGAGCACACACCCCACCCCCCGTTATATTAATCTGTTTCTTTCCATAGCCAAGTCAAATTATTTTTACAATCTGTTTTTTGGTTTTGTTTCTTTGTATGTTTGTTTCAGACAAGGTCTCACTGTATAACCTTGGCTGTCCTGGAACTCACTGTGTAGTCTGGCTGACCCCAAACTCACAGAGAGCCGCCTGCTTCTACCTCGGGTATCAGGACATGTACCTCCACATTTAGCCCTACGATCTTAGCCTATTTTGTTAAATCTGATTGCTAAGAAACTACTTATCACTGTTCAGTGTGTAACTAGATATTATTTTATGGTGTTTTAATTCATTTTAGTAAGTTAGCTAAAAACTTTTCATAAAACATTTGTTAGAGAGGGACACTGGGGTACCCACATGCCAGTGTGGGCATGTGGGGGTCATAGGACAATTTCGGGGCACTGGTTCTCTCCTTACAGCATGTGGTGCAAGTGTCTTTTCCACAATCACAGCATTTGACCGGCCCATGCCAGGTAAAATTCTAATAGATGTAATTATACAAAACTTACAAGTCAACTAGGCAATATATACAGCATATTCGTTCAAATCCATTTTGTACCTCGGTAAATTTTTGCCTTACTTTCTTCTGTACACTTCCTGGGTTTATCGACTTTTACATCACTATTGAGTGTATAGACAGCCATTCCTATACTTACATTTTTATAATTTATAAGATACACTTCTAATTATGGGAAAATACACAAAACAAAATTTACTATCTTAACCATCAGTAACTATGCAGTTCAGGGTACTAAATATGTTGTTGGGCTACCATCATGACCATCCATCACAGAACTCTTGAACCTTGCAAGGGAAACCCGTTAAACTGCTACCCACCACCCTTCCCTCCCACCCCAAGCCCAACAACCACCACTCTCGCTGTGCCTGTGATTTTGACCTCACTTGCTGTCCCTTCATGACTTGGTTGTCTCATTTAGTCTAATGTCCTCAATGTTCATCCACGACATAGCTATAATAAGAATTTCCTTTCTGTGTAAGTCTGAGTGACAGGGGGTCTCATAGGAGTATTGCTTCTTTCTACATGCAGTTTTAGTGTTTGGCGTGTCACATGTTTATATTGTACTAAGTTTCTCTGGCTTTGTCAGCCTATAGGTAATCACAATGAAGACCAGAATCCATCAACTATTACTCTTAGTCACATGGGACCCCAGTCTCTCTCTCTCTCACCCAAGTATCTTCCAGGAAACAAACATCTCCTGCAGAGGCATGCTCAGACCCACCATCTCCCTCACCCTCCTGTGTTCAAGGAAGCCGAGCACCTGTGTTGCCCTACTAGGTCCAGCCTCTATATGACCTCATACACACAGGAGTCTTGGAGAATAATGCCACCCGTGACTTCCCCCAGTCCCCCATCATATCTACTCTCCTTCCCACTCACAGACGGCAGGAGTAGAGACAACAAGCAAGAGTGACTTTTGCTCAGATGGTCACGACTGGGGACCTTGGGACTGCTGGGACAGAACGGATGATGACAAGGTTGAAGTGTCCTTACTACAGAAAGGTTGGATCTCCTTCAACGTTCTTTTCTTCTGACCGTGGAATATTAACTACACCTGTGATAACAATGCCCGTCTACTCCTCGGAGGAGACCCAGTCTACAAAACAGGTTGACAACCAAAAACCCCTGTTTTCAGGTTTCTCAGAGACAGAATGAGAATTCCTTCCCCGTGACTGTGAGATTTCATTATAGTCCAGTCTGCTGTGTCCGTAAGATAGGGGTACCCTATGGGGAAAGTCATTGGCCTTGACATTCCTGAACCTGCTACTGTGTGCTGAGTCTGAGCAGAGGGCTTTATCTCATCTCCCCACAACAGCCTCCTAGGGTTTCCTGAGGGGAAACTGGGGCTTTCAGATGCTTTGCAGCTTGCCTAATAAGAACTGCAACTAGAGCTGGGTGCGATGGCGTGTGCCTCTAATCCCACCCCTTGGGAGACAAGAGGAAATGAGTTTGAGACCATCCTGGGCTGTATAGTGAGTTCAAGGCTAGCCAGACACATACATACACACAAACGCTGTTGGAACCAGAACCCACCTTGCATTATTTCAGGGTTTGGTATGTATTTTTTGAATTCCAAAGTAGATTTGCTTGTTTGTTTATGGAAACTTTCTCTTTCGTTTTCTAAGTAAACTGTTCTTTGGATTTTCCAAAGGGAGGTATACCAAACTTCACATACATACATAATCTGGAGACCCCCCCCCCAGCAAAACCTATTATTAATGCATCTCTAAACCATACCTTAAATAACTGAAGCTGTGTAGTTTCTATTAAGTTTTTCCTTCTTCCTTTTTCGATTTAAATAACTACAATGTTTAATTCTTGTGCCTAACTCCATCTCTAAACCCTCTCTTCCTCTACTTCTCGATCTCCTAGTCACTGTTGCCCAGTGTAAATAAATTCCAAAGCTCACTCTTGGGACCCCCATTTGTGGGATTTCCCATCCTCCCTGGCCATGCCTACACAACCTACAGGCAACACCTCTCTTACAGCTCCCCATTCAGTCTGTCCCTGCAGGTGGTCAGGGTCCCTGGCCGGGCTGACAGTGCCTCAGCCTGGTATTCACACCTGGTATTCACGCTGCATTCCTCAGGCCCCTGGCTTCCACTTTCCAGTCAAGGATTCCCCCCCCCCCCCCATCAACTGTCTCCTGGCCACCTCCACTCTCCACATCTCTGCCATCTCTTCCACCGTGATTCTCAGTTGACAGCTTCGCTTCCCATTTCACTGAGAAAAGTCGAAATTATCAATGTGCTTCTGGAAGTATCCCCTCCCCCATCTGCCTCGTGCTGAGACCCAGCTGATGGCTACCAGGAAAGGCCATCCTAACCTGCTTGCAAGACTCCATGTCTTCTCTCTTTGTTGCAGCCACTCTTCCCTTTCAGCTGAATGCTCCTCTGTGGTTCACATAACTTTACTTTAAAAAAAAAAAAGAAAAAGAAAATGGCCAGCACTCAGGAGGCAGAGGCAGGTGGACCTCTGTGAGTTCCAGGACAGCCAGGGCTGCACACAGAGAAAGCCTGTCTGGAAACACAAAACAAAACCTGTTTTCATTTTGAAGAGGTGGCTCAGGGGTCAGGGCACTACTGCTCTTGCAGAGAAACCAAGTGCAGTTCACAGCACTCAAGTCAGGTGACTCCAGTCCCAGGATATGATGCCTCCACAGGCACCTGAACACACACACACACACACACACACACACACACACACACACACACACACACACACACAAAGAAATCTTTTTTAAAATTGGTTACACTTAAATGAAGCCCTCACTTGACATTCAAAGTCCTCGCCACCCATTGCTGCCTTTCTCTACTGTCTTTTAAATACTGGCTTTGTTCCCCAGGTCAAACATAGTAGCTCGGGACACCAACTGTACTCCTTCTATAGAATCATAACGACTTGCATCTAAGGCCTAATTATATGCTCCCAGGTGCTAAGTTATCAAGGACAGTGTCTCAGAAGACTGTCTGCTCAGCCCCACCCACTGACCTCCAACTTTTTCCCTGCTACTCAGCAACCCTCCCACACAGTGCTCCAGGAACCCTGCCTCACAACCTACTGGGTAGTGCCAGGTGTGAGCTCACAGCTTTTCTTTATATCCTCTGTTTTTTCTGCTTGCTCTCTCAGTTCATAGAACTCAATACACACACACAGAGACAGAGACAGAGAGAGAAAGATCCACATACATTATAGTAACACAGAATTCTTCAGGGGTCATGAGATCAATATTATTCTCACAATAATGCCAAAATGTACTCATTGTAAATCTGTACAAACATGCTTTCAAACACTGTTGTAGAAGGGGCTCATTTTTTTTTTTTATGAAAGCCACCAAGAGCTGTCATATTTTCCTCTGCATACTAACATGTCATCCAGCCCATACCAATCCAACAGCACAGGAATAAGTGAAGAAGCGTGAGGGATAGCCTGAGTCCTGCAAAAGAACCCAATTAAAGAACGGATTATTCAAAATTCCCGATACTTACTCAAACTTGAGAAACAGTTTGGAAGGTGGGAATGGGGATACACACCTGTAATCCTAGTACTTGTGGGAACCAGGACTTCCAGGCCTTTGAGGCTCCGTCTCAAAAAGGCCACAGGAATAAAACTACTTAGACCTTTGTGCCTGCAGTTACCCAAAACCATAGTGTCTCACTTACATCCCCGTGACACAGCGGTCACTAAGCTGAAGTTTGGGTATGTATCTGGATCTTAGGGGAGGATGGTACCGGGGTTTCTTCTACATTGGTTATGGTATGGGTGATGAGAACATCTGCTCCATCCCTCACCAGTGCCATTCAAATGCCGGTGAGAACACATGGCTTGTCCTGCCCCCTCCCCTCTGAAGAGCTTTCTTCCACTAAACTTACTTGAGTGCAAATTTATTTTCTCTTTAACTGGACACTCTGCCTGCTCCACATGCATTATCTCCTAACCGTCCTAGTCTCACAGCCAGCCAGCCATATTTTTCTAAAGCCGGACAGAGTGTGGAATGCGAGAAAAATGAAAGTACACAGAAATAAATCAGTGGGAGACACTGAGAAAGTGGGCCATCTCCAGTGGGCAGAACGACACGGGCACGCATTTAAGAAACACCTGCCTTGCTCTGGAAACAGAGAAGACTAACACGACGGGCCAGAGTGGGGTGGGGTGCAGAAACCCCACTGGAACGGGCCTCATCACTTCGCTGAGCTCTGTGCTGATGCATCTGTCTTTTCTTTTCTGCCCTGGAACTTCCTCTCACAATCAATGCTTCAGCCTCTCTATGAGCATCCACACAGATACATAGTAAAAAAGCCATCCAACGCCCCAACACAGGCATGTGTAGAGTCCCATCTGAGACCTCCTCCTCCGGGTACCTTATTGCTGACTCTGCTCACGCACTTCTGACCTTCTCCATGTTTCCCACACCGCCTTTCAGTCCCACTGGCCTCCTTACCCATGCAGCCACTGCCCCTCTGTGTAGAGGGCTTTTCTGAAGGGCCCCCCCCACACACACACACAGCTGGAACGCCCCCTTCCGGGAGAGACCTCCTCCAACTCTCCAAACTGCACTGGCTAGTGTGACTCCTTTCCCTCTGGAGCACTTCTCATCCGTACACCACGTTCACCACGTTTCGGAGCTCACAAAGCCTCCCTGCATTGATAGTGTCTATCGGGCTTCCTGTTCTATACCTGGCGCCTACCTCGCTACTTGAATTTTTAGAATTCACGAAGTGAGGTGTGACAAGGATTAAAAACGGAAGGCACACCCAGGTGATGCACAGTATAGAAACTGTTCTCAGATGAATGTGGTGGCTCTTGCCCTAGAAACTGATGGAAAATAGTCACCATTTCCAAGCCACCCTGCATTAGTGTGCCATGAGTACACACACACACACACACACACACACACACACACACACACACAGAGAGAGTTTTATCCACTTACTGCACAGCCTGTATGTCTGGGGATTTTTTGTTGTCACTGTTTTAGGGATGGAGGGGTGGTGGTTTGGGTTATTTTGTTATTTAATGAGGAGAGATGGTCTCGTTATGTCGTTCATTCTGACCTAAAACCCCATGCCTCATGCCATCCTCCTGCCTCACTTTTCTAACTAAAACTGCAAACACACACCACTATGTTTGGCCATTTCAGAAAAAGAGAAGTATCTTTCTAACCTAGCATTTTATCTATAAAGTAAGTGACCTTTAAGTTTTATTTTGCTTTTTGACACAGAGTCTCACTGTGTGGCCCTGACTCAAGACCAGGCTGACCTTGAACTCACAGAGATCCGCCTGCCTGGGCTTCACGCATGCTGGGCTTAAAGGTGTGTGCCACCACAACCAGCCAAATGGCATTATTTCACAGTTGGGTCAAATTACCTAAATTTCAAGTGAAAAAAAAAATCCCAAGTCTGACACTAAAATTAAACTGCTGGATTAATGGTAGGACAAGACCTCAAAGCAGGTCTTCAAAGCCTTCTGTTCCTAACCCTTGGGCTCCGAGAACTATGGTCCAAGGGTTCCAGTGGCTGCATTCTGGCCCCAGAGCTCCTGACTAGGAAGCATTAAGGAGCAGCATGTAAGCATGAGGGTCTGTAGCAGGCTCCTGGCTTCTCCCTACCTCTCTCTGTTTCTCCTTCCTCCCTTCTCTTCCATCCCACCCCGACATTACTAATATGTTCAGCTCTGTGACCCAACCTCGCAACATGCTTCAGAGTTTTTGCAAATGAATCCTGGTTTTTATTGATAAATATGAGTAAACATTTAGAATGTAGATTTCAGATTTAAATATTTTAGCTGAAATGTCCATGGATCCTAATTAAAATTAATAAGAACCACTGAATCATTTTGGCTGTGTTGTTTTGTTTTAATCCTCAGAAGTACTAATTTAGAAGAAAATGTGTCTAGGTACCTAGCTTTCTAAACGGGTTTTCAAAGAAAACTTAGTTTCACTTCTATAAGGTATGATGGTATTTTTTAAAAGGTCATGGTACAGCTTAAAAGAATCATAAGAAGTAATTTTCCACTTGGCCTATTAAGATATATTTTTGGAAAAAATATGAGTAAAAAAATTTTTTTAACTAGGTAAGGAATGAAAAATGACAGGTTTTGGAGGCCAGTTTTCACCACCTAACCATTTTATCTAGAACAGAATATGTACAGGTGTCTGTTCCTGAGCCAGCATGCATTTTAACTTGGATTATTAGTACAAACTCCTATGCCACTTAAAAATCTGTAATATTCTAATATCTGACTATCTATCTCCACTGCACATGACACACCATAGCAAAATGGACACCTATGAATACAGTTTTAGAATGAGAATAGTTTTTGTTCTTTGTCAAAAGATATCATTCTGTAGCCCAAGCTGGTCAGGAACTCACAGCAATTCCCCTGCCTCTGCCTTCCAAGAGCTGGAGTTACAGGCATGAGCCATGATGCTCAGCTTTAAAGAATCAGAGATACCAAATTATGTTGTGGTCATGGGGTAGTGCTGGCACTCAGTGGACACATGAGGTTAGACATCCTACCGCCACACCGCATAAAGAATCAGACTTCCTTGATATAAAATAAGAGCTACAGTCTTCCAAACAGCCTCATAACCAAAGGCAGGAGAAAGGGTTGCTATGGCTTATGTTCATTAAAAAAGGAAAAAAGAAAAGGGGAAAGGAAGTAGGGAAGGAGAGGGGGGAGGGAGGGAGAGAGGAAAGGAGGGAGGGAGAGAAGGAAGAAGGGAGGGAGGAAACCAATATAGGCTGGAGAGATGCTCTTGCAGAGGGACTGAGTTCAGCTCCCAACACCAACATTAATTAGGTGGCTCACAACTGCCTGTAACTTCCCACACCAGGGATTTTGATGCCTTCGACCAAATGCACTTATCCAAACATAGACATACACTGATATACATAATTAAAAATAAAAACACTTTTTAAAGCGTCAATAGCTGGGCAAGGCCACTCACTCCTGATATCGAAGTACTCAGGAGGCTGAGGTAGGAGGATTGCTGAGAGACTGACTGAGTTCTGAGTTGCCTGGCTACAAAAGGAGACCCAGTCTTAAAAAAAAAAAAAAAAACACCTGTGCAAAATGGAAAAAAAAAATGTATCAGGGGCAACTGCAAAGTACTAACATGTTATGGTCCTTTTTCAAAGTCTATTCTCTTTAATTAAAACCTTCCCTTGTGAACACAGTTCCTAAGTAAGTGCAGTCAAACAAATCCAGTATCAGAGCAACTCCAAAGGGAGCCCAGCTCTTTCCTCGGCCCTATCAGGCCTACCCTTACTGGGGCAAACACACAACCTTCAACTAAGCGAAAGATTTCTAAATTTAGATATGTCGAAGCAACACATCTTACACGATATGTAAAGGTTTAGTAAATTATTTGTCTTATCTTTAATAATGGGCTATCATGTTCGACTTGTAATCAAAATGGAAAGCACGCTGCTATACTATATATTACTGTACCAAGAGTCAGACTTTCCAGGCTATATTTAGTTCACATTAAAATGGAAGCAAAGACGCAAACCAATCTAAAAATAAAATGTTCTACAAAGATGAGATTTTTTTTTCAAATGGATTGAAATTTAGCTTTATTTGGTGTGTTAGATGCTGATATTTAGCAATGCTTTAATTGTGCATTGCTTCGGAAGCCAAACCACAGCATCTCAATCCTCTACGGCAGAGGCCAGCCTTAGCCGACAAGGCCACGGACCATCCCATCAGCCACATCCTGCTGGCACTCGGGTTTTTACACAGCCAAGAAGTGACAAAGGGCTTTACATATTTAAATAGGTTGCTTGTTTTACAGGAGCATTTTTAAACTTGAAAATGTTAAATTTTCAAATTCCAGATCCTTAAATGAAGTTTTATTGGAGTACAGGCACACTCATCCACTCTTGAGTACCATGAACACCATTTCACACTTCCATGGCAGAGTCCTCTACCAGACTTAGGTGGACCGGTTGTTTTGTTTTTGTTGTTCTTTTCCTTTATTAAGGTATAATTGACAAAAATTATAAGCTGATACTGACAGCTGTTGGCTTCAGTGGAAGGGAAAGTCAGTTCGAGGGATGGCCCCTGGTAGACCTAGATTAATCCTATGGATAGCCCATCATATTTCAGTAAATGGACAGCGCAAACTATACACAGTAGATTATGGAGGAGGGGGAGGGGGAGAGGAGGAAGTACAGGTGGTTGCAAAGGTAGAAGGGGATAGAAAGATAGGGAGTAATGAATCTGGTAAGAGATAAAGGGAAGACTGGGGTGAATATGATCAAAAAGCACTGTATGAAATTCTCAAAGAATAATGCTATATTATACTAAAAATTATAAGATGCTCATGGTAGCTCACGACTATCATCCCTGCTACTCTGGAGGTTGAGACCAGAATCTACAAGATAAAGATTAGTATCTCCAAAATGCTTTGAAAAAAAAAAAAAAAGACAGGTAGCTATGAGCCTACTACATCAGTGGCCAAGTACTTAGCTAGAGTGCTGGCTAGTTTTTTGTCAATCTGACACATGCTTAGAGTCATTTGAAAGGAGGGAACCTCAAATGAGAAAATACCTCCAAAAGACTGGGTCACAGGTAAGCCTGAAGAACATTTTCTTAATTAGTGATTGATGTGGGAGGGCCCAACACATTTGGATGAAGCCATCCCTGGGCTGGTGGTCCTGGGTTCTACAGAAAAGCAAGCCCAGCAAGCCATGGAGAGCAAGTCAGTGCACAGCACCTCTCCATGGCCTCTGCATCAGTTCCTGCCTCCAGGTTCCCATCCTGTTTGAGTTCCCATCCTGACTTCCTTCAGTGATGGACTATGGATGTAGAAGCATCAGCCAGATAAACCCTTTCCTCCCCAATTTGCTTTCAATCATAGCAGTAGTAATGGTAATGTCTAGTATGCCCAAGGCTCTGGGTTCAATCCCCAACACCACAAAAAAAAACAGCATATATTTATATCAAATGATATTATATTCCATATGCACAACAGTGTGAAACGATTGAATTAGGCTTCTTCAATCTCCATTTTGTAGTGAGAACATTTCTCTAACTTAAAGCAAATTTCAATACATAACCTTTATTAGCTATAATTACCAAGAGAGTTACAATAGAACTTATTCTATAGTCTATAGACCTTACCTAATCAGTCTGACTGAAATTTTGTACCCTCTGACCAAGGTTACTCCAGCCCTCTCCCATCTCCCTCCCTAGTCCATCGCTCTCGGAGCTGAGGAACTCTGAGGAAGTCCTACTGGCCCAAAACTTAAAATCTTTAGTGCTTTAAACCTGAGAAAAGTAGACAGAGTTTTGCCCCAGGTGATCAAAATGTACATGGTCCTTTTGGCCTCCAACGGGTCCTACTTCTCTCTCTTCATCTTATTTGGGTCTTTACTTGATTCCAATGTTTCCACACAGAACAGGGGCTAAGGGTTTTTAATGATATCTTCTGGTTTATTGTCTCTTTTTTAAACTGAACAGAAACCACCATGAGTCCCAAGAAACTGAATGATTTGAAAAATGGTGAACAAGTGTCCCTGGTCTCCTCCACCTAGAAATCATGGTTAAAATAATAGTAATAATTTTTGGTGGTACACTTGGTTTTTGTTTGGTTTGTTTGTTTGTTTTTCAAACAGGTTTCCCTTTGTAGCCCTGGCTGGCCTGGAACTCACAAAGATCCACCTGCCTCTGCCTTCCCAGTGGTGGGATTAAAGACATGCACCAGATCAGACAATATTATTTTAATTGCAGAAACTGTATCTCATAAAGCAAAGAAAAGCAAAAACCCACACTGCCTTAACATAAAGCTACAGAAGTTTATTTGTGATAAATTTTTATGATAAATTAAAACTATGCTATTCATCAGCTAAAAGCAGTATTATATATTTAGGTACATTTCTGCCAAATTCAGAGAATAACTTTTGGCCACTGGGATTAATATATGAACACATGTAAATGTCACACAAAATGAGAACCCGATTACCTAATCAGAAGATATTTTTGACACACAAACCTTCCTAACCTTGGCCAAGATAATTCAATGGCTGAAAGTCATTGAGACAATTCTCATCTGCTGGCAACACTGAATGACAGTGGACCATGCCAGCCTGCAATCTGAGCAAGCAATCCCCAGCCATTAATGCAAAATCAAAGACTACTATTACTGTACTCCAGCACCAACAACAGGCACATGTCACGCTCATCACGTTCAGAACCTAACTGTTATTGTTGTTTCAGACCATCTCATTGTCGGCACCTGTGAAATTCATGTGAAATGTGGTACAGCACCATGTCTAAATGAGACTCCACCCACAGGGAACAATATGGAAGGAAAAAGACACAGCAAAAGAAACCAGAGAGGAGCAGCAACCTTACTGGTCCCATTTGGCTTTTTTACACCAACATCACTTTCATTCCTGCAGAGTTTACCTTTGGGAAATTAAGTTGGATACAAAATTACCTGTTCTGCAGTAGAAACCTAGATGTATCTATCTTAAGTTCTACTGAGCTGACAGGAGAAAAGACCCAAGTGAAAATAGTAAAGAGCACAAAAGATATACTAAGAAACCATGGAGGAAAATCGAAAACAAAAAGAGAACAAAAGCACATACACAGTGGGGGGCAGGGGGGGCAGGAGGGGGGCACTAAGATAGAGGAGAGCACTGTTAAACCACATTCGCCTTTAAAGTGCATTCTCACTCTTGGGCTGGGGCAGGGCAAATGGCTAGTGTGGAGAGGCTTCGGGTCCCATCTTCAGTACCACCCTCTCTTTCCCTCTCACCCTATTTTTTATACACAAAAAGTCAGCATATCCACTGCAAAAACAAAAATGCTGAAATTAGCATGCTGTCCTAAAACTACCCACTTCCTTCCACACAAAAAAATCTGATTAATTACCTGATTAATTACATGATCACATATCATGTTAGGTTCAACCAAATGAAACTTCCTATACTTTACCAATTTGGAACTGCTGTGAGCAATTTCATACAGCTCAACCTAGCGTCAGTCACTAAAAAAATGAAGTAAATATACATAAGACCAATATAGAATAGTCCCAGTAGCAGCTTCTAGGAATAGGCATATATTTATATGTGCAGAATATATACTTATAGTCAGTATACTTATATGTGTGAATATCTGTGAACACAAAGGTAGCCCTCGATGTTTTCTATGTATTTACTTATCGAGAGAGGGCCTCACTATGCTACCCTGGGGCAATCTTCATGCTTCAACTTCAGCTTCCCCAGGGCTGGCATTACAGGTATATACCATAATGTTTAAAGAAATGTGTAAATGCATTGTTATATTTATACACATAATATCTATGTATGTATCCTTACAGGTATGTTGTGCATATATAATACACAACCCTTTTAAGTGTACAGAAACGTTCTGGAAGCACCCTAAGAAAATGTCACCTGTGACTGCCTCTGAGAGGGAAACCAGAGGTCAATAATGAGATGGGGCTTACTTTTCACGACTATGATCCCATCACTGTGGAGAAGATGAGGTGACAGCTACATTTTCCTAAGCGTGTTTCAATTCTTATGCAGATAATGCCCATTGCTAATTAAACCTGCAAATTTTAGTAGTAATTCCCAACAAGTTTGTTGTTCAACTTTACTTACTCAGTTCAATTTATAACCATACCTAAATGTTCTTTCCAATGGCATAAACCTTACTAGTCATTCTTGATATCAATATGCGTGAAATTTTGACCATTTCATAAACTATATAATGTGGCATTTTTAAACCTGCCATTTTTTCTCATTAACCCAGTTTTATGAGGTTTTTTTTTTTTAGTTTAAAATCATTGTTAAAAAGTCTCTATACTGGTTAGCTTTAATCTTTGAGAAATACTCTAAATCTCCAAATATAAAAAATGCTATAAAACTCAAAAACCATCTCCATTAAAAGCAGTTCCGAGATATGAAGTAAACAGCGGAAGCAACCCTTGACTCTTGACTCTTTAGTAACTTTATCTTTACAGCCACTGACATGTGTGTCTTTCCTTAATGTTAGAAGTCAGCTGACGCTAAAACAAACACTAATCCATTGGCATACAGTAAAACTGTTTCCATGTAAGACTCCCATAAGCCTTAGTAAGATAATTTTCATGAAAATGGCTGTAGAATGAATTAACCTTTTTATTTTTTCTATTATTTGTTTATTTACTTTTGGTTTTTCAAGGAAGGGTTTCTCTGTATTGCTTTGGAGCCTGTCCTGGAATTAGCTCTGTAGACCAGGCTAGACTCGAACTCACAGAGATCCACCTGCCTCCGCCTCCCGAGTGCTGGGATTAAAGGCGTGCGCTTTTGCACCCAATGATTTAATTGGTTCCCTGCTCAAAATCCTCCATGAACCCACCGACAACAGCCTGGGTGTGAAGACTTTGAAACCAATATGAACTTTAGACTATATAAATCCGCTAATAGCCAGTAGCCCCTGCCTTGGGTATGTTCATCATCACTTTGAGACTGTCCACACAGCTCCACAAAATCACCACACACACACTCTCCTGCACATAAGCTGAAGAGGAATCGTGTGATGAGCCACGATGGATGTGCAATCTGAGTTCTGCATGCTGTGGGAACCCGAGACACAGAAGCCTAACCAGCCTGTAGGCATAGCACACCAGAGAAACTAACTGGCATCATCTCCTATCCACCGCTCTAAGTTGTGCCCAGAGAGGAGCAAGCAGCCTGCTGCAGGTAGGAATGCAAGGTTGCAGGCGCGATACAGTTCTGAACTCCATATTAAGTTCCCTAAGTGGGAACTCGCAGAGGGGCTTCAACTTTGTCCCTTGCTCCCGCCAAGCCATATTCTCTGACTGCTAGCCCAGCCTTCTGGAACACACCCTGGAAGTCTCCAAACCCTAGGCAGGAATCCCAGACGCCGGGTCCCGCCCCTGAGCGAGTCCCCGCCCCATACAGGCCGCGCCCCTGCGCCCCTCCCTCTGGATCCCGGTTCCCAGGATCCCCCAGCGTTCTCCCTCCACCTACAACTTTACTGCATGCCCGCAGACCAGTCTTACCTTGGTCCGGATCTGTCCAGAAGTGGACACTTTGCGGATCAGCTTCTGGGGTCCCTCCTGCTCCGCTTCACTGTCGGATGAATCCTCTCCCGGTCCCGCAGCGGTTGGGGAAACTGCGCCGGTCCCAGTGGCCGCTCCTCCCGGAGGGTGGTGCAGGCTGCCCGCCCCGGCCATCCTCTCTGGTTCCTGCGGGGTACACAACAGTGCCCCGAGGGGCTGTGGTCAGCTGCTGGGCTCTGCCCGAGCGCCCAAGCCCCGCGCCTAGCTGGCGCCATCTTCCGAGGTCCTGGCCGCACGGTTCTGGGGACCAGAGACCACAAGCCACCCTTGAGGACACCGCCGGTTCCTCTGCGCGCTTCACGCCTGCGCACCCAGACTTAGGATGTTCTGAGGTTGTTGACCCAGGATACGACCAGCACCGAGTTGAGAATGGAGGTCGCAAAAAGGCTCGAACAACCTTACTCTTACTCTTTCTAGGGTCTGAGGGCCTAGAGGGAATAGAGAGCAGAATTGGGCAGGAGTGCACCAGCAGATCAGGCGATGGAGATGCTCTTCCCCGGTGCAAAGCTGCTGGCGTGGGGGGAAGGCTCCTGCGGAAAGGAGGAACGTAGAGTTTTCTCCTACGCCCAGGATGCACCCCTGGACCCCTAATCTCCACACACTCGGGCCTTGTGGCACCGTTCCAGCTAAATAAAAAAGTTCCCTCTGCCTGGGATATGGAGTGGATCTCCGGACCCTCAGCACGACTGCAAGGACCTTACATCTCCCACCTCTGCCAGGGAGTTCGGGTTCTTTTGGCCTCCTCCACTGTGGTGTTTAGTTTTGGGGCCCACCCAGATCTGGCGCACACGGAAGAGAAGAGCATTTTCCCGGAGGTTCATCTGGGCTCTGGGAACTTTTCGTTCAGAAAGAGCGATTCCCTTTGGCTAGCAGGAAGCTGAGAAGGGCGTGGAGAGAGCGCCGAAACAAGAGAGGACACGCAGCCCAAGACGACAATATGCTGAAATAAATGTCTAAACTGAAGCGCCCATCCACAATGCACGGAAGAATGCATTCAGCCACAGGAACAAAGTACTAAGCAAAGAAAAAAATGTATATACACATTCACATGAGAGAAGGGACGTCACTCCTTAGCCGGACTAGATCCTGAGGAGTGAGGGGATCCACAGGCTTTAGCTTTGGCTCTGGAGGCATCCCTGGACTGCTGCTTAAGCGCAGCGGCAGGCAACAGCAACCTCCCTGCATTGAAGGCACATTCAACCTCAAAAGTCCTGTACTGCAAGGAAGGCTGAGGGTGCACTAAAATGACAAGTTTCCTGCTGTCAGCCAAGGAGAATTTCATAGTTTGTCAGCTATGTTTTTTCAATTAAGTAAGAATTCCCTAGCTTCCCCTAAGGGCTCTCCTTGATAGAGCAATCTTTTTAGCCTGTGCCCTTCAGGTTCCTTTCCTATTTGTCAGTTGGCCATGACCTTGAAAGTTCCTCAAAACTAAGATTCTGGGTTGTTGTTTTCCTCTAACAGCAACCTTAAGACCTAACAATTATTCGGCTGTTAGAGCTGTGAGCTCTAAGGCATTTTAACTGTACTAAAAGTGGGCAATGAGATTCAATTATTCGGGGTAAGAGAGTACTGCCATGTTACAAGAAGACAAAGACAGCCTCTCACACTTTAGGAAAGGAAGGAAGGAGTCGGGTAAATGGACTTCAAGAGTTCTTATGGCCCGATAACATGAAGTTCTGTATCTGTCCTTAAGAGACAATAACATTAAATAAAGGCCTTGGCTGGGACATAAATCAGTGCTAGAGTTCTTGTCTAGTGTACACGGGCCCATCATAACCAAAGCAAAATAATGAATGCCCTTTTAATGACATTTATCCTGGTCTGGCTATTTGATCACAGACAAATCTGACGATTTGGCAACTCAAAGACCCCTAGTAAGTGGGTCTTTACATAGTTCAAACTTTCCTTTTAACATTAAAGGCACCGAGGGATCTGGGGCCAAAGTAAAAAAAACAGGAGATTACGATTCTAACATTCTCTTTGCCACACTATATATAGCTAAAGGTCAGTTTGGCTGTTATCAAGTACTTCAATCTACACATTAAGCTTTCAAGTTTTATATAGCAACATTTTCCAGGACCCAGGCAAGGGTGACTGAACTGAAAGGTGGTTTAACACCCATGCCTATTTTGTGATCCTTGTAAGATAGAGCCCATTTCTCACTCTTTGAAAAGATGCTGACTGCTTAAAGATAGTTCAAAACAGCATCAGATCCAGGAGCTGGGCAATTAATCCCTCAAAGTGTGGATATTTGCTACTTATAAAAACTTAACCTTGCCGCCAGCTCTGCTCTATATAGAGTTCAATGGCAAGTTTCTAATGCTTGTAACATTAAAGGCAAAGCCAGTCTAAGTCTAGTTCAGCTAAGAAAATTACTGTAGCTCCCTAACATATGCAGCTGTAGAGGAAACCCTGGATGAAAGCACTGTGTGGGCAAAGGAAGGGACGCTGTCTCATTTCCCACAAAGGGCAACTCAGGAAAACGCCCACTGGAGAACCATTTCTTCTAGAAACTTGCAAAGAATCCCCAATTTAAAATAATATCGGACCTACTGACTTCTTCTTAGGTCCTGGCTGTAAATGTCCAAAGTGACTATCGAATCTAACTGAAATGTGCTTCACCTTAGGGTTTTTTGTTTGTTTGTTTGTTCTGTTTTGTTTGGGGGAGATTGTTGTTTGTTTTTGGGAATAGCCTCACAGAACACCTCAGACTGGCCTGGAGATCATTTCATAGCCCAATCTGACTTTGAATTCATGCCACTTCTGAATCAGCCTCTATATCTCAAAATGGCTATTGAGGTTTCAAATATGTGATACATTAGCGTAGTTGATTTATAAATAGTTCCTTGACTTTTCTTTAGTGTTTCAGATTTTCAAATAATTTCTTCAACGCTGCCTATTTCTTTTTATTACTGTTACTCTGAGATCTTTGCCAGGCTGTGGTGGTACACACACCTTGAATCCCAGCACTCAAGAGACACAGGCAGGTGGATCTCTGTAAATTTGAGGTCAGCCCAGTCTTCAGTGTGAGTTGCAGGGCTATACAGAACACCCTGTCAGGTGTGAGGGTATCTCCATAAGGAACATATCACCAAAACTGTTTAAAACTTGCATATAGGAAGTTGAGGTAGGAATGTCAAGAACTTGAAGCCAGCTTAGGTTATATAGTGATTAACAGGCCACCCCAGAACAATACAGCAAGATCCTGTCTCCAAAGAAAATCAACAGAAATTCTATACATGGTACCATCAGAATTGAATGGAAATCACTCACTAAGAGGCTTTCTACTTAAAGAGGCATCATACTCCATTAGTGGGGGTAACAAGTACTGACACGTTGACTAAAACTTTATGAACACTAAATATTACTATCTGCAGGGCTATTTTAAATTAATCAACTACTAACAACAGTCTGGGTTGATAGTCACTTGAAGTGTTGAATTCCATGTTCTATGGTTTTGCATTTAAATTTTGATACAATGTTTTGAGGGCTACATGTCATACACTGAAAAAACACAAGTGGGTACTTTAGTAACCATGTCCTGGGACTCATGTTCCTGCTCAGTACAGAACCAAAGACTGCAGAATGAACAAGCAGAGACTCAGGAGGCTGCCATGACTGCTATGTGCAACTATTTCCATAATACACTACTGTTACCTATTCAGAACTTAACATTTGACAGGCTTACCCTGTTGAAATTTTCTTAGTTGCTATCCAGATAACAAAACATTCCAAGAGCAATGGTGCTGTAAATTATAGGAACACACTGTGATCCTTTCACACACAGCAAAATTTGCCATCCTGGCATAAAGTACAGCTGTGCAACTTCTTGTTTGTATTTTGGCCTTTTTTGCTTTGAAACCCTCACTTTCTACATGTCTAATTCTGATATAATATTAACTCGTAATATTAACTGGTTCAAAACCATTTGGAAACAAAGCCTCCTAACTTTAGGAAATGAAGCACAAGCTTCCCTCCACTAAAAAAGTAATATGCCTACATTTTTAAATGGAGCTAGAATTTTAACTACCTATCAGCTACCCACTCCCACCCAAGATTAGGGACTGCTTTGCTAAATACCTTCCTACCCTTTGCTTTGATTCTATTTGTATACTTTAGTGGGACAAACCCAGGGTGTCGCATAGACACACGCTCTATCACTAACCTACATCCCAGCACCAATTACAATTACTTTCTCTAATTGGTTTTTGATTGTGTCTCAATATGTAGCCCATGCTAGCCCCAAACTCTGAGCCTTCCTTCCTTAGCTCATTTGCTGTGATTACAGGAGTGCAGTACCACACTAAATTTCCCAAATACTTTTTGATTTGAAATTTGAGTGATGCCTATATTTTCACTAACATTTATATTCCAAAGCTACCATCAAAGAAAACAGAGAAAGTTAATGGTTACCCTGTATCTTCTTTAAGTTCAATATTTAACCAGAAAAATGCTAAATGAGGCTAATAATGTATCCAAATGTTCTGACTTAGCTAAATAATTTAATTTCACCCCTCACAGAGAGAATGTCATGAAGTTCCAGAAATTCCCTTAGCTCCAGGCATTGGTATCCTTTAGCCAAGGAGTACTGCTTCTTTTCAAGTAGCCACATTAATCTCCAAGGAATCCTTTGCTTTTCTGCCTGAATAGTAGAAACCATACCATCATGGTTTAGGCTCTATGGGGGGGGGGGATTCTTACATCCACTTACTCTATACTTAGGTCTTTTTGTGAATGTAAATTTGCAAGCTTCTATGGTAAAGTATTAAATTGCCTACATTTAAATTTTAAAAAGGTTTTGAACAAACTCAGAATTGGAAGCCAAATGAAAACAGGTTTGTTTTCGTTGCTGTTGTTTCATTTGTTTTAAGAGGGAAAGGATTTCTTTTGGCTTGGAGGATAAATGTATCTTGGTGGGTACAGACTGGCAGCTGGGGTTCCACCTGTGGAAACCAGAGCAAACACCAGCTGCTTGTTCTGTGGTACCTACAGGAAGCAAAAGGGGAAGCAGGTATCCTCAACCTGAGAGACTGAGCACACAGACTGGACTTCAGGAAACCTGGTGTGTGTGTGTAAGACAGAGGTTCCTTCAGGCTTTAGAAGTTAGCTGTTAGTTTTCTAAGTATACCATGTGCTGCTTGACTACGTGTCGTCGTATAGGTTCATTGTGAAGGAAGCCAGAATTCCCTTCATTCAGATTCTTGAGATCACTGAGCCAAACTAAGTTAAAGAACCGAGTTTTGAGAATTCCATGATGCCTGGAACCCTGGTACTCTGCCAAGACAAGAGCATGGCACAGAGTTCTAGGCCTGCCTGGCTACCTAGTAAATTCCAAGCAAGACTGGTGGAGGGCAGTGTGAGACTCTGTCCCATGAACAAAGAAACAAACTGATTCTGATGGACCCAGTGTTCCTTCGAAACATATTTAGATCAAGTTAACACCAATCCCTTTGCTTCACACGTCAGAAATATTTAACATTTAAACATTTTCCCTCTAATGCATTTTCCTTTCTCTTGTGTGCGCTCCTTTTGTTAGTAAGGCAGGTAACTCAACTTTCTTAAGGAATTACATAAAGATTTCCTTTGAAAAATGTTTAAACAGTGTAGGAATTACAGAAGGTTCAGAGTAAAATCACTGAGGAGAAACGTTTTATGACACATACTTGAATAGTTTTCACTCTTTAGCTATAAGAATGTAAGCTTCCTGGGGACAAAAATTGCCAGAGTGTTAGCAGCTTGCCCAACCATCACAGAACATGATAGGTGTTGGATAAAAATATCTGCTGAACAAATAAAATGCCTTACCATTTAAATACGCCTACTTTCTAAGAGTTCTGAGGTCTAGCTAGTATCATCACTCTCGGTGAAGATTTTAGTTTTAAAAGTTCATGGGAGGGGAGAAGAGAACTAGTACTGGATATTTTCTGTAAGAATAAGACAGCGCCTTGATTCTTACCACTTTTGCAAAGAAAACAGAGATCTCTAATCTAATTTTCTAAATGCAAACCAAGTACTCCTGACATTCAGCACCCCACCCCAAAAAAAAGGAAACACTACACATAACTCACGGTTTCCCACTGTGACTGGTGTTGGCCGATAGCACTTCATATAGTAGTAAAGTCCAGAACAGGTCACTGGATTTACTTCCCAATGATATTAAATGTCAAAACTGAACTGTATTCTTCACCAAGAATAGCTTACTCCATAATGGTAATAGCAATAGAACATAAGCAGATGGACTACCTAACGTGCAAACTCAGAAAAGCAAAAGCAGCTGCAGATGGATCAAAGTCGAAGGACACTCCTGAAAGGTCAGGAAGCAAGAGGCAGCGAAATGTACCCTGGCAAAGGGGCTGGGAGTCTATGGGTCAGAAATGGAGAAGCAAGCCTGGCACCTGACCTACAAGCTCTCAACAGGCAGAGGGCCCGCCTGAGCAGACTCAGGAAATCCCTGGGAAAACATCATCCGAACAGCACCACACACAGCACGGATGAAGCCAGAAATTTTGGACCAGGCTTTTGAGACAGGTTCTCGGTGTCAACCGCAAGGGAGTAGCAAATACGCAGGCAGGGCGTGCAGAGTCAAAATTCATTGCCCACTCAAGATTACACGGGTCTGCGTGGGACCGGTATTCCTGGAGGAATCCCTGGAGGGATGGACACCAGAGGGTTCTGTTTGAGACGCAAGACGTTAATTAAGTTAAAGGAGTTTGGGGAACAAATTCAAAGACCCCCCCCCCGACTCTCCTCATCTTCGCACACACAACACACGCACCACTCTGGGCCCCTAAAATGTCTCAACCTCCGTGTGGCGTGTGCTGTGAAATCCAAGCGAAAGCGAAGTTGCCTCGTCGCTGGATCCCGGACCAAGCACCCTGACCCCCGCAGCAGCCCGGGGCAACCGCGGCCACCCGAGTCGGAGGCGTGGCTCTGGGCTTCTAGCTGATACTCGCCTCCCCAGGCGGCGGTCCTCGGGAACCTGCACGCCCAGGTGACTGCCAGGGCGCGGTCAAGAGGTGAGCCCGGTCTCCTCCCGGCGCCACCCGCTGTCCGCGCGGCCCCGCCGCCTCCTCTGCCCCGGCCGCCGCGCCACACTCGGTACTGAAGTGCAAAGTTGGGAAGCGGATGAAGCGCGGAAACGGTCCTCGAAGGACCGTCGCCAGAGGCCCCTCGGGGAAGAGCTCCAGCCGACCGGACAAAGGCGCTCCGGGCGGCGCGCGAGGTGGAGCCCGGGCGCCGGAGGAAGCGCTGCCCCGGCTGGGAAGCAGCTGGGGACCTCATCCCGGACCGCTTCCTGAACGGAACCCGGGCCGGGAGGAGGAAGCAGGGAGCAAGGACAAGCGGGAGGGGTGGGCGCCGGCGCGGTACCCACCGGTTCCTCCCAGGCCGGGCTGCGAGCTCCGAGCGCGGGGCGCACGTGCTGCGGATCCATCGCGCCGGCCCGCGCCCGCTGGCCGCCGGGGCGCACGGACACGGGCCCCCGCCGCCGCGGCCGCCGCCTCTTGTACCTCGCTCGCCGCGATCGCTGTCGCTGCCGCCCCGGCTCTCGCCCGGAGCCAGCCACCGGCCCTCCCGCGCTCTCTGGCTTCCGCCGCGCTCGCCCGCCCCCGCGCCGGTCCCTTCCTCCGCCGCCGCCGCCTCCGCAGCCGCTTGCGTCCCGCTCCCTGGCGCGGCCGTGAGCGCTCGGCTCCCCGAGCCGCCGCCGCCTCCCACGGCCGCAGAATCCGCCCCTCGCTCCTGTCTCCGCCCCCGACTCCCTCCCCTTTCCTCCCGCTGTCCTCCCTTCCCCCAGCTGCCCCTCCCGGCGGGCGGCCCGGGACGCACGTGACCCCCCTGCCAGTCCTTATAAGGCGTGGAACCGAAAGCGGCCACCGGGTGGTCACGGGCACCAGGCGGTGGCATCGCGGAGAGAGGCAGCCTCCCCGAGGGGCCGGGCTCGCCGGGAGCCTCGGGGGAAGCCGGGGCCCAGTGGCTCGCGCCCAGGGAGCTCGTCCTGGCGTCCCTGTCCCTTGGCCTCCCTCGCTGCCGACGCCTGTAGCCCCCGCCGGCCGCCTCCGGAGCTGAGGCTGGAGCGATTGCCCTGGACAATACCCGGCTTCAAACAGAGCGAGGTTGTGCTTCGCACCCCTGAGCAGCTCCCCAAGCACCCCTGCCAAGGGTGGTTTACTCTGAGCTGCTGGGATGACTGGTTTGCCATCTGCAAGAGAGGTTAAGCTTGGGGAGCCCTGCCTTTACTCATTTTCTGTGGCTAAACGGTTTCGTGGAAAGAAAACCAGCTAAGGAGCGGGTTTGTAGTCCGCTGTGAGCGCATCACTCGAATTGGGAGCAGGGGCAGTTCGAAGAGAGACCTTAAATGTCAACTGTCTCCTCCTGCTGCTTTCAGAGAAAAAGAAAACGAAAAGTGCAAGTAGCGTTTCAAATCATCCTTACTGGCAGTGATTTCCATCTAGTTCCAACAGAGCGGTGACTGCATTTACATGGGTCATTTCCTCTCTCGTGGACTTTCAGGCTCCTGTCAGCATCCTCTCATGGCCTGGCCCCTAGTCTGTTACACAGATGCATTCACACGTTTTGAAACCGAAAAATCAAAACACTTACCTGATCCAGCATGCTCCCACATCATCCTAATTTCCGCGGCTAATATTCCACTGAGGCTGAGCTGCTAAAGGTCACCTAAGGTTTGTGGAGAGAGCCTCCTAAACCACTGGATGTTTTCCAACCCTCGCCTTCTGTGACCTGACAGATTACATTTGTATACCTGAATCTCTCCTTTAAATTATCCCTTGATAGTTGGGTCTTCTTTGTTTCTGACCATGTTTAGTTCGGTGATCTCTTATTAGCTGATGTGCCTAAGTAGCCTGTCCTTCGTTAATTGCTAGTGAGGGTGGAGTAGTAAGAATGAGTGGTCTATCAGGTCCTGCCTGCCATCCCTTGCTTTTAGTTACCAGACAGGTAATGATAATTCAGAGATTTCCATCATTTCTGATCTTGCTGTACACTGGAGCTTAAACTCAGGGAGGCATGCATCCTATCTACCAACTAAGATAAGTGCCCGGACCAGGAGCAAACTTTTTTTTCCAAACATGTTTAAATGTTTTTAACTTTTATTTCTCACTTACATGTATGTGTCTGTGTGTGGGTTTGTGCACATGAGTGCAGGTTCTCACTGAGGCCAAAGGTACCCAGTCCCCCTGGAGCTGGAATTACAAGCCACCCAGTGTGGGTGCTAGGAGTCAAACTCTCTGCCCTCTGCAAGAACAGTGTGTGCTCTTAATCGCTGAGCCATCTCTCTCCAGCCCAGGAGCCAGTCTGCTTCTTAACAAAAAATCTCTTCCTCTATTCCCCCGGCCTTAAACTCAACCTGTCTAAAACAGAATGCTTTCCTGACAGCTGATTTTTCTCTCGAGTCTTATGTAAATGTCACCACAATTCACTTAGTCATGCAAAGGAGAAGGAAAAAATAACCCCAGGTTCCTCCTGCCTCTCATTGTTTCCCCTCCCTCTTGGTTCCTCCCAGAACCTTCTCTCTCTTACTGCTGTGGCCTGACTCAGGGGCCCTTATTTTAGACTCCTGAAGCTTTGCATTACTTTCCTTATTAATTTTGGACTTTTTATTACATTTTTATTTATTTGTGTTTGGGACCATGGGCTAGTGTGGAGGTCAGAAGATAACTTGAAGGCATGGGTTCTCAGCGCTGGGTATTGAACTCTGGCCGTCAGGGTTGGCAGCAGGCACTTTTACCAACTGAGCCACCCCTCCAGCCCCACTTACTAGCTGACTCGCCTTGAAATTGCTTATATGCCATCTCCCTTGCTGTGACCAAAATTAGCTTCCTAAAGAATAAAAGTTTAAGTCCCAGTACCTCAGCTAGTGCCTTTTTCACCAATGCCTTCAAATGTTCTGAGTTCCTAACAGGCAGTTTCCCTTCAGGCCACTTGTTTTTATGCTGTGCCCTCTTCTGGAATGTTCTTCCTCTTACTCAGACTATAAAACACCTGTTCATCCTAAGGGTTACCTTCTTCATAAAAGGGAGGGGGGGCTGTCTGCTTCCTCTACACTAAGGGACTACATGCCATCTCTGACCACCCCATCCTGTCATAATACCTTAGAAGACTTTTCCAAGTTAGCATTTACATATAATTTTCCTGGTAGCAAATGTTATAATTGACTCATTCCATCTTCCTGGCTCCAGTACAGTTCCCAACATGTGTTTCACAAGTTTGTTGAAAGAATTGTGATATAGTTTTGAGGTGTATTTTTGAGCCTCTAAAAACAATCAGGTTTTCCTGCATTGTCTCATTTCATTCTTACAGTTCTTCATAAGATGTGTTAGTGCCTCTCAGAGGGAACTGCAGCTGAGGCTACTGACGAGACTTGGGTAAAGGCTCACTGACAAGCCTGACTTACAGACTCCCAGACCCATGTGGTAGGAGGAGTAACCTTATTCCTAAAGGTTGTTCACACACACACACACACACACACACACACACACACACACACACACTGTAATATTTTAAAAAGAGAACATACTAAAGCTGGAAAAGAAAAAAATATCCTGCCCAAGGCCTTCCTGTATAAATCCCAGAGGCAGGATTGTAACCCAGATTGCTTCTCTACCTTGGCTACATGTGCAGCTGTTTCTGTGGTCTCGATGTGTATGTCTCCCTCTATCCCTGTTGAAGTCTTCACTTGCATGATCACTTAGGGAAGAAGTTTGGTCCTGATAGCGGAAGTATCTGGTGTCCTCTAGAGAGGTCCAGGGGGCTAGAGAAATGACTCAGTGATTAAGAGCACTCGCTGATCTTCCAGAGGATTCAAAATCAGTTCCCAGAACTCATGTTTGGCAGCTCACAGCTACCTGTAACCCCAACTCTAGGGCACCCAATGCCCTCTTCTAGCCCCAGCTACTTGCATGAACATGGTACACATGTAGACGTGCAGACACACACATACACATAAAACAATTCAAAAACTAAGCCCAGAAAAAGAATACCATATCTGTTGTCCTCTCACATTAAATTCTGTCTTGTATTACAATGGTTTTCCTTTTGCTACCGGTTACACAGTTATAGCTACTTCTTTTTTCAACTGGTCCAAGTCATTGTGTTTTCAGAGTGTCTTATAAATAATTTGATCTTACCACTATCAGACCAAGCTGAGAGCCAGACGGTTAGCGTCTTTTTTAGATCTATTTTCATTCACTGCGTGTGTTAATCAGAGTAAAGGGCTCCAGGAAAACTTCAGCTCTGCTGCCCTGCCCACCCCCACACCATGTTTCCTTCTCACGGAACAGTACACATTAGTGGATTGTTGGGTGTGTCCCATGTTCCACATTACCATCCGCCTCCTAGGGCTTTACCCATATGCAGAGAAGGGAAGTGATATGACTTCTGCTACAGGGGGAAGGAGCCGGGCGGAGCGTATGCTTCAGAGACTTCTACTGACATTGGCACATGTATGGCTAAGAATATTCTTTTACGTTTCTTTCACCAAATGCCTGTGAGTTTTCCGTTTTAATTTTCTGGGTCTGAATCATAATTTCATTGGCTATGGAATTCTACACTGAAACTGTTTAACACCAACATTTAAAGTAGCTAATCACATTTTGCCATCTAAGGCTAGCAATGAGAAGCCTACTTTCAGTATTGTTACTGTACAGGTATCTTTCTGCCCAATACATTTTCATATTTTCAGTTTGTGTTTGTGTTGATTTGAATCTAGTACATTTTGGTTTTGGTTTTGTTTTGTGTTTCAAGAGCTTTGTAGCACAAAAATAAAAGACCCAGAGATATACATTGGGGTTCAAGGTTCCAGCTGATGGTCAGAAAAGCACAGTAGCCAAGCCAGTAGATCTTACCAAGCTGAAATGGCAGTCCTGCCCCACAAATCCTCAGAGGCAAAAGGCTCTGTCTCCTCCTGTCTCCTCCTCCCTATACTCCTCTCTCCACCCAGCCATATCACTCCTTCTCCACCTCCCTAGAGCTGGAATCAAAGGTGTGAGCTCTGTTACTCTTCACTCTTGTGTAGGCCAGGGTAGCCTTGAACTCGGAGAGATCCATCTGCCAGTCTCCTGAGTCCTGGGGTTAAAGGTATGTGCCACCACTGCCTGACCTCTATAGCTTGTGCCTGGCTTTGCTTTCTGAGTCCTCAGGCAAGGTCCAATAAATCATGAATAATATATCACCACAGAGCTTGATATTCATTCTACCTCAAAACCATAAATCCTTCTTTAAATATGAAAAGATTTTATTTTCAAGTTTTACTTTTCTTCATTCCTGCTCTGTGCAACTTTCTCTATTTTTTGTTTCTATAACTTGCACTTGATATGACTCAGAGTTTTTCATATTATCCTCCAAATCTTGATTTTTCTTTTTCTCTTCTTTGCTAGACTTGGATAATTGTCTCGGGTATATTACCCGATTCCCTAATTTTATTTGCAACCATTATGTTTAGTGGGCTGCTGCCAGTGTTTCTTCTTTGTCAAGATAAGGTTTTGCTATGTATCCCTGGTGGCTGACCTACCAGTATCTACATAGATCAGTCTGACTTCAAACTTGTAGCAATTCTCCTGTTTCTACTTGAATACTCTATTTAGCCAGCCTCGTCACTATTGAGTTTTCATTTGTTTATTTTCCTAGAATTTTCATTTCATCCTTTTTAAAAGTTGTTGGTTCTTTTTCATGCTTTGTTTTTTCTTTACCTTATTAACCATTTGTTTGTTTTTGTTGTTTTGTTTCTTGTCATTTTGAGACAGAGTCTCTCTACATAGCCCTGGCTGACCTGCCAAGTCACTCACAGAGTTAGGTTAAGGGTTAGGCCTCAAACTCACAGACAGCTGCCTGCCTCTGCCTCCCAAGCAATGGGACTAAAGGCATGTCAACATGTCATTGAACATTTTAAGCACATTTATTTGGAAATGTTTCTTTTATTTATAGCTGCCAGATAAATACCCCCATTTGTGCACATATGGGCCACATTTGGGTCAGCTTATTTCCTTGCATGCTTTGTAGTGTTTTGCTGGATGATTCTCTTAAGGAGGACATGGTGATGTTTGTTTACTTGCTGGGGGTGGGGGGAATCTGATCTTGATTTTGCCATTGGCCGACAAATTTCCTTGGCTCACTAGAGTTTGTAGTCCTTACTGCTGCCAGACTCAAGGAGCTGAAAGCTGGTACAGCTAGGGTTATTGGGTATCCACCTCCAAAGCCTTTCAGTTACTCATCCTAGCATGCTGGTTTCACAATAGGCAAATGGATTTTTTGTTACACATATGGTCAGGTGTCCCAAAGTATATATTGAGAGAGAGAGAAATAGGTGAAAACTGAATCCTTCCTGTGAATCCTCCTCAGAAGTCATAGAACATCTCCATCACCAAGTGAGTCAGTTGGACCTGTCACAAAACCCAAACCAGACTAAAGGGACCAGAAGATAGACCCTCCAAAACCATTGTAAAATGAACTTGTGGGTCTCACACACACATACACCCACACACACACGCATACACACACACATATACATGTATACATATATATTATATAATTGTGTAGTAGTCTTTGGAACAATCAACCACAGTGCTCTCTATACTGATGAATTTTGATGTTTATGCTCTAGGCAATCAGAGTCCATTCTTGGCATAGATTATAAATCTGGGCTGTTTTTCCCTCTGATGTAGCACCTGGTAGACATGGTGAATGCAGCCCTCCAGAATAAAGGCATGTGTGTCTCACAGAACAAGAACAAAGAGCAATAGTTTCTACTGCTCCAGCCAGACCTCAGTGGAAGGAGCAGCCTGAAGACTAGCACTTTCCCATAGAAATAATCTGATAAAGATTTTCTCATGAGGACTGCCCTTGAAGGGAGCTCATCAAATGATTGCATCTTAGTAATAATACATCTGAAGTAGAACTGGGGACTCTGGTCTTGGTCCCACTTCATGAAGCTGCTGTGCAGCACAGAAAACAGGACACTTTAGTAATGTGGGCTATGATCATTCCCGTGGCCTTCCTGAAAATTGCCTTCATGGAGCAGAATGGAGTGACATGCATTTTCTTTTCCTGTCTTCCCAGGCACCAGGGTTACAGGTAAGTCACCATACCCATACAGATACATTGTGTTACTTACAGCTCATAGTCCATGTGCAAATTCTATAAATGAACTTATCTTTCTCTATTGTCCTCATCTCACACAATATCAAGAGAAGAAACTAAAAGAGCATGTTTAAAACTTTAACTTGGATATTTCCCAGTAGAAATGCTGAAAAATACACTTAAGTGAAAAGCAGATTGTTTTTAAAAGCAGATTGTTTTAAAAGGGTTGATGAGATGGCTCAGTGAGTAAAGGCATTTGCCACTCAAACCTGGTGACATCAGTTAGAACCCTACATCCACATAAAGGTAGAAGGAGACCACTAACTCTACAGCGTTGTCTCCTGACCCCCACGTGAGCACAGTGCCATGCAACTCAGACAAGAAGGGTAACTCACCTGAACACACATACACACACTCACGATAATATTATTACACTTTTTTTTGCACAGATTTTGTTACTTAGCAGAGAAGAAAATGATTAATAATTGCTTTAGGTTAACAAAGAGATCAGTATATAAAAACATGAAAAAAGATATTTCAGGACTTTCGGAATATAATTGTTAATGATGCAGAGGAAAGAGTGAGCAAACAAGAGCTCTCTACAGAAAAAGGATAAGCAATTGAGCCTAAAACTAATATAAAATGTTACAGATCTTATTTATTTATTTATTGGAGAGGGGTTGGAGACAGGGTTTTTCTCTGTAACAGCCTGGCCATCCTGAAACTCACTCTGTAGAACAGGCTGGCCTCCAACTCACAGAGACTGACCTGCCTCTGCCTCCCAAGTGCCAAAATGAAAGGCATGAATCGATACCCTTAACAATAGACTTAATTGTAATTCAAGAAGTGGCACAGTCAGGGCTGGAGAGATGGCTCAGTGGTTAAGAGCACTGGCTGTCTTCCAGAGGAGCCAAGTTGGGTTCCCAGCACCTACACAATGACTAACACCTGGCCTGTCTGTAACTCCAGTTTCAGAGGATCTGACAAGCTCTTCTGGCCTCTGTGAACACTGCACATGTGTGGTGCACAGACATATTTTGCTGACAAAACCATCAAAAACATACAATAAAAATAAACTTAAAAATAAGTTTAAAAAAAGAAATGGAAAGTGTGAGGTTCCCTCCACGTGTGCAGGAGAAAGATGGGAAGGCTTTTTTTTTTTTTTTTTTTTTTTTTTGATCCCTGGAGAAAACTTTTCAGCAGAACTTCTCTGGATGGGCGTAGGATCCATCCACTTCAGATTCCAGCTTAGGGTTCTGGATCCTAGAGACAGTGCTGTCAAGAACTGAGTAGAAAGAATTGCCCCATAGCCAGGTGCTGGAACTTGAGAGAATAGTCATGGAGGAGCCTGTAGGTAGCTCAGTATCCAGCATGACATCGGCCAGGGAGATGGGAGTGCAGGAGACTGGAGAGGGAGGGGGGTGCGGGGCTCACTGTGGGCCTTGGAGACCCGAGGGGCCCAGAAGGTACTTCAGCAAACGCCTTCAGGTTAAAGGGCTGATGCTGGTCAGTGGTGCTCTCGGGAAAGGCTAGGATAACATTTCTTTTGATGAACTATACAAAGAAGAAATGAAGGTACCAAGAGTGAGTTCTAGCCCTTTATCACTGAGGTACACTAATTAACTCTGCATGGAATGAGCCTGAGATTTGCTGTTAGAAAGACCTGTTCCCAGATTCCTGCTTTTGAGGCCTTGGGGACATCATTTATCCCTTCCTTAAAAGAACATAATGCACTCAGGCATAGTAGCCTATAAGCCCAGCATGTGACAGATGAGGCAGGAAGATGGCAAGTTCCAGAACAGCCTGTGCTACATGCTGATGGCAGTGTCAAAGGAGGACACAGAGCTCAACACTGGCAACTGTGCCACCTGAGGAGTTCCTTCCAGAGACTTCTACCTGGGGCAAATTGAGACTATCAACTCATGCCACAGAAAAGAATTTTAGAACGAGTCCATTGGAAGCAAAACTGAGGTTTAAAGAGAACAAGGTTTTAAGAGAGAGAGAGAGAACAGTTATGCACAGCCAAGGTGCCTGTCTTAGATACTTTTCTATAGCCACAAAGAAATGCCACTGGGAAGAGTTTACTGGGGCTCATGGTGACAGAAGGTGAGTCCATGACCATCGTGGTGGAGACCATGGCACCAGGCTGGCAGACATGGTGCCAGAGCAGAAGCTGAGAGCTACATCTGGTCTACCAGCAGGAGACAGCAATTGCTACCTGGGAACCCTCAAATTTCAATCCTGGTGACACACACCTCCTCCAACACCTACTAATCCTTCCCAAACTGGGGACTGAATATTCAAACATATGGGGCTATTCCCATTCAAACCACACAGTGCCCATGAGCTCAAGAGAGAAGGTAGCCGATGTGCGTGTGCACACCCAAACCTTTTATTTATTTATTTATTTATTTATTTATTTATTTATTTATTTTAAGATGGTGTCATATAGTCCAGACTGGCCTTAGACTTGTAGTCTTTCTGCCTTCCCTTCCTTGAAGGCACATATGCCTTAAAGAAGTTGTAAGATGGTGAGGTATATTGTCCATGTTGAAAGGCTGATAAGAGAAACACAGGTCAGGTCACAAACGGTTAAAGGAATTCATATCTACTTAGGTCACAATGTCAAAGCCTGTGTGTGGATGCGTGTGTACAAGTGTTTGAATTTGTGCAGAGCCCAGAACAAGGACAGCCTCGGGGATCATTAGGAATAATTCCTCAGGCGCCAGCTTCCTTTAGTTTTGAGACAGGATCTCTCACTGGCCTGGATCCTGCCGAGCAGACAAAGCTGGCTGGCCAGCAAGGCTTTGCAGCCCCCCTGTACCCAGTGCTTTTTAAATGCAGATTCTGGGTATCCAGCTCTGGGCCCTATGCTTGCAAGACCAGTACTCTGGGAACTGAACTAGGTCCCCAGCCCAAGGCAGCTGCTTTAGCTGTAAACATGTCTCATAATCTTGTTTGTGAGATTTTTCTCAGAAAATGAATTATAGTCTTCTGCAAGCAATTTGGTCTTGGTCACCAAGGGACATAAAACAGATTCCAAGATTGAAGGGATTCTTTTCTGTCTTGTGTCCCTTTAATATCCCTGACCTTTCTATCCTGCCTCGATGGCACCTGTTGGAGAATTGGGATGGAATGAACAGAGTGCTAACAATGCCCCAGGGTATATGCTTTGTCCAGACTAGGGGCTCCAGAATGAAAGCAAAGGGATTGTGCCTTAGTTGGACTTTCTGTTGCTACAACAAAGCACTATGCCCAAAAAAGCAAGATGGGGAGGAAAAGGTTACTTCACTTCCACAGCACTGTTCACCATCAGAGGAAGTCAGGAAAGGAACTCACACAGGGCAGGAACCTGGAGGCAGGAGCTGATGCAGAGGCCATGGAGGGGAGCTGCTTACTTACTGGCTTGCTCCCATGGCTTGCTCAGCCTGCTTTCTTAAAGAACCCAGAACCACCAGCACAGGGTGAGCACCGCCCACAATGGACTGGGCCCTCCCCCATCAATCACTAAGTAAGAAAATGCCCTACAGGCTTTGTTCTCAGCCTGACATTACAGAGGCATTCTTTTCATTTGAGGCTTGTTGTGGAAATCTTTTTGTACACTGAGAAGATGTGTCTTTACTGAGGCACCTTCTGATTAGTTTAATAAAAAGCTAAGTGTCCAGTGGCTAGCAGGATGTGTAAGTGGGAGGGCCAGACAGAGAGGACTCTGGGAAGAAGGGCAGAGTCACCAGCAGATGTAGAGGGAGAAAGATATGCTAGAGGGACAGGTAAAAAGCTATGAGCCGCGTGGCAACATGTAGATTGATAAAAATGGATTAATTTTAGGTGTAAGAGCTAGTTAGTAACAAGCCTAAGCTATCAGCCAATCTCTATGTGGGTATTTGGCAGCTGGCTGGCAGAATGGAAAAATCTGCCTACAGAGGCTCCCTTCTCTCAGATAACTTTAGCCTGGGTCAAGTTGACATGAAACTAGCCAGGACAGGTTGTTACCTTTTTGTCATACAGATTAGCTGGGAACAGTGTTCCTTATGATAAATGAAGAAAGTCATATACTTTTTAAAATTGTAATGAGAAAGCCATAGAGTGGCATCTTCCACATAAAGCTCCATCTTAAAAGAACAACTTTGGATCATTACAACAACCATGGGATATTAAGTATCATTATACCTTGTTACAGGAGAGGATATTTTTTATGATAATATTTTTTAGTTAAATTTGAAACAAGCTTGTTTTACATGTCAATCCCAGTTCCTTCACCCTCCCCTCATCCCCTCCTGACCCCTATCCCATCCCCTTTCTGCTCCCCAGGGAGGGTGAGGCCTTCCATGGGGGATCTTCAGTATGTTATATCTTTTGAATCAGAACCTAGGCCCTCCTCCATGTGTCTAGGCTGAGAAAGTATCCTTCCATGTGGAATGGGCTCCCAAAGTCCTTTTGTACACTAGGGATAAACACTGATCCACTACCAGAGGCCCCATAGACTGCCCAGTCCACAGGAGAGGATATTAGAGTTTGGGGATCTAGCGATGTGCCCAAGGTCACAGCACTTAAGACACAGTGCTGTCTTGTGGAGTTTTCAGCATGTAGAGCCCCCATGAAAGAGAAAAGAAGCCCAGTACAGTAGGTGAATGGCTAATCTCATCACAAAGAAGGCTAAGGCAGCAAGATCATGAGTTCAAAGCCAGCCTGGGTTACAAAGGTAGACAATGAAACCCTTCCTCAAAACAAGGGTTTTGAGTCTTGAGAGAAGCTCACAGGGGTGAGCTGATCGGAAAGGACATTGACTATCTTGAGTGGTACTGCAGGGACAACCATTTGCTAATGTTGGGAAACAAGTGTTGTTCACGAAGAAGGTAAGAACATAAGAAAGAAAACCACAACTCCGGAGAGGGCAGGGACCGTCATCAGCACGGGCTGAGAGGGATTTGAAGAAAATTGTTTCTTCAGAGCCAAGAATAGAAAGACCAGGAAGACTCACGCTTCACACCGTAAATGTCAACAGTTGTCAGGCCAGAGACTGGAATCCAGGCCTAACCTGTGTTTTCTCTGCTGTTGCCCTAGGACACAGTTGCTGCCTTCAGTACAAAGGTCTCAAACCGGCCAAGTCCAGCCTGTTCCTCCCTTTTCCCAACCTCCAGCACGGGACACCCCATTTCTAGGACTCTTCTTCATGCTGGCCTTCGACTGTTTCCTGGGCCACCATTTTCCGATGCACAGGACCTGGCAGGTCCCCCTCCCTGACATGCTCCTTTCTCTCCTTTACCTCTTTGCCTGTTTAACCTGGATGGGAACCTTAGAGGCCAGTAACAGATGGGCAGTAACATGACCTGACCCAGTTGGCGTTCTTTTTCACCTCTGCTACAAGTGGGTCCCAGCTGTACTAGAGCCCAGGCCTAAGTGCCTAGCATGTCATCTGCTCCGTCCTGCTTTACCCCATGCAGCCTCTGCCCCAAGGACACTCTGGTAGAGCGCACCTGGTGGAGCTAGCAGCAGGTTGGGATCTGTAGCGTCGGGAACTTTCTCCCTGGTGGAGAGTGAGCACCCCACCCACTGCAGTAACCCACAGAAGACAACAGTGTAGCGTCACTGACTTGTGCTGTCAAAATCTTTTCCTTGGGTTCTTGCTTTCCTGTGACACCAAGAAAGCGCCTCAGCATCTTAAAGAATAATGTCTTCACCAGTAAATGGTTATTGAACACCTAGCTGGTGGGAATCATTAACTATATAATTTATAAGATATAAAACTATACACATACATATAAAATGTGATATGATTATTAATCACAGCATGAAGTGGCGAGTGTAAGGGAGGGCACAATGGAACCACTGAACTGGACCACACTGTATTGGGGTCCAGACTGCCAAGACTAAGGTGTAGGGGGGATGAAGATGGCACAACGCAAGCAGATTTTACGTGACAGTCAGAAGGGTGGGGGCTTTGGAAGGGTATGGGCTGTTAGAAGCCTTTGCCTGAAGTAGTTGCCCTTTGGGGTTGGATAAAGGGAGGTAATGAATGTGTTGGGGGGAGGGGCTTCAGATTTCAGCAAAGGCTGCTCCCATCTTTAATGTAATGATGACAATGAACTCATCATTTGCTCTTCATAAATTCCAGCAGCCAAGTGAAGTTTATGACAACTTAGCTTTTCCATCGCTAAAACTTGGATATTATGTGTCTTCAGAACTAAGGTGTGTAGACACCATTTTAAAAAGCGCTACCTTTCTCCTTTCTCCTCCTCCCCCACCCCACCCCTCTCTTTCTGTCTTTATGGAAAGGTATGGAGAATCGCAGAAGGTGGTACTGAACAGCGGAGGCAGTTTGAATGAAGCTGAATGCCTCTGACTAACCAGTTTAACTTCTAAAAAGGTCTAGAAATAACAGTTTCTCCAGGGTGGAGTGTGGAAGGCAAGCCAGGGCAGGCTTCACCACTTGGGGATGGTTTGGGGGATGGGGCTGGGAACTGAAGTCAAGCACAATGTTTTCGTTCTTTGGTTTTCTAAGTAAATGCTTTGCCTAAGGAAAGGAAAGGGACTAAACAATTGCAGACTCAAAGTAGCTCATTGTTAGACTAGGATGTTCTAGCCTCACAGCCCATAAATTATATTATCTATAACTAGACATCAAATGAATGTGCATACCAAATGAACTTTTCCTAAAGAGAAAATTCTCGTTGGAATCAGTGACTAGACCACAGAATTAGTCATGTTGTTAAATTTGTTTAAGCATCTCATTAACAAGATTGAAGCTTTCCAGAAGCTTGGGGTGAAGGTAAAGGGCCATTAATATTAAATAACCATCCAGAAAGTAATTTATAAGATGAATATATTATTTCTTATTGGTATTAAAGTAGTGGCAGGCTAGATTTCTATGGCCTGCTATGGGCCCCCCTCCCCAAGATTCTCCTAAAATTGTGAGATGTAGAAAGGAGCAGTGAGTCTCTGCACTGTCTTGGGGTACAGTACTGAGAGGTACTAACTGAGCTGGGCTGGGCTGAGCCCTGATCTCTCTGTCCAAGAAGCAAAAAGGTTTTTCTTTGACCCTTTCCTTTACTATTCCAATCATGAGAGAGCAGCCCAAAGACCACAGTCACCATCGGCTCTCTTCCCCCTAAGCTCTCTGCACCCCATTCACCCAAAGTCTCTAACTCTTTGCATCCACAGCAACCAGGTGGCTGCCAAAGGTCACCAGCATCCTCCTGGTTGCTAGGCCCAGACACTTCTCCGTACTCAACCTACTCAGCCTTTAAACAGTATACTGTTGCCCTTGACCACTCCCTCCCCTTTGAAAGACATTCTTCTTTTGATTTCTCTGTTTACAAGGAACACTGAGACTGTAGCCACCTCATGCTCTTCCTTCCTCACTGGGGACCTTCCTGAGCCCTAAGCTCAACCTTTGAATGTTGATGTGACTCAGGGCCAGAATTCAGGGTCCCAACCCTTCTCTGTCTATTCTTCTGGGTTCTCTCCTTGTCTACAGTGGTACTCCAGCTTAATGCTAGCACCCAGAGGAGCACCACTGCCTGGGAGCTGTGTATAAGCGCGTGACTGAAACTGAGCCGTAGGTGGACACAGAGTTGGTAACAGGGAGGCCAGCTCACCTCCCTGTGCCTCACTAGCTTTGACCACAAGTCCTTGAAGAGGCCCTTGGACCAGAAACTCAACCATTTCCAGGAGTCCTCTCCTGCCACCCAGAGCTAGCTAGCACTGCTCACCTGTGAGCCTGTAAGGCCTTCCTAATGTCCGCCCACTGTGGCCTATGAATTTCATTCTTTGGATACATGAGACAAGAAGTTGGGAAGCCACTGATTCATCTAACATCTTACCTCTCCGAGCTTTGTATACCTAAGATGAGAAAGCCTCCCTGGCTCTTAAGGACCCCTGCTTTTCCCCTAGTGACATCTCTAGTAAGACAATAGAGACTTAACTGTAGCATACCTTAAGTAGATATCCCCAACAACATGTTTCTCAGTTTCCCCATAGCAGTAAAAGGGATCAAGATGGTGAGGTGACTAAGCAAGGGAAGGTACTTACCATCCAGCCTGGAGTCCTGAGTTCTATCCCTGGGACCCATACTCTCACAAGTTGTTGTCTGACCTCCACACAAGCACTGTCACACACACATTTTTAAACTAGCAACATTCTCAAGAGCTTAAGTCAGAGACCTATAATCAGTACTTTTTTTTATTCTCCAGACAGGATTTCTTTGTGTAGCTTTGCTGCCTGTCCTGGAACTAGCTCTGTAGACCAGGCTGGCTTCGAACTCACAGAGATCCACCTACCTCTGCCTTCCGAGTGCTGGGATTAAAGGTGTGCACCACCAACGTCTGGCCAATCAGTACCCTTTTTTCTTCAATCCCTACATCCACGCTGAGGTGGGTTACACAGGGAGGCTGGTGCTGAGCTGGGGCACAGTAGGGGCATCCAAAAGCATGTGGGCACATGGTGGATGAGACAAACTCGCTGCTCTTTGCTTCATTATAATGGGATCTCCATATATCATTAACTTTGAAACATTACCTGTTCCCATCACTCATTTAATACATCCCCTCTGAAAATCCTATAGGAGAACAGATGCCAGTGACACTTTCCAGTAGTCACCTGACTTGACCTTTCCAAGATAGCTGACCTACTTCTAAGAAAGTCAGACGTATTCCTGAAATTGCTCACCTTCCCTTGCCTGATTCCTTAACTCATTAAAAATCCTCCTTCCAGTAAAGTTTGTCCCCAGATTCCTGGCAACTATCACTCTCTTGAGATGTTCATACACGCTCCTTGAGTGTGTATTTTACCCTGTTAACAAAATGTCCTCCTGATTCCTTGCTTTGTATTGTATTTAAATTCTTCATCTAGAATCATTGGTTGGAGGCCTTAATCTGGTAACTCTGAGACCTCCCAGCCTCTGCTACTGGCAATAAAGTCTCCAGTAAATGCAACCAACTTTATCTCCAAGCCTTGACACTCCAGTGCTCTTACATTCCACTAAGGCAGGAGTCTCCAATGGACTGATATGTCTTTTTCCTAACTGGGCTTCTGTTCCAACCCTTGTCTGCCTCCTTTAAATTCCACAGTCCACTTGGAAGCCTGTCTTAGTCAATGTTCTCTTTCTGTAAAGAGAAACCATGGTGTTGCAGAAGAATTGTCCGTGCAGCTAATTCACTGTACCAGTAAAGCAACCTTGAATCAAAGGACAGAGTCAGCAGTTGGCTGAAGGAGATTAGTCCTAAAGTTCTAAGAGGAGTTAATAGGGGGCTGAAAGGGGACAGGAAGTGAGGAGTCAGGGATTTCTCACTGCTGAAGGTTGGGGGAAAGACACACACACAGAGGCCCAGCCAATTACTCTGCTTTTCTTGGATTTTTCAGGTCTTTGTATCAATTTCTGACTCCTGAGTTTTTATTATACTAGAACAAATTGGGTAATCGTTACATCTGGCAGCCACACCATGGACATGACAGCTTTTATAAAGGAAAACATTTAATTGGGTTCAGAGGTTTAGTCCGTAATCATCATAGCAGGAAGCAGATCGGCACTCAGACAGACATGGTGATCTGGATCTGCAGGCAGCAGGAAGACAGAGTGAGCCACTGGGCCTGGCTTGAGCTTCTGAAACCTCAAAGCCCAGTGACAGCCCAGAAACCTCAAAGCCACACCTACTCCAACAAGGCCACACCTCCTAATAGTGCCAGTCCCTGTGAGACTATGGGAAACATATTCGTTCAAATCACCACACAGTCAGAGCAAGATTTCAAAAGCATAAATGAGATCATCATCAGTTATCTGACATTTACTAACAGCATTTACTAACCACGTACTTTTTCTGAGATGATCTGAAATTCTTCCATTATATAATTCTCCAGGTCTGTCATGCTCTGTCCCTACCTACCCTGACCTTATCACACACACGTTCCATTCCCTGTACTCTATCGCAATGCCCTTTACGTTCTGCACACATGCCAAACATCTCCTTGGCCTGGATGTGGTACAGGATGTTCCCTTTGCCAATGAGGCTCCTTCCCCAGACTCCTAGGGTTGCTCTTTTCCATTCAGCATCATCTCCCTAAGAGGCTATCTCTACCACTCAAACTAAATCAGCCATTCTCCATCATTCATCTCTTTTTAATACTCTTTCTACTATCTAATACTGCGGTATCTTCTTGCTTATTCATTAGATTAGCAGCTACTTCCAGTGCAGAATGTAACCATCGCATCAACAAATGCCTGGCTTTGTTCACTGCCTAATTCTCAGTGACTCAGCCTAGCAAAGGCTCAGCAAAGCACTGTTATACAAATACTTTGCACCATTGCTCAACCACTGCTTAAAGTGATATAGTATATACTCCAGAACGCACACACACACACACACACACACACACACACACACACACACCAGAACAACTCTGAAGCCAGGTATGGGTATTTCCATATTTTACAGATTAGGAAAATATAGCCCAGAAATGTCCCAGGATGCACAGGTGAGATTTCATCCAGGCAGCCTATCTGCAACATCCCTGCTGCTGCTTAGTTGAAGCTGCTTGTGTCTGTCCAGACTTTCCAGACCGAGAAAGGATCCTCAGGTCAATTAATATACTCAGAAGAGAGAGACCAGGGGAAGCAGCAAGAGCTTGGGGCCACATTAAAAGTCTGGGAATGGTGGTGTATTGTGAGAGGTGGGTCTCTGTGCCCATCACAGCCCGAAGTGTAACAATCCACAGGAGGCTCCATAGGAGGCAAGAAGGCAGTTTATGTAGTGAGATATTCACCTTGTCTGGCCCTGTCTCCCACCCCCCATGGGCATGGTCTATGTCACAGGTGTGGACAAAGTGAATATATATCTCACTACAAGTTTGCGTCAACAAAACTAAGTAACTAATGTTGGTTCAAACTAGGAGAGTCCAACTCCAAGTAGTTTATTTTAGGGATTTTTTTAAGCATATCACAATTTGGTGAAAACTTTCCTGGTGTCTTAGAGTTCCTATTATTGTGAAGAAACACCATGACCAAAAACAAGTTGAGGAGGAAAAGGTTTATTAGGCTTACACTTACACATCACACTGTTCATCATCAAAGAGAGTCAGGAGCAGAACTCAAACAGTGCAGGAACCTGGAGGCGGGAGCTGATGCAGAGGCCATGGAGGGGTACTATGTACTGACTTGCCCACCATGTTTTGCTCAGCCTGCTTTCATACAGAACTCAGGATCCTCCAGCCCTGCCAGGATAGCATCATCCACAATGGGTAGGGTCTTCCCCCATTAATCATCAATTTAGGAAATCCCTGACAGGCCTGTCTACAGCCTGATCTTATGGAGGCATTTTCTCAATTGAGGTTTTCTCCCCTCAAATAGCTTCAGATTGTGTCAAATTGACATAAAACTATACAACATGCCTGGTGATGATTAACTCAGTTCTGTGTGTACTATAAGACATACATAAATCTCCTTGAGGAACAAAGTAAGCTAAGGATCAGACGTGACTACATTGAAACACTTTGTAAATTACACGTGACGCCTTCCATAAAGATGGGTTCTATAGATTGAAAAAAACAAGCTTGTGTGTAATTGTGATCTGGGGGAGGGCCTGGTGTGGTCTCCCACCCTACAGATAGTATGAAGGTCACCAGGCTAGAATGCTCAGCCACTCCCAACCTTCTGGGTAGATAATAGGTTTTCCGTTCTTTCCTTGAATGTGCTAACATTTCATGTTCCCTTAGTGCTGATCTGTGATCGCAAGGACCTCTCTACAGTGAGTGCCTGTAACCTCAGCACTTAGGAGGTTGGAGCAGGTTGGAGTATGAGTCCAGCTTGGAGCACATCATTCTAATTGTGTGTATTTGTCCATCCCTACCATTTCCCAACCCCAGTAGGCACGGGGAACATGAGAACAGTACCAGTATTGCACTGGGAGAGCTCCTTGCAGTACACATGAACACTTAGCCCAGGTGAGTCTCCAGGACCCATGATGGGTTGGTGGTCTCGGTCCATGCAAGGTGTTACAGCAGAACAGCACAGACTAAGGATGTATGGACATTGGGAATTGATTTCCTATAGATCCAGCCACTGAAAAGTCAAAGCTCTCCAGTGATTCGGTGACTAGCAGGAGAGGGCCCACTCTCTGTGCATTCCAGAGCAGAAGGGCTACAGAACATCCTTGAGCCTCTGTGTAAGAAAGCCAACCCCATTATGAAGACTGCTTTTTCTAAGGACCCTGTCTCCCCGTACCATCACATTGGCGACTGCAAGTCAACATACGTGTTTGGATGGGCCACAAACATTCAGAACCTAGCAGGGAGACTTGGGTGCTTAGGTGACCTTGTTTTGCTTTGGCTATAGGGTTCAGAAAGCACTTTCATCCTTTTTGGGGAGCAGGGTTTCTGTCAGTAGGGATTCTACACAAACCATTCTCTTAGCTCTTCTGTCCACTTCTACTCAGCCCTGAAGTTACGGCCAGTTACCTTCCCAGTCCCACAGGAAACACTAATTCTTTACTTCTTTCCTATGGCCCTATTCTGACCTCTAGGATCTCAAGTCATTCATTCCCTTCCCCCTTCAGTTTCTGGAATTATCTAAACCTAACACTGTTTCTTGAACAACATCCAGTGTCTATCTTTAATAACCTTTGTTGCACTGTTGGGCCACCACATATCAAAGGTTCTGAGTCAACTTGACAGACCAAGTGTGCATGTGAGTGTGTCAGAGGCCTTCAGGCACAGGTGAGAGAGAGAGAAAGAGGAGAGAGAGCCCTTCAGGCATAGGGGTGTGTGTGTGTGTGTGTGTGTGTGTGTGTGTGTGTGTGTGTGCCCGCCCTTCAGGCACAGGTGTGCGTGTGAGTGTGTGTTCAGGTCTGCTGATCTTGGACATCCATCTGATTTGCTTTTTCCCTCTGCCAGATGAGAAGACACTGGCTAGATCTGCTCCTTGCCCAACTTCGGCATCCAGTGTGAGAAATATCAAATATGAGTCTCTTCTATCAAATACTATAAAGCTTGTGTTTAGAACAAGGAATTCAAACCTTTGTATCCCCTCCCTACCTTGAAAATATCTTAATCTCCCCACCTCTCCACCCAGTAAAACCTTTGTTTACATAAAAGTCCACTGCTGTGTTCCAGGAATTTGATGGCCTGGAGCAGTGGCCCCTTTCCCCTACCTTCATTTCCTGTGCTGATGGGAGATGTCATTCTGTATGTTTCTCATACTGGTTAATAAATAAAGCACTGTTGGCCAATAGGAAAGGAGATAGGAGGGACTAGGAGACAAGGAGGAAAGAGGAAGGAGTAAGGAGGAGTCAAGATGGAAAGTCAGGAGAAGGCAGAACTGCCAGCCACCTCTTGCTGGTAAGACCACATGGAAATACATAGAAATGGGTTAATACTTAAGACAGAGCTAGCTGATAAGAAACAAGTAACAGGCCAACAGCATAATATCAAATACAGAGTCTCTGTGCATTATTTGGGGCTGGCGTGGCAGCAGAACAAGAGCAGGCGGCAGGCAGAAAAACCATATTCTTACACTGTGCACTAATTGTTTTTGGACTAGGAAATTAAGACTGAAGTCAGACACCAGTCAATGGAGAAAAGACAAATCATCACCACCTGAGTCAGAAGAAAATACAAACGCACTTCCTGACTCTGTCATACCCTCTTGATCAAGAGTAAAGTTTTCAGTCCTGGCTCTTCAGGTGGAATGGTGATCTTTTTCTTCTCCACCTCAAACTTATTTCTAACATCCGGACCCTCCGATCCCTAGCAACAATCCCTAGGTCTCTCTAGGAGTCCTGTTGTGAAACCACAGGGATCTTTATGCCTCGTCTTTTTCCTTCCTTCTCTGACTATCTTCCCACAAAATTATAGGGAGCAGAAAGCTGTGACTGCAATCAACCTGGCACATATAGTCAAGAATCCAGAGAGGCTACTGGTGGCCCATAGGCGGGCCCACACCCTGGCTCCTGTGTGAGCCCTGGATCTGCTCATGAAGTTGGCAATGGTAGGAGAAGTATTTATAGAAAGGAGCATGGCCTGGGGCATCTAAGCTACAGCTACCAATTAAAAAGCCACAATTCTCATGCACACTGACATCTGAGAGAAGCTGCTGTTAATCAACTTTCTGTTAATGTAAAACAAAAATACCCAAGTTAATCAACTTATATGTTTGTTTTGGTTCACAGTTTGGAAGATGCCAGGTCATCACCAAATAGCTCAATTGCTTTGGGCCTGTGGCAGCACACTTAGAGGAGCAAACTAGCCCACCTCATGTCTCTGATGCAAAAGAGAAAGGAAGAGACTGGGGCCGAGCCCTTCAAAGGTGACTTAGGCCTCCCAGTAGGCCCTACAGCCTTGAGGGTTTCCAGCTGTTCCAATACTGCCATTCTAAAGAGCAAGAAGTTAACATCTGGGCCTTTGGGTGGTAGTAAGATCCAAATTGTGGTATCACCTTCAGCAGCCATGTTGAATCTTGCCACTTTGTGTGTGTGTGTGTGTGTGTGTGTGTGTGTGTGTGTGTGTGTGTGTGCGCGCGCGCACACACATGCGTGCATGCTATTTTTTCCTATTTTTTCATAGCATTCTTTCTGACATGGTCCTTCCATGTGTCATAGGCAGCCAGTAAATAAAGCTCAAGTCGGGGAGGCAAACCTGGAGATAAAACAAAACAAAAACAAAGCCAATCTAATCCTGCCCAAGGCACAGACACCAACATCTCTCACCCCTTCTTCAGAGGGGCAGGGTCTTGGGCACAGGCACATGTCCACTCAAATTTCCTTCTTCCCCAGGATGTGCCATCACCTACAGAATGGAGTTCAAGTTCATGCGTGCAGTGTGCAAGACTCTCAGCTATTCAACTTGACTCATTCTCTCTCTCTCTGTGTGTGTGTGTGTGTGTGTGTGGGTGGGTGGGTGGGTGGGTGGGTGGGTGTGGGTGTGTAATCAGTCAACTTTGATTTCTCCATCACTCTCTACATTAGTTTTTTTTGTTTTGTTTTCTTTTGTTTGGTCACCTTTTGAGACAGTGCCTCTCACTGAACCTGGAGCTCCCAGATTCAATTAGGTTAATGAACTCCAGGTCTCACTCTGCCTCCGTCTCCTAAGCATTGGGATTACAGGCTGTGTAGCCTGCCTGGCTTTTTACGTGGGCACTGGGAAACTCAATGCAGACCCTCACACCTGTGTGACAGGGTAGTTTGGAGGAGAATGTCCCCACTAGGTTCGCTTATTTCAACACTAGTCTCCAGTTGGTGGAGGAAGTACGTTACTGGGAACGGGCTTTGCGAGTTTATATAGAGAGCCTCACCCCACTTTTCTCTTGGCTTCCTGTGCGATGAAATGTGATTTCTCAGCTTCCTGCTGCCATGTCTTCCTTGTCGTGATGGACTCTCTCTCTCTCACTCTCTCTGGAACCAGAAGGCAAAATAAGCTTCCCTCCCTCAAGTTGCTTTAGTTGTGGTGTTCTATCACAGCAACAACACATAACTCAATCACGTGGCAAGCGCTTTACCAAATGAGCCGGCTCTCCAGCTCCTTTCAAAGATTTTTTTCATGTAGCTCCCAGACCTAGAGGGCTGCTGTGGTGAGGGGACATGGGTGTGCTTTAGTCACGAGGCTACCTTTTCAGTCCTGATTTCCATAGGTGCTGCAACTTTTGTCTCAGTGATATTTTTTCATTTGTTGTTGTGCTCTGAGAACCAAGTGTAACATGTACACATATATTTCTTTTTCTTTCTTTCTTCTTTCTTTCTTCATTTCTTTCTTTCTTCCTTCCTTCCTTCCTTCCTTCCTTTCTTTCTTTCTTTCTTTCTTTCTTTCTTTCTTTCTGTTTTATAAGACAGGATTTCTCTGTGCAGCCTTGGCTGTCCTAGAACTTGCTCTGTAGACCAGACTGGCTTTGGACTCAACACAGATCCACCTGCTTCTGCTTCCCCAGTGTTGGGATTAAAGGCCTGTGCCAGCACCATCCCGGCTATGGATTGCTTTTAATAGCACATCTTCTTGGAATCTTTTACTTAGCTTTTCTTCCTCATGTAGAAACACATAATTTGCTCTTTCATCCTGTCATGGGGTGTCTGCCAGAGAAGACTGCTCAGTAGGCCAATAGAAAGTCTTTATTAGCCACCCAGTAACTGCACTAGGTGTTTGGGATTCTGGTCCCAAGTTTTCTTCAGGGTGAGGTTTGAATCACAAAAACCATGTTCTGGGTTGACATACTTCAGTTAACAAGAACAGTTAGCTAGAAGCAGAACTACACAAGCTAAAAAGCAAGGGTAGTACATTGAGAGACTTTCCCAGAACTATGGACTTTGATGGATTGGGTCTTTGTTTTCATTTTGGCAGGTTTTATGTCTTAGCTTTATGGCCTGAATGGTACTTTCATCATGGAGTCATTTCTGCTAAGGTCTGGGGTGGGTGAGGGGGTCTGTTACAATTTTGATGAACACATTTTGGGAGTACAGGGTTATGTGTCCTTTCCCTCATACACCCTGTATTGATCCAGTCAGAATAATTACCCCCTCCATCATCTCAAACAGCTGCCATTTCTTGGTGGCCCATTCCTCCTTTTACCTGATCCTTCCTGAGTGTTCAAGGATCCAGCTTTGTAGACGTTAGAGGGCCTGAGAGATCTGTCATCTTTGTCTACTATTGTGCATATATGATGCCAAGGCTTAACTGAGATGTTTATAATTTATTTTGATAGATGCTCTGTAAAGATTGTAAAACTGTTCTTCCTTGGTGCACATGTTTGTACGTGGCTCTACCATTTGTTGGAAGAAAGGGACACAGTATGTTTTAATTCCATTCTGCTGTTTTTCAACTGACTTCTATGCTTTTCTTGAACTTTTGCACCTCAACAAACAGGAGCCGCAGCAGCGGGTGTGGTTAGCACATCACTCCCTCATTTGCCTATAGATCACCATGACTGTAAAGGCCTTCTTCAACAGATCTAACTGTATGCAATGGGTGACTCTGCGCCATGAATCGGCCCGGTGTTAAATGATATGTTTGCCTCCTGCCTGTGTTGTCAGCACTGATGGCACCGAGAAAAAAGACACAGTTTGGGCCAGCCTGAACTTCACAGTGAATTGGAGACTTTCCCAGGCTATTTCACAAGACCCTTTCTTAGAAAAACCAAACCAAACCAAACAAGATCTCACAGATAATGACTGAATCAGTGTTAGATTCTCACACCCCAGCCTCTTTGGAGGCTATTTTAAGGATCTGCTCACCAGAAACCCTCACAAAACAATGATTCAATCCTGCAGTCAAACATCACTCAAGTTAAGGGAAAGAGTTTTCTTGCTTGCAGATGTCACCAAGATCAATGATGACAAAACACTGGAATGTCACAGAAGAACTTCTAGGAGGGGAGTTCTAATCCAAGAAAAATTTCAAGTACCTTCCCCTCCTCTCTCTTTCTTTCTCTCTCTCTCTCTCTCTCTCTCTCTCTCTCTCCTCCCCCCTCTCATTCTTAACTTTAGGGATTGGAAAGATAGCCCAGCAGTTAAATCACTTACTGCCCTTTCAGTGGACTGGAGTTTGGTTCCCAGGACCCCTATCAGATGCCTCACAAGCACATCTAATCTGCTGGTAGAAGTCACTCTCTAACATACTTGCAAATATCTGCAATTTTTATAACTTTCCATCAGCAATGTTTCCTTTGAAACTTACAAAACCACTGCAAGAACTAACCTGAGAGCAGAGACTGCACTTGGTCATTCTGAGCATCCTTAAACTATCTTGTGGCAAAGAAATAAACAGCATGAGGTGCTTTCTCCATCTCATGCCTAAAAGAGATCAGCAAATGTCTTTAAAAGTAAACAACAGTACAAAATGAAATCCAGGAAAGAAACCACTGAAAACAATTTGTCCTCAGTCAAGAACTCTTTCATGAATATCTGTAGGACTATTCTGGATGTCTGCTTGTCAATTTCTTCAGGTGCAAAGACATGTGATAGTTAAAGGAGGTAGATGATAGAAGACAGTGTCATTCAAAACGTCAAAGACAAGAAAGATTTTAATCCCACAGATGAGAACGTAGGCAATGCTGGAGGATGAAGTGAGAGACCTTTTGCATTGATCCCCAGAAGTACTCCATCATAATGTCTGGATGTGGTTATTTCTCGTTCGTTCTGCTTTGGTTGTAGCTGTGTGTAATGCAGGGATATCTTTTGCCAATCTACAAGCTGAAAGACTTATTCAGTACAATCTACAGTGACAAAACCTCCAGCAAAGGCCTGGAGGCTCAGTGGTAGAACACTTGATGTCAGGCATGTACAAGATCCTGGGCTCCAACCTCAGCATCTCAGAAAACGTTAATAACAATAAAGCAACAACAAGTGAACCAAAAAGCAGCAAAGCTGTGGGCTGTAGAGGGAGACAATAAATTTAAATAATTTACTGTTATAGAAAAGCTAGTTAACTACCTTAGATAAACATTACTGTCATGAATCCAGGGCACAAAAGAATTTGGAAAACACAGGGAGAAAAGGAAAGGAAGGAAGGAAGGAAGGAAGAAAGAAAGAAAGAAAACATCAGCCTCCTCCCCTTTTTTTATGGGTTCATATAGATCAGGCTGGTCTCAGACCAATTGTGTCACTAAGGGTTGTTACGAGCAGTTTCCCACCAGCCTGGTCCCAGAGCCACATCAGCCCCAAAGTAACACACAGAGATTCTATTAGTTATAAAGCTGTTGGCCAATGGCTAGAGCTTCTTATTGGCTAGCTCTGTCTTAGTTATTAACTCATTTCTATCAATCTAAGTGTTTCTATGTGGTCTTACTGGAGAAAGAGAGTCTGGACGTCTTATTCCTCTAACAGCCTACATCTTGACTCCTCTCTACTACATCTCCCAGAATACTCCTTGTCTCCTAGTCCCACCTATCTTGCTTTCCTATAGGCCAGCAGTGCTTTCTTTATTAACCAATAAGAGAACCATATTTACAGAATACATCTCCCATCCATGTGGAGGCATGGGTTCAAATCCCACTTCTGACACCAGATAAAGTGTGGTAAATAAGAATCTGGGAAATGATAAGCTGATAGATGTTAATTCGGGGAGAAATCATTTACACCAGTAATAGATATGTGCCACAGATTCCCATCCCAAGAATACCTCCAGATGCTGTCTGTCTCCGACCAGAAAGTAAGAGAGCAAGCTAGGGTCACACCCACACCTGTATCCACACCCCAATGGGCATGGTCAGTGCAACAGGTTTAGGTGGGTGGATATCTCACTACAGAGGGTGACCTTAAACTTCTAATCCTCCTGTGTCTACTGGACTTTAGAGACTATAGATATGAGTCACCATACCTACCTTATGCAGTACTGGGGATTAAAACCAAGGCTTTGTGTATGCCAGGCAAGCGTTCTACCAACTGAACTACAACCCAGTCTTGAGAACACCACATTTTTGCTTAAGAAAAATCATAGGTACATTACTATATAGAAGCTAGCAACTTTATTACCAAACTGAGACAAGAGTTAGTTTCTTATTTTATTACCAAAATTGTTGCACCACAATGAGGGGGAAAAAACTCAAAGCTAAAGTACAGAAACATCTATTAAAAATAATATGGAAAAGTCAAACTAGTTCACAACAGTCTTGGGGAGGAAGTGTTTGCCTTGAACCCACAAAAAAGCTCACTCAAGTAGAGACCCTTGGGGTCCTCATGAGTAAAAGAGAACCTGGCAACTGAGGCAGACTTGACAGGAGAGCAGCAGAAGAAATGCCCAACGCCCAGGATCTGGGCCAGCTTTGCTGAGTTCTTGAAGAAGGCCATACCTGCAAAGGAGAAGTTGAAGCTTGAAGATACAGCACAAAGTGACAAGGTTTGTTATGCTGCTATGAGAGCACACAAAGAATTATGTTCCTCACTCATAAGGCAATAAGAAAGGAAAGGAAAAAAAGAGAGAGAGAGAGACCCAAGCCCTCATAAAAGACCACATCTGCCTTCTTCCGGCTTTGCTCAGAACAAGGATGAACACCCAGGCTTGCCCGTTGGGAATGCAGCAAGGAAATTGGGTGGGATGTGGTCTGAGCAGTCAGCAGAAGATAAACCACTGTATGATGTGAGCAGAAGGCAGCTGAGCTAAAGGGGAAGTATGAACTGCACTATATTGCATGCCTTTCATAGGGCAAAAGTGGTTAAGAGGAAAGGGGGCTGGTAGGGCAGCAAGCTTGAAGAAGAATGAATAGAAGATGAAGGGGAGGGGAAGAGGAAGATGAAAAAGAGGAAGATTACATGCCTGGTACGTGGAGTGTGTATGGGCCCAATCATTTGTTTCATCACAAATGTGAAATTCAAGTGCAGCTCAACACTAGCTTCTGTACAAATACTGTACAGATTTTTGTTTAGCTTGTAAGATTCTTTGTAGAGAAAACTCATCCTTAAATTCAGACTGTTCAAATGCTGAGAATAATAGGCTGTGAACGTTAGGAATGGATGACACAGCTGTATGATCCCTACCCACTTCAAGGCTCAGGGAACACTGCTGAAGCTGGTGTGGAAAGGACGTAAAAAACCCGAAGAATGGGGAGGAACACTGTCAAAGACTGGCCGCCTCTGAACATGGCATGACTGATACACAGACAAAGTCACAGCAGCTGTTTACCCACACAAGACCTCCATCCACAAGATCAAGAAGGTGAACAAATCCAGCATGGAAGGGGAGGGACTATTAATACCTCAGCCCCTAGCTGAGTCCGTAATGCAGCTGGTAAGTGCTAATGGACAGAGTCTCTTTCTTTGAGAGAGGTAGCCATTGGTCCTTCTTTCTTGCAATCTTTTCCTCCCAGACAACTGAGTCCTGGTCAATGCCAGTGTCTTTTCCTATAATCTTCATTAATTACTCTGAGGGCTCTATTCAACTCACTGGAAACTCGATCTCTTCCCAAGAAAGGACACTAGCAGTGTTTCTAGGAAGACACAATCTATCCAATGTGCTGGCACCCATGTTGTCCGGCTCCTGAGCAGTTTTTCTAGCCTGAGCAGTTGTACATCTTGCCAGGCTGAGACTGCTGATGGCCATCCTCCTGCCCTTTTAAAGTTGAGAACTTGTCAAAAACACATGGCATTATGACAAATTGCCTTGTACAAGCCAATGCCACGTATTAACCACACGACTTTCAGACTCAGAGCCTTCATGCGTTGGGTTACCACACTGTGATCGAGACTTGGACTCTCCTCGCACTCTTGAGACACCCATTATGTCTAACTCCTTGTTAGTCTCTTTGCCAGGGGGCCCATACTCGTAGACTAAGTTTCACCTCTTGTCACAACTTCTACCCTCAAAATTTCCATACCCAACAGTTTTTCATAAGTGCCATTAGAGCTCCCCAATTCATCTGGAAGGAAGTATCACTCCCCATTTGAGTAACTTGCTTATGAGTCAGTGACTTAAGGGCTGAGGGCTATAAGAACCATCCAGTGTCCTCTATCCAAAGAATCAAATGTCTTCCTGAAATGCCTTGTGTGTTAGTGAGGGACCAAGCAGGAGCAAAGAGCCAAGACTATGTACTGCAACAGCAAGAACTTCATGGAGGGGATACAATGCTCGTGAAATGCCCTATAACCTGGAACATCACACATAATGGAAGTCACCCTTAAACTATTCCATAGTTTGCTCAGTCAATTTCTTTGCACTATTCCAAGGTTTGGGGACAATTGCTTCTTCCTGAAGCTATTCTTGTTTAACTTCCATGTTACAACTGTTTCTTTATCTGGTCAATCACACTCTTGGGCTCTTCTTCCTAATTTATCACCTAATAAATATCAAATTAAACCAGCATTAATGATGAGGGGGGAAAACTTACAGCTTGATAGAAACAGTATTTCTTAGTTTTGTTGGATTTTTCATTAAGACATTTTTTAAGACTATGATGTTTAAACATTTTATTCCAGATGGTTCATACCATATTTCTGTTCTTATTTTTAATGAGAAAAAAAAGAACCCCAAAATGGAAAATGAAGTCATACAGCATTTAAATCTTCCGAATGAGCAAATGCTCCGGCACCCTTGAGACAGGCCTGACTCCTGCTTCTAAGTCACGGTCAGGGATGCTAGAACCTCTTCAAATAATAGGCAAATAAAAATTCCCGGGGCATGGACAAGAGCCAGCAAGCACTCTGCTTTAACGTCTGTTTGTTTCTTCTGTAAGAAAGAAGTGAAGAAAAAATCATACCCAGATTGTGTTGTCGTTTTGTTTTTAATTTATAAATGGCTGCTCCAATCACCACCACCTCCCCCCTGATCACCCCTTTTGGTTTTTCCAGACAAGGTTTCTCTGTAGCTTTGGAGCCTGTCCTGGAGCCTGTAGACCATAGACATCCATCTGTCTCTGCCTCCCAAGTGCTGGGATTAGAAGTATGCACCACCACTGCCTGCCTGGGCCCCCTTTATTTTTTAACTAGGCAAAACATATATCTACAAAAAGGGAAATTTCAAACTCCTTGTTTCCTGATTCCCTTTAGGTGGGCATGAGAAATGGACATATCTCTAGATTTTTGATAGTACAACTTTAAAATACTGCCATTTTTTTTAGTTACCCATCTCACTGCAGAGACAAAACACCTGGCTCAAGAAAGGGAAGTTTTGGTTTGTCTCTCAGCTGGACGGTTCAGTCCATCTTGATGAACAAATCATGGTGGTAGAAGGCTGAGACAGCTGGTCACCTATCAGAGATGAATATTCCATGCTCAGCTCGATTTCTGCTTTCTATTCAGTCTAAGACCCCAGTGGTCTTGGTGCAATGGTGCTTCTTGCAGTGACAGAGTTAGATGGTGCACTTGGAGTGAGTCTTCTCACCTCCGTCAACTTAATCTAGGTGATCCCTCCCAGGCACGCTCAGAGCCTGGCAATGTGGGTAACCCCTCCCATGCAGGCCTGGACTCTTGTTCCCTAGGGAATCTAGACCTTGTCAAGTTGACAATATTGTCCATTGCACCGTCTCTGCAAATGGATTTTAAAGTGTGTGGTATGTCTCATAATGCTCTGTTTTTCACAGGCCAGTTAAAATATTGGTTCAGAAGATGAAACTTTCCATATTCTTCTAGAACTCTGGTTCTCAGCCTTCCTAATCCTGTGACCCTTTAATATAAGTCCTCAGATTGTGGTGACCCCCAACCATAAAATTATTTTTGTTGCTACTGCTATAAATAATAATGTAAATATCTCTGTTTTCCAATGGTTCTAGATGACCCCCATGAAAAGGTCATTCACCTCCCCCAAAAAAAGTAACCCACACAGGTCGAGCATCACTGTTCTAGAAAGTTCTCCAAAGGGAAAACTTGCCATTCTTTTCTATCTTTTGAGGTGTTTCACCAAAAATAAACTTTCTAAGCCTCAGACACTGCAATATGAGTTCCTTTAAAAAGTATAAACACCTTTACCAGTTAAGCAAAATTCAAATAGAACATGTTAGCCATCCTTGAAATATTTTATAATACATACATCATCAAAGTATGTCCATATTTAAGAAAGACTGTAGGAGATATATATGTTTCTACTTTTGTTTTCAAGTTCCAGTTACATAAATTTCTTGAAAACTATATAAACAGTTAAGAATTGTGAGAGGGTGGTCTTAACTAATGAACTTACAACACTGACTTATAGAATAATAGTTCATTTCAGGATTTGAAATTTTATCAGCTTTGTAAAAAGGGGCCTGTGTTGGCTCAGTGGGTTCAAGCACTTTCCACCAAGCCTAACTTAAACTTGATGCAGGATCCACAAGGTGGAAAGGGAGTGCCAACTCCTAAAAGTTGCCCTCTGACGTCTACAGGTGTGCATACATACACAACAACAAATAAATGTAAAAAAAATTGGGAATTAAAATAAATAAATAAATGAAACTGCCGGGTAGTGGTGGTGTATGCTTTTAATCCCAGCACTCAGGAGGCAGAGGCAAGTAGATCTCTGTGAGCTGGAGGCCAACCTGGTCTATGGAGTGAATTCCAGGACAGGCTCCAAAGCCACACAGAGAAACCCTATGTCAAAAAACAACAGCAACTTTGGTAAAAAGGTTAAGCTGTTAGTGTTTCGGAACTTGTTCTAACAATAAAGAAACCTGGTGATGTTTTCAAAGCTTCAAATCTCTTCTAAATCTTCCTCCTTTTCCCCCTCCCTCCCTCTCTTCCTCCCTCTATCCCTCCCTCTCTCCTTCCCTCCCTCCCTCCCTCCCTCCCTTTTCTTTAAAATAAGGTCACACTCTGTACCCCAGGTTGTCCAGGAGCTCACTATGCTAGACCAAGGCTAGCTTTCCATTGTAACCCTTCTGCCTCAGTTTCCCATTGGAGTGGTAAACCACCAAGCTCAGCTTCTCCTAAGATACTTAATAAAATTGTTGTGGTCTGGTGATGGCTAATGTGAATACACACATACATACATGCACGCATGCACACGCGCGCACACACACACACACACACACACACACACACACACACACGAGAATTAGCCATGGTGCAAAGTTTCTGTCGTATGTGAAATAGCTGGCTGTAATTACAGAGCTTTTCTATTCTGAGTGCAATTGAGGCAGAACTGGAATCTGTGCACAAGCATTTCAGACAATGAAGTTTCTAAAAGCTGTCAAATCTGAACCAAGTCTCTCTTTGTCAGTTAAGAGAAGTTTCTTTTGAATTCTGCTACTGCTTTTTTCCGGAGAAACGAAACTGGAGTATCTTTGAGGCCACAAAGACTTTCCCTGCTGTTGTGGTTAATGCTATGATAAACTCGGAATTTTGTTCTTTTACTTTGAACACTTTGGGAGAACAGTTATGAAGTGTTGTTTTAGATGCTGCAAGAAATTCTCAGATTGCTAGTTTCTATATGCTTGGCTCTGATGCAACTTACATATTTTCATCAAGCTTGTTTTTTTTTTTTTTCTCTGCCTCTAATTGTTTACTTAGAATTTTTTCAAAAAAGGCTTTGATTTATATAGATTTAACCTAGTAACTTTATAATATAATTATTATATTATACAATTACTTTGAATTATTTGTTACTATAACAAACCAATTTATCTGAATTTTACCATTTACTTTATAAATAATATGCATGTCACATATGTAGTATTTTGTATGTGTATTTAAAAGTTTTTAAATATATTCATTTTGTGTGTGTGTGTGCGCGTGCATATGTGTGTGTTCCTGAGTGTATGCATGTGCGCCCTATGAGTACAGAAGCCCGGGGAGACAGACCAGAAAAAGGTATATGTCTATGCTGTCTATGCTATACACAGTTATATGCAGTCAACCTTCCGTTGCCTTCACTTTTACTTCAGTGAATTTAACCAACTTTAAATTGAAAATATTCATAAGGAAAACACACGTGGACTGCTTTCTATTCTTGTCATTGCTCCATAAATGAACACAGCACAGTAGCATTTAATGATTTAAACCATACAGGAAAATGTGTAGAGTTTGCATGCAAACAACGTTATGCCATTTTATATAAGGGACTTGAGCATCTACAGATTTTAGTATCCACAGGATCCTGAGGGACAATTGCATATGTAATAATATACATGCTATATTGTAATATACCTGTATTATTTTGCTGTAAATATGCCTAGTATATACTGTAAATAGTGCTGATTTGATTGACTTCACATAAGTTGCTTAAGTTAACATTTTTTTATATTTATTTATTTATTTATTTATTTATTTATTTATTTATTTATTTTGTCTTTGAGACAAGATTTAATGATGCCCAGCCTGGCCTCTAACTCATTATGTAGCCAAAGTTGCCCTTGAATTCCTGCTCCTCTTGCCTCTTCCTTCCAGGGTCTGGGATTACAGATGTGCACCAACTTACCTAGGTTTGGTTATGTTTTTCTTTTCTATTTTAAATTTTTCCAGACAGGGTTTCTCTGTGTAGCACTAGCTGTTCTGGAACTAGCTCTGTAGACCAGGCTGGCCTTGAACTGAGAGATCCCCCTGCCTCGGCCTCCAGTGCTGGGATCAAAGGCGTGCGCCCACTGCCTGGCGTGTTTTCTTCAGACAGGATCTTGCTCTGTAGCCTAGACTGGCCTCGAGCTGATGCTCCCCTGCTTCCTTTTCCTGCTGCTATCATAGGCACAGGCCACGAAGCCATTTATGTTAGTGCTCTTTGGGTTGGTTTTAATAGTTAGTCACTTGGACTGTGAATAAAAAGTAAATGAAAGGAGGTGAGATGGCCCCACATTTGAAAGCAGGACTTTGAGGCCCTGGGCGATCAGTTTTCACCCGACTCCTTATCTTTTTGTCTGGTCTGTTCTCCTCCATAAACATTTCCCCTCCTATGTGCTCTTGAACACATGCATAATACAAACATACATGCACACGTACGCGCACACACACACACACACACACACACACACACACAGAGAGAGAGAGAGAGAGAGAGAGAGAGAGATGCCCAAGCTGCTGTCCTCTTCGCTGTGCTCACACGTGCCAGGCATATGCCCTTTAGACCTTCATAGTGATTCCTTTGCCTGGAATGTTTTGTGCAGAAAACCTCCTGACTCATGTCCTCCCCATTGCCAACTCTTTGCTCAAAGCTCACCTCCTGCAGGCCTCCTCTGACTGCCTGACTGGGAGGTGCGCTCTTGTCGTCCCAGGCACACCAGCCACCACACCAGCCACCACACCAGCCACCACACCAGCCACCAGATCTGCTCTTTTTTTTTGAGACTAGGTTTCTCTGTGTAACAGTCCTGGCTTTCCTGGAACTCGCTCTGTAGACGAGGCTGACCTTGAACTCACTGAGATCTGCTTGCCTCTGCCTCCAGAGTGCTGGGATTAAAAGCATACTCACCACGGCCCAGCCCACTTTGCTTTTTCTGCAGCACTTCACATTTTCAAGTTTTCATGTAGCATTTAAAATGATTTATTTAGTGTGTGTATGTGTGTGTGTGTTCGTGTGTGTATCTGTGTGTTCATGTGTATGTTTGTGCATGTGCCACCATGCATGTGAAGGTCAGTTTCTGTCATCATGCTCCCAGCAGGTGCCTTTACAACGATGAGCCATCTTGCAGTCCCCTCATACAGCCTTATTAGATTTCTGTTAAGTCTGTGGGCTTGGACATTTTGCCAAAGGAATTGAAGTTGGCCTTGGGGTTTCCTGCTAGTTTTGAGACTATGTTGAGCCTAACCTCCTGGGAAGCAACCTCCCGGGGGATGCCCATCCTTTGGGAGGAAGGAAGGGTAGCTGTTCTATCTGCTCCTCATCATCCCGTCACATTCACTTACAGACCAGCACACGCTTGTTTATGTCACAGAGGAAAAGACAATCAAGCTAAAAGAAAAGGAATTAAATTTGGGCAATCCTCAAATTAATAATGCTGGCCCCTGTGATGAAATGTAATATTATTACCTGCAAAATACAACAGGGAAGAGACACACTGTTCAATAGTAGGCACTGAAACCTATGGAAAAGAGAACATATCTCAACTTTACACCTGAACAAATTCTAGCAATTAAAGTGTGAAATAGAAAACCGCAAATGTGCCTGATGTGTTAGGTAGATCACAACTTTAATCCCAGCACTTGGGAGGCTGAGGCAAACAGATCTCTGTGAGTGTAAGGCCACATGGCTACACAGTGAGATCATGTCTCCAAAATACCAACCAACCAAAGAACCAACAGAAATCCAAAATATTTATAAAACATAAATAGTGACCTAATACTAAAATGGAATAGCTCCCCATTGTATAGTACAAAAGGCTGAAAGTAATATATTTCCAAAGACTTAACCCCACACAATATTTGTGCTCTTCTATAAAAAGGACAAAGTTTAATACATGGCAAATTAGGAAAAAATAGCTAAAGATCTATTTTCCTTTATATATAAAGATCCTTTATGAATCAAGTAATGCAAATATTTAATAGAGAAAATATTCTAAGGAAACAAGCAATTTATACAGGAAAAAGAGCCCTGCCCCTCACATTGTTACACTAGCATTGGGGAGGCAGAGGCAGGAGCCACACAGGAGTGTGAGGCCAGGTCTACACAGCAGGTCCCGGGCCAGCCACAGCTACTCAATGAGATCCTGTCTCAAATGAAACAACTCCCAAAGAAAAAGAATGTCTCCAGCTTGTTAAATGCCCATGTTGGTGGAAACTGGTGAACACTGCTATCTTTATAGATTTCTGGCTTAGGTAGAAACTTATGCATGGATCGTGTGTAGGTGGACTTCTCTGTCTAGACTGATCATATCTGTCCTGCCAGCTGCTCCCCAAATAACCACATAGAGACTTATTATTAACTATAAATGCTCAGCTGCTAGCTTCGGCTCTTTAACTAGCTCTTATAACTTAAATTAACCCATTTCTATTCATCTATGTGCTGCCCCAAGGCTCATTTACCTCATCTATGAGCTTCCCCTGTTGCTTCTTCCCATCTGGCTGAGGACTCTTTCCAACTCCCTGACTCGGCCTTCCTTCTTTTTGCCCTCAGCATTCTTTCTGCCCCCAAATTCCTGCATAGCTGTCAGCCAATCAGCTTTTTATTATCAATGGGAACAGCCACCTTCACAGTTATAGGATTATTCCACAGCAATCGTGTGACCAGAAAACACACACACACACACACACACACACACACACACACACACACACACACACCTGATGTATTCTGTGACACAGCAGGGCTTCTTCTAGTAGAGTACATTGTGGGCAAACCCCTAGATAAGGAAATATGTGTTTTGGAGAATGTCCAATGTGGCTACGTCTTAAAAGCAGAAACCTGACACTTCTAAAGGCCCATCAAAGTGAATGTTCCAAAACTACATCTGGAGACAATGGCATTTATGCGACTCTGGTCATGGAGAGAAGGTGTACTGATTTGTAAAGACAACCACGATGTTTCTTTGAGCAGCAGAAACAGATGAATTATACTTGGGAAAAAAAGAAAGTGTCTCGGTGGTTAAGATCACTGGCTGCTCTTCCAGAGCACCCCCAAGGCATCTCAAAACCATCTGTAACTACAGTTCCAGGGAATCCAATTCACTCTTCTAGCTTCCAAGGACCCCAGGAACACAAATGGTATATGTACATAAAGACAGACAAAACACATGAAATAAAAAGATTTTTTTTTAGAATTAAAATAAGAGAAAAGGGTTGTGTTTCTTTCTGCGACAGTCCCTAGTCCAGGTTGGCCTTGAACTCACTATGCAGCTGAGGATGTACTTGAACTTATGATCCTCCTGCAGGCACTGCCTGAGTGCTGGCATTATAGCATGTGCCACCATGCTAGGTTTAACTTGGTGCTTCATGAATGCGAAGCAAACATTCTACTACTGCTTAGCTTTATTCAACCATTGAGCTGCATACATTTAATCCTCAGCCCTTCTTATGCTTCATGAACGCGAAACAGGCTTTCTACTGCTTGCTTAGCTGCATTCCTAACCCTTCTCGTTAAAGCTGAAGCTATTCTGTAACGGTGGGAAAACTCTGAGCGTTTACTAAGTGGCCTCCTCCCCTCTACCATCTTCCCTGCTGGGGATGACACTCTTCTTTCAACAGTCCTTCCACCATGGGTGGCCCAAACCAGGGCATCCCAGGCCTCAGAGGAATGGAACGGAACACAAAAGAAAGAATTCTCAACCTTTTAGTTTCAAAACAGACTTTCGAAACTTCTGGCAGAGGCAATATCTTAAACAATAGCTTTAAAAGGGATGGCTGTTGACCTGAAAGCATGGGGGGGGGGGTGGGCAGGCAAGATGAAAGTTCTTGAGGGGAAAGAAAGAAATGGAGAGAGGGAGGCTGGTGGGAGCAATATGGTGTCAGCTTTACCCTAAGCCGCTGAACAAACTGTAGGGACTTTGAGAGACCACAGAACTGTACCAAGTTCCCTGTGTGAGTCCTCTCCACAAAGCTCCTTTTTCTGTCACACACAGAGGTATAGAGGGACAAAGAAAGCTGGACCAGGCAGATAGGCTTCGCTGACTGGAGCCCAGGACACAGCCTGGCTTGTTTCTAGTTAGCTCTTGTAACTTAAATTAACCCATTTCTATCTAACCCATCTCTACATGCTGCCACATGGCTCATGGCTTTTACCTCTCCTCCTGCATCCCCTGCTTCCTCTCAGTCTCCTCTGGCATCTCTCCTGTACCTAGATTCTTCTCCCCTGCCCAAAAATCCCACCAAACCGCCTCTGCCTAGCTATTGGCCATTCAGCTCTTTATTAAACCAATCAGAAGGCATCTTGGCAAAGACACATCTTCACACTGTACATTATATTTTGTTGTTATTCCACAACAAAATATAATGATCATCTTTCAACTGAAGCAGAGCATGTGTCCCTTAGAGGCAAGCACATGAAGCTGAGTCTTTGAAGATCCATGGCATTGTCATTGGAAGAACCTCCCATATGACAGTTAGTACATAGCCATTGGAAGGACCCTCCCATTCCCATAGGACTGTTAAGATGATCTCTGAAAACTCCAGGTATGAGACAAGGATGACTCCAGAATAGAAATGCCTATTTTCTAGGAAGAAACCAGAAAACTAAGAATTCAATTTTTAATCTACATTCATGCAAAGAAGTAGTCCTATGCAATTGATTTGTCTAATTCACTTCCTCCTTTTATGCTAATCCATGCAAAAACCTTCAAGTAAAACTTTTCCAAATATCTGGTTGGAGCTAGCTTTGAAAGGGTGCAACCAAAAGAAATGATGAATGTTTTAAAAATATTTTTCTGCATTTCAGGTCTCCATGGCAGACTATGCGGAGTGGAGGGGGTGTCTGTGTCAACTACTGTACTCATGATGTCACATTTCTCCCTCTCTCCAGTGAGGAACAGAGAAACCTTGGTTAAAACAATGGCCGGAAAGACAATGTCATCATCCCCGGTCCTGTTTATTATTGTCACCAATGTTTTCCTTATTATCGGTAGGCCTGGAAGAGGTCTGTGGTGGCTGTTCTTAGTTATTAACTTGACTACATCTGGAATTAACTAAAACCCAAGCAGCTGAGTACACCTGTGAGGGAATTTTCTTAATTACATTATTTGAAGTGGGAAGACCTACCTTAATCCAGATCTTTTGAATTGGGAAAATCCACTTTTAATCTGGGCCTACCTTCTGAAGGCAGCCTATATAATGGACTTAGAAGAAGAAATCCTTTGCTGTTTGCTTGGCTGCTCTTGCTTTCTCTGGGGAGTCCCTTCCTTCACTGGCATTAGAGCCTACTTCTTTGAGATTCTGGCATATACTGAAGACCAGCTGAGACATCCAGCTCGTGGACTGAACAATGTCTGGGTCCTTGGACTTTCCATTGACACACGGCCATTGGAGATATATATGATATATTCCCATTCTACCAGTTCTGTTCTTATACAGAACCCTGACTAATGAACAAATGAAAGAAGATAAAAACATCGGTTAAACAAGGTTCACATAGTTAACTGGGGGAAATGAATTCCAAAATGATGGACTAACAGGCACAGAAGACACAGAGTGAGTCTGGGGGACTGGGTGACAGCTGGCATTGATGAGAGCTGCAATCCTTCCTGGCTACTGACTCAGGTTTCTCTGAGTCAGATAAAAGGCTTGGAAGTGGGCGGGGCTATGCAAATAGTGTAAATCACCCTGGTGCAGCTAAGACTGAGTGTAGAACCTTGCTAGGAAGCAGAACACAAAGGATCGTGCTCTCTGTGTGGGGCTTCTAAACTGCCCTGGGTGTGTTGTTCCCTCTCTTAAAAGGCAGAGTGATTGTTAAGTATAATTTAATCTCGTCAAATAAAAATGTCAAGTTGGTGACAGATGGGTCACCATAGTATATTTTACCCCTCCAGTGTTCTTGAAATGACTGCTTTCTATTGGTAATTACAGAAAGTATAGGCAGGAAACCAGCAAGGTGGCACGGAAAGCCAAGTGGAATAGAAGGACAAAGAAACAGTTGAGTGATGGCCATAGGGAAGTCTGGGATTAGCAATGGCGTTGGGTGTGGGTGATGAACTCAAGTGTAGAGTTGCTGCCTGGACAGCGATTCCTTAAGTCCACCTTTAACTCACCATGACTTTATTCAGCAAGCAGTGGCCTTCTGTGGAGATTCCATTGCATCATGATATTTCAGGCATCAGAGTGGAATCCTAGCACACAGCCAACACTTGTGGTATGCAAGAGACTAGGGAGCTGGAGTGGGACAAGGAGCCCAAAGATGATGGAACATCATAGGTGGGTGGCTTAACCAATCTGGTCAAAGGATTGAAAATCCAAACAGATCGTTTCTCTTCAGGTCTGTGACTTGGAGATGACTTGCATCCTTCTGTGTCCCCAGATGACCTTTCCTCGGCGAGTGTGCTTCTTTGTGTGTCTAAATCTCCTCTTCTGGTTGGGCTAGCCAATGTGTTGAATTAGGAGCCACACTCACAACCCATTCCAACGTACTCTCCTCTTCAAAAGGCCCCAATGCCAAACCCAGTCACATTCTGAAATACTAGAGGCTCTGTCTTCAACATTTGAATTTGGGGGTATGCAACTCACCCCATAGGTTTTTAATATCAACAAACACACACAGCCTAAAATGAATTAGTATTTCAGGGGACAAGTACAGAGAAGGCGATAGAAAATGAAATTTCCATGCACAAAATACATTGAGAAGGAGGGGGAAACACTTAAACGGTAAGCTGAAGAAAAGCATTTCCCAAAAGAGTTAAATGGTTGTCAAATCATTTCAAGCCGGTGGTAAGCTGGATTAATTGTCAAATTCTTCAGCGAGACTAGTGGGGGAGTTAACTGCAGTTATTATCTTGAAAAGAACACATTGCTTTGAAATGTCATTATGTTTCAGAAGTGAGGAAAAGGTTTCCTAGGAGAGACCCTTTTGTGTGGCAATGCAAATTGAGCTGAGAGTGGTATGCGTCATTTCTGGGTGACATCTGCGGGTGAAGTCAGAAAAAGCCAGAGGCTACCTGCGGTGGAGGGAAATGTTCTTCAACCCCAGGAATTGAGGCAGCTTCTAAAGACTGAGCCCATGCGGCTCAGTAAAACAGAGGTAATGAGAGAGTTGCGGGGTTTAGAGTCTTATAGATTCCCTGCTGTTCACAGCTCACAGATCCAAATATAGCTGCGTCTTAAGTTTTTAAAACACTCAATTTGTGTGGAAATCCTTCTCCAGAGATAGCCAGCGCCTTAGTGAAACGGACTGGGGGCAGTGCATCAGTCACTACCCTGATCGCTTTCAAAGCCATTTGCCACTAGCATCGCAGGCTAGCTGGATTTCCTGAATGTAAACAAAAGACCTTCTGGGTGGAAAGAATAGTCGTAATGAAAATAACAAAACTAACGTAGGAGAGAAAAAGGGGGAAGAGGAAATGGAATAGTCTGCTCTAATTTTTACTTCTCTGAAATTGCTGTTTATTTCTCAGCACTAATTCCCTTGGGAGACCGAGCTTCCACCCACTTATTCATGCTCTGTTAAAGCAATTTCTCCAGAGATTGGCATTCGGATAGTCTGAAACAATCGAACTTGTGCAAATGCCTCTGCAGTACTTGGCTTTTTGTTTCTCATCTCTGGGAATCCATTAGGCATCTGTCTGTGTTGCGTTTATGAATGCACCCTGGGTTTAATAAAGCCCTGGGTGCATCTAGGCCTTGCAACAACTATCTCTGGACTACTTAGGTGTCACTGTGACAAAACTTCATAATAGTTATGCAACAGGGTGTCATATTATTCACCAGAGAAGCGTGTTCATGATTGAGGCTGGCTTTTTAAAGAAATCGCTTAGGAAATTCCAGTAGAAGACTCAAAAGTCCTTTCATCACCCACGCAGCAACCTTAGACCACTTTGATTCGCATCTCGGATCCTCCATCTTGCTTACAGTCTTCTTGAGGAAGCTGATAGCTCAATGGCAGTGCCTCTGCTAATGCCTCAGGTGTTCTGTTTTAATACTGTCCTCTAAGGGTCACTGCCCTGTTGACACGTTAGCTGTTTGTGCAGTCGGAATGAGAGGGCGCACCCCAGCGGTGATGATGGTCAGCCCTGAAACAGTGCACCACAGTGTTTGTCAACCTGAAGGAATAGAATTATCTGGAAGATAATGCCCTGAGCATCTGGGCATGCCTGTGGAGATTATCTTATGTTGATTACTGTAGGGGACACCCATCCTCATTGTTAGCAAGGACAGTCCCTGGCTGGAATGGGAACTATATAAATGGAGAAAGGGGGTTGTGCAGTAATATGTGTTTATTTCTATTTCTTCATTGTGGCTACAGTGTGACTCACTGCTCCAAGCTCCTGTTCCTTTGATTTCCCTGCCATGAGGGACTGGAATTGTGAGCTAAAATAGGCCCTTTCTCCTTTAAATTGCTTTGGACAGAGTATTTTATCACAGAAGCAAGAAAAAAAAATTCAACACTACAGTTAATAAGGTGATGTAATTTACAAAACAATGAGAGATGGCTCAGATGTTAAGAGTCCTGGCTGACCTTCTAGAGGACTAGGCTTCCAGTCCCAGCAGCCACATGGCAGCTCACAACCATCTGAGACTCTAATACAAGTGGATCTGATGCCCTCCTCTGGTCTTCGAGGGCAACAGGTATGCATGTTGTATACAGATACACAGGCCAGCAAAACCCATACACATAAAATAAAACGCAAAAATGCAACACGTTGTAGCTTAGCTTCATAGCTCACAATCTCCTTAAGATGAGTCCACAAGCAAAAGTTCACTCTATGTCTTACTTTTCATATCATTTTTCTAGTAATATTGTCTATTTGTACAGCAGTATGCAGATGCTATACCGTCTAGAGTGAAAACCACAGCAGTGGGAATAGATCACACTAAGGAAATTGATGTTGGCCAAGTGCTTCTCCTCTCCTCTCCTCCCTTACCCCCCCATGCATATGATCTTATTTTATCTATATTTACGTACTTTATATGATATTTACTATTTTATACAATGTTTACTTTAATCAAATTCTTACAGCAGGACACTAAGTATTAAAGGCACAATGATGAATGGGTGAAACAGAATGCTAACTCACTTCAAAACATGATGCCAGTGGTATAGACTAAAAACTGAAGATGCCAGGATGCTGGCATCTCATGAATGAATATTGGAGTCTTAAGAAAAATATTTAGGTGCAGGGAGTTTATCTGGTGCTCATCCAGGATGTGGAGATGAGAAACTGTGGATAGTGACAAAACAGAGACAAACTAAAGGATGGCAGAGAGCCCTTGTGGGTCTGAGAGCATATCCCCCCAGAGGTGCTCTGAGAAACTGAAAGATGACCCTTAGGGTCCAGTGGAGTAAGGACACATGGTCTCCTGGCAACTGACACTTGCCTCTAGTGTTGCCGCTTCCCTGGTGGCTTCTATAAGCAAGAGGAATAGCCATAGGACAGCAGGGCCCCTTGAGGAGGACTTGAAGTGGGAGTGGCTAAGGCACACGGGACTTTGCCCAGATGACTGGGAAGGTGTCCTGCCCCCCTCCAGGGCTAGAGGACAGAAACCCTAGCCCAAAACTAAGAAAGGAGGAACCAAGGAGACAGGCATTCCAATATGAGAGAAGCGAGAGCCAGACCAGTAAAGGGCAGCCGGGGTAACGGAAGAGAACAGAGAATAAGATGCAAACCCCAGAAGGATAGAAACAGCAGAAAGAACTTTTGCCTTGGGTATAGAAAACTTGGTGGATATAGTAGGAAGGGGTGAGAACTATTATACCGGAGAATATTATGCACAGAAAAGTCTAGAGTGGCTTTCTTGGACAGATGGTACAAATCCTATGGATAATTGGATGTCTAATGCATGAGCCATTAGGTCCCTGGTTTTGTTGTATTTATAAAAATCATTCTAAGCCATCTATTTAAAGCATTGGGTACATCTGGCCATGCATAAAGTATCTCCAGGCCCCCAGGGTTGAGGCAAGGTCTAGATACATAGATTTATATAAGCCACCCTAGGGGTTACTCAAGGACACATGTAGAGGCAATGTGCTGGCTAGTTTTATGTCTGGTTGACACAAGCTAGAGTCATCAGAGAGGAGGAAGCCTCCTCCCATGAGGAGGAGCCCATGAGATGGGGCTGTAGGCAAGCCTGTAGCACATTTTCTTGTTAGTGATTGATAGGGGATGGTCCAGCCCATTGTGGGTGGTGCCACCGCAAAGCTTGCCATCTTGTGTTCTATAAGAAAGACTGAACAAGCTATGAGGAGCAGGCCAGTAAGCAGCACCCCTCCCTGGCCTCTGCATCAGCTCCTGCCTCCAGGCCTTTCCTTATTTGAGTTCCTGTACTGACTTCCCTTCTGAGTAAAAATAACAGGGAATCATAAGCCAAATAAACCCTTTCCTCCCCAAGTTGCTTAGGTCATGGGGTTTCATCAAAGTGTTATGGAGTCACTAACTCCTGGGAAAAGGCTATAGACTCAATCCAATTGCAATTAAAAGATGTATTTGTTACTTCCAGCAGGACAGCAGTCTGCGGTGATATCTTGTCTGCACAAATAAAGCGTGTGAAGATCAGAGGGTGGAGCTTGCCACTATCTAACCATAGAGGTCAGTTAGGGCTGAAGAGTCCGTGGTAATTAACAAGAGACCAAGAACCCTAAAGCGAAGGCTTTGTTTGCTGGGACAATCAATGCCCAGTCAGCTGGAGCTGAGGAATTACAGGTGATGGGGAAGAGACCAGCATCACTGAGGTGAAGACTTTCCTCACTGAGGGAAGTGTTTCCTCAGGCTCAGCACACACAAGGTTGCCCCTCATGCTGCCAGTCATCTTGTAAGAGTGTGGCAGTTTAAGAGTCACCCCGGTGGTACTGGTTTTGAAGGGATGAAGGGGTCATGGAGAGCAGCTGAGGCTTGGCACCATGAAGAGAGCCCAGGAGAGGCCATTGGTGAGAGTGTAGCCCAAGAAGAGAGACTTAGCACTGTGGAGATACCAGTACCATGGGATGATCACCAAAAACAGCTCCAGGTGTGGAGGGGAGTCAGCCTGCGCTGAGAAGACAGGCTGTGTGTGCTTCAGAGAGTGGAGCCTGAGAAGTGACCCAGGCCCCTTGGAGAAGCCCAGATTGTGAGTGAATTCCAGATATTGGTTACTGAGTAATCTGTGCTGTTGGAGGTTGGTTTTGCTTTGATCTGATTGCCATGGTGCCCTGGCTCCTCTCTCTTAAAATAAGAAAGTGTTTTCTATAAAAGCCCATAGTTAAAGACTTTGGATTTTGTTGTTGTTTTGGGGACAGGGTCTCTATATATAACTCTGGATGTCCTGGAATTCACTATATAGATCAGGCTGGCCTCGAACCCACAGAGATCTGCCTTCCTCTGCCTCTTGAGTGTTAAGAATAAAGGCAGTGATGCCCACCAACTTTGGATTTTAAGAGACTGAATTTTAAAGTGTTCGGATTTATAAAGATTGTGGGACTTTTTAAGTTTGTTAAATGTTTTCTATTGTGATGTTTACATTAATGTGTGATCTTGGAGATTAACAAGGAAGGGAAGGTTGTAGCTGAAGAGTGATATACTTGTATGTCAAGTCAAAAAGGGTTTAGCTGCACTGACTAGTTTCCCAGCAACTTGGTGCAAGCTAGAGTCATCACAGAAGAGAGAGCCTCAACTGAGAGAAAGCCTCCATAAGATCAGACTGTAAGTGATCCTGTACTGCATTTTCCTAATTAGTGATTTATGGAGGAAGGAGGCCTATTGTGGATGGTGTAATCCTTGGGATGGTGGTCCTGGGTTCTATAAGGAAGTAGACTGAGCAAGTCATGAGGAGCAAGCCAGTGAGCCACACCAATCCATGGCTCTGCATCCGCTCCTCCCTCCAGGTATTGCCCTGTTTGAGCCCTGAATTCCTTTGATGATACACAATGATGTGGAAGCATAATCTAAATAAACCCTTTCCTCCCCAAGTTGCTTTGGGTTTGGTGCTTCATCAGCACTAGAAAGCCTAACTATAACAAGTGAAATCAAGCAGGAGTGGAGCGAAGCATAAGATGGGAGCAGAGATCAAAGCTGTGAAGTCTGAATGGCCAGCAAAGGAAGGCAAGTTTGGGACAGATATGGAGACCTATGGTTAGAAAGCATGAAAATCACGAGAAAGAAAGAAGAGGAAAGCCAGGAAGACACTGCCCAATAGCTCAGCAGTTAAGAGCTCTGGCTGCTCTTCCAGAAGACTGTGGTTTGTTCCCCCGCATCCACGTGGCAGCTAACAACTGTAACTCCAGTCCCAGGGGATCCGACACCCTCTTCCGATCTCCTCAGGCACATCACACATGTAGTACACAGACATACATGCAGGCAAAACACCCATACACATGAAGTGAAATGGAACAATAGCAGCAACAAAGAACTATCAAAGAGAAGGAGGTTAGCTGCTGCACACAGGCCATGGGAGGCAAAGGTGAGTAGTGTCTCTTGTATTCAGTGACCGGGAGTTTGTTAATGGCCGTACACAGTGAGAAGTTTCTGTGACGACCCCACAGCAGTTCGGGACTCTGGACACATCATACTTATTGTTATTTATTGGCTGTGTGTTGAGCCTTTAGGGACAGTTAGTTCCATGGTACCATTACTTGTTTGAAAGGGTGATGGAAGTGTCTAAGGTCTCTTTGTAAGAATGCTAATCTCGTTTCACCAGGGCTCCGCCTTTCTGAACTGATCAGCTTCTAAATACCCTCATATTGGGGATGGAGTTTCAACATGCAGATTTGGAGTGTGGGGCATCCATAGCAGATGTCCTAACCAGCAGGGAAGATTCTTTTTTTTTGTGAAGACAGGAAGGAAGAAGGCAAGGGGTAGGAGGAAGCAGTTGGGAAGAATAAAGGTTGTTATGCGAGTCAGCCTCTATCTCCTCTGTGAAGACACCACCGAGTTCCTCATTTAAGACAAAGAAAGATGTATGGTAGGGAGACTGAGCACTAAGGGTCACAATAACTACCAAGAAAAAGATGGGCATCACAAAGCCTGGGCCCTCACGCCCCCTGATTTGGGAACTGTTCTGCTTCTCATGCCATCCACCCAAGTGCCAACACCCACCCTGGTGCCACTGGATCCACACACTGTGTTACTCTCTCTCGCACAAGAAATGATTGGCCCGCCTGGTACCAAGCCGCATGTGAGCTGTGGATCTGACCCCAGTAGGGTGAGGCTGCCCATTGCCTTTCCCACTGTGGATAATGCAGTAGTATCCGTCTGTGGGTGCACACGAAGCTTCACATACTGATGCTGGGGGACATTCCACCAAGAACTTTGAGAGCCCGGCTAACTTGATAGACTGCCCAGGGCTGGTGGCTCTATCCCAAGATAAGCCATGTTGAGAATTGTTTAAGCTGCTGAGTACAGGGGTTTGGTCCATCAGTGGACACCTGACCCAAGTTTAGTGATGTATATATTTTTTATATTTCTTCTTTGTGTGTGTGTGTGTGTGTGTGTGTGTGTGTGACTTTTTTGTTGTTTTGCTTTTGAGATAGGATCTCTTGTATCCCAGGCTGGCCTCAAACTTGCTATGTAGTCTACGATGACCTTGATCTGATGATGCTCCTGCCTCCACCTCCCCAGAGCTGTGATTACGGTATGCAAAACCACATGTGGTTTGTGATGCAGTGCTGGGGACTGAGCTCTGGTTTTTAAGGGAAGAATGATAAGTAAAATAAAAAACAAAAATCTAGATACATTCATTACAGATGTAATCAATTTAAAATATATCTTTACTAGTAGCTGGTTGCATTCACGTTGTGAAATTACGCATACAGAGAATCAAACTTATACAATATAAAGTGTAATACAAGCTTAGAGAAATTAGAGAACAGAGGCAGGGCACAAATGATCAAGGCAGAGATGTCATATTTATCCTTGAGCAGAGCCTGTGTGCAATGTGATACGTAGGCCAGATTGTATTACACTCTGGATATAAAGGGAATTACACATCCCAGTCTCGGCTCAGTTGCAGAGTGCTAGCTTTCCCTAACAAGTGTCTGGTTCTGAAATTCAGTTACTGCCCCCAGGGGTGGAAAACTTGTTTCCTGCAGGTAGACTGATCCCTACGTGAGAAGAAGGATGTAGTAGAGTCTTATAGATTCAGCCTTTCTGCAAATCTCTAAGTCTTTCCGTTGCGGAGGATCCTGGTTGCAGAGAGAGCAGGGCTTTTCCTTAAGGGAGGTGTTTCCATGGGAAATGCAAGGGGGAGTGTCCCCTCAGCACTTGGTTTCCATATTGTCTGCAGAAGATGAAGTGCAGCAGAGGCAAAAGATGCAGAAAAACAGAAATAAAGTGGATGAGAGATGGGGCAGGGAGACCCAGGAGCCTTGAGACCCTCTCTCCCGGTGTTTCTCCTACGTGGCATCTTGCTCATTTTACTGTATTTCATGGAAACAGAAGCAAGAGGAGCTCAGTTCTCAACCTTGTAACACTTCTCTTCAATCCATTTTCCCTCTGAACTGTACCCTCATTAGAGCCACAGTATTCTATATTGGAGACCATCTTAGCCTGTGTTCTCCATAATGAAGTTTGTGCAGTAGACACTTAAGTACCAAGAAGAATGTGACTCCGAGGAGGTGTGAGAGAGGGCAGTGAAGCAGGAAAGGGATACAGAGATATCACATCCTCTCGCAGAATGTCTGAACAGCCTTGCAAAACGAGGGTTCCCACCAGGTCATCCCCCACCCCGCCCCAAATCGGAGAAGCATGTAGCCATCAAAAGTTTGGCCGTGTCGCCACAGATGGTTGCAGCCAGGGTGTTTCTGCCCTCCTAGTCAACAAGCCTGACACTGCCACATTCTGAGGGCAGATGCTGCCGGATGGATCGTGGTCGTAGGAAACTGTAGCCTGCACAGAGCTGCGGTGGAAGGACCTGGACTATGAAGCAGGTGAGGCCCAGACAATCTGAACGCTGCCCAGGGACGCTGGCAGTACAACCTTCACCCTCTTGGTAAACTGATTCCCCTGCTTGCTGATGAAATTCTGTGCATGTTTCTTTAAAATGAACTTCACAGTTTGCCTTGAAAGTTCATCTAAAAACACAAAACAACAACAAAGTCCTTCCTCACTTCCTCGTTCAGTTTAAATATACTCTCCAAACAGTTCAAAATGAAGCCAATCTTAGGAGTATTTCCGAACACACCGTTACAGAGCAAAGCTCCACCTTATCTAGGGTTTACAAACCAGGAGCGCACCTAAAAAGAGCACACAGTACATGTAAAGATTGGCAAATGACCCCTCCCCTGAAAACAATGTTAGTTCTGTGAAATGTTTACTAAGATAATGGTGAATTTCCATTTCAGAGCCATCCGTTAACCTAATGAGAGCTGAGTACTTATGGTTGGTTGGAGGCAGGCCCTCCCCTATAGCTCTCTCTCTGTCTCTGTCTCTCTCTCTCTCTCTCTTCCATAGATGTTATTGATTTCCTAAAGTTGAATGCTCTTAGGTGAAGTTACCCTCTCCTTTAGGCTCTGCACCAATTTTTAATTAATAGCTGCGCTGTGTTTGTTTAAAATACGTAGAATAATTTCTTTTAGAAAAAGAATTTAAAATTTATTACTTTATGCGAATGGGCATTTTGCCTGATGGATGTCTGAGCATCATTTTGCCTGCATGGATGTCTGAGCATCACCTGCACATATGGTGCTGGAGGAGGCCAGAAGAAGGCATTGAATCCCATGGAGCTGAACTTACAGATGGTTGTGAACTGGGAGTTAACAATGGTTGTGAGCTGCTGTGTGGGTGCTGGGAACCAAACTGGGGTCATCTGTAAGAGCAGAATGCACTCTTAACCTCTGAACATCTCTCTAGATTCTTCCTCATTTCCTGAATGCAGGGGTATGAATGTGCTCTCTCTCTCTCTCTCTCTCTCTCTCTCTCTGTCTGTCTGTCTGTCTGTCTCTGCAACAGTGCATTCAAACCTTTCAGATTGCCACATATCTCAGCTACTTTCAAGTAATGGGATATTTTGGAAATCCACACTGTTTGTCTTCCTCATTTACATGATTGGAACTCTACTGGGGACTGCTTTTGTTTCTATGTTCATCAGTTATCCCCAGTGCTGGTGTTAACAGGCTGCACGCTTGTTCGGATAAACTTGTAGAATGATGTGGAATTTCTGGATTGCTCTAGATTTGCCATTTGTGTTAAGGACCCTGCCTCTGCCTTGTGGCCTCCTTCCGGTAACTGGGTCAGAGTTGCTGTTTTCCATGTGGAAGCCTTGTCTTTCTTTCACCGATGCTCTAATCTCCAAATAACTGAGCCTGACCGTTGCTACTATCACAGGCACACACACACACACACAAGAAATTAAATTATATCTAAATTTCCTCCCAGGTTCATTGCCACCTTGCCACCTCCCAACAGACTATACTGACATCTGTTTGGGTCTTAAAATGGTTTCTGCACCTCCCTTCCGGTTCCTTGCTTTGTGTACCTACTGGGGTGTCTGGTTGTAAGCACTGCATCTCATTGTTCCCACTTGCATCAGCTTCCATGCGAATACCGCTTCATCTGGGAGGCCGTAGTGTTTGTACCTGCAGATGAATTTCTGGAAAGTGGAGACAGAATAGTTAATGATAAGGGCCTGATGTATGTTGTGATGTACTTATGTATCTCAGACAGTTTTATGTCAACTTGACATAAGCTGGAGCTATCTGACAGGAGGAAACCTCAACTGAGAAAATGACTTCAGGGTCTGGAGAGATGCACTGGCTGCACTTCTGGAGGACCCACATTCAAATCCTGGCACCCACAACTGTCTATAACTCCAGTTTCAGGGAACTGAAACCCTTACATAGACACACTGATAGGCAAAGCACCAATATGCATAAAGTAAAACATAAATAATTAAGAATTTTACTAGAGAGAGAGAAAGAGAGAGAATGTCTCCATAAGAATAGGGGACATTTTTTAAAGTTTGTGATAGTTGGGGAAGGGCCCAGCCCATTGTGGGTGGGGATAGCCCAGAGCTTGTGTTCTTGGGTTTTTTAAGAAAGCAAGGCTGAAGGCTGGTGTAGTGGTACACATATTTAATTCCACTATCTGTAACGCAGAGGCATAAACAGTTTCAGAATAGCCAGAGCCACACATTGTGATCCTGTCTCAAACCAAACAAAAAAAAATGAGAGAGAGAGAGAGAGAGAGAGAGAGAGAGAGAGAGAGAGAGAGAGAGAGAGAGAGAGAGAGAGAGATCTGTGCAAGCCATGAGGAGCAAGCCAGTAAGCAGCACCCTCCATGGTCTCTGCATCAGCTCCTGTCTCCAGGTTCCTGCCCTGTCTGAGTTCCTGCCCTAACTTCCTTCTATAGTGAGCTGTGCTGTGTAAGAGTAAGGAAAATAAACCCTTTCTTCCCCAAATTGCTTTGGTCATGGTGTTTCATCACAATAGAAATTCTTACTAAGACAAATGATTTACTGAAACTAGAAAGGCATTTTAGGATTAGGTCAGGAAGAGGTGAAGAACAGAGAAGTAGATGCTGGCAGAGTTCATATCTAATTTTCATATTAAACTAAAAGGAAAGGGGTGCTCAGGTGCTGAGGAAGAGGGATCATGAAAGCCCATCGTTTGATATGAAGATACAGGAATTCCCAACAGTTTAGTTTTGAGAACAGGGTCAAGAAATAGCTATGGTGAGTGTGTTTCCAAAATGGCAGCGGCGATGGATGTGGATACCCCCGTGGCACCAACAGCGGCACGGGCAAGAAGCACTTTGAAGTGAAAAAGTGGAATGCAGTAGCCCTCTGGGCCTGGGATATTGTGGTTGATAACTGTGCCATCTGTGGGAACCACGTTATGGGTCTTTGCATTGAATGTCAGGCCAACCAGGCGTCTGCTACTTCCACAGAGTGTACTGTTGTGTGGGGAGTCTGTAATCATGCTTTTCATTTCCACTGCATCTCTCGATGGCTCAAAACCAGGCAGGTGTGTCCCCTGGACAACAGAGAGTGGGAATTCCAAAAGTATGGGCACTAGAAATGACTCTCCCTAAAGCTCACCCATTTGTTACTGGTGTAGTGACTCAACTTCCTGTTAATTATAAGTTAGATAGAACTGTGGGGTTTTTTTTTTTCCTTTCCTTTGTTTTTGGAGTTTACTGTTCCCATAGCCACATTGTATTTTGTGTCAAATAAAGTCCTTAACTTTGAGAAAAAAGGAAAAAGAAAGAAGAAAGGAAGGAAGGAAGGAAGGAAGGAAGGAAGGAAGGAAGGAAGGAAGAAATAGCTACGGTGACATCCTGAGGTCAGATCTTCATATTGGGAGATCTCAGAATCGTGTGGTGGCATATATCTGTAATCTCAGCACTCAGGAGGCCAAGAAAGGAGTGGTGTGTGTTCCAGGCCAGCCTGGGCTACATACTGAGACCAGTGAAAAGACAGCGTTAAAAGTAACTTCTAAAAAACCAGTATATTTATCTAAGGCTACAAACAAGTGGCACACATGTACACATGTATACATATAGGCACATACATATTTCTGGAAGAAACAGGACTCCTAAGCATATTACTAAAATATACCCCTGCCCCACCAATGGGATTTTTTTTTTTTTTTTTTTTTTGAGACAATTTCTGTGTGTAGCACCAGCTGTTCTGGATTTCACTCTGTAGATCAGGCTAGCCTCCAACTCAGATATCCACCTTCTTCTGACTCCCAAGTGCTGGGACTAAAGGTCTGCACAACATGCCTGGCTTAAAAAATTAAATTCTTAAAGTATCTATTTTGTAAGGGCTAGGGAAATTATTTTAAAACACACTATGAATTATGCCAGTGTGTTGTGCAAAATGTCATTGTTCTAAACAAGTTTGCATTTGCTTATGCTGTAGACTACTGTGATCTCTGCATGGGGCTGGTCCTTTCTACAGAGGATAGCTAAGAAGGTCAAAACTAACTACCTCCTTGTTGAAGGCTCAACAATGGAAAGATCTGGTTCCTAGCTCCCTTGGGCTGATTCTGTAATAGACCCCCAGACCTTAGCACAACTGACTCCATGGTGGAAATAATTCAGGCCCTAAACTCAGCACGTAGACACCACCACCACCTGCCAAAATGAAAACAAAGACCTAATCCATCAAAGTCCATAGTCCTGGGAAGAAAATCTCTAAATGTTGACCTGCTTTTGGCTTCTGTAGTTCTGATTCTGGCTAACGGAACTGTTTTTGTTAACTGAAGTATGTCAACCCAGGACATGGCTTTTGTGCTTAAAACCTCTCCCTGAGCAAGACTCAGAACTACATGGGGATCATGAACACCCAGTGTAGTTTCAGACAGGCTAATAAAATAATAAAGACTTTCTAATAGCTTAAACCCATGTCCAAGCAGTCTTCCCTGGGGGATACCCTGTAACAGTAGCGCTGTGAGTTTTGTGGTTGTTGGACTGAGAACCCTGTTTTCTTTCCTACCAGCCCTTGGCATCCTCCCCGCCCCCCCAGTCTCCCCTAGAGATCACCCTCAGGGCCTGTCATGTCCCTTCCTCCATCTCAGCAGGGGACGAACTCTCATTGTCTCAAACTGAAACTCTCTGACATTCTCCTTTTCAAGGGCTCAGGTAGTTAGTTGAAGCTAATCTTATTTACTTTCTTCTGTCAACTGGTGAGTACCCCACTTCTGTCTGCTGCCTTAGAATTCCAAAGTCCTGGAAAGTGTGGTGGAAAAGGAGCAGCAATCTTTGCATTTAGTTTGAATGCTTCTAAGACTAGAAATTCCTTTAAATAAAGCATGCCACACCAGCAAAGCCAACATGCTTTGCTCCCAGAAGGCAAAAGGCTGTCCAAAGGGTAGACTCTTGTCTGTGAAGAAGTCAAAGGATAATTTCCAGTGGTCAGTTCTCTCCTTCTACCCCCATGGGACCCAAGGAGCAAACTCCGGTCATCAGTCCTGGCTGTGAGTACCTTGACCTGCTAAGCCATCTTGCAGGCCCTTGTTAATTTCATCTGTGTGTGCAGGTTATTATTAAGTGCCCAGGTCATTAGGCTATTTGTGACACAGGAGGGAAATGCAATCACTAGGAGCTGTTTCTAATAGGAACTCTTCACACACAGGCTATTCATACCACGACTTCTTCATCCAGAATGAATGAAAAAATAAATACAGTGTTGGATGCCTCCTTCTGTCACCTCCATGTTCCTGTCTAGGTGCTGAGTTTGCCTTGTTCTAGATGTAAGCCTGCAAGGGCCAAATGTGAAGCATGACTGAGAGAGACCCTCGGGAAACAAGTGCCATTTCCTTTCTAGACAAGCTCTGTCACCATAGATTAATCTCCTGTTTTCCAAAGCCATCTTCCTTAAATTCTCTTGTGTAATCTGAAGTTTCACACACTTTCCCTCTGGAGCAGTTTAACTGACCAATAGCATAGCTTTTTATTCCTACAGGAGTCAAGTTCACGCTCTGAGCTCCACATACCCTGCTTTCCAAACCATCTTTGAAGCACAAAGGTTTTCAGCCCAGGATAGCACTTCACTGGACTACTTTTCTATAACCGAGGTGTGTGTGTGTGTGTGTGTGTGTGTGTGTGTGTATGTGTGTGTGTGTGTGTGTGTGTGTGAGAGAGAGAGAGAGAGAGAGAGAATCTGTGTGTATGTGAGAGGGTATGAGTGTGTGTATATGTGCATGAGAGAAAGTGTATGTGTGAATATGAGTGTGTATGTGTGTGAGAGAAAATGTGTGTATGTATGTGTGAGAGAGACAATGTGTGTGTGTGTGTGAGAAAGAGAGTTCCTGTGTGAGAGCATGCATGTATAGTATGTGTATGTATGTGAGAGTGTGTATGTGTATGTGAGTATGAATGTGTATATATATGTGTAAGACAAAGTATATGACTGAGTGTGAGAAAGTGTGTGTGAGAGAGAAAGTGTGTGTGTGTGTGTGTAAGCAGTCAACAGGCTGAAAGCAACCTTAAAACAAGTGTCCACCATAAATGTTGGAGGCAGCCAGTAGATACAGCTTGATAACAACTGTCTGTGGTTTTGAGTGCTGCTCTTGTGTCAATAAAGTAACTTTTTCTCTTGTAAAACTATGTTCACTTTTTCTCTCAAAAAGAATTACTCATTCTTTTTCCACACCTCATTTTCTGTGCTGTACAATAAATACCTAGCAAAGTCCTTTATTAGAAATGACAAACATCAGGTGGTGCTGGTGGTATACACATTTAATCCCAGAACTCCGATGGCAGAGGCAAATAAATCTCTGAGTTTGAGGCCAGCCTGATCTACAGAGTGAGCTCCAGGACAGTCAGGGCTACACAGAGAAACCCTGTCTTGAGAAAAAAAAATAAATAAAAGAAATGACAGACATCAGACACATTTGATAGACAAATGACAAACAGAATACATATCACAGATAATAGGGAGACAAGTAGAGTATTCAAATATGGCCTCATTCTTGATCTAAAACTACTTCAAGAGGAAGAAATATTTTTAATTCTTTAATGCAACATGTATGCATAATATCATAAACCTGCATTTGTTTGTGGCAAGAGTTAGCCAAATACTTTCTGATTTATTATGTAGGCACATGTGTAATCCTGGCTTGGAAGCTACTGAACCTTACATGAGAAAGACTGCCTTTCACAGTTAACTATCCTTAGAGTGTAGCTAGAGCTATAAAATATAAGCAGCACTACTACAGGTGTTCCCACCCCGTGCCCAACCTGTCACCTTCCTGCGTATACTTTATGGCTTTCAAAGCCCCAGTCCGTCAACTTCTCAGGCGTCATCTCGGGGTACTTGGTATTTCTTCGTGCATTCCTGCTTGTGTATGCATGGCCATGACTGGAACCCCAGTTGAACTGGTGTCCCTTGAGACTGACCTGAAATTCTAGTGCTGAAGATGGTTCAACTCAGGCTCTGATTCAATTATCTGATGCTTCAAATGTATTTGCCTTTGTGGGATACTGTCCATAGTCTCAATCCAGTAATTTGTTGTTACTTTTCCCCCATGGTTGTGTACCTAAGCTACTTATTTCTTTTTAGTTCTATAGGTGGCCATGATACCATAGTCAAGTTATTTCCTAATTGTGGCATTTTAAAAAAATCTTATTTTTAATGTCTTCTACATGCGAATGTTTAATTTTTTTCATGATGTTACTTTTCTTCTTTATACATGTACAGCTAATTTAAAAGAAAGAATGAATTACTGAAGGGCACAGGGAATAGCTAATATGTGTATGTTATGTTATTGACATTTCATGCCTGACAACTCCACTTGATGCCCTTGGTTGGATGACAGTGGTAGCTACCATGAAAACTGCAGTGAGTCCATGCTGCCCAACATGTGTTTCATAGAACTCAGGTTTCATGAAATGTCCCTCCTTGCTGTGCCTCAAAGGGTTCCTGTATCCAAAGAACTTAGGAAGCAGCGAGATAACGAAAGTAAACACATCTGTTTATAGTATGACTTTTCTGTGCGTAGCAAGCAAAGAAAGGAGATTTTATCAGTGCAGGCACTGGGGGTGGGAACAGATAAACGTGCTCTCAAGTTCATCTTCAGGATACTGACGAGCTTTGGGAGGATTGGGGCTGGGACAAAAGGAATGCGTAATCGAGCATCTTGATCGAAGCTAAGTTTGTTGTCATCTCCCTGCCCATCACTATTTTGGCTCTTGTCCTGGATGGTGACTGGATAAGAGGTTGCTATCACTGTCATCTGTTTCCAGTAAGATGATAGCTTCTGTTCCCAGGCTATACTATGACTTTAAAACAAAATTGTGTGTGTGTGTGTGTGTGTGTGTGTGTGTGTTTTATAGGTACACATATGTGAGCAGTGCTCATGACCATATGGATATCACTGAAGATATTGGGTGTGCTGCTCTGTGATTCTCTCCCTTACTGAGACAGTCTCTCACTGAACCTGGAGCTAGCTGGTCTACCTCCTTCCTTTGATGTCCACAGCATTGGGGTTGCTAGTGGTCAAGACCATGCCTGACTTTTATTTTTTTATGTGGGTGCTGGAGATTTGAACCCCGGTCCTCATGCTTGTGCAGTCCTCTCTCCGATCCATATAGTATTACTTTTTAGATCTCTCTACTCTACTGCCAGCATGTATCATATAGCTCCAAGGGCTAAGAGTGGCATGTGGTATTTCTGGCGTGTGTTTGTGCCTCTTTGAAAAAATCCGAGAAGAGTGGTATTATACAAAGCACACTTTGGGATACATTGGAATAACAGGTGAACACTTGGCATGTCATAAAGTTAGATGAAGTCACATTCTAAAATGTTAAAATGAATTTTAAGAGGCCACAATGGGAAACTTCATTAAAGTTTTTAATGTGTTAAATTGTCAGTGTTATTACATTTTGTTATTATAATTATCAGCATGTATTAATTATGTAAATTAATGAATTCAGTATTTCTGTAGCTGCATACACAGCGTCCATCTACACATCTTTTACTCTCAACTTAACCCCTACCCCTGTTATCCTTACCAGTCCCTAGAAGTCTCTCTCAGCTTCCTTCTGTTCCCTCCCTGCTTATTTGTGCCTCTTCTAGGGACTAATGTGCCCTATTGGTTGGTATACGTGAATCAGAACATGCTATTGTTTTCCTTCTATGGCTTGTTTCATTTAATATATAATCATCTTTGCTTCCACTCATGTTGTTGCAACTAAGAGTATTTCATTCTTCTTTCTTTTTTTAAAAAAAATATTTATTATTGCTGTTATTATGAAGGGTGTGTGTGTGTGTGTGTGTGTGTGTGTGTGTATGTATGTGTGTGGGGGGGAGTGTGACTATATATGCTGTGATGATGCAAACCTGGAGGTCAGAGGGCAACTTCTGAGCATTGATTCTCCTGGCCCCAGGGGTTTCTGGGGATTGAACTCAGGCTCAGGCAGCAGAAGCTTGAGCTTTTATGTGCTGTGCTGTGTTGCTGGCTTGGATTTCATATTTTCGTGGCTGAATACTATTTCACTGTGTACATATATCAACATTTTCTTTATCCACCCATCCACTGAGGTGCATTTAGACCAATTGTGTGCTTTGACTGTTATGCTCAGTGCTATAATAAACATGGAAGCACAAGAACCCTTTTGTGTAAAAAACATGTCTCCTTTGGTCATAGCCAAGGAATATACTGGATCACACCATAGCTATAGTTTTTACCAAACTGATTGTTTATTTAGTTGCTGGCATTTTAAGACAGGGGCTTGCTGTATAGACACAGGTGATCAGGCTGGCCCTGAACTTACAGAGAATGACCACGTTGCCTGTACTCCTAAATTCTGGATTATAGATGAGAGCCACCATGCTTGGCCAAGTTGTTTATTCAGTTAGTTAAATCCATGTTGTCATTTAGACAAAGGTCATGGGGCATGAAAGTGTGGCCCATTCTGGAGCTGGGCTACAAAGTGCCTACAATTCCAAACCACGAGGGCATCTGGTACATAGGACTGTCTGATGAGACGGCACAGCAGGTATCCCTTCTCTGTCTTCCTTTGTACACACTGCTAACCTTGTGTGTGTGTGTGTGTGTGTGTGTTTAGGGGCTGGTGGCGACAGCTATATGTAAATCATGAGATAATCATGAAAGCAAAACCTGGCAGGCTACGGATGGCAGGGCAAGAGGATGGAGAGCCAGCCTGGATTTCCGGCAGCCTCTCGGAGCCATGCACAAGCTCTGGACTGCTCTTCCGTCAATGTTTTGTTATGAGACATAATAAACTATTTGCTTACGCTCTCGTTCATCAGGCCTCATGGCATGTGCAGTTGGCGTCCAGTACTCTGTCCTGGTTAGGAAAGGGCAGCAAGCCTTGGAATAATACTTAAGAATCACATGTCTGAGCCTTGCTGAGAAAGCAATAGACTGAACTTTCCAGAGAGCTATTTTCCCTGGGCCATAACAAGTCTGCTGGGGTGTGGCCCAGTTTATGCTATCCTAGTGCTGTGATAAAGTCCGTAACCAAAAGCAACCAGGAAAGGAAAGGACTTACTTTGTTTTACATGGTCTAATAGTCTAGCATCAAGGGAAACCAGAGCAGAACTGGTGCTTGAAGCAGAAACCATGGAAGACCGTCCGTTACAAGCTTGCTCCTGCTGGATTTCTTAGCTTCCTTTCTCATACACCTGCCGAGGAATGACACCAGTCGGCCACCATGGGCAGAGTTGTTCCTGTGTCAATTAACAATCAAGAAAATGCCCCTCAGAGATGTCCACAGGCCTTCTAATAGAGCCAATTCTTCAACCCTGTTCCCTTTCCCCAGGTATGTCAAGTGGACAACTAAAGATAACAATGCCTGGGACAACCTGCAAAAAGCAAATGCCATTATAGGAGCTGTGTTCAAAGATAAAGCTTGCGTAGTTGGAGAAAGCCTGTTATAGAAACAACTTTTATATATTCAAATAGTAACAGCTTTGCTGTTGTTGATTTGTTTTTGAAATAGGGTCTTACATAGTCCAGGCTAGCCCTGAACTCTCTCTGTAACTCCCAAACAATGAGAAGTTTCTCCTGCCTCCAAATCTTCCAAATTGAGGTTATAGGTATGTACCACACACCCCGTTTATATAGGAATTCAGTTCAGCTTCATACTTTCTAGGCATCTACCAACTGAATACATCCCAGCCCCCTCAAATCTTAATCTGAAATGTCAAACTCTGATGGTCAAGTTTCTTTCCTGACTGAAGACCCATTGTGAATATGTTGGGCAAGTCAGACTAAGGGATCCATTAAGAAACAAACAAACAACAACAACAACAAAATGACAGAGTGTACTCAGCTTTCCTTAACATGGATTAAGCTCAGTTTTGCCCAACCCCAAAGTAGCAGCACAGGAACCACACCCTCCCCTGTTTGTAATGCAAAGAGTGTAGCACTTGGGCTTCTCCGAAGTCCCATGCATCAGGTGCTCTGGAGGTCCTGGTGTACCAGGAAGCTAGTGGATACCACGTGTGAGAGACTGATATTTCGGGGGAGAAAGGAGATTTGTCTGCAAGGTATGCCTGGAGGACTGCTCAAGGTATTTGCAGAAGTCTCAGCAGGGAGTTTAAGGGGGAGCCGGATGGGGCAAAAGTCCATGTGTCTCACCGGGAGTGGGCAAATCCTGTTTACGCAAGCCTGTCTTTAGCTGCACACCTGGGCCCTCTTCCTATAGACTGGAAGAGCATTGGTGCTGATTGAGTTTGGAGCCCTTCCTGCAGCTTCCTCCAGGAAGCGCGCTACAGAGCTGACCGCTGAAACCAGCTGTGTGGAAAGGTGACAGGATTAAGAAAGCCACTTTCTGCTTCCTTGTGGTTTTGCTCTTGCAAAAGTGGGCATGCCAGTGTGTGCCATCTTAGGTAACACGTTACACATGCATGTTGTACATTGTGATCATATTCATGCCCCACTGCTCTCCCTACCGTCTCTCAGATCAACCCGCACCCTTCCCCCTCCCTCATGGTCCACTGATTCCGGTTTGTGCTCCCCATGTGCTCATGGGTGTGGAGCCATCCACTGGGGTATGGTAGACTTACCAAGGGCCACACCTTAAAGAAAAATGACTCTCCCCACTCCCAGAAGCCATCAGTGCTCAACAGCTCTGGAGCTCAGGATGGGGACTTATGAGCTCCTTTACACTCCTCTACACTAGAATGTTGACTAGGTTGGTGAGGTGACACTTTTGACTCTTGAATTTAAGGAGATTAAATTGACTGCTCAGAGCAGGCTTGAGAGAGAGAGAGAGAGAGAGAGAGAGAGAGAGAGAGAGAGAGAGAGAGAGATTTCCAGACTGTTAAGCTGTCATGTTCTTTAGCCAAGGTCAGGAGGATGGGAAAGCAGGTAAAGACACAGGAAGAAGAAACTAGGGAAATGTCTGAATGGAATAATGCCCTGCAGTTTCTTATAAACTGCAATATAACAAGAGGCAATCTACCAGACCTGGACGCACCAGATTTATTGGGGAAATAAAAATATAAATATAAAATCTAAATGGGAACAGAATTGAGTTTGGTTGATTTATTCTCCCCCCACAAACCCTACCCTAGTGTACACATGCACAAAGTCACTGGGCATTTCTCAACCCTGCGCAGTAATAAAGCCTCTTCAAAGGGAGTAGAGGAGGCAAACCAGAGAGAACAAAGTGTTTTATAGAGATCCTAGCAATCCTTGCCTCCTGGCCCTAGTCATCTGAATGTGGGTAAGTCACTCCAGCTTTCATTTCTAACTTCCATACATATAAAACACTCCACAGCCTATCACAAATGTACTTTGATGAGCAAACATGATATATCCACGTGCTGGCTAGTTTTATGTCAGCTTGACACAAGCTAGAGTTATCTGAGAGGAGAGAATTGGAGTTAGAGATGGTTGTGAGCTGTCTCATGGGTGCTGGGACTCAAATTCCTGGTCCTCTGCAAGAACAACAGTCTCAACCTCTGAGCCATCACCTGTCCATCATTTGGCCCGTGTGTTACTCCCTTCTCTTTCTGCGGTCACAGCAAGTAGGGTATGGGCACTAAGCTGTTCAATACAGTGAAGCTTCTCAGCAGCACTGGCTAAAATGTTTTCTGTGGGTTCCAGAGTATTACCTCAGAGCTAGAGCACCTGCCCCATGTGAAATACATGGGCGTGCCCAGAATAAAATCATGAAATAATGACATTTTACAATTCCTGAACCATGGTAAAGTGAGTGAAAGAAAAATTCCTTCAGCTACAGGGTGAAGTGTGAAGAGCTTGGAGCACAATAAGGGTCTATAATGCCCTCCTTCATTTCCCTTGGAAAACATACCGAGCCCAGAAATAAAGTCCTGGACACTGAATGTGAAAGAGAAGCCCAAGGTAATTCCTTTACTCTTGAAAAGCAGGCAAAGTAGCAGCCGGACAAGGACAACACCAATAGACATGCCAACATAAAGAGGAAACTCCATGGGTCTCTAACCCTAACCCTAATCTATACAAACTAACCCTATACAAAGAACCACAGGCAACTAAAGGATGCTGAGAGTCAGGAAATAGCCTTCCCTAAGGAAGAGCTTCTCAGTTGGCTATCTAATGCCAAATGGTCAGCCGTGAAATCATCCATACATACAAGTAAGAATAAAGAGACTGGGAAGGCATTTGTGTATTTATGGACACACACACACACACACACATACACACACACACACACACACACACACACACACACACACACACACACAGAGGCCAATAAAGGGGGAAAAGTCCATGAATTTGAGAGGAGAACTTGGAGGAAAGGATGGGAAGGGAGAAATGATGAATGATATTTCTATTTCAAAGAACAGAAATAAAGAAGAGAATAAGAACACAAAAATTGAAATGAGAGTCACACAGCAATGCTGATGACAGATCTGGGAGAGAGGACGAGGGAAGGGTCTGGTCCTCTACTGACTGAGCTAGCCTAGAAGAGTATTCCTTTCTGAGAAAAGGCATGTCAGCCGAGAAGATGGGGAGAGAGCACATAAACAACTGCATTCAAAAACTTTAGAATTATGGGCTAGGGAGGTAGAGGCAGGAGGATTGGAAGTTGAAGGCCATCCTTGGCTATGTAGTGAGTTTGAGGCCTTTGTACGATATTTGAGACCCTGTCTCAAAACGGAATAGACAAAAATTTACAATTATAGGAACTTTTGTTTTACAATAATCCCAATATTAATAAAATGCTATTAATGTGAGTTTCCAACCAGAATTTTCATCATTGAATGGATAAATGGAAGAAATACAATCATTGAAATGATGTATGTATTTTTATTGCAACACATACTCTTCTATTTTCCCCTTCCCAAAACCTGTGAGCTGGGTGTTGTAGTGTGTGCCTGTAATCCTAGCATTTTGGAGGTGGAGGCAGGAGGATCAGAAGTTTGAGGACAGCTTTCATTATATAGTGCGTCCTACCTTAAACACACACACACACACACACACACACACACACACACACACACACAGAGAGAGAGAGAGAGAGAGAGAGAGAGAGAGAGAGAGTAGTGAACAAATTAAAAAATCTGTGATCTCACTTAAATAAAAAGTTTATAATAGTGGAAGGGTATTATTGTTCTTTGGAAAGCTGACTCCTCACTTTGTCTGCAAAATTTCTCCAGGTTGCTAATATGTCCTCTCACATTAGACTTAATTATTTGATAGGAAATGGTGATCCAAGAGCCTCACTGTATTGGAAAGGCTGGGGGAGGCTGCTCTTGACCCATGCTGGTCATGGAACTGTGGAAATAAAACCTGTCTTAGAACCAGTACTACAGTTTTGGATGACTCATGTTTCAAAACCAGAGAGTAGTAGAACCCAGCACTGATAAAGCTGTCCCAGCACTTATAACCAGGAACAGGTCCTTTACAGAGGCCCAAACTCTGTTTAATAGATGCCCATGGGCTGATTAGATGGCTCAGCAGGTAAAGGTGCTTGCTGCCCAGCGTAGCCTCTTAAGTTTAATTGTTAGGACTCACATGGTAGGGAGAACCAACTATGGAAAGTTGTCTTCTGACGTCCAGGGTGCATTTGCATAATACACACAATTGATAACAATAATAATAATGAATATAGTAATAATAATTTTAGAGACTCAAACTCTTTCAGCCTGCGTGTACAGCACCTGTTACTTCTGGTCTTACACTGTACCTTTGTTTCATGCTATCCTGCTGAAGGAGCCAAGGGCTTCCTTGGGAGGACCTCTCTCTGCGCTGCCAGGTAGTAGACAGTGCCAACTCGCTTCTCCATGAGATGGTAAGAACTTGAGACTGTCTTGCAGTTAAGGGATTAGAAAGGAAGCATTTCACTATGAATGACTTGTACTCCAGTCTCTGACGGTCCATTCTCACTCTTTCTTCCTGCTCTGCCTCTTTGTAGCCCTGCGGCAGGTGTGTCTATGGGGTCTTTTGGGAGGTACTATGGGGATGGAGCTAGCAGTGTTAAAGGTTTAATGATGAATTGGACTCCTAGATGTCAAAGGAAGTCCCTGGGATTGACGGGGCACTCTCCCACTGAAGGGCAGCTCTGATGGTCTCTTCTGTGAGTGGGAACTTCAAGGCCTCCCCTCAGAAGGGTAAGCTTTGCACAGCTGGACTACACCCCAAATCAAGGTCTTGCTTAGTCCTGTGTAGAGGTTTCCAGAGAAGTGCAAGAAGACCATGGCCTTGGCTCAAAAGCTGAGCTGGGTTGAGTGACTTAAGAGTTGGAAGCTCTCAGCTGAGCATATTGCTTGCAGCTGAGTAGCCTTTTTCTGAAGAGCATCCTCATGTCCCCCACTCAGCACAGCAGCTCTGCAAACAGTCACGATGCAGCATCGCCACTGTCAAATGGATGCCAAACTGCAGAGAGGTAGAGGGAGAAAGAAAGAAAGAATAACCCTGAGTCCTAAGTCTACATTCTGTTTGTTTGTTTGTTAGGAACAGGATCTCCTGGGGTACACGTTGGCTTTGAAGTTGCTATATAGATGATGATGACCTTGACCTTTGGATCTTCCTGTCTCTACCTCCAGAGTGACAGGTCTGCGTCACCACACCAGCGTTTATGTGGTGCCGGGGACCAAATCTAGAGTTTGGTATTTGCTAGATGAGCACCCTACCGACTGAATTACATTCCTAGCCTGATTTCTGTGTCCTGTGAGAGTTGGAATGCCCAGTGTATTCAAAATAAACATGATCACCATCTGCAAGAGTAAAAAGCATCGAAGATGCCTCACACGATGTCATTCAAATGTGATTGGCTTGAATATACCAACAATAAACTCAGAGATATCAATATTGTGTCAGTCAGTGTCACTTTAAGGAAAGCAATCAAAGCACTCCCTCCCGGTGTCATTTAACCAAGATAGAGCCCAGATTTGAATTCTCAGCTTCTCTCTCCCCATTCTCCCATTGTCCCCTTGTGTCTATTGTGTGAGTCTCATTCTGGGTCTGCCTGCAGGCTGTCTTGGGTATGTGTCTGCATGTCTATGTTTGTTCTTGTGTGTCTGTCATGTTTGTCCCTAACAAAGAGCTCTGTTCTCTCTTTTATTAAACAGCACACAATGCACCACGTCAGGAAGGAATGAGGGATTTTTTTACAGAAACCTTTAATGGAGGGTTTTGGGGAATTTTTTTTTTTTTGGGAATGAAGTCCCTGGCTCCAACTGACCCAGATAACAAACAAACACGACATCAAGTAATATTGGGATGCTGCTATCAGCATTTATGGTGGACATTCATTTTACAAGGCTACTCTCAGACTATTTTCTGTCTCCAGCAGATAGTTATCCTAACACACAAACTTTACACATTCGTTACTCTAGGTCAGGGGTATGGAGGAGCACATGACTTAAGATGACAGCTATGTATAGCTTAGGTTGTAAAAGTTGATTTTACGTGAGAAATCCAAAGCAAGTAAGTTGGTTGTTGTTTTGTTGTCTTAAAGGCAGATGAAGCAGGCAGTTGAGTACACAGTACTCTTCCGTGTATTATTTACCTGGCTGTGAGGTCCAGCAAGATTGACTCTTAGAATGTAAGAGACGTTGTTATCCCAATACACCTCTGCAACTGCCCGCAAGAGCATGGCCTGTCCTGTGTTTGTTCTGACAATCCCTCCCAAGTCTAATACCAACACGTAGCCTCAACACTGGTTATTTTATTCTATTTGCAAAGTACCACAAATCAGCCCTGAATCCAGGTGGCCCTCAGCCAAACTCTGTGAAAACTGCTTAATTTTCTTTTTCTCCTCAGGGGATGTTAGAGCCAAAGGATCTAGTTACATTCGAGGGGACCCTGTTCAAAGAATAATGTATGTAAAAGGTCTTTGAGATCTACTTTCTATGTAAACTCAAGGAATTATCTTCATGGTGCCAAATATTCATGGATGCATGGAAACATCCTTGACCAAATTCATGTTCTACTAAATGTTAATTCTCACTCGACCTATAACAGAAAGATTAGGAACAAAGTTTAACAGCACATTTCAAGAATTATCTGACTTGCCATCTTCTTTCTTTCCTTCCTTCCTTCCTTCTGTATAGATTTTCTAACTATCAACCTTTTATTATAAGTTTTAAACTAACTTTTAGTTACAGATTTTAGAGAGTTTTAAATTGTACTTGATATGTTTATAAGTCCTGAGATAAACAGAATTTAAACAATGGTCTTAAGAGATTTTGGGGGGAGCAGAGAGTAAAGAAGGCTTAGAGATAAGAGATTTTTCAAGAGTGGGGGACCATAGAAAGCCTAGAGATAAGAGACTTTTGGGATTATTTGCTTGTGCTGTGGCAGAAGTTATTATCATCAGTGAGAATTTGGAAATCAAGTGTGCCATTTTGTGGCCATTGAGCTGTACTGAGGCCAAGCTGTTTGCAGTAAGACAGCATAGATTTAATGAAACCTCTGAGTTTGAGGAGGAAAAGAGATTAGAGAGATCAGGTGATAAATGTAATTCAGAAGGGAAAGAGCTATGTTAGAGGCAGAAGAGAGCTGAGAGACAGAGCAAGCAGGGTGGGGGTGGGGATGGGGGGGAGAGAGCTTAGGGAATTGGGTCACAAACAGAAACTCTGGCAGAGGGATGGTTCCAGTAGAGGGAGAGGTGTAAGTTCTTCAGCAGAGGGATGCCCTGAGCCACAGCAGTGAAGCATAGAACAGATTCCAGAAAACTAACAAGAGACAGATCCTGTCCATATGATGGGTTCCCAGGAGGGCATAGCAGGGTTCAGAAGCCACAGAGGCTGAGAAAACACTTATTTAGTGGGCAAATATAGTCAAGTGGTTAGGGCTCATGAAGAAGAAAACAGCCATACAGGCAAACTTCAGAATTTGCAATTGAATATTGTGGGTGATAGAAGCCAGCAGACACAATGATCCATACCTTAGGCGAGTCAAATCAGCAGCTTGGTTCAGTTAGGAGAGGCCAAGACCCTTGGAAATGGGGTCCACTGGAGCTCTTCTGGGTGTTTGGCAACATGACTGCTCCATGCTATGGTTAAGGGGAAGGATTTCTATTGTAGACATAAAAGAGAGAATGGTCCCAGGCATCTGGAAGAGTCTAGAGCAGAGAGAGCAAATTGAACATGGCCAGTAGGCTAGATATGGTTAGGGCTATCTTTGAGAGAAGGGAGAATAGTGGGGAGGGGAGGGATAGAGAAAACAAAATGAGAGAAGCAAGGGGGTTAGGGAGCAGAGCAGAAATAGCAGGGTTATAAGGAGAATGAGTGGTTGTGGGAGAACTTGTGAGCTAGAGGGAGTTTAGGGTGAGGGAAGAGGTGAGAAGGGCTAGGACATTAGCATGGACTCTGAAATGTGTGGTGAGCACTTGTGGTACTGAGAACCTGGAGGCCAACATGAGCTTTGATGTGCTACGAGGCACCAAAGGTGGCCATATGCCCCTTCTTGCAGCGGTATGGGAAATGATTTCTTTTGTAACAAGCCACACAATTTCCTGAGGGAGTCTGTGTTTTATCTAACCACCAGAAATTTTCCTATCTTCCAGATTGAGCTCATTTTGGACTGCCTTTTGAGGTCTGGGTAATTGGAGCTTCCTTTGGGCCTGAAAAGACCTTTCATTGTGGCTGGTTTATGCCTGTAAGCCCCCATCCAAATGCTCTGTGAGTAAGACTAATAAATCATTGGTTCCTCAAGGTGAACTTTGGTGGAATTACATCTTAGTTTATCACTGGGACCATAGGAGGAGGGGATAGACATTGTTTAAGTCTCCCAAAGAAGAAGAATTTTAGCAATATCCCACAAGACCATTGACAAGGAACTAGGGTTAAATCAGGTACACATTAGTCAAGAGCTTCTTGTATTCTTGTCTGTAATGAACATCTAAATTGTTCCAGTGTAATAAAAACTTGCAAGTCAGAAATAGAAATAAAGACCTGATAAATCCAAGAACAGTGGAGAGTTGATTGGCTGACCCTCTGTCCAAATTTTTTCCTGAACCACCAACCTCAATCCCCTTCCCAGCTGGAAATACCCTCTTTTCTTTTCCTGAACTCTCTAATGGACTTCCTCAGTCATCCAAGACCTTTGTGGACAATCCCAGTCAGCCAATCACTGACTCTGTCCTTTGATTCAAAGCTGCTTTATTGGCACAGTGGAATGGCTGTACAAACAATTCTCCCAAAACATTTCCCATTTTTTTTTTATCTAAATAAAAAGGAAAAGGTTTAACTCTAGCCTAGTCAAACTATATAGAATAAAAACAATTATCAAGTAAGAAACGCACTCATCATGTCTACGCCATTAGTATTTGGCAAATTTGCACAAAATACTCTATTATGTATCTTATCTTGGTGAGTCCAAAGTTGTTTTGTTTTTGTTTTGAGTCCAAAGTTTTGTATCTAATTACTTTTTATCATAACTAAGGAAAACTCTACCTATAACTATCTAATCTTTAACCCCATAAGAGACTCAAGAAGGATATGATATTTCCCTGGGTAAACAGGAAATATAGAGCAAACAACTTCCAAAACCAAGAAACAACAGAGACAGCTGTTCCTCTGCAACACTGGGGCATCCATCTTCAGCTTACAGGCCTAGACTATCTGACAGACTTTCCTGTGAAGCAGGAATTTTAAAGGACTGTCCTACCCTTTCTTGGCAAAATTCAGCACTTGCCTTCTTTTGTGTCCTGCTTGTCCAAGTTGGGCAGCATACTGTCCGCAGTCAGGGCAAGGGCAGTTTCTTGGCCCAGTGGCTAACTTTGCCACAAATGAAGAAAACTCCATATCGAGGTTCTTTGATGCCCACCATCCTCTTTTGGAGTAAATTGGTGCTGCCAGGAGCAGACATGTCTCGTTGTCTTGAAAAGCCTTATGTTATTAAAACATTAAAATGTCATATTCTATAGGACTCTGAAGTGTTTGAAGACCATCTATTTAAAATATGTCTCTGATTGACTTTGAAAACATACCTAACATTACTATAACTTTGATTGTTACTGATAACTAACTACTAAGCTGTATTTCTTTATCATCCTAAATAGCTTTCAAGAACTAGAAACAAGGAACATTAATATATAATACAGTATAACAAAAATAACCTTAAATTTGTATCAATATACAAAAATATTTTAAACAAAAGTAGAAATACATATACAGCATATCAAAAATAACCTTAAATTTGTATCAATATACAAAAATGCATATCAATGTAATATATTTGAGACTAATAGTTGCTCTTTTAGTTTGAAAATAGCTTTAATAATCTACCCTTTGATACTATAAATTTTATGTTTACCCCTTTTCTTTTTAGAATGAGATCCCTAATCTAATTTTCTTTGCTTAGTTTCTTCCCTGACCATGACCAGTGAAGATTTGTGACCAATCTCCCTAAACGATGACAAACATCCATCAAAGGACTAAAATTCACCCACCCCATCTGTTGGGAATGTGTATGCCAAGTTCTTAAAAATACTTTCTGTTGTTTCTGTTTTCTGGGGACAACAGCATATTTAGGGGACCATGAAAACACTGGGATAAAGACCAAGTTCTGGGAGAGCTAGCTGTTGTCCAGTCTCAGTGTAATGGGAGAGGTCAAAGCTTATATACAGTCCTGACTGGAGTAGTTTACAAGGCTGGACCATCTTAGCTAACTGCTTTGAAGTTGTTCTGAGTAGTTTGTAATTCAAAGCTGATCTTTGGATGGTGTTTGTCATCTTAGCATCATTACCACAATCCAGCTGAATTCACTGTTGTGGGGCCCCAACAACTTTTTGGAGACTTCAAAGGTCAGTGGTAGGAATGATCACAGTTCACTGCCGGAAATGTAAACATTTTCAATGTATGTGCAGCAGATCTTGGAGAAGTTAAAGAACCACAGTCTATTAAATACATCTGGAGTACACAAACTTAGTTCCTAGTTACCTGCTTTAGACTCAAGCTTGAAACCATGTACATGAAGTTAGATGGAGCCTGTTTCTAGAATCAGTTAGTATTCTTTATGTTCATTAATATCACAGCAGAAATAAGTATAAAATAATCTTATAAATTTTGAGATATTTATACTTTAAGACATATTTAAAGAGTCAAAATAAAATCGAAGGATTATGAGCTTAGTGGCAATAGAATAGTCCCTAATTTTTTTTTTAATGTCCCATACTAGGTGACTCTTCTGACATAAGACATAGATTTTGGAATTTTCTTTAACAAGCATGCTTGTTAGAGAAGGAGAGAGCCATGCTCCAACCCCAAAGCCATCTTTAACTTTTAAATGACTTAGGACTACAAAGAACAAGTAGGACATTGCCCTATAATTTCCTTGGCTTGTTCCCAAGTGACATGGTGTTTCCTATGAAATTCTGAGGCTTCTAGCACATTTCCTACCAATAGCTCATCAATTTCATTGTTACCTTGTGCTAGAGGTCCTGGTAGAACCATATGTGAACTTTTATGTATTGTATACAAGGATTATTTCTGTCTGATTATTTCTTGAAATTTAATAAATAAAAAGTTAATTCTGAATCCAGTTATTTTAGAATAAGTTCAGTGGGTTCAATATGTAAAACAACTCTTTCCGAATATTAAGAGTCAGTAACTATACTAAGAGGTTCTGGAAAATCTAACAATACCATGAGAATAACAGAATTCTGACTTTGGAACAGACTTGTAAGGGCTTTGAACCACCTCACTTAAATTTCCTGACTTATAACTTGCCTTTCATGATTTGTTTGCATTAGTATAACATGTAGGGGTTCCAAAAATTGGTGTTCCTTGCATAATGCGAGTAAGAATCCAGATAGTTCTTTTTATAAACTGACTTCTCTTACTTTTAGGATATTTGTTGCTAATCTTTCCCAAGAAATTACTGGGTCTATTTTTGCTAATTGATGAAGTCTTAATTTTCTTTTCAGAATCAATTAAGAAAACTTTTCTATGTAGATCTTCAAATTTTTTTTTACTTTGTTTGTATGATAAAAATATCCATTCTAAGATACTATCTTCTCTGTGCATAAGAATTCCTGTAGGAGAATGAGTAGAAGGTAAAATAAGCAGGATACAATTAAGTTCTGAATCCAAGCTATCCACATGTGCATCCAGTAATGTCTCTTCTACCAGAGCCAATTTTCTCTCAGTTTTGGCTGATACTTTTCTTGGACTTTTTAAGTTTTTATCACTGTGTAAAATTTGAAATAAGTTACTTAGTTATTGAGTTATTAATTCAATTGTGGACCATAGCCAGTTAATATCTCCTAGCAATTTTTGAAAATCACTGAAAGTTTATAACTAATCCCTCCTGATTTGCACTTTCTGTGGCTGAATTTTTTGTAAATGTATCTTATATACTAGATGATTAATGGAATAACCTCTTTGTATTTTTTTTCAAGAGCAATTTGTAATCCCCGAGGCAAATTTTTCTTTGCTTCTTCAAACATTTTTTCAAAGTATTTGCATCTGAATCAGCCAGTCATATATCCATATAATGGTAAATTATAGACTGAGGAAACTGTTTTTTAATTATTTCCAGTGGCTGTTGTACAAAACAGGATGGGCCTGTTTAACAGGCCTTATGGAAGAACTTTCCACTGATCCTTTTTAACAGGCTTGAATTATTATAAGTAGGCACTGTGAAGGTAAAAATTTCTCTATCCTTTATTTGTAATGGTAGAAGTAAAGAAGCAGTCTTTTAAATCAATCAGCACAATAGACCATCCTTTAGGTAATAGAGAAGGCAAGAAAATCCCAGGCTGTAAAGAGCTCATTGACTCAATCACCTTATTAGGGCTCTTCAATCTGCTAACATTCTCCATTTTCCAGATATATTTTTTAATGACAAATATAGGAAAATTCCAAGGACCAGTCAGTTCTTCATTATGTTGAGCAATTAGCTGTTCCTGTACCAGCTGTTCCATTGCCTGTAATTTTTTTCTGATGGCAAAGGCCACTATTCTACCCAGACAGGTTTGTCAGTTAATAATTTTAACTGGTACCTTTGGTACCTTTGAAAGATCACAAGCTCTTGTGCCATGCTTATATACATGAACATTCTGTGACTCTTCTGAATAATATCTTTTAATATTTCTCTCAGAAGCATTCTTTATTTTATGGTTTGTTTCTGAGAATGGAGGAATGTTAATGTATGTTTTCTATTGCTGCAACAAATCACATCCCCATAATTTCATTGCTTTGTTAGCCACATATGGTTTTAATTTTCCTACCTGTCCTTCTGGACCTATGCATTCAACCCATCTTGCACCTTGTTTTATCTGAGATAAAGTTCTGATCCAAAGAAATTGAATATTTACTTTCATATTTACAATCTGGATGCCAAGATTTTGATGAAATTATTATTACATCTGCATATATGTCTACCAAAACTTCAAATTCAATGCCACTTACATGCTTTTTGTTTTGTTTGGTTTTTGTTTTGGTTTTGGTCTCTGATCATTTATGTCAGTTTGTCAAAATACTTGTTTTCTGATCTCCCCTGAACCTTTTGTTGTATCTATAGAAGTTGTTATATCTATGGAAGTTGATCTGTCTTTGGTTATATCCAGAACACTGTAGTTTTAACAACAGGTATTGAGTCTTTTAATTGCTCTGTGGATAAGTTTCTTTGAGGCCAACAGGAAATGACTGAGCCAAATTTAATATTGGTGCCTATAGGAGGCCCCTCAAGGCATTTTCTGATGGTAAATTATTACCTTGTTCTCAATTTGTTAGTCTAATATCAGCTTCTGCCACATCTTCTGCATACTCCAAAATGCTGCAGCCTTCTGTTTGGATTATCTCTAGAAAAAAATACTGTTTCTAGAAACATTTTACTCATAATCCCTATTCAAATGACCTTGTTGACTTTTCATAAACTTTCTAGAACTTACTTCTGCTATCAAAGCAGCATCCTATGCATGAGATCCAATATAGCCAAAGATTCAGTTAATATTTGTCTAACTTCTGGATCTGATATCCTTACAAAGTCAATCTTTGTAAAAACAAAACAAAACAATCAGTGAAGGCTTCTTTAGGGCCTTGTATAATTTTTGTAAATGACTCAGTCATTTTTCCTGATTCTTCCATCTTGTACAAAAGCATTCAAACTTGGTATGTGACATTGTGCCAGGGTGTGATCATCAAATCTAAAGTGTCTTTGCAAATCAGACTATTCACTCTCACTGAGTAACTAGACAGGAAATTTCATTACCTCTAGCCCCATTCACTGTTCTATGGTGCTAGCTTCCTCTCTCTGCTATATTTTCCATTGTAACTAAGGACAAGCTTCCAATATTGCTGTAGCTAAATCTTTCCAGTCTTGTGGAATAATTCTGTTCCCAGTTGCCCATGGATTTAACATCTGCTTCACAAAAGGTGAATGCATATCATATGAAACTTTCACTTCCTTAAATCTCTTTAAACATTACATTTTACAGGATCCTAGGTAACTTCTGCACAGCTTGGGGGTACCTATCATTTGTTGTTAATTCTTGTAAGAGAACTGGATAAATTAAGGTTAGTATTCTACTAACCTTAGACCGCTTCTCTTCAGCTTCACAATGCAGTGTGTGAGCTTCTGCTCTACACTTCTTATCTGTGTTTATTGAGTATTTTCCTTAGTTGGTTTCCTAAGGCTTTTTATTTTATCAATAGTAAGTCCTAAGACTTGTATCTTATCAGTTAAATTTCTTTTCTTCATTAGTAAATCTTTTTAATGCTTGTATATTATTGGTAGTTTTTCTAAAGCTTGTATCTTATCAATAGTAAGACTTTCTAAGGTTTATCATATATGGCAAAGTTATCAAACCATTTTTTAAAGAATAGAATATAAATTACCAAACTGATAATAGTTATGAATGACATTCAGTCAACCCCAGCTATTTTGCTTTACCCCTCAATTATTTTTTTTTTCCATTTGCAAGCCATCTACAGTAACACAAAATAGGTTCCCAACTCCCTGCATCGTGGTATTTCTGATTCTTTAAATGGGAAAGATACACCCTCCTTTTTTAAACCTAATTCCCCATTTAAAATTCCGAAGTATCTTACCATATCTGATGACACTGACAGCATAGGCAGAGATATTTGGGGCAGAGGGGGATGAGCTGTAGTTACGATGTTTGACTGGGAAGGCATGGGCGGGGATAAGCATGGCAAGGACCGCTGTGCCTGCTCATACACCCTCTGTGGGGAAGGGGATGAGCTGTCTGAAGAGCTAACAAAGAAAACCAAAAGGAGACATCCACACAGCTGGGACACAGCATGGGACAGGGCTACCCTACCTGCCGCAAGTGGTGGAGCGCAGAACACAGGGTGGAAGAAAACCATCCTGCCTCCTGGGAATGGTGGTGGTGTAACGGACAGGGAGTGTACTCTGTTGGCTTTTACTGTGCCAAAGACACCTGCTCATGTGGCAGCAGGGCTGGGGCTGGGGCTGGGGCTGGAGGGATGGCTAGCTATCACTGGTCAGCATGGCTGGATAGAGGGCTCAGGTGGTACATGGCCGGGCCCCCTCGCCAGCTGGCAGCAGTGGCAGTAAAATCCCAAGCCTCGAGTGGTTCTCAAGGTGGCCAAGGTGGCCTGGATTGGCAGCCAAATGAGTGGGTGTTGGGAGGCCCAACTGATGGGAAATGAGGGCATAGGCCAGCAGTGGGCAGCTAACGCCAGCAGCATTTGGGGCTGGAGGTGGGAAACAGCAGAAGCCTTAATCGGAAAATTCCAGATGCAGAAAAACAGCTATGGAGGGCATGTGGGAAAGTAGATAAAGCCATCAGTGCAGCTGTGGGGGCAATGGTGTGGCAGATTCACCATCTTGACATGACATGGCTTAATAATGTCCCGTGTTGGGTGCCAGATGTAACAAATATCTGAATTGTTCCAGTATAATAAAAACTTGGAAATTTAGATAAACACCTGATAAATCAAGGATGGCAAGGATTGGTTGATCTCCTCTCCAGCTTTTTCCTGAGCCACCAGTTCCAGAAATCTCTTCCCCCCTCATGTCTTCTCTAGCAGTCTTCCTCAGGCCTGCAAGAGCTCTAGGGCTAATCCTGGTCAACCAATGGCTGACTCTTTCCTTTGATTCAAGATGACTTTATCGACACAGTGGAATGGCTATATGAACAGTTCTCCTCTCCTGCAACACTTTTCATGTTTGATTACAGCATAAACAAAAGCAAATGCTGAAGCCATAGCCTGATGCTATGGTCATACAAACTCTATTGAAAATGTATGCTAGTTATATAATTTAGTTTAAAAAAACTTTGGAGTGCAGCTTTTGTGAGACAAACTTCAGATTTTGTTTGTTTAAACCACACACATACAACACACACATATATATTAGATATCATATATATATATATATATATATACATATATATATATATAATGCATATCTCTCTAAAATGTATAGTGAGACAAACCCACTAGAAGAGAGCTATCATGCAGCTTAAATTAAGATTGTCTTTTGCAGCATTCGGGAGGCAGAGGCAGACAGATCTCTATGAATTTGACGCCAGCCTGGTCTACAGACAGAGTTCCAGGACTGCAGATGGAGGTTTCTGTCCTGCCAGGTTCTGCTGCCTTTCAGCCCCAAATAAGCACACAGAGACATTAATTGTTAAACTGATGGCTGATGACTCAGGCTTCTTACTGGATAGCTCTCTCTTAATTATTAACCTATTCCCATTAAACTATGTATTGCACCGAGGCTGTAATCCCATGTAATCCCGTGTGTAATCCCTTTAGCAGACACATGGCATCTCTCTCAGGCGGCCTTTCCTCTCCCCAGCATCCTCCACATCTCATAGCCCTGTCTATACTGCCTGCCCAGCTACTGGTCACAGGACAGATAGGGTTACACAGAGAAACCCTGTCTTGAAAAACAACAACAACAATAAAAAGACTTCTTTTGCACTGAGGATGCCTCTATCAATAGACAAACCACTTTCTTCCAGTCAAATCTTGTCCTTAAAATAACACCATAGAGCTCTTTGTGGTGGTGCTTACATGTAATTCAAACACTCTGGAGGAAGAGGCTGGGGGATGGCCACAAGTTCAAGTCCCAGCCTGTTTTACTAGTAAGTTCCAGACTAGCCAGGGAAATGGGATTAGAATGTGTCTCAAAGCAAAAATAGAAATGAATGTTTTTGATTAAAGCGTCAAAATTAACTGGACTCCTGGTAATAGATCTACACACACACACACACACACACACACACACACACACACACACAGAGTCTTCCCTATGAGTCATGGGTGGCCACCCATAAACTATGTCTGGCCACAGGGAAAACACAAATATACTAATTCTGGACTAGGTGTTTACCCCCATGCTACTCTGCCACCCATTCAAAGTGCTGGACAAAGTCTGCACCAACAAAATCAATTGTGGTTGGATAAACATGCCATTAAATACACTTTAAATAAGAGAAAAAAGTATTCTCCCTCCTGCTTCTGTACAATAAATATATAGCAAAATTAGCAAACAAAAATACTTCTTTTTTTTTTTTTTTTTTTATTTTAACGAAGAGGAAGTCAAGAGATAAGAAAGAATGAGGAAGGGGACAGGACTGGGAATTACATGGTAGAAAGATCTAGACTTAGATAGCCACCTGGAGCTCAACAAGCAATGGGCAGGTCAGAAAAGACCAAAGTGAAGTCTGGGGAAAATAGAAGAGTTCACCCTAGTGGTTACTTAAAGGTAAGGTGTGAAATGAGAAAAAGACTGGGAGAATGAAATCAGAAGGTAGAGGGTGGGAACCCAAGAAAAGGGAGGTGCTAAGGAGAGGCAGAGCCCCAGCTCTCTTGTGGACATTTGCATTTGAGGGACACATTGAAGAACCAGGCAGAAGTTGAAGGTAGCTTCAAGAGTAGAGAATACAGACCCAGGAACTTGGGTAGAACAAGAAATAGATATAACAAGAAAAAATGTCATCCTCTACATAAGCATTCACAATAAAGCTTTCAAGTGGGTTTCCAGATGCCCAGGAAGTAAGATTTCTTCATTGTCTTTACTAAAAGCAAAAAAAATATTTCTATTTGAAGGAACAAAGAGGCTGATGGAGTATGATATAAAGTGAATATTAGGGAGGGGCTTCATTAAAATACCATGGCAACATGTTCTGTTTCGTTTTTTAAGTAAAAGAGAAGAGATGTTGCATTATTTTGCAATATTTTGGTTTGGTATTTTGTGGTCCATTGACCTAAATGCCATTTCTAATGTGGTTTATCATTGTGCTTTCTTTCAATGGTGAAATAGTCTCCATAGACACAGAGACTCAGTCACATGGTCAGCACTTTTAAGTTTTACTGAAACTCAATGGTCAGTTTCTGATTTAATTGGTTGTTTTCACAAATCAGTTACAAAGTGATATTAATTAACTAAAATTTTTGACATGCCTTTTTTTTTTTTTTAAAGACAGGATTTCTAAGCTAGCCTTGAACTCACTATGTATCTCAGATTGGCCTCAAAATAATGGAAATCCTCCTGCCTCAACCTTCTAGGTGCTGGGATTACAGGTCTGCACCATGATGCCTGGCTAAATGTTTTATTCGAAAACTTTTAACATATGGGCTCAAATTCTACTTGAAGTATTTCATTGGGAAGATATGAAAACTGGCTTAAAAATCTTTCCCCCAGTATTTTAGGTGTGCAGATAACAATAGTTTCAGTTAAGGGAATGTTTGTATTATTAGACAACAAAATCCCTGAAGTATGGGAATAACACCAAAGCTTCCATTTTCAGAATTCTCCCCACACAACACAATTTTCTCTTAAAAAAGCAGTACATCACTGTCTCACTCATTGCCTGGCTTCAGTTCAGACCTGATTAAACTAGCATTGCTTGGCAGTTGGTTGAAAATGAGGTGTGAGAATGCAAAGAGTACAAAGAATAATGGAATTGCTTTCTCAGGTGGCCAAGTGCAGAAATTTCTAGAACACCAGTTCAGCCAGTTCAGAGCCCTTTGGCTGAGATTATTAGTATTATCTTTAATCAGTATCATCATTTTAGAGATTTATAAAACCATTTGTTCATGTTTTATGGATCAATCTATTTAAAACTTGGCTTTATACTCCGCAAATCCATGCGGCCTTCAGTATGTAGTACTTTTCTGAATGAGCTCACGGTGGACTACACACTCATTATGCATGTCTCAGTCTTCCCCAGGATGCTCCAGTGACAGATGGAGTAGGGGCAGCAGTGTCATTCTCTACAAGCATTAGTGAGCCCTTCAAATGGATCTACAAATGCTAGGGATGTGTAATATCTTTCCTATCTTTACAAAATACATGTATAGTATTTCTGTCACTGTCTCCCAATATCTTATCCTGCAGGTATGTCTTCTAGAATCTTGGATATGTGTGTTCTCACTTTGGAGACCTGTGGTTCAGAACAGGTTGTCCTTGACTCTCTCGAAGGTTAATATACATATATGCAAATATTTTTCAGAGCTTATTGATGCATAAGGTAAAGATGTCCTCTTTAGGCACATAGTTCCATGAGTCATGACCACTGTGTGTAACTAATGCAATAAAGATACCAACTTTTCCCATCACCTCTCCAAGTTACTGTATTACCCTTTGTATCCTGTCTTTCCTCCAGCTGAAGCCCCTGGAAACCAATAGTGTGATTTCTGTCAATATAAATGTAAATGTAAATATTTAATAGAGACAAAGTTCATACAGCATACACTTGATGATTTTTGACAATTATGAAATATAACTGCTTTTTAATTGCAGGAAATTTTTATCATTTCTGAAAGAAATGATAGACTCTTTAATCAATCCAGAAATATTCATTGTAAATATTTATTGTATTTTTAATTCTCTCTGTGTGTGTGGGTGTGGGTTTTATCTATGTCTGTGTGTGGGTATGTACATGTGAGTTCAAGTCTCCAAAGAGGCCAGAGACATCATATCCCATGGAACTGGAGGTACAGGCAGTTGTGAGCTACCTGATGTGCGAGAACAGTACACTCACTTAACTTCTGAGCCACGTCTTCAGTTCATGTAAACATTTATTTTCAAAGCTTGCAGAACACTCAGCTTCTCAGGTCTCAGAGTTTCTGATTCACTTGATAAGGGATAAAGTCCTGAGACCTGGGGCTCTGGGAGATTCCCAGGCCTTTCTGTGACAGGCAGTCTTTGAGCTACATCGTGCCTCAAAAGACAAAGACTACTTCAATATTTCAAAGAGATACAATTTGATTTTAGAAGAAACACACCGACTGCTGTTTCCTTAGCAATATAACCTAGCTCTCCCTTATACTTCAGCGTCATCTTCTAACAGATGAAGCATCACTAACAAATAGTATCTTCCTATTCTTATTTGTGGCACCTGTTCAGGGCTCTGTGGTCTTAGGAAAGATTCTTAATGTGTTTTTGTGTCTACAAGGGGTGTGAAATGTTTCCTTCACTTGGAGACTCTTTCTAATACTACAATTCCTGATACCCATACCCAAGATGGATATGAAGAGTATTAAGATCTGTGCTGCCTTTCAAATAAACCCAATTAAGTTGGTCTCTCTGGAAATATACTGAAACATAGAACTCGGTGGAAAAGTTTTCTTACAGAGTGTTCTCAGGATGTGAGAAGCCAAGAAGCCAGCTAGGTCTGTTGCTAGACCTGGAGAGAGGATGGCCTTTCACTATGATATCCTCCAGGAGGGAGACCTGCAGGAATTGTGGTCCTGTTAAAGATATGACTCTAAACCAGCTGCAGCCAATCCCAGCATCTCAGTGATGGGTGTCGAGAGACTGTCCTAATTCCATTTCTGTTTCTGTGATAAAACACTCTGACAAAAAGCAACTTCAGGGAGAACAGATTTCTTTAGCGTATGGCTCTAGGTTAGAGTTCATCATTTGGAGGAAGTCCAGTGATAGGGGCTTGAAACAGTCATAGTACATCCAGTGTCAAGGGCAGAGAGAAAGCAATGCATACATACTTATTACTCAGCTGATCTTCTCCACTCTTCTATACTTCAGAGAATGGATTCTGGGCATTGGGGCCTCCCCACATGGATTAGCATTAGCAATCAATATAACAGCCCACAGATACGCTCATCTGTCAACCTTATCTAGACAATCACTCACTGATTCTCTCTCCCTAAGTGATTCTAGATTATGTCAAGCTAACAAAACTAAATATCACAGGATCCAAGACTAACGTTGTTATTCACTATTGACCTTTGTCTGCGCCACTCATATACATGATTTTTTACTGATCAGTTCACCCGAAAACAGCTTCTCTAGTATTCTGGGTTGTCTTATTTCCCAAGAGCCATTCAAGAATGGCTCACCAGGAAAGACCAAAACCTCCTACTATAGGACAGGTGATCTGGATATTGCAACTAAGGTTCAATATCTACGTGCACCTTTACCTATGTAGGGTCCCCTTAACCTCAGCTAGGACCTGTGCTAGTAGCTTTTCTAACACAGGGACCTCATTCTTGCAGCATCAGAGCCCCTGGTTAAGGTAATCTTGCAGTTTCCAAGGATGTTGATTTAAAATTACAACTAGGGAAATGGAAATAAAGGGATGCTTTTCCATGCATCTGAGCACCCAGCATATTCTCCTAGCTTGTGTGATATAGCAGAAACTCCAGAGCCTTGATGGCCAGTAGTTGAGATCCATGTCCCTATTTCCTATCCCTTCTACATGTAATTCAATGAGAAGGGACCACGGCAGAAATACCATGATATTCCTGAAGCTGAAGAAATTTCAAGAAGCTATATGGGGCCTTAAAGATGCTCTAATGCTTGAGCATGGTGGCTCACATCTGTACCCTAGCTTTCAGGTAGCCCCCCCCCCCCAAAAAAAAAAAGAAAAAAGGAGCCCAAGGGCAGTATGGTCTATCTTATCTCAACAACCAAACCAAATGAAACAAAAACTAAAAACAAATCTCTAATTTTAACTCTAGATCAAAACTAAATAATTTGAAGTGGTTCCAATCTTTCTTGTTCTAATATCCCTGTCCTTTCTATCATTGATCACAAACCCTTACCCAACACTTTCCTCTTCTGTGTTTATTATTTAAAACTTCAGAAGAATACTCCAGACCAGAATTTCTCAAGCATCTGAGGAATAATAGTTGAATGGTATTAAATTTTTTTAATAGTGAATGCTTTTGGGAATGTTAATTACAAATAACAGCTAAGCTTTGCTGCTAGCTTATAACAAATCAGGGATTGTACTAAGGGTTTTAAAGTATTATCTGTGTTGTTTACAAATCCAGTCAACAACATTTATTCTAAAGCACGGGCTACACTGAATCTTGTGATCCTCCTGCCTCAGACTCTGAATAGTGGGAGTTGTATTACCAGTAGACCAGCTCAATAAATGCTTATTGAGTTTCTATTCTAAAGAATTCACCTTGACAGGTGCTGGGAACAACACAAAGCAAGATGCACAAAGATAGCACCTCCATTGTCAAGGAGGTCTTGCTTTAGCTGGAAGACAGCTGTCATTCAACTCATCTCACCAATGCAAAACCACAGTGCATTCTAGAGGAGAGACTTCAGGTATTCTAAGATGGTACAACTGGGAAGCGGATGTAGAAAAAGTCATGGTATAAAAATAATGATATGAGGTAAATATATTCATATATATGACAAATACACACACACACTTACACACACACACACACACACACACACACACACACACACACACACACACGGCTTCTAAAGCTAGATTTCCTGTATTTGACTTATTTTGTTTTTAAATGCCTGTAGACTAGAAATCTCAGCAAACTCTGTGGTGATATTTTGTTTTTGATCTAACAAATAAAGCTTGCCTGAAGATCAGAGTGTGGAGCTAAGCCACTAGTTAGCCATGGAGGTCAGGCACTGGTGGCATACACATTTAATCCCAGCACAAACACAGAAGCAGGCAGATCTCTGAGAGTTCAAGGCCACCCTAGGCCACACGAGATTGAGCCAATGTATAAGAGAAATAGCCAGGTGGTGGTGGCTCACAACTTTAATCCCAGCACTAGGTAGGTAGAGACAGGAAGTGATATGGCTGGGTGGAGAGAGGAATGTAAAGTGTGAGAAGACAGGAAGAGATCAGCATTCAGTCTGAGGATTTGTGGTGACAGGATCTTGCCCACTTTGGTTTGAGGATTCAGGTAGTGGTAAAAGGTCTCTCTAATGACTGGATCCTTTACTTCTCTGATCTATTAGCATGCACTCCAATATCTGACTCCAGGCTTTTATTATTAAGACCAATTAGAATTTGCATTACAGAACTCTACAAAGAAAATTGTGCTTACATTATGATCAGACTGTAATTGTCAAACATTGAGAAAAGAAACTTAGTGTCAGCTAAAAGGTAAAGATACATCCCCTGTAATTGCTGCCTGTTTCCATCCCTATCTCCCTACACACAGAATGAAAAGAGTAAAAGGTGACTTGTGATCAGCTTTGGGGTCTGAATGATGGCAGGGATGATATCTCTAGGCTGAATGCAGAGGGTAAAACCAGAGTTCTGTGTTCCACTGAAAAAATCCTTCAGAAAGGAAGAAGATACTCCTATTTCCTCCAGTAACAGACAAATCGGGGTATGATTACCAGCAGATTTGTGCTTCATGGATGCTGAGTGAAGGTTTTCAGGCTGTGAAGGACAATATTTCCAGAAGGAAAGGCAGAGCTAGAAGACTGAATGTAACACATTGAATGTGGTAAAAACAAATAGTGTCAGAGCCGTGCCTGGCTTTTCTCTGTGTTTATTTTTAGTCAGGGTATTTCAATATAGCTCTGGCTGGCCTGGAAGTCACAGAGACTGGCCTGCCTCTGCCTCTCAAGAGTTGGGATGGGAGCCTGCACCGCCATACCTAGCCCAGCCTTGTCTTCTATTTTATTTATTTATTTATTTATTTATTTATTTATTTATTTTTTTCAAGACAGGGTTTCTCTGTGTAGCCCTGGCTGTCCTGGAGCTCATTCTGTAGACCAGGCTAGCCTGGAGCTCACAGGGATCTGACTGCCTCTGCCTCCTCAGTGCTGGGTTTAAAGGTGTGCACCCCCACCCCCAGCTCTTTTAAAGTGTTTAAACAAAGGGGAATTGTGAGGTTGTGCTTGGCTTTCCAACTGTAGCTCCCCTTGGAGGTCCTATTTCTTGCTTTTCTCTTGCTGTGTGGTTTTTAGGTCAGGGTTGAGCAGATGAATAATTCATTGCTCTTGGAGCTTCTCAGTCATCCTGAGGGGTAGGCATGGAGGGAATTAATAGCCTTCATAAAAAAAAGTTCTCATTCTCCTGTTCTGTGCCCACCTTGTCTTCCCACCATTGGTCCTCCTGGCAAGTTCCAAGTCCAAGAATACAAGCCCCTGAAACCTTAATGAGAGTGTGTGGAAATTTTCAACAGCCACATGATGTAATGCTTTCCCGTTTTTAGTTCCCACGTCCACTTGTTCTGGGTCTGGGGTCATTCAGAGATTCACCCATCTGACCACGAGTAAACTTTAAACAAAGAAGAGGCTTTATTTCTTGCCTGTGGCACCAGGTCTACACCCCAAATTCAGGATTCCCAGGGTGTGGCGCCTAATTACATAAGTTAGGGGCTTATAAAGGCAAAACTCACAAAGCTACACATATTTACTGCCTTCATGAAATTAGGGGCAAGCACACATCCTGATGTATTTCTTGCCTGTGTGTAATCAAGCACATATCCTGTCTATGCACAGTTAGGAGCAAGCAAGCTTGTTTACAGAAGCAAAAACATGCAGTTTGTTATCTTACATGAACCACAGTTTCATTAAAATTGCATAAGGCTAGGCAATTACAAGTACAGTCCCCAGCATTCTGGGAAATTAGTTGTCCTTGAGCAAGTGGGACGCACAGGTTAGATGCATTTTTGTTTTCTAGATCTCTTACCCACAGTAATTTAAACTTAAAACATAATGTTAGCCATCCGGCATTGCCTTCTCATTATAGTCTTGGATGCCCCATTTTCCTTCAGACTATTTCCTGTACTTTGGATTTTGCTGATTTCATGCTTTCCTAGTTCTGTAACTATGCTACTTTACAGCCCCGCCTCTGATTTTACCTGTCTGTCCTAAATGTGTGCTCTGTGAGAGTAGAGCCTATACTCAGACCTGTACACACTTAGAGGGAATCCCTTTATTAGTTCAGCAAACAATTTGGGACTGTTCGTTTTTAAAGAGGGCCAGAGTGTCTAGAGTCTAGACCATGATCCTTAGGGAGTCCAAAGTCTACCAGGAAGGAGTGGCAGGCTATCAAAGGAAGATTGTTTGAGTGAGAAAGGAGAAGGCTAGATTATGATGGGCTTATCTAATGGATAAGGAATTTTGGGTTAGTCTTAATGGTGAAATAAAAAAGTGACAGATTTCATGCAATAAGTATCACTACACTCGCATTTTCGTAAGTTTTTTTCTGGAGAAGACAGCAGAAAAATTTTTAAAAAGTCATGAGGCTCCTTCAGGAAAACACGACCTGACTAAGGTTTTATTGGGAAAAGCAGAGAGCTTGAGAAAGGAAGGGATTATGTGGATAGGAAAGTGTTACATTAGATGTGATTTGCCTAATAGGAGAATTATGAAAATTGGAGGAGGGCCAAAGATTTCTAATTTGCCTAAAAAATTAAAATGGTCAGTTTTGTTTTGTGATTAAAAAGTCTCACTTTTTAATTCCTTTGGCTGGCCTGATAATATGTAGCCATTGTAGCCTTGGACTCACAACAAATCCTTTGGACTCACAGCAATCCTTTGGTCTCAGTCTCCTGAGTGCTGGGATTCCACATAGCATAAAGTGGGTCACTACTGAGAGTTTGGAAGGAGAATGGATGAGGTCAGTTTCTTCTCTGAATTAGCTATACTGCCTTTAGGTTAGCATTATTCAATCTAGAGACTACTGACATGGTAGGCCCACTGGCTTTTGTGTGTAGTCGAGGCTTGCCCTATTCCCTGCAGGTTGTTTAATGGGGTCATCTCTGACTTCATCTTCCTAGGTGCCCAAAACAGCACACTCCCAATCAGGGACATCAAAGATGCCTGCAGACTTTGACACATGTGTGAGGAGGAGGGGTATTGAGGTAAAACCAGCTCTCAGTTGAGAATTTAGGTGGTGATTGCTCTCCTGCTTTCAATTGTCACACTAATGACATGAGTATTTGCGTCTCAGTCCATACTTTCTCTTAGAGCTCTAGACTCACGTGATAAACACTTAGATTGGCTGGACAGGATGAAGATCAAGTCAACCCAGGCTGATATTTATATTCCATCTGCATTCATTCTTTTTCAGGATCTAAGTCAAGGTTTTTTTTTTTTTTTTCCCCCATGCATCTGGGCACAAATGGCTGTTGAATTATTTTCTGCATAGAAAAGTTTCTTGCAAGGGAAAAAAGGAAAAGAAAAGAAAAAAAAAAAAAAGAAAAGAAAATCAAGAGAGGCAGAGAATAGAGCCTTCCTTCCTTCCTTCTTTCCTTCCTTCTTTCTTCCTTCCTTTCTTTGAGATAGGATCTCACTATGTATTCTTGATTGTCCTGGACTTGCTATGTAGACCAGGCTAATCTTAAATAAAGACATGTTTACCACACCAGGCAAGAAATATAATCTTTTTCTTTGTGAGCCTTCCTATTTTCCCCAGTAGCAAACTAGGTACATGTTGAGGATATCAGGGAAATGTATGAATTCAGAAACAGACTGTTGATTTATCTGGCATCACTCAGATAATAAGCTGTCCTAAATTTGTGAATTTAAATGTGTCAGCAATTCTCTGTGTGGATTTCCCCCCTTGTTTTGTCATTGCCCACAAAAATCTAATAAGTGCATGTACACAGCAGAAAAACATTTAAATTCCTTTTTTATGTGTGTGAATATAGGGTGTGTATGTACACTCACACCAGAAGAAGGTGTGAGATCTGCTGGTGCTGGAGTTACAGGGAGTTGTGAATTATCAGACATGGGTGCTATGAAGTAAACTTGCGTACACTGTAAGAACAGCAGAGACTCTTAACACAGAGCCATTTTCCCAATCCCATAATAAAAACATTTTGAAACATAAAAAGATTCTGTAGAAATGTATGGTTATTCACGAATTGGTCACTCAAATGGTTTTCTTTTCTGTTTCACATCCTTATACCTTTAAAAATTTAGAATCATGTTAGCTATGTAATTTTGTTTTTGAACATTTTAGTCATAATGTTAGAAAGACTTTATGATGGAAGAATTATAAATTTACCTCAGTTTGTTATTCTATGGAATAGTTTTTAATGTTTGTTGTAGTATTTTTTATTTTATTTTATTTTTTTTATTTTACATGTCGATCCCAGTTCCCTCTCTCCCTCTCTCCCTGTCTCTTACCCTCTCTCTCCCCCCTCACATTCAAAAAATATGGAACGCTTCACGAATTTGCATGCCGTCCTTGCGCAGGGGCCATGCTAATCTTCTCTGTATCGTTCCAATTTTAGTATCTGTGCTGCCGAAGCGAGCACAACGTTGTAGAACATCTCCATTTCCTCAACTTAGAGGAGTATAAAATACTCATAGAGGAGTATAAAATACTTCTAGGTCCCAGATATAGGTTGCTACAGAGCATCCAAGAATGACTATACTGCTTTCCACACTCTATCCTCAGCAATGTATATGATGATCCTCTTAGCTTGCTCTCATCTTTATTACAGAGGCATTTTATTTATTTGTTTGGTTGTTTGGTTTTATGTTCTTGCCTGGGCTGCTGAGATGGCTCAGCAGGTAAAGGCATTTGCTCTGCAGTCTTGGTAATCCCTTGAAGGTGGAAGGAGAGAATCAATTTCATAATGCTTTCCTCTAACCTCTCTCACACACAAATAGCAACAGTAAAAGTTGTCTGTTACCATTTTTGTTTCATCTTATGTTGAACAGTATGATTTGTATCTTTAGGCATTTTCTTGGAAGTGGACTGTCCACTGTTTTATGGAGAAAGGCCCAGAGTTGGCTGTCATGGGCAAGACTTTGACAGGAGCTTGTAGCTCAACCTTCCATATGCTCAGGGGCCTCCTACAACTCCCTCCCTCAGGGGTCTCAAGATGTTTATTATTATTATTATTATTATTATTATTATTATTATTATTATTATTATTATTGCTATATCCAATTTTCTCTCAAGAGAATGTTTAATGATGCTGGGCATGGCTGAGTTCCTTAATTACAGCTTGGAGAATGTAGCACGATTCAGTCTGCACGGACACATTTCTACAGTGATAGCTATGTCTACAGAGAATCAAGAGACAAAGAGCACTGACAGGCAAGCCTGGGTTAGCTTTGCTGCATACTCTGAGTTCCTGACAGCTTGTCTTAGTTACCAAGGCAGCACCGAAGTCACCTTTTAAGTCATTCTGCTGTCTTTTTCCACACCTCTGTCTCCTGAGGATGTCATCTTATCCAGGCTCAATTTATTCTTAAATTTGTCAGTTGAGAAATCTTGGGGATTTGTTCTTGTTCACCGTGGCCTTCTGGAGGCTACCATTCCCAGTGATATATCCCAGTCTATTCCAGGGAAGCACAGACAATCTCCTTCTATGCCTTTTCCCCCATTCGTGTGATACACTCAAGGTGAGCATGGACTGCACATCTATGCCTTTCCCTTCCATTGTCCTGCCTGTTCCCGTCAGTACTGTCACACCTACCACTCAGCTGCTGCTCTGCCACGCCTCACACCTCACCTCAAGGGATCACACAAGGCCTAATTTATTACTCTTTCCTTAAAAAACAGGCACCTCTATGTATATCAAGACATCACATGGCAGCCCATTACTGTATATACTGTCTGTGTTTCACACTTGATCTTAGCTAAAAAGCCAAGAAGCTACCAAGCTTTTATCTCCATGTTTCATGGAACGGCACAATGTCCAACAGTCCAAGAAACAATTGCCTATGGCAACCAGATCTTAACACGGTTATTTTCTATCTTAGACTAGACTTAGAAAGCAGGGCCCAGAACTGTGGACAGAGGCACATCCAGTATCTCAACTAGAAAGCACGGCATCGGACTTCTTAGTACATCAGGAGGAGGGCTGGGGATGTGAGGGAGTAAAGGAAGCAGAATAATTTCATGGGGCTTAGGTGGGAGGCAAAAACAGTTCTCTCAGGTGTAAGGCCCTGACCACCCTGTGACAGTTTGAATGTAAGTGGGTTTATAAGCTCATTAGGAGTGGCACTATTGGGAGGTGTGGCTTTGTTGGAGTGGGTGTGGCAGTGTTGGAGGAAGTGAGTCACTTCGAGGTTTCCTATGCTGAAGATACCGCCCAGTGTCTCAGTCCGTTTCCTGTTGGGTGCAAGATGTAGAACTCGCCAGAGGACACAGATTCAGTTTCCAACACCTACATGATAGCTCACAACTGTCTTAAATTCTAGCTCCAGGGGATCTGATGCCCTCTTCTGGCTTCTGCAGGCAGCAGGTATGCACATGGTGCACAGACATGCATAATATGCATGTAGGCAAAATACCCACATACATGAAAAAAAGAAATGTCAGTTTTGAGCAAAGAGATATCTATGCTTCAATTTCTGTTTTGAACCTTGATTTTACTTTCTTTTTAAGTCTAGAAATAAGATGGAAAGGAAACTACTATTTGTTGGGAATTTGAACTAGCTGGGCAGTAGTGGCTCACACCTTTAATCCCAGCACTGGGGAGATAGAGGCAGGTGGATCTCTGTGAGTTGGAGGCCAGTCTGGTCTACAAACCAAGTTTCAGGATAGCTAGGGCTGTTACACAGGGAAACCCCCTCTCAAAAAAACCAAAACCTAAACCAAACCAAGAACTTGAACTAGAAATAATGGCTTTAGACAGCTAGGAGTGGCCATGCTCACCAGCTCTGACTGAGGTGTTTCTAACCCTCATTTTCTGGATGAGGAAAGTAAGGCACTAGTTAGAAACTGACCACCTCCAGTTAGCCTTCCTTCGCTTTCCTTTGCACTCCCATTTTTAACTTTAAATGTCATTTCCAAATCAACTTTTCTCAAAGTGATAGCCCTCTTCTTCAAAATCTGTTTTTTAAATCACAACCCTAACATATTTTCGAATTCTCATTTTTTTCTTTTCATTTTTCACTTATCATCAACTACTTGGTAATGCCACATCTACATGGCTCTTGGATTTAAACTTCTCTTAATAAAAGTTGAGGCTGCTGACATTTTTTTAAATGATTTATCTTTGTATTACATGCATTGGTGTCTGTGTGAGGGTGTCAGATCTGTATCCCCTGATCCTGGAGTTACAGACAGTTGTGAGTTGCCATGTGGATGGTGGGATGAATGCCAGTCCTCTGGAAGAGCAGCCAGTGCTCTTGACCACTGGAGGCTGCCAATATTTTGAATATGTATGTATGTACGTATGTATGTATGTATGTATATTAATTCCCACAATCCTAGGTTTTCCCATTTACAAAGTACAGGACAACAAATATGGTTTTTAGCAATATTTGGGCTGGTATGTGGCTGGACCTGTGTGGTTCCATTGATGTGGAAATAAGGCTTTCAATTCACTTTCTGCACTTTTCACAGAACAATTTTCTCTCAGCTCATATGACATTTCCTCTTACTGCATATATCACAGCTTCCTGTAACCTAGCATGTCTTAGTTTCAGTGGCTTTTAAATTACATTCGTTTGCATGTGTGTGTGTGTGTGTGTTTGTGTGTATGTTATGGTTTATGTACTGAGGTTAAAGGACAAGTGTAGGAGTCTATTCTTTTCTTCTACTATGAGGGCTGTGGGGATTGAATTTAGGACATCATGATGGCCAGCAAGTATGTCTACCTGTTGAGCCACTTCAGAGGCCCTCAATGTGTTTTTAAAGTTCAGCTTTATTATATAGTACACTTTTTGTGTTTTTAAATAAATAACCAGGAACAAATTCTCTAGCTGAATATGCTGGAAAGACAGATTGTTTAATTGACTTATTCATGCATACCCTTGAAGAATAATTTGAAACATTACATTCTTTGTGAAACCTCACTGGCTTTTCCTAGCTGTATCTCTGTTTGACTGCTTTGAGCCTAACGCCTGCTCAGCTCCATTTGTGTAAATCTGTTGGCATGTCTGCTTTCCATACCTGATGTGAGCCCATTGTTTCACAGTACCTAGCAAGGTACTGCTTATAGGACAGTTGCTTAGTAAACATTAAATGGCTGAATGTGCTAGACTGTCTCAATCTCCCCCACTGACTTGATTCCAAGAGCACTTAGAATCTAAGTCTTAGATCTTCCATTTAGGTGAGCTGTCTTAGATTGTTCTTCTATCCTTTCAGGTGGGTACTGACATCTACTGAGATTAAATCATGATGCCTCGACTGTGGTATTTAACAGATGCTCCATTTTCATCTCTAAAATATAGGTGTTCTGGATATTTTGTGGCAGTTTGACATAAGCTATAGTCATCTGAGAGGAGTGAATCTCCATTGAGAAGATGCTTTCATAATATCATGCTGTAGGCAAGCCTGTGGCGCATTTTCCTAACTAGTGATTGATGTGGGAGGGCCCACTCTGGGCGAGGCCACCCTCGCTGGTAAGAAAGCAGCACTCCTCCCTGACCTCTGAATCAGCTCCTGTCTTCAGGGTCCTGCCCTGCCCTGACTTCCCTCAGTGACTGACTGTCGTCACCTGGAAGCGTAAGCCAAATAAACCCTTTCCCCCACAAGTTGCTTTTGGTCTGGTGTTTCATCACAGCAATAGTCACCCTAACTAGGACAGTAGGTAATAGTACCTCATATTGTGAAAGTATGTGAAATAAGATTATGATTAAAATGTTCAGCACAATTCATAACAGAGTGTGTGCTCTACATTAGTCAAGGTTCTCCAGGAGAACAGAATGAATTGAACGAATATACATTTAACAAAGGAGTTGACACTGGTTTGTACAATAGGAGCTGGGAAGCCCAACAATGGTTTTTTTTTGCACATCAGAAAGGTCAGGATCTAGCTGCATAGTCCACAAGGCTGGATGCTTCAGCATTTCCGCCCTGGTAGTGAAGGGCTGGAGGACTTGTGTCAAAGCCACTTGCTCTTCAGTCTGTGTTGGAAGAGGAGCAGCTGGGTCCTGGTGGCAGTGATGCGTGGGACTGTTCAGCAAGAGGTGGCAGCAGGCACACAGGAGCACTGCCTTTTCCTTTGAACTCTAAGGTACTGCTCACTCTGGATGAGGGCCCCGTCTTCTCCTTTTAGTTAACCCTTCCTTGACAGGTTCTCCCAGACAGCAGAGTCCAGATCCAGTCAGGTGGACATAATAAAGCACAACTATCTCATGCGTCTCACAAAGTGGGAGAGGCATTTTGTGAGTTCATATGCTGCTTCCATATGTGTCGTTTCCCCAGGCATATAGGAATTGAATGAAAAGAAAAGAAGGACATGACTGCTTCTAGGTGCGGTGGAGGAGGTGGTTTATTCCAGATAGGAGGGAGAAGAAAGCCAGAGGCAGAGGCATCTGGAAGAGTGGATGTGACTGGCTGACTGAGTCAAGCCATGTGAAGGCCGGGGAGCAGGGGTAGGGGGAGCCAGGAGCCAAGAGGTCAATAGAGGACTGGAGTAGCCAAATGACTGGATTAAATAGGGAAGAGCAGCTGGGCAAAAAGCAACCCAGCCTCTGTGCTGGAAGAGTTCAGGGTAGGTGGCTGGGTATGCCAGCTAGGAGGACCCTGTTATGGGTAGGGACTGAGGGGGTGCTGGGAGAACCTGTTGGCCTAGGCGCCTCAGTTTGTCCTGGGTTTGAGACCTAACAGGGGTGGCTATGAATAGTCAATGGGAATGTACTCATGGACTAATGTTGTTTTCGACAGCTTAAATGATCACTACTTTTATTTTTATTTTCTCCAAACTAGGTTGGAAGCCTGTTTCCCACTTTTACTTCTGAAGTTCAAGTTCCCCAGCAAGTTGCATAAAGCGCTCCTTACTCAGCCCAACTTCTTTTTCACAGTGTGCTAAGTCTCAAACCCAGGGACAAGCGGCAAGGTGCCTATGTAACATATCCAATCGGAACTGGCTGCCAGGTTCTCTGTTACTGGGTTTGTATGCCCTCTAGTCCAGGGGTTGAGCTGCCTTTCCCCCAGAGGCTTGCCCTTGTATAAACCAGCCATTTTGGTGACCTACCCTTATTGCACCTTTGCCCTCTTGGATGCTGCACCTGGTTCTCCTCTTCCCCCTCTCTTAAGCATCCCTCCTCACATGGCTCAGGGGTCAAGTCCATCTTGGCCTCTTCCAGATGTCCCTGTCCCTCACTATGCTTCCCCTTTTATCTACAATAAACCTTTTCCTCCACCATACCTAGGAGCAATCATGTCCTTCCGTTTATTTCTTCTTTTCATTCACGGTCTTCCCTTGGTTGCTTTCTTCTCAGAATTTATTCCAAGTTTATGTGCTTGGGTAGTGGGTGTTCAGTATGGATGTACGCCACTGGCAGGTCTAGAATTGGCTGGGCTTTTTACTGAGAGTGAGGCCTGCATCCCGTTTGCTTAATTTCATTGTGCAGAACTTCATTTAAACTTTTCGCCTTGGTTAATTCCCTCCTGACATTTTGAGGATGTAGCATAATTAAATTAGGTTTCGTTTGTTTTATGGAAGACCGCTGCTGCTTTTGGAATGCATGGAAGGGAGACAGCTTTCGCCAGTGTCCTACTTTTTGCTCACTAAAAACATAAATTATGTTTATATAACTCTTGCCTTGTAGCCTGACTGTAAAGCGGTCGCTTGGGATCCTTCTGATAGTGAAACTTCTTTTTCCCTATGCACCATTACAATGTAAAATTTTCACTTACATACGGAAGATGGTAACACAGGAGCAACCAAGGAAGGCTAAAAGGCACAGGTGGAGGCTCCCTGGGAAGATGAAAACGAATCAAAACAGGTGGCGTTCCGTAATCTGCCATATATTCTCTCAGTTCCGAAAAAGATCTGAAGCAGCGTTGAGGGAAAGCCCACAGTGCACCCTAACACACTGGGCTAGCAGCCAAGAAAGCAGCAGGGCGAGCGCTGAACGCTGGTCGGGACCGTCCGTGGGGTGACCACGCCGGCGGGGGCCGATCCGATCCTACCGGCTGGCGTCCCCCCCCCCCCCCCGCCCTCCTGCCCTCCTGCCCTCCGCCCCGGGCCGGGCCCACAGCGCCGAGCCCTGCGCGCCGGGGGAAGGAGTTTCCGGCGGACCCGCCTCCCAGCCGCTTCCTGTCCTGCTCGCCGCACCGCCCCCTGCAGTGTCCCGGGACGGCGCCGGGCCCTGAAGCCCCAGGAGGTCCCCGCCGTGCCACCTGCACCATGCAGTCCCGCCTCCTCCTCCTCGGGATCCCGGGCGGCCTGGGTGATGTGGCCTCGAGGCGCGTGCGGCTGCTCCTGCGGCAGGTGGTGCGGGGCAGGCCGGGCGGGGACCGGCAGCGGCTGGAGGTCAGACTGATGCACACCGGGGGGACCGACTCAGGTAACTGGGCCTGCCGCCTTCGCTGCTGCTGCGGCTGCTGCCGCCACCTCCGCCTCCCCTGCCTCTGTGTGATGTGGGGCAAAGCGCTGGCGCCCCCTGGGCTCCACTCTTAAACCTGAGGGGTCTGGACTGAGGTCTCTGGTGTCTAGGAACACAGCTTTCTTCTCCCACTGGAGGTTTTGTGACAAGAAGCCTAACTTAGATTGGAGGACACTCAGAGGTTTATGCAGCAGCCTTCTGGGGCTGTTAAAACCCGCACCGACCTTGATCTTTGACTCCCAAGGGCTCGGTAGCCGGTTTTGTGTCATGAGCCAAGTAGGGCTTGTGATGGCATAGACACGTGTGCATTCTTGCTGGAGAACCAGTGTCCATGGACTTTCCCAAGTTTAACAGGAGACTCGGTTTCAAGCGTTCTTAGAAAAAGTCATAGGTTTAGTGAAAACCCTTGACTATGGGTAGAGTGAATGAGTTCCAGAAAGGAAAAGAAGTGCCTTGCTGACTACCCAGCGAAATTGCAATTCAAAATGTGCCTTTCCTCAGTTATAACTTCTAGAGCATTTATTCGTTTTCCATTCTGTTACTCACTTTGCATCCATGTCACAACGTACAAAAAGAAAAAAAGAAAAGCAACTTAAAACTAGGAAAGATTTCTTTTGGCTCACAGTTTCAGAAGTTTCAGTGTATGCTTGCTGTTGCCTCCATTGCTGTGGCCTGTATTGAGGCAAAAAAAAACCATGGTGGCAAGTGGGCTTACCGAGCGAAGCTACTCTCTTAGGGAGACAGTGAGGCATCGGCGATAAGATCTGTTTTTCAAAGACAGGTTCCAGTTTGTCTAACCGGGCCTAACTCCTTGTTTTGTATTATTTCCAAATAATGTCACCTCTTCACCTTTAATCTGTCAATGGAGTAATCTGATGATTAGATCACAGCTCCATTCTCTCAGGGACTGGATCCACTAGTTTGTGGATCCGGGAGGTTTTAGAGTTAAACTACATGTCCAAATGGTAATGCGATGTCCAAATCCTCAGAGGTCAAGGTGGAAGCTCGACATAACCTGGTGGGTATGGAGTTGAACGGTTTTGAGTAGAATCCCCTTTTGTACCCTCTAGCTATCAGAGCCACGAGTAAGCAGATAGAACATTTAATTGAAGACAAGTTTTTAAAAAATGAAAATTGTTCTCTGTACCAATTACTACACTACGCGCTGGTTGTAAAAATATGACAAGCACGTATGGGTATGAACTTGAAAAGTCTGTTGTAATAGGTAGTAGAGGGTAGCTGTAAATGTCCTCAGGTTTGTGTTCTGTCCAATGTGTGCCGGTGTGGCTTCATATGTGAGGCATGGATGTACTGTGGATATTCCAACTTCTTAGACTCAGTGGGTGACTGGCAGGCCAGGCCATAAGAAGTTTGTTGTACTAACCTGATTTTTCTTGCTATATATAACAAAGATTGTAACATTGAAGCTATGAGAGCTGTGTGAGTTCACCAGAGTTAAGTAAGAGTCCTGATGACAAAATAAAAGGCAAACTCTTGGCTATCCAGATGCCTAAGGCTTTCAAGGTTAGGCGGGCATGTTTGGAATCAGGTCATACACAGACAAATGTAAAAACACACAAAGCAGCAGACGCTGATGGATTAGAATTGATGCTGGAAAGATTCTCAGTCGTACTCCAACATGTGACCAGACTCACCGTGTCCTCTGCTTATAAATTGCCATTGCTTCCACAAAGTTCATGCGGAACAGATTCAAGTTATATGCTTTCCTTCTGCACCGTGTGCTCATTTGTCTTGCCTGTGTGTTCCTTTGGTGCTTGTCAACACTTTGTACCTAACAAGCATTCAGTGGCTTACTAGGTTAAAGTTCATGGACATTGTTTTTGTAAGAGGTTGCAATGGCTTTGCTGGTTTTCAGAATAGCACCTCTGATAAGAAGGACAAGAAAGAAGTCATTTATATTAAAAAGTGAAAGGATGTTGGACTCCCAACACCCTTGAGGCATGTTGAGTTCAAGGACAGCGTAGTCTACATAATGGTTCCTGCACAGCTGGCCCTACACAGAGTTACCCAGTCTCGAAAAAGCCCAGACCAAACCAACCAACCAACCAAACAAACAAATAATCAAACAAACAAAAAAAAAATGAGAGAGACCAAACATTTCCACAAGCTCTCAAACCTACTGCTTTTTATCCTTTTCTATCCGATGGTGTGGAATCTACAACTTGTAAATCCTTTATCATTTTATGCTTCCGTTATTGGTAGTGATATCTCTTGGTTTTAAAGGCAAATTGTCAGTCAGCAAGGAAGTTATCTACTTCATTGAGTAGTCACACAGATCACTGTGACACCATTACAGATGGAACTACCAGGCGGTTCAGTAGGACTGGATATTGCAAAGTGATGAGCTTGGAAGCAACTCTATAAATCATGCCATTTCCTGCTTTCCTCTGCCACCATTTGCTATTATATAGCATTCACTGCTTTTTCCTTACTGTGTATGAAATAGATCTGTTTACAGGAACACTAAAATGTTTCTGCATAAGTCACTTTTCACTTAGAAAACTGAAAAAAAAATACAGGCAAAATCTGTTAATAATCATCTTTTTGGTATTGGCTCTGTCAGATTATATATATATATCTAATTATATATCTCAGGAAAACACAGGTAATTTTTTTTGTAATTTATCATTATATCCATGAGAACATTAACATAATATTGCCCTATATGATCACTTACATTAGGCATTAAGTTCAGATATTTACCCCTATAATTTTACCAGTTTCTCATTCTAGTGCACATAAAGTGTCTATTTTAAATATTTTTATATAAAAAGTGGTGAAAAAGATATTCATGCCTTGGGCCATAATAGAAATAGTCATGTGACTTTGGAGAGGAAAAATCCAGAACTCTGTTTTCAACCGAAAACAGCTGTTATAGTTTAGTCTTATCTGTATATTTACCAGATATTGTGCCTTGTGGAATTCATTTTTGACTCAGAATCTTCTGGCTGGCTCCATTGTGAATTAAGTAATTTAACAGTAAGATCCAGAACAGTTGTAATAGTATAAATCATTAGGAAGATTCATCTCAGGAACTCACAGACTTAAGATGGACATTGTTGATACATCCAAGTTTTTGTTTTGTCTTTTGAGACAGGTTTTTTAAAATTTATTTTAATTAATTAATTAATTAATTAGTATAGTAGACTTGGCTGTCCTAGAACTTGCTTTGTACACTAGGCTGGCCTTGGACTCACAGAGATCCTCCTGCCCCTGCCTCTTGAGTGCCAAAGGTGTGCACCACCACTGCCCAGTGACACCTATTGTTGTTTTTTTAAAATCTGCTCTAAGTATTATATGCGTCTTAAAATATGGCGTGGGCTGGGAATATATCTCAGAGATAGTGTGCTTGCCTAGCAAGTGCAGGGTCCTAGATTCAGTCTGCAGCACAAAAACAACAAAAAACAAAAATGATGTCACTCAACCATCGGCTTTTAATCTGATGTGATTTCCCTTACCCTGGGGACTTTGGCAATACCTGAGATAAGCCAAGGGAGAGGGGATGCCATTGGCATCAGTGGGTCCAGGCTGCTTCTGCTACAAGCACAGGATAACATCTCAAAATAAGGAATTACCCAGTCCAAAATATCAGTAGTGTCACCAATGAGAGCCCTGAACAGAGCCAACTTGTTCATGCTGCTGTTAAAATAAAAAAATTTAAGTTTAATAGAACTGGCAGCTCAAAGCAGAAGAGACTAGGAGAGATGCTGACAATGTGGGCAAGCAGCAAACAGACCACACAAGTCAGGCATGGGAACAGCTTGGTTAGCGCAGCAATTGCCTTATCTGATCCGGGTCTGATCATTGACAGCTGGTGAGTGAGTGTAACTAAGCTACTGTGACTGGCTCAGACTCACTTGTTAAAAAAGCCAAGCAGGATGGATTTTCATTAGTGTAGGACTCAAAGTACAAAGGTATCCTCAGTCCAAGTTGACTTTAACATTACAGTCACATCCTGAGGAAGGCTCACAGAACTGCATGCCAAGTGTGATAAAAGTTAGCGTGCTCCTCAATAGAATCTATGGTCTCCAAGTACTACAAATATATTTGAGAAAGGCTATCATAGAGTTACCTGAATTATTATATATACTGAAGCTTTGAGCTTGGTTAAGATACTGATAATATCTGTTACAGGATATCTGTTTTTTTCAGGGGTTAGCAAACAATTAAAAATTTCAGTTGTAGCAGCATTTTATTATTTAGTGACAGGTCTCTCCACATAGTCCTGGCTGTCCTGGAGCTCCCCATGTAGACCAGGGTAGCCTTGAACTCCAGAGAAGCTCCTGCCTCTGCCTTCTGAATGCTTGTGTAGCAACATTTTAAGGGAGCACAAGCGTTTAAGCATAAATAAACCCATATCCACCCCCACACACACAATAAAGGTAAGAGTGAAAAAGTGATTTTATCAAAGCTAGATGTGTGGGTGCTTGCCTCTAGTCCCAGCACTTGGAGACAGAGGCAGAGGCAGATGAATAACTGAATTTAAGGCTAGCCTGGGCTGCATAGTTCCAGGACAGCCAGGCTGTGTGTGGAGAACCTACCTAAAATAACAACAAACAACAGCAATAACAAAAAGGAAATTATCAGTTTAAAATAAAACTGACATCTATTTATTGCAAAGTTTTGTATTGATTAAACATTGAAGAAAAGAATAAAAAGTTTATGAAACTGGCTGGTGTTAATAGGCTAGAGCCATGGAGGATAGAATTGATGAAATTCCAGAGAGCAAAAAATGTGACAGATCAACTTTTCCCTTTAATATTTAATATAAAGGAAAAAGGAAAGTGTGCTATATAAAGATCAGACGATCTTTTGCTTTAATGGATTTTGCTCTGAAATCAACGTATTGATGAACATTTGTGAGTGATCGTATTGTTTTTATTGGGATGTTTGTTTTCAGAATGTTCTTAGGGGGAAAGTGGTCTCTCTTCCTCCCTGAGCATCTCTTGTCTGTAAAATGACATTGTTATGCTTGCTGGGCCTGCCTTTGCCTTACTAGAATGACAGTTTCAATCAATAGCCTTTTGGTTTTAAGGGGAAGCAGTGAACACTGAAAAGCATGTTAGCTGGTTGGCTTCAAGGGGGTGCCCCATTTCTTCTGGCCAGACTGGATACCTGATGTTCAAATGCTGTCCTTATGGCTTGATTCTCTCTGCCTTTCCCTGTGTTTTACAGTTCCCAGACACTGGAACCAGTTTGCTGTATTAGTTTCCGTGTCTGGCAGGGTTTCTTCAAGAGGAAACAGTGATAGGCTTGCCAGCACCTTAGAATTGCACTTTTATTTTTTGTTTGTTTGTTCATTTTGAGACAAAGTCTCATTAGGTAGCCTTGACTGGCCTGGAATTTGTGGACATCTGCTTTCTAAGCCCTGGGATTTAAGGTGTGCCAGATCTGTACTGACCTTGAATTTCACAGTATTAAAGAAACAGCATCTTTCCCTGCCACCACTGACAAAATTTCCAAGCTCTCTATGGCAAGTCTTCAGGCACCTGCTCATCTTTGAAGCAGTCTCTGGCCTGAGGGTGGGATATTCTAGCTATTCTGTGCAGGGACCTTATCCGTAGGGGTGTAGGGTGAAGATCAGGGTCACAGTTTCTATTGGAGACATGGTTTTTGATGTCAAAGGATGGGTAAAGAATTCAGGACACACAGCAGCTGTCCCCTGGAATGAGTAATCTCCAAAGGGGTTTATATAAGATTAATTACTGTGTATAAGGTACTTTATTATCTTAAACGTAATTTTTTTCTTAAACATCTTTGAAAAATCTCTTTAAATAAAAAATATTCTCAGAAATAAAACTATAACTTTAAATATTTTCTAAATTTAATTTCATTTTGATGGTTTTAGCTTTTAGGATTCTTTTTAATTAAAAATTTCAAGCATATTTGCTACATGTCTTAAGAAGACATATGATAATTGGCTATAGGTATCTGTGACAATTTTGTACAATATATGGATTTGGCTTATATGTGTTTTTTGCATTATTTGTTATGTAAGTACAATTAAATACTCAGCAACATTGTGTCTGTACTTTTTTCCATTAAAAATTTTTTTTCTTTAACATTCTAACCACAATTTTCCCTCCCATGCCTCCTCCCACTCTCCCACACCTCCCCCACAGCCTCCTCCCAGTCCACTCACGGGTAAGGGCTCCTATGAGGAGTCAGCATAGTCTGGCACAATAGGTTGGGGTAGTGCAAGCCCCTTTCCTGTGCTTTAAGGCTGAGCATGTCTTCCCGACATAGGGGATGGGCTTTAACAAGCTGGCTCATGTAACAGCATAATATCGTGGTCCTACTGTCACTGAGCATGGCATCCCATGCTAAGGAACGGGTTCCAACAAGCTAGCTCATATACGAGGTTTGTATTGTGGTCCTATTGCCAGGGGCCCATCTGATAGTTCAAGCTTCACAACTGTCTCCCACATATGGAGGGCCCAGTTCAGCCCCTTGGAGTTGCCACAGTTGTAGGTCTAGAATACATGAGTTTTCATGAGCTTGGTTCAGCTGTCTCTGTAGATTTTTCCATCGTGATCTTGACCTCCCTTGCTCATATGTTCCCTCTTCCTCTCTTCCTTCTACCTGGTTCTTGGTTGTGGATCTCTGTGTCTGGTTCCATCAATTACTGGATAAGAGCTCTATGATCATAGTTGAAGTATTCATCTATCTGATTATAAGGGTTAGGGAATCCTCTCTACTATTGCTAGGAGTCTTAGCTGGGGTCCTCCTTGTGGATTCTTGGGAGTTAGCCTGGCACCAGGTTTCTCCCTAAGCTCATAGTGGCTCTCTCTATTAGATATCTTTTTCATTGCTCTTCCACTGCATCCCTCCCTGCCTAGGTCATCTCCTTCCCTCAAGTTCTCATTGCCCCTCTCTTCCCTTTACCACCCCTCCCTCCCCCCCCCCCCAGTTTACCCAGTAGATCTCATCTAATTTCCCATTTCCAGGGTGATCCATGTATCCCTCTTAGGGTCCTCCTTGTTACCTAGCTTCTTTGGAGCTATGGACTTTAGTTTGGTTATCTTTTGCTTTACATCTAATATCCACCCATGTGTGTCTTTCTGAGTTTGTGTTACCTCGCTCAGGATGCTTTTTTTTTTAACCACTGAGTAGCATTTCATTGTGTAAATGTACTACATTTTCTTTATCCATTCTTTTTTTGAGGGGCTTCTAGGTTGTTTCTTGGTTTTGGCTATTATGAATAATGCTGCTATGAACATTGTTGAGCAAATGTCCTTGTGATATGATTGAACATCCTTTGGGTAAATGCCCAGGAGTGGTATCACTGGGTCTTGAGGTAGATTGATTCCCAGTTTTCTTAGAAACCACCATACTGATTTCCAAAGTGTCTGTACAAGTTTGCACTCCCACCAGCAGTGGAGGAGTGTTCCCCTTACCCTGAGTCCTCTCCAGCATAAGCTGTCCTCAGTATTTTTGATCTTAGCCATTCTGACAGGTGTTAAGATAGTATTTCAGAGTTGTTTTGATTTGCATTTTTCTGATGGTTAAGGATATTGAGCACTTCCTTAACCTTTTGGCCATTTGAGATTCTTCTGGTGAGAATTCTCTGTTTAGCTCTGTACCCCATTTTTCAATTGGATTACTTTGTAGTTTGGTGTCTAGTTCCTTGAGTTCTTTATAAAATATGGAGATCAGCCCTCTGTGGAGTCAGATGTGGGGTTGGTGAAGATCTTTTCCCATTCTGTAGGTTGACAGGTTTTCTTATTGACAGTGTCCTTTGCCTTACAGAAGCTTTTCAGTTTCATAAGGTCCCATTTATTGATTATTGCTTTCAGTGTCCGTGCTACTAGTGTTATATTTAGGAAGTGGGTGTTTGTACTTTTTGAATGGCTCATTCTGATTACTCTAATTACTCTAGTAGTTTTCACTGAGTATCCTATATTTTAAGCACCCTCCTGATTTTCAGGGTCTCACATAGTCTAGGCTAGCTTCAAGATTTGTATGTTGCCAAGGATGTCCTTGAACTTTGGATCCTTCTGCCTCCCTTCTCAGCTGTGCAGAGATTAGAATGTGTGCCATCGTGCCTACATCCAACCCCTGTCTCTCTTTATTTCTTTACAGGATCTTATGTATATGTAGCCCTGTCCTCCCACTTATGCAGTACAGGCTAGCCTCAAACTTACTGAGAACTGACCACCTCTGCCTGCTGGGATTAAAGGTGTGGATCACCACATTCGGCTTTCTCTTTAATTATTTGATTTTTTTTTTTTTTTTTTTTTTAAGCCTTGCTGCATTGCTTTGAGCAGCCGGGATTTGTAATACTCCTCTAGGATTACATCCTAATTTAGAATTAATGAAAACGGTTGACTTCAAGAGAAGCTTGCCTTGGTTCCTTGTGCATAAACTTTGTTACATATTGATTTTTACATTACCCTTTACACCACCTCACTTAAATAAGTCTGTTATAAATGGCTTGACTAGGAGCTTGTCCATACATAGTATGTGTTCAAAGGATGCAGAAAATTTGCTATTCAGGGCTTAAAAAACTATCTCAGAAGACAGTAGTTAGTTTAAAACTAATCATTTGCTCACTTGTCAAACATTTGTTGAGTGTCTAGAGTTTGGAATACTGTGTTTGGCACAGGATATAGTGATGATTAAAACATCCACCCTCTAACAAGAAAAAAACCCTCTTGGAAACTTAACAGTAGCCTTCAAGTCTTCAAACATTTTTCTCATCTGCTAAAAGGATTTGCAAATATGTGTGTTTTGTACATTTTTAGTTTGTTACCTAAAAGTTTTCTTGATTGGCACAAATGGTAGCAAAGGCTGTTGTTTCTAGAATATTATATACACTGACATTTAAGATGAATTTTGTTTTGCAATCTTTTGAGCAGGTCTCTTAGTGGAAGTAGATTGCCCAGTGGTTTATTTGCCACTATCTGTTTGGAAAGACTAGAAGTTTTTGGCCAACAGATAGATGCTCCTTAGTCCTTTCTTTGAGTGTGAATTTCAGTTTTACTCATTTCTGTATGTAATGATTTTATCTGAATATGCTTTTTCTCTTACAAGTTTTATTTTCATGTTACTTTTCTGCAACAAAAAATCTGAATGTTTCATTAAACATTTCTGTTGGTATAATACATATTTGTTCAACCTGGCATCAGTGTTACAAAATTTGATAACTCTTTGGAAAGATATTTTTAAATGATGAACTATTTTAGCTAAATATTACCTAATATTAAGTAACATACAAATACAATTATTAGTCCCCAGTTGAATGTTAATTATTGTTAGACTAAGCAATTCTGATTTAGAAATGCCATTCAGGGCTTTCTAGACTTTCTAAATTATATATCAACAGTAATACGTTGTGGTGATATATTGTTTATGATCTAATAAAGCTTGCCTGGAAATCAGAATGCAAAGTTAACCACGGCCATGGAAGCTGGGCAGTGGTGGTACGTACCTTTAATCCCAGGACTCAGGAGACAGAGGCAGATGAATCCCTGTAAGTTCAAGGCTACCCAGGGGTACATGAGAGTGAATCAGTCTAGAAGAGAAACAGAGATCACACCCTTAATCCCAGCACTAGAGAGAATATAAGGAGCTCAGTGCAATCTCAGGAGCAGTCTGAGAGTTGGTGAGGAGCAGTGCAGTCTGGAGATGCAATCTGAGTTTCGGTGGATCGCCCCTTCAGTCTTGTCATTGGTAGAGGTGAGAGCCCTCTGGAGCCTTGGCTGCTTTGCTTTTCTGATCTTCAGCTTGAACTACAATATCTGGCTTTGGATTTATATTGTTTATGTTACAATATGTTGACCTATATTAGTTGGAACTTGCTTTGGGCCTTATTCAATATCAACTTGACACAAACTGGAGTCACTGGGGAGGAGGCAACCTCGTTGAGGAATTGCCTTCTTCAGATTGGTCTGTTGGGTATTTTTTTGATTAGTGATTGTGGGATGGCCCAGCCCATTGGGAGTGTTGCCTAGACTAGTGGTCCTGTGCTGTGTAAAGAAGCAGGCTAAAAATCAAAACAACTCAGGGATTCCATCTTACACCCATCAAAATGGCTAAGATCATAAACACTGATGACAGCTTATGCTGGAGAGGATGTGGAGAAAGGGGAACACTCCTCCATTGCTGGTGGGAGTGCAAACTTGTACAGCTGCTGTGGAAATCAGTATGACAATTTCTCAGAAAATTAGGGATCAACCTACCTCAAGATCCTGCATTACTACTTTTGGGCATATACCAAAAGGAGGCACATTCACACCACAACTATTTTCATAGCATTATTTGTAATATTTGTAACATTATTTGTAATAGCCAGATCTTGGAAACAACCTACATGCCCCTCAACTGAAGAATGAATAGAGAAAATGTGGTATATTTACACAATGGAATACTACTTAGGGATAAGAAACAATGACATCCTAAAATTCACAGGCAAATGGACAGGACTAGAAAAAAAAAATCCTGAATTATATAACATAAAATCAGAAAGACAAATATAGTATATACTCACTCATAAGTGAATATAGTCATAAAGCAAAACATACCCAGCGATAATCCACAACCCAGAGAAGCTAGACCCCTCTTTCAGAAACAGATGGAAGCAGATGCGGAAATCCACAACTAACCAATGCACCAAGCTCCCGGAGTACAATCGATGTGAGGGAAGGGTGATAGTATGAACAAAGGAGTCAAGACCTTGATGGGGAAACCCACAGAATCAGCTGTCCTGAGCTAGTGAGAGATCGCTGACTCAGGTCTGACAAATGGGGCACCTGCTAAGACCTAACTAGACTCTCTTAATGTAGGTGACAGTGGTGTGGCTGGGACAAAATATGAGGCCATTGGCAGTGGGACAAAGATCTAACCCTAATGCACAAACTGACTTAGTGGAGCCCATTCTGTATGGAGAGATACCTTGCTCAGCCAAGACACAGGGGTGTGGGGGTGGGGAGGTGCCTTGGTCCTGCCTCAACCAGATGATGGGACAGACTAGTAGACTTTCTAGGTGAGGCCTTACCCTATGAATATTCATGATGTTATTTGAGAGGAGCAGATGGGAGGTGTTGGGGGCAAGTGGAGTGAGCAGGAGGAGAGAGAGGAACTGGGATTGGAATGTAAAAAGTAAACTAATAAAAATTGTGAAGGAGGAGGAGGAAGAGGAGGAATAGGAGGAGGAGGCTAAGCAAGCTAGTAAAATGTATTTCTCCATGACTTTGTTCCTTAATTCCTTCTCCATTGGTGTTTATTTCAAACTGGTGAGGTGCATAAACCCTTTCCTCCCCAAGTTCCTTTGGTCATGGTATTTATCACAGCAATAGGAAGTGAACTAGGACAGATAGAAGCCACCCGACTTTCAGAAGAATGGTGTGCTCAGCTAGTGAAGTTATTTGTGTCTTACTTTCTTGGAGGGTCATTAAAATCTCATCACTAAAATTTATCAAATGGCTTCTTTAGTTCTTTTCTGGATGCCTCCTTGTTTAGTCTGTTTTACCAGGATTTGGGGCAAACAAAAACTATTTCAATATACTTTTGCTCTTGCATTTTTTTTAATATTGAGAAAATACTTTAACTCCATGACATGATTCAGTACATTTTGTCAAATTCTTAAAGTTTTCACTATTAACAAAGGTGTCTGTACTGTCAAACCAATCACTCACGTTAGCCTTTTTGACAGAAAAAAATAGTTTCACCTTTTGTAACATGATTGTTTCTGGCCCGGTAGGGCCCCACCGCCACTTAAGTGCTGGCTCCTCTTCCATAGGGCTTGAGTTCAATTCCCAGCAACCATCTGAAATGGGATCTGATTCCCTCTTCTGGTGTACATGAAGACACAGCACTCATATGCATAAAATAAATAGTTAAAAATAAGTACTTATTATTAACTTTTAAATTAATTAATTAAAAATGTATATGTATGGGTGCTTTGCCTACATATATGTATGTGTACTACGTGTGTGCCTTATGCCCATGAAGGCCAGAAGACCCTGGAACTGAAATTTCAGACAATTGTGAGCAGCCAGATGGGTGCTGGGAATGGAATCTGTGCCCTCTGGAAGAGCTTTCAGGGTCGAGCCATCTCTCCAGCCTTCCCAATCAGCAATTATAATACAACATGAGAAATTCTTGTAGAAAGGAATGGAATGATATGTTCTTGAGGGAAGAGGAGTTTGTGTCAGAGGAAAAGTTGGAGAAGAGTCAGTGAGGGAGGTGTAGCTCCTGAGGAACAGTTGAGTAAAAGGAGAGTTGCATGAGAGGTGTAGAAGGCAGAAGGCCAAAGGTTCAGGCCAGTATCTGGAGAGGAGTGCAAGCGCAGAGCTGGCTGCCAGATGGTTGGGCAGGCAGAGAACAGAATTTCATTTTTTCCCCCCTCAGGTTGAAGTAAAGGTGCCTGTAGATTATGTGGGTAAGAGTACAATAGTCCACTGGCAGCTGTGTAACTCAGGGGAGCCAAAGTAGACAGTTAGGAGCTATGTTAAGGGCAGAGCTCTTGGTATGAGGTAGATGGCTCCTAAGTCTAGCACTCTAGCCAAAGATGGGCATGCTCGTGATTTTTAAAGCAGAAATGATGGAGTGCCTGGTTCTTCTTTATGTCACATCTCCTCCTCTTTGTCTGCAGGAGACATGGTTAATTGATCATTGCCACATTTCTCAATGAAACAATTTCCATTGTGGTTTCTTCCTTTGTGTTTTTAAAAAGCCTCTAGCTTGATGGTTAAATGTTTGGGGATCTTCCATTCACTCTTTTGTCATTGATTTCTAGTTTAATTCCATTATGGTCAAGCAGCATAGTTTAGGTTATTTTGCATTTAGGTTAAGTGGTGTGAGTGGGTCCAGGCTCTCTATCCTCAGCTCTGCTCCTTGTCTTGGCCAAAGCAACAGGAAACAGCTTCCTAAGTTCTGTAGCCATTTATCCCCTACTTCTTTTTTAGCTTGTAGAGATGAGCATATTAAATTATCTGGACATATTTGGGGTTTATTTCTATTCTCAGTTCTGTTGAAGTTATTATTTGTTAATAGTTATTTCCCAGATCTTTGCTAGGTCACTCCCATTGGTTTGCCGTGTTCCTCTACAGAGGCCATAATTGTGAGGAGGCTGCCTGATCTAGGTACCGGATCAGCTTGCTCTATCCAAAGCCCTTTGAGCCTACGGGTGGTCATGACTTACTGTTATTGTTAGTTGCAGAGTGCTACATTCCCCTTATTTTTCTTGAATTCTGCCCTCACCTTCATATGATTCTTTGTCATACAATGAAATGCAATAAATTGGCATTTTACTGAGTGTGAAGCCCAACCCAGGTAGGCTCAAGCAGGAACAGTGGAAGATATCTTATGTGCAACAGGTTAAGAATAGCATGGAGTCTCTGAAAGCAATTCCCTATCCTTGAGCAATAGAAAGGAAGCATGGGGGCCAGAGAGATGGCTTGGTGGTTAAGAACACTAGCTAGTCTTTCAGAGGTCCTGAGTTCAATTCCCAGCAATCACATGATGGCTCACAACCATCTGTAATGAGATCAGGTGCCCTCTTCTTGCCTGCAGGGATACATACAGACAGAACACTGTATGCCTACTAAATAAATAAATCTTCTTTAAAAAAAAAAAGAAAGCATGGAGTTTTTTTTTTTTTTTTTTGGCAGTCTATATATAGTCATATAGGAAAGTACTTTGTGTGTACATTCCTGAGCCTGCTCACTTTATAGTTCAAGAAGAAATGATGGCTACATTTTGGGGCATGCTTAGCTTAAGGTCATGAAACGCATACATGTTTGAAATGTTAAAATGGAGGGCTAGAACATTTTGGGGCATATTCTGTTCGTATTTTAATAATGGTGGTCAAGAAGGCCTCTGGGCATGCTCACTTTGCATTCCTACAGATGGCAGGAAGGTGTGGTGTTACTCTATAGTCTGAGCCCTGGAGAAATGGAACGTAAGGGGTTTAGGCCAGCCTGAGCTACAAAGCACAGTCAAAGTCAGCCTGAGTACCCTCTTGTCCTAGAAAGCTGGGTGTGGTGTATGATGGCAGACAAGAATATTTATGAGTGAGTTTGGTTTTATCCAACAAGTTTTGGCTGGGAAAACAAAAAGGACAATTTGAAAGAATCTTAATACAGGATTTTGCTTACAATGGTGTGTGTGACTAATGCTTACGTTCTTTCAGTTCCTCATTTTGAATGGTCCAGTATTCTGTTTGCTCCTTGCCGGCACTCTGACAAATGGCTCTGCTTAGGGAAAGGGTTTAATTCAGTAGGAATATTTATTGCAAAAGCCTGAAAATGGTTCAGCATGTTCTGTGTGCTGGTAGCTTTATGTCAACTCTACACAAGCCAGAATCATTTGGGAAGAGGGAACCTCAGTTGGAAAAATGTCTCTACTAAACTGGCCTGTGGGCAAACCTGAAGTGTATTTTCTTCATTGATGATCGATGTGGGATGTAAGTAAGTAGTACCACCCCTGGCTAAGTGGTCCTAGGTGCTATGGTGTGGGTAGAGCAAGTCTTTAATCCCAGTACTGGGTAGGAAGAGGCAGGTGGATCTCTGTGAGTTTGAAGCCAGCCTGGTCTACAGAGCAAGTTCCAGGACAGACTCCAAAGCACTACAGAGAAACCTTGTCTGGAGGTGGGGTGGGGGGTGGGTGTGGAGAGAGGAACCTAGCAGGTTGCAGGCTGAGCAAGTCTTGGGGAGCAAGTCAGGAAGCAGCATCATTCCACAGCCTGTGCGTCAGCTCCTGCCTCCAGGTTCCAGCTCTGTTTGAGTTCCTGTCCTGTCTTTTAATGATGAACTAAGATGTGGCAGTGAAAGCCAAATAAACCCTTTCCTCCTCAAGCTGATTTTGGTTATGGTGCTTTTATCACAACAATAAAATCTCCGGGACATTCAGTGTCTAGTGAGGCAGAAGAGATCTGAGAGGAAATGCAGGAGTCAGATTAAAAACACCCCTCTAGGCCGTTACCAAGCCCAGAGGATTATCCAGCAGCCCATCATGACTTGGTTCTGATTATATTTGGTTGTTACGATGGCTCCCTTGAAGCTAGATTATGAAGAAGCAAACCTGAAGCAGTAGGTCTGTGGCGGTGGGTGAGAGAAGGCCGCCTGGGTCCATCGTGGACTAAGTTGTAGGAGGGAAATGAATGATTTCAAGTTGTCATTAGTTCAACTGGGGAGTACAACTTTTAGTGCAAAGACCAGATGCTCAGTTCTAATACCAAGGAGAAACTTTCTTACTTTTTTTTTTTAAAACCTTAGTGAAGGTGATTGGAAACAGCTCTGCTGGTAGATCTTGCCAACATTCATAAAGCTTTTGGTTCTATCTTCAACACTTCATAAACTGTAGAATGAGGTGTGTGCCGTGATATTAGAATACTGGGTGCATAGCCAGATGGAAGCTAGCCTGGAACACTTGAGACTCCATCTTAAACAACAGCAACAACAACATCAACAAACCCAACCCCAAATACAAACAAATAACAACCACACAACTCGATAAAGAGATTGTAGTACACATATTTCTTGGTTTATTTTGTAATTCTCCTATTAGTATCTTTTTTTATTTAAAAATATTAACAAATATCTGCCTGGGCTATTGTAGCAAAAAACATAAACTATGGCAATGTAAAATACAGTTCTTACCACAAAGGATAGTAAGAGGGAGTTTATTGTGGAGTCAAATATGAGTGATTGTGGACCAGGAACACAGATTCATACTCTAATGTAGTACTAGTTTAGTCTCATGAAGGCTTTAAAGCAAATAAAGTCATGAAGCAAGACACTTTTCAGACATTGGTGGGAACATCAGGTAGGTGGTTACAGCAAAGCAGGGACATTTCTGCAAAGGTCAGAGATGCTCTCTGACGCCGTTCTTAGCCTTTGGGTTGTGGCAGCTAGGGGCCTGTTAGTACATTCTAAAAATATTTACCAGTAGCACAAGGATGTTAGGTCACACACAGAGGTGGACAATAAAACGGCTGCATAGGATGCTAAAAGTATCCTAAGATAATTAGTTCCCAACCTCTAACTGTAGCTCCCTATTGTCAGAGTTGTCTTCATCAGTCAACCTTGTAGAGTGTTTATGCTGCTGCTTCCCTCCCCCTTCTGCACTTGACTTCACAACTGAACTAGTTTAGAAACAATAGAAACATATTCCTTACATTTTTAGATTTCACTGGGATATAAACATTGGGGCCATAGCATAAATACCTGTGTATGCGTCTCCTATGATACATGAGAAGACAGGGTAAAGGATGAGAACTAGAACCGCCTCAAAGCATTTGCACCAGTCTGCACCTCTGTCCCTGGTAATATTGTAGCACTATTTCCTTCTCTACTCAGCATCACCAGATTTGAAAATTTCTTGCAGATCTCACATCTGAAGGTTGGCTTCTCCCTTCAGTTTTCATTACCCAAGTCATCGGGTGGTTGAACATTTCCCCCTGTGTTTATTAGTGTGAATTATCAGTGAATTGCCCATCTCTATATCCAGTCTGTATTTTTCTGTTTGGGTGTTTGTATGTTTCTTATTGGTTGCCGCTAGTTCTTTATATATTCGTCTTCATGAGTATTAGTTATAACATTGCATATGATAACTTTATTATCAAGTTCTTTAAAAATCTTTTTTTGAGATCTCAGTATGTAGTACAGGCTGCCTTTGAACTCTGTCTTCCTGCTGCAGCCTCCACAATACTAGAATTGTGGATACAACCACCATGGCCAACTTTATATGGGGAAGGATGAGGGAGAGAGGCAGGAGGTGAATCCCCTCCCTGGTATCTTGCTGAAGGTGCTACACTACAGATTTCAGTGATCTGGGTGGAGATGCTGACTCTACAGGTTCCGTGTGGTACCATGATTCATCAACAACTTTTGTGATGAGAAAAAAGAAAAAGTTGCCTGGGGAGAAGGTCTGGTGGATTATTGAGGATGTTTGCAATCTTTATGCTTTTGTTTTCATTATGTTTTGCTTTGGCACCTCCTGGCAGCTAGTATTATTCCTAATAAGGATTTAGCTCTGTGTAGAGTGCGTTTCTTCTCTCAATTTTTCATGTGTCTTTCATAAATTCTATCATGCATAAAATAAACTTTCTCAGAGGCTCAGATTTTCTCACTTGTTTTAGAGGGCTGTTTTGAGACTCTGTAAAGGACTTAGAGGGTAGCAAGCATTCAAAAGTGTTAGCTGGCTTTGGCATTGCCACAGCCTAAGGTCTTGGGGTCCAGTGTACCTCAGTAGCTCTGAGCTACCAGGCTGAAAGACCAGCTTTGGAATAGCTACTTTTTCTGCATGTCTTTGAGACCTTTCTAAACAAAGTTCTAGATGCCAGTCCTGCCACTCTGCCATTTTTTGCTGTTGGAGAGATTGGTTTAGACCTGCACTGTAGGGCAAAGCTTAATGTTGCCCTAAAAGATAGAACTCTGTGGCTGGTGAGAACTTTCTCTCCCTCTCACTTGTGTTATCTAGAATTCTCAACATTAATGTCATCTGACCTGAGTTCTTTCTATGGTCTGGAAATAGTGAATTTTGAGGGTAGGCTGTAAGAGAACTTGAATTTGTAAAAGATCTGAAAGGATGTGAGAGTCTGCCCTACTAATGCTTTAGATGCCATTGTTAGTTAACCTCCTTCTTGACTGTGATTCACGTACCTGACACAGGCAATTTAAAGGACAAGAGATTGATTTCCACTTATGATTTCACAGGGTTGGGTCTGTCACAGTGTGTGAGCAGCTCACATCATGGTGGTTTGGGAAACAGCCAGGGAAAGAAAGCTGGAGGATATACCTAGGAACCTACTGAAGATTCTAGAACCTCCTAAAATAGGACCACCAATTGTAGCATGAATAATAAATGACCCAGAGACAGATATTGAGGTCCAACTGAAGATCAGGGAAGCAAAGCAGCCAGCCACTAGCTCTCACCGCTACCTCAGGCCGAATGGGCTGATCCTGTCTCCAGGAGCACTCACCAAGCCTCAGACTGTAGCCTCTCCTCGGCATGGCTGAAGAATGAATGCCTCCTACTGACTCCTTATTCCTGTCTTTTATACCCTTCTACTGCTGAGATTAAAGGTGTGAGCTGTAATTCTCTTTTAGACTACTTCAGTCTTGTGTAGATCTGGGTGGCCTTGGACTCAGAGAGATCCATCTACCTCTTAATCCTGAGTCCTGGGATTAAAGGTGTGTACCACCACATCCTAGCTTTTGGCTGCTGGGATTAAAGGTGTGTGCCTGGCTTCTATGGCTTGTGGCTGACTTTGCTTTCTGAATCTTCAGGCAAGCTTTAATAAATTATAAATAATATATCACTACAACCAATCAGGGACCAAGTGCTCCAATCATGAAATTCTGCCCCTGCCTCCCAAAGGCTCATTGTCATCTCGTGAGTACAGTGCATTTAGTCAATACCCAAGAGTCCCTTCAATCTTGACATTTCCTGTATTATTCTAAAGTTCAAATTCAAAGTCTCCTCTGATACACAAGGATTATTCAGCTGTAAATCTCTGTAGAATCAGAAAGAAAATCACGTGCTTTTAGTATACAATGGCATATCCCAAAAGGGAGGAATGGGCGATTACCAATGGAAGGTCAAACAAGATCTTGTAAATCTGTGTCTGTCGTCTGCTGCATGTGGCAGTGCCGCTAGACTCCAGGTACTTGGGTAGCTCGCCTTCATGCCCCAGTCCTATGGCTTTGTTGTTTGTAGTCCTGTGCTCAAGTGGCTTCTTGTTTATGCTGGCTGTACTGACTGACTGCAGGATTCCTCAGCAGACATTCCCCTTTCAACATCTCCAATATCCCGCAGTCTTTATGGCAACAACATAGGCTCTATATTTATAGCTTTGTGTATTTTTCTCTAGGGGATCCATGTGAAAAATCTTACCCTAAATGTACATTGCCTGACCTCTCAGGCCTGCCTTAAAAATCTGAGTGGAAGCCTGCATGACCTCACAACTCTTGCAGTCTGCATACTTACCAAACAAGCTCCACATGGATAATGCCAAGAACTTCCATCAGCTCAAGCAGTAGCCAGGCCCTACTAAATCACAGCTACGTTTGTTTCTGGTGACTGAGACTAGTGGCATCTGAGCCTGCCTCCCCCACAATAAAATAAAACACTTCCCCTGGGTGCTGTTTTTTGTTTTGTTTTTTATTTTTGTTTTGTATTTATTTATTTTGTTTGTTTTTACATTGAGACTACAATTTCCGCTCCCTCTTCTCCTCCCAATCCTTTCCCCCCTCATTTTTCCTCCTCCCCCCATCCTCTCCTCCTCTTCCATTTCTCTTCAGAAATGGGAAGCCCTTCCATGGATATCAACCAGCCATGGTATATTACATTTCAGTGAGACTAGGCACATCCTCTACTATTAAGGATGAATGAGGCAACCCAGTAGGAGGAAAGGGTCCCAAAAAGCATACAACAGAGTCAGAGACAGCCCCTACTCCCACGAGGAGTCCCACGAGAAGACCACACTACACAACTGTAACATATATGCAGAAGACCCAGGTCAGTCCCATGCAGGCTTTTTGGTTGGCAGTTCAGTCTCTGTGAGCCCCTATGGACCCAGGGTAGAGAGACAACTGGCAAGGGGGGGGGCACATTTCTGGGAAGAGCTAGAAACCTAGTGCAATGGAAACTCAGGAATCTATGAGGGTGACCCAAGCTAAGACTCCTAGCAATGTCCAAGTGTCTTTAACCACTGTACCCTTGGTTTAGAATATAGCTCAGTGGTAGAGTGTTTACTTAGCAAGTAATCTCTAGTATGACTTTCTTCAAAATATGTACCTGGGGCTGGGAATATAGCTATGTGGTAAAGTACTTGCCTAGGTCCTGGTTTCTGTCCCCAGTAGTATTGTCAGAGAAAATCAAAACTAAACCAGCTACATTCTCCTTGTCAACTTTTTCTTTTTTGAGACGGGGTTTCTCTGTGTAACTGCCCTGGCTATCCAGCCCTGGCTATCTAGGAACTAGTTCTGTAGACCAGGCTGGCCATGAACTCACAGAGATCCACCTGTCTCTGCCTCCCAAGTGCTGAGATTAAAGACCTGCCCAGCATCATTGTTAACTTTTATTATGTTCCTTTCCTGTGAAGACTGCATAATTATGAAATTGTTCCACTCTGATTTTTCCTTATTTTCAGTAAGACTGGCTAAAGCAGATAACAATAGCCATGACACAGCCTGACTGTTATAAAGTTTTGGTATTTCCTCTGTCAAGTTAATGGGTCTATTATTTTGAATTCAGCCTTACTCAAATTCACATAATATGGCCAGAATATAGAAGAGTTCTTGGCCGGAGCACAGAATGAAAACACTGTAATTTGTTCTTGATAACGTCCTTTTCCCATTTGAAACCTCATGAGTGGAGTATTTACTGGGTGACATTGTGCTGCTATTCTGGTCACATAAGTTCCCATCAGAGTTAACTATTGAGTTCTGCTCAATGCATCCGAGGACTTTTCTGGCCTGTACCCAGACTTCCTGTCCACAAACTAGTTCTGATGACCTAAGAACTGCATGATCAGGTTCAGTCATTAATGATCCCCGTTTTTGTTACCCATTTCCTGTGTCCATGTTGTGTTTGTTTTCTCACAATCATGGAGGATAATGGATAAGGACAACAGAAGGGCAAACAAGCAGGATTTTATTGAGAGAGTAATAGTTCTCCTGCAGTAAAAGTGGGTCATAAAAAGGGCTGCTAAGTAGTGTTTTGGAGCAGGCATCATATGTCCTAGGAATCATTTGGTCCCACCAATATGTAAAATAGGCTTCTGGGTGGGATTAATTTGCCTGACTGGCTAATTTGAATTCTGATTGGTTGATAGATCAAGTGCAAGAGCATAGGCTCAGGAAAGCCTGCTGGCAACTGGGACACACACACACATACACACACACACACCTACATACACACACACATACACACATATCTATACACATACATACCTACACACACACACACACACACACACACATACACACATACCTACATACACACACAGACACGCACACACATACCCACACACACACACATATCTATACACATACATACCTACACACACACACATACACACATACCTACACATACACACAGACACACACACACCTATACACACACATACATCTATACACATACACACACAGACACACACCTATCCACACCTACACACACACATCTACATATCTATATACACATACACACTCACGCACACACATACACACATATCTATACACATATATACATACACACACACATATACACACACAGACACACACGCACACACACACACCCCTATACACACACACATACATCTATACACATGCACACCTACACACACACACACACACACACACACGACACACCAAGACGTGAGTGTGTGTGTATGTGTGTGTTGGTGGGAGAAAGGCACCAAAAAGTGGGTGGAGGGGGAGGGTAGGGGTGAGGGGAAGAATCAAGAAGTTAAAAGCAAGGGTTGGTGGCTGGCTGAAATCTTGATGGGTCAGAGCGTTGGGATATAAGATGTTGAGTTCACCAATTATATAAAGTTTGTCCTAAAACTTCAGTGTTCTCAGGGCTGATAGTGGACATGTTTGCCTTGGGCTGTAACCCTAAGTGCCTGTAGAATAGGGATGCCTTTCTCCTATCAGTTTGGTACCTATTTTCTGTATTATTTTCATACCATCATGACCGAATTACTTGACATAGGTATTTAGAGGAGAAAACATTTATTTGGCGTACAGTTTCAGACAGTCCAGTCTATTATGGTAGGGAAGGCACGGCATGGGACACTTCTGTTCACACCACGTTGGGCCTGGATAAGATGAAGAAAGTGGCCAGAGATACCTCAAGGACCCATCCCCAGTGACTTGCTCTCCTTATCTAGGTTCCACCCCCTACAGCCTCCAGAATCTCTTGAAACGGTGCCACCAGCCATGTGTTCAAGTCACCAGCCTGTGGGGGACCTAGAGTCAGATCATAAAAGTAACTGTAAATGAAATCTGATCAGGGTCCGTGGGGTGATCCCTCTCACTTCCACGTATATAACCTACCTAATGTAAGCGAATAAATGCTAAAAAATTAAGGCTTTTAAAATGAGTTTTCCTGTATCGTTGTTGCCTGTATTAGTATTGCTGTTAACATAAAATATGATTCTGGTTAATAGAATTTAATGTTGTTTTGGTAGCCTAGCTCTTGTGATGTGAAGTTTCTCAGCACTCACTTCTCTCTGATATGGGTTAGACTGTGGATAGAAATGTTAGACATGTCTCTGCCACACTTGTGTAGCATCTGTCCTTGGAGGTCAAAAGAATCGTCATTTCCAGAGTATAGTGTGTGTCACTTGTCCCTTGTAATGATTGTATTTCTTCTTTTTTAGGTGATATAGTTAATATTGGAGATGTGTCCTACAAGCTGAAAACACCCAAGAACCCGGAACTTGTTCCACAGAACTACAGTAAGAAATGTTATTTGTAAATGAATAATTTTTAAATTTCATTGTGGGCATAAAAGAATAATTAGAGTGGCTGGTATAAACCCAGGGTGCTGTATCAGTCTATGCAGTAAAGTATATAGTGTTTTTCTTGGTTTCTGTCATTTGCTTTGGAGTGGTTAAGTTGGTCTGGGGCATCTGCTCTCCTTGTTTGTGGCTTTTATCAGAAGTGTTCATGTTCTCACATACTGTGGCTTCAGTTGGACATTAGATAGAACAAAACCCATTCAGTAAAAATCAGTTGTTAATTTGGTTAGTTTGGATCATTTTATGAAGTTGTATGGACATCATAATCACTCCCATCATCGCTAAACACCCTCTGTGTCTGTTCCCTACCACGGAAGCCACTGTGCTCTTTGCCATACTAAATTAGCTGCATCTATTTCTTAGCTTTATGAAAATAGTATCATTATGGGGTATGTGTGAGTGTGTGTGTGAGTGTGTGAGTGTGTGTGTGAGTATGTGTGTGTGTGAGTATGTGAGTGAGTGTGTGAGTGTACGTGTGAGTGAGTGTGTATGTGTGTGTGTGTGTGTGTGTAATGTCTGTGTGTATCTGGCTTCTTTCCATTAAGAACACGAATTTGAGGTTCATCTATGTTGCTGAACCTATCCATTGTAAATTTTGTTTTATTGAGATTTAATTCATACACTACACAGTTTACATTAAAGATGTATTTTATGTGCATGTGTGTGCCTGAGTGTATGTATGTGTACTGTGTGTGAGCATGTGCCTAGAGAGAGAGAAGTGGTTGTGTGCCATGCTATGTCTGTGTTGGGGTCTGAATCTGTGTCTTCTACAAAAGCAGCAAGTGCTCTTAACTCTCTCTCCAGGCCCAAAGTCCACCCTCTTAAAATGACCACTCAGTGCTTCCTAGTTGTCCTGAGTTGTGCAGTTGTCACTACTGTCTCACCTCTGAGCAATTTTGTTAATCCTAAATAGAGAAGACACCTCTAGCATGGGCAGTCACTACTGCTGTATTTCATATTGTTCTGCAGTTGCCAGCCCTGGACATGTCATTGGTAGTGTGGCGTATACCAAGTGTTTTTTCTATCTGGCTTATTTTATTAATGGGATGTTTTTAGTGTCATGTTTGAGGTTGTAGCATGCGTTAACTTCATTGCTATTTATGACTTGAACAATATCTTATTGTATGAACAGTTTATATTCATTGTACTTACTCATTAGTTGATGGGCATTATTTCTTTCTGGGTCTATTATAAATAATTGCTTTGTACTGCTGTTGCAAACATACATAAGAGAGGAGTTGCTTGGCCATATTGTAACCCTGTTTAAAGTTTTGAGGAACTACCAACATGGTTTCAAAGGAGTTTCAACATTTTACATTGCCACCAGCTGTGCATCATGATTTCCATTTCTCCATGTCCTGGTTAGTACTCGTTATTGTCTCGGTTGCTTGGTGTTTGTTTGAGATACTAGGAATGGAAGCCTGGCCCTCATGCCGGTTACATCAGCACTAGCCATTCAGCTGTACCCCAGCCTGCTGTAATGCTTTTTGAAGATTTCAGACAGGGTCTCATGAATTTGCCCAGCATGGCTTTGAATTCATTGTGTTACTCGGCTAGAATTTGATCTTTCTGTCTTAATCTCATGTATATCTGGGATTACAGGCCTGTGCTACCAGGCTCTGCCTTTTTGACTGTAGCCATCCTCTTATATTCGAACTGAAACCTTCGTGTTTTTATAGCCAGTTCTCAAATGACTTGCAGTCACTTTATTTCTCAAAATAATTTCACTTTGTCTCTCAAAATTTAAAGACTCTTTCTAATAGCCTGGGAATTAAGTTGAACTTGGGAAGGTTGGCCTTAGATGTTTTAATCTGGCCTTAGGCCTCCTCTTCTATTCTGCATTCCTGTCTTTGGGTATGATATCTAAGCCCTTAAAGCAATGTTGTTCAGATTACTGCTTACTTACAAAGTAACACACATGCACGTATGTATGTATATGTGTGTTATATATGTATATATGAACTCTCTCTCTGATATATATATATATATATATATATATATATATATATATATATATACCCTTTGTCCCAGTATCCAAAATAGTGGCTGTCTGTTCCCTCCTCCTGCTTTTGTGCTATTATTGTCATATGAATTATAACCTTATACATAAGTCTGAGGTTGGGTGGTAGTAAAAGGGGTGATCATGCAAGCTTGAGTGAGAACTTAGTTTGTTTCTTAGAACCCACATAAACAAGCTGGGAGTAATGTCACGTGCTTGTGATCCCAGCACTGGGGAGGCAGATACAGGCAGATTCCTGGGCCTGAAAGCAAGCCAACTTTACCTAATTGGTGAGGTTCAGACCAAGTCTTATAAACCAAGAACAAAAATGCCTGAAGCATGATGCCCAGAGTTGACCCCTGGCCCCCTGGCTTTCTTCCATAAATGTATGTGCCCCCACCCCCCATTTTCATTCAGCCACATAAACATACACTCACAAAAAATAAAAGAAAGAAAGAAAGAAAAGAAGAAAGTCCCTGACAGTTTTATCATTACTGTTTTATAAAGTTGTCTTTTAAGGCTACAAAAGGAAAGTACAGAAAAAGCATGTTTACGTCTTCATGTTTACCCATGCAATTTCTTTTACGGTTTCTTTGGGTGAATTTGAATTGCTGTCTAGTGAGCTTTTATGTCAGCTTTTTTTTTTTTTTTTTTTTTTTTTGCACTGAAACTTGGCTATGGATGAATGCTGTGTTTTTCTTATTTAGAAATGTCTTAATTTTTCCTTTGTATTTTGAAGGGTAATTTCATTGGTTACAGATTTCTCAGTTGACAGTTACTTATTTATTTATTTTGGCATTTTGAATGTGTTATCTTGGTGCTTCCAGCCTCCCTGGTTTCTGTGAGGATCAGTAACCGATCTCATCAGTAAACACCACCATCACCAGCCCTTATGCCATGAGTTATCACTTTTCTCTTTATAGATATTCTTTTTTGGCTTTTGATGGTTTGACTGGGGTCCTATCCTAGAAGCCTTGTCCCCAGTGTGAGTGTGCTGGAATGATGGGACCTTTAAGAGATGCCTTGGCCCTGACAATGATCTGTTTCACAGAGACCAAGTCTTGCCCTTCCCTGCTGTTCATCTTCCCCATGCCATCGATTTCTCTTCCTCTCACAGACTCTTACCATGATGGCAGGTATTTGGTTATAACAATGGAAAACTGACTTAATATGATGTTTATTAACTGCTGACTTTTGACTTTATCCTGTTCAAAAGTTTGTCAGGCTTTTTGGTTGTTGAATGCCAAGATTTTGGTCATTTTTTTTTTCTTTTATCTCCCTTCCTCCCTCCCTTCCTCCCTCCCTCCCTCCCTCCCTCTCTCCTGTCCCATCTTCTCTAGAATTCTTATTATTGGTATGTTGATAGACTTCATAACCCCTGTCAGCACTTGAGACTGTTTCTTTTTCATTTCTGTTCTGTGGGCTGGGTTACATCAGTTCATCTGTCTTCAGGTTTGCCTTGTTCTGTGTCCATCCAGGGATCCTTCTTTATATCAGATGATTCTGTTACTTGCTCACATCTGCTTCTTAGCCCATGTAGTGAATTTTTCTATTACTTGCCCACATCTGCTTCTTATCCTGTCTAGTGACTTTTTTTTCTTTTTTAGTTATTGTAACTTTCAAGTTCATAATTTCTGTTGGGAGCTTTAAAATAATTTAAAATGATTTAAAATAATCAATGTCTATTGATATTGTTTGATGACGCATTGATGTCATGCTGTCCTTTAATTCCTTACTCGGTTTCTTTCAATTCTAGAGACATATTTATAATAGCCAATTGCTTGCTGTCCTAGTTAGCTTTCTATTGCTGTGAGAAGTACCATGGCCACAAGCAGCTTGAGGAGGAAAGGATTTATCTTCCAGCCTCCAGGTCAGTCATTCTGCAGGAAGTCAGGGCAGGGTCTCAAGGCAGGAGCCTAGAGTTGGGAGACCATGGAGGATCACTGCTTGCCCAGCCCGCCCAGAGCCACCTGCGCAGGGCTGCAGAGTTCAAAGCTTCTTGTCCTGAAAGCAGAGACCGAGAGCTTGGACAGAGGCAAGGAAAATATCTGGTAAGAAATTTTACAAACTGCAGGCACAAACCTGTTCAGAGCAGAGTTGCCAAATGCAGGGGCAAGCCATGTTTGAATGTCAGTTTCAATGGTCTGTGTGCCATAGGCCATAGGGAGGAGAAAAACTGTTGGAGCCTGGGGGCAGAGGTGAGGTTCTTGGCTGTGGCAATTCAGGTTGAGCTTTGTGGTAAATGACCAGGCAAGGTTCTGTGTGCTGCTGTATCTCAGTCTTTGGGTGCTGAGGGGGCGGGCGTGGGATGGGGCTATTCAGTACCAGGAGTGGGAGTGACACCTGGTATGTGATAAGCACATGTGCCGTGTTTTCAGATATTGTTTGGCTGTGTTCCTGAGTTCCTGATTCAACTCGATAAATCCGTATTTTATTTATGTGAATGTTCGCCATCAGTCTGTGCTGTGGTGGAGCTAGACAGATGGTGGTTCTTTACTCACACAAACAAGATACAGAGTCACTTTCCTTCAACATTTGCTCTTAAAATGCTCTAGCTGACTGCTTATGCTGACTAGTTTTGTCATCTCAACACAAGCTAGATAGAACCCTTGGAAGAGGCAACCTCAGTTAAGGAATTACCTCCATCAGACTGGCTTATGAGCATGTCTGTCGGCATTTTTTAAAAAATTAATAACTGATGTAGGAAGGTCCACTGTGTATGATGGGCAGGTAGTCCTGTGTTGTATAAGAAATCAGACTGAGCAAACCATAGAAAGCAAGACACTAAACAGCATTCCTTCATGGCTTCTGCTTACCTTCCTGTCCTGACTTTGACTTCCTTTAGTGATAGAGTGTGACATGACAGGATAGGCTGAAGTAAACTCTTTCTTCCCTAAGTTGGTTTTGGTAATGTTGTTTATCACAATAACAGAAAACAACCCAGGACCCCCTGAACATGGGTCTCAGTTAGAAGGCCTGGGCAGTCTAAGGGACCTCTGACAGTGCAACCAGGATGCATCCCTGGCGCACAAGAGGACTTTGGGAGCACATTCCCCATGGAGGGATACTCCCTTAGCCTAGAGACAGGAGGGAGGGCCTAGACCCTACTCCAAATGACTTGACAGATTTTATTGATCCCTCCTGGGGGGGATGGGAGGGAGAGGGAACTGGGATTGATAAGTAAAGTAAGAAAACAATAATAATAGTAATGAAAAAGAAAACAACCCAGGACACTACTGTTTGACAAAATGGAGTTACTCAAGGCTAGGCACAGCTTAAAGCTGCTATCTCGTGAAATAAGGCCTGACTTCAGATAAGCGCTTGGCACGGTCTCCACACCTTTGCTGAACACCGGGGCCTGCACCTCCCTGGGTATGCCTCACTCTCCTTGTAAATGTGCCTTTACCTTCTGCAGACCCTCAGGGTCAGCCAGAAGTAAGACATTAGATCTTCCTAATGTTTGCCAGGATATATGCTTGGCCTCCTAAGTTCCTAAGCATAGATTGGAGGAGCCTTGGGTGAGCATCTGGTATATATACATATATATATATATGTATATATATATATATATATATTGCATTTTTTGATCATCCTCCTTTTAACTCTAATGGGTTTCTCTGCTGCAGGCAGCTGTAATGTTAAATAATTGTAGTTGTTTTCGGTGGGGTGCACAGTGCTGTTTCTACACAATGAGCTTGAGTAGGTTAAATAAGGACGAACTCAGAATGAACATTGCAGAGCTGCCAGACCAGCTTGGGTGATAGCTCTCTGGGAACGGGCTTTTGGGGACACTCCAGCCTATTTTGTCCCCTTCAGTGGCTGCTAGGTGCTGGTGTTCACTGTGATGGAGGGTGGCTGGTTTACTAGATACCTCAGGGTCTGGGTGGCTGGGATGGAATAAGGACAAGTTAAAAACACCACCAAACTTGTTTTCCCCGAGGGTCTCCCATTTTCCTTGGATTAATGTCTATCGGCCCATTGAAGAAGCCTTTTGTCAACTTGCAGAGTTTTGGAAAAATTCATTTGGACAATTTTTGTCAGTATTCTCACTTGTGTTTTAAATGGAGAGATGAATTTTCAGAGGACCTTTGTTGTTCTAGTAATAGATTACCAGAATCGAGCTCTCACATTTGTTTGCTTTTGCCCGAGGAGTAATGAGGTACATGGTATTTTCTTTTACTTACCAGCCATTTTCATAACTCTGCTTACAAAATGCTTGTTAAAGTCGTTTTCCCATTTGAGGGTATTGAGTTGTTTGCCTTTTAAAATAGATTTTCACAAGGTTCCCATACATTGTGTCTACAGAGCCTTTGAATTATATGGATGTGTGTGTGTGTATGTGTAACCATACATTTTCTCAATCAGTTTGCGTAGTCATTTTTCATTGTTAATTTGTTGGTAGGTATTTGATTATATGAGCTTGTTTGTGTTTATCATGATATTTATGCCTTTTTCTAAGAAATTTATAGTTCTGTTTTGTTTTAGCTCAGTTTGGAAATGTGTTTGTCTTCTTTCTCGTTGTTGTTATGTCGCTCAGGCTTTGAACTCTTAAGCTCAAGTGGTCCTCCTACCTTGGTCTCCTGGCACCGGAGATTCCAAGTGTTTGGCACCACACAGCTGTCACAAAGCTTTTAGGAGGTGGCCATTATTATTCTTCATCTCTGTTGACTCTATAGTGATCATCTGCCCTTTACTCCCAGGACCAGAGCCCTGGGACATTTTTAATCCATCGTTCTTTTAAAGATTGGGATTTTAAGAAATCTGTTACATTTTATTAATCAGTTATCTTTGTGTGTGTGTGTGTGTGTGTGTGTGTGCGCGCGCGCGCGCGTGCACATGCGACAATAGGTGTGTGAGCACTCACATGCCACAGAGCATCTGTAGAGTTAGAGAACATTTTGTGGGCATTGGTTTTTCTCCCACTGTGTGGGGCCTGGGGATTAGACTCAGATTGCCAGGCTGTGACAAGTGCCTGTACTTACTGAGCTATTTTGTAAGCCTAGAAACAGCTTTAAAAAATCAGTTAATAGAAAAAGTTCCCGTTCTTTTATGTGCACAGGTGTTTTTGTCTGCATGCATGTCTGTGTGTCACTCGTGTGTCTGGTGCCAGCAGCCACAGAGGAGCACTTTGGAGCATGTGGACTGGAGTTGAGGGTGCTTGTGAGCCACCAGCTTGTCCAGATTATTTCTCCTAACATGCGCCTAACATATTATGTAAGGAGTAAGGTTTTTCCTCCCGCCGCTGGTCTGGTCCCGTCTCTGCGCCAGCCCCAATGAACACACTGAGACTTTGTATTTGATATAATTCTGTTGGCCCGTTACTAATTTCTTATCGGCTAGCTCTGTCTTACTTATTAACCCATTTCTGTTAATCTAGTATTTCCACATGGTCTTCTCTTACCAGGGAGCTGGCCGGCATTCTGCTTTCTCCAGACTCTCCATCTTGACTCCTCCCTACTACTTCCTCTTTCCTCCTCGTCTCCAAGTCCTGCCTATCTTGCTTTCCTATTGGCAAACAGTGCTTTATTCATGAACCAGTATGAGAAACATTTACAGAATGACATCTCCCATCATCTCCTCTTTTTTGTCTAAAATAAAAAGAAGGGTTTTATTCTCAACATAGCAAAATATATAACTTAACAGTTATCAAATAAGAATCACAGTTAACAGTTTCTCCTCCTATCCATCATTCCACGGGGATGAAAGTTAGCTGTTGGCCTTTCCTGTCCTTGAAAGGATTTATTACTTTCTTCCCAGAACTCAGCTCATTTGTGTTTCTTTAAAAAATTTTCTTTCATTGTAAAATTTTTTAAATTGAGCTATACATGTTCCCCACTCCCCCTGCCCTCCCCTTACCCCTTCCCCGCCATGCTTCCAGTTTTCTTAAGAGATCTTAAAATTTTTTTATTGATCGTTTGGGAATCTCCTGTTAAGGCACCCCATTGTGCTCACCTCTCTCTCTCCCCATGCCCCCCGTTGCCCCACCTCCAGGAAAAAACAAACAAATCTATTTTGTGGTGTCCATATGTTCACCAGAGCATAGTTATATTCCTAGTGGCCAGCCTTCTAAGGGAGGATGAGTCATTCTCCTCTTTCAGCACCAGAAGCCATCATCTGAGAGCAGGGTGGGGCCAGCCCTCCCTTGTCCTCGGACATTAATTAACATGGCTTCAGGTGGCAGCCTAGCCTACAGGCATCCACATGGGGTTCAGTGGTTACAGGGCTGCAGACATCAATGCTGCCCTTGGCTGTATCAGGACTACTGACTCACTCACGGTTGCCACTGGCTGTGTGGGCTGTGAACCTCGACTTGGCCTCAGGTGGTCGGTTACACCTGCCACTCACATCAGCCTAGCACCCTGAAGTGCCAAAGCCTGAGGACATCACCAAGGCAACAGGCCGTGCACAGACTGCATATGTTCTCGTGGATCTCAGGCTTAATTGCCCACAGACACCATCATGGCCTCTGGTAGTATCACAGACCATGGTTGTCCTTGAAGGAGATCCAGTCCAGAAACAAACCTTTCTGTCATTGTTGCCCAGAGTGGATGGGTGGGGGGATCCCATGATTGTGCAGCAGGTTCTGGGCTGAGTCTGCATCCGCATAAGCTCTGGGCTGTTGCACACTGTCCTGCCAACCCTACAGGGCAATGACAACATGTCGATCTCAGCCGTCTGTCTCTCTCACCTATCCCCACCATCGGGTCTGCAGTTTCGCCTCCCTCCATACATAGCACATGGACTGCTCCGTTTTTCGGTCTTCCCCAACTCTCCATCACAGACTTGTTCTTTGTAGCCACGCCTGGCTTGGCTGGCTGTCTTCCATAGCCCCCCCCCCCCCACCAGACCCCACTGGGACTCCACTTGGCTTTCATTTGAGTTTCTTTGTGTGTATGCTGTGTGTGTGTGTGTGTGTGTGTGTGTGTGTGTGTGTGTGTGTGTGTGTGTGTGTGTGTGGTGTTTTCAGAGGCCAGAGAGGTCACTGGATCCCTGGATCTGGAGTTACAGACACTTGTGAGCTGCCTGCGTGAATGCTGGGAACTGAGTTTGGGTCTAATGGAAGAGCAGCCAGTGCTCCTAACTACTGAGCCATCTCTCAATTTCTTTGTATTCTTAACTGTGTGGTGAGTTTGGAGAAACTGATTTTTTTTTTTTTTTTTTTTTTTTTTTTAGATTAACTGTTTTGTTCTGGTTGTTAGGTTGATGTGAAATGCTCTTGTAGCTCTCATCATCCCAACGGTGGGAGTCAGGAACATTTATTTTTAATGTTTATTATTTAATGGCTTTTGTCTGAGAGCATTATTGTAGCAGACAGCCTTTCTTTTCTAGGGGTAAGACTAGTGACATAAATTCTTCAACAAATTGTTATACATGTCTGCAGAAAAGTGAAGAAAATAGACCTGTAATGCCTTCGTGCCAGGAGTGCAAGCTTAAGTGAAAAAGGGTCATTTCTTTTGATTTCTGGGTCTTTTCTTATTATGAACGTAGCACATTTTTCATAATAGTAAATTTGAGAGTCATGGGGTAATCCTGCTTCGTAGCAGAAAATAGGAAGACTTCTTTAGCTCCAGGTCTCGGGGAGATGCTCTCTGAGGGCAGATTGGGCTTTGCCACTTTGAGCTGTGTGAGTTCTCTAGGGTGACTATATGGAGATGGTGGCTTCAGCTATATGGATTTGTTAGCACAGTCCGCTCGCAGGAGGGAGCGTGTAGGATGGTACCTGACATTTAATGCAATGTCTGATGAAGGGTCTATGGACAGGTGCAGGGTCCTCTGTGGTTTGGATAGTCAGGGTTAGCATTATTCTTTCCAGCCCTCATGTGGCCATTTCCAAGTCAGTTGAAAATCCTGTATCTATCAACTCTTCCTGGAGTCTTATTCTTGGACTCTTACATAATGCTACCTTCTGGATACTGCTGAGTATGAGGGGTTTTATCTTATTAAGACACCCTAAACATGCTCGTGTCTTCATTCAGTCTTTCTTTAAAAAGTAAATCTGAGCTGGGCAACTTGGCTGATTACAATTAAGGTCCAAAACGTAAGGATTCCTACATACAAGATTCTCACAGTCTCTAAAACCCTCACCAAACCCAATACAGTAGCAGAATGCCCACCATAATATCTTCCTAACATACTTCCAGGTTTATAATTTTCACAGAACCCTTATGGAAGCATCTTTAAAAACCTTATTTGTATTGTTTGTAGCTTGCTCTTGGAAATTTGCCTGAAGATTTTGCACTACCACTGGGTAGCCTTTAGATTGCCATTTGCATCTGCTTGTGTTTGCTGTCTCTGTCACTGTTCTTCATGCCCAATCCCCACCTGCCACTTTTGCATATAGGGAAGGTAGTAGCATCTGTTTGCCCAGTGGTAATTGATAGTGGTTTCTACTATTTTAACTGTATCTCCTCGCTAGATAAAGTGACTAGGTGTTGGACTTAGAAAGGGAGGTGTGACTCGGTCAACTAAATCTTCAAAGGGTCTGCACAGGCAAAATGCAGCAGCTATGTGATGATCGGACAGAGAAAGTGTATGTTTTTATACACTTCCTCTATTAAAATACTGTGTTTATGAGTTTCTCTCCCTTTCCAAGGAGTGGTTCCAAAATGGGGAAATTATAGTTCTTTAGTTTCACTGTTACATAATGGATGAGAGATTATGGCTTTAGGTTCTGAGGGAATTTTGAAACATTTTTTAAAGAGTTTTAAAAATATATTCTTGGGGGAGCTGCTTATTTGGTCAAGTGCTTGCAATGCAAGTGTGAGACCCTGACTTTGATTCCCACATAAAGGCCAGATGTGGTCTGTTACCCCAGTACTGGAGAGTGCTGTGGGTGGAGACAGGCGCCTCTCCTGAGCCCACTGAAAAGTGGAGGAATTGGTGGTGCTCAGGTTCACAGAGACCCTGTCTTCAAAATGTGAGGTGTCCACAATAGAGTAAGACGCCCAGCATCAACCTCTGGCCTCCACATGAACGCGCACGCGCCCACACCCCCCCCCCCACACACACTCTCTCTCTCTCTCTCTCTCTCTCTCTCTCTCTCTCTCTCTCTCTCTCTCTCACACACACACACACACACACACACACACACACACATTACATACACATTGATAAATAAGATACTTTTCAAATGGTCTTTCTTTTTTTGTAAAGTTTGATGCCCATTTTTTTCTCCCTGTATTTATGTTTCATTTTAGCTCATCCTAAGGATATCCTTTATCTTTTGGGTAGCTGACTTTTAAAACTAGGCTTAGCATGGTGGCCTTTGCTGTGGAAAGGAGCGCTGCCAGCCATCCTTCTTCTCGAAGCTTTTCTTACCAGTTGGGAAAGTCACCCACAAGGAAGCGGTCAGAAGACTTAAGGAAGGGCAAAGCCAAGACGTTTCTGATTTCAGTTTGATTTCCTGTTTACCTTCTCAAAATGCCTCTGGCACTTCAAAGTGCACTTTCTTTTCCTTGGAATTAACCCTGCAATGGAAGGAAGCACGGAGTAGTGTGAGAGATGATAAAAGGAAGTGCTTTTTATTTCTGAGAAATCAACAGAGTAGGAGGAAGGAGGAGAGGCGCGCTGCAGCAGTGACAAAAGCCCTGCTCCGGCCAGGCTGCTCTGGCCAGGGGACAGGGACCAGGGCACTCCCAGCCAGGAGCCTAACATTCCCTGGCCGACTGCCAGAGAGCAGGACCATCCCTCTCACAAGGCAGCTGCTTATCTCACCTCCGCCAGAGACATGCGTGCTTGCCTCTGCAGACACTTTATTGACTTCTCACCTGCACGTCTCTGTCTTCACGTGTGGGGCACATGCGACATCTTCTAGTTTGGCAGCTAGCCTGGGGCCTGCACCACACACACACACACACACACACACACACACACACACGCACACGCACACACACACACACACACACACACACACACACACACGTGGGATGGCTCCTTGGTATTTTATTATCAAGGTCCTGTCAGCTCCCGCCTCTATCATTATATCTTCCCTGTGGCATCCTAGTCCCGACTGTCACCTACAAGTTTTGGAGTGGGTAATGGGTAATTGAAGCCCTTTTGCTGTTTTGTGTGAAAACTGAATCTCAAGGCTTAGATGAAGTCAGCAGCTTTTTTTTTTTTTTTAAATACTCTTATATTTTGTGCTTGAAGTGAAAATATTTTGTATCAAAGAAAGTATTTCTGCCAGCGCCTTTGAGGTGGTGCTCCCCAGGTAACAGGGTTTCAAGAGATAACTTTAAACCCACCAGGGAGGTAATCCTGATTCCTTGCATAATCTTGTTGCCACCTGTTGAGGTTATTTAAGGTCACTGGAGGATACCCCAAACTTTTCTCGAAGCAATTAGGCCCCAAAGGTTTTCTGTAATCATTATATACACAATTATGCTTTCAGAATGGATCACAGGATTGGAGGCTTCCCATTTATAAATAATTCAGAGGCTTGGGAAATTCATCAGCGTCATAAATGTCAGATTAACATGGAGAAACAATGTGATTTTTGTGTTAATGTAAATATTGTAGGACAGTCACAGCAGCTAGTATTTGTACAAAGGTCACGCAAAGGGGAAGCATTGCCTCAGTTTCTTTCTTAATAAAGGCAGAGGTTGAGGAAATGGGAAAGAGGCAAGGCCTCCAGTGCTTAAGCTCTTCTTTGTTTATATATGTTTTTAATTTATTCTTTGACAATTTTATACATGTATATAAAATTCTAGTCACATTCATCATCCCACCCTCTCACATCCTCCCCTTTTCACTGTTAGTCCTGAAATTCTTCAGGAAAAAAAAATCAAAAACAAACAAACAAAAAACAAAAACCAACAGTTGGACCATTTTGGACAAATTAAAGCAAGCTTTATTCAAATTTTTAGTACTGAACAAGGTCAGGACCACCACTCCCCTGCATCACCTCCTGCCTCTAGGTTCCTTCATAGTTTGAATTCATGCTTTGGTTTCCTACAATGGACTGTGATTCAGGATATGCAAGCTAAATAAATCCATTCTTCCGAGGTGCTTTTGGTCATTGTTTTTCACCACAGCAATAGGAACCCGGACTAAGACTAATTGTCATCTGCTGTGGTCAGCATGTTTTATAACATATCTGATATCCCTCCTGACATTCTGTATTTCTTGACTGAAATGTGTCCAGTGCTCTCTGCCGTGAGATGGACAATTTTTGGCTGTGTAATAGGTTAAAAAGGATTTCTCTAGTTCTGCCTGGCTTTTTGGCCATGTTAATGACCATGTTTAAATGAGAAAGTGAACTCAAATACAAACCCTTAACTTAAAAATATCAATTTATAAAGAACCCATGTATGTGAAAGATTACATACTTAGTATACAGATAGTCCTACAAATTGGTGAGAAAAATCATTCGACCAGTAGAAAGTAAACCAAGGATTTCAGCAGGCACACACAGAAGAGGAATACATGGCCAGTGGGTGTGTGAACAGTGTCGTAATCCTTCATGACAACCAGCCAGTGGCAAGTTTCTTTGTAAGGTGCTAGTTTTCATAATCACCTTGGCCAGAGTTGAAAACTGTCATGCCAGACATGAAAAGTGTTCAGGAAATGGCATTCCGATATAACACTGGCAGAAATATCAGTTCCTGTGACTTTTCAGGAGAGTGAAATGACAGTTGCTATTAAAGTGAAAAGATTGCCTCTCAGACTTCCAGATCAAGAGGAATATCTGTTCTTATCCATTTACACTGAAAAGCATGCTGGATGTGGTGGTGCATGCCTGTAATTCCAGTTACTTAGAAGGCAGAGATGATGCAGGCTTGTAACATTAGCTAATCAGGGAACTGAGGCATGATGATTCTAAGTTCAAGTCCAGCCTGGCCAGCAGGACAACTTAACTTCAAAGATGCCCCTGGGAACTTACCTCAAAACTGCATCAAAATAAACAGTTAAAAGGGGTGGGGGTTTATAGATTAGCATAGCTCTTAGACCTCATCACAGGAGTTATTTGGTGATGGATGGTGGTTAGTGCAGAAGCTCAGCAAGCATCACAGTGCGCATCAGTGGAATTCTTAGCATAAATGGGGTGTCTATATCACTTTGCCCCAAGGCTCAGGGGCCAGGTTAGAAGAGGAGGCAGGAAGGGCCAGAGGTCATAGAGGAAAACAGAGTCTTTTGCAACACACTCTTAGGAAATAGGGCTCAGAAGATTTGAGCTGGATCTAACCTGAAAGCTTTCTTCCTGTAGTCCTGTTTCCATGGTATCAGAAGATGCTATGCAAACTGCCAAGGGAGGAAAGTAATTAATAACCCTATCCTACCCAGCTGCAATACCCATGAGCCACAACAGTGATCAGCATTGGCAAGCTATTCCTAAAGGTGCAGTAAGTGACACTCATATGTTAGTGTCACCAGCGACCATCTAATTGGATCTTAGGCCCACTCAACATGTTTGATTAACTAGAAACCTAGCCAACTCTCCCAAACTAGTGAGGTCATGAGATTTATAAAAGGATTTCCTATGGTCAATTTACTAGACCAGCATAATTCCTACTTGCATTTGCCATCTTATCCTTTACCCACAGATAAGTATAGCCTCTTTCCTCATTAAGGAAATTTCTCTTTTAGCAAATGGAGACCATCACAGAAAACCACAGCTGGACACAATGGGGAGATCAATAGCTCATGGGGAGTCCTGCCCCAGTGGCTAGATCTGTATCACAGCTCCTGCATCTCTGGCTCAGAGAACACTCCACGAAGTGTGGGCAGAAAGTCTGTGACAGCCAGAATACCAGGGAGTCTGCAACAGTCTCTTCTGTTAATGGCTGCATAAAAATAAGACTGGAAAACCGGCAATATCAGCAGAAGTGCTACCATAGAAGTGGCAAAATTTTTGTGGGGTCCCACAGCTATGCAAAGAACTATAGAAAACTATTGATTGCTGGGAGAGGGAGAATTATCTTCTTCCAGAGACGAGCTCCCTTATGTGTTATCCAGTACAAAGTGGTCAGCTTTGAAACCATATTCATATAGACAACCAAAAGACTGAGCAGGGTGTATTTATATATTTGTGCACGCACACACACACACACACACACACACACAGAGAGTATATGTCTTTTGATACAACATTTTCTTTTTGGAAGAGCTGTATTCACTGAGGAAAAACCAGCACATATAAAAGTATGTATGTGTATAATATATATATTTCAAGATTTTAGAGTTTTGGGTGGGAACAAAAATTAGAAGCATTGAGTCCATCAATAGAGGAATAGTGAAATAATTATTACATGTGCATATTATGGAATCATCTATAGTTATTAAAGAAGAAAAAAATTAGATTCATGTCTGTGAATATAGAGAAACTCCATGGTGTTATTGTTAATTTGAAAGTGCCCCTTGTAAGATGGGCAGCATAAAGATAAAGAAACCAGTATTATTTTTTCAAGTAAAGATCTTCTATGCACCTGTTGGGGTGCTCCTAACTTAGTTTTACTTGCAGGGCTTTGGTGTAAGAGTGGGACTGGGCATGGGAGAGTCTGGAGTGAAGAGCATGCAGTTTAACACTTGAGGGGTTGTTGTACGCCCACATTTCTCTTTAAGACAGGGTTTACTAAGTAGCGCAGGCTGGCCTGTAGCTCAGGCTCCTCATGCCATAGCATCTTAAGTGCTAGGGTTATATAGGTATGCACCACCATGCTGACTCATGCATTCATTCATTTCCAATAGATATCGAAGCTCCATGTCTAAGATAAAGATTATATTGAATCTTTACACATCTACACATTACACATTTTAACTTCTTCTGTAATCGGAATCATAAAGAAATTTTGCACTTTATGTTTAAAGAATTTGGGCTTGTTTAACAAGATCTGAAAGTTGTTGGTTCTTCTGACATTCATGTAGAAGTAATGACTTATATGTGTAAGGCTGACTCCTTCCCTTTACGTTTTTGGTGGTGGTACTGTTATGAATATGACACTGAGATAAAGATGCCTCCAGCAAATTGTCAACATAGCTCCTCATAGATTAGTACCTTAGGGGGATCAGTTGTTAAATAAAGTTGAATGTTATGTTATGATAAAAACATTCTGATAGGTGTCACCCGTCATATTGCTACTTTATTTTTAGTGACTCACTGTTCTTCCTGTGTAGATGTTATTGTATAATATAGATTTGTTTTTAAGTAACAAAACTTTCTGTTACTGTTACAAAAATGAACACAATCAACACAGAGACCAAGAAAGCTCTAAAACATCAAAACATCAAAATATAAATCCAAATGGTGCAGTAAGCCTGACTGTAAGCATCAAGAATAATTCACTGTGTGTTAGTCCAGTATTTTAAGACAGTGTTACCAGGCATGGCGGAGCATGCTTCTATTCAAAGGTTATGGTTTGTCAAATTTGGTAAGCACAAAGTATTGCTGTGATCAGAACACTGACCAGTCAAATCTGTGACTCAGAAAGGTTTTCTTTTTGTGTGTCTTTTGAATTGTCTAGAGTTCTGTATAAGTGTAATCATATTGTATTTTGCCTTCTATATATGGCATAGCATAATTACTTTGGAATTCTGCCATGTTGCATAGTTTAGTAATTCATCCTCCCTTAAAAATATTATTCAGTTGTATAGGTTTAGGTTTATCAAAACTTGCCCACCTCTTCTTGATGGACATTTGAAGTTATTACTGTTTTTGAGGCTTTTAGAAATAAAGCTGGGATTATGGGATTGTAGGCCTATTGGTACTTACCACTTTTTATTTTTATTTTTGTTTAAATCAAGATATTTGTTTTTTAATGATTGAAATGTAGAAATGTTTATTATGAATTTTTGATATTAATCCCTTATTTTCACATACATTATTCATACATATATTTGTAAATATACTCACACACCTTGTACATTTTTCCCACTCTGTGGTTTGCCTTTTCACGTTGTTATGCTTTAATTTTTTTCCACTTAGAAGCCTATTTATTTATAGGCCTATTTATTTATTTTTGCTTTTGTAGCTTTAGTGTGATGCCCTAAAAGTCATCACCAAGGCCAGTGTCCAGAGGATTCCTACCATGTTCTCTTGTTTTATGGTTTTTGGTTCTGTATTAGTTTTAAGTTGATTTTTGTATAGGCTGTGAGGTAAAGCTCCAATTTCAGCCCTTTGCATGTGGAAATATTTTTCCCAGAACCATTTGTTGAAAAGATTATCTTTCCCCAGTCATGTCCTCGTGCTACCCCTGTCTCCATAGTTAAACATGTGCTTGGGTTTCTGTGTTCTCTAGTTTGTGGCATTAGACTGCAATCTGTTTTTGCATCGGTGCTATACTATACTGATTCCAACAGCATTATCTTTCTCATATGCAGAATCTATATTTATGCATGTCTGTGTCCACATATATGCACCAAGAAAGCTGAAGGAGACCACATGGATGGAGGAAGAAGGATGGGGAGATGGCAGGGTACAGACAATGAGACATATGTAGGAAATTATAAATGAAATCCATTATTTTGTACATCTGTTAAAATACAAAAAAAGAAGGAAAATATACATATTATTTTGTGCCCATATTCACAAAGGAATATGTTATGGAAATGTTCCTATACCAAATACTTTTTAAATCTTAACTTTAAAGCATAACTTTTTAATACAAATTACTTATAGTTAAAATGTTAAGACAACATTAAGAGGTATATTGAAAAATTGTATTCTCACCCTGTTGCCTTTCATAGTTCCTTTTTGTATTTCTGTGCAAATTCTAGTGATCATGTGCTTCCTTCACAAACTGTGGACTGTGTGACACTTATGGATGTGCTGTAAATTACTTACTCTACATTGAAGGGTTTTTCTAATCTTAAGAGAATCCTCATCTGTGCTGAACAAGCATGCCAGTGTTAAACTTTTCACCTACTTTTGGTTGTAGCTGTATTGTCTGAAGACTCACAGATCACCTCATGGGTGAGTGGCTTTATATACATTGAGGTTTTATATGCGTGTTATTTCTCTTTGGCATCTTGAAGGATGTTATTACTGTCATCTTTGGAGCTGTGTGAGTGATTTTATTTTATACCCATTTAGTCCACATGGCCTCTGCTGTAAATAGTGAGGACTTGGGCTTTGGACACATCGTTTTGTATCCCCCACCTCCAAGTCTTCATCCTTCATGCCATTGCCTCCAAGGTCAGATTGAAACAAGTAGGTAGGTGGCATTTTAGTAGCATATTCAGTTGCAGCGAGGTGGACCACTATGCTTTCTTTGCAATCTCCAAGTAATATTGGAGAAGGGCCAGACTCCTGGTAGCCTGCCTGGCTTTAGGGCCTTCTAAGCAATTTTTAAAAAAACACACATGAATGCTTTGCCTGAATGTATGTTTAGTGTGCCTGGTGCCCACGGAGGTCAAAAAAGCGTGTCAGATCTCATGAAACTATAATAGCAGATGGTTTGTTGTCACTATGTGGATGCTCGGAACCGAATCCGGGTGCTCTGCAGGAGCAACAATGATGGAAGCACTGAGCTATCTTCTGTGTCCTTTTATGGGGGCGATTGTGGTGAGTCAAGTGAAATGTCACTGGGACATAGCTAACCCAGCCTCTGAGGATCAGTTTGTGCATCTTGGCCCAGCAAGTAAGTTGAGTGTAAACTTAGTAGACCATTTGTGTCTACCTTGTCTACATTGTACTTGTTGTCCAGGCATAACAGCAGGGAGAGGACTTTGTGGGCGAGGACAGACTTTTGCACATGGGGTTTTCACTGACTGGGACTAAACAAGATATCTTGGTAGCTGTAGTGCTCATGGTGGTCATATCTGACAAACAGTACTTTTCTTTGGAAAATGAGGAGACCCAGAATAAACTGAATGCCTGTACACGGAAGCTTGGGACAGGATGAATAACCACAACTAGGGTTGTTTGGCTTCATATGTGTTTTCTTTTTACTATATTATATTGCTTCTTAGAATCCCCAAAAATCAATAGTCGTCAAGGATTTATTATGAGGGAATTTGACCTACGCTTAATTTTAAGTCTTTTTTTTTTTTTTTTTTCGTGTTTTTGCTTGGTCTTATTGTCACTTTCTATTTTAAACATAGTATCATTTCTGACATTTATTCTTTTAAATAATTCTTTATATATATATATATAATGCTGTTGTCCAGGTACTAGTTTCTTATTGGCTAGCTCTGTCTTAAGTATTAACCCATTTCTGTTAATCTACGTACTTCCACGTGCTTTCATCTTACCAGAGAGCCAGCTGGCATCCTGCTCTCTCCAGACTCTCCATCTTGAATCCTCCTTCCTACTTCCTCTTTCCTCCTTGTCTCCTAATCCTTCCTCTCTTGCTTTCCTATTGGCCAACAGTGATTTATGATTTATTCATTAACCAGTATGAGAAACATATTTACAGAATGACATCTCCCATCATCTCCTCTTTTCTGTCTAAATAAAAAGAAAGGTATTAACCTTAGTATAGCAAAATATATCATATAACAGTTATCAAGTAAGAATCACAGTTAACAATATTTAGTCCATTAACATTTAGCAAGATTTGAAGAAAATATTCCATCATCTATCCTATCTTTGTGAGTCTAAAGTCCTATATGTAACTTATCTTTAATCCTAACTAAGGAAAACTATAACCATAACTATCTGTCTTCAAAGACCACAGAAGGATAATATATAAACTCTAGAAATGACAGAGACATCTTGCCTTGTCAGTCACCTGAAGTTCTTCTGTAATCTTCCATCTTCAGCCCATAGGCCATAGTGTGTCTGCATAGATGATAAGTTGGTGTCTAAATGGGGAGATAAATCAGAATTTAGAGTGGCTTAATAAAATTATGTAAAGTTCTTGAATATGACTGCAAAAGTAGTCAAAAGTAGTTACGATTTTGTCTTTAGAAAAATACTGGATAAGACTTTAGTTAGAAATGTAACTCGACATGACCCAGATGTTTTATCTTTACAGGGCAAGGGCAGTCTAGACTGTAAGATCGAGCTCCGTGATACTGTTTTGACCGCAGGCTGTTGTTAGTGGACTCCTGGAAGGTAGTGACATCTGTGCCTGGAGTCAGAGCTAGGGGTTTCTCTCATGCACAGGACCTGTTTATATTATGTTATGCATGGCAGTTTGGCAGTTTATTTTGCAGATGTTTGTAATGTGCAGCCTTAAATCTCGCTTCTATTTCTAGCATGCTTTTAAGTATGACTCATGTTTTCTTGAAGCTGTCCTAAAAATACTGCTGGTCTGAAGCATTAATGTGAAATACACCACAGGCGTCACACAGCACTGCACAACACTTGCCTTCTAGAAGGTGATACAGCTTTTCAACCAGTTAAAGGTGGAAGTGCTTTTGAGAACGCACAGCTCTAGAAGTGCAAATAGCGAAAGTGGGGATTTTATGGAAATAGAATGTACAGAAATAACAGTGACTTCAAATTGTAATAAAGGATGAAATGTATGATTAATATCATAAAAATAATAGAAACAGGACTAATAGCTAGAGCAGCATTTGATGTAAATGCTAAATTTGATGTAGCCCTGTGGTAGAGAAAGTCTTAAGCCTGAAGGGGTCAAAAAGCTTTAGGAGCTGGTGAGATGGCTCCGTGGGTAAAAGTGCTCGCTGCTGAGCCAGGTAACCTGGGTTTGAGTCTCAGAACCCACCCATGCAAGCTGACCTCCACATGTGTGCTGTGGTATATATGCTCACACACACACACACACACACACACACACACACACACACACACACACAGACACACACATGCACGCACACAAAGACAGACACACACACACAGACAGATACACGTGCACACACATGCACACACACGGGGAGGGGGTCGTCTGGTGGAGTGTGTGAGATGTGAGGACTGTGATGTGAGCTTTGGACTTGAACAGCTTAAGTCTGATTTGGCTCTGACTTAACCAACCTCACACAAATACTCTCCAGTGGTGACTTTCTCTTTACAGAATGGGAGTGAGAACTTGCATAGCATTTACTTTGCAAGCCCTTGGTCTGTGTGTTTAATTAATTCTCACAACTCTGTAAGTACAATTATATCTATTAAATAGGCAGGGAAACTGGACACCGGGAGCTTAATGATTTGATTAAAGTTACACAGCTAATGAATATCAGGATTGGGATTTGAACCGAAGCAGTGTGGCTCAAGTCTGACCTTACGTAGTGCGGCCTCTGCCCCCTACACCTGCTGTGTGGTCTGGATCTAAATGAGGCACAGTGAAGAAAAATCACATGTGTATTTATTTGTCTCATGATAGACAAGCAATGAATATTGCAGCCATTGTTGTTTATACATTCTGACACAGAGTTTCACACCACAGAAAATAGACCCGTGGAATTTGCATACACTCCTGTGAGTGCTCATGGGAGTATCTTCCACATCAGCGTGGTGCTTGTGTGTTGGGGATCACTGGCTTGAGAGGCAAACTGGCAACCACAGCAGCATCTTCACTGACCCTTGGGCTCCAGTGGTTCATGACACTGAGGATGCTGCCATCACCCCTGCTGGTCAGAAAGCATCTGGAAATGATTTATGTTGCTGCAAGGTTTCGGGGAGTGAGGGATGATGTGAGACACTATCACAGCGATGCTAATTATAATATCCAAGATAGTCCATGCTGCCTAGGAGACCAACAGCATTCTTACTGAGAAATATATATACTCTTTTTGATTAAGCACTGTTAATGAACATTGTCTAATTAATCACAATTGAGCCCTGAGATATACTTGCTTGTAGTTCCTTGTATGTAGTTCCAAGATCAAGGCATTTAAACTACAATGTAAATATATAGAACAGGTTACAGACTACTATACCTATTTTGTTGTTGTTTGTTTAGGTGTAGGGATGGGGAAGGAGCCCAAGGTCTCATACAGGGTACATAGTCCCTACCCTTGAGCTACATCCTTGGCAGGAATCACGTATCTTTTCCTTCCTTCCTTCCTTCCTTCCTTCCTTCCTTCCTTCCTTCCTTCCTTCCTTCCTTCCTTCTTTTCCCATTGAGTCCATTACTTGTGGTCAACTACTCCTGAACACAAAACCTTCTCTGAAGCGGTTGATATACTCAGTGTTCAGTTGTTAATTTTTATACTAGTGGCTTGGTTTTCATTCATTTAAAAAATAGAAAAAATAAAATATTATGATAAAAATATCCATGTTGACAAGTGAAGCCAGCTGAAGCGAAAGAGCCCAGGAGAAAGCACAGGAACCTGACACCTATCCGTTCGCACATTCAGGAATCCCATTAGCTCAGAGGACCTGGCACAGACCCGTGCAAGTTCCATGCATGCTGCTTCAGTCTCTGACTTCATAAGAGCTTTGATCATGTTGATTCAGGGGACCTTGCATTCTTGGTGTCCTCCATCCCCTCTGGCTCTTCCATCCTTTCCTCTTCCACAGGATTCCTTGAGCCTTGAGGGGAGAGAACCTGATGGAGACATCCCATTTAGGGATGAGCGAGGAACCATGATTTCACCAGGTCACTGCTGCTGTCTTCCTGAGGATCCTCTTCCTCATCCCACTGCTCCTCTCCATTCCCATATAAAACTTAATGCTACTGATACATGGTATGTCTGTGTACTGTGTCATTTTATCCGATTACAAACCATTGTAATACCTTGAACTTTTTTTCAAGCCCTCCTTCAGAAACAGCTTTTGCCTCGGTGGGAATGATATGCCTCCATGCATGCCTTAGAGGATTTGTTTGTACATGGGTAGAGTCTTGGTTTTTAGACACAGGGCCATTTACTTTGGAGAAATAGTAAGATAGTTTAGCATGGCTTCTTTGACATGATAAACCAGCTGGTCTGCTCAGTACCTTCCCCTGGACTTACCCACCAAGATGAAGAACTTCAGAGAATTCTCAGCGATTAGCTCTTAACTTTCTTTGTGATGAGAGACTGCCTTAATGATATTGTGCTGTGTGTTTGTGTATGAATGTAAATGGCTGTGTGTGTGTGTGTGTGTGTGTGTGTGTGTGTGTGTGTGTGTGTGTTATGTGGTATACCTTTGGTCTTAGGTAATTATTACTTGGATCTTTGGATCTTTGAGTTCTTCCATGACCTCATCTCACTGAGTGATTTGACAAAAATATGAGAATATGGAGTATTTAGTATATGCAAAAGACTTCTTGTAATGTACATCTCTTTCAGTATAAAATGCAATGTAAGGAAATAAACACTGTAATTCATGTCCATAAACAGTCATGGATTGTGAGGGTCTCATGGGGACCTACCCTTCTGTATTAGTGAGACTTCTCTAGAGTTCTAGAACTTATAGGATGAATCTCTATATATAGAAAGAGAATTTATTAGAATGACTTACAGTCTGTGGCCCAGATAATCCAACAATGATTTGCTATAAACAGAAAGTCCAAGAATCCTGTAGTTGCTCAGTCCAGGAGGCTGGCCTTCAGCATACACTGGAATCACAAAGTAGACTCTAATGCCAATGAAGGAATGGTCTTGCCAGTGAGGTAAGAGCAAGCAAAGAGCAAAAACTTCCTTTTTCCACATCTGTGTATAGGCCCAGCTGAAGGTGTGGCCCAGACTAGAGGTGGGTTTTCCCAGTTCAAAAGATTGGAATTAAAGATGTGTCTTCCTACCTCAAAGATCTAGATTAGAGGTAGATCTTCCCACTTCAAATTAAGCAAAAATCCCTCACAGTTGTGTCCCATTTTTAGGTTTTAGTTAATTACAGATGTAGTTGAGTTGACAACTAAGAATAGCCATTATGCCTTCCCTGCTGAACTATTGGCTACTAAAGGATTCTGGGGGATGGGAAGTATCTACTGGCTACATTGGATAGTTCCATACCCATAGTTAAATACATCTTTAAAGGTTTGGCATAATTGGAAATAACAATTTAATGGATTTCCCTTTAAAACTTTTAAAATATTTGCTTGTATTATAATAATATCCCTTGGGGGTTGGACCCAGGTCTATGCATGAAGGTCATTTATGTTTGATATACCCCATAGTTTCAAGCAATATTTTTAGTGCCTTTACATCTTGACAGTAACTTGTTACACAAGGTTGGGTATAGAATTTTCCACGCAGTGTGACTTGGGCACCCAGAAAGTTTCACATTTTGGAGCATTTCAGACATCAAATTTTCATGTTAAGGATCTTCCGTCTTTTGTGATAGTTTTTTCAGTTTTTGTTGTCACATAATTAAATATTATGTGCATTTTATCCATTCTCCCATCTTCTTTCTCTTCTGTGTTGTTTGGAGCAGTGCTGTTAAGACTTTTCTACTCCTCCTCCTCTCCTCCTTCCTCTTCCTCCTCATCCCCCCTCCCTCCCTCCCTCTCTGCCTGCGTGCCTTCCTTCCTGCTCCCTCCCTCCCTTCTTTATTTCCTTCTTTCCTTCTTTCCTTCCTTCCTTCCTTCCTTCCTTCCTTCCTTCCTTCCTTCCTTCCTTCCTTCCTTTCTTGTAATGGGGTCTCCTTATATAGCCCTGGTTTCCCTGGAAGTCACAGAGATCCTCCTGCCTCTGCCTCCTTGCTGCTGGGATTAAAGGTGTATGCCACATGCCTAACCTTTTCTACATTTCTAGATGTACAAGAGCAAGAACTTTTTTTGTGAATTTAGTGATGGACCCACTGGCCTACTGTGTGACTTACTTGTAAACAAATATAAATTCATTGTGTAAATATAATCATTTTAGAAAATGCTTATGTAAAGTTGAACATGATGCTTTATTTAATTAATAGTAGACCAATGGCCTTGTTTGGGACAGTCTTATTCACAAAAGAATAGTTCTGTGGATTGTGGTCCTGAGCGTAATCACTTAATTAGAGTGGCTGTGACTATCCACAAGAGACCCTCCCCACACTGGGGCCTGTTGGCATTCTATCATAGGAGGAGGAGGCAGGAAAGGTAATTGGCCCTCCTCTGAGATTTCAGCCAGTTCCTCTTTCTCTGTTCCTGTCCCTTATGTGTATACTTCTGCCAGATGATGTGGTTTTCAACTGCTGGAGTGTATAGAGGATAGAGGTCACTGAAGTGGGGGACTGCTGTCTGCAAGTCAGTGAGGAAGTCATTACCCATGTTGAGTGGGACTTTTTGGTGTTGTGGGGGCACTTACATTCCTGTAAGTAACTTCACACCCATCTTCCAGGATGTATAGTCAGTAGACTCGTTAGTACACCAGACTGGACTTGGACAGAATTATTCTTTTGGTCTTTTATTGATGCCTTATCTATTACGAGTAGACATTTGTTTCCATCGTCCTAGGAGAAGCTCATGCATCAAATGGTGGAGGAGTAGACTTGAATTATAGATTCCTTTGGGTGTCTTCCAGGCATTGCTACTTAAATTAGAGCAGACTCCAGCTTTTCATGTCTGTAATGATCATGACTTGTCTGGGATCGTTTGACCATATCTCCCTTTGGAATAAAAAGGTTAGGCTTTGAAACTACTAAAATAATGACACTAGTTCCTCACTCATCCACAAAAGGCACTTTTTTTCCTTTAAGGACACCTATAGATGATTATACTGGTGTTCTCATATGCTTTGAAATGTAGGATGTATCTTTGATGTTTGTTTGATATTTTTTTCTGTTTTAGCATTGATAATAATTTTAATGTGATACTGAAATTTGCCAGTATTTATTCTGTCCATCCATCCAAATTCTTATTTTCAATACATAGTCTACATCATTTGGGGATAGATATAGTTATAAATTTATAGTAAAGCTATGACAGTTAAATTTGCATTTCATTTCTTTTTTTTTTCTTCAAAGTTTCAGAATCTCCAGCTCAGTCCATAGTCCAGCATCTGAGATGGATAATGCAGAAGGATCTGCTGGGGCAAGACATCTTTCTCATAGGACCTCCCGGGCCTCTTCGGCGCTCCGTTGCCATGCAGTACTTGGTGAGCAATCAGTTCTTGTCAGTTAGTTCCTAAGGGTCTTAACTTTGATCAAGGATATGATAAAATAAAGGAAAGTAGAGAATTTATAAATATATCAGAATTAGCTGCATTAGGATAAGCACTGTCATCAGGCAATGACTAGTTCATAAAGAGCTCAGCAGAAGTTGCTTGGGAAGCCTTTGTGCATTGACCTTTCATAACAGTAGCATGTATATATCACATATATTATATATATCATATAAATATATATACACATATAAATAAATATATATACACATATAAATACACACACCATATAAGTATATATATACACACATATATAAACACACACTATATATATATGTATACATACACACACATATACCCACACATACATACATGTATGTATGTATGTATGTATGTATGTATGTATGTATGTAACTAGAAAAAAAACCTTCCATTTTCAGTAGAAAGGAAATATAAATCCAGGCACTGAGTAGTGAGCAGATAGAAGCAGCAACTCTGAGACTGTAAACCCCTCCCTCCCCAAACCCTTCCTTTTGTGTTATGGATTTTTCTTTATCTCAGGTTTCCAAGTTAAAAATCCAAGCAGTTCCTTTGACATTTTGAAGCTGTGTGATTTTTTAAAGGGAGCCCAAGGCAGAGGGCATTTTTGATGTCATAGCTACATACTGCTCTTTCTCTTGTTTAATAGATGAGAAGACAAATGAACAAGGATTGGCTAATGCACTCAATCTTTAGCTAGAAAATGATAGAGTTAGACTTGAAGCCCCCATTTCAACTCTTTGACACAGTGTACTTTTAAATGATACTAGCTCTTTGAATTGAAATCTTCAGATCTCAATGCCAATATTCCAGAACATTTAAAGGCCTTTCTATTTTCCTGTCAGTATTAATAGGCATTGTTCTACTGGTTTAGATAAGAATAAATTTCCATATGAATTTGTGTTCTGAAGACAATTTTGTAGAATGGAGAAAAAAAAAAAACCTTGTTAAAATTTCCTTGTGTTATTTATTATTGAAGAATTTATTTCTATGTTGTTGAAATCTGTTTTATATACTTTACCTCAGTGGAACATTTAGCTTATCTTTTATTTTTAAAAACGTGTGTGTGTGTGTGTGTGTGTGTGTGTGTGTGTGTGTGTGTGCAAGTACATACATATGTGTGCACATGTATGCGGATGTTTCCTGAGGCCAGAGACAGTATCGGTTCTCCTGGAGCTGGAGTTACAGGAAGTTGTGGAACTCCAGTTCTCTGTAAGAGCCGACAGTACTCTTAACTGCCCAATTCTCTCTCCAGCCCCAAATTTACTTTAGAATTTCAAAATGTTTGTGAGGCAGGAATGCCAAAAGTCAATTGGACAAATCAGAGACAGAACTCTTACTAGCCCATATGTTTTATATCTTTCCCCCATGCCCAGAATCAGTTTGTGAGTATAACCTACCACTGTAGCATTGGCCTTAGTTAGTACATGAGGCAAAAGTGTCTTGTCTAGGAATGAGAGGGACTTTTGCCCGACTTGTTTCAAAGACTGTGCTATCTCATTGAGATTTTGGTTTTGGGCTTTGAAGTTGTTAGAATTGTGGAATGAGGGGCTAGGATACCAGAGGGATTTGGTTCAAAAATGCAGTGTAAGTCTGCAAGTGTGAAGTTATATGGCTGTTCTCACCAAACAGCAAATGGTAAAATAGGTGTGAAGTAGCCAAACATATATGAAAACCCATTAGTGGCCTTCTGTTTAAATGCATTGTGTAGACACAGTACTACCCTGCCACCCTGCAAATGGCGGCGAACACTGTTGGATATGAGAACCTTCAGCTGGTAATGTCTTGAGTAGAGAACATTTGGGGGCAAGCTTGCTGAAGCAAATGAAAATTGATAGAGATGATTTGCTACTTGTCTGTGATACTTAATACATATTAAGGAAGACTGCAGATTGTGTAAAACAACCCAGCTGCTGCCTTTTCTGGTGCTGTGAGAGAGCTCATTCCCTCCTTCTTTCATGAAGGAGTACTGAGAAAACTGGTGTTTGGCTGATGAAGGAGGCTGTCAGGACAGGAGAGTGACAGCATTGTCCTCGTGTGCAGTTCAGGGTTAAACTGTGCTGCTCTTTGACAACAAGATGCTGGGCATGGTGACACACACTTTTATCCCAGCACTCAGAGGGCAGAGGCAGGTGGATCTTGGAGTTCGAGGCCAGCCTGGTCTACAGAGCAAGTTTCAAGACAACCAGGTCTACACACACACACACACACACACACACACACACACACACACACACACACACACACACACACACACACCCTGTCTTTTAAAAACCACATACACTTTTGCCCTTTTTTTTTTTTTTTTGGTGAATGAAAGGGGTTTTTAGGGAGGGGGGTTAGATTCAGCCACTCAAAGAAGCAGACATAATGTTATTAGTGATGTATTCTGGAAACAGGTGTCTGCTAAAAGGAGCAAATTACTCTAGAATTGGCCCTCGTAAACAGACAATTCATTTATATTTAGTAAAATATCATTTGATATTATTACATCTTTGTGACTATGCATCTTCTCTATTTAAAACTTTTGCCTCTTTTTGTTATAATGGAAACTGGCAATCTGGAACAAAGAAATTTAACAGAACTGAATGACAATAAAGTACTGTTCATTAATGTAAAATAGGGATAAGTTGCAAGGAAACACAATCCCATTGTTTGAAAATCTCCTTCTCTAGTAAGATTGGCGAATGTCACTGTTCTTAATTTGTCATCGTAAAAGCAGAGGTAATGTACCTGGCAGTTAGGTGAGGGCTAATGATTTTCTGAGTAGGTAGACCACCGAGATGGCATAGCTTCTGGGTGTCCTCCTTCCCCCTGACCACATAACATTTTGGGGGACTGGACAGTGTTTTCTTTACTCCCTTTCTGGTGGCTTCCTCCGGCTCTTGCTCATTTTTGTCTCCTCCAGCTTTTGGTCTCTATTCTTTGTTTCACACTTGGTAAAGTATCTAACAATGATATTGTATTCAGTTGCTAAACTTTGGTCAATGGAGTAAATGAATTGAAACCACACTTTAAAAAAAAAGATAAATATTACTTACAGAAATTTGTTATGACTTGTAGGAAAAATGCCCAATAATTATTCATGATATTTGACAAAGAGCTTAACAGGATAAATTTAAGTTTGCAGGATTCAATTCTTATTACTCAAGTAGTAGGATGGAGTGCAGTAAAAATGAAGCTCTGAGGGTGTGTGAACGTGCGTGAGCACAATGTGTGTGTTTGTGTGTGCAAGCAATATTTGTGTGAGAAAATGTGTTTAAGTACATGTGCATATATATGTGCATGTGTGAGCATATGTGTTTGTATGTGTATGTGTGTGAATGTATGTAGGCATGGATGTGTGTGTGTATGTAGGTGTGTGTGTGAGAACATGTGTGTATATGCGTTTTGCTTTTGTTTGAGGGGAAGTTTTGAGAAAGTGTCTCCTGTGTAGCCCTGGCTGTCCTAGAGCTTGCAGTGTAGACCAAACTGCCCTTGAACTCACAGAGATCCACCTGCCTCTACCTGTCAAGTTCTGGGATTAAAGACAAGCTCCATCATATTTGGGATTTGTATGCTTTAGTATCCAATTTATTGAATTTTTTCAAAGACTCAAAATATTTTTAATCCATAATTATGGTTGTAATGCTCATCTCTAGGCTGTGGCTTTGTTGACATGTCATTCTAAATTATAGGCCAGCAGTTTGATTTTAGCTCTGGCATAATTTTGCTCTCTGTTGTTGTACAGGAGTTGACCAAACGAGAGGTGGAATACATTGCCCTGTCAAGAGACACCACTGAAACTGACCTCAAACAGCGCCGGGAGATCCGGGCTGGCACTGCTTTCTACATCGACCAGGCAAGCGCTTACCCGCCAGCCCGTGACCTGCTTACTCAGGGCTGTGTGAAATTGACTTTTAAAATGGAAAGAGCATCTCATGTGTCAGTGAAAGACAGATGTGTATTCTTCCTAGACAGATTTGATTTAGGTTCACTGTTCTTGTTCTTAGAAATGTCTTAATCTAGCTCTAAAGGAAAAAACTTGGATGACGTGACTAGTGCTCAAGTGTCAGCCAAAGATCAGGGTTTCTTCATAGTCAGTTACTGCTTATAACTTGGTTATAGATGTTTTATTTTCTAAAGAGGCTATTACGGCTGCTTTACTATAGGAACTTCCCTAGTGTATTAATATAAACATTTGCAATCTAAAGGTAAGCTAGAGAGATGTGGATTAAAGCACATGAAATGAAATACTTCTAGGGATTATAGCTTTTTTGGGGTGTTTGTCTTAAATGCTGATAACTAAAATAACATTTTATGAATATTATAAGGAAGCATATTATTTCTGTCTTAAAACCTATTGCATAAACCATTCAATGTTCTTTTAAATGTCTCATAGATGTAAGATAGACTATAAATAATCAAGTTATACAGAAAATACTGTAGTAACCACTGAGTTCATGGGGATATACTTGGCTCCCTTATTTACAAATATTTCATGTTAAAAGGTACCTACCTTTAAAGAATTCACTGATGTCCATTGTTAATGAGGAAGATGAGATGAGTCAACAGCTTTGCCACTGGAGCCAGAAGATATTTGGATTCAATAGTTATATTTCCAGTATTCTTTCTCTCCCAAAATGGATTGCTTTGACTTTCAGGGGTGGCAAAGAGACAAACTGTAGGAGACAAGAAGGCCCAGTAGCCCATGTTGGTTCAAACTTCAGAAGTCTGACCCTGAGTTTTTATTTTGGCACATTTGAACATGGCACAATCTGGTAAAAATTGTTTTTGTGATGACTAACTCAATCCTGCCTGTCCAACAAAGTAAGCTCAATACATATCAGACATGACTGTATCAAAACTCTTGGTAAAGTACATGTGACACCATCCATAAAGATATGTTCTATAGACTGATAGGAAAAACAAGTTTATAAGAATGGTCTGGAGGACGGTCAGGTGCTGGCAAGTCTCCAGCCACACCGACTGTGCAAAGGTCACCAGGCTAGATTGCACCTCTGCTCCAGCCATCTGGGCAGAAAGCAGACATTTTATTCCTTCTCTTGAAAGAACAACCCATGTGCTTAAACATTGCAGGTTACCCTAGCACAGAGATCTCTGTGCCCCCTACACAAATGTGTTCACAAAGAAGAAATTCAACAGTATTAGTTGTAGTATGTTAAAAACCAGACAACTAATTGAAAACAGCAATGGTGCATATTGAAGAGATTAATGAAATAAATAATTGTAGTCATTAAATGCACCACCATAGTCATTAAAAAGAATGGCATGAGGCTGGGCTGTAGCTTTGTGGAAAAGTAGTTGCCTAGAAGATTCCTGGGTTCAAGTTCCAGTGCACACGCGTGTGTGCACAACACGGGATGGGGCACTAGTCTCTCCTAATAAGTCCAGAGTGTGAGTGGAAAGGATTGTTATGACAGTATATGATCTCATTCGTGATAGAAGAAACGCACCTGTTCTTCTGTGCACATTGAAATCTTCCAGAAGGCTACACAAGAAGTCATTATAGATGGGAGATCAGAAATCTGGAGTGAGATAAATTTGCTTCTTCTGTGTCTCTATGACTCAAATACCCAGCAGTAATAGCTTAAGGAAGGAGGGCTTCTTTTGCTTCCTGATTCTGAGTATTTTCAGTCCAGTCTGGCAGGGAAATCATAGTGTTGGGGGTGGGTGCCAGAGACTGCCAGTGTGCTGATAGACCAGGAGGCAGGAAGAGAGAGTGTGCTGAAACCGGGCCTGGAGTAGGACTAGAACCTTCAAAGACCTGCCTGAGTGGTCCAATTCCATCAGCCAGGCTCCCCCTTGTACAAGTTCCAGTTTCCTGAGACAGATCACCAGCTGGGAGACAAGTGACCTGTAGGGGGCATTTCTGTGGTGACTCTTAGGAGCTGGGGAGGTAGGAAGGCGGGTGGTGGATGGTGTGTGTGTGTGTGTGTGTGTGTGTGTGTGTGTGTGTGTGTGTGTGTCTGTCTGTCTGTCTGTCTGTCTGTCTGTCTGTCTGTCTACTTGCTATTTTCAGATGGAGGTTTGCCCCAGACTCCCAAGTATTTACCATAGCAAGCTCTTTGTGAAGTTGAGTTTTTTTGTTTTTAATGGCACATTCTTTATAATGAAGAGTATAATGGTGAGTATAAGGTTTTTGTGGAACAGAATATTCACATCTGTTGAATTAGTTGGCCCTTATCAAATGAAAATGTATGTGAAATGAAGATACTTGGCAGTCATATTGAGTCATGGCAGCCAAACTTAGTATTACTAGTGGGAAAACCTGAAACCTTCACCTTTCCCACAATTAAAACCAGCCCTTCCTGGATGCTGTTCATGAATGTATTTAAAGGAATCTCTCTGAGAACTGCTTGTGCTCTTGGACACTGTGTACAGATGCTAGCGGGTGACAGCTGTGGCTTGTGAATTCCTAATTGACTTTCCAACCTTAGAGTGGCTTTTAATGTGTCTTGTACTTTTAAAGTGGCTTAAAACTTCCAGAAATGGAATTATCTTAGCTAACAAATTTTTCAATGAGCTCAAGATTTTTTTGTTTGTAAATTTTAATTATTTTTTAAAAATTGTTTTTTTGGGGGGGGTTGGAGAGATGTCTTAGTGGTTAAGAGCACTGGTTTCTCTTCCAGAGATTCAATTCTGAACCCCCACACTTTGGGGGGGGTGTCTCACAGTTGTCTCTAACTCAAGTCCCAAGGGATCTGGTGCCCTTTTTTGGCCTCTGAGGGCCTCAGAAATGCATGAGGTTCACAGTCATTCTAGCAGACAAAATACTCATACATATAAAATAAAACAAAAAAAAAATCCTTAACAATTATTTTATTGGTTTATTTTATATTCATGGGTGTTTTGTTTTGCCTATGTATATGCCTGTGTGCCACATTCATACACTGCCCACAAAGGCCAAAAGAGGGCATCAGATCCTCTGGGGCTGGAGTTACTGACAGTTATGTGCTGTCGTGTGAGTGCTGAGAATCAAACCCGTACTGTGGAAGAATAGCCTGTGTTCTTAACTTCCGAGACATCTCTCTAGTCCAAAATATAAATTACTTTCATGAAACTTTCTGCCACTCTAAAAAATGTATTCTCAGACGATGCATATTTCTCAGCTGCTACAGCGTATAAAATGTTTAAAGAACCATGTAAATGTATGGTGTATTTTATACTCCCTCCTTTCTCCATGACGCTTATTCATGCCGCATGCACATTAGTTCTTGGCATTCAGTATCGCTTATACCTTCAGAACCTGTGACTGAATACAGGCATGCAGGAATATTGGCCTTTTCAATTGCCTCAGACTCTTTTGAGTTTTAAACAAATTTAAATTTATTTCTGCTATTTAACAGGTCCTTGCCTAAGCATGTAATGACTTCATAATAAGATAGATAAAAACCAAACTCTGTAACACAGCCTAACATGGCATAACATGTGAACTTGCCTTGGCTTCCACATTTATTATCCTTTTTTTTTCCATTAGAATATATTCATCTCCTGTACTCAAAACTGGAAGATAACTGGAACTTTTGAGGGTAGATTTTTTTCTTTAATGATCAACCTTGGTGAATTTTTAAGTAAATTGAAAAGAAAAAGGTATGACTAAGAAGAGTTGGCTTTTCTGTGGAGAAGCGATCCTTAAGAAAAAACTTATTTTTATTTTATGTACATGTGCATGTGTGTATGTGTGATGCCTACAGAGATAGATCAGAGAGGTGTCAGTCTTCAGGAATGGAGGTACAAGTGGGTGATATGTGTGCTGGGAGCTAAGCCCAGAGTCTCTGGAATCCAAGCAAGCTCTCTTAACTGCTGAGTTGTCTCTCCATCCAAATATTGACTTTTTAAATGTCTATATTGGATTATCACAAGGTATAATTCCTATTTGAATTCTAGCTAGACAAAGCTGTTGGTTGAGTTCCACCTGGTCACACTATAAGACCCAACTCCTTTAAGAAGTCCCTTTTATTTCCTTAACATTCTTTTTTTTTAATAGAATTCAAAATATTTTGTTTAGTATGATTTCAGCAAAACTGGGCTGAGGAAAAAAAAAAAAACCCAGCCTTTATAAAGACTTGTAAAAGAATAAAATGAAGAAAGATGCTTAGATAAGTTCAAAGTCGTCTTCTCATTTAATACCTGGCTTTGAAGTCTATATCTGGGCTATAAGGATATTAGCTTTACCAAGTAATGCCTATGACCTAGATAGATCAACAGATGAAACAATGTCTGCAGCTACCCATGAGTAACGGGAGAACATTTGTAGTTTTCAGTGTGGTTAACATGTTATGATGTCCATATTTTTGTTTGTTTCCTTTTTAAATTTAAATTTGAAACAAGATTGTTTTACATGTCAATCCCAGTTCCTTCTCCCTCCTCTCTTCCCCTGTCTTCCCCCCAACCCCCATCTCATCCCCTTTTTGCTCCCCAGAGAGGGTGAGGCCTCCCATGGGGAATCTTCAAAGTCTGTCATATCATTTGGAGCAGGACCTAGGCCCTCTCCTATGTGTCTAGGCTGAGAGAGTATCCCTCTTTGTGAAATGGGCTTCCAAAGTCCATTCATACACTAGGGATAAATACTGATCCACTACCAGAGGCCCCATAGGTTGCCCAGTCCTCCTAACTAACACCCACTTTCAGGGGGTCTGGGTTGGTCCTATGCTGGTTTCCAGCTATCATGAGCTCCCCCTTGTTCAGGTCAGCTGTTTCTGTGGGTTTCTCCAGCATGATCTTGACCCCTTTGCTCATCACTCCTCCCTCTCTGCAACTGGCTTCCAGGAGTTCAGCTCAGTGTTAAGCTGTGGGTGTCTGTTTCTGCTTCCATCAGCCACTGGATGAAGGCTCTAGGATGGCAGATAAGTTAGTCATCAATCTCATTATCGGGGAAGGACATTTAAGGCAGCCTCTCCACTATTGCATAGATTCTTAGTTGGGTCATCCTTGTAGATCTCTGGACATTTCCCTAGTGCCATATTTCTCTTAAAGCCTGTAATGGCTCCTTCTATTAAGGTATATCTTTTCTTACTCTCCTCTGTTCTTTCCCTGACTCAATATTCCTGCTCCCTCATGCCCACCTCTTTCCTCTTCTTCCTTCTAACTCCCTCCCCCCCCCCACGTTACCAATTTGCTTGGGGGATCTTGTCCCTTTCCCCTTCTCCAGGGGACCATGTATGTCTCTCTTAGGGTCCTCCTTGTTTCCTAGCTTTTCTGTTGGTGTGGATTGTAGGCTGGTAATTCTTTGCTCTATGTCTAAAAAACATATATGAATGAGTACATACCATGTTTGTCTTTTCCTGACTGGGTTACCTCACTCAGGATGGTTTCTTCTAGTTCCATTCATTTGCCTGGGAATTTCAAGATTCCATTGTTTTGGGTTTTTTTGTTTTGTTTTTTCGACTGAGTAGTATTCCATTGTGTAAATGTATCACGTTTTCTTCATCCATTCTTTAGTTGAGAGGCATCTAGGTTGCTTCCAGGTTCTGGCTATTACAAATAATGTTGCTGTGAACATAGTTGAACAGATGTCCTTGTTGTGTGAATGTGCATCTTTTGGGTATATGCCTAAGAGTGGAATTGCTGGATCTTGAGGTAGACTGATTCCCATTTTCCTGAGAAACAGCCATACTGATCTCCAAAGTGGCTGTAAGAGTTTGCACTCCCACCAGCAGTGGAGGAGTGTTGTCTCTTCTCCACATCCTCTCCAGCATAAACTGTCTTTGGTGTTTTTGATTTTAGACATTCTGACAGGCGCAAGATGGTATCTCAGAGTTGTTTTGATTTGCATGTCACTGATGGCTAAGAATGTTGAGCACTTTAAGTGTCTTTCAGCCATTTTAGATTCCTCTATTGAGAGTAGTTTTGTACCCAACTTTTTAATTGGATTATTTGGTGTTTTGGTAACTAGTTTCTTGAGTTCTTTGTATATTTTGGAAATCAGCCCTCTGTCAGATGTAGGGTTGGTGAAGATCTTTTCCTAGTCTGTGGACTGCCATTTTGTCTTTTTGACTGTACCCTTTGCCTTACAGAAGCTTCTCAGTTTCAGGAGGTCCCATTTATTAATTGTCGATCTCAGTGTCTGTGCTACTGGTGTTATGTTCAGGAAGCAGTCTCCTGTACCCGTTTGTTCAAGGCTACCTCCCCCTTTCTCTTCTAAGAAGTTCTGTGTGGCTGGATTTAATTTTATGGAAATCTTTTGCTGTGCAGTTTGTAAGGTTTTAACAAAGAATTTCTCAGAGTAGAATAGGAAAACCATTGCTTTGATACCTGTCAAGCAATAAGGAGACCATGATCAATATTTTGTTCACACTTTAACTTCCATTTGCCCTAGAAGGTAAACTAACCTAAAAACAAAACAAAAACAAAAAACTAAATTTTCTAATCATTTTTGTAATCTTGCCAGAATTTCCTTCTGAATTTGTTGATGTTATCATTAATATTGTGATTGTCACATGACTCCAAAAAGGTGGGGAAAAAGACTTTTAAGTCAGGTTTACAATGGCTTATTTACTCAAGCACAAGGATTAGCTATACCACAAATAATTTACATTTATATTTTTACCATGATAAAAGGAGATAGGTCTCTAACTCCCAAATAGTTAGGGGACTTGAAAGACAAGATATGTGAAGTTCAGTAATATATAATATATTAGTATGATATATATATATATATATATATATATATATATATATATATGAAGCACACAATAAGTAAACATGTAAGATTTTAATGTGTCTCCTATTTTAGATTAGTTTTGATTTTCATTGTTAATAGAAAAAAAAATACTTCAAGACTTTAGAACCCCAAATCATAATACTCGAATGTTACTGGTCATAAAAGCAACTCTTAATAAATTGCAAAACATCATGCCATTCATCAGAAATGAGAGTTTCATGTCGTCTACATGACTGTCCTTGACAAGGAAGCATAACCCCCATCTCAATGGTGGCTTCTGGAGCCATTTTTACAAAGTTGTTTTCCTGGAAACTCAAAATATCTGGTTTGCAAACTGTCTCTACATGGAAACAAGGTTATGAAGAGTGGCTAGGTTCCGTTACTTTTACTAGACCATTTCACTGTTCTGTGCTGTCATTATCACCATTGGGAAAACTATGTTTTTATCCTGGCCTGTCTGGCAGTCAGAGTACAGTCCTTGGCTCCTAATTGTGTCATTCTTATACTGAGATCAACTCTTGTCTATTCATAAAATATGAACTATTCTGTGGATTTGTGAAATTAAGTTTAAAAACATCAAGGGAAATGAGGAGGAGGCATTTGCTGGAGGGACCTCTCGTGCTAGGTGCTTTATAGCAATATTATTTAATCTTCAAAATTTCCTTTTGGGGGATGACTTGCCTGTGTAACAGATGAGATGACAGGCTTCCATGGCCAGGGTCATAGACTTGGTTAGTAGCAGAGGGAGGATTTTATTCTATTGCTTCCTCCTAAAGTAGTGATGATGACCTCTCACAACTGCAGTGACCACATGCTGCTCTTCGTCATTGGAACAATAGCCATAAAAAAAAAAAAAAAAAAAAAAAAAAAAAAGAAAGAAAGAAAGAAAGAAAATAAGCTTGGCTTATATATTTAGAGTTTATTTGGGTCAGATATTATAATTAAGACAAAATGAAATGTGCTTGGTATTTGTAAAAATAGGTCATTTAGCTTCCTTGATTGGGTTATAGTCCTAATAGGGCCAAGGTTATAGATTTCATGCATGTGTAGACTAAAACTGTATGAAAGGGTATCCCGGCTACAAACTAGCCCTGATCTTGTCTAGTTGCCTTTTTCTTTTTGACAAAAGGACACATTTCTTAGTAAGCAGATATTACTATTAAGTTTCAGACCCTGAAATACGTCCATGAGGTATATAAGGGCAAGAACAAACAAAATTCCATGGCAAGGCATTCAGAGTCCTTTTCTCTAGCTTTCTGAAGCACAGTACACCATCATCTGTTGTCATCTACTGTGAATAGCACACCTGAACTGAACTCCTTTCTAACATAACCCAATACCTACTGATCATCCCCATCTCTCTGTGTTCTTCCCTGCTCTCTTGGCCTTTAGTAACCACCAGTTAAAGTTTTTAGATTCCGTACGTAAGTTAGAGCATGTGGAACTTGTCTTTCTTTTGTGTCTGGGTTATTCAATCCAATGATATCTAGCTATGTCTGTGTTCTTCTTACAAATAACAGGAGTGAGTTCCTCCCTCCCTCCATCCCTTTTCCCCTCTTCTTTCCCTTCCTCCCTCCTTCCTTTAAAATATTGTTGACTAGTATTCAATGGTTGATGGATTTTTTTTTTCTTCTTCTTCTTTTTTCTTCCCCAAGACAGGGTCTCACTATGGAGCTCTAGCTGTCCTGTAACTTATTATGAAGACCAGGCTGGCCTTGAACTCACAGATTCCCCTGCCCATCCTTCCAAGTGCTGGGATTAAAAATGTGTACCCCTACAGGGGATCACTAATTGTTTTTTTAACAACTTGCTGTGCTCTGGGGGGTTACCTCATTTGGTTTTTAACCCCATTAGAAAGAAGTGAAGGCTCATGGATGAACCTGACTATGTAAGTCACTCGCAGCAAGTGAGTAGTAGGGTGACTTCCTGCAGCTTTGTGTTGCTGGAACAGGATGCCTGGGACTGGTATAATGAGCAGGCGTTTATTTGGCTCACAGCTGTGGAGGCCGGGAAGTCCATGATTGAGTTTTATCTGAGGAGAGCTTTCTTGGCAGAAAGGTAGAAGGGCAAAGAGCATGGAGGAGGGGCAGGAAGAAAGGACAGGAATGAAAAAGAGAGTTGAGAGAAGATACGGGTCAGACTCACTTTGCACATCACTAATCCACATTCCAGGTAATGACATTAATCCATTCATGGTAAGTAGCCTTCATAACCTCATTACTCTTTAAAGACCCCATCTTAACTGAGGATTAAGTATTGGACTCATGCTCTTTGAGGGACACATTCAGACTATAGCAGCAAACAGAAGAGCAGTCTGTCTTCTCTGATAGTTCTTAGTTCTGTTCAGTGGAGAAAGGGTTTACTATTCTGTTTTTTTAAAATAAAGATTTGGGGCTTGGGAGATGGTTGAGTTCCGTAAAGCATCCACTGAGTTTGGATTCCTAGCACCCATTACAAGCCAGACAGTTACATATCTGTAACCCTAGTGCCGTGGTTAGGGTGGGGTGGATACTGGACCAATACAAGACAATCTCTTGAACTTGCTGGTCAGCTGGAGTAGCAGAATTTGTGAGTTCAAGGCTCAGTGAGGACCCTGTCTCAAAAATAAAATGGAGAGCAGTTGAAGAAGACACTCAGTGCTATCCTCCATCTTTGCACTCAGGTGTGTACTTACACATGTTTGCGCACCCACAAACATACACTCACAGAATACAAACCTTAACATGTAACTTTTCCATTTCCCTTTTCCCACGAATGACTTACTTTTAAGTAAATGTGAAGCTTTTTGAAATCTATTTTCATTAAATAGCAATAATTTGCACTTTAATAAGTAGCATTACTTTTTCGTTGTGGTGGTGCTTTGATATTTAAATTGTTACGTTCTGGATGCCCCTTGAGGGTGCTGTCATTTTGTAAATGAGGCCACAGACATCCAGATTAATTACTTGCCTGAGGTCTTATCAAATTGGAAGCAAATCTGGAACAGGTCATGGACCTGCTTTTCCTTTGGACTCCTTTATGTTCACGTGTTTGGTTATTAAAGCTGAGGTATCAGCTGGCCGGGTCAGGGGAGCTTGTTTTATTTTCCCCTGACTTTTATTTGAAAGATTTAGGTCTCTGTCACTTCATAGACAAGAAAGACTCTAAAATTGGTGACTTCTCTTCTGAGGGACCTCCACAGCTAATAGTACCAATTAAAAAAGAAAGAAAGAAAGCATGTGCACTGCTCTTTTAGAGTTTGGAAAATTTCAAGAGAGAATGTGCAATGTTTATCAGTCTGTATAGAAAAGCTTCCTATTGTCTAGAGTAATTTTCTCAAACTGGTCCTTACTTTGTTCTGTTCTCACAGCAAGTGTAGGCGTCGAGAGCTGTGTCCTTCACTTAGTTCTAGGCTTCATTAACAGTGTGTAACTGAGCAGTTGTGTGTGTGGCCTGCTGTGAGTCCTCAGGACCAATGGATCTTGCTAGGGAGATGCCATGTCTATGAGAGACTAGGGAAGGCCAGCAGTACTCCTTCCCATTTCAGTAATGAGCAGACATGGGATAAAGGAGACATCACTGAATGAGGGCAAGATGCTTGTCCTGTTTAGGCACAGCATTTGTAGCATTTTTTTTTTTCTATCCAACTATGTTGAAGCTTATATATGGCCCAAAACATTATTGATATGTTAAAGTGCTTTCTATTGTTATATTTTTTTTCTCTAAAAATATAATCACATTGTAGTAATGAAGTTGGAAAGTGCTAATTAAAGCATTGAAATATTTCATAGGTGTTTACAGAGGCACCAGGGAGCAATTTGGTCACCAAGGCAGTGACTGGCACTGGCTTTTAAAATCCAGTGTTTCAGATTTCCTTCCCACAGGGCATCTGCCTAAGGCCTTTTCCTGTCAGCTAATGTTCTGTCTCCTACCTCGAAAATTTAAATATGCACCACAACTTGTGAGCTTCGGGGACTTGACCTGTCTGGGGAGGCAAGGGCGTGAAGACAGACATGCAGACACGCGTGCAGAAAAGCTGGGGCCGGGTGGGTCGTGCTCACTGCAGTGCAGCAGCTCCAACTACTCCCCAGCCCTGCCCCTCAGCATGTTTATTAGGCATAGCACAGCGGGAGGGGCTAGCTAGTGGTTGCCAGTCTGCAGGCAGCAGTCCCTATTGCAGTCACCCACCAGGAGGAAGCTGCAGTTGCTGGTTTTTTCACAGACTGGCCAACGACTTGTAAACATTTGTACCTGTACACACTGTTAAGATTCACACTTGGACCAGAGAAAGAGTTGCCATCCCTCTGAGCTTGGGGTGGAGGGAGGCTTTGTCAGCCCCTATGGGTCTGAGGTCCTTGATGTGGCCATGCCCATGTCAACACTACAAATGTACTCAGGGCTTCCTTGCCTCCTTCTCAGATGTGCACATAGATAGTAAGTGGATGCTTGTGGCTTACAACCTTGTTACCAAAGGGCACACGAGATATTAAAAATCCTCTAGGATACTTTGCTTGTCATTATTTTATTTTGCTTAATAATTGTGCTGCTTTATTTTTGGCACAGACTAGGGTCCCTCCACCAAACTGACCAATGTGTGTGTGTGTGTGTGAGGCAATTTTTGATTGCTAATTATTTCAGAAAGCCTAACCCACCATGGGTGGTACCATCCCTGAGCAGTTGGGTCTGGGATGTATAAGAAAGTTAGCTATGAAAGGGTAACTAAACATCTCGGCATCTGTTTCCATCAGTTACTGGATGATAGCTCTCTGATGACAATTAGGGTAGTCACCAATCTGATTACAGGAGAAGACCAGTTCCAGCACCCTTTCAACTATTGCTAGAAGTCTCAGCTGAGGTCATCCTTGTAGATTTCTGGGAGTTTCCTTTGCACCAGGTTTCTACCTGACCCCAAAATGCTCTGACCCTCCCATATGCCCCCCCCTTAAGACATGTCTTTCATTACTCTCCTCCTCTATTTGCCCCCAACCCAGCCAAGCACTGGGCCAAGCTCCAGGAACCCTGTTGAAGAGAGGGAGGAAGGATTCACCAGCCAGGGGAACCCGCAGAAACAACTAACCTGGCCTCACAGGAGCTCACAGATGCTGGATCTACAGCTAAGGAGCCCTCATGGGACCAACCTAGGTGGTCTACATATGTGTGACAATTGCATAACTTGTTCTGCTTGTGAGACTCTCAGCAGTGGGAGCAGGGCCTGTCCCTGCAGGCTTTTGGGAACCTATTCCTCATACTAGGTTGCCTTACCAAGCCTTAATATGAGGGAAGGAGCTTAGTCCTACCACAGCTTGATATACAATGCTTTGTTGACACTCATGGGAGGCCTACCCCTTTTCTGAACAGAAACGGGAGTGGATTGAGATGTGTGTGTGTGTGTGTGTGTGTGTGTGTGTGTGTGTGTGTGTGTGTGTGTGTAGAGAGGGGAGGTGGGGTGAGAGGGAATGGGAGGTGAGCAGGGGGGGGGGAATGCAGTGGAGATGTAAAATAAATGAATACATTTAATTACAAAAAAGGAAAGAAAGAATAGAAAGGTAGCTAAGCAAGCTGGGAAAGCAAGCCAGCAAGCAGCACTTTTCTGTGGTTTCTGCTCCAGGCCCTGTCTCTTGGTGCTTGCGTGCTTCAAGCACCTGCCAGGGCTTCTGAGGTTGGACTGTAGACTGTGAGCCAAATAAAACCCTTTCCTCCCCAAGTTGACTTTCGTCCTGGTGTTCATCCCAGCCACAGAAAGCAAAATAGCTCAGTAATTCTCTTCTTTAATATCCTCACACTTGGATTCAGCTGTGATGTGAAACAGCTAGTTTATTTCCACGTACTACATAAAATTAATAAATAATATCAAATTAGAAACAGTTGGAGAGATTTCCTGTTTTTTAAATTTTTAGTTGAGGGAAAGGAGTAAAAAACATTCTCAGTTGAGCGGTGGACCTCCTAGAGACTTTACAAAGGGCTTGCTCCAACACCAAGTGAAACCTCCGTACGTTTTAGTTCAGTAATTCATTACTCTCTTTTCTGTATTCATCCACAATTTCTTCCTCCTCATTTCAATATGTCCACAGTTTGAATCATTCAACAAATGGCTGCTACTGCCCATCCCGAGCCCCGCTGGGTTCCTGCAGCAGGATTTGTCCTTCTTGAAGAATGTTGCTCAGTTTTGGTTTGCCCGCTGTTTGCTCGTGTTTGAAATGATGCAGTTCTGTTAGGCGTGTGCAGGAGTGAGGACGTGTTAGAAACCCACTGTGTGAAACCAGTGGGGCTCATTATGGCAGCATTGGTTTTGACCACACGGTTAGAGTGCATTCTCGCAGTCCCTCAGTGTTGTTGTGGAGTATTACTTTAACAAGCAAAGATGTGTTACATCTGTTTCTGTTTTAGAACATTACTTTAGGTAAAGGTGTGCTACGTATTTTTCACATTTTGGAATATCACCTTAACTATGTAAAGGTGTACATTTGTTTATGTGCTACATTGTTTATGTTGTAGAATTACTTTAACTGTGTGAAGGTGTGTTGCGTGTTTACGTTGTGGAAAATCACTTTAACTATGCAAAGATGTGTTACTTTTGTTTGTGCTGCATTTGTTTAATTATGTAAAGATGCATTGCTGTTTCACCTTGCCTGCCTACGCACCTGATTGATCTAATAAAAAGCTGATTGGCCAATAGCTAGGTGGAGAAAGGATGGGTGGGGCTGGTACGCAGTGGATAAATAGGAGGAGAAATCTAGGTTGGAGAAGGAGATGCCAGCAGCCTCCAGCCAGCCAAATGTGGAAGAAGTAGGAAAAGTAGGACGTGCAGTATGAAAAGAAGGTAAAGTGTCCTGAGACAAAACGTAGAAATAGGTTAAATTAATAATAATAAATCTCCATGTCATGATTTAGTAGCTAGTTGGTATCTCAAAGCCTTCTACACATTTTTTTATTGATGTTTTTGTCATTTATGATGTCTTGTGGAAAGATATTTGCGTGTATACAGACAGCTAGTTTCTCCTCAGAACTTTACCATCTATTATGATTCTTGCCAGCCACAATTGTGATGTCTTCCAAATGGCAAACTTTTCTATTTATTATTATGTACATTGGTGTTTTGCCTGCATGTATGTGTGTGTGAAGGTGTTAGAAGCACTGGAACTAGAGTTAGACAGTTTTAAGTTGCCATGTGGTGCTGGGAATTGAACATGGGTCCTCTGGAAGAGCAGCCAGTGCTGAGCCACGTCTCCAGCCAGTAGCAGGGCTCTTACCTTGAGGTCCCTACTGTGTGAGATTTGCTCTGGAGGAGAGGTGCAGCATAGGTAAGGTTTCCACAGGGTCACCAGGGTACGTCTTTTAACCCATCACTTTTTCAGTTTCCCATTGCAACCTGCCCATTAGAGTAGCTGAAAGAATCTGTATGTTTGGCATGTTTCTGATGTGCTCTCTCTGGATTTCATGTGCAGTGGGCCACAGTACCTGTGAGTGGAAGAAGGCAGAGCTGTGTATTCCTCAGTTCATGTTGTGAGACGTTGCTTTTCTTGCTTATAGCTGATGAACTATGAAATTTTGATCTGTGTATTTCTGTTTTTTTCTCAGTGAACCAACCTTATTTTCTCGGTGAAGCTTTTAAAAGTCAAATAGTTTGCCTCATAAGGGTTGATTAAAAATTTAACTTAAAACTTAGAGGGGGTTTTGCTACCAGTAGTGATACTTAGAGCCTTTTTTTTTTTTTTTTAATTGTGAGCTATGAGTTCTTGAGAAGGTAGGCTTCTTGTGAAAGGCTAATCGACCTCTCACCTGAGATGTGTTTTTGTAAGAGAGCATCTCAAGTCCGCCTGTGTCAGTTTTGTTGTTTGAGTTTTGATAGCCCAGAAACCATGGTTACCCCATTCCTCAGAGGCCCTGAAGTCACCTTGATTCATTCAATAACAATAAATAAATAAATGTCACAAGATGATAGTCAGTTTCATAGAAGAAAATCAAAATATTAGCAGTAATGATAGATTTAAAGGGCTATTCATGAACTGATTTTTGTCTCATTATGGGATAATTATCTTTAGTCTATTATTAGATCCTAATATTATTTCCCTGTAGTGTTCATAGATACTGGAAGTAAGTAACCCCTTGTTATATAGGGCCAAATTCAACAATTTATTGAAAGGAAATCCTGATTAAGGAATCCCTGCTTTTTCTTTGCTATTTGGAAAAATGAATGCTGTCGTCTTCAGGAATTTCTCTAGCTATTGGATAGGGTAGGAGCAGTGGGGGAGGGTAGGGAAGAGTTAGCTCCTTTTTAAACTAGTCACTAAAAGGGAAATTAGATTTAAAGAAAGAAGTCATTGTAAATAAAGATGGTAATTTTCTAGTTTTGTACAGGGGGAAACTTTACAAGTTCACCATCACTAAAGGTCTACACGTGAAGCAACTGTTAGCAGATGTTGCAAATGCTGTAGGCTTCTATAGTAAGTTGAACAGCTCAGACCCTTAGAGATCTAAGGAATAAAGATGGTCTGATCTAGGGAAGGGGATAGAAAGGGATGAGTTGAGAAATATTTTGGCCTCTTTCTTTTTGAATTTTTTTCATTTTTGTTTTCGACAAGGGTAGACCCAGGCTGGCCTTCCTCTTGTCTCCTATAACCTGGGATGTTGGGCTAGTCACCATGCTGGGTAAATTCAGTTAAGGATATTAGATAGGCAGAATATGGAGATAAATTGAATCTAGGAGATGAGACACAACCTTTGGATCCTATCATAGATGATTGGATTCCCACTTTAAAGATGTGCTGGGTAGTTTTTGTTAAATCAACAAAAACGTGATTTGCTCTGTTTCTAAAGTCATATGGGAAGAGAGAACTTAAGGAATTTCTTCCATCAGATTTTCAAGTCTGGACATTTTCTAGATTAATAATTGAGGTGGGAGGGCCCAGCCCACTGCAGGTGGTTTGAGTTATAAAAGAAAAGCCCCTAAGCAAGCTGTGGAGAGCCAATCGGTAAGCAGCATTCTTGTGTGGTTCTTGCTCCAGGTCCTGCCTTGAGTGGCGTTCTTGCATTTCTGCAGTAATAGATCATTACCTGGGAGTTGTAACACGTGACAAACCTTTCTTTCTCGTTGCTTTTGCTCATGGCTGTTTATGAAGCGCAAACTAGGATAGAAATGAAGCAGATTTGGGGGAAATGGGAGATGCTCGATGTTGTACAGGGGCGTAGGGGATGCTATGGGATCTGATTGCAGGCATCCATGCACTGCAACCATGTGGATCTGAAGCTTGCGGGAGCTTGAAGTTGGAAAGCCATTATCACAGAAAAGGAGTCTGGATCATGTGACAGAGATTCCATGAGATGCTGTAGAGTAAAAGCCATGGATTGTGAGAGTAATTCTGGACCCACGTTTAAAGAACAGACAGCAGGAGAGTTAATCTAAGAAACCGTGTCAAGAGGTCAAAGGTGATTTTAAGGAGTGGCAATAGGTAGTTAGCAGTATCAAGTCTGTTTGTGCTGCATGCAGAGAACTGTGAATTAGCTATTTCTTAAAGCTGAGTTTCAAGGATTTTGATGCAACACATTTTGTGTGTTCAGGATCTGTCAGTTGAAGGAGAGGCTTTACTGTTTTCTGGTCCATTATCATTTACTCTCTATTTCCCTCCATTACGAATTTTCCTAAACCCATGGGGATACAGTGTTCATCAGCTCAGTCAACTAGATGCCATCACATGAAAACAATTTAATGGCTCATTTGTAAACATCATGGCCTTCCAGCTTCCCTACCTATCTTTTGGGCCTCATAAGACACTTAGGAATAGAGAAGCCACACTGTTGCCTTTGTTTCTCTTTAACTGGGGAATCGGTTTCCTTGTTTAATTCTATTACCCATTCACAGATAACTGTTAGTTTTCTATTTCATTGGCTATGTAATCTAAAATGTAATGTTGAAAAAAAAAAAAAAGCCCTAGAGATCATTTCTGGCTCTTCATTTAACAGATGAATAAACAGGCACAAAGAGGTAAAAATCATTTGCCCGAGATCAGATAGGCAGAGAAAACAAAATTAAGATCGAATCCACCTGTCCTGATTCTCAGCCTCTCTAACTAGAAACAAGGTTAGTTCCGGTGCAAGTACAATTAGGCCAGGCACTGCTGCCCTCTGAGTTCTCATTTTGCTTTTGTATTTCTTGGAAATAGTGTGCTGTTCGTGCTGCCACGGAAGGCAGGACGCTGGTTCTGGAAGGCTTGGAAAAGGCAGAGAGAAACGTGCTTCCAGTCTTGAACAACTTGCTGGAGAACCGGGAGATGCAGCTTGAAGATGGGCGCTTCCTGATGTCTGCAGAGCGCTATGACAAGCTTCTCCAAGTAAGCTGGCTGCTGGCCTCTGCTTCGGGAGTGGGGATTGCCGAGTATCCTGTGAAACTCGACTGTGGGATTCGGACGCGTTCAGGTGGTCCTTCTCTTTGGCAAACTGCGGAAGTAAATCATGGATATTCCAAATTTAAAAGGCTGGTCCATCTGCAAAGCTCTCCCTAATTACTAATGTTTCCCTTTTTCTTTGACCAGCTTAATAGCTGTTCTTCTCTTCCGCATGTTTCTCCTTCATTCCTTCTTTCTTTTGGTAATGACTTTTAGACATATCCCTGGCATCTGGGATAAAAAGCTAAACAAAGTCCAGTTTTTCATTTCTTTTTTAAAGATCTACTCATTAAGTATGTGTACAGTGTTCTGCCTGCACATGACTGCAGTCCAGAAGGGGGCACCAGATCTCATTACAGATGGTTGTAAGCCACCATGTGGGTGCTGGGAATTGATTGAACTCAGGATCTCTGCAAGAGCAGTCAGTACTCCCAACCACCGAGCCATCTCTCCAGGCTCAAAGTCAGGTTCTTAAACTCAGGAAATGCAATTTGGTAGGGACTGACAGACTTGAATAGGATGTTTAAAAGACACTCTGGGGTTCAATTCCCAGCATACACGTGACAGCTCACAGATGTCTCTAACTCCAGTCCCGGGAGATCTCATCCTCTCTTCTGCCCTCCAGGTGCACATATGACGCATAGATATGCATGCAGGAAAAACACACATATAAAATAAAATTAAAAATAAACATGTAAAAAATAATAAATGCTGCTCCAAGCCACCAGCATTTTCTGCCTGCCACTGAAATTGAGTCACTGCTTCTGTCCCCACTCCCCACTTTGTCTGGGGGGGGGGAGAAGCTGAAGCAGAGAGGCAGAGCAGCTACCAGAGTTCTTACCTGTACCAATGTTCAGATCAAAGGGGCCATCCTGTCCTCAGACTGCCTGACCTCCTCCCTCCTCCCAGACCTGTCCTCAGACTGCCTGACCTCCTCCCTCCTCCCAGCCCTGTCCTCAGACTGCCTGACCTCCCCTCTGCTCCCAGCCCTGTCCTCAGACTGCCTGACCTCCTCCCTCCTCCCAGCCCTGTCCTCAGACTGCCTGACCTCCTCTCTGCTCCCAGCCCTGTCCTCAGACTGCCTGACCTCCCCTCTGCTCCCAGCCCTGTCCTCAGACTGCCTGACCTCCTCCCTCCTCCCAGCCCTGTCCTCAGACTGCCTGACCTCCCCTCTCCTCCCAGACCTGTCCTCAGACTGCCTGACCTCCTCCCTCCTCCCAGCCCTGTCCTCAGACTGCCTGACCTCCTCCCAGCCCTGTCCTCAGACTGCCTGACCTCCTCCCTCCTCCCAGCCCTGTCCTCAGACTGCCTGACCTCCTCCCTCCTCCCAGCCCTGTCCTCAGACTGCCTGACCTCCCCTCTGCTCCCAGCCCTGTCCTCAGACTGCCTGACCTCCTCCCTCCTCCCAGCCCTGTCCTCAGACTGCCTGACCTCCCTCCTCCCAGCCCTGTCCTCAGACTGCCTGACCTCCCTCCCTCCTCCCAGCCCTGTCCTCAGACTGCCTGACCTCCTCCCTCCTCCCAGCCCTGTCCTCAGACTGCCTGACCTCCCTCCTCCCAGCCCTGTCCTCAGACTGCCTGACCTCCCTCCTCCCAGCCCTGTCCTCAGACTGCCTGACCTCCCTCCTCCCAGCCCTGTCCTCAGACTGCCTGACCTCCCTCCTCCCAGCCCTGTCCTCAGACTGCCTGACCTCCTCCCTCCTCCCAGCCCTGTCCTCAGACTGCCTGACCTCCCCCTCTGCTCCCAGCCCTGTCCTCAGACTGCCTGACCTCCTCCCTCCTCCCAGCCCTGTCCTCAGACTGCCTGACCTCCTCCCTCCCTCCCAGCCCTGTCCTCAGACTGCCTGACCTCCCCCTCTGCTCCCAGCCCTGTCCTCAGACTGCCTGACCTCCTCCCTCCTCCCAGCCCTGTCCTCAGACTGCCTGACCTCCCTCCTCCCTCCTCCCAGCCCTGTCCTCAGACTGCCTGACCTCCCCTCTGCTCCCAGCCCTGTCCTCAGACTGCCTGACCTCCCCTCTGCTCCCAGCCCTGTCCTCAGACTGCCTGACCTCCTCCCTCCTCCCAGCCCTGTCCTCAGACTGCCTGACCTCCCCCTCTGCTCCCAGCCCTGTCCTCAGACTGCCTGACCTCCCTCCTCCCAGCCCTGTCCTCAGACTGCCTGACCTCCCCTCTGCTCCCAGCCCTGTCCTCAGACTGCCTGACCTCCCTCCTCCCAGCCCTGTCCTCAGACTGCCTGACCTCCCCTCTCCTCCCAGCCCTGTCCTCAGACTGCCTGACCTCCCCTCTGCTCCCAGCCCTGTCCTCAGACTGCCTGACCTCCTCCCTCCTCCCAGCCCTGTCCTCAGACTGCCTGACCTCCTCCCTCCTCCCAGCCCTGTCCTCAGACTGCCTGACCTCCTCCCTCCTCCCAGCCCTGTCCTCAGACTGCCTGACCTCCCCTCTGCTCCCAGCCCTGTCCTCAGACTGCCTGACCTCCCTCCTCCCAGCCCTGTCCTCAGACTGCCTGACCTCCTCCCTCCTCCCAGCCCTGTCCTCAGACTGCCTGACCTCCTCCCTCCTCCCAGACCTGTCACTCCTGTCTCCACCTCCCTAGTGCTGGGACTAAAGCTGTGCCATCCCAAGTGTTTAGCTTTACACTCTGATCTCCAGGCAAGCTTTATTTGTTAGATCATAAACAAAATATCGCCATGTGATAGTCAGTGATTATTTAAATGTGTCTCACACACCTGTGATCTCAGCATTCTGAGGGTTGAGGTAGGAGGGTCAGAAGCTCGAAGTTATCCCTCAATACCTAGAGGCCAGCAGGGTTTCATATGACCTTGTCTCAAAACACCCAAAGCAAAACACGCCCCCCCACACAATAATGGGGCCTCCCACCTCCTACCCAGTGTGTCTAACTGCTTCCTCTCTCCCTCTCCTCCAGCAGTGAGACACCCTTGTGTTATTTATCCCTGCTCAGAAGGCTTCTCCCACAGTCTGGACATTGCCTGGGTGTGCGTGCTTCCTGGAGAGGTTTCCCCCAAGTGTTTGCTTGGCTGGCTCCTACAGCCCATTCAAGTCCTGAGGAAATGTTACTTATCAGTGACGCTCACCTTGATGCTCGTACTTAACTTGCATTCTGTCCCTACACTCGCGTGGCTTCGCTTTTCCCTGTGACACTCTGTGTGGCTTGCTTACATTTTCGTTCACTGTCTGCTGTCTACTAGAGTACACATTTTGAAAGGAGTTTTCCACACCCTTCAAAGAATGTTTGGCGTGCAGTAAGTGTTCATCAACTATTTGATGAACGAATGGTAAATGTGATGAATGATATGACACAAACGTGTACAAAGAAGGCACCGCTATGGACAGTTTCAAGCCACCACATGTATGCTGGGAATTGAACCGGGATTCCCCGGGGAAGTCGCCCCAGCTCTTAACAAAGAGGGCTCTTGAAAGTCTTTAGCAGTGAGGCAAGAGTTGATGTGAAGCCTCATCCTTGGACACTGAGCATGAGCATGAGTTGCAGTACACTGGCACTTTTAGCATCTGGCACAGGTCTGCAGGCGATTCCTCTACACTAACACTATGGCAACCTGAGGTCCCTCTCACACTTTGGCTGATCAAGAGCTGCGTCATATCCTGCTTAGTGTGTATGTGATGTGTGTGTGCATGTGTTCATGTGTGAATGCAGGCACATACATGCTGTGGTCAAAGGGCAACCATGGGTGTTGGTCTTCGCCTTCCATGTTGTTTGAGAAAGGTTCTTTACAAAGAATAGCTTCTTGTGTTAGACTAGAAGCCTCGGCAGCTTCCAGGGAGTCTTCACCTCTCATCTTCCCGAAGGAGCCTTGGGATTACAGATGCTTATGCTAGGTGTCTGGTTTTTACATGAGTTCTGGAGATTAACTCAGGTCCTCACACACTGCAAGGACTTTTTGCCCCCCTGAGCCATCTCTCCAGTCCTGTATCTTATACTTCTTGATCTTGCTCTGAAACTGCTAGCATAGGCCTGGGACACACAAGCTGCTGGATGATAGATACTGATGCGGGAGGGTCTCTGATTGAATGGATGCTCTGCCTGATTCCTGTACTTGGAATCTTTCTCTGTAACTCACCTTGCAATGTTTTTTAGCACTCTGTTCTTTATCATCTATGGAAGTACCTGGATGGTGTTATCTTAGCTCAGTAGTTATTTTCTTCTAGATATATCTAAAAATGATCTCATTGTAATACAATTAGAAGATAATGTGGATTTAATCAATAAGAAAAAGTTAAATTTGTACCTTCATGTTATTATAGTTTGTTCAGAGATATAAAGTGGGACTTTGCATAGTTTGTCTGTAAGCAAAGGTAGATAATGTGTAGAATACTTTCCTTCCAGCTACTTTCCAATTATAAAATAATTATATGCAACTGGATATTATATTAGTCACTTTAGTAAGGGATTTAGAAAAAATATTACTAAAGCACAGGACTTTTTTTAAAGCGTATGTATTACTTCATTACAGACGCTTGGTATATTTATCCTCATAGTAGAATTCTGTACAAAATTATTGAATATTTTATTGCTTTGGATAAGAACTCAGGACATGAGAGGTGCAAGCACTTTAGCACATGAGGCGTGCTTCTCATCAACAGAAGGATCTGATCTACATTGTGTTTCCCCAAGTGGTTGTTAGTGTAAACATGCACTCTTCACTGGTAAATCTTTCTGAATCCCAGGCTCTCATTCATGAATGTAGACATGGGTAGGACTATACCTCTCCTAACACTTGCACCTTGGGCACTCTCTGTTGTAAAGGGTTACAGTTGCCATAATGAAGTCCCTCTATCTTTTCACTAGGTCCAGTTACTCAATTTTAATACCTTAGGACACTTGTAGCTGGGGAGGTGGCTCTGCACCTGAAGACCCGAGTTCAGATTCCCAGCACCCACAACAATAGATCTGAGAGCTTACTTACCAGCCAGCCCAGCCCTCGAATTCACTGAGATGTCCTGTCCCAGGACGGTAATGTGACAAGTGATAGAGGAGGATACCTGGTGTCCTATTCTGACCTCTCCTGCGTGCATGTTGCATGTGTTATCAAACTGGGGCATGGTGGGGGCGGGGGCTTCACTTGTGTCTTGGGTCACATCTGGCCAGCCACCCTCCATAAGCCATTCAAAAGAACCAAACCAACAGTGGATGTAGAAAAGGGAGGTTTATTCATGTGGCCACACTGGGAAGAGGAACAAAGAGATCCAATAAACCCCACAAATCCTTCATCTCTGGGGTCATGAGGTGAGAGAAGGCCAAGGATGGGTACATCTAACCAGTGGTCCTCAACCTGTGGGTTACAACCCCCTTTCACTGGGCTTGCCTATATCCATCAAAAAACACATACATTTATGTTACATTTTGCAGCAGCAGCAACAGCAGCAAAATTATAGTTATGAGGTAGCAACAAAAATAATTTTAATGTTTGGGGGTCAGCACAACATGAGGAACGGCATTAAAGGGTCATAGCACTGGATCCTGATTTATTTTGCTGCATTCCTCTTGCCTTGGTTTTAAGGGTGTTCTTAAATAATACTTCTCTCAGCAATCAGGGTATGGTTGGTTCCTGTCCTGGAAGCTCTTGCATTTGGAATCGATATCACCTGCTCTTGAGGCTGTAATCTGTATCACTCACTCTGATTTCTTACTTTCCTAGGATCACACTAAAGAGGAGTTGGATGCTTGGAAGATTGTCCGGGTTAGTGAACATTTCCGAGTGATTGCCTTGGGCTTGCCAGTGCCCAGGTACCCTGGGAACCCATTAGACCCTCCTCTCCGTTCTCGATTTCAAGCCAGAGATATTTATTTTCTACCCTTCAGGGTAAGTATGTCAAGAGCATAGTGCTTGGAATGGCTTTTATGTATAACAAAAAATTCAATTCTATATCAATGTTGGCGTATTTTTATTTTTGTATTTTATGTGTATGAATTTTTTGCCTACGTGTATGTCTGTCTACCACTCATGTCCTTGGTAACTGTGGAGGCCAGATGAGGGCATCTGGTCCCCTGGAACTGGATAGACAGTTGTGAGCCACCATTTTGGTGCTGGGAATTGAATTTGGGTTCTCTGGAATAGCAGCTAGTGTTCTTGACTGTTAATTTCCCTCCAGCTCCCTGATGCTTTTTTTTTTTTTTTCTTTCCCTATTGAAAATGTCTTTACATAAAATACATTCTGATCATAGTTCCCCCTCCCCTCTACTCCTAGAACCTCCCCACCCTTCTAACTCCACACCTTCTTTCTTTCTCTTTAGAAAACAAGCAGGCAAGTAAAAAAATAAAAACATAAAACCATACATTAAAAACCCATACCCTGTAAAAATACAAAATTAGAAATCATGACATACAAGTACAAGACCAGTAAGATTAAAACAAAAAACCCAAACAAAGCAATTTGAGACAAAGAGCCTACAAACATTCCATTGAGTTTGTTTTGTGTTGTCTATCTGTTGCTGGACACGTGAATTGGTTTTGAGTTGGCATCTACTTCTAGGCGTGGGGCCTATCTGTAAGTGTGGTTTGTATACCCAGTGGAGAAACTGAAGTTTCCTTTGTGAGCGGTTGTCAATTAGAGACAGTCCCTGGGTTAGAGATGGGAGCTCATGGCCCTCTGCCTCTCCAGCTCTAGGACCCCATCTGGTTTAGACCTGTGCAGGCCCTGAACATGCTGCCTCATCTGGGTGTTTTCATATTTTCATATATCATTGATTCAGAGGGCTTTGATTCCCTAGTGTCCTCCATCTCCTCTGGCTCTTACATTCTTCCCCTCCCCTCCTCCACATGGCTCCCTGAGCCCTGAGTGGTGGAGTTTGCTGGAGACATCTCATTTAGGACTGAGTGCTCCAAAGTGTCTCATTATCTGCACACTGTCTAGTTGTGGGCCTCTGTGTTAGTTCCCAACTACTGCAGGAAGGAGCTTCTCTGATGATGGCATGAGTATAGCAAAACGTTGCCAGGAGTTGTTTTCTTATTTTTTAAGTATATGAAATTATATAAAGAAAGGTCAGATTTCCCCGTGGTATTCACAGTGCTCATTGTGAGCCTCCTGACTATTTTAAAGACTGCCTTTGCTTTTATTAAATGGAATGTATTATGAAATGATTGCTTTGCTATAAATTACAGTGTCTGCCTAATTAAAAGTTAGTTTATATTTATAAAACATTTGTGTTTCATCCATTGTATTCATTATTAATCAGTTGTATATGTTTCTGTTTAGGACCAACTAAATCTATTATATTCAGTTGGAGCCAATGTTTCTGCTGAGAAGTAAGTATACTTTATAAATATAGGGTGATTAAACACTTAAGTTTTTAGTTTAACAACAAATTTAAACAAATTAAAATTTTTATTGTGTCTTCATAGAAGCTCTGAGACAAGTCCAGAAGGATGAGTAGGCCTCTCCATGCAGGGAGGATGAGAAAGGATTCAGTGAGTGTAGAAGGATGAGTAGACCTCTCCAGACAGGGAGAGGAGGAGTAAGGATTCAGTGAGTCTAGAAGGATGAGGAAGGATTCAGTGAGTCTAGGAGGATGAGTAGGCCTCTCCAGACAGGATGAGGAAGGATGAGTAAGACAAACGAGCTTGTGCTCTCTTCTTAGGGAACAGAACACTTTTAGCAGATAGACCTTAGGTTAAAGCTTCAGAAGGTGGGGATGAAGCTCATATGATAGATTTAGACCAGGATGTGAAAAGCTTATATATTGTGATAGATTAGAGGACAACATCTACGTAGCCAATCAGTTTCTGGAGTTTTAATGGAATATTATGTCAACTGTTGTTCTTTAAGAATTAATAGTATATTTCAACATTTTTAAGTAAACGAAATCATACCAACTATTTTATGCTTAACATACATTGTATATGTTAAAATTATTTAAATAAGATTTAAAATGTGTTCCCTTCTAGGGTTTCTCAGCTTTTGTCCTTTGCTACAACTCTCTGCTCCCAAGAATCCTCTACACTTGGACTTCCAGATTTTCCTTTAGATAGTTTACCAGCGGCAGTTCAAATCCTGGTAAGCATAAAGTGAAGTAATGGCAAATACGTATACTCAAATGTGGCAAAGATGAATGAAAAGTTCACCACTGGGGATTAGTCACTAGAGTTGTCTTGTTGTTTTCTTCTATAAAAGGCCTCTAATTGATTTTATATATATATATATATATATATGTATATGTATATGTATATGTATATGTATATGTATATGTATATATTGGCATGCTGAGTCTCTGGCAAGCTTATAGTTTTGAAGAAGGGAGAGGTAGAGATGTCAATCCCATAGAGGAAAGGCTGATCAAATAAGAGATATACTGTTGGGAAATAGATGCTGTGCTGACCCAACCTGAGGCCGGGGGGGCTGGGCCTAGCCCCCAGCAGTCCTTGGTTAGTGCTTATCCTAAAGGATACAGGTTCTTAGGTGCTGGCAAATCTCCCAACTTGTGAAAAGATGTAGCTCCAGGAGCCTAAAGGCAGCCTGTGTAAGCAAAACTTTTAATAACTGTAGGGAGGGAAGGAAGCAGCGCGCAGTTCTGAATACATTTGCAGTTGCTTTCCCAAAGCATGTGGTGTCCTATCTGGAGGGATGGGAAAGCCTTTAGGGCAGAGGGCACATACAAAATGTTCAACCACAGATGGGCCTGAATGTTTGCAGAATGAGAACAAGTTGTATCATTAGAACTAAGTGTTTGTGGTAGAGGCAGAGGTTAGAATCCTACCATGAATTATTTTGTTGATGAGTAATCCTGCCTGGATTTTATGGTGAGGGAGGAATGGCCCACCAGAGGTTGTAAAGGAGGTGGAGTGTGGAGCGATCATTTTTATGTCAGATGAAGAAAACTCTGCTGGCAGCTAAGAGAGTGGGGGGGATCCTGGTTGCATGGCAATGAATTCGAGGGGGTGGATGAAACATTGAGCAAGACCCTGCTGAGGAAGGCATCGTATCTTACAAGACTATTTTTAAATGTTTCTTGCTTTCCTCTGCATTTAGTCAGACAGCTAGTTTTTCTAAATATTATTTACATTGTTGTATACATCCTGAATACTTCTTGTTTACCAAATTAGAGGTATCTCTTAATTTTTCCTCAGTAATTTTACTTTGAAAATTCTCTAATCTGAAAGAAGTCACTTTTAAAGTCACAAAACAAGTGCCCATTATCTCTTCAGTGAGAAGTCCCTGTTGCTAACATATTGCTATCCCTAACACATGTACCCTCCCACCCCCAATTTTTTCTGAGCTACTTGAAAGTAAATGCAATACTTCCTTAGGGCATGATTGCCAAGAATTGGAGCACGGCGTATGTCCAGAACGCTCTTACCACATTCCATATCATGTTGACAGCAATTCAGTAAAATCATCTAATAGGCAGCCCATATGGAGATCTTCTGTTTGCTCTTGGCAGTAACTCTTTGGAATGGTGTGAACAGCCTTGAAAGTGCAATCTAATTTGGGTGAAGAATTTGAAGTTAATGAACCCTTTTGAACTTTGTAGTTACAATTGTGAGACTTGCTGGATATAGGTAAGATTAGGAAAAAAGGATGGAAATGCGGTGCCTTAGGTGACTAGGAAGGGGAGGTGTGTGCTCTTGCAGATGTGTTGAATCCTATAAACCGTAGGGTCATATGGTAGATAACTGAAGGCTCTGGTCTAGAGCTCAAGAAAGAAGCAAGAACTAGATAAAGATGCATGAAGGCCAGCAATATAGATGAAAGATGGGAGTGAGTGGCATTGCTCAGGGTAGGAAGAGATGAAATTACTACCTTTTGTACATTGCTGGAAGATGTTTTTTATACTTTTGGGAAAGTAAACTTTAGCAGTATATGTATATTTCAGTTAAATTTTCTGTGATGGAGATGTTGCTGACCTCTATACATGTCTGCTCCTAAATAGAATTCCTTTCCTATGATGTCAATTGAACATGCAATCCAGTGGCTGTATCCGTACACTATTTTACTGGGACATGATGGAAAGATGGCTGTGGAAGGTGTTTTAAAAGTGAGTATCTGTTTCTCCTTTCCATCCTCTTCACTTTCCTTTCCTTTCCATCTTCCCATTTTTTTCTATCCCCTTCTCATTTTTCTTTACTCATCTTTTTTCCTTCATCTCCCCTTCTTTCCTCTTCTTTCCTCTTCCCCTTCTTTCCTCTTCCAAGATCGTAAGCATTGGATGCCAGTAGCAAGAAAGCAGTTGTGGGAAGCAAGCACTCAGATGTGGGTATAGCTAGGGGATTTGTTACATGGAACAAATAATCAAATACAATAGAACAAAAGGATGAACATACTGATTGTAATGGAAATTACAGGTCTCACTGTTGGAGAAGGGCTATGAACATAGAAAGGAAAGCTACTGGATTGGAAATGGAGATATGATTATGAATCTGGTTATTTTTTCTATCTATCAGTGTTACCTTTTCCTAGGAAGACATGAACAAGAAGACATAGTCTTCTTGCACTGGAGCACAAACAGCAGACTAGAGAAATGATTGCAACCAAGTCTAGTTCTGTGCACCAGAGAGTTGACTCAAGGTTACCTACTGTGTTCTCAGGCGTGAGGCCTGTGGGTCTAGTGCAGGGCCTTGTGAGTACCTTGCATGTGCCTAATGAGAGAGATGCTTGTACACTGCTTGGTGAACCTGCTCTCCCTTCCATGAGAGCACCCTTCTGAATGTCCTGTGAATGTCTCATGTTGGCAAACAGAGTTGCTCTGGTTTCAACATGCCAGTGGCTGTGTCACGGCTGGAGGATAACATTACACAATGTGTATAAAGTAGATATGGTAACAAAAACGTGTGTGTGTGTGTGTGTGTGTGTGTGTTTACACATTTTCCAGCTCTGTGCTCTAACAGATCTAGAAACCATGATCACCCCAAGCACCTGGATGTCTACATCGCATGTTCAGTAAAAATATCTAATTCCTGAGAAATAGGGCTTAACTGAAGATTGGATCAAGAAACCTAAGATGAGATCAAAGGGATTTTCAACAAATGATGTTAGCATATCAAAACCACAGAAGAGCTTTTCTTTTAACATTAAAAATAAGTAATAATAATTATTCACTGTATAAAATAGGTATCCAGAAGTCTACACTGATTTTTAAAAATTAGAATACAGAAGACAAGCAGCTCTCTCCTTGTCACTGTAGAATATTTACAAATACAGAAAAATCATATAAGTTGAAAATTCACTATTAGGCCATCATCAGATTGATGGTTGACTTAGGAAGTATAAAGTTTGTGTATGTGTTTCTGTGTGTGTATACTTCTGTAACTAGGCATTAGTGTCATCTTGGGATATCTTGCAAAATACTTAGTTGATTACAAAATAGGAAAATGATATTTTTATAGTCACCATCTACGTGACCAGGCAGAACAAACTGACATTGCCATTGTGTGCAAACAAAAGTATTGTTTGCAAGAGTTCATCATTTGTCAGGAATCCCGCTGAGAGTTGAGCATATGAGTTGGATTATGAAGAAGTATAGTTAAAGTCCTGGGTTAAGGGACACTTTACAGAAGAAAGCCGGTATTTTAAAAACTCTTCAGGCCATGAGAGACAACTGAAAGGCTGTCCTGGCTTGAAGGAGACTGAGAAGTGACAACAGCTGAATGCAGCATGTCTTCCTGCTTAGATGGTTGGTCTCGGGAACAAGTGAAGTTGTTGGCACAGTTTGAGAACACTTCCATGGTTATGAATTGGGTAGCATGGTTGTATAAATTCATTTTCTAACTTAGCAACTTAGAGATTAAATTTGCTTGAGTTCTTGATTTCAGGGAATGGTGAACTGTGATGTTTAAGAGAAGGGGCCATCATATCTTCAGCTTGCTCTTAAGCTGTTAAGGAAATAAGTTGAGTGTGTGTGTGTGTGTGTGTGTGTGTGTGTGTGTGTGTGTGTGTGTGTGTGTGGTGGTAAGGAGGCCAGAACATTCTAGAATGGTAACAAGGAATCTGAGTGAAGGGGAAATAGAACTTTTTGTACAGTTTATCCTGTAGTTTCCCTATAAGTTTGAAATTACTTTCAAAATTAAAAAGTAAATACCTAACATTTGAAGATTAATATTTAAGAAAAATATATAATGTAACAAGTTAAAATTTAAATTTAAAATCCACAGCTTAGAATGCATTTATATAATTATGGAAGGTTTATACAATTTGAAATAGTTTTAATATCTTGTGCTTTTTTCCCCTCTGATGTAGTATTACCATTTAAACTTACATTTTCATTTTTTGTCAGAAGTCACTAATAATACTTGGGACATGGTTTTCTTTTAAAACATGTATAGCATATTTTCTCATTGTATGTTTAACAATGGTGAGTTCTAAAAGGCCAGACTCCCCTATGGTGTTTGTTAATGTGTATTTGTGTGTTGGTCCTCACTGGGAACATACTGACTTACTAATTAGCTTCCTCTTAGGAAGGCCAGATTTTGTTTCTCCTGAACAGTCTGGCTGAAGACGCAGGTTTCTCTCTCTCACAGTTAAAGTGTGACTACTATGTGGGACCTCCATTTTTTTTAGAGGCCAAGGTTTGCCAGCCTTAAGCATTCTGCAGGAATAGTATTTGTTTCTCCCTTGTTCTCTAACCCACATGTGCTATTGAGGAGGGGAGGGGAGGGGAGGGGAGGGGAGGGGAGGGACGGGACACTTTAGTGCATCTAGCAATACTGAGAGCTCCCAGGTGTGTAGTCTTCGTTGGTTCAGTGAGCGTGTTTGTGAGATTGGCTATCCAAAGGATCCAAAGAAATATTTTCACTTACCAATGATATAAGTAATAATAGTAAAATTAAAAACTCAATTATTTCTTATAAGTTATGAGAAGTGTAGCTATGGATAGAATTTTTATTTATTTGAATTTTTTACATCATTTCTAATCCTCTATTCCCCCTTTCAACTCCTCCTTGTCCCCCAACTTCTCTGTCATGACCTCTTCTATGAGTATTATTGGGAGATATTGTCCTGAGTCCTTTTAGTGTTTCTTGTATATGCATGTCTTTACTGCTGACCAGGTCTGTAATACCCATCCAGACTCAGTTTTTGGAGAAAACTTTTTCTTCCTAACTTAGCAGACATTGATTGCCTCTAGCTCTTCCCCTGGAGTGGGGACTTGTGAAATTTCCCCCATCCACAATGGCATGTTGACTGGTATTGGCATTATACAGGTTTTGTTTGGAGGGCCACATTTGTTCAGATTACATAGTTGGAGCAACCAAGTCATGTCTTAGAAGATACTATGTAGCAAGAGGCATCCTGGTCCTCTGGCTCTTACAGTCTCTCTTCTCCTCCTCCCATGATCTTAGAGCCCGATGTAGGGGCTGCATTGTAGACCTACTGGTTGGAGCTGGGAAGACACCCAACAGTCACTTATTCTCTCAATTGTGACCAGTCTTGGATCGATCTAATGGCTTCTACCTGCTGGAAAAAAAAAAAAATAATTGATGAAGGTTGAGAACTACACTCATCTGTCAGTTATAATTATGTGTAATATAGTTGTAAATTGCATTGGTTTAGGAAAATGGCAACAGGAGGTTATATGAGTGTTCTCTCCAGGCATGGGTAGTTGACTAAGTGTACAGTACCAGGATGAGTGGGCTCTAAGTCCAATTGGACAGCCCTTGGTTATCCCTAGGGTAAAAGTGACACTATTGCACCGTTGGGGATATCTTGCTGTGACGGTCTCTTGTGTTTGAAGCCTCTATGGCCAATAGGATTGCTGATTTTTCTCCCTTGGTAGCTTGCATAGCGCCTTCAGATACTGAGAGGTAGTCCTTGAAGAGGCTGCAAGGTGAATTCCAGCTCAATCTGAGTCTTGTATTTGAAGTGTGTGGTTCTTCAGTAATAGTTTTTTCTGTTCTGGAAGACATATATTGTTTTGGAAACCACTTGGACCTCTCTGACCAACAACTGAAAAGGAGATTTCCTGTCTTTGGAGATATTTTTGTTAGTCTAGGGCTATTGGGGAAGTATTTCAACACCCCCCACACACTCTTGTATGTATTATATACATGTTTTTAAATAAGTTTATAAAAAATGTGGCTTCACGCATCCTTCGTATTTGTTTCCCTTTGTCCTTTTATAGTGTGGTGTCTTATTCTCCCTCTCTGATTTCAATGATAATCCTCCCAAGGTTCATATGCTTGAATACTTGGTCCATAGTTAGCAGGACTGTTTGGGAAGGGTTAGAAAGTATGGCTGGCTTCATCCAGTAGCTGATAGAAACCGAAGCAGAGACCCACAGTTAAGCTCTGAGGCAAACTCGTGGAATCCAGTTATAGAGAGGGAGGAGTGATGAGCAAAGGGGTCAAAACAAGGCTGGGGAAACCCACAGAGATACCTGACCTGAACAAGGGGAGTTGACAGCTTGGAAACCAGTAAAGCATGGAACCAGGCCCCCTGCACATGGGTGTTGGTTAGGAAGCCTGGGCAGTCTATGGGACCATGGTAATGGAACAGCATTTATACCTAATGTATGAATGGACACTGGGAGCCCATTCCCCATAGATGGATAATCTCTCAGCCTAGACACATGGAGGAGGGCCTGGGCCCTGCCCCAAATGATGTGACAGATTTGATGATCCCCCACAGAAGGCCTCACCCTTTCTATGGAGCAGAAGAGGGATGGGAGAGGCATGGAAGGATGGGAGAGGGAACTGGGATTAATGTATACAATAAGATTGTTTCTAATTTAAATTAAAAAAAAAAAAAAAGCATGTCTGGGTTGGAAGAGGTGTTTCTCTAGGGATAGGACCTAGGGTTTCAGAGGACTCCCAGCCAGCTCTCTGCCCCCTGCTTTTGGATCCAGGTGTGACTCCCAGCTGTTGATTCAGCTGTCCCCTGCCATGCCTTTGCTCTCCTCACAAACTCTAACCCTTTGGAGCCTCATGCTCCAGTAAACATCTGCAGTGCCTGCTCATAATGTTTTACCAGGGCAGTAGAAAAAGTAAGGCACCCTGTCTCCAGAGTCCCTTCTCCCCCATCCACAGCCCCTTTCCACTGTCTTGGTTTGTGTGTCTGCTTTAATTTCTGGACTCGACCCTGTGAATTCAGAGCTAGAATCCACAAGTGAGAACATGCCATGTGTGTCTTTCTGGGTCTCGGTTACCTCAGAATATTTTCTAGCAGACACAGGGTCTCACTATGTACCCCTGACTGGTCAGAAACTTGCTATGTAGACCAAGCTCAAGCCTCTGCCCACCTCCATCTCCTAAGTGTTGAGATTAAAGTCATTTGTACCACCATGCACAGTTGTAGATAGAAGTTTTTTAAAAATGTAAATACACAGCAACTTTTCTTTACACAAAGTAGGGTCTCTTAAGTTCCATTTATAACTTTGTTTTTCTGAGGTACACACCAGGGCCTGTGATTATAATTCTGTAAGTTAAATGACCAAGGAACTCACGCCTAACCTTAGGTATAGGGACGTGGGGCAAAATCACTATCTTTGATCATCAGCCTGTTTTTCCACAGGCAGAATTCATGGCTCTATAATGCATGAGAATACCTTGTTCTTGTTTTCCATCTTCTGCAAATTTCACATCTAACGGAGGAGAACGTAACTCTTATACTATTTTCCCATCTCTTTTTAAATTTAAATTAGAAACAATCCCATCTTACATATCAATCCCAATTCCCTCTCCATCCCATCCTTCCGTGACCCCCACTGACCCCCCTCCCATCCCATGGAGGATGAGGCCTTCCATGGAGGATCATCAAAGTCTATCACATCATTTGGAGTAGGGCATAGGCCCTCCCCTGTGTATCTAGGCTGAGAGAGTATTCTCTATGTGGAATGGGCTCCCAAAGTACATTTATACACTAGGGACACCATTTATACACAAGGGATACATACTGATCCACTACCAGAGGCTCCACAGACTGCCCAGTCCTCCTAACCAACACCCATGTTGAAGGGGCCTGGTTCCATCCTATGCTGGTTTCCAAGCTGTCAAACTTGAGTCCATGAGTTCCCCCTTGTTCAGGTCAGGTGTTTCTGTGGGTTTCTCCAGCCTGGTCTTGACCCCTTTGCTCATCACTCCTCCCTGTCTGTAACTGGATTCTAAGAGTTCAAATTAGTGTTTAGCTGTAAATGTCTGCTTCTGTTCCCATTAGCTACTGTAAGGCAAAGAACCAGTCAACAAGACAAAACAGCATCCCACAGAATGGGAAAAGACCAACCCTACATCTAACAGAGGGCTGATCTCCAAAATATACAAAGAACTTAAGCTAGTCACAAAAACACCAAATAATCCAATTAAAAAGTGGGGTACTGAGCCAAATAGAGAATTCTCAATAAAGGAATCTAAAAAGTCTAAGAGATACTTAAAGTGCTCAACATCTTTAGCCATCAGGTAAATGCAAACCAAAACAACTCTGAGATACCATCTTGCTCCTGTCAGATTGACTAAAATCAAAAACACCAAAGCCAGTTTATGCTGGAGAGGATGTAGAGAGAAAGGGGAACACTCCTTCACTGCTGGTACAGCTGCTTGGAAATCAGTATGGCTGCTCCTTAGAAAAATAGGAATCAGTCTACCTCAAGATCCAGCAATTCCACTTTTGGTATCTCTTATTGGAACAGTTGGCAGAATAAGCTAAGTCATGTCCCTAATCATCTTTACTAACTGTTCTAACCACCCATATCTTTTAAGCTAACTCAGAAAATCTAATTAAATCATAGACATAAGCAATCATCATTTCTCTTATAAAAATCATCATTTTATATGTAAGTAAGTTGCCTAGTGAGGAGTGGGGTTTTCCTAAGAAACAGTCACACTGTGCTAGATACCATGGGATTCCATCATACAGTAATCACAGCATGCTTCATATAGCAGGAACACAGCGGGAGAAAGGGGGATTCACTCCAAGGCTTACACTTGGAGCTGGAAAAGGAATGGGAGCTTCTCTGGGAATCAGTGCCTGAACCTGACTAACATTAGTCACAGAAGCAGAGGATCTGGTGTTTGTGATCAGAGCTGAAGGTTCAGGGAGTTCCCTCGGGCAGTGTGCATGCCTTGGGAGGAAGGGGCCATTTGAAGGAAGGAGAGAGGAGACTGGCACTGGAAATTCTGGTGAAATGAAGCAATGGGAAGTATTTTGTGACACAGCTGGGGAAAAGCTTCACTGTGTGGACAATTCAGTGAGCAAAGTTCGTCACCTTTTTACAGAGAAACTCCATTGATGTGTTTCTGGCTCTAGTTCTTTGTGAAACGGTCTAACCGTGTGGCCCTGGCTGGCCTGGCACTTGATATTGAGACCGGGCTGGCCTTGAACAGGAGCAGCCTGCCTCTGCAAAGTACTAGGGCCGCTTTTCAGAGCTTGCACTTCATTTTGGCCTTCATGATAAGGGAAGCAGAAATACGGTTAGAGGTTCATAGCACAAACAGAAATGTTCTAACTCTGACAGTAAGGTGTTGGGATTGCTCGGCCAAGCACTGGTCACCTTAATTCAAGTGACCTTAATTCAAGCTCAGCTGAACTCTGCCCTTCTCACACCTGTGTGTTACTGTCAGGTGCCTGAGCAGTAGAGCAGGCTGCACATATGCAGCTCTTTTATCTGTTTTTGGCACTCTGCCTTATTTGTTATTTTAGGGTTCTCTCTCTTCAAAGTATAACTTAAGCTAATATTCATATGTGAACATTATTCTCAAATAGTTTTGATAAGAAATGTGGCTATGAACTTGGTTAAATTTAGAAAGGGTTATAATGAAGGAGTGGACATATCTGTTCTAATAGAACAAGCCAAGAAGGGGGTGTATTTTCCCTCATAGATAATCTAGAAATCAAAGAGATTTGGTATTTGAATTATATGTCCATTTGAATTTTAACATAATCACTTAATTAGACCACATTTTAAAGGAAAACCTATTACCTGCTGAAAATGCACTCAGCTAAAATTCAGAACACTTTTCTTTTATTCTAAACTAGCTATAGAAATGGCTGGAGTGACTTCATTCACAGATGGCACTTATCACATGACACTCTTAGAACATCTCTGTAGCCATGGCATCACTTCTAGCTTTAGCTAAGGCTCTGAGAGAAAATACTCTCATTCTCATCTCGCCGAGTTTTGAGGATGGCACGTCTGATCCTGGTGGGGGCTCAGGAACAGATGTAGCCAAGCTTCTTGGCACTCAGTCCTACTTAAGTAGGGCTCTGTCATGACAATGGCTAAATTAGTAGGTTCCCTTGGAGATTGAGAAAGTGTGCGCCACTCTGGTTCATTGATAATATAGTCTGAACCATATCTCTCTCTGCGAAGTTTGGAAAGATCTTGCATTTAGTGTTTTTATCTACTTCAACAAACATTAATTGAACATTCATTATTTGGCAAATAATTGTCTACGTAGTAAATTCCAGGGCTGCAGAAACAGATGCTCTCTGATCACTCCTCTTGGAGAATTTATAGTCTGGTTAGGACAGCAGACTCTCTAGTAACATTTTAGTATAGTGATTTTATAACACTGTGGCTAAAAGATGAATGGCTTTGGTAAAAAGCATTGGTTCAGTGACAAATAAGAATGAAATAGGCACAAGAAATATCTCAGGGGTGGGACGATAGATGTTGCTATGTGATAAACTAAGGTGAGTTAGAGGGCTGTCCTGGAATATTAACCATGTGAAGGTGTGTTACATTTGTTAATGATGCATTTATTTGATGATATAAGGTGTGTTACATTTGTTTGCGAGGTATTTGTTTAATTATGTAATGTTGTGTTACATTTGTTTCATCTGGCCTGCCTAAGGTGGCACCTGATTGGTCTAGTAAAAAGCCAAATGGCCAATAGCTAGGCAGAAGAGGGAAAGGGATAGGCTGGGCTGGCAGGCAGAGAGAATGAGTAGGATGAGAAATCTAGGCTTGAGAGAGAAGAGGAGACAACAAGGGAGAAAGAGGGAGATGCCTTGGACCATCGAGGCAGCTGCCAGCTAGCAAAAACAGAGTAAGGCAGGGGAAAAATGATAAAAGCCCCAAGGCAAAACATAGACGAAGAGAAAGAGGTTAAGTTAAAGAAAAAAGAAAAAAAAAAGTCGCCAGAAACAAGCATAAGCTAAGGCCGAGCATTCATAACTAGTAAGTCATGATTGGGAGCTGGTTGGTGGCCTAAAGAAAAAAGCCTGGTACAGAGGACTGAGCAAAAGTGAGAGTTCTAGGGAATGATTGAGAGAGTGAGTTGGTGGATGGAGAGATGCTGTCAGTTAATATGAGAAAGTAGAGAAGGGAAATGTTTGCGAGGAGAGTAGACAGCTTTTTTTAACAGGGGAATCTTTCTGACCTTGAGGTTTCTAGGTGGGTTTGTCCAGTGGTTTTAAGTTGTAGATCTATTTTTTACTAACATTTCTAGAGATATTTTGATATTAAAGATAAATTGTTGGGGCCTACTTGCAGGTGCAGGGTATGTGGTAGAGCCTGGCTAATGAGGTTTCTGGCAGGAGATACCCAGACAGTGAATTGGGTTTGCCTTCTTAGGATACCATGACTGTCCTTACTGAGCTCTGGGGACCTTTTGCCCGTGTCAGGAGAGCATTCAGAGAAAAAGCGAAAAATTAGCTGCTTGAGAATCATTACTGTTAGCTGAATTCATGGAGCTGCATTAAATAAGCTCTGGGGGCAAGTAGGAAGAGAAAAACTGGATACTGAATCCTGAAAACATCATCATTTAAGGACTAAAGTGAGAAGTCGGGAGTGTTGGGGAAAAAGCTGAGAAGTCAGTTAATAAATTGTGTTTAGTTGAGAAATTATGGAGCCAGCTGTGAGGTTGGTAAAAGGTAAATGCATTTAGTTGTTTGCAGTAGATCCAGTATTATCTGCTAAAGACCAGGATACAAGCTTTTTGGATTGTGGGATTTTACTGATGAAATTGAGGATGGAGAGACTGTAGGCGATGGAGGTCCCGTGGCTGTCCATGTTTGTCTAAGGTGCATGTTAGATATCCACATGGAGATGTCAAAGGGCTGTGGCAGGCACAGTCAGCCTTTCATAAATTGGAAAAAAGAAAAACCAGGAGTTGTGAAAATAGATGATTTGTAAAATTATATATCTGGATAAAAGGGCTATTTTTTTTAATATTAAAGGAAATAGCCAATGGTGGTAGCACATACATTAAAACCCAGCATTTGGGAGGCAGAGACAGGCAAATCTGAGTTCCAGGCCAGCCTGGTCTACAGAGTGAGTTTCAAGACAGCCAGGGCTACACAGAGAAACCCTGTTTTGAAAAACAAAACAAAACAAAACAAAAAAAAAAAAAAAGGGGGGGGGAACATAAGTACACTTAGAAACATCAAATTTAAAAAGATCTTATTCCGTGATTTTGGTATCTAAACATCACCTTATCACTTTCTCACATTAACAGATGTCAGCTTTGTACTTTTTAAATCTGGGATTAATGAATGTTTTTGATGTCTTTCTTTTACTCTCCAACCTACTCTGTATTTTTTTTTTTTTTTTGCATGGGTTTGAACACATTAATAATAAACTCGGAGTTAACCAATAATGCATTGGTGTCAAATTAGGCTAAGGAATCCAGTTGATGTCATTTAATCAAGAGCAAGCCCGGATTTGAATTAACTTCTCTCTATTGTCTTTCGGTCTGTTGTATGAGTCTGAATCTGTGCCTACCTCAATGCTGTCTTATGACCCTGTGTCTGTGTGTGCCCTTGTCTGTCTCTAACAAAGAATTTTGTGCTCTTATTGAACAGTACAGGAAAGCATCTCATCAGAGGAGGAATGAAGGGTATTTTCCGTAATCTTGCACAGAGTTTTTCTAGGGACATAAGTCATTGACTCCAGCTGACCTCGGTGCACTCAGATAAGAGCCTAACAGACATCACTGTGAACAGACTTTATCAACCTATATCCATGTTCTATGCAACGTTCATGGTGGATATTCATTTTACAAGGCCCTTCTCAGCCTATTTTCTATTTCCAGCAGATGGTTATAGCACTTGTTCGAACACATGTGCATTATCCTGGGCCAGGGATATAGAAGAGTACATAATTTAGGGTTATATGTATAGCTTAGGTTGTAGAAGTTAATTATGTAGGCGATCCAAGGCAAGTAAGGTTGGTTGTCCTCTTAAAGGCAGGTTAAGACAGGCTGAGTACAAAGTGACTTCAGAGTGTCCATGAACACCTGACTGTGGATCAGCAAGAGTTACAGCCCCTTAGAGCATATGAGATGTCTTTACCATAAAGTATACCATCTCTTTCAGTTGCTAACTTTTATTAAATGGTCCTGCCTTAAAATGTAGTGATTGAGAAAATTAAGGAGAACTTTGAAATTAGACTGAGAAGGAAGGAGGCGGTAAGGAGATTCTGAGTTTGTGAAATTGGCAGTGGTTTCTGGATTTGCCAAGAGCAGTAGTCATAAGAGCACCAAGGAGGCAATAATAAAAGTATGTTTGGTGAGCTGATGCAAAAGATGGTAGGCCGCTGCTGCCATGATGTAAATACAAGAAATGTCTGTCTCTTCTGACAGGAACAGACACACATCTTTATAAGAACACAGGCCAAAATTTGTGGGGTACATGGGCTGTACAGCTTGGTAAGGAGAGGAGACTTCTGGGGTATCACTGCTCTGGAGTGATGTAAGAACATCCCGTTACTCTGAGCTATACAAAGATGGAATCGTCATAATTTGCAGTGGGAAAGATTTCTCGTATCTTTCTATCACTCAAGGTAGAACTTCTTTTTATTGATAGATCAGGAAAAGAAGATTTTGATGAAAATAGACGAGTTGTTTTTTAAAGGTTTATTTTTATTTTAGGTTTATGAAGCTTTTGCTTGCACGTATGACCGTGCACCACATGCATGCCTGGTATCTGTAGAGACCAGGAAATGGCACTGTATCCCCTGGAACTGGAATTAGAGGTGGTTGTTAGCTGCCATGTGGGTCCTCCCCGTCCCATTTTGAGGATGAAAATATTCCATTTCCATTTAACCACGGACTGTGGCCCCATGTGGGGATCTGGAGATTGTGGAGTATGAATCAAATAGACAAGTGGTATTTTCCCAAATGGCTAGTGTTCTCCTAAGGTCTATGTATCTGAAGGCTCTGTTGTGAGAGCAGAGTGCCAGCTAAATTGCCTCCTGAGATCCACTGGATGAGCGCCCACTGTTGGCTCCTTGGGAGGGTAGCAGTAGTTTGAGTAGCTACTGACCGAAAAAGAGCCCCACAGGAACAGGGCCACATACTTGGCTAATGAACAAGATCTCAAGAATTTCTCTTCATGCTCCACAGCCTAGAAAGAGGAAGAGAGTGGATCATTTAGTGCAGTAGTTCTCAACCTTCCTAATGCTGTGACCTTTTAACGCAGTTCATCATGTTGTGGTGATCCCCAAGCATAAAATTTTTGTTGTTACTTCCTAACTAATTTTATACTGTTATGAATCTTAATGTAAACATCTGTGTTTTCCAATGGTCGTAGGTGACCCCTATGAAAGGGATGTTTGACCCCCATGGGTCAATTGAGAACTGCTGATTTAGTGCCAGGATTGGATGTTAGAGGATGAATATGGTTGCCTTATAGACTAACATCAGTGCGATATATTTTATTACAAACCACAGTGCAGTTAATAGACTCCTAGAGAAAGTATACCAGAAAATGGTATTTCTATTTAAGTGAAATTCAGAGTTCATAGAAAAATCATGACGTGTTATGTCAATCATCCCTTTCTAAGGTGAAATGAATCATGTCTCTCATTTTCCAGAATTGCCTTTCAGATGAGCAGTCCTGTAAGTGGCAGTTCGCCTTGCAAGGTGAGCTTCCCTGCTATCTGAAGTGTAATCTAGCCTCCTGTTCTTACTCTACTGAAACATTTCACCTAGTGTTACCTACGAGGGTATAACCAGTACAGCAGATGGTTGAGTACAGTTGTGTTCACATCTGGAATATGCGTGCTCTGACTTAAACTTTATCAACTTAAAAAATGCCCTATGGCTGGGTAAACACATCTTGAATTTCACCTATTTGTTTCCTGGAGACTAACAGCTGTCTGGTCTGATTCAGATGGATTTCAGTCCTTGCCTGTGCCTTGCTCCTCTCCATTGACTCTCCCTGAAATGGTGTCATTCTCTATGAAACTCATCCCTGTTGTTAGAGTACGGAAAGCAGTTTTCATCACGTTGTGTGCTGTGTGGATTATGTAAAGTGTTGGACTTCAATTTTTATGGTAGCACAAATAGATAATTTTTTTCCTTAGGTTCCTGGAAAGGAATGATTGCCTGTGGGGTTTAAATCTCCAGAAGGAAGGCTCTGGCTGAGGTGTGTGTTCGAACATAGTTTTCTTCTGAAAACTATTCTGGGCATGTATCGTGCTTCTCAATATCAGATGGTTGTTCATCCATTGATTGCATCTCTCTCATTGTAGTGATAGTGTTCTGCAATGATTACAAGGTTTCTCTGTATTTAAAAAAAGAAACTTTTCATATTGAACATGCTTTAAGTGTGGGTTTTAATTAACTTTCAATTAGTATTTGTTTTCAATGTATCTGTTCTCTGAATGCATTCTTACTGTAGTAGCTGGTGTGAGGAGATGCAGTCAGTGTTAGGATGTTAATAGTTGGCTTACATTAAGAAACAACCAATGGTTCTGGCCTTTTGAGCCCAATTCCACAAGATTGAGAACTATACGGTGCAGATGGTACCCTGCCAGATGCGGTGCAAGACTGATTGCTCTAATTTTTTTAGTTGTGCTATCTACACAAAGGGGCTGCTGAATGGTGTCTGAGCTCTGTGTCCTAGGTTTAGGGAACACTAGCTTTGTGCCAGTTTCAGTGGTCCTCGAACGCAAGCCTGTCTCACTTCAGTGTCCTCTTGAGGTGAATCATCCCTTCCCAGCAGATTGTAACGTATTATCAAGAAGTGTGGATTCCGAACTTGAACGTTTCCATTGTGTTAGTAGACCTTTAGCGACTATTTTTATATCACCTTTAGTTATTGTTTAAGTGGGATGGTATTAGTAGAAAGCAAAATAGTCTCATTAACTTCAAGCCTTTGCTTGTATAAATAATACAGAATGGTTTCAGTTCTAATTAGATAGAATTTTGGATACTTGACATTCATTCTGAAATGAAAGATAAATTACATTTTTTTTCTGGTAACTTACAGCGCTTTGAGCTCCAAGGTTCTGGAAACTCCCTGCTTCCCAAAGAAATTGTAAGAGTGGAGAGGACAACTGGCAACCACGTCTCCCAGGCTCACGTGACAATCCAAGTGGCAGGAAAAGAGGTGACCATTAAGGTACTTCATCACAGTTTATTCACCCTTAATCTGTCTCGTTCTGGCCACTTCTGTGGCTTAAGTTAGGCTTTGGATCTACCACTCCTCTGGAGATCCACCAATGTGGCTACATCTGTACCCAGGTCTGTGTGCTCCTAGGTGGGAAAAGTTCAGGAAATGGGGAAAACCTTCCTTCACTAATCACGTGTTGGTTAAAGGAAATGTTTTGTGCATGAGTTTTTGCTAAGGAATAGTGCTTCCAAATGAATACCCTCTAGCAAAAGGAAAACCAGTTTTCTCCAAAGGAGTGCCACTGAGTACAACAACCACTCTCCAGGACAGGCCCCATGCCCAGAAGGAGTTGGCAAACACAAAACAAACCCATGGTGTGTGTTTGTTTCTTTTGTGGGCTTTTTTGTTTGCTTTGGCATTTTGGTATTTTTGTTTGTTTGTTAGAGAGAGAAAAAACAAAGTTGGGTGGGAAGTGGGTGGGGAGGATCTGGGAGAAGTTGGAGAAGGTGCTGAAAACATATTGTATGGGAAAAATAATAAACATGGAGGAAAAAGAAATGGTGTTTTTAAACCGTTTCCTCAGTAGAGAATCTTGTATTCATGACCAGCCTTTCCCAGCTGCAGGAATCACTTTGGACAGAAGCTGTGCTGTTAGGCAGTGCTTAGAGAGGGAGGGGGTGTGTGTGGTCTGTTTTGCCCTTCTATTCTAGCCCTGTTTTAAGGGCTCCAGAAACCAGCAAACCCAGCTGGACAATCCTAAATGTCAGAACAAATGCTTGCCTTTTTATGTGTGATGAAGCGTGATTCTATTATAACAATTTGTTTTAATATGGATATTAATATTTATTCATGTAGCTATACTTAATGCACTCCTTAAACTAAATGTCAGTTATGTCTATCATGAGCCAGACTGTCTGTTAATTAGACTTAGTATGTATTTCTTGTATACTATATAGTCTCCTTACATATACTATCCCCTTTAAGTTGCCCAGTAGTTCTGGAGGTTACTATTTTATTATAGCTTAACTAGCTGAGCTGTACAGTGACTCCTTTCTTTATCCATGTTTACTAGTCAGGGAGTGGCCTGCTGTGATTTCTAGATAGGCACAGTTGCCACTGTATGCCGGTGCTTGGTTCAGATGGATGTCCTTTCATGATCTGAGTTAGAGGCAGAAGACTAAGGACTGCAGTAGTGCGAGAGATGAAAATCATGCCAGGAGGTAAAGGGGACGCTTCTAAGAGGAGACCCAGGCTAAGTCTGAAAAAAATAGCATAGGAGTATTCTAGTAGCCTAGGAGTTTTAATGAAGTGTCTGGAGTTAAAAGAGATGAGCCAGCTGCCATAATCTGTTACACTTGATACTGGCTCCATAAGTTCATTCCAGTTGACTTTCTATGTTAGTACCAAGACGATCTCCTGTAAATGCAGGTCTGATACTGACACTTCATAACCACCAATCCTTTAGAGTTCATGTTGTATCCAGTCCAGCTACGTCCACAGTTCTCCACACAGCATGGGCCCCAGAAGGCCAACAAAGAGAAGGCTACCTCACCCATACATGTAGGATCTAAAATGTGGCTGTCGTGGTAATTGAGTTGAATAGTGATTACCAGAGGCCAGGAGAGTAAGGGCAAGAAAGGGACAGAGTTGGTCTGTGGGTACAAAGTCACAGTTAACTAGGAAAAAGAAGCTCCTGTGTATAATTGTGTATAGTTGAGTAACTGCAGATAGGGCTAAAGCATTCTACATTGCAAATAGCTAGGGCAAAGAAGTTTAAAGTGAGTTTAAAGAGCCGTGTGATGGTGTACACCTTTAACTCCGCACGTGGAAATAGAGGTTAAAGCATCATGAGTTTGAGGCCAACTTGGGCAATGTATGGAGACTGTCTCACAAACAAAGGCAAAACCAAACCAAAAGAAATGAGAAGTTGCCAGGCAGTGGTTGCCCACACCTTTAATCCCAACATTTGGGAGGCAGAGGCAGATGGGTCTCAGTGAGTACAGCCTGGCCTACAAAGGTGAGTTCCAGGACAGCTAGGATTGTTACACAAAGAAACTGTCTCAAAAAAAAAAAAAAAAAAAAAAAAAAAAAGTTCTAGAAGAGGCAGGCTTTATTTATGTTTATGTGTATGTGTATATGCATTGTGTAATGTTTAAGTCAGGTCATCATAGGTTTAATATGTTTGTGTGTATATACACCATGTAATGTTCAAGTCCATCTTGGTATAAAGACCCTGCAAGTTCATTGCTTTCTGCCCTTTCAGTTAGCCGTTTTTGTTGGTACCAGACAATCTTTTCTAAACGTTACCCAACATACACATAATACAGAAACATCACATAGTAATCTACTCATAACACGTGATTTTTAAGTTTATGTGTGAGTTAAAAATAAATTTAATTTCAGAAGCTTCCCTAGAGGGGTAAAAGGGATAGCTCAGCAGTTCAGAGTGCTTGCTGCTGTTGTAGAGGACCGAGTTCAAGTCCCATTACTAGCGTCAGGAGGCTCACAAGCAACGACCTCTAACTCCAGGGGATCAGGGGTTCTCTTTTGGTATCTGCAGGGTCCCTCACACATATGGTAAAGACTTACACAGACATATGTAAGTGAAAAATCTTAAATGGCCCTAGAAAATAAGAGACATTAAGGTCCAAAACCCATTGAGTCTGGGGGGGGTGGGCGACTGCAAAGCAAAAGCAGGCGACTGGGAGGAAAGAGTCTCACTGATACATACATTAGAGTGGTAACTAGGAAGAGTGGAGAGGACCTGTGGGTCTGGCATCTAGGAAAGAGGTGGTCATTGGTAAGATGCCAGTGTGGTAACTTTGAATTTTGTTCTTATAATTGAAGTTTAAGTAAAAGTAATGTTAGGCTCACTACTATTTGTTTTTAATGACAAATTAGAAAGAACATGAAAATGACATGCTCCAAACACATTTGATGGTATGAAACTTAAAGTTTAGAGGAATAATTGATACAGAGATTTTACAAGGATGGTTAGGTTGGAATGGAAAGACAGTTGCATAGAGTTGATAAGCGGGAAATCAATAAGGGACTTTTAAGTGGAAATTATGTGCTTCCCATTACTAATATTTTGAGGAAAACATGCATTTATATTTTTTAACCTCTTTAAAATGACAGGTGCCAGCTGGGACTAGAGCAATAAATCAGCCTTTTGCACCTGACCATTTCATTCAGACTCCAAGTCACAAGCAGTTACTGGCTGAAATGATGCAGTCTCACATGGTGAAGGATTTATGTGTGATCGGAGGAAAGGTAAGAATGGCAGCTTTGGTGTAAGCCTGTGCATGCCAGCTGTGAGGGTGTGGGCTTAGCCCTTTCCTTACACATTGGTGTTTCTGTTTGTAGGGTTGTGGGAAAACGGTCATCGCTAAGAACTTTGCTGATATCTTAGGATACAACATAGAACCCATCATGCTCTATCAGGTATGTCATTGCTTTTCTCAAACTTGTCCTGGAAACAGACATGCTCAGCCCATCAGTGCTTCTGACCTTGAAGCTTGAACTTTTTATAACTGAAATAGCATTTAAATTAGAGAGCAGTTACATTTGTTTGCAATTTGTGATAGTACATTCTAGACCATCTGGTGTGCACACCAAACCAGGATCTGTTTTTCACTAGAGATTCGTTTTTATGGACATACACCCTCTGTACACCCTGAACATGTTTGTTAATACTTTTTGGAAAGCTAAAAATTGAGTATTCTCTGATGTTGAATTTTATCTTCTGAACATGACATGGTGTAGTTGTCTTGAAATTGAAGCAGCTGGGATTATCTGCAAGAGGCCCTCTCAAGGTTGGACTCATTAACGTTCCCTTGTGGAGACAAGGGAAGGCTCACAAACACCTTGAGAGCACATCCATCCTCCCTCCCCCCAGATATACCAGATAGGTATTTACAGTTCCTGGTCTTGGAGACATTTTCTTTGGTGTTGTAGCTTCCCAAAAGTAAGTTGCCATGGTTTATAGCGAACCCCTCACTCATGTTCATGTAAGAAAATCCAATTGCTTATCATGCTTTGGTCTGATGTTGGTTCCCTATCTGGGGTGAGTAGACAGTTGGTCACACACCTCTACAGAAAGAGGTAATGGAAATACATTATTACATTATTTTACTAGACCTACTATGTAACATTTTTGCTGCTTTGCCCACTTTTGTATATGTAATTCACTGGTACTAAGTACATTCATTTTGTCATGTAACCATCACCACTTTAAAGTTTTTATTACATTTATTATCGTGTGTGTGTGTGTGTGTGTGTGTGTGTGCGCGCGCGCGCGTGCGTGCGTGTGCATGTGTGGAGTTCATGTGAGTTCAGAGGACAACTTCCTGAGTTGCTTCTCTCCTTCTGCTGTGTGGGTACCGTTACCTGCTGGGGCATCTTACCAGCATCACTTGCTGCTGCTGCTGCTCTTCCTTTTTAAACAGAAACTCTAGTCCCAGTAATCAGTAACTCCCAAGTTCCAACCTTACCTATACCCTGATAACCTCTATTTTACTTTCTATCCCCATTAAGTTTGCTTATTTTAGCTACTTCATATAAATGGAATCAGATGCCTTTTGTCCTTTCCTGTGTAATCTACTGAATTTACACTAATGTTGTCCATGTCTATCCTTGGAGCACATAGCAGAATCTCACCCATTTCCTGGCTAAACAGTATTGTTGGGCATGCTGTTGTTGCATCTTCCTATGGTAGTGAAGCTTGCATTGTTCTGGGTTATGATTGTTCTTGCTGTTGTGCTCAGTGGAGATAGAGCCTGAATTGCTGCTGTGATTTCTGTCAGATTAGTCACGAAAGTGTGACTTCTAAGTCCTACACAGCAGGAACTGCACCGCACTGAGCGGTTCACATCCCACAGCAGCACGTCTGAGTCTTAGTGCTCATCAGTGCCCATTTTCACCTTTTGTTTCTGTTTTAGAATGGTCATCCCAGTGGGTGTGAAATGGCAGTACATCATACTTTTGTATTCCCCCGTGACAGAGCTGTTGAACATTTTTGTGTTTATTGGCATTTTATATCTTCTTTGGAGACATGCCTTTTCAAATTCTCTTGCATGTTTTTTGTCCTTTAAGTTTTTAAACTGATTTTTAAGTTTGCATTCAAAGTAGTGTGTTTCAGTATAACATTTTTGTGCATAGGTATCATGCTTTGTTTTAAACCAGTCCCTTCCATGCTTACTTTCTCCATCCCATCTCTGGCTCTGCTCCCCTTTTCGTCCCCAAGAGTCCCTCCTTCTGCTTTCATGGCACAGGTATCCAGTTCCCTTCTCTTTATCCTTTTCCCTAAGGTCTCTTCCTGTCTGTTTTAATCACATTTCTAGTATCAGGCCTACATGCACTCTCTCTTTCTCTCTCTCTCCTCTCTCTCTCACCCACCCACACACACACACACAGATTTTTAAAATAGGTTCTGCTTATGAAAAAAAATGGTATTTGTTTTCTTGAATTTGACATGTTGGTTGCTACTGATATGTGAGTGCCAGTTTTTGCACTGTTATGCACATCTTACCATGCTGGCAATTGTCATGGTTCATGGGTAGGACTGTTTAATTGCTTTCTTCCCTTGGCAGCTTGCATAGTATTTTCTGGAGCCATCAAAGCCAGATCACAGGAAAAAGGCTTTCAGGTCAGATCCAGCTCAAGTCATCCAACCCCTGTGTCCAAAGTGTGTGGTGTCTCCTACCCTTAACGCCTGAGACATAGGCAAGGGCTACATTGATACCATTCTTCTGTAAAGGAAAGCGAGATCATGAAATTTTCAGGTAAATAGATAGAACAGAAAAGATTGTATTGAACAATGTAACACAGACCCAGAAAGACAATCCCCCATGTTCTCTCTTATTGGTAGTAAACAAATCAAAGCCCTCGTGTGTGCATACACAACATAGAGTAACCACAGAAAAGTATAAAGCAACCATAGGTAGAAGTGGGCGTTGGGCAGAGAATAGCAGGGTGTGGGAGATAAGTGGGAAATGAGAATAATAGAGAAAGGGATCCAACTGGGGAGGAAGAGGAGACAAACAACACCAAGGCTTTTTGTTAAGGCTTCACAGGACTGTATTAATTCATATTTACCTCATAATGTAAGTGTATGTGTATACATACGTGCATATACACATGTGCACATTTACATATATCTGAAAGGAAGTTAAGCCAGCCACCTGGGCTGACAGTGCTCTCCACACGAAACATAGACTAAAAACCCCAGTCCCAGACATGGGAAACCTTATTGCAAAGGTTTGGCCAGGCTAACCCAAGTGACTCCTAAAACAATCAACAAATATATTTTTAGCTTTTTTGAGGAAGCTCCAAACTGATTCCAACCGTGGGCGGATGGATTTATATCCCGCCAACAGTAAAAGGGGCGGGGGGGGGGGAGTCCCTCATTGCCTTGTGAGCATCAGCGGGGGGGGGGGTCCCTCATTGCCTTCTGAGCATCAGTGGCGGGGGGGATCCCTCCCTGCCTTGTGAGCATCAGGGGCGGGGGTCCCTCACTGCCTCGTGAGCATCAGGGGCGGGGGGGGGGGTGCCCTCACTGCCTCGTGAGCATCCTTCTTTTCTTGGTTTTGTTTTTTTATAACACAGTCATTCCTATGAGGGTGACACAGACCTGCAAAGCAGTTTTGATTTTCATTTGTCTGAAAAATGTTGAATACTTTTCAAGTATTTGTTGGCCTTGCATTTCCTGTTTTGAGAACTGTGTTGGATCTATTAGCCTGCTTGTTGATTAGGTGATTTTTGATGTGAATTTTTGCAGGTCTTCCTGTGGTGGCGATACTGACGTCCTGCCAGGTGTGTGGTTGGGAAAGATCCTCTCCTACTCCAAATGCAGCCCTTTCACTCTAGCGTTTATTTTCTTTGCTGTGCAGAAGATTTTTAATTTCGTGCAATTCCATTTTGTCAGATTTTAGGATTACTTCCTGTGCCGTTGGGGTCTTTGTTCAGAAAGTTCTTGCTGTGTGACTACCTTGAAGCATTTCACCTGTCTCCCCCTGGCACTTTCAGTGTCTCAGGCCTTATATTAAAGTCTTTGACCATTTTGAATTAAGTTTTGTTCAGGGTGAGAGATATCAGCCCTGACTTTATTCTTCTACAGGGGAATCTAATTTCCCCAGTATTATTTGTGAACAAGCTATCTTTGCTCTGGGATCTGACTTTTTTTTTTAATTAGAAATTAGGTGGCTGTCTTCGTATAGGTTTCTTTCTGGATTCTATAGGTCCGTGTGTCTTTTCTGAGACTGCAAATGTCGTGCTGTTTTTGTGGCTGTGGCTGTGGCTGTGTAATGTAATCTGAGGTCAGGTAGCGCGATGCCTGCAGCACTGTCTTTCTGCTCCGGGCTGTCGTTTGTGGTGTTTCCTGTTTCTGTATGAATTGTAGGGTTCTTTTCTCTAGTTCATGAAGAATCAGAAGACTCCACCGTGTTGTGGAGAGGTTTTCTTCTGGTTATATCTGTTTCTTTTGTCAATGCCCCCTGTGTTTAAATACTGATTCTTCTCTAATTTTGGAAATTTTCTGCTATAATGTCATTGAGCAGATTCTCTCCCTTTTAGTGTTAATTTCAGCTCCTTCTAACTGGTGGATTTTTATGTTTAGAATCTTGATCTTAACTCAGTTCTTGGACGGTTGTGGTCCTGCTCTTGGTTACTATTTTCCTGTATCACCGCACAAATGAAGTATTTCCTCACCTTTGACCTCCCTGATACTCCTTTTTTCTGCTTGGCCAAGTGTCTTGTGATGCTTCACACTGTAGAGGTTTTGTTGTTGCTGTTTGTTGGTACTGTAGAGGTTTTGTTGATGTTATTTTGTTTGTCTGTATTTTTATGTAGCTAGTGTCCATGTTCATGTGGGTGTCTGCATAAGTGTTTATCGGTATCTGTGTTTACATGTACCTGTGTACAGGTGTGTGCATGCATATGTGTGCTAATAGAGAGACTAGAGCAATCTCACTCAACCGTTATAGAGATGCGTCCTTGCTGAACTAGCTGGTGAGGCTTGCCGGAAAGCCCCGTGGTGCCTCTTGTCTCCTCCCTTGCTCTGTCTGAGTGGGGTTACAGCTTGCCTCCCTGTACCTGGATTACCTGGATTTTTATATGGTTTCTGGGGGCTTGAATTCACTTTCTCATGACTGTACAGCAAGCACTTCACCACCTGAGCCTCCGCGCATGCAGCCTTTTACAGTGGTTTGTGCTGCAGTTTGGTCTGTGTTGGACAACTGTCTGAGCTGTCTACCCTTTGGTAGCTTTCCTTGTTTGCACACAGATAGCCTCTGCTGGCCACAATTAACTTTTTTTGTGGACCAACTGGTTCCCCCATGCTCCTGAGGCGCCAGGTAATCACTTTTCCAACCAGGGAATAGGACATTAAACTGGGCTTGTTGAGCTGTAGGCATTCTTTATATATTCTGGATATTGGATCCATTCTCAAATCTGTGATTAGCTGATGTTTTTCTCATGCTTTTTTTTTTTCCTTCTTCTTCTCATCTTGGTTGTGTACTTTCATGCACAAGAAGCCCAATTATTTCCTTTTATTGCTTATGTTTTTGCTGTTATATTTAACAAATCACTACCAAGTCAAATGATGTGATTTCCCCCCCCCCCCATTTTCTCCTAAGAATTTTACCATTTTAGGTCTTAAATATGGGTCTCTAAATCATTTTGAAAATTTCTCATATATGGTAGCTCCAACTTCACTATTTTCCAGGTAGGTGCTGTATTTTCTCAGGTACAGGATTTGGGAAGGAACAGAGAAATAGAAAAATCGTAACCTATCTGACTGTCTTCTCCACATCACTGCTTCTGTGAACGGTAGCAAAGTCTGTGCTGAGCGCCAGCCGCAAGGACATTTGTGGATTTTGCTAATTGACAATCAGGTGGTTTCCATGGTAGAAATTAAGCTCTTGAGATCAAGCATAAAAGTTTGCTTTCACTTTCACATTTTTAATCAAGTTCATTCATCTTTTGGGACTGACGGATGAATTTAAGGGAATAAAGGATCAATTTGTTTTCATAATTAATGGAGACATTTCAAGGTCTGACTCAATGTGGAAAACTAATTAGGAGCAAGTGACTCACCATCTGTCTCTGGGGGCAGAGATGTCCTGTTGTTTGTATCTGTGCAAAGGTGCACTTAATCCGTGAGTTCTGCTGTACTTAGACTTTTTTTTATAACTAGTTTTGTGTGAAGTTAAAGGAAAAAGGGGTCTTAGATTGTGACAGTATGCAAACTATAGTCTCCATTATGCTGTAGGTTCTCATGTGTCTGTGTCAGGGCTGCTTCTTCCCACTTCTTATTCTTGGTGAGTGTTGAGACAGTGAGTTCGGGGTGTGGAAGAAGCAAGTGCTCCTTGTTCTGACTTTTTAGCCAGATGTGCTGGGTTTGAGATCTCCTCCTAGTTGGATTAAAGGCTAAGTTAAAGTCAAATTAGAATTCCAAGGGCATACACATCCATGGACCATTGTGTAGGATACCTTAACATCTTAGTTACCATCAACTCCTTTCTTTCTGCACCTAAATGGAGCTGCATCTGTCTGTCTGTCTTCCTTCTTCCATCCATGCTGCAATCTTCGCCTGTGTCTACACAAACAAACACAGTTTTCTGTTTTAACTTCTGAGAGCCTTGCCCCATTTTTCCTGTTGCTGGTGTGTTTCCATTTTTTTCCATAGAAGCTTTGTTTATGAAGCTGAACCTTCCTCAACTGCAGTGGCTCCCCAGGACTCCACTTTTCAGCCTGTGTTTTTCTTTCTAATGCTCATTTCTGCTCTCTCTAATTCTGTCTTATACCTTTTGACCACTTTTTATAGTTGGCGAGATGATGTTAAAATTCTCTTGTTTAGCACAGCAGTTTTTCCCTTGTCTGCCCCTTCCAAAGCCCCCAACCTCTTCACTAAGAGCAGCCCCACTGGCTGTTCAGCTGTTTCCTTCATGACTGCCCAAGAAAAACGTCAAAAGTGAAGCTCTCTGTTGCTACGTGCTCTGTCTTTTTTTAAATGGGAGCAATAAGCTAAAGGCAATTGCATTTTATATTTTGTAAATAGTGTCCTTTCCCTTTTTCCCACCTGCAGGTGATTCAATCATCAATGAACTAGAACATACTTAATCTTATTCATTTGCTTATTTTCTGAGACAGGGTTTCTCTGTATGGCCCTGCTATCCTGGACCTGCTATCCTAGACCAGGCTGGCCTCAGACTCACAGAGCTCTGCCTGCCTCTGCCTCTGGGATTAAAGGTCACTCCCGCCCAGCTCCATACTTGATCTTTGATGTGTGGAATATTGAGTTGTTTATATGGTGTGATTAAAACTTTAGTTGGTACTAATAACCTTGTTTGTCTTCATGTTGCTGGAAATGCATTTGCAAGATAGAGTGCTGGAAGTGGACTTGCCAGGTAAATAGATGGGCTTTCTTTGCATAGACATAGTCAAATCAAGGCTAAGAACGGTGTAAGAATTGTGCCATCTTACATTCCAAGACTACTGCACTAGAAAGCTGTGAGAGCGTTCAGTCTTTGCCCACCGACAGACTCGCAGCTTAGTACACCTGTAAATCGTCTTAGGACAGAGTTGGATTTTTTCTTTTTATGTAAGAGCTTTATTAAGATATAATTGTTAATAAAGAATTTCATATTTTAAGGACCATTTTGATATCTTTATAATTTGTTCATTTCCTGTTTTTTTTTGTACCAAATTTTCATTTTTAAAAATAAAGCTAAATTTTCAAAAGAGGTTTATTTTTATTCTGTTAGTATAAATGTTTTGCCTACATGGATGCAAGTACACCATGTTGTTGGGCTGCCCATGGAGGCCACTGAGGGGGCCAGATCTGCTGGAACTGGAATTCATATGGTTGTGAGCTGCAGTGTGGATGCTGGGAACTGAGCCTGTGTCTTCAGGAAGAGCAGCTCTTCGGGAAGAGCAGCATCCTTCCTGGTGATGTTTCAGGAGTAAAATGCTTTGGTCCTTTTTCTGCTTTTGTGTATCTGTGGTTATCATGATATGTAAAGCATCAATATAATAGTTTACTTAGATTATAATAGTTTAATGAGCCGTGTACAGAAACTGTGTTTCCTTGACCCATATTTGATTTTATTGGTGTTGTAACTTCTTTCTGCATTGTATATCTGCTTATTACTGTAAATTCTTTTAAGTATTTTTATCATTAATCTTTTCTTAGAGTTAAAAGTCATTTGCATGACACCATCCCAGTATCAGAAAATTCTGAATTTGAGTGTATTCTTACCTTGATAGTCAGTCCTAATGTTTTACATGTTGTTAGCACATCCATTTTTCAACTGGAAGACTTGCCTTAACACGCCCACTGGGGTAGGTTGGGGAGGAGGGGATCTTCCAGTTTTAGTCTGTCTGAGTCTCTGTCTTGTCTCCATTTCTGAACGATCAAGGTCTACCTGCTGGCTGTGGTTCTCTTGACAGGAAGGGGCCATTTCAGCGCTCATCCAGCCTTCTCCTAGCCTGTCAGTTTTGTGCCAAGGAATCTGTTCACTTCACAGCTTATCCTCTTGGCTGGTTGACTGCTCTTTATTTGGTGCAGTCAGTACTTGTTTACTTTTGGTTTTTGAGAGTTTGACATATACTGTGTGTTGGTGACTATATATAATGTCTTTGAGGTTCTTCGGATCATCTATCTCTTCAGATTTAGAAAATTTCATGTCATTACTGTTTACGTTTTCTGCTTTCTTCTCTAGCCTGTTCCTTCTGTCTCTACTATACATCTGTGTGCTTGTCAGTTCCTCCACCAATTCTGCAAGCTTTCTTTGTTCTTTGTAATTTTTTCCTTTTCCTTCTGTAATTTCAAATAATCTTCAAGTTTTATTCTCTCTTGCTTGGTAAAGTCTGGGGATCCAGCTCTCCATGGAAATGTCCAGCTATGTCATTGTCTTGTTTAATAACACAATTTCTGTGCTATGTGTGGTTTCTGTTTTTTATTGAATTCTTAATGTAGTTCATTAATTGCTTTCCTAATGTCATTGCCTTGTGTATCTGTTTTCTTTAAGATCGCTCTTAAATGTTAGGTATGTGTAGGTGAGTGTCTCTTCAGTCACTCAGTGGTTCTATATTTTGTCCCTCTGGTTTCTTTGGCTGCTTGGCATCTTTTGCCCCTGTATTAGTATCTGTGCATTTAAGGAAGCAAGCAAGCACCTCTTCAGTCTTTCAGACTGATGTCCTCAGGGAAAACCTTTCAGTAGTCACCACGGCCAGAGATTCTAGGTGGGCAGTCAGTGAGGTCTTTCAGTTAGTTTGATAATGGAATCCTTGTGTTTACAGGCCTGATTCATGAGTCAACAGGTGTGTGTGTGCAGGCTTGGATTCTGACTTTTTGAGAGCTAATATGTGCTCTGGCAGACCTTGAGGGCAGACCCTGCCTACAGGGTCCATCTGGATCCCTGTGGTGTCTGACGTAATGCCAGGGACATTGGGAGGGACATGGTACCTGAGTACTTGATATCTGTCCTAGCCAAACTGGACTTTATGATTATTTTTTGTAATGGGCAACATTTATGTTATCTTAACAAATATGGTTTACCCTGATATTTTCTTTTCAATTTATAAAAACAAACTAAGAATCTTTTGGGTGTGTATGTAAAAATGATCAACACAATGAGACCAAATCCACTGTTCATGAGAGAGAGAAAAAGTAAAGTGACACAAAGAATTACTCAGTATGGGACTATGGCTTAAAGGTCTTTTAATATTCTTAATGACCTATAATCTTGCAGATGGAAGATTCCATAGATTAACTCTAAGAATCAGGACACTCTGAGTGCCCTATAACATATGGAATATGGTCCACTATAATATATGGAATGGTATTAATAATACAATGGTGTGACTGTCAGTACCCTTAGCCCTGTTGTTTTAAATGTGCTGTGTGACCATTTTGATTGGGGGTCTTAGAGAAATCGCTTATGTGTCTTCAGGATTTTGAAGTTAGTGAAGCCTACTACAAGGGTGACAAGTCTGCTAGAATTCAATGAGGTCAATGAATTGTGTATCTATAGAATCATCTTAAGCTAATCTGTGATAAATGGTAAAACATTGTCTCAAAAACAAGAATAAATACATGAGTAAACCAAATGAATTTTTTAAAAAAAAGCCTTGAGGGAAATGTAATGAAAAAGAAAATGACCCGTAACTTTGAAAATTACAGTTGTTTATTTATTGGAGAGCATGCCAAAATACAAGTGGGGCTTAGAGGACAACTTGCAGGACTCGGTGCTCTAGTGAATTCAGGTTGTCAGACTTGGTGGCGAGTCCCTTTACCCGCCAAGCCATCTATCTCATTGGTCTGGATATTAATGTAACATTTAATATCGGCACATATTAGTTACTGTATAAATGTGATCACATGTTAGAATAAGAAGTAAATGCATTCATCCCAGTTTTACCCTCAAACTGTCTTCTAAGATTCCCAAGCATCTTGCTTTTTCCTTTGTCCCAATTCTAATAATTATCCAGGCTCTGCAGTACCTTTTGAACACAGTTATTGCTGACTTGACAGTCAATCTTGTAGCCAAAATAGGATTTTCTAAGCTGTTTGTACTGTAGACATTTTACTGGAACCATCACAGTAGATCCCAAAAGGACTCCGGCAGGAAAGGGCAGTGCGAAATAGAACTTACCTTTGTCTGCAGGAACTTGGAACTGAAGACTCTTGAGACCTGAGGTGTGGTGGCTGCTGTCAGAGTGAATTTTGCTTTACACTCCATTGACTACTGTTTAAAAACCGCATGAAGGATTTTTATGCAGCTCTGGGATGGATGCTCCCTGCTCATTTTCCTTAGCTTGCTCATGTTTAAGGGTCTGTGCCTAGGTAGCCTCTCCCTGCACAGGGGAATTAATGCCCATGATGCTGATTGGTGGGAAGCCAGGCAGCTTGGGAAATTTTCCCTGTTAGTTCATCCAGCTCAGTTTTCAAATCTTGGCCAGCCTTTTGCTGGTGCTTCCACAGGCAGAGTCCCCACTTTTCTCCTAAACAATTCTCAGAATCCATCAGTGTGCTCCAGTTTCCAACCCAGTAAATAGATGTTTTAGCTTCCCACTGGATCTCACATGGAGCAGAAATTCATGGACAGCAGCTTTTGTTTTGTTAGGGAGATGTCAAAGGGTTACATTAAGGCAGTCCAAGAGAAGTTGTCAAGTATTGAAGCTGTGGTCCACGTCCTAGACTTCTCTCACTCCCTTCACCGCCAACAGCCAGTGATCAGTCTTCCACCCTTTGCTTTGCACAGAATCCACCGCGAGCACAGACCTTGCCTGTAATTCTGACCCCCATCCCTGGACCCCACTGAAGCTTTGTTGCAGAGTGCATCTGGAAGTTTACTTTAGAATTTTGAAGAGCACGTCATTTATGTCACTTGAGCATTTATAGATGTCACCTTGGAATGTATTGCACTCCACAACCAGTCACTAGGGAGCTGTGACCCTCTAAGAATGTAAATCAAGCTGTCATTTCCCTGTTGATAACTTAAAATGGTTTCCTATTGTTCTTGAATAAGGGGTTAGGTCTGGTTCATGTGCCCTAGGTCTGTGAGGTTGCCTATTGGAACCACTTCAGGATTTTTCAGAACTTCCAGTTCAGAACATTCCATCGAAGAGACTGAAGTAACCGGTGTGAGGTGAAGGCTTTAAATTCTAGCAGTAGTCAGGGTTGAGAGCCACGGCTCCACGTGACCTGACCCTTGTGACCTGAGCCTCGTGGCCTCTCCAGCTTTTCCCAGATGTCCCTTCTGCTCATGATGCTTCCGTCTCACTGGCTGCTTTCAGACCCTCAGATTTGTCTGGCTTTTTTCCCCCCTGCATTAAGGCACTTTTCACAGCCTGTTCTGCTTTTCACAGCCTGTTCTGTTCCCTTGTCCTGGATCCCCTCCCTCCAATTTGGACTTCCTCTTGCTGGTTAGACTCAGTGTGACTAGCCTGAGAGAAGTGTCCGCGAGTCACCAGTGCATTTGCTAGCATGTCACCTCTTCTTGTGTAGCACTGACCGTTATGTGGTATTTTGGCATTTGTGTCTCTCCCTCCCTTCTCTTGCCTATTTTTACTCTATCCCCCCTGGAAAGTGAGCTGTATGCTCTTTTTTTTTTAAACGGTTGTGCTCATGATACCTGCATGTATAGGCTTTCAACCTGATATATATATATATGGATGAATGAAAAGTCTTGGTTGCTTTTAAGTGATCAGCTAGCCCCGATCACCCCCTTTCATCAACACCATGTGGTGACATAAGGTGCTAAACTGAGCATCCTAGCCCTCATGACAGTGTATAATCACACTTGTTTATGCTTCCAGTCATTCAAAATGTAGAACGAACAATTATGTCCATAATTCTTGATAACAAATAACTGTTCAGTTCATGTTGTTTTGAATATCATGCCCTAAGAGTACATGTTCCATGTATATGATCACATACAGCCTAGTTGCATGATGAGCGACCTCATTTAAGTTTGTGTAAGCACACTGGATGACATTTGTACAATGAACTTGCTAAAGGTCACAGTTCTCAGAATGTATCCCTGATCTTGGACAACACTGTAATGTATTCAAATCATGATATCTATGTGCTGTTTCTATGGCTGATTCACATTTGGCCATTTTAAAAATTCCTGTCAAGTGCTAGGCATAGTCCCACTTGATTCTAAAGTATTTTGTATCCCCAATAATAAGAAAGCTACAAAACTAGATTGCAGCCATACTGGAAATAGCATAATTGTACGTGACCATCCCTTCAGATAACTCTGCTTTCCACACTGGCAGACTAGCAGAGATTTTGCTGATGAGTTTGATCAAATGACACAATCCGAATGTTTCTGCTGAATAATAGACAGGTGATTTTATGGCTGTATAAGTCTTGATCTTGCTTACTTTTTGATTTTGAAAGTTAATCTCCTATGAGACAGTTAGTGCTGATGTTGAGAATTCACTGGTGCTTTCCTATCTCTACCTCTCGATAGGGTTTGTAATTGAGGTAAAATCTGGTTGTTCAATAGTCAGTTTTGTTCTTTAATGCCATCCTTAAGTTGTGGTTTTCTCTATGATCAACAGTATTCATTTAGGCTAATACTGGGAGAGATTTATTACAGGGTGTTACCTGGGTTACAGGTTGGAGAAAGACGGAGTTTATCCAGTCTAGAATGACAGATCCAGGAAAGTTTCAGTAACAGCTGCCCTTAGAAGAGCAGCTGTCTCCCTGCTGGCTGGCTTGCTTGGTAGAGCATGGCTCACTTAAAGAATACCAGCTGCAAAGGCACTGGAAAGACTTTCTAGCCCGTGTAATATAGAAAGGATATAAGGAGATAATTTGGATATTTTCATTTAATTTGTTGAATTATTTGCACCCACTCTGACCTTGGCTCTTTTATTTTGAAGCCTTAGTAATATTTCCTTTAGTTAATTCCATCATTAATAAATCCATTATTAATAAGATAGCTGGCTTGATTAGCTATAACCAGAAAAATTTTAAATTTATAGTGGGGGGGTGGAGGGAGGGGAAAGAGAGATAGACAAAGGCAGAGAGAGAGAGAGAGAATGTTAGGGAGTCAATTTTCTTTTTCTACAGTTTCTAGGTTTTGGACTCAGTTTGCCAGGCTTATGCAGTGGGTACTTTTGCCCACAGAGCCATATAACCAGCCTGAGAGCTTTGTTTTATGTTTATAAAGTGAATCTGTAACTAGTGCAGATCAACTCTAAATAGACCCTAGTGGTTTCCATGGATAGAGGTGTATATTTCAAACATCAGTGACTATTCACAGAGAGGTAGCCCAAACATTCATGGCAGGTTTGTGATGCCAAGTTCTCCTCATGACCATTTGTTTCTATGTGAAAATTAGGTGTTCCTTAAAAGGAAGAACTTGAGGGAGGAGCACAGGGAAGTTTACCAAAAACTTCATAATAGATGGGAATCTTGTTGGCACACCCTGTATTCTGTCCATTGAGCTTTCTTAGACTTTGTTGTTACTATGCTGTGTTTATGTAATCCTGTGTAGTCTTCTATCATTGATAGGGACATAACCAATCCCTGTGTTAAAGTTGGAGGCTTGTATTAGTAACTAATCTTGATGTATTCCTTTATTCACTGATATCGTAGTGGTTCTAAGTGTTTGTATTGCTGATAGATCTGTTTCCATGTCTATATCTGTCTCTATAAACCTATATCTACAGTTATATATCAGTATTTATAGCTATATCTTATCTATGCCTACTCTAGCTATATCTCCATATGTGTATATTTGGTGAACTTAGAAAGCCTCAGAATTCTGGCTAGTTTTCTTTCAAAAACCAAAATATTTGGTAGCATTTACTTATCATAATACTTACCAAAATAAGAAATATCAAATTTCCAGTGTTAATATTTTAAGTGAGTAAAGAATTTTATTTACCTACAGATAGTCTTACTTTCACTAGGACGTTTAAAGATTTATGTGTTTTTATTTCATGTATATGAGTGTACCCTGTGCTTGCCTGTTGCCCAGGGAAGCTAGGCACAGCTTAAGATCCTTCAGAACTGGAGTTGCAGGGGGTTGTAAGCTACCATGTGGATGCTGAGAACTGAACCTCAATTCCCTGGAAGAGCCAGCATGTTCTTAGTCCCCGAGCTATCTCTCTAACACCTAACTATAGGATAGTTTTATTTCTATGTGTATATGTAAAGAGATTTTGCAATAGCACTGGCAAGTAGATATAATTGAGGCCATTTTTAAAAACCTAGTAATTAGTTAATTTTTTGTGGCATGGTTAACATAGACACTACCTTGTGACTTCTAAAGAAATGGGGGATTCGGCTTGTAAAGCGAGCCTAGGACCTGTGTAGTTGACAGCTCTCCTCTCTGCAATCTGCCCCTGGGTTGGCTCAAGGAGACCAGCTCTTACCATGGATCTCGCCTACTGAAATTTGTGACTGGCTTTGCTGTGAGGCGTCCCTTTCCTTCTTGCTTTCTCCACATGTTCTCTTCTGTAGCCCAGCCTGGTCTCAAACTCTGGGCTCTCTGCCTCTACTGCCTGATTTTGGGACCATAGGCATGTGTCCGTGTGTCACCACACACGTCTGTGACAGTCTTTATGTTGGATATTACACGGTTTACAATCAGTTTGTAATCGTTCTTGTAGTATATTTGGCATGCTTTTTGTTTCTTAGTTTCATAGTCTTTAGTATGTTGAACAAATATTTGGAAGTCGATTTGAGTGCTGTCAGTTTTCTGAGTTCATATGTGCGGTAAGAATATGCATTGTTTGGGGCCAGGTGTGGTGCTGCACGTGTTTAATACAGTCCCCGAGAGGCAGAGGCAGGTGCACTTCTGATCTGACTTCACACTAGTCCGATCTGTACAGTCGAATTCCGGGTCAGCTGAATAGTGAGACCCTGCTGTCCTCCCCTCCCCCCAGTCCCCCAAAAGGTGCTGTTCTAACCTGACTGGGGCTCTATTCTGTATGTACTTTGATACCCTATTTTTTCCAAAGCCATTTTAGTTCTTTACCAAAAAAAAAAATTTTACTTATGTATTACAGTGTAAAATTGAAGTTCTGGTGTCAGTATTTATATTTAAAGATAGACAGTTAACTTTCCTTTATATACTAAGTACACTGTAAATTTGTTGGTTTTCTTTATTGATGACATTGATAACTGGAAACTAATTCTGATCCAATTCCAGATTATCTGTAAACAGCCATGGTTTTCTTTTTGGCCAAGGATTTATATCTGGCTCTCTTAAGAACATGTTGAAAAACTTAGCTTAGACTATGCAAAAATCCTGAAGACATAAGAGGCATATTGTTGCTTTAAAGTTCAAGTCTATATTCTCAGATACATGAGCTGCAGCCATGCTTCTCATTAAAGTGTTCCCATTTTCATAGGCTTCCTCTGCTTCAAAAAAGCATAGTTTCATAGGACACCATACCTTAGGAGATGTGTGTGTGTGTGTGTGTGTGTGTGTGGTGGTGGGGGGGTTCATGGACTCTAAAAGGAGGAGCCGTGTTGAAGTCAGACAATAGAAGCTTTTAAATGAACTAGATTTCATGTCCTGCTTTAAAGCTTTTGAGGAAATGCAGAATAGGAAATGGTTGGGCTCTATGATATTATGAGGGCTATTTTTGTCCTCAAAAGTTCAAAGGTTTCAGGGGTGAGAAAATACATTCAAAAATGGGGGCATTCATTGTTCTTAAAATTTTATTAATGTGCTTCCAAGATGCCTATAAAAAGCAAGTGTACAAAGACCTTCATTTGCCAATTTACTGATAAACATATAGGTAGGAAGAATAAGAAATATATACACAAGTTTACACATAAATCCCCAATTCCACTTATGAATATGTTAAATGAAAATACTAAGGCAATTTCAAGGAATTGAAAGCTAAATAGCTTCTACGTGAAAACAGTTGAGGGGCTGGAGAGCTGGCTCAGCAGTCAAGAGCACTTGTTGCAGAGAATTGGTCCCCAGTGCCCACATGGTGGCTCACAACCATCTATAATGGGACCTGATGCCCTCTCATAGTGTGCAGACAGAGTGCCCATAAACATAAAATACATGTGTGAATAAATCTTTTTTTAAAAAGAACAAGCAAGATATTGAAAAAACACCACAAAAATTGTGTTGTGTTTTATAGATGAGTATATTACCTGCATTTAATTCTTATCCCCAACCATTCAGGATTTGCTGTTGATTGCACTTGATTAGGTCCAGTTCTATGACTGTTTAGTTTGCTGCCCTTGAATTTTTATGTAGTTGAAAATAACATCCTCAGCTGAATATAACCTCTATATTAACTTAAGGAGAAATGGGGACAACTACTTCTTTGAACAGCTGTAATTTATCTTTCAATGCAGGGGCTTATTTATGAAAGATGATAGCACATATTAAAGGGGATACTTTTTCCTCTATGGAATTTTTTTCTTAATGAATAGTAATCTAGGAATGAATGACTTTCATGAAGGTATGCAGAAAATTCAAGTGATAAAATGAACTGAGCTAGTCTGTAAAATGCCAATCATTCTGTTTTGAAGACTAAATAAATGAAGGTTATTTCTGGTCTGTAGGTATGATTGGCAGTAATAGCACTGAACAATATTGTTCTGTTACTACTTGTTGTGTAGCAGCAAATTATTATTTCATTTTGCTTTGGTCACTATAAGTAACTCACCAGTGTCCAGGCTGGAAATGGAGAGTTCATTGTGCTGACCCCTCACTCATCTCTCAGCGAATATTATGTCACTGAGGGGTCACTGTAAACTGTGTGAAGTACCTTTGGATGAGGACCATACGGAATGTTTTAATATCTTGCACAGTGCTGTAATTTAGTATTTTATGGCTTAAGAATAAAGAATTACCTCTACTGACAAAACATAAAACATCTTCAACTTCTTGTGACTCTGAGCTTCTTAGATCAGAGTCAAGTCATCTCCATCGCATTTTGGGAGACAAAAACATTAGAGCTGAATTGGGCCGGTGTGTTAACCAATTTTCAGTGTGGACCTAGGAATTTCAAAGTCAGTATCCATTCATTTCTTCTACAAATACGATGTCAGGCTGCCTCCTTCGAGCTACCACCTCTTTGAATTCCAGTAGGAGTGGAATTTTGTTGTTTGTTTAGTTGTTGTCTTGGGATCTCACAGTCCAGGCAGTGCTGGGTCATGCTTACAAGCTTCCTGCGTATGGGACTAGTACTCTGCCCATTGAGCTAGTAGTAGAGGACTAGAAGGAAGCACAGCTCACTCCTTCATTTCCTCGCCTTTTAAGTTGTGCTATGGTGGTGTATGTTTTATATGTCCTTATACAACCTCATATGTACTATTATATAAGGACAGGTGTAGATGAATGAAACACAGGCTCACATTATATGCCACGCAAAGAGAAATGTCGTATGCAGAGAAAAGTGTCTTTGAGGCTAATTATTGCATGTGTCTTTAACAGTAATTCTGTTTTCTTTGCCGAATGTGTGGTAACTGCTTTTAGGATATGACAGCACGTGACCTGCTACAGCAGCGGTACACACTCCCCAACGGTGACACTGCCTGGCGATCCTCACCCCTTGTGAATGCTGCTCGAGAGGGCAAGCTGGTCCTGTTGGATGGCATCCACCGGGTCAACGCTGGCACGCTGGCTGTATTGCAAAGGTTTGTGTCGCATATGTTCTCTATGCCAACCTAAACCCTGGTTATGCAGACCCTGAGGAATTTACAATTCTATACTCAAGTTGAATAAAGTATTATTAACATTTGTTGCTACAAACACATGATTATAAGGCTTCAAACCCCACTTCTGTGCCAGAATTTGCCGTGTAAGAGCTGAGGGAAGAAATTCCATCAGCAGTGGTTTTCAGTGGCTTACATACATACTTGAACTAACGTGAACAATGAGCCGTACAGCTGAGCATCTGGTTTTGTCCTAACCACTGCTTAGAAATCATCTCAGATTTTTAAAAAAATTTTGAGACAAAATGAAAGTTTGATACAAAATGTATATTTATTTGCTTATTTCACTCAGTTGGTATAGAGATGAACATTTTTATAGCCACGATTTTCCTGTTTTGAGTGTGAAAAAGTTATCCCCACGTTTCAAAAACTCTAAAATTCTAGAATTTAATGCTGAAATATTCTCTATGTGTAATTTCTGAGGAAAATATCCATAGCCTGTGTCATTTAAAAGGTTATTGATGCTTTTCGTCCCTTTTCTGCTGCATGACTTTTAATTTGACTTTCTGGGAAGTGTCAAATAGATGAAGCGAGCCATTTCAACTAGCTGACACAGTTTTTATCGTTGACAAGATGCAGATACTAAGTGTAATGAAAGATTCCAAATGTGTCATGTTAATCTGGATTCAGTTTGTGTGGATTAAAAATAGTAATCATGAAGTCTTAGTGATTTACCACAAACATCTCATAGAGTTATAATTTCTTTTTCTCTGCCAAACATATAAATGTGAATACAAAGTGGGAAAAGACTCAGTCCCTTCTTGCTGGCCATCTGACCAAGTACAAAGGAGTAACGTATGCCAGCACCGTGCTAAACTTGAGTCTGCGGTTCTCAGCCTTGGGCCGCCTTACAGGATGGAATTTAAAAATACCAATGCCTTGAGAGTGGACTTTTCTTTCCCACCCTGGTTCTCAAATAACCAACATGGATACTTAATATTAATTAATAAATTCTTGGTGGACAGCTCAAGCTTGTTGCTAACTAGCTCTTACAACTTAACCCATTTTCTATTAGTCTGTGTGCTGCCCTGAGGCTTGTGGGATTTACCTCTCCAGTATCTCTTGCTGACTCTACCTGGCTAGCTGCTCCTCTGACTCTGCCCTTCTTCTTCCCTGAATTCTTCTGGTCTGGCTTTCCCACCCAGTCTCTCCTGCCCAGCTATAGGCCAGTCAGCTCTTTATTAACCAGTGAGAGTAATACATATTTACAGTGCACAGAGATTGTTCCACAGCCTTCATCTCCACTAATTCTCAAAGTAATTGATCCATGCCAGAGTTTTGAACATGGGCACTTTTCAATACTGCCTAGACATCCTAACTTAGTCTAGACTGAGAGCAATGATGTTTAGCATCTATTTTATATTAATTGCTCAGTTTTCACACTAAATCTATGAGGTTGGCCCTGTTGTCTTAATTTTTTGCCTTAATTTTATAATAAAATTTAGAGAGATGGAATGGTTCTTCCTTCCCTGATTATTCAGCGAGTAATTGCAATGTTGGAATTGAACACGGACCGTACTGCCTGTGCCCAAAACTTGTGCATTTGTCTTTGCTCTTTGACCTTTGTAGTATCTAATAGGAGTGTCTTACGTTGTATGGGAAGCTAGATTACTTCACGGCTGCCATGGGAAATAGCAGTGGGGTTATTTCAGAGGCTTTTGATATTTTAAATCCTGCAATTCCAACTTTAGAAATATTTTGATACTTTCCCTTATGAAGCTACATTTGATTCAGGAGTGTGTGCTGACTGGCTTGCTTGTGAATGGATGTCCCATGGTGGACCTGAGATACCCTGAGATACTCATTCAGCTGTGTCTTTCTGTCTCCCACCTCCTCTTTTCCATCTCCTGCCTCTTCTCCTTCATACCTATCTCTGATGTCTGGGACTACTGCTGGCCAGTACATCTATCTGCCAAGGATAACGTAAAATAACACTGACCAAATTACCATTGTGAAAAGTACACCTACAGGCTCACTCGCCAGCAATGACAGCGTGGTCAAGTATTGACTGAGTGATTCTGCCCCTCATAACGTCATTGATTAATTTGTTCCCCGTATCCCATCAGACTAATCCATGACCGTGAGCTCAGCCTATACGATGGATCGAGGCTGCTGAGAGAAGACAGGTACCTGAGCTTGAAAGAGGGACTACAGCTAACTGATGAGCAGCTGCAAGAAAGGTAATCTGGAGTACAGTATTCTTGGGTTTTTCTTTTAAACATTTATTTATTGTATGGACATGTATGTGTGGGTACACAGTACAGCTCACATACAGAAGTCAGAGGACAACTTAAGAGAGTCAGCTCTCTTCTTCCACTGGGGTCTTGGAGATCAAACTCACATCCTCAGGCTTAGTAGCAAGGGCCTATACCCTCTGAGCCATCTGGCTAGCTGTGGAATGCATTATTCTTACCTTTAACTTACAGCTAAATTGAAAGTAACATTCAATATTTTCAGCTGAACTAGGATCGAGCCAAACGCTAACTGAATAGCTTAGTTTGGTGTCCGGAGTGCGGTATAATCTGATATTTTCTAAAATCTAAGGGTTTGTCCAAGCCGAGCTCTAATTTCTTAGCCTGTCTCAACTGTATCTCTGGGAAAGTAAGCCAATCTTCCTAGGAGTGGTGAGTGTTAGTTACTGTGGGCATCCCCTGAGGCAGCATTGGTAATGTGGCTTTCCTACAACTCTTCCTAGATATAACAGTTGGATGCAATGGGTGAGATTTGGCTTGACTCTAGAGCACGCAATAAACTGAAAACAATTACAAAAGACACATAGAAAAAGTTAGAACCAGGAGAGTCTCTAAAGTACCAGTTGCACAGGCTTGAGGATCTAAGTTTGCATCCTGGAGCTAATTAGCTGACTAGCATAGCTGAATAAGTAAAGTTTCAGGTTCAGTTAGAGACCCCATCATCACAATACAGTAGGCCTACCTAGCAAGACCTTGTCTCCAAAACAAACAAACAAACAAACAAACAAATAAATAAAACAAAATGATAAAGGGAAGGGGATCAGTTGAGGAAAGTTGGCTACCCCTGCTCTCTCACACATACCTGTACTAACAAGTACATACATATGACACACAACCCCAATACCCCCAAACAAAAAAGATTAAATATTTACCATGTATCTGTCCCCTACTGTTGAGTTCTTACTAGTTTTCTTAAGTTTCATAATGGTTTTGTGATTATGAAAGAAGACCTTGCCTTCGCAGAAACTGCTTATTGAGATTGATAAGCTTGCGAATGTGTCATATAGAAAGCATACCGGGGAGCAAGGGAATGGCCAGTGTGAGCAAGGATGCAAACTGATAAGCTCTTAACACTCAGGGAAGAAATTCGAATGAAGGACTTGAGTGTTTGCATATAGACTTTTGCATTTGAAGAGAAATATTTTCAAACATACCTCACACTTCTCCTTTAGCCCTTCCGGTATGGGCTGTGCCTCTTCTAAAGAGATTGGTACATTGGGGGTAGGGGAAGAAGTGGCTACAATGATGATGGTGACTGCATCCTCATTTAATCTGACCTGATGCATTGGAAGCTTTCCCTCTCCCGTACTGGAAGCAAGAAAACTGTCCAAACTCAGTGAAGTATATTAATCACTGAGTGTACATTTATAGTTTTGCCTTGTAAAGGAAATGTTAACTTCTGTTTACTTCGATTTCTCAAGAATAACGGGGGATTTCAAAACTGCCTAGTGAGGTGTACCTTGTCACCTGCTGCAGCTTGGAAGTGGTTCAGTTTAGTGTTTAGGTTAGTAAGCCAAGGAGATCACCCTCATTGTATCCCTTTATGCATGGCACTCACAGTTTGTACATTATTTCTGTGTGAATCATGGTTGGTATGGAAAGAGTGCAGATTTTCAGAAAGATGAATCAGAGCAATTGAGCAAAAGCTCCTAAGCTTGCCAGGCAGTTTTCCTCAGGACGTCGGGAGCCCTGTATTTCTGCCAGATATCCAGGAAATGACAACCCTTTTCTGTGGAAAGGACCCATATTTTCTTTAACAGCCATACAAAGTTTTGCAAACACAAACCCTCTTAGGAACAGAATGGACTTCAGCTTCATGTTGTGGGTTGGGCCCATATGGTCCTTAGCCCTTCCTTCTCAAAGGTTTCCGTGTGTATCACCGTCAGTCGTGTGTCTCCCACAAGCGCATCTCCTCTCCATCTCCAGCATCATGCTGAGGAAGTGGAGGGAGGTCATGGAAATACTTACTTTTTCATTACAATTTAACAAAGAAGAAGTTTCACTATTCCCTGAGGGCAAACACACATGAGACTTGAGCCAGACAGAAATTCCAGAGCATCTTGTGAAAAACACCAGGTCTCTGTCATGAGTCCACGACTGCCTCTTATGTCTCACTTCTGTCCCTAGAGGGTTCCACTTCTAACACCTAGCGGGTTCTTTTAATGTTTGCCTCATGTCACCAAGCAACGAGCTTTATCGGTGTTTCTTGACTTGTCGATGTTAAGAATTGCCTGTTGTTTTCCTGCAGATCTTTGTCCATCTCTCTTCTCATTGCACACACTTACTTCCATTCCCTTATTCCCCTGGCTTCATTATTATATTAGTTGGGAATTTTATTGGACTTTGTCAGCACAGTATAGGAACTACAACTGACTCATTCAGGATATTAAAATAGATTTGTTTTCATGCGCCCATCTTGTCTTCCCTAAAGTTCGTAATTTCCTCTGTATGAAAGACTGAACTGTAAGTAAAGAAAATGCAGTCAGAGTGGAAATCTGTACACTTTCCATGTATAAGTCGCCTTTTTATCCCAGTCACTTCTCTCCGTTGGTGAAATCGAGTCTCCTTGAGGCACACCATCATTATGATTCCATGTTCTATCAGTTTCATATTTTCCTGTGGCACTTTCTGGACTCATTTTACCTTTGTAGCTCCTGTGCCATCGTAGGCCTTAATCTCCCTGGTCTCCTGTGCTTTCCGTTATTTAAGTGTATGTAGGCAGAGCCTCCTGGCCAGAACTTGTAGTGTTTTCCTTCTTTGTGTTCTGTCATCCATCTGTTGTATCTTCATTAAATTTTCAGAAGCAAGATGTCCTAACAGTGATCCTTTCTTACCTAAAGTCCTTGTACCTGTTGAGGGGCTGGAAAGATGGATGGCTTAGCAGTTAACAGCTTGCACTGCTCTTGCAGAGGACACTTCACTGAAGTGCACAAATCCATATGAATAAACATACATACACATAGTTAAAAAATAAAGAAAACTGAATTACTAAAATACTTGTCAGGTCCAAAGTAATTTTGATTCAATTCTTGTTTATGAAAAATAGGATTTACAATAAATGTTTGATGACTGTAGTTAAATTTCTCAGGTTGTAAAGATCCATTCAGGCTAGCAGAAACTGACTTGAAGATGTATGTCTAGACTCTTTGTCTTTGCTGATTTTGTTAAGCTTTAGCTATTTGAATAAACCAACTCATACAGGAAACTGTAATATTCTGTAAAGGGACACTGTAAAAGGATCAGAAAAGTAAGGTTCCCAGTCTCTCTCTGGATTGTATTCATGGTTTGAATTTTTATTTTGATGTGCAGCTAAAGGATCTTCAATTAATTTTTTAAGTAATTTTATGCTCGTTGGTGTTTTGCTTGCATGTATGTCTGTGTGAGGGTGTTAGAAGCACCAGAACTGGAGTTAGACAGGTGTGAGCTGCCATGTCGGTGCTGGGAATGGAACCCAGACCCTCTGGAAGAGCAGGCAGTGCTTTTAACCACTGAACCATTTCTCCAGCCCCCTTCAATTCAAATTTTAAGAGGATTAAAAAAAAAAAAACCTAAAATTTTAATTTTATAAAAGCAGCTAACTTGCTTGTGAACTGTTAAAGATAAGATGTACAAGTTAGTGGTCAGTCACCTCAATGTGCTCAGAACTGTGCTTGTAGTCATGCTAAGCACAAATGTATTCATTTAGAGACAAGCATTAGCCTCCTGTGTATGCTGTTAAACTTGAGCCTGAAACACGTAACCAAAAACAAGTAGTCTGTTTAAAACCAGGTATTCTTGGTAGATGACAAGATGGTCTCAACCTCCCAGGGGGATCTGCTTTTCTAATAAACGTGAACCATTAGGCTCATTTACCCAATAAAATCCTTCTGTTTATGCAGCCAGTGTCTTTCTGCTTAAGACGGTGTCACCAGCCCAGGCATTTGGTAGTGGACCTAACACGTCTGCCTGTTGAAAGTCTAATTCGTTTCCTTGCCAGTAACCCTCCTTCGTAGCCGAGCAGCATTACTTTCTCCTGATTGAAAGCAGTTCTTGTTGTTACTGTTAACATAATCACATTAGAGAATCTGCCTCCCTCTAATAGTACAGTAAATGTCTTCACCTCTTCTTGGTTATTTTCTGTTTAATATGATAACTCATTTCTTTCATAGTCATGGTGGACTAGAGTCATCTAAATCATTTGGCAACATTTCTTCCAGGGTTGTTGTTCTTGGGTAATGTGTTTACATGTTACTGTGCTGATTGCCTAACAGCTTGTCTCAAAGGACATCATAAAGTATAAAAAGCCAGAAATGTGTACTAAGTGAGGAAATCCACTTGCTTCACGAGCTGTTCTTGTGAATAATTATGACTCATTACCTAGCATGAGTTGATGCTTCCAGATGTCCATATCTACCATGCCACTCTGGGCGATAGCATGTAAAGTAGAAGTTCATGGCCTAAATAACCTGCCCTTTCTTCTTGTATTAAGTTAGATGACTGAAGCTCTACTTTTGTAGCATTTAAACAAACTCAGCTTTTATTTTGATTTATGCCTTATTTCCCAATGGGAGATTTTTAAGAGAAAAATATCACAGAATTGGCAAGGTTGTTTTTTTTTTTTTTTTTAAAGGAACTTGGGAGGGATGTAGCTGCCAGTGGAATAACTCCTATAGACTTGCACAAATAGATGAATCTATCTTTTAGGAACAGGTTTCTGAGAACAGTGTCTACCAGTGCACGGAGCAGTGCCTCTCAAGTGGTGACTGCAAAGCTCCAGGTTTTGTTGCATGTGAACCGCTTAACAGTAATGCAGATAGATTTAAGAACATCTTTCACTTTGAACCTAGTTCTGAAAATGCAGATACCTGCTTTTGATAGGAACAGGTTCATACTGTGTTTAGGAAGATTTCTTAGGCTATCAATCACAGATGTTTTCTAGTGGTTTCATTGAGAACAACAGTGTCTCACATATGAAGGGTAGGATGTAGTTGGCCCTTGGGAAATAATTGGATCCTGGGACTTTATTCATGTCAGGAGTCCGTCTTTTGTGTTGTGTTTGCCTGTGTCTACTATCACAATCTGTGGCTCATAGTAGACTACTTAGTTTTTGTTTTGTTTTGAGTTTTATGTGTGTGTTTGCTTACATGCATGTATGTCTAGTGTCCACAGAGATCAGAAGAGGTCATCAGATCCATTGGAACTGGAGTTAGATGGTTGTGAACTACCATGTGGGTGCTGGGAAATGAACGTAGGTCCTCTGCATGAGCAATGAGTGTTAACTGCTGAGCTGTCTCTCCTGCCTCAGTAAATGCGTGAATAAGTGAATAATCTTAAGGTGAGATTGAGTTTAATAGCCAAGGAAAAGTAATTGTTGACCCTTTAGGCTAGCATTATTTCCTTAATAAATATTACATGCGTCTGTTAATTAGGAGTACCTTGATGTACTTTAATAAAATGATGCCCTGATAGTGTAGGGCCCCAGAATTAACAGTGATGGTTGTGAGCTCCCAACCCTTTCAACTTCATGCCGTGAACCCAGTTTCATATAATGATATCTATCTCCATGATTGTTTGCTAGTTCTTCCCCAAGGCCATAACCTTGATCATGTCTAGAGCGCCCTCAAGGTTTACATTGCTCTTGGGCAGTCATATGCCTTAACCACCTTTAGAAATGTTAGAATTTTCTTGTATTGTGTTATCAAGAGTGGAGGGACACAGCAATTAACAATAGTGTGAGGGCCCCATACGTCAGACACCAAAGGTGCATAATTTTTTTTTTTTTTTTTTTGCAGCAAATAAGAACCAAAATAGAACTATTCCTTTTAATGAGAAAAACTTACTTTTTGAAAAGGAGGAAGTATAAATTTTAGGTTACTAAGTGTGTTCTTTCCTGCTGGTGGCTGATGCAGAAAGGCAATATAGATTTATTGCCTGTTCCTGCGTGTACTTGGATATGCTCTAGTTTTTTACTTTTAGTGAATATTTTGTTTTTATTGGCCAGTATTGAAAGTTGAAAACAGTTCACAATCTCTCATTCCTTATTAATTACTCTTGAACCATAACAGCTTTGACAGTTCTTTGTAGAATGCATTCTCCAGTCCCTTTAGCCGTACTGCTTTCCAAAAACAACCTTTTTTTTTTTTTTTTTTTTTTTTTTTTTTTTTGAATAGGTCATCTTCAGGCTCTGCTACAACATACATACATACATGCATGCATGCATATTCTTTAAAAGAAATCCAGTGAAGTGAAATATCTGTGAACTGGTAGCAATTCATTGATTCTTATATTTCTGGTGGTAGTTTCCAAAGTTGTTGTTGTTTGTTTGTTTGTTTTTCTTCCTGGCTTAAAAATAATGTTATGGCCTCACAATTTTATGTAGTTGTGACTTGGTAGAACTGCCCTCTGTCTTGATGCAACTTTCTCTTCTCTGAACTCTTCAAAGTTCTTCTAGCTCCACACGCACCCATCTCCTGCTGCTCTGGGGTCCTGCAAAGCCAATTCCATATTTGTAGTTTTGTTTTCCTCAAAACCTTATCAAGCACTTAAATTTTTAGCTGTTTTCTCTCAGCAAGAACTGTATTACCCTCTAAAAAAATTACTATTGTTGTTTGTTTTGTTTTGTTTTTTAGTGGGATTGATAAAAAACCAATAATACCACCCATCTGGTTAGATCATAATAAGATGATTTATTCTTTGACACCCCTACACACACACACACACACACACACACACACACACACACACACACACACTCACACACACTCAAATACATTGCTTCCCAGGAGAAGTATCACTCTCCTCTGTGTCCTGGGACATTGACTTGCTTCCATGGATTTCCTAGCAGAGATTTCTTAAAGAAAAATCAATTTTAAAACCCTAACGTTTGTATCAATGACAAAAAGTAGCATATGAGTTAAGCTTTCTTCGCCTTTTAAATTACTAAATGTTCCCTTGCTGGCCTAGTTATAAATTTAATATGACCACATGTGGTTTACTTAAATTGTCCATATTTTAAAAGCCTCCCCACCCCAAACGATGCTGTTTAGTTTCCCTATGATTCATTTAGCGTGGGCTCCTTGAAAAGCAGGGTTCTTGAGGAGGCTGAAGTGACTGTGTATGAGAAGCAGGGACCTTGAGGAGGCTGAAATAAATGACTTGCAGGGTCCTGTGTGGTGAATATGAGCTTGGTGTGTTTTCATTTCAAGGGGTTTGGATCTCATGCATTGGAAATGAGAGCACATCTGGGCTGTGATTGTGGGGAGGGCTGGGGTTTCATAAGCACATAGTGTATGTACATTTATCAGCAATTATTTCATTCTCTTACTCTCAATTTCAGTCTTTTAACTCTTAAAGTCTTGAGCCCCCCAACCCAAGCCTGTTCATTTTGTTTTTTCCTTTGGGGTTTTTTGAGACAGGTTTTCTCATAGTAGCCCTGGCTGTCCTGGAACTCACTCTGTAGACCAGGCTAGTCTTGAACTCACAGAGATTTGCCTGATTCTGCCTCCCAAGTGTTTGGATTAAAGGTGTGAGCCACCACTGCCCAGTCTATTCTTTGGATAACAACTTTGACATTATTAATAGAATGACCGTTTTATTGCTAAGTTCCATGTCTCATGACCCAGTTTCTATAGCAAACGGTGATGTTTTGTCTTTCTCCCTCTCTGCTTTAGATCCATTTTCCCTATCCACCCCTCCTTCAGAATCATCGCTCTGGCAGAGCCCCCGGTTATCGGGAGCACAACACAGCAGTGGCTGGGACCAGAATTCTTAACCATGTTCCTTTTCCATCACATGAAGCCCCTTGTGAAAAGTGAAGAAATCCAAGTGATAAAGGGAATGGTAAGAGCGAGGACTGCTCTCGGCTGGTGCCCATCCTATCGCTGTTCTCATTTGAAGCTGCCCAGATCCCTGAGGGCTGCAGTCCTGCAGTTTCCCGACTGCTCACTGGGGTGCTGTCGTTTCATGTGAGAGCCATGATTCCCATGTCCGCCTTAGCATGGCATCACATGAGGCTCTTTGGGAGCTCTGAAAGTGTATTCTTCAGTGAGGCAGCACCAGCCACATTAAATATTTTAAAATTCAGTTTCTCAGCATACTTCAAATGTTCAATAATCACTTGAGACTCATTTGGGTTATTGTTTAGGTAGCATAGAAAAAATCATTTTTAGTCATCATAGAAAGTTCTGCTTGATGGTGCTACTCCGTATCACTACTAATTAACATTTTACATAACTGAAACCATGGATAGGAATACTAAAATTAGTGTTTGATTTTGGGGGAGTGGGGGTCTATATGAGCACAGTTATGGATGAAGCATGGTCTTTAGGGTTCAACACTGGATCTAGTCAGATTTCTCAATATGGATTAGCTTTCAGAGCTCAAGTAGATTAGTCATGGTTTCCTCATCTGAACATGAGAGTAATTCTACTTCTTACACTACAGGATTTATTTTTAAAATAGTATAAGGTATGTATAAAATAGAATTAGAGTTTTAAAAATTCCAGTTACTTAAATGGCTAAAGAAACTTGGAACCAGTATACTTTCAAAGAGGTTACATCATGACATTAATATTTTACTGTGTTAAATTAAAAATATTAGCTTATTGCTTACATAAGAATTATTTACATTTATTAAATTATTTGCATTGAAGTTCATTATAATGAAAAGAGATGTGTGTTTTTGTCCAGATGGTCTTCCAAGTTCATTGAGTTGATCATGACCATCAAATATGCTTTATTTTTAGTTTTGTGTTGAGGCAGGTTCTCACTGTGTAGACCATCCTGGACTCTTGGCGATCCTTCTGCCTCAGCTTCCCACGTGCTGAAATCAGAGGCCTAAGGCATCATATCCAACAAGTATTATTTCAAAAGTCTTTGAAGAAGACTGACAACTTGAATATCCATTTTGTACACAGGAGTCCTTGGGGCCACACAATAGTCAGATGCATTCGTATATGCATGGAATTAAACCAGTAATTAAATAGCTTGCATAAATTAATATTATACTATGGGAGTTTTGTTTTCATAAGAAAATGCCTAACTTAGATCTGGAGAATCATATTGATGCTCGCAAAGAAGGAACTGGTGTTTGTGGATATGCTGGGATCTGATTGCATACCGAGAAAAGAGGCTTGGTTTCATTTGCCTGGATGTTTAAAGGAATGCTGGGCCTCCCTCAAGTGTTTGCTGAGAAGATGAAGTGGCAACTTCATCCATGACTTCAGCATGGACCCAATACTTGGGGACTTTGTAAAAAAATAACATCCTTCCAATATTATTTGCTGAATTGTCCTCATTTCTCCCCATTTTTCCTTCCTTCATAAAATAGGTCCCCAGTGTACCCCAGGAAGCTTTGGAGAAATTGCTGTCAGTTACACACAAACTCAGGGAGACCCAGGATCCAACAGTAAGTCTGGGTTCTGCCTCCCATTTTCTGTTGCTAACCTGCTCTGATTCTCGCTGCCGTTTCTACCCCCAGGTGCTGTGCTTTTCCTTGTGTGTAGTGTAGCCCTGATGTCAGTGCCTGGAGCATGGTTGTAGCTCTTCCTGGCTCAGCCTTGGAGCATGATTTAGCTTGGGAGGAATCCTTGAGGTCCTGTAGCTCTGCTCTGTCCCTCCATCTTACCTACTGAGGAACAGTTCATATTCTCTAAGTTCCAACTCTAAACTGTTTTTGCCTGTGCCTTCAGCTTCAGCTTCTACTCTGTCTTTGCTGATTGAACTGTTTATTTCAGTTTCAAGAGAAAGACAGTCATTCTCTATAAAAAGTGTTGGGCAGGGAGGCAGGGTCAAAGGACAGTTTGTAGGAGTCCATTTCTCTGCTCCCACCATGTGGGTTCCAGGGACAGCCTTCAGGTTGCCAGGCTTTGGGGGCAGGCGCCCTTACATACTGAACCATCTTGTTCACCCAAGGGCGGCAATTCAGTCTTTTTTCTATTCTTTAAAAAAAAAAAAAAAAGAAAAGAAAAGGAAAAAAAAAAAAAACACTAATGTGATTGCTGACATCTTCCTCATAAGAAGGGTGCAGTGATTAACATAAAAGCATAATTTAAAAATAATCCAGTTGATAGCTGCTTAGTAAATACTGGCTTCGACTGTTGAACTGGATACTGTGGGATCATTATAAACTTTGACATGCATATCTATCTCTTAAATAACTGTGCTTAACCCTGCCTGTCCCTGATTTCATTGCTGGCTGATAGTAATCTGCTGAGCTGCCTAAAGCTGCAGCCTTGACAGCATTGCTTATCTGTGCATTCCTGATATTGTCACATACTCTGAAAGCAGGTCTCTCCAGTGTGGCGCCATGAGGTTGACTGCTGTTACCTGCGGTCAACAGTCGTCCTTGTATCAGACTTCCAAGTCTTTGTCCTGCAATATCACTTTCCCTTTATTGACCCTTTATTGACTAAAAGTCAAGTTCCTTTTACCTTGGGTAATTGCTACCTGCATTCCTTGACTTTTGGTCCCATCTTAATCCTTCCTCTGTATCCCCGTTACCCCTGGTGTCTTTGTATTGAATTTTCTTCTGTCCCTTCTTACAAAGGTGTATAAGGTTGCATTTAGGGGTCACCAAATTAATCCAAGACGTCCTTCTTTTAGAAATTCTTAATCTCATCTGCAAAGACAACTACTGCCATAGACAATAACATTTTATAGGCTTGAGCAGCTAGTGCATGCCTGTGTGTGCTTTAGACACGGATGATTTTCCTGTTGCCGTAGTCCTGCAATTGACCTCTGGGACCTCAGCTCATCTTTCCCCATTACTCTTTTCAGCTTTGTTGTTTTCTTTGCTGTTGCTAAGTTTTAAATTTTATTGTTTAGTATTTTCTTACGCAAATAAAATGTATATATATCTCCCTCACTCCACCCAGCTGCCCCTTCCAAATCTTTCTCTACCTCCAGTGCCCCCATTCCAACTTCATGTCATAGTCATTATTTTTTCTCCTCATCTTCATCCCCTTCCCCCTCCCTTATAACACACTGAGACCATGTGCACATGGCTTTAGGGTACCGTCCACTGGAGCACGTGCGTGTGTGCGTGTGTGCGTGTGTGCGTGTGTGCGTGTGTGTGTGTGTGTGTGTGTGTGTCTGTGTGGTGTCTGATTTAGGGATGAGCACTCCACGGTTACTTATTCTCTATGTTTTAAATAGTTGTTTCTAAATTAACCACCATCCTCTACATGAAAACATTTCTCTGATTAGGGGTGAGGGTTGCACTAGTCTGTGGGCATAAGAAGAAATCTTTGACGTTAGGTTGATACGATGCCCTTTTAACTAAACAGTAGTAGTAGGGCCTATGACTTCCCCAGCCGTGAGCTCTAGCTGACTTTACAATACAAAGTCTGGGTCCCCTCCTGTGGAACAGGCCTTAAATCCCTGTAACAGTCATGCCCTCTGGACATACCTTACCAGGCTGGGCATTGTAATTTTCAGGGTTCACAGCTGGGTAAGACTATTGATGGCTTTTCATACCACTCATTCTTCAAAGTACTTTCTGGCACTATGAAAGCTAGCTAACAGGCAATGTTTCCTGTTCCTGAACATACTAGTACCTGTCTTTGGGCATTTACATCTGTGTTTTCCTCTCCTTGGTGGCTTTTCCCCTTGCCGCCTTTAGATTTTCTCAGATGTTCTAGCCAGTCTTTTCCAAGTCAGTGTGATTCAGAGGCAATTTCCTTGCCATTTCATTTTTGTCTTATCTGTTTCTCTGTGTAGCCTTGGCCATGCTGGAACTCACTTTGTAGAACAGGCTGGCCTTGAACTCACAAAGATCCACCTGCCTCTGCTCCCGAATGCTGTAATTATGGGCCTGTGCCACCATACCCGGCTATCAGGACTTTTCCTAGGGCTTATGACCTTGGACATAACAGACGTGCTTTTTTCACTTTCTATTGTGTTTGCCCTTGGTGTTTATTTCATTCTCTGTGGATCTGCCCAGGCGGGACCTTTGCTTACAATACAGTAGGCATTCAGCACATATCTGTTAGAGGAAGGCATGACTGAGTCTTGCATATTGTCCTCACAGTGACCTTTCTCAGTGTGTTTCCGGAGTTCCTCACATTGAACTTCACGCTGGTTAAGGGCTCCATTGCCTTTGTCTGTAGACTGAGGACAGCATGCTGGGTGGGCTGCTGGTTGTGTGACTCCGCTGCTCTGCCAGCCTCATTTTCTCAGCTTTTCCGAAGCCCCTCAGCTCTGCCCACACTTAGCTTGGTGCTATTTTAACTCCAGCACACATTAAAATGTCTCTGCTTTAGAAATGCCTGGAATGTGTTTCCTCTCCATTAACTTGGTTCTCTGAGCCCCGATTCTGCTAGGCCGCTACCTCAGTCCCCTAAGCAGAAGTTACCCATGCTCCCCAGTCTGCTTTCATGACACTAGCACATACCCAAGACGCTGGCTGATCACAGTGGCCTTGCAGCTAATTTGTAGTTCTTCAGTTAGGACTGGAACTCTGTGAGTCTGAGACTTGTTCAGTCTTCTGACTTCCTAACCTGAAACCTGTCAGACAATAGATACTTAAATCTTTGAGGAATGAATGGAAAATTAATTAATTACTAATATATTAAGAGATCACTTCTAGGCACTTCTCCCTGGCAGTGTTCCATTTTTTAAATAAAAGAAATAATTCTTTGAGAGGAAGAAAAGAAATACTAGTTTTTGCTATTTCTCATGATATCTTTTGTATTTTTAAGCAGTTGAGGGTACTAATCATTGTGCTGATATGAAAAACGCTTTGAGCATGCTGTTAACTTACATAACCATGGTAACCAAGGGAATGAACTTCACACTCTTTCCCTCCCTCCTACAAGATAAAGTTGCAGTTAGAAATTTGGTAGTACAATGTTAAATCCACTAGGACTTTTAGAATTAAAATATATGCTGACTTTTTAATTGGAAGTCTGAGAGCAGGAGTTACCAAGTCCTTTATTCAACATCAACATGGCTCAACATAAAACTTAGTTCTGGTGTTTTAAACTGTGGTTGTTGTACTGAGGGAATTACTCTTCTTCAAGCCTGTGAGAAGACTTACTTCAGGGTTGGCTGAGATGAGATGGGAAGCCACAAAGCCTGGGATGTTTTGTACTAGGAAGTTACCTTAGCTTATTATGGACATTGGAAGAGTCATGTTGGGGTTCGTTGGTCAGACATTGTGTGGTTAAAATAGGAACTTTTCATAATCTGAGATTACGGAAGGGAATTCCTGAATCCTCTGCTCTCTGGCAGAGAGCCCTGCCCTCTCCTCGTTGGCCACTTACCTGGGGTTGAGGCCATTGGCTGCCACCTTTCTTTTCCATCTTGGTGCCATACCCTTACTGTAGGACTTTGTCTTTTTGAGGGAACCTGATAAAGCAGCATCTGTCTGTGGTGTTGGTTGTCTCTGTCCTTCTTTCCTATACAGTGGCCAGTCAAGTTAGACTTGTGGGAGGTGATGTTCTGGTTTAAGCTCACACCTTTGCACTGAACACTACTGTTGCCTTTAGAAATGAGGCCTGAGTTATTCATGGAGTCATTCGTGCTCCAGGGGCATTTGAGAGGAGTCAGGATGACACCTCATGTTCGCATGGGTTCACAGTCCTTTGACTTTCATGTCCCTGTCCATAACATTTTTCCTGCTCACATTACTACTTTAAGCCCTGGTAGCATTTGTCAATGGTTTATTTCCTACTTATTTTGGCATGTTATTTTTAACTGAATGTCTGATTCTGTATATTTAAATATTCTCTATGTCTAAAATGCACATTGATTGACAATAAGAATTCACCTGATGTTTTGTTTGTAAATGAGTTCGTTGATGTGGTAGATGTTGGTCATATTCCTGACCTGGTCATATTGTCACCGAAGCATGACAGTAGCCACAGCAGACACACACATCATGAATCTGTGCAATGCTTTAGGATGGGGGTCACTGAAGCTCCTTTTGGGGGTCTCAGAGGCCACCTCACACATGCATATCTTAGGCATTTTCCCCTGTCCATTTTGAACTGTTTGTTATCTCCACTGTCTCCTCTCACCCCTAAGGTGCTCAGGGTCACTTTTGTGACAGTTCTCTCTGGCCCTGCAGTGCCCCCTCAAAGGTCAAATAGTTTCAAAAGGCCTTCATTCCTCTGGCTTAGTTAAACCATGCTGTTGATCTGAGTTGTGAATTAAGTCAGTAATAATCTTAGTATTATTAGATTACTACTAATAATCTAATTACTAATAATCTAATTCACTCAGATTGTGTTAATGCCTCTTTGTGAGTGTGTCTGGCTGCTTTCACTGTAAGGAGACTGTCTGGCTCATCTGTCATCTCTTGGGTACCCTTCTCTCTATCATGTGTGGAGCTCTCCCATCATCTCTGTCACTCATTTTGGGGACAGCCCTGTTTTTCTGACCTGTGCTAATTGCTATAGAATCAGCTTCTAATTTAATCCTTGAATCAGTTTCACAGGGGAGGATGCTGTTAGTGTCATCTTAAAGATAAGGAAACAGACTTGAGAAACTAAGTGATTAGTCAACATCACGTGGCTAATGATAATCTGATTTGTCTAAGTTGAAAGCCAATGAGCATTAATGTCTTAGTGCTGCCTGCCAAGAGAATTACAGCTCAAATCAGCAGATAGCCATGGACTGCTTCCCAGGGCCTTGGCTCTGTGTTAGCATCTGTAGTAGTAACATTGGGGCAAGTGTAGGAAAAGAAAATGAAATTATTCCCATAGTGTTAGGAAAAGAGTCACACCAGCAATGTGCCACTGATAAACTACTTGCCGTCTTTGTGGCCAGCAACCTAAACTGTCCACAATTCCTTTTTTCTGTTTCAGAAACCACAGATTTGCTTAAAGCTCTAAGCGTTTTCAGAATATCTTAACAAGTCAGCTGTGTGAAGAAGGAAAGCGAGAATAGTCGATTGTACGTAAGGGTTATTTGTGAGGCAGGTATGACCTGCATTTAGAACAGCCTTCCTACCCTACCTCCCACTGAACGACTGCAATTGAAATTAATTGATAAATGCTTTCTATAGACTAGAAAACCATCCTGAAGGTTATTTTAAGTGTAAATTGCATTCTATTAATTTTCATCTGTAACTCATCCCTTGTGCATATTTAAGTTTGGCCTTGTCCCTCAGGAATAGGGAATTGTGCGGTGACATCCATCTACAGGGGCAGTGACAAGCTGAAGTGAGACTCTTAGCAGACTATCTTTGCCTTTTCATAGGCACAGTCCTTGGCAGCATCGCTTTCCACCCGTCAGCTGTTACGGATCGCCCGCCGGCTCTCACAGTATCCCAACGAAAATCTTCATGACTCGATCACTAAAGCCTGCCTTTCCAGGTAATCATAGTCACCTTTTGCCAGACCCTTGCATAGAGAGTAAAGAAGATATGTCTGCTGCCCAGAAAAGTGATGAGAAAGCTTACCATCTCACTGGAACCTTGGTCGGGAAAGAGTCTCCTGTAGGAATCCAGTGCCTTGTGTTGCTTGGAGGAAATATGAGTATCTGTGTGACACCATGTGTTATGGTGCTAACCACAAGGTGCTATTTTAAGTTAATTCATTCAGAATTTTGAACTACCTGTAGGCTCTCATAGACTGGTAACTCTAAAACCTGGTATCTATCAATACTTTTACTACCCAAGGTATTAAACAGTCCATCTGAATACAAGGTCACCATATATGAAAACCTAGGGGCTGGAGAGATGACTCGGCAATTAAGAGCAATGGTTGTTCTTGCAAAGGGTCTGGCTTCAATTCCCAGGACTCACATAGTAGCTTACCGCCATCTGTAAGTCTAGTTCCAACATCCTCTTCTGGCCTCTGTGGACATTAGTCAAACACATGGTGTACATATGTAATAAGCAGGCAAAACACTTAGACATAGTAAGTAATGCTTTTTTGGGGGGGGTTAAACTATACTTGAGAAATAAAGAAATGTGAAGGATATTTGGCAGATAGAACATTCAGAACTACAACTCCAGGAACTCACAGAACATTTGAAATTACCCAATGGGCATACTTCAGAAGGTGTAAACATTAGGAAAGCTTAAAGCTAGCATAACACAGACCAGTAGTTGGTGAATTTGAAAGGAAAACTGAACAAAGAAATTGAAATAAAAGTTTTGAAATGAAAGAAACCTATTAGGCCAATAAGCAGTAAAAAACAGAATTATAGAAGCATTAGGTGGAAGGAAGCTAACACAAGTTAAAGAGATATGAATTATGAAGTAATTAGTAAACAAAAAATACCATGAGAATGGCTAAATTTGCCTAATGGAATTTCTGTGGGTTTCGCTGGGGATTGAGTCCAACACCCTGAGCTTGCTAAACTCCACCCCAATCTTCTAATAGAGTAAGAGACAGGAATTACTCTAGCCAGTTTTAGCTAAGAGTGTTCTAGAACTGTAAAATATGAGTTTATGTGTTGAAATGTGTCACTTCACAAATGGAACAAATTAAAACAAATTCCCTGGGTGTAATAATAATACACAGCCATAAGGACAGTCTTAAACATTTCAAAAGGGAAAGCCTACAAGGAAACAGGGTTAGACTGATGACTTGAGAACAGCAAATTCCAGAAGGATCAGATGTCCTATTTTTTTTTGATTCTTTTTTTTCTTTAATTTCATTTCATATTCCCACCACAGTTCTCCCTCCCATACCTCCTCCATTTCCCCCTACCTCCCCCAGCCCACCCCCAGTTTATTCCTCCTCACTGGTACAGGTTCCCATGAGGCATCAGCATAGTCTGGCACAATAATTTGTGGCAGGGCCAGGTCCCTCTGCCATGCATTAAGACTGAGCTTGGCATCTCACCATAGGGAATGGGCTCCATCAAACTAGCTCATGTACCAGGTTTATATTGTGGTTCTACTGCCAGGGGCCCCCAGCTAGTCCAACCTTCACAGCTGTCTCTCACATATGGAAGGCCTATTTTATTCCCCTGGACTCTCCACAGTTGTAGGTCTAGAGTTCATGAGTTTCCATGAGCTTGGTTCAGCTGTGTCTGTAGATTTCTCCATCATGGTCTTGGCCTCACTGCTCATATGTTCCCTCCTTCCTCTCTTTGCCTGGATTCCCAGAGCTCAGCCCCGTTCATGGTTGTGGATCTCTGCCTCTGTTTCCATCATTACTGGGTGAGGGCTCTATGATGATAGTTGGGGTAGTCACCAATCTGATTACAGGGATAGGCCAGTTTGGGTATCCTCTCCACTATTGCTAGGATCTTGGCTGTCCTATTTTTTAAGTTACTATAAATGAGAGAGAGAGAAAAAAAAAGATTTGCTGAAACCCAGTTTCCCAACCAAACTCTTAGTAAGCCAGGAATAGTCTTAGTAAACCATGGATAAAAACAAAAATTCTTCAGCTTGCTTAAGACTGCTGACTTGAAATCTGCAGTGAGCATTTCTCATGGTAAAATACTTGGCATTAAGAGATGAATATAGTGTTATCTTCTACATGTTTATCCAGTACCCAAGATAACATGATCAGTTATAGTAAAAGTATCCGAGAAAATCATTTAAATTACTAGAATAAACAGTCTAATGAAGTTCTTATGTGCTTAGATCGATGACATTCTTGTCCCTTTGCAACTGTGAGTCAATTAAATAACAGACATGCAGTCCTTCTGTGGAGGAAAGAATTGATCTATTGATAGTTGTCAGAGTGTGTCAGAGTGAAGTTTTCCTTATGCCTGCATAGAAGAGGAGGTTCACTGTTAGGAAATTTACTCCCAACATGTGCACGATCAGAACCCCACAATGTAGTAATGAGCTTCACAAGTGACTCTCAAGTTGGCATGGAGATAGAAAGTTCCAAAAGTAGCCAAGAAATATGTGAGGGAAGTATTTATCTGTGAGGGAAGATATTGTCTGTATACTGCATTTCTCATAACCATGTTACTTCAGGGAGACTGTGAAACTACAGAAGCACAGACTTGTGGAGCTTAGTGTGTGTGAAAAGCATCATTTTAAATGTAGCAATGGATGGACATGCTAACAAAGGGTTAAGATTAACACTTTTGACATTGTTTTATAAAAAGAAAACTCTGGATGTGTGCCCAAAGGACTGTAACCTACTATGAAAGCTAAAAGCCACCAACTAGGAACATGTTTGACCAAATTGGTAATCAAGGATGGGGGGGGGCAAATGAGAAAGGAAAATAGTCCAGCCCAGGTAGGCAGAGTTTGGGTACACATGTATGCAGACAATGAGTGATTCCAATATCCGGTTAACCGTTGGGAAGATGCTGACATCTTTACTGGTCAGGGAAGTCATACTTGAAATAAGACTCAGTTGCCATTTTATACTTAATTGAAAAGAAAAGAGTATTGTCTGAAGTTTTCTGAACATATTTCAGAGTTTTAAAATACTTTTTACTTCTTAAATAGACTATTGCATGAGATAACTAATTTTCCCAGTGTTATCAGAGGACCACAGTAAAAGTCTGTTTTCTTTTTTTAATTAAAAAAGTTTTTATTTTACATTCCAACCCAAGTTCCCCTTCCATCCCCTTCTCCTACCTCCCACTGCCCCACCCCCATCCACTCTTCAAAGGGGGGTACTTGTGACCCTCTGGAAGTGGAAGTGGGCACTCAAGCAGCCTTCTTGCTCATGCATCATCCCTTGACTTCAGTGGTCAACTTCCTGCCAGCCTCAGAGTAACACACAGGCAAGAAAGAACCTAAAAGACTATTGTTTCATGAAGCCCATTTTTTTTTTCTTTTTAATAACCTCTTTTCATATTGAGGCAATGAAAAGGAACTGAATTTCATTAATGACTTAAGACAAAAATGAAAAGAGTTTCATAAAATACCAGGGAAGCTTTTCATTAAGTAGATGAAATCAGGAACGGCTGCCATAGCAGCCTCTCATTGGGCTGTCTTCTGTTCACACGCCTCTTCTGAAATCCTGAAATCCCGAGTAGTCCTTCATCCTTTGCTCTATGTATAACTCCTGGGGTTGTATCACTCGCTTTCTGTATACTCAAAAATGCAAGGGACATAGCAAAGACTTAGAAGTTCGAGACATGGCCAGTTTGAATTCTAAAAAGGCCTCTTTTATGGAAAGACTAAAGGCCCCCTATAAGAAGAGTTCTAGTATGTTCTGTTATGATATACTGACTTATGCACTTGTGAAAAATCTTGGAGGCATTGATTCTGTAGTGGGAAAATTTTGGACAGAGCTGTAAGAATCCAATCAAAAGTAAGGATTAGCTGCCTTAGAAAGCAAAGTAATAAAGAAATTCCTATCACCAAAAAGTGAGTTATACACATTTTTTTAAAAATTCCAAATGATATAAAAGTAATAGTATGTGTGTAAGGTCTCCACTTTGTAAACTGTTACATAACTAATTCTAAAAGCCAGTAATGATAAGTAATCATAACCAGTGTTTAGCAATTTATCAACATGAATTTTTTTATTGTCTCCAGGAATGGTTTTGCTTGTAGAGACTGTCTAGAGAATGCTTCAATTAAAAACTGACTCAATTTTTTTACAATTGTGATTAAAAATATCTAAACTTCTTTAAGCTTTTCTCTCAGTTCAGCTAATTGTAAGTCTACTAGATATTAATAATTACATCTAACTTCATTTGGAAAAAATACTGAATTCCATTTGTAGAACTGTCTAAACTAAATATTTTCAAGCTTTGAAACCATATTATTAAATTTTACATATAATAAATAATGGCATATTACAAACTACACTTATCAGATAGACCATGCTATCTTAAGTCATCTAATACTATTTGTAAACTGAAGAATTCTAACCACAAGTACAAATTAATTCATTATACATTCTGAGTAAGACTCATTGCTATCCTTTGTGCCACTTAGGAGTGTTCCCTCTGAAGCTCTGATTAGCCCTAATTGCACCCTTCCTTCCCAGCCTTCCCTTTGCTGGGACTGCTGAAATTTACCTCCTCATCTGGTCGTTCAGACCTAATGTTGATACCCCCTTCCCACATCCTCTCTCCTCTAGGCTTTAGACTGAAGGCCAGAAGTGTTGCAAATTATAGGGCCAACCTGAGATGTGTGGGTAGGCTATGTGGAGGTCAAGGGTACCAAGAACAGAAGGCAAGTCACATTTGTAAGTGGCTCATAGCAGTCGAACAGGTAGTGGTAGAAATGCCCACAAAGGGCCTAACAGTCCCGGGCTCTGGAACAACTATGCAGGGAAGGTCGGGAGCCATGCCAGGACAAAGGCTCAAGAAACAGGATGCAAACCTAGTGGGAGGTAAGGTAGGAACAGTGATGTAAGAACTGTGGTGGCATGCTGAGCAGATTAGGCACAAGCACAGGCATATAAACTTCCCGTGATCTTACAGGACCCAGAGGAGGCAACAGGTAAGAAGACACTGCCAGGTCTATGGCTCAGAATCTTATGGGGACAGGGAATAATACTCCAGTGTCCAACGCTCTTGGTTCACATGCCTTCTGGCTCATGCCAACCTTCTACTATTAGAGGTTTGTGCTCAAGCCTGGGCAGGAGTGGGGTGTGTGGTAAGGGCATCCACCCACAAAACTTAACACCCTGTGGACCTGAGTTTGGGTGGTGCATTCTGATCTGATTTACTGGGGACATTGGAGCGCACAGCTGTGACTTACACTGGCAGAGCACAGTCAATCACTGACTGAAGATCTTCCTGCTGGATCTTTGGTCAAAGGTTCTAAATGTAACATTGTATAGAAGGAAACTGTTCCCAGCCATGGTGCTTACAGGGTCTTTGTAGTTAGACTGTCTCTGTCACTCCCCAGACTGTTATATGAAAGCTTATTTATAAAACAGGTGCAGGAAGGAAACACACAACCAGATAAGCTTCCATTCAGGAATTTGTGTTGGAAAATAAGGAAAACCACCTTACTCGACTTCTGATTTAAATTTGTGATCGACAGCTTGGAGTTGGCTAAAATGTTGCCATTTCAGTTAAGAAAAATTTGATGTGCCAGTTTTGCAATAAACAAGAAATGTGAGGTTATACACATCTATTTATGAAAACATGATTTCATCATAGCATGCAAAAATGTTCATAAATTAATATTGCTAATTAAAAATAAGCTTGGTCATTAAGGATTACACGAACATGGGCTTTCCACATACCTTGAACTTAAATTTATGCTAAAATTTCATATGCTTTATGTTTCAGAGAGACGCAGTTTCTCCTCAGTTGGTTGTAATTAGCAAAGTGTGTGTGTGTTAACAGATACCTAAGAACCAAGAAAGCACTGGGTTAGTCACCAGACTCCATCCCTCTTACTAGGTTCTTGCCAAGCCTCGCAAGGTCAGCACTGGAGAAGAATCTGTCAGACACTGGAATAGAAATGAATACTAATGATAGCCTGGAGCCAGAACTGGACAGCTACAAGTGTAAGTACTTGACTTGGCTATTTTTTTGGGTGACATAACAATGATCGAACGTTTTTGTGCTATTAGTTTCAATAAAACCCTTTTTTAAAATGCGTTTTGTTTATTACACTGAAGAAGTTGAGTCTATTGCTTTCCCTAAACCCAGTCTAAAAGCCATTTTACAGCTTAGCTTTTGATATCACTTCTTTCAGTGAATACTAGCCCCCCTCCCTGCCAAGAGTCAGTCGGGCACTAATGTAGTCAAGGTTTTGAGGGTTTTTGTTGTAAATCAACTTGTCTAATTTTTGACAAATAATGTATTTTCCAAATGTACTTCACCATACAGTCTAGAATTCTGTTTTCTTTGTACAACATTTGTATTTTGAGGGCTACCAAGTTTCCCGTGGGGCACGTCAGGGAGCATTTTCTAGGGAGACAGGCTAATGAGAGCTGGCTGTATGCCTCCCCTTGCACTCCCAGCAGTCACCCCCGCGACACCTCCGCCACCTCCACCCCCCTTCTGCATAGCCATAAGGAGAAGCCTGAAGTGGAGAAGAGATTGTGCACGCTCGGAGTTCCCGTTCTGCAGTGAGAGCACAGGGAAAACTTCCATTCCTAATGCACTTGTCTCATCAAAGCACAAGTGTGAGCGTTCTCCAACAGGACCGGTGATGGCTGCGGTTGTGATTGGTGGTGTAGTAACTGTGGCTACCCTGAACCAAGAATTTAGTATTAAGGAAACGGAATGACTCTTAGAATAAAAGTATAAACTTGATACTGATGGAGCTGAACAGATGTGCAGAGGCCACTCAAAGAGACAGAATAACCGTGGGACATGTAGAATCTTAATGCTACTTGATTGGCGCTCTTAACATATCCAGAGAAAGGCTGTGACAACAGGATGGTGGATTGCTCTGTCTGGGAAAGGTCAGAGCCAGCAGTGTCCATCACAGCTTCCTGTAGGGGATAAGGGACCTAAAAGAGAAGATTGTTCATCCGACTGTTTTCATTCATCTTGAAAGCTACCGATCTTGTGGCGAATGCATTTTAGTCCCTTTCCTTGTCACGAGCCCAAGCTCACTGAAAACCTCCTCACAAGGGCTTAGCTCTCCATGCAGCTCTCTTCTCCAAGTGACATGATGATGGCATGGTCATATGAAAGCCGCTCCCATACTGAACTGCCACACTTTCCAATTCTAGCTTTTTATCAGAACACATGCTTATGTTTTCCTGAAATTATATTTGCCCTCAGTCATGATGGCAAAACCGGGCTTTGAGCCTACAAGATTAACAGCCTTGGCAGACTTCCTCTAACAGTAGCACCCTGAGACTTCTTGAAAAACAGCCTGCTTTCTCCTAGTGTGTCCCCTTTGTAGCTGACATGTTATTAGTAAACACTGGTTGTGTAGACAAAATGATCCTAAAGGCCCCATCCACTGAATGGCGGTGTTCTATGACTGAGCCCTAACGGGTGTTGTTGGATCCACTGCTGTGCGTGTTGCCTCAGCAAAGAGATGTTTACACTGGCTCATGGCCACATTCTTACTCTGTTCCTGTGTGGACTTAGATAGGGTGTACACTATAAATTGAAGAGCTACAATGTTTCAGTTTATTCTTTAGATGTTTAATTACAATCCTGAAGGACCTCAGTTACAGAAGCTGCCTGGCAGTGTGTGCTGGCCAGACTAGCCTGCTCCGGATATTTGCAAGACATTGCCATGACTAATCCTCTGTCCTGTACAAAACGTTCAGGTGAGATAGTATCCGGGTCTCTGAGGATTGGCGCTGCCACCGCACCCGTGTACAATGCCCAGGAGAAGATGAAAGTGCCTGATGTCCTCTTCTATGACAACGTTCAGGTGAGGGCATTGCTGCATGGTTTTGAACATCATGATAGTAGTCTCCTAAATTCAGTTCAGGAGAGGCAAAATGAAGGGCGGAACTAATTTTAATAACAGTGACAATGAGGTTTAAAATTCTTTCCAGTGGTTAAAATTAAGAGGAGTTACTGCCATGGATTTAAGTATGTGCATGTTATGTGCACACATGTTTCATGACTGTGCTGGAGGCCAGTAAGATACCTTATTGAATTAAAACAGACATGTCGACGTACTGGCTCTCACTCTGGCTTCTAGGTAAGTGATTTGTGCAGCCCACAGAAGGTGTGTCCTACATGCCTTCCTCTTCTTCCTCTGCTACCCTTTCCTAGGATGACCCTGCTCTCTGCTTTTCCTCTTTCGGTGGATGATGGACTTTGACGGGGACATAGCCCTTTCTACCTAACCAGTATTGTAGACTGTTTCCCAAACCACAGAAAAACGTTTGAACTTAAAAGCTTTATTACTGTGAAATACATTTCTATAAGATTTGTTTTTAGTAAACATTTCTGAAAATGTTTCTTTTTCTGTTTCTTCCAGTTTTATATTTCTTTTATAATAAAAGTATACATTTTTTTTGTAGTTCTTATTTGCTAATCTGCATGTAAATATACATTTAAAAATTATGTTAGAATTTTCTTTCTTTCTAAGGAGTTAGCAAAATTATAATGCAGTTTCTTTTTTTTTTTATACTGGTCTTTTTTTTAATTTATTTATTTTATATAACCAAGTCCATTTAAATGAAAACAAACATTTGTAGACAATATTTGGGAATTTGGGCATCGTTCTTTCCAAACTACTTCCTGCTGGTAAGGGGCGCTGCCATGGGGGATTCTAAGAAGATGCAGAAATCCTGGCTGTAGTCTGTAAGGCTTATAATGTAGTTTCTTTTACTAATTTTATTTATTGTTCTATGAGTAAGATAATTTATGTCCCTCAAGTGAGATTAATAGTATAAAGGTATCCAGGCAAGTTTTTCTTTCTTAATAAAAATATTTTTATTTAAACACTTATATATCAAGGCTGTAATTATTTTTTGCATGGCAAAAGACTTACCACTGCTTTTGTTTTGTTTCATTCTATAGTCAGTTAACTGATATATGGTTGCTTTTACTTTAGGACCATGGCATAATTGATTTATTTACAAAGGGACAAAAAATCAAGTTGTGTAGATAAAAGGAAAATACTCTTAGCTATGATATAAAAATAAAAACCTTTATATTAAAAGGAACAATAGTGGGCTGAAGAGATGGCTCAGGGATTGAGAGCACTGGCTGTTCTTCTGGAGGATCTGGGTTCAATTCTCAGCACCCACATGGCAGCTCACAACTGTCTTTAGCTCCAGTTCCAGGGGATCTGACACCTTCACACCAATGCACATAATTTCAAATTTATAAAAGATACAATAGTATTTCTAAATGCTGTCCATATTTCAGAAATAAAAGGGGGAAAATTATGAAATTGTTATACGTAACAATAGTTAAGGTTGAAAAGACTTTGCACATGTAAGAACGTAGGAAGTTCAGTAGGAAGTAAATCCATTGTGTCCTTGAACAGTGTCTGTTGCCATGGTATTGGTGACACAGACATTGATGACTGCAGGTCTGCAGTAACCTTTCCACAGACGCCCTGAGGGGCTTTGTGTAACTGTCTCCAAATGCCCCTATCCATCCCCAGAATGTAATGAATTGACCATTAATAAGGACTGGGGGTGTGACTTGACGCAGTCTGCATCTGTAGGAGGCATTAACTGCTTCATCTATGCTGTGTCATCTTAGAAGCAGGAATCTTCAGTGTCACAGGTGCAGGGTCTATCCAATCCATCTTTCCTGTGATGTCCTGTGGTCTCCTTACCACACTGCATTGAAAATGGTCTTTTAAATGTTTTCTCTGGTCTTTTATCTGCTGTCTCTATTGAAATTTCTAGCATATTGTAAATAAGTGTTGAGGGAATTAAAAGGGATGAATAAGTGTTTGAACATACATTTTAAGAAATATTCATTATTCATTAAATCACTTACTATGGAATATGGTACTTGAAGCAGTAAGTAGGAGAAATTGGAGAATAACAAGCTTTTTAATAAGCCCAAGGAACTTTAGACCTGAAAAATTAAACATGACGAGTCAAGCTTGTCCCTAAGGTATTGGGGTATAGAGATTAAAAGGTATACATACAAGCAGATGCATCTCCACGACTGATGTAAAATACAGGCTAGTAAGTACATACAGTTCCATTACTACATAGTGCGAATGGAGGTACATGCAGGCTACTATGGTAACATCAATGAGCTGATGGTCGCTGACTGGAAAGGTCTCAGACAACCGGTTAACTGGACAAAGTTGCGTGAGTTACCCAGGCTGAAGTGGGCATTTGCAGAACCTTGGTTAAATGAGAGAGACCGTCTCTTCAGAAGCCACATGCCCTTGATCTCAATGCACAGATGCTTGATTTCCAGTTGAACGGTGTCAAGCGATGGGCTGGTGACGAGGAGTGCAGTGTCCAGGCTTCCCTAGTGATGGAATAGGGTCCTCGCCAAGGAACTCAGTGACTGGATTTTAAGCACTTTTGCGCTTTCACTATAGTTGTCTTCACTCGAGTTGTCCAAGAATTTGAAATCAAAGACCGTTGGCTGTTGAAACAGTCCAGGTCACAGTGAAGGATGAAGTAAGGAGGTGGTGGGGGGGGCGCCTTACAGGGCTCCTTCGCTGGTAGAAATTGGGGGAACACATCACCTGGTGGAAAGTGAGAGAACTGGAAATCACTCCTGACTGCCCGCACTGGAGGGGGGAGGGGAGAATGGAGGCCAGGCCTGCCCGAGCGTGAGGCATAGCCACAGCTCCCAAAGCATTAGGACTCAGCTAAGGAGCTTTGGAAGATGATTGACAGGCCTGTGAACAAAGAAGCAGCCATGCTGTACTGTGGAGAACACGTTTGCCCCAGAGAAACGGAGGTTTCAGAAGCTAAATTGGCCAGTCAAAATCTAGGTCAGAGATGAGAAATGCGCTGAATCCCAGCTGTGCCAATAAAAGATCTCTCTGTCTCTTTCTATGTCTCCATGTCTGTGTGTGTACGTCGTTCACACAAAGAACAAAGACAAAGACGGCAACTTGTGGGAGTCAGTTACTCCTCCTGGCACTGGGCTTGGGCCCTCAGGCTTCTAGGGCAGAGCCTTTACCTGCTGAGCTATTTCCAGGGCCCTAAAAAAAACTCTCACAATCAAACCTGTCTTCAGTTGGGAAGATTTCCCTGAAAGGGAGAGTGCTGAGCTCTGTGAGCGCCAGCCTGCAACTCTGCTCCAGTGCCTAACCTGGCCCTCAGGCAGGCCCTGTGTCCACACAGGCACTAACCCACTCTGTCATATCCTGGGCATCCAAAAGAAAGCCAGGAAGACGGTGAGAAAGAGCGAAAGACAGCTGCAGGAAGATGGGTAGAAGGGAGAAACTGCCTGTGGTGCTGCAAAGACCAAGACACTCATTCGCATTGGCCATGACCTTAGCCTTAGCTCACTGCTCCAGTCAGTAGGCAGATATGGTGACAGTCACAGCAGCAGATGTGGGAGTACTAAGAAAACTTAGAGGATACAGAACTGTGATGGACCTTCAGTGTCACCTGGCCACACATGTGCTTCTGGGGACATTTTCTCCTTTGCCTCAGTGTCTTGAGATTACCACTGATTTTTTCACTTAGTTAAAAGGAAGCAGTCTCCAGACCATGTTAGTAGCAAGACCCGGTGTGACTGATGTCCGGGTCCTCCTCCCCGAGGGCAGTCACACCTTTTTACTCTTAGCGTGCTCATTATTTACACTGTTAACCCAGTGTCTCTTTTCATTTACTTTTCAATGTTACAGAAAACAATAAATGAATATATTCTTTTTACTTTAAACCTTTCTAAATTTTTTGTTCCTCAATGTATCCAATTTAAGAAACCTAAAGCTATCGATATACTCATTCATTATTCTTGAAGGAGGGGAAAATAACTTTTTTATTTCATTGCAGAATTTGACGGTTTTGAATGTCAAAAAAAAACAAGAAAAGCAAACCAGTAAAATGCTAGGATATATGTGTAACATGTATATATGTCATAAAAGGTTAATATGGTTGGTTTGTTTGTTTTTCTCTCAAAAATAGTTTGAGTAGCCTGAGCACTTGTTGATTTTGGTCCAGAAATCAAGAAGAGAGGCTCAGGGTTCAGCCTCTGCTGGGATGCAGCTCTTCCCGCTCAAAGCCCCATGAGCCTTTGTAACCTACTTTCTCGTGCCCTACTTCCTGGCACACAAAAGAGCAATGCAGTCTCCTCTGTGACTGCTGTGAGCAACCCTAACTTTGCCCTTTCACCATATTGTGTCATAATTGAAATGAAAAATAATGGGAGGCAAAAAGAGCCTTTTTAATTCTCGGACTCTACACTGCTTTGAAGGTGAATGGTTAGGCCGCGCCTGAACGAGTGCATCGCTGTTTCTTGCGCCTTCTCTTGGGCTCTTTTCCTCCCGGGTCAGATGTGCAATTAAGATGTGCTAGTTTTTGTTTTATCTTAACAAATATACCTGCATATGTATAGTTTCGATACTATATATACAGTTATGTATATATTTTTCATTTTCTTATATATAAAACACATATAAATGTATGTGTATATAGGTAAATATACATTTTTAAAAGTCCAAAATGGAGGTATTTGGTTGCTTTTGTTTACTTACATTAGCAGGCACCAATTTAAATATTACATTAAATTATAAGCCAGTTATACAGAACATAAATAAAAGTATTTGAATTTAATTATAAAAAATTATTTGAAATACTGGTCAGTAGTTTGCTCTTGCTCAGATGGGCTATTTGAAGTTTTCAGTATTGGTGATCAAATTGACTAACTTATCCACATCTTTAAATATGTTTTTAATTACAGCCAGGTGTGGTAGCACATACCTTTAATCCCAGCACTAGATAGGCAGAGGCAAGTGGGCCTCTGAGTTTGACCCCAGCCTAGTCTACATAGTGCTGAGGACAGCCAGGACAACATAGAGAGAACCTGTCTCAACGACAGCAATAGCAAAAATGTGTTGTAATTCAAGTCAGTTACTTATTTTATTGTAACATCTGCTCTGCATTCTAAGATAACAGCTGTATAGCACCTGATTGAATCCTTTTTTTCTAGCACATGATAGTGATGGAAGACATGCTCAAAGACTTCGTCCTGGGAGAACACTTGCTATTGGTCGGTAACCAGGTGAGTTATGAAGCACGGATGAGTGAATGCTAATGCTTCCGAAGCAGTAAGTTTCTTCTTTGGGAAATAAGGATTCTTATTGGTCTTAATGAAATGGCATATTTAAATTCACAGCATGAAACTCTTTACCTTCCAAAGCATAATCTAAGCCTTGGCATTATCCCAAGGTTAAACATCTTCAGTCGTCTTCCATCCCCCAGCCTGTTTACCCCATAAATGTCTGTGTCTTCCCAGCTCTGCTCCCCTAACCGTGTTCACCATCACACGCCACCAGGAGTGCAGAACAGATTTCAGACTGTAGTTGCACCTCCTGTACATGCTGAGATCCACTCACTCCCAGCCAGGTTAATGGGTGTATAAACCATTTCTGTGTCTTTTTGCTGTAGTCACTTCCTCCCTGCTCTCACATACAGTCCACATCTTCAGTATGCAGTTTTCAGGTTGCCGCCTCTGCCCACTGCTGCAGCCCAGACTTAGTATGGCTTAGCCTGCGCTACCTTGAAACCGCCCTGACCTCCCTTCAGGTCTCATCTCGGTGTTCGGTTCATGTCTGTCCTCCTCCCTGGAGCTTTGCTCTCAGGCTCCTGGGAGGGATACTTTCCTGGTCTGATCTGCTTCCATTGCATCTCCTCTCCTCTGGCCCTGCTTTTCACATTAGTTTCATGGAGCTACATTTCCCATGTAGTGAGCATCCTCCTAAGTAGTATGTTCCCCAGGAACAAGAACTGTTTCTCTGGCTCATTTCTGTCCTGGGTTCCTAGCACATTCCCACTTCGTAGTAGAGTTATATGTCTATGCTCATGTAAGGGATGGATAGACACTCAGTATTTAAAACATTCTGATAATTTTCCTCAATTGAATTACCAGATGCAAAAGGAATAGCACTTTGATTTTTTACAAATTAAAGGCAATCAGAAACTTAGCCTTTTTGTGTTTCTTGTTTTTTACTTACATAAAAATATAGGTTATTTGATGAATTGCTTCTCAAACCTGTAGTTAACATTTGTGATTTTATTTATTGTGTATGCATTCGTCTCAGGTCATGTTTGGGGGTCAGGACCACTTTATGTACTTCCACCTCAATTTAGAGACAGGTTCTCTCTTCAAATTCTAGGCTAGCTCCCTCAGCTCTGGGCAGTTTCCCTTCCACTTTATCTTACTGTAGGTGTAACGCGACCTTTCTGTCTCGCCTGGTCCCCCAGCCCTTGAGCCCCAAATAAACACACAGATGCTAGCTATATCAGTTGTAAAGCCGTTGGCCAATGACTAGGGCTTCTTATTGGCCAACTCCATCTTAATTATTAACCCATTTCCATTAATCTAAGTATTTCTTCATGGCCTTATCTTACTGGAGAACGCCTGGCTCATCCTTTCCTCCCAGTCCCTCATGGCAACTCCGTCTGCCGACATTTCCCATAATTCTCCTCACCTCCTAGTCCCACTTATCTTCCTGCCTTATTGGCCAACAGTGTTCTATTCATCAGCCAATAAGAGAAACATACATAGAAGGGAATATCCCATCATGTAGGCATGCTAGGTTTATAGATGCACATTTCTCCTGTATCAGACTCTTACACGGTTCCCAGGAGTCAAACTCGGTCATCAGGCTTACTCAAAAGCACTTTTAGCTGCTGAGCCTGCTTACTGGCTCAAAATTTTAAAAACTTGGATTTAAACAGGCCTGTGATTGAAGGCATAGATCTGGAATTGAGTGGCAGAAGGTCTAGCAGCAACTCCCTCATGAGTGAAGTCTGGCATGCTGCTCAGCTTTCTGAGGTCTGACTTGGCAGTGTAAACACTGTGCATTCCACTGGGCTAATGTAAAGATGATGTGTGATAAAGCATGGGAAGTATTCCACGTGGCGCTTAGTGCCAGCTAAAAATAAAACCCATGTATCACATGGAAGTTTTAAAAGCATTTTTGTATTCTTTTGCTTCACTTTTTTCTAAACAAGATTTAAACATAAAATAGATAATTCATGGTTGTTTTCACCATTTGAAATGTCCTGCCCACTTCTATTTATTGGTAGTCGTTTTTCTAGTGAGTCCTTACAGGTTAATGAGTAGTGGCTGACAGGTGGCATGGGTCCTTGACATTCTCAGTGCACTGAAAAATGATGACTCTGAACTTAGTAAACATGTAAAGCCCAGAGTTCTTTTATCATTATTTTTAGTAAGGAAGTATGCTCTTACTGATCTTTAATTTTTATTTTTTAGAACTTAATACATGAATCCTGCATCTACATCTCCCCCCTCCCCCTCCCATCCTCCTCTTCCTCCCACCCCGAGGTCCTACCCCATGCTCACAAGCCCAGAAGGTTTGTGGGGGGTTTATTTTGATGCTATCTCACTCTGTATCTCTGGCTGGACTGGAACTTAATATGTAGACCAGGCTGGCCTTGAACTCAGAGATCCATCCACCTCTGCCTCCTGAATGCTGGAATTAGAGATGTGTGCCACCTAGCCTGGCTCAAGCCCAGAGTTCTTAACAGACTTTTTGTCACTTGAAGCCTGGAGTACTTAGTGTGTTCTTTGAAAACTCCTGCTGTAGAGAAAATGGCGTCAGAAACAGACATGGCTGGTAACTCTGAAACAGATCTGAACAACAGAGGATACACAGAGCTGGAGCGGGGGTAGTTTCTCTCAGAAAGCCAAAGGTGGGTCTCTAGTGACCAAGGCATGACTGACAGACAGGCCCTTTTCATATCTGGAGGACATTTGGTCCTTTGATTATAAACCTGAAGGTCTGCCATCAGCATATACCGGGTCCGGACTGTGTCCGGATTTCTGCTGTCTGTGTCTTTCCAGTCTAACTCCTTCACACTGCCGTTTGTCGCCTCGTCTGATCCCACTGCCTTCAGTTTGACATCTCACTCCTCACCTCAAAACCTGTGCTCAGAAATAAGTTAGGGTTTGTTTCCTATGCGGATCTTTGTCCTGGCATTGCAGCCCCTGGTCTTTGCCAGTGTCTCTCCCAGCCAATGCTCGCGCACGCACACGTGCGCGCGCGCACACACACACAGCCGTCTGTCTTCTATCCTTACAGTGACATGTGCTGTCATGGAAATGACACAGGGGTTTTTAAGATCACTACCCTGGCTCCATTCTCTGAAGTGATGAAGTAAGCCCTTTTTAGATATCCATCAGTGTCCTGTTAGATTCATGAATTTACTTGCCCTCTCTTCCAGGGCCAGTGAGCCGTTGAGGGCCTGGGTTATACTGACCTCCTCTATGATGCTTTGTGTACAGTGTTTGTCAGGTATTTAACAGTATCTTAGAAGACTCTGCATTTCCTACTTAGGAGAGAAATATAAACATCAATAACTCATAAAGTATTAGAAGTAATTTAGATACATTTTTCAGAAGCTCTGAAAACAATGGACTGAGTCCTATAAGCTTGCCCCTCCCTGGTGGGTCAAGGCAGAATCTGGGCAATTACATGATTCAATGCCCATTTGCCTGAGATAGCTCAGATCTGATGCTGGAGCCCTATGATAAGCAGTGGAGATCTTTGTGTTCTGAACAATCGCTAGCTAGCATTTAGCTGTGAAGAGTGGCATCTCATGCTTGTATTTACCAGTCAGAAGGTGGGAGTCGGACCAAAGTGGCTGGCCAAAAACCCAAATAGAATTGTGTAAATACATGAGCCAACTAAGTCGCATTCAAGCTTGTTTGCAAGAGCTGACATCTGTGCAGAACAGGCAAGGTCTGGTGATCTTTTGTCCACCTCCTGCTGAGGTGTGAGGAGCTGGCATCTGTGTAGATCAGGGAAGACTCTGGTGAGCCTTTGTCCACCTCCTGCTGTGGTGTGAGGAGCTGGCATCTGTGTAGATCAGGGAAGACTCTGGTGAGCCTTTGTCCACCTCCTGCTGAGGTGTGAGGAGTACAAAGCACCTGGAGGGTCCTTAGCAAATCAGAGCAAGGATGGCTAGCATGTTCCCTCTCTCTGGCCTTTTTTTATTTCCAGGAAGGTGGGCTTTTGCAGTCATGGTAACTAGGTACTTTTTCAGTAGCTTTGAACAGCACCCTGCTACACTGATCAATGGCTTTTCATACCTCCCAGTATTTGATACTCCCTCTCATCCGCACTGATTTCTGCTTAGTAAAGCATCCCCATGAGAAAAAGACAAGGTCCTGAGACTCTTGAGTCTTAGCTGCCTGGGGTGGTGTAGCCACTGTTTTCACTGAAACAATCAGGGAAACTACTTCATGTGTTCTGTTTTGAAACTAAGCAAACTATGGCAGTAATCATCTCCTTCCTTTCTCTTTCTAAACACTGATGACAACTCAGGGAACAGAGTGAGGTGAAACTTGGGGGCTAAATAGGACAGAGATGTCGGCAGTGAGTAGGCACATGGGTAAACGTAATGAATGCTCTTTATATGACCTGGTGGTGGTTAGAAGCAGATGACTGCTCAGCTTTGTCTTTAAGAACTAGCCCTGGCTGAGTCCACAAGAACACTTAAGTTGTGTGGTAGCTGCAGGTATTTCAGAAGGTTCCTGTGTCAGCAGCAGCTTTTAAGCGAGGGGAAATTAGAGGAAGTGGGTGTTGATTTTGAGGTGGTCAGCTTTTCACTGTTACTGAATCCCCCCCCCCCCCCCCGCCCCATGTAGATGATTCCTTCAATCTTTTCTAAGCATCTATAGCGTTAGACAAAATTCCACACCTGTTAGGAAGCTGAAAACAGGGTCCACTTACAACACTCCCCCCCCCCCCAAGCAAGTGAGAATAAAGTAGCTTCCATTTCACTTTGACAAAGTCAGTTTTTAAATCTCTATTTTCAGTGTGGGATTTTGCTGCCAGAGTCGTCTTTCTAGGAAATGAGGCACAACTGCCATTTTGGAACCAAGTGGGACAGGCGCCCTGGTCTTTCATGCTTGATGGTCACGTAGGAGCCTGTCATGCCGATGCAGAAGCTTTACTGTAAGACAGTTGTCAGTTTTATTTCCCTGCTAAAACTTCATCGACCTCCTATACCCGACACAGTCTTCTTTACAGGGGAGCGCCCCAAACTCTTCAGCTGCTCTGTGTACGGCGTTCTTTACAGGGGATCACCCCAAACTCTTCAGCTGCTCTGTGTACAGCGTTCTTTACAGGGGATCACCCCAAACTCTTCAGCTGCTCTGTGTACGGCGTTCTTTACAGGGATCACCCCAAACTCTTCAGCTGCTCTGTGTACGGCGTTCTTTACAGGGATCACCCCAAAGTCTTCAGCTGCTCTGTGTACGGCGTGCCCACCTGCTCCCTCTGCCCTCTTCTGTGCTCTTTTGGGCTCATGCCAGCGTTTCTTTCGTCTTCACCTGTGAGCATTCCAAGTGCTTCAGCCTCCAGGATGCCTCTCCTAGTTGGTGTCGCAGAAAGTGCAATCTCTTCCTCCTCTAACGGTCACATCATTTCCTACTCCGATCCAACTGTAAGATAGTTGTGATGTATATTTAATTTCATCTGTAGTTGATAGCATCTGTAGTTGATTGATAGCAGTGGTGTCTGTGTGCTTTACAGTTTCCAGTGCTTTTAATCATTACTTAGTTCTACAACAACACTGTGGAGAAAAAGAAAAGTTGTGTTTCCCATGGCTTTCCAGTAAACAGACAATCTTAAAAAGGTTCAGCTATTTGTCCCAGATCACATAACTGGTTAGTGGCAGATTTAGGTCTCCCAGGCTCCTATTTTCCCCACAGCGTCACACCAGTTCAGTTCAGTTCTGCCGATGCTAACAATAGTAACAGCAGCAAAAATGTAAGAGCTGACTCTGCCGAATGATTATGACAGTCTAGGATAGAGACTGCCCTTTGCATGCAGAGTAAAACACGTTCGCATTTTCCTTTTATATGAAAGCAGAGGGCATGCTTACCCATTCAGCAGTCAACTGCATCTTGACAGTCTTACATGTATTTCCACAATCCTTTTGTGGGCGGAGGTGTATGCATGAGAGCCATGTGTTCATGTGTGTGCACTTGTATGGCAGTTAAAGGTCGGTGTCAGGCATCTCTCTCACTGGAGCTCCCGGACTCTGGCTAGACTGACAGGCCAGCAAGCCCCAGAGATCTGTGGTCTCCCTCCCTGCTCCTGGGATGATAGGCTGCCATGCCCTGCCTGTGACATGGGTGCTGGGGATCGGAGCTCAGGTCCTCATGCCTGCACGGCAGATGCCTCACTGACAGTCACCTTTTAGTGCGTTCTCCTTGCAGGTTTCTTAGTGTTCATGGGCACATTAACTACAGTTTCATTATCACACCCAACAAATCCGTTGTAACCATTAATATAGTCTACAGTGGTCTCTTTCTGGGGTTCCGCAATGGCCTCCATAGTGTTACCTCATGTTTTGTTTTTTTCAGTCAGACACCATCCCAGTCTGGCCATTGCATTTGAGATGCCTCCGAGTCTGCTTGAGATTCTAAGTCGGTGTTTTGTCACTATGACAGATGCCTGAGAGAAAGGACCTAACAGGAAGGAGAGTCCCTCTGGCTCTATTGCAAAGGGCTCAGCCTTGGCTGACTGGCTCCATAGCCAGCATGGAAACCTTAGGTTGGGAAGACTCTCATCTCACAGTGCAAAGTCTTCAAGGGCCATCCCAGTGGCCAACTCCGGGGTCACCCCTTCCACTATGTGAGTCCCTCGCAACTCCGTCCTCTCAATAGTGCCCCCAGCTGGTGACCAGCCCTCCAGTACATAAACCTGGGGCTGTGTTTCATACCCACGTCATAACAAAAAGGATGTTTTCCCTGTTACCTTCATTTGAGAGATAATTGGCCCACTCCTATTATAGATATTTTATATAGAATTATAGCAGTCTAGAGGGAATATTTTTAAAGTAAACTTTATTAAACCCATTTAATTTCTTGATTAGTTTACACAACAAAATTAAATTACATTCATTTGTTCTAAACTATACATAACATCTTATTAATTTCATAGGATTTGATTTGATCAAATTGTAAAATCGGAAAACAGTTAGTTAGTGTCAGCCAAGCAAGATTCTGTGACCATTGCTCTGATTTCCTGTACCTTCTTCCCTTTATTAGGTTTCCTGTGATCAGGGCCTAGTTTCTCTGTGGATAGATATTTCACAAATGTGTGTTATTTAGTATTAAGATGCTGCACTTTTGTTGCATAAATTAAAGAATGTATGAATTTTGCTAACTAATGGGAAGTGGGCCCTAGCAAGTTGCTTCTGTGTTCACCAGGAGCATGCCATATCACTATGCCAGCATAATTGCCTAATATCTGTGAAGAGACTGAACAATTGGTCCATGAATGTTCTTATCTGTTTCCCAGCTGGTAGTGACAGTAGGAAACTGGGCAACTAAGTGTGCTGCACTTCCAATAACTCCAGCAGCCTAAGGGCCCCAACACTCAGGAATATTTGGTCTCATCAAGTACACTGATGCTCACCTTTATCTATAGTATTTGGTACCTTTCTGGGCTTTGTTCATTAGTGTAGTTACCTGATCTACAGTCTGGAAAATTCTGCTGTTTTATCACAGTCTCCCCACCAGTTTAGTTTGTGCCTTGTATTTTTTAGAAACCCATTTTCTTTGCTGTTTATAGTAGCAATGTATTGCATAGCAGATTTCAGGGATATAGATTTTATTCATATATTAAACGGGTCTTAGCCTCTGGAAGGAAGCCTTGTAATCACTTGTGTGAGAGCCGTATGCTTGAAGTCTTTGCCTTCTTACCTTGGATCTGTTGTCAGACTCCATCTCTGTGAATATTTACTGTTGAGTTATTTACTGTTGAGTGAGATTATTTCTCTGGTTATGTAAATAACCTATTTTCACTGAGTGAAGTTGGAAAAATAAGAAATTGCCACTGATTGTTTAGCACCAATCCCCCGCTTTATCATAAGATTAAAGAATATGAGAGTATTGGGAGACTATTAACCTCGGCTCACATTCAGATGGATAAACCTAAACCCAAATGATGGCAAGGAACCTCCATCTAAGAACAGTTGAACAAAGATTATATTCCAGGGGTCCAGAGTCCTAGTATGATGTACTTTAAGATGTATTAAGCAAAGAATTTGAAGGTTCACCATTTAGTGAAAATTTCTCAATTTGAAAAAACCAGCTAGAATTTTTTTTCTGGTTATTACAGTTTTTCTCCTTTGTTATTGTTTCCTGTAGGTAGTATTTAATGAAATTACTTTTCTAAAATGGAACTCAGGGTGCTATTGAAAAAACATTTCTAAAAATATGAACTGAAAACAGTACTGTACAAATTATTCAAAAATTGAGGGAAACTGAAAAGAAAGGACAAAGCAAGACCTGTCTGGAGAGCAAGAGCTGTGCCGTGTCAGTGACTAACCCTGCCCTGGAGCCCTTAAAGCACTGCAGCAGAGGGGAGAGCTCTGGATTGCCCCTTCGCTGGCCGACCTCCCGAGCCTCAGATCCCATGCCGCACATTCCCAGGTACTTGGTGTAGTGAATTGAAAACCTTGACTTCTGTTTGACTCCATGACATTGTGACGCAAGCTCTATAAATCAGTCATAGAAGATGCCTCTTGACATCTGTTTTGCGTGATGAAATATAAAAGTATGACCCAGAATGTACTTGTCTTCAAGATCTCTTGTGCTCAAAAGTTTCACTGCCTAGAACGTAATCAAACTAGCTTCATTCTGAAAGAAGCACACTATTACCTTCATGCCAGTGGCCGTGTGAGCATGTCAGCCATTTTGCACTGAAGGGGCATTTGTGTGAGGAGATTCTGTCAATGTTAATCCCTCTACTTTCTTTGTACACAAATTTTCATCATGAAAAACAGAAGGCACCTACAAGAGGTGCCGATACCCTTAAGAGCAAAGTGCAAGACCTCGACTTCCTCTTTCTTTTCTGGACCCCGCCCCCTTCCTTCATTTTATGGTTCCCACCTGAAAGTCACATGTGAGCCTTGAGCAATAGACTGTTAACCAGAGGGCTGCCCTCTTGCTGTGAGCCACTGTTACTGGAGTATTCTGGGGGCATCGTAGTGTTCTAGAAAAGACAGAGGAGAGAAAACACCGGAGTTGTCAGGCAGAAGAGAGATGCCTCACAAGAAAGCTGAGGGTGGCTGGAAGATGGCAGACAAGACAGGATGGGCTGTGTGGCCAGAAGAAATGGTACAAGCAAAAACTTAAATGTGAACTGTTCTGGAGACAGGAGGCTGACAGAAGTATCCTCCAGTGAGGCTGAAGCAGGGGCTTCAGGGTTGGCTTCTGCTGTGGAGGCTCTTCATGGCCTGTTACACATCAACATTTCAGTCTCACATTCCAGCCTCAGAACCCAAAGCCACTTCTGAACAAGTTCCCTCGGACTGATCTCCATTCTTCTGGGCCCTTTTCTCCTATTCTTTTTTTCCTGTTTCCTCTGTGATAAAATGTCCAGGAAGATAGCTCTAGATCCTTTTCTTTGGTAAAGGATTTAATTGCCCAAGGACATGGTTTTACACACACACACACACACCTACACACCTACACACCTACCTACCTACCTACCTCAGGCATTTCCATGGCCCCAGATTTTGTCAGAGTTCTTAAAGTTCTGGCCCTAAGTTCTTCTGGAACAGTAACTGGAGGTGTGTGTTCTTCTGCCTCTGGTTGGAGTCCTACCTATGACTTCGTATTGTTACTGGCAACCCTGAAGGTACAAAGGCTCTTGACTCCTGCCCCTGTGAGGTCCCTCATTCTCATTGTCATGAAGAACTCAACTGGGCTGAGATGGAAAGAATAGAACAAGTTTCCTGAGCTTCCCAATTCCTTCTTCTATCTAAAGAGCTTCACTCACTAAATATAATCTCTACACCTATGTAAGAGTTCATTTCATGGTAATTTTATTAAGAGACAAGTTACACCTATGGGTTAGTGGCTGGTAAGTAAAGATAAGTATGCACAGGGATAACTTGAAAATGTTAGCAGGTAATTTTTGAACAATTACACATTGAGTGGTGTCTTATTTTCTACATTTCTCCATGAGAAAATTGAGTATATGCAATTTTTCTAATGGAAAAATTAGGCATTATTTACATACTTAATCAAAGCAATCCTGAGGATTTTCTGTCTTGGTCAAGAACTATGCTTAGAAGGAACAGACCATTGTAATTGTTGCATTTTGCTCAGGATATTTTCAGAAATTCCTTCCTCAAGTATTCTTTGAGCATTTCCTCGAAGGAACTGAGAGCATCAGTGACCTGATGAGCGAGCTCTCTGGCTCAGGAAAGGAGCTGAACAAGTGGTGGACTGCTCTGGGGCGAGGGTGGAAGTGGGGGGGGGCAGCAGGACCCTTTCCAACAGCAGCCCAGGAGGATGTGCTGCTCCAGAGCAGAGACAGGGAATTGAAGAGGAAGAAACAGATGTGGGAAACAGGCACTTCAAAATAAACATGTCCAAAATTAAACTGCCTTTGTAAACTTCCCTCCCTCACTCAGCAAACCCACATCTCCTCCCCCATTTCTTTCTCAGTCAATGGCCTGGCCTCACCACTCTCCCACTCTCCATCGGAGACAAAGGTTGATCCCTTCATCCCTTTACCCTCAGGCACACAGTGATGTTAGTTAAAACTCTTGATTTCTGTCTGCTCCTTGGCTTACCCCATCATCATATGCTTGACTTCTGTAAAGGGTTTCCAAACTGTTTCTGTTTGCTGTCTCTTCTTTCTCTTGGTCATTCCTGCCGACTGGTTTTCCAGAACTGAAAATAAGCTCTTGTCTGCCAAGGCTCTGCCACAGTTAGAGCCCACTTCCCTACATAGCCTTACAGCTCCTTCCTTGCTCCTGTTGTGACTTCTTGCAGACCTTGTTGGACCACTGAACCCACAAGTCTCCTGCCACACAGTTGTCTCTACTAGGACACCCCCTGCTTCCTCCTTCCCATTCCTCCTAACTCTGTGGTATTTTAAACCAAATCTCACACGTGATGGGCCTTCTCAAGCCTTTGCTTTATGTCTTTGATGCCTGTCTAGGAAATGACCCGTGAAAGCTGTGCTTTGAGCCAGTTTATAAGTGTATAGCAAGCAGAAGTAGAAGACTAAAGATCAAGTAGCGGAGAGCAGCAGCAGACAGCAAAAAAAAAAAAAAAAAAAAAACGTTATCACATCAGATGCTCACAACCTCCAGCAGGGACAACTGGAGCAGCCCAATTAACAGGGAGGGCAAACAGTAACATCAAATCCTGGGCTCCTGCAAAAGCTATCTAGAGAAGCCCCATTGAGGTAATCAGCTGGAAGTCTTCATTGAGAAAGTCTCTCCTTTGGCATAATGACATCAAAGCTGGGCACTTACGGTCACCCAGCAGACACCGACCTGAAAGCCCGCATCGGCCATGCTGGGGTTCGGCATTGAAGTTCCAGACAGAGAGAGCAGAGCAGAGTCTCCAAGAATGAGTGTGGGTCTTCCCTTTTCCACACAGGCATTTTGTGCCATGGGATAAAGGACAGCAACCCTTTGGGTAATGGTTCACCTTCTAGCTCTTCTCATGGGTTAGGTGCTTTTACTGTGAGGCTGTTGTAATTTTCTTAAGAGTGAGGAGGCCAGCTATCCCAAGACAGGAGTTTTGATGGAGTCAAAAAAGGGCCCCTTTACACAGCCTGCTTTTTAATGTGTTTAATGTTTTTGAATTTTGAGACAAAGTCTCTCTTGGTAGCCCTGGTTGTTTGTCCTAGAACTAGTTATGTTAACAAGGTTAACCTTGAACTTAGAGATCACCCTGCCTCTGTCTCCCTAGTTCTGGGACTAGAGGCATGTGCCGCCGTATCCTATCCCATAATCTGTTTTTAAGGCGCTTAAACAACACATTATAAGTTATTAATATTATATCACATCCTGATTGTTTTCCTAGTAAACTGTATGCTGAAGCATGGCCAGGGCCTATGTTATATATATCAGCACACCTAGTTCTTCAGGACAGTACTGTCCTGTGTACCCATGGCATTGATAATCAGGTGAGAAGGAAGAAGGAAAGGGAAGAAAGAAAAAATACCATGTTTTACACGTTGAAACTGCAAAGGTCCTGGTGGCATTTTGAATAATGTTAAGGGAAATGGAGCACATGTCAAAAAGATTCTAAGATTCGGTATTGAGTGGTAGAATAAGTAGCTGTGCTGTCATGCTGGCCATCGAAAGACATGTAGGTGCCAGTGGGAGTCTGCTTCCTGTAGCCTGAGCATCCAGTTCAGTTGCAGGAACAGCGGTCTCCAGTGCCCCTTAGCAAACTAGTGTGGACGGCTCAGGTAGGAGCGACAAGAGTCTGGGGGCCAAGAAAACAGGGAGGCCAGGGGTTTAGGGATCCCAGGGCTAAAGGACACAGCAAGGAGCTGCCCTGGAGAAACTGAGCATCCTACCCTGCATCTGCAGCCTATACTGCAGGGGCCCCCAGGCTGAGGAGGAGGAGGGCTGATGGGGAGGAGGAGGAGCCACTGATAGCTCCTTGTGACTCACCACTTTTTAGGAGGTCTTTGCTGTCTCCTGTCTCCAGTGTTACAGTGCATCTGTGATGTTTGCTTTTCTCTGTGATTACCGAATTTAAAAGAGCTGAAAAACTGAACACAGACGTTTTAGTCATCTGATTCTATCTATTTTAAATTGTATGTTTATTCCAGCATGTCATTTAAAGCTTCTATGGCTGTTGTAATTGACATGCAGATATGCAAACGTGATTGTCCTTCCTTGTGCTTCTCTGCAAAGATTCAATTGGGGGCAGGGGTGAAATCCAGTAAGACACTAAGCAGATCCCCAAAAGTGATCTGTCCATCATTAGTCTGTTGTGGGCAAGTTTGTCAGTCTGCTTGTTCAGCTTTGGTACCTTTGAATCTTCAGCAGATGAATTGGGTCATGAAGTATGCACTTTCTATCAGCCTGTAACTTCCCTCTGGCCTTTATCAGTAACCCCATAAGCCTGGTCACTGCTAATGTTTTCCTAGGGTTTTCACCTCTTCTATTTCCAAGCTTGCTGTATTTATTCATTCATTTGACAAATACTCATTTGGGTCCTTATTTATATGAGCACTGTACTGAGCTCTGCAAATATGGTTGCTAGAAAAGCAAGGGGCCTGCCTCCTGTGGTGTGGCACTCCAGGCATCCCCATTCAGTATGAATTTCCATTCTTGATGCTTCTGGAATGCTTTTCCTCATAAGACATCTGCCTGTGTAGTAAAAGTCCCAATGATAATACCTTCTTTACTCTTGGCTTTGCTGTTTCTACTAGACAGCATGTATTCCTGATCTACCTAACTTGGGGAATGTTGGAGATGCCTTCCAGAAGTGAGTAAGGAGGTAACATGAGGTCCAGGTTGCCTAAATTTTATACTGAAAAGTCTAAGCACCGCACAGGAACTACAGACGGAAGCACGGACGCCCAGAACCTAGTCCTGGCTCCAGTCAATGAATGTGAATGTTGGCATATTGCTTACCTTTCCTGAGTCTTAGTTTCTGGGTTTGTAAGGTTAAGACAATCTTATTTCTTAACTTACGGCACTACACCTGTGTGGTTAATAAATAAAATGGCATGTGGAAACAGAGAGCCTGAGAAAGCATAAGACCCTAATGCAGTTTTGTTTCCCATGATATTGAACTCAGCTCTCTAACTGGTGGTTAGGTTTGAGCTCCAAATGCATTGGACCACTCAGTGGATGCTTTCAAACAGGGAAATGAGATGACAGCATGATCTAGCACCTCGGGCATGAGGATGAGAAGTGAGGGCGTGTCTAAGAAGAGTATGTTGGGTTGTAATTGCATGCCCAGTGGTAGAGCTCAAGAGTTTCGCAGTACTTTTAAAAAGTGTGACAAAAAGTAAAGAGTACAGGATTATATCAAGGAAAAGTACAGTGTCCTGTTTATCTTTCCATAACTGAAAAACTGTCTCTGAGAAACTAAAGAAAAGCCACTATTTGTATATATGCTCGATGCCATTCTGTAACCTGAAATCACCAGTGTTCTATGGTAATGTCAGCCTTAAATGGGAAACTGTAGACAAAGGTCAGGAAGTCGACACTGGCAGCTGGACCTCCTCTCCTAAGAACAGCGGAGGGGGTGCCATGCTCAGGGGTCAGATCCTTCAGTGGCCTGTGTCATCTGTGTTTGCTGGTTTGATTTTTGCTAACAACAAACTAACTCAGTAGAACCGTGAAGAAGTGGTTTGGTAGAAACTCCTGTGCAAATGAAAGCTGCTAGAAAGCGGAAGCTTAAAGCTGTTTGTGTAATTGCAGGGTGTAGGAAAAAACAAGATCATGGACCGGTTCCTTCACCTGCTCAACAGACCCCGCGAATACATCCAGCTGCACAGGTAGGAGAATCAGGGCATGAGCCCTAAGCTCTGATTATCCATCGCTGTCCTACTGTGAATTAAATATACTGTCTTAAGAGCCTGCTTTATAAACCTGCTCATAGCTTCCCTTTCCTTAAAAGGTGGTAAAGGGAAAAGTGGGGCCATAAGAGCACTGGCTGCTCTTGCAGAGGATCCAGGTTCTGTTCCCAGCACCACGTGGTGACTCACAGTCACCCCTAGCTCCAGTTCTAAAGGGTGTGGCACCCTCTTCTGGCCTCTGCACATACGTACACAAACTCAGGCAGATACATGGACATAAAATCAATCTTTTTCAAAAGGCAGTAAAACCATGCAAAATGTATTTTAAAGGGACTAATGAAGTCCGAGGTTTCTGTTCTACTTGGTCCCACTGCCTTCGATCCCAAATAAACACACAGAGGCTTATATTAATTTTAAACGGTTTGGCCGAAAACTCAGACTTCTTATTGGCTAACTCTTAATTATTAGCCCATTTCTGTTAATCTGTGAGTCTCCATATGGTCTTGGCTTACCAGAGGATGCCCAGGCATCCTACCTTCCTGGTAGCTACATGGCTTCTCTCCTCAGGACTGCTCCCTGCCTTTTCCCTCCCCAGAATTCTCCCTGCCTTTATTCATCATTCAGCATTTATTCCTCAACCAGTGAGAGAAACATGTTTTCACAGCCTGCAGAAGGACATCCCCCATCGGACTCAGACCTTAGAAGTATGAATGAATAGGTATCTTGTGGATAGAGGAATGAAGCCAAGGTTGTTGGGTTTGTAGAGGCGAAGCCTCTGCTCATCTCCAGAAGCTGAGCTAGTGGACAGGGAGGACAAAACACTCTGTGGCCCCATAAGAGATACAGAGCACAGACTGTGGGCAGGGCCTTAGTACCTCTTGCCTTAAGATAATGTGGTGTGGTTGGAGTGTTGGTTCACGGATAACTTTTAAGCAAATGAAACTTCTCAATGTGAGTCATTTGAAGCTTTACCTGTGAACTAGCTTTCACTTTAGAAATCAAATGCAGGCAGCAAAACCACTAGAAGCTAAGTACTGCAGGGCATAAGACACCAAGTATTGAGCAGCTTAAAATTGGTGTAGATTATTGTTGTTTTGGTCCCAGTAGATCACAGAAACAAGTGCTGTATCAGAGAAAGAACACTGAGCTAATGCATTAAAAGTTATTTGCTTGCTAAATAATTACGAGTTCCTGAAAGAAATGTAGAGTAAGAACAGTCAACAGAGCAAAGGACCAAAGGGAAGGTGAGGTGTGATTAAAAAAAAAAACCAAAGCAAAGCAAAGCAGGAATTCAGCTTGGATTTATACCTGACTAACCCTAGCACAGGGAGAGCGGTAGATGTAGAGTGACTCACAAGCCCTGGGAACAGAGCAGCCCATGGAAGTCTGAGCTGAGTGGTGGTCACCTGAGTCCTGTGGTGTGAACAGTATCCTATGCAGTGTACTCTGCAGAAGGAAGGGTCACTCATCCCTTGGAAAGCTACACTGGACTGGTTAACAAGAAGCCATGAAGAATCCAAGCTTGCTGCCGGCAGCGGTGGCGCACACCTGTAATCTGGTCCTGGGAAGGCTGAGGCAGAAGAACTGAGCCTGGAAAGAACCCTGCTCTGCGTAGTGACCCCAACTCAACCACAGGAAGGGAGGGAGGGAGGGATAAAAAGTGACAAAGGGAAGACCTAGCTCATCAGTTTTATTATTTTGGAGCTTCTTTCTCAGGCAAGATAACTTTAGAAATAAAGAAGCTGGATATTTGGGAGACAGCGAGGAATGCCTTGGAAAGACTAAGCCTTCAGCAGGCAACTACTGAACACAGAAAGAAGCAAGAAAATGAATGAATATGTGCTTAAGATGATGGGATTAGCATGGAGTGGTTATAAAATAGCTGCCATAAATGTTTTCAAGTATTTTGAAATGGAACTGAGCAAAAACAAGACAGTAATTAGGAACCCTCAGAATGACAACCCTGAGAAAGGCAGCGTCATGTATCAGCAGCTAGAATCTCAAAGGTGGGGAGAGGTAGAACAGAGAGATTATTTGATGAGATCACAGTAGAAAAGTCCCTCAATTTGATGAAATTGCCAATAGCCTAATGCATCTCAGGTATGACAAACAGGAAAGGAAAGCCACATCATAATTAGGTGTCTGAAAACCAAGCAAAACATTTAAGGCTACTGAAGTTGAAAAGACACATTGTACATAGGAGAACAGTGATAAACATGACTATTGACCTCTTGTGAGCAACAAATATGAAACAATTCAATAAAATGGTTGCTTTGTATTAAAGTTTTAAATAGCACATTAAGAAAAAGTACTCTTTAAATATAAAGGAAAAGTACAGACATTTTAGAGCAACAAACCTGCATAATGAAAGGAGATTTTAAAGTTAGTATTTTCTATGAATGAGGGATACAAAAAAAAAAAAAAGACCTTAGTACAGAAATTAGTAGCAAGTAATCACAAATGAAATCCAGTGACAGGGCCTGGAGGGCAGCTTAGTAAAGTGTTCACCTCACAAGAGCCAGGACCTGAGTTCAGTCCGTAGAACGCTGGGCATAGTGGTGCATGCTTGTTCCATCACGTGGAGATGGAAATAGGTGACTGGGACTTCTGGCCAGCCACCCTAGTTTACAAGGCAAGCACCAAGCCAGTGAGGCTGCTGTCTCAATGAATAAATAAATAAAATTTAAAAGCATGAATATGTATCGGCACACACAGACACTTTTACACTGGTGCACGCACACACACATACAGCCACACATGCACAAACCCAATGATATGTAAGAGGATAGAATGGGTTGAGGAGAGGTCTCTGTGGTTATAGCATTTTGCCACACAAGCATGAGAAGCAGAGTTGGGATCCCTAGCCATCACATAAGTAGATATGATAGCCTACCTGTAATTCCAGCCCTTGAAAGGCAGAGACAAGAGAGGCCTGCCTGCCCAGATCAAGCTGGCTAGCAAACTAGCCATGTCTGTAAATTCCAAGCCATCTCTCTAACGCCCATAGCCTGCATTTCTTGATAAAATAACTTTTCTTGCTAATACTTTTTTTAAAGCAATTCTTAAAGATTATGAAATCCTGATGTGCAACTAAGTGTAAATTGAGAGTGGTGAAAATACATTACTAGAAATCCAAATTATAAAACTACATATCATAAAGTCTGTTTTTATAATAGATTTAAGAGGGTGCACAGTAAAAATGGGAACTCTGTTGATCAAAAAAACAAATTTCAAGCTCAGTTGAGAGACTGTGCCTCAATGACTAAGGTGGAGAGTAGCCAAGGAAGACAACCAACATCAGCCTTGGCCCTCAGCCAGCACATGCACAAACATGTGCACCCACACAGTTGTAGACATGCACACACATAAACACACACAAAAAGGATGATGTGTAGTAACCATATGATGTAATCCTTGGAGTAGAAGGTAAATAATAGTCCCACTTCTATTCCTAATTTTGTTGTTGTTTGTTTGTTTGTTTGTTTTTGAGACAGTCTGACTGTCCTGGGACCAGCTGTATATAGATCAGGCTGACCTCGAACTCATAAAGATCTTGCCTGGCTCTGCCTCCCAGAGCGTGGATTAAAGACATGCACTACCATGCCCAGCTTATAGTCTTGTTCTACTCAAAAGAAACTACTTTTTTTTATGTTCCTCTTTCATTTATTTATGTTGTTCTTGTATCTCCTTGAACTGAATCTATTAGTTTTTAAACTTGTAAATGCTAAATCTTTTTTTCACCCCTCAAATTGTAACATGTGCCTTGAAGTCTGAGTGCACTTGGGTCTCAGGTCCTTTACCTCTAGGTGAAGAGCATAAACACAGTATTTGTGATGTCTTTTCTGTCTGGTAGTTCAGTCTCTTGAGTGAAGAAGCTGGTACTCTGGGTGCTTTTAAAATCTTAGAGGATTGGCAATGGCATTCCTTGCTTTCTGCCTAGAGTGCCTTTAAGATCAACATTTTGTTATGAAGTAACTAATGTTTCACAAAATGGTGAAGCATTCTGCTAATCTATAATCTGTGGTAATTCTGACACTGGCAAAATAAATAGGTAGAGATAGTCTCTATGAGGAATTTTCTAAACTCAAAATAATGAAAATTTCAAAGCTAAAGTTTATATTTTATTGCATGCATTGCTGTATAACTGACTGGTAATAGTGTTACAGACAAATTAGGTATTCATTTTATCAGGACCTAGGTATCTCTATTCAGAAATCTTAAATGCTGAACTGTGAAAAGTGGAAGGTTAAAAAGGTTCCATTTAAAAATATGAACTATAATGGAATTCTCACTAATTGGACTGCTAGCCCCACTAAGTTTTATCATAGGAGCTTTTACTTTACATACAGCATTAGGGCTACATTTCACATGGAATTTAACATATGCACTTCCTTTAGAGAAACCTATGTTTAAAGGACCTAAAAGTAGCCATCTGAAAGAATGTTTAGGACTTCTCTGATGTGTAGATAGATGATCACTTACAGTGTCTGCTGTGTTTATTGTGGAATCTTCTAATGGATTACTGATGTTTCCACCTAATCAGTTCCTCTGTTTGATTTATGGATGTCATTTGGACAAGATTAGTTATAAGAGCCATTCAAAACAATCCTGATGAGTAAAAACGAGGAAGCTCTTAGAGTGCTTTCGAGTGTAGTCTTGGGAGATTAGGTTCTGATGATCACAGTGCCTAAAATGAACATGCTAAGCAGTTCATGTATTTGGTTGAACTCAAGATGCCTGAAGAGTGTGTCTTAAGAGATTTAAAAGATTGATAGATGCAATTACTTTAATGGTATACATTTCAAGTGGAAGAGCCTATAGGAAAAGTTATATAAACAAAGATTTGTGAAGCCTATTACTCATTTTTATGATCTTATATTAATGCACCATGAAAGAGGACACTTGAATATTTAACTAATATAGTTCTTGAATAAAAATACATGTCTTTATTAAAATCAGAATTAGCTGATTTTAGGTAGGGTGAGCTACCAGATTATATTTCATTTGCTACCCTTCAGATACAGAGATGAAGGCCAAGTCTGTATTTGTGTGATTTCTGCTCTCTTGCTGTTTTCCTCATAGTGGTATCATGAGAAATAGAGAGCCCATGTCTCCAATTGCTATTTCTATTTTCTCTCTATTTCTATTTCAGTATGACTGTCCCCACCTATGATGAGTTTATTTCAGATTGGATGATTCTGTGTCCTACTTTCTGAATGCACTTTCTTTATTCTTTCATCCAGAATTTGGTCCATCAATTACTTCTTGGTTAACTCTACCTTTCATGCTGTTTTATACTGAGTGCAAACAACCTTTGCTCTTTGGAACTTTTCTCCATAGTAGTGAGTTTATACCACTTGATAGGGTATGAATTTTAGAAAGCAAATCCTGTCCTCACAAATTTTGAGTCCTGCTTTCCCTGTATATCAGAATAAAATGATTTCTCCATGGTGTCTAAGAAGATTAGAAATAAGAGTACGTGCAGCCAGCTCACTATGGCATCGGGCACTTGCCCATGTTTTCACACTGAGCACCAGGCTAAACCAATACATGTTAAGGTCTTGATTTAAGTCATACAGGTAGAATATCCCTAGTTCACAGATCTGAAATGTGAAATACCCTGAAATCCAGATCTTTTTGAAATCTGATATGACGGACACGGTAAAGTGTTCTGGAGAAGGTGCCACTCACACCGAGTCTTAAGGAATAATGGGGGGTTTTCTTATTAGAAAAAGAATCAGGACATGGTGGTTATTGAAGAGAAGGCTGTGTGTGAATTCCAGAAAGGAACACAGCAGGGGAGAGAGAAAAAGAGAGAGAGAGAGAGAATATGAGTGAGTGAATGAATGAGTGGGTGAGTGGGTGAGTAGGTGAGTGAGTGGGTGAATGAATGTGTGAAAGATTTACGGGCTTACCGGCTCATGGGCCAGCCAAATCTGGCTGAAATCCTCAGTGTGATGTGGTAAAACTAAAAACAAGATCATTTTGACTATAGTCTATGGGTTGATCAAAGTCAGGTTGGGCTTGAGTTACAGGGACACTTGTGATTGATTTTAAGAATCCACATAAAATTATTGGGACTAACTAGCTCTGTTGGTGAAGAGAATACAAATAAGGCACATACTGACATAGGTTTAAATGGCTGGCTTTGGAGTTCATGAAGACTGTGTGTAAGGAGATGGAGGGAGAAGTTGAGGGAGACCCTTTACATGTGACCTACAGTCATGGGGCCAGCACTTCACAGGGCTCTCTGTACATAGGGGCTGCAATGAATGTTTATTGAAATGACTTAGCTTGTTCTCATTTCGTCTGGATCTTCAAGCTCACTCTTGTCCAGCTTTCATTACCTAAAGGCACCCATAGCCGTTTGAGAATTAAGATCCCTTGCAAACTCAGGCATCTCTAGACAAGGGATCTGACTCTGCATATAGTAGATGCTGTAAGTGGTCCAGCTAGTTAAATGTGATTAGTTGTCTTTAAACCATTTGCCTTTCCTCTATTGCATTTGCAAATTAAGTATCGTTTGTAGCAGGTAAATGCAAAATTCTACTGTTGGCCCCTTTAGAATCAAATCTCCTGGAGTGTATGCTATTTACAGAGCACAGCATTATCCATATGTAGAGCTGTCCTCAGGCTGAGGAGGACAGAATGTGACAGCACGAATTTTGAAATTTACAAAGTCCCAGGGGGCAGGTAGAAATATTCTAGAAAATAGAAAAGGGCCACACATCAATGAAATCTCACAGGAACAATATGAGTGAAACATCACATTCATCATTCTTAGCTGTGATGAGAGTGATCCAGGTCATGTGGCAGCTGCTGCTGAGGACATCTGGGTGTTCCTATGTCTCAGCTTTCCCATTATAAAATGAAAAACTATTTTATAAGTGCTTTATTAACAGTCGAATGGTAGTTTTTCTACTGAATGCCTGCCACTGCCCCCATTTGACAAGGGTTATGATAGTACATCAGATTGGATAGTACATCAGATCTGGTTGATCTCCACTTCCATTGAAATTCCTGTATTCCTCTTTCGTGAGCATTAATGTAGCACATGGAGATGGTCAGAATTACCAACTTCACAAGTTCTAGGATCACCTAGGAAGAGTACATCCGTAAAGGATTGTCTCAGTTAAATTTACCCCCTTGAGGATGTCTGTAAGGGATTATCTTGATTGTGTTCATTGGTGTGGGAAGACCTGCCTTGATTGTGGGCGGATCCACTCACTAGAAGAGGACCCGGCTGTATAAGAGAGAAGGCGCTGAGCCAACTTGCTTGCTTTCTCTTTCTAGTTGTGAGGGACCAGCTGTCTGGTCCCTTGGTTTCCTACCATGATGAACTTAAACTGCTTTTGTGAGAGTGTTTTCTCATAGCACAGAAGAGAGACTAATACATATACTGTCCCACCATGTTCCAAACCTGCTTTTAACCTGTAGCTGGTTGCTGTTTACCATGTGCTTATGCATTCTTCCATGGCTGTCTCTGTTTAGGTGATCAGTGAGGCACTGGAAGGTTAAAGTTGCCTGAGCTCACATAGTTCGCAGTAGTTAGCAGTAGTTAGCATTATAATAGCCTGGCTTCAGCTCTTTGCTTGACTTCATTGTACTGATCATACAATAAAACTGTTGGGCAACTAATGCTGGTATTCTGAACTCTATGTATGATCACTCAATCAGTTAAATACTAGCATCATGTTTCTAGTATTTCCTTAGCTTAATCTCAAACTATTTTCCCTTGGGCAGTTGTTTCATATTTCTTCCATTTTTTATCAATAATAGTGTCCCTTATTAGATTTTCTCTTCTGCTTTCTTGGCATCTTCTCTAGGTTGTTATGTGTACTTTACCTATCACGCCTCCTATGAGGTATGTCACCCGCATATCTCCGCTCCGGTCCTCTATTCTGTCTCCCAGGTGATTCACGGAAACGTTAGTCATGGCTGCCTTTGTGCTGTCCCTCACAGGCTGCTGCTCCTCCACGGAACCTTTTCTGGCTTTGCTTCTAGCCTCGCATTTGCGGGCCACAGAGGTTGATGAGTCAAGTCAGAGCCACAGACCCCGACACTGGTCCCCACCAAGCAGCTCACTCTCTGATGCTTTGTGGAAGTGGGTGGGAAAGATGAGGAGCCCTGGGACCGTCTCATCTCAGATTCTCAATCACAGACTTAAGCTTGAGAACCATGGAAGCAGTCTCTTTCGAGGTCATGTTGTCTCTTGCCACCAGAGCACAGTACGGAAAATGTCAGAACTGTTCATATTTTCTAAATTCGATGGTGTGCTTCCTTTTGTAGGAATAGAATACTGTGACTATAGCTGTCTCCCCTTTAGCCAGTACCCTCTAGTCTCTTTCCCCTTAAGTCAGTCACAATTAGAATTAATTTTGTTAATCCTTTTTAAACTCAAGAACAAAATTTAAATGTTTTAAAACAGTTTTTAAAGACAAGGTCTCATTATGTACTGTGGCTGGCCTGGACCTTGTCCTCTAGGCCAGGCTGACCTCAAGTAGCTCAAGGGGCTCTTCCTGTCTCTGCCTCCTAGTACTAGTACTGGGATTAATGGTGTCCACTACTACATCAAGGCCCCTAACACTCCCCCCCCAAAAAAAATGTAGGGAATTATTATTTCACCCTGATTGATATTATAAAATCACTTGTATTCCAATGAAGGAAGGAATCAAATAGTTTTAGTCTTATAATAAAAAAAATGAACTCAGTATTAAACATTTTCTAGTCTCAGATTATTTGAACGTGCTTGACATCATGTCCAAATCACTTAACTGCTGCCCCCTCTCAGGGCCTTTCTGGCCAGCCCCAGCATCCAGTTCCTTGTAACATTCATGCAGAGCAAGTACTAGTACCTAATAGCTAACACCTCCCAGCTCAAGTAGATTGGTCACGTTTTTGTTGTTGTTGTTTTGTTTTGTTTTGCTTTAAAAGGTGTGGGGTTCCTTATGTGACAGCTATTGCTAACCACTCCTAAGATGGTGACAGCAGGGACAAAATGAGCAGAAGATACTTAGTGTATTTCCTAGGATTTCTCTGTGCACAGCTCTGTGAAGAAATTTCTATGAACCAAGATGTATCTATAATGTTTTGCACTGGAAGTATCAATGGCATTATTGAATATCTAAAATAAATAAATAAAAACTACTTTCAAATAGTCAACAAACTCCTTAGATCGGTTTTCCTGAAGCAAAGCCAGAGATAAGAATGTTTGTGTAAGGCTAGGCAGTGGTGGTACACGCCTATAGTCCCAGCACTCTTGTGAGTTCGAGGCCAGCCTGATCTCCAAAGTGAATTCCAGGATAGGCTCCAAAGATGCAGAGAAACTGTCTCAACAAAACAAAAGGTTGTAAGTGATTTCTGAAGGGGAGTTTTTATAGGAAACTTCTAGGTAGTGGAAAATGATGCAGAAAATTTAAATAAAGGATTGTGTGATAGGGAGTAAACAGACTAATGAAGCAGAATTTAAACACTGAAAGTTCAGCAGAGACTCACTTCGTAAATACAGTGGGATTATTCGGGCATTTTGACCACTGTCTAGAGACTTAGTGGGTAAATTGATTCAATACTATGATGGATCTGTAAAGAAGTAATACCTAGCCCTTCTAGTCACAGTGACCACAGGGTTTATCTGTCATCTCAGCACTTGGGGTGGGGGGCAGAAGCAGGTGGATCTCTGTGAGTTCGAGGCCAGCCTGCTCTATGTAGTGAGTTACAGGACAGCCAGGGCCATGTAGAGACCCTGTCTGAAAAACAAAACAAAACAAACCTTGGGCTAGTGATTGTGTAAAGGTCCCAGCCAAAAGCTAAAGGAAACAGGTCCAGCCAGTGTCACCTGCTGACATAACAGACATTATTAGTCCATTCTGTATCTCTGCCCTGGTCTGATATAGCCTCCTGATTAAAAGCCCAGTCACTGCTTGCCCTCCTCATGACTCACACTACCCAGCCCGTGGAGCTGACTGCTCTCTGTCCTGTCCGGAACTTGCGGTGACTGCCATGCCCAGCAGCAAGTCCACCCCACACCGTGTTTTCCTGCTCTGTGCTTTCCTTTATACAGCCACTGGGACAGAGCAGGTCAAGTGACGTGACGAGCAGGGCAAGCCTTAGGTAACGAGGTGAGCAGGGAGACTAAAGTCTGCATTTCTTCTCTGCACATGTCTGTGTGACACAAACTAAATGGAAGGCTAGACTACGTGTATCAGTCTCATTGTTTGTATCAAAATGACTTTAACTTTTAATGAGTACAAAATGTCTTTCTGAATTATCAACAAATAAAAATGAAGATTATTTTAAGGTATTATTTTTTAGTTTTAGCTTGTGGGTTTTTGCTTCTATTTTTATATGTTCCAAAATGTGTCCTTTTCAAAACAACTTTTATTGATGGTAAGTTTAGGGACACTGACCTTGGACAGGTTCTGCTAGTGTGCCTGTCATTCTTTATCACAATTACATCTTTTCCCACCAGACACTGAGCCCTCCTAAGGGCAGGGTTATGTCAGCTGCCTATTTCCAGCACAATAGCCACAGAGCAACCAGGGTGTTCTGGGAAAGTTTGTTAAGTAGATGAGTCAGTGAGTGTCAATTCCCACCTACCCATCTTTGTGACGTCCCTTCGTAGAATCCTTCCTCTGAAATAGCTAGACATGAGGCCACCTCTGGGTAGACTCTGGGCACACTAAGGCCAGCTCTCCTTCCTCCTCATGGCTGACTTTATGTGCTGGGCACCTAGGCATCCCATGACATCTCTTATACCTTAGACTCCTGTCTGTCTATTGTACTGCCTGGAAGCTCATCCCACCCATCCCTGGCCAGTATGGTCGTATTCTTTATCAAAAATCTGTCCTCTACCAGAATTAATGATGTTTTTTCTGGTCCCCATTGAACTCTGCTTTATTTTTTTACAATCTTATCACAGCTAACATTCCTCCTGTAAGCCTAACAGAGATTACCCAGGAGATGGGAGGACTTCTTAGTCCCCAGGAGGATACAGCTAGCTATGTGACATCATACAAAGGGGCATTTTCTGCTGGGCCTGCCAGAAGAAGCCAGCAAATGTGTGTAGCCTCTTCTCTGCCTTATTCTGGACCTCCCCCGTTACAGATGGTTCTTCCTGCCACCCTGGTCCTACAGCTGCATCAGCCCCAAATGAACACACAGATGCTATGTTAGTTATGAAACTGTTGACTGATGACTAGGGCTTCTTATTTGGTTAGCTCTGTCTTAATTATTAACCCATTGCTATGAATCTGTGCATTTCCACATGCTCTTATCTTACCAGAGAAGGGTCTGGACCTCTTAGACCTTTGCAGTCTCACATGGCATCTCACTCTGCCTACATTTCCCAGAATTCTCCTTATCTCCTAGACCCACCTATCTTCCTGCCTTATTGGCCGAACAGTGCTTTATTCATCAACCAATAACAGAAACATATACAGAATAACATGTCCCATCACTCCCCAAAGTGCTGACCCTCATGCTGAAACCCAGTGCAGATAAAGCTACTTATTTCCTTCATTGGGGGTTTAAGAAATAATATGAGAGATGCAAGCAAACACGCTCAGATGCTGCAATTTTAAGATAAAACAGGACATGCAAAGCAAACAGCAAAACACACAGATATGACCAGAGAGTTCCTACTTCTTTGCCCTGTGATCCCCTAGGAGCATCTGTAATTTTCCCTCTGCACTGAAAATGCCCCAAGAACAGCAGAGCTGGAGTAGGCTGTAATTTTTGCCACTAAAAGCAGTGTCTCCTTTTGAGAGAATCTACCATGAAATGACGGGTAGATAAACTGGGAAGCTCATGCAATGCATGCTTATTCACACACCATCTTCTGCCCTGAGTGGCTTTAGCCTGGACACTTGATACTGGTGAATGTAAGACCAGATCAGTGAGAAGTTCCTCCAGTTCATAAACCACCAGGAATTAGAATAATAAATAATTGATGGGTTAGATAGTATATCAAATAATAGGCACATAAAAAAACATATGTAGTTTTAGGTAATATATACTACATAAAATATGTGCTTTAGGTTACTAACCAAACAAAAGAGACCTCCCTACCCAGCTCCCATGCCTATTCTAGTCAGCAAAGTGCAGCAGGCTTATTGGTCAAAACTTTGCCCTGATGAGCAAAACTACTTTTCATTCTCTTAATTCTGACTGGTCCATGACAAAATTCTTGTGATATTTAACCTCATGTTAGATATAGTCCATACCACACTCGGGGGTATGTTATTACATCAGTTCTTTAAAAGTGCTCGAACATAAGTTTATCAAATGAAGGGTTTTTCACCTGTTTTGTGTGTGCATGTACACACACACATGCACACACACACACACACACACACACACACACACACACACAGGAGTATATAGATGTAGAGGAGAGTCAACCTTGGGTGCCACTCCTAAGGCATTTTATCCCCTTTGCTTTTTGAGAAAGGGTCTGTCATTGGCCAGGGACTTTCCAGTTAGGTGAGGCTAGTTGGCTAATAAGTCCCAGGGTCTCTCCTGCAAGTATAAATGCATGTCATCGTACCCACCTTTTTGTCTTGTCTGGGGGGGATTTTTATAATGTACTTGCAACTCAAAGATTTGTACCATCACAGCAGATCAAGTCCTGAAGAGACTCTCCACCCCTCTTGATCTTGCCTAATCTCCAGCTCACTTTTTTGCCAGCACCTATGTTGGCCTTTGTAATTCCCTGACCTTCTCCTGACCTTCATTCTGTTGTTGAGTTCCTTTCACTCACCATCTTTTTTTTTTTTTTTCCTTTTCTTTTCTGTCTTGCAAACCTGTTTGGGGTCATTCTTTCCGAAGAGTGGTAAGCCATGCTGAAGCCATTTATTTTGCAACCACCAAAATGGGTTCTGAAATCAAATACAAAGGTGACATCTGGTGTGGTCATCCTTATTCTGGCCAGCTTTTCTCAAGTCTCTAAGTCTTCCATACTATTGCCTTTCCAAAGTGAAGGACATCAATGACCCTTTGTTTCCTCTGAAGCAGACATTAGTCTTGAAGTTTCTGTGTCATTCATGGTGGCAGCCCTTGAGCAGCCAAGGCGGGAAAGAGCCACACCAACTTCTTTTTATGAGGGCTCTGTGGGATTGAACTTACTTATCACTTACCAAATAAGTCATCTACCCGGCATACTACCTGTCATGTTAGAATAGTCCTCCAATAAAGCCACATCCACAAACACAGTAAATACTTCTTGAAAGACTACCAAATATCGTACCATGAAAATATGCTCATTTGTCCTCTTAAACATGTAAATTAGCATATACCAATCTATTTTCCAATGGATTTATCCAGGGAACAAAGCACAACTTTTAACTTTGTTCTTACACCATTCCTCTAATACTTTCTTCACTGACTAGGAAGAATCTGTGCAATGTCTTTCATTTTTATGTGGAAAAAAAGAAATGAAGTCTGCCAAAAAGTGAAAAAGTAACATTTTGAGTTTTTAAAATTTCTTAACCAAGAAAGCTAATTTTCAGAGTAAAAGACCCAATTATCTACGCACCATTTGAGCAGAGATTTATTTCTAAAGACTGAACAACTTGTAAAAATTTCTGAGTTTGTGGAAATACTTTGTCATAGCTTCAATTAATGGAACCCTTTTTTTTTTTTTTTTTTTTTTTTTTTTTTGAGTAGTATGAATCTAGAAGGACAAGGAAACATGGTAGTGATAAACTTCGCCAATCTGAAGTGTTTGGCTACCACCAGGTGACTGTTTTAGTTCACTTCCCTTGCTACTGTTTCCAGCAAGTACCTACCCAAGAACTGCAAAGTGTTAACATCTTTGAAAAAATATCACCCTGACTCCAGGCTTCTTCCGCTAGTGATTTGTTAGGACTTCTTTGCATCTAAACTATTAGCAAAGAGTAAGTGACAGGTAAACTATGTATCCTCTAAGGGACTGTTTTAAGGGCAGAAATCTTTTTAGCATCTGGTAGGAATAAAAACTTGCTTTATTTTCTAAATGACTTTTCTATCCAAGCATTGAGACAGCTCAAGCATTGTGGTAGTTCCATCCCTAGCCCTGGATCCCTTGTTTTCCTCTCAAATTCCACCCTTGTTCTCTATTGTATTTTCTCATGATCTATATTAATTACCTGTAGATATGAGCTGCCTTGGGCTTCAGGGGTCTTGAGTGGCTGACCAAGCCAGATGTAGTCTGATTCTATTTTTAAAATTTGCATTGCTTTAATCTTAATCTTGTTTTTTGTCTTTCTTTTGTATTGGTTGGCACATTGCTTTTAACAAGGAGTATATATGTTTGAAAGCACAAGGGAATTTCTTTCCAATTATAGCAAGATAAATTTACATATCACAGGTGAGACTATATGCTTCTACTATTCAGTTAGAAAGCCAATGTATCTGTAAGTGGTTAATCCTTAAATTTTCTAACATCTTTTCCATGTAAATACCTCTGTTTCATTAATAATTATTACAGCTCTCTTATGTTACTACTATTCTTAAAATAAGGCAGGCTTGTTCAACACTGGGCCTGTCGACAGCCATCCATGGCTCAGGGAGGGACACATGGGGCCCTGCCCCTCCCTGATGAACTTACTGACTTCTGGAGGATTTGGGCAAAGGAGAAATCATAACCTTCAGTTGCGTATCCACTGGTGACCCCACCAGGCTGCAGTGAGTGTTCCAAACCTGTGGCCAGACAGATAGCCTGGTCAAAATCAGGGGGAATTTGAAAAACTGGAATTTGGGAAAGGGACCTGTAGGAAAGAAGGGATGATGAGAGAGGATGATGGGAGATGAAAGTAAGCAGAGTGCTTATGCATACGTGTGAAAATATCAGTGAACTGATTTAATCAATAAAAAAATTATGTTCTTGATGATGTCAAAAGTCTTCACTTGAAAAATATCTAATCAGCCAGGCCCTTTAATCCCAGCACTCTAGAGGCAAAGGCAGGTGGATCTCATATGATTTGGAATTTCTAGAGCAGAAAAACAAAACAAAACAAAAACCACCAGTAAATTGCTGGAATGTATTTTTACTGCTCTTTACATTTCCTAGAGCATATTAATTTGATTTTTAGTAAAGACAAATCCATGTTGCTTTGGAATATATTCCTTTGAAGTGGAGGAAACAGTGAAGTTTGGGGACAAACCATGATCCCACAAGACCATGCTCATGGGAGCCTGCAAGAGGGGCAGGATAGACCAGACCCAAAGGGTTCACCCATTACCTTTCACATTAGAGAACGCTTTCTGACAAGGTGTGAATGAGATAGGAAGGGTAGCAATTGTAAGGATTCAGGATTGAATTGTCCATGTATCTGTTCCAGCCCTGGTATATGAACACTATCACAGAGAAGTTACCCACTACTACAGAAAGTCCAGATTCAGCTCCTTGGAATAAAAGATAGACATAAACCATCAACTCCGAGTACTGTGATAATCATCCCCAAGTGGACCTTGCTGATGTCACTGTCCTTTCCAAGACAGACTTAGAGATCATCAGGACCACTCCTTACCTCTGAGATGCACATTGAAAAATTTTAATTTGTAGTAAAGCTTGGCATTTGGGCTTAAGTTTCACAAGTATATTACAGAATTAATGTCTGAAGTTCACAACATAGGCAGTTTCTTACACATAGTAGGTGCTCAAGACAGTGCAGTGAAGCTTCATTGCTTGCTTTGAGTAAGTAGCAGGCTCTTTTGAAAGATAATTTTGAACTCTTAGAAATACTGGTTACGTTTTATTCTTTGTGATTTCATTGTGTAGCGTGGTCAGATTAGCCATAGCATTTCTCATTTTTAAGATACAGTGTGTGTGAAAAGTAAAGGCATAAAATTGTCTACCTTGAAAATTGTTAGAACTTACCCATCTGTTGCCTGCAATACTGCACACAGGTGATAAGAGCTTCACAGCTCTTCAGAAAAGAGGCTTGGAGCATAGATAACTCCATGTTAACATTTTTCAAGACCTCAACTTAAAGGAAAGCCAGACAAATAGTAAAAGAATAACTTTGAAATAATATAGAACAGGCCCTTGGAATTCATCTCCAAATCTTCAAAATCCTAGAAGTAATTATGTTCTTCAAGTAGCAGGATATCTGATCTTTCCCCCAGATGGCAGATTGGGTAGGATATGGTATTCGTAAATTAATTGTCCAGGGTGGCAAGCTGGTCATGAATTTCTAAATAACATAAGCATTCTTTGCAATATGTAGTAATATAAACATTTTAAAGCAGTTTCTTCATGCTCAGAGGATAATTTGGAATAGTGAAATCACTACAAATAAGGTTGTGGTGGGGAGAGACTGACTGGCAACTGTATCAATTTCTAAACCCTTGAGATTTGTACTGTCAACACAGTCCTGTTGCTGGCTGGACTTCCCCTGTTGCTTTGGTTTTTCTTGGGCAAAGCAGAGTGATGAACAGATTTAAAGATTTACTCATTATTTATTCATGCTCAAACATTGCTTTATTTCTTGACTATGAAATGTCTGGTTTGAATTCAGGGACACCACGGTGCAGACTCTGACCCTTCAGCCCTCAGTTAAGGATGGACTGATCGTGTATGAAGACTCACCTCTGGTCAGTAAGCGGATGAAACAAACCGTTGAAAGTGTATTTTGATTGTACCTGAACCTCAGCCTATGGATGGGTTAGTTATCTGACTTGAGCACAGGCTTGTATCATTTTAGATGTGAGCTTCTATCTGATTGAAGTGCATGCCTGTATCATTTTAGATGTTCTCTATCAAAAGGAACTTAATGGGGAAGATTAAAACATGTTCTCTTCCTGCGCTTCTCTCCTGAGTGAGAGGTTCGGGACTGACCGGGATCCTATGCTTACTTTCTGAGGCTTTTTAAAGATTTGTTGTTGTTCTAAACTAGCAGAACATTAACTCAGTGCTTTGGGAAGCTGAGAAGACCTAACTCCCACTAAGCCTGGCCACAGAGCTGCTCAGCAGGCAAGCGTCCTGGAGCTGCTGTGGGCCACGCCCTAGGGTTGGAGACTTCAGGATCTGTTCCAAAAGGGTTCAAGGTTGAGCCCAGTTCTTCTCTGAACAGACATGTATTAGGAGTAGGAGCCACATCTTTTCTTTTTTCAACTTAGCTCATTTTTAGCCTAAACTTTAAAGTCCTCATCAAGTCTTTGAGAATACAGTGTGAAATACTGTCATGAAAGGAAGCATCCTTTACCAGTTTGTTTCCTTAAAGTCTTAGTTAACTCTGTGTGGTCAGAACAATGTATGGCATGGTCCACTAGGTTGTGGCTTATTCATTAGTGTATCTTTTGGAAAGAAATTTTAGGTTGAAATGTATAGAGTGTCTCCTGCCTGCCCCTTTTAAGGAGAGGCCTGGCGAGGATAGGTCAGGTCTACCCATCATCAGTCTTCACATGTCACCCTCCACACGGTTACTCAAGGCCTGTGCACTTGCCTTCCTTTCTCCCTTCCTGTCAGAACAGTCTATAGATACTGCCACTCCCCAAGCTCAGCCTTGCATTTTTCCTTGCCCACTTCAATTACTTTCCCAAACGGTTCATTCTGTGTATTCTACAAGGTTCAGTGCCCTGAAGTGTAGCTCAGTGCTCCATTTTCATCATGCCATAATGCACACACGTGTAGTTATGTCCCATTACTTGATGAGGTGAAGTGCCTGTTTCCGGGTCTGGCAACCCATTCCTTAGCAGTAGAAACCCAGTCTACCTTGCTGTGCCTTTTCTTACATTTACTGTCCTAGAGACAACATAGACTCACACATTGACTCTTCCCCAAATGCAGTTTGACCACCAATTTTCCCTGAAAACCCACCACCACCTCCGCTCAAACTGTGACAGTATTTGAGGATCCCTAACAAGCAGTTTTCCAGGATGCACAGTGGCTGTCACCTCTAACTCCTCCCACCCTCTGTGGTACTTTATCCATTTATTAAACTCCTTAAGTCTCCCCCAGGCTAGGGTGGGACATGTTGTAGGGAATGGTTCTTGCCCTGATAAGAAAATGCAAAACTTGCTACCGTGTTTTAAGAACTCTGTGATGCTTCTGTCGCTGACTGTGTGGTACTGTGCCTGTTACAACCAGCTGTGACAAATTCAAAGCAGCCAGTGACCGGCTTTTAATAATGGCGACTTTGGTTCTTCTGTTGCTAATGATAAAGTTTCTGTCTTCAAAGGTTAAAGCAGTAAAGATGGGTCATATTCTAGTAGTAGATGAGGCAGACAAAGCCCCAACAAACGTCACCTGTATTCTGAAAACTCTGGTCGAAAATGGAGAGATGATTCTAGCCGATGGAAGACGCATTGTTGCCCGTAAGTAGTAAAAAATGACATTCTCTTTCATATGTGTAATTTTTACATCTCTAGTGTGTACATTTCTCACACTCTACTATAAACAAGCAATAAGCTTAAATTCATTGCAAATTAAATTGTACTGACAGTCGTTTCTAAAAATAACATCTAAATCTAGCCTTGCTAGTTTGAGGATTTTGTTTGTTGTTTGGTTTGGTTTGGTTTTAGTTTTTTGGATTTGTTTTTATTTTTGGTTTTTGGTTCTGAGAGTAGAAATTGGTGCTTTAATCGTGGAATCAGATGTTCTGTCACTAACCTCCACCCACAGCCCCCACTTCCCCTTTTCTGTGATCAGCCTTTGAAATTTTCAACAATAGAAAGAAAAATCAGCTTTATGCTTTTCTAACCTGAAAGTGTCAGCCTTGAATCTTTATACCCGTTTCTCAAATATTTGTGTGTGTCTCTCTTACTAAAATTCTATCTTGAAAGTTTAGGAACTCTAGCCTGTTTCTCTTGCTCACAGAATTAAAACTTACTTTATTATTGGCTCAGTACAATTAAAAATCACTGAATGTGGGCTGAAGAAATGGCTCAGTAATCAAGAGCACTTGGTGCTCTTCCAGAGGACCCGGGTTCCATTCCCAAAACTCACGAGTTGGCTCACAGCCATCTGTAACTCCAGTTCCAAGGAATCCATTGCTGTCTTCCAGCCTCCACTGGCACACATGTGGTGCATACATTTAAACAAAATGCCATACGCATCTAAAATTCATTGGATGTTTTATTTAATTTATTTATTTTTTTCTTCCTCCACAAACAGAGAAATGCTATTGTTTTAGTAGATATTGTTTGGGGGGGGGGGTAAATAAATCTCATCAGTATTGTCTTAGTTAAGATTTCTGTTGCTTTAATAATACAGCATGATCACAAGTAACTTCAGGAAGGAAAAGTTTGTTTTAGCTTAAAGCTTAGAGCTTACAAATCTGGAGTCACATTCTATCGCTGAAGGAAGTCAGAGCAGGAAACTGAAGTAGAGGATATTGAGGAAATCACTTACTGGCTTGTTCCTCAGAGCTTGCTCAGTCAGCTTGCTTTCTTATGTGCCCCTGGACCCACTACTTAGGGAGTGGCGTTACTCACCCTGCCACATCAATCATTAACAAGAAAATGCCCCCATAGACTTGCCTACAGGCAGTCTTACCGTGATATGTTCTCAACTGAGGTTCCCTCTTCCCAGGTGTCTCAACCCTGTGTCAAGTTGACCAGAAAAACAAAACAAAGCCTATCCAGTCCAAGTATATTTAACTGCCGGCTATTTAAGTTTTCTAAGATGCTGATTTCAATTTGTGTGTGTGTCTTGAAAATGTATGACTAGCCTTAGAAAATACATAGCCTGTACCATAAAATCAGTACTAAAATCATAAATATTTGAAGAAGATATATAAAGAGGACCCAATTAGAAAGGTTGACATAGTAGAGGCATTCCTCTATGATGTTATTACAAGGTCACTACTCTGGGATCTACCTAGCACCATTAACAGATTTCTGAACATTTTGCTTTCATAGTTTTTGGAAAAAGTGAATTTACCTTAGCCTGAGTACTGTCCCTTCACAGGCTCTCTTACACTCTCGAAGACTAGAACTCGGCCTGACCCCTTGCTCTGAAGGTTATAGCACCGCAAAGATGTGCAACAAGAAGAAGAGACGGGGGAGGCTGTCTGAGCAGAGGCTGCGATCAAGTGCTGGCTCTGCCTGGCCCTCTGCGTCTTCTGTGATTTGGAAGGATAGCTTACAAGTAGAACGTAGTAATTTTCAAACTCCAGTGTGATTTTCTGGTCTTCTGGATTGAATGAGAGCCTCACTGCTGTGAATCATATGTCCCACCGCAGCCTCACAGGTGGCAATTGAGTCAGGAACACCCGAAGCTGTTTGGAGCCGAGTTTCACAAGCCACCTGTTTTCGTTTTTCAGACGCTGCTAATGTGGAAGGAAGAGAAAACACCATCGTGATCCATCCTGACTTCAGGATGGTGGTTCTGGCCAACAGGCCTGGCTTCCCTTTCCTGGGCAATGACTTCTTTGGCACTTTAGGTAAAAACAATGACTATAATAGTAACACTAGTAATTTCTGCAGCGATGCTGTAGTGGCTGCTAATGCTCTCCATGGGCTGTGATTCCGTCATAACCACCTGGGGGGAGAGAGCTTCCGATACTCACAGGGGTTATTTTTCTGCTCTGCAGTCACTTAGCTCATGTGTGGTGGAGCCTGGCTGCGAGCTGGACTGCGTGTCTCTGACTCAGCACCTCTCTTCTTAAGCAGTTGCACTGACTTTGGCGTTTAATGCCTGTAACGAATGGCTGCTAGTGTCTTCTACCTCCTCCTCCTCTAAAGAGACTGAGGCCGGCTGTGCAGAAACTGGTTCCTCATCATCATCGCCATCCTCAGCCATGCAGGAGGATTCCTCTTTGCCTAGTACAAAGCAGGCCCAGACTCCTGTTAGGATCTTGATCTGACTGTTCCACACATTTGAGCGCGATGATAGTCAGCACAACTGTGTGTGATAACCAGAATGAGAGGAACCCACTGTCCCTCCAAAGGAGACTAGATAAAGAAATTCTGTGTCCGGACAATAGAGTCGTGTGCCGCTAGTAAGAGAAATGAGATAAGTGGTACTAGTATGCTAAAATGAAAATCAGTCCTCGGGATATTTACTGAGACAAAAGGCATGGAAATGAGATCAGTGGTCTATACATTTTAGAAGGGACAGATGTATACAATATGCTCACTTATACTATTCATTGCAGTTTGGATTCCTGCAATCCGGTTGCTCTTACAAATGTGCTCAAATGTGAACACTCTAGTGCAAGCCTAGTTTCTTCTAGAGTGGAAAGACATAAGTTCTTTTTGGGTTCAGGTTCTTCACAGCCACTGTCACCCCAAGGCACTGCTTTTCACATTCATTCTAATGTTCATTGTTCGTTCTGTCTCTGTCTGCCAGCACCATTCCTGATGGCTTTTTTCCCTGCAACCCATTCCAGCCCTCTTCCTTCCCCTTTTCCATCTTCCTCTTCCCCTTCCCGTCCCATTTCCCCCTTCCCCTACTTCCCTGCTCTGCTCGCCTCTCCCCACAGTGGTTGCTGAACAACTGTGGTCTATATCCCTGGCCTCTTGACACCTTAGGTCTTTCTTTTCTTTTCTTTTCTTTTCTTTTCTTTCTTTCTTCCTATCTTCCTTCCTTCCTTCCTTCATTTTCTGAGGCAGGGTCTCTGTTTCCCTTCTTTTTTGACAGCTACTGTTAGAAGCCCTCAACAGTTGCTTGTGTTCAGAAGTTTCAGTTCCAACCGACATCTGTTTCTTCTTCAACCTTCTCAAGTCAGAGCTAATCAGATCTTGCCTGAATCACCCAACAGAAGCAACTCTTGACTAAATTATCAGGACCATTTTCATGACTAGACCCAGTGATGGGCTCCCTGGCTGTGTCTTACCCATCAGCGGTGCTTAGGACAGTTGCCACAATCAGTCACCCCCTGCCCTTACTTGATGCCTGGTCCTTCCTTAATGCTTTCTGGCCTCCCCCATTGATGACTTTTTGTCTATCTACACCCATTCCCTTGGTAAAAATCAAAGCATGTCATTTCACAGTATCACTTAAGTAACTGTTATTGCCATGAGTTTTTGCTGCAGCCAGACACTCCAGTTCTCTGTTGAACACTTACTTACAACTTACCTGTTATTAAGACCTTAAGTTGGATCTAATAATCCCACAGTATGAGGAAATACTGAATGGATTTTTCATTTTAACCCCCTTGATTTATGATAACTCCATCCTTCTTGACAGCAATTTTTTTTCTTGACTTTTCTTTTTCTTACATATCTTACCATCTACCAGGAAATCTGACTGGCTCTTAAAATACATTCCAAATTATCTCACCATCACCAACATTAGTCAGCATTTTAGTTGGAGCAACAACCACCTTCACTCATCTTTATTATTTGTTATAACAATGATGATGATGATGACGATGATCATGATGATAGGTTAATTAATGGGTTTCTTGCTTCTGCTCCTGTCATCACGATCTGTAAAGGATTTAAGATTTACCCTTTTGCCTAATAAATTAGCCTGCCACAATTTCATGTCAGGAAACACCAGAGGGGTCAAAAGCAAAGGAGGGATTATGTCTCCTGATGAAAGTAGTAGTAAAAATAAATAGATAAATGAATAAAGCTGACCAGTACTAGGGAGTGATGACCAGAAGATTGGAGTGATCACAGTCAGCTTTGGTTAATGTCAGACCATCAGACCCTATCTGAAAATATTTTTTCAAAAAATCAGTAGTTAGTGAGTCAGCATTTGCGCTGGTGGTTAAAGCCCCAGTTCGCCCCGGACAACATGATGAAAGCTAGGTAACCCCTGCACCTGCAATGAAATATGTGAAGAAGGACCTAATCTTAGGTAACATCCTGCAGTAAGTGTGCCTAACCACGTTCCAGGCAGACTGCCTTCCAAAGCTGTTGCATTGTAACGTCCTTGGAGGACAGTTTGGTCAGAGCCCCTTCTAGCAAAATGGACAGCACTGCTGCAGACCCATGGATGGGGGTTTGTTGCCCTACACAGCAATTCTTGACCTGTGGATCACAACCCTATGGGGAGTCAAATGACCCTTACACAGGGGTCACCTAAGACCAACAGAATACACAGACATTTACATTATGATTCATACAGTAGCAAAATTACAGCTATGAGTAGCAATGAAAATGATTTCACTACAGCATGAGGAACTATATGAAAGGGTCACAACATTAGGAAGTTTGAGAACCACTGGCCTACACCCTCTGCAGTCTGTTCTTGACAGCAGTCTACTATGGTAGAAATCTCCCTGGCTGTCCATTCCACTCTGTGCGTAGACTCATCTCTCAGATGCCGGGCATATGTTCAGTTTTTCCAACATCCTTTGTGAAGTTCCCACACCCTGGCTCCAACTTCCTGCCTCACCCTTTCATATGCCAATTATACTTGCTTTAGAATCTTTGCTTGAGCCATATTAACCACCTAGTATGTTCTTCCACATAGCTACATGTTCTCAGTCTTTCCCTTCTCAATGAGGCCCATGTGACTGCCCTCCCCCATGGCCTGCCTCTCTGACTGTCATGCACTGTAACAGAATATAATTAACAGAATAAAAGCTCTACAAGGATGGGGATTTTTTTTTAAATCTTTGATATATATTTCCATGGGTTATACTTGGTGTCTGGAAGATGTTTAGTAATTATTTGATGACTGCATGGCAGGGAGACCAAGTACCTTTTTACATTCATGATAACTTAATTTTCAATGAAAAAAAAAAAAAAAAAAAAAAAAAAAAAAAAACAGCTGCCCCGAATGTTTGCATGTGAAAATGTCAGTCTGTGAGATGAAGTTTGAAGCTGTGATACCCTTGTGTTTCTTTTAAATATACACAGCACTCCTACATATGCACACACAACATAGTTGTTTATCCACATGGTTCCTAAATCAAAATAAGGTCTTGGTGCTGCTGTTCTAGACTGAACCATTACCACTGAGTACTTTGACAAGGACAAAGGAGTCTGCCCCTGTGTGTTTTAATATCTCCCAGGAAGTGTGTGTGTGTTCAGTTATCACAACATTTAATAGAAATAAACTCATGCAGAATAAGCCACACATCCTCTAATTTTCTTCCAGTTAGGGTATTTTCTTTTGTCTCTGCTCAGTGCTATTGTTAGATGGGCTTCCTGTGATTTGCTGAGCAACTACTGGCTCTTTAAACATTTAAACCATTGCATTTTGTTGTGCATATTACAGTGGATTGACTGCTCACTGGATGTGTGATCTTTCTTCCTTTCTGTAGGTGACATTTTTAGCTGTCATGCAGTTGATAACCCCAAGCCTCATTCAGAACTTGAGATGCTCAAACAGTATGGCCCAAATGTGCCTGAAGCCATCCTTCAGAAGCTTGTGGCAGCCTTTGGAGAGCTTAGGAACTTGGCTGACCAAGGGATTATTAACTATCCTTATTCTACCAGAGAAGTCGTCAACATTGTCAAACATTTACAGGTATGGTATACATCGGTGCAAAGGTGTCTAGAAGAAACCCTTGTGTCTTCCAAACTATACAGTTTTGAACTGGTGTTTCCATTTTGTGTGATAGGCCAGTCAGATAGCCTGATATGAAGTGTGCATAATCTAAGTAATAAATCTTGAAGACCAGTGGTGGTTCTTATATTTAGTCTTTGAATTGATTTTAGTTTAGCAAGGTTTTGTGCCATGATCATTACTAATCAGCTAAGAAATTTGATGGGCTCTCTATGGGTTTATTTTTTTTTTAATCTTTTTTTCTGTGTGTGGGGGGGGGGAGGAGGAAAATAATTAAATAACAAGGAAATGTCTCTATTGTTTGGCTTTTTACACCCAGCATGTGGTATATGGATAGAAAGTATTACAAATGGCATGAAGGTAGAAAGCAGAGCAAGAACTGATAATAAACTAAAAGAACATTTGTCAAAATAGGATGAATAGTCAAGAGAATAAATTTCCTCTAGTCATGTGTAGCTGGAGTTTCTGTTCCACCTGGTCCTGCAGTCGTTTAGTCCCAGATGAACACACAGTGGCATCTATTAATTATAAACTGTTGGCCGATGGCTCTGATTTCTAGAGCTCTCTTAATTATTTACCCATAACTACTGATCTATGTATTTCTACTTGGTTTTATCTTACTGGAGAACTTCCGGCATCCTATCTTACCAACAGCTGCATGGCGTCTCCACTGCCGGCTCCTCCCCAGTATTCTCCTCACCTGCTGGCCCTGCCTATACTTCCTGCCTGGCTACTGGCCGATCAGTGTCTTATTCATCAACCAATAAGAGGAACACATACAAAAGGACATCCCCCATCAGTCATGCACAATGTATAGTCTACTTGCTAAAGAAAACAAAACAAAACCCATATAAACTCTATATAGCAAAAAATGATCTCCCACCTAATAATCACAGACTTTGACTCATGAATTCTCTTCAATCTCTAATTCTCCAAGAAAACCTCAAGGTTGCTGGGAGGTTAAAAAAAAAAAAAAAAAAAAAGATTTTTTTAAAAAGAGAAAACGTCATTTCCAAAGGAAGAGAAGCTATTACCCAGCACAGTAACTGAAGAGCTGTTGATAATGGGATTTTCATTGCAAAACCGCTAAGAGAGTAGATTTTAAATGATTACCCCATTAAAAAACATAATTATGCAAAATGACAAATAGGTCAGTCCACTTGGTTTAATTATTCTATAACATATACACATGCAGAAATATCATATTGTGTTGTCTAAAAAAACATACATGGGAAGAAAAAGAAAATCTTTCTCTACCTATGAGGCCTTGCTGAGTCCAGCACACCAGCTTGGATGTCAGCACCAAAAGAAAATTAAATCAGTGGAGTGACTGTCAGCATGTGGGGCTCTTGCCGTCTTCATCCCCACATTGCAGGGAGCAGCAGGCAGCCGCCCATTCTCCATTTCCTACTTTTAAGTCCTCTTTCCCTTCCTGTTCCTTTATCTTTTTTCTCCGTGTATTTATAGACTGTGAGTTTTCTAGAGGTGTCTGTGTTGACACTCAACACTCTAGTTAGCTAGCATGTTTAAATTGGTTAATCACTTACTCCATTTTCCTTTTTTAAATTGCTTTTTATTTAGAGTGGCATTTAGAGAATAATGGCTTTCGTTATGAGCTTTTCAAACATATATGGCATGGCACCTTTCACCATCCACTGCTCCCCCTGCCGTCCCTCCTCGCCTCACACTGGTTCCTTTCTACCCAAATCGTTCCCTTCTGCTTTTTTCCCATATGCGGATCTATAGTTAAAAGTGAGTGTGCATGTAAGAGGAAAAGTGATAGTTTGTCTTTCCCTTACCACCCTCTCTTGTCCCTGCTTCTCTCCCTCTAAGCTTCTTTCTCACCACTCCGAGTACCCTTGATCCCACATGTGAGAGAAAGCACAGAATGCTTTTCTCTCTCTGCTTCTGGTTTATATCATGTCACATGGGCTCCAGTTCCCATGCATTTTCCTGTGAGTGCCACACTTTGATTCTTTATGGCTGCCTAAATCCTGATGTGTGTACATACCACATATTAATCTGTCAGTGGGCATCTAGCCTGTTTCGTGTCTTGGCTGGTTTAAATAGTTCAGTAGTAGGCAGGTTTAAGAAGGAACCTGAGTAGGGCCCTGACACCTGAGAGGGAGAACTGTACCTCCACGATTTCTATTGTGTATCTCAAAAGGAAAACAAGGAATCTCAGTGACGGCTAAGCATAAGGGTGTATTCCTACTGTCTGGTTATCAAACACTGCCAATGCATTTCTGCTGAAGTTCATTAGTATACTATTGCTCTATCAGTTTTATAAACTTTTATAATGCTGTATGCTTTATCTCATATATAATGAAGATTTTTTTTTTCCATACAGAAATTTCCCGCTGAAGGTCTCTCCAGTGTGGTTCGGAATGTATTTGATTTTGATTCTTACAACAATGACATGAGGGAAATTTTGATGAACACTTTGCACAAATACGGGATTCCAATTGGAGCCAAGCCTACCAACGTGCATCTGGCAAAGGAGTAAGGAAACCCATGTTGATAAATAATCTTGAGCATTGTTCTGACTCTTAGATGCTGATAGCTCCTAATTTACTGTAGACACTACTAAGCTGAGTTGGTGTGGGAAACCCTCCATAAGTAGTGCTCTTCAGGTGGCTACTGTTTGCTGGCTGGTTCTCAGTTAAGTAGCATTTACAGTCCTGTAAATTTAGAATTTCAGTTATTATGGCTATCCCACAAGTAGTTGTAACACACTCAAATAAAGGGAAATATTTGTTTCTTTATCAGTCTCTGTCCTTTTGTTGAATGATTGTGGGTCTTGTTATTACATAATCCAGTGCAAATCAGTGTACAGATGTGAAAATTGTATAAAGAGTAATGCATTTGCTAAAATGCTCTGATTTTGATCACTGTATAACTTTCTTTATGATAAGCTATTAAAGTTATCACATTAACGCAGATCTGAGGGTACTAATTCTAGATTTATAGATGAGAGAGCTAGTAAGAACAATCAGATTCCTAGCACATGGGCTGGTAGCCCACCTTGTGTATGCTCAAACAGAATACATTGTTGATCAGAGGTAGTTGTGAGTTTATTACCTGAAAAAATAATTGTTTTGATGGGTACTTTATTGATAATGCATCCTATGCCATCTTTGTCTACAAAATTTAGGTTATCATAAATTCACAGGGAACAATTGAAATTCTTAAGTAAATTACTAGATCTTCTCTTACGGGAGGGGCTGCTTTGAAAGAAATTAAGTTTAAACAAGTGATTACTCTGGCAATATGTATTTTCCTAAGTGTACATATACTCATTCTTTGAAGTCATCATCAAAACATAGAAGCCAAGAAAAATAAATTACTAACATACCAAGAATTTCTCAAAGAAAAACAAATATTTCCCTTCTGTGATAAAAGCACCACGGTGGTATTAAGTTAGATGTTCTGAGTGCACTGGTTTGTATTTTCTGTGAGTAATTTTTTTTTTTTTTTTTTAGGAAAAGTTAGTGGGAGTCAGTTGCTAATGCTTGTGTTTGTCTATGCAGTACTATTTCAGTGGTTGCTTAGCAGTCCTTATAAGCATTTTGAACAAAGTAATTTGTTGGGCATAACCCATCTTCTCTATTCGAGTGTTTAGGAAGTGTCTCTAATGTGCAAGCTTCTGTCGCTAGCACTTTTCCTTCTTACAAACTCCCATCTTTTCTGTTGGAGAGAGAATTTTTTAACCACAGTTAACAAGTTTATGTAATTAGAATTCTAGCTCTGTGAAAAGTGGGCTAGTGAATCACAGCTAATCTCCTAGTGCTCGCATTTAATTTTAAAGATTAAAACGTGTGCTGGTTAGGCATATCAATTATAAGAAAACCCTTGGCAGTTTTCTCGTGGAACTGGGCAGAAATGGTTTGCCGTCCTTGTCCTTCTCAGTTTTGAACTACAGCTCCTGGTGCAGCATGTTCATGCCTGCCAGGGCAAGTGCCTGGGAGCTCTGGGGCCGAGAGGAGGCCTGGAGACAAGAGGGCCAGACTTGAGCTTGAGATTGGTTTAGACACTGTCCACCCACTGCAGAGAGCTGAAAGGAAGCTTAGAGCAGAAATGGAGAGAAAGTGGATTTTTCTGGGGGTAGAAGTGACTGCATCCCATGTAATTTGCAGTCATTCAAAGCAGGTATTCATCTGTGAATTCTAGTAACTTCAGCAGCTCAGCAGGGGTGGTATTGTTTTCTGGTCCCTCCATGAAAACCATGGGTTCCATAGGACTCTTCCTGCCACATTGCGTGTCTTATATTGGAGGAGACAGTGATAACGTCAGCAAGATAACGGCTTGGAATTCACTAGTCGGTGGTATATTCAGACTGCACACCTAGGTCTAACATAGCTGGCCTACTGGAGTTTTACTTCAGGCATTTGAATTTGGAGAAGTTTCTTGGCTGAATGGGACCCTGCTGGTGAAAATGAGAGCATTTTAGTCTTGAAAACATAAGAATAGAATTTGCTATCCAGATCAGCATTTTTGAGAATGGAAGTATTGTAACTATAAAAACAGATGTGGATAAGACTGCCCTGGAGTATGTGCTTATCCTCAAGCAGCTTGCACTAAGCCCTCTGCTTGTCTAATAGGCATTGCCCTCGACCATGGTCTTGAAGGCGTTGCAGTCTCATTCCTAAGATAGAAGGGTAAAAATAGTTCATTTAATTTCCTTTTCCTTGTTATAACTTGTGAATTCCCTTGTTATGTAATTAACCGTCACCCTGACTGGATGGGAACAAAGATCACCACCGAGTCTAGAACAAGGTGGCCACAGCTACACTGAAGATAAGGGTGGGAAGGTAATTTAGCCCCCACTTCATACGGCTCAAAGGAGAAATGCAGCAGGTGTTGGAGCAGAGGGAGATTTTTACATGCATCAACACTGGGCCACAATTTGTCTGTCCTTCCTTGATTCAAATCAGAATATATTTGGGGTGTTGTCAAGCCAGGAGTTTAATACCAGCGTTTGGGAAACAGAGGCAGGCAGATCTGAGTTTGAGGCTAACCTGGTCTACATAAGGAGTTCCAGGATAGCCAGGACTACATAGTAAGATTCTGTCTGGGGACAAAAAAAAATAAAAAAAAAAAGGCTATGTCATTTTAGTGCCCTGTCATGCGATGATGAAATATCCAAAAGAAAGGTGCTGGCACCTCTCTTTTTCTCTCTCAAATAGTAGAGTCCCACATCCAAGCCAATGCATATGCACAGTATTTTAAAGACCCAGTGTGATAAGAAGAATCTAACTATCTTCTTTAATAAAGCTTTTACAGGCCTGTTGGTTTTAACTTGAGGGCTTTGTTTGTGTGATAGAGATTTGGTCATAATGTAACCCTTTTTCTTGACCCACAAACATATTCCCAGATCCCAGCTCCAGGTCAGAACTGACACTCAGGCCCCATGTTGCCCTTAAGCCTTTCTCTGGGACCTTCTGAGGCTGGTTCTTGATTTGGTTTAATCTGTCCCTTTTGTAGTTCCTAATGCATGGGGAAAGAACATGTCAAAGAGACGACAAACATGATCAAATTGGGCACCCTGGGAGAAGTGACTTCAAAACAGAAATGTGCTGCATGGGGAATTTAAATTTCATTATGTCATCTGTTCCGTAGGGAAATTACTAGTCAGAATAATCAGTGGTGTGTGCCATATGTAGCCATACAAATCTGAATGCTTTAGTGTCATGGGCAGACATAGGGGTATTGGGATTACAACTAAATGCTTTAGTTTTAATGCCATTGTGGTTTTTTGTTTTGTTCTGTTTTTCTAGACAGGATTTCTCTGTGTTAGCTTTGGAGGCTAACCTGGAATTTGCTCTGTAGACCAGGTTGGCCTCAAACTCACAGAGATCTGCCTGCCTCTGTCTCCTGAATGCTGAGATTTAAAGGCATGTGCCACCAAAACCCAGCTAAATGCCATTGCTCATATATTTTATATTTATGTATATTTTATGTATATGGTGTTACTTAATTTATATATATGAGATATATACATATATATACATAAGTATATGTATATCATATTACATACATAACAGAATTAAGTCTAAACATCCAAGGAAAAGCATACAGGTCATCTACTGTAAACATAGGTACCTATGCATAGAATTATAAACCTTCATAGCATGGATTTCTTGTTTGTACCACAACTGAGCTCTCATTCTGAAGTTCCTTTTAATGCTAAATGGTCTGCTATCATATCAGTACTTCCAATTGAAAAATGAAATTTGCCATGCAGGAGACATGTCTTAAAAGAAGATGGGATGGATAGTCCATTTTCTCAACTTCTAATTTAAATAACTTATACATTATTTTATACTTAACAGTAATTAAAATGAAAGAACTGCCATTTCATACACCTAAAACAAAATGCAACTGCTTTAGAATACAATGCTTATAGGATCTTTTTTTGTCCTACTATTATGATAACGATAATGGGGTAATATTAGAGGATGGCAGCAGAAACACTGCAGGTAACCAGGTGTCACATGCTCTTCTGGGCAGTTTTCTCTACACTAGTTAAAAATAATCTCACAATAAACCTGGTGTACAATCCATATATACACATGCTATGCATAAAATTGCGTTTGTAGATAAGTAATCTGAGACAGAGACTCTTATAAAACAGGGACATGGTGTGTGTGTGTGTGTGTGTGTGTGTGTGTGTTCCAACTCTAATGACAAAATAAACAAATTTTGGCATCTTCTGAAACAGTTACTTCACACTGAAAATTATTTTATCGTTGTTGTTTTGAAGGCCTTATACAATAAAATCAAAGAAACGTGACTTTCAAACAATCAATTGGAAATCATCATTGTCCATGATATGTATACTTGTGTTATTACTTGTGCTATGCACATACACATATGTTTAAGTTTTTCTTCTTGTGACATGATATATGATCTTGGAATAAGACGCAGTAATTTACCCAGAGAAGATAAGAAGTCTAGAAATTTTTGTAGACTCATAAACTTTATGTATAAGAAGCACACACATCTCCACTCTCTCCTTACTTGGCACACAAGGTGAACCCTCCCAGGCCTCGGCCATTGGGAAGTGACGGCACAGGAAGGTTGCGTCCCATGCTGTCTTCTGCTGCCCTTGGCCCTGCCTGTGAGGCGCAACCTTGAAGTCTCTCAAACGGCCATTCTCTTGGCTCCAGATCTTGTCCTTGTCTCCGTTTCTCTTTCAGTGTCTTTTCATTTATTCTTAAGTCACTTTTCTTCCTACTATTTTGTAGATAAAATAAAAGGAAACCAGAGACTTCCCGTATTCTGTCCGACAGAAATAACTGTTTTGAAGTCGGTTTTGTTGTTGATTTGGGGTTGTGTTTGTTTGGTTTTTGTGACACGGCTTGTCTTCCAGGCTAGTCTCTGGGCGGTGGGCCCTACACATGTGTCACCTTGCCTGTTCTGTGTGATGCTGGGAAAGCACTTTCCTGACTGGAACTGCTTCACCAGTGCCAGAAATAACCGCTGATAGATCCCTGGGACCATCTGTAATCATATGTGCTGTGTCATGTTCCTGAGGCACCCTTGTTACAGTCATTTTTATCTTTCTGGGGCTCTTATCTTAGGACACATGTTCCTAAACGCCATTCATTCGAAAACCCTTCATTCTCTCAAGCTTCTTTGTTGAAAAATAAAAATAACTAAAATGAGAGAATTAAGTATGTATACCACATTGCTCCCAGTTTTGCTTTCTCCCCAGTCCCTTCCCTCCTTGGATTTGAACTTAAGATACTTATTCCAACCATAGTGAGCGGATTTGGAAAATATGTGAGAGACTCTCAAAAAAGAAAGAAGCCCAGTTATATCAGTGCTTTGGGACTTTATGGATATGGCTAAATGTCATCATGCTTCCAGACATACACAAATGTTCTCAGTAGACAGCCTGGGCAGCTAAAAATGACTGTCCTCTGTGACTCCACCTCAACAGAAGCCCTATTGGAGACTTGTAATCAACCAACCTCAGATGTCTTGTTACTAGGCATTCTCCTATTTTCAAATGCTTTATCTAAAATGTTGTAAAATTTCACTTTTAAGCAATATAATACAACTTTGAGTTGATGAGTTACAGAAGTGGATTAACCAGTGAGTGGTTTTATTAGGAGTTTTTGATAGTCTATACTTTGAAGAATTTAAAATATAGTAGCTACACTTAACTATTTTAGTTTTAGAAAATAGGTATCACTTCTGTACTCTCTTTTTTACATATCTACTCTGTCGACACTGGAATTTTCATTTTGTTTTTATTTTAAAAGTAGTGTTCTATCTATTTAGAAATTGCTATTCTTCAGACTTTTGCTTCTATTACAGTAAAACATTGCTTAAAATACACACTTGCTCTGAGGACAGACTACTGGCACACTCTTCTGTGGCAGATGAGAGATTAAGTCAGCTAAGTACTCTGTGGTATTTCAATACAATAGGTTTGGGGCTGGCATGCATCTACATAAAAATGTCAACTGAGGACATAGAGAATTTCTCTCTCTCTCTCTCTCTCTCTCTCTCTCTCTCTCTCTCTCTCTCTCACACACACACACACACACACACACACACACACAGTGTAGGTGAGTACATGTGTGCCCACTGCCCAGAACATGGGTCCTCTTACATGCAAAGCACATGATCTACCACTGAATTATCCACACCCCCAAGCCCATATAACGCATCTTTAAAGTATCAAAAATGATAGTAGTTGTTATCCTTCAACCCCTGACCACATGCCATATGAATATTACAAATATCAACTCCCTGTGTCTACATAGTGTGCACGTGTGTTGGAATTTGTCTTACATACTATGGATGGGGCATTCTACAGCTCTGTCTACTTTCCAGATTTATCCTTTGGATGTCAAAATTTTCAGAGACTTTGGAAATTTTATATTTACCTTTCAGACTCTATTTCCAGCCACTTTGGTGTGTGTGTGTGTGTGTGTGTGTGTGTGTGTGTGTAATAAATATATTCTAATCAGGTTCCTTCAATTTAATGTAGTTTTTCATCACTTCTAGGAGTAAATAAAAACATCTTTCCTATTAGATGCCAGCAAATATCCTGCACTCAGGATTTTTTAACTACCAGTACCCACAAATCTTCGAAATGAAGACATTTTAGTCATTGTTCACTTTAGAAGTTTCCTCGTATAGAATCCATTGCTTGGTACTTCTGTTTTCAAAGCTATGATTATTAAAGTGGTCAGCTTTAACTGCTTAGTCCTACATCAGGGTGTATCATCTGCCTCTATGAGTTGTTTCTTAATCATTACAACTCAGAGTGAGCCTCTCTTGGGGCAGAAGCTCCTGTGTCAAGTGTGGAACAAGGACTACTCAGTAAAGAGAGACCCAGAACTCAGTCAATTGGGCTCTGAAACATCTGGATAGACTTCACTTGAGGGGTCTCAAATGTGAAACACTGAATTGAGCAATCTTTGAGTCATCCAATTCTTAGTTCCACGATTTGCTGTCCCCAATTGAATAGGGAAGCTGTAGGGCATAAACTCTTTACCCTGAATCATTCACCATCCATTACCAGCCACTCTAGCAGATGTTCGTAATACTCCGAGCAAAGGTTTCTGAGAATGTCCTGTGTTGTGAAAGCTATTTGTGCACCATTGCAGCATGCATTTCAGGATTGTGTTTGGTGTTTTTCTTGAGTTGTAGAGTAGTGCCAGGTGTGTGTATGTGCAGACAGGGCAGCTCCATCTACTTAATAATGAATACTTCAACGGGTGTTGGTGGCACATGCTTTTAATCCCAGCACTCGGGAGGCAGAGGCAGGCGGATCTCTGTGAATTTGAGGCGAGTTTCAGGACAGGTTCCAAAACAATACAGAGAACCCCTGTCTCAAAAAAAAAACAAAAACCAGAAAGAAAAGAAATGACTAATTCTTGGGATTTCCTTTGAGGTTGTCTTTAAAAGGGTGTCTGTCTAAATTTGATTTCCTGCTTTGAAGACTTACTTACTCTATGTAGTTGGGCTGTCAGTAGAAGGTTCTGTTTCTTGCTTTCTACAAGTTGGAGTGATAATTCACTGTTTATCTCATCAGAGTAAAAACGTTCTCTACCTACAGTTTTGAGTCCCTTTTCTTTTCCCAAAATATTGGGTGCTATGTTTCCTTATATATAGTGTTACCTTGGTTGCAGGGTTTTTGTTTTTTTTTTTTTTTTTTTTTTACAAATAAGATCACAGTGTTAACTATGAATTCTAAGATAAACGACTCCACTCTACATTATCTGTTTTCACTTATAAAAGAGTTCTTAGTTTTCAGAAAGCCTTAGGTCTTACATGATATCTCAGATTACTTTTTAAAATACTTTCTGAGAGCATATTATTTTCTCCTTTCCTCCTTCCAATCCCTCTCTCATTCAAACTCATGGTCTCTTTTTCTTCGTGTGTGTGTGTGTGTGTGTGTGTGTGTGTGTGTTAGAATATATATTCCAGAATACATAAATACAGTCTGCTCAATCCATGTATGTTATGTTTTCAGGGCTGATCATTTGGTATTGGCTAACCAATTTGTGTGCTTTTCCCTGGGGAAGACTTTTTCCACCCTAGGCATTCCTTAATTGCCTATAGAACTTTGTCTAGGGTTGAGGCCTCCTGAACTTTTCCCCTATCCACATTAGTGTGTCTATCGGTGTCGTCCTTGTTCAGCTACTGTGTGAGCAGCCATGTTGGTGAGAGTTAGTAGGTACAATTCTGACATTTCTAGAAGACAACAGCCTTACACAAAGCTTCCTATTCCTCCAGCTCTTAGCATGTTGACCCCTCTTCTACAGCGATCACTGAGCGGTAGCTGTAGGCAGTGTGTTGTATATGTCTTATACATGTATACATGTATCAGTTGGGACTGGGCTCCACAATAGTGCATTTTAGTTGGTTGTGGTTTTCTTTAATGGTCTTCATCTGATGCAAAGATGAAAAGTGAGACCTCAGCGTGCAACATTTGTCTTTCTGGATCTATACCACCTTTTCTAGTTCTATTCATTTACCTACAAATTTCACAATTTCATTTTTCTCTATAGCTGACTAGTATTCTGTAGTGTACCTGTACCACATTTTCGTGATTTATTCATCAGTCGAAGGACATTTAGGCTGTTCCCGTTTCCTAGTTATTGGGAATAGAGAAACAATGAACATGGCTGAGCAATTATCTGTGGAGTCCAGTCCTTAGGGCATATGCCAAGGAGTGGCACAGCAGGGTCACATGGTAGATGTCACAGGCTTCTGAGGATTTGCCACACTGACTTCTAGAGGGGTTGGATCAGTGAATGGACCCAGCAACAATAAATGAAGAGTTCCTTTTCCCCCACATCCCTTCCAGCATTTGTTGTCCATTGTTTTGTTGACCTCTTGACATTCTCACTGGAGTAAGATGAAATTTGAAAGTTGTTCAAAGAAGTTTTCCTAATTGCTAGGGAAATTGAACAATTTTTAAGATGAGTTTTAGTTATTTTTTTCCCCTCTTTTGACATCTCTCTGTTTGGATCTCAAGCACATTTTTTTTTTTTTTTTAAATTAACTGACTGTTTTGGTCTTTTGTTTTTTGGACTCTTTTTATATATCCTGATGTTAGTCCTCTGCCAGATGTATATCCAGCAGAGATTCCTTCCCGTTCTGTTGGCTTCCTCTTCACCAGACTGATTGCTTCCTTGGCTGTACAGAAACTACCCAGTTTCATGAAGTCCCATTTGTCGCTTATTGGCCTTAATTCTTGGGCAAACGAGGCCTCTGCAGGAAGTCCTTTCCCACACCTGTGTCATGTAGAGCGCTGCCTGTGTTTTCTTCAGCAGGTTCATTGTTTCAGGTCTCATATTTAGGTTTTGGATTCACTTGAGTTAGATTTTATGCAAAGTGATAGGTACAGGTCTAATTTCACTCTTCTGCCTGTGGACATCAGTTTTGCCAGCACCATTTGTTGAAGATACTTTATGTTCTCCACTGTTTATTTTTGGCACCTTTGTCCAATATTAAATGGCTGTAATTATTTGTACTCAGGTTTGGGTCTTCAGTTTCATTCCATTGGACTACATGTCTGTTTTTGTGCCAGTATCATATTGTTTTTACCACTGTGGTTCTTAATGTGCCTGAGACCTGGAATGGCAATCTCTCCAGCATTGTTCTTCTTTCTCAGGGTTAGCTTGGCTATCTGGGGTCTTTTGTGATTCCATGTGAATTTTAGGAAATTTTTGTTTTGTGTATTTTTTTTTTCCTTCTGGACCCTAGAGAAGGTATAGATGGCTGGAGAAATTAGATGTGGGAGGCCTAAAGTTTTTTTGTTGTTTGGAACTCCATGAATGTATACAATTAAATATAATCATATCTACCCTCCATTCCCTCTTCAGCTCCGCAAGTCCCTCTAACACATACCCCCTCATGCGTTTATGAGACAGAATCTCACTCTTTAACCCTGGCTGACCTGGAACTCACTACATAGACCAGGCTTGCTCCAGATTCAAAGATATCTGCTTGTCTGTCTCTACTTCTCAAGTGCTGGGATTGGAGGTGTGTACCACTACATTCAGCCATCTCTCTTCTTTTTGAATAACACATTAAGTCCAGTCGGTGGTTCCCATATGTTTATAAATGTGCAACCACCCACTGGAATATGGGCAACCTATTAGTTTCTATAGAAGAAGGATTCCCCCCACCTATCAGCAGCTAATTGCTGCTCAGATGTGATAGAGCCTTGTGAGCTCCTACCCCATCCATGCTGGGATTTTGGTTGGCTTGATCTTGTGCAGATAATGATAGCTATGATTTCCATGGGTAAAACAGCCATGTCCAGAAAAGACACTGCACAGCACTCCTCCCTGATTTTGTTCTTCACATTCTATTCACCTCTTTTTCTGGGGTACCCTTGAGCTTCAGTGAGGTGGGAGGTACTGATAAAGATGCCCCATTCGTGGCAGAGCCCTCAGACTTCTTCTCAGCACCTTAACCAGGTGCATTTCCATAGACTTTGCTTTATATCCTCTTGCTGTATTATGAGTAGCTGTTTCAATTCCTTTATTGGAATGGGGAAAAAAAAATTAGTTAAATGTGCCCAGTCTACAGAGAAACCTTTGAGATGTAGCTTAAGCAGCTTCACATAATTATTTTTAATCCTTTAAGCTTTTATAAGTGAGGTCCTATAAAAGCCCATCCATCACCTGGTTGGGTAGAAATTCCCTTACAAAAGCCCTTTGGGAGCCTCTTCCACATTTGCTTGCAAGTGGACTGCACCCTCTGCTGAGATTATTCTAAGTGAAGGAAATGTTAAGAGAACAATGGGAAAGATTTGCCCATTGCAATTTGCCTCTGAGAAGAAAACTAAATAGGTCACAACACTGGTAGCCCTAATGCAACCAACTATTCACTCATTAAACAGACACTTCCTACGTGCTGGGCATGGCGGCGTGCGCTATGTAGGAGTTAGAGCCCCAGAGGTGAGGAAGACTCAGTGTTGTCTTCACGTGGGTCAGTTAACCAAGCAAGTAGTGGAGGAATGAGTGATGTGGGAAAAGGCACCGGCCTTGGGGAGAGTCCCTGGAGGTAAGGGAGCAGAAGGTATACAGGGATAGTCTGTGTTCTTGGACACATGCAGGAGTGGAGAACGGTTCAAACAGAGATGTAATAAGTTTGAAAATTGCCTTTTATTTCTCACAAGCCTGCTGCAGAGTGTATGTAGAGGTTGGTGGCAGCTTGCTAGAGTGAGTCACTTCTGTCCTTCAACCATGTGGGTCCTGGAACTCAAAGTCAGGTCATCAGGCTTGGTAGCAAGCACCTTTCCCCTACTGGGCCATCTTGCTGGCCCCCAGCGAAAGATAATGTGGGTGTATTTTGAGGTGCAAGTGCTCCATGAGTGGCAGAGTGAAGTGATGGTAGGACACAAGGCTGAGGCAGAAGAGCCAGGAGTACATCCGTGTCAGAAAGGGGTTCTTTTTATTTTCTGAACGTGACAGACAGGATGTTGGTGAGCCCTAGCATAGAGTCTCATTAGGAAGCAGCTGCAGGAATCCCTCCCTCCACTGATGGAGGAGGACCTAGTGGTACGTGGCAATGGCAAAGAAAGGACAGCATTGAAGGAATGAGATGGAGAAGCAGTGGTCCCTAAGTGAACTCTTACTCACTGAGTAAAGTCTATACCTTGCTCAATGAATCACCAGCTTACTAAATCAGAAACGTGCTATCAGAAGGGAATGGGCTCTCGGTAGGGTCTTCCCTCTGTGAGTCTGTGCTGTGGGAAAATCAGGAACTTTCTACACTCTCAGTCAAGGTGGCTGGAGGGTTCACTTCCAGGCATTCTTAGAGATGATTAGCAAAGGAAAGAACACAGAATTTGAAACCACTAAGATGTAGTAGATAGAGCAGCTGGTAGAGAAAGAGAAGGTGCCTTCCCCCCCCCCCCCCGCCCCAATGGAACTTGAAGATAGATGAAGGAAAGTCTAAAGCTGGGATCCAGAACTGTAATCTGGCAGCATCTGTGAAGAGGAGCCAGCCAGAGGCTGTGGCTCAAGCTGTCAGTATCTGCTCTGGCCCGAGGAAGACAGGACAGTTGCTCAGAGACTGCAGGGTCATTCCAGAGAGCAGGAGGGGTAGCGGGAAGTGCCAGCCAAAAATAGCAGCTTTGCCCATTTCTGTGACCTCGGCAGGCTCTGGATGGCATAGGTACACGTTATAAATGAAGCTAACAAATAAATGTAGACTCAGGAACAAAGAAGAAAAACACACAAGTGCACTCACGTACACACTGTATTTAGAAAAACAATGTAAACTTGCCAGAAATTTGTGAGCTGTCAGGAAGAGAGATTTTTGAAGGTCTTGGCAAATGGGAGGGTACTACTGGGAATTAATAGTAACACTTTGGCTTATGTTTAAATGGGCTTTCTTTCTCTGTTAGGCATTTGACCAAAGTGTGTGTGTGAGAGAGAGAGAGAGGAAGAGAGAGAGAGACAGAGAAAGGGCCTTATTATACACAGCTCAGGTTTATCTTAAGACGCTAGGTAGCCCACACTAGCTCAGACTCCTCCTGCTAGGTTATAGGCATATGCCACCAACCCAGCTTTGTGCTGACTTTTTACTTTATTAATAAAAAAAAAATCAAAGATTTCATAGGTTCATTTCTAATCTGTCCTCGCTAAAATTGTATTCTCTCTACTCTGTTAAATTAGAAAATTATAGACTTTATAATAAAACTCTTCAGAGTTGCATATGTATAAATTTGTATGGAAACTCCAAAGGGCAAAAGACTGATTTTTGCCCTTTTGCCCCAGAACAAAATATGAGGAGGGATTACAGCTTAAGGAGACAGATCTCCAAGCAGAGTGTGGTGGTGCATGCCTGCAATCCCAACACTTGTGAAATAGAGGCATTAAGATTATGATTCAAGGTAAGATTATGATTCAAGGTCATCCTCTGCTGCATAGTTAAATTCAAAACTAGCTCCGTGAGACCCAGTCTCCAAGAGGGAGGAACAGCTTGCTGAAGAGGCAGGTGTACAAGGGAATTCTAGGAGAGGAAATGGCCTTGGAGAAGAATTAAAATGTGTATGTTCAGGGAATAGCAAAAAAACAGTTCAAGGTAGGGCTGAGTTACAGGTTGGCCTAGAGTAAGAGGAAACAGTAAGAGCCAAGCAGAAAGTTCTTTGAAGGATTTTAAGATGTCAGGAATGTGTGAGCCAGTACAATTGTAGTCACCCTCCTTCTTCTCAAGGATGGTAAGTAATTGTTGGTTTTCTGAATTGATGAACTACCCTCAAGAGTTCCATTATTCCATGAGCATTGGGTACTTCTTGTGGTAAGGAAATGTCGTAGGAATTGTTGATAATAGGTATGTCAACAACTCCCAATTGCATAATGGCCTTAGAAAGATCCAAATCTTTTTCATGTGTTTTCTTTCAGACTCCAGAAATAGTGTTGGCAAGGGTTCAGAGAAGGCAGTAATTTGCCAGAACATGTGCTTTAAAAACCCAGCCCCCCTCTTTTTGGAAGGTTTTCTGAGGCAGAGCTCTTGCATGTCCTTTAGACGATGTTACCTAACTTTGGTGTCCATATGCGTCGTGTTATGGATTGTCTGTGTGTTTAAAAAAAGCAAATCTTTTTCCTCTCTCTAACATGCTCAAGTAGTCTAATTTGACCCAAGTCATAATTTTTATATGCACCTTTCTCTTACTCAAAACTCTTAGATCTTTGTTACTGCTTCCACAAGGGATTAAGAAACATCACAACACAAGTACTAAAATACATCATTGTTTTAAAATACATAAATTCATGAATGACACTGAAAATAAAAAGTGATTCTATTTATAGGTCTTGTGTTCATGTTCCTCCCCACTAAAATCAAAGCTAGACATCATTCCAGCCAGGATGTTAAAACAGTTCAATGGCACAGTGACATAATCTTAAAATCATGGAAAATGTCATTATTATGTCAATCAAGTCAAACATAAAATCTTAAGTCTGCTCAGAGTTGGGTGCCACATTTCAGTAATGGAAAAAGAGGTCTTTTTGCTAACTGCTTACCAGGGTATACCCACCTAACCAGCCACTACTTTGTTAACTATTCCAAAAGTTGTTCATATCCCCAAGAATGTGTCCCCTCCTCTTCTGACTGCTAAACTATTGAAGGGAAGAAAGTTAGGAACGGTCTTTTTCGCCCTACAGTTTTCCAACTATTGTCAGGGTCCAGGAGCAACCAGGGATCAGGGAAGATGGCAGTGTGTGCAACTCCAGGACACCTGCCAATGTGTCCTTTGGCTGCAGTTGATACTCACCATGGAAGAATATCATTGTTGTGTGGGTTTGGATGCCATTTATGTGGAGTATCTACGGGTTCTTCCCATACTCCACCAGCCAATCAGACAGATTTTTTTTTCAGATCTCTGGGCAGACCTAGAGGTCCATGACTGTTATTTAGAAAGAGTTGGCAACTTCTTCTAAGCAGAACTATGAACATCCTTGGCATCATTAGTAGGAACTGGACTGTGATCAAAACTACTTTTTCTCAAATGGATGGATTTTTTTTCTTATTTGGCATCTGAATATTATTTATAAAATTATTAATGAATATACTTTGTTTTAAGTGCTGAATATCAAGCCAAGAGCTTTGCACATGTTAGAAAAGCCTGTGCAACTAAGATATCTCCCCACCCCTGGATGCATTTCTTATGTTATCAACCAATAGTTATTTTCATTTAGTCGTCCTCTACCTATAACTAGATCAAGATGTGAAACCGTTGTCTTAAAATGAATAGAGCTATTTAGAGCCCCTTTATTCTTTAAGAAAGCGTACCTATTGACCAAGAGACCCATATGATTGACAGGTACAAATTTTACAAATTTTCTTCTTTTTTTTTTCTTTTTCTTTCTTTCCTTTTTTTTTTTTTTTTTTTTTTTTTTTTTTTTTTTTTTCTTTTTTTGAGACAAATAGCTCTGGCTATCCTGGAACTCAGTCTGTAGACCAGCCTGGCCTTAAACCTGGAGATCAGCCTGACTCTGCTTCCTGAGTGCTAAGATTAAAGGCATGCACCAACTATCACCCAGCAGGTAGAGGTATTTTCATTCTAATTGACCACTTTCATGCCAGAGAAGTGCAAGTCCTTAACCTACACAGATACTTCTGTCTTCTCACAGGATGATTGTCACAGACTCTCCAAGCCTTAAAGACATTGTAGATCTGCCCTTCATTGTAAATGACAAAATTACCTGAGACATTACTGGCATTTTTCCCCAATATTTCCTGGTTAATAAGAGAACTAGAAATGAAACCAATATCTCTTTGTATTCACCAATAGTGTGCTAAGAAAGAAATTAATGTGTCTTTTATGTTTCTCCTTCTATATTTGGAGACCAGTGAATTTAGGAGACCAATTGAAGAAAATAGTTTGTTCCCCAAACTTGGAGAGAAGAAGATCCCACTCTAGATCTTCCCTATTAACACGAAAACACATTTTATTACTTTCTTTAAAAGAACACAACAGAGTCTTCTAACTCAGCATGACCCCAGCCACCTCCCACTCTCATTCAAGGTCATAGTTTGGGTTCTTAAATTTTTTTTTTATTTTGTCAAGATTTATATGCATGTTTTTATTGACATGTATGGGGAAGGAGTGGCCATTGAGGTCAGAAAGGGCATTAGATGCCCTAGAGCTGAAGTTAGAGGCAATTGTGAGCCAAGGTGGATGATGGGACTCTAAATCAGGTCCTTTGTAAGAGCACTTAGTGCTCTTAACCTCTGAGTCATCCCAGCCCCTTAAAGTGTTTTGATAACTTTTTCAGATGTGTCCTTTTAAGCAAGGTGTTACACAGTGTCATATGCCTTAGAAGACACTCACTGTGTGTTTCAAAGGGACAAAAAGCATTCTTGAGCAGAATGTTTAGTTCCCTGTCTTGCGCCAAGAGTAATCAAAGCTATATAGTTCTTCTAAGCTTTTGGGAATGCATGTCAGACCACAACTCTATTGAAAAGAAGATAACTTTTAAGAACTCATATGTATTCTGTTAATGATCCCCATACTCATTCTAAACAATTTTGAGTTATGGCCACACAACAACTGTAAACCCTGAGTCATCGTTGCTGTGTCATATCATGAATAAGAAACATGGCTAAATGAAAATGACAGATCAGTGGTCCAGTTCTTGAAGATTCAAGTGGAAAGATTTGGGATTAAGAAGTGGGAGCTCTATTCTCAGGTTTGCCTGCCATTTTATACTTTATTGCTGCCGTATTTGCTTTAGTAAACGAGTCGCTTTATTTCCAGACTGCTTAAGCCAGATGTAGTATCGCATGTCTGTAAACCCAGCACTTGGGAGGCAGAGGCAGGAAATGTGTCACAAGTGAGGGGCAAGCCTAGTTTTGTGGGGCGACTTCTAGGCCAGCCAGGGCTATGCAGCAAGATTGTGTCTCCAAAAAGAAATGAAAAATTGCTGTCAGAAGGGCATGGTGTCACATGCCTGAAGTATTAGTACTTGGAAGACTGAGGGAGTCCATTCAAAGTCAATCTGGACCACATAGCAAGATCCTGTTGCAAAACAAAAAGTTGTATTTCTTTCAACAAAATAAAACAAATACGAAGTGATTCTATCAGAAGTCAGGGAGTAGCTTTCTTGGTAGCAATGGAATGTGAAACGGGGCTTCTGGATCCTGGTTTTTGGTTACTGGTTACAGAGTACATTCAACACCAGATGACACATTTATATGAACATTTCTGTGTATATTGTATATTAATCACCAAACAACCATCTGTAGGGTTTTTCTTTACAACCATCCAACAAGGGTCTAACACTAAAGTACCCTGGTTGCTACTTGATTCAAAACGTAAAAGAATAGACTAAAAATGAAAATGAAATGAATTGCTCCAGGAATCTGCATGTAAGGTTACTGTACAATTTATCAATTCCAGTGGAAAATATATTAACCTTAATTATAGTTGTCTTTAGGGTAAAATAGATAGAGTCTTATTTTCTGAGTCTTTTTCATCCTAATGTACATTCTAAACATGATTCTATAGCCTGCATTCTAAACAAAAATAAAACATTTTTCAAATTTATGTGTGCTGCGGGTGACAGATGGTGCATGGATTCCCCCCTTACTTGATGTGCTGGCTAGGTTTATGTTAACCTGACACAAGCTAAAGTCAACCTGAGAGGAGAAGGAGCCTCAATTAAGAAAATGCCTCTATAAAATTGGGCAAGCCTATAATAGGCATTTTCTTAATTAGTGACTGATAGGGGAGGGTCCAGCCTATCATGAGTAGGGCCATCCCTAGGCTGATGGTCCTGGATTCTATAAGAAATCAGGCTGAGCAAGCCAGTAAGCAGGACGCTCGATGACCTCTGCGTCAGTTCCTGCCCTGTTTGAGTTCCTGTCCTCAATTCTTTCAATGATAAACAGTGGTGTGGAAGGGTAAGCTAAATAAACCCTTTCTTCCCTAACTTGATTTGGTCATGGAGTTTTATTGCAGTGGTAGTAACCCTAATTAAGACACTTGATATTGAGGGAAACTGCTTACTTTTTCCAATTATCTTTGACAGGTTGCCTCTCCCAGAGCAGACATTCATGGGCTACTGGATAACTGGCCAGGCGGGAAATGGGATGCAAAAGATCTTGTGTCCAGTCAAAACATCTCACATTGATATAAAGGTTGTTATCCTTATTTCCTCTTACCATTTAATCTTACAAACTTTTCAGATCTTCTGTAGATATACTCCATAAGTCTGAGGAGTGACTTACCAAGTGCTTGGACCTTTAGCTTTTGTGCCAACTTGGAGGTCAGTCTGACCCCCAAAGGAATTCCGTACAGGCCATTGCTATTGGCCAAACAGAACTTCTAGGAACCAAGCTCGTGTGTCAGGAGAGTCAGTTGGGTATATTGTATATTTTCCTTAAAAAGGTTATTCTGTGATACTTGTCTTTACTTTGTATTTGCTAACAAGATTAAGTTGTTTTGCTTTTTAAATTGTAGCCAGACAATGTTGATACTGTCTTCCTGGGAAAGGGTTAATTGTCATTACTTTTCAAATATAAAGAGTTCCTTCTGAGTTGTTAGGTACCTAAAAACTCTTTAAAAGGGGCAGAAGGAACAGAAGTCAGGGGCCACACTGGACTCGCTGTTTTAAAACAGATATTTCTCTATGTGCTACTGTCCTCATTGCTGGGATCTACACAGACAGCACAGTCAATAGGCCTGTAAATGGTGAAAATTTATATGATAGATTTTTGTAGTCACTAAAAATTCTGTTGTAACTACAAAATTCTGTCATTTTAACATAGTAACAGTTATGGTGGGACATAAAAAGATATTCTCTTCCACTAAAGTAGTGTTCAGAAAGTCAGGGAATGAGTCCTAACCTGTCAGTCCCTCCAGGGAGCAAGACTTCAGAGTCCCTTGTCAGAGCTGCCCCTCTCTTCTGTCCCCCTCTCCCCCACCCCTCCCCCTGCCTACACACACACACACACACACACACACACACACACACGTCACCTAAGTGTGTGATCAGAGAGCCTCAATCATCCCTGAAGTGGTTTTCCAAGGTTTTAAAAGGGGGTACAGTTTGACTTTCCAGTCTCCAGGGTACAATCCAGAAGGAGGGTGGCTGGATGCCAAAATGTCTTGATTAATTAAGGACTATAGGGCGGGCCAATCATTGACAGATTAGTTGTACATATAGGGTTCTCCCAGGAAGTCATAGCTAGCTACCCAGAACTGATAGTCACAATATTAAGTCGGTCCCTTTGCTTGTCTTTATATTGAATGACTATAGCTGTATATGAAATATTCCACCTTTCATTAAGTAGCACTAGTGATTACCAGTCATTCAAGGGTGTTTTGGTGTGTTGTAATATCACATTTTTTCACATTTCGTTTAAAACACCCACTTCCAGCATCACCTTTGAGAATAATGATTTCACAATCATCCCTCACTAAGGAAATATATCCGTCCCTGGTTTGTTAACTCATAAGTTATTCTGCTGGTTTGGAGAACTCTGGGTCAGGCTATTTGGAGGTCAGAACTTGGTTTAGGGAAGAAGTCTAGTCGTGATTTGAAATTTGAAATTTCATAGTGTTTTGCACTTGGTATACCTCATAGAAACAAAAGCCAAGTGAGAAATTGAATGAGCTAGTGTGTTTGGAAGCACTCATGAAGGTAACTGTGTGGTTATTATTGTTCCAAGTACGATAACGTGGAGTATGCCAAGGCAGTGAGTACTAAAATCTGGGTTCTGTATTGGAAGAACTGTTCTGTAACCACCCAAACATCCCCACTGACACTGTCACTCTGTTATAGGGTCCAGTGCACGCAAACGTAGAAGAGTACCCGATAGAGAAGCGTGAAGCGAGATTCCTAAACTTCACTGAAGAGTGTGCCTCTTGGAGGTTTCCACTGGACGAAGTTAATTTAATCTGCGACATTGCTGTATCACATGGTACATCCATTTCTTCTTTTGACCTCTTCCTCCTGCCCTGATTTAAAAGCAGAGGGATTAAAACAGTCCCGAGACATCAGGAACTCTGAGAGAGACTCGGTGACTTGGTGGGGTCCGGACAGCAATGATATATAATTTAGATCGAATTTCCTCTAACAATCTCACAAAATGCTACGGTGGGCCCCACATAAGCACTGCTGCTGAGTTGGTACGCATACGTCTGTTTCTTATTACGGTCATAGCACAAAGTTAAACACACCCAGGCGTGTGCTAAAAATAGAGGAGGAGGAGAAAAAGGGAGAAACATTGGATTTGGGGGAGGGAGCCTTGGATTCCAGTTTGGTGACTGCATAAAGCACAGCCGTGAGGCCTGGAGTGACTGGCCATCCTTAAGCCTTTGGTTGCCTGAGATGCAGGGAGAGCAAGGGAGCTGTGGGCCTCTATACTTGTGGACCGGTGCTGCTACTGGCTAGCTCGTACAGTGGACCCTGGATACCTTTGGACAGAGGTTCCTCGGTTGATGTCAGTCACTGAAGTGATGCAGAGTGGGCAGCTGGGGGAAGAGAGGGAGGGGACTCACTAACTCTACTGAGGTGGATGTCCCTGAGGGAAAGAAGTGAGCACCTTGCTTTTGTTCCTATAAGTTCTGAGGATATTACTCATTCCCCAAGTCAGCTATTTTGAGTAAATGCATGCCTTCAGATATTTAGGGCATTGTATTGTTTGTTTGTGGTAAGAATCTGTCTCCTTATCAGGACACGTTGTACTCACTGGTAAAGAGAAAGAGAGCCCTGGATACAGTGTGAACGTATCTGGCGCCTGTGAACGTACAGTGACCTGCACACACCTGCGGGGGACAGCCACCGCCTGCCCCACTTTCAAACTTGCTTCTGGCCCCTCTCTTCCAAGTGCAGCATTGCAGGCGGTGCCAGCAGGCAGTCACAGGTGGCCCGAAAAGGGCTCATTTGCTTCCCGTGATCAAATGTAACCCTTTCCTCCCAGAGTGAATCCATGTTTGCAAACTAGTTTTTTCCCTTTGTTCTTATCTCTCTCTTTATGAAAAACAAACAAACAAACAAACAAACAAAACCTGGTTGACATTTGTCAGAAAAAAAAGCATTTTCTTGGGTTGGGATTGAAGTTAAATATATCTACGCGTTTGAGCCAGCGACCAAACACTTAAAGCCTGTGTGATAGGAGCACAGTGTGTAAGCCTGGGGTGCACCTTTCTGTCAGGGTTCCTACAGTAGCCCTCCTGCCCTCTCCTATGCAGGGAAGTACTCCTGCAAGGTAACTTGAACTTATTTTTGCTTAGAATGAATACATTTCAAAGGCCCACAAGTTACAAATTCTACTATTCCGTCTGACGTTTGGAACCGCTACAGCATAGTTCATATCACCTCTTAAATAATAAGCCAGGAGTGGTGGTATACGCCTTCAATCCCAGTTCTCCAGAGGCAAAGACAAATAGATCTCTGTGAGTTCAAGGCCAGCTTAGTCCACATAGTAAGTTCTAGGACGGATAGAGCCACATAGTAAGACCCTATTTCAAAAAGTTATTATTATTATTAAATCTTCAGCCCTCTTCTTCCTCCTTTTTTAGGCAGGGTCTCACTATGTCTAGAGAGCCTGGCATTTGCCAGGGGTTTCTATTGCTGAGAAGAGATACCATGACCACAACTCTTATAAAGGAAAACATGGTGGTATGCAGGGAGACATGGTGCTGGAGAGGTAGCTGGGAATTCTGCATTTTGAGCAAGCGACAGGAAGTGAACTAAGACAGTGGGCGTGGCTTGAGCATATATATGGCACACTTCCTCCAACAAGGCCACACCTACTCCAACAAGCCACACCTCCTAGTGCTGCCACTCCCTTTGGGGGCCGCTACAGCTCTGCAGATCCTGTTGACCTCAGGCTCACAGAGATCTGCCTGCCTCTGCCCCCGCCCCAAGTGCTGGGATTAAAGGTGTGCACCACCAGACTGCATTCCTTATTAATATTAGCTTATTTGTTTAAATGTAACACATCTTTTCATCTACCATTTATAGTTTATGTACTATAGATCTGATATTTTTGGGTGACCAGATTTTCTTTGATTGTCCCTAATTTTAATATATCTCACCATCTTCCTTTTTATCTCCGCCTGGGATTAAGGAAATACGGCTGCTGTTAAAATAAATAACTGACAGAGAGGCAATGCTCAAAGCACCTATCAGACAAAAGAAGCTTGGTCTCTTGTCTCAAGGAGCTCACATAAGAGGCCATGGCCCTGTTAACTTAAGAGGGAGGGGTGCTCAAAACAGAGGCCTTGGCATCCTTGGGAGCTTGCTTAAGTAAAGCCCAGAATACAACGGCACACACTAGCTTTACTGATTCGGAATCTGCATTTCCATTAGCTCTGCAGGTGATTGAAACATGTAGAAGCATTGGTGTATGTTCTGGGAGCTAGATCTAGGTTTAAGAGAGATTGCAGAAGGAATTTTGAGGCATGAATATCAGATAAGAAGTTAAAATCCATAGTGCTAGGATGTGAGGGTTAGGTCAGCAGTAGAGTTCATGCTTAGCATGCTCATTGCCTTAAGTTAAATCTCTATTACCATACCACAAAGAAAAAGAAAAACTCCTATAACCTCATAACTACCTAAAAGAAGAAAACATAGCAGACAGAAGATGTTAGCAAAGTGTTTCTGAAAGAACAGTGGATAAAGGATAAACCCTGGGTCACAGAGGACTTTGCTCCATACAATGCAGAGTTTCCTGACATCGAAGATAGATATTCCATCAGACACTGTGAAATTATGTGGAAGCCCCAACGGGTACTTCTTCCCTCTGTCACACGCCGTCACTCTGTCTTCAGTTAGGGTAGGGGCAGAGCTGCTTCTTGTGGTCTTTGCAGCCTGACAAACCTGAAGGCCATGAGCTGAGCTTCTGACCTAGCTCAGGAGTTCATCAGTGCTGCAAGTCGTAGCTGATCAGAAAACTGTTTGGAAACTGCACAATCAATCCATTTCTGTCATTTCAGAAAATGGGGAACACACTCTGTATGTAGCCGCATGCAATCCAGTTTCCTTATACTTCATGAATTTAACTGGGAAAAATGGCTTCTTTGTGGACTTCTTTGACATCTTCCCAAGAATGATGAGTGGAGCCTGGCGACCATTTGTGACAGTAGCACCACTGGGAAGTCCACTCAGGGGTCAAGTTGTTCTGCATGAGGAGCAGGTAAGGACATCAGGTACTCACGAGGTCCCGATGTGGGAAGAGTGGGTTCTGTGAAGGAAAGGTTGAGAGTGAGAGTGTCCTAGGATTGAAAACCTGTCCCTTCGTAAAGATCCAGGAACAGTGCCTCAAAGGCCAGGGTCACACTGTACCAGTACCACAAAGATGGGCTACTGTCTTCTCCCTGTAGAGACTTAAATACAGTCTCCTACCGTGTTCCCATTGACAGTTAGAAGCTGTCTTTTGAGAGAGAGAGAGAGAACACTAGTGCAGCAGTAAGCACACCACTTTCAGGTTGTGTAGAAGCAGGGGACGTCAGAGAGGGTGATGGGGATGAATGGGTTAGGACGGTGGTGGCACTGAAGGAGGGCCAAGGTCTCTTCTCAGAGGAGATCTAAAAGGCATTCTTCAGAACAGAAGTTCACTGGATGAAGTGCACTGCAATCCTGTATGTGGGAAGGCTCAAGCTCTAGCCATCATATTTATGGGTTAGTAAGTGAAGGTCTCACTAATGACAAGTACAGATGCCTAGCTAGCATCAGGCTGAATGTAATTCCAAACAGATGACACAGATCAAAGGACCAGTTAAGTTTCAATTACTGCAAATTCTAAATGTCTAATTAATCAACCCTATACCAACAGAAAGTGGTCTGGCTTTGTGTGCCTATTTTCTACCTAACATATACCAGGTGTTGTACAAGGCATAGTATTCATTGCACAAGTCCCATGTGTACTGCTGGGGACACTGCAGGAAACAGCAAAGATGGTTCAGCAGCTCAGAGCACTTTTACTTCTGCACAGGACCCGTTTCTAACAGGGCAGCTCACAGTTGCCTGGCAACCTTGTTACAGGGGATCCAGTGTTCTCTCCTGACCTCTGCAGGCTATAGCACAAACATTATGCATACACACTCATGCAAGTACACACTTATACACATAAAGGTGATAAATAAATACATCTGTTTAAAAACCAGACATTCATACACACATGCATATATATGTTTACATGTATGTACATAAATATCATAGAACATACATATGATCTTTCAAGACAGGGTTTCCCTGTGTAGCCTTGGAACTGTCTTGGAACTCACCCTGTAGATCAGACTGGCCTCAAACTCAGAGATCCACCTGCCTCTGCTTGCTCGGTGCTGATATTAAAGGCCACCACTGCCCAGCAACAACAAATATTTTTATTCTCAATTTATCATCTGGTCTAGGATAGACAATAAGAAAAATAAATTGCTAATTAAATCATATCTTGGCTTAGAGAGTAAGAATCAAGAGAAAGAGAAATCAACTTAAAATCAGGCAGACCTGACCAGCCTGATAGAGGCAGACAGAATGGAAACCTGGGCAGGGGGTGGGGGGAGTGTAGGCTAAGGGAATGGTAAGTTCTGAATCCCAGAGGCTGGAGCCCTCCCTCTTCCTTCGTAAAGATTGGATGAAGGCAGGAGTGAGAAGAGGTGAAGCAGCAAGGTTATTCAGTAAATTCGAGCAGAGCTGAGATAGAGGAGGTGGTGTGAAGCAGATTGCTCAGAGCCTTGTAGGCAAAGGAAGGTTCTGGGCCATCAGAGTAAAAGGGAAGGCATTGGAGGGGGATGAGCAGGGAAGGTGGTCTGTCATGTTATAAAGGGATTTCATTGGTGGCTCTGTGTGAGCTGTGAGTGATGAAGCAGAATTAAGGAGCCAGGTAAGAGTTTTCTTGCAGTAAGCTGTCCAAAAGATATGGGTGGCTTGGAGGAGGATAAATGTCATAAGTGATTGTGGACCTACATGCATTATTGAAGTAATGACTGCCGGATCTCCTAACAGAGCAGACATCCTGTGAGAGGGAGTTACAGGCAATGTAAAACTTCAGGGGTGAGCCATTTGAATGGAGTTCCCATCAGCCAAGATGAGGAAAAAGTCAGCTTAGACGGGAACCCAGAAAGAACTACATTAGACTTGAAATGCGTGTTAAGCTACCAAGTAGAAGGGGCACATAGAGTTCAACGGAGTGGTGGGAACGAGAGATCTAAACTTGAGCCATTGGCATATGCATGTTACTACAGTCATGAGGCTACAGGAGGCGGCAGAGGAAGTGAGTGTGTGGAGAACAGTCTAAGCCCTGAGCCCTGCGAGACTGAAATACTGAGAGACTGTGGAGATGAGAAAGCACCTCCAGCAGGAACAGACAGGGTGGCTGCTGAAGGGGTGGGGTGGGGGAAGAAGGCAGTGAGGTGTCGTGCAGGGCAAGTGCCCCTTCTGTCCAGAGGAGGAGCATGGCACCTGCCATCTTCCACTGTTCTTCCGGCTGCCCGGGAGTCACTGTTCACCATATATGCAGTGAGTAAGACCAGACTTAGAGAGTTTGATCTTTCTAGTGACTGAGACCCAACCTAACTGGATCAACTCTAGCAGAATTCAACTTCCCCCGCTCATTCACTACTGATACGTGTTTTCTTATGGCCAGTGTCCTCAGACAAGCACTTTGCCCTCACTGCTAATGTTTGGAGTCAAGAGTATATTAGGTTGAAATTTCAAAATAGTTGATAATGTGGCTAGCAAGATGGCTCAGTGGATGAAGACCCTTGTTGCCAAGCTGGGTAAGCTGGGTTTGATCCTCAGGGCCCACATAATAAAAAGGGAGGAGCAATGATTGCCATTGTCCTTGCATTCTGACCTCCATACACACATGCCCTATGGCACACCATATGTGAGTGTATACATACCCAGCATACACACATTAAATGAATGTAACGTTAAAAAAGGATTCATAACAGGAAAATAGTAAAAAGCAGTGCCACTAACTGTGCTTCAAGAACAGTGTGCTCTAAAGAAACAATACTTTAGGGACGGGAAGGCGGCTCAGTCAGGAAAGTGTTTGTTGCAATAAGCATGATGACCTAGCCAGATGTAGTGGCACATACCTTTCATCCCAGCATTCCAGAGACAGAGGCAAGTTTAAAGCCAGCCTGGTGGTCTATATCAAGAGTTCAGACAGCCAGGGCTACATAGTCAGACCCTGTCTCAAAACAAACAAACAAACAAACAAAAAACCCATATAAAAGCTTCATGCATCTGTGCCTGCCTGTAACCCCAGCACTGAGGAGGGGTCGGGAGGACCGCTGAGGCTTGCTGACCAGCCTCTGTTCTAAATCAAGTTGATAAACTCCATGTCCAATGAGAGACTCCGCCTCATAAACTAAGGTGGAGAGCAATAGAAGAAAGCACCCAACATCAACCTTTGGTTCTCTTTCTTTCTCTCCGCCCCCCTCTCCTCTTTCTCACCCTCCTCCCCTTTCCCTCCTCCCTTTCTACTTTCTCCTCCTCTCTGTCCTCTCCCCTCTTTCCCCCTTCCCCTCTTCTCCCTCTCTCCTTCCCTCTCCCTCCTCTCCTCCTCTTCTTTACCCTCTCCCTCACACACACGTGCACATATTCACAGGAATACTTAACATATACCGTGCATACATGCAGAAACAATACTTTTATAATGTTATCTAATCAAGAGGAACATTAAATAGCATGTCTATGGTTCACTGAAGAAATGAACACTTTTGCTCTTACCAAAACAATTCAAATTCTGTTGTTTTGTCTCATTTAGTTTTCATGATTTGTTTCTACTGCTATCTCCTGGAAGCAGAGTTCATTCCAAACCAGATGTTGCTTATGCAAGTTTCTCTCCAGCATATTGGGAAAAGGCTCTTGCTTTATAGATTTCCTATAAAATATCAATGTCATCAATTTGTTTTCCCAACCAGAAGAATCCATCATAGAAAGCACCTGTCAGGGTGAATTTGAATTTAATAAGCTAATCAAGTTTGGACGAGACTCAAAATTTGAAGTATTTATTCAAACAGTTCCACCAGATTTTCAACTTGTCACATTAACATAAATTTACACAGACAAATTCTGTAAAACTATTAGAGTTTTGAGATGCTCAGCTCATAGTTTATTTCTCCAAAAACCCAATTGTTTGGCAACATTGTAAACTAATTTCTCTGTTCAATGACAATAACTTTCATCAAGGAAATATAGTTTTCATTGTAGAGCTGTGTGTGCCGCCAGCAGCCAGAGCCTCTGGGCCTTCTCTGTTCAGGTCTGACTCTTGCATCCTGAGTGGACCACGAAGTATCCCTACGCTTCCTCCAAGTGCCCATTCCTTGCCCTCCTCACAGGGGCTATTCCAGCTGACGGTTTTATAAGTTGGTGCGGGGATTCACTATCCTCACTACAAAGTTCTGAAACTTAACAAGTGGGCTGCCCTCAATTCCTTCTTCCTGGTTCTAGTAGAACTGAAGACCAAATTGAAAGGGAGAGCATGCAGCCACAAATCAGTCCCTGATCATTTTAAAATAAAGTTTTGCTGTAGATGCCTCCTCCTGGTTAGTTGGAAACGTTTTCCAAAAATTCCTTGCTAAAATAAAATCTAAAGTGAGGACAGGAAAACTAAAAATAAAGGCCTTTCCCTCCCCCTGTTCCCATGGGTGTATTTATGACATCTGCACAGCATTTAGTGTTTCAGACTAGGGGCATGGAGGTCATCCAGAGGTTGCTCTTCTCCCAGTCAGATACAAACATCATAAAATGGCTCAGTTGCTTCTCCGCCCTTCCCCCACTTCAAGCGATGCCAAAGCCACAGTTTCTTGTACTCATGTGTGACGTGAGATTCTATTTTTAGCACAGGCAAAATATATCATTAGTCATTTACAGAAGGAAGCCATTAACATCTAAAAGGATGGAGCCACAGAACTCCCTCCCATTGCCAAATGTTGGTAGAGCTCATTCTCGGCCCACAGGGCACTGCACTCAGGCTATGGATGTGTGTGCTAGGAAATGTGTGCTTGTGTGCTCTAGTGAGCGTGCGAGTGTGTGAGCATGTGTGTGTGTGTGTGTGTGTGTGTGTCTGTCTGTCTGTCTGTCTGTCTGTCTGTCTGTCTGTCTGTCAGTGTGTCGCTTAGCAGGGACGGTGCTCAGGTCACGTATGCCCAGTTAGGAGGACACAAGTTTTAGATCATAGAAAAGGAAGATAAATGGGAACCTACGATGGATTCTATTTAATCATCTTCTTGTTCTTCATTTTTAGGGGAGAACATTTTATTTTAGGACTTCCCTAATCTCAATTTGCTTAAGAGCTACAGATTTATGACAGAGTTGTATGTATCTATCATGCAAGAGACATTTTCTCTATTTAAAGCTACTCAAAAAGAATTTTACGTAGAACAGAGACCTTGTAAATTTTTAAGTTACTCTTATGCTTTCCTTTTTAATTATGCATGCATCAAGGCCTTAGATTGATGTCAAGTGTCTTCTTCCATCCCACTCTGCCTTACGTATCGAGGCAGGGTCTCTCACTTGAACCAGAGCTCACAGGTTCAGCTGGTCTGATTCCCTAGATTTCCAGAGGAATCCCAGTTCTGCCTCCCAAATTCTGGAATTACAGCAGCCACCTTGCCTGGCTTTCACGGCCTTTACAGGGATGCTAGGGACTCACACCCTGCTTCACTTTATTCAGTGACCTTGTCCTCAGCCCTTGATTTACATTTACAGGAAGAAAATGTTGCTCTCTCCAACATTTTCAAAGTATTCAGATCCATAAACATGACTTCTTTCTTTTTTGTTGTTTTTGTTTTGTTTATTTTTTTTCTCTCAAGACAGGGTCTCTCTGTATATCCCTGGCTGTCCTAGAACTTGCTCTGTAGACCAGGCTGGCCTTGAACTCAGAGATTCACCTATGTACCACCATTGCCCAGCTAAACAAGACTTCTTGTTCTAGATGTCATTCTAAAGAATTTATCTAATATAAGTCTTCAATGGAGAATTGTCCCGTTAAACAGAATCATACACTTTTAGGGTGTGTCAGTGTAAAAACCTCAGCTCTCATCTTGACGGGGATAAAAGATACTTAATTCTGGAGACATCATGAGTGACTGTGTCCTGGAAACATATGTTTAAGTTCCCCCAAATCCCATGTGCCAGTGTAGAAACAGTTTCATGAAGTTTTTTAGTTTTACAGAATAAAGAAAGCCATAAGTCAAGGCGAGTTTAAGATACATTGGTGGGTACAAAGAGAGGCAGGTACAGGGGGAGGGGACTGTTCTACAGGGTTAGATGCTACCTAGTGATGTTCTTAGCTCTTGGATTGGTAGTAGCTAGTGTCCTGCTAAGTTAATAGCTTCTAAAGGGTTTTTTTTTTTTATTTATTATCATGAGATAATAGTTCAGATACAGAGTAGAAAAGGAGTAGTTGTCCCAGAAGGCTAACACTAGCCCAGGATCAAGTAATTAGCCTCTGAGCCTACAAAATTCCAGTTTCTCCACAATATGGAGGTTCCAATCAATCTATCGGTCTCTGCAGAAACAGGTGTTCCTTCCAGGAGATTTTGTTGACAGCCAGACACAGCTGCTTTTCAGGGAATTTCATTCAGAGGTGTTATTTGTGGAAAAGTTAGAGTTTTATCAACATATGTTGTGAGCAGTAAACTCTGTGGTGGAATTAAATATTGTTTTTTGGGGGGTTTTTGTTTTGTTTTTGTTGTTGTTTTGTTTTTTGTGGGGATGGGGGAAGAGTTTAGAGACAGGGTTTCTCTGTGGTTTTGGAGGCTGTCCTAAAAGTGGTTCTTGTAGACCAGGCTGGTCTCGAACTCACAGAGATATGCCTGCCTCTGCCACCGAGTGCTGGTGTGTGCCACCACCGCCCAGCTAAATATTGTTTTAACTCTTGTGATTTAATTAAATTATCTTGTAAAATACATTTTTGTCTTTCTTTTTATTTCTCTGACCAGATTGCATAATAAAAGACAGAGGCCATGATTAAATCATGATTGTATTCTTGTCACCTTTAACTATAAACTATCTAATTGATATTACGGCATAATGGAGCAACAATCCATATTTTACTGTTTCCTGCATCTTATAAAATGTCTGTTGTCATTGGATGCTTTGTGACTTTTTCTCTTAAGAACTTGCAATGACTAGGACAGCTAGACCCAAATTAAAAGATGGAAAATTGTACTGTTGTGAAACAATGAGACTTAACTACATGTAGATGCCCCTTTATTCAGTGGCTTGCTTTTATATTTTAACTAGAAAAAAAAAACAGCTTCCTTGCTGTTCTTGAAAATATTTAGTTTTTTCTAGCTTTCTTTTAAATCCTTATTTCATGTGTCCTAGTCATAAATTCAAAACTTAGGGTTTATTTCCTTTCTTGACACACACACCCCCAGGTTAGGGAGGAGTCCTGGAGATGGTGTCCAAGGCTACTTAGAGGTAAGAATTGTTTGTGTTTGAGATGGAATGAGTTCCCTTTCTCCTTCAGACTGACTGCTTGAGTAATCACAGGTAAAATTGGATGTTGCAAAGACATGTAAATGGATTGGTTCTCACCGCAGGAGCCTCCAGTGCAAGGTCTGAAAGTTCCTTTCTCTGAATAATTCCCTTCAGAAGAACAAAAAAACAAAACAAAAGCCATTGAGCCTTTGTCATACAGAGGGACAGCATCTGAAACGTCTAAGTGAAAAGAACAAGAGTCCTTTAGCACCTCTGTTCCCTGTCTGCCTGCCTGCTAGGGCTGTGCTCTGCACCAGGCCCTGGGCAGCGCACCTCTAATGACAGAAATCTTGTTTGTATGTTAGTGTAGCAACAGTAATGAAAGTTCCGTGGGTGGCAGGGGCAGAGACATAGCTCTACACTGCCACTCCCCACAACCCAGTTGAAGAGCTGTAATCAGATAATGCCACATCCTTGGCTTCAACACAGAAAAGCATTTCAGGGCAAGCCAATACTGAAGCTGTGGTGGGAGAGTGCGGTGGGGTTGTGGCAGTTATGTTGTTGTTACTGGTAGTGATGCTTTTGTTTTGTTTTAATGGTCTGTGTGTGTGTGATTGTGGGTGGGTGGATGGGTGTGTGTATGTGCAATCATGCACATGTATGTGCCATGGTATACTTAGAATTGATTGTCCTCTAGAAGCTTCAAGCCAGACTCTGTTTCTTCCAGTTTCTTCCTGTCTTTCCAGCCAGCCTCACTTCAACTTCAGTGAATTTCAAGATGCTAAACATCTCCCGCCAGTTTAGTTTTTACTCTGTCATACACTTTTGCTAACCTGTTTTTCGATCAAGTACATATTTCCTTACTTGAACCTGGCTCTAGGAAAAGAATAAACAAGATTTACTGGGGGTCATGCAAGAGTGCCCTCTCACCCGTTACCTCTTTGTCCTTTTCGATGATGTGTCAGGAGTATCTGAGTCCCTGCAGGTAGGTATGTGCACTGTGTGTGCCTGCCTGGTACTTACGGAGCCCAGAGGAGGGCATCGGATCCCCTGTAACTGGAGTGCCGTGAAATAAGCTTTACAATCAGTTGTACACCACGAAGAGGGTGCTAGAAGTCAGACCCGGTTACTCTGAGAGAGCAGCCAGTGTTCTTAATTGCTGAACCATCTCTCTGACCCCAGGTGTAATCTCAGTTTCCTTGTGACTACAACACACAGAACCAGAGCAGCTGCCTTTGATTTTAAGGCAACTTTCAAAGAGAAAGTTACATATTTGCTTAACTGGAAAATTAGTAAATTAGCCAAAACTTTATAATCTGTTTTCAGATCACTGAGAGTCATCACAATGTCTTACATTTCAATACCATTGCCTTCCCTTTGGTTTGTCACCGTAACCTTCATTCCCTGGTCACCTGGTTACTCCCGCTTTTTACAGGGGGGTGGAGGAGCAGGTCTTGAATCTCATACCGCTTTCTTTATTTACAGAGTAATGTCATCCTCTTGCTAGACACCACCGACCGTGCCATTCGCCATCTCATCCTTCCTACAGAAGAGTTTGCATCGAAGAAATCTTCGTGGTGGAACAAGGACGGCGGTGTAAGGAATACCAGACCTGCCTGGCAGATTGATTGCGGGGGACTTTCCCAACTACAAAGATGCCTGCCTGGCTATCCCTCCCAGTGCCAGACAACAAAAATATTAGGCACAAAACGTCATTAAGCAGTTTTACATTTTAACATGTTAAGACTATATAGCGAGATGAACAATTAAATATCAGGAGGTTCCTTCAGTATCCAGTGAATTAATGTGAAATTTGCCAGGACTGGGCTATTAAGGAACATTAGAGCTATTTGAGTGTGACTGTCATAGCAAATCTTAATCATGCCATCAACTTAATTATTTTCCAATTACATATAACTTGAATTTATATGTTAAAATCTTCAGTTTAAGTACAGCAACCAATTTGCCTCTGTCAGATAAACGTTTTGATTTACTGACTAACTTAAACAAATCATGTAGTCTAACTCAAGGAAAAATTTTTTCCCTGCCCTTTAGCTAGAAAATAAAGTTTATCCAGTGCTTTGCAAATAAGCATATGTGGTTCATAAAGGACTGGGGAAGTATTTTAAGTGTCATAATTGAATTGAGAGCCAAGAAACCAAGTATTTCCTGTATGCTTATGATATGAATTCCACAATTAACCAGTAATTAGCACATTTATTTTTAACCAGTGTTTGGCACTGTTTTTTAAAGATTCATTCATTTTTTCATGTGTATGGCGCTTTGCCTACATGCGTCACATGAGGACCTGGTACAGAAGCCAGGAAAGGGAGTCAGACCCCCCAGGAGCTGGAGTTGCAGATGGCTGTCAGCCAATACGTGGTGCTGGGAACTGAACTCATGTCCTCTGCAACAGCCCTATGTGGCACTATTTAAAAATTACTCTAAAGAGGTATTAGTGCCTTAGTGACAGACTCCCTTGGCCACCAAGCACAAGGCCCTGAGTCCTCCTAGCCTCATTCCTGCAGAGCAAAACCCCCCAAATGCCAAAAGAGCTTTAATACATCACATATGATGCATTTTAAATTGTAGTTTAATCAATGTCTTGACATTAATAAATGGCTTCTCTGAGTGTTGCATGGGTTACACATTAAAGGAACTCTTAAGGGTTAATTGATGTGGATATTTGCTTCCCCCCCCCCTTTTAGGAAACTTACAGAATGTGTAAAGAATTTTCACACAAAAACTGGCTAGTATTCTACAAACAAACAGGGTAAGTATTTCACTATAGGAGACTCTAAACTGGAATTGATATTTTGTCCATTCTCTTTCCTGATGTAATTATACTTGTTTAGTATAAAACCAACAAACCAAATAGTACTGTATTCTGAAAACAGCCCTTCACAAATCATAGAATGTCGAGAAACTGGTAGAAGATGATGTGATTACATAACACAGCCACTCCTCCATGGCAGCCGCCATTTCCTGTTGCTTCTTCTCCTGCCCGCCCTGGCACATTGAGAATTTTGTACACCAGTTTTCTAAGATAACATGTTTCTTAATTGTTGCTTAGACTAAAAAGCTGTTCATTTTAGGGCTATACATTATATCTTAACTTGATTGCACCACAGCTTATTCAGCCATCATCCTCATCTACAATTTTCTTCTTTTTCCAGGAACACCTTAACTGTCCTGGATGTCTTAGAAGGACTAACTCACACCATTTCACTTCCCATCAACCTCAAGACAGTTTTCCTTGTAGCAGAGGACAAATGGCTTCTTGTGGAGGACCAAACGAATCAGTGGGTAAACCTCTATTGTGTCCTATCTCAGGAAGCATGCAGAAGACCGATTGGTCTCCCTTGGCGTTTATGTTTCTGTGCTGAGGGAGATTTAGAAGAACAGACAGTGGAGACAGTGAGGGGAAAAAAAGTATATTATAGTATGACCTGAAAATTAATGCTAAAAAATGGTAACTCTTATATATGACTCACTTGTGTTTGGGGTTTTCCTGTTCATACATTGAGCAGTGTAGCTCTGATTAGTATTAATAATAAAAAACCAGAGACAGATATTGGGGTTAAAGCTGCAGATCAGAAAAGCAAAGCACCAGCCACTAGAGAGTTCTCACCTCTACCATTGTTCAGACCAGAAGGGGCCATCCTGTCCTCAGATTGCATCTCCAGAGAGCATCTGTCTCCACCAAACCTCAGACTGCACTGAGCTCCTGTCGCCTCCTGCCTTATACTCCTCTCTAGTGCTGGGATTAAAGGCATGGGATCCCAAGTGCCACAATCACCTTTGTGTGAGCTCTGTTTCTTTTTTAGATAGATCAATCTCATGTAAGCCAGGGTGGCCTTGAACTCACAGAAATCTGCCTCTATCTCCCAAGTGCTGGTTTGAAAGGCATGTGCCACTACCTCCTGGCTCATGGTTTGGGGTTTTGTTTTGTTTTGTTTTACTATGTTATCATTTGGTATTTCTCTTTACAGTGTTGTAGAAAGGGGTTTTTGGTAATTTGTAATGAAATGTTTAAGGTGCAAATTAATCTTTTTAAAGGCTTAGAGAGAAAAAAATTCTAATTCCTCTTGATTTTTAGAAAAAGAAAACTTTTAACTTAAGTTAGATTTAACTCAATTAGGCTTCTTGTCTGTTCACAGAAAGTATCTTTTGACCAAGCCGGCACACATTGGTTCTGAAGACACTGGGGCTTGCCAGTTGTATATGTTCAAAGAAGAGCTTCCTAGCACAGGATTTGGAGTCACACAAGGTAAACGCTACCTTCCCTGCCCTTGCTGCTGTGTGAGAGTATGCTTGTACACACACTGCCCTCCAGACTGATGGGAGATCAGAAGCCTCAGCCTGTGTGATGCTTATCCCAAACAAAACGGCTTAGCACTACAGCAGAGGTAGATTAGAGTCTTCCACCTTCAAAGATTCATCAGAGAGCCACACTTCCAACTCAGTATAAAATGTATTTAACTGCTGGACAGTTGGGTCCCAAGTCTAGCCTGGGTTAGCATCTTTGTTTCTCCATAGGCTATCAGCTCATCAGAACTTCTGCTCCCTTTATTAGTTTGCTAACCTGGGTTGGGTCTGTGTCACAGCTTTTGTACAGGGAGCTCTTGATTCAAGAGGGTATTTTTGGCTGTCAAGTCTTGGGTTGCAGAAATGCTTGGGATCATTGTGGGCAGATGTTCTGATGATTAGAACTATTTGCTCAGATAAAAGCTAGCAAGTATTTAAAGTAATCTTTAAACCTTGTTCTTTGTGGTCTGCATTGTTGAGAATGAAATCTTGCCAAAAAGGAATAACAACAATAATAATTCCTAAAACATATCAGGGTTATATCATATCTAAGGTGTGTCTGACATTTTTCAGAAACAGAATTCTGCATACCTCATAAAATCTCAAGTGATCAACTGTCATCTGAAAACCTAAGTTCAGCTGTGGGTCAGAAGATCGCCTCTCCTAACCGTGTTCTGTCAGATGAGAACAGTTACGCTACTATAGTTGTTGGCTTCCCAGATCTCATGGTAAATACCAATTTCTGCCATTTCTTCTCAACAGAGCCTAGAGTATCTGAGCCTGTCTGAACAGTAACTGTTCCTGCAAAGATTTTCAGTCATGTCTACATTTGAAATCACTCACCAAAACTATGGTCTACCCATATAGTTTCATTACTTTATAAGTAGCGTTTAAAATGTGATTTGTATAATTCAGTAAGGGAAGTGGTTGATCTCTGCCTCAGGGAGTTCATGCCACCTGGCACGTAACACACTAATGGTGACTTTCTCACTACACCATCTTAATGTGTGTTCATGGACTCTGACAAGAGAAACAAGTTGAGACTGATCAAAGTACCATGCCTTCTATAATTTGTATTGAAAGTGATTTTAAAGTGATTTTTAATTGGCTCTAAGTAAAAGTAGGCCCCACCTTCCCCTGGTGGAGATGTAGGGGATGAAATAGAAAAGATTATTCCAGAGCAAGTTGCAATCTCATAGACTAAAATAAATGTAGCTCTAGATGTGATTAAGCATTTAACTTACGTAACTCCCTCTGTGACTCCACTGATAGAATCAGTTAAAGATAAAATGTGGGTTCTACTTGATGCACCAATCTCAACATGCTCCAAATCTTTAATTAACAAATGGAGAGTACTTTGGGATATAAGATATTTGAAATCTAAAACTGAGTGTAGCTTACAACTTTGCTATATGCTTTACTGATGGTCAAGTAGAAAAGCATTTGCCCCCTCATCCTATAACTCAATGCAGTGTGCTGTTGCAGTGTGGTGTCTACAGCAGCCTTGATGGGATGGTAGAGCCATGTCGGTATGCTTTCTGCCACACTTACGTAGAAAACTAGAGCTTTTTTGTGAAGGTAGGACTGTCTGAAAACTGATCTCACCACTTTACTCTGGTTGAAGCCATTAGTTTTAAATTACAGTGCTACCATGAAAAGGACTAGAAGGTAAAAACTTGGTGTAGGCTATTGTTTACGTTAACCCTATAGAACCCTTCATAGGTTAAAAGGTTAGTAACCTATTAAAGCTATCCCCTGGATGTTTGGTACCCACCATGGAAGAGATGCCCAGGTAATATTTGTTAAGTGAAAAGTCAGGTTCATAGTTCACAGCAAGTATACTTCTGAGGCCAATACAGTAATGCTATATACTACTCCAAGTTCTTTCATACCAATAGCTCATTTTAATTGCAATTCAGTAAGGTTTTACACAGGGGCAAACAGGGAGAGATTACACCTCCCACCCACCTCACCACAAAGATTGTAATAAGGGACCTAGGGCTTAAGCTCAGGTGTGACTAGCCAGCTATCTAGCCTGTATCCTGTACCATACCACTCTTTGTGTTTCTTCATAAGGCTCTACAAAAGGATATGTCATTCCTTATTAGCTTTTTATGAAATCATCAAAATCAGTGACACATTATAAACTTACGTAACTTTCTTACCCTGACAGCAAGTAGATATTTTAAAAATACGCCAGAAATATAATCAATGATGAACACAATGGGCATTAATTTTATCAAGAGTAAGGAAGGCAGGTGAGGCGTCCACCCCTGTGATCCCAGCTGTCAGAAGGCCGAGGCAGAAAAAAAAATGGTAATTGCAAGACTAGCCTGTGCTAGCAAGACTTTGCCTCAAAACAAGCATGAACAGAAGACTAGAATACACACTGCCACTACAACCATGGGGATGTAACAGATGTGATTTTAGCATCTCCTTTTTCTTTTTATTTGCTTTTTTAGTCACCCAATGAAGTTTATTCATGGAAGAGGTCTTCATCTTTGGAGAAACCAAATGTCACCAACATAGGAATCTATGGCGGGAAACGGACAAATGCTGCTCCACGGCACAGGAACTGTGTGACTCTCACACACACTAACCAAGTGGTCAGGATCCTGCCTGCAGGAGAAGTCCCTCTGAAAGACATCTTCCCAAATGGTGAGCCGCCACTTCAGCTTGCCGAGATGGCTACAGGTGGCTTGTGTTTGCAGGGAGACGTTTAGTTTGGCATGGTTGCTCTCTCTACACCAGTGCAGAACACCCCGACAGAGGTAGTATGGTCTAAGAGCACCTCTGCAGGCTGAAAGCTTGTAGGCGTCTCCACATGGTTGCCACTTATGGGCTCTGCAGGTAAAGCTGGTCTTGTTCACACTGCAGCCTGCATGTACCATGACTCCCTACGCAGACTGCTTTACCTGCCAGTGCCGTCCCAGTCCCCTCGCCTTGATGACTGGGTAAAACGTGCAATGCCGATCATTTCTTGTGTCAATCCATTCATCCTCAAACACCACCTTATTATTAGTTTGCTCTTTATTTTCATTTGTGTGAAAACTCTGGTGTAGGGAGAGAGCACAACTGAGCCAGGATCACCCACCAGTGGCCCGAGTACAGATTTGTGCCAAGGTCTCCCAGGACCCGTTCTAGAACTCTTCTTAATGAGCATACTGACATTCTCCCTAGCCATCAATAAGAACAAACATTTGCACAGTGGTGGGTAGTTATGTTATCCTGTACCCAATTCTCTGTGTTAGTGTGGCCTTTGTGGCTATAGTGCTAAATGTGTTGTATCCGTTTCTGAGTTTGAAAGTCCTGTTTAAAGCATCATACTTAGAACTTGTTCTTTCCACATTGAAACTATTGGGAAATTATCAACACGTCCTGAAAGCGCTTTGCTTGACAAAGAGGTGGCTGGGAGAGGTGGCAGCTGCTGATCATCACAGCACACGTTACACGTTACAGTAGGAAAGTTCACAGGGTGACACATAAACACAGGAGAAGCTTGTGGCCCGGGCTGGTGACATTTAAATGATTCCTGGAAGATGTGCGAGAGTGAGTGAAATGCAGGAATTAGGACAGGAACGGGGGCCAAGTGAAAAGTACAGAAACTCGGTGAACATTCCTGGTGCTGCAGTGTTCTAACCTCAGCAGTGTTCCTCCATCCACCGGGAGACACAGGACTCACCTTGACACCCCTCCCCACCTCAGCCATGCGTAACCCTCCCTCATCCATCGCGTCCCTTTGATACAACCTCAGTAATACTTGTTATATTCTAATCCACACCCCATCCAGGACACTCCTCAAGTGATGCCAAGGCCCTGTCAGAAGTACTTCTCACATTTCACCCTCCAGCCTTTATCAAAGTGATAGTTCCAATAGTTACATTCGTTCTGACTAAGGACAGTTTGGGTCAGTGTTTTTACTGTGTTGTTTTATACATTTGAGGAATACAAACAGTTGCTTAGCCATCATCACAATTAGTGAAGAAAAGTCTTCCTAGCCCACAAGCCTCCTGTGTCAGTCAGTAGTCAACCCCTGCAGTTACCGCCAAGCCCCCACTAATCTAATTTAATTTCTGCCCTTACGGATTGGCCCTTAACAGAATGCTATGCTAATGGGTTCATATAAATGTAGTCTTTTGAATATGGCTTCTTTTACTTAGTAATGTCTTTGAGAATCATTTGTGTTGTCTGTCATAGTTTGGCTTTCTAGTGCCGTGATAAAACACCATGACCAAAACAACTAGGGGAGGAAATGGTTTATTTCACCTTGCAGCTTATAGGCCATCATGAAGGGAAGGCAAGGCAGGGACCTGACACAGAGGCCACGAGGAAGTGCTGCTTGCTGTCTTGCTTACCCATGGCGTGCTCACCCATGTACACAACAGGACCATCTGCTCAGGGGTGACGCTGTGTACAGTGGGCTGGACCTTTCCACATCAATCACTAATCAAGAAAAGGCCCCAGAGGGTTCCTCACAGGTCAACAGATGGAGGCATTTTCTCAGTTGAGGTTCCCTCTTCCAAAGTGACCCTCGCATATATTAAGAAACAAAGAAAAACTAACCTATACATTGCCAGTACACTGTGTCTATTTGAGTGTAGTAGTCTGATGTATGTTTATACCACTATTGTGTATGCTACCATTTGTGTATTCATTCACAAACTGATACTTAAGTTGTTTCCAGTTTGACGAAATAATGAAGAAGGCCTCAATGAACATTTGTGCATAGGTTTTTCACATGGTTGGTGATGGCTAAGCAACTGTTTGTATTCCTCAAATGTATGTGTATATATATATATATATATGTATATATATATATATATATATACACACACACACACACACACACACACACACACACACACACACACACACAGAGACACAGACAGACACACACAAACACACACACACATACATACACACATACATACATACAGGTAAAACTGCTAAGCCATTGTCTGCACTGGCCAGGCCCATTTGCATTTCTCTCTGCATTAAAAGAAAACTCCCCTTGTCGCACACCCTTGCCGGGGCTGGGTGCAGTCGGCTTTCCATCCTTGCAGAATAGTCATTCTCATATTGGATCTTTGTTTAGAGTGTGGAGGGGGGCGTGTCTGTGCCTTGGTGAGCTTGCGGGGATCAGAGGACAACTTGCAGGAATTTGTTCTCCCTTCCACCAGATGGCTCTGGAAATCCTTTTATCACACGGGTTCTGGAAATTGAATTCAGGTTTTCAGGCTTAGCAAGAAATGTCTTTACCCACTGAGCCATCTTGCTGACCCTCATTATGGTTTAAATTTTGGGGTTCTTTTGTTTTACCACCTCACGACAGTCTTTTTTTCAAGTATGTCCAGGGTTTTATGTGTTCTTTATATGTCCTGGAAAGAAGTCCAGTGTTAGATATATATACTCCTGTGTTTTCTCCTATTGTAATGAAGGGCAGATGTCCTTTTTCCTCTGGGAAATTTTGTTGCTTTGGGTTGTCTGTTTAGATTTATGGTCCATTTTGACTTCATTGTTGTTGGTTTGTGTTTATTTTTTTGTTTGTTTCAAATTGGCCTAAGAGGAAAGCACAGGGCCCATTCAGGATCTATTTGGACAAGATTCAAAAAGAAGACCCTCAGTGTGTTCCCTTGGTCAAGTTAAGAAACTCATGGCCAATCGGAAGCTCCCCTTTTGCTTTACTGCTTTGTGGGCCACAGTTTAGTCAACCGTTCTTTGCAAGCTCACATTTAGTGTTTGCACTTGTCTGCCATTATACGTCATGGTGCTGTGGATAGAATACTGTTTCCTTTGCACAGACGGAGTCTGTTGGTGTCATGAAAGGGGAAATTACTGAAGTTGCTGTTCTAGCAGCATCAGCGAGGCTGCTGGAGGCCTGGGGAAGATGGTCCAGCCAGGAAAGCTCTTGCTGTGCAAACATGATGACCTAGTTGGGTCTCCAGAACCCATACAGAAAAGCCAAGCACGATGGGGCCTGCTGGTGATTCCAGCACAAGGAAGGTCAAGAAAGGCCAGGTCCCTGGAGATTGGTAGCCAGTCAGCCTAGCCAAACACATGAACCCTAGCCAATAAGATCCTTCCTCAGAAAACAAGGTGGACAGGCTCATGAGATGCACCACCCTAGGTTGCCTCCTGACATACACATCTGTGCGCATACACACTCTCAAATGAACATGCTCACACACATACGTATACATAAAGAAGGTTACTGGAAAACATCCGATGAAACCTTTTACTATAGCACATAATGCTTTTAATCTGTGCTAACAGAGGGAAGAGCTTAATCCTAGTGACCAGCAGGACACATCGAGTTCCATTTCCAAAATAAATGATTTTTTTAAAGTAACCTCATTTGCCTTTGCAGACTCTGCTGGTTGTTTTACCTGACAGTTTTTATTCCTGCCCCTAACTTTGGTCCTGTGCGTATAAACTCTCCGCTGTCCGTGGAGACTCTGAGATAAACACTGCAGCAATGACTTCCCTTCATAGTATGCCGACTAATCCCTAAATACAGTTTGTACCTATCTTCAAAATCCACCTGGGCTATAACCACAGTGGAAATGTACTGAGCCTGCATCCTCTTAAGGATGGACACATTTCAAATGGATGGATAAGGCTAAGTTTGAAGAAAAACCTGGCCACAGTTACACTTCCTTAATCCGTCCATGAATTCCATTCACGCATAATCATCAGGCTCTTTCTGTAAATATTTTTGTCTTCTGGTTTATTTTTAGATCAGTAAACTTTACTCTTGATTCTTTCTAAGTGATTAATACCACGGCGGTGACACTGCCACCTGCACAACCATGGATTCTGATTCGTGAAAATGTCTTAGAATCAGGGTCAATTGTTGCTTTCCCTTACTGGATAGTAGACACAGCCTTCGCTAAACAAGTAGACACTCTGCTCTCACAGTGCCATTAGCAGTGACTCAAGTTATGCTGTGTGCGCTTAAAAATGTCCATGAGTGACAAACCAAGATGTTTAGTTAGTTACGTAGGCAACTCTAGCTTCAATAACGTGTCCTTTTTTTGAAAAAATAAAATCTTGGTGTATAAATATATATTTTACATATATTATATTATAGTATTATGTAGTATATATAGTATTATATAATACAGTATATAAATACTAGTATATAATATATATACTATATATTTATTGTCATAAATATATATTCCACAGGGTCTTTTGTCCACCCTCATCCCTCCACTCCTCTCCTCCCCACCCACACACACACACACAATCTCTCACACCTGGCTCCAGAGCTACAATCCCACCCTGGAATTTTTTTTCCCCTCAAGTTCCCAGAGGTTCACAATTGCTCAAAAAGGAGAAGAGGCCAAGGGAGGAACTGTGTTCTTCCTGCTGTGTGCACGCCTGAAGAGTGAGCCCCTACCCCATTGCTGGTCAGCGTGTCTGCTGCAAAGTGAACGCCCCGTACCTCTGCTGAGTACATAGGGTGACCTGCGGGTTTTAGAAAAGTCACTCAACCTGAGTTTGTTAGATAGCCTGATCATTGTTTGGTTGATTGGTTTGGGTTTTGGTTTTGATCCCTCAACTGCAGACACGCGCTAGAATTGTTTTTCGTGGACCACACTGAGTGGACACAGTGTAGACATCATGAGCATTTCATTCTGATCCAAACTGTAATAAAAATGATGGACGATGAGAAGATAGATGCTAGACATGCAGCTAGACAGACAGACAGAAATCTTTAAAAACACAGGTCTTGTATGTGAGTTTGGTTTAGTACGGGGAGTGTTGCTTCCTTTTGCTCTTGGGATGTCTTGACGGCCAAGGCCTTGTTCAGTGGGCTGTCAGCAGGAGCTGTATGGACGGTAGGTAGAACAGAAGTTTTAGGATCAGGGGGGCTTCCTTTTGGATGCCTGCTCTCTAGTTCAATTGTCTTGAGTCCCATGGTTATAAGAAGCTCTCAGCTTCAGCCGCCACTTCACCCGAGCTGGAGGTAGACAGGGTTGGTGCTGTCAGAGAATAACCCAGAATAAATGAAGTTCCTGCACACAATGGGCCAGCTAGTGTTTTGAGGATAATGGTGGCACCTGGGCCAGGGAAGAGTATTCATCAAGTTCTGAAATTTGCTCGAAGGCCAACCCCAGATTTGGAGAGACCTCATATTGCTTTTTATGCTGCTACCCTGAGCCTTTCACTGTCTGGACATGACCAGTTCCTTGCCAAGTGGTTCCCAGAGTTCCACTCTCTTCTTCTGAGACTTTCATTCCACGTTATCAGCATTCACGCATTCTTGGGGCCACTTTGGTATCAGCACCCCCTTTAACCCTCGTCTTGTGTTGTAACTGGTTTACAGGTGTCACCCCACCACAGACGGCTGGCTACATAGAGGTTACTGATCTCCAAGCAAAGAAGCTTCGATACATCCCTGTCCCCAGGTAAGCCATGTCACTTCTTACCGTGTTTGTTGTATGGCAACGAACGAGTTCTCCCTGTGCACTCTGAATAGATGCTTGGTCCCTGCTTCTCCAAGTAGCAAGTTCTCCTCCGCTTATAGTTGGTTTGTATCTCACCATCCTTCTGCATGTGTTGATGACATTTTTATTCTCCTTTTGGAAAAACATTCAAATGTTTTTAAATGCAATGTGCAGGCATGAGTCCCTCGGCTCTGGCCTGTTCGCCTTTGAGTGGTCCGCTCTTTTGGTACTTACTAACTGCACACTGCACACGTTTCCTAGAATAGATTAGTCAAGGTGTCAAAGGCATTTAAATAGCATTAGTATAACACTGTTTCTAAACTTGATACTATACATTTATAGTCTTGTCATTGTAGTTGTACAATCCCTAGGGATTTTGGGTAGACCTTGTTACCAGTCACTGCTTCTGTTATTGTCCAGCAATGGCAACAAAGTCTTAAAAGCACGGAAGTGTGTGATCTAAGCAGATGTGGAGACTCTCCTCTGAGCCATGAGAACATAGATGTTGTGACTGTAACGCCAAGCCATCCCCTCAGCCCGTAAACTGAGTGCGTTCCCCTCCCCTCATTGCATGTATCCTTGGAGTTCTCTTGTGCCGTGAGATGGGTAAGGGCATAAAACAACCATGCATGGGAGAGTGGGAGAGGAAGAGGTGCAGCTCACCAAAGCTGAGGGAACATACTTGTGGGGTGTAGGGTAGCATTGCACATGCTCAGCGTCACCTGCCTGCCTTGCATGGTTTCTGATCTTTTCTTTGGACTCCTTTTTCAGTGCAGAATCTCTCTCGCCATATACGGCGTGGATATCTGCTATCTCAGACACGGATGCTCTGCTGGCCGAGTGGGACAAAAGCGGCATTGTGACTGTTGATATGGGAGGGCATGTCAGGCTTTGGGAAACTGGACTTGAACGCCTGCAGCAATCGCTCATGGAATGGAGAAACATGATTGGACAAGACAGTGACAAACCTGTGCAGGTATCACTTGAATTGGCCTTTCCTCTCACAAATTAATTTAGTTTTAAATGCCACCATTGAGGAAACTCAATGAGTGCTTAGCCGCTCCAATAGCTGCGTAAGTAGCTAAAATTATTTTTAGACTCCTAATAGAAGAAGACACTCTATCCATCTTGAGTGACTGAGACCATCTTAGTTCCCTGTCAGAGTTTAAATCTATAGCCTCCCAACATTGCAACATACAAATATAGTCAGCTTGTACTTCCTAGCCAGAAGCATCTCTGGTTTTCTGCATCTTTTCTTCCTTGTATCATCATGATTGCTGGCAGCTGTGCATGCTGCCTGGAAAAGAAAAACACTAGGGATATCACGTAGAGCAGATTCCTCCAAGGCCCGAAGCCCTGCACTGGAGGTCAGCGAAGTTTACCTCCAATGTTTGTACACACATATCTGCAGACAGTGCAGGCACTGTGGGTAGGTGTGGCTGTGAGAGAGACACAAGGGCAGCCCTTCTGCAGGTAAGGAAACCCATAGCTGTAGAGATGGGGAAGGGCTCAGCGTTCTATTCTTGGTACTGTATGGACTAACTAGAGGAACAAAGCAAGCCGAAGACTCACTGGATGCTAAGGCATAAATTAACAGATCAACTTGCAATTGATTTTAATCTTCAGAACACATCTTTTCTTGTTACACATCATTGTTGTGTAGCAAAAAGAAAGATAGGCTCCAAAATTAATTGCTTGGTTAATTAATTATAAGAAGGGTGGGTTGCTACCAGCACTGTCACTGTGCAAACAGCCATCAACAAGGTAAGACATTTCCACTTACTATTCCATCAATAATGGACTAATAATTACTATTTTATGTGATTTTTCCCTTAAAGGAGATGTACTTATCAGTGAACACTAATTCTTCCTCTTAGATTTTTTTAAAAGCTTACAGGAATGTTTTTAAAAATCTCAAACCAAAATAGGCTGGTGACTTCCAGTACTTTTGAACAGATAAATAAAGTAATGTAATTAAGTTAAAGTAAATGCATTGCTTTAAAATTTATGTCAGCAAGTAAGTGGCCTTATTGTAGCAGCAGACTGTTGTGCTTAGTGATATTTAGGGACCCTATGGTTCTGTTCAGAATTATTCTGAATGTTAGTTTCCTGTGTATTTGAACTTTCGCTCTTCTATTTTCATTAGGGCCGAGCAATAAATACTACTGTGTCTGAACTTCCAATATGTATTCTTTGAATCTCTCATATAATGTGGAGGGCTTTTCCTGTGATCAGGATGTGTAGTCTAGTGGTTGTGGTGGGGGTATGTATGACGTAACCTCAGCACTTGGGATGCGAAGGTAGGACAGTCATGTGTTCAAGACCAGCTTGAACTAGATAGTGTGTTCTAGGACAATCCAGGCTCCATAGCAAGCAAGACCCCATCTCAAAAGCTCAAAAGAGAAAGAAAAGGGAACCTTTAGTCCAAGCACTTTGAAGGCAGGGACAGGCAGATAGATCTCTGAGTTCAAGCCCAGCCTGATCTACAAAACAAGTTCCAAGATGACCAGGGCTACTAAAAAAGAAAAGAAGAAAGGAAGGAAGAAAGAAACAAAGAAAGAAAGGCTCTGTCCTAAAAAAAAACAAAAAAGGAAGGAAGGAAAAAAGAAAGAGGAAGGGAAAGAAAAGATTGGCGGCCTAAATTAAGCTTATTTCTTTTTCTAAAAGACTGAAAGAATCTTTACTTAAATTTAAAAGTGATTCTTGGCTCTTTAAAACATTAACCCCTATTTATTTATGTCTTAATCATGTTACTCACCACACCTGGGGGCTTTTCTGAATAAATAGCAGATCTCTGCTTTTCCAGCTCCCTAGTTTGTAGCAAGTGTGCAACAATTCACATCTTCCTTCGTGCTCTAACTTGTATTAACAAAATGACCCTGGCAACTGAAGCTAAATAGTTAAGCTAAGCTAGCAATGAGCAAAATTGTCTCAAGAATAACCAAAATATTATTAACTGAACTTCCTCTAATCAAAATGTTTTCTCAGAAATGTTTAGCTTTATGTCCTCAGCTCAGAGTTCAGATAGCAGAAGCACCACAAACTTAGTAATAAGTGTAAAATAAATCAGAATTAAATGGCATTTTGATTTGGAAAAATAGATGTTGGTCTGCATACTCCTTTCACCTCTACTATTCCTTGATCCATACAAGTTGATATTAAGCATGCATCCTTGGATGCTCAGACAGAAAAACAAATTGTGAGTATGTGTCCTTACGCTAAGTGGCCAGAGTGAATTATCCAAACAGTCTGCCATTGTTTGAGCTTTTGGTCAAATCTCTTGGTAAATAATGAGGCAGTGTACTGACTACTCTATTTAGGCCCACTCTTGTTATTCACAAATACATTGTACAGCCAAATCTAAATAGAAGTCAATGCCAATAATAAGAGATCATACTTGCCTTCTACAGTTCCTTTCCTAGTCAACCCTCAAGCTACCCTATTTGTGGAATCTTTACTCAGAATGGTTCTGCTCCTGATTTTGGAACTTGGAAATCCCTCTTACAGAAGTAGTGGGGAGAGATTCCTACTTTTTGATGTCCTGCTTCTGCTCCTGGATTGCCAGCCTCTTTCCCTGACTCTGGTGGAGTGAGCTGATCTCCATCTAGTGGCCATTACTTGTAATGCACACATTACTGAAATGGGAAGATCACTTTTACACCCCAGCCCTTGGAAAGTCAGCCTTCTGCTTGGGAGATTCCACAGTCCCTTGTGTGGCTTGTTGGGTAGTGGGTGCTCCTTAGGTCTGCAGTGAAGGCATGAAAACAACCTGTCAAGCTGTCTTTTTCATCTTCTCCTGATTCTTCTGTGTACAGCAGGGAGACTGTCCTTAGACACACAGATAATAAGCTACATAATCCTGGGTGTCTTTGCTGCCTTCTGCCATCTAGCAGCATTGGCATGGAAGCTGTACCTAGTTGAATTTTTGCTAATGAATTCTTTGCTATATTTCCAATGAGAACACAAGGAGATACTTACTGAACTCTTCATGTTCATTAATTTGACACTGATAAATTTTCTTATGAACAAGTATACCAATAAATTCAAAGTATTACTACAACTGTGGAGAGCCTAGAATACATAGCTATTACTTTTAAACTATACTTTCAGAAGCACTGGTTAATTTTAAGCCAGAATTCATCTAGCTGTATTTCACAATGTTGCTTATTTTCTTTTTCTTGGGGGGGGGGGTTGATTGTTCGTTTTGGTTTGGTTTGGTTGGTTGGTGGTTTTGGTTTTTTGAGACGGTTTCTCTGTGTAGCCCTGACTGTCCTGGGACTCTCCCTCTGCCTCCCTCTCCCTCTGTCTCCCCCCCCCCTCTGCCTCCCAAGTGCTGGGATTAAAGGTGTGTGCCACCAGTACTCTACTAGTTTTGCTATTTTAAGATTTTAGTTGGATGATAAAACCTATTTCCAGAGCAGTAATTACTGCTCATATTTAAACCTGTCTTCTTTCCAGTACACAAGTAGTTATCTAGATCTTTCAGTACACAACTCTTCTTTCTGTTTGCAGAGGAAGCATGGTCCACTTACACGTTTTGTTTTGCTTTGACCAATAACTCTGGAAGCAGTCTGGTTTAGTAGTGTATTGTTGTTACAGAATGATATAAGCCTTGTAGGTTTGTTACATGTGCATGTGTCTTTGGAGAATCCCCTTTGTCCAGAAAGGCAATGTCTTCCAAGAACTTGTGCAATGTCATGCTGTCCCCCTAGTCATTTATGAGTGTGCCTGTCTTTTACTGACATGAGTCTGTGGCAATACTAGATTAACAGAAATGGGTTAATAATGAAGAGAGAGCTAGCCATAAGAAGCCCTAGCTATCAGCCAGCAGTTTTATAATTAATATAACATCCATGTGTTTATTTGGGGCTAATCAGCTATGGGACCAGGCTGGAAAGAAACTCTAGCTACACTATGTATATCCAGTGAGAGTGATGGATAGACCTATAAACTGTGCAAATCCAGTGAGAGTGATGGATAGACCTATAAACTGTGCATATCCAGTGAGAGTGATAGCCTATAAACTGAGAATTGTGGCTGTAACAATTCTAAACGAACATCAAAAGTAGAAATCTGTCTTGCTTCCAGACTCTGGAAAAGGCCTAAAGAAGTCTTTAGAATTTTCAAATCATCATCAGTACTATTTCAATTCCTTTCTCTCCGTGCCAAACTTTAAGACGTTGTTTTATGTTGTTATTACCATGGTGTATATTATTTAGATCAGTAAGGGTGTAGTATTAGAAATGTTTGTTAGAGGTATAGGGAAGCAGGTTTAAAATATGCCAGTGACATATTAAGGTGTCAAGAAGGTCGACAGTCCATGCTCTAGACATGTTATGCCTGAGCATTCTTAGGATATATTTAATGTGACCAACACATCACAGTGGCTTCAGAAAAAACTTTCTTACCATTATGTGTCTAATAAAATTAATGGTTTTTTTATACATAAGCAATATAGCCTATCTTTAAAGAGTGTGATATTTGGAATAGTCAAACCTGACTTCAGGTCTGTGTCTCAGGTTGCATGTGGTCCTTGGCAAATTCCTTGTGCTTTTGAAGTTTAGCTTCCTAATTGTGATACGCCAGTAATGCTATTTGTACATCACAAAGTTCTTGTGAGAATGAAATACTTTTATCCCTGGCACAGAGTAAGTACTTGGTAAACAATAAGAATTAGAGACTTAGGGTTTAAGTAATATTGGGCTACAAGTTTGCTTAATGTTTATATGGGATAAAGCCACAATAAAATGAAATGCAATTATCCAGATACCACTAGTGAATCACGACCCAGTGGGGTATCTGTCATCATCTGTCCCGGTGTGCAAATGTAAGCTTAGTTTATAATCCTACTTAGAAAAAGTTTTTTCAGGCCCAAAAAAGGAATTGAACAAGTAGTCTTTGCTTAAACCTGTCAGCTTGAAGAAGAGCAGAAAATCAATGACAGGACAATGGTCACGAGAGGCTTATACTTGTTTAGTTAGTCAAGAGACTAGTTAGATCAAGTCCAAAATGGCCAGCAAAATATGCAACATGTGCCCAGGCCTGAGAGCTGGGAAGGAGTTGGATGCTGAGCTGTGTTTTCTTAGTCCCCACCTTACCCTATGATGATGATGATGATGATAATGATGACACTTGGAGCTTTAGAACTCAAAGGCCCTGCATAGCTTTGAAGGTTGGAATGTGGGAATGTGGGTGACACTAAGATTTGGTGCCTGTGCAGGGGCATCTAATTGGATGGATCTCTCCCCATCTGATGCTCCCACTACCTGACAGGAGCTGGGAGGGGTCACAGCCTGGGATAGGAAGAAAGAGTCTGCCCCCCACTGGGGTGCTCAGAAAGCTTTCATGCTTCATCCCTCAGATGGGAAACCAGGGAAAGCCTCTCTGGAAGCTGACAGGACTAAATCTTTGTGTTGAAGAGATCTAGTGCCCCTTCCAGATCACTGTACAAGGACCCACCCATGTGTTGACAAGCTCTACCTTTACACACACACACACACACACACACACACACACACACAAACCTAAAAAAGAAATGTTGGAGTAAGTAATTGAAACCACAGTAAGCAAGGTTTAATCGGGCGCCTTTGTAGTGAGGATTCCAGGAGAGGGATGACGGTGCCGTAGACGTCTGCTTCTATTGTGTGTCTTCTGTACTATTTGAGGTATTTAACCATGCACTGTTACCAGTTTGGGAAATATAAAAAATTGGAAAAGACGACAGTGACTGGTAGAAAATGGGAACAAGGGTGTGCATGGTGCAGTTCGCTGGGAGAAGGTTAACCCTAACTAATCTGTGGCTCCTCAGCTCTTAAAACTGCACAGCTTTAATGGCACTGACTCAGCTCTCCAGTTTCCCCTTCAAAATAACACAGCGGGTGAAGGTGCTTGCTGCACAACTCTGGTGGCCTAAGTTTGGTTCCCCAGAACCCACATAAAGAAGGAAGGGAGGGCTCCAGGGGAGAAGCGAGGGCTCCAGGGGAGAAGTGACTCCACAGGGCTGTCCTCTGACGTCCACGTGTACTCCCATACACACACGTGAGGCTCGTGTTCACACAAAGACACCACACACTGATTTTTAATACTAACCCCAGGTTCTAGTTGTGAATTAAACACACTGTCCCCTGTGTCTCCTACCACATGCAGACAGAACCCATGTACAGACGCATATTCATCTAGTGAAGCCTCTGAAAACATTACAAGACAGTTACAGGGGAGAGGCTGAGCTGAGGAAGAAGGCCAGAGTTTGAACTACCTCTGAGTCAGCTCCAGACCTGGCAGCCTCCGCTTTGCAGGCTGCCCTCAGAAAGCCATGAAAAGAAGGGAAGTTCCTCGGCCTGATAGACAGTGACAGCTAGCACAGATGACCACACGCACCTTCCCTGTCCAATACCACACTAGAAGTGTTAGTGCCATAAGGAAGTGTGAGTAAAAGTCTAACCGCCTACTTGCGGTTTAAAAATTGCATTTTTAAAAAACTTAGAAGTAAAAAGTTTGGCAAAATCAACTATACATCAGCAGCAATTAGTTATAATGGCTTACACACACACACACACACACACCATTTCTAAGCAATCCCTCCTGAGAATGAAATACTGAGGGTTAAATTAGACTGGCAGGGGGTAGGGGCAGTAAATACTGCAAGCACTAATCCAGCTCATAAAAACTGAGTACATGCAGATAGGCAGAGTTCACTGGTCAGAGTTGACATGACAAAGATCCCCTGTCTCTCCAGGCTGACCTATAGATTTAGTACAACTCCAAGCAGTTCTCAGCAGGACTTTTTCTAGCCACTGAATATAAGCCAATTCTAAATTTTTTCATGGAAAGGCAAGGAACAAACATAGCCAAAACAGTCCCTTTAAAGATGAATAAAATGGGAGATCACATTACCCAACTTGAAGGGTTACTGCAAAACTGTAATAATGAAGACAGTGTGATGTTGGCAAAGGGATGAAGGAACAAATCGATGGGACGGAATAGAATGTCCAGAAATAGACCAAAGGCATAGCGCCAATTAGTAACAGGCCGCCAAAGCACTCTGATGGAGAAAAGAGTCAACAAACAGTGTGTGACAACTGGTTTTCCCTTGGTGAATCAATCACTGAATGGTGACTGGGCCACGAGGACTCTACCTTTATCACTAGGTTAATCCACGGACACATCCATAACTCGGTGGCATTCTTGGGACTTCTGGAAACTTGGAGAGGTCTGTCCTCCTTGGAAGCACAGGTCAGTGGGTACTTGGGAGTGTGCCTTTCTGTGGCCTCCCTCTTGTCTGTCCTTGCTTTCTAGCTGCCATCATGTGGACATCTCTGCTCTAACTAACCCCTCAAATGTGATGCCCTACATCACCACACCCTGAGCAGCAGAGACAGCCAAACATGGGTAAAACTACTAGACATGGGAGCTAAGTAAGCCCTTCTTAAATGATTTCTCTTGGCTATTCGGTCAGTGGTGAAAAGTCAGACTAACACAGTTCAAGACAGTTGAACTCCACATGGCAGAGATACTAAAGGGAGCTGCATTTACTCCTTCAGAGCAGAACTGGTTCCCCCTTTCTTCCCAGAACCCTGGGGCCTACTCCCCTCAGATGTCTCACTCCTCAATACCGTCACTCCTCAATACCGCCATTCCGGTTAAGTTTCCACTCGAGTTTTAGAGGGGACAGAATTGACATGGTTTCATGTCAACCTCTGAGGAAGTTACCAGAATGAAAATAGAAGTGTGGGAGTGAGTTTTCCCCCTTCCTGCTCACTTTCTAGGCAGATGTAGTCCACATGTTACCATAGGATCCAGAGCCAATAGCTGACTCACCATTGTTCTTTGCTTTCACCAAAATTACTGCTGAAGGTGATGGATGATGGCCTCAGGGGGAAGAGTGTGCTGTGTCTGGAGTGACAGACACAGGCACCCTGAGCTGCAGGACAGAGCAGAAGCCTGGCTGGTCTTCCCCACAGTCTGGCCTCTCTCTCACCCGGAAGAGGTGTCCTTTTCCTAATTGCCCTGTTCTCATGTTTCACTTTGATTTGTCAAGTATGGTCTTTATTTCAGCTATGCTTGTGTATTCATGAAATAACTGTGACATGTAAAAAGGGAATCAACTTGTCATATGGATATAGCGAAAACTCTTGAGAACAATATCAATGAAAATCTTGTATTAATAAGTAGCTCAACAACAGTGTATGCCGTATACAAATGCATTTTATGTGATCAAATATAAACTATAAATGTGGGCTCAGTGGCAGAGCACCTGCCTAGGACGCACCAAGTCCTACCTTTAGTCCTCAGCACTCATCCCCCAAATGCCCCAAAGTACATATTCATCTCCACAAAATAGTTTTTGTTGGATAAGATGCCATCACATTTGCAGTCTAACGACTTGTAATCGTTGGACTGTCATCCTAACATGCAGTTGGTTCTCTCTCTCACACATACACACATACACACACCATGTTCCTAGGTTATTTATAACCGTACAACAGTGTTTGTCATCAAAACTGCCTTCAGGAAGCTCAACAAACCACAGTTTCCTAAGTACATGATGGTGATCCAAGCTGTGCCATTGAATTATAAACAAACAATAGGGGTGTGAGGCCTTTGAAACTCGTTTAGCCAGCTGGTTCTGGTGAAGCACTCACTGTGGACCCTACTGTTTGTGCCTTCTACAAGGAGCTTGTTCTTTGGGGCTGCTAATCCTGAAACAGAAGTGAGGAGCCAAGTGATTCCAAACAATATGTAGCTCAATGTTAATACGGGCTGTACGCCCTGTGCAGTGTGTGGTCCAGGGGGGAAGTATCTGTGAAAGGGGAATGTATGGACAAGGAACTGGAGCTGAGGCCGGTCGTTTCTTGCTGCTGCTTGTAGGGTTGGGGCTCTCAGACTGATTAAGCCCAGTGCATGCCAGGCAAGCACTCTACCTCTGAGCCACATCTCTAAGCTGAGGCTTGTATCTGAGTAACTAAACACAGAGAAATCCATTCCAGGCCTTTAAAAACCCCAGGTGTAGGAATTAATAAGGTGAGTTTTCTTAGCAGGAGGAAGAGCTATGCCTCAAATCCAGGGATGACCAGACACAGAAACCATGGGGTGGGACTGAGAGCAAATGCCACAGCCAAGCACAAAGCCCAGAGAGCAAGGCCAGCTATCCCACAGAGGGTGTGGAGTGGGCAGCAAACAGGGCTGAGAGCTAGCCCGGAGCCACCAGAATCGTGAGCCGGGGGATTTTCGGAAGCAGTTGGGTAGGGTTCTGTGCAGGCTTATGAACACAGAGCATTTTTCAAAACCCTGAAAAGGAGATTCACCGCCCATGCAGCCCTTGGTTAGCATTGTACAGTTTAAAACAAGATTCATTCAACTAAATGATTTCCCTAACTAGTGAAATCTAGGGCAGAGGAGAAGCCAGCCTGCATGAAAGCCAGCTGAGGCTCTCAGATCCCCGTCAGTAGAAGTTGCTGCAGGTGGCTGGGTAGAGGCTGAGTGGGAAGGTGGCCTTGCTAGCCAGTGGCCATGTGGGAGCCACCCCTCTCCAGTGAAGCAGGGCAGCCATGAGGCCCAGGTAATGATTGGGGGTGGGCTGATGGAGGTTGGCTGTTTAGGTTTTGGGTTTTTTGCAAGACAGGGTTTCCTAGAACTCACTCTGTAGGCCAGACTGGCCTCAGACTCACAGAGATCCACCTGCCTCTGCCTCATGACCACTGGGTGTGGGCTTCCGTTGCCTGCAAGTGGCCAATTATTACCTGCTGTTTTTTTTTTTTTTTACTCTAGTTTCCCATGGACTCTGAGCAGCAGAACTCTTAGAACAAGCCCTTTGTGCTGCTTGTAATTGTGGTTTATGTTACAGCTGTGTTGCATCCCGATTGCGATGTCATAGGATAAATTAATAGGAGGGCTGGGGCTGCTGGTCACAACAGTAACATCACCTTGTACCTTTGAAGAGAATGTTATCCATGTGATTCGAAGTTTGATGTGGAACCAAAAGAAGTAGATGAAGGTATGGGGAGGCACACACCTGCATCTCAGTATCTAAGGAGGCTAGCCTGGGCTACAGAGGAAGACCCTGTCTTAACAAAAAACAGTATCTGGGTGTGGTAGCATGCCTCTACTCCTAGAACTTAGGAGGTAGAAGGATGATCTGGAGTTCTAGGCCAGACTCAGCTACACAGTAAATTTGAGGTTAACCTGGGCTACATGAGATTATGGGGTGTGGGGCTGCATGTAAGATGATGTTTAATGGGAGCACTGATTCAGCTCACACCAATATAAACTACAAATAGAGCCAAGAAATCCCAGAGTACAAGGTGCAGCTCACAGGTAGGTGTCAGTCTGCATGAGAGCTATTCTCCCTTGGATGGCTTCCTTCTCCCATTCATTCTCCTTTGAGAGGTGCCAGGGGTCCTGGGAGACTTAATAGTTGCCAGGATTCCGAATACAATTTTCCAAGTCTGTCTTTACAATGTTCTGAATATATTGGGGTATGTAGCTGGCTTCAGATTCACTGTTTAGTCATGGAAGACCTTGAACCTTTAGTTTTCCTATTTCTATGCCAAATGTTGTGATTACAGGCACATGTCCCCACATCCAGTTTATGCTGTGCTGAGGATCAACCCCAGGGTTTCATACGTGCCAGGCAACTCTGCCAGCGAGCCCATAGCTACTCAATGCTAGGTAATTCTCATTTACGGTTTCTTTTAGGGATCAGCATCAGGTTGCTAAACTCAAATCATTCTGCATTGCTGGTGTGGCTTGTGCAAAAGGCCTTGTGTTATCCCAAAGGGAAAACACTGTGTTCCATTTCCAGCCATCCACTCAGCCACTCTGTCTTCCTACCGATGAAGATATAACACCAAAACCCCCTTGTCCTAGACTGGTTTGTAGAGGCCCACAGTGTGGAAGAAGTGTCTCGTGGCTAACAGTGGGGTCCACTGTTGCAACTACGGCTCTCTTACTCTTCTCCTATAGCGATAATTACTTAGCTGTTTAAGAAACAGGAGCGCATCTCCCTTGTACCTCTGGCTTGGTGGTGGGCATAAGCTTGGATTTGCTGTGAAAGTACAACAGAAGCTAGCTTAATCATTCTGGAAATAGCTCATTTCTCACCAACACCCAACTCCAAGACAGATGGCTGATATGTACATGGATGGATGGATGGATGGATAAATGTAAATATATTTCAGTATTTATTTATATATGTGATTTCTCTGCAACACCAATAGAATGTCCTTTACAAACAAAGGCCTTGAATTTTCTCCTCCAAGTTTATCACCACACATTCTTATCTTAGTTAAATGAGGGGACTGTGTTCACTGATGAAAGTGGGGGGGGGGCAAGCATGTCCTCACACTTCCATTCCCAGGGCTTATGTGTTCACCAGGTATGTATCTGCTTAGGTGACTTCCTGGAAAAGCTTCAGGATAATTCACCCCTGATAGGTCTTACCCATACATGAACCAATGACATCCAGAGAGTCTCAGAATGTTCTTTCACTCACAGTATCATAAGAAAGCCTTTAAAAAATGATATAGCTATCACAGATGTTGAATATTAGCCTTAATTATAACAGGCTTTTATCAACAAGACCCAAGGAAAGCACCAATTATCACCTAGCTGTCTCATCAAAGATTTGGTTGGAGATATTTTTACCTCTAAGCATAAGCTAGCACCTAAAATAATAAATTATAGTGACTTTTTAAAATGTTACTTCACACGCTGCATTGAGCATCAACTTTAAATTGCTCCAGATTTTTGCTTGACTAGAATCATTGCTTCCACTGACCACAAGAGGGTAGTAGTGAGCTTAGAGCAGGACTGTCTCAGATAAGTCAAGGGTAGCATTTTATCTAGTGAGCATGTCATCATTGTATAGAGAGTTACAGTTAAAAAGATGGACTTGGGTGGTGGTTTGGTGATCTCTTTAGCCCTCTACACAATACAACCACAACGAATACATCTTTTTTTTCTGCTTTCACTAATATTCTGGCTCCTTAGTTGCGTTATTAGGGCGGGTAGCTGAAGCTAGCTTGTACAGGCATGCCTACGGATGGTAGCAATATGGCAATCACAGAGAGATAAAAAGGCATACTTGGCTACTTGTGTCTGTCGCCTACAACAAATTGACTATAGAAAGAGGGAAACATGAGAGGTTCCAGCAGCTTCTGGAGTAGTTTTACTCCAGAGACGTTTTCCCTAGCTGGACAGCTATGTGCACCTCTGCCTCCTGTTTAACTTGAACGTCTATCAAGACCCCTGAAGGTGGATTTGGGAAGTCAGTGGATCTGCTTGTCCCTCATCCCAATGCAGCCACATGGAGCAATGCCTGTTTTCTGCTTTTACTAGTTTGGCTTCTTTCATTGGCTCATTGAGGACAGGCAGCCAAACCTGGCTTGTTGGGGCACAAGCCATGACGCCTAAGCCCAGTAACCCTTATCCTTTGTGGCTGCACCATTTGAGATGTTCAGCTTCTCTCTGACCTGCTTCTGTCCCTTAGCAGTGTACTCTTTTTTTGTGTGAGGTGTGTGTGCCTGCATGTAGAGGCCAGAGGTCAAGGTTGGGCATCTCTTGTCTAACCTGGAGCCCACCGATTCAGGTAGGCTGCCAGGCCAGCAGCTGCAGGAATTCTGACTGCCTTTCCTGTGCACGGTTATGGGTTTGCATGGTCAAACATAGGCTCTAGGACTTGTAGCCAGACTTCATAGCAAGCACTTAACCACCCAACCCATCGTCTGAGCCCCTGAAACATACAGCCTCTGGATAAACTGTCTCTGCTAATGTCACCCTACAACTAAAACTAAACTACAACTAAAAAGGCATAGTCAGTAGGCCACCAGAAGCCTTGAGTCGACGCTCTCTCCGCTAGAAGAGCTTTGGCCCTCAAGTGAAGGGCTCAGTGAGTGTTGGGTGACACAGAAGTGGGTGTCTGAGTACAGCCACAGGACACAGAGGAATTTCCTCAAGCCAGTAATTAAAGGGAGGAGCTCTTTGCCCCAGGATCTTTGCACACCCTCTTCACCTCTTCAGCATTAATTTCTTTTTCTATAAAGCCAGGAAGATTATAACCTAAAGACCCTTCAACAGATGGCAATAGTGGACATTGGCCTAAAGTTTAAAAAAAAACCTTCTCTATCATCATGGTCTGTTGTTTCCTTTTTTTTCTTCCTTTTCTTTTTTAAATTGACTGCTTAGTGTGTATGAGATGCTTCTGGAACATTCTCTTAAGATTGTGACAGCCACTGCTGCAGGTGTGTGCATTTCTGTTTCCATTCTGAGGTTCGGGTTAAGTCACTTGCCCAGAGTTGCTCGACTGGTGAAGGACAACTCCGGCCTAGTTCTCTCTCTGCTGTAGAAGCCTGTGTGTCAGTTACTTTCCTTGTTGCTGTTACACGATGTCTGACTTCTTCAAGGGAACTCGGAGGAGACTGGCTTGTTTAAGGGACTACAGGTCATACTGTCAGTGGAGTCATAGCAGCAGGAGCATGAGGCAGCTGGTCATGTTCAGTCCCCAGTGGAGAAGAGGGGATCACAGCTGTACCCAGCTGGCCTTCGCCTTCTCCTTCAGTCTGGAACCCCAGCTTCTGGGATGCTGTTGCTCACCTTCTGAGTGGGTCTTCCCACTTAGGGAATCTAGAATGTCCCTCACAGACATACCCGTAGGTTTGCCTACTAGGTGACTCTGGATCCTATCAAGTTGATGGTACCAACCTTGTTTTTATTCCTCTGCACCAAAGACTGTGTTAGTAGAGGTGGTGTTCTCAGAAATTACGAAAGTTTGATTCCATGCACACACATTGGTATTGGTGATGTAGGTGTGGAACATAGGCCAGGAGGGTCCAAGACCAACAAGGCATTCTGCACCATCAGGGAAGAGGGAACACTTGGGTGTCGCCATCTGGAAATAAGTATCCAATTTGGCAATATCCTCTCAAGAGAAGCCTGGAACCCAGACTTCTAAATGAAATATCCTTCATTTGAAATTTAGGCAACAAGGTCAGAGTTTTCCGAGTAGCTTTAAGAAGGAGAATGACAAGCTCCACCTACTAGCTTCTCTATCCTCTTACCAGGGTGAGCACGGAACAGGAAACAAAGCCAAGGTCTGTTCCAAGCTGTCAGGTTGTTGAATTTGCTCCTCCTCCCTACAGATTCTCTTAGGTTCTCCTGGAAAAAAAAAATTAAACATCTTGAGTATGGGATCTGGTAAAACATGTCACCTGATTTTGTTGGGCTGACAAACTGAGGTTTTGTCTTATTTTGTTTGGTTTTTAAACATTTCTAGTGGTTGAAAAAAAAATCAAAATTTGTGCCACATGAAAATTAAATTCAGATTTATTTTGGTATCCATACAAACTTTTATTGGAACACAGCTGTGTTCACTAAGTGATACCTGTGCATGCCATTACATTAGAAGGGCAATTCAGGGAAAGTTGCAACCGCTTGATCATGTGGCCAATCAAGCATGAAGTGTGTGCCATCTGACCTTACACAAAGGCCAACAATTCTGGTTTAGAATCCAAAGCCAAAAAAAGATGGACAGTGCACACCTGCTTCCCAAGGTAAAAACAGATGTGCAGCTGGGCAGTGGTGGTGCACACCTTTAATCCCAGCACTCAGGAGGCAGAGGCAGGCGAATCTCTGTGAGTTCCAGGCCAGCCTGGTCTGCAGAGCTAGTTCCAGGACAGGCTCCAAAGCAATACAGAGAAACCATGTCTTGAAAAGCCAAAACAAAATGAAAATCCTCCATTGCCTCATCCAAAAATCACAAATGTCTACCTCTATGTTTTTCTAAGAGTTGTATAGATTTAAGCCTTTGATCCATTTTGAATTCATTTTTTTGTATGGTATAAGATAGGGATCCCAAGTTAATTCTTCAACTATGAACACTGTAAAAACAATTGAATTGTCTTGGTATATGTACAAAACCATCTGGTCAAGAAATCAAGGAGCTCCCATTCTATTCCATTAATGTCCAGCGTATGTCAATACCATGTCTTGATTACAGTGCCTTTACTGTCTGTAACACTTTGTGTTGTTTTGGTTCCCTTGCATTTGCATACAAATTTTAGAACTGCATTATCCGTTCTGACCAGGAACTCAGGCAGGACATTAATAAAGATTACATGAAGTCTTTAGGTGAATGTGGAGAATGTTGCCATCTTTAACAACATTGGCTCTTCTGAGTCATGAATTTGCCTGTTCTTCTGTTTATCAAGGTGCTTATATTTCTTTCAAGAATGTTCTGTAGATTTCAGAGTATAGTTGTTACAATGTTTTATTCTTTTTAATACTATTGGAAATGAAATTCCCCTATTTTAACCTTTGCTCATTACTATAGTGTATGGAAATAATATTTAGTCATTGATCTTCTGTTCTGAAACATCCCTGTTCTGATAACTTGTTCTAATAGATTTAGTAGATACCTTGGGATTTTCCTATTTGTTTGTGTCAGATTGGTTGGTTGGTTGGTTGATTATTTTGAAACAGACTCTCACTCTGTAGACCAGGCTGGCCCAGAACTTGAAGCTGTTCCCAGCCTCAGCCTCCTGAGTGCTGTGATTACAAGCATGTGGTACACCACTCACTGTGAAGGCATTCTGTTTATATAAGACTGTGCTGTGTGCAGGCAGAAGTAGTTTACTTATTTTACATTTGAACACCTTTTATTTAATATTCTTGCCTACTCCTGGTAAAATTCTCTAGTACAGTGTTGAGTGGGCATGGTGGGCAGAGCCTCATCTTGTTTATTAGCAATAGGGAGAAAGCCCTTACTTTTTAACATGACAGCTGTCATCTTTGCATATTTCATACATGACTTTTATTGAGCTGTTGAATTTTCTTCCATTTCTCATTTGTTGATGAATTTCATCAAATGCTTTTTATGTATCTATTAAGATAATCATGTATTGCTGGAAAGATGGCTCAGAGGTTAAGAGCACTGGCTGCTCTTCCAGAGGTCCTGAGTTCAATTCCCCGCAACCACATGGTGGCTCACAACCATCTGCAATAAAATCTGGTGCCCTCTTCTTGGCCTGCAGGCATGTATGCAGACAGAATATTGCATACATAATAACTAAATGAATAGTTTTTTTTTAAAGAGAGAGATAACCATGTCTTTTTACTCTTTATCCTAAAACAATGTGAATTACATTAATATATTTTCCTGCATAAGCTCAACCTTGCATTTCAGGTTTAAAGTCCACTAGGTCATAATGCATAATCCTGTTCTTATACGTAGTGCTGGGTTCAGTTTCCTATTGTGTTGTTGGAAGATTTTCATGCCTGTACTAAAATGTGGATTTTGATCTATAGAATTTGTTTTGTATAATGTCCTTTTCTGATTTGGGCATCAGATTCACATTGACCTCATGGAGTCAGTTGACAAATGGCCTCTCTTTTCTCCATGAAGAGTTTGTAAAAAGTTGTTCTTAACTCCTTAAATGTGTGATAGAATGATAGAACTTAGATGAGACTGTCTGGTGTTAGTTTTTTTCTTTTTCTTTTCTTTTCTTTTTTAGGATTAGGCTTTTTTAAATTGCTGTGTGTGTGTGTGTGTGTGTGTGTGTGTGTGTGTGTGTAAGTACAGGTCAGAGGATTTTGGTTCTCTCCTACCATGTGTGTTCTGGGACTCAAACTGGGGTTGTGTTGGGCTTGGCTGCAGGTACCTTTTTTCTCTCTGAACTATCTCACCAGCCCCTTGAAAAAGGTTTTCAAGTTACTAGTAGTCTCTCAAGTTGTCATAGGCAATCTGAGGCATTAGGGGTAGCAAATGGTATAGGCTAAGACTTAGAGCTTCCTATATCATTGACACCTTCTCAAGTCAAGGAAACTAGCAAAAATGATGGTTGATCAAATGCCACTCAAAATACCAATATATTTCAACGTATATGTTAATAAATGAACCAGCTCTTCTTAGTGCAAGAGTAGTAGAAATCGAGCAGAGGTTAGAGGGCCCTTGATTTGAGAGGGCAAAGCAGATGTCCCTATGTCCCCCCCTCAGATTCTAAGTAGTGTGTGTAGAAAACCCAACCTGACCATCCCATTCCCCCTCAGATGTAATCAAAGAGAGGCAGAGCAGGGGGAATCATACATGAGTCCTTCTTACAGAGGCAATCAGATATCACGAAACTCACTTTACCGAGGTAGACGCTACCTAGGCCCTACCACGTACCGTACTTAATAGTCAGTGACTCTGTCCCCTTGTGTTGTGTAGGCTGGTGGGTGTTCCTTTTCCCAGACTGGTAAATATTCCCTGCCAGATAAGGGAAGATGCAATAGACAAACCGAGGTCCACACTTCTCTCTCACACAGTGAACAAAGCTATAGGTGGTATCTGTTTTATTCTTCCAAAACCAAACTAATACCTCATTTTATGTCATGTCTGTTTATTACTATGAAAAGCTTGAGACAGGCAGCACATAACCCTCAAAAGACCCAGCTCTAGCTGGGCAGTGGTGGCACACACCTTTAATCCCAGCACTTGGGAGTTCAAGACTAGCCTGGTCTACAGAGTGAGTTCCAGGACAGGCTGTAAAGCTACACAGGGAAACCTTGTTGGGGGTGGAGGGATTGACCCTCAGCTCTAGAGTCAGAGCAGAGTGAATCCTGGCCTCACCGCCTTGCTTTGTGGTCTTAGCAACTCACTGTTTCACTGAATGGATAATATTGATTTTGGTTGCTGCCAGTTTTAGGAACCTCAAGGATCACAGGGGGCTTCCAGTGTCCTTTGTGATTTGAGAAAAGCTGACCCTGTTCACACACACACCCAGGGATACAGAGGTACAAAGGAGAATGTCACAGACAATGACCTCAGAAACAAGAAAACCTGACCCTGTCCCTTCTTACTGCCCCCCATCCCCCACCCCCCCACCCCCGTCCTAGCCACACACATCCATCTCATCCAACTGGGGCCTGTAGAACATCTTAACTTGATGCTCATTATTTGAAAATAGAAGCTTCAAATAAAATCTAAACAGTCTCTGACACTTGTTGAACTCTTCAGATCATTTCCCAGGAATACTCAACAGAGAGCCCCGAGATTGGCTGCATAGGATTTGAGTTGGCATGGTGATAATAAGATGCCTGCAAAATCTGAGAAGGGGAAGGAAAGACCTTTGGTGTTTCCATAATAATGATGTAATGTGGTTCCTCAGCAAAGCTCCATTCAATATTATAATTAGTGCCTGTTTTAATTTACTACAACTAAGAGACTAATAAAACTTTAAAAGTAGAAAATATTTAACTGCTATCACCCCTTCCTTTTGGTTTAAAATGTTAATATTTCTCTTCTGTGATCATAGCAGTGTGAGCCATCTGCTCCATGGGCCTTAAACTCCTCCACAGCGTGGAAAGCATCAGCTGCCGTTTAAAGTGCCTGGGAGCAGTCCTTATTCCCGAAGGCTGTCCATCATTGTGACTGCTCCCCTTAGCAGCACTTCCATCCACAGGATGTGAGGCTGCTCTGCCCATCATCAGAGCTGTGCATCTCCTGGGACGGTTGGTTACACTTCAGGTCTGTGGCCAGTGTGTTTGAGGAAAAGGTTGTTTTACTGTGTGCTAAATGTAGCTTCCAGCAAGAACTATTGTTCAAGACCTTTTATAGGCATAGATGAGATTCCTTTTGCCATTTGAACAGTGTTTACATTCAGGAAAGCCCACAGTTAAGTCTTTGACAGACTGTGAAAGAATCTTTTGTTCTCTAGAAAAACAGACTTCCTCATCCTTTGAGTCACCTTGTTTTTATTCCCTTGTTTACTTTTCTGGGGGAAATAATGTCCCCTCCCCTCCCCCTCCCAGTTATGTCAAGGGAAGAGCTATTTCAGAAACACCATTACTGTCCATGAGAAAAGAAAAGCTTAGTTGTTGACAGAAAAAAATAAAATTAAAAAAAAAAAGAAGTATTTTTAAAACCCGAACCAGATAAATATCATGAACCCAAGCTTCCAAAAATTCTTTAGACTGTGTTTGTCCCAAGGCTAAAAAAAGGGAATCTGTTTTTAATCGCCCTAATTAGTTAACCCTCAGGCTCAGGAAACATGGGGTATTGTGGGTGGCAGAGGCCTTTTCCAGTCCTGCTGGGGAGAGCCCTTCACTGCTAACTATGCACATCTCCAAGACAGCAGTCAGCGTCTTCTCCAGCTTTCATGATGAGCTTAGGCTTCAGTCAACTGCGCCTCAAGTCTTTGATTAATACTTGTTTATTACCCAGTTGCCAGTTTGTTCATCAGCTCAGGCCCAGTGCCAGCGCAATTCCCCAGACTGATTGCACTCCCACTAAACATCTGTTAAAGAAATGCCTGAAGTAAGGTCACGGCCAGTTGCGAATACTAGATTTGGGATTTTTTAAAAGTTTTCTTTCAGAAAGGAGGGTCTTTTAAATGAACACATCCTGAGGTATGTAAGAAAATCGTACTGTCTGTAGAGTTGTACTTTGAGAGGTTTGTGTTCATCTAGCCTTACTGAATTTGCAGAAGTGGGTTACCTGTGCGTTAGAGATCATTTATTTAATCCCTCTTCAGCTACCCCAAAAGCTGACTTACATTTTTTTAAGTATCATTAAAGCTTCTCATCTGTGTTTAGGTCCTGGGTTTTGTCAAGAGCAGAGCATCAGTCTGCTCTGAGGGGTTTCTATGGGACTGCTTTTCTGTCACTAAGAGGCACCTTGTGCCTTTCTGCCTTTGTCAGAAGCCTGGGCACGGGGAAGATAAGAGATCTTTCCTTGCCAGCATGGTTCCCCCTTGTAATACCTTGTGAGCCAGGCAATGTCCCACTTACCTATGAGAAAATACCACCTTTAGGGATTATATAATATACCCAGTGTCCCAGAAAAAGAAATTACCTTGTCAGAGCTGAGCCCCAGGAGACATTGAGCCTGTGATTGTCAGAGAGAAAGCTAGTTCAGCCTGTCTGTAAACAGCTTTTCCAGGGTACAGTGGCCTCTAAATGCCTCCTACTGGTGTCCATGGGTTCCTGTAAATCTGACACAGAATTAAAAGGGAAGACATTAATGCACTTTTGACACTTTTCCTAAACCATGGTGCACTTTAGAAAACATTGGATTCTGGGACTTTCAAGAACATAGTCACTATTAAAAGCCAGTACAGTGCAGCCTAATGGATTTGCTCAACCCGGCTTTTAGCATAGCAAGACCTGGGCTTGGCATGAACAGTTTGTGTGGCCGTGAGTAAGCCTGTGATTCTCAACCTATGGGTCGAGACCCCTTTGGGATGCACATCAGATATTTGCATTATGATTTGTAACAGTAGCAAAATTACAGTTAAGAAGTAGCAATGAAATAACTTCATTGTTGGAGCATCACCACAGCATGGGAACAGTAATAAAAAGCATTTGGAAGGTTGGGAACCACTGCTTTTTTTCTACTCTGAGTCTTACTTTCCTGCCCTAGGAAGTAGAAATAACAATGCTCAATATGGAGAATTATGAATTTTAGCAGTGCTCTATGTAAGGTGATGGGGGGATGTCCTTCTGTATGCTGTGAATATATGTTTCTCTTATTGGTTGACGAATAAAACTGGTTCAGCCAATGGACAGGCAGGATTTAGCCAGGTGGGAATTCTGAACAGGGACAGAGAAAGGTAATAGGTGGAGTGGAGAGATGCCATGTAGCTACCAGGAGATGCCTGGTCATTCTCTGGTAAGATAAGGCCACATGGAGACACACAGATTAATAGTTATGGGTTAATAATTAAGAGAGAGCTGGCCAGTAAGAAGCCTGAGCCAATGGCCAAGCATTTATAAATAGATATTAAGTCTCAGAGTGGTTATTACATAGCAGCTACAGAGACCCAGTTAGTTGGGTGGAGAGAAACTGGTCCAGTGGGGCTGAGACTAGATGGAGAAAATATCCCAACAGTAAGGAGTCTAGGCTGTTGTGCTGGGCTGTGCACAGCCCAGGCCCATGGCCAGTGTTCAGCAGCAGGTCCTCTGGACTGAATGAGCTAACAAATGGCTTGTGCTCCTCAGCAGCCATATTCATTCTCATTTCCGACTCTACAAGTGAAAAACAGAAATTTCTAAAAGTTTTCATGAGGAGGAAAACTGTACACATTTCCTTCTCTACATTTTGGGAAACATGTTTTCTTTCTTTTAGAAGCATGCCAAGAAACAAATAGAAATTTTGCATCTGACTTAAAATATTTTTAAGTTGACAAGCAAGCAAGTAGAAGAGATTCAAGTGCAAACTTGAATTCGTAGACAAAGAACCCTGCCTTTCCCTCGGCATTTGAACTCACTCTTCTCATTTTCTTAAGGTTGTTTCCTCTCAAGTCTTGCTTAGAGCAGTCATGTGGACCGTTGCCTGTTGCAAATGTCTCTAGTCTTCTTTTGACACAGAGAGCAAATGTATTTTCAGGAGTTCTAATGCAAGGAAGCTCTCGTCCCAGCTATAGAGCCGCAAAAGCGGGGCCGCTGCAGTCTGGGCCCGGCTGCCCAAGTTAGGAGGCATTCGTTTGGTGTTTATAGTATCCTCAGCAACACTGAACTCCCCAAGTGAGGTCACAGGAGTTAAAAGATCTGGACAGAGTGCAGAATTTTATATAATCCAAATTTCATAAAACTTTGTTGATTAAAGTCCTGACTTATTTTTCTCCAGTGCTAACGTTACCATGATACATATTTAACATATCACTACAAAAAAAAAAAAATGATCTATACTATGCCACACTTTCCACTCAGAAACAATGGGATAATAATGGATAGCCCATTCCACTCAGAAACAATGGGATAATAATGGATAGCCCATTCCACTCTCAGAAACAATGGGATAATAATGGATAGCCCATTCCACTCTCAGAAACAATGGGATAATAATGGATAGCCCATTCCACTCTCAGAAACAATGGGATAATAATGGATAGCCCGATAGCTCGTGGTGTGACCAAGCGATTCTATGTAGTTTCCGTTAGTCCCTACAGTGACCCTGTGAGATGGGTGCCTTCATCATTCTCATTGATGTGGCTCCTTGTCTGGTTATGGATCGAGAACTAGGGTTTAAATCCAGGCAAACAAGTTGCAATGTCTATGCTTTTAACCACGTTAGAAAGCATTTTTGAATACCAGCAATACATCTGTTAGAACTGAACAAAATATATATTGTTGATTCTAGAAAAATGCACACAACCAGCAGACAAGCTGTTACCTTCATTCTGTGTTTTCTTAGATTCCGCATGCTTCCGTTTCCCATACAGATTAGAGGGAAATCTCTTCAAGACTTTCCAAGGGTTCTCCCAAGGCTTGTACCTCAATTCCTTGGGGAAATCTTGTTTTAATATTATGCATAGGCACATGCATTCACCAAATTTTGATGCGGCCTCTATAAGTGGAAGATGTTGAGTTTCTTCTGCAGTAAGAAGTAGAAAGATATGTATGGATTTACTCATTTCTTAGATGATTCGTCCTTCAGAGTTTTATTTGCCAAAATTTTACTTATAATGCATCCTGTGGGAATGCCAGCCCCTAGAGCCTCTTCCAGCCCACATGAGCACTACATGAAATTAGAAAAAAGGGTTTCCAAGTGGACAAATGATTACCAGTACAACCCTCTCAGACAAACCAGGGACAGCAGGGCACCAGGTTCCTTGAGTAGCCAGCTCCTAATGCGATATCTGATACATAACAGAGTCCCAACGGTCATTAGGTGATGGCTAATAGTGAGTGTTGAAGCTCCTTCTCATTAGCCGGCACTGCATCTCCTCCCAAGTGCCACTTAGGGATGGGGGCTGGAGTTCTTTAGGCTGGAAAGAGCGTAAAGAAGCAGCTTCGGGGACCGGGAGATGACCCATTTCATAAAGTGCTTGGTGTGTAAGCAGGAGGACCAGAGTTCAGATCCTGGCACCCACATAAAAGCTGGGAAGTATAGTGGGTGCCTGTAATTCCAGTATGTGGGAGGCAGAGACAGAGGACCCCTGGGACAGAGCGCCTAGCCAGACTAGGCTAATTGGTGGGGGTGGGTACAACTGAGAGACCTTGCCTCGATATATAAGATAAAGAATGTTCAAGCAGACACCCAACATCAATGCCTAGCCTCTATATAGAAGTATCTACACATAAGACCACACCCAAGAGAACATGGATACACAGATGCATGCATACATACGTGCTTGCACACACACACACACACACACACACACAGTTTATCTATTTTCCTTCTAGCTGGTTTATAAAGATCTAAGGCAGTGTTTTTAATCATTTAACTAGACTTTTTAGTAATATGGACAGGGAGATCTGCCCTGCCAAGGACATCAGATTTCATTGAGCCCTTCAGCCCTTCCTCGTCCCTAAGTGTCTAAATAAAATAATAACTCTGTGAATAATAATAGTTATTATAGTACTGAGACAACCAGCGCTAACTGGGATTGCCCCAGGCACAGGGGGACATAGGATGGAATGGTGACCATGAGTAAAACGCCATCACCCCTCCAGTGCACACACGTTACAGTAACTCGGTCCGAGGTCTAAGCTAGTACATACAAGGAAAGTTAAATCCAGCCCATTCCAGCCAACTCCAGACTTACTGTTTTTGACCTGAAGTAAGTGCCACAAACATTACATTTCTAAAGATATTTGAAGATGGTTCATGTGAGAATTGTCAGATTAAAAAAAAAAAAAAAGTGAGCCTCTAACTGCTTTGGAGTTAATTATCTTTATAGAATTAATATTTTAGTTATGTTCTGTTCATTGGATTTTAAGATTTGCAAGGGCTGGGGAGACAGTGCTTGCTACTCTTCCGGGGGCCCTGAGTAGCCCTGTTTTTAAGTAATCTGTTTTTAAGTTTGTTTTCTCTTAGGAAACTACTGCTCTTCCTCGGGTGTTCACCGCACGTCTTTTCCCCCAGCAAATGCCCCAGCCCCGGGTTTTTTCACCCCCACTGCCCACAAACAGCAGGATTGCATTCAGCCGCGCTCTGTGCAGGCAGGTACTTAATGACCAGGGTCCTCCCTGCCAGTGGTGGGGAGGCAGAACATGGACACTGGGAAGGAAAGGGGCCTCTGTTAGCAAACTGTGGACAGGGAGACCGGACGGAGTGGGTGGACTTCTCACACGATTCCCCGGCTTCTTCCCCTGGTCCAGGCTCTGTTGTCCTCTTGATTGTTTTAGCTTCTTTTTAAGTAAAATAAAGCAAACAGTTCTTCAGGTCCCAAAAGTTCGTGAAGTTTTCATTTGTTCTTGGTTTGGTCGGCTGGGTTCATGGCTTAGTACTGTCGGGAGACAACAAAGCACTCTGCTGTGAGGTGTGCTGTAGCTTTTGTCTTGAAACAGATCAGACAGAAGCCCCAGATTCGGCATTAAGTAGTCAGGGCAGCAATTTGGTGCTTCTCATGGTTTTTAGTATTAACTATGTATTAGTATTATTATTATTTAGTGGTAATAGTAACTATGCAAAATAATGGATTTTATTGACATTTTCAAAACTGCATATAATATACTTAGATCTTATTAACACATCCCCATTACCCTCTCCTACTCCCAAAGTGCATTTTATAAATGGCATAAAGCTAGAAGTGGAGATTTTCAACTAACAAGCATGTGATTTTTAAATTACTGAATTCAATACCCTGTACATTTAGGTTAATCTACCAACACTCCAAACGATTGCTTTTTCTTGCCAGATTGATTTATTTTCCTTCTTGGGCTAGCCATCCTTCAGGCTTAAAACATTCAAGTTTATTGAGCACAGAGAGTATCTTTAAAAAACTTCATTGCGTCTCAGTTTATGTAAGTCTACCAGCAGGGGCATTTATCACTCCCTAGGGGTGACTGTGAGCGATCCAGGTCTGGCTGCCTGTTAAACTAGCTCTGTGTTTATGGCATTTGTGACAGGCTGGGGAGCTAGGGCCACCTCCCCTGAGCATACCCAAACTCTGCCAGTTGCCTGGCTGCTGACATCACTGCGGTGAATAGGCACAGATGAAAAGATCACTTTTCCATTTTGTTCAGATTGAGAAATACTCTAGATAATTATCTGTCCTTTGTTATCTAAGAAGAATAGGAGTGCAGGGAGGGGTGTTTTTCATTTCCTTGAATTTTCTTTGCTGGGTTCCCTAAAACAGAACATGCACACAGTCAGCATAAGGAACACAGCACTTGGGAATGTGACCTGCCCATTAGGATCTGAGAGTCTTTGTTCTCAAGGAGACACCTCGCTGTATGCCAGTCTTCCAGTTTGCATAAACGAAATAGCTCTTCCTCTGTCCTTAAACACCCATTCCAAAGGATGTGTTCCATGAGAGTCCACACTGCTCAGCTCAACTGTGGGCATCTGTTTTCACCACCACCACCACACACAAACATACACACGCGCGTGCGCACGCGCGCGCACACACACACACACACACACACACACACACACACACACACACACACACACAGAGTTCTAATTCTGCAATTCCCACAGAACAAAGAAGTTACCAGAAAGGAGGTCATTCAGCTTCCTGAGTCAGAACACCGGGGCCTCTGGCAGCTGTCTGGGCCTCCCCTGGTCTCCTCTATCTTCATGGGTATCCTACTCTATCTAGTAGCTCCTTTCCAGTATCTTCCTTCTCCCTTCAATGGAATCATTCTGGCAGCATGTGGATATGCTCTGAGTTTGCAGAACCCTACACAACAGGCTCCATTACTCTGACTTTGCAGACTTCCTAGCCTGCTCCTTGCAGAGCCTCTTAAAATCCATTATCTGCCAAGCTAGTTAAGAATGATCACTAATGAGGCTGGAGAGATGGCTCAGTGGTTAAAAGCACTGGCTACTCTTCCAGAAGACCCAGGTTCAATTCCCAGCACCCACATGGCAGCTCATAACTCCAGTTCCAGGGGATCTGATGCCCTCTCCTGGCCTCTGTGGGCACTTGGCATACATGTGGTACACATACATATACCTGCAGGCAAACACTCAAACATACAAAATACAAATAAATCATTTTAAAAGTTAAAAGCTCTATATCTGCCCAAACTAACTCTACTTCCACACATCCATCAGCTTCCCTCTTCTACTGACTTCATCTCCTCCTCCCTGCAATTGTTGAATTCAGTGGCCCCTTAGTTTGTCATCTTCTGGTCCTGTGCTGTACCGAATTCTGCACTCTGTGCTATTGTTCATCCCTCCCAGCCCCACAAGAACCTCAGCCCAAACTCCTTAGCCTTCCTTCTCCACTTTGTTCTGGGCTCCCTTCATGGTCCATTTCTCTCCTGGCCACTATCCTACATCCTTTCCAGGTAACCCACTTTCGTGATTTCAGATGGTTAGAAAATGCATGCACAAATAAAAGTTATAGAAATTATAGGAGTTTACAAAAATACGCACTAAAAATAAAATCAAACCAGTTCTCTCTCCTCTCTTATTTCATACTATTAATGTACATTGCATTTGGATGGTGCTTTACATGTCATCCTTGCATGGATGTAAAAAGGTCCAATCTGGAAACAGAATAAAAAATAGTGTCAGAGTGCAACCTCTTCTCTCTAGACTCAGAAGTCAAAGTCTAAAGAGTTCTTCATGTCCTTTCTCTGGAGTCACAACTTCTTGATGTTTTATCCAAGCACTCCCAATTCCAGAATGGAATATGCCTTCATTTTACTCACCAGATGAGTAAGCTGAGTGTAGGAGTAATGAGTAATCTTTATCAAAGTACATTATATGCATGCATGAAAATGTCATCACAAACCCATCATTTTGTACAATTAGTACGGACTAATCTTAAAGTGTTGTGCAATGGCTAAGTAGTGAGATTATTAAAAAAAAAAAAAAAAAAAAAAAAAAAAAACAGGTTCCAGAGTTTAAATCTTGTGCAAGCTTTCACAGCTCGTGGGTAGTAGTACTAAACTTGCAGTCATCTGCTTGCTAGGTTGTTTGCACGTAGATGCTTCTCTGTAACTTTGAAGTTATTATAGCTAAATTATACAAATTGTGTTTGTATGCAATGACTGCATTGGGTTGTTTGGCTCAGCAGGGTGGACATTGGGATGAGGCATCTCTTCATCATGACCCTGTGTGAGTATCTAGTGTGAGGTAGATTACGCTGGGTGTGACAGAGTCTGTTTGAACCCAGGCAGAGGGCTCTCGTGTAGTCAACTTCAAGCTCATTTTCAGCTTGGCACCTTCTGTCTGCTCCTTCTGCCTGAACTGCCACCTTCTGTACCTTCTGACGCTCTTCTTTCAAAATCACCTTCCATGTTGGGTCTTCCAGTCCCATCTCTTGCCAGTTGGCTCCACCTTCCCCTGTGTATTATGCTGGCCACAGCCAGGTACTCTTACCCACGCCCCATGTTGGTTATTGAGTACAGGTCCCTCCTGCTCCTGGCTGAAAACTCCACGAAGTACAGAGCAGATCTCACTTACCCTTCCATCCTTCCTTCCCATCTTAGCTGAGTGCCTGACTCGTCGCCAATCCTTAGTGAGTAAATTGCAATGGTGTCTCGGGTCTTTATCCATAACTTCATTTCCCAGGAGCTGCCTGTGGTCCAAAAATGTGTGATAAAAATTCTAGATGTAAATGCTTCATAAGTTTTAAGGTTTTGCTCTGCTCTGGTCTGGGTAGCATCATGAAGTCTTGCACTGTCCCACTGTGTTCCACCGAGGACGTGAGTCTGTGCTACCTGCCATAGGTCACTTGTCATCTTGCCTGTCAGGAGGAACCATTATGGTATCACAGTGAGTGCTAGTGTTCAGGGTAACTTCGTTTTACTTAATAATGACCCTAAAGTGTAAGAGCGATGGTGCTGGAAGCTTGCTTGCAGCCTGTTGTCACAGTCATTCTCTTTATTACTGGCCGTTATTGTCCATCTTTTACTACATCTAATTTATTACTTTTAACTGTGTGATGTGGGCTAGTTCTGTCTGTGGTTTATGCACCCTTCAGGGGCCTAGGAGCACAGCCATGTGGTTCAGGGTAGACTCCTGTGCTTGTTGGCAAGGAAGACGGAGGCACATGAAGCTTTATCTAAGATAACTAAGTTACGTAGCTTCAAAGTGAAGTCTTTGGCACCTGTCATGTCACAGAGCTCAGGACAAGGTGCCAGTCTGTCATCACTGAGTTCTCTCTTGTCCCAGATCTCCAGCATGTGTGTGATGTATGGACGGTCATTTTCTTTCCTTTCCAGCATCCTCTCCTGATGTCATTCATGGAAGGCATCATTGGCCTTTACCTCCCTCTCCCACAGTGTGATCCCTGGTAACTGTCCTAAAGTCAAGGTTAAACCCATGTATGTGCGTGATTCCCACTGCAATAGCCATGGGAAACAGAGCTGCGCCTGACCCACATGCTGGCCTCCTCACCTTCCACTCCAAGGACACTAAGACGAGATAAGGAACTTAGGCCAAAACCAATTCTCCAGTTAGTGCCAGGAATGGTATGAAAGGGTGGCTTTCCCTAGGAAACTGTCTTTGCAGGGCATCAAGCTGTCACCAGGAAAACTGAAAGCCTGAGTGAATCAATCTGGAGTGACAATCCCGCCGCTTCTGTAAACTCACCTCTGTTTTATTCAGATTTGGCCCTGGTACCTTGTGAACTAGAAGTAGCTGTAGGTGGGGCCACAGGAAGAGTCTGCAGCTGGAAAGGACATAATCCGAGTTTCTATTAGGGACAGGACAACACCAAGGCCCAGACAGGTAAAGAAATGGACTTCAGTGTCACATAGCATGTCAGGAGGCAGGAGACGCTGAAGCTGAGGCTTCACCTTTAGCCCCTTCACTATCTGCTGTGAGCCGACTTCTCAGCCCCGTCTAACACCCTTTATATAACATCTAACATCTTTCCTTGTCTAACATCTGTGCTTACAAATGCCTGCCCCAATTCTCTATGTCTCGCCCAGGAAAATGGCAGCAAATCCTGTCAAAATAAGACAGAAGTGTGGTATAGAATGTGTCTGTTAAGTTGCTTCATGGGGCAGCACAGCCCTGATGCAATGTATCATTCATTCCTGTGGTACCATCGTGTCCTCAGGAGAGAGACATGATGATATCCCCAAGTGTCATAAAGAACTAAGCACAGGCTGGGCAGTGGTGGCACACGCCTTTAATCCCAGCACTTGGGGGGCAGAGACAGGTGGGTCTTTCTGAGTTCAAGACAAGCTTGGTCTACAGAGAGAGTTCCAGGACAGTCAGAGTTATATATAGAAACCCCACATTGAAGAAAAAAAGCAAACAAACAAACAAAAAAAAAAAAAAAAAGGAATTACATAGTTTGTAAACGTGATGTACTTTCATATATGAAGGTAAAAAGGAATCAAATACTTTTAAACAGATTTCAGGACAGGGCAGACCCTGAAAGGGCACAGAGGAGGGAAGGTTTGCTACCCATTCAGCCTCATAACCCTGGACCTTCTGTCCCTTCAATATGAACCATGCCATGGAACCCTTTCCCAGACCTACCCACTGTCCTTTCCCAAGGCTGTGCTGCCTGAAGCCCAGAACCTCCCCAGACCAGAGCTATTGAAATAACCCTGAGGTGGCACAGAGGGAACCAGGTGAGCATGGTGAAGGAGAAAGACAGACAGACACACAGGAGGCACAGCAGGGCACTCGTCCTAAGAAGAAGCAGTTTGAGGGGTAAGTGGGAAGTGGGTAGAATCACTCTTTTTCGGACACTTTAGAGCAGGGTGAAAGAAAGGATAGCGCACTCACCGCCTGCTGAGATGAGCCTGTGGTTAGGGACGGCCATTGCACCCATTGTTGGTGATGACTGGGTAGCTCATACTAATAATGCTAGGCACAAATGTGCATCGTATTAACAGTGGTCTAAATTTAACTGGAAAGTCTTGCTTCCTGATAGAGTTCTGAAGTATCTTCACATAGCCAAGGTCCTCCAAACAAAAATTAAAGTCTATGTCACCAAGTCTTGCAATACTCTGTCCTCCTGAAAAGTCCCCACATTGCACCCATTCTGTAGCTTTGACATGACCCCGATGACAGGGACTGTGGGACAGTCCCTGAGCTATACAGGACTTCCTGTTGCTGCTGCTGCTGCACAGAGCATGAGCCCGCCCTGGCTTCTGAGTACTCACCCAGAACCCATGCAAGTGCAGGCTCCAGTCATGTCTCCCTTGGTGTCCTATAGCCGTGCTAACAACAACTAGTTGTGTGTGTGTGGGGGGGGGGTAATGACTCAGCAGTTAATAGCGCTTGCTACTCTTCCAGAGGACCCGAATTCATAGCACCCATGTGACGGCTCACAACCATCCATAACTTCACTTTCAAGGCATCTGACACCTCCTCCTCACCTCTGCAGGCACCAGGCACATACATGGTGCACATGCATACATGAAAGTAAATAAATCTTTTTCTGGTGCACGCTTTTAATCTCAGCACTTGGGAGGCAGAGGCAGGTGGATCTCTACGTTCAAATCCAGCCTGGTCTACAGAGGGAGTTCCAGGACAACCAGAGCTGTTACATAGAGGGAAAAACAGCAACAAAGTGAATGGGGCAGGTGCTGGGGGAATAGCCCAGTTGGTAAAGTGCTTTTGGCGTGCATGCATATGGGGAGGACCTGAGCTTGACCTATGTCTTCAAGGACAGGGGTGACGGCATGTACTTATACCCAGCACTGTGGAGGCAGAAACAGGTGGATGCCTGAGGCTCATGGACAAAACAGTCTAGCCTAGTCAGTGAGGTCTGGTGAGGCCAGGTGAGAGACCCTGTCTCAAACAAAGCAAATGGCACCTAAGGAATGACACCCAAGGCTGTGACCTCTGGTCCTCGTGTACATACACACACATACAAAAATGCGTGTGGATCTATACACTAAAGCGTGTATAAGTATGCTATATCAAAGTGTCTGTCACCGTTAATTTAATCTGTAACATTTGCACGTGCCCTGGGTGCTACTGTGAGCCAGTGTGGAAGGCTGCCTCACCCCATGAGCATGGAGCCCCAGATCACAAATGCTGTCCACCCCTGAACTGTGCAGACGGCTTATCCTTCTGTGCTCTTCATGCTACGATGCTATATTCTGATGGATCGTTCTGACCCACAGTGGCTGTGAAGAAATGTGCCAGCCACCATGCTGAGCCTGTGGGGGCGAGGAAGATTGTTATCTCCGGGTGTTGCTGCATGGTTTTATAAGAACTCTGGGTACCTAGGGGAAGTCAGGGACTAGCAGAGTAGGCAGGGGTTTTGTAAATGTTTCTACAGCCCCAGATGGTGAACCATCATGCTGTACCTAGAAGAAATGATGATTAGCATCAGGGCTTGGCTTCAGTAGAAACAAAGAAAACAAAGCCAGTTGCCAAGATTGTCACTAGAAACACCTCCCCACAGGGACTCTGCAATAACAGCCTGCCTGTTCTGGTTTACTTAGCATCCCTGCTTTCAGAAAAGAATTCCCCTTGCTAAATTCTTTTGCACATAGTTGTGGTGGATGATTCCAAGAACTTGTAGACACTGGGTCATATCAAAACCGCCTTTCGCTTGTAGTAGTGAGAAAGGCTTTTCCACTCACCCTTCTCTTTTCGGGCTGCTTCTGCTACCCTCACACAGCACTGCAGCTACGGAGTGAAGCAGCTTTACATGTTGCCTTCTATATGGAGAAAGCACAAAGCCTGATCACAAAAGGAAGTCACCTGGCCAGGAGGTGCCACAGGGCACTGTTTAACTTCAATAACAATGCAGGGCATTGAGTGTCTACGGTCAGCGCCTCTTTACATACTGCAGGGCAGAAGCATTGACACAGTCTTCACCATATTTGAGGTGGCCTAGACTTTGGAGTTCAACTGTATTGAATGTCAACTTTTGAAGGCTCTTAAAATATCATGCAAAAATAGAAACGGTGGAATATATAAAGACACGACGGTTTGCCCTGCCCCTCAGAATTTAACTAGCATCTTGTTCTTGTGGATGTTTAGAATACGGACTGTCCTCCTGTGGGACCGCAGCAGGAGGGAAGCATTTCTGTGCCAGCACACCATAGCTGTGCCAATTATCTGTGAGGTATTAATGTTTCGGTTTCGGTACCCACCTATACTCCATGACGAAAACATTTGGTTTCCCTCAAAGGTTTATTTTTAAGTAAGGCCCACAAAAAAAAAAAAAAAAAAAAAAAAAAAAAAAAAAAAAAAAAATCACATTGACACCACCATCTTGTATTGTCTATTTCCAGATTTTCTAGAACTCTTCATCTGTTACTCCTATTTGAATTTAGAAAGAGAAGAAACGAGGTACTAAAGTAAAGTGAGAAGTGGCTTTGGGCAGTGCTTTTTGCAACCCTGTCTTATTTTTTGGCAGCCATTCAGATAATTTGTTTGGCTCTGGTAGTGAGTGGAGAGACCATCTCCATGGACTCACAGGTTCTGGAAAAGTTGGGCCACAGGGATGCGAGTCAAGCTGGGGATGCACAGGACCTGAGTCTAAGGACCACTGAGAACCAACAGGCGGGAATATTTCCAGCCTGTTCGAAGATGATTCACTGGCCAGTGGCCTCTATGTGCCAGGTATGGGCTAGCACAAGGGCCGTCATCTGCTCACAGGAGAGCTTGATTTGAAATTAAATGCAGAAGCTAACTCATAAGTGTGTCTCTGAAAAGCTCTGATGCTTGTTTGTTAGGCACCATTATATACACAGCCAGTGTGACTACTATTGTCAGATAATGAAAGATGCAGTAACATGTTACCAAGGTGACACCTCATCTCTCTTTTGAGTTTGAGTGTGTGAGATCTGTAAAATATTTAATTAGATGGGTATTTGTGTTGCATAGAAATAGGGAAGACCAGGGAGAAAATTCTTTGCCAAAGTCTCTGTAACCTGAAATCCTGAAATAACAAAGGGTACATTCTAAAACATCTGGATAGATGAAGAGTGTTTAGGGCTATAATATCAAACATTTAAAAATATGTACAGAGCACATCACTTGGGCTCCAGATGAAAATGTACTGAAGCCTCTAGGGATACTTAGCAGAGAAAGAAGGCGGGATGGGGGTGGGGGAGGGAGGTGAACAAAGGGGTCCAGCCCAGAGTCAAGAGGAAAGTGCCAGCGGATCATTTGAAAATCCCACAGAAAAAGAACAGAACTCTTTGACACCAGGATATAGGGCTCTGCAAGGCAGAAGAGGGCCACTGCTTCTCACCACATAATGTCACAGGCAAGCAAGTCGTGCTCCTGCACCCACATCCCATCCCATCCCATCCTGTATCTCTGCTTGCCTTTTGATTCCAGGACCTTTTGGGAGGGGAGCTTAATTATCAGTAATAGCAACACTTAAAGTATGGATGCCTTCTGGTATTGGAAAAGAGTAGGCAACTGGAGTGAATAGGATTGCTATGCTGCTGTCATTGTGGATTTGTTGGGAGGCGTGGCACCAGCTATGCATGCCACAGCTGCAGTGAAATTCACGGTTACTAGTGATCAAAAGGTGAGAGTCTACTTCTTAGGGAGGCAGAGAGGTAAGAGGGCAGAATGTGTATGCAAACAGATGGAACCCCAGGTGTGTGTGTGTGTGTGTGTGTGTCCTGCATTGTCATTGTAGAAGGAGGAAGTGATTTATTGAAGCCGACAAATAGTCAACATTTGACTCTAAGCCAGCAGCACCATATGAAAGGCCGTATTTGTAGGGACGTGTCACTGTGACTTTCACTCTATCAAGATGGATGAAAGCCCATTCTGACCTTTGGGTGGGAATGACAGTGACACTGCTGGGCTTCAGCTGAGTGTGCTGTACCTCATCATAGCCTGAGTTATCCTGCTCTGCTCTGGTCCCCTTCATATAGTGTCTTGCCAGAAGCAACGGATCCCTGCTTCACTCACCCCTGGATCCCAGTGAGCAGCACACGCACTACAGACATGCACAGGAATCTGTGCCTGTTAATCAGCTGGGGAAGCAGCAGGCAACTGAATGTACATAGGTTTGCTCTGCTGCTTTCATTATGGGTTGTTTGGGTGGCTGTGTGTGGATTGCACCTAGATATGGCCCCGTGACTACTCACCAAGGACTGGTCAGGAAATTCAAGGCCAGTCTTCTCATCAGATGTAAGACATCCTCAGAAAGAAAAGGCCTTGACCCCTAACTACTGTCTCCCACTCTTCCCTAATATGAGAGCCAATTTGTTGCATACAGTTCATTTCAAGTAGCAGAAAACCCAACAGAAAGTGGCTTCAACTAGAAGGACACTCATCTACTCATGTAGAAGATCAGAGCCAAGTAACTAGGTCAGCAGCTAAATAATGGTGTGAGCGGTGTGACCTTTCTCTCAGCTATGGCCCTCTATTGTCACATAGTCCTTAGGCAGAGGCTACAGCTCATCACCATGTCCTCACTCAACTGGGTCTGATGGTAGGAAGCATGTGCGTGTACTTGTGTGCCTTTTTTTCCCCCCGGGGAGGAAACTCTTTCCAGTAATCTCCTGATACTTTCTCTGACATTTCAAGTCACATCTCTAGACCAGTCAATGGTAAGACCAAATGGAAAGACTGTGTTTAATTCTATCACCCATGATTCATCTGGCTTCTTTCTAAAGGAGGGAAGAGGGAATGGCTATTGTAAGGGACCTAGAGTGTGTGCTATGCCACACCAATCCCTATCTGGAAAGTAATCCACAGTGTGATCCAGTCATTACTCCAAGGGTTAACCTTCCTCCCCCGAGTTAGTTAGGATCTGCCTATTTATACCATCTTACTGAGTTTTGGTTTTGGTTGGGTTGTGTTTTGTTTTTGTTTTTAATCATGAACTCAAGGAGAAACCTGAAATATATAGGCATTGCCCAGAATTACATGGCTTTGGTGAGTCATATCACTTCTCAGAACTGGCTTCTCATTACTTCACTCTAGAACATTTTATGAGTTGCAGTTTACAAGATCCATGTTTTCTTCCATTTAATTCATATGTAGGAGGATAATAATTCTTAGGATTATATCATACTTCCCTAATAGGAAGTGAAGTATATCTGCTATGAGAAATATGTCAAGGGGTTTAGCACATGTGTCATTATGCCAGAAATTATGAGGAACTGTTTTCTGGCTTGGGGAAAATGTTATCCCTTGTATGAATTCAGTAGTGTCCATTTTACTCATTAGAGTGACTTTCTTGCGCTTTTGGTAGATGAACCAGTTCTCAGGGGAAATGTATTCTGGCTGCACCCCAACACACTCATGAAAGAAGGCAGGAGTATGTCTGCTTTCTGAACAGCCAGTGCCCCTTAGCATGCTCATGTCTCCAAGAGGCTGCCATGCTTCGCCTACAAAGTATATCCCTGTGAGCAAATCTACAGGCATTTATAAGATGACTAAAAACTAGATAAAGTTCCCAGATGCCGTGATTCCAATTAAACATTCCTGGAATTTCACGACATGTGTTTCTGTGAAATAAATCGGGGTTTGGCCGATGGCTGGTTTTGTCAAGAATTAGTCTATTTTGAGATGTCTCATTTGGGGCTGGTATGAGGCAGTGTGATTTCCCTGCAGATGGCCTGATAAAAGTCGGGGGTGGCAAAGAACATGCTGATCCTTTCTGCCCAAAGCAAGTAGCCCGTTTTCGGCCTCTCTGAGCCATCACAAGAGCCCTTGGAATAAAAAACATGACTTGGGGGTACCTAGGAGGCTCTCAGGAGGCCTCTTCCTTTGCCTCATCATCTTTATAGTGCTTATCCTCAAAGGGCTGTCCTCTTAGCAGGTTGGCTGGATTGCATGCAGTGTCCATAGGAGAGAACTAATGTTTGATCAAAGTGAAGCCACTTGTCACATAGGAATTTGTTTTTCTTGTCTCTTTCAATGGCCTTTACTTTAAAATAAACAGCAGACCAGAAGGTCCACACACAATCCAAAGTGAAGACCAGTGTCCAGCACAGCTCTTCCAGTAGACCTGTGGCCTGATTGGACCAGAGCTGGAGCTAACACCCATGTACACGTATATGTTTTGGGGTGGGAGATCACAGAGGAAGGGAAGAGAAAGAGAAAGGAGTCAATGTTAAATGTCTTCTTCAGGCCTTCCTCCTCCTGTATCCTGGTTGGGTTTTTGTTTTGTTGTTGTTAATCTGGGGAAAGGAACATTAACTGAGGAAAAATGCCTCTGTCAGAGTGGCCTGTGGTCTGTAGAGCGCTGTCTTAATTCATGATAGATATGGGAGGGCCTAACCCTCTGGGGACAGTTCCACTCAGGGGATCCTGGATGCTATAAGAAAGCAGGCTGAGCAAGTCTGGGAAGGGAGCGGGCAAGCCAGTAAGCAGCATCCTCCGTGTCCTCTGCTTCAAGTCCTGTCTCCTGGTGTCTCCTTTGAGTTCCTGCCTTAGATTCCTTCAGTGATGGAGTATGACCTGGAAGGAAAGCCTTTCCTCCCCCAAGTTGCCTTTGTCATTGTGTCACAGCAGTAGAGATGTAACTAGAATAGGAACCAGTATTGCTGTTGCTGAGACAGGCCTGTTAATGTTATTTTTGGCAGGGTTGTGGAAGGAGTTTGGAACTTTGGGCTGGAAAAGCCATCGAGTGAAAGAGCTTCTGAGTAGGTTAGCTGTTACAGGGACCTAAATGATGCTGAGAGCATTGCCGGTGGTGACGGCCTTGCCTCTGAAGTCTCTGCGGGAGATCTGTGAACCCTTCGAGGGCTCTCCCCAGAGCCATTCATGGGATGTGTTTCACACTGAGAACCTGTGGAGTCTGGTCGGCTGGTGCTGGAGTCAGCTGCGATTGCCAGGGAACCTGCAACACTGAAGTGAAGTCTGCACTGGGACAGTTGATACTGGTCAGCTGGGGCTGAGAAGAGACCAGCATGGTTGAGGTGAAGCCTTCTGAAGGCGTTTCCTCAGGGTTAGCACAGAAGCTGTGGTCCAGAGCAGAGGAGAGGGCAAGACTGCAGAAGAGCTGCCCGGGCCCTTTGAAGCCCAGAGCATCATGAGACTGAGACTTTTGCAGTTATACTGTTTTATATTGTGATAGTAAGATGGGATCTTAGAGATAAACAAGAAAGGAAAGGTTATGGCTGAACAGTATTGCACTGGTGTGTCATGTTAACAGAGGATCAGTTGTCTGATTAGATGATGATGATGATGATTATCGGCTTCACATAAGCTAGGGTTATCTGAGAAGAGGAATCTTAATTAATAAATGCCTCCATCAGATTGCTTATAGGCAAGTCTGAGAGGCATTTTCTTATTTTGTGGTAGATGTGGAAAGACCCAGCTCTCTGGGGGTGCTGCCAAACCTGAGCAGGTGGTCCTGGGTGGTTTAAGAAAGCAGGCCGAGCAAGCCATGGGAGAGCAAGCCAGTAAGCATTATCCTTCCATGGTCTCTGCTGAAGTTCCCGCCTTGAATTCTTGCCCTGGCTTCCTTCAATGATGAACTCACTGAGCCTGAAGCCCACCAATTGGCTAGAGTGGCTAGCAAGAGAGCACCCAGGAATGCTGGAGATTTGAACTCAGGTGCTCCTGCATGCAAAGCCCCAGAACTGTGTTTTAGAATGAGCTGTTAGAAGAGTTAAAATCCTTATAATCAAACTAGTCTTGCTATTGTTCAGTCAGATGCAAATTTGATTGCAACACCATTGATCACCTTATTTACCACATCTGGACTCCCTGAATCAGTCAGAACATGTCAGTTTTGGGCAAGATGGTCATGGAGTTCAAGAAGTGGTCTGTATTTTATTGGATTAGCAGTTTTGATCACCATTCTTCACTTTGAAATTTATTTGTATGTGCATGAGTGTGTGCATGTATGAGACTATGTGTGTGTGTGTGTGTGTTTCCTAGCATGTCACTTAAAACTAATGAAAGAATTTTGGAAGATATGTGAAAAGCAAATGGAGACAGTCATAGGTAAAGCTAAAATGTCACTTACTTTATTAGAATCCCAAGAAATACAGACTAATTAGGAAAACTATACAAAACAATAATGTTTCAGAGGATCTAAAACTAAGTAAGCAATGTTTAATGGGTATATGGAACCTAAATCTGTTATATGATGTATGTTTTCTGATTTTTTAATAAAATGTGAAAATTGAATGGGTTGATGTATTTGCTGTGACTTGGCTGATCAGCAAGGAGCTGGACCTTTTACCCACTGGAAGTGTAAGAACCATTTTCCTGTTTCTCAGAGCATGTCCTGTACCCAGAACACTAGAGCTGAAACAGCCCAGCTCCAGCTTTCTGTTTTCTTTTCAAAGAACTTCTTTTAAAAAACGTAATTTTCCTCCCCGACTAACTGATGGTGAATGTGACGAAGTTTTTTGTCATGAGCTGAGGGTACAGACTCCTCGGGAACCAGCTCTGTCGGTTATGCTGGTGTTTATGGGATAGTGACCATGTCCCAACTCTTCCTTCTCAGATAACAATTGAGAGAGACAGTAATGAAGACATGAGCCACCCTAAACATGGCAAGGAGGACCCAGACAACATGCCCCATGTGGGCGGCAATACCTGGGCTGGTGGAACAGGTTGGTAGCATGTGGGTTCTCCTGAGTTTTCCCAGACTTTCTTGAGTCTGTCAGGTCGGCTTTCTAACCCTGAGCGAGCCCAGGTGCTGGCTTCCCTGCTCAGCCTCTCAGTGTTCTCTCCCTCTGTCCCTGCATGACATGAAGACAGGCAGAAAGCCTGGAACCCCACAGACTCTGCCTCACTTTGACCTAAAACTGTGTCATCGTCTTCCCCCACCCCCCACCCCACCTCCGCACCACCTCATAGTGGCTTCATTAAGGGAGGAGGAACATTATCAGCCTCTCGGGGGCATGTGAAAGATTAGATTAGTTAGGAACTCAGAGCACGGAGCAGAGTGGTTGGGCTAAAGGACAGTCATTGGAAAGAACGGTCATTGAAGTGTTGGTCCCTTCTCTCAATTCCTTGCCTTTGGAATTCTGCCAGAAATCTACAGCGAGCTCTTGAGCAGTTAACCTGGGGATGGAGTAGCTCTTGTCCACATCTGAGAAGGGAGTGTATAGAGGTACATGGTTTGGAGATAAGGCTGGTGTGCTTTGCACTGATGGCTGGATGCCATTCCTTCCTCTTGGCTGCTCTCCTAGACCATTGTTCCCAAGCTGCCGTCTTCCTCCCAGCAGCTGTAGCAGACACATCTGGTGGAGCCCAGGAATGGGGCCAGACTGCGCACTGTCTGGCTTATCTCAGCCAGGAGAAGTGTTGGCACAGCTCAGGCCTTCACCTTCCCTTAGGATGGCCTGCGCCTCTTGGCCTTGAAGGCCTTGGCAGGAAATGGGTTTCTGTGCTGAGACAATGTGCTATCAAATGAGCCTGGGACTTCTTGCCTGCTCTGTTTATTCATCGAACATCAACTTTAAAGAAAGGCTATTTTTAGCAGTGTCCTTTGATCTGGAAGTTAGTGTCAAGCCAACAATATTTAATCCATACGGAATGCGTTGTGGAACGAGCTGGCCAGATGTCAGCTTCCCAGCAGTGCCTACAAAGAGTAAAAGTTTGTTTCGTTTGTTATTAAATGGGCACCTACTTGATCCAGACAGACGAAATGTCCTGTCTGCTTCCCCGGCTTGTGTCTTTCAACTAATCAAGGCTCCTGGCTTCAGCGTGTCTTTTTCTGTCTGTCACTAGTGCCCTACAGAATTCTCTACATTAAACTTAGCTCTGTGCCAAGAAACCATTTGATTCTTCTCCATCACTCGTATTTTCTCCCCCGTGTGCCTTACGGACTGGTTGGTGAGAGTCCAAGTTCAGCTGTAAGCAGTTTTCATTTGAGTAATATGAATTTAAACTTCTGTAGAGTGGAGAAAAGAACTCTTTCCCTGTACCCTCTCCATCCCAGCTGATGCTCCTGAGGGGCCACGTGACCTGTTCTGAGCACCACTCACACTACCTCTAAGAGTTGTGGCTCCTCCTCTCCTCTCATCCAAATGAGTAGGAAGCATTCCGCTAGGTCACATTCCACCCATCCTCAAGCAGTACCTCCAGCAGGGAGCAGGTCAGGCCCGACACAGCTCTCCTCAGCTCGGTGCCTCATCCCTGCCCACCAGTACTCCTCTCTGCCGCACACTGGCTGGAAGTGGAAACCAGGAGCCATACATATTGTAGGAGGAATTTTCCACCACCCACTTCCAAATGAAATAAGATGTGCCCGATGAAAAGGCTAAAATGCTGTGGCTGGTAGATATTACTGCTCTCGTGGTATTTCTCCAAAGGAAATGGGCCTACCTGGACTTCCACGGCAGTCACTGAGATAGCTCTTACTGCATACCAGATTCATTCCCAAGCAGTTTAGCTTTGTGAAAATCCCACAAGGCAGGGAATGCCATCCCATGTTAGAGATGAGAACTGAGACACAGAGAAGTTAAGTGATTTCTTTGGAGATTCCGCTGTCGAGTTGAAACCAGATTCAAACTCAGGTAGTCTGCCCTAATTATGCAACTAGTTTACAATACTGAGCTAGACTGTGCGGTATGGCATTGCCTCTCCAATACTGGATACTCATTAAGTTCCCAAATTCCATACCAGTAAACAAGGGGACCTAGTTGCTAGTGTTCTCAGAGCAAAGACAGTAAGCCATTCATACAAAGGCCAAATGTAACCAATAGATGTACATATTTTCTTCAGTCAATACAATGATTTAAAATAATTTAAATATGAACATGTATGAGACCATGCATTCCTCTGTAATTGGCCAATGTCTCTACCACCTTATAATACTACCTATCTGGCCTTACAGGCATCTAACTTCATATTAGTATAAATAGCTCATGAAGTATTACATAATGTGTACTTACAGGCATGTAAACTTGACCTTATAATGAAAAAATGTTCTCAAGCTAATGATGTTTATCTGTTGTTCATTCTTCAAAACTGAATGCCAAAATCTACATAATAATTGACTTCAAATCTTGGCTTACCAAGTGATATGAGGTCACAAAGAAGTCATTTAATCTCTCTGAACCACTTTTATTATTTTTAAAATGAAAATTTATCTACAACCTAACTGTCTTGATATTTTAAGGAAAGTGGATAATTAGAGGAAGAGTTGCCCCTTTAATTAGTGAATGTAGTATCTGTAGGCACTATTGTGGGCCACTCATCCAGGGCAGAAGAACAAAGACACCCCAGCCATCAGCTAGTTGATAAGAAACAATATTAAAGGGCTCCAAACAGTACACAGAATTGTTGATTCCTATGAAGTCAAGACATCAGACAAAGCATTCAAATTGAATTTGGACTGAACCTTAGAATATGGGTGGATTGGGAGAAAAGGAAGTTACTCTAATCAGGAGCGTCTTTGTGTTCAGGTGAAGGTGTTTAAGGTTTTAATTACTAGTTCAGTCAGTATTCCTCACAGGACTGTCTTTAAGCCATGATCTGACTTTTGTTTTGTAGCCAGGTTCTAGACGTAGCAATTATGTCCCCATGTTTTCTTTCCAGGGGGAAGAGACACTGCAGGTCTCGGTGGCAAAGGAGGTCCTTACCGTCTGGACTCAGGCCACCCAGTGTATCAGGTTTCTGAGGTCGAAAAAGATGCAGTTCCTGAGCATGTCAAGAGAGCTGCAAGAGAGATGGCCCAGAAGGCATTTCAGCAGAGGTGAGTGTGCCTGGTGCATCCGGAACAGTGCAGGTGACTAGTGTGTATACGCACACACACACACACACACACACACACACACGCACACACACATGATGCTAAGTACTGTGTCCTGGGATGATACTGAAAAAAGTTAAATCTCTGGTGCTAACATGAGACAAGACCTATACTCTTTCTGAATTTGGACATAAGGAAACAGCTAGACCATTCTAGAAAGGAAAGCTAAAAGCAATTACCAGGGCACAATGTATGTCAGAATGGCAGTGTCTGTGGTGGAGAGAACCCGCTTGCCTGTCTTGGAACAGCTGGAGAGAGATGGCCGTGGGTTTTAATGGAGAGGCCTTGTCAGCAGGCCGAGCCTGGAAATCCAAGCCAGGTGAGCCTTCAGGTTTCAGATGTGTCTCAATTGCTTTGGGCTACTTTGATTGGCCGCCACTGGAAAGGAAGAATCCATAGGATAGATACCTCAAGAGAAGTCCACATGTGCTTTCAGCAAGAAAGTGGAAACACTCTTTCAACCTGAGAGGCACACTGGTGGTGTGGGGAGCAGATTTCCATTTCTGTGCCCAGTGGAAGGAGCTGGGGGCAGCTAGACAAAAACACGCTCAAGTGTATGTGAGTTATGAAACCCTCCCACGTAGAACATCTGGTATGTTATTACATGCCGTGCCTTCACATCCTACAAGTAAACAGCAGAGAACAATAGAGACAAAAATGCGCGTCCCGCCTGCCACACCCTCAGGAAAGCCTGCAAGCCTCAGGACCCACATGGTACATACAGCAGGTAAATAAGGCAGGTCCGCTGTACGTCAGTCTTGCCCTCAGCTTGGTCACTGGAGTCCCTGGGACCTTCGGCAGGGCAGCTGCTATGCCCTCACTGGGCCGTGCTGTACCCCCTGGAGACGGGGCAGCTTCCCTCTCCCTTCTCAGAGAAGTTGTGAGGGTGGGTAACTTCTTAGGGATCAAAGTAGTGGTAATTTCTCAGAAAGCGTGGGAGGAAAGTTATGCCCTAATGAAGTCTCACCAACACTAAAATATTGCTTGACATTTCTTATGAATAATGAAGTTTCCTTTGAGAAAATAACTAATAATTAGGCATGCGTCATTCTCTTCAGTTAATGAATGGCTGTTGTTACCGTACCCCAGCTCTCACAAGTAACTACCCAGTCCAGTTTGCCTACAGGGACATACAAAGAACCCTGACACGTGACTGTTCACAGGAGGTAGAAAGGCCTCACAGTGGCATTAGCCATGAGTAAGCCACCTCTTCTCTGATTGCCACTAGAATAAGAACCTATGGGGGGGGAGGGTCAAGGGTCATCTGTGATCCTAGTGACTGTGAGAAGGGAAGGGACCGGGGAAAGGAGTTAGGAGGGAAACTGTCCCTGACTCACCAGCCAAGGGAGGGTGCCGGCAGGGTGTGCAAGGGAGGAAATACAACATGCAGAGATCCTGGAAAGGGCCACACAGCCAAACAAGAGAAAAATACTCCTTTCCTACTGCCAAAAAATTGTCCTTAGCTTTTTATTATGGACCCTTTCAAGCCCAAAATGGAAGTAACGAAACACACATGAACCCTGTGGAACCCCCCCCCCCAATACCATTCCATACTCTGGATGTTTTTGAAGCTAATCCAAGATATTATCTCGTCTTGTAATAAATCGTGCAGACCGTGTCTCTGCACATAAGCACTAAAATAAGACAGAATTCCCACAGACCCGCACCCAAGCCTTTACACACATTCATTTGTATAGTAATAATTCGTTGTCGTCATCTGGCTGCTTCCCATGACTGAGGCATGCGCAATGAGGTCAGGTCCCAACGCCTTTTGCAGCACCTTGTACCAAGTCTCCACAGCTGTGGCCACCCTACCATCCTGTCACCTGTGTAAGTCAGTTACACGGGGACAGAAGCTGCAGTGTGACAAACACAGAGTAAGTGACACACACGTGCAGTATCGGATGTTAGTACTTGTCCTCGGTATCTGTGGTGGCCTTCTTCCAGGTCCTTGATTCACTTCTATAAAATGACGTATGTGTGTGTGTGTGCTTTATGTCATTTCTAAAATTACTTATGGCACATCAGGCCATGTACCTAGTTAATGAACTAATGTTTAGTTAATGGGGAAAGGTTTGTTATGCTTAGTAGAGGAGCAATTTTTTCTGAATATTTTTGATCCCAGTTTGGTAGAATCTACGGATGATGAGTGCAGGTGTGGCGGGTTGCCTGTATGGCGCCCCCGTCAGTCCCTGGTTGGGAGTAGGCAGTCCTCACCGATCATTAGAAGTCTTCTGCAGTGTAGAGGACCTAGTGTGACCAGCGGGTTCCTCACAGCATTCAGTTAGCAACGATTTAAGCCAGATACTGGCCCTTACATTAAGAACTGATCAACTGAAGCGGACTAACGGGGACACCAGTGTAAGACTTGTAAGATCACATACAGAAATGTCACCAACAAGTGAGTGACAACAGGGGAGTGCTTACTTGCACACACTTCAAAGAGCCGTCTGGTGGGCGGGCCACCCACCACAGTTTGCATAACCAATCAGCTCCACACTGCAGATCTTGGCTGCCTTCCTCATACTTGATTCCAAATGATAGTATTTAAGTCTAGCCTATAGAAAAAGTAAAATAAGGACCAAAATTCCCAGACTCTTACATAGTGATAAATATACCCTTTTTATAAATATACGTTTGTGCACATTGCTTCCCTGATGTGGAGCATCCAAACCCTGCGCCTTTGCTCAAAGGGAATGGAGCAGAAGTATGCTCAGGCAGTTTGAGGGGCTTGAGAATAGCAGCGATGGGAGGCTTGTCTAAGCCAGAGGCTGAAATTTCCTGCCTTGTTTCTCCATTACCTGCTTCAGTCTTCAAGATGCAGAGCTTAGCACCCATTGTGAACATCTGAGTATACTTTGTGAAGGCTGACATAATCTGAAATATGATTTCCAGGTTTCCTCGTAATTAAAATAGCATGTGATGTTTGGGGTGTAAGATGATCACCCCAGAGATAGCTGTAGAGCTAAAGCCGACTCTGTTCTCTCCAGAGGCCACTCTGCTCCAGGTGACTCCCAGCTGCCCAAGTCCTCCTCTCTGTGTTGTATTTCCTTTTCTTTTTCCTTTCCCACCTGCCCCCCTCTGAGGACAAGCTCTGTCCACTCATTTCCCAGTCAGCACTAGTCTGAGTTCTCTGAGAAAGCACGTATCAACTAGGCATGAAGTAGGTACATGGTGTACCCTACAGTATTCATTGTGCCCAGCTTCTACTCCCCTTCCACTGGGGATATGACTTGAGACTCCAGAGACTGTCAAAATGAAACACAAGAGGGATTGTTAGGAGGCAAAGTCTCATATACACATTCCTTTTTGTTCCTTAGAAGGGTATCTTGGCATGCCACCTTGAGGGGTGGCATTTGGATATTATAGTGGCCTAATCTCTATTCACCTTTTGATAGCCCGTGCTTTCAAAGTATTACATAACAGCATGCATTGGCCATCACTCTGTGCCAGGCACTGGGCTGAGTATTGGAGACTCAGAAAGCAAGATGTGGTCTTATTACACACACACATGGAGTTCTGAGCCATGACCATTCCGATTGTGTTTTCCCCGGTGTTTTGCCTAAGAATGAAGACTAGAAACCATTCATTCTCCCTCATTTGAGATTCTTCTCCCAACCTCAGGTGATAAATATGCTTTATATAGAATTCCAGCTATGCATATAAGGTATACACAGACACACAAAAAAATTTAAAAGATTGTGTCATGTTTAGGCTTTTGAGAAATGCACTCCTTATTCCTTTGTTCTGGTATCTGCACCTTCAATATTTATAGACATGAATGGAAATGTGTGTTAAATTAGTGCACTGTGGTAATCACATTGGAAAACCCAAGAGCATTCACTTAGTAGAAGGCCCTCCTATTTAGGATTTGCTTCAAATGCTTTGTTAAGACTAAATTGACTACCTATGAGACCAGAAGAAGGCATCAGATCCCTTGGAGCTGCAGTTACAGGCAGCTGTGAGCCACCTGGTGGGACCGTTTGGGCTTCTTCCTTTGTCCCAGGGGACAGTTCGTTCATCAATAACCAATACACCTCTGCCATTACCCTCCTTTGAACCTAGGAGCAACACTGGTGACATCATCTCTTGCTTTTTCTCCTCAAATTCGGTATGAGCCACCGAGGAGTGGCCCCAGCTCTGTGAGCATGTGAGCAAGGGTAAGGGGCTCATACAAACATGACTAAGCAGATACCTTCTCTTGCCCTCTGCTTTCAGGCTAAAGGAGATCCAAATGAGTGAGTATGATGCAGCAACCTATGAAAGGTTTTCAGGTGCCGTCCAGCGGCAGGTGCACGCCCTCCGAGTCATTCTGGATAACTTACAGGTAATCTGTCCTTTGTGGGCAAAGTCTGAACATACACTAAAGCTGCTGGAGAAAGATATCCAAGACCTAAGCAGCCAGCCAGTAAGTCATTTCAAGATCGACACACAAACCATGGACTCAGCCCAGGGTTTTCTTAGGGACGTCTCCAAGGGAAAATAGCTGACCTCACTTTCTTCCTGTCCAGGAAGCAGTAATTTTACCAGTAGCCATCCCAGACAGTGACTTCCTGACTCCCCTCGGGGAAGATCTGTGTACATCTCACCTCTCCTGGGAGTTCATAAATAGAACTCTCTCCCTACAAATCATTTTACCACCAATGAAGAAGCAGAGGGGCAGATTAGACCCGCCAGGGTGTGCTTTCTCTTCTCCTGACCCTGTATTACCCCGTCCTGTGCTGTTACACCATGATCTCAGTGCCTCAGGACCAGTGAGCACTGGTACAGCTTAAATATGAAGACACTTCAGTATTTCCTGAGTAGAAACTATTATTTCTGTTCAGTGTTTTCCCTAAATGACACATAATATCAATTATTTTATCCTAAGAGCAAAGCCTCACCTGGGGTGGGCAGTGAGGGTGTCGAGCCAACCCCTGTTCTGCAGCTTAGTTTTCTTTACCATTGAGTTTATTTTGGTACCTTCAGTTTACTCTTTGGTATTTATTCGTTATTGTTCTTCTGAAGGAATGTTTATCATGTTTTGCTAGATATTAGAGCATGTGTGATGCAACTTTAATCCTCTGTCTTAACTCAAAACTCTGACACGTGTGTGTGTGCGCGCGCGCGGGCGTGTGTGTGTGTGTGTGTGTGTGTGTGTGTGTGTGTGTGTGTGTGTGTGTGAATGCCATGTGGGTGCAGTGCCCAGAGAGGCCAGAAGAGGGCGCTGAATCCTTTGGGGCTTGAATTGTAGGCAGCTGTGTGCCACCTGATGTGAAAACTGAACTGTCTCCTGGAGAAACTTCCAGCACGCTTGCTGTTGAACCACCTCTCCACCCTAAGTCTTCATTTTTAAAAAGATCACAACTGTGCAAAAGCACAAGGGAATGCTTGCTCACTTTCCAAGGAAAGAGCTCCACAATGATTAACCAGATGGTTCATTTCAAAATCTACAGTATGTAACAGTTCAGCTGAGGCAGTCTTCATGGGCCCATGGAATACAGATATTACCCCCATTTTATAAATAATGAAACTGAAGACTACACAGATAGTGCAGTTTCCTGGGTCGTGTGGTCAGTGAAGCAGGGGTCTGAACCCAAAGCCAGGCTCCTGATAGGTGCCAGGCCCCTGTTCCCTTCTTTTGGACTCCGTTATTACATCCTACACGTAATTCTTACATATGATCGTAAGACATTGTGTACCATCATCCAGATGCCAACACAACATTTGCTCATGTTCCCTATTGAGTCTTGATGTAAGCCATAGGGGAATTGCTTCCAGGAGGATCTACTAATACTCAGGTCATAGTCACGAGGCTGCTTAAAAACATAGCTACTGGCCAAGAATGGATGAGGCCTCATGTAAACTATACAACTGCAGATTGTGGCCAAAGCAAGACAACTCTGATTTGGCCCTTTCCTGTCACCTTCGGCCAATCTAGTATGACTCTGAGAAACTAAAACCCTCCAGCTGTTTTGATGTTGCTATGTAATCCCAGTAACCATGGTGTTTCCTTGGTGAGTGTACGAAATATGGCCAGAAACCAGCAGGATGGCTATCCAGAACACAGCTTCAGTCCCACAGATTTGACTCCATTCAGCATGGACTATTGCTTTTATAATAGCCAATAGGAATGAAATATTGGGAAAATATTATTAAAATTGAATACAAGATCCAGGACACCCAGGGGATGGAAACAGGGTCTTTGATGCTCGGGCTAACCTCAAACTTGCCATCTTTCTATCTCTGCCTCCTAAGTCTGGAGCCTCATTGCTCTCTCTCCCTCTTCCTCCTTCTCTCTCTCTCTCCCTCTCTCTCTCTCTCCCTCTCTCCTCCCCCCCTCTCTGTGTGTGTGTGTGTGTGTGTGGGTGTGTGTGTGTGTGTGTGGGTGTGTGTGTGTGTGGGTGTGTGTGTGTGTGTGTGTGTGTGTGTGGGTGTGTGGCCAGTCGTGGTGGTGGTGGCGGAGTTTATGCATGTGAGAGCAATACCCATAGAGGCCAGATGTGGGACTCAGATCCCCTGGAGCTGGAGTTACAGGTGGTTGTGAGCCAACTGACATAGGTACTAACCAAAATGGAATCCTCTGCCAGAGCAGTAGGTGCTCTAACCATTGAGCCACCTCTCCAGCCCCATATGGCAGTAACCTATAAGATAACAAACCGTCATGCTCTGGTCGCTTTATTACAGCAAGATCACTACAGATTTGATGGTTCGTTTCTTTTGGCGCTAAATAATATCCAATTATCAGACTATCCCATAGCTTATCCATTTACATCTTGGTTGCTTTCAAGGTTTTGCAGTTAGGCATAAACCATCATGTACAATTTTTTTTTTTTATAGATGTGTGGGTGTGTGGCCAGTCGTGGTGGTGGTGGCGGAGTTTATGCATGTGAGAGCAATACCCATAGAGGTTACTGGAGTGAGGTTTTTTTTTTTTTTTTGCCAGAAGCTACCAAACTATCTCCACAAGTGGCTGGAGCATTTCCACCTGCAGCAAGCGTTCCTCGCATTCCCCATCCTCGTACACATTTGGTGCTGGCGGAGTTTTGGATTCAGGCCATTCCTAGGCATAGAGTGATGTCTCATGGCTGTTTTAATCTGAAACGCCATAGTGATGTAGAATACAGAACATGATTTCACATGCACGGCTGAGCAGCCCCGCAACAAAGAAGGCCCTTTAAAGTTTTTATTCCTTGACAGTCTGATAGTCCATATAACATTATTTTTTACATTCCAATCCCAGTTCCCCCTCCCTCCTCTCCTCCTGCTCCCCACTGCCCCCCTCTTCCCATCTGCTCCACTGGGAGGGTAAGGCCTCCCCTAGGAAGTCTACTAAGTCTGTCCCATCATCTTGTTGAGGCAGGACCAAGGCACCTCCCACACACACACACCCGTGTCTAGGCTGAGCAAGGTATCTCTTCATACAGAATGGGCTCCACTAAGTCAGTTTGCACATTGGAGTTAGATCTTGGACCCACTGCCTATGACCTCATATTTTGTCCCAGCCACACCACTGTCACCTGTATTAAGGGAGTCTAGTTTGGTCTTATGCAGGTTTTCCATTTGTCAGACCAGAGTCAGCGATCCCTCACTAGCTCGGCTCAGCTGATTCTGTGGATGTCCCCATCATGGTCTTGACTCCTTTACTCATGTTATCACTCCTCCCTCACTTCGATTGTACTCCAGGAGCCTGGCCCATTGGTCAGTTGTGGATTTCCACATCTGCTTCCGGAAGAGTATTCAAGCTTCTCTGAGGTTGTGGATTATAGACTGGGTATCTTTTGCTTTATGTCTGCTAGCTACTTATGGAGTGAGTACGTACTGTATTTGTCTTTCTGGTTTGGGGTTACCTCAATGAGGATGGTTTTTTCTAGTTTGTCCACTTGCCTCTGAATTTTAGGACTTCATTTTTTTTTTCTTATTGCTGAGTAGTACTCCATTGTGTAAATACACCACATTTTCTTTATCCATTCTTCAGTTGAGGGGATCTAAGTTGTTTCAAATATCTGTCTATTACAAATAATGTTGCTATGAACATAGTTGAGCAAATGTCCTTGTGGTGTGAATGTGCCTCCTTCAGGTGTATGATGCCTAATTTTCTGAGAAATCACCATACTGATTTCTACAGTGGCTGTTCTACTCCTCCAGCAATGGAGGAGTGGTCCCCTTTCTCTGCATCCTCTGCAGCATAAGCTGTCATTGGTGTTTTTGATCTTAGCCATTCTGATCAGTGTAAGATGGAATCTGAGTGATTTTGATTTACATTTCCCTAATGACTAAGCATTTCCTTAAGTGTTTTTCTGCCATTTGAGAGTTCTCTGTTTACTTCTGTACCTCAATTTTTAATTGGATTATTTGGTAGTTTGATTTCTAGTTTCTTGATTTTTTTTTTTTTTTTTGTATATATTGAAGATCAGCCCTCTGTCATATGTGGGGTTAGTGAAGATCATTTCCCATTCTGTGGCAAGCTGCTTTGTCTTTTGACCATGTTACAGAAGCTTCTAAATTTTAGAAGATCCCATTTATTAATTGTCGCTGTCAAAGTCTGTGCTACTGGTGTTCTATTTAGGAAGTGGTCTCCTGTGCCTATGTGTTCAAGAATACCTCCCACTTTCTCTTCTATGAAGTTCAGTGTGGGTGGATTTATGTTGAGGTCTTCGATCCATTTGAACTTGAGTTTTGTGCATGGCGATAGACATGGGTCTATTTGCATTCTTCTACGTGTTGACAGCCAGTGTTACCAGCACCATTTGTTGAATATATTTTATTTTTTCCATTTTATATTTTTAGCTTCTTTGTCAAAAGTTAGGTATTCATAGGTGTGTGGGTTGATATTGGGGTCTTTGATTCATTTCCACTGGTCTACCTGTCTTGTTTTATGTCAATACCAAGCTGTTCTCATTACTATAGCTCTATAGTAGAGCTTGAAGTCAGGGATGGTGATACCCCCAGATGATCCTTTATTAAACAGGCTTGTTTTGGCTATGTTTTTCAGTATGAAGTTGAGTATTTCTCTTTCCAGGTCTGTGAAGAATTGTGCTGGGATTTTAATGGGGATTGCAATGAATCTGTAGATTGCTTTTGGTACGATTGCCATTTTTACTATGTTGATCCTACCTATCCAAGAGCATGGGAGATCTTTCCATTTTCTGATGTCTTCTTTAATTTCTTTCTCCCCACGGCCCTCTTACCCTCCTCCCTTCTTCTGAACTCCTTTAAGTTTCCCTCCAGTTGTTTAGAGTTTAGGGTTTCCTGGGGACTCTTGTGAGGACAGATGTGGGGTTATTACTGGAGCATGAGCAACTTATCAGACTGTAGCACTGAAGAATAATGAAACATCCCCACAGCCATTAACCACCAATAGCTTCTTGAGCTGGAGACGGGGACCTCATGAACCCTGTTTGCCATCCACAACAAATGTTTGCAGCCCCAGCTGTGTGTGTTGTGCAGATAACTGTAACTGCTGTTTATTCACGCTTGCCATGGCCAGAAGACAGCCTTTCATGGCCCCCTCCATTCTCCAGCTCTCTCTATTGTAGTGTTCCTTCCCTGAGCCTTCAATGTGGTGAAAAAGATGTCTGACACACAAGTCACATTAACTGTCACCACCCATAAGAGCAGCACTAATCTATGGCTGCCAACATAAATATTTAGAGCACAATTTGACAAGATGTCCATTTAGCAAAACAACAATAACAGATTCCCGCACTTGTTTAAACTTGTGTTTTAAGAGAATTTTATATTTTAGGGGTATCGTTCTTTAATCAAAATTATCATATTTGAATAATGGTATATTAATGCAAACATGAAATGAAGAAACCTCCCAGGTCACCAGCATGAATATTTTAATTATGGTGACCCACAAGTATATTCTTGTCAAGAATTCCATGGGTGCACGGAGACAGGGTATGCTGGAGCAAAGCTTAGGTCACCTAAAGTCTTGGTGAGATATATAGCTACAGGTATAGGAGGATGGGCAAAAAGTCTTTCAGCCTCCCGTCTTCTCAAGCCACCTCCCCGAACCAGAGACCAGGACTTGGCTTCATCCTTTTCCTGTTGTTGTTTGATCTGTTTTTGAGACAGGGTTGCTCTGTGTAGCTTTGGAGTCTGTCCTGGAACTTGCTCTCAGTAGATCAGGCTGGCCTCGAACTCACATGGATCCACTTGCCTCTGTCTCCCAGTGCTGGGATTAAAGGTGTGTGCACCGCTGCCCAGCTTTTCCTGTCATTCTTGGCTTCCTCTCAGACCCGACTTTCTTTGATGTTTGAAAAGCACCATCCTGCAGAGCAGTGGTGTTCACTGATGATGGCTGCCTGTCACTAGGAAAATAAGCAAATGTCAAGTGGTTAGCTGCCATCACCATCAAAGCAGTACGAAGTCGAATTCTTAAGCTGGGTTCAGGGGGGATATGGGATTTGTACTGCTATGGAATTCTATGCTGTGATAGACAACAAACAGATGCAACATTGCTACACATTCATTCAGTAATTTTCATAAATCAAAGGCATTGGCCCTGAGTGTTCCCCAGCCACCCTACTAGCTGCTCCATGACCATAGTAACCAGCGATGGTTTCACTCCCAAATCATATCAGGTTCTTTTGGCGATTTTTAATGCCTATCACAGCTGGAGTAAACTAAATTTCAACCTCTTCCTGTTACCACAAAGGAAATAGAAAATCCTCAAATTCTAACTGTAATTCCATTCTCCTCCATATTTTGATATTTGCATCCTAATGTAACTGTGGTCACAGACTGCCATAATCACATGCTTTCCTGGGAGTGTTAGGATTTGCCTTGGTTAGGGTTATTATTAACGTGGTGAAGCACCACAAGCAAAAGCCATGTGGGGCGGAAAGGGTTTATATTTCCGCTTACACTTCCACATCATGGTCCATCGCTAAGGGAAGTCAGAACAGGAACTCAAACGGGCAGGGACCTGGAGGCAAGAACTGATAACAGAGGCCATGGAGGGGAGCTGCTTAGCTTGCTCCTCACGCCCTGCTCAGCTGGATTCCTTATAGAACCCAGAACCACCAGCCCAGGGATGACACCATCCACAATGAGCTGGTCTCTCCCCCATCAGTCACTAATTAAGAAAATAGCCTCAGGCTTGCCTTCAGCTGAGGCTCCCTCCTCTCAGATGATTTTAGCTGGTGTCAAGCTAACGTAAAACTGTCCAGCGCAGAGTCCTTCATCATTTAACTCTCCTCTTGGGCCACCTGGTGTAGTTTTTAATTACCGTGGCAAAGCATGCATGGAAATACCTTTCTAAAAGTAATTCAGATCTCCAGATCTAGAAAAGCAGAGAGCCTCATGGGTGCACAGGCTGCTCCCGTCCTCCTCAGCTGTTTTAGTTTGCACACGAAGTCTCAGCAGTTTGAGTAGCAAAACTGCTGTCCAGAGGGAGCTCGGCTTACAGACTCTGTGACCATTAACAAGTTAAAGCTGATTATTTTGTTACCTAATAAATTTTCTAGGTTTGCTGTGATAGAAAATCTTTAAGAAATACCTCATCATTACTTTTCCAGAATTGAACTTTCCCCTGGGGTTCATTTGCATATACTGTCTTCCTGTTCAGATGTCGTTTGTGTGTGCTCTTTGTATTGTTGTGTGTTGAAACAATTACACCTGACAAAACGCCTCTCTTGTAAGCATAGCAGGGAACATGTGACTACGTTCTTGCAGAGCCATCTCTTACTGATAGGAGCCTGGAGTGTTTCCTGTTATTCATGCAAAAAGTGTGTCAAAGAACTATAGCACTGAGTACATAAAGATTCACGTGCATATGTTTGTGACATTGCAGGCCAAAGGTAAAGAAAGACAGTGGCTAAGACACCAAGCTACTGGGGAACTAGACGATGCCAAGATCATTGATGGGCTGGCTGGAGAAAAAGCCATCTACAAACGTCGGGGTGATCTGGAACCCCAAGTAAGTAATGGGAAACGCTGAGCCTCAGATCTACAGAGTTCAGCCTTCTGTAGAGAGTTCGTGAGTTGTGTCAAAACAACACTAATCCAGATAAACAACTACATTATGTAGGACAGATAAAGAAACGTCTCATCAAGACACAGAACACACACACACACACAAGATAATTTAAAAAAAACAATTGATACAAGGGCCAGGCATAGTGATGTATTATTTTAATTCCAGCACTCAGGAGGCAGAGGCTCTGAGTTCAAGGCCAGTCTGATCTATAGAGCAAGTTAAGACGCTCTGTCTCAAATCAGCACAAAGCTTGTTTACAAAGGTAAGGTAAGCTTTAATCAAATCCAGAGGAGTTAACAGCAGGGACAAAACTGTGACCTACGGTCCAAGCAGGCAGAGAAGGGAGTAAATACTAAATCCTAGTTCATGGAGTTACAGTCTTGAGCAGAGGGAAAGCCAGCCTTCCTACCCCACCCAGCTCAGTCAAAACAGAATACCAGCATCCCTCACTCTGACCAACTGTATCCCATCACAGCAGAATGTCCAGAAAGCCAAGAGTTACCTGTGTGGCTGCCACAGGTCCTATCCCACTGCAGAGTAGTATTCTCTGGGTGGGAGAAATGGGAACACTTCAGGTAAAGGGACAATCTCCAGGGCTCCTGCTCTCCTGGAACTTTAAGAATCTGTGTCCGTCAAATGCCTTCAGTTTTTAAAAAAACAAGGAATTCTCCCCTAAGTTGCACTCATTATAGTAAATAAGCATTTGTCATACCATGGCAACGTGGTCAAACATTGGATGTTAGTGAACTTTGGGATTCTATGGTCCTGGATAATCAGAACCGCCGAGTAGCAGCTGCGGGCAGGGGTACAGTGAGTGACAGTAGGGATGCCGCTCTCTCTGAATGTTTACTCAGAGTGGATCTGGTGGTGATTTGGGGGCTCTTATTTCTGTGTCGTTGCCATGAGTCAACAGCTGCTTCCCTTACTGACTCACTGTGGTAAGCAAGTGTTTGGACACATGTGTGTGCCACTGCTGCTAACCGGGGCGGACTCAGCAAGTTTTAAAGGGATGTATTAAATGCGCTTCCCACTGTCATCCTCTGAGCATCTGTGGTGCTTTCAGGTTATTTATTTAGCTTGGGTATTATGTGAGGGCCGTGCACGGCACAGCGGGCACACGAACTCAGGTTGTCAGGCTTGATGGCGAGTGCCTCACCTACCAAGTCATCTCATGAGCCATCTCACTAGCCTCCTACAGTTTCTGGAAATCATTAGTTCTACTCATTATTTTTCATGTATGTCAGCAAGTATATAACAGAATAATCTTGGACTTTTCTTATTTATTGCTACTGACAAACGGTTTTTAAATTTTTCCCATTGGCAGATCCGAGCTCCAAACCAATCTCATAAAGTTTCACGTTTTTAATCAGTAGTTTTTGCCAGACAGCAGCTCAATGCCAAGAAAAGAAACACTAGTTCACTCACTGGCAAGAGGAAAAAAGAAAGAAAGAAAGAAAGAAAGAAAGAAAGAAAAGAATTGAGACGTTCTGAAAATGCTTCCTCACGTTCTTGGCCAGACTCCCTCTCATATTACTGTGTCTTAGCAATCTGGCAATCTTCAGCCTAGGTAGAAAATGATCTTCAAGTGAAACTGGTGTGGGCTCTCCTCCAATGACGCACTCTCTCTCCTGGGGAGGGGGTGCTGAGGCACCGAGTAAATGACATGGGTCGCTATCCTTCTAGTTTTGTATGTTTAAAATGCAGTTGTTAAGCTGTCAGCCTCCAGAAGGCTGCTTTTACTGGATTCCAGAGGAAGCGCTTCCCATGTGTCCCAATGGCCCATGCAGTCTAACAGCAATTTGCTGAGTAAAGATCGTCACCCGCTCTACCTGCTGGGACAGCCCTGTGCAGGCCTGAGCCTGGGGCTTACCTGCCCAATGTGGCCTAGCCACCCAGGATGGCAGCGGCTGACCATAGTTTTCCTCCATTCCCTCCCTCAGATGGGTAGTCCACAGCAGAAGCCCAAGCGTCTGCGCCTGGTGGTAGATGTTTCTGGCAGTATGTACCGCTTCAACGGAGTGGATCGCCGACTAGAGCGCTCAATGGAGGCAGTGTGCATGGTCATGGAGGCCTTCGAGAACTATGAGGAGAAGTTCAAGGTAATGGCATGAGCTGGGGCGCTAGGATTTCATTGATCACTGTGCCTGGGCTAGGGTCAGCAGTAGAAGCAGACTCCACCCAGAACACTGGACACCTACTCTCACCAGCTTGTCTGTCAGCAGGGAAAAGTGGCCTGCTGCTTCCCCTGTTCCTATAGTAACATAATTGAAGGGCCTGATAAACCTCTGGTTCCCACAGAGAAAAGCATGCAACATGCAAACACTGGTCTTTCCCAAATGTCCCTGGGCATCCTCATCCTGGTGACCCTGGTGACCCTTAGCCCTGACACTCTTGCCAGGTGGTGCACAGACCCTGGCTGGTGACAATGTCCTGTTCTCTGCTCGCATTCCCTTCCCACATGGACAGTAGATCGACAAAGATAAAAGAAGTCCCCGGCTAACACAAAGACGCACGCACTTCTGGGAGACGGCAGCTTTCTGCTCACTTCCAGCTTGTTGTCCTTCATTTTTGCTATTAACTCCTCCACTTCAGAGGTCTGGGTACAGGAAAGGCATCCCCATGCTGTTGTGTTGCCAGCCTGTAGGAGCCCATCTGTTCATGGCCATGCACAGGAAAACTGACGTTGCACCGGGTAGAGAGAGATGTGTGTACAGACACTGTGAAGGACGCCCAGACCAAACATAAGACCTCTAGATTTTGTACTGAATGAAACAACCCCTGAGGAACAGACAGTCTTGAATCAGTTGCTGTTTAGCAACTGATTGCCTGGGACGGCTTCCCATGCCATGGCTGTTCCACTTAGGTTCCTTGTGAAGGATGCAGCCTGCTGCCCTCCCAGGCTCCCTGACAGAAAAGACTTTCAGATCTAACTGGTGAGGAATGAGCAGAACCCAGCCCTGAGTACCGTGGGGCTGCAAGGCTCTGCACAGTATAGCGGTCCAAATGCAATTAGCACATGACTTAGCATGAGAAGGACCCATCCCTCATGGTCACTGAAGACCGTGGAAGTAACTACTCCAGAGTCCCTCTGGGCTCTATTAAAGCACTCCTGTTGAAGCAGAGCAGCCTCTGGGGCCTCCCGTTCAGCCTTTCCCTCTCTTGACCCACACCTCATGTGTGATTGCACCTTGATTTTCCTTATAGAAAATTTGTATTTAAATCATTTTGACCACTGATGGCTAGTGGGTGTGTATACAGCCATGGATCAGTATTAATAACCATACCCCATCCAATGTGCAAAAGGCTGCCCCAATGTCCCCTTGATTTTATCAGCTCTTTCCAGGTCTTTCCTGCGGCATATTGCCACGCACCTGAGGTTTGATTGACCACAGGCTATCCGGTCTCTGGAGGACAGAAGAGTGACAGTCACATACTCTGTGAGAGCTTTTCCTGTTTCTGATTAGGTGTCTGAGGGTATGTGAGGGACAGGTGCACATAGTACAAAGGAGGAGGGGTTGGAGAACTGAGACTCAGCTGAATTCCAAGAAGAGACAGGCTGAATCAATGGAAGAAATACTTGCTAGTCCTTACATCATCGTTATTCCCAACCATTTAGCCTGTCTGCACTTTCAGTTTCTTGTTCATAAAAGAACTGGTCCAGCAATCACTAGTGAGAGGCTGTAACTTACTCAGAAAATAGAAGGTGACTCATATGCAGATGATGGTTTGTGGGATACCCTGCACGGCATCACATGGTGTCGTTAGGATTCAGCTGGGTGACCTGAAGCTCCTACCCTCAGTTCCAGACAGTTCTTAACTCAGTCTTCCTGCAGTCTGCCCTGGGCTGTGAAGGTATCCACTCTGCAGCCTTCAGAATTGTGTCCTGGTATAGTGGTCTGCGTGCTCCCTGTCCCTGCTGGCATCTGCTTGTGTTGTGTTTGGCTAGAGCTCAGTGCTGACTTGTGGGTCATTACTGGAGGCTCACTTAAGAGTCTGGAGTCTGCCTCCAATTTTATTCCACATTAGCACAGCCCATGCCAAACCACAGGGACCCTGAAGTATGAGAGCCGAGACAGAAAGGTAATTCAGCAGTGTGACGTTTGTTAAGCCACTTGAAGTCTTTAAAGTACCTCAGAGTGTTCAACCATCTGACTTGACATATTCCCAGAACAGCACAAGTTACTGACACTCAACATCAGCTCCCAGCACCAGTCATCGGCTTCATTCCCACACAGCACTTAGACAGAATGCTATCAATTACATAAGCTGTTTTATTTCACTTGGGAAGCTTTTCCCCTTTAGATTCACTCCAGTTTGTCCTTTTCTCTAAGCTCCTGGGAGTTTTCATTGTCATCTTAAAATAGACTATTTTTTCTACTAAATATTTAAATAATGGTGCCAGAAAATAGGTTTATTCTCTCATTCAGAAATTGGGCTTTGGAGAGACAATAACTTAAAGTATATTATGTCTTTGAAGGTATGTAAGCCATGCTCTAAAGCAAACAGTATATATGGGGATCTTTGATCTGAGAGTCACAGGCAGCACTTTTCCCTGGACCCTACCCCCGCCCAGCTCTGCTAAAACACCTCCACTTAGCTTGATTCTGCACAGTGTTACACAAAATGGACTTCATACAGCTTTTCATTTGGAGAAAGGGTTCCACAGCTAAAACATTTCAAATGCAAGAAAGCACTAGAAAAGCATTGCTATGGGCTCAGGTCACAGCTTTGGCGATGAAGGATGTGCCTAGTGTTCTGGCTTCCATCTCCAGGTCTCTATCTACTGAGGGAGTCAGGCAGGAGCATGGAGGAATGTCGCTTTTGGCTATACTCAGCTTTCTTATACAGCCCAGGCCCATCTATCTACAGTGAGCTGGGTCCCTTCTCACAGAGATGACCCCAGACCAGGCTGTCTTTCCTACATTAATGATAAAAACTAACCAGGACACCGAGCCTGTATACAAGGCCCTGGGTTCTGTTCTCAACAACAATGAAGCCCACTCTTCTAGAAGCAATACTGTCTCGTGTTTCTTATTAAGTCTGAGGACTTTCACTCTGTAGACAGTGCCATTGGCCCTCACATCCCACATGTAAGAATCATTCTCTCCTCAGACTAACAGAAGCCAACCCCATTCCATCGAACCTTTGACCTGGGAATTATTTTCACCAACCTCTTTCCACACACACACAGGATTCAAAGAAGTTAAGTACTTGGCCCAGGTCACATCACTTTCTAGTGAAATGCCAAGACTTCTAACCCCACATTTGAAAATCTTTACTTTTTTTTTTTTAAATTCTATTTCACTTATGCCAAATCAGTATTTTTAAAAATTCATGCAAAAGTAAATTTTATTATCTTTCATCTCCTACTTTTAATATCCCAGCATGCAAAGGTGGTATAACAGATAGGATTTCTTTGATGATATTTTGATCAGAAAGATCTGACTCACTGATGCCTGCTGGAAAACTCCTTCTCTCACACACTTAGCTAAGTGTCTATAATTACTCCTTTCCCAGTGCTTTAAGGACATTGCTTAAATTTAAATATGGGGACCAGTCATCTGATCAGGTTTAGGCTCTCAGTATATTGTACTATTACCCAGAGATTGGACTCAACAAACTTTTTTGGGAGGGTCCTATCAGAATGGACCCAGTAGTTGACAGAAATATTGGCCACAAGACACAAAAAACTTAAGGAGAGATGTAGGAATAGCTTGGGGAGCCACTCTTTCTCTGTAGTGTCTTGGATTAACAGTCAGACACATGAATTTAGAGACAACACTACATCTCTGTCCTAGAAAAGGCTAATGGTTCCCTCCCAGCATCAGTGTTAACACCCACAGCAGAGCTGGCTCAGAGAATCTTAATGAAGCTGATGGGTGGGTGAGGACAGCAAAGCAAGTATTGACCATCGTCATCACTAAAGGGTTTGCTCTATACTGACAACTCATCAGAAGCGTAGAAGAGCACAGCCTATCCCCAAACCAGTAAGTGATGATCCTTCCTGAGGAAGTTGAGGCCTCAGTCATGTCCATGAATGTCCAGGTAGCTCTGGGTGTGTGGAGCTCCCTTTGCCATCTACTTTAAATTCCTACTGGGTGGTAAATGTCTGTGTCTTCATTGAGACTAAGAAGCATTATAGAGGGGGCTCTCTCAAGGGCTGTCATTTAGTATTTATGCTGAATGCTAAGAAAAAGACTCCTCGAAGATTTCCAGGGTACTTGGTAAGCCACTTAGAAAAATTACAGCCTAAACATGGGTGGTTGATAGGACAATGGGGCTCTTGTTTATTGCATCCTTTGCTGCTCCATGGAAACGTGTGTGTGGCCTATCCCAGCCCAGGTGAACGGGAGAGTCAAGAGTTAGAGAATGGAAATGAATGACTCCAACTGGTTGTGATACCATACTCCTGTTAGCACTGAGTGGCTGAGGCAGGAGGATGAGTTGAAGCTAGCCTGGGCTACATAATCTCACACAAATAAGAACAGAGTGAGTTCATGTATGTTTTCCTTGAACTCAAGACAGTTCTAAGGAGAAGAAAATTACTGTTTTTAAACAGGCTAAGATACCTGGTTGCATCCATTATTATCTAATTAATCCCAACCATCTCTTAAGAGGGAGGAAAAAATTGAGTCATTTTCATGGTCCTCTTACCACAGTGCAGCATGGGAATCTGCTTCCCCCCTCTGTGTGAGCCCCTCTTTAATAGGTACTTCAGCGGCCTGGGCCCAGCTATTCAGGCAGGAGTTTTGCAGGTTTAAGAGCCCCCTGGAAACCAGTAATCTCAGGGCTAGCCTCGAATACTTAGTTAAGACCCTCTCTCAAAAAGGGCTGGAAATAGAACACAGTGGGAAAGTACTTGCCTAGCATAGCTTGCCTACCATGGAGGGGAGGAGAGGGGAGGGGAGCGCGCGGTATCCCGCAGCCCCTGCTCTAGCTCTCCCCTGACCCAGCCCTCCTAGGGGAGGTGTACATGGGACCTAGGGGCCAGGCCTTCCTCCAAATTCTGACTACCCAGATGAATGCCCTGCCTCATCTCTTCGCTCTTTACGTTTTTAACATTTACCAAAGTAGGAGATAGGGCATATTTTGCCTGGCCATTGGTAGCCAGATTTATAGTTTTCAAAGGTTTAGCCATCCTGTGTAGACCTCCAGCCTCACCTCCCTCAGCACACAGCTCTGTCACATCCAAAGTGGAACTCATCTTTCCTAGATAACACCGTCCACTTAATGTTTAAATGCATGGGGGGGGGGGTGTCACTTTCACGAGGGATTTTTCTACTTCCCATTTCAGACGTGGCAGCCTCGGCTCTGTTAGATTGCATTTGTCATCTGGCTTAGGAAACACAGCATGCTGGTTTCTAGATTGGTTGTTTTTTAAAAAAAAAAAAAAAATGTAGCCCACAAACAAAAGGCAAGCTGGTTGCTGTTTGCAAGCACTCGGGGCATTTCTGCAGCAAACATGCAGACATTGTCACAGAAAGTGGATGTGCAAAGATGAATCTAAGACCTTGCCCTCAGTGAACTTATGTATTCAAGGGGCGCAGATAGGGAATGGCTTGATCATACCTAGTCAGGGTTACAGTAGGTGTTTGGAGGACAGTGGTTGATTAATGCTGGATTGTCGTAGGTCCCAAATGTTCCCTAAAGTCTTCATCCCCAGATGCACACTATTTTCCTTACAGATACTTCAGTTGCCTCAGTGACTTCATTATCATCACAAAATGCCTTTAATAGAGATGGGAGGGTCAGGAGATAGTGGGAAGGGACCGTGGGAGGGGACCTCTCCCACATTGCCCACCTCTGACTTCTTTCGAAAGTCTGTAGACAACAAGCCCTGACTCCCAACTCTGACCTCTTCACAACAGTCAGGACTTCCTCATTTCATTGCCCAAAAGACAGAGTTAGAAAGTGCTTTCTAAACTGAAAGATACATGCCACACCTTAGCAAGAGGAAAGGCATAGTATATAGTCACAGGGTTGATACCATCCAGAGTTAGTGTTGATGCTGATGTGTTTGCATGTTACTATGCAGCCTGACATGTCTGTTACAAGGAACTAAATGCCCAAGGGCCTCTGTCATAGAAAATCTTGAAAACAATTGTGGATAGTTTCGGCCTTTTTGTGCTTTAAAGTCTATGATTATGTTTCACTTTTAGAAACTAGAGGTGTACATTTGTACTCTGTTGGGGAAGGGTCAGCTTCAGGCTGCATTTGTTGATAGAATTGAGTTGTTCAGAATCATGGGCAGAGGCCCCTAATTTCCTGCTGGCTCTTAGCTTCTAGAGGCTACTGATGCTCTTCATCCACAGCCCCTTCCATCTCCATCATTGTTAACTCCATCATGTAGATCTGCCTGATGCTTCAAAACTACCACTCTTCTATCAGCCGCCAGGAAAAAGCTCTGCTTTGAAAGGGCTCTGTGTGATTAGGTTAGGCTGACTAGATAACCTCTCTTTTGATTAACTCACAGTCAAGTAAACTTAATTACATCGCCAGAACCTTTTTTTTCCTGGAAGTTAATGTAATCACAAGTGATATCCCATTATGTTTACCAGACTTGACCACAATTATGGAGAGAGTAGACATGGGAGCTAGAATTCTGCCTAACACCATGTGTGTGCTTCTCACAAAGTCTCTTGAAACGTACACACGAAATGGGGTGCCCTCTGAAGTCCTCAGCACACCTCCAACCTCTTTCGGCGGGGGAAGAGATCTCAGAAGAAGATCTCTAAACAAGGTGGACCCAAACAGAATGAGTCCAAAATGTGTTTGCCTTTGTTGATAGCATACAACTGTCTGTCTTTCTGCATTCCTTTATGGCCAATCCGGAGCTGGGAGTCTATAGGACCAATGATCACTCTGTCACTCACTAATAATGCCCATGCTCTCCGACTCTCTTGCATGTAGTACGACATCGCTGGACACTCAGGAGATGGCTACAACATTAGCCTTGTTCCAGCTAACAAAATTCCCAAGGACAATAAGCAGAGACTAGAAATTCTGAAGGTAAATTCATTCTGTCCCTTCTGTATCATGAGAATCTGTTAGATGAAAGCTAGAAGTCACTGAAGAAGGCAGTAGATAAATTATACAGTTTCAAACACTGAGTAGAGACCATCTTTCATGTTTAAATTCCCTTTTCCAAAATTTCACTGCATGTTTTCAGTGTTTTGTTGGGTCTCAGCTTCTAAGATCAGAATTTCTCAGTCAGATGGCCATGCTCACTCAGTAGAAAGAAAGAATAGCCCCTTTTAGGGTACTTTGTATTCCAAATCTTCTATTTCTCCTACTTTTGAATGATAAATTCAGTTTCACATACTTAATATGACGTAGACCACATGATTTTAAAACAGCTTTACCTCTTTGCCAGAAACAGTGTTCAGCATCACAGATTAACTTGTGTACTGGAAATGCAGCTTGTCCCTTATTTTTCTCCTGCACCTCGCCCTTCTTTGGGGGGTGATACTAAGTTACGTATTTTCTTGCTTTAAGTAGAAGGTTGAGTTTTAAAAGTGTTCATTTTGAACATTTGGTGACACTGCCTGTTTCTAAGGGAAGTCAGGCCCATATGTCATTGTACTCTGCTGTCACTTAGTATGTCAATAGGAAAATTACCATGTTTGTGAAAAGGAGTTGCTCACCCATGGTCTCTGTGCCCTGACTCTTACTTCCAGACCATGCATGCCCACTCTCAGTTCTGCATGAGTGGGGACCACACCCTTGAGGGGACAGAGCATGCCATCAAGGACATTACCAAAGAAGAAGCTGATGAATACTTTGTCATCATCTTGAGTGATGCAAATCTGTCTCGATATGGAATAAATCCTGCCCGGTTTGCCCAGATCCTAACAAGTGACCCTCAAGTTAATGCCTTTGCCATCTTTATTGGCTCTTTAGGGGATCAAGCGGCCAGGTAAGCATTGTCCCAGCAGACAGCAGGTATAGTAAATATATGATGCGTGTTGTTTCTCAGACCTCAGCCTGAGGGGCAAGGGAGGGCAGGTAAAACAGGGTTTAAGGTGTTATTCTTGGGGTGCACAATACCCTGGCTTGTTTGGGCAAGCAATCATAGTTTGAAGAAACATGATGCTCTAGGGTTTGGTTGGTTGGTTGTTTTTGTTTTTTTTTTTTTTTTTTTTTTTTTTTTTTTTTTGACAAGGATTTATGATTTTCATTTTTTTATAAAATAAATACCAAATTGATTTTCCCCTAATAGGTTAGACAGTATTTTATAGGTACAGAGACTCCAAGTCCAGTCTAATCAGTTTGTATTCAAGTCATATTCAAATCAGTAAATATAGAGAACTGTGGTTGTAGCTCAGTGGAGAACACTTGCCTAGCATACATGAAGCCCCAGGTTAGATCCACAGTCTTGCCAATAATAAAGGAAACCAACAAGAGTAAAACTGTATTCATCTATATGTAATGTGTGTCTGTTTGGTGTCTATAGACAGACATTGTCTCACTGTTCTATCACTGTAAAGAAATACTATGACCAAGGCAACTCTGATAAAAAAAAAAAAGCAAGGATTTAATTGGGGGCTTGCAAATAGTTTTAGTGGTTTAGTCTGTGATCATCATGACAGGAAGCAAACAGGCATGTTCTGGAGCAGTAGTAGAGCTATATGAGCCTATGGGACCAACCTCAAAGTACCACAGATATCTAGAGACTTGCATAGGCACATGCACACACATCCTCATAAGGAAACTTCAATAAGTGGCATAAGTGTATATTTAGATATACACAGGCATAGACATTTATGTTTATATATGTACGTATGTAAATCTGTCTCTCAGTAGAGAGACAATAGGTGATACACCGTGGACACAAAGGAAGACTGTGTGTGTATAGCATTATACGTTATAGTGAATATTCCACATAACTGTAAGAAATTTATGGTCAAACAATAAGTGCCTCAGGGATGACCCAAAAGGAGAGGCCAGCAAATACCTTCCCTAACTTAAACACCCTAACAGAAAGCATTTGTGGTTTGTCTTTGCCTAAAACACTCATAACAGCAGAAAACACAACTGAAAGTGTATCTCAGAAAAAACAAAAAAGCCTATCATTCATATCTTACAAATAGTAGAGGGCCTGCTTTTGCTTCTGCTTCTATGTGTGGGGTCTGTGGTACAGACCCTTATAAACCAGGGAGGATCCAGCCCCTTGGATGCTGCGGCATCCGCGGTGAGCATGAGAGTAGAGTGGGTATCACGAACTCATGGTGTCTTAGTGCAGCTGACTACACACACTTCCCTCACTTTTACATGTTAGGACTTCACATTTTCTGGAGCCTTCCTTTCCTCAAAGCCTTCTCTGTCCACATTTCCCCAACAAGCTCATCAAATGCTGGCTGAGCTGAGACGGGCATTTTTTTTTTCTTTCTAGTGAACAGATCCTGTTGGAATACTTAAGAATGCACAATAATACCCTTGTGGTTTCCTGGGGAAATGGTCCAACATCCACTGGCAGAAGACATGGTGCAGACTTAGCTGGTCTGCCCGGCATGCCAAATACATGATCCTACACAGAGTGGCTGACTTTTATTAAATGTCATTCCAAAACCAAACTTCACTGGCACAATGAAAGGCGGTGTTCTTTTCAATATATCTGTCTTGCTGTCTTATTGCCTTCAAAGATGGCCTTTTGTTCCAAATGATAAATTGACATAAAAAAAAAATTACCACAAGCCCGCTCAACCTCAGAGCCGTCAAAGCAACAGCTGACTAAAGCAGATTGCATTTCCTGATGGGGGAGGAATGAGAGGGGCACTTGGGGACTTGATTGTGCAGCCAGTAGTAGGAGGCCCGTTTTCTAAGGAAGGAGAAGCTTTTACAAGTACAGTGTGGGGCGGTATTACTCAGCCAGATGCAGGTGAGCTAATTCCAGATGGGCCCCTCAGGCACCGTCCTATCAAGGGACTATAACATAGCAGGAAGCAATAGCCCTTGAAAACCACTCATTTTCTCCCTGAGATCTTCCCTTCCGCTCCCTGATGCTTTCCGAGGCTTGTCATTGCTTAGTGACAGCCAATTCCATTGCAGGCAAGGTATGAGAAAGGGAAAACATCCTTTTGTAAGAACCCATTTTGATGCTGCAGCTGGCCCACCCGCTCAGGGGCAGGGGCCGGAATGAGAGCCTGGATATGCAATGGTGATTCCCTTCCCTTCCTTCTCTCAGGCTTCAGAGAACTCTGCCAGCTGGCCGGTCCTTCGTCGCTATGGACACCAAGAAGATCCCTCAGATTTTACAACAGATCTTCACCTCCACCATGCTGTCCAGTATCTAAGAAGCATCCTTCACCAGCCCAGGACTGGAAGTGAGATAGGAGTAGAGAGAATTGTGAACAGACAGCAACCAAGCCAACCTGTGCCTTGGCCGGATGTTGCTGTCCAGCAGTGAGCAGACTTATGAATGGAAATGTACTCGGCAAGGGTTGGAGGGCCACAGAGGAAACGGGTTGACCTGAATTTCTTAAAAGGTCAGGGTTTAAGGAAGTAGGTGCAGGAACTACAGGACTTGGTCTAGTTCCAAACCCAAAGGATAAAAAAAAATACCCGCTTTTGCCTTAATATGTCATCTGTCGCCAGATGCCAGCCCTTCACTAAGGGCTAAGTCTGCAAGCCCCACCCAACATGTTCCTGTCTACAATTATTTTTACTTTCTCTCCGACAAATAACAATTTTGCAGCCTTTAACCTACTGAAAAGCATTTGGGCAGTAGAACTTTATAAGATGTTGGATTCTCTCAAAAGTCCCATTCTTGACTGAAGGAACCAAAGGTCCTTCGGGTGCCTACTCAGATAATAGAGAGCAAGCGTCCTGCTCTCCTTGCTGCTGCCCAGATTCAAGGGTAAAGGTGTCCTGCCTGTAGTGCTTTCCCAGGGTTCCACAGCGGAGATGAGTACACTTGGCTGTCCAAATTACAGCGATGAAGGTAGCAAATGCTTGTAAGAAAGATTACGTCTGACAGATTGATTACACAAAGTTAAAAACAGTATGCTTGACTGATGTTAACTGGAGATTTCTTTAGGTTTAACTAAAGAAAAACGTATTTTTCACTAAATTCTCTTTCCTTTCAAAGTGTACCCACTCACATTTTTAAAATCCCATGTTCCAACAGAAGTCTCCAGGCCATCTAGTAAAATGTTCCTGTTCCCAGCTGACGATGAAGTCAGAAGTGCTGGGGGCACCGTTATGTGTGGGCTTGCTGGAAAAACTAATCTCCTTGATGATGTTACCCTAGCCATGTACACTGTCATCATACAGGCCTGTAAATTTAATTATAGGACAGGGAAAAAATGCCTCCCATTCCTTCTAACACCCCACCTCCTGCTCATCAGTTGTCAAAGAAATTAAAAGCAGTTGATTCCCAATACTGTGTTACCACTCAGTGTTTTCGTGTTTTGTTTTGTTTTGTTTTGTTTGTTTGTTTGTTTGTTTTTCTAGCCACATGCTTGTTCTGGGTGCTTGTTTATCCCAAAATGCACCAAGTCCCAACTCACCAGATGCCTTAGAAATGTAGCTGAGTAATTAGTAATCACATTTGCTGGTGATTCGCTGTCCATCGGGGATGCACTAAATGGTTCTATGCGTTATGTCCCCCGGTTCTCATGATTTGTACGGTGGGTACTTTTCCCTGATAAAGTGCTATTCAGAAAACACCACTTTCACAAGATTCCTGATCGTAGACCTTTGATTATTCATTGAACTATTAGTACTACTTTACAAAGGAAGACTTGGTGCCTCAGAGATATCCACAGTTACAGGCAGGTAGGCAAAGCTAGATGTCCCTCCCCTTTTGAGTGTTCAAATGAGCCCCTCCATCCACATTGCAAGTTGCTCTTCCCTGGTGACCTCCACTGCCTTCCCTTCCTTCCTTCCTTCCAGGACAACTTTGTAACCTGTCTTTGTTTCCTAGAGTGGTCTTCCCAGCCCTTGTCCTCTTAAGCCCGATCTGCCTATTTTCAGGCACTCAGAGGTGTCGGGACTGGGGCATGGGACATTTCTGGGAAGAATCTTGTAACTGCTCCTTTTTTCCTGGGTACAGCAGAGAACTGAGGAAATGCCCATAGAAGGGCCACTCAGCCCAAGGTCACTGCCCACAGCAGCCTTTGGAGTAGCATACCAAAGTAGCTCAAGATGTAGGCCCTTCATAAATCTCCACACAGAACCCAAGTAAGAAGAGGTATTCTTTTTAAAACATGGAAAGAATGTTCTCCAGTAATTACATTTCCCTTTCCCACTAGGCAGACATCCTTTACAATTGTTCTTTGAAAGAGAAAATAGACTTTTATGTTTTCTTATTTGTAACAGGGGAAGATGAGGGGAAAGTTGCTTTGTTTTCATTTCTCAGAGCACTTAAGACATGTGTGCATTTATTATTAAATGTACTTAATTATAGGCCACTCCGAGCTGTTCCCAGGCCCTCATTAGAGCTTAATAATAACCGCACTGTGTGCCCACAGGGCATGCGCTGAAAGACATCCAACCCGAGGCTCTCTTGCAAGCCCACGAACCCCTGAGAAGGTTTATTGTTAGTCCTGAGCAGCCAGGAGGAATGAACACCATGAATAGCCACAGTACATGATGTGTGTTCCCCCTGGAATCCTTTGTGCCCCCCCATAAGATGACCTCATCGCAGATGGGGTGGCTTGAACGCAGCCACAGAAGTGGGTCAGAGCGGGAGGACTTGAAGGGAGCCTCGGAGGGGAATGAATCACTTAATTCTTTACCCCCTTTCTTGGGAACCCTGGGAGGAGGAGGAGAAACCCATCGGTGCGGGAGGATTTTCTCTAAACCAACCCTGAGGCTTTGTAGGCCATTGGAAGTGGGTTCTGAACACAGGCTGGCCAGAGTTCCCAAAGAGCAGCTCCAGAGAGTCCTCCTTCCCTGCACCTGGCTCCTTCCTGGGCTGTCAGTCAGCCAAAGTGAAATTCCTCTGAGCCCAGCACAGAGATGCAGAGTGAGGGAAACAGAAAATGGTTGCTTTATCCTTGACCTGTATTCACTTCCAATAAATGCAGTTAGGAGAGAAATCCCCCAAACTCCAAGCCACTCTCCCCTACATGGGTAACCCCTCCTGAAACCTCATCTCCAGTGTAGCCACCATCCACTTTAGAATCCAAACTTTAGTATATAGTGTATGCATACTTAGATGGGCAGTGGTGTGTCATAGAGATCTTACCTACTGCCTTGATCTTCTAACATCTGCTCTGGCAGAACCACTAAAGTCCCCATTTTCCACTGATAGAACTGGTTATAAATTCCCTCTGCTAACTAGAACTGATCTGTAAAAAGGTTCTAGGTCCCGATTGGCTATTAGCTACCTGTGTAAACTTGAGCTTCTCATTCTGGGCCTCATTTGAGTTAATTCAATGCCATAAAATAGTTGGAGAAAATGATTATTAAAATTACAGTTCATTACTCATTTACATAGTGAGGTGACATGTTCCGGCCTCCTTGTGAGAGCCAGAACACTGCCATGTAACCTGTGTCGCCAGAGCCCTACGCATACTTAGCGAATGGCAGTCTGACTCCCAGCACACAGGATTTGGGCCTCTGTGTCACCTGCCCCTTCACAGTACTCCTGACTGGCTGTGAGTGTTCCCTTACTTGTGCATCAGTAAAATTAGACAAGGATCTTTCCCTTAACATGCAAGAGCTCTGCCTATTGCATCAAACTTTGCACAGTAAGAGTGCATATCTGCTCTGCGCAACAAAAGTGAAAAGGGATGAGGGATTGGAAGGACACTATAACCTGCTAACCCTGATGTCTCAGCTGAACAGTGTGTGTGTGTGTGCGTGCGCGCGTGTGCACGTGTGGAATCCTGAAAGCAGTCTGCTCCAGAGGTAGAACTTGCCTGCCTAACACTTCAAGTTGAGAAGGATTGGACACTCTCTGGAGTCTGGGCACTGTCTGAGGCTCCACCTTCAAACAGACTGCCTATTCATGCACACGGCCTTTGGAGTGCCAGGGTTACATAACTTTGAACTTGAGTTGTATTTGTGGTATTTGGCCACTCAGAGCAAAGTACGGAACTCTTTTAAAGTGGTTTAGATCCTGGGCGGCGGTGAGAACATGACATTCTGCCTCAAGAAATCTTATCAAGGGGATAAGGCTGTCCCTTTGTAAGGTGTCCCTCCCCTGTGACCCACAGGCACCAGACACTGCAGGCTTTGGTGAAAGTATTTGGGAGCAGACTCCAAAGCTGTGACTGTGGAAGATCTCGGAGCACAAGGATTTACTACAATTAAATACTGATGAAGCAAATGACGGCAGCTGACCTTGACCTGGAACTAAAAGGAACCAATGACCCCGAACATGCAGAGCAGGTATGCTCTTCATGAAGCTCTGAGTATGGTGAGAACACATGAACTCTGTAGGTCATCTCATCACAGCAAGACATCCATGAAGCTGTTCTGACCGAAACTTGAGGAAAATTAGGTGTATTTACTTAAGTTGGACTTTCTTGTGCTTGGCTGTTTATAAGTACAGATGCTAATTTAATAACACTACCAATCCATTCTAGCTCTAGTAATTCCTCTATCATGGGACCTCCAGAATCAGTGAAGCCTAGCAGAACTGGCTGGTCCATGTTCTTTAAAAGAAAAAAGAAAAAGGACAGACCACAGTGATGAACAGAGAAACAACAGGCTTGGACAGCCTTGGCCTCTCTTCCTGTTAGTGATTCTCACAGAGCCTGCCGGTGCTGAGGAAACTAAGGGACTCTGCGTCTAAGCCAGAGTGCCCAGATTCTAGAAATGCACGCTCTCACAAGTTGTGTGTGTGTGTGTGTGTGTGTGTGTGTGTGTGTGTGTGAGAGAGAGAGAGAGAGAGAGAGAGAGAGCGAGAGCGAGAGAGAGAGAGATAAATGGGGAAGGCAAAGGGTTAGTTAATGTAGGTAGTAAGTTGAATGGTAATGTTGCTTATTATGAAGTTGACAGAGAAGGCATCTCCACTGGGTAGGTTTCCGGTAGTAGTCTGAGACTTGAACAATTCCGAAGATGGAGTAAACAAGCACATCCATTATAGGCTCGCATACAAAGATTTGGTACCAAATGTGAAGTGCCAGAACTAAAGAATCTTCCTTCTGTGACCTTTCTTGGGGACTGGAAGGGAAGGGCAGGAGGAGGGCCCTAATCCCTCCTCAGACTGCCTGAAAGCAGACATTCAGTTGCTTGGCTGGAGTACAGCTCCACGCAGCTGGCCTGGCTCTGCCCCCAGCATCTCAGCAAGAAGGATGCGCTTTCATAAGACAGATCTCCCTGCACCGCCATCCATCATACACTTCTTGAATTCTTTTATCCACAGGCTTTCCTCCAGCATGGGGTGCATTGAAAGCCAGAGGGACTGTGGGGTGAGGACAGGAAGGGGGTGTGTTAGTTATTTTTGTGTCATGGTGGCCAAAATACCTGAGAGAAACAGTTTAACAGAGGAAAGGTGTGTCTGGACTTGTGGTTCCAGAGGGTTTCAGTCCATCCTGATGGCTCAGTCAGACTCTGGCCCCAGGAAGCAGAGCCACGGCAGGGGCACATGCCTTGTGACCTGCTTCCTCTAGGACAAATTAGACTGTCGGGGAAGAGCCAAAGTGGTTTTCAGTGGGCAGATGACATTCTAGATCTATATTTATAAGTACCTGGAGAGGTAAGGACAGGAAATGAGGTAGCTGACTAAGCAAGGAAGAGAAAAAAAAGGAAAAATTAGCCACCTTTGCAAGCGTGTAGTTTACCCATGTGTATTTGCAGGTGTGAGGGTGGCGGGGGGGGGGGGACGTCAGTGACTCCATGTCAGGTGTCATTCTTCGTTGTTCCCTTCTTTAGTTTTTGAAGCAGGGTCTCTCGATGGAACTGGCGCTCACAGATTAGCTGGACCGTAGCCAGTCAGCACCAGTCTTTACCAGTTATATGGGAGCAGCACCACGCCTGGCTTTTCACATGGGTGTTGGGGTAAATACATGTCCTCATGCTTTCATATGGCCCAATATGCCACTTCCAAAACCCAGGGGCCATTTGTTTTAAAGCTGATGTTAATTTTTTGGAGGCACCTGATCTTTTAATTGAGAAGAAACTGTCATAAAACCATATTTTTGTAAAGGCTGGTTACAGACGCGGTCAGAAACTTCCTATGTCACTTATGACAGCAGATGCCTGAAGATACCCAAGGCAGAAAAATGAATTAAAGATCAGCAAAGGCTAAGTAGTGAGTTCCAGGTCAGCCTGACCTGAGAAGCAAACCCAGCTCAATAAGACAGCAACCAAACTCACTAAACAAAACAAAATAGGAGCATGGTGGAAGACTAGTCTCAAAACATATATGATATACTTGTATGAAAAATGTCTTTATGTAACACAGTACCATGTACAATGAATATACACAATGAGAATTTAAAATACAAAACCCAAAAGTATTTCTAAATGTGGAGGAGGGCCCACAGTAGAGCATACTGTTTGCTCTCACACAGGAGCATGCTGTAATGTTAACAGGCTCTCACTGAGCTGGCCGGGTCCTTACCAGGAATTCCAAAACTCTTTCCACAAGATCCCCATGGATCATGGTGTCAATGTATCCAACAGGGCTCACATGGGCCCTACTTCTGCAAGGGAAGTGGCTTCCTAGGGGGTATGAGGAATATCTGAAGGCTAAGCCTAAGATACCATCCTTGTCTGCACAGGCAGGGGACATGTGAAAAGTACCATCATTATTAAAATAATATAGCTAGCTCTTCCCTAGTGTTTTCCATGTGCTGGACACTTCTTAAGCACTTGATGACTCACTAAACCCAAATTTCAATGAAACAGGTACTTAGAATAGGTTTTCATTAAGACTAGATTATATCAACTTGCCGTCTGGAAAGTGAAGCAATTATCATACCCAGAAAAATCTTAGAGTAGGCCGCAGTGTCTGTTTCCAACATCTGACATCATTCCTTTGGGGACTCAAGTGCACCCCCTTCATGGAAGCTCACAATGCCTTGGCATTCTCCCAACGCCCCCTTCTCTAAGATACCTTGGAAAGTGTGGCAGGCACATACTCTTCACCTGATACACATACAGCCTACATTCAGAGAAGTCAGTGAGGATGAGTGCAGCCCTAACAGCAGATCCCGCATGAGCTGCATTTCCTGGCTGTCTTTATGCCCTCCAGATTCATGTGTTGGAATCCTACCCCACTGTAACCAATCGTATTGGGAATTAGAGTCTTTGGAGCTTGATGAGGACATGAGGGTGGAGCCCTCATGAATGGAATTGCTGCCTGAGTCATTTTTTGAACCTATAAAAGATTACTATGGGCGGTCATTTATAAAGCACAAACTTTTGCTCACAATTCTGGGACCTTGAAAGTCCAAGCTCAAGGTAGTGACATCTGTTGTGAGTCTTCCTGCTGCGCCAGCCATGGCAGAAGGTGGAAGGGCAAAGGAGCCTGAATGGAGCTGGATTTAATCTTTTTACCAGAAACACATTGTCTCAATAATTAACCCACTGCGTGATAATCAACCAGTCTCATGAGAACAGACCCTCATGATAATCTCTTTATAAAAATATCAGCTCTTAATACAATTACAGTGATTATTAAATTTCAGCATGAGGTTTGGAAAAGACAGCCAAACTACAAGACCTTCCCTTTACTACCAGCTATGAAGACAGGATATGTCATCTAGAAGAAATTGCGCTCTACAGTGCTTGATTGCTGTGGAATAATCCTTCTGTACATTGTATGAATATATGTCAGTATGATTGGTTTCATAAACGAGCTGACTGGCCAGTAGCTGAACAGGATAAAGTTAGTTGGGAAAGCCAAGCTGAGAATGATGGAAAGAGGAAGGGTAGAGGCAGAAAAGTTGCCAGCCAGATGCAGAAGCTAGATATGAATGAATGTACGATGCTAACAAAGGTACCTCCACATGGCAGAGCATAAATAGAAACATAGGTTAATTTATGTGTAAGAGTTATCTGGTAATAAGCCTGAGCTATTAGCCAACCATTTGTAATTAATATGAGCCTCTGGCTGATTATTTGGGAACTGGTGAGCAGGAGAGAGGGAACTGGTGGGCAGGAGAGAGGGAACTGGTGGGCAGGAGAGAGGGAACTGGTGGGCAGGAGAGAAACATCCAATTATACTTGATCCTAGCCTCCATGGCCTGGGCCAATCAGAGCAGTCATGGGTGTAACATGCTGTCCCATAACTGTTTTCATATCTGCCTTCCCTATTCTTGGGAATAAAGGCAGGAGCCAAGTCTTGTTTGTCTTTGGCTTGACCCTGCAAAGGTGATGAATATGTATTTAGTGACTGGGTAGCTGTGGGATGAGGAGGTATCATGAACCTATGGTCCTAGGAGACAGAAATTGTGCTGGCTCTAAAACAAACAAAAAAACTAATAGTGAGATTTGGATGACCCAGGAAGATTGAGGGAATCCCTGAGGAAGAGAGCAAGGAGAGAGTTTGAGCAAAAGCCTGGTCTTGGAAGCAGCTGGGAAGCAGGCATGATATTATAATTCTCCCTCTCTGGCTGCTGCTCCCCAGCTAAGAATTTTTAAGCAGCCTTCCAGATTGCCCTACTGCTAACCCTGACTGGCCAAGGGTGAAGCGGGAGGCAGCAGCATCAAGGCAGCCCAGGCCTGCCAGGAGCCCAGAGCAATGAGAGCTGTTGAGCATGCCTTTGGGCTGCCTCATCTGCCTCTTCTGTTTTCCTTGCATTTCACGTATTTCAGAAAATAAGTGGAGAACTTTCTTCCCCAAGATTACCAGTTGAATAGGCGATGAAAGGGTCTGTGTTGTGCAGATAGAACCCTCAGGGAAAAGCTTGCACTTTTGCAAGTATTTTGAAGAGCAAAAAAAACAAAACAAAACAAAACAAAACCTGGCTTGCTCTGTGGGGGTGAAAGGGAGAGAAGAGACAAGGAAGGAAAGAAATCAGTGGGGAAGCTCAGCCTTTGGGAAAGGGCCTGGAAATCCTTGACTGGGTCATCATGGCTGCCAAATGTTTTCACCATCCACACATCCCAGTAAGACTCCAAACTCACTAAATCTCTAGAAGACTTAGAAGAAAAAAATTTACTTGGCTCATATTCCAAAACCCAGGTGAAACTGTCATTCACTAACTCACTTTACAAAGGCCCTGGCAGGTAATAGTGAATTGGAAGAGATGGACAGAGCGATGATGAATGGGTGGGTGGATGGATCGATAGATTATGAATGGATAGGTGATGATTAGACGTGTGGGTAGATTTATGGAATATGAATGGATAGCTTATGGTTAGACATGTGGGTGGATAGCTATATGGATGAATAGATGAGTGAATGGATAGGTAGATGCATGTGTAGATGGACTAAAGTTTATGAATGGATAGATAAGTAGACGCTAAATGCTGAGCAGGTGAATGGAGAGATGAGCTGAAGAGGAGAAAGTCTACCCTGTTTAAGACTTTAGGGAAAGGATATTCCTGGGACTCATTAACACTTGTGTTAAGATAACAGTCAGGAAGCAAGAGTAGAGTTCCACCTTTAACCCAAGCAATGCTATCATGTCTTCCTGAGTGGCTCCACAGCCCCCCCCCACCCCCCAGTGTAGTCATGGAGAGCTGAGGAACCACCTGGAAATGATTTTCGCCAAGAAAAGACAGAACCAAACAACAGTATCAGAGATGGTTGGGTCACTTTGAGATGAATGTGTGTCCAGGTCTGTCACTAGTGATAGCAGACGCCCAGCTCACAGTGCCCAAAGCACCCACAGAAGGAGCCGTTCTTCTCTGAGGACCTGAGACAGCTCCCAGGGACCCATGCTACCTAGCAAGCTCAGAAAACGGAACGTGTGAACTTAAGCTCGTCGGCACTGAAGTCAATTTGTAACTCCTATGTTAACTAGTTTTATGTCATAGGGAAGTTTTTCCCTGACATTTTTTTGTTGAAACACCATAACATTCATTCTTTTAAAGTATACAATACAGCAGTTTAATATATATTCAAAAAAGTTATATAAACACCACCATCTATTCTAGAGTATTATTATGTCCAATGGAAATTCCATACTGCCTGGGAATCTCTTTCCATCGCTCCTTCCCCCTTCCCTGGCACCACGGGTCTACTGTTTGTGGATTTTCCTGTCTGGATAGTTCATATAAATGACTTCATGCAACATAAGCTACTTTCATCTATCATAATGTTTTCAGATCATTTCTGCTGTATTTATTATTATTTTTTATGGGCAAGTAATATTTAATTGTACAAAAGTATCACATTTTGTTTATCCACTCTTACAGAGATGGATCTTTGGATAATACAAAGAACGCCCGTGTGTAAGCTTTATGTGAACATGTGTTCCCAGTTATCTGGGGTACACAAGTAGGAGAGGAATTTCTGGGTTAGATGATGACTCTGTTTAATGTTTTCAGGAACTCTCTGACTGTTTCCCACAGGAGTTGTAAGTTCCCAGCAGTGGTAGGAGACTTCAGTCTCTTTGACCCTTGTTAACAAGTTCTCCGTCTATTTCGCCACAGTCCTCAGAGCGGGCGCCCAGTGGCATTGCACTGTCATTTTCATTTTTATTTCCCTAATGGCTACGAATATTGAATATGTTTCCAAATGCCTATTGGCCATTTGTATATCTCTTTGTAGCCGAGGGTACGGCTCAGTGGTAATGACTTGCTTGGCACACAGACAGTCCTGGGTATTTTAATTGCCAGCAACACAGACACAGGAGTGTATTTTTCTTTGGAGAGATGCCTATTAAGATACTTTCCTGTATCTAATTTGTTGTGTCTATTATTGAGTTATAAGAATTCTATGCATAATCTTGATATTAGACCATTATAAATGCCTTGCAAATATTTCTTCTATCCTGTGGGTTGTATTTCCACTTTTTTTAAAATATAGACAGGGACTCATATTATAGCCAAAACTGACCTGAAAGCCATTATTATAGCCAAGGTTGGCCTTGAACTTACAGTAAGCCTCCTGCCTCTATCTTTTGAATGATGGTATTTGTGAAGAGACACCATAACCACAACAACTCTTATAAAGCAAAACATTTCATTGGGGTGGCTCACAGTTCAGAGGTTCAGTCCATTGTCATCATGGCGGGACTTGGCAGCATGCAGGCAGACATGGTGCTGGAGGAGGAGCTAAGAGTTTTATATCTTGGTCCATAGGCAACAGGAAGTGAACGTCTACCACACTGAGACTTGCTTGCACAAGGGACACCTGAAAGCTCACCTCCACAGTGACACACTTCCTGCTCCAACAAAGCCATGCCTAATAGTGCCACTCCCGTTGGGGGCATTTTCTTTCAAATCACCAGAGCGTTACATCACTTCATCCAGCTTGTATTCTTTCAAACCATCACAGCATTACATCACTTCATCCAGCTTGTATTCATTCTCTTGAGAGTGTTTTTTTTTTGGTTGTTGTTTGTTTGTTTGAAAGGTAGTTCTAGCCATCCTGGAACTCTCTATGTAGACCAGAGATCCACCTGCCTCTGCCTCCCAAGTCCTTGGATTAAAAGTATGTACTACCACATCTGGCCTGTTTTGACTTTTCAAAAAGTTTGAGACAAAGTCTCCATAATCTTCCTCAGCTGTCCTTGAGCCTTCTCCAGAGCCCCAGGGGGCCTTGAACTTATGACCCTCTTGCCTCAGTCTTTCAATTAACTGTGATCCACCAGGTCATGATAAACTGATCTGCTCCCAGCAAACACCATGAAGCTCATAGGTCTAACTGAAATATAGACAGGTTGTTGTTGTTTTTAATAAATACCCTCCAGACTTCTGAAAGTCTTTGATTTCCAAGGTTTAGAAAAAAAAAGGAATATGACCATGTTTTGCCTATGTTTTTGCTTCCAACTGAGGTGTTGGAAGGCCTTTAGTACACACACACACACACACACACACACACACACACACACAGAGAGAGAGAGAGAGAGAGAGAGAGCACAAAGTCTTGTATGTTTCTATTCCTGTGACTAAAAATGAATTCTTCTATCCATGGTTTGAGATAATTATGATAACGTGAAAAATCACCTAGTATCACTTGGTACTGTACTGGTAAAGTACCCAGGAAACTTCCTGTCACCAGGTAAAAAGGAAGTGGCAGTGAGTGGACAGTGACTGCCTAGCTGTGGTCGTGAGCACACAGCTGTGCAGCCCTCAGAAACCCCAGCTCATACCCAGAGAGCCTCCCAGCTAGCTCCAGCACTGGCTGGCATTCAGTGGCCCATTCTCCAGTCCTCCCTCTGCACCTGGCTCCTTGTCAAACTGGCTTTTCCCAAGTGCCAGGCCCTGCTGGGTGCTGGTGCATTCATTCCTGGTGTGTTTACCCCCAGGGAAGTGAACCCAAGGATGCTCACAACCCTGTGAGGTATACAGAACCACAGCCACCCAGGCCACAGCCAGCGTGGGCAGAGGTACAAGAACCGTCCCTTCCACACACCACACGGGCTCCACCACCTTTCCTCGGGCAGCCCTGGTTGAGTGGACTTCTGGTGACTTCCAAATGGTTCTTGGCAGGCTAAATCTAAAAGTTGGCCATTCTGGGCAATTAATAGAAACATTAATTGAATAATTTTTGTAAAGCCCTGCACAGGGCTTCTGTGCTCATCACCTGAGGGCACCCAAGACCCTTGTCCCAGTGTACCACCTATGCCCTGCACTATGGTTGGCCTTACTTCCCTCTAACTTCTGTTCCCACCCTGTCTGTTCACTCTCTGGCCTTCAAGGCCCACATGTTTGAGAGAAGACTTCCCATGAAGCTTTGCTTCAGGAAGCCAGGAAATCGCTACTGATCATTTTCTATGTTGCAGACACTGTCCTGGCTTTCTCTTTAAAGAACATACATTCTAGTGGCAAAAACCAGAAAGTAAACAGGTCAACAGACAGTGTGTGGTCCTGACAAGCTCCCAGAATGAAACCAAGAGGGTGAGGTTTGGATTGAGGGCCATTGTTTTAAATAAGGTACACAGAGAGATTCCAGAAAAGATAGCTAAGGGAGCTGGGAAGATGGCTCTGTCAGTAAAGTACCTGCCACAAAATCAGGAAGACTCCCCAGCTCCCCAGAGCCCACGTAAGGAGCCAGATGTGCAGTTGGGGTCAGAAGGGCAAGGGATGGAAACAGTGACCTTTGAAGGTCACTGTCTAGCAAGCCTAGCCAAATCAGTAAACTTCAGGGTCAGCAAGAGATCGTTTCTCAAAAAGTAAAGGTTGATAGCAATCCCGGAAAACAGCTCTGAGAAGATGACATACTCTGAAAGAATCATGCAAACTGCTAGCTTAAGAACATGCTTGGAGCCGCTCTACCAGAGACAAGCCATGCCTGTTCCTGGAAACCTAACCAACTACCCAAGGCTAGTTAGCGAAGTCATGGATCTCGGAAGAGCATCTACAACCACCACTTTACTAAACCAGCACAATCCCCAACTACATTCCAAGTACTTGTTCTTATACCCACAGATAAGTGTAGTCCTCAGCAAGGAAACTTCTCTTCGCAACAGACAGAAGCCATTACAGAAAACCACAACCAATCAAAACGCATAGTTGTGGAGCCCAGTCCCATCAGCTACATCTACAACTCCTGTAACTAGGGCTCAGGGAACGTTATAGAAGAGAGGGCAGAAAGACTGTACCAGCTAGAGCATCAGGACTTGGCTGTGAGGTTGTGTCTGTGTAACATCAGACAACCAAAGGTCTCACCAACGTGACTGCCTGAACATGAGCCAAACAAGGACAACACCACAGGCATGCTAAAGCGGACAGGGTGAGAGAAAGGGGCAAAGGCCATGAGGCCACAACCCGACACAAAGAACTACAGAGTGCTTAATTCTGGAGAAACCGTATTCCTGGGGAAGAGCACACCAATTGGTTATCCAATACCAAATGGTCAGCCCTGAAAATATACATACAGGTAACATTATACAGACTAAGCAGGGTGTATTTATGTGTTTAGAAATACATACGTATATGTAAGTATACATCTGTAACAACAATGAAAAAAAAAAGAGGTCATGAATTTGAAGGAAAGCAAGGGTAAGTGGGAGAGTTTAGGAAGAGGAAAGGGAAGCAGGAAATGATATAATTATAACAGCAAAAATGAAACCATTTTGTAAAAGCATGTTTTGGAAGGCCAAGTTTGGCAGAAGACATTCAGTTAATAGGATGTCAGTGACTCAGGCCTGAGATGGCAGCGAAGGTGATAATCAGGCCAGGGTCTAGCTGTATTCTGAAAGTAGGGCCCACTAGCTAATGGAGGAGGTGTGCTGTGTGTAAGGGAAGCACGGATTGAAGATGACTCCAGGACTCTGGATGCTCGGAGTTGCTGCCATTAACAGAGAGGGGGAGCCCACCAGGAGGAGTAGGGAGTGTGGTCTGAGCCCACATCTCCTGCCTCCAAGACCCACTCCTTTGCCATAGCACAAGCTGTGGCCTAACTCCTGCCACAGAGGTTTCCTGAAGCATCCCCAAATAGCTGAAGGTTTCATTCTTTGCCCTGTGTGATTGGGGGCTAGAAGCACCTTGGCCATCTCCAGACGAGAGTCTCTTCAGCCACGCTGAAGAACTGGGAACAACAGGATCTTTGCAAATCTTAGTGCTGACTAGAGGCCACACCCTGAGCAGACTCCAAGCTGTGACACAACAGCCTCCATTGAACAGTGCTGGTGGGGACAAGGAAGAGGCACCAGAGAAGGGACTTCAGACTTGTCAAGGGCATTAACATCAGGTTTGAATACATGGGTACGTCTGTTCAGGTCACTTAACCAGAATGTGTGGCCAAGAAAGACAGGTCTGGCGGGCTTTTGGGGTTCTCCTTCATTTTATTCCTTGTGGAGTTGTAATCTATGGGGTTTTATAGCAGTTAAATGAGTTGAAAACAAGGACTAGAGAGTTCCTTGTGGTCTTTAGTTCCCAGCACCCATGTTGGACTGTTCACAGGTCACTATGCCTCCACCTCCAGGAGATCCAATACCCTCTTCTGGCCTTCCAGGGCACCCCCTCTCATGTGCACATAGCCACACACATAACTAAAAGTAGAGTAAATCCTTAAACAAATTAAAAAAAAAAAAACCTTTAAGAAAATAACCACGGTTTGCCAATGACTACTTTAAATGTGTTGATAGTGGCTCTGTTTAAAATGGCCCACGTGTTATTTTGCCAGAGTCTTTAACACTCAGTTATGTCTCTGAGGCCCACGCCTCAGTAGGTGCTGTTTTTATTTGAGCCACTTGCTTTAATTTATATTACTTATTTGGATCCCAGCAGCAGCTGACATCATGAGTTACTTAGTGAAAAAATGTCCATTGTTGTCGTTGTTCTCTGTGCTTGGGATTGAACTTCAAACCTCACACTCAATGTTGAGCCACCGCACAATTGTCCTATTCCATACACCATTCCTCTACATTTCCCTCTGTCTAGTGGTTTCCAAGAAGTCCGAGTCATTACCCACGGTTGAAAAACTGCTACTTTGGACCAACAAATACTTCTTGGTATTTGTTTGCCCATTCCAGCTTCCCTTATCAAAGGGTTGGGCACTGTGGCAGAGCACAGACATACCTCTCCTTGCAAATGAAGCAGACAGGCCTCCAGGGGCTTCTGTGCAGACCTGAAATCAAATCAGAGTCTCCAAGGAAACATTGCTAGTCCACCCAGCCTCTCTTCCTGCCTCTGCATCTCCAGCTTTAACAATCAAACACATACTTCAAAGCTCTGATTCTCTCCGGTGTGTAGGATATAGTAAAGAGGCGAAAGTACAGACTGAGCCAAGTGTTCAAGTGGCTGAGTGGTCCTTTCCCCAATACGGTGGGATGGAGGTCGGGAACCAGAGGGGACAGAACGACAGATCTTCTGATGCAAATTGTATAGGCAACTGGTTCAGTTTCTATTCCTAACACCGTAGCCTAACACTCAGCGCCCTGGGCTCCCAGTTAACACCTGTAGGGCAGTCAGGACATTCTAGAAGACATAACCATCCACTTCAATAGCTACCTCCAGACCTGCTGTGACTGCGACCTCTTCCTTTGTCCCCCATTCCCCAGACACTTTTGTGGGCAGAATCCAAATAATTTGATTCAGTTAAGATAGGAGAAGTGTCTGCTCCTTGAAAAACTGTTGGCATCTGTCCTATGTAGGAAACCAGTGCACAGGCAAGAAAGAAACACATCCTTTGGGCTTCTGGATGAGACTGGCAGCTGCATCTTGTATGCCCAACTTTCCTAACTGCCTGCCCATGTGGTGTAGTAGTGACTGAAAGGCAGGTATCACACTGCTGTCAGGCTGGCCAGGGTCAAACTGTGATTTCACTGTGACATTTGCAGCCCACGAGGCCACTGTGTAACCTCAGTCTCCTCACGGAGTTATGAAGGATGTGAGGAGATGCTGACATATGTAGGTACCCCATTTTGTCCATCCTTCTTTGGTCCCTCATCTGCCCTTTGGAACACCATTTGATACAAATGAGACATCTCATTTCCACCCAGCAGACACCTCCTTTCTGCAGGTGCAGAAGGGCAAAAGTAGATAGAAAACTGGCTGGTCCAAAGGCCCTGGCCATGTTGAGACAAGACTAGCTTCAGCACACAGCTAGATGAGTGATGTCAAGTGTTATACACATTGGGAAAACGGTCCAGGATTGGTCCCAGGTCATTAGGAGGATGGCCCAGGACTGGTCTCAGAGAGAGAGAGAGAGAGAGAGAGAGAGAGAGAGAGAGAGAGAGAGAGAGAGAGAGAGAGAGAGAGATCCGATACCTCCTCATAGCTGATGATGAGGTTTCAGGGGCATCTGAGGATGGTTTCCTCTTTCCTGTCCAAGTCAGAACCACATGGGGAAGGAACGAAGGTTGTAGTTTTGGGGTCTAACACCTTTAAGTGATGGCAATGGCTCCTCTTTCTATATAGAGGACCTTCAGGAGGCCTGGTTGATGAACAAAAGGTGGGGGATGCTTTTTTACTGTAGGGGCCTTTCTATTAGCTACAAGCCACAGACATTTCCCCAGAACAGTGCTGCCAAACAAACCTCAGATTTGATGTCTGAAACCATCAAGTGGTTCTGTGAGTTACTAATGCTCAATAGTTCTTGGGGTTTTCTCATGGGACTGCAGACAAGATTCCCCAACAGGAGTCTCCAGGAATCTCTGCTAGAGCCCAAGGACCGCTGGCTTGTGTCTGACACAATCTTTTTCTTTTTTTTTTTTAGTAAGAAAAGAAATGTATTCAGAAATTTAACCAAACCAAAGAAGACAGAGGTTCTGTCTTAGTTACTTGTCTATTGCCAGGACAAAGCATAGTAGCAGAGAGACAGGCATAGCATTGGAGCAGTAGCCAAGAGCTCACATTTTGAGACTACCACCACGGGGCAGGGAGAGAGAACTGGAATGGTACATGCCCTTTTAGACCTCAAAGCCTGCTCCTCCAAAGACACACCTCTTCCACCAAGGCCACACATCCCCATTCTTCCCAGACAGTTCCATTAGCTAGGGACCTAGTATTCAAACATACAAGCCTATAGGTGTCATTTTTATTCAAACTGCCACAGGCTGTTTCAAAACAATAGTTTTTTTTTTTTTTTTTTTTTTTTTTTTGGTTTTTTTTGGTGGGGGCGGGGTGCAACTCATCTAGGGAGTTGTACAGAAGGTGGACACCAGCGTGGTAGCAGGATGGTGGTTACAAATTCAGGATGGTCTGCTCTTCTAATACGCAGACTGCCCATATACCTCATCTCTGGATAGCCCGTGTTCTGTAAACTTAAAGAAAAGTGACTGAGGAGGAATTACTGTCTTTTTTGTGCCTTTTCCAGAGAATAACTGGTTCTCTGGTTAACATCAGTACACTAACAGCCTCTTTCACTGGAAAAAAATGCGGTTAGCAAATGGCCACCTTTTCCCAGAATTCCAAGGGAGATAAAAACAAGCAACTTTCTTCCAGAGGTCAGGGGAAGAAACATTTGGGCTATGACGTCTTTAACCCTTTCGTGGCATCAGTCAGATATGTTAGCAGAGCTAGTGAGGGTCAACTAAGATAAGATAAAGATAAAGGTTCACTTTGGCCTTCCATCCAAGACATCCTTTCAATATATCGCTACGGACAAATTGAAAGCCCTTCTTTTTGGGTTTTGTTTTGGCTCTAGTTGAACAAGAAACCTATAAACTGCATGAGATAGAAAATCAAATTGCTTCCGTAGTCTGAGCACTTAAGCAACTGCATCATCACTGTGTCTGGTGGCTGCCTTGAAGGATGATTTTGAGCTCATTGTTTCTTAAGCTCCTTCATCTTAGAGGTCATTGTCACCAGCTATTCACATCGGACTCACAAGGAGTGGGCAGAATGATACCTTTTTACTTTCCTCAAAGGGAAATAGGGTGCAGAGATTAGTTCTGAGAAGCATGGTCCTGTAGTTTGTTACTGTATTGTTTAGTGATGTAACTAAAACCCATCACGATTGTAATGCCCATTTGCACCATTCTGTTCCCCCTCTTACTGAGCTATAATGCACACGTAAATATTTTTACATTTCTATTATGTACAACATGCTATTTAATGTGTGTATAAAAGTGTCTCCTTTGTCAGATTTCTAACTGTTGGAAATTTGCAGAAGTTGACCTTTCACAATATTCAGCTTATATTATATAATGATGCACTATAGTTGTATTTTTTATTTTTGCTTCTCTCTTGAGATAGGATCCATCTAGTTGCTTTCCTGCCACAGCCTCCTGAGTGTTGGGATTTCAGGTATACACTGCTGTGCCCAGCTTTTTTTTTTTTTTTTTTTTTCACTCTTATATACTTTTTAATTTTAGTTTTCATATTTTGCATATCGATCCCAGTTCTGTAGTGAGATAGTCCTTCTGTGGCACTGACCATGCCCATGGGGGGTGGAGCCATGGGCGGAAGTGACCTATGGAGGGAGGTCAGAGAAAGAGCCTGGAAAAAGCTCTCTTGCTGGCGGGACTCAGACAGGAGAGCATTGGGTGGAATTTCCTGGTGTTCATCTGTCTAGGTTGTAAGTTATTTCTCCCTGAATAAACATCTATTCTGCCTATTTGTTTATCCTGATCCTTTTTTAACCGCGATACAGCTCCCTCTCCCTCTCTCCATCCCCCCCTCTCTTCCATCCTCCCATACCCCCCAACCACCTTCCCATCCCATTCCTACTCCACATGTAGAGTGATTCCTTCCAGGAGGGGTCATCTAAATCTGTCAAGTCATTTAGAGTAGGGACTAGGCCCTCCCTCCTGTCTCTAGGCTAAGGGAGTATCCCCCATGGGGAATGTGCTCCCAAAGTCCTTCCGTGCGCCAGGGATACATCCTGGTTCCACTGTCAGAGGTCCCTTAGGCCCAGGCCTTCTAACTGTGACCCATGTTCAGGGGGGCGTCTGGCACAATCTTAAGACCTCTGTTACCCATGTGGCTTCTCCACGAGATTTCTGAAGGTGGCTGGTGGGACACATTGCTTCTTACAGATACTCAAGGCTTCTTTTCTAGACTTAATGGAGAACTGGCCTGGCCTGGTTTCCTCTGCTACCTACTGTTGGCTCAGACACCAAAGGGAGAGAATGAAGCTCTACCTCTTCATGACAAAGTAGCAGTGTCGTGTTCCTCAGGAATCTACTACAGAGACCCGAGTCAGTGTCTTCATAGGAGAAAGAAGTTGCTGTCAAACCTCAGTAGAATCTGACAGACACCAGAAGCGCCCTGACTTGCTGCTTGAAGCCTGAAGCTGTGGAGATTTGTCAAGGCTGAGCCCACACTCAGGCCTTGAGGATGTGTAAGGACCATGCTGAGCTGAAGATGAGGCAGTGAGCCCTGAACCCACAGAAGGATCATGTCCCCAGGGTGACAGAAGTGAGCAGTGGGCAAGATAGGAACCTGAGCACTGGCAGCCCCGGCTGCCCCGACTGGGTGGGAGGAGGACCTGGCTGTCCCGACTGAGCAGGTAGAGGACCTGGCTGCCCCGACTGAGCAGGTAGAGGACACGGCATGCTTGTTTGGCTTTAAAGCTCCACAATTTCATGTAGATACTTGATGTCTCTCCAAGTCCTATGTCCTATGCACTTGCATGTTGTATGACATCAAACAGGTGAACTAATGGCTGGATGCATCATATGAACGAACTCCTCAGGGTCACCCCACAGCTTCTGATAGTTCTCAGGGGTTGGCCTGAGCCTCCTCTTCACCTAATAGCACATCCTGACAAACACATCTCCCCTATCGTCCCAACCTCACATTCCTTTCACCTCCAAGCCCAGCCTCAGATGGGAGCTCCAACCTTCCAAGTATTCAGGAGGATATTAAAACCTCCCCTTCTAAACCAGGCCTGTGCTCAGACACCCTCCAAAAGAGAGCCAAAGATGCCCTTCATTCAGCCTGGTGGCTACCAGGGCTTGGCCTTTGAAAGACAAGCATGGCTTCCAAATGTTCACAGAAACTAACACCCACAGAATGTCATCCAGGGGGTCTTAGCACACCTGATTCTGTCATGTCCCCTCTTTCTCCTCATACCCACCCTCCAGAACATTCTAAAGCAAATCCCAGGCATCGTTTCTTTTCTTCTACAAGTATTCCCACATTTGACTCTAGTCAACAATGATACAATAGTTCACAGACATAGAGAAACCTAACCCCAAAGCCCTCCCAAGGCAAAGCCACTCAGTGGAATGTGCCAGAGATGAGAGAGCATCAGGCTGGCCCAGAGCTGTGAGTTCCCAAGAGCATGAAGGGACTGGAAAGCAGAGATGAGAGAATCACAAACAGTCATCAGGAAGAAGATTCCCAAAGGTGACAGCTTGGGAGCAGCCAGGGCTTCTCTGCACCAGTCCCCGCCTGACACCGCCTCCCACTAGAACCCCAGGACAGCTACCCACAGAAGGGTTAGAAGCCCACAGCCACGGCTCCACTGTGTCCTGCCTTGCCACTGCCCACAGTGCCCAGCTCAGAAGAGGAACAGAGCGCCTGGATTTTCCACAAATGTGAAACATGGCTGGGAACAAGGGGACGACACGTGGAGAATCACAGAGTGTGTCTGCTGTGCAGCCTGTTGTGAGTGGGACTCAGTGGCAGAACACTTGCCAGACACACACAGGGCCCTGGTTTGACCACCCCACCCCACCACCCCCCGCCCAGCACTGACAGAAAGGCCACTTTAAAAAAAAAAAAAAAAAAAAAAAAAAAAGAACTTACAAATTCCCGAGAGACAGCGACCGTGCTTTAATGCCTTCTATCTGCACAGGCCTCTGCTAAGACAACCGCTGAATCATAGGGCGGGAAGCTCTTTATTGTGGAGACAATTATGAGGATGCAGAAACCCCTGGATGCTGTGACAGCCCTAGCAAAGATGTCTGCAGACGTTGCCAACTGTCCCTTAGAGGCAAAGCCACTCATCTTTAAATCAGCCTCTATTATAGTAAGCACGTTGGTGTGTTTGTGCCTTTGTAAAAACTAGAGCCACTTTATTCTTTATTCTAATTAACTCACCTGTAAAAACAAACGCGGCGCAGTTAGATGGCAGCCACTCAAGCACTCTCCCCAAGCTGTTACATGTCACTGAGCTTGTTTAGTCAGAGGGGCCATTCTGAAGCCATGGAGCTTTTCTTATGGTTTTACATTTTTTTTACTCTAATTATATTTTCATCTAGTTATCCACCATAAAATAAAGGAAGAAAAAAAAGAGAAAAGCTGTATGACATTGAACCTAGAACATAGCTTTTCAGGCTGGAGAGCTGGCTCAGTGAACCGTTCAATTCCTTGTACCCATGTGGCAGTTCACAACTGTCTGTAACTCCAGTTCCAGGGAATCTTGACACCCTCACACAGACAAATGTGCACATAAAATAAAAATGTAGAATGTAACTTCATTTATTCCTCTAATTCATTCTCATTCTCTTCTAGAAGATGTTTGCTTAGTATATGAGATAAATCAGAAATGTGGAACAAGGAAGTTGTCTTTATGAGCTTCAGGCACATCTGTCATATTGTGTGTGTGTGTGTGTGTGCGCGCGCCATGTGTATGGAGGCCAGAGAACAATCACAGGAATGATCACCTTTTTTGAGATGATCTCACACTGGCCTGAATCCCAGCTAGGTTGCCTGGTGTTATAAGTGTGAGCCCCTGTGTGTGGCTTCCCCTGACCCCCAGTGGTTCTGGGAATCGAACTCATGTTCCCTTATTTCACAGCAAGCATGTGACGAAGCTCTCCCTGCAGCCTCTGCCACAGGGTTTGGATGAAATTCACCAGCAGTTTTGCAGCCTCAAGTGTCATTAGCACTTCATATGTGTGTATCAGAAGTAAACAAGCATCTCAAAACAATAAACGCTGTGCCACCAAAGTGTGTCACTTCAGTGTGTTAAGTGATAGATTACCTTTTTTTTCTGTTTCTTATATATTTTTTATTTTCTAGTTATGAAAATAAGAGCTTGTGTCTGGGATTGAAGACAGGAGTATTTTGTATATACTTTCCCCATGGACTTTGAGAACTCTGGCATCAAGTTTTTCTTTGCTGAGTTCATATCCCAGCCCCCAACCCCCCACACACTGAGTTATATCCCCTCTCCCCTCCCCCCACACTGAGTTACATCCCATCCCCCTCCCCCCACATCTATATCCTCAGTGGCCATCCCTCTCTTTTTTACTTAGGATTTTGAGAGTAGTCCTCACAAGTTGACTAGGCAGGCTTCTGATCCTCTTGCCTCAACTTCCTGAGTAGCTGCAATTGCAAGCTTGAGTCACCAGACCCAGCTAAAACCTTCTTATCCCCACCCCCACAATCCTAAAATAAGCCAACATTCTCTAGGTGTCCACAGTACCAGAGGCTCTCATCTCTCTGGTATGCTCACATGCAGCTGAACATGTCCTATGCCAGGAAGGACTCAAGGCCGCCTGCTCATGCTTGTGAGGGACTGGGAGTTAGTCAGGTGGGAGAGGGGGCCACAGCTAGATAATAAAGATTCCAGACTTCCTGAGCCGAGATAAAGACTTTTTTCCCACCCGTAGGTTGGTCCTGCCTGGGGATGACTTTCTCAGACCTCATCCGAGAAGCCTCTTTCTGCAGTAGATGTTGTTTAACACAGCAGGTAAGGACTATGGAGTACTGGAGTCTAAATAGGACATCTATACCACACCCCTTCACCAAAGGCTCGGGACAGGAGTCACTGTGGAAGGTGAGGTTGAAAGACTGTCAGTCCGTGGCTGACTACACATGAAACCGTGTTTCCCAAACACAGCAGGGCAGTTCAGGGCCGCAGTCCCCAAAGGTGTGGGCCTACCAAGTTCCTTACGTTTAAACCAAGCAACCCTAAGTGAGAGGAAGAATAACTCGCCTCCACTCCAGTCCACCGAAGACCCTGGTGTTGCAGAATATTCCTTTACATTGTGTGAAGAGGTGTCATTGTGATTGGTTAATAAAGGGCTGAATGGACAATAGCTAGGCAGGAAGAGGTTGGGGAAGAGTTCTGGAGACAGAGAGGTCTCCGGGAAGAAGAAAGGTGAGTCCCCAGCCAGATGCACAGGAAGTGGGGGTGGGCAGTAAAGGTAACTGAGCCACAAAAAAGAATGTAGATTTTAAAACTATGGGTTATTTAAGTTATAAGAACTAGTTAGGACAAGCCTAAGATAAGGCTGAGGTTTCATAATTAGTAAGTCTCTGTGTCACTATTTGTGAGCACCCCCACCCCAGCCCTCCAGGAGAGGCCGGAGTCCTGTCTGCTGGCCATGGTGTTACCTCTCGGTGTGCCTTGCTCTGTGTGTGTGTGTGTGTGTGTGTGTGTGTACTTCTTCGCGCTGGTGAAATTTTTTTTTTCACCTGTTGATTCTGCTGCTGTGTCTCAAATTTTCCCTGTTGCTACCTGGCTCCCCCCAACCCCCCTCCCGTCATCTAATTTTTAACTGTAAGGGCTGGTGTCCAGGATTTCTTCTGAAGACCACATACTCACTCATCAAGGTATGCATAAGCAAACCAGACTCTGCAAGGAGAGGAAGGTGTGGCTAGTGAGCAGCTGGCACCCTTCCCTGTCCTGAAAGGGGAGGGGACCCACCCCACCACATTCTAGGCTGGCAGTCCCAGGCTGTGGTTCCGTTCTTCTAACAAAGGGAGTCCCCTTAGACACTGCTTATTCACATGCTAGGACATGGTTCTCAACCCTCCCAATGCTGTGACCCTTTAATGCAGTTCCTCATGCTGTGGTGACGCCAGCCAGAACATTAGTTCATTGTTACTTCATAACTGCAATTTTTGTACTGTTATGAATCGTAATATAAGTATCTGTGTCTTCGCTGGTCTTAGGTGACCCCTGTGAAAGGGTCATTTGACCCACTGCTCCAATGTATGTCTCAGGACTCTCTGATAACTTGAGATCTATGCAGAGACTAACACCATCCTGTTAACCTAAGGCCTGGCTCCACAGCGATCTTATCTCACAGGGCTCAAGGTGAAACCTAATTCCAGAGCTGGGAGGTGGGACAGTCCTTGGGGAGATTCGGGAAGTCACTTTCTACCCAGAGACACACAAACATGTATCTCACATCCTTTCCCTGTCTCTTTTGCAATCCTGAGAGAGAATCTCACTATTGTTTTTAGCCCACAATTAGATGTAGGTTAAATTTATTCTCTTCCTATCTAGAAGCCAAGTGGGATTCTAGTCATTCTCTACGCATTGACTGACTCTGCTTCCTTCGGAGGAGCCCATGGAATTCCTTTCTTTACTTCTTGGGGCCTCCACACCCAAGGGTAATTTCTTCTGTTACATCCATGCCAATCTAACTTGGATGTTTGTTTGAAAAAGGAAGGCGGTGACTGTCCTCATTTAATCTGTGAGATGCTGGCATCTCATGGGACTTCATGTCCTGGGACAGTATGGGCTCATTTATCCTGGAGCCAAGTTCATTCCAGGCAGGAAGCAACTGAGGGACTTTGTTGACATTATCAGACTAGAGGTTGTTACATCAGACCTTTGAGGTGGATGCCTTGGTTTTGACAGTGTGTTTCATGATATATTTACCAGATCATAAGGAGAACTTCAGAGCTTTCCCAGAACTCTGGCCTAATGACAATAGAGCTAACACTGAGATTTGCAGCAGCCAAGGGTCGAATACTGGGGAGGGCTCCACCCCACCAGGAATCCCAAGGATGAACTGCCAGGTGTTAGAAGACCACTGCCTTGGGCCAAGGCCTCAGCCTAGGTACAACTTGCAAAGGAGGCTGCAAATGCCAGCTCCTCTGGGTCCTAACGCCTGCTCTTTCTGGGTGGTTAGTTGTCTTCTGATTTAGAATGATCTTTCTTTCACACTCCTGCATCACTCCACATTTGTCTTCCACCACACCCTGGACACCTTTGCTTTTACCTTTCAGCTACAGTAACATTGAGAGGTTAAAAAAAGAAAGAGTATGGCAGGTGTATCAAGTTGCAGTAAGACTAAGCACCTCCCATGTATTAAGGCTGGACAAGGCAATTCAGTTTGAGGACTAGATTCCCAAAAGCCAGTAAAAAAGGTTTACAGACAGCCCCTGCTCCTACTGTTAGAGGAGTCCCACCAGAGGACCAAGCCACACAACTGTCACACATACGCAAAGGGCCTAGATGGGTCCCATGCAGGGTCCCTGGTTGTGTGTTCAGTCAATGTTAGGCCTTGTGAGCCCTGCCTTTTCTTCGACAGAGATGGAGGAGTGGACTGGGGGGGGGGGGAGATGGGATGGGAGGGAAGGAGGGAGGGAAAACTGCGGCCAGAATGTAAAATAATTATTTATTTATTTAAGAAAGAAAAGAAAAAGAACAGCCTGATGCTTCATGGGCCTTCGGAATTCTTCCAGGCGTTTTGGGGTTTTTGTGTTCAGTCAGTGCTCTCTGTGTGACAGGGACTTGTGCTGAGAGGAGGCTTTACCACAGTATATAGCCCCCTTTAGACAAGAGGAGAGTCACCGGGGTGTGTCTCACGCTTGCTTTCTGTCTGGGTTAGGGGGAAAGTAACACGGACTGACAGATTGAATGCGAACGGACAAGAAATCATTGAGAGCCTAAGGCACAGGAAGCTCTCCCCTTTCTATTTTACTTGGAGCAACACAAACCTCCCCTATTACCTACAAGCCAGGGCCTAGCAAGCAATTTCACGTTAGCTCTCACTCACTTGCTCAGTATACACGAAGGAGAGTTGGCTTCAGTTTATACCATCCTAAACAGCGGCTTGAGCCACTTTGTAGCTCGGGGGTGGGACACCCTGTCCCTTTGACCACAGTCTTCTCACCCCTGAGGAGAGAAAACGTCAGAATTATCTCAGATATAAATAAGTGAAAACTCGTGGGGACCGGAACCCAGGCATGGATAAGAATGAACTGGCCTCACACTGGGCCCTGGATGTTTCGTCAGGTCAGACTCTGGTTAGAATATGCCTCTCAGGATGCTGGCTTGGGGATTCTGGAGTGTGAGGGGACTGTCTGTCTCTCCCATCCTCGCTTTTGCTGTACTGATGGGAATAGAAGCCTCCAAACTCCTTCAGGTCCTCACTGGCTGCCTCCTGGACAGGTGGAATAAATTAAACCCCTAGGAAGAAAATTTGTGTGTGGCCTAAATGCCCTCTAGGGGATGGAGAAAAGTGGCCCCCCGGGGGACTCTTAATTATAACATCATCATTCAATTAGAGCCATTCTGAGGGAGGGAAATAAACAAAAGGGAAAGCCCCCATCTTCAATATTTCCCTTACCTCAGAGACCACCCAGAACTCATTAAAAAACAGTAACAAAACCCAGCAGGGCTGGCATGTAGACACTAGCAAACCCTAATGCCAAAAGGCTCCAGCTGTCTGACTAAGGGAAAGACATCATTCACGCTGATAAAGACTTTCCAATATGGCTGCCTTAAGTCACCCATGCTCTGGAGATAAGGCTGACAAATTCACTGGTCCAACATGGTCAGCTTTGGTTTGTCATTGGGACCTTATGACGGGATGTACATTGCTTATTCCCCCCGAGGGAAAATTCTCACAACGGGCAGTAAATGTATTTGTTGGTGTTAAGAAACCGGTAAGATGTTAGGATGTAAAATTGAAAATATTTTTAGTAAAGAAAGGTCTGTGTGAAAGTTAAAGTGACTGGATTTTTTTTTTTAAAGAATGGGCAAGGAAGATAAAAAGTTAACACAAGTTAATGTATACAAAAGGTGAAACTGAGATTATAAATATGATATTAAAATTTCTAAGGTCAAAGGTTAGTGCATTAGTATCAAGCCTCTGCTTAGTAAGTGGTGTTATCATAAATTATTAATCTACTCTTGCTAACAGTTTTAAGTACTGACTTAGAAAATGTATGACTAATCAAGGTTTATTTTAAAATGATTCAATTCTGCTCAGACTTTGTCTAATTACACAGTAGTTAAAAGTACCAGGCTGGGCCAGGCAGTGATGGCACATGCCTTTAACCCAAGCACTTGGGAGGCAGAGACCAACAGATCTCTGAGTTTGAGGGCAGCCTGGTCTACAGAGTGAGTTTCAAGACAGCCAGGGCTACACAGAAAAACCCTGTCTTGAAACAACTAATCATTTGAGCATCAATAACCATATTTGGAGATCAATAATGATGTGGTCAGAAGAATTAAAGGGAGAATATTTTTTTACCCGCTTGCCTTTAAAGCGCAATTTAGTCCCAGGAGACTGTGGAACATCTCTCAAACACCCTGTAATTGTGGGAAGTCATCTGTTCTCTCATCCGGGAGGCTGTGGAGACTCCATGAACTCTAACCAGTTGCCAACACAGAGGCAGTATTCTCTCCATACTTCCAAGGGAAGCATTGGTCAGGCAAGCCTTTTGGTTGCCCTCACATAGAGACTGGAGATGGCTGAGAGAAGAGCATCGGGTACAATTCCCAGCATCCACACAGCAGCTGTGAACCATCTGCAGCTCTAGTTCCAAAGGACCCGACAGCCTCCTGTGCCTTCTAAGAGTACCAGGTGCACATGTGGTGCATGTATACACACACACACACACACACACACACACACACACACACACACACACGTGCTTACATGCATACATTCAGGCAAAACACAAAGAATGAATCTTTAGAAAATGATCAATATGTTTAACAGTCTAAGGGAGTGTCTTCATACGTTAGGCTTAACCATGTGAGATGTTATTTAGGCAACTAGTTCTCACAATAAGGATTCTCAACAAGAAAATGCTGCCCAGGTATATTGCATACTAATCTGGGCTCAATTCAACACTGTAGTATGTACCTGCAACTGAAAAAGTGCCACCTTTATTATTATTATTATGTTTATATTTTTGAGACTGTTCTCTGAGTAGCCCTGGCTGTCCTAGAACTCACTTTGTAGACCAGGCTGGCCTCAAACTCAAAGATTCACCTGTCTCTACCTGCCAAGTGCTAGGACTAAAGCTGTGTATCACACCTAGCCTTTAAGGCCCACATCTTCTTAAATGCCCAGCATAAATCTAAGAATGTTTTACCAACCATGGAAATGCTCTCTTCTGAAAGAGTACTCCTTACTGTTGTAACACATCCTGCATCCTAACTGCCCACTGTCCCTGATTAAATAGAGGCTACCAATTATCCTATGTTAAATTCACAAGTAGGGGAAATTATCCGGAGAGCTGACTAGTGTCCATAAGGCATTTCTGGGCAAGCTTTTAATACCCAATAGGATAGGACTTTTTCTCTTTCAGACTATAAATCAGATGCTTGTATGTGGGTTTCTTCTTCGGGTCACAGGTGGTAGTTATGTCATGTTCTTTGTGTTTGTCATGCTTTGTATATCTTTTGGAGTGAGTTTGCCATCGGTTTTGCCTTCCCTTCCTTCTGAATCTACTGGAATATTTTGTTTTCTGTAACTCTTCCTAGAGGGACACCTGCATCAAGTTCAGCTATGAAGACTATGACACTTGGTGTTGATTGCTGTAGCTCCTGAAGTGATCTCATCATGGCTATCTACCACAGAACTCATGGTAGAGCCATTCACTAGGCACCGAGACAGTAAGATGGCATTAAAACCTTAGTTACCTTTGGACTCTATGAACCTGCTGAGGCAGGGTACCAGACATCAGGCCCACTGAAGCTGTCTTGTATCTGGTGACTGTGGTCAGACCATACCACTACAGATGCCAGATCCTTCAGTGATTATGGGAAGCTCAGAAGTCAGAACCTCACACCACACTTACTCTACAGACTAGTGGAGCCAACCCTCCAGTCTCTCAGGAGACTCTGGGCACACTGGAGCCAAAGTTTTGGCCCCGCACTGACCTCTAAGGCTGCTCTGTAGTCCCAGGAAAGTTAGGGGCCTCCTGACTGCCTGGTGTTCTCTGGTCCCGCAGGATCTGGAAACCTGGTTGCCTGCTAATTTCTGGTCCTGCTGGAGCCAGGCACTGAACACATGGGGCTCTATGGATGAGTCTTTCTTCCCTGAATCCTTCACACACAGAGGCTGACCATGAGAAAGAGGTTTGGGATTGGGAGAGCCATTCTTGCTGCCCCGTCTCAGCATAGCTAGAGGGACCAAGAGAGGTCTTCTGCCCTCCATTCTTTCCGAGAGAAGCTTGATAATGTTTTAATGTTCCCCAGGAGGTTGTGATAGGAGAAATCCAAGGACCTGCTCTGAACTTAAACCAGCTTTCGCAAGGCTTCTCAAACTCAAGCCACGGCATGGACATTGCAATGGACAGTGATGGCAAAGAAACCATCAACCTGACACCTATGACGAAGCCCACCAGGGGGTATTTGGACCAGACTCTTCCTTCCTCTCTGATGCAAATCTGCCCTATTTTAACTACACTCTCATAGAGAATTTTAACAGTCTAACAGTCTCATTCCTTATATGCTCGAGGTTCTGTGTCACACCCATGGCATCCTGGCATCCTTCTTTTCTTTCTTTTTTCTTTTTCTTTTTCTTTTTTTTTTTGGACATAGGGTTTCCTGTGTAACAGCCATAGGCCATAGCTGACCTCACTCTGTAGACCAGGCTGACCTTGGACTCACAGAGATCTGCCTGCCTCTGCCTCCTGAGTTCTGGGATTGAAGACATGTGCCTGGCAGCCAGAACTGTTATATGGAGAAACCATGTGCTGGGGGGGGGGGGGGAAGTATTTAACAAAGTGTGAATCCTGTGAATCCCATATGAAGCTCCATGGCTTCAGAATGGCTGTTCTAATTATATAGAGGTTTGCTGAGACAAAATAGAAATCAGGTCTGGCCAAAACCACTGTGTGTGTTTTATTTGCCAAGTTCTTTACAATAAGGTTTAGAAAGAAAATGAAGGAGAGGAGAAGGAAGGGGGAGAAAGGAAAAGTAAAAGAAAAAGAAAAAGAAAGAAATTAATTTTAACCTTTGGGCACCCTGAAAGGAAGGGAGCCTGTTCTGAGAGACTCTGGGGACAGTCCATCTTCACTCTGTGCCCTTGACCAAGGTGCCTGGGACAAAGATCAGAAGGTCCTGGTCCTCAGGCTCAGGGAAAGTATTTGGGGCCCTGGGTTCCCACAGGGAGGGCACTCACCCCTCTGGGTGCCCAGCCCTCTCCCACGGTGTAAACAGAGCTGGATGGGGGGGGGATCCTCCGGCAGGGTGCATTGCACCCACCCAGCCTGCTGGGCTTGGTCATTCCAGCACTTCCACGAAGCTCAGGAACTCAAGGGCTGCATCTGCTAACAACAGGGGCTTTGTTCCAGCTAGGCTGGAGTCCCCTGCCCCCCTTCACAGAGGAGCAGAACTGAGGCATATTCCTGTTATTTTCAGCGTTGCAAAAAATGTGAAAGTTCACACTGGCTGGAAGTAAACAGCACTTTGTGCTGTGGCTGTGGGGACCAGGAGCCAGCCCAGCCCAGGAGAACAGCTCCCCTCAGCAGGGTGGAGAGGCTAGACCTGGGGTACTTACTTCCTAGTCTACCCTGTGAGGCTCGGAACCTCGAATTTCACACACACAGAGGGGTCTGGAGTGAAGATTTTCCCACAGCCAGGAAGGGACATGGTGAAGTCCTAATCCCAGGACTGGGGAGGCTGAGGCAGAAGCTCACCAAGGTAGCCGCAAGCCTGAGCTACATAGAGAGACTTGGCTTGGAGAGACAAGTGAGAAACAGCCTGAGAAGGGAGGTTCCTCCTGCTTCCAGAATATTCCACAGAAGCAGCTGACTGGCCTGCTACATACCCAAACATAGATCTTTTTTTTTTTTTTTTTTTTTTTTTTTTTTAATTTTATACGTGTATACAATGACTTTTGGTCATTATTTAGAATAATTTGAATATATGCAGAATAACCTTTTTTGTACACTGTGAAGTTGTGTCACTCAGATTGGTTTAATAAAAAACTGAATGGCCAAACAGCTAGCAGGATTGGGGGGGGGGAGGCAGAGAGAAGGCTGGGAAGAAGACAGGACAAGAGCAAGCAGCATGGGCATTGCAAAGCAAAGGTAACCGAGCCTCGTAAAAGAATGTAGACTAAAAGGTATGGGTTAATTTAAGTTAAAGAGCTAGTTAGCAACATGCCAAAGCTAAGGCTGAGCTTTAATAACTAATAAACCTGTGTCATTACCGGGGAGCCACTGGTCCTGACAAATAAGCCTGTCTATAATTATCACTCCTGTTCTGTATTCTCGTCCCTCTCTCTCACCCCGAAACCCTTCTTTCCCCAACCAGATCCCCTCTCATTCTCAGGCTTTGGGTTTTTTTTAATTTTTATTTTATTTACTTTATATGTATGCATATTTTTGCCTGTGTGCTTATTGCCCATGGAAGTCAGAAGAGGGCACTGGATTCCCTGGACCTGGAGTTATAGATGATTGTGAGTCGCCATGTGCGTGCTAGAAAGCAAACCCAGGTTCTCTGCAAGAGCAACAAGCGCTCTTAACCACTGAGCCATCTCTCCAGCCCTAATTTAGGTCTTTTGCCGAGGTACTGCACATCTTTAAGGTTAGTACTTAGAAGACAGAGGCAGGAGGATGGCAAGTTCAACAGCAGAGTCTGCATGGTAAATGTGAAACCAGCTGGCCCAGGATCCACAGCCAGGGGGACCAGATCTCAAAAGAAGCAGAGAACCAAGACCCCACACTAGGTCTCTTGTAACTCCCAAAGCAGTGCTGTTGTGTTAATTGTGTGGATGTGTGGGAGGCAGATATGTAGGTATTAATATTTCCTCTCCTCTCCCTCCTCCCCCTGCCCCCCCCCAGGAGGCAAAAGATAAATCCTTCCTAAATAGAACTTTGCTTAGGCAAAAACCACTGTGACAATGTGAGTTTGGGGGACTCAGGAAAACTCCAGTTCATTACAGTTCCAGCCTTCAGTGAGCCAGAGGGGAAGGGAAGAGCAGATAGAAAACAAAAAAAAAAAAAGCAAAAGTGTTGGGGGGGGGTGGACTTGACCCAGGGCTTTATTGGAATTTCCTGGAAAAAGCAAGGTATCCACAGGGGCTAGTTTGAGTAATGTCCACATACTTTGAGCCACTCAGTGCCTGAGATGATTATGGCAGAATGCCTCCAAGTGTACATGGGCCCAAGACAGGAGGCAAGCTGTAGCACTGGTTTGCATCTTGGAGGTATGCTTCAGTCTGGGCAATTTGTTGTTTTTGAGAACTGGCTATTCCCAGAGGGCAGGCAGAACAAGTTTTATAAGACATCAAATACCCTGCTATACAAAAACTAAAAAAAGAAAAAGAAAAAAAAAAAAACTCCACAAAACCATATGGTGTTCTTGGCCTCAAGAATCTTGATGATCAGCTCTGGAGGGAGGGGAGTAGTTCTCTCCGGAAGTGAGTGACCCCTGAGGTTCCACCTTAGGTGGCATGAGGCTATGGCAGAGCTAATGACCTTTGTCTGGCCCCTCTGAAGCCATCAAGACTCAAAGGCAACCCGCCATACCGAGGCATGTAACATGATGCTGTCTGTCCAGGTGTGCGATTTGATGCTTTCCATTCCACTTATACTTTTAGCCGGGGTGTGCATACTATGAAACACTTGATCATTGCAGCTTTGTGGGGCAGGTTAAGCCTACTGCTTTCTCCACTTGGCCTCAGCAAGTCTTCATACAGCACAGCCACGATATCCACACAGGCCCAGGGGTACCACACCGCACATCCTTCTCCTGCCAAGTCCAGAACAGCGGGAGGGAAGAAACTTTTTCCCAGCAGAGCCCTGGCTGGCATCTCTGGGAGAGGAGTTGGCCCAATGGCACCGATAAAATAAACCAACCGAAAATGAGTGGCAAGCAAGCACAGGCAGGGCAGCTTGTCACCCAAATGCAGATCCCCCAATTGAGACCTGGTGACATCACTCAGCATGACCTGGAGACAACCGTCCTGCGTTGCACAGTAGGCTGAATAATGAGAAGGCAGCCAGTCTTGTTGACCATCCCTGCACCTTCCAACCATACCTGTTTGCTCACCCACCCCTTCTAGGTTAAGGACGGCTGACTCTTGCTGAAGGCTGGGAAAGAGGCCAGCTGTGGAAAATCACTGTTTTGCGCCTACTGCTTTCTTATAACTCGGGTCACAGTTCACATCTCCCCACAAGATGGAATCATTGCCAGTTGAAACAAGATGAAATGAAAATCCAATTGATAATTACAGCAATCCTGAGTTCTGTGTACCTACTCTGCTACTGTATAATTCGTAATGTAAACCCTTAACCATTTATAGAATGAATTTTTCCAGTTTGTCCGATCACATTGAGTGTCTTTCATAACATCAGCTCGCTCTGAGGATTTAGAACACACCACTTACAGGAAAATCCACTTCCCTCCCTGACCAACCATCTGTAAGAGCCCCAAGCTTCTGAGCTGCCTGGCAGGTCTGAGTGTATCAGTGTGGGTTTGAGAATTAAGGCCCTTGAACTGATTACATTTCTCTTTGTGGGACAACCTGCTCTTTATTCTTGTAGTTTAAAGCTGTTTTTACTTTCTGATTATGAGTGGTTGCCTGCATTTACATATGTGCCCTGACTGCATGGAGTACACAGAGACCAGAACTGAAGTCACAGGGAGTTACTAGCTGACATATGGGTGTTGAAACCAAATCAAGTTCCTCTGAAAAAGTAGAAAGTACTCTTAACACTGAGCCATCTCTCCAGCCCCTCATCTTTGATTTTTTTTTTTTTATCCTCCCATGTGTAGTAGTCTTTTTAAAATCAACTGGAGAAATTTTTTTTTATTTGTTTGTTGAGACAGGATTTCTGTGTAGCCCTGGCTGTCCTGGAACTCTCTCCATAGGCCAAGTTGTCCTGGAACTCAGAGATCTGCCTGTGTCTCTGCCTCTCTGAGTGCTATGATTAAAGGTGTACACCACCACCTCCAGGCTGAGAGAATATATATTTACGATCAACATTTCAACTTTTATTGCAAATATTTTCCCCAGTTTTTCATTCTCCTTTTGACCTTGTTTATTATAGTGGGTGATTTTGCTTTAATTGCCATGCAGAATTACTTTTTGTTGAATTAATATTTTCCACAGTTTTCTAAAGCAGTGGTTCTCAATCTTTCTAATGCTGCTGTTTGAGTGATTTAACAAAAATCACTAATTGAATTTAGGCTTGGGATTAGGAGAGAATTCCCAACAATTTCTGATGTGCTCCTAAATGTATTCCTGCCATTTTGTTTTACGTATTTATGCAAAATGGCATTCTTAGCACTGACACTTATAAAATCAAAGTATCAGTCAATTCTGAAAAATTTGGTGACAATGCTCTATGTCTCACAGTTTAAAATATTTAGCCAAGATTTAATCTCTGTGTAAAGCAAGCACATCCTTCTCACTAGTAGGCATTTTCCTCCATCTTTAAGAAGTAGGAATTTTTATCATAAGCCTTACAATATATTATCAGTAAATATTTTACTTTTATCCCATTTTACATACCCATATATCCGGGGTCAAGTAAATATTTCTCCAGTGGAAACAATTAAAGTCCTGGCTTAAACAGCCAACATATATTTCTCAAAATTCTTGGACTTAGAAGTCCAAGGCACTAACAGCTCTTGTATCCGGTAAAGTCCTGTTTCCTAGCTTGTATGCAGTCTTCACACAAGAGAAGTGGGGTGCAGCAAGGAGGGGAGAGATGAGAAAGAATGGGATGATTTTTTAAAAATGCAACTGAGTGTGTGAGTCTGGAACTCCAAGGACGGGCCTAGACTGGAGACAAACATGCAGAAGCCATCGGGACACAGGTGTCACGGTCACGAGAATGGATGAAGACATGGAGACTGATGCAGAGGAAGAGAAGGAGTCGAGGGCACAGTAATGTCCATGGATTAGGCAAGAAGAAAAGCCAGTCCAGCAGACGGAGTGGGATGCCACAGGGAAGGTGGAGAGCGCCAGACAGGAGCGTTGTCATGGAAACAATACAGTGTTTTAAGACGTGGCTAACCAATGCCATTTACCAAGGGAAGGCTGGGCAGTACAAGAACGGTTTCCATGGAATTGGAATCGTGCTGAATAAAACAGAAAGTAAAGAATCTGAGTTCCTAACATCAACACAGGGCAAAGAGATAGGAAAACAACTAATCCTCAAGAAATGTGATTATAGCCATGAGCAGTGGCACACACCTTTACTCCTGGCACTCAGAGCAGGCAGAGGCAGTTGGGTCTCTGAGTTCCAAAACAGCCAGGGCTATGCAGAGAAACACTGTCTCACAAAAACAAACAAAACTACAAAAACCAATGAAAAGAAATGAGGCTATAAGTAATGAAAGTTGTGATGGAACCGGCACTCTGCTGCCCAATCACCCTTTCTTCTAACACAGTTAAAAATGTACCACTTTTAAACCGATTTCTGTGATTTCAGTGGGGTTCTAAGTGGAAGGAGAAGTCATCCGAGCTGCCCAGAAGTCTACACCATGTCATGAAGCTCTCAACCCTGTTCTACAGATGAGAACAAGAACACAGCAGGCCAAGGTCACTCTGCTGATCAGTGATGCAGCTGGAACTCACACCCAAATGTATTTGCTTACAAAGCACAGGGCCTTTGCACCCCTCCCAACCAATACAGAATACAGAATGCAACACACTAAGGGAATAGGAAGCAAGAGGAATTGGAAGTTAAAAAGAAAAGCTCACGTCTTGTATACATCATATGCATGCTAATTAAGTTCCCCTTCCTTGAGTAAAATTACTGAAGTCTTTTTCTAGTCCATAAAGGTTTTGTTAAGCATGCTGAGTGCCTGCAAAAAGCCTGAGGTTTTCTGATGCTGCCACAGGAAGACATCACAGCATCACCTACAAACTCCCTTATTTTTCCTGCACTGTGCTATGACACCATGACCAAAAACAACTTGGAAGAGAAAAGGACTTATTGGCTCACACTCCTCATCCTAGCCTGTGATCAGTGGAAGCCAGGCCTTGTACTCAAGTGGGAACCTGGAGGCCGGAATTGAAATAGAGACCATGAAGAAAAATTGGGGCTGGCGCAGTGTCGGGACAAAACCAGCGGCGGGAGGAAAAACCTTACTCCTTACATATGGCGCCCACGTGGCTAATAAGAACTTCTACTTAAAATTTAACAAAAGCTAAAAAAAAAAAAAAAAAAAAAAAAAGGGTTTTAAAAACAAAAGATCAGAGACAAGCAAGGTTTCTTGGCAGCAGCATTTTTCTCGGTTGAACTCTGCTTTGCAAGAGACAAGCAGATATTTACGCGGCTCCTTTAAGAGAGGTTTCCTGACTCAGCATAAGCGGCAAAAAAACCTCACGGCTTTAAAAAAGCACAGCTAACAATTTATTAGTGTGTATGAGAGCTGGCAATGGCAATGACCACATCTCCAAGCTGGCAGCACGTTTGCTGGATGTCAGCGCAGACCAAGGCAGTGAGCATAGCTTTCAGTGCTGGCGGTAAAAGTACCTGCTGCCATCTTTGATAAACCGCGGCAGAAACAACAAAGACTTTCATTTTAGCAATGTTTTAGCAATGGCTACAAAAAGATAAAGATTTACAGTAAGGACAGATTCATATTAAGAAAAGCCACTAAAGGTTTACAGTGTGTTCTAAAATATATGTAGGCTTGGGAGAGAAAAGAAATAAAATGATTTTAAAAAGACAGAGAGGAATTGGGTGTGGTGGCACACGCCTTTAATCCCAACACTTGGGAGACAGAGGCAAGCAGATCTCTGTGATTCCAGGTAAACCTGGTATGCAGAGTGAATTCCAGGATAGATAAAAGTTACACAGACAAACCCTGTCTCAAAAAAATAAAAAAATAAAAGTAAAACACAGTAATAAAAAAGCCAGGATGGAAAATATCTGGATACTGTATGGTGTTACATTGTCTTTGTTTGACTGCTGAGGAAACAACTGTTAAAGGAAATGCTACTGGATTAATTCGATTCATGTATTTTAAAAATGCTTTGACTTCAAAATTTAAGTTGAAGGACAAGTTACTGGAGAAAAGGATTTCTATTTTTGTTTCCACAGAAAATGAAAAGCTGTGGATTCCTTCCAGACTAATGTGGTTTGATCAAGCCAGATCCCTTGAAACAGAGTACCAGGTGATCCAACGTTCAAAACAGCTGGACAAAGCAGCCTTACAGACTACAGCCAGGATTTCTGCATCTTCTTAGGATTCCCATAACAGTGCCCTTTATCAGCAGGAAGTAGTTTAAAAAGAACGACAACCCAATTCCCAAATATTGTTTATAAATGTTTGTTTTCATTTAAATGGGGTTGGTTATAAATGGTTAATGACAACAACCAATCTCTTTTTAAAGGTAAAAAGGGAATTATGGTATAGATATGAATACTTTGTTTCGGAATGGATTTTCATTTATTGATACAAATTTAAGGTCAATCTTGTGATATGTATATTTCTCCTCTTGTTTAGGTATTGTGTTTATATAGCTCATTTAGAAATGTAATGTATAATTTAGTACAGGTTATAGATAGTTACCTATAATAGTCAAAACTTTAGTTAGGTGAGTAAGATTTTCTAGATATACAGAGATGTATTTGAGAGAAATAGGCATTCTTCAAACCTTTCAAAGACCTACAGAATATGGCATTTAAAATGGTTTAGGGTTTTTCTTGACAATGAGACATAACTGCTCCCGGCAACACCACCTGTGTCAGAAAGAAGGATGGACATTAAAGACACATGTATGGAGTTTGCTTCCAGTATGGCAAGAATAGCCTTTTGGACAAGATACTGCTCTTGTCTAGATTGTTTGACTTTATGCTCTATAAACTGGACACGCAGGACCCACAGAAAAGTGACTGCTGATTCAAGATGGACATTGCTGCAGAGTTCCTGCTTCATGGAAGAGTCTGTCAGACAGTTTGCAGGACACAGAAAAAAGTGACTGACAAACTGCCAATACAAGAAGACATTTTAAAGTTTCCTGCTTTGCTGAAGAGCCTGCCAGACACACTATGGCCTATGGGCTGAAGATGGAAGATTACAGAAGGACTTCGGGTGACTGACAAGGCAAGATGCCATTTCTAGAGTTTATATATTATCCTTCTGAGGTCTTTGAGGGAGTCGAAGACAAATAGTTACGGTTATAGTTTTTCGTTAGGCTTAAAGATAAGGTACATATAGGACTTTAGACTCACAAATATAGGATAGATGATAGAATAGTTTCTTTTAATCTTGCTAAATGTTAATGGACTAAATATTGTTAATTGTGATTCTTATTGGATAACTGTTGTGTTATATATTTTGCTATGTTAAAGTTAAAACCCTTCTTTTTATTTAGACAGAAAAGATGAGATGATGGAAGATGCCATTATGTAAATATGTTTCTCATACTGGTTAATGAATAAAGCACTGTTGGCCAATAGGAAAGCAAGATGGATGGGACTAGGGGACAAGGAGGGAAGAGGAAGTAGGAAGGAGGAGTCAAGATGGAGAGACTGGGGAGAGGAGATGCCTGCCCCACTCCCGGGTAGGTGAAACCACGTGGAAATACATAGAAATGAGTTAATACTTAAGACAGAGCTAGCCGAAGAAACAAGTATTATCTGGCAACAGCATTGTATCAAATACAGAGTCTCAGTGTGTTAATTGGGGCTTGCACAGCGGCGGGACAAGACCAGCGGCGGCAGGAGGAAAAACCTTACTCCTTACAGAGAAATGCTCTTTACTGGCCTGCTCTCCATTGCTTCTTAAAAAAACCAATCCAGGACTACCAGCCCAGGGTAGGCCTGGCCCACAATGTGCTAGGCCTTCCCACATCAATCGTTAATTAAAAAGACGCACAGACCAGTTTGATGGAGGCAGTTTCTGCTCCCAAAAGACTCTTAACTTGTGATAAAAATTAACCTGCACAGTTGACCAACCCTTTGTCAACCTGACACAAACACATCACTATTAAACCATAAACTTTCCTCTCTTGTTAGTCCCCAAGTTCACATTAATATTAACACCACAGTACAATTTTAAAGTTCACTGTCTCTGAAATATTTGGTCTCTTGTATTTCACAGACACCCATGCAGTTCTTACCGTAAGATAAGAACCCGGGCACAATCATAGTCAGGTCAAAGTAAAACCCAACCGCATAAGTAACTCAGGGTCCAAAATGTGGAACTTACCATCTCCTGGAGTCCAAAGGATTTGGGCAGCTCCTTCCGCCATCTGCAACACATACAACTTGCCGTCCAGGCTTAGGTCTGCTCCACTCCACATCCACTGCTGTCCTTGGCAGATATCCTACTCCTGCATTTCCAGTACCCGGGGGTTTCCACAGCAACTGGGGTTGCACCTTCACCAGTAACCTCTCTCAATGCCAAACCTCAGTTGCTCTCCATGACTGCTTCATGGTTTCAAACCCAACACCAAATGGGAGACTTTACACATTATTTGCCAAATTCTGCTGCCAGCTTGATGTACAGCCCCAGCCACCTCTGAACTATGGCGCCTGTGTGCTGACTGTGAGGAAATACTCCAGAAGGTTTTACCTCGATAATGGGGCCTCTTATAAATCACAGCTGATTCTTCAGCCCCAGCTGACCAGCATCTATTGTCCCAGAGAAGCACACATTTCACTTCCAAAGATTCCGAATTCCAATGTCACATAAATGGCTGCAACGGAGCTTTGCTTACTTCTGAAACTTCACAAGCCAGGCCTCCATCACCTGCATTTCTCTCATTCTTGTCCCATTCTTATCATCCAAGCTCCCACAACCACTCATTAAGCTCTAGGCGCCTTCAGCCCAAAGTTCCAAGCACTCCCACAATCCTCCCCACAAAATGATATGGTCAGGTCCATCACAGCACTTCTCCATATGTTGTCCAAGTTTGCTGTTTATCGTTGTAATAAGAACACCGCGACCAAAACCAACCTGGGGGAGGAAAGGGCTAATTTGGCTTACACTTCCACATTACAGTCCATCAAGAGAGGCAAAGGCACGAACCTGGAGGCAGGTTTGAAGCAGAGACCACAGAACAGTACTCGCTACTGGCCTCCTCCTCGTGGCTTCCTCAGCGTGCCCGTGACCACCTGCCTGGGGTTAGCACTGGCCACAGTGGGCTGGGCCCTTCCGCATCAATGGTTAATTAAGATAATGTCCCACAGGTGTGTCCGCAGGACCCGCTGATGGAAGTAATTCCTCAACTGAAGTTCCCTCTTCCCAGATGACTCTAGTTTGTGTCCAGTTTGCAAAAACTAACCAGAACAAACACACTGATTGATAATGTCTAATGTGTATGTATTACTATTATTTGTTTGGGTTTTTTGGTTTAGTTTTTTTTTTGTTGTTGTTGTTGGTTTGTTTGAGACAGGATTTCTCTGTTTCTCTGGCTGCCCTGGAACTTTCTATGTAGACCAGGATAGCCTTGAACTCAAAGAGGTCCACCTGCCCCAGGGTTGGATTTAAGAGCTCGTGACACCACACCTGGCTTCTTAATGAATGCTTTAAGCTTACCTAACACAAAAGTTATTACTTATATATACATGTTTTACCACACCCAATTAAGTTTAGGAAACTGACGTCTACATTGGAAATCTTCTTAAGATAACAGGATTAGTTGTTTTACTAGGAACGTTATAATCAACAAGAGAGTTTCTAACACACAGCAGCGTTATTAACTTGAAATTTGCTAAAAAGTAGAGTCCTTTGGATAGTGCTAGGAATCAAATCCAAGGTTTTCTGCATGCTAGGTGACTTCCACCATTGAGCAGTATCCCCAGCCTCCAGAGTATATCTTAAATGTCCTTACTCTGAGTATGTGTGAGCACACACACAACTAAGTGTCAGATGTGTTAACTAATTTGATTGTAGCAATCGTTTGGTAATGTATGTGTGCATTTAATCAAAACTATCCTAAGCAGCAAAGCCCCTAACAAATGATACTGTATGCCTTCAAAGCAGAGAAGCCATCAGAAGTAGGGTCACATCACCTGGTATTATTTCTACTATCTCTACCTGTGGGTGACAATCACATCTGTTCACCAAAGATCTGTATCTTTTTCTGGTCATACGTCCCAGATATGAGACTATGGCTCAACGCCCCCAAATCCAGAACTTCCAGCCCTTGGCTTCTCCAGTGTCTTTGGCAGGGAGGTGGGTAAAATGCCTCTGCTCTTTATAAGACTTACCTGTCCCCCACCCCCTTCCCTACACACTCTGTCCCAGGGAGAGGCAGTTGCAGCCATGGTAGCATAAGGCTAATGCCTAGTGAGTGCCACTCGGGCGCTACAACAGAGGAAAGGTGTCCTCACAGGTGGGTTTGTTGTCGGGGGCTAGGGTGCCCCACCTGGCTGTGGAATTTCCGGTGGCCCTGGGATACCTCGGGAAGCCCACACTGCCTTGCTCATAAAACCCATCCTGTTCCATTAGCGGGAGTCAGTTGCTTTTGCTTGCAGTAACTAATAAAACTATTTTGTATTTTCTTTGCTAGTAGGGAATTAATTCCTTTAGGCCTTCATAGCCTCAGTTTTTACAAGTATATCAAGTACCTAGCGCTAGTAGATAGTGTACACAATGACTTCCGGTTGAGCGCTGACATCTGATAGCCCCAACTTCCCTTTGCAGATCTCCAGAAGTTGGCTACCTCTCCAGCTGCCATAACTAAAATGGATCACTGTACAGGTGTGAGCCTGCTTTGTACTTTATCTTGGCCCAAGGCAAGCCCAGCTGTCCCTAGGCAGTGGTTGCTCTTCCCCAGGAGTCTATGGAGGCTGCAGCTTCCTAGCTGCCTGCCACACTGAGGGAAAGCAAACAGAGAAAGGAGGTGCTGTTGAAACTTTCCCAAAGCATCTCATGGGTTGAGTCATGTATGCTCTGTTTGCTGTACTCTGCCTGAAGTCAGGCCACATTGTGGTCCCCTTGGAATGACAGTGGATGAATCAAACAAACCTTGTAGCCCTGGGACCTCCTCAGTTGTTTCCCAGCTACCCTTGATAAAGACGCTCAGCGTGACTCACACACATGCCCAGGATAACTTCTAAACATCAACACTGACAAATATGTGAACTATGTCTCCAGACTGTGTTGTTTTCTTCACACTTGGCTGTGTGCGAGAGCCCTGACCTCCTCAGAGGCCTCCTCACACCAATTACATGTTTTGAATGCTGAAGAGACTCTCAGGTTTGGAGGCTGAGGGACATGAATGCCAGACGCTCCCCTGAGTATAAGGTTCTTGGCCAATAGTCTCATCTTTTCCAGTGCCACGTGACCTACCACAGCTTCCGTTAAAGAAGGGAAGGGCATAGACTTTGGAGCCTCAAAATGTGAGGTGTGGTCCTAGTAGGGTGGAGGAGCTCACAAGCCAGAGTCATACTCAGGGTGTTGGTGCCAGCTCTGGTGATGTGTCCATATCAGCTTCTGACGTCGTCGCCCACAGTTTATTCTAGAATGGAAAAGCGTTCTCACTGTTTCCCTTCAGTCTCTCCTCTGTCAGCCTCTAAATATTCTGACCACCAGAAACTGGAACAACAGAAGGGTGCTGCAGCTTTCCCTCGAAGGAGGGGCGTGTTCCACAGGAAGATTTGGGTTGCTGTGTGCTTCGATCCTTAGTCTGAGATTGGTGTGTCTTGGTGGGGTGGTATCATCTTCTCACCCAGGGGCTAAGAGCGAGCATGGGTTGTGAGTGAGGACAACGCCGGGTTTGCATAGACCTCAGAGGTGGAAGCAACAGTCCCAGCTGGGTGCGCAAGAGGTTTGGCTAGAGGCAACATAGTACACTTTTCCTCCATATCCTGTTTTGGAGTCAGGGGTCAGGAGCCACAGTGACAATCTCTAGGGTGGATGTGTGGGCCTTGTTGCTTCTGGTTCCAAAGCCTTCTGTTCCCCATTCCAACCACCAGCTGTACCACTTGAGAACCCCTGGACCTCAAAGGATGGTCTCAAGCCCCATTTTACAGCCAAGTGCCCTTGCTTTGCGCCTGATGCAGAGAAAACCGCAGAGGTGCACTTGCACTTCATCTATGAGGTCCTCTGGCCCAGCCTTAAAGCCCAGCGTGTGGCCCCGAGGAGAAAAAACGGAGAGCACAACACTGAACTCTTCACAGCACAAACGCAGCCAAGGAGCAGAGTGGATGAGAAACAGGTCGGTGGTCAGCCTCCCTGAGAGACACCCAATCAGCATGATTACTCAGACTTACTGAAGCTCTGACGTCATTGACGGTCCTCAGAGCAATGAACTTCTGAGGAAAAGCTAAGACCCATCTAAACCATCTGGGACCTCTGTCAACGACATCTTTTTCCACTTCCCTACTACTGAGAAAACACAAGGGCCCTGATTCTCTCAGTTCTGAAGTAGTTCATTTTGCATTCATGGTCTCCATCTCTCTGGGACCTCTGCCGCTGCTGGAAGGAGCAGACACTAGATCCAAGCAGGGCCTCCAAAGCTTGCTGATGGAAAATACAAGCCCTGGAAGACACCACAAAAAGCCCCAGGTTCTATGGAGCAGGGGAGGAGGGGGGCGCTCGATCACTTTTGATGAAAGAGATCTTTCACTGAACAGTAGCCCACAATGATACCCAGCTCCGCTCTTAGTCCCTGCCACCTGTGAATGACATGCCTTGCATGGCAAGGGGGCTCTGCAGATGGGATAAGGAAAGGATGGAAGAGATTATGCTGGGTGATCTGGGTGGCCCCAGTGTAATCACAAGGTCTTCACAGAAGGAAAAGGGAATACAGTTGAAAAGGAGAAGCAATCAGAATTTCCAGAAGCTTCTAGAAAGCCTTGCCAGCATATGGTTAGAGAATGAATGTGCTTTGGTTTAAACCACTTAAGTTTCTTTTAAATGACTGCATTGAAATAGGAAACTAATGTACACTTCTCAGTGATGAGTCAGGACCAGGAAGGAACCCAGATTGTGAAGTGGGTTCCAGATTCCCAGGCCACAAGTCTTCTGGCACTGGCAGACTCAGAAACCTCAAGGAACAGAAAAGCCAAGCAAAGCAGCATATCCACACCAAGCCCAGAGGCAGGTGGCTCTGCACTCAGCTGGCTGGTTGCCTACTGATGTCACGGAAGACCTGGGTTCTTGTCATTTTGTGTCTCATTATTTTCATCCAAAACGTGGATGTCAAGGCTTCAGGTACACCACTGAAGGAAAGAAGCCATTCCACCTTTGAGCCTCTTAAGAGTGATGAAAGCTGGATCAGACCTCTGTCCTTCTGTTGCTGCTCCTTGGTCAGGCCACATTCTCCTCCCATCTACTTCTATGGTTTCAAGAACCATGTCTTCCATGACATGAGTAGGCACCTATCCATCTGTGTGTGGGACCACCTGCCTCTGGGCTTGCTGTGTATACACTGGTTTACTTTGATCAAGAAGAAGCCCAGAGTGAGGAAACCAGGAAAACTGAAACCAAGTCTACTTAGTTCACTATTATCCCCGTGTTAATTTTTGAGCTTTGGCAAATAGCTCTCTTTATGCAATATGCCAGCATCATGGAGAACTGGGTGAAGGGTTTGTAGAAACTCTAAATTCTTGCAACCTTCCTGTTAGTCTACAGCTATTCCGAACAATACACTCATTTTTATTATTTTTGCCTGATATGTGTGTGCACACGTTCAGGGGGAGGTACCCTTGTGTGCTCAAATGCACGTGTACATGTATTTGCATGAACGTGGACGCTTATGGAGATCAGAGAACAGCATCAGCCACCTTGGTTTTTGAGACAGGGTCTCTCACTGGCCTGGAACTCACCAAGAGGCTAGGCTGCACAGTCGGTGAGGCTCGGGGATCCAACTGTCTCTGCCTCCCAGGGCTGGGATTTCAAGCACATGCCACCAAAGACTATGGGTCCTGGGGATCAAAATCAGGTCCTCGAGTTTGCACAGCAAGCACTTTACTGACCAAGCTGTCTCCACAACCCCGATAACAGATGTATTCTAAAGACAATGGTGGGAGGGGGAGGAGAAACCGGTGTTAGACTCTGCCTGTCAGGGTCACACTGTACCATCTTATCAGCACAGGGAGCTTGCTGGCCAGCCAATCATCGAGAGACACTGTCTCAAAATAAAATGAAGCAGCAGCTGAGGAAGAATTCGACATTGACCTCTGGCCTCCTCATGTGAGTAGGCACACCCTCCCTCTCTCTCTCTCTCTCTCTCACACACACACACACACACACACACACACACACACGGATACAGTCACACATATACACTCACACATCCACACTCACACACATCCACACACACATACACTCACACACACACATACACACATGCTCACATATACACACTCACATTCACACATACTCACACATATACACACACACTCACACACACTCACACACACTCACACTTACACACACACATTCACACTCTCTCTCACACACACACTCTCGTGCACACACACACACACACACACACACACACAAATGAGTTGTATCAAATATCATCCTGTAGATTTTCAAGCCCTCTAGGTCTCGTGCCTGGGACACAGGGTGATATTGCACAATCTGAGTCTGTGGCATTGGTCTCATAGAAGTTCTGACGGGATTTTTATGTTCCATAAACTTACTTGGGAAAGGGAGGCCCCATGCAAAGGCCCTGATGTTTACTTTGAATAGCATTCACATGGTGATATCGCTGCTGTCTGCTCACAGCCCATCCCTAAAGGATAAACATTTCAATAAAAGCCCGAGTTGTAAGATGAGGAAATTTTCCAACTGAAACATTTGTTCTTGAAGGATGTCTCTTCAAGTGTGGGTAGTGATACATTTAATGTTAAACAAATACATGATGAAGAGCCCAGACTGATGTTTTTAAAACAACTCCTTTATTTTTTAAGTGTTAAACTCCGGGACTGCACAACTTTGAGCTGGCTCTTTGGTCTACAACAACTTAAATTCATCTAGAGGAAATGATTTCAAAGCTACCCTGTCTCAGCATCTACAAAGCCAAGAGTGTCCCAGATGCAGTGTTTGAAAGGCAGGTGCTTAGGGCTTGTGTTTGGGTTTTTTTTTTTTTTTTTTTTTTTTGGTGTTTTTGTTTTTTAACATCTTTGTTTGGCTTGCTTTTTTTTGAGGGCTTGTCTTTTTTAAATTGTCCTTTTTTTATCCTTTGAGTGTTGCATACATTTATCCAATGTATATTGATCATATCTACACATTGTTACCTCCCTCCAATGCCCCCTAGGGCCCTTAACCCCATCTCCCTCTCAATTTCATGTTCTCTTTTTATTGTTTTTATTAAAAAGCACAAATTCAATCTGTTCTGCCCATGTGCATTATGGGTATGTGGCCATCCACTGCAGCAGAAGCAACTTACCAGAGGCCATGTTCCCAAAGGAGAGTGACTCTTCTTCCTCAGCGGCCATTGGGGCCTGTCTTAGTTCCTTACATTCTTGCTGACCTGCACACCCAGTGATTCTGTCAGTAGCTGGTTGATGTTACAGACCCCTGAGAAAAAAACGCTTTTAAAGAAGGAAAACTTTTTGACTCCAGTTTCCGGTTTGGGCCCAAGGTCAGCTGCTGCACTGCTTTGGGCCTAAGACAGGTGAAATGTCCCAGCAGCAAGAATATGAGGCAGAGGTTACTCACTTCGTGGTAGCCAAGAAACAGATTAGGACAGGGAGGGGCCACAGACAAGAAGCACTTGAAAGGCACAACCCAGTTATGCCTCTGGATCAGGACTCCATCAGTGGGTTGATCCATTCATGAAATCTCAACCCCCTAATCCAATCACTTCTCAACCACCTACAGACTGTGGATCCAGCTTCAAGACATGCTCTCCTTGGAGGACATTGCCACACAAACCATGACTGTCACTCATTGCTAAGTCATTCTCTCCTCTTTGTCACCTTGTCCTGTTTTCATCGTCCCCATAGTACTTGGAATTATTATTATTAGCTTGTTCCATGATCTGTCTCCCCATCAGAGCATAAACTCTGGGAGAGCAGGGACTGTGGCGTGCTTGCTTGCTGCTGAAACTTCCAGGCCTTTGCTGCCTCGCTGTCACCCTGGTGTACACTTCCCTTCAGCTGAGTGTCCTCTCGTAGCTCTCACCATCATTCCATCAGCTCAGACTTGGGCTCTGCCTCGGGGAAGGCCACTTTGACAAGGCGGATGGGAAGGCAAGCAGATGACAGAGATGTGCTACTGGACAAGTCAAACCCTTTATCTCCCAAGATGCCTCTCAGTGCAGTTATCGTAGAAGGGACTTAGGACAGCACGTTAGAGGAAAAGAGATGCTATCTCCCCTTCAGGACCTCCACGGCTACTTTCCCCTGCCAGCCTCTTGTCCACATCCAGTAGGTGCCCCAAAAGATTTTAAAAGTCAGTGTAGCCAGGTGTGGTGGCATACATCTTTGGTCCCAGCACTTGGGAGGCAGAAGCAGGTGAATCTCTGTGAGTTCGAGGCCAGCCTGGTCTTCAGAGTGAGTTGTGAGGTAACCAGTACGACAGAGAAACCCCCCCCCCATCTCAAAAAAAAAAAACAAAAAAAAGGTTGGTCTGGCCCAGACTGAGCTGCTTATGTGGGGTCACCACAGCAACCTGGGAGTGGAGGAGGCCAAGGGTGGGTAACCCCCTCCCAGCCTTCTTAGATGAGGATAGAGCCTGAAGGGAGCCTCTCGCTGTTAGTGTTCTACCTTCCCTCTGCCTCTCCCAGCAAGAGATAAAGGTAAGCAGGCTCCAGCTGCTCAGCTCAGAGGGTCTGGCAAGGTCCAGGATGCTTCCGGGTCCTCTTTCCTGACACAGGTCCATTTCTGATGTCACTGCTGTCCATCAGGGTTAACCCCAGGAAGGTCAGGAAAGAACAAAAGCAGCTTCAGTGTCCTCAGGAGCAGACAAGATCAAGGTTAAATATATTTCAAGGGCAACCACTATTCCTTATTAAAAGATGGCATAGGCACACTATAAAAATAAATAAAAGGTGGGGTAATGGTGTGTAGTGGTGCACGCCTTTAATCCCAGCACACAACACAGACAAGCAGCTCTCTTAGTGTGAGGCCAGCCTGGTCTATATAGTGAGTTCTAGTACAGCCAGGGCTACATAGTGACAGCCCGTCTAAAAGAAAGAAAAAGGGCAAATAACAGAAAGGATCTAGGAGAACAATTCTTTTCTCCATAGACTTGAGCCCTTCTATTCTAAGACCTTTCTAATATGGGATTGCATTGATGTTTACATTTTTATTATTTTAGTGGACCTATACATTTTAAATAGTGAAATAAATGTTCATGTTTTTAAAATGTTCATTGTTATTTCATGTTTGGCATGTTAATATTTTGGACTATTAAAATATTTCCCTCTTGATGGCATGGGAGATTGAACCCAGGGCCTTGTGTGTATGAGGCAGGCACTCCTCCAGCTCAATAATATCCCCCTCCTGAGATTTAAACAACAACAGAACTGACAGAACTGAAAGAACAAAATCTGTATACCTTTTCCTAAAGTTTCCATCATAAAATGTAGCATTTATTGACATCATTTGAAAAAAATCATTTTTGAACTGATTTTCAAGTGCAATTGACATATAATAATAAACTGTATATACCTGTGCTTACAATTTGATAATCCATCACTGTACAAAGCTCCCTCCCCAACATAAAACAACTAAACTAAAAAGAGACCAAAGATTTGAATGTAAAAGCTAAAACTATAAAATCTTAGAAAAAAATAGGTGTAAATCTTTATGACTTTGGGTTAAATAATCAGTTGTTATATAAAAACAAGAGTATAGAAATCAATAAAAGATAAGCTGGACTTCAGTAAAATTCAGAACTTCAAAGGGAATTACCTAGACATTTGCAACATCCTTTTCCATCCACTTAAGATGACTAAAATCAAAAAGGCCGGCATAACACCTGTGGACTTGTGGCCAGCTTTGGATCATTATCAATAAAGCTGATATAACTTTAAAATATTAAGGATATTATTGTCAGTAATGCACCTAAGCAATCTTTGTCTAACCCAACAGCAGAAGAGGCTGCATTTTGTTCCCGTAGCTTAACATCAAGATTTGGTCTTGTTCACATTGGCTGGATAGAGATTTTGGAGTTTTAGGGTTTTTTCTCTATGCGGGGGTGGTGACTGAATAGCATACAGTTGTGTGTGAGAGACCATAAAGGCCAGAAGAGGATTTGGACACCCTGGAGCTGGAGTTACAGGTTGTTGTGAGCCACCCAATATGGGAACTGAACTTGGGTCTTCTGGAAGAGCAGCAACCAACAGTTCTGATAGAGTTGTTGGGGAATCTCCCCCTGCATCTCTCCTGGGGGGTTCTTTGCCTTGTCCTGGCTAGTCTCCTCACATACCTGCTTTGGGGCAAGCACTTGCCTTAATCTATGAGGGGCCCTTTGCTGACCTCCATAGTTCTCTCCCCGCACAGCTTCCTTGCTTCCTCAGACTCTCTGTCCTGAGCCTAGCTTGTCTCCTCCAATCCACTGTCACTTGGAAATTCTAGACAATAAAGGAAACTGAAAGACTGTTTCCGAGATCTCCATCCTTCATTGTCTGATTTGTAAGCCAGTATCTTTTATAATTTTTTTAATTTAAAATCTTTTTTACATGTCAATTCCAGTTCCCTCTCCCTCCCCTCCTCCCCTGACTCCCACTAACCCCCTATCTCATCCCCTTTCTGCTCCCCAGGGAGGGTAAGGCCTTCCATGGGGGATCTTTAAAGTCTGTCATATCACTTGGAGCAGGGCCCAGGCCCTCCCCCATGTGTCTAGGCTGAGAGAGCATCCCTCTATATGAAATGGGCTCCCAAAGTCCATTTGTATACTAGGGATAAATACTGATCCACTACCAGAGGCCCCACAGACTGCCCAGTCCTCCTAACACACACCCACATTCAGGGGGTCTGGGTCAGTCCTATGCTGGTTTCCCAGCTATCAGTCTAGGGTCCTTGTTCAGGTCAGCTGTCTCTATGGGTTTCTCCAGCCTAGTCTTGACCTCTTTGCTCATCACTTGTGAGTCAGTATCTTAAAAAGAATAGTGGCTGCACCTTCTAGGCAGTCAGCTTTGACAGAGGAAGCTGAGTATCTCCTTCCCAGCTGCCAGCTCTTGGAAACACATTGGAGTGGACAATGAACACACATATTCTCTGTGACACTCACACAGCCACAGAAGTAGCTGCTGATGCTCTAGGTGAAGAGTGGAAAGCTTATATGGTCTGAGTCCATGGGAATGACAAACAAGGTTTTCCCTTGAAGCAAGGTGCCTTGACCCACAACAGAGTGAGGGGCACTGTTATAGACCAAGCGGAACTGGAGAGAGGAAACACTGGTCTGTTTTCAGATGCATTGGGGATGCTGAGTGTTCTCAACCTCATTATTGGAGACAGACATACAAACAAGGACAAAGAAGCAGAGATATGCCAGGACCAACAGATAGTACTGTGCCTTGGCACTTGGGGCCCAAAAGAGCTAGCAGAACCCAAAAGCTTTTCAATCTCTCTGAAGATGAAGTCTGCCAAGATGCTGTCAGAAAACCCTTAAACAAAGAAGGTGAGAAGTCCAGGACCAAAGCACCCACAGTTCAGTGTCCTGTTACTCCACATGCCCTGTGACACAAATGCCAATTAGTGTATTCTCTGATTAAACAAAGCACTGGGGCCTAGGCATGGAGGGACACACCTTTAATCCCAGCGCAAGAGGCAGAGGGATCTTTGAGCTTGAGCCAGCCTGGTCTACATAACTTCAGGACAGCAAGGACTAATAGAGAGACCCTGTCTCAAGAGAGAGAGAGAGAGGGTGGGGGAAAGAAGGGACAGAGGGAGGGAAGGAGGGAGGAAGGGATGGCGAGGAAGAGAGAGAGAAAGGAAAGAGAGCAAGAAGAGCACTAAGGAAAGCAAGGAGGCTTCAGAATATGCTAATCTTTTGGCCAAGGGAGTGAAATAAGTCAAGGAAAAGCACCTGGAACAGAGACACAGAGACATGAGGCTGTCCGCACTGAGAGCACCTCTAAGTCTCAGTCCAGTCAAAATTAAGTCTTGATGAGTAACAAATAAATGATCCAATCTTGACGCTCAAAAACATTAATTTAAATGATGATGAAGATGAAGTATCGATCTTATCTGTTTCCGGTCTCTTCAGGCACATGAAAGGTGATCTGTCCATCCTACCTCATCTGGCTGAAGACAGAAGTTGAAATGTGTTGCTGAATTTGTCTTAATTGACTACTGATTTGGGGTAGTGAGTATAGAGGGCTGAATACTAAACAAATACACAGTCTAGAATGTTTGGGTCGAGTAGCAAAGAGTTACTAAAGCCATTGACGTAACTCGGTGCTTCCCAGACACATGACTGCATTTTACGATGACATTCACTTAGTGCTACAGGGTTCATTCCTCTGATGTCCCAGAACTGTCTGATGCTTTCCTCCCCTACACTCCTCAGGTTCCAATAAACCGACTCCTTCCCGGACTCGCAGCTGCTACAATGACTAGCCATTACTCCTGTGCCTGCATCTAGCACCTGCAGAGTTCCCCCTCTACAAATCTAGACCAAAATAATAATAATGATGATGATGATGATGATGATGATGATGATGCACACACCGAATAAGTAAATAGACGTTTGAAACGCCCTTCCCTCAGGCGGTATTAACAGCACGGTGACCTCCTCATAGACAACCACTTTCTCAGCACGTGCTCTCTGGCTTCTTCCTTGCTTTATTCCAGGTTTGCCACTCTCTTGACTCTGACTTAACTATCAAGAATCTTTTCTCCCAGGCTAAGGGGTTGCTAGACAGACTCCCCCTTAGAATTCAGAACAAAAAACAAGATTAAAACTCGTCTTTAACAGAGTTGCTAGCTGCTTCTCCCACCCTGGATGAAGACTCAAGTGGGCACAAAATCTTCCAGTGTACTGCTGGGTGAGACAAGAAGCCCTGACCCCTGGAGGAAATGAAACCATGAAAGTGTCCTGATTACTAATAACCATATATATAAGGTTATTACTAATAACCAAGGTACAAGGTCCCGGGTAGCACACTTTCCACTTCTCGCTCTCCGGGTTCTTGACAGGCAGGAAAGGTGTGACATAGAGAAAAGATCTGAATACGTTTACCTAGTCCCCTACTCTGTTGTTCTCATTCCTCCATCATCATGCTAACCATCATTTCTGGCCCTTCCTAGGCCACCAGGGGGATGGGAAGTAGCCCGTTAGTTATTTAGTGGAAAACAAATTGATCCTGCCATGTGTCTCAGCTAGCTCTGCTCTCTGTGAACCAAGGTGTTGAAAGCTGAGCGCTTCTCTCCTGGGACAAGCTCTGCACTTTAACAGCTCCATTCAATTAGCAGGGCTCTCAAGGTCCCTTTCAACTAGTTTGCTATTCAGTCCTCTATGTCAAGGCTTCTCCCAGACATCACTCCCTGGGAGAGAGTCCAAGCAGGCAATGAAGGGAGAAGGCTAAAGGCAGAGGACACAAGCTATGGGCACAGATATATCCCAAAGCCCCTGAAGTCCAAGCACATTGTGTAGAGGGAAATTCTGAAGAGACCTCAGGGCTGAATGGAGCCCAATGAGCAAGAGCGTAGTGGCCAGGACCTTGGCTTTATTGTGGAAGCCACAGGAAGGTGGTTTGAAGATCATATTGTCAGTTTAGCATCTATCTATGGGGATGGTTGATTTGGGAGGAAAGTGTAGGGAAAGCCTAGCCTACAGAGATAAGCTGGGAGGTTTTACCACAGTCTATGTGAGGAAGATGGTGGTATGAACCAGGTTGGTAGTGCTGTAGATTCAGAGAAATGGAAACAACACAACCCTAGATAGTTTGGGTCAAGAGTACCAAAGGAGAGAAGAGTCAATGCTGATGTCAAAGATTTTAGCCTTAACAAGTAGAAGGAAGAAACTGGCCCAAGGAAGGCTGCATGTTCTGGGCCCAGATAAAATCAGGTGTTTGTTGAGACATGTTTGCTTGGAGATCCTGTGAGAGCCAAATGCCAAAGCTGGCAGGAACTCCAGAGCAATAGTTTCAGGGAAATGATGAGGTAGGAGTTACCAGCAAACCTACAGACAGCCTTGAACATCACAAGGGTAAAGGGAATGAGTGTGTGGAAAAAGGAGCAGAGGGCCAGGGGCTAAGTCACATGGCCTCTAACCTTGAGATACAGAGATATGAGGGACAGTAAAGAATGGAAATGTCCCACTGTATGCAGAATGCAAGTCTACAGTATCCCAGGAGCCATGATGAAGTAAGAACTCAAGAATGTGTTAAATGTGGAGAAGAAGGGAATGCATAGAGCATTGGAGACCTGGGGGAGGGGGTCACCAGTGACCTTGGTGATGGTTTTGTCAGTGAGGACATTTGAGGTATGGTGGAAGGAATGGGAAGCGGGAAGCCGGGGTAGTGAATGGAGGCAATCTTCCAAGGACTTTTGCTGTAAGGGTAAATAGGCACTAATAGATTTGGAACCAGCAAAGAACATGAACTATGCCTTTTTTGAAAGCTGACAGATGGCTGGACATGGTTAAACATACATGTGGTCCCAACAATTATGGACGATGCAGCAAGAAGATCACTCGAAGTAGGATTCTGTGAGCAGCCTGAGCAACCTAGCAACGCCATGCCCCCAAACAAAGAAAACCAAAAATAGAAAGATGAAAAGGTAGTATGTCTCTATATGAATGGGGGCACCAGAGAAAGACTCCAAAGTCTTTTTAAGTTGGAGGAAAGATAAGCAGATGTAGCCAACACCACTACAGTCACAGGAAGGGTAGACTAAATGTGCACATATAAGCCAGATGGTGAAGAAAGGCTGTAGAAGTTCTTTTCCACTTGAACTTCTTTCTCCATGAAAAATGGACTAAGGGGGAGAGCAGGAACTGAAGAGGGAGGAGAAGGCTGCAGTCAAAACGCCAGGTAAAGCCCAGAGTCCACTTCAGTTGAGTGAAACCAGCTTCCATGGCCGACACCGCCCCACACACCCACCATGGCTTAGTCACTAGACCTTTCTTCCTCTTCCAGCTGCTTCAGCTGTCCCTGGGAAGCATGAGCCAGAAACGCAAAAGCATGCAAAGCACAAAAATGGTTGTTGTTTTCGCTTTGGGTTTTGGCTTTTTTGCTTTACCAGCAGAATCTCAAAGAATAAGTACCAAGGAGAACTGAAATACAAACTGTCATAGGTCCCTGGTAAGAAGACAAGAGTGAAGCTGGACACGGGGCACCCACCTCTAATCCCAGCACTGAGGAGGCAGAGGCAGGAAGATCTCTGTGAGTTTGAGGCCAGCCTGGCCTATAAAGTGAGTTTCAGGACGGGCTCCAAAGCCACAGAGAAACTCTTGTCTCGAAAAACAACCACCACCACCACCCCCTGCCCCAAAGAAGTAGGAGGAGGAGGACAAAGAAAGAGAGAGAAAAAAAGAGAGGGAGAGAGAAGGAAGGAAGGAGAGAGGGGGGGAATGGGATTAGAGAAATGACTCAGTGGTTAAAGACTTTCTTCTCTTTCAGAAGACCAAGGTTTGATTCCCAGCACTCACATGGTGACTGACAATCAGCTATAACTCCAGTTTCAGGGGATCTGATACCCTCTTCTGACCTCTGAGGGCACCAGGAGCACACATTGTAGACAGACAGACAGGGAAAGCATCCATACACATTTAAAAAGATCAACCTGGATCTGGTAGTACAGATCTATAAACACAATACTCAGATGAAGGATAGTGAATTCAAAGCCAACCTGTGCTACATAGGGAGCTCCAAGCCAGTCTGCATGGTACAGTAGGACCTGTCTCAAAAAAAAGAGTAAATAAATGTTAGAAAATATAAATGTCTAACATTAGATAATTGATTGATTACACAAATATCAAGATAGCCAGACAATGAAAGATTAGCACTCATGAAGACTGGAATTTTCAAAGTTTTTAACAGTATGGAAGGTTTATTAAGATGTAACATGAATTGTTTTAAAGATGGGATAAAATGCATTAAAATTCGGGGGATTATAGGTTATAGGTGATTCCCACTTTCTTCATTGTTTTCTGTATTTTCCAGATGTATGTGTATCTATCACAACACAAATGTTCTGTGGTCCTTCCTGAAGGGCTTGATGACTTCTATGTTGTGTCTGGACTTGAGGTTCACATGCAGCCTCCATCACCTCACATTTCATATTGTGCAAATTCCTGGCACATCCTAAAGTCCTGCCCACATACACAGTCCCAGTGTATCCCAAAGGGTTGAACACTCAGAAAATTGAACCTAAAGATCAAATAGAATGGCTCATTTCACAACCACCTATTTCTTCAGTAACAGATCCTTTTCCCACAACAACTCTTGTCTCTTAACTGCTTCCTTTCTAGACTTGCCACATCTCCTACATTCACCCTCAAGATTTGGAAGTAGCCTTCTTGAATTGAAAACATACAGATCCAAACACAGATTTTAACCAAGGTTTTCGAAATCCTTTGACTCACAACTTCAAGCAAAGAGAACATTGGGGTGCATTAGAAGAAATGTAGCCAGTTATTGTAATGAGGCTCAAAGGAATATGCATACATTTTGCTTATTATTTATATGGTCTCTAGACACAATTGGATGCAGGCTGAGTATGGCCAACTGCAATCTGACCAGCCCCATGTAGCTCTTGTTCTCTTTAGGTCAGTGGGCTAGCCTGGTGTATGCTGGAAAGAACATGCATGACAAAACAGGTAAGACATTAGGTCCTTGCTCACATGTCTGTTACAGCCCAGTGACTGAAACAAGTCACACAGCAAATGCAGACTCAAGGAACCAGCAAAGGAAGACCTTCACACTTGCTTGAGGAAATGTGTGACTACAGGAGGTAGTGAGGAGCCAGAGGCAAGAGTCAGTCTACACAGCCAATGAAGCCTGAAAAACAAGCAAAGTGCCGTGCAGAAGGGGGAAATAATGTACAAAGGGCAGACTCTTGCAGGCAGCTCCTTTTCTGGGTTACTTTCTCGACACCTCTGCTGAAAACCAACCCTCAAAGCCTCAAGAGACAATCACTGGGCACATCTCCTACCAATGTCCTCCTGAGAAGACCTTGGAGCCAGACTGGTCCAGATGGGTCAGCACTAATGAACACAGTCCCAGGGAAGAAACAGAATCCTTGGTTTTCTTCTATACTGGAGGCAGAAGCCTCACTATAACTTCTAAAACTAGTCCATAAGTCCCACATTGGGTGCCAGGTGAAGCAAGAACCCACAAAAGTATAATAACCAATTTATTGAAGGGTACAATGAAAAGACAAACTCACAGATACAGAGCAAAGCAGATACCACTACTGATCCTGCTGCCATCATCCAGCCATTCTGCCCAGGGGTCAAGAGCACCAACCGTGCAGCCTCTCTGACCACGCCAAGCATGGGCGAGAGCAAAAAAGCAAAAGTCTCCCCACTTCTCCCCGCTACCTGTTTATCACTTGTCATGTAACAGACAAGATTACATTCTAGGGCTGGTACCCATCCCCCCCCAAGATTGGAGGCAGAATGAGTTCCTACAACACTTGCCCATCCACCCTCCGCTCCCAATCCCCAACAAAGGAGGAAATAGACTCCCAGGGTCACTTCTCTTATCTGTCCTGGAGGTGGGAACTGGGCTATGCACTGTTAGATTGCTTCTAAATTTAAAATTTGAAGTTCTGCCATCATTGCAAGAAATATTAAACTAAAACACTAAAGAACAAAAGACAGGGAAGGGAAGAGGGAGTTAGGAAAAAGAGAAGGGGAGAAGAGGGGAGAGGAGGACATGAGGGAGCAGGAAGATTGAGTCAGGGAAAGAGTAGAGGAGAGCAAGAAAAGAGATACCATAATAGAGAGAACCATTAAAGGTTTAAAGATAAATCTGGTGCTAGGGAAATGTTCAGAGACCTACAAGGATGACCCCAACTAAGAATCTAAGCAATAGTGGAAAGTCTAGCTTAAATTGCCCTTCCCCAATAATGAGATTGATAACTACCTTATGTGTCATCCTAGAGCCTTCATCCAACAGCTGGTGGAAGCAGAAGCAGGCACCCACAGCTAAACACTGAGACAAACTCCTGGAATCCAGTTGCAGAGAGGGAGGAGTGATGAGCAAAGAGGCCAAGACCAGGCTGGAGAAATCCACAGAGACAGCTGACCTGAACAAGGGGGAGCTCATGGACCCCAGTCTAATAGCTGGGAAACCAGCATAAGACCAATCCAGAACCCCTGAATGTGGGTGTTAGTTAGGAGGACTGGGCAGTCTATGGGGCCTCTGGTAGTGGATCAGTATTTATCCCTAGTATATGAATGGACTTTGGGAGTCCATTTCACATAGAGGGATGCTCTCTCAGCCTAGACACATGGTGGAGGGCCTGGGCCCTGCTCCAAGTGATATGACAGACTTTGAAGATCCCCCATGGAAGGCCTCACCCTTCCTGGGGAGCAGAAAGGGGATGGGATGGGGGTTGGGAGGGTAGGGGAGGAGGGGAGGGCAAGCAAACTGGGATTGACATGTAAAAAGCAAGCTTGTTTCAAATTTAAATTAAAAAATATTATCATTAAGAAAAAACAAAAAACATTCAGTCATGGCATTAGAATATGCAAAATGTATGGCTCGAGCTGTCTCGGTGTTTAAGAGCACTGACTGCTCTTCCAGAGGGCCTGGGATACATTCCCAGTACACACATGGTGACTCATAACTGTCTATAATTCTAGCCCCAGGGGATCTTTCTGGTCTCCATAGGCACTGCATACATGTGACACACAGACATACATGCAGGCAAACACCACACACATTAAGAAAATATTTAAGGCCAGGTGGTAGTGATGCACGCCTTTAATCACAGCACTGGGGAGACAGAGGCAGGTGAAAGTCCGTGAGTTCAAGGCCATCCTGAGCGAGTCAATGACAGGTTCGGAAGCTACACAGAGAAACCCTGTGGGGGGGGGGTGGAGAGAGAAAGAAAAGAAGGAAGGAAGGAAGGAAAGAAGGAAGGAAGGAAGGAAAGAAGGAAGGAAAGAAGGAAGGAAGGAAGGAAAGAAGGAAGGAAGGAAGAAAAGAAATAAGAATATGCTAAATGCGCTCTTTCTCTTCCGGTCCCAGGTGCTTCGGGTGCTGCCGGATACCGTTCAGACATGGCCAAGTCCAAGAACCACACCACACACAACGAGTTCTGGAAATGGCACAGAAATGGCATCAAGAAACCCCGATCGCAAAGATACAAATCTCTTAAGGGGGTTGACCCCAAGTTCCTGAGGAGCATGCGCTTTGCCAAGAAACACAACAAGAAAGGCCTGAAGAAGATGCAGGCAAACAACGCCAAGGCAATGAGTCCACGTGCAGAGGCCATCAAGGCCCTTGTGAAGCCCAAGGTGGTAAAACCCAAGATGCAAAAGTGTCCCAGCTGCAAACTCAGCCGTCTGGCTTTCATCGCTCACCCCTAGCTTGGGAAGAAGATAAGAAACTACATGGCCAAGGATCGTAGGCTCTGCCAACCAAAGCCTAAGGTTCAAACCAAGGCAGAGGCCTCGGCTCCATCTAAGGCCCAGGCTGCAGCTCCGGCTCAGGCTCCCAAAGGCGCCAAGGCCCCATAGAAAAGGTTTCTGCCACAGATGGACTGTTGTGACACATCTATCTGCAGATGACCTGTGTCCTATGCTGTTTTTACAAATAAACTTGAGGCAAGATCTAAAGAATGCTAAATGCAATCTGACAGTTCTTCCATTCCCCAAATTCACTTTCAAAGCAGATTTGCCCCTTCAACAGGAGCCTGAACCAGCCCTGTCACAGCACTGGGGGACTCCCAGAAGCAACAGAATACAGACTTGTTTTCTAACGTTCCACAGGTGGCTGAGCAAGTCACAAGTTTCACCCTCTGCCGCAAGACACAGTGGCAGAGAGAATGGAACCCTGAAGTCTGACAGACCTGGAAGGACACTCACCACATGGCCTTGGACAAACTGTTTAATCCCTGGAGCTCCTCCTGGCTAAATGGGGTCAGTACAGTAACCAGCTCCTACAACAGTCAGTGGATCCCAGAGATGAAATACATAGACGCTGAGTGTACTGCCTGCCACAAGCAGAGCCTAACTGCAGTAATCTAGTGGAGGAAAATGGGAACCTCAGCTCCGAGTGGCAGGAGCCCTAAACATGGCTCTGGTACCTACAGACTCGGGACCCTTAAAAGATCGGATCCCAGTCTGGAAGTGTGAGGAAGGGCTTCAGGCCAGTTTGGAGTTTTAAGCACTCCTGAAAATAATGAAGCATTAGACTGAGAAATGCTGTGATCTGCACAAGAACATGCAAAAATGCAGGTGTCTGTGATCTTAAACGGAAAGAAGCCAGAAACATCTGTCTTGAGGACAAAAACACCTGCTGGTATCTGCTGGCTACACCACAGGGCAGAGCAGCCCTGCTTTCTATACAGCCAGCTAAATCGCCTAGGTTTGGTTTCAGTTTGGCTTTTTTTGTTTGAGACAGGTTCTTGCTTGTAGCCCAAATTGGGCCGAAATGTACTGTGTAGCCCAGGCTGGCTTCAAACTAGATCCAACCCAGTGTCTGCATCCCAAGTACTGAGAGAATACAGGTTTGGATCACCATGTCCAAGTTTATTTAAACTCATTGAGAGGTAAAGATGCCAGTCACCATTACCACAAACATTAGTTTGTAAATACCATCACAACCATTTATTTACAAACGAATGTGGGCCTCCTTCCGGTTAATTCGGTGTTTCTAATGTGTTTCCAGCACCCTTGGTTCAATCTGATAACGGATGCATGAAATATTTAGACTGTGGCAGATGTTTCAGACACTTAAAAGGCAGAAAACAGCCATGATTTGAATGTCTACTAGGACAACAACCTGGCTCTTTATAAGCACCCTGTGCCCTATTTTAAGGACAGTAGGTCCAGAGGAAGATCACGTTTGTTGTGGTGATTATGGGTTATGTGGCACAGTGGGAAATCTTGATGCTTCAAGTGAGGAAAAAAAAAAAAAAAAAAGGAGTGAAACCTAGAAGCGAAGAGAAGCGAAGACCCCAGACTTGGGAGAGGGCTGGAAGGTCCCCTGAGAGCGGGAGATAGAGATAACGCTGGGGAAAGTGGGGGGAGGGCGGAAGGGAGAACCTGGAGAAGATGTGGAAGAAGGGCCACTTAAATTGATGCCTAGCATGCACTGCTCTTCCTGGTTTGACATCAACCCCTCCCGGTCTCTGCTCTCTGCCTGGGCTTACTGGTTCTCCACACGCAGGAAGTGACCGTTGTGAGTACCCCGAGACCAGTGAGGTCCCTCACTTATGTAGATCTCTGCTAGATGTGACAGTTCTAGAACTCCAGAATAAAAAAAAAAAAAAGTCTGGTAATAGACACAAAACTATGTGATTGGTGGGGAGACTTAGCACATGGTAGAGAATATATATAATTATAATATGCAGGTATCCTTCCCCTCCCTCCACTGCCCTATGTCTGTGATCCTTCTGTTTGCCAGCTCTACTAAGCGTGCTTTGGGAAACGTTCTGAATGGGTAGGAAAGTTGTGGGGAAAGGATTGGCTTAGAGCAGTGGTTCTCAACCTTCCTAATGCTGCGACCCTTTAATATAGTTCCTCATGTTGTGGTGACCCCCCCCCAACCGTAAAACTATTTTAGTTGTTACATCAGAACTGTAATTTTGCTACTGTTATGAATCATAATAAAAATGTCTGATATCTGACATGCGGCACCCAAAGGAATCCAGAACGATGGCTGGAGATACAACAGGCACAAAGCCAGAAGCAAATGTCAGAGTATATTAAATGTTTCTAGAAAATATGGACCTGACTGATTATAATTGATGGGAAAGTCCTCTCAATTTCAACATTATCAGGGAAATGCTAGTTGGTTTAAGACATGACCCCAACATTTCAGTGGTCATGCATCCACTGGCGGTAGCTGGTCTGTCCATATTGCTGTAGCTTTCCAGGTAAGCCATTGACTTTCTTCTACATGGTGATTTGGACCTGCCATTTATGATGGTCTCAAAGACCCCTGTACCCAAAATACATAGAGAAAGAGTCTGGAGAAAGCCCACCTATTTCTTAAAGGCCTCTTCTAGAAGATACTAGTCTCTTCAGTTCACATCTGACCGCCAAAGATTAATTACATGACCACACCTGGATAGAGAAAAAACAGAAAATGTGATCTTTGCACCTGCTGAGACAGGAATAATTCCATACTAGCTAAGGAAGCAGTTTTGGTAGATAGCCAGCTATACACATGTATGTCTATTAATAGAATTGTATTTGTTTGCCTATTTCATCTCACTGTAATACGGCTTCCATAAGAACAGGGCTTTTTGCTTTCTTCACTAAACAATTTCTAGTTGTTTGAGGAGAGCTTGAATGGGTTGTCTCCATTCAAAGGTTAAAAGGTTGGCACGCCAGGGGGAGGGCCACAGGAAGTGTCTGGGTATGGATATGATGACCCGAGAGAGGAGAGGGTTCCAGGACTCTACAGGAATCCTTTTTAGACCCCAGTGGTCTGCATTTGTCTTAACTGTGTCCTACACAGTTAAGTTGTTCCACACTTAAGAAATTGAAACCACTCATCAAATGACAAATGCCTAGGAATTCCACTCATTAGTGGTTACACAAATAGCTAAAAATATTTGCTCATACAACTGTATACAACAGTATTATTCACTTTTTCCAAAGGGGAAAGAACTGAAGTATCCATCCGAAGAAACCAAATCCACACATTGAAATATTTGGCTCTAAAAGAATGAGGTACTCATGGATACATGAATGAACCATGACAACACTGTACTAGCTGGACACAAAAAGGCCACATAATGCGTGATCCCATCTAGATGCGGTGTGAAGAAATGGAGGATTCAGAGGAGGGACAGCCAGGGACAGCCATCAGGTGGGAAAAAATCATGAGCACTGGTGGGTATGAGTGCCTTTGGGAGTGATGGGAATGTTCTGGAATCAGTGGTGATGGGGGGGGGGGGTAAGCCTGTGTCTGAACTGGAGAACAGACACAAACACAGGGCGAACTCTGTGGAATACAAACTTCACTCAATGGAATAGTTATTTAAAAGTCTGTCTTTAGACAAAGCAAGAAGCATGGAAGGACTTTGATCAAACCACGGTGACGCCAGGAGGCATCGACACCGTCATCAGTTTAACGGTGAGGACAGAAGACCCTCATGAGCCCACTGAGCCCCAACCAGGAGCTGATTGAAGTTGGAGGCAGCTGCGTAGAAAGGAGGGGGGATCCAGGCGTCTGAGAGATCTTTGCCATGGAGGCGCTGTGAGATGGGTCACACTGTGGGCTGGGGAATTCACATTCAGGGAGTTTGTCCTTTTGTCGCTAAAACATGGAGTCAGTGCTTGTCACAGCACACCAGTGCCTCCCCTGCCAATCTGGGTTGTGCAATGCTGGCCACTGGCTTGGCCTCCCTGACTTTTGGTTGTTTTTCTTTTACAATATTAGTAAGTGCAGAGCCAAAAGCTATTTCCGTGTATTTGGATTGACTCCCACTGAAATAGAAGGCAATTAGAGTGATTCAGGCCTTGAATTGAACACTTGGCAGTTTGATATCCTGTCTTATACCCAACTCAAGTGGGTGTCTTGAGCACTTATTGTGTCCCAGGAATCTAGACACCGGAATGGATGAGAGAGAGGGCAGTGTCATTAGCAAGCCCACAGATTGGAAGAGAAGACCCTTGAGGCAGAAGAGGTTGGATCAGTGACAGAGGCAGAAGGGTGCAGCCTGCCTGGAGGTGAGGAGAGGCCTCAAGCCTGAGCCTGCACTTCCTCCAGGGTCTGGATGACCTGGGGCTAACCTTGCAGCCATCAGATATCAGTGCAGCTTTTACTGAGAGGAACACCCCATAGAGCCCTTCAGGCAGGAAGTCCAGGAAAGAGGAGATAGGGCATTGGAGAGAGCCCAAACCAGGAAAAATTTTCAGGCCCTCCCCAATGTATAAAAAGGAATATCCAGCATGGTGTTACCTTTAGAGGCTTTTGACCATGAAGGGAACCCCCAAAGGGGCTTTCTGGAAGATTGATAGCATTCAAAATTTAAAACGAGACCTTAGGTCTATATGATAACTAAACTTACTTAACATTTTTTTTTTCAGCAAAACAAACTCCTTTGTTTTTTGTTATGGAAGAGTTCTTTGTGCTTTCATTTCTCTTTTAATAAGGCATTAGGTTGCTTATGATATTTAAGGCATAAGCTCAAGTTGCGTACAGGGTTAAAGACTTGTGCCAAATCTCCGACTAGAAAGCAGCAGGGTTTCAATCAGTTCTCGGGTTCCTAGTCCAGCTTTTTTATTACTCCAAGCTAATTTTAAAATAGGGGAGGCATTGATTTTTCTTCAACCGAAGGATCTTAAGGCCACAATTTGTGCCAAGTCAGGTCAAAAAGCACACCAGCTGCTTCTAACTTGAAGTAGTTTCAGCTCAGATCAGCCAGGTTGCATCTACCACATGTTCCTGGGAACCTGGTGGGGGAAGCAGCCATGAGTTCATGGTTGGGTGGAGGAGACAGTGTGCAAAGCTGCCCGGGATAAGGAGGGTATGTGACAGGTGAGGTGCAGGAGACTCCAAGGGCAGAGAGAGGGGTGTGGCAGCCCAGGTTCCTGTTGCCATTAGTTTCATGCCCAGGGCCGGCTATAGCTCATTCAGTTGATAGAATACTTTCCCAGCATGCACAAAAGTCCTGGGTTGGATTCCCAGCAAGGTGTAAACTGGTGGTGTAAAACAGCAATCAGGAGGTGGGGGGGGGGGGTGTCAGAAATTCAAGGTCATCCTTAGTTACACAGCAAATCCAAACCCAGCCTGGGCTATGTTAAGACCCTGTCTCAAAAACCAACCAAACAAATTCATTAGCACTGTATTTAGTTATCCCAGAGACCAAGCTAGGTGACTTCCAAATTAAATGTCCCTATTGCTTAATGTCTCAAGAAATGAGTTTTACACATTTCTCTTTTCCACAGAACCTCTAGAGGCAGCCTGGAAGTCAAAGGGAACCCTGGGGATTTATTCTTCAACTGGCTCCTAGCCCTGGCCTGCTAAGGTAACCACGGCAACACTGACCCCCCCCCCCCATTTCTTCTGAAACTGTCAGGTTATAGCAAGATGATGAAGGGGAATGATAAACTTCATCGCCAAGGGGCCAAGTTTATGAGATTTCCATTGGCTCAAAGTCGCAAGGAAGCTGATTTCTGAGTCTAGAATGGCAGGAAGCCTTGAGTGGAAATGAGATCTTTCCTTGGGGTGCATCTGGCATGAAAGAAAGTGTGGGCCAGCCCTACCTCTCAGGACCCCATCATGACTGAAGCCCTTCCTGTCTGCGCGCACACTGAGGATGACCACTGCCGGCATATTGGGGCCGCTTTGAGAACAAATGAGTCACCTGTGTCAAACACTGTGCACACAGGACAGTTGCACTTAAGGCCCACTCTCAAGAGCATGGGTCTGCAAGCTGCAGTGGATCCGCCTGCTGTCACATCCGCATAAACACCCCTTGTAAGTAGCCCTCTGAAAGTGACTTCACACTCCTTAAATGTTAGATTTGTCTAAGTCCCAGAACAGAATGTCTTTGTTCTCAGAAACTCTGGAGAGATTCCTGGAACTTCCGTGCCATACTAGAACAGGCATATTTCATGTGACAATCACCTCTTCCTTACTGCCCAGAAAGGTGACTAAGGTGGCTCAGCCTGTGCTCCTTTTAGACAGCCCAGCATGGTCTGTCAGTCCGTTTGCTAAAGTCCAACAGCACAAGAACCCCACGGTGTAGAACAGAACCCTGGGAGGAACAGCCGTGCAGAAAAACAAAACAAAAAAGAAAAAAAAAAAAACCAACAACAACAAAAAACACCTCACTATTGCAGGAAACTTCCTGCCCTCGGAAAGTGGCTTCCCAACATCCATTTGAACATGTTAATAATCTATCATTTAAAAAGGAAAGGCGAGAGAGAAATGACTCAGCAGTTATGAGCATTGGCCGTGCTTGCAGAGGACCAAGGTTTAATTCCCAGGACCTACGTGGTGGCTCTGCAATGTCTGTCCCTGGAGTCCTGACACCCTGTATCCCTGGTACCAGGTACTTGTGGTACACGGACATACATGCAGGTGAAATACCCAGATGAATAAAATTTCTTAAGATCTTAAAAGAAAGCAAAGGCCAGGGTTAGGTGCAAGCTAAGTTCACCCCTCCCCCTCCCCACCGGTTACCGGTTAGCAGGGAACTGAGGGCCTTCTTTCAGTGAGTGGGTCCTTCATCTCATTTGTAAAAGTATTCAGGCCACGTATGGTTGGACAGAGACAGGTGGATGTCTGCGGATTCAGGGCCAGCCTGGTCTACATAGCCAGGACAGCCAAGGCTACATAGTGAGACCCCCGTCTTTAAAAAAGAAAAGGAAAAAAACAAAATATGGGGAGAATCATGTTATTAGATTTGAAACTATTATAGGGCAGGTGTTAAGCATGCCCAGGACATTTTGAAAAGTTCAACCATTTTAGTTAAGTGGTGATCATTTCTAGTGATTAACATTCCAGACTTATTTCCTAAACAATGTCTCCTGCACACCCCTGATGCTGGCTTATCGGTTATCAGGCATTTCTTTGCTCACTACTCACCTGCCTGTGGTCCCTACTAGCAAAGTCAATCCCCAGCCAAAGTGGGAACTTGCACACACACATGCACACTAATCCAGTTTGTAAGTGGCCGGCAAGCTCAGCTATTCTTACAGACCGATCTCCTCTATAGAAAACGGAACTGTCTGAAGTCGATCATCCTTTGTCTTTCCTTCTGGATGACTGTTCAGTAGGCAAACCGTACATCTTGGCAGGGGCTGGCAGAAGAGAGAAGGCTAAGAGGATTTGAGTCTTGAGTCAAACCTTCTTGCCAAGAAAGCAGGCGCGCTCAGTGTCCCAGGCTGAGTGAGAATGCTCAGAGGGCTCTAACAAGCAATCACACTCTGGTCAGTACCCGAAGATGAGATGGTAAGGGAAGGGGGACAACAATGACAACAACCTCTGCTTTATGCATTTAACTCAGAAAGCTGGGCAGGCTTAGCAATGAAGACCTGTAAGCAACGAACTGCAGGCTGCACGGGCTCCCGGCTGTGGATGTGAGGGACTAGGGGTTAGAAAGAGTCTCTGAGATGCAGACAGATAGGAAGTAAGGCCATGACTAGATACTAATGCTCCTCAACTTCCAAGATGGCTGGCTTCTTTCTTACCCTCCTGACCTGACACAAAAGCCTGGCAGGCTTTTCCTCCCACCAAATTCTGAATCCCAAAATCATCAAGAGACCCATCCCAATGCAAAAGCCAAGAGTCTTTTATTATTAATGAGAAACTGTATTAACCCAGGCCCTTAGTCCATGCAACACAGTGGCCGGCATGAGGAGGACACAGGGGAACCTGGGGGGGGGAATTTATTGGGGGAGCAAGGGGAGTGTCTAGGGGTACGCGCAAGCTCAGGATTGGTGCACTTCCGGGTCCTGTTTTAATTGGTTGTTAGCCCAACCCACTGTCTGTGGAACTGTCTAACAAGTTCAAGGCCAGACTACAATGCATTTACCCCAAACCTACGGGCCTATCAGCCTCCATGCTGTGTTCTAATTGACCAATCCTAAAGGGAGGGAAGAAGATCCCTCTCCTCAAGGACCCTTAAAACTACCAAGTTTGCCAAGTAGTGGTGGCACACACCTTTAGTCCCAGCACTCTGGAGGCAGGGCCAGGTGGATCTGAACTCAAGGCCAGCCTGGTAGCAAGGTCCAAGGGATATACAGAAAAACCTTGTCTCAAAAAAAAAAAAAAAAAAACAACCGACATGGCCTGGCAGTGGTGGCATATGCTTTTAGTCCCAGCACTCAGGAGGCAGAGGTAGATGAAACTCTGAGTGCAAGCCCAGCCTGGTCTACAAAGTAACTCTAGTTTCAGGCAATCTAACAACTTCATACTTACATACATGCAGGCAAAACATGAAAGAACATGAAATTAAAAATAAGTTATTAAAAAATAAATAAAAGGAGAAACTAGGCTCCTGCTTCCAGAGTCTCGCCACTTTGCATGGGGCAGTGGTTCTCAACCTCCCTAATGCTGTGACCCTTTATACAGTTCCTCGTGTTGTGATGACCTCATCACTGTAATTTTTTAACGGAAGGAACGCTGGCCAGCTTGCGTGTGGCAGGCCATGCCCTTCTTCCCCATCCCCTCTGCCTTGCTAAAAACCACCAAGGTCTATTTCCTTACGTGGCCACTTTCTCCTCCTGAGGCTGACTACCAAGGTCCAGTGATCAAAGCATTGAAGCCCAGCAATCAAAAGCCACCTTTGGCTCACCTAATTAACATGTCCAGTTAAAACTAAACATTTCACCTCATCCTAACATGGGGTTTCCCCTTTTACCTTTGCAAACAGCCATTTTCCTATGGGCCATGTCTATCTCCTCTCCATTCACAAATACCTCTTCCCCCTCTCCTTTACCCCTTTCCTCCCCCTCCCTTATTCCTCCCCTTCTCCCTCATCCTCTGTTTCTTGTCTTTGTCCCTCTGGGACAAACAAATTTCCTTTATGCTGAGAAGTTGGTCTTGGGGTGTCTTGAGCCAACCTTGAGGTCCCTACAGTTACTGTAATGAATCATAGTGTAAATATCCTTGTTTTCTGATGGTCTTAGGTGACTCACAGGTTGAGAATAACTGGGGTCTTGCCTTGTGTGTGTGTGTGCCCACGCCTTGGTGTCTGTGCATGGCTATATGTGTGTGTGTGTAAGGGGACTTGGACAGTCTATGGGATCTATAGCAGAGAAACCAGTATTTATCCCTAGTGCACGAATGGGCTTTGGGAGCCTATTCTCTGTGGAGGGATACTCTCTCAGCCTAGGTACGTGGGTGAGGCCCCAAATGCTGTGACAAAGGATGATCCCCCATAGGAGGGCTCACCCTCCCTGAGGAGTGGATGGGGAGATGGTGGGAAGATGGCAGGAAGGGAATTGGTATGTAAAATGAGATTGTTTTTAAAGAAGTAAAACCAGATCCCATTCTTTTGACTAGGAGTAGCTTCTCCCTAATGGGCCTCAACAAAGCTGTGAAATCTCCACCTTTTGCCTAGCTACTTAAGAAGTATGTTCAACTTGGATGCCCAAGCTGTCACTAACTCTAGATCTCTTGCTTCCTCTTTGGCAGTAAGGAAAGTGACTGACACTAGTTTTAAATTGCCACTGGTCTGCTGTGCAGGCTGCAAAGCAGCCCTGTGGAAGGAAGGTTTTAGGTCACAGCCCCTCCTGTTCTATGTCCCTGTGTCTCTTCTGGATTTTACAACCAGAAACTAAGAGTCTGGACTGCAAGGGCAGAAACAAGCCAGGTGTCTGCCATGGTTAATGAAATAGCAGTGGCTATCTGGAGCGGCCCTGATTATCTAGAGGAAATTCTTATCCGACCTTTTAGACAAGAGGGACAATGTCTACAGGCTATTTACCCTCACTGACAACCGTTTTGTCTTTCAGAACAGACCTTAGCACAACCAGCAATGGATTCTGGACTTGAGGATGGTCAAGACAAAACATCCAGAACTCACAGGTGTCAAGAGCTACCAGTTCAGAAGCCTGGGCTGGGTTTGGCCACCTCCACTGAACTAGCAGCCTGCTGGTGGGGAGCCATTTCTTCCCTTTCTCTGACAAGACTTTCTCTTCAGTTCAGAGGACCCGGATTTCATCTTCCCTAGTGCCTTGGGTCTCCAGGGACCAGGCATGACCAGTTTCATAACCCCTCTGCTGCCTCTAAACTTAGCACAATAGGCTTCCTCTCATTAAGGTGACCTGCCTCCCCAAATGTTTTCTTCTCTGTGCTAGACGCTCCCTGACCTTTTGCCCTAGGCAAACTTTCTTATCTGCACCCAAGAGGACTGGTAAATTACTGTCCTTCAGGACAAAGTAATAGCTGGGTCAGGCCAGATCCCCTGAGATAGTAATGCTTCCTTGTGTTGGCCCTGTGGAGCTCAACTCCACATACTTCTGTTTATTTGTAAGTTTTGTTTACTTTGCTTTTTGAGGTTTTGTTTTTGCTTGGGGTGTGTGTGTGTGTGTGTGTGTGTGTGTGTGTGTGTGTGTGTGTGTTGTGTTGTATTGTGTTTTGTTTTGATGTTTGTTCTAGTTTTTTGATAGTGTTTGGGTTTTTTTCTGCCAAAGAGATGCAATGTCTGATAGATACCCAATCCTCAGTGTTTCAGAAAAGGTGCAGCCAGCCCACCTTCCAGAATGATCCTGAACTACATTCTATTTTTGTGAAAGAAATCTGAAAGTTGTCAGAATAAAATGGACGTTTTGTACTATTCTTACCAGGAACGGAAAAAAAGGTAAATAAAGCTGACTTCTATGGGAAGGTTCCCACACAAGACAGCCTGAGTGAGTATCACCAAAGATTCTTCCAGATGGGAGTTCACAAAGGTCACCACAACCTTGCACCCACAGAACGTCTATAAGGACATCTGCCCAGAAACTGTCTGTCACTCTGCTATTAGTCACTGTGGCCAAGGATGGTCATTTCAAAACATCTGGCATGGCCCTTCTCATTCTGTCCATACAGACTTCCCCTTACCTCACTCTTCCATGTGGCCACAGGTCACAGCTGTGGGTAAGCACGATCCTGCTGCTGGACTGTGTTGTTCCCACTGTAGCCCAACTCTTCTCAAATAAAAACTAGCATTATTTGATTTTCTCTCTCTCTCTCTCTCTCTCTCTCTCTCTCTCTCTCGTAAGGTTACATTGACAATTTCCTTTCTTTTTGCATCTGTTTATGTTTTAAAAACTTCACTAATTCTAAAATTCCTCCCCAGCTGTCTGGGCTATTCTGGGAACTTACTTTGCCCCTCTGTAACTGTCTGAGCTGTCCCAAGAACTTTCTCTGCACTCCTGATGTCCTGAGCAGGAAGGGACCCTCATATTGAGTCCCTCCTAGGATGACAGGTGACCCTGTCACAATGCCCCTTGGACCCCCTGGGTCTCCTTCCTGCGATTCCTGCCCTTACTCTCTAAACATCCAAGACAAGGGAAAGGTCATGCTCTGGCCCTGCCCTTCCCAAACCTGTTCTGGGCTGGGTGGGGGCTTCCTTTGGCTCAGAATCCACAGCCAAGCCCTGACTTTTCTGGTCCCAGAACACACTTTGGCTTCTGGCCTAGGACAACAGGTCACAGACTTCCAGGGTGCACGTAGGAATGGGCCCATCCCACGTGATGTGCAAAACCCTAGTTATGAACTTAATTCTGTTCGGTGAGGTGACAAGCAAAGGCAAGCTTTCAGGAGGTGGGACAGCTGTAGCACCTGCTCTCCACCCTGTCACCACCCTCCAGGCCAGCCCCGTGAGCCACTACAATAGTTCAAGGCCCAGCCTTCCAAATCAGAGCCCACAGCCTGGTCTCCCATTCCTTTAACTTCATAATAAAGAAATACATGAGCACTTGGGTATAATTGTGCATGAATAGGCATGTATGTTTCACACACACACACACACCACACACACACACACACACACACACACACACACACACACCATGATACTCTATTCTACAAGAAAATATAAACATCGGTGAGATAAAGGATGGTATCTGCACTACCACCTAAAGCCCTAAAATTTCACCCCTGGGAATTCATTTCTTTGGGCCCCCCAAGGTCTCTCTGTCTTCAGGGGCCTCGCCTTCCCCTGTGAATTAGAAGTAGCTGGAGGAGGGACTCAATGACTCCAGTACCAATGTTGGTTCTGAATCAAAGTTTCCTATGCTCTGCTAGGATGAGGAGAAGGGTCTGGAGAAGAGGAATCTGTAAAACCTGTGTAAGCAGAGTGGTCCAATGAGGAGCAAGCACCCGGCAGACTGTCATATCCAGACCTCCTGCCTGGGCCATGGAAAAGATGAGAGAGCACCCATCCACTCAATGGACACAGACTGTGCTTATGTCCAGCACCGTGCTAGTCACTGGGGCTGAACTAGACAAGGTCCTTGCCCTCCTGGATCTTATCCAGCTGCAGGAAGCTGGGGAGACAGGCATCAAAAAGTTAGTGGATTAGTTACCTTTCTCACAGACGTGACAAAGCACCCAGCAGAAACAACATGAGAGAAGGGAAGGGCTTGGGCTCACAGTCTTAGAGGAATTTCATTCCATCCTGACAGGGCAGAGTTCATGGCAGTAGCCGTATGTGGTAGAGACTCCTCCAATCTTACCGGACCAAGTCACATAGAGAGCAGAGATTAGTAGAAGCCTCAGTGTGTTCCACCAGCCAGCCATCTCCAACAGCAGATACCCAAGGTGCCACAATTTCCCAAAACAGTGCTGTAAGCCGAGGAGCAAGTGTTAAGCCACATCAGCCAGTGGAGAGTGCTTCTGATTCAAACCATAATGGACACAAATGAAGTATTGCAAAATAAGATGAGGGAACTGAAGGAAAGTTCTAGAAGAATATGGGACCAGCAAGCCAACCTAGTCTGGAGCGGGAGGAAGGTCTAAATGCATGGTCCTAGAATTGATCCCAAAGAACTATTTCAGAATTAGCTAGAGATGGGGCAGGGGATACACTCTGGGCAGCAGGAACCATGTACGTGGAGATTCTGTAAAGGAAAGGAAAGAACTTTCTAGCATCATCACTGTGGCTTGGTTTTAATCGCTGACCTTCAGTGAACTTTAAACTTGAGGGAAAAATGTTCCCTCCTAAAATGTGCTTCCCTTTTCATTTCTTTTAGCCCTGCAATTACTGCCAAGCCAGGCAGAGAAGGCAGACTACACAAGAGAAAGCCATTAAAAATAGGACTTGTACACAGCGGCTATGACAGCCATTTCATTTCCTGTTTGGTGTCTTTCACCACAAACCTTCTTAGCTAGCCAGATATATTAACCCAGGAAAATATTCTGGGATGTGGGTGTGGAAGAAACACATACGGAGGAAAGAAGAAACAGCACATCTGCTATGTGCCAGCACACATCAGCCACGAACCTGTAACAGACCCAGGGCTGAGCATCCTGCTCTTATCCTGGAGGGATGTAGGCCTGCAGAGGGGAGGAGGCCCCGTCAGCCACGGGGCTTGAGCTCTAATCCCATCTCCTGGTCTGTGTCTGTGCTTTCCAAATTCTGGTCCTGTGTCTTCCACCAAATCAACAGTGGCTCTAGGCCCACCCTCGGTACACACTGTAGTCTAGGCTGAATTTTGCCTGGGGTACAGGAATCCATTGGGCCTAGAAGAGGAAGTGTGCTGCACACAATTCATTGGCTCCATTCGAATTTGGTCATGACCTCAGGAAACAAAGACTCACTTCTCTGCAGCCATAGAACACCTTGTCCATAGTCACACAGACACTACACAGTCTGCCGAGAGCTTAACCTGGCCTAGCTCCAAAAGCCCTCCATCCGTCATTCCACCACATACAGAGATAGGTCCGCGGAGAGGGTTTGTCATATCCCAGCCATGACTGTCAGTGGTCAGTCATCAGCATCTTCTCCCTTCAGCTCAGACGTGATCCTTCACACCTGAGGCAAATGTCACACAGACCCCCTCAGTCACAGCTCCTGGGGAAGAGACAGGTACTGGGTCCCTCCGCCCCATGCCAGAGGCTGGGTTGGTTCAGGGCGGGCACTAACTCATCTCACTTGTGGGTGTGTGCCATGCTTTCTGTTTTGTTTCCCTTTGGCCATTCCTCTCAGAAATTAGAACACAGTATTTGCACTCAACAACACACCTGCATTGCCTGCACAGTATCCTGTAGATGGTTACTTTTTACTCCTTATTCTTTTGGCTCTTTACTCTTTGCTGGGGGGGGGGGGGAGTTGGGGGAGCGAGGTTATCCACTCCCAAATAAACACTCACAAGAGCTTAGCTTGTTGCTAGTCAGCTTTTCTTAACTTAAATTGTCCCTTCTACTGTTGCCTTTGGGCCCTTATCTTTTTCCACTCTATATGCACCTTCCTTTGCTTCTTCCTCCGTGGCTGGCTGGGTGGCTGGGCGGTTGGCCCCTGACACCCTCCTCTCCTTTTCTTGCTCCTCCTTGCTCCTTCTTCCCAGATTTCTCCTCCTATTTATTCTCACTGCCCAGCAGCCTCACCCATCCTTTCCCCTGCCTTGCTATTGGCTGTTCAGCTCTTGATTAGACCAATCAGGTGTTTTAGACAGGCAACGTAACACAGCTTCACAGAGTTAAGGAGATGCAACATCAAAGAATGCAACACATCTTTGCATGATTAAGCAAATGTTTCAGAGCATAAACAAGTGCAGCACGTCTTAAACTAATATTGCGCAATTGTTTCCAGTCTTGCTATGTCCCAGAAAAGCCTGCTAACTGACCTTCTCCAGGTCTCAATCAAGTGGTTTTCCAGGGCTATCCTGTCAACTCACTCAGGTCCCGTGACTAAGACTTGAACAAGGAACTTCACCTGAGCAGAGGTGATGTGTCTCTTCAACTCCTGTTGTGGAAAGGGACGAACCTGGGCTTCACCAGCCTTCTCTCCTACCCCCTGGCTGACAGATAAATGTGCGGACTTGAGGCCAAGCCATCCTTCTGAAAGCTGGTGAGAAAGAAACCTCCAGCTTGTCTACCTCTTAATTTCTGATCACACAACTTAGAATGACACCCCGGAAATGTGTCTGTGGGCGCCGATCCAGGTGACATAACACCTATTTTTCAAACTAGGTAAGGACCTTGCTCCTTGAAACATATCTAAAGGAGCTCTGAAAACACTTCTCAACATTCCCAGAACCTCAAGCCGTGACTCAAGCCACTTGTCCCAAAGTCATTATCCAACCAAGGCCTATAAGACATAAGCCACCCCTCCTACCCACTCACAGAAAAGAACCCATTTTTTCCCTCAAGCTTGTCACTAATACCAGGCCACAAAGCCTTGCATCCTGCTTGTCTAGTTTGGAACTACAGGTCCCAGAAGCCTAGAAAGAAAGAGCTACAGTGTGGCTCCTCAACTCCAGCATGAAAGCATAAGGAGAGAACAAAGAGCCACTGGCGTCCTGTAAGAAAAAAAGATTTATTCAAAGGAGCTAAAGACTAGGATGACCAAGCAAGAGCCAGATCTGTGCAAAAGACAAAATCTAGAAAAGAAGCCAAGTGCTTGCCTCTTTAATTTCTCTGTTATATCTTGAAGTTTTTATGGTATAAACCTTGCATCTTTCATTAAATTTATTGTTAATTGTCTTTGTTACCATTCTATTGCTATGCAAGGACATCATAAGCATGACAACTCTTATAAAACATTTAATTGCTTATGGTTTCAGAGGTTAGTCCATTACCATCATGGCAAGAGCTTTACTGACATTTCTTTCAAGGCCCCTGATTTCTGTTTTGTTTTCTTTTGAGACAAAATCTTACTGTGTAGCCCTTGAACTCACCAATGTAACCTAGAATGGCCTTGAACTCAGGATGATCGTACCTCAGTGTTCCAGTGCTCGGATTACAGTTAGGAACCACGATGCTCAGCTATGAAATTATTAAAAGAAAGAACAGGGGTTGATTATACAACACCACTACCACAAGCAACAGAAGGGGAAAAGTACTGGATTTCAACAAAATTAAGACTTTCACGCTTCAAGGACAGAAAATAAACTTTTCCTAAAAGGTGTAAACAAGGTCTACCCTTCCTCTTAAGGTCCCAACAACACAATTTGGTGCAATTCAACCCGTTCTACCACAGTTTATCAGGGATAACCACTGAGTTTATTGGGCGTACTTACAGAGCAATGGGTGGGAGGTGATGGGAAGGAGGTGTGCGACCTTAACGCAGCTGCACTGTTCTGTGCCCAGCATCAGTATCGACGATAGCTTCCCCCTGGCTAGGTAGATGAAGGCCCCTCCCTTCACCCTCCTGCACTCATAGCCTCTAGCCCTTCCCCCAATACCCTAAGGTCGTCTGCAATTAGGGCAGAATTGCTCCAGCTGGTTGGGAGGGGTGGCTGGATTCCAGGAAGGTCCCATGATCCTCTCTGCCCCCTTTCTAGGGGGCAAGGTTAAAAAATCAGCATTGCCCATCTGTGAGGATCTTTTGTAAGCATGGCCAGCTGAGCTCCTAAAGATGCTGACAGTTTGGCTTTGAGGACAGTCCGGTACAGCAAGTCCAGAGAAGAGAGACTACTTTTCAAATCACATATCTGATAAGGAACCTGTATCCAGAATTCATGGTTTCCTACAGCTCAACACCAAAAGCAGACACCAGGAAGTACATTAGAAAGGGTTCATTTGTTGCACAGGAACTGCAAGGTAAGCTACAGTAAGACCATACTCCACACCCCGGGGACCACTCTTTACAGTGAGGACCTGGAGAAGTGGGAGGCCTCCTGAGCTGGGAATGTGACACGACACAGTCATGGCTCTTTCATGACATTCAAAAGTCCTTACACACCCAAGAGAAATTAAAACAGACACTCACACAAAGACTTGCACACAGGTGCTAATTTTGTTTTGTTTTTTGAGACAGGGTTTCACTGTAGCCTTGGAGACTATTCTGGAATTTGCTCTGTAGACCAAGCTGGCCTTGAACTCAGAAGAGATCTGCCTCCTTCTGCCTCACTCGTGCTGGGATTGAAGGCGTAAGCCAGCAACGCCCAGCTTGCACATGGGTTCTAACGAGAGTGTTACTCATCAACTCCAAAGTAGAAAGCCAAATGCCATTCATTAACTAGCTAATGGTTATATAAACAGGATATGACATATCCACATGGTGGATATTATTTTGCTATTAAAAGATATGTTATATGGATTAACCTTGAAAACATGCTAAGTAACAGAAGACCACAGTGTGTCATTTCATTTAATGTGTCTAGAATAGGCAAGAGCCATACAGACAATTAACAGCGATGATGTCTATAATATCTGTGGGTATGCTAAAAGCCACAAAACTCAAGTTTCAGCATGTGAATCATATCTGTCTTTTTTAAAAAGAGGGGCCAGTGAGATAGTTCAGCTAGGACAGGCGCTTGGTGCACAGGCCTGGTGATTTGAGTTCAATCCCTGGAGACCATGCAAAGGCGGAGAGAGAACTACCTTACATAGATGTGTTCAGACCTCCACACACCTGCTCGGTGGTGTTTCTGCCCACGATGGGAACTCCCAAAGGTGAGCCCAATGGCCAATCTGATAGCAGCAATCCCTCTCTAAGGTAACTCAAGTTTACAAAACCAACCAGCACGCCTGTGTTTGAGGGACATGTCCTTTGGGAAGGTAGGGACGTCAGCAGCACGCATGCCAAGACTGGCCAGACAGAGCTCAGCACGTGCCCTGGAAGAGTGTAACACAGAGGCTGGTGAACTGTTTTGTGCTTTTCATTTTCCTCAGCGGTGTAGCCACTGAGAAGTTGCCCTCCCTCTGGAAAAATCAACCGCCCACCCCATGCTCAGGCAACAAAGTCTAATCCAACTCTGGCCCACACAGAAGAAGCAGCCGTGTGATGTAAGAGACTTGCTGAGAGGGCCCAAGCAGCAGAGGAAGAGATTGGTGAATCGGGGAGTGTCAAAACAACTAAAATTCGTTCTATAAATGTGTGAAACTACCAAACAAAGAAAAAATGAAGTCCAATTAATTTAAATTTCTTTTAATTAAGACTTTAAGATATATTCATTTTTATTTTATGTGTATGAGTGCTTTTCCTGCATGTATGTCTGAGTACCAGGTGTGTGTCTGGTGCCTGAGGAAGTCAGAGGGCGGCATTAGACCCCCTGGAACTAGTTAAAGATAGTAGTAAGCAATGTTAAGGGTGCTGAGAATTCACCCTGGGTCCTCTAGGAAAGCAATCGGTGCTCTCAACTACTGAGCCTCCGTCTCCAGCCCCAAGGAGAAACCTTTTTTAAACTTTATTTTTATTTCATACATATGAATGTTTGCCTGAATGTATGTTTGCACCAAACGCATACAGTGCCACAGGAGACCAAAAGAGGGCGTCAGATCCCGCAGCACTGGAGTTTGACAGGTGTGAATGCCGCACGGGTGCTGGGCATTGAAGCCAAATCCTGGAAGAGTAGCTGTTGCTCCTAACCACTGGGGCATCTCTCCAGCCCCACAAAGAAAAAGGTTTGAGATTAGAAAAGTTTTAAGGATTAGAGTTCAGGGAAAGCTCCAGGGAGCTGGCCAGCCTCAAGTGAGTATAATCATGACATGTGGTGTTCTCACTAGGAGTCCAGAGGCCTGCCATTCCTGCTAGAAAACTACTGAATGGAAATACATTGATAGCAGTAAGACAGCTTTCAAAGTACAGATTCCAGTTTAAATTTTATTTGTATACAAAAATATATTATGATGGGAAAAGCTTATTACGGTCTCTGACTATATATAAGTAATTACAAATATTTCCATAAACCATCTTAAATTATAGAAGAGCTATGTTTAAGGAGTAGAAACACATTAGATAGATCATCTGCTAAAAATACACTACAGGCGAACAAAGTCAGTTTTACTGTCTGAGTTGCCCAGAGACGGGCCCAACAGATGTTAGGGTGAGCCTCAGCTTTGTCCCCTCCTGCATCAGATCCAGGGGGCTTAGAGCCTTCGTGAGTTTCACTCTTGTGGCCTAAGGACCCCGAACTCCTTGCTTCACATACCTGGAAAGGAGAGATAGGGTTAGTTAGCCCTGCCAGCCGCTCATAATCCCTAAGCTTAACCACATCACATGGTCTCAGACCAGCATCAAAAGCAAAGTTAATGGCAGGCTTCCCGTGCAGTATGTCTGGCTAACTGGAATGAGGAGGCCAGCTGCAATTTGCATAAAGTAGACAGGCTTGTGCCATGGGCCTAATACAAATTGGGCTGCAATTAGAGTACTCTAGGATCTTACAACATGACAGAAAAGGGGGCAATAATACCATCAAGCAAATACAGAGTGAGAGAGCGTTAAAACCCTGGCTATTTTAAGTAGACTGTTGAAACTTTATCTAAATTTTTAGATTTTACCTATTTGGCAGAGTAAAAACACAGTACTTCTTACAGAAAAATGATCACCTTCACAAAATAATTAAGAAGCCAGAAGAAAAATTCTCCAAGGCTTGGCAAGTCCCTGTAAGAAGAGATACTGAGGCCAACAACCCCACAAGCTGGAACTGGGGTCCCTGCCTCCTGCAATCTTGTCCTTTTGAAGAAGAGCCCACAGATAAGAGTGTGACAGTTCTTTTCTCCAATCCCACCCCACCCCGGCCACTAACCCCAAAAGTGTTGCAATTTTGACCTGATGTCTTCAGTTTGGGGCCACACAGAATGGATAACCAATAGTGTAATCCCAAATTAGAAGCACATATCTGCCCACTGAATCTGGGTCACTGGGGAGCTAGCTTGAGTATCCCAGACACTTCTCTTTGACACTTAAATCTTTGTAAGTCTCACCAGGCCCTTGCATCAAACCTGGGGAATCACTCTGAGGGGCCAGACCCCTCTGGCTGGCTTGCTGGAGGGATGTGTGTGTGACCAATCAGCTCGTTCCTTCTCTCAGAACTGGAAAGCCATTCCCACAGCAAAGTTCTCTCTCCATTTCCTAAACAACATGCCATTGTCTGCTGCTGACATGTTTGCACAGTTGGGAAAGCAACTCAGGCTACTGTCCCATAAACTTATCCTCCAAGCTGCTTTCTGAGCTACTGAGATCCTGTTTCTACACCTAGAGCAGCTTATGGTGTAACTTCCCGCCCCACCCCAGGTGAGCTGGGAAACATCACAGCACAGTATCAAAGGTGTGGTTCGGTATTCCAAGTAATGTTTTACACACTAAGCATGTACTCACTTGCTAATGTTCTGTCAAGATCGGCAATGAAGTCTTCCAACTCTTTCGTGTCACCTAATTTGGCTACAAAAGAAAAAAGTTCAGTTCCCCTCTCAGACACAGTGGGTGGAGGATTTTTTTCAGGGATTATAGCTTTCAGATTATGGAAAGCTGTCCTGTGGCCCTCAGAGACCTCACGGATCATGCCCTGCTCCAATCCTTAGTGTCTTCAGCAACTGCCCTCTGCATTTGTCTGGTGGTTCACTGCCACCCTAAGCCACCATCCTACCCACCTTCCCACCCTAGAAGATGGATCTTTTCACAGTCTTAGTCTGGGAGACAGTGAGGGGAAGAGGACAAGTCACATGCTTACACTGCTGCCAGAGAACAATCCAGTGGCCCTCCAGTGTGACACGAGTGTAAAATTACTGTTTTGTGTCGACTGGGACAGGGAACATGACAGCCTGTCCCAGAGTAGCACAGAGCTTTCATACAGACACTGTAGTCTCTGCAGCCAGAGGTATACGCTTTCCTTACGTAGTTGACTTTCTTTGTAGTTTGTCATTCATGCCTTCCTTGAAATGCATCCATGAATATTTTTCTTTGCTGGCTACAAATGGTTCATTGTTCTTCGCTCTCAGGTCCACTTGCCACGGTGCCTCCCCCCCCACCCCCTTCTGTAATTCCCACCTCAGGAGGATTAGGTAGCAGAGCTGGGCACTATTTAAGCCATTCTCTGGACTGTTCTATCCCTGGAGTTCACAGATGCATTACAGATTGGAGGCTGCACAATGGCCGAATCCCCTGTGGCTGCTAACATTTGTGTTGAGGAGAGAACTTAAAAATATCTCCTTCAAGAAAAGGAAGTTCTGTTTGATTGCCAGATGAAGACAAATGAGGGGATCTCATATTTCTTTTCAAGTTGGTTCCATTTTTATTACATTTTGCAACTATGTTCAGCAAGTTGAGTTTTCCTTAGAGGGGGGGACCTCCTTTTGTTCTCAAAAGAACTGCTTTCCAGTTTAACAGAATGGCCATCTCTCTAGCTGGTGAGACATGGCCAATTCCAAAAACTGAGAACCCATTCATGCCTCTTTTAACCCTCTTTCATCTATTAATGTCGAAGCAGAGACAGGGTGGAGCTGGTGTTTTGGATCGTATCCATTTTGTTTTTTAAAAAAACATATTTATTCATTCATTCATTCGGTGTGTGTGTGTATATGTATGTATGTATGTATGTATGTATGTATGTGTGTATGTATGAATACATGTGCCCATGTTAGAGATCAGAGGACGTCTACCAAGTAGGTTCCAGGGATGATCAAACTCAGCTTGTCCGACTTGGCAGCAAGCACCCTTACCCATTGAGCCGTCTCAATGGCCCCATGTTAGATCATTCTTGTCTCATCATGACAGCTGCTAAGCTGGTCACCAAAAAGCACTGGGGTAAACAGCTAATGAAATTAAAAAGAAAAGAATCTTCTCATTGCTGCGAAGCCAAACTGCTGAGTTTTACATTATGAATGTAATTATGTAATTATGGCTCAGGAGGGAAATGGGGAGCACTCCCTTCTGCCATAGACAGAGTCTCCATATGGCCAAAATCCCAGGAAACAATTCACGCTGTCCCCCAGAAACCGTTCATCTTATCTAGCCTGGTTAAGGATAAACAGAAGGGGGTGGGGTGGGGGGGCGGTGCCCAGTTAGTGAGCTCACCTTTCCGAGGAGTAACAGTGGAAGTGAGCCGAGCTGGAGTGGAGTCTGTTGGAGAATTCAGTTTCTCATCACTGAAGCTGAAGCTGTCCCTGTATAGCGAGTCTGCACCTTCAAGGAAGGAGGCCAAATTCATTAGGTGTTCTCACTAAACCATAAGGAAGAAGGCCATACTCATTAGGAGGTGTTCTCACTAAACCATAAGGAAGAAGGCCATACTCATTAGGAGGTATTCTCACTAAACCATAAAGGAGGCCATACTCATTAGGAGGTGTTCTCACTAAACCATAAAGAAGGCCATACTCATTAGGTGTACCCATTAAACCAGACACTTGCCAGTCTATGTCCACAGTACTGAGCAGTTAACTCCCAAGAACCAGATGTTGCAGATGTTACATTAAAGAAAATAGGAAATGATCTAAGGCAGGGGGGTGTATGTATGTCCATCCGTATGATTGTGTGCATTCTGTACATGTGCTTGTGTGCATCCTGTACTTGTGATTGCGTGTATCCAGTCAAGTACACTGGCAACCTCTAAAACAGTGTGATGGGTTAATAGGACCAAAATGGTCTGCTACCCAGGAAGTCTACCGGCCATCTATCAAGCCAGGCCATAGCTGATGGGATGAGACTTCGAATATGGTGTGGCTTAATTGGTAGAGTGCCTGTCCAGAAGGCATGAAATCCTGTGTTCACTCCCAGCACCACATAAATTAGACACGGTGGTGAAAGACTAGGAGTTGGACACACTCCCCAGCAGGCAGACAGACAGGCAGTGGGCCATGGTTAGATAATAAAGGTGAACTTCCGCAGCCTCCTGACTTAGACAAAATCCTGGCAGCTTAAAACAAAGACCTTATAGGCTTTTGTCTCCCACCAGCAGGATGGACAGGATCAACGACTTGTTACATAACTGTTGTGGGTCAATCAGCCATCCTATCTTTCTTCAAACTGACCAACCCTAAATAGGGGAGGAAAACTCTGCAGTCTTAAACAAACAATGATAACCACAACAAATCACCTACCACCCCCCCCAAGACACTGGACTTTTTTTGGCCTCTGCTTGACAAAGGGTCTTTTTCTCTGTGTGTCTGCTTCATGTGTGTGTCTCTACATGTTTTCAACTGCTCATTCTGTATGCTCCTGTTTGCAGTGTTTGAGACTTCTCTGCTGCCTCTGTTGCAGTCAAGCTATTCCCCCTCCCCTGCAGGCAGAGAAAAGGAGCCTCACCGAGACCCGAGCACTGTATCAGTGGCACACAGGTCAGTGGTATACCAGTGAACCCAGTACTCTGGAGGTAGAAACAAGAGGATCAGAAACTCAGGGTCATCCTCAGCTACATACTGAGTAAATACGTGAGACTCCAAAAGAGAAAAAAGGGGTGGGGGCAGGATGGGATAGGCAGGTACTAAAGAGCTGTCTCATCAATTAAAGAGCTAGCTGCTTTTTCCAGAGGATGTGAGTTCGATTCCCAGCACCCACCTAGCAATTTAAAACAATCTGCAGCTATAATTCTAGGGATCTAATGCCCTTCTCTGGCTTCCTTGGGTACCAGGCACAATGCAATTATCATTTTTCATGAAAAGTGTTCCCTTTCTTCCAAACATCTTTCAAATGTAAGCACAATGTTAGGCCCCACATCTAATAATTCCTCTCATTGCTCGTGAGTCTGATCACACAGTTCCCCAAGATTCTGCACTCTTCTCTCTGACAAACTAAAGTCAAGAACAAAGATTGTTTTTGTTCTTGGCTGTTCATCTGTCACAGTCAAGGGACTTCACAGTTCCTTCTGTTCTTATGCCCCAAATGTCAAAGCAGCAGCAGCAGCCACAGCCGCAGCACCAGGCAAAGTTCCAGCCAGGCTGGGCTGCACAGGGCCAAGAGCAGATCAGCTACTGCCTGCTTCGGGGTGCTTGAAAAGGTCATATTCTGGGCCTTAGTTTACCCATCAATAAGATGAAAGGTAAATTAGACAATCTTTTAGTCCCTCCAAGTTCTGAGATTCTAAATCCCAATGAAGAGGAGGAAGCCAGCCCTGCTCTGAGGAGGTAGCAGAGGCTCAAAAGACAGGAGATTAACGGAAGCAGGATGTGGTCTCGGAGGTGATGGCCAGGGAGGAAGCCGCTTTTCTGGCTAAAAACGGAAAACAAAGCCACTCAGCGTGCAGCAGGAACTCTGAGAAGGCTGTTCAGGTTGAGCTGCTCAGTAACGAGGGCCTGGCCAGGTCCCAGTCCCCCCCCCCCAACCCCCGAAGCTCCTGTCCTTCAAGCCATTTCTCTCTGGCTTAGGGAGAGGCAACACATCTTGCTTTAGTTCCTTAAATTATTTTGTTAATGTGCTCAGGATAAAAGGAAATTGGGGTTCTGAAAGAAGTTTCTAGTCACTTGAGAGTTGGGCATATCCCTAAATGGCTGCCACACCTCCTCAGGTTGTCTTGTCTGGCTCTGTGTCCTCTGCCCTCTGAGTCCACTTCTCCAAACATGCACAAGCAGAACCTCATGAACCATCCTCGAGATCTTTCTTTCCTTCAAAGATTTCTAGCCCAGGTCCCTTAAAGGGCCACAGTCATTTTTTTCAGGGCTTTGATGATTAACCCATACTGAGGTCCTCAACACTGAACCTTAAAGCCGTACTCCCTATCCAAAAACATAGCCAACCCGCACCTCTAGGATGCAGGTCCTTGACATGTGTCCTTGACATGTGGGACCAACTATGCTCTGGCAACACCAAGACCACTGTTGATGACTCCCACTACCACTGCCCTAGCCCTCTTCCCAAGTATACTTGACAATGGGACACTTCATGGCCCTCCTATTAATATCTCTTAGAAACCCGGAACTCTCTAGAAGTTGAGTTGGAAGCCTTTCTGCTTGTTTTTTCTTTTCCCCAGCTGTTTACGCCTGTAAGAACAGCAGCAGCAGTAGCAGTCCCCTGCACACAGGAAGGTACCCTCACATCCCTGGAGGAGCAGCACTTTACCGCTAATAACCAGGGAGCCACCACTAATACAAAGACACATCTGAGGAGAAGACAGAGTCATCTTTGGAGGAAATAAACCACCCAGCAGCTCAGGGTAGCAAGCTATGAGCCAGAAGGCGACAACACCAAACCCCTGTCACAACATCCTTGCCTCTGAAAGAGATCCAGGAACATTGTCCCATCCTTGGACCAGAGTCCCAGCTCTGAGACTCACTAGTCCAGAGCTTAAATGCCACCCTCTCCCTGCTCTCTATCTCTCAGAACAGCTGGCACTAGAAAGCCACTTTCAATACCACGCCTCATTCCACCCCACCCTGCATACACCGCGGTCCTTTCCCCTGGCTTTGAACTTCATCTCCGTTCTGCTCCAACTCCCCACAAATTTTATACCCATATTATAATTAGGCTTCAGGATTAGGGATTGGGGCACAGCAGCTTGGTTCACCTTCCAAGCAATTGAGCCAGCTACTATTGGCTGTTTACAGAAGCAGTAGCTCAACATGGGAAAGGCCATTGCAGAAGAGAATGACGGGGAGAAAAGAAAACCAAAGAGGAGTAAGAGAGATCTCAATCCAGATATTGTGGAGAGAGAGGCCATGAAGAAAAGGCCATAGTCTCAGGGGACCATTCTGGCTTGCCTTTGATCCTTCAAAATCTAGTCCATATGAAAAATCCCTTAACCTATGGACTTTCTCAAGGTCAGAAAATATAGGCAGAGTCTGATTTTTACAGGACAAATAAACTCAGTTGTAAGCCAGACTGTTTGGTCTGTAGTTGCCTCATTGCTAATGAACTCAGACTGCTCTCCCAATGAGGGAGGGAGAGGGGATAAAATACAGCATCTATGTACATACAGAGGCTGGGCAACATAGCCTGTGTTCACGTCCCTGCACCACACAGACACAGACAGACACACACACACACACACACACACACACACACACACACACACCCTGTCATCTCAATGACACGCCATGGTTCTACCCTCTCCGAATACCTTGGACCACCTCCAGACTCTAGTGTGCTTGACCTTCAGCTGTGAAGAAATAATGAACTCCCAGGATCTTTGACCAAGTTGCCCTATCTAGATCCACCAGTGGCAACAGTTTACACATGGTAATTAATGAGGGGCAGAGGACAAAAAGAGCAAACCCAAGTCCCAAGTCCTTGAAGCTATGCCGCTGAGAAGGTGAGGAGCAGAGGCCACTTGAAAGGCAGTAACAACCTAGGCACTGTGTATGATGCCTGTGGCTTCATACTGGTTTGATTTCCAGGTTCCTAGCAAAATGGAGAACAGCATGTACAGAAAGAAGGGCATTATCATTGAGAAAACAAAACAAAGCAAAAAAAAAAAAAAAAAAACAAAACAAAACAAAAAAAAAACCCCAAGATTCCAAACCCTGGCTTCCCGCTGTTTTCAGATTGTAACAAATTTTAAAGTTTCCCTTCAGAAGAGACCACAGCACAGAGATACGCAAACCCTAAACTTCTTTACCCAGTACCCCCCCACACAGGCTTTTATTAAGAGGTTGTCTGAAGGGAATCTCATGCTAGAGGCTGTGGTAGACGACTAAGTAAGCGAGGTTCAAACTCCTGATCTGGTCACCCCCTTGGAACTCTAATTCTTGCAAAAGTAATTAATATTCAGCCAGTCTGATAAAATGCCAGCAGCGTGTCTCTAGCTGATAGCACATAGATGTACTGCCACCCCACCCTGCTATCTGGTATTGTTATTAATTGCTATGATCAAGGGACTGAGCAATGATGACTTGGGGTACCTTCATAGGTAGTAAAAGAGATATCTACTTCAGACTGCCTTGAAGCCCCACCTTACTAGCATCAAATCCCTACTACAAATGTCCTTCAAATTCCCAATCCATTTCACACATTCAAGTCTCAGATCTGAGACTGAGGGTCCTAAGGAACCATCAAAAGAAAAGCATATTACATACACAACCCCCTAAATTTAGGTGTGCCCAACATAATTCCATAGCTTTGTTTAAAAGAAAGGCATATGTATGCATGCGTGTATGGTATGCATGCATGCATGCATATATGTATGTATGTATTTTCATAATTTGGGGGGTTGGGAGAAAGGCAATTTAGGGTTAGAACTGACATGTGCTATTCCAGAGAGAAGAAAAACCACAGACAGTGAGCCTTGCCCAGAATGCCCATAAATATAGAACTATCCCACGCATCTGTAGCAAGCAAACTAAAGTAATTACCAAGAAAAAGAAAGTCCTTGGCCTGTGTCACTGTTCCCATGGGGAATAGAAGGGATGAGGGCCTCTCTTCTACTCCAAATCTCAAGTCTGGCAGCTCCAATGAAGCATGACACAGTGGGAAAATGTCCTGGTTCTCAGATCATGGTGCCCCAGCTCTCCCCTGGAGTAGTTTGCCAGGTTTTGGGGGCAGGTAAGAGCTGCCACTCACTTGGCCCCTAACATGGTACCAGGCATCTGGAGGGTGCCTACCTGGCCTCAGCCTCTCACATCTTGACAAGATCAAGCTCCTGGCTCCTCAGCTCAATTAACCACTGGTTTGGTAACTGTCACTCTAATTTCTAGAGTCCCTAAAGTCCTCTCTCTCTCAGGGCCAGGCCAGAATACAAGCAAACATATTTGGAGGTTCTAAGTCTTGCTGGGCTAAAGAACCCAGTTCCTTATTCTCTGCAAATATCTATGTCATCATCATCATATCTACTGCATGCAGAGTAGACCGCAGATCTTTCCTATTAAATAGCCGAACACTTCCCCTCTCAAAAGATAAACATTTATTAAACCTTACAAGAATCATACTCAGTCCCATCTTTTAAGTCAATATAATAAACTGTTTATAAAGTCAACCAGTAGAAGCATACATTATCACGCAGTTTAAAATTCAGGATATAATGAGTAAAAATTTTATTAAACCCCCCACTTAAAGACTCACACTATACTTTCAAACTTAAAAAAAAAAAACAAAATTACTGAAAAAGAGCTGGGCATAATGGTGCACACCTTTAATCCCGGAACTTGGGAGGCAGGAGCAAGAGGATCTCTGGGAGTCTGAAGCCAGCCTGGTCTACATGGTGAGTTCTAGGGCAACCAAGGGTACATAGTAAGATCCTATCTTAAGTAAATATATATATATATATACATATATATATATGTATATACACACACACACACACACACACACACACACACACACACATATTTCTAAAAACAAAACAAAAAAACAACCAAAGATGTTCAATTTCTATATCACCTCAAAGGGTAAAGCCTAAAAAACACTTTCCTAGCTCCCAACTGCCTTGCCCTTTTATTGAGACAGTTAAAATTGTTCCTAATAAAGTGCTATGGGAAAGACACACCCCTTTTTAAAAGCCATTTTCCCGTATTGCCGATGTGAATGTTTGTGTGTGTGCATGTGCGTGTGCTTTTATGTGCGTCCGCATGGAGGCCAAAGGTGTCAGATCCCTGGAACTGGTGTTCCTGACAGTTATGAGCTGTCCAACATGGATGCTAGGGAACTGAAGCCTGGTCCTCTTAAAAAGCAGTACCTATTTTTAACCCCTACACCATCTCTCTAGTCCCACAACTTAATTTTTGTTTGTTTGTTCAGAGTTTCTCTATGTAGCTTTGAAGCGTGTCCTGGAACTCACTCTGTAGACCAGCTGACCTTGAACTCAGCCAAACTTTTTAAGGAGAAAAAAGAAAAGATATTTTTCAAAAGCTAGGAATATCATCACCTATGCTCATTGACGCTCGACCCAGAAAGCCTTGGAAAGAATATGCAATGCCTAAATAAAGATGCATGATCTGAGCACAGTAGAGCACCAGGATACTCCCAAGCTCTGGCTCACATTCTAAGCAACCATCTGTGATGACAGAGCAAGGCCGTAGATGGCCAGCCTGTGGTCTGTTATTTTATCAAAGAAATTAATGAAGATTAAAGTGCCTAACCTGTAAGATTGTGGCAAGGATTATGTGTGATAACATTCAAAGAACAGCAAGAGATAACTGATAATAAGAGCAAACAAATTTTGATTATAGCAACCCTAGCGAGGGCTTGGTAAAAAAAGTAAGCTAGCTGCCGCTGCCATCATTATAAACCTGGGTGGCCCTCTCTGGAGAGAGTTAAGTTTCAGTGGGCTGCACCTCTCCCAGACATTCTCCTCCTCCAAACAGACTAACAAATGTCTGTGCTCCATTCCTGGAGACAATTAAGACATAGGTATTCTTTGTCTGAGAAAGCATTATTTAGATACACACGCATCTCACCAAGACTATTTCTGAGCAATCATTCAGAGAACAAACCACACCGACAGCAAAGACCAGAGTCTTAGGTGTTTCCCATTACTTCTCCAACAACCACACTAAAAGCTTAAGGTTAACAATGAAAGCAGAAAGTGAAATATGCACAGATATACCCTAACAAAATTAACAAATTCTTTCAACTGTCCCCAAACTGCTAAGAAACTCTCTAGCACATTCTCTTCCTAAGACACCTAAAAACACATCCTAGATCAGAAATCTCTCCTGGCAGAACCTGTGGGTGCTGTCTGCCACAACTGCACTGTCAGACCCTAATCCAGCAGGAGGCTCTGGTGTAGCAACAAGCTGTCCTTGCCACAGAGCAGCAGTGACAGATTCAGCCTTGTGTTTTGCCAAGAAGAGAAATTATATACATAACTTGTCCATCAACCCAATGGTGGGAGATATACTCAAGTTATGCCACAGGTATTTATTGAGACAAATTTCCAATGCAAGGCTTCACTTGGAATGCTGAAAATAAGGAATGAGGTCATTAGCATCAAAATGCAAAAGTTGTAAATGGAACAGAACAGCTCACCCACCCTCTTCCATCCCCCTTCACCTCCTAGCAGTTATCTGTGCAGGCTGCTATGGGAGATGAAACTAGAGCTCAAGTTTCTGACTCAAACCCTGACCAGGATGTCAGCCATTGTCCCTTCCCAGGAGGACAGCTCAGGTGCAGTTCTCACACAGAATCTTCAAAAGGAAGAACTCTCTAGATTTCACAACAGCAACATGCCTTTTACTCCCAGGATCAGTGGGTGATGTCTGTGCCTGCAGCCTATCTAGGGAGTAAGTGCTTACAAACAAACAACTTAAAATTCACATCAAAAAACATTGAGTAAGCCAGGATTTGAAAACAAATTCACTGTTGGACACCTAAATAGATATCCAGAATCTTGCAGGTCATTTGAGTTATTATTGACACCCCCCCCCACACACACACACACATACACACACACACGCACACACTTTGCTTGCTTTCTACTGAGGTTGTTAGGATACTGGCATCCTGGAAAAGGTTGCCAGGATGAACCTCTACAGGCAACCTGGGGGGAGGGGGAGCCTGCATGAAACCCAGTACTTGAACTCAGCAGTGTGTGTGTGTGGAGGGGGGGGGAGGATTGTTTAAAATCGCCTGGAGTGGCGAAAGAGCCTGGGCGCTCAGAAGAAAGTGACTGAAGTTATTTCAAAAATTCCAAAAACAGCAGCTTATGAAATCATTTTGGTTTCACAAATGTTTCATTATTGTGCTTGCCCTTTCCCCAAGTCCCCCAACACCCATTCTGGAAAAGGAAAGGGAGGGTACTGTTGGTTTAGGGTTGACCTAGAGTACAAGAAGCCCCCAGGATGGCCTACACTGGACATGCCGGCACTCCTCTGTGATCCCAGCACCGTGAAGCCTAAGGAAAGAGTTCAAGATCATCCTCGGCTGTATAGGTCTCCTTCGGAGGGTCTCAATAAAATAAAAATAACATAAAAAAGTGAAGAGCGGGGAGAAAAGCTGGGAAACTGTTGGAAGACCTGGCTGGGGACCCAGGAGTTCTTGATGACTGCACAAACCCTCAGGCCTCATGACAGACACCTGCCATGACAGGCAGACTCACAGTCCTTCAAGAGTCCCAGAATGATTGCAGCATCCCCTACCCCCACACCTGGGCTTAAATCTCAGAAAGTCAACTCTCCAGGCTTCTCAGAGCAGGGCCTCGGGTCTGAGTTTCCTGAATATCGAGCCTCAGTTTACAGATAACCCAGCTAACCTAGAGCCCTAGGAAGCCTGAGCCCTGGGGTCACTGACTTCAACAGGGTCTCACTTACTCTCGGAGTCGCTGAAGCCGCTGCTGTCACTGACGCTGGCGCTACTGCGCCGCTTCATGCGTTCCAGGTGCTCCTCATAGTGGAAGTGGCGGGCATGGAAGGGCGATGCAAAATCGGCCAGCACAGCGTCGAACTCGCACAGCACGTCCGTCAGGTCTGCAGCAGCCGCTGAGTCCATGGCCGGGACTGGGGGTGGGCACAGCGCGCTCAGTTGATGGAAGCGTGGGTGGGGGTGACTCTTACCCTGCCGCGGGGGATCTGGAGAGGCGGTCGGTCCCCGGACTAGGATGGCTAACTTTGCGTTTGCCAGTGACAGCCGCGCAGTTACCTTGCAACCTCTTAACCACCCTCCAAAGCGCCTGTCGCCAGACACAGAGGAGCAGCAGCCTCCGTGGGTGGAGCTGAAAGCCTGGAAGTCACCTAGCCCACCCCACGCGCTTTCCTAGTGGTGCCCACGCTCACTCCCGGGAAGTCTGAGTCAGCGAGCACCCGTTACGTGTCAGGCTCAGATCCTTGGTCCCGCGTGGGACCGTGCGACTCGGGCATGGGGCGCTGGAGTGATGGAGGACGGAAGGGTGAACAGTGAAAGGGTCCATCGCGACCCCTGGTCTCTCGCCCCTACCTGCGGGCTCGGGCTCTCAGGGGTCCCAGGACTCGGGGTCTAGCTTAGGGTGGACGGAGTCCCTAACTTTGGTCGCGGGGCACAGAGGTGGAGGGGGCACCCCTAACCCGGCACTCACCTGCGGCCGCGGCCGCCGCAGGGCTGCCCTGAGTTGAGGGCGGCTTCATGGAGAGGTTGCTCGCCGACGTGCGTGGCAGAGATGCTGCGAGGTGCTGGCCCTGGTGACTGTCGCTTTGCACTGCAGTCCGCGCGGGTGACCCTGCCTTGCTCCTTGCTGAGCGCTCGCTCCTGGCTAGCGCCTCCACCCGCCAGCTGCACCGTCTTATAGCCACCGGCGGGGGCGGGGCGGGGCGGGGCAGCGGAGTCTGTTCCAGACGACTTAGGGGACGCCCCTGTCCCCCACCCCCACCCCTACCCCGGCACCGCCCTCGCCACGTGCCCGCCGACTGAGAACCGCAGTGACGACTGGTGTCGCCAGAGCCCAGGTTACTGCCCCAAATATTTACCCGCAGCTTTCCCCGCCACCCTGACAACCCGACCCACGGAAGTGCCTTTGCTGGCCTCAGAGCCCTCCAAGAGTTTATCCTGCTTCGTTCGTGCGGTCTGCCCGAGCCTCCTTGAGTCTCAGTTTCCTCATCTATGAAATGGAATTGCAAATGCAGAACCTCCTTGCTTGCTACAAAAATAAAGGAACCGAGTGCCTCAGTAGGTTGTACCAGGGCAGAGTCCCCACACGATTTTCCCAAGAAAATGTACAAGAGTGTGTGTGGACGGAGTGGACCGACAGCCCCGGGCGGTGGGTTGAGGTGAGTGCAGTCTTCAACAGAGGTGATCTCAGAACTCAAGGTCCTGAACTACAGGAAGAAAGAACCGCATGGATGGATGGATGGATGGATTCCATACTGGGTCCCCATCCACACCTCACACAAACCAGTGTAATTCCTGCCTCAGACCTTGTGTGGCGAATAGGGTGACAAGATAGCTGTTTGAAAGTAAAGAGGCCAGTGTGGCCTGTGCTGAGGCAAGAGAAAGTTATGAGGGCTGCAATGTGTGAACTACACAGCATAATCCTGTCTGTAAAGTGCTTACTGTGCAAGCATAAAGGCTGGAGTCCAAGCTCCAAAACCCACATTAAAATGAAAAGGCTGTGGAGGATCTCTGTGAGTTCAAGGCCAGCCTCGTCTACAAAATGAGTTCTAGGACAGCCACAGCTGTTACACAGAGAAACCCTGTCTTGAAAAACCAAATAATGATGATTATGATGGTGCCTGGGCCTCCCCAACTTATCTCAACAGGAGAACTCCAGACCGAAGAAAAACCCTATCTTACAAATCAAGGTGGGCAGTGCCCAAGGGATCACATTTGAAGTTGACTTCTGGCCTTGACAGGCACAAATACACCTGTGTGTATGCCTGCATGTGGTACACACACACACACACATACACACACACACACACACACACACACACACAGAGACACACTAAATGTAAAGCAAGGAGCTGGTGGCAGCTGGGAAGATGCCTAGCATGGGTGAGCCCTGGGTTTGAGGGGTCATCCCCAGAACTGCAAATAGATAAATATTTTTTCATAAATAAATATAAAACAATTAAAATGGAATACAATTAAATTTTTCTTTTTTGTTGTTGTAGATATTATTGTTTTGTTTTGTTTTGTTTTGTTTTGTTTTTTTTGAGACAAGGTTTCTCAGTGTAGCTTTGAAGCCTGTCCTGGAACTTGCTCTGTAGACCAGGCTGGCCTCAAATTCACAGAGAAACACCTGCCTCTGCCTCCATAGTGCTGGGATTAAAGGCATGCACCACCAAAGCCCGGCCCATAAAGTTAAAATTTTCAATCCCTCGGTTACACCAGACACTTTGAAGTGATTAGGTGTCTTCATCACAGAATGTCTTCCCCTGGTGACTCCAGCCCTCCTAGGTGTCAGGATATGGCATACACTAGGTCTCATGCCCAGTCACCCTGTGTGGTATAATCACAGCCACAGGTTTGCAGTGAGAAAACAGAGGTACATACAGCTAAGTAGCTTACCTGCCCATCAATGGATTAATAGAAGGCAGGCCAGTCTCCTTTTCAAGCCACTTTGAGGTTAACCACACCCTGCCTCCCTTGGCAGGAGAGTTAAGTAGCTAAAGGAGGCACCAAACTCCAGAGCAGATAACCCAGGCTGAAGCCACAGGCTAGGTACTTCCTCCACCAGCTCTTCCCACACAGCCCACACCCCTTTTTCTTTCCCCAAAAGTCTTTTTGATTTGTCCATGGCACCCACTGCTCATGACCTGAGCAGCAGCCAATCTGGGAACCGCATCCAAAAAATCCGCAAGTTCATTTGGTGCCTGGAGCATCATCCAGCGGGTGGACAATTGCTTTGCTCCCAGTCCATCCCTGTATACATCTCAGTGCTTACAGGGGTTCTGCCCATGTGTGCATCTTGATTTCTCCCCTAGAACCAGGTAAAGGTTTAAACCCTTAATCCCCAGAGCCTTCTGGCTGGGCTCCGTATCCTATCCTAGGGCCTTTTATGGCCCCCAGCCACCTGACAGCGGTAACAGAGATAGTGAATGACCTCAGTCAGGTATGAACTTGTCCCTCAGGAGGGGTGGGGAGCTGTATCCTTCACAATGAGAGTTACCTAACTTCCAAGTTTCTGAAGGTCAGTCAGTCACTGGACACAACGGCCTCAAGGAAAAGACTTGATGTCGCCTTTGGTTTGCAATGGGAAGAATCCGGACTTCTTAAGCGGTAAAGACCTGTTCGTTACCTTAACTAGTCTCTCCCTTGTCTACTTTGCTGTCGTATAACAAAAATATCTGTGTCATTTGTAAACCACAAATACGTCTTTCTCACTATTTTGAAGTCTAGGACGCCAAAGACCAAGTCCCCAGCGCTATCTCCTGAGGCCTTGCTATGTCCCTACACGACAAAAGGAAGGAAAGGGAGTACATTGCCCCCACCTCAAGCCTTGATGGACCCTAATGCCATCTGAAAGGACTCTGTTCTGGTGACAGCCGGCTCAGAAAGGCACCGATGTTAGAATCAAATTTGCAGTTAGATTCCAGTGTTCCGACTTCACCCGAGGTCTGCCCCGTCCAGACCACAGCAGCCCTCTCTCTGCACACGGCTCATGACTCTTTTCTTGACACTTGTCCAGGACGTCACGCAGGAGCTTCGTCTTTCTGAAACTTAGAGGATTGTATTATCGTGGCTGAACCCCAGCTCTCCTTACCTGTCTCCCCTGGATTGATTCTTCTCACTTTCACTTGCTCACTCTCCCTGTCTTCTACTCAGTTACCGTTGCACTTCTGCCCTTGACATTTCTCCCCAGACACTCCATGGAAGACACTTCTAGTTGTTTCTGTAAATAAATAGGTGGACTCATGCATTCCTGAAATAGTATGTTCCCAGTGGCTTGAGTTAAGACTGACCATGTGACTACGTTTTAGGCAGCAGCCAGAACCAGCCCATGTGGCCTCCTCCATAGTCTCCCTCATTTCTTTCTCCTCTGGGATAACGGGCGATCATGAAGCTGGGTTTTAGCCATGCGGTAGAGGTCACTTTCCCAGAACAGCAGCAGAAACATTTAAAAAAGTGTCCCGGGTGTCATGAAGTGGCTGCATCAACCAACCCTGGGTAACCAACATCTACAGGAGGAGACAAATGTAAAATAAAACATCAGGGGCTGGAAATGTAGCTCAGTGGACAAGTGTGTGAAGTTCTTGGTTCAGTCCAACAATAAACAGGTAAACTGAAATGGCTGTCTTGTGTGTATGGGGGGCGTGGAGGGGGAAGGGCTCTGATCCATACAGGCGAACTTTACTCTTAATGCTTCCTGCATCAAATAAATACCATCCAAGCCTCCTCGATGCTGGTGCTGTAAACCTAAGAGGCAGACTTTCCTTCCTCCTTAGGCTAGCTTGAGTCATGTTTCAGCATCTGTCCATCTGTCTACAGCTAAGCTGTCCATAGAGCGATGACTTAGAACCACAGGAATGTACTCTCCCAGAGGTCTGAAGATGGGAACCCTGGGATCACATGCTGGCTGGGCTGGCTTCCTCGGGGGCCGCAGGGAGGGTCTGCTCCATGCTTGTGCAGGCCATCCGTGGTGTCTCATTCTTGTTGATGTGTCACCCTCCCTGATCTTCTGGTTGTCACATGATATCCCGTGTATGTCTGCTTTGGTCTCTTTTCTTTTAAGGGTAGCAGCTGTTACCTTACATGGATTAGGCTTCCCCTAACTTAGGATGAATGACTTACCCTAACTTCATCTTGTCTCCAAAAGACCCTATTTTCAAGTAGTCACATCTGTAGGTACTTGGGCAAATCTGAGAGTATGACACAGTTTAACCCATGCCAGTGACGTAAGCCGCAGAATGACCTCCATTAATGAAAACCATTTTAAAGAAGAGAAGATGTCAAGACTTGATAAAGAGCTATGACGATGAAAACTAGTTTGAGATGTCGCTTGGCAGCAGAGTGCTTGCGCAAGTTCCAGCATTGGCTCATTTTCTGTGGCTGTAACAGACTACCTGGCTCTGCGTACCTTAAAAGTAAAAGATAGGCATTCTGCTCACAGTTTTGGAAGCTAGAAGTCCAACATTGGCCAGTTTCACAGTTTCCACCTGTGATGAGGGGTCCTTGGCAGTATACCATGCAGATAGCATTGTGGTGGGAACATATTCAAAAGGGAGAGATCTCACGGAGAGACAAAAGGCCAGTAAAATGATGGGTGATTGTTTGTTTATTTTTTTTTCTATGAATTCATCTTGAGGTCCAGAGTTACCAGAGAACCACACTAGTCCCTTCCTAGGTCAGGGTTCCCCAATGACCTAACTATATCCCACTAAATCTCACTTCTTAGAGATCACACCTGTTGTGGAATAATAGTTGAAGATGTGTTACACTTGTTTATGCCTTGGAACATTTATTTAATGATGCAAAGATGTGCTGCATTCTTCTATGTTGCATTTGCTAAACTCTGTGAAGCTGTGTTACTTTGCCTGTCTAAAACACCTGATTGGTCTAATGAAGAGCTGAATGGCCAATAGCTAGGCAGGAGAAAGGAAAGGCAGGGCTAGCAGACAGAGAGAATAAATAGAAGGAGAAAAAGAGAAAAAAAGACTGAGAAACAAGAGAACAAGAAAGGGAGGACACTGGGGGCCAGCCAGACGCAAAGTAAGAGTGAAAGTAAGACATGCAGAGTAAGGAAAGGGAAAATCGCAGAGGCAAAGGGTAGCTTGGATAATTTAAGAAAAGCTGGCTAGAAATAAGCCAAGCTAAGGCTGGACATTCTTAAGAAAGAATAAGCCTCCGTGTGTGTTTATTTGGGAGCTGGGTGATGGGCCCTCCAAAAGAGTCAAAGAATAAAAAACAAACAACACACACCACCTCCCAACATCACCACACTAGGAACAAAGATCTCAATTCTCCTTATAAAACTCCAGAAAAGCCTGGGGATTTCTATGACAAGCTGGTGTCCCTGGCAGTCTTTAGGAACACTCCTAACCCCTGTTACTTACCATACAGACTGCTGGGCCCTGGTGACAAATTCATGATGTTAGTATTAGGACCTTTCTTTTACAAGGTCAAAGCCAGTCCTGATGGCATCCTCTCCATGTGACCCAGAAAATGGCATCAGTGCTCAGCTCCACATTAGTTCATGCCCCCCCTCAGTGCATCCTTCCCATGACCCCTGGTGACCTCCTTCATGGCCTCCCTAACTCCAGCATCGCACCTGCTCTCTGGTAGGGCTCATGACAAACGGGGAATGGAGTTAAGGAGAGTACTCCAGAGGTTAAGGCACTCCTTGAGGATGGCTGGGCATGGCAGAGAAGACACGAGATCATTTCTGTGTTTTCTGTTTTAATGGGGGAGGTGTCTTTTTTGTACAGTTGAGTATCAACCCCAGGGCCCTGTGCATGCTGGGTACCTACTACTGAGCCCTAGTCAGTTTGTTTTTAAGCCCAGGTCTTGGTCACAGACCAGGCTGGTCTTGAACTCATATTTCTCTAGCCGCCTCCCAAGTGCTATGGCCACAGGTATGCACCAACATGTTCACCACAAGAGAACTTTTAAAGACCAAAAGAAAAAAAAAAGAGTCATCACTGTGGTTTTTGTCACAAGTGTCTTTCCAGGGTCAAATTTTGACAAATGTTAGCATCCATTCACAAGATATCAAACACACACACAGAGGTTTTATTTCCTGCCCTGATGTGATGGCTTCTTAACCTCCTTCATCCCCCCATACAATACCCCTGCAACCCTGATACTTTACACTTTATCACTTTCAATTAGTTATATAAGTAGAATCAAACATATGTTAAGACTTATCCATGTTTCTGTGTAAGTCATCCCTTCTCACTTCTGGATATTACCCCACTATATGGACCTACTATGATTTACTTATTCATTGGTTATTTGGCTTGTTCCTAGTAGGATCTATTATAAATAAATCCAGTATGCAAGTAAGAGCCTGCTTTTGGGAGTAAATTGAAGGCTGCAAAGACTGGATCATATGGCAGGTTTAAGGTTTGTGGCTACTTTTTTTTTTAATAGTGTCTTGTCCTCAAATTCATATCCAACTGTCCCAGCCTTCTGCATGCTGATATTATAGTTGTGTCCCACCCAAAAAAAAAAAAAAAAAAAAGTACACAGCACTTCTCAGGCAGCCTTCAAGCTGGAGGTGGACTCTCCAACTTCCTGCTGCCACCCTCTGGGAGACATGAAGAAAAGAGACCTGTCCGCAGGAGTCAAGCCCACACACAGGCTCCGAACAAATTCTTTGCTCTCTCCAGCTGTTCTCACCTCACCATAGCTATAACTACAGCCCACCCAGAGTTCCACAGGCCTCACCTGACTTAGTGGGTCAGTCACAAATAAAACTCCCGAAAAGAAGTCAGACATGGCCTTAAACCTACCAGGGGTATTTTTCCTGAGGTATTATCCTAATGTCCCAGAGGGAAAAAGGAATTTCAAGTGGCAGAAATGAGATAACATGTTATTTGCAATTCAAACCAGCTGTGTGTGTGTGGGTGTGTATGTACATATATGTGTGTGTGTGTGTGTGTATGATGTGTTTGTGTATGTGAGAGAGAATATATATAGTGTGTATGCCTATATATGTATATGTATATGTGTGTATGTCTCTCTCTGTGTGTATATGTGTGTAGTGTTTTTGCACCCTGTCTGGCCCATAAAAAAAATACTAAATTTTCATTTGTTGAATATCCTGGCTGTTTTATGTGAGCTTGACATAAAGAAAGGAGGGAACCTCAGTTGAGAAAATGCCTCCATAAGAAGATGTAGGTGAACAAAGAAAAAGAAGATCTAGCTGTAAGGCCTTTTCTTAATTAGTGGTGATGGAGACAGGGCCCAGCCATTGTGGATAGTGCTGTCCCTGTGAATAGTGCCATTGGGTGCTATAAGAAAGCAGGCTGAGCAAGCCATGAGGAGCAAGCCAGTAAGCAGCATCCCTTCAAGGGCTCTGCATCAGCTCCTGCCTCCTGCTGTTTGAGTTTGCATCCTGACTTCCCTCAGTGATGAACTGTGATGTGGAAGTGTAAGCCCATGTTTCTCCCATCACAGCAATAGTAATGTTAAGTCATTGAATGAATAAATAATTGCCACAGGCATCCCCGGCATAGGCACTCACAGGAACAGAAATGACTAAATGAGCACCTGGGAGCCAGGCTGCCAGGCCAGTAGCTCTTTGTAAGGAGAGAAATGAGCAGCATGGTGTCATAAGCCTGCAGCCTGGCCAGTCAGGAGCCCAAGTCAGGAGGCAAGCTTCAGCCCAGTCTGGGCTACATACTTAGATGTTGTCTCTAAAACAAAAGAGAACAACAGCAACCAAATTGCAGTGGTCTGGAATGTAGGTCAGTGGTAAGGCACGGGCCTGGCATCCCAGGGATGAGGGCAGGAGGCTGGGGGAGGGCGGGGCATGAAAAGAATGCAAGATTCCCTTCTGAGGAACATCCCGTTTCTTAGTCTCTGATAGAGAAAGCTTCAATATAATTACAATGAAAAACAAGCAAGGCAGAGATTCATTGTCAGTAATACAAACCAGACTGGCTTCAGGAGTTCCCAGAGTATGGGACACTTCCCACCCACCCCCATTCCCCCATTCTATCACACTCTGCAAGGGAGAGGGCGGTCACTGCGAAGCTCCTCTTGTCTCTCCACTTGAAATGCTCTTCGAAAGAACAACCTTTGGAGAGGGAGATGTAATAATCTAATGTGACAACTTCTTCAACGCTAAGGCTAAGAGCAGTTTGGGCAAGTAAAGGGATTTTGGTGTGTTTGTTTTTTCCAGTTTGGGCACTGGAAAAGAAGTGGAAGTCTGGGTGCCTAAAAGTAGAAAACGTTAAAGCAGCTGGGTGTGGTGGTGCACGCCTCTAACCCCAGCACTTGGGAGGCAGAGGCAGGAGGATCTGAGTTCGAGGCCAGCCTGGTCTACAGAATGAGTTCCAGGACAGCCAGGGCTGCACAGAGAAACCCAGACTAGAGAAATTAACTAAATATTATTTATGGTTTAATAAAGCTTGCCTGAGGATTCAGAAAGCAACGCCGGCCACAAGCTATAGAGGTCAGGCAGCATTGGCACACACCTTTAATCCCAGGACTCAGGAGACAAAGGCAGACAGATCTCTCTGAGTTCAAGGCCCAGGCTTACACAAGATTGAATCAGTCTAAAAGAGTAACAGAACTCATGCCTTTAATCCCAGGACTCATGAGAGGTATTTAAGACAGGAACAGATTCAGTATGATTCCTTCATTCTCCAGCCACACTGAGGAGAGACAGCAATCTGAGGCTTAGTGAGAGCTGATGCAGACAGGATTGGTCCATTCAGCCTGAGGCAGAGGTAAAAAACTAGTGTCCAGTTGCTTTGCCTTTCTGAACTTCAGCTTGAAGCTTGAAACCCAATATCAGTCTCTGGGTCTTTTATTTTTATGTGTTACAGGCATGTGGATCTCTGAGTCTGAGGCCAGCCTGATCTACAGAGTGAGGTTCCAGGACAGCCAGGGCTACACAGAGAAACCCTGTCTTTAATAAATAAATAAGCAAATAAACAAGTCTTCATTTCTAGTGTCTCCCTAAGCGAAGCTGCTGCTGCCCCGGAACCTAGGAACCTAAGCCTAGGAACCATAGGCAGAAACTGGATGAGTCTATGAGCATCAGGGGCTTAATCCTGATACTCAGAAGGGGAAGATGAGTACAAAGGGTAAAGAAAGACCATTGTAAAACACCATTACAGTTATGAATACATAAGAAGGCTTAGCTCTCTTTTGAAGTATGCATTGGCTTAGACAGCATAGTTCATTTACAATCCATATAATCAATAAGTGAACTCACATGGAAAACGCACAGTTAGTGAAACAACTCCAAAAATGCAGGAACTGTCCCCAAAGCAGATAAGACTAAGTGGCACCAGCTGTAAGCGGAGTAACAGAGCAGAGAGAGCGGCCAGATGTCAGTCAACACCACTAGTGCATTGTCACCAACCATGAACTAGGCAAACAGCCCAAAGGAGAGATTTACTGCCGTCTCTGTTTCTTAAGCTGCAAAACACAAAAACTGAAACTAAAAAGTTAATCGACTCTCCATAATAAATATTCATAAGAAAGTATGTTTTCAGTTAAAAAGCCAACTAAAATGCTGGGGATGTAGCCCAATGGTAGAGTGCTTGCCCTAATGTGTTTGATCCCCAGCACCTTAAAAGAAAAACAAATAAACCAGATTAACGTGCCATAGTGGGACGATTCGTTTGCTAATGCCCACCAGATGAAGCCTAAATGGACACCATTTCTGAGGAAGACAAGCTTCAGCAAGCTAAAACCCATGAGAAAGTAAGACGGAGAATTCTGTGCATAAAACAGTGGGACTTGAGTATCTCCTTCGCCCAGCTGTGGCCCTGGGGTTGTGTTTCCCTGACTGAAAGTACAGTTTGAGTTGAGCTCTCAAACTTGGAACGAGTCAGTCTGCAACAGAGATCCCCGGAACCACAGAAGGTCTGACCTGATTAATTGGTTTTGGTTTTTCCACTCTTTGAATCTGTGAGATCACCACAGCTGGGGGGGGGGCAGAAACACAGTCAGGACAAAAGCTGTTACTTCAACCCACATTTCTGCTAATACATAAGGACACGAAGAAGACCAGAATACTAGCCTATCTAGCAAAGCCTGGCCAGCTAATAATGGTTTGATTCAGAACAGCCCCAGACTGGAAACCAGTCCAAAGCCTACGAATAGGGACAAATAAGCAAATTTCAACAATAGACCGGATGAATTATTGGTACATGCCACACAGTGTAGATGACTCTCAAAAACAGCCAAGGGAGCTAGGAATAAAAGTGGCTGTTTCAGTACCTTTCCTTATTTGTAAAATAAAAACTCATTCATGACTTTCCTTTCTTAAATTATTTTATGTGTGCATGCATTCGGTGTGTGCATGTGTGATGGTGTGTGTGTGTGTGTGTGTGTGTGTGTGTGTGTGTGTATAGATGTCAGAAGGCAACTTGGTGGAGTCTGTTCTTTTTGTCCACAATGTGAGTCTGGGGGTGGGATTTAGGCCTTCAGGTCCGGTGACAAGTGAGACCTCTCACCAGCTCAAGGCATAGAATGCAATGATAGAGGTTACATTTCTAGGTTGGAGAATATGAACTTCAAATATGAAATTTGAAGTCCTTGAGTGAATTTCTGCATGGTTCCTCGAGGGTTCTACCAGTTCTGTTCCAGCCCTCTACAGATGGCACAAGGGAGTACTGTCTGGCTGTCCATTTTTATTTACTAGTCTCATCTTGTTAATCTATAGACACTACAATATATTAACAATGCGAAAGAACTTGATGCAAATAAAGTCACTACTTTCTGAAATGCCACCTGAACCAGTGCTCTCAAAGGGTGCCTACTTTGCCACGAGGAGCCTGTTTTATAAACATATGTCCCAGGGGGAGCTCATGAACCTCCAGACTGATAGCTAGGAAACCAGCATTGTACCAACTCAGACTCCCTGAGTTAGATGGCCTGGGCAGTCTACGGGACCTCTGACAGTGGAACCAGGATGTATCCTTGGTGCATGAAAGGACTTTGGAAGCACATTCCCCATGGAGGGATACTCCCTTAGCTTAGAGGCAGGAGGGAGGGCCTAGGCCCTACTCCAAATGACAGATTTTGATGATTCCTCCTAGAAGGCATCACCCTCCCTGTAAAGTGGTGGGTGGGATGTGAGGGGGAGGGGGAGGGAGGGAGAGGGAATTGGAATCGATATGTAAAATAAGAAAAAATTATACATATATGTATAATATATATACATATATACAAATATATACATATATACATATATATATGTCCCAGAATGGGATGTGGCTCAGCCCTGAGTATGCAAGACCATGAGCTCTGGATAAAAAGAAAGTCTTTACTATGGTGGGATTTGATGGTACAAAGCATGTAACCTCTGCACTGGAGAAGGAACTGGGGTTGGAGGAATACCAGCAGTTTCTGGTCAGCCTAGTCTCATAACAAAAACAAAGACCAAACCCAAATAAAAATCATTAAGTAAAATGTATACATTAGGCTTTTATTTATTTTTTTTTTGTTTGGTCTTATTTTGTTTTGTTCTGGGTTTTTTGTTTGTTTTCAAGATAGGGTTTCTCTGTGTAACAGCCCTGGCTGTCCTGGTCTTGCTTCGTAGACCAGGCTGGTTTTGAACTCTCAGAGATCCTCCTGCCTCTGCCTCCCGAGTGCTGGGTGTAGAGCTGTGTGCCACCGTGGTCTGACAACAAATTAAAATAATCTAAAGGCACGTGATGCTGCTGCCAGGTCAGCGTCGTAGTGGCTTATCAGCACCCCATCCTCCTGCTACCACACTTCGTTCTGTGGGTCCCCACTAAGCACTCCGTCGTCTGCCACAAGCCTCTGGGCTCTGCAAAGCTAGGCCATAACTTTCAGATTAACCCCCATCTCTCCCAGCAGAGGGGACACAAAACCCAGAGGCAGAAAATTATCTTCTACAATGTTTATTAATGTCTTAAAAACAGGTCTGTGCCCGTCTGCTCTTAACTGGAAAGAAATTAGAGTTAGGCATACAAAAAAAAAAAAAAAAAAAATCCAGTACAGTGGGTTAATCAACTTGTTGATTATTGCCAACATAGTTAGTGTTGAGGCCGTGGTGTGCACCGTGGTAGTCTACACACTTAGATACATTGACAGAGCTGGGGGACAGCTCAAGGGTGGGGCACTTGTCTAGAACTTGTGAAACCCTTGGTTAGATCCCAGAAGCCACAAAACCATGAACAAAAAACTGACAGAGATTCTACTTCCCTTTAGACCTAGTACTTTTTCTGGTTGGGTGGACGTTGCGTTTGTATTTCATTTCTCTAGATGCTTGCTTCATCTTCAAATACAAAAATAGTGATAGGAGGAAGGAGGGAGGGAGGGAGAGGGAAGATGAAAAGAAGGAGGACTAGAGGGAGGCAAGGGCTAGAAATTATATTTTTGAAGTGTCCTGTTTTTCCCTAACATGTACTTTTTGTAGTTTGTTTGTAGACAGGATCTCAATTTGTAGATCAGGCTGATCTTGAACTCACAGAGCTCCACCATCTCTATCTCCTGAGTGCTGGACTTTAACGAGGGCTCTACCAAGGCACAAAAGGACTAAGACCCCGAGTGTGTACCAGAAAAGAACCACAAAAGGGGCTGGAGAGATGGCTAAGTGGCTGCTCTTCCAGAGCTCCTGAGTTCAAGTCCCAGCAACCACATGGTGGCTCACAACCATCTGTAATAAGATCTGGTGCCCTCTTCTGGTCTGCAGGCATACGTGCAGACAGAACAGTGTAACAGTGTATACATAATAAATAAATCTTTAAAAAAAAAAAAAAAAAAAAGAACCACAAAAGAAAAGATCACATAATGTGAAACCCTAAACTCTGTTATGCAGGAGACTAGAGTAATAAACAATATAGTCACACTGTGAAATAATCTACAACAGAGAAAATGAACACCTACCCACTGCAATATGGATGAGTTTTAGTAATATGTAAACTAAGCGAAGGCATAAAAACGGGAGTTCTGTGGGCCGGTGTAACCCACACCCCTGGGCGCAGGAGGCCAGGAACAGGGCTGTTTACACTCAGATGCTCTTCTGCCATCACAGGGTTGTTTGGATGGGGACTTAGCCGGGCCTCTCCCACCGGGGACTAGAGTGGGTACAGGGGGACTGTCAGCACAGGACAACTCGTACTGTTTCCCCTTCAACCCTTACCTCAAAGTGAAGGAGTTACCGAATGTTCCACAAAAGAACAATAAGATTTTTTAGCAAAAACAAAAAATGACCAAGAACGTCAAGGAGCTGATGGCACGGATTCTTCTGCCTGTGTCTTTACCATATAGTAGAGAAGCTAAAGAAATTTGTAGTGCTTACGGAGTATAACTGTGCTTTCAGTAGTGAAGTGGTTACGAAATCTAACAAATAAGCACAACCTGCCGCTCAAAGTAAATAGCTATATATAGGGTCCATATATGTGCATGTATGTATATATATGAAGCAAAGAGAAATAAATTATATTCATTGATATGTAGTATTTCTTGTGGGATTCACGGACTGAGAGTTCTAAAACATGACACAAATTTCCTTTTATATCGGCCATTTTATGAAAATATTTAACACATGTGACTTCCTTTAATTTGCTTAGCGCCTGGCAGTCTTTGTAAGTTTAAATTTTTCTAATATAAATTTACCTGGGGATTTGGGTTCTGAAACATGAAATCTCCTTGGTCAATAATAAAATGGAGAATTAGGTATAGAAGGGTGTATTTAAAGGGAAAATTATGTCCGGCAGGCAATAAAGGGCTTGCTTTGTTTTTAAATGGATGAGAGAGGGGTTTAGTCTAAGAATTTAGATCCCACTACACAAGGAAATAAGGGAGCTCTCTCTCTCTCTCTCTCTCTGGTGGGGGGGTGTCATCATATGACACCTGGGAAATCGGGTTCTCCTCTTGGGTTTCTTAGTTTTATTAATAGAAGGGACATGGACAGGAGTCCCAGCACATACAGAAGCCCGAGGACAAGTCTTAGAGTCAAGAAGGAGAAGCCCAGGGCAGGCCAGCTGTGCATCTCCTGGCTGCCCGGAAGGGAGGGCTGTGGAGGAGAGGCAGAAGAAAAACCTAAGCTGCTTGAGATAAAGCATTGGAGGTCAGCCACCTGGAGTCCAGCATCACACTCAGGAGGCAGGTGGTAGACCTTAAGGAAGCCCAAAGCTGTGTTTAGGGAGTTTAAAATTAATTCTATGCTCTGGCCAGTGTCACAAAGGAAAGGATGGGAGAGAAGAAACAAATAGTTGTGCATTCTATGTCAGGAGGTCCCTGAGCTGTCTGACAGTTTGGCTGACTAGTCGGGACTGCCCTGGTTGGGGGATGGAGGAGTCTGGAAAGAAAAAAACAAAACCTTGTCTAAGGTGAATGGCCTTCTAGAGGTCCCTGACCTAACAAAGCTAGATTAACCCTTAAGACTGAAGGGAGACAAGGGACTGCCTCTGCCTACAGGTGAACCCTGCTCTGGACACCGCCAGGCCCCGGAACTCTTCTGTGCAATGGACTCTGTGGGTTATAATGAAAAAGTGTAGAAAGCGCCCTAAAATTATTTTAGGGAGCTGAGGAGTACACAGCCAATAGTTTTCAAAGAAGGAGACGAGTCATTGCTGCCATCCCTGTCTGCACCCTCCCTCTGCAGACACCCCAGGAAGGCCGGATCACTTAACCTAGACTCTTACTGTTTCGTTCATTTGTTTCAGTTCTAGGGTTGGAAAGGAGGGCTTACGTGGGAGGCCAGGGCTTTAACCCTAAAATGCACTCTACACACACACACACACACACACACACACGCTCTCTCTCTCTCTCTCTCTCTCTCTCTCTCTCTCTCTCTCTCTCTCTCTCTCTCTCTCTCTCTCATCCCTGGCCTTACAAATGTTTCTTTTATGTAGAACCCCAATACACTAACTCTTACAGTGAATTCATTCTTTGAAAGTGTTAGGCTTTTGAGAGAATGAAGTGTGACCACCCAGAAAGATGCTGATATCAACTCTCCGAAGGGTTCCAAGCCGAATGATTATGGCGGGTGTGTGGCCAGCCTGCACTGCCTCCATGTTGCAGGATTCGCTCTGAGAGAGTACTGCACATGCTCCCCTGTGACATCAGGCCCTCTTTTCTTCCAGGCAATGGTCCAGTGCGCATTTTGGATTTCTTTTGCACCCATTGGAACCTCTGCCTCTTACTTCACAGGCTATATTCTGCACTTATATATGAATATATTTTTAAACATTAACACAGCTATTGGTCTAGGCCAAAACTGGACTGCAGTATTTGTGGCCATGAGTAACGTAGTGGAGAACGTAACAAGGATGGGTGCAGACCATTTGTCTCCAAGGTGCTGGAGGCTCCCTGAGGAGCCGGGCTCCAGTTCCCTTTTGGCATGTGGAGGATTTCTGTACTGTGTTCATGAGCACATGCATTTCCTTAATGCTTGAGTTCTCTTAAAGCGCTGTATTGGTTATAACTCATAACAATTCCACTCACTTTGTGATATTTTCCTTTATTTCTACATTTATTCTGTGTGTGTGTGTGTGTGTGTGTGTGTGTGTGTGTGTGTGTGTGTGTGTGTACCCCTGTAGAAGAAAGTCTGCCCTATCACCATTCCCTCACCATTCCTTCCCCCATGCTCTCAGGAGCTGTCAATTTACTTGTCTCTATGGATCTGTCTCTTCTGGACATTTCCAAGCCCAGAATTAGACAATTTGCTTTGACTTCTTTGCCTTCCTGTCTTCAAGGTTCAGCCATTCAGCATACATATAAACAAATGAAAATAAATAGGGAGCTGGAAAGATGGCTCAGAGGTTAAGAGCACTAGCTACTCTTCCAGAGTTCAATTCCCAGCAACCACATGGTGGCTCACAATGAGGTTTGGTGTCCTCTTCTGGATTATAGCCATATATGCCAGAACACTGTGCACACAATAAATGAATATTTAATAAAGAAAGAAAGAAAAGAAACACTCTGGCTGCTAGTCAGTCAGGCTGCAAGATTCCCCTGGCCACCTTGTCTGACTCACTTCTTCCCTCCACAACACCTTACATCCTCTCAGGACCTGTCAATTGCTGGGGCTGGCAACTCTTACAGAGAAAACATCTCATCGTGGTGGCTTACAGTTCAGAGGTTCAGTCCATTATCATCATGGTGGGACATGGCAGCGGGCAGGCAGACGTGGTGTTGGAGAGGAAGCTGCTACATGTTGACATGCAGGCAACAGGAAGTAGACTGTCTCACTGGGCATGGCTTAAGCATATGCAAGACTTCAAAGACAGCTTCCACAGTGACTCGCTTACTCCAACAAGACCACAGCTCCTAATAGCACTATTCCCTTGGGGGCTATTTTCTTTCAAACTACCACAGACACCCTCACTAGCCTGAAACTTACAATCACCCTCCCGCCTACTCTCAAATAGTAGGATTACAGGTATATGCTATCATACCTGGTTGTGAATCTGCCTTTAAAAACAAACAATTCTAGAAGGGGCATTCATTGTCTTTAGCTGTGCACCTATTGTGGACACACTGAGACACCCACCAGGCTCCAGCCAATGGTTCCAAACCAACAGACACAGAAGTCATCCTGTTAAACTCAGTCCTGGGTCTCTGTCCTGGCTGGTTTTGTGTCAACTTTACACAAGCTGGAGCCATCAGAGAGGAAGGAGCCTCAGTTGAGGAAATGCCTCCATGAGATCCAGCTATAAGGCATTTCTCAATTAGTAATCAATGGGGGAGGGCCAGCCCATGGTGGGTGGTGTCATCCCTGAGCTGGTGGTCCTGGGTTCTATAAGAAAGCAGGCTGAGCAAGCCATGAGGAATGTGGTTTGAAAGAAAATGGCCCCCAAAGGGGTGGCACTATTAGGAGGTGTGGCCTGTTGGAGTGGGTGTGATCTTGTAGAAGTGTGTCACTGTGAAGGGGGGCTTTGAGGTCTCATATGTGCTCAGGATACAGCCCAGTAGCTCAGGTCACTTCTTATTGCCTGCAAGACGTAGGACTCTCTGTTGCTTTTCCAGCACCATGTCTGCCTGCACCCTGCCACATCCCACCATGATGATGATGGACTGAACCTCTGAACTGTAAATAAGCTGCCCCAATTAATCGTTATCCTTTATAAGAGTTGCTGTAGTCATGTGTCTCTTCACAGCAATAGAAACCAGAAGACAAGCAGCAAGTCAGTAAGCAGCACACTCCTTGGTCTCTGCATCAGCTCCTGCCTCCAGGTTCCTGCCCTGTCTGAGTTCCTGTCCTGACTTCCTTTGGTGATGAACAGTGATAAACCCTTTGCTTCCCAACTTGCTCTTGGTCATGGGGTTTCATCACAGTAATAGAAGCCCTAACAAAGACAGTCTCAAAAACAAAAACAAAGAGTCCCCATAAAACAACAAAGAGTCATGAATGTGGGAAAGGGGTTGTTGGGAGCAGGAGAATAGTACAGGTTGGTGGGCAATTAAGGGGTGTATACATTAATCACAATACACATTCTACTTGTATGGAATTATCAAAGAACAAACTCAGAAATTAAAAAAAAAACACTCATTAAGATTTAACTTAAAATACACTTTGTAACACTTTCTCTCTTCCAAAATCCAGTCTGGGACCTGATGAAGGACCCAAAAAAAGTCAGCAGCTATGTTCAGGTCCTCAGGCTTTGGGAGAAGGACACCCAAGCAGTAGCTTGAATTAGGAATGTCCCCCATAGGCTCATGTGTTTGAACACTTGGAAAGATAATGGAACATTTAAGATATGGAGGAGTACATCACTGAGGGTGGACTTTGTCCCATTTCTGGCTCCCTCTCTCTATTCCGTGTTTGTGGCTGAGGATGTGATTGGTCTCCCAAGTTTCCTCTCTGGCTGTCAATATTGTCTTCCTCACCATTATGGATTCATCCTCTGGAATCATGAGCCAAAATAAAACCTTTCTTCTCTAAGTTACTCTTGGTCCTAGTGTTTTATCACAGCAACAGAAAAATAACTAATAAACCCCACCCTGAACTCTTCACCTCAAAGAGCCTTGTCTAGTTTTGAGACAGAGCCTAGATTTGTAGCCTAGGCCATTGTCAAACTCATATTAATTCTGCTTAGTATTGGCATTATTTTGTTTGTTTGTTTTTCGGACAGGGTTTCTCTGTGTAGCTTTGGAGCCTGTCCTGGAACTCGCTCTGTAGACCAGGCTGGCTTCGAACTCAGATCCACCTGCCTCTGCCTCCCGAGTGCTGGGATTAAAGGCATTCGACACCCTGCAATGCCACCTCCATTCCACATCACTTTAAACAATTCTCCTGGGGCTGGAGAGATGGCTCAATGTCTTCTCAAGTTAGAAGCCCTGCTTTCCCAGCCATTTCCAGTGAAAGTCAGCCCGCTGTATCAACTCAGGCTCATCTCGATACATCCCTTCCCACTCATGTCACTCTAGCATCTTCTGGGTCAGTTAATACCTACTGCCAGATAGATCCCCGGTTCCCTAACTGTAAACCAAGCCCTTCAGTTACATCCCATACGGGTGTTCACCATCATTTTGTCTCCCATGGTGCCTCCTCTTTTTCTGACCTTTTCCCTTTGGAAATTCTTCTAGAGCATTAATCTAATTAACCTTATCAATAAAAACCTAGAGTCAGATATCAGGGCAATAGCCTGAAATTTCAGAGACTCAGAGGAGTAGCCACAAGTGACCTCTTACCTCTCCCATCCTCCGATCAAAAGGCCCAGATCTTGTTTCCACCCCACCTTATCACTTCCGGTCTCTACCACCTGAGAGCTGGGATTAAAGGTGTGAGCCAGCACTGCCCAGCTTCTCTACTTAACTAGCAGCTAGCTCTGCCCTCTGATCACCTGGCATTTTTTGTTTATTTTTATCTGAACACAAACAAAATATCACACAACAGTCTGCTAGTCCAAACTCCGATTTTCTGACACTGACTTGCAAGATACCATTGTGTTGATGCCAAGACAGCCTTATGGAGGTAGAGAAGTTTTCACTCTCTTCTGGGCATATTTTCCAGGGTACCAGAGTGGCTCCTACAGGATCCAGGCAGCCCTACTTCATGTGGAGTGTTTACACCAGAAAACCAACAAATTCTCCTTGTCAGACCCTATCACTCCTTATTAAAAATGTACACAACTGACTTCAGCAAATGTTACCCATTTCCTGCTGGCACTGCCCCTTAAAATAAACATGCAATTCTTGAGAAATGGCAAGCAAAGCCACCAAGTGGCGGCCGAAGAGGACTGGGAGTTGCAGCCCACCTTGGGACTCATTCTTGCTGCACTAACCTCCCCCTTCCGACCCCTCCCAAGCCAGCCAGGTGTAACCAACTCTCCCCTGCATCTCTCCTTTTCCTTCACCGTTTCCATATATAACTTGTTTCTCAGACACAGGATTTCTCTCTGTGTAGCCCTGCCTGTTCTGGAACTCAATCTAGAGGCCAGGCTGGCCTCAAACTCACAAAGATCCTCCTGCCTCTTCTATGGTTTTTTGTTTTGTTTGTTTGGTTGGTTTTTGTTTTTAACATATGAAGCTGTTAATTAGGTTGATAGCAATTTAGAAAACCAGTTTGTGAGGATACATCCCGTTTATCAGAGAGAACTAAGGCCGAAGGTAGCCCTGAAGCTGGGGAACAGCTTTGATCTTTGGCAAAAGCTGTGAGTCCCGGGTTTTCAGATCAGCCTTGTGCTGCTTTGTAATCTCGTGTTTCTTCTCTGTGTCGAAGATCTCACCTTCCTGGTGCCTAGGCTTGTGCAGCTGCTTCTTCTTGAAGTAAGCACCAGTCAGGTGTTTGGGGAGTCTTAATCTTGCTGATAACAACTTTTGTAGAGGTGGTGATGACAAATTTCTGGTGTGTTCTTCGCAGAGGAACTCTGTTGTGGGCAAGAGGTCCCATCTGTCTCAAGTAGCAAGCCACTGCCCAGCTGATTCAGGAAAACTACCCTCTTGCCTCTGTGGCTCCAGGTGAGGATGATCAGGACGCTCCTGGGAGTGATGCTGGCACGAAGCTTTCTCTCATGCTGCCTGAAGGGCTCTTTGCCATGGCTCAGTAGCTTCCGAGGGTAATACCGGGGCATTTTTCGAAGCTTAAACACCGAGGAACCACCATTCTTGTCGCCACTAACTGGTTTGGTGACGGTTGCAAGGACCTTCTTTTTCTTCTTCTTTTCAACCTTAGTTTTTGCAGCTGAGTATTTTCTTTTGTACAGGGCCTTTCTGGAATACGTGGCAGATTGGGAGAACCTGCCAATCCCTCTAACCAGGACAGGGTACCGGCTGCAATTCGGCTTCCTCTTCTTGGGCTTTTTAACCTTAGGGTCGCCCTTTGTGGCTGCATCAGCAGCAGGGGCACCTGCAGCATCACCACCAGCCTTCTTGGCTGCGGGGTTTTCTATTTTTTATCAGGCTTCTCGGCTTTTTTTTCTCTCTCTCTCTCTCCCCCTCTCTTTTGGGGTGTGTGTGCGCGCTAGGGAGCATGGCATCTCTGAAATAAAATGGTTAAGGGGCCATTATAGACACAAGCAAGAAAAATGCTGCATTCTGGAACATTTCCCCCACCTTCCAGCAGAAGCAACAACCGAGTTCGGGAGTGTTGGGCAATGTCCACTGAGCCAGAACTAAGCGTTTGGTTTAATGAACAGCTGGAGAGGAAAGGCTCTAGTTGTTTGCACTGACCTACATTGCCTGTGGACAAGGTGGGCGTGTGTAAGGTTGGAGGCAAGGCAACTAGAGTAGTGATGCACTCTTGAGTTTAGGTTTTAACATTCAGATCTCAAGAGGAGGCAGTGGTCTTCTGTGCCTAATTTGTCAACTGATCAACTTCCCTCACCTCTCCTCTCTTCTGTACTCCAACGTTTGTAGCTCAACTCGAGACAATTTAGAATTCAAGGCTCCACAGAGGTCTGTAAGGAGCTCATTAATAATCAGAACCCTCACGCTGGACTTGAGGATTCTGCAGTACATTTTGAAAAGGCAGAGTTTGGCTGTGATATCAACAACGCTGGTAAGAAGTGGGAAATTCTAAATGAAGACACAGCCACTCATGGCAGATCGCTTGTTTTCAAACACTATAGACACTGCACAGGAGGGAAAACCACAGACTAGGAAGTTGGTGTCTTTGCTCCTTTGCCTGCTTCTATGTAAGAGTCTGAATTCTGTTCTTTTCTCTCTTTACATTTCTGAACATGTAGGCACTTAAAAAAAAATTAAAGTGTTGCTGGCGGTGCTGTTGCATGCCTTTAATCCCAGCACTCAGGAGAATCTTTGAATTCAAGGCCACTCTGATCTACAGAGAGTTCCAGGACAGCCAGGGCTATAAAGATCAACCCTGTCTCTAAAACTAAGATGCAAGGTACAAAGCCCTGATTTACACTTTCTGAGATGTATCCAAATTATGTTAACTTTTTTCTTTTTTAGAGACAGGGTATTTCTAAATAGTACTGGCTGTCACAAAGTTCACTATGTAGACCAGTGTGGCCTCGAACTCAGAGATCTTTCTGTCTCTTCCTCCCACTCCATCTATGCTGGGATTAAAGTCACCACCACTATGCCCAGCTAGTGTTTGTTTTATAAGCCCAGAGTTCCAGTATTTGCTACATACATATTTACAAGTATTACATCTTCTTGATGAATTGCTCCTATTATTAGTTGTTGGGAAATTTAAGTACTTGTCCCTTACAGTGCTCTTCCTCCCCACCCAGCTGTAGAACTCTCAAGGTGCTCTCAAGGTTGATCAACAAGGTTGTTCTCATAACTTTCCGGTGTGCAGTGCCCGTGCCTTGACCCCAGGTGTGGGTGGTGCATGATTTCCTCCTATGCTTAGCCCATCCCCTGGCTTGGGTATATAAGCCCATTACTCTCTAATAAAAGGCAGCAGCTTCCTCTTCACTTCTCAAGGTGGTCTGTTAAGTGTTTCAATCCCAACACCCTCCACCAGCATGGTATGAGGCAATTAGTATAATATGAAGGAGCTCAAACATGGCCCAGAGTAGGTAAGAGAGATGAATAATAACAAAAATAAAATATGTATGTACAAAAATGCCACATGAAACCAACCCATGCCTTTGTATGACAACCAAAAAATATAATTTAAAAGCCAACAAATAAATACAGTTCTGTTAAATACCCTTTAAATAGCCAAACTACAAAGTTCTTTACTCAACAAATATTTACATGCCAGGGATTGTTTTGTATAGAATGAGTACATGACACAAAATTACTACTAACTTAATTGTAAAATGTTGACAATTTGGAGAGGGAGGTCCTGGTGCTGTTTTCTGGCCCACAGCACCTAATCCCTTCAAACCTTCAGATGATGTTCTGGTACCATGTGCTAATGAGGTGACTGGTGGTTTGGGGTCCTGAGAGCCTCAAACTGGGGCTCATGCTGGAGAAAGCCAACCACAGGGTTAGAGGGCTGGAGTTCTCACCCCACACCATCCCCATCTACAAGGCGAGGGGCAGGCTGAACAGAGAGTTGATTACTAATGGCCAATTTTATGTCAACCATACCTAACATAGTCTCTATAAAAGCCAAGTTGCTGGCATTCTCGGTTCCCATAAACTTCCCATCTGGAAGTGTTAGGGTAGTGAGGCACCCCAAACCATTCAAAGCTATGTCTCCTCCCTCATTTTGCTTCCATTTGACTGAACACCTGCATCCTTTAGAGTTTTCTTTATAACAAGTTATCGCATGCTTCCCTGAATGCTATGGGCCATTCTAGCAAATGATCCAACTGACAGGGAGGAGCATGGAGCCTCTGATCTCCAGCCAGTCAGTGAAAAAGCACTGGACATCTAGACTTCAGCTGGCAGTCTTGTGGGATTGAAGCCCTGAGCCTGTAGGATCTGATGCTACTAAGTTCAGGCAGACAAGGTCAGAATTGAAATGTCGTAAAGGACACCCAGCTAGTGTCAGGGAACTGGTCCTTGTGGGAAAAATACCCAAACCCCTGGCTACAGAAGTGCTGAGAAATCAATCACCCTTCCTACTCTCTAAGACTTATTCTGTCTGGTGAAGTAACAAGGAAGTAACCAAAATGAGCCTTCTAGTCTGAAAATGTCCCAGAATGCTGCTTTCTAGAAAATCCTCCTCCCTCTGCGAACAGGAAATAGGAGCCCAGGGAGGGTATGACTTGCCTGAGACCAGTCCCATTCTTCCGGTCCTGACACCAAGACTCTCTTCCCAAAACTCACATTAAAATTTAACTGCCAGGTAACCAGACTTACACTTAGTAAAAGCCTCATGGAATTGTTCATCTCTACAGAAGACAGCCACCAGCACCTACATACCGTCAAAGAGGAAGAGCATACATGGTCAACCCAGGGATGATGAGATTACACCCAAAAGAGCTAAAACAGAAACCAACTCAACCTGCCACATGGATGTTCATTCTTAAGCAAGCAAAAGTAGTAAATAATTTCAAGTTGGAAAGCTTGCCCTCTAGTGGGGAAATGCTGAACTAACCACACAACTGCAAAGTTTCAGAAACTATGATTCATAACCATATGCTAGCAACAGCATTAACACCAGTGATGCATAAAAACAGATATGTCAGGGAACAGAAATAAACACCTTCTATAGGCTTAGCTAGGACCCATCAGTAGAGGCTTTCTTGTTGGACAGACAAGACCTTGGACCTCACACAAGGCCAGACAGTATTCTACGATTGCTGAGCACGACAGACAAGAATGAAGTTCAAGGCTGAAAAGAATGGGTCTGGGTCCGACTTTGAGCTGAGACTTCCTTTCAAGTCATGTCTAATGGGGATGCTAAACATGCCTCTCCCACAGTGAAGGGGGAATGAGATGAGTTAAAATACCTAGGTGAGTGCCAGCATTCAGGAACCATACTCAACTCTGTGGAGAGTGGTCTGCTTCCCATTTCACAAAGCAAGTTAGCAAGCTTAGCATTAAGCAGCAAGGGTTCAAGAAAGGAGGCAACTTCTAGAACACACAGCTATCTTGCAAGGTTTGAAAAGGGCATTCTTTTTGGTGGAAGAACCATAATGATGCCCCTTCTGAGAACTATTTGACAGGCACTACTGTCTAATGTTAGCAATAGTCACCTATGGCTACGTAAGTTAGATGAAAGGGCCAGCAAGATGGATCAGTTGGGAAAGAAGCTTGATGACCCAAATTCTATCTCCAGGACCCATATAGTGTAAGGAGAGACCCTCCACATGAGTGCTGTGGCATAAACACACACACACACACACACACACACACACACACACACACTGTGCTAGGTGGCACTGCTCTTTCATGTCAGCACTTGGAAGCAGAGAGAGGTGGATCTCTGTGAGTGTAAGGCTAGCCTGGTCTACATAGAGAATTCCAGAACAGCTAGGGCTACACAGTCACACTGCCACAAAAAGAAACCAACCAAACACACCTTCACGTTTAAAGTTTGAAAATCAATTCTTCATCCTCACCAATCATATTCCAATGGTCACATGTGGTCAGAGCACACACTAAGACTGACATACAGCTTTATGGATTACATAAGCAAGAAAGTGAACAGTTTTGCCTTAACTTATTCTGGCTCTAGAACTCTGTACGTTTGTTTCTAACCAATCCAGTTTTCCTTTCCTCTTAAGAATGCGTAACAGTTGAAGCAAGATGGATCTGCTAAAGACCCACTCAGTCTCTGCTGATTAACCCTTCACATCTGAAGGATAGTTTTGCTGGATACAAAATTTTAGGCTGTCTTTCCTTTCAATTCTTTAAGCATTATAATTTACCCACTCTTTTTTTGGGGGGGGTTCTGGAAAGAAATTTGATGCTAATTGTTATCTTTTCCCTCTATAAGAAATGTGGGTTCTGTTTATGTCATATTTTCTCTGTCTTTCTATGGTTGGAACAACTTGATTAACTTTGCAGCAGGGAGCACATGGATGTACATCTTCTTCTCATGTTAGGCATAAGTTTGGTTTGGACTACTTCATTCTGGTTAGTTCATTCACCTTAGCCTGTTTTATTGGTCTATTTCTGTTTATCAGCTTAAAATTTAGCTTCTGTTGTGCTTCTTATAAGCATTTAGTACAGGCCAACAATCTGATTGTTCTCTTATTGAAAGAACAAACTTGAGACATTAAAGTCTTAAACACTTGACACCAAGTTGTTCTGTCAAAAGTGGTCCTGCAGGGAAGAGGCAGAGAGGACAGGAACCTTCAGCATCACAAAACAAGTTGATGCCGCCTTAGCTAGCTGTGAGGGTCAAGGTCAGGGTATACCATCAGGAATGGAGCATGCAGGCAGGATGGCCATCAGTGGTGGACACCAAGAGAAAGCAAGAATGCCATGGCCACCAGGTTTTTGGTTCAGTTTTGCCATTAGCGGGCTTGGAGAAAATTGCAGATTCATTAGTAGGATGTTAGCTACTTTTTAATCATAGTGACCTGAGTTTGTTGTGGGTCATAGTTTCAGAGAGACCTCAGTCTACCACAGCAGAGAACATGTGTGGAGGAGTTCATGATGGCATATAAACTGCAGAGACCCCAGCCAACATCAGGGATGAGTATAGTCTGCAAAAGGCCTAATGACTTAACTTCGGCCAACTAGGCCCCAACTAAGAGCTCCTCAGCTTTTAACAGAGCACAAGCTGGGGACCAGAATTCATACACTTAAGCCTGTGGGGGACATTTCAGATTCAAACCATAGCATTCTATCCACAGCCCTCATTTCACAATGCAAATTTCATAATATAAAATATATTAGTTCCAACTTCAAGTCCCCATGGTCTTAATGGTCTCAACGTTGTTCAAGTCTAAAATATCTCCTGACATTTGAGACAGTCTTAGTTGGAACTTCCGTAAAATCAAAAAACAAGTTACGTCTCCCAATAAAGAATTCTTAGTTCAAAAAGCAAAAGTGAGACATAGCAAGAGAGTACTGAACCAGAGCAGGACTACACTAGCAGAGCAGAGCAGAGCAGACATGAAGCCCTGTAGCACCACGTGTGACATCAGGGACACGTGGGGCACACACATGACCTGGGCTCTGAAGAGTTGAGCAGCCCTACTTACCCAGACCTACCATTCATGGCACATGTGACTACTCCCTTGGGGTAGCTTCAGAGCCCGCAGCTTTTTTCAGCAAACATCTACATTTCTGGCATCTCCAACATTTGGAGTCATTCTGCAAGTTGGAACTCAGGCCTAGCCTGCTTGGAGGCTCCCTGCAGGGAATTTCACCCTGCTATTCACTGTCCTCACTAGCTTTTCTCAAACTTGGGTGAAGCCAGTGCGACCCTGTAACTCTTACAATGAGTGCTCTCAAAACCAGCAGCATACACAGGCAATGCCATCCATGGTTACCAGCTCCAGGAGTAGTTCATCTCCCACAGACCACCGCTGCTGCAGAGTCTAAGTACCTGTCCAGCTGAATCTGATAAAACTTTTCCCTAGAGACTGTCTTAGGGTTTCTGTTGCTATGAAGAGACACCATGACCAGGGCAGCTCTTATGAATGAAAACATTTAACTGAACTGGCTCACTGACAGTTTTGGCGATTCAGGTAATTACCATCATGGCAGGGAGCTTGGTGCTGGAGTAATGACTGAGTCCTAACCTTGCAGGTAACTGGAAGTCGACCGAGACACTGGACATTATCTTGAGCAGAGGAGTCATCAAAGCTCACCCCCACAGCAACACACTTCCTCCAACAAGGCCACACCTACTCTAACAAGGCAACGCCTCCTGATAATGCCACTCCCTGTGTGATTATGGGGGCCAATTACAGTCAAACTACCACAGTGGCCCTTTCAGCAGGGCCCTACTTCAGCACTCCTGTCTTCCAATATACTTGCATTGATGCATGATGGGAGCCTTTGCCAAGCAAATTTCTTATTTCCCAATGCAAAATAGGCAGTGTTCCTCCAATGGTGCCAAGTTCTAAAGACTGCAACCACTCCATTCCTGCACAATCAAACTACACATTATTCTGACTTTCCATTTTTGCTTTTTAACGCTCAACTCTTTTTATAACTAAAAGCAGCAAGAAACAACCATTCCACATCCTGATTATTATGCTGTCTTGGAGTTTTTCTCTGATAAATTATTTAGTCTGTTATTCAGCCTCACCCAAATTTTCAAGCCATAGGCAAAATGCAGCCAGACTCTGCCAGAATACAACACAGGTCTTCAGCTCTGTCCCTGAACTCTCATGAACTGAGCACCCACTATCTGTCTTGGTATTCTGGACTTCTAAACCTTCACCAGAATGGTTCAAGAAGCTCTGCTTACAATATTATAGCATTTCCCAACCCACAGGCCTATGAGCCATGTAGTCAGGTTTATGCATAGCATAGCCACTTCTTGGGAACCAGTTTTCTATGTGTAACCTTTGCATTGCTGAAAACAAAACACTCAACAGAAACCACAACCTAACATTTGATTATGTCTGTGTATGAGTTATCTAGTTGAATGTGTGACTGAAATCAAAAAGTCAGTATGACTGAAGATCTGAGATTTAAAACTGTTAGAACTGTTAAAAGTCAGTATGCTCAGGGAGACTGACAGAACTAGAAGAGGGAAGCCAGGAGACAAAACACACAGATACCAAGATCAGCCAATATTCTCTCTCTTCCTCTCTTTTAAACTGGTTATTTGACTGGAGTTTCTGTAGCATTCATGGTTAATCAAAATCTTGGCATGGCCCTGGGGACCCCAATGCCAAGCACCCCCCATACTACCTACTTGTCAGCTCTGGCTGAGGTACAGGTGGTTTAGGAAGTTACATCTTACCTGCATACACCCAAAATTCTCAGAAATACCTAATCACCCCAATGGAATTCTTAAAAGTCTTAATTTTTATTTTTTTATTATTAGTAGTAGTAGTAGGTGTGTGTGTGTGTGTGTGTGTGTGTGTGTGTATGTGTGTCATTTTGTGCATAAAAGTGCCCACAGAAGCCAGAAGAGGATGTGAAGTCTTTAGGGACTGCAGCTGCAGGCAGCTGTGAGGCATCTGACTGTTGTAAACCACCCAGGATGGGTGTGAGGAACTGAACTTTGGCCTCAGTGTACTCCTGACCACTAAGCCACCCCTTCAGAGTAATTTCCCAATGTGGTCACCAGCACCCTGCTCACAGTAAGATGAAGAATTACATATTTGTCAGAATATTTCATGGCAAATTTTGTCTGTTTTGTTTTGAAGTCAGTCTCACTATGTAGCCCTGGCTGGGCTGGAACTTGATTTATAAAGCAGATCGGTCTCCAACTCAGAGACCTGTCTTATCAGATGTGCATCACCATGCCAGCCCTATTTCTAAAGTTTTAAAACACCAAAAGGAATCTCAGTTGCTGTGGCACCAAAGCATATCTGGGAGGTGGTTATCAATAACCATATTTTCTATCAACTTGGAAATATTGAGATAATATCATTTCTACTTTCCTCTAAAAAATATTTTCTAGTATGGACAAATAATAGTAACAAGAGACATAAACAAGCAACTTTTGTACAAAATAATTTATTGCAGAATTGTCTAGATTGGCATTATTTTACAGTTAATTTTTCTCCTCTCAACAACTATGAATCTAAAGAGATAAAGGAAAATCACTTTAGTTAGAACTGTCTAAAATCTCCATTCTGGCTTTGTAGCAGACAGATTTACAGACATATTCACATAGCTGAAAAATAGTGATTCCATTATATGATATGGCAAAAAGGCGTCCCCCAAACACTGCTCAATAGCATTATGATTTAGAAGCTTAACTAACTAAAGTTTAAATTCTCATCCGAGGAATCTAAAAATTCACCAACTAGGCAAAGAATGGCTGTGAGGGCGACAGTGCTGTTTTAATTTGTACTCTGCCCAATCACACTCCCTGGACAAAAACCTCTCAGGGTAAAAGCTACTTGCTCTCTAAGCAATCAATCAAGAAAGCACAATTCCTCCACAATAGTCTTTAAGACTACAATAGATGCCAAAAAAAATTAAAATTAATGGTAAATTTATATGATTAAGAGGCAAACCAGGCTTCACATTCTGAATCATCAACATAAAAACTGGAATAGCTTTATTCAACCATAAAGTACCACTTTTGTGGCTATTACAAAAGAATATTAGACTTTATTAGTCTAATGAGACAAGGAGGAAATACAGATCATTCAAGTTAAGGTAAAAAAGGGAGCAAAATCACATTATCCACAGAAATGGAAAATATGGCTATTTCTCAACATACAGCTAACACTTCAAAATAAAACAAGCCAATAAAGAAATCAGAACAGATTTTGAAGCTAAGATCAAAAGAGAATATCATAAGTGGGCTGTCTACACCTTAATCAGCAATTAAAGTATAATACAGAAGCTACAACACTCCTAATCCAGAAGTGTAAGACTGTACAAGTATAAATACATGATTGTAACAGATGTCTATATAAATTGGAGGCCAAACACAGCATAAAATAAGCTTATACAATACTCCATTTAAAAACTTCTATCTAAATATTTCATTTCATACCAATGGGAAAGAAACCCTGACGTGAATTTAACTTTCAATCTGTAGGAGCAAAGTTTGCACAAGATTTCAAGTTTCACGCCGCAAGAGTCTATGGTCAGCTGTTTGGTTCAGGCCAGCTTCAGTCACAGCAGGCAGGAAAGCAGATGTAAGTGGAAACAGTCTGTGGCAGGTCTTCCTGTACTCCTCATACTGGGAACTACAGTTCCCAAAGCTGCCATCCAGCAGCGCCTCGGAAACCTTTATAAGAGTCTAATGACGCAAAGGAGGAAATATCAATGTACAAAGATAAAAATCAGTGTGCTAATAATGATTTTAACCAACAGATACAACTATTCCTTATCCCAGAGAAAGACTCCAGCCCCTTCTCCCTAGCTATAGTAAACAATCACTTCAAATAAAGAATGTTAAATGCCAACTTTGAACTGCTTGGGGTGGCACAGGCCTCTCTGACCCCAGCACTCAGGCATCTGAAGGAGGATTCCAACTCCAAGTCCTACGTGATTGACACAGCAAGACCTTGTCTCAAAAGAAGGAAAAGAGAAAGGCGAGAAGCCTCAGCAGATAAACGTACTTGACAATACAAGTTCCATCCTTAGAACCAAATCCCAAAAGTTCTCTGGCATTAACATTCTTGGCTCTCCTTCCCAATAAACAAACACACAAACAAAAAATTTAAAGGGGAAAACTCTAAAAGCCTTAAAAAGATAATTCTAGTGTTTGTTTTATGGGGCAGCTTAGCATTAAACTGTGTGTGTAGCCAGGGCTGGCTTTGAACTTTTGATCATCCTGTCTCCACTCTGAGTCAAGGAATTACAGGCACACATATATCCAGGAAGTGTGTCCTTTACTGGTAACACCATGTGGCTCCATGTATGAGCCAGAACAAATGACTTCATGCTTTGTTGCTTCAGTTAACTCCAACTCAACTATGCAACAGCTATCACTTGCACAACTATCTTTGAAACGAGAAAAGAAACATAACTTGCCTGAAGTCACACAGTTAATGGATAGAAATGAGCTCTTTAACCCACTTAGAACTATGCTGTATGTTTTGTTAGATATTGTACGACCTATACATCAGTCTATGACGAATCCTACCTTCACATTTTTATCTTTTATAGTTTCATCCAACCTTGTGGCTATAGCAATTGCTTTCTCTTGCCTTGACTTGTCCAGAAGATACATCATTTTAGCACCTGAAATTCCAAGACATTTCAAGATGAGGCATAAAGTGTTAATCAACTAGTGGTGGGCTAGAGCTGGCATCTACCAGCTCTGGGCAGCTAACTGTGACACTTGTTCCTAATTTCCTCCTGTTCAGTAACATCCCACTGAAGCTTTGGGTGACAATGGAGTACAAGTTACCATGGCAAAAATGTCAACAGCACTTGCTGCTCTCACAGAGGAAGCAGGTTTAGTTTCCAGTACCCACATGGCAGCTTACATCAACTCTAACTCCAGTTCACTCAATCTGATACCTCTTGTGGCCTCCACAGGTACTACACACATGTTGGGCACCAACATAATGCTGGTAAACTCTCATACACATAAAAAATTTTTAAAAAAAAAGGTGGAAACAAAACACATTATCAAAACTTTTCCTTCGTAGTTATCGAACATTTACTGAAAGAAGGCTAATTTGACAACGTCTGTGCTTAGAAACAATGTGATTCAAATGTATGTTTATCATACAGGATATTTCAGCCAAAACCACTTTTAAAAAACATAGTACTTTAAACTAAAGAACCTGAAGAATTAAATTACTGTCACAAAGAAATATGGTCAAAGAAAGTTATTTCCATACTCAAAACAAAGAAATTAATTTCTAAAAGCTATTTAAAAACAAAACACAGTTCATATGTGTCCTGAAAATGATATCACATTCCTACTGTATTATTATTAATGTACACTATTTGTCAGTAATTTGTTGAAAACTCTAGACATATTAACTTACAGTTACAAAATGGTCTTCTGACTTTTTTTATGGGATATTTTGATTGCACTGACTGACCCAAGACTGCCAATAAAGATACTTTAAATCAGAGGGTGGAGCTAGCTACCAACTGACCAAAATTAGCCACCGAGGTTTTGGAGGACTGAGGGCATATAGAGACACACAGGAAGTAATAGGGTGGGGCTTAGAAAGATTCTGGGCCCTTCAGATTGAGGAAAGAGGAGGTCTCTGGTCACTTGGCCGCCACTTTTCCGATCATTCAAGTTCTTACCCTGATACCTGACTTCCTCCCAAGTTTTTGTTGATAAAGAATAATTAGATAAACACTTCATTCATCCTTTCTTCTTTTTAAAGGTATATTTATTATGTATACAGTGTTCTCTGCACATCTGCCTGCACGCCAGAAGAGGGCAACAGATCTCATAGATGGTTGTGAGCTGCCATTTAGTCTCTGGGAATTGAACTCAGGATCTCTGGAAGAGCAGTCAAGGCTCTTAACCTCCAACCCATTTCTCCAGGCCCCATGTTTTATTTTTTTTTAATTTATTTTTATTATTTTGTTTTCCAAGACTGGGTTTCTATGCATTGCTTTGAAGCCTGTCCTGGAACTTGCTCTGTAGACCAGGTTGGACTCAAACTCACAGAGATCTGCCTGACTCTGCCTCCCGAATGCTGGGATTAAAAGTGTACACCACCAACAACACCTGGCTCCCCATGATTTTTTTTAATATGGTAAAAATTGTCATTTTATTTTATATTTAAAAAACTATTCCTCACAACTATTAAAAAGAAATTATTACTATTATCCTGGTTTTCTAAAAAATTACTTTCACCTATTTAAAAAATTATTACTTTTAAGTGTGTGTGTGGGGAGTTATGCATTTGAGTGCAGGTATCCACACAGGCTCTCTCTGGAGGTTGAGTTACAGGTTCTTGTGAGCATCATAATAAAGTACTGGGAATCTGACTCAAATCATCTGGAAAAGCAGTGCAAGAAACTCTTAACACTGAGTTATCTCTCCAGCCCCTGTCCTCTGTTCTACCCAGAAATGTAACTTTAAAAAAAAAAAAATCTAAGTATTTCTCCCATATGTATTACAATGAAGATATCTGCCTTAACAACAAACCTTAGATTAAATATCTCCAGGCTGGAGGGACAGCTCAGCTGTTAAAGGCTAGGCTCACAACCATAAAATTATCTCCATAATTTTAGGCAAAAATATCTACACAGCCTAAAGTAGAATACAGTTAATTTTGGTACATCTTTCCCTTTATCTCCAACTTTTCTATCATCTTTCATCTAGTTTTCATTTATGCCGCCCTTGACATTTTAGGAATTTGTGTAAGCTGCCTAAAATGTTTTCCAAAACAAACAGGACACTCTGTACAGATGGTGTCTCTAAAAGACAGGAACTTGAGAAGCACAAATGGCTCCTGTGGTTGCTTGGGCAGAACTGAGTCTCTAGTACACTAGGGGACATATAATAGGGTTCCGACACACTGGAGACCCACAGAATGATGCTGAGCAGAGGGCATTGCTGTTTCCTGCCCTTTGTCCATGGACACACTGGCAGGACATGCTGCCCTCCATGTATACCTTAACATGCCATCATTTGGACCTACTGGTTAATAGAGAGATGTGTCCTTAGCTGACTGGATGATGTAAGTATATATGCCAGTGAACTTCCACAGTAAACTACATCTGTACCCCGTTGCTGGTCTGGGGTCTGCTTCCCGGACAGCTCACTGGGACTCCTCCACCCTCATGCCCCACAGGATACAAATACATTTTCAAGACAGAAAATATATAACACAAGGCTAAGGATGTAGCCCAGTTAGTAGAATTCTTGTCTAACTTGCATGAAGACCTGAGTTCAATCTCCAGCACTGCATAATAAAACTAGATGTGGTGGACCATGGCTCTAATCTTAGGACTCAGGATGTAGAAGCAGTGAGAAGTTCCAGGTCATCCTTGGCTGTAAGAGGACAACCCAAATGACATTAAACCCTCCACAAAAACTAACTAAATAAAAAAGTGTAGCAATAAAAAATTGAGAAAAACTCTACACACACACTTATTTATGTTTTTATAACCAGGAAGGTTATATATAGGAAGGTGCAATCCCAGCACTTAGGTCAAGTAGGAAGATTAGCAAAGTCTCAGCACATACAGGTTCAAAGCCAGCCTGAACTACAAGACTTCATCTCAAAAAACAAAACCAAAAAAGCTGTTAATTACTGTCATTATACATTATTTGAGTAGAATTAAATGACTACTTGGTATTCCAGTCTACCATTTGCTACTATTTCCCATATCACTGACCATACATTTATTGTTCATTCTCTTTCCCAAATTTTACATATATTTCAATAGATGTCTTTGTTGGATTAATTTGTTTGAGCCAGGGTTTGTGTATGTAGCTAATTAAGGCCAGTCTCAAACTTGTAATCCTCCTGCATCAGCATCTGGAGTCCTGGGATTACAAGTGAGAACTACTACCCACCCCCCAAGTGGTCCTTGAATTAAGTTATTTACAAAAAAAGTATAACTATAGAATCAAAAGGCATGATTAATGTGAAACTTTAAAAACATACTTTTTTTTAGATTTATTTATGTATTACATATACATGTTCTGCCTGCATGTATGCCTTTGGGCCAGAAGAGGGCACCAGATATCACTATAGATGGTTGCTGGGAATTGAACTCAGGACCTCTAAATAGAGCAGCCAGTGCTCTATTTAGAAGAGAGCATTGAGTCCCCTGGCACTGGAGTTAAGGATGGTTGTGAGCTGCCATGTGGGGCTCTGGAAACAATCTGGGTACTCTACAAGGGCAGTGGTACTCTCAACCACTGAGCCTCTCTCCAGCACCTAATGTGCAACTCTTAGCAAGATGACAAATTGTTTTCCTAAGTGGCTGTGAGTCAAATCCAAGAGTACTATATTAATATACTCTATTCTTCCTCTGGTAATTAATTAGACTGAACACTTTTGCAAATACAAACCTGAAAGTAGATGCTGAAGAGAGGTAGCATTGTGTTTGAGGAAGTCCTCATTAAAGCGGTGCAAATCTTTGTTGACAAATATTTTCTTCATTTCTTGAGCTAGAACTTTGCTCACAATGTCTGGAAGATTGCTATGATTAGATACTATAAAAACAAAACACATTTGGGTTTGTTTTTCAAAATCTGTCCTTTAAGGAGAAAAAAAAAAAAATCAACTGAAAATTTTTGGTATTCAGTGTTATGCTTAATATATATGTACAGTAAAAATACTCTACAACTCCTTTGAAACAAACAGTCTAGTCTACAACGCACTAATTTCTATCTCATTGTTTATTTACAGGTATACTACCATTTGATATCAGGCAAACCTCCGGTTTCATTACATCCTTGCAGTCTCCTTCCTGTCCAGCTAAATGAAGGATGGCTTATATTTGCTTTTCATGGTTGCATGTACATGAATACCTCCTCCTTATACTTACCAGATTTAGAAAATTTAATCAAGCATTCATGTAACCACGCATTATTACTGTCGATGGCAAAGGCTCGTTTAACAGATTGCAACATCAGCAGAAACTTCCCTGTGCCAGAAAAACAAAACAAAAAACCCAGCATCAGTATTTATGTGTTATCTTCATTTTATTTTTAGCTTCACTTAAATTCAATTTAAGAATGTAATTTTAAAAAAAATTAATAAACACTTGTGAGAAAAAGTCAAAGTTAATTTGCAATATCCAAGACAATTTTTTTCCTTTTTTTCCCCCCAAGACTATCTTTGCTTTCCTAAGAAAATTTTAAAAAATTATTTCATATAGGCTGAATGGTGGTAGTGTATGCCTTTAATCCCAGCACTCGGGAGGCAGAGTCAGATGGATCTCTGTGAATTCTGGACCAGCCTGGTCTACAGAGTGAGTTCCAGGACAGTCAGGATACACAGAGAAACCCTGTCTCGAAAAACCAAAACAGAAAAAAAAGGACTGCTTCACATGAATGCCTTAGTGAGGTTTCCACTGCAGTGATAAAACACAGACCAAAAGTCACCTGGGGAGTAAAGGGTTTTTATTTCATAGTCCATCATCCAGGGGAGTCAGGGTAGAAACTCAAGCCAGGAACCCTGAGGCAGGAATTGATGCAGACCATGGAGGGGCTCTACTTACTGGCTTGTTCCTCGGGGGCTTGCCCCGAGTGCTTCCTCATACATCAAAGAATCACCAGCCTATGGGCGGCACTGCTCACAATGAGGTAGATTCTCCCACAACCATCAAGAAAGTGCCCTCCAGAACAATCTGGTAGAGCATTTTCTCAAGTGAGGTCCCTCTTCCCAAATGTGATGACATAAAACAACTAACCATTTAAAGTATCCTCACACTGGATAATAGTATATTTAAGTATGTTGCCCAGTAAATTTTTGAGTAGGAAAATAACTGAACCTTTGTAGAAGGTTGACATAAAGCTCTACAGAGCAAAAGAGGGGATCTTAGTGACAAAACTGTATCTAAAACAGTCAACATTATAAAGGCTAGAAGCTGAACTCAAGGAAGAGTATGCAGGGAAGAAGCACATGCCTAGCCTACCTGAGGCCCAGAGCTCAACCCCCTGCACCACAGAAAACCAAACAATAGACATGCAAGCCTCAATTCAAAATGTGTTACCTTTTCTAAAATATATTTCAAATGCCAGCAGATGGGTATAAATGTTATCAGCAGCAAGGGTCTTCAGTGGAATGAGGAACTTGATGGCTTCTTCTAATGGATTGTCAACCTATTTTGAAGCAAAAAGAATTTTTTTTTTTTTTGTATTTAAAAAGGGGAAAAAAAATCACAGAAATGTATCATAGTATATAAAATTGTTCTTAATATAATGGAATCAACACTAACTGCACAAAAATTAGTAATTTCATAGAACAGAAACGCCAATTTTTCCTTCTGTCTCTTCACTGATTTGGTATAGCTATAATCTAGCTGGACAAATTAAGGCTAAAAACTCTTACAAAAGGAGATGTGGGAAGCAGCTTGTAAATTTATGGCCAGAACAGAATCAAATAACATGAATTTTACCATAAAACAGTAATTGTAAACTGAACTTACCCTTTCTAGTTTTTCAGGTGTAAGTTCTTCCTTATGACCACTGGCGATTTCTTCTTCTTCTTCTTCTCTTTTTTTCTTTTGATTTTTCTGTTGACGTTCCCTTTCTGTATGCTTTCTCTCTTCCTGTAACTTAGCCTTTTTCTGGGCTCTTCTTTGTTTGCTAAGCATTTTTTTCAGTTCTTTGGCTGACAGGATTTCTATAAATATCCAAACATGTAAAACATGTTGCCACTTTGCATGCTTTATCTTTTCTATAATATATACTATTAATATAGTTTTCTTTTGGGAGGGGGTGGGGGGGTCTATGTAAAAGGTTTTAGAAAATATATTCCTATGACTAGCCAAAAATGGCACACAAAAGGCAGCCAACAAATGCTGCTTGCATTAATAACTAAAATTAATTCCACATCAGTCCTGTCTCTGATAATCCTGCCTCTGTCGAGTTGACACAACCTAGAGTCACTTAGGAAGAGTCTCAATGATGGACTGTCTACAGGAGGTTGGCCCCTGGGCATGTCTGTGGGAAACTGTCTTGGTTATGTTAACTGATGCGGGAAGAGAAGCACCAGTTCCTGGGTTTGGGACCCATAATGCATTAAAAAGGAGAAAGAGCTGAGCGCTGTGTGTGTGTGTGTGCAAACATTCTCCTGCTCCGGACTGTCCCTGCTGACTTGACTCCCCTGCTACGATGGACCCTAATATGGAATTGTGAGTTAAAATGAGCTCTTTCTCCATAACCTGCTTTTTACAGGACAGTTTATCACAACAGGAAACAGAAACAGTCTCCCATACAATAAGTAACAAGAAAATCACTTTATCCCCCTCAGTTTCAAGTTGCAAAACATGTACCAATTATGGCCGTGGGCTGTTTCAAGGGGGAGGGAGAGAGAGAGAGAGAAAGAGAAAGAGAGAGAGAGAGAATATATGTGTGTGTGATGAACCCTGTACTTCCTAATAGCTACTACACACTGGGCCTCCATTCAGTTGCTGGCAGCCCAGTGACTGCAATGTATCAAAGGCATCCTCACTTTCAGTAATGCAAATACCACAAGTTGTAAGAATATGTATTTTTCTTAAGACACTCAACTTTCTAATTAAAAAACATTTAATAGGCTGGGTAGTGGTGGGGAGTATATGCCCTAATACATGTATGAAGGTCACAGGTCAATCTTATAGAATTGGTTCTCTCCTACCTTTACATGGTTTCCAGGGATCAAACTCAGAACATGAGGCTTATATGGTCAAAGTTTTATCTGCTGAGCCATCTCACCAGACTCAAAAGCTTTTCTTCAATTACCATTTAAAGAAAACAGCTCATAGACATTTATGCTCTTTCTTAATTGATGTTATGGGAAACAAACCTGACAAAGATTGAGCTTGATGGTGTGGTACATACCTATAACTCCACTTAGGATGCTGAGACAGAAACATCAAGAATTTGAGGGCAGCTGGAGGGTGGGAGGAGGCATGCAAGTAATCTCATTGGGCTGGCCGAGATATATCTGTTAAAGAACATCGGCCCCTGACTTTATCTGAAGTCTCCCTGACTTTTTCCTAATGTATCTATTAGCCAATACTGTCTTCACATCCATTTCACAACATACTCTTTTACTGTTATTTTGATTGTGTAAACATGGAGTGAGACAAAACAATTACCTGAATTTATGTCTTGTTGCTTGCTTTCACTGGTTAAAGGGTTATCATGTAATTTCAAATATATTTCAATTGCTGATCTAGCAGCCTTGAAATAAAAGGTGTGTCTTCTGAGAGTATCTTCTAATCTCAAGAGGTCAACATAAGCACGAAGGGTCATCTTTCTCATGCAGTATGTATGGAAGTCAAATTGATCATCGGTTATCTCAAAAAAATGCTTAAAAACAAAACCACAGGATTATCTCTTACATTTATGTCAATAACCTCTACCCTTTAAAAGAAAATTACAAAAAGCCTCCAAAACAATACAGTCACAGTTAACACTTGATTGCCCTTTCCAATGTTAACAATACAAAAGGCTTCAGGTTCTCCGCATTCAACTTAAAGGGTCCTCCTCACAAATGCAATATTCTGAACACACCTGATGTCAAGTTAAAGGGCTTTTCTATGATCCACCCTATTTCCCCATATCATACTGTGTGATGACCCTCTCCCCTGATAAGGCAAGTATCAGATCATCTCTGAAATTAGTACATGTTAATGTAGTTTTTCTCTGTACTCTCATAAAAACCAACAAGACAGAGCTAAATACAACTCTGAAAATGACTTCATGCAGGCTCACACCAAATGTTTACAAATCTGACTCATCTACTCCTCCCTGCACTCTTATATGTAAGTCACAGCACAATACCCATCACTTGAGGTAAAGAGCCTGTTTGTCAATAGGGCATTCGAATAAGTCTTCTACTTCTTAGTGTCTTCGTAATTTCATCTACATGAGGATACATCTGTATAGCCAGTTTCTTAATATGATTGGTCAAGCTACACATTTTAAAGTTTATTAATAAAGTGCTATACAAAGACAGCATTAGACTTCCCTAGTGAAGAAGCTCTCTTTAATATACCCATATTCCATAAGGTTTTCCTAACAAGTGAGCTCAATACTTTCATCTAATTTCCAATGAACTCACATCCCCGTCTCAAAAGGTTAAGTAGTAGTTCCTTTCATCAAAAGAAAACAGTTCACCTCTGGTCTACATAAACAGTTTCATAATTTATTTTTCTCCCTGACACATATTTTATACCTCTGCTTCTCCACTCCACTTTGGCTTCTCCAAACTCATATACAAAAATGAAGTACTCCATATTCCCTCAGGGGGAGAAGGGGTGTTGAAGGTGGTCTAGCAACAGAGGATATATTAGAAATCATTCCTAACTACTTGATATTTTTAGTCAACTTGGTAATTAGAAATGTTTTATAAAAAAATATATATATGTTATATATACAGAATCAAACTAAATATCTAAGAGTTTAAGAGAAGAATTCTAAGAATAAAAGTATAACATAAAGACAAGAAACAAAAGTAAATATTCATATTAGTTCAGTTATTAGAAAATCATGTTTTAATGACATATTTGAAAATTGAATTTTCCCAATGAGATAAATTAGTAATGACATTAATTTATTTTTTTTAAATCAAAGGCTAATATATACATAAAGTTGCCAGTGCTTTTCCTTAATGTAAACCAAGCTTACATAAAAGTAATACATTAAAATTCAACACAATTGGCTAAGGGAAACAGAAATGTTAAGTCATAGAACACACAGTAAGATGAAAACATCTAAGGGACTATAAGACATCATTTAGGTTGAGAAACACATGAAAAATAGATGACAAGCTTCAAAAGAGGTTGCTAAAAATATTAGCAGACATTTCAGAAGTCATCTGGAACCACAAACATTTGATCCACCTCTATCAGTGACAGCCCATAGGCTGCCTCTCTCCAGTTGATGTCTTCCATAAACTGGGTAATCAACTTAGCCCAGTTGACCAGAAGTCGCCTCAGTTTTTCCAGTGAACACACTGTGACCAAAGGCAAACCTGGGTATCCACTTACTCCATATAGCTCTTGGCAGCAATAAATAAATAAATCAGAAAAAGCAGGATACTACAGCTATAGCATATGGATGTTTTCCTTTGGGATAAACAAGGGCACTGCAGAATACTACATAAGCAACTAAATAATCTTAAACCTTTTCTCCTCTGCCTAGCAGACACTGCTGGCAGATGGTCAACAAAATTAAGCTTGACCACGAAATGGAAACTAACAATGACTATACAGCAAGACCCTCTCTCAACAAAACAAAAACAAACAAAAACTGGGCTTGAATTAAGACTACGTGGCAAAGAATTAAGAAAAGCTATGGAAGTTTTAGAGTATGACTTTCTTCAGGAATTCTGTGGGAGGCCCTCTCTTCTGACCACTTTCCTGTCTGACATGTCTCTAAATTCTTGGCTGAGACTATTAAAAACTTACACAGAGGAGGAAAAAACAAAAACCTGTCCTTGAAATGGTGACTGCATCGATTCAGGAAATAAGCAACCTTTTCCTCTCTAAAGGATCTGTCATTATAAAGCATGTGACAACTTAAAAAGGATGCAACAGGTTTTAGAAGTCCTAGATTATAAAGTTAGAAGCACATATAATATTATTGTATGTGCAATACATATTGCCCTGATCAATATAAACCAGCACACTAAAAAGAGATCCCAGTATTTTTAAAAAAAAAAGATACATAATCGAGAATGTTGCTAAGAATACAAGCTTATAGTACTTTGAAGACAGCTGTTTTGTTTAATAAAACTTAAACATCAGACTGGACTAGGCCACATGACTTTAGTGATCATCATCATCACCTTAAAATCCACTTAGAGGACCAAAATGGAGACAGAAAAGGTACTATGAATATTCCACCATACTAAAATTTCAAAACAAGTTTCTAATAAATCACAGCAGCTTATGAAAGCTGAAACTGCCTTCAAGGAAAAAGTTCTTGATTGAAATCTTGAAAGCAGAAAGACCTGCTCCTTATTTAAACTTGTTTCTTAGCTTTACTTCCATTTAAAAAATAAAATGAAAATTTTATTTGTGATAGGTATTTCCTTACTAAAATATAAGAAGCCAGGTATAAAGTAACCTGTATAAACAGTTAACAAATCATATCTAAAGCTGTATGTGGTGGTGCACGCCTTTAAATCAGCACTCAAGAGGCAAAGGCAGTAGAATTTCTGAGTCTGAGGCCAACCTGGTCCACACACAGAGATCCAGGAAAGTCAGGACTGCATGCATAGTGAGACCTTGTCTCAAAAAAAGAAAAAATCATTGAATTTTATATTTTTTGTGTGTATGTGGGCATTCTTGTAGGTGCAAGGGAATATGGCATGTGTGTGTGTAGGTCAGAGAATGACCTCAGATGACTGTTCTAAGGTACCTTTGACTTTAGTATGACTCACGGTTTCTCACTGGCCAGGCTAGCTGGCCCAGTAGCTTCCAGGGATCCAGGTGTCTCCATGTCACTACTGGAATTACAGATGCACTGTTCTACCTTGTTTTTTACATGGGTTCTGAGGATCCAAACTCAGGTCCTCATGCTTACAAGGCAAGCACTTTTCCCCAATGAGTCACCTCCCCAGGCCAAACTCTGTCTGTGTGTACTGGGTGGGCACATGTGGAGACCAGAGGCTGAAGCATGGTATTTTCTTCCTTTTTGAGACAAGGTCTCTTACGGAACCTGGAGCTTACTAATTCAGTTAGACTGCCTAGCTAGACTCCAGAGGTCTGTCTGTCTTATCACCTCAGATATGTGCTTCTTTACCTGTTTTTTTTTTTTTTTTTAACAGTGCTACAGATTTGAACTCATAATCTCATGTATGTACAGCAAGTACTTTAAACACGAGACCATCTCCCCAGTTCCTAAGCCTGAAGTTTATACTCTTTAATCCTTTCAACGACATTAAGCATTTTCTTTGAATGTATTAATCTTGTTAGAAATCAGTCATTAATGTATTTGTTTATACTAAATAGATTTCTATATATACGTAAAATATGCATATTATTAATAAGAGTTAAGCTTTTATTTTTAGTATAAATATAATCATTATAAGTGGCATGAGAAGTAGTTCTTTTCTTACTTGTTTCAGATTTTTCATGGAGTGAAATGCCAATAGCCAACTCTGAATATAGTTAATTTTTTAATAAATCTAATTAGACCATACAACCAGAGTGATGCTTTCTACATTTTAATCTCTGGGAGTCAATGTAACCCTTTCCTTTGAAGATATTTTCTTCCAATTAAATGGCTTTTTGAACTAGAAGTACTTTATCTGATATTAGGAATATCATTCATGCTACTCAGCCATTGTCACTATAAACTTGATATACACTAACAGAAGATTTACTCATCAGTCTGGCAGTCTAGGAAATACTGTAAATCATAAAGCAACACAGGCATCAATATTACAAGTAAGACTACAGTCTGAGAAGTTCCAACTGCAACAATCCTACGAACACTCAAAATTTCAACAGGAAAGTGTGTAGGTTTCTACTGGCTTCCTTGCTTGAAAGTACTAATTTGCAAATACTTAAAAAGGAGTTTACATCTCATGACAATGGGGTCCATGAAATGTCTTCCCTTAACAAGCAGAAGGCCTTTTAAGTGTAAACACTAGTGAGCACTAATATAAGCTTACTGATATTCAGCATGTTTTGCTGCTTGCTTTTGTTCATTTCTGTGGAAGGTTTGTGTTCACATGTGTGCGTGTGACCGCATATGTGCTCCATGACACATATGTGGGGGTCAGAGGGCAAACTTGGGTGTTAGTTCTCACCTTTCAGTTCCTTTTGTTTTGCTGGTTCTTTTTCATTTATTTTGTGTGAGTGTTCTGCCTGTATGTATGTTTGCACACCATGTGCATGTGTGTTGTCCATGAAGATCAGAAGATGCCATCAGAATCCATGGAATTAGAGTTATGGATGGTTATAAACCACCATGTGGGTGCTGGGAATCAAACCTCCCATCCTCCACAAGAGCAAGTGCTCTTAACTGTTGAGCCATCTCTCCAGCCTATCCATCTTGTATTACAAGGGCCTCTCTTGCTGATTCACAAATTCCAGGGAATTTTCCTGTCTCTGCCTCATCTCTACTTCCAACTCACCATAGGAGTCCCAGGATTACAGACACACACCACTATGTCTGAGTGTTATGGATTCCAGGGATCTGAAGTCAAGTCATTAGGCTTGTACAACAAGCACATTTATTCACCAACCTATCTCCTGTCCCTTTTTTGTTGTGACAGGGTCTCACTGTGTTACCTAGATTGACCCTGAATACCACCTGCAATTCAGGCTAGCCTCAAACGTATGATCCTCCTGAGTTCTGCAATCACAGGCCTATACCTCCAGTCCCAACTCAGAAACAGAAACAGAAGCCTGACTTGATTTCCCCCTATAAATACAAATTTAAAGGACAGGAGAAACAAAAACAAAACAAAGGTTCTGGTATAATCCTAGTTCCAGCTCCCATTAAAGGCCACCCCTAAGACAGAGCCCTCCTCTGGGCTCTCAGAAGTTTCACATGGGAAGAAGGCCAAAGTGACTGCCATGGTGCAGACATCAGGCTCACCTGACTACGATGCCTGTGGTTTTATACTGCGTCAGCAGGGGAAGAGTGGTGCCGAGTGCCCCCACAACTGAGGGCTGCTGAGGACTGCCTCAGGGGTGCATTTGCGGCTCCTTTCCTCCTGTGGTCCATGTAGAAGGAGAGTGCTTCAGAGATAACAAAGAACAGGAAACAAAATTCATACAAAGGAAAAGAAAAAGGCCCTCACTGAGGCATATCACATATATAATTCTAAATTCAAGTAATAAAATAAGCCTGCAAATTGGCCAGCTGATGCTCAGGGTACCAAATGTGAGAACAAACATCCTGGGAAGACAACTGGAGAGAGGCTGACTGTGGACCAGATCCTGATGTTTAAGGGGGAAAGATGTTGCCACCAGCTGTGTGTCCTCCTAGGCTGCTGATGAAAATAAAATAATGGCCAGATGAGGGAAGAGAAATTGTGAATGTATGCCAATCATAGCACAAACTGTTTTTACTAAATTGTTTTCCTTTTCTCTTCAGAAAAAAAAATAAACATGTCAAAAGTATCAAAAAAAAGTAAAGTAATCATTTACTGTACATTGCTCACAATACTAAAGAACTGTTTTCAAATGAAGCTGTCAAAGTTAGTCAGAAGAAGCAGATGATTCAGTATAGACATGTACCTGATATTCTTGTCACTTACAGAAGAAACGAGAATCCACATCCTAAGAACTCACCCTTTCCACTTCATGGCATTTTTTCAAGGCATCCCCATATCTCCCGAGGCGCTGGTATGCTGAAATGCATTCTGTCTCAAACCACATACACTGCATTTCATTTAGGTTTTCCATGGCAGTTGTTCCTTCCTGAAATGGAAACTGCATAAATATAAGGCAGCAAGCAATAAAACAGATACCCCAAATCACATTTATTTTAAGTATATTTAAAGCCTTGGGTTTAAATCACTACAAGAAAGTCACCTTTCCTTTTCCAACTATGCCCACAAGTATTATGATGACAATAATGAGTTATCAGGAAATATACGAAGGCATGTGACATTTTTAATTATTTATTAATTTATGTTGTATGTTTGTGTATGTGTACGCACAGATGGCACAGCACGTCCAGAGGTCAGAAGACAACTTGTGGGAGTCAATGCTCTCCTTTCACTTTCTGAGACTTAAAGGTCTACTGCAGGTCCTGGTAGCAAGCACTTTCCCCACCGAGCTACCGCTGCACACTCCTTAGTGGTTCTAAATTACAAAGTTTTACTGATTCAGCTCCACTGGGGTATCCACCACTTTGTACAGGGCAAACTCCAAATTACTAAAGACAGTTTTAAGCATCAAAGACCTTATTTTAACTACTTAAAACAATACCCCTCTGAATATTTCCTATCTTCTTTTCACTTTCTGATATTTAACATTTCCTTGTTGACTCAAGATCACTGTTACAAAGATCCAATACTGCTAATCATACTTCTTAGTAGCGCTGTCAGTTTCTCAATCTCCCCCCTGTGTGCATCTGCTGTTCATAACAGGTCTGTCACTCCAGTTTTGCATGCTATTAAAACCAAGTAATATTGAACACAGCGGTGGCATGCCTATAATCCCAGCACCTGGGAGACTGAAGCAGAATTTTGAGTTCAAAACCAGCCTGAAATACATAGCCTGACTTTGTCTTAAAATAGAAAGAAAAAGATCCCTGGATTTGTTACAAGTATTTGTTAGTTCAGACTCAAAGATAAGAATGTAAGATATAAAGTATTTAGCTTCAATGTAGGGCACTGGATTTTGGTCACTGGTTGAAACAGATTTATTTTAAACAAATTAGTGTGACTTCAGAAAAGATGGGAAAGGTGTATTTATAAAAACATTTTCAGGGGTCAGAGAGATGGCTAAGTGGTTAAGAGTACTGGCTGCTCTTCCAGAGCTCCTGGGTTCAATTCCCAGCATCTACATGGTGGCTCACAACCATCTGTAATGAGATCTGATGCCCTCTTCTGGCCTGCAGGCATACATTCAGACAGAACTCTGTATATACAATAAATGATCAGTCTTTGATCATTTTAAAGAACACTTTCTACTATCAGTTCAATTCTTATATTTTTGGTTATGAGCCTAGCCTTTAATGGCTGAGCCATATCTCCAGCCCAATCAGTTAAATTCTTAGAATTTATTAAAAGTCTAAAAATGCCCAGTGCTCAGGAGGTGAAGGCAAGAAGATGTCAAGTGAAAGGCCTGTCTCAAAAAAAAAAAGCTTAAAAATTGATTATCTCTGAATTTTAAAAAAATAAGACTTGTTTCTCCTTTATAATTATGCATATTTTATCCATTTCCCAATGACTGTGATTTTTACTCACACACAAAAGTTAGTTTATTTCAAACTTTTTACTGTAAAGAACTACTAAACAAGCATCTGTAACCCTCTGGGTTCTAAGATGTAAACAGTCTGTTAAATGTGAGCATTTCACTCACTCACTTTATTCTCCCGTGCCCTTGAAGACATACGCTAGCTGTGTGTTTGTTCTAATCACTGGACTGAAATTTAACCTAAATTTTATACTTTGACTTTTAACTGTACTTCTAATCCCTACCTTTATCTCCCAGATAGTATTTTTTTTTTAATCTAAAAACGTCAAATATATTATTGTTATTCACACTTCATCTTAAACACTTTTAGGGTGACTGAATTTGATCAGTTCATGGTATATTGAACACATTGAACTCATTGAACCCCATTAATATGCACTTATAAGTCAATAAAATTGTTGATTACTAGAGTTGAGTATGCTGTAGCTCAGTTGGCAGTGTTTGCCTACTGTAAAAGCAACTCTGGGTTCAATGTGCAGCACCACAGAAAACTGGACATGGTGTAGTTCTGGCACTCAGAAGGTAGACAGGAGGACCAGGAGCTCAAGATCATCCTCCCTACGCAGTGAGTTTGAGGCCAGCCTTGGCTACTGGAGACTGTCTCAAAAAGCTAAATGAATAACCAAAAGAGATGTTCAAAGTACTAAAGAGAGGTATAGCGAAAGTTAGAAAAACATTGTCTCAAGAACACAGAAATATCAAGAGATAGAAAACCTAAAAAGGCCAGGTGGTGGTGGCTCATGCCTTTAATCCCAGTACTCTGGAGGCAGAGGCAGGTGGATCTCTGTGAGTTCCAGGCCAGTCTGGTCACAGAGCACAGCCAGAGATGCAAAGAGAAACCTCAAGAGAAAAAAACAAAAAAACAAAAACAAAAAAACCAACAAAACACTGACCTAAAAAGAATTTAAAACAAAAATTTAAGAATGCCTCCTTGCTCCTTTAGAAAATAAATGCTTCCTCTCTAAGCATGAAAAACATTTCTGTAAACTAAACAGACCAGGCTGCATTTCCTTTAAGTATCTGTTTTGTTTTCTATATTTAGCTCATTGGTCCCTCTGAACTGGTGTGTGTGCAGCATGATAGGGATGCCATTTAACTTTCCAAAATAAATGCCTGCGATTTTATCTTTAATTTTAAAAGTGTTTCTAGCTACATACCAAGTTTCCAAATATATTTAAATCATTTTGTAGGCTTTCTATTCTGTTCTATGAACCTGTAATTTTAATCAAAACCAAGTATCATGCCTATTAGAATACTATTACAGACAGTATAATAAAGGAAGAAAATATAGGACAAGTATTTAGCCAAACAATTTTAGAAATGTCACAGAAAAAAACTCTGAGCAATTCTGAAGAAGATGTAACAGAGAATTAGAGAGGAGTCATAAATTATAAAGGATACAATTTGGGATATGAACTTTTAAAGTTTATTTTTTTAAGACAGGGTCTCATTATACAACTCTGATTAGCCTAGATCTCAATATGAAGATCAGTCTGGCCTTGAACTCACAGAGATCGTCTTACTTCTGCCTCCTCCATGCTGAGAGTAAAGGTGCACATCATCAAACCCAGCACAAACTGAATTTATGGTAAGAGCACTTGTAGCTAGGTCTCCCAGACAATCAGAGTTCAGTGGCCAGCACCCACACTGGGCAACTCACAGCACCTCTCACTCTAGCTCCAGTAGATCTGACTGACATCCTCTTCTGGACTCCTTGGTACCTGAATTTACATGGCAGGTGTTAACCCATCGACACTCATGCAGCACCACAGTAAGAAACCATATTTGGAACATGGACTAAACAGAATGTTTGTTAAAGGAATTCTTATGAATTTCAATGGCAAATTTAACAAATCATAGAACTTCAATTTTACTGAGTCAGACAATTATATAATTATGTATGCTATTTCCTACCCTTGTGAACTTGGAGCACATTTCCTCTGCTTCTTTTATCATATTTGCTCGAAGCATGTATTTTGCACATTTGGAATTGATGAATCTATCAGCTGTGTCCAAAGACTGTGCTTCCTCCATCCACTTTGCAGCTTCTTTGAGATTACCTATATGCTGCAGGAGAAGAAGTGTTAGAGAAATCCGTTTATGAGCAAGAGAAAAAGAGTGCCATAGAAATGGGAAAGAAATATAAATAAAAACAGGTTAGAAATTTGACATAATTTTGTCAGTTTACCTAGAAAACTAGATAATAATGATTCCATTTACTAAGAACTGAATCAAATGACTAACATTGTTATACAATAAAGACTTCCTTAGGATTATTAGAATATAGAAAAAAAAATTATCAGAGACTCTTAGGAGTTACTACCCTTGAAAAACCAAAAAAGACTCAATTTCAACCACTCAAAAATCAAGATTAAGATTTTACCTTGTAAATTTTTGCTTTTATGTAGAATAATTCTATTAGAGTTGGAGTACTAGCAATCACAGCATTAATATACTCCAAAGCCAACAAATACTGTCCAAGTTTATCAAAGTGCTGTGCCAGGAAATACTGGACCCAGAGTAGAGTTGTTGGGGGTTCCTTTTCCCCATTCTCTGCAATCAAACAAATATTAAATTGTTACGAGAAGAATGCTAAGTAAAGCAAACCTACATGCTTTATTTATCTCCCTAATTCAGAATGAAATCAAGTATTATTATTAAGAGCAAAAGCTCAGCAAAAATGATCAACCTAACAGAAAGAGGCATGTATTGCATCAGATTCAAAAGTTAACAGCCATGCAGAGAAATAAAATAGTAGTTTAAAAGGCTTCTAATCCCAAACTACCTCCAAATAAATAGTGCTACAGAAAAACAATTGATCTAGTTCTATGAGTTCTCAAGACAAAAGCAAAATGCAGCAAACTAAAAAAAAAAATAATCAAAGAAAATAACGGAGAAGAGATTATCATTGCACAATGTCAGCAGAAGCAAAAATTGCCACATTATGCATTGCCAACATGTGCAAAATATATGATTCTGGAATCATGAACCCATAATAAACATTTGTTGTTTTCTGTTATGTTTTATAAATTACCTTGGTGGTGGTGTTTTGTCATGAGAACTAGAGAAAATGCAAATAAGGCCAAAGAATAAAACATTTATCTTTCACATACACTATCTAATTCAGGAAGCCAAAGTATATGAAGGAGGATTCTTTAAAATAGAATTCAGAATTAGAATTGTAAGTCAGTGACATAACACTTGTCTAGCATGCATAAGGCCCTGGGTTCAACCTATAGCCTGCTCTGCCCAGCCAATAGATGGGGAGCAAGAATAAAATAAGGGATCCAGGGAATACTACTCAATGATTAGCAAAATCCTTGGGTCAGAGGCCCAAGAGGAGCTTTTTAACAGGCCCATTAGCCTCTTAAGAAACCCTGACCAATGACAGCATCAGAGAGACAACCAGAGCACTCAAGCACAAAGTACCATGTGTGAAGTATCCAAACAGATCTCAAATCTATTAATCTCACTACTGATGTTACATGAAATAGGAATAACAGTGAAAAACACACAGTGATATCAAGAGACAGCAGTCATCCAATCTAAAATATGGGAAAGTCTATAAAACAAATGAGCTTTCAACAAAAGGCATTTCTCAAAGGAAGAGAGATCACTACAATATATTAAAAGACCACAAACCCATCTAATGTAAAGCAAGGACCTTAACTAGATTTAGATTAAAATAAGCCAATTAAATAAAAATTTTGGACAGTGGGAAAGAAATATAAATGTAGATAGGTATTAGAGAGGAAGTTAATTTTGTATGTCTTAAAGGTGCATACAAAAGTCTTTACAGCTAAAATATTTGAAATTTGCTTTAAAATACTCTAATGGGGTGGGTTGGAGTCTGGAGAGATAGCTCAGCAGTTTAGAGCACTTGCTGCTCTTCCAGAGGTCCCGGATTCAAATCCTAACATCCCATGGCAGCCTGCAAATTGTAATTCCAGTTCCATGGAATCTAATGCCCTCATCTGGTCCATAGGGGACCAGGCATGCAAGTAGTGCACTGACACACATGCAGGCAGAAACATTCATCACATAATTTTTCCCCAGGAAATAAAAAACAAAAAACTCTAAACTCCAAGAGCAACGACACAGAAAAGACACATAAAGAACCTAAAGAGATTGTCTCCATAACTGAAACATCCATAGGATTTTCTAAATTCTCTTCATTTGCGTATGTCCCCACAGAGAATCAAAGGGCCAAACAGACATAATTAAAAATTAATTCAAGAATTAATTCAGGAAAAAAAGGTTCTAATTTAACTACTCAATCTTGTGCAAACCTTTCAACCTCTCAAATCTGTTTTCCTTGTTAAACAAGGCTAACTCCCAGTCAAAAAGATTATAGAAATTTTAAATTAAATAATACTGAAAATACTTTCATTTCATTCATTAATTCAAAAACCAATAAGTAGCCATTTATATAAACACACATAAATGTAAACTAGTATTTCTGTGATTAAAATTAGATTGAAATGAGCAACAAAATTCGAATTGAGTCTAGTTTAAACTTACCATAAGGGCTAAAAAAGCCATTCATTTTAAGAGAAGCTTCATAATTAGTAACAAGTTCCTGGATTATTGAAACCTGTTAAAGAAACATATTTTTTTTTTAATTTAAAAATACTTCACGGAAGGTATTTTTATTTGTGGGCTAATTTAATTGGAACAACAATTTATTTTTTATTTTTATGATGAGTGTGTCAGTCTTTGTGTGTGCAGTTTGTGTGCAGATGCTTGTGAAGGCTGAAAGAGGGTGCCCAGTGCCCTGAAACTGGAATTAGCTCCCTGACATGTATGCTGGGAGCCAAACTCAGGTCCTTAGAAAGAACAGTAAGTGCTCTCAACCACTAAACCATCTCTCTAGCCCTAAAACAATACAATTCAAAATACTATTTTCTCCTACCTCCCAATCTGAACACTTTATATAGAGGAGCAAGAAAAAGAAAATGTGCCACTATGTTTATTAATGGTTTTAGGAAGAAAAAAAAGAAAAAATAGCTCAATGAATTCCCATCTCAAGAAGCCACTGGTTTTTTCAGTTTGTTTTTGGTGTCATTACCTTTCCACCAACCCCAGAGATGAGGATCAAATCCACCTTGGGCTTTCATAGTGAACCCAGGGTCTTCAAAGCACTCTACCAGTGAGCTAGATCTCCAATCCTAGAATCCTGACATTTGTGCAGGACAAATTACTACATTTATATAATTCATGAACAATTAAATTGTCTTTTGTCTCCCTGTTTTGTTCTGTAGAACTATAAAGCACTATATATTTAAATTTTATAAAATGTCACTCCTTACCAAAAAATTAAGTGAAAAGATTCAAAGTTTAAAAGACACACATTAAAAAATGATGGCTCAGTCAGTAAAGTGTTTGTCACACAAGCATGAAACCCTGAGTTCAAACCCCAGCACTCACATAAAAGCTGGTACTAGCAGCATAGCTTATAGCTGTACCCATGGGCTGATGGGGTAGAGGCAGGAGGATTCCTGGAACTCACTCATTGGCTAGCAACCTAGACAAATCAATGAGCTCCAGGTTCAGCTAGAGTCCTTATCTGAAAATGTAAAATAGAATAACTGAGGAAAACACCTGATATTAGCGTCCATCTTCCACCTACACACACCTACACATGCATACACACACACCTGTATGCACATACAAACCCACAGGAACATGTACAAACACTACATACACAAACAAAAATACTTTTAAATGACTTATCTTGCTTACTAATGTTAATGACCCTGGTAAAGACAGAAAGTTGAATCTGTGCTTAATACAACTAGAGGTCTTCCTTTGTAATTCCCTTATCTAAATACTGCTAAAACAATGTCTAAAACACTATTTACTAGTTTATGAAAATTGGAATTTCAAAATATTCTGATTTTTAAAACAATTAAATTTCTTTTCTTTCCCCATGCCTCTTTTATGAACTAATCAAAGTATACTATTTACACATTTCCTACCAGTGAAGAAGAGACCACGAATCATAAAGTCACCAGCAGATTTTGGTACACGGCTGTGAAAGAAACCTCTACATGCATTCCACTTCATAGAAAAAAAGGACAGTATAATTTAATTATCTTAATTTTGAATCCAAATTTATCTGTGCCATACACAGATTACTTTGGTAATCAGTACCAAAGTCACAAAACAGCAACAGAGAAGCCATGAACTATCACACTGCCCAGCCCTTTACCAAAGTAAAAACACTTCTCAGGCTTACACAACTTGCATATTTTTGATATGTTGCTGCATGCCACCGCATAATTCATCAGCAACTTATAACAGACAGGCAGAGGCTGGAGAGATGGTTCAGTGATTAAGAGCACTTGCTACTCTTCTAAAGGACCAAGTCTGTTTTCCAGCACCCATGTCACACCTGTCTATAACTCCAGCACCAGGGGATTTGATGTGTTCGGCCTCCTAAGGCATCTGCACTCACATATATAAACCTATGCACAGATACACAAATTAAAAATAATAAATCTTAAGAAGAGATAGGGGAAAGGGCAATAGGGAAATTAGGAGGAACTATATATAAGAGTAGAAAAATGTATAACAGAAAAAAGTGGGAATGTGAACAATATTTACACACAATGACTTCATTAAAATACATGTTTAGGGCTGGAGAGATGGCTCAGTGGTTAAGAGCACTGGCTGCTCTTTCAGTAGACTTGGGTTTAATTCCCAGCACCTACTCTGTGATACACAAATGTCTATGACTCTAATTCCAGAGAATCTGGTTACTTTTTTCTGGCCTCTGAGAGCACTGCACACACACAGTACACATACATGAATACAAGTAAAACACCCAGACACATAAAACAATGAAATAAATGAAATAAAAAACAAACAGAAAACAGTCAAACATAACTCAATAAAAATGTGTTATTAGTAGAAACTGGCTAAAATGGTTCTTTAAAGACAAACAATGTTTAGTTTAGTTTAAAACATTATTTTAAATAACTTTGATTTAGTTTCTTTTAAGACAGAGTCTAGGTATATAGGGCTGGCTGGCCTGTAGCTCATTATATAGCTCATGCTGGCCTCAAAGTCAAGGCAGTCTTCTCTTTCAACCTTCCAACTGCTGGGATTACAAGCAAATGGCACATGACCTACTGAAGCAGTATTTTAAAAAGAGACTTTGATGCTAAGAGGAGATGCACAAACCTAATCTAGGCACTCAGGAGGATGATAAGTTTGAGACCAGCATGGGCTACATAGTGAGTCCATGTTTTGGAAAACAAAAGGTGGGTTTTTCTGATTCAGAAATGGGAGTAGAAGTATTGTCTCTGGAGGCCTAGAAGCACTAGAGGATAGGAGGCTGATATAACTGACACTAAAAACAGACAGGAAGATGTAGCAGTTACCGAAACAGACAAGAGAACAGTTTACTGTTCTAGCACTTCTAAACTGTGTGCTACAGGCTCAGGGGTCAAAATGTTTGGTAATACATGAAGGCTGTTGAATGTACAGTGACCAAAAAATAATTCAAAATAAGACACACAGTGAGCTGGGCTCTGGTGGTGCACACCTTTAATCCCAGCACTCTGGAGGCAGAGGTAGGCAGATCTCTGTGAGTTCGAGGCAAGCTTGGTCTACAGAGTTCCAGGACAGGCTCCAAAACAATACAGAGAAACCCTGTGTCAGGAAAAAAAAAAAAAAAAAAAAGGATACACAGTGTATACTATGTGTTTCTGGCAGCATGTACCAAGCACTTTGCATTGCACTAGCCACTATACTACACATGGCAACAAAGGCTACCTGTTTCAATGAATTATGGTATTCTTTTTTTTTTTGTCCCCTGACAGGGTTTCTCTGTGTAACACCTCTGGATGTCCTGGAACTAGCTCTGTAGACCAAACTGGTCTTAAACTCACAGAGATCCACCTGTCTCTGCACCAACACTGCCCAACTGAATTATAGTATTCTTATACACATAGTTTTCTGCTTTTAAGCAACATTATGGTTTAACTGCAAAAAGTCTTTTAATATTTTTCCTACCATCATTCTTCAAACTCTAAATATCAAATTAGTGTGTCTTTGGATTCTATTATTAGAATATTTTTTTAATTTCTGTATAAATTATTGATACAGGTGTCATTAAAAAAAAAAAATCATTCAATGGGGATGGGAGAGATGGCTCAGGAGTTAAGAGCACTGGCCGTTCTTCCAAAAAATCTGAGTTCAGTTCCTAGCATCAGTGTGAGGCAGTTTATGGTTCACAGATAATACATGCAGGCAAAATATCCATATGCATAAAAAAATAAATAATCTTATCCAGGCAGTGGTGTCGCACACCTTTAACCCCAGCACCTGGGAGGCAGAGGCAGGCGGATCTCTGTGAATCTGAGGATAGCCTAGTCTATGAAGCAAGTAAGTTCCAGGACAGTCAGGGCTACATAGAGAAACGACTCAAAAAAAAAAAAAAAAACAAGTAACTAAATAAATAATGTTTAAAAATTAATTCAATGTATTTTGGTTTGTGGTTAGGATAGAATTTCCAACAATTTCCGAAAAGCCATAAACTGTCATTTGGCCCCATACATGCGAAGCAGTATTCTCATCATTGACAAATATAAAAGCAAAATACTAATCAACTGTAAGAAATGGTAGAAGGTAAGCTAGGGAGATGGCTCAGTAGGTAAATCCCTTGCCACTCAAGCATGAGAACCCAAGTTACTTGATTTTTTTGTTTGTTTGTTTGTTTTTTAAAGATTTTTTTTATTATGTATACAGTGTTCTATCTGCATGCCAGAAGAGAGCATCAGATCTCATTATAGATGGTGTGAGCTACCATGTGGCTTCTGGGAATTAACTCAGGACTTCTAAGAAGAGCAATGAATGCTCTTAACCTCTGAGCCATCTCTCCAGCCCAAGAACCCAAGTTTTAATCTCCAGAACTCACTTAAAAGCTGGGCAGAGTTGCATGTGCCTGTAATCTCAGTGATCCTATAAGGAGATGGGAGGCAGAGACAGAAACACACCAGAATCTCATTGGCCAGCTGGCATGGTATATGCAGTCAATAGCAAAGATAAGACAAACACCTAAAGCTGTCCTCCAACCTCCACATGCATGCCACAGCATGTGCATACTCACACACATTATAAGCATAAAAATTAAGTTTAAAAAAACTAAATGTGCTCTATGTCATGTATTATCAAATGTGTAGCCAAGATTTAATCCATTTAGATAAAAACAGATAAGCAAGCCACTATTATCATCTTTAATAAATGATCTAACTATGTGTGGACAAAAGGAATTTTAAAATAAATTTCATCATGGTTTTATTATCAGTAAATGTTTGATTTATATACTTATTTTACATGCTTATGGACCAGGGTTAATAAAAACTTGTCAGGCAAAAAGGGTCACGAATGGAAAAGTTTAAGAAGCTCTGCTCTATATCACAGTGGGGTAATAAAAGTTCCTAACAATATATTTTTCTAAAACTACATGACAGGAGTTCCAAATTTCCTAACACAGATAATTTACTTAAGGAGCCAGAGATGTTACCTACCCTATCCAATCACCAGATGTTATATACATAATTGGCACACTGTACTCCATAATTATGTGTACTTTCTATTAACAAAATAAATAAATTAAAATAGGCTTTTTTGTTGTTGTTGTTGTTGCCTGTCCTGGAACTTGCTCTGTAGACCAGGCTCGACTCAAACTCACAGAGATCTACGGTGCCTCTGCCTCCCAAGTGCTGGGATTTAAGGCATAAGCAATCAATGCCCAGCTAACCAGTCTCAACTTTTTTATTTTTAATAATTTATTTTTATTTCATGTGCACTGTTTTTTGCCTGCATGTATGCTGTGTGAGGATGCCAGATCTGCTGGAACTGGAGCCACAGACAAGCATAAGCTGGCATGTGGGTGCTGGGAATTGAACCCTGGTGCTCTCAACTATTGAGCCATCTCTCCAGCCCCCAGCCCTCAATTTTATTACTTCTTTTTTCTTTTCTCCAGAAAAAACACTGAAGATTAAGTCACGAGGCTGGGGTGAAGTGGCACATGCCTTTAATCTCAGCACTTAAGAGGCAGAGAAAGGAAAAATTTTGTTTCAAGTCAGCCTTGTTAATATACTGAATTCTAGACTAGCCAGGGCTATTTAATAAGACCCTTGCTCAGATAGAGTAGACAGACAGACAGACAGACAGACAGGAAGACAGGAAGGCAGACAGGCAGGCAGGCAGACAGGCAGCAAACAAACTCATGATCTGGAAATTAATGTAACTGTTACAGGCAGGCAGGCAGACAGGCAGCAAACAAACTCATGATCTGGAAATTAATGTAACTGTTTTTCAAAGGAACAGTTCTGAAGGTGGAATCCACAGATCATTAACATCATCAAGACTATCCAATCTTGTAATATTTTATTACATAAAATATCTATTTTATGTAAAAGTGTTTTGTCTGAGCCAGGCATGGTGAACGACACCTTTAATCCCAGTACTTGGGAAGCAGATCCAAGTGGACCTCTTGAATTTGAGGCCAACCTGATCTATAGAGCTAATTCCAGGACAGCCAAAGTGACAGAGAAATCCTGTCTCTAAAAACAAAAAAGGAGGGGGTTTTGATTACATGTATGTATGTACACCATAACCAAATGCTTGCCTAGTACCCACAGAGACCAGAAGTTGGCACTGATTCCCTTGGAGGAACCAAACTCATGTCTTCTCTAAGAACAGGCAATGCAATTTAACTACTGAGCCATCTCTCCAGCCCCCAAGACTCACAATTCTAGACAATCCAGACAGTATCAGAAACTCTGGTTCTCTATAATCTCTGGTTACAAGCCCTCTAGTTAACACATACATGAGTTTAAGAACCACAGATAAAACAAAATTAAAGGTAGCAGACATCTTTCAATTTAAAATAACCCTCCCACTAGTCTTTCTTAGAATATTTGCAAATTAAAACTTCTTTCAGGCTTAGAAATTTAGTATTCGAATAGTTTTAAGTAGGTGGCAATTTTTGCTTTCCATTAACCTACACTGCCATCTAGTGACGGTTTGTAAACACTCTAGCAAACACAGTTTTGTTTTCTTTTTTAAATTTTCACATTTAGAGAGAGAAAGAGAGAGAGAGAGAGAGAGAGAGAGAGAGAGAGAGTGTGTGTGTGTACTGGTATTCCCTTCCCCAGCCAGGAAAAGCAAAGCACATGTGGAAACAACAGGGTTATTGCGGTTTAATAAGGATCAGGATAAACAAATAGGCCGAACAGATGTTTATTCAGGGAGAAATAACTTAAAACATAGACAGGTGAACACCAGCAGGTTCCTGGTCCCAGGGATGCCTCTGGATGCTCTCCTGTCCCAGTACTGCAAGCAAGAGAGCTGGAGGGCGGGGGGCTCCTCAGACTTAGTTCACCCAGGTAACATCTGCCCCGTCCTCACCCCCCCAATGGGCGTGGCCAGTGCCACAGGTGTGGACAAAGTGAATATCTCACTACAATTCCCCTTTTAGTCTAAAGAAAAGATTTAGGCTTGATTTAAAACTATATACAAAACAGTGAATAAAGTGTGCTCTAAGAAAAGGAAAATCGAGAACATACAAACTTAAGACCTACACAGGGAAGTCTGCAAAAGTCTCCTTTCTCTATTATCTGTATCCTAGGAATCTAACTCTGGTCATCATCACCATTACCTGCTGAGCCATCTTGCTAGCCCCCAAACACAGGTTTTAAGTAGGGTTTACAGCTCTGGGGTAAAACATACTTTCTGGACCAATTTTAAATAATCAAAAATACAACAACTAGCTGGATGTGGTGGAGCAGGCCTTTAATCTCAGCACTCAGTAAGCAGAGGCAGAAGGATCTCTGTAAATTCAAGGTCAACTTGGTTTACATAGTTCCAGAGGAGTGCATCAAAATAACCTAATAATAATAATAGCAACAAAAATCCACTGAGATTACCCACAATCCTTCATAAAGGAGTACAAGTACTGCTGAATAAAACAGTCCCAAAAGAAATTTCACACAAAATCTAAATAAAAAGTCTTAATACTGGTGGTTGAGGAGATTGTTCTATGGATAAAACACTTGCTCAGCAAGAAGAAAGACCAGAGTTGGATCCTCAGCACCCATGTAAATGCCTAAAAGGCAAACAGTAGTAGTCTATGATCCCAGAAGATGCCTGGAGAGCAAGCTAGCTAGCAGTTAAGTGGCCAGCACCAGGGTCAGCTGAAAAAGACATTCTACATCAATTTCCAACACACACTTGCACATACATACATATATGCATATAACAGAAACAAGGAACTGGGCTCCTTAAGTCTTAAATTTTACCTCAGTTACCTCTAATCTACTAATTAAGCAAACAATGAAATCCGCTCACTTAATTTTCAAGAAATTTTCATCAAAAATGACAATTTGGGGCTGGCAAGACAGCTTGACAGGACAGAACTTGCCTCACAAGATTAATGACCTGAGTTCAATCCCTGGAACTCATGGTGCAAAGAGATCCAACTCCCAAAAGTCGTCCTTTGAACTTCACAAGAGTGTCCTGGCAGGTACACACCTATACTCACACTTTAAACACACAAAAATAGTTTAAGTTTTTCTTAGTTACAGGAACCCATTTCATTTATTATTCTGTAACCAGTAGGTAATATGTAATAGGAAAATCAATGTGTGATGTCCATTCTTCATTTCTGTTGTACACTGAAAGCTAACTGTGTATGTGTGAGGGGTGTTGTATGTGTGTGGCATATACTTCTGAGGGTGCAGGTGCAAGGGCACAGGCCAAGACAAGATAGCTGATATCTTCTTCTATAACTCTCTGCCTCATTACCTTTAGACAGGGTCCCTCCCCAGTGAACTGGAAGCTCACCAGCTGAGCTCTACTGTGGGACTGAGAGGATTATGGAAAAGTACAGTCATGCCTAGCTTTTTAAGCAGGTGCTGGGATTCAAACTCAGCTCCTCTAGTTTAATTCCTAACTGATGCTACTACTGGGAGACAGCAGTAATTTTAGGAGGGGCTAATGTGGGAGGAAAGTTAAGTCATTGGCAAGAAATGTTTTTCAGAGTATATTGATATTCTAGCCCTTTCCTTTCCCTTTTTAATTCCTGCCTGCCATGATATGATCAAGTCTGTTCCACTACACACTCCCCTCACCAAGATGTTCATCTTTGCCACAGGACCAACACAACAGACCCAAGAAACTACAGACTGTGAACCCAAACAAACCTTTCCTGACCTGATATTATTTATTGCTGATATTTTCTCACAGTGATGGAAACTAACACAATGTCTTACATTTTTCACAAATTTTCAGCCTTCCAAGCAGTTATATTTAATTAGGACTAAAGAGGCTCTATTATGTTTTAATTATTAAATTAAAAGCTTTATTAAAACTCAGCCTGGGAAAATACTGTGTCTGTTGCAGATGTAACTTCCAAAAGCATGGCCTTTGACCTATGGTCTTTGTAATTCAAGCTCAAGCAAGTAATGAGAGTCAGAATTCCCGACAAGCTGGGATTCACAATCAGAACATGCCCACGAGTGAGTGGAATGAGATGACTATCAGTAACTCACCAACAGCTATGGTGTGAAAATAACTTGAGTGGGACCTTCAAGGCTTCATAAGCCAATCAGATGTTCTAACCACTGATCTTATTTCCAAAATTTTATTATCTTCAAGTATTACTTAAAATAAAAATATGGGTCAAACCTAAATAAACTGAGGAGGAGTTGATGAAAATCTTAATAGCCAAGAGTATCGTTCAAAAACTGACTATAAAAATAACTGACCATAAGATTTTAGACCTTAGTAAATAAGAAACAATACTTGGGAATAAAAGTATAACTTTCTTTTGATTAACCCTCTCCCCTTTTTTATCAGAGAGAGAGGGCTTACTGTGTTGCACAAGTTAAGTCTCAGACCATGAACTGAAGTGATCCCCCTGCCTTATCTCCCATGCAGCAAGAAGTCCAGTGTGTACTACAAAACCTGGCTTTCCTACCAAGTTCTATTTATCTATTTATCTTTCAAATTTATAACCAAGACTTAGGTAGTTTCTTTACCATAAGGGTATGCAGATGTTAGAGGGAGGGTGAGTGTGTGTCATGTGTTTGTGCATATGCCCTGTTGTTTGAGACAGGATCTTTCACCAAAACCTGGGCCTGATGACTAAAGCAAGCCTAGGTGCCAACAAGCCCCAGAGACCTCCACGTCCCTGCACTGGACTACAAGTGTATGTCTACTTTTTACATTGATGCTTGTGCAGCAAGCTCTATACTGACTGAGCTATCTTCCCAACTCCTAAAACTATTATAACTGATCAGGACTTAACCTATTAATTAAAACTAGTCCCTCATACTCCACTGACCAAATGGCATATGCCTCCCCAACCCCTACTTCCACCCCCATAAAGGCATCATACCAGACTATAATGGCATCTTTAAAGATTTACTTTTTTATTATACATACAGTGTTCTGCCTGCATGTATGTCCGTATGTCAGAAGAGGGCACCAGATCTCATTATAGATGGTTGTGAGCTACCATGTGGTTGCTGGGAATTGAACCCTGGTCCTCTTGAAGAGCAGCCAGTGCTTTTAACGTCTGAGCCATCTCTCCAGGCCCACCTCGGGGCTGTTTTCAACTCACCATGCTAAGATAACTCTAAAATATGGTAACAAACTGTAAGAAAAAAACAAAACCAAGAAACAAAAAGCCTAGAAACTCACTGTGAAACTGAAGCTGGCTTCAAATTCATTCTCCTGCCTCAGCCTCTCAAGTATTGGGATTACAAACTACATGTATATTCCATAACACCCAACTATATATCTCTTTTATCTATTTATATTTATATGTAGCCCTGTCTGTCATGTCTCTCTGTATAGAACAGGTTGGCCTCAAACTCAGAGATCTGCCTGCCTTTGCCTCCCAAGTGCTATAATTAAAGGTGTGTGCCACTAATGCTTGGCATATCTCAGTGTTTTTAAAATGCTTTTCCTTGCTATAAACTTCATAGTGTGGTAATTCCTTTGATATCACTTATATGCATATAAGTATACTTTTGGTACATAGTATTGGTATATTAGATAAAACCCTGTCTCAAAAAAAAAAAAAAAAAGACAAACACTGGTATAATAGAGAAAATAATTAAATCATAGCATAGTCCACGGCAATCTTCCTGAAATAAAAACAAAAACTGATGAAAAATTAAACTTACCTTTTCTGTATTAGAATACAAAGATTTCAAAGTAGTGAACAGGGGTGGACACCCTTTGCTCAAGTATGGTCTCAGGAACTTATCCATGAGTTCTCTAAACTTTTTACCTAGAGACAAAAGCAAACTTTGGTTGATGGGATCAATTCTTAAATAACTGAACAGATAAAGCTCCTTCAGAACAACTATTCCGCAACCTGATTTTAAACCCCCAAAGTCAGCACTATCTTGTCATATAACAAGCATAACAACAATGTTTCAGTTGACACTGCCCCTAATGTCCACTCAAAGAATCTCCAAGAATACTTCAGAGACAGGTCAGTGAAAAGATTATGCAGGTGTTTTGTTTTGTTTGAGGTTTTTGGTTTTTCAAGACAGGGTTTCTGAGTGTAGCTTTGTATACCAGGCTGGCCTAAAACTCACAGAGATCCGCCTGCCTCTGCCTCTCAAGTGCTGGGATTAAAGGTGTATGCCACCACTGACCAACTAAAATTATGCAGTTTTAGACAGCACAATTTACTAACCACCCCGGTTATAATCATAAGAGCAGGTAGCAGGTATTCTTCCTAATCTCTCCCTATCACAGACTTGGTCCAACCCCTAAAGACAACCGATACAGGATTTCCACATATACTATGACTGGCACTACCTTAAAGAAGTAGGCAAACTGTCTTCTTAAACACTAAAGTGATGTTGCCAGTTTCAACATTTGTTCATTCCACAAGCATATATTAGGTACCCTACTATACCCCAACATTATTTCAGGTACTAGTGATATAGCAGTTGTCAGTGCCCATAAAGATGGCTGCACTCCATCTTGGCACAAGGACAGACAGTTCAAAACTGTCCTCAGCAAGTCATAAGACCTAAAGGTCAAAGGATGTTTGGCTGTCTTATTCTAAATGACAGACCTGAATCTGAGGTGTGGCTACTCCTTTCCCTCAAAGATAGGGAACAAGAAGTTGAAGCTAAGGTATGGTTACTGAACCCTTAGAATAAGTGAGGAAGAAAAGTCTGTTTATTCCGATTACATGATACTGTGTTACCCTTTTTGGCTAAAGTATATAAAGTGGTGAAAAATAAACTTGTGGCATTTCAGTATGGACTGATCTGCCCTCCTGATTTTATTCTGTGTCTCTGTCTTTTCTTTATTGTCTATAGCTAGCCTTTCCCTCATCCACACACCTCCCACTCAGGTATGAACTTCTTTCCCTCATCCACTCAGGTACAAACTCGGGGCTGCTTGGCTGGTTCCGACTGCAGCACCTCAAAGACAGCTTCTGACAAGCAGTGATTATAACAAAAATTTAAAAATCTTCTGGAGAATGATTCTGACACTAAAAGAATGCTGTTCATTAGATGAGCCGAGTTAGTTTGCTATGAAATAATAAACATGCTATTTGCAATATCAAGCAAGTTATTTTCCTACTATGCTACCTGTAACAAAAATTTCTAGTGTCTTCATTTTTGTTTTGTTTTTGAGACAGCCCTTTGCTGTGTATCTCAGGTTGGCTCCTACCAACCTTGATACCCTCCTAGCTCAGGCTCCTGAGTGCTGTGATCAGTGTACCCACCAATTAGAAGCAGTTGGTACCACATTTTTGTTAGCAGAAACATTGAAAGGGGATAGAGATGTAGCTCATAATAAGAGTTTCCCAGATATGCACAAAGGCCTGAGCTTGTTCCAGGACAACCTCCAAAGCCACAGAGAAATCCTGTCTCGAAAAACAAAAAACAAATAAATAAAGCTCCTTCAGTAGACTGGGTGGCCCCTTCCTCTGGTGGCTTCTGCGTCACCTATCTAGACAAAGTCCCTGTCATGGTTGTATGAACAATAAACCTTGCTTTTGCAGTTTGGTGGGTCTGTCTCCCTGGTGGTCTTTGGGGATCTTCGAAACTTGGGCATAACAAGACAATGGAACCATGAACTAAACTAAGAAAAATAGACCTTTCCCCCTTTGCAGCTGTTCAATCTCAGGCATTTCTGTCACAGCAAACAACAAAAAAAATAACACTGAGGATTTCAAAGGAATGGTACTTTTTTCTCTAACACTGAAGGGTACAAAGAGCTCACAACTATTTCCTTGAAATATATACCATAAAAAAGATAGAAACTTTAAAATATTACCACATAAATCACAACAGTTCATCTGTAATTTTTTGATTCTAAGAATTTTTTTCTGACTGTAGCTACCTTTTTAAGTCACGTAAGAAAATCTTTTTGTACATATAGCTTACAATACTTAAAACATATTAAACTATATATTGAAGCATGATTCTTACTTATAAAATAAAATTCATAATTGATCACCTTTTATATTCTAAAAATTGTACTTATTCTTTATAAATTGATTCCTAAAATCATATTGGTGATCAATGTTCCCTACAATGTCTGTAATGAGAGAACAGAAATTTTACAGAGATTTATGAATCAGAATTTGGATACATTGCAGGTATGAAGGAAATAATTGTCCCCTGATGGTATTTGACAACTTCATCTTGTGCCCAATTCTCTCTTCCATATATACATTTGGTTTCATATTATCTGACATGTCAGTTTATTGGAGGATATCAAATAATTTACCAAATAATAGGAAGACAGGAGAAATACCAGCAGAAACCAAGGGAGTCAAAACACACAGTGGATTAAGCCATACTGAAAGCAACCTCAGCACCGTTGGCAGACTGTATGTGTTCCCCATTCTTTCTCCATTCTTGCAACAACACTTCATACATCATAACATCATTTTACAGCCTCAACATAGTTTCATGTTAGGAAGAAGTGGCATTTCCAAGCCTCTTTACACTGGGATTAGCCATCTGATTGGTAATGACCAATGGTATTTCAGTGGGCCTGATGACAAATTGGCTTGCAATAAAACTGATCACTCTTACTCATGCACACACACACACACACTCTAGAACACAAAGAAAAAATTAAAACATGAGTGGTACCCACTAATTTCAAAAGAATTATTAGCATTACCAAAGACATGCTAATATTACCTGGGACAAGATTCAAAGGTAGTCTTCTCGGTAAAACTGCTCTGGGATGCTGCTTACTAATTTCTTCGTAAATCTGAAGCCTCTCCTCTAAAGAGCCTAGTGTCAGTAAAAATGTGTGAGGTTATAGTGTCATAACTATTATCCAAAATTATAATAAACTTTTAACACAAAAATTACATTATCAGAGTCAGAATCTCAATTTTGCCAAAAATTACATTTAAAACTATGGTGGTAAAAATACCACCATACATAATCAGGAAACCATCCTTTGTGTGTCATCATTGTGTATGTGTGTGTGTGTGTGTGTGTGTGTGTGTGTGTGTGTGTGTGTGTGTATTCAGCCCTTGAACTCAGAGATCCACCTGCCTCTCCCAAATATATGCAGACAAACCTCCACATACATAAAATATAGATCAATCTAAAAACAACAGATTCCTTAAAGTGGCAATTATTTCTCCCAAATAAAATAACAGAAGTAGTAACTACCATCCAAGCATCTTTAACTTTTTAGTGCCACAAAGAAAATCCACATGAGAATGACATACTATATCCAGAATAGTATCAGAGTAATTCCTGCATAATTTATAGAGACACTACTGTGCATAAGCAATCAGATTACTTGTAATAATATTTTAAGGAAAAAGTAAACAAAACTAAATGGTAACATTTTAAGTGAATCCTAATTCAGATCACAAAAATGTAATTTTAATAATAATTTGTAGCACCAGACATGGTGGCTTATGCCTTTAATTCCAGTACTCAGGAGTCAGGCAGTTGCATATCTTTGATTTCATGGTTAGTGTTGGTCTAGACAGGAGTTCCAGTACAGCCAGAGCTACACAGAGACACTGCTTATAAATAAATAACCCTTAGTTAACGCAAGCAGGGTATCTTCATAGTAAGTGGGCTATTTGTTTATAAAAATTATAAAGATTATAAACCAGGCAGTGGTGGCACACACTTTTAACCCCAACACTTGGGAGGCAGAAACAGGCAGATCTCTGTGAGTCTGAGGCTGGCCTGGCGTACAGAGCAAGTTCCAGAACAGCCAGGGCTATACAGAGAAACCCTGTCTTGAAAAACAAACAAGATTGTAGTTTAAAAGGTAATGTGGGACTTTTTGTGTAGACTTAAGCCTTCCCCCAGTGCTATGCTTTGCAGTACCAATGTCGCTGGACTTTTAAAATGGGGCTATCTGAAAAATAGGTTCTTTTACATTCTGTTAACTATTTAGAGACTTCACAGAGTATTAAGGACCTTTACCTAAAATATATAATGAAAGCTATGCTGATTATATTTTTTTTAAAAAGTTCCCAAGTTCCTAGTTTTAGAATAGCAAACTAACTCTGTGTTTAGATAACTCTGTGTTTCATTCCAGAAAAAAAAAAAAACAAGTCTTATATATGTAGTTAAATTAGTATTAAGTCAAAACAATACTATTTTAATGTCCTACTTGAAGTCACAAGTTGGAGCTCCAGAAGTTACCATGGGGATAAAATATCTCAAGGAATCTAAAAACATGGGTAGCATTGAGTAGTTTTAAAATCAATATTTTGTACTATCAAACACCTTAAAATGTAAAATATAGTACTTATTTTACTAAACATTTAAGGACTTTATTATTAATTGCTATGTCAGTGTGGTGGTTAATCTTCACTGTCAATTTGAATGGATTTGGAATCATCTAATCAGAACTTCTGGGTCTGACTTTAAGGGAGTGTCTTAAGAGATTAAACAGAAGAGGGAAGACCCATTCAGAATATGGATAGCATAGGTAGCTTGTCCCATGGATCTGAGTCCAAGAGTAGAATGAGAAAAAGGGAGTAAGCAAGCTGAACACCCGCATTACATCACCTCTGCTCCCTGTCACTGTCCCACCCCCATACCTATGGTGAGCCAAAACAAACCCTCCCTACTTGTTTTTGCCAAGTAACTAACATAGTTAGTAACTAGTAGTTTAAAGACAAAAGGCATAGTTATTTTACATTTCCAACCTGAATATATTCAACTTTTGCTTTGCTTTTTCAAATAATATTTAGTCAATATTTAAATTTTAATCATTTTAGTTAATTTTCATGCCCACATTTTTTTTTTCTCTGTGTAGCTTTGGAATCTGTCCTAGAACTTTCTCTGTAGACCAGGCTAGACCAGAACTCAGAGATCTGCCCGTTTCTGCCTCCCAAGTGCTGGAACTAAAGGTGTGTGCCACCACTGCCCAGCTTATGCCCATATTTAATCAGTAACTTTACTACATGGAAAAACAACTGTTAATGCTAAAATTATCTATTCTCAAGGATGATAATAACTTTCATTTTATCAATAACTTTCAAAAGCTAGTTCAGAAAGAAGAGAAAAATCATTACATACTGAGTTGTAATGCTTTTTCCAAGCCTTCATAGTAACACCAATTTTCTGCATTCCGATCAATCAAGTTTTTGAATACTTCACTGGCTTCTTTTAATCTTCCCAATTTCAACAGCATTTCCCCTAAAATTAAGTTTAAAATCACATTCACTTTGCTGAAACATTAGTTTTCTGACCCAAAAGAATTCTCTAGGCATTACTGGTGGGTGAACAAGTATTTTACAATAACGCCAATTCTACATGCCTTCCTTTGGCCTTGTTATATATGGTTTATATAACTAAACATAGATTAATGTGTAGTTTATCTTCAGAAACGAACCACACTCATTTTTGTCTCCCTCCCCCCTAAATATACATATAGATATTAACTTCTTAGTATAAAAATTATCTTTTCATTATACATATTTTTATAACCTCCTGGAGATAACTAAAGCCTACACAGTAAAATCCAAGTAGCAAGTCATCCAAAGGAATAGGCCAACCTTCTTACTTAAGATTTAAATGTGTCTTCCTTTAACATTCCTGTATTAACTGTTCATTCTCTTGATTTCTTATGTAGACCATTAAAATTGTATAAGTTAACTCAGCACAATTATATAACTAAACATCATTTCACAACAAGAAATATAAGCCACGTTCACATGTGAGTCATCTTTAAGGTTCAAATCTTTTTAATAAGTCACAAAAACTGAGTATGTGTCTGGGAAGTAAGCCACTAAATCACTCAAAAACAATGGGAAGTACACTTAAAAACTGAGATAAAATGTGTATAACTTACATTCCTAGTCCCAATTATTTCCTATTCCTTAAGGAACCAATTTCAAACAAATAAAGCTCTATAATATTATTTAATATCCACCATACTGGAGTAGGCAGCATATATTAAAATTTATTCATATTTTTGTTTTATATAACCAAATTTCAAAATAAAACTAAACTAGGTATAATTACATCACACATACCAACTTTGTGAATGTGAGCAAGTAATTAGACCTGATACAAAATGTACAGAAAGTGTTGGGTAACAGAGATACAATAAACATGCCTAACTCCGCAAAACTACATATTAGCCATTCTAATAACTTCCCTGCCTTTCTTAGATATAACTAACAATATTTTCTCATTCCCATAACATGTTATCCCCTACCACCATGAAGCAAATATTGTGAGAATGCAGAGTAAATAAGTGCACAGGCATACCAATTAAGTAAAAATCTTCACTTTTACAATTGTTGAAAGGATCTCAGCTAATGAGTACATATGATACAACTGTCTAAGTATCAAATGGGCCTACAAGGTAAACTGGAAAAATAATACCATATTAATCAAGATTAGTGTTCCCCAAATCCTAGCTGCCAACATACATGAATGTAGTAATGCAGCTAATTTTCAAGAAAGAGGTAGGGGTGTGTGAGTGTGTGTGTGTGTGTGTGTGTGTGTCTGCCTCCCGAATGCTGGGATTAAAAGCAAGGACACCACTACCTCCCAGGTAAGGTTTTTTGTATTTCGTTTTTTTTTAAATGATATCAATGTCACTGTATCCTACATACTTTGTAATGATTACACATTGTTAATGCTATAAGACAAAGAAAGCCAAAAAAAAAAAAAAAAAAAAAAAGAAAAAAGAAAAAAAAAAAAAAAGGCTGCCTGAGAGTATTAAGATTTAATCACAAAAATAGCAATAACACACCAAGTGTAGTGAGATATTCACTTTGTACACACCTGTGGCATGCCATTTGGGGGGTGGGGACAGGGGCAGAAGTTACTTGGGAGACCTAGATCTGGGGCCCCGGGAGCCCTCTCTTGCTTGCAGCACAGGAGACAGAAGAGCATCCGGAGGGACCAGGAACCTGCTGGTGTTCATCTGTCTAGGTTGTAAGTTATTTCTCCCTGAATAAACATCAATTCAGCCTATTTGTTTCTCCTGATCCTTATTAAACCACAACAACCAAGAAGAAAAATAACTGCCTTTTTTTTTTTTTTGCTTTCATCATTTACAGTGCAACAAGAAACTGAATAATTGTATTTTATTGATAATTTTAAAAACAGTGTTGTTGTTAATATGGATATTAATGTTAATCACAATAGAATACTAAGTCAGGTACTAGAAAGCTGGCTTAGTGCTTAAGAGCATGCTTTGCTCTTGCAGAGAATCTGAGTTTAGTACTCAGTACCCACAGTAAGTAGCTATAAACACCTACAATTCCAGTTTCAGGGATCACAATGCCTCCTGAATCCCTGACAGCTACATTCACCTATACATATATCCACATCAGACACACACATACACACAGTTAAAAATAAGAAAAACAAATCTTACACAAAGAGAAAACAACTAAAGGCTGGAGAGCTGGGCTCAGTGTAAAAGCACAGTCCACTCTTGGAGAGGACCTGGGTTCAATTTCCAACACCCACATGGCAGCTCACAACCATCAGTAACTCCAATTCCAAAAGAGAAAACACCTTCTTCTGGCTTTTGAAGGCACTAGGCATGCACACAGTACACATAACATATATGTAGGCAAAACACTTATACAAATAAAGTGAAATAAAAACCCAAATCAGAAATGCTATATATTAACAAGAGGACAACAGCTCTCCAGTTTACCCCAGTTCATCAAAAGGATGTCATGGGGGTTAAATTAATAATGGTTTAGTAGCAAGTGCTTACATGGTCACCAAATACACAATGTTACTTAAGTGTTAAGACAAAATTTAAAGCATCATTAAAAAAAGTCAACTTACCCTTAATTTCTTCCACCAAAAGTTTATCACATATCTGCATCTCATATGTTTCTATATGTTCCAAAGATTCTTGAAATAAATCTGCCTCTCTCATCACTTGATTCTGATATAGTATCAGTTCGCTATATTCATAATCTATTTTGTTAGGAGGAACCTGGAAGAAAACAACCAAATCATCTCATTTGTATAACTATATCCATTAGTTACAGATCTCTAATTTTTTATTCAGAACCCATCTGTACAGATTTAATCCAGGAACAGTTAAAAATAGGTTAACAAGCACTCAGGAGGCAGAGGTAGGCAGAGAGTTCGGGACCAGCCTGGTCTACAAGAGCTAGTTCCAGGACGGCCTCCAAAGCCACAGAGAAACCCTGTTTCAGAAAAAACAAACAAAATGAATGAAATGGAGGACTAGGTGTGGAAACCCCACAAATTTGTAATCCCAAGATTGAGAGTTGAAGACTGGAGGATAAAGGGTTTGAGGTCCTCTTCAGCTATACAGGTTCTGGACTACCTAAGAACTTGCCTCAAAAACAAAAGGAAACAACAACAACAAAAGACCACCTCGCAGCAAGGTGGAAGGCAAAAACTGACTCCGAAGGTTTTCTTCTGACAACACATGCACCCATCCATTCACAACACACACTTATACACACACAAATAAAAATAAAAAATACCAAACTATACCTACAACGGAGTCCCCCAGGAAGCTAAGCCAAGAGGATCTTGAGTTCAAGGCAGCCTGGTCTACACTACACATCCTGCCTTAAAAAAAAAAAAAAAAAAAGCAAACAAACACTCTCATGTAAAAATTCAAATATATGGCTGGGTGGTGGTGGTGCATGGCTTTAATCCCAATACTCGGGAGATAGAGACAGGTGGATCTTTAAGTCCGAGGCCACCCTGGTCTACAGAGTGAGTTCCAGGACAGCCAGGACTGTTATAAAAAGAAACTCTGTCTCAAAAAAAAGAAGAAAAAAATTAAATACATGAAAAAGTCTTTATCTTTTACAGATTTATGTGGCAAAATGAAAAGAAATTCTCAGCCGGGTGTTGGTGGCACACGCCTTTAGTCCCAGCACTTGGGAGGCAGAGGCAGGTGGATCTCTATGAGTTTGAGACCAGCCTAGTCTACAGAGCTAGTTCTAGGACAAGCTCCAAAAACCACAGATAAACCCTGCCTCAAAAAAACCAAAAAAATAAAGAAAAAAGAAAAAACGAAAAATAAAAAGAAAATCTCACATCAATTTCAATAGTGGTTACCTCTGGAAAGGTACATATTTTTTAAGTAAAACCTTGAACAATTATAGAAAATGTTAATATATTTAAGTGGTCTAAGTGCTCTAACATGCTATTTATTTTTACATATAAGTATACTAAAATACATTAACACAAAGAATATCCCCAACTATATAAAGTAATATATATCATAGAAACAACTCCCCAACTTACAAATTCTTTTTTTTACTTTTTATTACTAGTATTACTAGTTCTGAGGATAGATTCCAGGCTGTGCACCTAAACCACAATTTATGAGATAAGCACTCTACCTAAGCTATACACTAGTCATATTTTCCTTCTTTATCCATCTGTATATTGTTGAAATTATTATCCATAAGATCTAAATATTAGTTTATTTTATACTATGAAGACTACATTTTAATTTTTTAACTATTAAAATATTTCTCAAGTTTTTTATAGTCTTCTATAAAATTTAAAGCTAAAATTATTTCAGTCTGCAACAGTAGAAGAAAATGTTAAAGTGAAGTTCTTACTTGCTGTGTTTGTCTAAATTCTTCTAGTAATTTTAGCGCCATATCATAATCTTTCAGTAAATGGTACGCAATGGCATATCCAATCCAGGAAGCACGCTGTGTTGGGCGCAACTGAAGAAGCTGGTATCTTGTCTCCTTTGGGGGAAAAATGTTTTTCTCTTTTAAAATTCTTTATCTAAAATGTCTACATTTCATCTGAATTTTAATAATCTTTAATAACACTGTAATTAATTTAATCAACAAGTATGAGTTCCAAAACAAGATAAAACATGTGTTACTTTTCTCATCTAAGTAAATTCTCTGTATTAGTAACAATGCCTTGTAATAATGCTGGCCATGAGGCTGTCACTATGAATCAGACTGTGAGGCTCATGTCTTTGGTGCCTTGTAAAAACTACCTACATAGAATAAAAATATCTTCTGATAAACTATCTTGCAGAACTAAGATTTCTTATACTAGATTATTTACATTGTTTTACATGTTTTCAGTAAGTGTCATGCTTTCAGACAGTGTATTATGGGAGAGTGTGACCTATAAGGAAGAACACCAAGTTACATCACTTTATCTGACTTTCACTCTTGTTTCTGTCACTCCTCCATTGATGTATGAGTCAGATTTTTTTTCCTCTGGCAAATTCAATACTGATATGGGCAAGTTACTAGTATTTACTAATCTAATAACCCATCTTCTTAGCTGCAGAATATCCTATCTTCAATGATCTCTACCCATTATTTCAGGGACCCTCTTCCACACCACACACCGCTAACCCTTTAACCAACCCAGAAATCAAATTCAGGTCTCTCCCCCTCTAGCCACAGCATCTCTGCCACCAACATTTCAGCCTGGTAACACTTCACCTCTACTTTTGCTCTGGACATCACCAGTGTGCTGAACAGTTTTATGTCATCTGAGAGGAGGGAACCACCATTAAGAAAATGCCTCCATAAGACTGGGCTGTAGACAAGCCTGTAGGCCATTTTCTTAATGAGTAATTAATGGGGGAGGGTCCAGCCCATTGCGGGTGGTGCCACCCCTGGGCTGGTGGTTCTGGGTTCTATAAGAAAGCAGTCTGTGAAAGCCATGAAAAAACAAGCCAGTAAGTAAGCAGCACCCCTCCATGGCCTCTTTATCTGCTCCTGCCTCCAGGTTCCTGCCCTGCTTGGGATCCTTTATTTTTTTTTTTTTTTTTCAATTTTGAACAGTGATGTGGTAATAAACCCTTTCCTCTCTAAGTTGCTTTGGTCATGGTGTTTCATTACAGCAAGTCACCCTAACAAGACATCCAGTTTCTCTAGTTCCACAGTTACTTTGCTCTCACAATCTGTTCTCTTAACTTACTCTATTTCCTAACCCAGTTCAATAGCCTCTGTTCTGCCAATATTCTTCATTTCTACGCCTCATTCCTAAAGATAAATGATTTGGGGTTTTTTAATGTTTATAATATTATAGGTCTTTGCCTATATGTGTATATACATACTACATATATACCTGCAGAGCCAGAAGAGGGCACAAGATGCCCTAGATCTGCAGTTTCACTCAAGTGTGAACCACTGTGTGTGTGTGTGTGTGTGTGTGTGTGTGTGTGTGTGTATGTGTGTGTGTGTGCGTGTGCTGGGAACCGAACCCAAAGGTCCTTTGCAAAAACAAATGCTCTTAACCACTGAGCCATCTCTCCAGTCCCAAGAAAGTCATTCCCATCAATCATACCCTAGAACTGCTGAAGACAACAAACATAACTATGAAAAGTGATGTCATGCAGTCCAGTAAAGTCATTGAATCTGGTGAAATATGAGCATCGGTGTAAGCATGTAAATGGCAGGAAGAAGGCTAAAGAAGTAAATGATTTAATTAAAAAGAACTGCTCACAATTCAGTTCCTTTACATAATAAACTAAGGGCACGCTCACTTTGGCAGCATATATACTAAAAAATTAGCATGATAGAGATTAGCACGGTCCCTGTGCAAGGTGGCATGCAAATTCGTGAAGCATGCCTTCCTTCCATAGTAAGGAAGGAAGGAAGGCACGAACTAGCTAACCGAGGGAGCCAGACATGATGGTACACCCTTTAAATCCTTTGAAATCTGAACTGTACAGAGATTTCTTTATTGATCTGGAGCGATAGCTCAGTGGCTAAGGGCACACAGCGTTTCTGCAAAGGCCTGAATTTGTATCTACACTTGGCAACTCACAATTGCTTGTAACACTAGATCCAGGAAACCCAATGCCCTCTTCTAGCCTCCATAGGTACCTAAACATACATGTGCCCAAACACACACATACACACAATACCACATAACTAAAAAGAAAAATACATCTTAAAAAATAAACACAAAACCTTTACATGGCAATCTTTTCCACATTACTTTATACTTGCTAACCTACAAAGGGGGCTAACTAATGTTTAGATTTCAATAAAGCTGAATGCCAAACCTACATTCAGTGTAGCAACAATGTTCCAACTAAAAAGATAATAGTATAATACCTGCATACCAAGACAATCAATTCTTTTAAAATAGTGTGTGTGTGTGTGTGTGTGCATGTGTGTGCGCGCGCACGCACGCGTGCATGCACACACAGATGTACATGAGCCATAGCTCACATGTGGAAGTCAGAAGACAACTTTCAAAAGTCTGTTCTCTCCTTCCACAGTGTAGGTCCCAGGGATGAAACTCAGGTCATCAGGCTTGGCAGCCAAGTGTCTTTATCCATTGAATCACCCTAATTTAGCTTTATTTAATGCTCAAACACCAAATTCTGTAACTTTTATTGTAGGAAGGTCCAAGTGGCTTTCCTCTTCTACTACAGAATCCAATGAATCAAATCTAATGAATCAAGACACCATCTTGCCTGAGGCTTACTTCATTCTGAAGGCACATGCTTTTAAAAAAATTTAATCTTTATGCCAAGTGTGGTGGCACACACCTTTAAACATTCACTTAAAAACAAATTAACCTCTGTATTAAAATAAGGTACATTTAAAACTACTTACTCGATAGCCTTCAAGGTCTCTCATCTGAATCTGTAATAGAGAAAGATCCCTCAAGATTTGCAAATTGTCTTTATCTAATTTGAGGGCATTTCGGTAACACTTAATAGCCTCATCATACTTCTTATCAGAACGCTGGAGGAGACCATAAACATGCCAACCTATTAAGTTAAGGAAATACAGACATTCACAGACACTACAATATACTTAGCAACAACACCAATAGTATTTTATTTGTAATCTGTTTCAAAATGGTCTGGAGATAAGAGGGAAGTCAGTGAGAAATAGGCAAATATGAAACCAGCCAAGTTTTGACTGTTCATTCTGGGTGGCAGGGATATAATGGTTCAACATTCAATTTCTTCCATTTCTTCCATGCTTGAAATGTTCCATATTTGTAGATAACCTTTAGATTAATTCCTGGCAAAAAACTCATAACATTTTTCTACACTCTATTCCCTTGTTCTTTTAACCAAACATCTCAAAATTCACTTTTATAAAAATTGTGATTTTCTTCTAAAATAAGTTTATATTTATCCAGTTCTACATAATATACCCACCATTTAATTCACTAGTGATATTAAAAAACACAAAATTAAGTTTTATTCCCTTAGTTTATATTAGGGGAAAAAAATGCCCAAAACTAAAAGCTACTAACTATACTTACATAGCCTCTCTCTTCATTTTGCAGTAAGCACTGAGGTAAGAAAATAAACCTTTAATATTTTGAGAGATTCCCTAAGTTAAATATGTGAAAATAGAGTCTATGCACATCAAATGAATACTACACAGCTGCTAAATGAATTAAATGTCAGATACACAGGGCACTATGGGAAAAGACTGAACATGAACATGGGAAAAAAATAAAAATTTTTCAACAATCTTTTAAAAGTTGTTTATATTTGTTTACATATTGAAATACTATCCAAAGAAACAAATATATTTTTAAAGACTCAGTAAAGCAGTAGTTAAGTCTCTGTTAACAGAGATCAAACTAAAAAACCAGTTTTTCCTGACACAAACTAGAACCTGGTTTCCATCTGCCAGCTTTCCAGTGCCAGGGGCCACACCCAGGGTACCTCGTACACACTGGGGCAGGTAGAGAGCTACTGGTCCAGCCAAACTTCTTTTAAAATACATTTCTTTTCAATTTAAAATTTCCTCTAAAACTTTTAAAAGGAAATTAAAGGCATGTAAATTTATTCACTAGACTAAATAACTAAAAGTCACTATTTGAAATGGAGAAGTATCAGTAAACTCATGTTTAAGGAAAGAACTGGTCTCTGTCTCTGTCTCTCCATGAAAATTTTCTTTAAAACATTCAAAAAAGGATTAGGGAAAAAATGTAAATTACAGGCGATGAATAATGGGTATAGACCTTCATTAAAATTCCTAAGAATTTTTTTCCACAGAAAACTTGTAAAATGTGAATGAGACAGACAAGTAAATGAAAATAAAAATGATATTGCAAAACTATGGCAAAAGGATACAGACATGACTCCTGACATCACTTCGAAGTCCTTTACGAACAAATTCATATGCTTCTTCTCTTTTTCCTAAACAGTTCAATGTTAGTCCTTTCATAGCCAAAGTCTCTGAAAAATAATTTTAACCTGTGTTTACAAATGAGAAATTCGAGTCATTCTCCATAGCACTACGTTAGTACTTGAAATCTAAAGAGGTACTATTGTATTTCAGCAATTCTATTTAGGCTAGTTAACGTTAGCTTGTATTTTGAAAGCATAACATGGGACTACAGACGAGCAACCAATGAAAATGTTAGGAAGTTGACGAAAGATGATTTACAATAAAATATTTCTCTGAAAAATCCACAAAGGAATTAGATAATAAGAGCAATTTTCAAAATGACCTCTGTAGACTACTTTTCACAACACAGTGGTCCAACTGCCTACTCCCATTGCCAAACAGCTTTCATTTTCTAAAACTTCGTAAAATGAAAGCTTACTTATATTATCATCCCATTTTCCTAATTAAAAGATTTTAAAAGTTCTCCAAGCCTAGTGCTCTGATATGGATTATATTCTGCAAGTCTAACCTGATTCTTCAACAAACAATGCCTACCAGGCAAAAGAGGCAATAAGACAGGCACTGATGGCGCATGCCTTTAGTCCCAGCACTCTGGATGCAGGGGCAAGCAAATCTCTGCGAGTTCAAGGCCAGCCTGGTCTACAGAGCAAGTTCCAGGACAGGCTCCAAAGCTACAGAGAAACCCTGTCTCGAAAAACCAAAAAGGAAAAGAAAAAGAAGAGAGAGAGAGAGAAATAGATAAGGCAATAAAGACTAGCTAGATGACTTATTGCCACCAAGTGTGAAAAAGTGTGACAACCTGAGTTCAATCCACAGGACCCACATGGTAGAAGAGAACCAATTCTCAGAAGCTGTCCTTTGACCTCCATACATGCACTGTGGAATGCATGCGACCAGCACACATACTCACACGTGATAAACATAAAAAAATGGCATCAAGGAATAAAATGCATGTGACATTATCTTCACACAATTCTTACTGCAAATAACTGCCTAATTTTATACACGGGTACCTAAAGTAAAAATTGTAGTCTAGTCTAAGTGATGGGCAAATCTATCTATAAAACTGAGCATCCCTAATCCAAAAGTCCCAAATCCTAAAATGATCCAAGCCCTGAAACTAAGACTTAAGGTTTTTTGAATTGTATGTTCATCTGCTAATCTAAGCAATTAATCCAAAACCTGAAAACCTGATATCTGAAGTACTTCCAGAAAAGAATATTAATATGCACATTACCTCATCCAATTGTCCCTCAGCAGATCAATTTTCTCATCTAAAAGACACTGCATACACTAAACCGTAAAACTAGCTCAGCATAAGATTCACTTGAAACATTAAAAAAAAAAAAATGCTGAACATTTATGCTTTCAATAGAGTCACAGGCTTAGAATCTGAGTATTCCTTCAATGCCAAGTACTGCCTGATTTTAGAATTGAATTTCCCCAAAGCAACATTGCAATAGATGAGACAGTACCTCCATGTTCAGCAAATTTCGGGTTTGAAAGAATCATCTTGCAAAACTTAAGGCCATTTTTGTACTGCTTCTGCTCATAACATTTCTAAAAAGAAACAGGAACAAAAGTTATTTTATAAAATGGATAATGAAGCAATTTTCACCATTTCATATAAATTCTAAATTCAAAGTCTAAAATGTGATGACACATTCTTCTTTTATATTTACAGCATTAAGTGGTTATATATGCCTTGACAAACAGCATTTCCACTACTATAGACATAAATGCATAAATTCAATAAAATGCAGAATCATCAACCAACACTGACACAGAATTGAATGAAGAATTTGAAAGCCAGTACCCACTGATTAACTTTTCCTGATCCCTTCCTCCAAGCATTGTCATCCACCTCTGGTAACCTCTATTCAACTCTGCTAGTATCGATTTCTTCCTGTTGTTACACATGAGCCCTCACATCCTTGAAATGTTTATCTTGCTATGCCTGGCTTTTATTTCATTTAATATGATGTCTAACTTCCTCCATGTTGCTGAAGATGTTATGTTTTCATTCTTTTTATGGCTGATCACTACTCTGTTCAATGTGCCACACTGTTTTATCCATTTATCAGTTGAAGGGCATTTAGATTGTTTCCTTTTATTGGCTATCATGAGTGGTGCTGAATCAGTGCTGCAATAAACATCCTATAGGTCCTCTCCTTCTACCTTTCCACAGGCTCCATCCAGGGATTGAACTCTGGTCCTTGGGCTTGCATAACAAGGACTTTACCTGCTGAGTCGTTTCACTGGCCCGCCATACTGTTTTCTGTACTGGCAGTACTACCTTTAATTACCAAAAACAATGAGCAAGGGTTCCATTTTCTCTACCACCTTCCCAGCACTTCTCTTTCATCTTTTTAATCTTACTTAGTTCTTATAAGAATTCCTTTAAAGTGGAGTTATTATCTCACTTTATTACCAATGTGGAAAAGTAAACCTCTGAATACACATACAAACTTACCTTTGCTGAAAACTGTGGTCCAGCTACAAAGACTATCACTCATCTAACACTAACACAAAAAAGCATGTATCCCAAACCACACAGGCCAGGCTAAGTGATCAATATCCCGAGTTGCCATAGATAAGGAACATATGTTACCTGTCTACTTTCCCATCAATTATACTGTTCAGACTAAGCATCCTATCCCTCAGTATTCAAGCTTTCCCCCCCACTTTATACTGTGCTCCTTTCAACTAAAATACTCTTCTCTGGTCTTCCCTTGACTATTTCTTTTTTTGTTTTTCGAGGCAGGGTTTCTTTGTGTTGCTTTTGGAGCCTGTCCTGGAACTAACTCTGTAGACCAGGCTGGTCTCGAACTCACAGAGATCCACCTGCCTCTGCCTCTCCAGTGCTGGGATTAAAGGTGTACGCCACCAACGCCCGGCCCCTTGCCTATTTCTTTGAGCTTATTCGTTTGTTTGTTTGTGAGCCAGGGTCATGGTCATTGTACTAGCAGCAATCATCCTGCCTTAGGATCCTAGGTGCCGATATTAGAAGCATGCTACACCATGACAGCTTGAGTCTCCTATTTTTGTGGGGCTGCTATTTGCACAATACATAAATTGTTTTACTCTGGTTAGTATATAAATTTGCTTTTAGGTCAGCTAGCAAAACCTAGAAAAAAGAATTCTTTCTCCCCTACAGTTATTAATTCCTGACTTCCTTCGGTTGCACATACCAGACAGAGAGAGCCTGGCCAAACAGCAGCATCAGTCTTACAGAACTGGAGTGACTACCATAAAAATCTCTCTTACACCCTTGTCAACCCATTCCAAAAAAAGCAGAGGAATGACACTCAGCAAGTAAACAACTGTAAGTCTGGATGCTCACACTGCTGAATAAGGTACACTTAACTAGTGGATAGTGTGGGGCTGAGAAGACCTGTAGCCCACAGATATCCCCAGCCCCTTGCCTATTTCTTATGACCTATGTCACACATGAACTACTTGACCCTGATAACTCTATCAGTCTTCTACCCTCTGCCTACCCATACATCTATTACTCTGCATCATCTGCTACACAGTGCTATCCCTCTCTGTTTCTGGCATCCTTATTTATTCATTTACTTATTTACTCTCTGTCTTATCTATCATCTTGTGAGCTCTAGGAGAGCTGCTCAATAAGACCATGCTCCAAAAGCATGGCTAGTTTTTTTCAGGAGAGATTGGCTGTGGAGGTGATAAAGTCTTCATTGAAATATATTTAAACTGAGTTTTCCTGATTGACTTTGGGAAGAGAACTGAATAGTTGGAAAACAAAAATTACAGAAAAAAATGTTTGAACCATGTGCATTCATTACCTACTCTGCAGATGCAGATACACACACACCACACACACACACACACCACACACACACACACACACACGGCCAGGCTTAGTGACTCATTTCCTACAATCAATCAATCCCATCCCTTGAGATGTTGAGACAAAAGGACTCAAGGCTGGCCTAGATTACACAGTGAGCTCCAGTATGGGCTAGACTGAAACTCTGAAATCTAGTCCCAATAAAATAGGGCCAATGAAATGGCTTAATGAAGGAAGATGCTCCGCACCAAGACTAACAACCTGACTTTAATCCTGGAAATCTCTGACCTCTGCACCAACACCAACGCATGCACGCAAATAAACGTAATAAAAGTTTTTTAAGGTCTAACTTTGACTATAGAGGTCCAGTTGACAAACAACAAAGAAAACCAGTGGGAATACATATAAGCAGAAGGAACTACTGAGTTAGAGTACCAAGTGTTCTTTAAATGATTCAGCTACATAACAAAAGGAGTGAACATTTTTATTTGTTGTTTATTTGCCAAGCATGCTTCACTATTAACCTTTAAGATCCATAACAGACTGAGATTTGAAATATTCATCCCAAGGCTAGATGTGGTATCCAAAACTGCAATCCCAGCACTCTCTACAAAAATGTAGTAGATGAGTTCAAGATCATCTCTGGCTGGAATTCGGGACCAACCTGAGCTATATAAGGACCTGCCTCTAAATAAATTAATAAATAAATTCCCCAGTCGACTATGTATCATTGTTAAATTCTCGATTCTAAACATGAAGTTTCTATTGGCTTGAATGAGAACCAATACTGTAAATTTTTGTCAGGTGATGGCAATAAACTATTAGTGTTTTACTTTAAGCAAACCAATGTCTAACTGCTATGCATGTGCTCTCAATATCAATTCACCCTTAAATCTAAAAGCTTGCTTCCGCAAGTACCACGCTTTCAAATCAACAAGGCCGACTAGAAAAGGCAGCCACCAAGTCATATTCGTTTATGTCTTCAACAATACCAAAGCCGTGGTCACATCTCTCCTCCCTGGTGAAGGTACACATTCCACAGAAAACTTGTCCAGGCAGTGGCAAATGTCTTTTATTGCCCAGAACTCGGGAAGCTGGAACAGGCGGAGCTGTCTAAATTCTAGACTAATTTTGTCGACACAGAGATAAAGCCCAGCTAGGGCTACATAGTAAAACCTGCCCTGAATAAAATTGAAAGATAAAACAGAAACCAGTCTTGGGTCGGCATCGTTCAGCCAGGACCAAGGCATTATCTGGGCTTGCTTCAGAGCCACGTAAATGCAAAGACTTTCTCAAGTGCAAAGCCAGTCTCTGCAGCTCTCATCACTCGGGCGAGTTAGAAGCAAGAGTTTCGGGCAAGTCAGTTCCCAAACGGGGCCACCACACACATGCAAACTCCCGCACAGAGGCACTGGCTCCCTAGGAGCGCGGGCTCAGTGCCCCGCACCCCCACACTGCGGCCGCTCCCTCCGGGCCAGGTCTGGGGGTGCGCGTGCTCCCGGCTGGACTCGAGGCAGCTTTGAGTACCGGGAGGGGCGCCTGGCGGATGCGCCGCCGAGAGCAGGCACCCCGGCACCGGCAGGGTCCCCAGCGCCTTTGCCAGGAAGTTTCTGGAAAGCGGCCAGCCCGGGCCGCCACAGACGCCGGGAGGGAGCGCGTGGGGGCGGGGAGCCGGCTCCGAGGTAAACAAAGCGCGCTGAGGTCGGGTGGGTCGCCGCCCGCCGCTCACCAGCACGCGCTTGAAGAGGGCGCTCTCCTTGGGCGGCAGCTGCACGCTGGGCATCGCGGCGGCGGGGACGCCCTGCCGGCTGGGCCAGCCGCCACCCGGACCGCGGGTTACCTCAGTGGGATGCCACGGGAGACGGAACGGAACACAGCGCACTCCAGTGGGCGGCCCGGGACGGGATCCCGTGCGCGCCAAGATGGCAGCCAGGGCCCGCCCCGCCCACCGCCCCCGCGCCACGCAGCGCATGCGCAGGCTCACGGCCGCGGGCCAGGCTAGCGTCTACCTCCCCCATCCGGCGCAGTTGAAACCCTGCTCGACACAGTGTATGCTCTTGATTTAGAATCAGTCTTTTCATTCTTTTTCTTATTTAAAATGACTCTTCAAAACAGCCTTATCTTTTCAGAGCATATCAAAGCAGTGATCATGACTTATGCGGGGACATGGGCAGACCTTGAAATGACGAACTGATGGGAAAGCCCCCTTTAAAATAAAAATGTGTTGCACAATTGCGCTAAACCTATACTCACAGCACTTGGGGAGGCAGAGGCAGGAGGATGGGCTAAATTAAAAGCCAACTTGGTGTACTTAGTGAATTCTAGGTCAGGAGAAGGACAAGGAGGAAGAAAATAATCTCAGCCGGGTAGGGCACTCAACATTCTCAATACCGTGTTTCTATGGTTCCCCTGATCCTCCAGTCTGCTGCTTTTTTTTTTTCATATAAGCCACCCAATAATTGGACAAGTAGGAAAATTAAAAGACACCATGTAACAAGATACACTTAGACGTCTGTGACAACAAGGGGCAGGCCCCATGTCCAGCTTTAGATGACCAACACAAAAATAGTTCAGTTTTTATAGACTTTTGTTGCATATTGCTTTGTTTGAGGGTTTTTGTTTTTGTTTTTGTTTTTTCTTACTGTTCTTTTGTTTGTATACTTTTCTGTTTTTTTAAGATTTATTATGTATACAATGGTCTGTCTGCATATATGCCCATGGGCCAGTAGAGGGCACCAGATCTCTCTCTCCTCTCTCTCTCTCTCTCTCTCTCTCTCTCTCTCTCTCTCTCTCTCTCTCTGTGTGTGTGTGTGTGTGTGTGTGTGTGTGTGTGTGTGTGTGTGTAATGAAGATGACATGGAACTGGCTGGGAGGGAAACATGTTGGAGATGAAAGTGAGGAGGGGATATGGTCAAAATACATTGTATGCATATATGAAATTTTCAATAAATAAAGATATGATTTAAAAGTAATGCAGGGTCAGGAAGATGATTCAGTGTTTAAGAACTACTACTTTTGCAAAGGCCTGAGTTGCATTCCTAAGACCCGTATCTGGCAGTTCACAATCTCCTGCAACTACAGCTCCAAGAAGTCAGGGCCTCTTCTGCCTCCCTGGTCACTTGCATTTACATGCAAACACACACACACTACTAAAAAATAATAAAAAAACAAGCTGGGGGTGGCACACACCTTTAGCCCCAGCACTTGGGAGGCATGGCAGTATACACATTTAATCCCAGTACTTAGCAGGCTGATTTTCAAATTTGAGGCCACTCTCCCCCCCAATACAGCTAGTTCCATGCCAGCCAGAGCTATATAGTAAGAAACTCTCAAAATAATAATTAGTAATAATAAATAATAATAAATCTTTTAAAATATAAATAAAATAGGAAGTGAACAGTTATTAAGGATGGAGTCCACCAGTAGTTCAGGAAATAACTGCAATCATGACATTGCATAAAATTAAAAATCTTCCTCAGAGCAAATAAAACAGTAAGTAGAGTGGCAAAAACCTACAGAATGGAAGAGAAATCTTTGCTAGTTATACACAGTCAATTAATAGACGGGTTTCAATGGAAGAGAATAGTAAGTATATGAAAAAGTATTCCACCTCCATAGCTCTCAAGAAAGTAGAAATTAAAACTGCTATGCATAAGCATAGCTTAACCACCTGTGACAGTGGAACCAGGATGTTTCCCTGGTGCATGAAAGGACCTCGGGAGCACATTCCCCATGGAGGGACACTCCCTTAGCCTAGAGACACAGAGAAGGCCTAGTCCCTACTCCAAATGACTTCACAGATTTTGATGATCCCTCCTGGAAGGCATCACCCTCTCTGTGGAGTGGGGGAAGGTAGGATGGGGGGGTTGGGGTATATGGGAGGGAGAGGGAACTGGGATAGATATGTAAAATAAGAAAAAATTTTAAAAACCGCAGAATTAGAAGGGAAAATTATAACATTTTTAGTAATAGTGGTAAAATAATAATGCAATTAAAAAAAGAAACAGCCTGTGACATCATTTGCTTTGAGCCCCACATATGCCCCCCCTCCCCAGAAATGCATTTGGCAACCTCACTGAACTGCAAGGACACCCCACTTCCAACAATGAAGTGCTTCCCCTTGACAACACTATAGCAATGCCCCATCTTTCAAATATGTCTTAGAATGTATGTGAGAAAAAGAGGCTGAGGGCTGATCCAGCTTCAGCTGGTTTTGGGGTGCATGCATAGTAATGTGTACTCAGTGATGAATGTGTATTCAGAGTGGGTTTCTAGGGGGACAATTCCATTTACCATCTTATACGTATGCACAATTGGGAGTGCATATAAGTAAAACCAGAGACATCATAGGAACAGACATGCATAATACAAGAAAGTACAGAAAAGCTTATATAATCCAAGCTTATCAATCAAAACAGAATGAGTAACTCATACCCAGCCCTTAGCAATCAACTATTCCTAGACCCCATAAAGTAGCTTCAAACAACAGCCGATGTCCTTGAGAACTCCAACCCCATGAACCTACTCACTTGTGGGGCCTCTGGTGTGTACTGTTGCTTTGTTTCTAAATAAAGGTTCTTGCTTCTGCAGGAGCTTCTTCAATTCTCTGAACAAAATGCCAAGATCCTGCAAAGACCTGGTCAAGACACAGACCCTCCCCTACACACCTTCTTAACACCCTGAGATTCCTTTTTGCCCAAGTCAGAATGTCTATCATCAAGGAAACACAGGACAAGAAATGCTGGCAAAGAACCCTCATACACTGCTGGTAGGAACGTGGCCTGGCCATATGATTACTGTTAACTGTGGACAGGCAGAGTCCTGAGATGGGATATGAGCCTCTGTCTATGTCTGTGGGAGATTATCTTGATGAGGTTACTTAAATGGGAAGCTCCAGGCACTGTGGTGGCTCCACTCCCAGGGCCACCATTCTGGATGTATAAAACGAAGAGATCAAGCTGAGCCATAGCAAGCATGCTTGTACTTACTGCTCTCTGTTCGGGATTGTGACTGTGATATAACTAGCTCCCTCGAGCTCCGGAGGCAGTGAATTCCCCAAGAGATGGGCTGTAACCTGGAACTGTAAACCCAAATCAGCCTTTTCTCCCTTCCCTTGCTTTTGCCACAGTATTTTTATCACAGTGATGATGAAACAAAGCAGACCTAAAATACTATGATAGCTGCTATGGAAACCAATAAGGAGTTGCCTCAAAAAATATTTAAAAAAAAAATCTGTCATAGGATCCACTTATTTAACTCCTAAGTACACTACAGGGACAACTTGCATATCCATTGTCACACTACTTATAATAGCCGAGATATAGAGGCAGTGTCAACAAATAAACAGAAGAAAAGTAACATGCACACATTATAGAACTTTATTTAGCTGTATGGAAAAATGAAGTTATGCCATTTACAGGAAATGCATAGAAATGAAGACAGTGTTTTGTGAAATAAACTAGATTTAAAAAGACAAATATGACTTTTCTTATATGTGAATCTAGATTTAAATATATATGTATATGTGTCTGTGTACACACACACACACACACACATATCCACAGACATACTTATGACATGAAAGTAGGAGCATTGAGGAGAGGAAGGGGTATAAAGAGAAGGCAATAGGGGCTGGAGTATAACTCAGAGGTTAAGAGCACTGGCTGCTCTTCCATAGGTCCTGAGTTCAATTCCCAACAACCACATGGTGGCTCACAACCATCTAAGGTGAGATCTGTTGTCCTCTTCTGCATGCAGGAGTACATGCGAGCAGAACCCTGTATACATAATTAAATACATCTTTAAAAGAGAGAGAAGCAACAAGAGAGGATAATTTAATATTTAAATCAAGAAAAACTCACTTCTAGATTTGCAAGTAACTGAAAAACCTAAGCTTATAGTGGAGGATGGAGCAAGGGCTTAGGATGCAATCAAGGAGGTGTGGGGAAGGATAAACTACAACTCCCAGGATTCCTTGGTCAGGGAACAGAAGAGGGCGATCCTCTCCCTTCTGGCTCCCTCTGACTCTCACACCTCTTGGCCTTCTGCTCCAAGTAAGTTCGTAGCGCGGGCTACCCAGATGAATCTTCCCGACTCATCATTTCATTCTTGTTTACTGTTACGGACACCTAAGTACGACTATTCTGCAAGAAGCGTCAAAATGGAGGAGGAGCCAAGGGCAAACGTAACCCGGAAGCAGTAGCCTGGAAAGGAGCATGTTTGCAGAACCTTGAGCTGAAATGTTGGGGAAACGAGAACGTCGTTTTTCTTCTTTTACTTAGGTATTCACAATTCTTTCTCGGCCTTAAGAATACTTTATTTCCCCACCGCCCGCTGGTGTTACTTCCGTATAGAATGTTCTATAATACTGACTTACAAAATACAATTTTCCCATTCTGCTCCTGGCTCCCTTTAACATGCCAGAGACTGAGCATTCTTGCGTTGTGGGGGTGATGTCGAAGCCTTGTCCTTTCTAGGTTTAGGTAACCTTAGAAAGCAACGTTAAGGTCACAGGCCTTGATAATTCTCGTTCCATGACTGCTCCTAAAATGGAAATTTTAGCCAGAACTATTACAAAAATCCGCAGTCCTTTTATTCCTGATGTGTTTGATTCGCCATTTCCAGCTGTGATTAATAATTTGTTAAATTTATAGTAAAAGCCCAGCAAATGCTGAATATTCTGAATGTTTAACTTTTTAAATGATAAGGCCGTTAGATTTAGCGAGATCAAGGAAGGGGGCTTATATATGAATGTGTTGCCCAGCATAGCAACACTTGTAGTTGCTTATGGTAATTTTTTGTGCGTGTTAGCCAAGTGGTCTGTCACTGAACTACATGCCCTTATTTCTAGTTTTAATTTCAGGAGGCAAAACATTTTCCTCTCTTTGTATTCCCTCTCTTGCTCAATAAAGTCAGAGTATTCTGTTAGCTCTTGATTATCTGAGGGAAGAACACATAATTATTTTACATAGCCAATTTCACCTAGTCTGTCATTTTAAAAATGTGTGTGTGTGTGTGTGTGTGTGTGTGTGTGTGTGTGTGCCAGCATGCATGTATGTGTACCACATGTATGCTTGATACCCAGCAAGAGGCAAGAAGAAGGTATCAGGACAATCTCCTGGGGCAGGAGTTACAGGCAGTTGTGAACCACTATGCAGGTGCTGGCTTTGGCCCTCTGCAGGAACAAGTATTTTTTAACTCAAAAAAAAAAAAAAAAAAAAAAAAAAAAAAAATCTCTCCAGCTTGATAATCTTCTGTAACTCAGAAAATTATGAAAATAATGTGTGCTGTGTAAAAGACTTGGGAAAGAAGGAACACTTAAGAGGTATCTGTAAACCACAATGTGATCTTTTAATATTTAATCTCTTCCTATAGATTCTCAGCTGAAAGAGTGAAAGAGAAGCATCCTCAAGAAGTGATCACAGGGTTGAGAATGAAAAACTCTGACCGTGGACTAAACAACCATTGTTATAATACAGGCCGTGCCTTTATCCAGTGAGTGAGTAGTTGTGATTAAGTTACCCGATTTTCTTGCACATCTGAATGCCCTGAAATTAAACAATTAATGTGCGAGGCCCTGGGGTCAGTCACTAATCTCTCTCTCGCTCCCTCCCTCTTTTTCACACACACATTCTCTAATAATAATAATTTTAAGAATAAATTAATAAATACAATAAAATTGCTTGTTGAAGTTTATCCAGACATGTTGAATTTCATTTCTGAGCCAGCATTTGGGAAGCTGAAGCAGAAGGCCCCAGTTTGAAGCCAAACTGAGCTATATAGCAAAGCCCTTTTATAAACAATAAAGTAGACTAGATAATAGTTGACATGTTAATATATTCCTTAAACTTTAGAAATCTATGACTTTAGGTGTAAATATTGCATCATTATTTTATGGCTTTTTTTTTTTTTTTAAGACTTATTTATTTATTAGTCTTTGGCCTGCATGTATGCCTCAATTCCAGAAGAGGGCTCTAGATCTCATTACAGATTCCCAGCCATCAGTGCTGGGAATTGAACTCAGGACCTCTGGAAGAGCAGCCAGTGTTCTTAACTGCTGAGCCATCTCTCCAGCCTCTAGCTTTGTTTGTTGTTGTTGTTGGTGGTGGTGGTGATTTTCTTTGCCCCAGCTCCCTGGAGCAGGGTTTCTCTGTCCTGTCCTGGAGCTCACTCAGTAGACCAGGCTGGCTTCAAGAGATCTGCCTGCCTCTGCCTCCCAAGTGCTGGAATTAAAGGCATGCGCCACCACCGCCTGGCTAGTTTATAGCTTTTAAGTGTTTGTTTATATACTCATTTAAAATTAAAACTCCCTAACCCATTGTGGTGGTGTGTCTGTTAGTTACATCTGTAGTCACGTTTCCTAGCTAAGTGCATATGTAAGGTTACTCTCTTTGTGTGCATGGGCACATGTGAGGTGTACATGCACAGCACAGGGATCTCTTCCCGTCATGTGTGTCCCAGGGATTGAACTCGATGGTTGTCAGACTTAGCTGTAGGGACTTCTGTTCTCTGGGCTATTTTGCCAGTTCCTCACTTGTTTTAATATACTGTTATTTAGAGGTTTCAAGAATTTTCTTTGTGGGCTCAACCTGGTGGCACCTCCCTTTAATCCCACCATTTGGGAGGCAGAGGCAGGCAGATCTCTGAGTTCAAGGCCATTGTGATCTACAGAGTGAGTTCAAGAGCTACATAATGAGACTTACTCTAAATAAATGAATGGATGAATGAGTGAATACCGTGTGTGTGTGTGTGTGTGTGTGTGTGTGTGTGTGTGTGTGTGTGTGTCTTTCTGAGTTATTGACTGTCTTTGGAGCTAAATGAGATCATGAACTAAAGTTTCTCTGAAACTCCTAGTTTTATTGTACCATATATCTTTAGAATTGCTCATTTCAAACTGTGTATCTTGTACTACAGCTGCTGAAATGAGTCGCCACCTGCGTATTTGGCTTTTTCGGAATCCGTCTCTTAATGCTGACCCCTGGAGACGCATCTTCCTCTGCTGTCAGCAGTTTAGACAGATAAGTCTTGATACAAGGCAGTGGGATTTTAGACAACACAAGAGTCACGTTCTCCATCAGCTATTAAGTAAGAGTAGGTCCAGGAGCTACTGTCATCAAGATACGAAGATGCTTTGGAAACATAAAGCCCTACAGAAGTACATGGAAGACCTGAAGAAAGAGTACCAAACCCTTGATCGGTGTTTGCAGGGCACCTCTGAGGACGAAGGCGACCGAAGGGCCTTACACAGAAGGCATGCTGAATTGGCACCACTTGCAGCTGTTTATCAAGAAATTCAGGAGGCCGAACAAGCCATTGAAGAATTAGAGTCAATGTGTAAAAGTGGGTACATGATATCTATGGGCATGTAAGCATACAACTAATTGAACTTTGAGCTCTGTCCTCTAAAAAGCCTACAGATAATAAGCTCAATACTTGGTAAGAGGACTACATCCTTACTCAGTGTTTGACATATTTCAGTTGCTCAGGGTCTGCTAAGAGTCCAATACTCACCAAGAGCTTTAGAGTCTGGGAGACTTGATATCATCACAAGTAATTTACTGAGTTCCTCTCCCATTGCAGGGTCTGTATAGTGTAATATGAGAGAATATATGTGTTATTGATGATATCTCTACTAGAGAGAAACATAGTGTTCTAAAGAACATCTCAGCCCTCAAAACCAGACAGGTTAGGTGGACACCACTAGATGACACCAAGCATTGTGAGAACCTCAGAGAAAGCTTTGTATTTTATATGTGATAACTACTTTTTTTTTTTTTTTTTAAGAGTTAGCTATTATTTGTTTTTGTTTTTGAGACAAGTGTAGATAGCACACATGCTCAGATTAGCAATGGAGAAACTAGGAATGTTAATCATGCATTGTCTCCTCAGTGGGGAAATGTATGCTTATTTTCCACCCAGAAGGCTGGGAGTGGATATTGTTAATAACATGGTGACCTTTGCTGTATGTAGGGCCAGGCCTCACCTAAATCCCCCAGAATGTTTATCCCACACTCTCCCTCTGTGTTTCACAGTCAACAGAACCCATGCTTAGGGGAGCTGTCACATGTACTTTATAGCCTCCTGACCCCTATGTTGCCTGCACGATTGAGACCCTTAAGCTATAGAACCCATCCTGGTTTGTAAGATGTACTACTGTACTTAAATATGACTTAAATATGACATGCTCACCCAGGTTTCCTTCTTGCTTCTTGAAATTTGTTTTTGTATCAGCTGTAATATTTGCAGGGACCCCTTTACACCCAAGACAGGGTTTCAGGAGGCTGAGGCAGGAAGATAAAGGAGGTCAAGGCCAGCCTGACTATACAGTGAGTCTATCCCAGAACAAACAAAAAACTTTGTAGACATTGATGAGGTAGTTATTTAATACTTCCTCTGTAAGAATTTTTAAAAGATTAATATTCTCCCTATTGCTGGTTTCAGGTCTACATAAACAGGATGAAAAGCAGTTGCAAGAACTTGTATCAGAAGAAAGGCAAATCATTGATCAAAAGATCAACACATTGTATAGTGAGGTATGTTTCAGGCAGTATGGTAATCTCAGTAGTGCTAATATGAAGGAATGGTATTTTTTTCTAGATTATGCTTTGATGCTCAACATAACTTCTAACAGCATTCTTTTTAGCATAATGAGTAATTAAGCTGTACTTAGTACAGTTTGCTGAAGGATCATTGGAAGAGAATTGAGATGTCAGTGAATGGGAACTCCCATAGGGAGAGAAAAGTCATAGCAGAATCTATTGACTTTTGGGCAGGAAAACATGGCACACACACACACACACACACACACACACAAAATAAATGAGTAAAATCTTAAAAAGAAATGTAGTCACCATGGGGACAAGTCAGATGGTTTTTTGTTACTTGTTTGTTTTGTTTTTGTTTTTGTTTTTTTCAAGACAGGGTTTCACTGGATTGCTTTGGAGCCTGACCTGGAACTAGCTCTGTAGACCAGGCTGGCCTGGAACTCAGAGATCTACCTGCCTCTGCCTCCCGAGTGCTGGGATTAAAGCATGTGCCACCAAGGCCTGGTGATTGTGTTGGACTGAAAACCTGCATGCTGAGTATGACGGAATGAATCTAAGTGTAGTACCAGCTAGTTAGCACAGGTCTTTAGTTGGGACTAGTAAGGCTGTGGCATGCTGGGAACACTCAGGTTCATGATACTGTGTCTGCTCTAGCTGATAATCTAGTTATGAAAGGGCAAATTGTACAATAGTGGCCTCTTTTTTTCTAGTAATTGAAGACCATAGTGCCATGTACCATGTTTCCCTCAGTTGTAGTTATCATCATAGTCTCTCTGGCTCTCTTACTTACTGTGGGGTCCAGATTTTGAGGACTTAGAAGGATGAATAGAGATATCGCCTAGTGAACCAAAGGCAAAACAGATCTGACACTTATTCTAACACTCTGTCCTACAAACTGTCATTTCTAGCAGAGATGGAGTGACTCAGAAATTGGCAGTAGGGAGGAGAGTCATAACATGTAGTTACTTTTAGTTTGATTTGAAAGACCTTTTAGTAACTGGGAGGTTGTTTTGCTATTCTTCCTAGGAGGGAAACTCTTTATTAGGAACCCAGTCCCCCCCTTCCTTCTTGTCACATGTGAGAAACTGTTTGAGTCTTGAGTCTCTTAGCATAGTCTTTAAACAGAATGACCTCACCAAGAATGCAAGGTGTGGCATAGAACTGACCATCATTTATGACAGGGGAGAGTATGCAATTATATGTCAGATGTCTTCAGTTGGAGTAAATGAAGATTTCAAAGCTTTGCTTCATTTATCAGATGAAAGATGCTACTGTTTAGAACTAATTTTAAGAAGCAAAATCTGAACAAAGTTGAATGGGACACTCAACTTTGATCATAATTAACTTCATTTTAGAAAATGAAGATAATCTGAACATTGCAGAAAATACCCAAACAAGTAACTTTATTGTTATGTGAACTGATTATCCAATTAGGTTACTTAAGATACAGTTTTAGGACTTACCTTCTTGGGATAGTTCATGGTTTTGTTAATTACTGACTTCTAAAATATACTTTGAGGGCTTTGATTTAACTTCAAGTAGTAATATACCAAGGAAAATAAGCACATCAATGATTTAATTTTCCTTTCTTTCCAGCTTTTTGAGCAGCTAGTGCCAAAGGAGAAATATGACAGAAGTGATATTATTTTAGAGGTGACATCTGGAAGAACTACGGGAGGTCAGAAAAATCAGTTTATTGTAAATGCATTTTAAAAACTGAATTTTACTTGGCTTGACATCACCAAACTTGAAAAGCCCATTGCATGTGTTTAGTTTTGGACACATTTCCTGGGTGCTTATAACTAAGGATGCACTCACTAATGTTTGTGCTTACTGAATAGTTTGTGTATTTTCTTTTAGGTGATATCTGCCAACAGTTTACCCGAGAAATATTTGATATGTACCAGAATTATTCATACTATAAACACTGGAAATTTGAGCTGCTGAATTACACACCAGCAGATTATGGTAAGCATAAATTGAAGACTTTGTCAAAGGTGCTCCAACTTATTTTACTTGTAATGCTGGAACTAAAGGTGTACACCACCATATCTGGCCTACAATAAAGTTCTTAACTAAACTGAAGAGATCAGGATGGGAACCATGATGCTAAGAAGGAGTATGTGAATTAAAGAAAAAGCTGTGGAAACTAGATATCTACCTTTCCTAAACTAAAGAACCAGACATGGTGGCCCACCGCTCTAATTCCAGTACCCAGGAGGCAGACTGGGCTATTATTTCTTTATCTCTTTTTTCTAGGTGGACTCCATCACGCAGCTGCCCGAATTTCCGGAGACAGCGTCTATAAGCATTTGAAGTATGAAGGTGGAATCCATAGAGTTCAGCGAATCCCTGAGGTGGGCCTCTCATCAAGGATGCAGCGTATTCATACAGGAACAATGTCGGTTATTGTCCTTCCTCAGCCAGATGAGGTAACTTCACTAGGACACAGTGAGATTGGCTCCGTGTAATGTATATTGTGCTAAGAAATCCTACCTGCTAGATAAGTCTGTTTTCATGGTTGGCAATTGAACTTAATAGTCTTTGTTGAAAGTCGTTAACTCTTCCCCACATAAATTAGCCTTATTATCCCTATAATGTTTTGTTTATTTTGTTTTATTTAAAAGAGAAGTCACAGGGCCAGACAAGATGACTCAATAGCTAAAGGTGCTTTGTTGCCAAGCCTGATGACCTGAGTTTAATCCCTGGAACCCACATGGTGGAAGGAGAGAACCAAACCCCCAAAGTTGTCCTCTGACTTCCACAGGCACACGCACACATGCACGCACGCTCGCGCACACACACAATAAAAACAGCAACAATTTACTGTCTCACAGTCATAGAGGCAAACAGTCCCAAAAGTCCCCAATCAAGGTGGCTGCCTGGTCTTAATCTCTCTGAAGGGACAGTGTCCTCCATTGCACTTCCAGCTTCAAGAAGCTCCAGGTGCTCTTGGCTTGACGCTGTACACCACCAGCTTGTGCTCTGAATTCCCACGGTCTTCTCTACGAAGGGAGCTCAGTGTCTTGTCAGGACACTATGCTTGTATATTTAGAGTCTGTCTGGACATCTAGTATGATCTTTAAAAAGCTGTTTTTATTTTCATTTATTTCGTGTGTCTGTATGTGAGTGAGCATGTGCCCCATAGCTTGCATATGGAGGTCATGAAGTCAATCCTCTCCTACTATGTGTGTCCCAGGAGTGGAACTCAAGTCTTCAGCCTCAGCAGCAGCTGCCTTCACCAGCTGAGCCATCCATCTCACCAGCCCTGTGCTCGTCTATTAAATTCAGTTGTGTCTTCTCAGATCTCCTTTCCAAACAAAGTTCAAGGAGTAAAACTGTGACCCACCAATAAATACACACATGCAGAGGGGGAGAGAGAGCATGTAGGAGACCCAGGAGCAGTATTAAGGGTCCACTCAGTAGTTCAGAATTCACCCATCCATATACATGTACATATCTCACCTAGATTAGAGCCTTAAATCCCCCAAACAACCCATCTGCAAGACTCAGTTTCTTTGTTTCACAAGAGAAAATGAGTCTCAGGAGAAGAGATTAGCCTGAGCTGCTCCACTAACTGGGTTAAAACCCAGCATAACTAACCCCGAGCAAAGCTCCCATGTTCTCCACTGCCCTGCTCCGGCATCTCTGGACCCTGGTTGTGTGTGTGAGAGCTGAGATGAGAAGGTAAGAGCGTCGCCCTGTCTGACTGTGACTGAGAATATGAGAATGTGGAACGGCTCAAGTGTTTCAGTGTGAAAGTGGCACGGGAAGAGATCCCGGTGAGAAGGTGAATTGCTAACCCTGAATTCTGGGTTAGAACCGATGAGTGGGTTACAGACATTGCTAACCCTGAATTCTGGGGATAATGAGAACCAATGAGTGGGTTACAGACATTTTTATGACCTGTGTAATTTGAGATAACCAGTGGTGAAACCCATAAAAGATACATAATTCAGTGCTCAAACCATTCTAAGTCAGTCCAAAGGTAGAATGCTTACCTAGCAAGTATAATGCCCTGGGTTAAAACCCTATCACCTCAAAAACAAAAACAAAAACAGTATTTCATTGAAATTGGTTGTTATTAGCCTGTGGTGGTGGCACATGACTTTAATCCCGACACTCGGGAGGCAGAAGCAGGCAGATCTTTGAGGTTGAGGCCAACCTGGTATATAGAGCTAATTCTAGGACAGTTGGAACTACACAAAGAAACCCTGTCTCGGGTGAAAACAGAGGAGAGAGAGGTCATTTATGCTTCTTTGGTTTTTCTTTTTTTCTTTTTTTTTTTTTAATTTGTGGTTTACATAGTTTAGTTTATTTGAAAAATCTCAGAATAAGTATTTGTGGAATTGTGAATTTACTTACGCTATATATTTTGGTCCTAGGTAGATGTGAAAGTAGATCCCAGGGATCTGCGAATTGACACATTTCGATCCAAAGGAGCAGGAGGACAGCATGTTAATACCACAGACAGTGCTGTGAGGCTCGTCCATATCCCCACAGGTGAGCGAGGCCTTGGCTTTTCTCTTCGTTACTTTCTATTGATATAGCAGGACACCATGACCAAGGCAACTTAGAAAAGAAAACATTTGATTCAGGGCTCATGGTTCCAGAGCGTAGAGTCCATGACCACCATGGCAGGGAGCATGGCAGCAGGCAGACAGGAATGCATGGTGCTGGAGCGGTAGCTGAGACCTTCTGTCTGTCTTCATCCACAAGCACAAGGCAGAGAGAGCTAACTAAATGGTGTGGGCTTTGAAAACTTAAAACCCACCCCCAGTGACACACCTCCTCAATCAGGCCACACCTCCTAATCCTTTCCAAACTTCCACCAACTGAGGACCAGGCACTATATATTTGAATATATTTACAGTTTAAATATGGCGGTGGCATTGTGGATCTGATGTACCAGTGTGTCTGTTTTCTTCTGTTTGGAAACAGCTCTTCCTTTGAAAGATGCAGGTGGTAAGCATATCTGTGCAGAAAAGGTGCTTAGATATGCTTACAGAGCTGCTCCATGAGTGGTGCTCAGTTCAGCTCCAAAGGGAACAGATACAGCATGGACCTGTGGATCCTGTGTCATCTTGTAAATGAAGGGCTAGTGCAGTTCTCAGCACCTACAACAGATGTCTCACTTCTGCCACCACGGACACTGGAAGTGACACTAACCACAGAACCCAGGCTTCAGCCATGCTAGCTTGGCTCTGTCACTGAGCTACACCCCCAGGCTTGCATAAAGGGGTATTTTCAACATCAGACTCCCTGAATAGGACAGGAGGGTGGACAGCACTCCATAGAGGATGGCAGAAGTTTACTTTTGGAAGAGCAGAAAAGGAGAGGAAGTGCTCAGAGAATAAAAGTAAATCAGACCAGCTCCTGCTTCAGGCTTTTCATTTGAAGATTTAAGAGTCATGCCTCATAGCACACCCCTATAATCCCAGCATTTAAAAAAAAAAGGCAGGAACAGTGGTACACATCTTTAAACCCAGCAATTAGTTGGGAGGCAGAGGCAGGCAGATCCAATTCAAGGCCAGCCTCCTCTACAGAGCCAGTTTCAGGACAGCCAGGACTGTTACACGGAAACACTCCCAAAAAAACAAAACAAAACGAAACTACATCGTGAGCACCTGTCTTGAAAACAGAAAAGAAAAAAAGAAAAGCGGGGAAATATCTCATTTAGATGCCAGAATCTAAGCAGGGCTACAGTCCTTACCAACTGTTTCTAAAGTGTGCGAAATCTAAACAGTTGCTTACCTTTTGTCACATGTCCTGATTAACCCTTCCCCTTACAAAGTTCCTCAGCCAGGTGTGGTGGTCCGAACCGTTAATCCCAGAACTCCTAGGGCAGAGGCAGGCTGGGTACAAGACCAGCTGGGGTTACTCAGTGAGACCCTGTCACACACAATAAATAAAATGTTCTTGTTTCTGCTGTATTTGACCTGTGGAAATTACTAGTGATACTTTACCTCTGGTTCCTATTGTCTTTCAGGACTGGTGGTAGAGTGCCAACAAGAACGATCACAGCTGAAAAATAAAGAAATAGCTCTGCGTGTGTTGAGAGCTAGACTCTACCAACAGAAAGTTGAGAAAGAGAAGTGTCAGCAACAGAGTGCTAGAAAACTGCAGGTAAGACAAGTATAGCAATTGCAACACTGTAGGAAAGTTATTACACGTAGAAAAGGCAGTGTGTATCCCAACTTGAATGGACATGTCTTAGAGAGAAATGCGCTTATTTGCTTAAATGCTCTAAATGTAGCCTGAGGTGTTGGGATTGCATTTAGGCATGCCAGTTTCTTTCCAAGGGAATAAATGAATAAATAAAAGTATCTCTTAATTGTCTTAAAAGGAAGTTGGTGGGGGTTTGTTTGTTTTATTGTTTTTTTGAGACGGTTTCTCTGTGTAGCCCTTGCTGTCGTAGAACTAGCTCTGTAGACCTAGCTGGCTTCAACATCAAAGAGATCAGCCTGCCTCTACCTCCCTAGTGCTGGGATTAAAGGCGTCGGCCACCACTGCCTGGCAAGGAAATTGGTTTTAAGACACAATAATTCCCTGGAAATTAGAAAATTTTCAGATACTTAAAGGCCTATGGTTTTTTATTACAACCTTATATGAATCAAACACAAATGGCACTTTGAGAAACAAGGAAGGGAGATTGCTGCTGGAGTCTGGGGATGAAGAGTAAAGGGAAGATTGACTTTCATTTCATGTCCTTTGGTACTTCTTGAATTTTATTTAAGATATATTTATATAGTATGCAAAGCTAGGCACAGTGGCATATGCCTTTAATCCCAGCACTCAAGAGGCTGAGGTAGACAGAATGCTATAGTCTACCTATGGACATCCTATTTAAAAAAAAGGTTACATATAAAATATGTTATGTATAAATGTAAGTTATATATTACTAATATATAACATAGTATATTCTAAACAACAAATCCCACTGTTGTAAGTAAACAAAGTATAAATTAAAATCTTCCAGAATGGTAAAGTTTCTCTTTGAGTGAGCCTAGGAGGGAAAGAAGAACTCAGAAATAAGTATGCATAGGATTGTGTCTGTAGCTCAGTGGTAGAGCACTTGCCTAGTGTGTGCAGGGTCTTAGCTTTGACCTCAGCACTGCATGCAGGAAGAAATTTAAAAAAGAGAGCGAGAGGAAGGAGGGAAGGCAGGCAGGCAGGAAGAAATGTGCTTTTATGTGTTATTTTCATATAAATCAAACTTGGAAGACTTTTGTGGCCTTTTAGGAAAGTGAATTGCATAAATCTTTTAAATATTTAAATATTAAATAATTAAATATTAAATAATCCTAGCACTTGGGAGACAGAAGCAGAAGGATTCTGTGTTCTAAGACAGCCAAGGCTGTTACACAGAGAAATCCTGTCTGGAAAAAAAACAAAACCAAATCAAAACAACAAACCTTTTAAATATTAATCATTCTGCTTGTCATGATATGCCATGACATGAACCCTTTCCCTGTTTGTCTTTCTAGCTTTCTTTGCCCACTTTCCAGCTTGTAGTAGAAGAGAAAGGACAGAGGGTGTATTAGGTCACATTTGAGGGGCCAGAAAGACCTCTCAGCTGCCTTGTGTATCCGTGGGCTGTTTTAGTAGCAATTTCTACTGTTTCAGAACTTTTCCTTCAGTCATACAGTGGTCTTTATGCAGTGCCCAGTGTTCAACCCTGGTTCCGTCATCACCCAGGATTCTAATCCAACTGATCTAGAGTGGGGTCCTAATTTGGCACTTTCCAGACCCAGCTTGGCAGAAGGAATAGCTGAGGGACTGTTTCAGAACACACAGTCCCTAGTTCAGTGTGTTTATGATTGAGTTTAGAAGTCTGTAACTTTTTAAAATTCTCCCGATAAGAAGTTTCATTTCATATTGCTTGCCTCAGGCTTTAAAAATGAGTCAGTATTTGGGAGGGTGAGACAAGAAGATTGCCAGGTCCAGATCAGCCTGTGCTGTATATTGAGAGTCTGTTTGAAGAAAGAACAGGAGAGCTGCGGGCAGTGGGAGAGAGTTGTGTTTCTTTCATCTTAAAAGATGAAAGCAATTGAGAGAGTGCGGTGTGGACGGGAGCAGCCATTGCGTGGCGGGATTGTTGGTGATCCCAAGTTGCAAGTTTAAAGGAGTCAGAGAATGTATTTCAGTTACTGGGCAGGGGTGGTAGGGGAGTGGTGGGGAAGAACATCCCTTAACATGAGGAGCTAGACAACACGTGACTGACATGATATAGCAAGTGGCATTGTAAAGGTTCACATGATTCTCAGAAGAAATGTTGGGAAGCCTGTGCATGCTAAGAGGTACCTTGAATGCCGAGTTCAGGTGTGTTCTCCTAGCAGATAACAAGGACCCATGGGAGAAAGCTGCTCAGACAACTGCCTTAGGAAGATGAAGTAAGGTAGTTCATGGACGCAGAGACATGCAATGTTAATCTGTGGTGTAAGCGAAGTTGATATTAGAAATGCAAAATCAGGATATAACTCAGCACCAGCTGGAAATGGGCATCTAGACAACTGGACTGAACCGAGAGTGCTTTCTCCCCAGAGCCTGCATCAGGCTACACAATGGCACAGTGTATTTCTGAAAATTAAAAACTCTAAAAAGGAAAGAAAAGAAAGGAGCACATAATGGGTTCATTTGTAGGAACCAGGAGGAAGAACTGATTGGGCTAGAAGAGATGATTCATTTGGTTTTCAATATTTAGAGTTTGAGCTATCAGAGAGGCAGTTATTCTTACTCCATAGCTGAGGTCCACGGGTCTGCGGTCATCTGTTTGGTGGGCTGGGGGTGGAACTAGGGCCTTTTGCGGGTAAGCATGCATTGTCCCACTCAGCTGCTTCCCCAACCCCAAACCCAGTCTTAAGATTTCCTTCTGCCTGTTCTTGTCTTGGTCTATGAATATAAGCAGTTTTTAGTAGATACTTAAGCCCCTCAAACAGGAAAGTCATGTAAAAGGAATTAAGATTTAATATATATTGTAATTTTTTTATTTTCAAATTAAAAATATGAATTTCTTTTTGTTATTGGACAGGTGGGAACAAGAGCACAGTCAGAGAGAATCCGGACATATAATTTCACCCAGGATAGAGTGACTGACCATAGAATAGCATTTGAAGTTCGGGACATTAAGGTAATATTGCATTATGTACCTTTGCTTTGTTAGAAAGCATAATCAGGCTGGCTGGATAGCTCACTGGCTAAAAGCATGTGAGTGTAATAAATTCTAATTTTTTTTTGTTATGCCATCACATTTTATTATGATATAACAAGTACACAAATCTACAGGTATTCATTTGTAATTGCCACATAGTTAGCAGCTTAAAATAGTATCTTATGAAGTTTCTGTGATACTAGGAATTGAACCCACACATGCTTGTTAGTGAGACCAGAATTCTAAGCACAGCTGAGTCGTTGTCTGCTTGGGGGTCTCACAAGGCTGGAACAAAGATAGTGTGGCTGATCTACTCACTTTTCTGGACTCCTTCCTCTGCCATTGTCCCAAGCTTCAGGACTGATGTGCTCTCGCTCACAGTCGGGTAGAAGCTGCTCTTAGCATTCTCTAAATGTTGCTATAAGTAGCTTCCCAAGTGGCTCCCTCAAACACCCTCTCCCCACTTTTAATGCTTTCTTACAGGCATGGGTAGGCCTTTTTAGAGGTACCTCTGATTAGGCGAAACCCACTAGAATGACATTGCATTTTATTAACTCTAAGTCTCCTTATTCATTACCTGGTTCGCTGACCACGAAGTCTAGTCAATTGGTGAGCTCCAGTGTCACTGAAAAGACCCCATCTCAAGAAGTGGAAATTAGCAGAGATAGCTATCTGATACTGACCACTGGCTTCTATCCATGTTCACATATACATGTAGCAGCTGCACATTTGCATACACATGTGCACATGCAATAAGCAAAAAAAGAAATTGAAAAGGAAAAAATCCCTAGAAATATAGAAGTCTTGAACTGTTAAGGTTGGTAAAATGCTTGCCTTACAAGCATGAGAACCATGTTTTGCCTCCAGAACCTGTACAAACCTGTACAAAAACGTGTGTGTGTGTGTGTGTGTGTGTGTGTGTGTGTGTGTGTGTGTGTGTGTGTTTCGAGACAGGGTTTCTCTGTGTAACTTTGTACTTTGGAGCCTGTCCTGGAACTAGCTCTTGTAGACCAGGCTGGCCTCCAATTCACAAAGATCTGCTTCCCTGTGCCTCCCGAGTGCTGGGACTAAATGCATGTGCCACCACCTCCTGGCTGGATTTTTTAAAGAGTTACTTATGAATACAGTGTGCTGTCTGCATGTGCACCTGCAGGCCAGAAGGGGGCACCAGATCTCATTACAGATGGTTGTGAGCCACCATGTGGTTGCTGGAACCTGAACCAAGACCTCTGGAAGAACAGTCAGTGCTCCTAACCTCATCTTAAACAGCTCCCCACTGGGAAGCAGACATTCAAATATATGAGCCTGTAGGGACTATTCTCACTCAAAGCCCTGCACCACACTCTCTGGCCCCTTGTTTTTGGGCCTGTGACAGCACAGCACATCATGGCAGGAGGCAGAGACAGCTATTAGCCTCATGTCCTGGAAGTAAAATGTTGAGGAACATTTTGGCATCCTTCCATTACGCCCTCCTCTTTTAACTTTCTGCCACTTTCCAATAGCAACAGGCTAAGGGCCTAGCATTTACCACGTGGGCCTTTGGGAAACACCCAAGATCCAAACTATATCATCGGGGTTCATAATAACTCCATCTTTTTTCATCAGGAATTCTTACGTGGTGAGAAAGGCTTGGATCAGCTAATTCAGAGACTGCTTCAATCAGCAGATGAAGAGGCCATTGCTGAAGTTTTGGATGAAAGCCTTAAATCAATGAAATAAATATGGCTGATTATTTATTTTATAAAGGAAGTGGACTTTGATCAAGAAGTAAACAAGTGTGGAAATCCTAATGAATATTCATAAAGTGTAGCTGTGCATACAGACTTTTTATAGAATCATTTTAATGAATGAAATCACAACTTTTTGGTTTTGGTTTTTGATTTTGCAAGGCAAAGTTTCTCTGTGTAGCCTTGACGGTCCTGGAACTCTCTTGCTCTATAGACCAGGCTAGCCTTGAACTCAGCAAAAGTCACATTTCTTGACATAAAGTTTTATTTTGGGTTTCAGCAAATAACCCAACTCCTCAAGTAGAAAATAAGCTTGTAACATCAAAAAGAGAAATAAAATATCTAGACTTGATTTTATGAGTCAACTGTTTCTTTTAGGCCCTTTAAAAAAACCATAATCGTTTTTCTTCCAAGTAAGGGGGTTATGGGTGTGAGTCACCATGCCTAGCTTATCTAAAATTACAATTTTTTAAAATTACACAGCTCAAGACAAATTAGTAGCTACTAAATATTTGAAACAGAAATGATGCTTGCAGACAGCTCACACACCAGGGACTCTAACTAAGGGAGAGTGGCCTTATTAAAAGTCTCATGGCAATTAATGACTAATCGGCAATGGCAGTGTGGAATCATTTTGAATATGAAAATAGAATGAACAGTCTATGGGCTCTGTCCAAATATGGGAGTAAGAACAGTAGAGATGAGCCAGGCTGTCAGATGAAGTTGGAGGAGCAGGCAATGGTGACTCACTGGTAAATGGCATGAAGCTTGAGTTCTGAGACGAGCAGGTACTGTGCTTTTAATGAAGTAAAGTATATATCCCTTGCCTTAAAGCCCAAACAGGTAAAATACATTATACATGAGAGTGACTAGAATAAAAACCAGAAAGTGGGTTGCACAAAGCTGAGTCCAGTCTGAAGAAAGAAGGGAGCTCAGGGAAGCCAATCAGGAGCAAAATATTAGGGGACAACAAGAGGGTCTGCCCCAGGAAAGAGGTAAGGAATGACATCAACCAGAACGGGAATAGTGGAGTACCAACTAAGAGACATTTGATCTTCTCAGGAGGGCCCTGAGTTGAAAACGTTCATGAACCAATCAATGAGGATTCTGTTGTAGGTGATTATGTCAATTACAGGAAAACCTGAGTCAGAACTTTAAAGAAACAGGTGATAAGGAGCATGCTGGTGATTCAGTGGTGGCAGGAATGAAAGGGTGCTCATCATGAGAATCACCTAGGAATGCAGAGGACCACATTTGAAGCAATCATCTGGATGAGCTTCAATGATGCTGACCCCTCAACTTCTAGTTGGAGGCCCTTGCTTTATGACTGAACTGTGCTCAAGATGACTACCTAGAATGGAGTTTCACAACGTTGTTTAGTGCCAACAATTACAAGGAAACTCCACTGACATTCAATATAATTTATTGTGCACATCTGAATACAGTTCATTGAGTTTGCCATTTGCACCCATCTTTGCAAACACCTGCTTAACAGAAGAAAACCTTTGCTCTGTCTCCCAAAGTTTCCCCATGTTTCTTTCCAATCTAGTAATCCACCAGCTACCTACCCTTCATTCAAGACTGGCAGCTGCCATGACGGATGTTCATGGAAGCTTATTTTCAGTGGGCTGGGAGTCCACCATCTGCATGGGGGAAAAAAAATTTTTTTTTGAGATGGTTTCTCAGTAGCTATGGAGCCAGTACTAGAACTCACCCCATAGAGCAGGCTGACCTTGAACTCACAGAGATCCTCCTGCCTGGGATTAAAAGAGTAAGCCACCAACACCCAGCACTGGATGGACAATTCTTTATCGCCTTCTTTTACTCAGTGTAAAAAGTTTGAGACTTGCCTGGTGGTAATGGTGCACACCTGTAATCCCAGCAGATTTGGTGAATTAGGCAGAGGCAGGTGGATCTCGGAGAGTTTGAGGTCAGCCTGTTCTACTGAGCAAGTTCCAGGGCAGGCTCCAAAACTACAGAGAAACCTTGTCTTGAAAAATAAAACAAAACAAACAATGTATGTATATTACATATACATATATAGTATATAATATAATACACACAAACTTTATTCTGTTGATTGTTGGATTGTTTGCAGGTTGCAGCTACTCTGGGTTCAGCAATTGTGGAAAATTCTAAAGCAACTCTTTTTGTAGATTGTTGTATGATATTTTGTTTGTGTTCTGAAAAATAAAGCTTGCCTGGAGATCAGAGGGTGGAGCTAGCCACTACTTAAGTATAGAGGCCAGGCAGTGGTGGCATGGCTCTGGGAGGAGGAAGCAGGAAGATCAGGAAGTCAAGGCCACCCTGGGCTCCAGGAGATTGAAGTAATCTAAACTAGAAACAGCCTGGTGGTGGTAGCACTTTACCCCTTTGATCCCAGCACTTGAGAAGCTGAAGCTGTGATCCTAGCACTTGGGAGGTGAAGACAGGAATATAAGCAGGTGGAGACTGGATGGCCCCACATTTAGTCTGAGGATTCTTAGAGATAGGATCCCACAGGATCTACCCCATTTGGTCTGAGATTTCGTAGAGGTAAGAATTCTCCCAAGTGGCTAGCTGCTCTGCCTTTCTGACCTCTCAGCTTTCACCCTTGATATCTGACTTCAGGGTTTTAATTGATTAAGACTAATGATAATCATGCTTCAGTAGATATTCCCATTTTCCGAGGGCCTGCAAGTGAAATTAACTAATGTTCAAAAGATACTACACCAAGCAGTTTCCTAGTGTAGTCACAGAAGTTTCCATTTGTATTATCAATGTGTACGATTCCAGTGGTATCATATCCTCACCAATATTTAGCACAGTTTATCCTTTTGATTTTAGATATTCTAGTGAGGGTGTGGTGAACACTCATTGTGAATTGATTTATAGTCACAAAATGATGAATGACCTGGGCATTTTTGCATGTGGGTTTGTTTATTTTTGTTTGTTTGTTTGTTTGTTTGTTTTTTGGCTTTTTAAGACAGGGTTTTTCTATTTAACAACTCTGGCTGACCTGGAGCTAGCTCTGTAGACCAGGCTGACCTCTAACTCTCAGAGATCCAACTGCCTCTGCCTCACCAATACTGGGATTAAAAGTGTGTGCTACCACTGCCTGGCTTGCAAGTGTTTTTATTTGCCTGTATACATATAACAGCTATTTCTGACAGACTAGTGCCTACATTTTCATTTTCACTGGATTTTGAATGAGCCAAAACTTGGGATTTTGTTGATAGTCTGTATTTTTATTATTCTTTTGTTGAAGTGCTGTAAGAGTGTGTCCAGCCAAAATTAGATAGAAGCTTTGCACTTTTCGCTTGTTTTCCAAGACAATGCCTCTCTATATTGCTATCTACTCCTGGCTTCTCAAATTTATGCTAGAGGGTGAGTGAGATGGCTCAGCTAGTAAAGGTTATTGCTAACAAGCCTTAGGACCAGAGTTTGATCCCCAGAGCCCACATGGTGGAAGAAGAGACTTCCTTATGTTCTCTTCCTTTGACCTTCACACCTGTGCAATAGCTACCTCTCATACACACCATAAGCAAAACATGCTAAAAGTTCAAATTACACTTTTAAAAAGGATCCATCAGGGCCGGGTAGTGTGACCACCTCATTTACAACCAACACTCCGAAGGCAGAGGCAGGCATATCTCCATGAGCCAGGCAGGGTGGCCCAAGCCTTTAATCCCGGCACTCGGAGGCCACATAGTGAGCCAGGACTGCTCCACAGAGAAACCCTGTCTTGAAAAACAAAAAGCAGATGAAGAAAGTAAAAAATTGTATACAGAAATGTACAGTTTTGTTATGGTTTCAAACTAATGGATGTCTCTATTATTTTTTATTTTCAATTTTTCTAGACAGAGTTTCACTGTGAGGTCCTGCTTGTCTTAGAACTCACTCTGTAGACTCTGTAAACCAGGCTGGCCTCGAACTCAGAGAATCTGCCTCTGACTCCTGAGTGCTGGAATTAAAGGTGACAACCCCCCAAGCTGATTTTGCTGATTTTGCTGATAATTGCTGATTTTGCATTTTTAATCACACTATCAAAAAATAGAATGGGTACTTTTACTCTGGACTTGAAAGCCTTTTTATTTATTTATTTAGGTGTTGTCGCCCCCTCCTACACACACACACACACACACACACACACACACACACACACACACCACAGACAGGATTTTCCTGCATATAACATCCCTAGCTATCCTGAAACACACCTGTTTCAGCCTCACCAGCGACGGATTAAAGGCTGGATCACTAGGCAAGGCTGAAACCTGACATCTGAAATTCAGGACACTTACCCCTCCCCCCCCCCCCCTTTAAAGGAGTCAACATAAACAGTACCCAAACTACAACTCCCAAGATGCAAAGCTGCTTCAGCCCTTCTGTTTTGGCCCTCGAGCTTTGATGATTCCCGTCATGCATCGAGGCGCGCGAAAGGCAACCTGGGAAGAGTAGTTCGTCCGGGTACCTATCGGTATCGCCAGCGCGGCAGAAGCTGTTTTCGCGGCTGGAGCCCGGGGTCGAGTAAGGGTGTGCTCGGAGGAGAAAGGGCGCGAAGGGAAACGGTGAGTCAGGCGCGGGCTACGCGATAAAGGGAGGCGGCACCGCAGCGCAGGCCCAGTTTAGTAACTGCGGCTGCGAGCCGAGTGTCCTGGGACGCCTGTGTCGGCGTCGGCGAGGGAGGCGTGAGGAGGAGCCGGGCTCCTGCAGCCGTTCTCGCCCTCGGCGCCCCGCCGCCATCTCCACCATGCAGTCCCGGGAAGACGCCCCGCGCTCTCGCCGCCTCGCCAGTCCCCGCGGCGGGAGGCGGCCCAAGAGGATCTCCAAGCCCTCGGTGTCGGCCTTCTTCACGGGCCCGGAGGAGTTAAAGGACACGGCCCACTCTGCAGCCCTGCTGGCGCAGCTCAAGTCTTTCTACGACGCGCGGCTGCTGTGCGATGTGACCATCGAGGTGGTGACGCCCGGCAGCGGGCCCGGCACGGGGCGCCTCTTCTCGTGCAACCGCAACGTGCTGGCGGCGGCGTGCCCCTACTTCAAGAGCATGTTCACGGGCGGCATGTACGAGAGCCAGCAGGCCAGCGTGACCATCCACGACGTGGATGCCGAGTCCTTCGAGGTCTTGGTCGACTACTGCTACACGGGGCGCGTGTCCCTGAGCGAGGCCAACGTGCAGCGCCTGTACGCGGCCTCAGACATGCTCCAGCTGGAGTACGTGCGCGAAGCCTGCGCTTCCTTCCTGGCCCGCAGGCTTGACCTGACCAACTGCACTGCCATCCTCAAGTTTGCCGATGCCTTTGACCATCACAAGCTGCGCTCCCAGGCCCAGTCCTTCATAGCTCACAACTTCAAGCAGCTCAGCAAGATGGGTTCCATTCGGGAAGAGACTCTGGCCGATCTGACCCTGGCGCAGCTGCTGGCCGTCCTGCGCCTGGACAGTCTGGACGTGGACAGTGAGAAGACGGTGTGTCACGTGGCCGTGCAGTGGCTGGAGGCTGCTCCCAAAGAGCGGGGCCCCAGTGCTGCGGAAGTCTTCAAGTGTGTTCGCTGGGCACATTTCCCTGCTGAAGATCAGGACTACCTGGGAGGGCTACTGACCAAGCCCATTGTGAAGAAGTACTGCCTGGACGTTATTGAAGGGGCCCTCCAGCAGCTGCGTCTTGGTGATCGGTTATTCAAGTCAGTGGCGCCCAAGCCAAACAGCAGCCAGAGCAGCGGTGGGGACAATAGCGGCAGCAGTAGTTCTGCCGTAACTGTAGCAGAAAACCCACCCCAAAGATTGGGTATGTGTGCCAAAGAGATGGTAGTCTTTTTTGGACACCCCAGAGATCCTTTTCTCTGCTATGACCCTTATTCAGGCGATATTTACACAATGCCATCTCCTCTGACCAGCTTGGCACATACTAAGACCATTACCTCCTCAGCTGTCTGTGTCTCTCCGGACCATGACATCTATCTCGCTGCCCAGCCCAGGAAAGACCTATGGGTGTATAAACCAGCCCAAAATAGTTGGCATCAACTGGCAGACCGCTTGCTGTGTCGGGAGGGCATGGATGTGGCTTATCTGAATGGGTACATTTACATTCTGGGTGGGCGAGACCCGATTACTGGAGTTAAATTGAAGGAAGTGGAATGCTACAGTGTTCAGAGGAACCAGTGGGCATTGGTGGCTCCTGTACCCCATTCCTTTTATTCCTTTGAACTAATAGTTGTTCAGAACTATCTTTACGCTGTCAACAGTAAGCGCATGCTCTGCTATGATCCTAGCCATAATATGTGGCTGAATTGTGCGTCTCTTAAACGAAGCGGCTTCCAAGAAGCCTGTGTCTTCAAAGACGAAATCTATTGTATTTGTGACATCCCAGTCATGAAGGTCTACAACCCAGCTAGAGGAGAGTGGAGGCGGATTAGTAATATCCCTTTAGACTCAGAAACCCACAACTACCAGATAGTGAATCATGACCAAAAGTTGCTGCTCATCACTTCTACCTCCCCACAATGGAAAAAGAACCGTGTGACAGTATATGAATATGATACTAGGGAAGACCAGTGGATTAATATAGGTACCATGTTAGGCCTTTTACAGTTTGACCCTGGCTTTATTTGCTTGTGTGCTCGAGTTTATCCTTCCTGTCTTGAACCTGGGCAGAGTTTCATCACAGAGGAAGATGATGCACGGAGTGAGTCTAGCACTGAGTGGGACTTAGATGGATTCAGTGAACTGGACTCTGAGTCAGGAAGTTCAAGTTCGTTTTCTGACGACGAAGTCTGGGTTCAGGTTGCACCTCAACGAAATGCACCAGATCAGCAGGGTTCTGTGTAAATATTTTGAGACAGTAAGATGTTTCTGCTGTATGTAATGTATCTTAAAATGATACCCCTTTTCGTGAAAAAGACAAAGTTGATTAGGACTGGAGATTTGGTTTAGAAAGGGTAGCAATTTGAAATATTAATACAGTATACAAAATTTATACATTTTGACCTGAAATCAACTCATTTCAATAATTTACTGTGCTAAAAGTCCATGATTGCTAAAAGTCCATGATTAAAATATACATAGTGAACCATTTAGTGGATTTTATTGTTGCTGTTAATTAGTATGTTTATATTTTGATTTTCCTAATTTAGTTCAATTTTGCCTAGTGCTACAAGATCTTGTAATTTGTTACTAGCAAAACTAGACTGAGATTGAAGGCATTAACATTTTCCTTCAGAATAATGAAAGGTTACATTTTTAAGTAAGTTTTTATTATCCTCAGTTATAAGTTTGTAAAATTTAGTGTGCTCTCCTTTCTCCAAAGAAGGAAATGTTATTACGGTTACTGAATAGTGATTTCATGTTAATAATGTGTTCAGTGGGCTTACGCAGTCACAGAAAATTTTAAAAATCAGGATCTCACTTTTCATAGAATTTCAGTTTTTACTTTAAAATTTAAGAATATGCATGTGCTAAATATGACCTATTTCTTACCTCAGAAATGAAAAAATCATAACATTCTAGTGTCACCAATTTAAGCACCCTTCTAAACCAAAAGTGAAAAAGGTAACTTGCTGTCTAAAGTCACAGTTTTGACGTTTTGTTGATTTGGAAGAACAACCTTTTCTTCACTGGACATGATTAAATAATGTAAATTTTTCTTCTCTAGTCATGCACTGTCTTAAAGTTGGTTTGCTTCCCTAAAATATTTTGGCTATATAGTTTTAGTATTCATCTTAGAGGTTTATCAGCAAAAAGTGATTTATTCTTTAATGTTTGTGAAGTAATATTGGTTTTGAAAATATGTATAAGCTAAAGGCAGTATTTTATTGAAACTAGTAGTTGTAGTGTTTATCAGCTCAATTTAAGTGCCAGCAAAGAACTTTAAACCTTCAAGCTGTGTATAGAACTGTTTTGTGTAGTATTGAAATTGTCCATTTTCCAAGTTACTGTAAATGTTCTTGATTTTTCAGCTCGAAGATATTTTTGTATTAAAAAGTTGAGAGTTAAAGAACTCAAGTGGACGGTGGGTGGCATTTGGGGCCATTAGTTAAAGTGTGTTTCTTCAATTCTCTAACAATAGTGTATATAGCCATTGAGCTATGATGTCTGTACCTAGTTTGTACCTAGTTTTTACGTGAGTTATACTCGTTTCTGTTTCAGTCACCATATGTAAAGGAAAGCCCAGAAATAGTAAACCACATAAAACTGGCATTTTGTTACGTGATAGGTGCTTACCTTTTGAAGGTTTCTTAATACATATGGTTGTCGTAATACATATACGTGACAAATGGTGTACACATACAAATGTTTTATGCTGTATAAAGTTTTCTATACTCTTTTAGAATTAATCTTCCTGAATCTTTATTCAATAACATTCAATATTCCTCTTTATTCTCTAGTGATGAAATGCTAACGTTTTTTACACTCTGGTAGAGGACAGAAGAATCTGGTCCAGGACGGGAAAGTGATTTTTTTGAATGAAAAACAATAAAAATAAAATGAGAAAAGCTATACAAAATGCCACAGATAATGTATTCATCATTTTGATTTGGCTGTGTGAAGAGTCTGTTAAACACTCAACAGTATTTCTGTTGAAGTGATTTTGCTGACTCTTACAAAGTGTAGTCAGGCTTTAGTAGTCAGGCCTGAATCTAAATTCTGTTTCATCTGTAGCAGGAATGTTGTAAGAACTGCTCTTAGAAAGCTATTTTTCCCTGTGTGGGGCCAATTTTTTCTTCCCCAGAAACTTCTGTTGATCTGTCACTTTGTAAAGTGGAAACTTGCTAATGCTCATCTCAACCAGATCATTCATCTGCACAATTAAGATCTGCAATTGATGTACAAAAGGCAGGTTCTCTAACTTGTCATTCTCATCTCTTGAGTTCTCTTGAGTTAAAGCTTAGGCTGCATATTAGTAATATCTTGGCTTACAGTCACATTTTCTTGGGAAGGATTTTGATTTAGTGAAACATTTGTGAATTAGGGAATAGATGCTATTATTTTATAGATAAATGATTTGTATGTTGATAGCTACAAATAAAGCTGGTTTTAAACCTCAGGCTTCCTGGCTATATGCTTTGTTTAGTTATTTGTTAAGTGTAAATCATTGCTTGTCCAATGACACAGCTAGTAATATTGAAATCTTTCTTGGTAAGAACTGATTCAACTCACTTTGCCAATTAGTCAGCACATCTTTTAGCAAATGCTTGGTGTGCTGTCATCTCCAGGGCTACCATGTGTAAGATTTAGAATTACATCAGTTAGCTTTTATGTCTATGGACCTATAGTTTGGAATTCTGAGAGCCTAAATTATTTCAAATGTTTTTTTAAGTGGAAACTAGACATGGTGGTAGAATAGTTCTTACCCTATCACTGGGGGGCTGCTAAGACAGGAGGATTGCAGGTTTCCTGGGCTAGCCTAAGCTATACAGTGAGACCCTGTTTCAGCCAAAAATAGGACAATAATAAAGATATATGTTTTTGCTAAGTCAGTCTTTTTTTAAAGTTGGATTTAGGATTAAAAAATTGTAATAGTAAGCCAGGCAGTGGTGGTGCATGCCTTTAATCCTAGTACTTGGGAGGCAGAGGCAGGTGGGTCTATAGCCAGCCTGGTCTACAGAGGAAGTTCCAGGAGAGGATCCAAAGGTAAAGAGAATCCCTGTCTTGGAAAGTAATATACCCTCTGTCCTTTTGGTTGAACAGCTTTTTTTCTGTTTTGGACTTAAGTCGTATTTGAGACTATGATAAGAACTTCTGAGTCATTCCCTAGGGATGCATATGTTTATCTTTTCACAGTATCAATAGTATAATGACATCTACTTCTGGGTAAGAACAATTGTGACAGTGCTAAGAACACCTCTACAAAGAATTAGCATTTTCTATAAGACACGGCTCAAATATTTGAGTAAAATGCATCATGATGTTATTCCTAAAACATAAAGAATAAGACCTTTTATTCTGACAGAAATGAAAAAATAATATCAGAACAAAGACAAAGTTGACATCTGAAATTTGAATTTAGTTATTAAACATGGTTTGAAGAGCTCAAATGAGCTAATATATATATGAAGGCTTTGGCACATAAGCAATTTATAAATAAAAAGGATTATTGTCCAAGAAGGCCATACATGTATTAGATCTTAAAGCAAAATCCAAATGTCTCATATTTCTGATGTTGTGACTGCATAATGTCTTTTTGTGTTACCAACATAAATAGTAGAAGTTCTCATAATCAGGAAAATGGGTCATTGGAAAAGGAACTTAAACAGTTAAAAAAAAAAAAAAAACCAACAAACCTATAATTTGCTATTTATTGCTGATTAAACCAGGAGCCAGTGGTTTGCCAACTGTCATTCTTCTTTGAGACAGGTTCTCGCTGTGTAGGCCTGACTTTCCTGAAATTCACTGTGTAGACCAGGTCTGGAACTCCCAGAGCTCTGCCTTCCTCTTCCTCCAGAGTACTGGGATTTATAAAGGTGTGTACCAACACACCTAGCTCTAGTACAAGTTTGTGTTGAGATGAGTGAAGAAAGCATAAAGCAATGATTTCTAAAACTAAAATTGTTTAAATTAGCTTTAGGATTTCCAATGTCCAGTTTTTCTCATCCCTAAAAACTTTAAAAAAACTTCCACATGGCTCAAGGCTTCATGTCTATATCCTGGCCATCAGAAAGAAAGGGTATGGAATAGGAATATATAAAAGTTGTTTCTATAAGGAATGCGCATACCACCTTAGGTCACATTAACATTGGTTATATCTAAATGGCATGGTTATCCATAGCTGTAAGAAAGCCTGGGAGAGGTAGTCTTTATTCAGAGTCAGTTTGTACTTAGTTCAAACTCAAAAAGTTTCTTGTGACATATTGAAACGTAACAAGTCATGTTGTGGTGGTTCATGCCTTTAATCCCAGCACTTGAGAGGCAGAGGCAGGTGAGGCAGGTGGATCTCTGTGAGCTCAAGGCCAGGCTGGTCTGCAAATTGAGTTCTGAGACAGCCAGAGGTGTTACTCAAAGAACCCTGTCTTAAAAAGTAAAAGAAAGAAAGAAAAAGGAATATAAGTAACAGTCTCTAGTCATCAGAAGAGCATTCACGACACTACTAAGACTCCTAAGACCCACATTACACTATCTCTCAGACCTTAGTGGAAAGAGGCAGGGTTTTCTCTTGCTAACAATAAGAAGCATCCTGGCTGTCTAGTAACTAATTTTATTAGCCAATTCTGGTCACTTGTAATGAAGGTAGGAAATGTTAAGGGAGATGGATAGAGGAGAGATCATTGCTTCATTCTGCCCTAGCAGGTTATACAGAAATCTATTTCCAGAGAAAGGTTCAGAAGTGCTATGTAGCAACTTCCTACTAATTGGAGCACCCCATCAGAGGAATTCCTTAAGTCTTGGCAATCTGGATGCTAGAAAGATAACTTAGTCACTAAACATTTGTTGCTTGCTCATGCAAAGACATGGGTTTGATTCCCAGTGCACAGCATAGGGTATCTGATGCCCTCCTCAGTCACCAGGTGTGCATGTGGTACACGGATATACATGCAGACAAAAGACTCTTACACATAAAATGGAAAACTCAAGTCCTGGATTGAGAGATGGCTCAGTAGTTAAGAACATTGGCTGTTCTTGTAGAGGACCTCGGCTCAGTTCACTCATGTGGCAGCTCACAACTGTCCATAACACCAATTCCAGGAGATCTGATGGCTTCTGCTGGCCTCTGCTGGCCCCTGCTGACATCTGAGGCCATGCACACTACACATGCAGGCAAAGAAGTACACAGACATACTTACAAGGCAAAACACCCATATGCATAAGTAATGTTTAAGACTGGGAAGTTATAAAGCAGTGGTTCTCAACCTATAGGTTGATATCCCTTGTGGGGTCAAACAATCTTTTTACAGGGGTCACCTAAGAAAACATTTGTTTACATTATGCATAACAGTACCCAAATTAGTTATGAAATAGTAATGGTTGGGGGGTCACCACAACATAAGAAACTATAAAAGGATTGTAGCATTAGGAAGGTTGAGAACTACTGTACTAAAGGAGGCTCCTTGAGACTTGGGAAATAACACACAAGTCTCAAGACATAGAAACTTAACCAGATTCACAAGGCCTCTCCCTTCCCAAGACTGTTTAATCAGTAAAGATGTTGAGGAAAGGAGACTGACTTGCCAGGCTGCCTGCAAATTGTGTGAAGAATGCCAGACTCCAGGATTTCAGCTTTTGTGAAATCACTCTCTTCTCTGCGGAGACGCTTAGCAGTCACCATGTGAGCTGCCAAAGGAGTTGGAGGTCCGGACCCTTCTCCGGTAAGATAAGACCACTTGGAAATACTTAGATTAATAGAAATGGGTTATTAATTGAGAGAGCTAGCCTATAAGAAGCCCAGGTCATGAGCCAACAGTTTCATAATCAATATAGTGTCTGTTTGTTTATTTGGGGCTCTCAAGGGTGACAGGACCTGCCTGGCCAAGAAAACTCATGCTTTCAAGGGGTGATAGCCACACTTATCTGTGGGTATAAGATTTAAAATGAGGCTAGGAATTTGCTGGTCTAGTAAAGTGATTACAGATTCTCTTCTAAGACGCATGACCTCCCAGGCCCTGGGAAGTTGGCTAGGTTTCCATTGTATTGAGTGGGCTTTCAGTCCTATTAGGCAAACTGCTGATTACTGCCAACATGTGAGTACCACTGACTCTACCTTTATGAATGGATTGCTATGCTTATGTTTGTGTTCCATAGGTGTCACAGCTGGTTGGGACTGTTATCTTCTTCCCTTGGCAGTTTGCACAGTTTGTTCTGGTATCATGGGAGCTAGACCACAATGAGGCTTTCAGGCTAGATCTAGCTCCAACAATTCTCAGCCTGCATCCTGTGTGAGGTATCTTCTTCAGCAATAGGAGCTCACCTTCAATCTCCAAGGACAACAGCCATAGTTGGCACTGGGGATTGTGTTAGTCTGTAGTTCTTGTGGGGAGCATTGTCACCTTTAATGGTGTATGGATGTGTATGTACACACTTACAATGTATTGCGTATGATTTTAGGTAAATATAAAGTAAATGGAGACAACTGAACACTGCAGTGATTGATGGATCATGAAGGAGCTCATCCCCAATGGATACATCTATATCACAGTTCCTGTGTCTATGGCCCAGGGATTATCACATGATAGGACAATGTCCTTCCATGTGTTGTGATTGTTTCTCTTACTGGTTGGTTGGCCGGAAGTATAGGTGGCGCTACCAGACTAGGATGGCTGGGAAGAGGAACACAGAAAGAGTCTCAAGGGAGACGCCATGTAGCCGCTGAAAGAGTAACATGCTAGAGCATTAAGGGTAAAGCCACAGCCTCATGGCAATACATAGTTTAATAGAACTGGGTTAATAACTAAGAGAGAGCTAGCCAATAAGAAGCCTGAACCATTGGCCAAACAGTTTGTAATTAATATAAGCCTCTGTGTGTTTATTTGGGACTAAACAGCTACAGGACCGGGTGGGACAGAAGAGCAGAATACTGGGAAGTTCCACCGTGAGACAGTCTCTCCTAGATGTGGCTACATAAACAAGATCCCAACAATGGCAACACCAGTGGACAAGGCAACACAGAAGGGGGCGAAATCTCCTGGGTAAGGAACTACAGACAACTGATAACTGCTGAGAGGGAGAATTAGACTTTCCCAGGGATGAGCCCCCTAATTTGTTTTCCAGTATAAAGTGGTCAGCCCTGAAACCGTATATATACAAACAGAAAGACTTAGTAGGTTTAATTTCTATACTTGTGCATGTGTGTGTGTGTGTGTGTGTGTGTGTGTGTGTGTGTGTGTGTATTACAATAATCATCAGGGAAGAAGGAGCTTCTTCAGTCTGAGAGTAGGGGGACATGGAAGGAATTGGAGGAAGGAAAAGGAAGAGGGGAAGTGATATAATTAAATTTTAATTTAAAATGTACAAAACTTTTATTTTGTGTATGAGTACTTTGCCTGTATGTATTTATGTGCATCATGTTTGTGTTTGGTGCCTTTTCAGGCCAGGAGAGGGGGTTGGGTCCCCTTGAACTAGAGCTGCAGGTGTTTGTGAGCTGCCATGTGGTTGCTGGGAATCAAATCCAGGTCCTCTGCAAGAGTAGCAAATAAATACTCTTAATTGCTGAGCATTTTTTTTTAAGTATGGACTTGACACTGTTTGATTGTATTAGAGACCCCTCTCTCTAATGTATTGACTGCGTAAATTGATAGGGCAGATTAAAGTGATGCTGGCTTTGGTGCTTTGAATGACAGATAACTCTGTCCCATTGGAGAGCATCACAGGTGTTTGAATACATGGTCCCCAGTTGGCGGTGCTGTTTGGGTAGATTTAGAAGGCGTGGTCTTGCTGGAGGAAGAATGTCACTGGGGTTGGGAGGTGGGCTTCGTGGGTTCATAACCTCATCCTCACGTCATGCTCTCCCTGCTTCATCCTTGCCTCTGAGATGTGAACTCAGCCTACTGTCTAGCCACCATGCCTGCCTGCTGTCCAGCTTCCCTTATCCCTCTGGAACCATAAGCCCAAATAAACTCTTCCTCCTGTCAGCTGCTTCTGGGCATGGTGTCATATCACAGCAACAGAAAAGTAACTAAAATTCTTTTGTTGACCAGACGGTGACATGATGTCATCCTCAGTAGATGCAGTAGTTGTGGGCTTAACGACAAGACAGGAGCAGATCTGTGAGCTGAAGTTAACCTAAACCTCTAATTGAATATTTTGACATAGGTATTAAGAGAAAGAGAGGACCAAGTTTTTTGCCCATTGTTGGTATTAAGACATAAGCCAGCACCCTGTACTCAAGAAACCCCAAACTATGCAAGAAACCCTTTTCTCTGTATTCAATCCAGAGCAGTAAGGAATTTGCAGACTGCTTTTTCCCACCAGATTGTTCATCGGCCCAGGTTTTGCATTTTCATTGACAAAGCACATTCTCTGGAACTATATCTCTGTTGCACCCTAAAGTAAAGAAAGGGAGGGAAGTATGATTTCTTCCCACTTAAAAAGGGCTGCTATGAAGCTGAAGGTACAACCCATTTGAAGTTATGCACAAAACCCTGGGTTTGATCCACTACCATGGACAAGGCATGGTGGTGCATGCCTGTAATCCCAGCTCTCAGGAGGTAGAGGTAACAGGATCAGAAGTGTAAGGTCATCCCTTAGCTTCATGGTGAGTTCAGGACCAACTTGGGATGCATCTCAGTGGAAAACTTATACCATGTTTTTAACCAGGGCATGCTGTATGTGTCGCTGCCTCCACATGTGAGTCACACATTCTCTGACTCCAAACTAACATCTCTCCAATGGAGTTTTAGCCCTTCGGAACATCCATACCCTAATCAGGAATAGTCTTTGAGAGGCAGGCTATTAACTGGGAAATTTTGTCAGTAGATGAGCAACTAACTGTGTGCCTACTCGAGGGACTCTAGTTCTAAATAGAAGGTAGACATGTTTTAATACAAATATATTCTTGTATATTTGTGTATGCATTTTACACATTGTAGGCATTATTATCATGATGATTTCAGATTTCCCCGAGATCCTTTGTAATGAACTCACATTCCATGCCACTCCAATAGTAAATTTTTAACTAACAAACCTCTGTACCTTTACTTTTTATCACAAGTAGGCATGTGCATATATTCATGAACATTCTTTTTTAAGTGTATCTTTTATTATTAAATCAAGTGTCCCAGAATAGCAGAAATCAAGCCCTATGAGTGCCTGAGTCCCCTTCCTAAATCCTTACACAATTTTCCTATCCCTTGCTTTTGCCTCAGTAAATCTACTAGCTTAGCCACATCCCAAGGTTTGCTATTGCTAGAAGGCAGAAGGGGCTGATAGACTGGGCACTTAGCAGTATCTTTTGTCCCGGCTGACTAAGTGGATCAGGCTGCCATTCAGCGAGTTCGGGAATACAGGAGTCAGACCAGATTTGGGGAAATCACTAGATGCATATGGTTTCTCCTCACATTATTTTGGCCCGCATCTGTGCCAGGCCTGTCCCTACCATCCTCAGAGGCCCCTTTCAAAAGGCTTCTTTAGAGGAAGGAGTATTCTCTTAAGCAATGGTCCTACCAAAAAAAAAAAAAAAAAAAAAAAAAGGAAGTAACTGCTTCCAGGAAGTGCTTAAGCAATGGAGGATAAGAATTGCAGATAAACCTCCTAACTTAAGAAGGTGACAATCATGACAAACTCTGAGATCCTCAAAAAACAGCTTCCCTTCCCTCACTTTTCAGGGTGTGGCCCCATAAGTCACATCACAGGAATTTATAAAGTTTTGATTCGGACAAGTGTTTGTAAGATGGAATTAAAACAACTGAGACAATGCTTTCCTTAGCCACATGCCGAACACAGGTTACCCCATGTCCTAAGGCACAGGCCTCAGTGTCCCTCTTAGGTCTGAGTAACAAAAAAGAACTCGTGTTCTGGTGTTGTATTTCCAAAATCTCTACCAGTATTATTGTTGACAATAATTATTACTATAAATAATTGCTCTTGGGCTACTAGTGCAAACCTCTAATTTTTAGGAAAATTAGTGGTCAGAGAAGTGAATTTAAAAGCACCGTGACAGCCAGCAAAATGGCTCAGCAGGCAGAAGCAGTGCATGTTAGCCTAACATGAATTCCAGCCAGGGAATCCGTGAGGGAAGAAAAGAATTGCCTCCTGGAAGTTGACCTCTGACCACGCAGTCACTGTGCCCACAGTCTCTCACATAGCAGTAGCAGTAATAGTAATCAACACTGTAATGAGGCAGTCACCCAACTTTGTAGTCTGTTGACAGCCATGATTTCAGAATCACTTTGTTACCACATGCTGAGATGTGAGCACATGGAATGCTGCGCAGTAGCAGTTGAGGGCATTCCTCAGATATATATGTGTGTGTGTGTGTGTGTGTGTGTGTGTGTGTGTATGTATGTATGTATATATATATGTGTGTATATATTCCATCATTTCCTAAATGATGGAAAACGTGTATTTGGGATGAGCAGCTGGGCTCAATTTAGATGATTCTAATTTTCTTGGCAACATGTAACTCATCATCATCAGTAAGGTAGCCAAACCCATGTCTTCTCTTGCTTGGGCCTGATCATGATGTTGCTGCCTTGGGTTACATCAGTGTTAGAGTTTGACACAGCCTGTTTGGCTTGGTGCTCATGAGCCTTGACAGCAACAATAAACACAATTTGTTGTCTTCTGTCTTCCTCATGTTGATTCAGTGATCATAGGGAACATGGGACAGTTGTCAAGCTTTTTTTGTGGGGGTGCTCCTGTGCCGTGCCTTGTCTGTGGGACGTGACTACCTTTGTGTGTGTGTGTGTGTGTGTGGACACTTTCAACACAATTGTCTTGGATTTTAAAACCTCCACTTCTGCTTTGACTTTGGGAGAGACTGAGCCTCTTTGCTTTTGGTATTATCTTGATGTAAAGACCTAAGTTGTATTTATTGCTATTGTTCTCAGGCTCTGTTCTTTCCTTTTTTAAAATTAGAGTCTCACTATGTAGACTTGGCTTACCTAGAACTCTTTATGTAAATCCAGCTAGCTTTGAACTCAGAGAGATCCACCTGCCTCTGCTTCCCAGGTGCTGGGATTAAAGGTATGTTCTACCATACCTTGGTGATTTTTTAAAGAGACTTTTTAAAGTGTGTGTGTATGTGTGCGCGCACACACATGTGGGTTTATGAGTATCAGAGCATGAAGAAGTCATCGTTTCCGAAGCGAAGGTGTCAGAGTTCCTGACAGAAGTTACAGGCACCTGTGAGTCACCATGTGGTGCTGGGAATTGAACCCAGGTTGTCTGCAAAAGCAGAAAAACAAAAGATGATATTCTTGATTACTAAATCCTAGAAATAAGCCATTAGAATAAAGATAGTCTGCTATGGTGTTGATGAAACCTCCAATACAGTAAAAACACTAATATTTTAATTACTTGGTAATCGATACTTTGGGGTAGTGAGGGGATTTGGAACTGGTGAAACCTTTAAGGAGTTAGTTCTTCAAGCCCTGCCTTTGTGAGTAGATTAATCCATTCCTATGCCTAGAAGAAGGGTTATTTGCAGAGGGGGGTCTGCTAGCAAAGCCAGTTCAGTTATCTTTTACGTGTGCCCCCTCACCTCCTGATTGTAAGGATTCAGGCATTATGCTGGCCTGCCCCTGTCATCTGGCAGAATACACTCAGGCAGTACCCTGGTCAGCCCAGGGTTTCATGATTGCATAGTCTGTACGAAGGTGCAAAGGACCCTGTAAAAGAAAGACCCACGCCCATTTATGCTCTCTTTCCACCTCTCTCTCTCTCTCTCTCTCTCTCTCTCTCTCTCTCTCTCTCTCTCTCTCTCTCTCTCTCTCTCTCTCTCTCTCTCTCTCTCTGTTCCCCTGGGGCAGACAGGACTTTTCCTGTCTCCCTCTTCTCTTCTGTCCTCTCTCTCTGTCTCTTTACCTCTTTTCTCTTTCCTCTTCCTTCTCTTTCTACTAAACCTTCTCAGTTAAGTGCTGACTGCCTGGCATGTTTGTCTATCCACCTTGGTCACCCTGCCATGGAATTCACCAAGGTCCCCCTCCCCAGGCGCTTTATCATAACAGTGATGTCACAAGTGCATCAGGACCCTATCGTTCCCACCTACAAGATGCCGCCTTGCTGGGTGCTAAGATGCCCGTGCCTTATTGCCAGATTCTCAGCTTTCAGAACAGGGAGCAAAATGAATCTAAGTTCTTTTTGTAAATTACATGCCGGTAATACTCAGTTACTGCCCCACTCTCGGGGCAGTCAAAGACAAACTGGGAGACACTTGGGGAATCGAAGGGCAAGGGAGGAGAAGGACAGCAAGTCCATATTCTGATCAAGCTGTCAAACTTCATTTTCTCAGGGGAGGCTTAGATAGGACCCTGCACAGGATGTGAGGGGGGTTTGCAAGTGGGCAGGATGACAGGTCCAGTAGAAGGAATGCCCTGAACTTATCTTTAACGGGCTGTAAAACTAACAGGAGGAATATCCTGAGCTATTCTTTAACTGGCTGTAAAGCTGCAACAAGAAGACTATCCTAAGCTATTCTTTAACTGGTTGTAAAGCTACAACAGGAAAACTACCCTAAGCTATTCTTTAACTGGTTGTAAAACCAAAACCTGTGTCTAGGAATGCTCTGCTGAAAATTCTGCTTACTTCTTAAGAGGCAGTGATTTTCTATCTCAGAGGCCTGAGGTAGTGAGGATGGTGATGGTCCCCAATAAGTTACAACATAAAATAGGCTGAAATGTGGACACAGAAGTCAGAAGGGAGGGAACATGAAAATAATGCCCTAAACTTCTGAAACTGTAAGCCCAACCAATTAAATGTTTTCCTTGATAAGAGTTACTGTGGCCCTCTTCATGGCAATAGGAACCCTAACTAAGAAGCTGCTACCAGGGACTGGACTATTGCTGTGAAAGGGCAGACCATGTTTTTATTTGGAGGAATTTGGACTTTGGGTTAGGAAAGTAGTGGGATGCTTTAAGCACTGCTTAATGGAGCAAACTAGTAGAAACATGGAAGACAGTGATGCTAAGAGTTAGCTGAACTGTTGGGGGCTGGATCAAGTGGTATCAAAGGAGAAGAATAGTAACATGTTGCTTAGAAATCTTGTGTGTGTTCGCGCGCGTGCGTGTGATATTTTAGTGAATGTGGCTACTTTCTGCTCTTGTCCTCTTGTCCATAACGTTTGCCTGAAGCTAAAGTGAAGTCTTGGCAGAAATCTCAAAACAGCCTAGTATAGACTCTGTTGTGTTAACTAGTGTTAACTCTAATGAAGATTTGCAATGGAAAAGAGCAAGCTGAGCAAGGAAAAATATTTGAGGGGAAAAGGAATACCAGGAAGTGGAATGGAACTAAATTCTATGGTCAAGGAGATAAACAGATAGTGGTGACTTTAGGGTGAGATCCCCCCAGATAAGTTTCCAACCTGTGAAAAGTAATTAAAGAACAATGTAAGAGCCAGGTGTGGTGGAGCGCTGGCGGAAGCTGTGTTTGCAGGGCTGCAATAGGAGCCAGCCGAGCAGCCCCGGGTTCTTACCTGAGTGGGGGGAGGGGAAGTGGATGAGGGAAAGGCTAGCTGAAAGAGTTAAGAGTCAGAGACACAGGATAGCTGTCAGGAGGGCAGATTCAGTCCACACCGAGCGCGCCTCTAGTTTATTCATACACCATCTTATGTATTCAACCAACCGTGGGGACAAAAGGCAGGAGACTTTTATTATCATGTATAAGGGGCAAAGAGTCATTATTTCCCTTAATCCTTCAGGTACTCCATAGTCTCAGTCAAAGTGAGAGTGAACTCACCTGGGCCCAAATTGTTATTTAGATAGGAGACATTCACCACCAAGGCCTGGACATCATGCAGGGGTTAAGCTAATGTTTTAAGGACAACAGGAGTAATTTGAGCTCTCTGAACTCCTGGCAAGATGGAATGGAAAATTTAATCCTGGGAAAGCAGAGCCTGGCAGATTTTAAAGCTAACCTGGTCTACAGAGCAAGTTCTAGGACAAGCAAGCTGAGGCAATGAAGGGAGACAAGGAAAACAGAAGGCTGGTAAAGATGCAATTGAATGAGGGGGACATGTTCCAGCCCCAGCAAGCAGCAGGAGAACGTGGTAGCTTCAGCCACGTGGTTCTGGAGTTAAGGGTAGAAGAAAGGGGTATGGAAATTTTCCTCTATGACTAAGGAAAGCCTCTGAAGCCAGGCATGTGTCAGAGGTGTCCCTGAATGGAGGCCCATTGAAGCCATTGTGTGAAACTGTGAAGTTGAAGCCTGGATTGCCTTGGAGACCCAAGATGTTGAAGATACCAGAGTCAAGAGATATCTACCGAAGAGAGCTAATAACAGTAGAGCCAGCCCAAGAGACAGGAGTGTGTTGCGGTCAACAAAGATGACGGGAGTTGGAGATCTGAAGAATGTTTGACATCAGACTTTGGTCCAGTATTTCTTCAGTATGCTGCTTTCTCTATGTTTTGAAATAATGTTTATACTGTACCATTATGTGTTGTAACTATGTGATATTTTTTTTATTTTGACTTTATAAGGGATTACAGATAAGAGATTGTATGAATCTCAGAAGAGAATTTGGACTTTTAAACATTGTTGAGACTGTGATAGGCTATGGCACTTTTGATGTTGGACTAAATGCAGTTTGCATTATGATATTGTTACAAGCTTGTGGGGGACAGGGAGTGGAATGTGGTACCTTTAAAGTACCTTTCAAGGCAGGCTGTATGACACACATGTGACTGTGTGTACTGAAGTAAGCAGGCCATCTCTGCTTATCCAGCAACAAGACACATCGTCTTCTTGCCTAGGTCAGGCGTCTGTGGAATGCTGAAATTATTTTTTTGTTTATTATCTGTCCCCTAGGCTACAACATGCTTCATCAGGGGAGGGACCACAGTGGTGTTTTTTCACCAGTCCTTAGACCAGCTGTTCTCAACCTGTGGGTCATGACCCCTTTCACAGGGATAGCCCAAGACCATCTGAAAACTCATATTTATTTACATTAGGATTCATAACAGTAGCAGAATTCCAGTTATGAAGAAGCAATGGAAATAATTTTATGGCTGGGGGTCACCACTACATGACGAACTGTACTGAAGGGCTGCGGCTTTAGGATGGTGGGAGCCACTGCCCTAGACGATGCCAAGCACAGAGCCAGGGCTCGTGAGAGATGAAATGTGTGCTGCTCTTTTAGATTCATAGAACAAATACCCAAATTTAAAGCTCATGTAATTCACTGAGTTCTTCAGAGCTGAAGGAAAACAATTATGCCTTTTTTTTTTTTTTTCTGGTTTGGGTTGTCATAGAAACCCACCAGCCTCTAGAGCTACAAGTTAATTCTAATGTATTCATTTTCCCAGAAGACCAGGCAGCAGTACTTTCAAACCTGAAATAATGATGCCATTATAATCACATTTCTCGAACCATGGAGGGACACCGAGAGGTTTTCTTCTTATGAAGATGACAGAGAGTTAGGCTCAAATCTCTTCAGACCATTAAGTGCTTAGGAAAATAAAACACAGCACTGAGCTGCACAACTGCACTCCTAGATTCTCTGTGTATTCTCACGTCCTCACCGAGTTCCAGAGCCTCCCACAGGCAGTTGTGGTTCCTACGGCTTTGCTGCCCAGGCTGTCAGGGGAAGGTTAACTGTTAGCAGGGAATCTGAAGAGCTCTGATGTTGCCTCTGATCTCCTCTGCTCTTCCTACCCATTGCTTAAAATCCATGATTAACAAGTCTTTCCAGCCTCCCCCAAACTGAGATTTTCCTCTGAAAAGGGCTGACAGAACCTATTTCCTCAACCCTTCCTGCCTTCCACAGCCTCACATTGAAGGGATTAGAACCGAGGAAAGCTTCATTAAATGGGATTAGTCACTGTGGCAAACTTTATTAATTCAACAAAACAAGGTTTATCTGGATCACCCAAGCAGCCATGGGTTTAGTTTTTAAATATTTGTCTAATTTTCATGTATGTGTATGTGTGTGTGTGTGCGTGGTGATGTACACTTGCCAGGCACACGTGGTTTTGTCCTCCATGTGGTCTGTGGCAGGACCTCTGTTGTGGCCATCGTGTGCCCATTGCTTCAGGCTAGCTAGCCTGGGAGCTCCTGGAGGTTCCCTGGTCTTTATACCTCCCCTCTCACTGTCCCAGGAATGCTGGGATTACAGACATGCACCGGTTAGTTTCGCTTTCTAGATGGATTCTGGGGATCTGAATTCAGGTTATCAGTCTTGGGAGGCAAGCACTTTTACACTATTACCCAGTGAGCCTTTTCCTTGAACCAGATGTGTTTGTTTTTTTAGATTTGTTTATTATTTTGAGAAAAGATGTCTGCCCTGGAAGTCACTATGTAGTCATGTAGGCCGGCCTTGAAATCACTGAGATTTATTTGCCTTTGCATCCTGGGTGCTAGGATTAAAGATGTGTGCCAAACTTTTGTTGTTTGTTTTTATTTTTTGAAAGGGGTTCTCTGGGTAACAGCCCTGTCTGTCCTGGAACTCACTTTGTAGACCTGGCTGGCCTCAAACTCACAGAGATCCACTTGCCTCTGCCTCCCAAGTGCTGGGACTAAAGTCATGTGCCATCAGTGCCCAGCCAACATTCACATTTTAAAAATTAGATTAATGGCCAGCCTGGTCTACAGAGCTAGTTCTAGGACAGACTCCAAAGCAAAACAGAGAAACAGAACAATCAAAAAACAAACAAAAAGAGTGAATGCTGTTAGGGCAGCAGAGTGAAATCTAAGGAAAGGCAGTGTAGAAAATGTGTGACTCACACATTTAATCCCAGCAATCTGGAGGCAGAGGCAGGCAGCTCTCTGTGAGTTCCAGGCACCTGTGCAAGAAGAAGAAGAGAAGAGGATGAGGAGAAGAAAGAAAATCCTGTCAGGTTCATAGATAGAACCTATTTCAAAACCAAATAAACGAGCAAAAATCCTGTTGTGTTACAGTTTTAGTGTTTCTACTGCTATGAAGAAACATTATGACTGTGGAAACTCTTATAAAGGAAAACATTTAATTGGGTGGCTTATGGTTTCAGAGGTTTTAGTCCATTATCAGCATGGTGGGACATGGTAGCGTACAGGTAAACATGGTGCTGGAGAAGAGGCTGAGAGTTCTACATCTTGACTCATAGGCAACAGGAAGTGAACTGAGACACTGGGTATAGCTTGAGCATAGGAGACCTCAAAACCTGCCATCACAGTGTCACACTTCCTCCAAGAAGGCCACACCTAGTACACCAAAGCAGGACATCCTAGTAGTGCCACTCCTTATGAGTTTCTGGGGATCCATTACATTCAAACTATCACAGTGACAAAAGCAAATCTTGAGGAAAAGGGTCTACTTTGTCCCAGAAGGGTACAGTGTATCCTGGCAGCAAAGTCTTGGCACATGCCCTCAGCAGTTAGAGAGCAAAGAAGGATGCTTTCCAGTGCTTTCTCCTCTTTACAGTCCAGGATTCCACTTGAGAGCCGTGTCACCCACAGTGAGTGAATGGGTCTTAACACCTCAATTAACCTAATCAAGAAGATTCTGTAGTCATGTCCAAAGTCCCGTCTCCTGTTGACCTTAGATTTTATCAAATTAACAATTGCAATTCACGGTCACAACTGCACCCCAAACACTTCATTTAAATCATGACTTTCCACACTTGCCCCAGCCTCAAGTTTTGGTGTTACAGTTTTCCTCCAGCCTGGTCCCAGCGTCGAGTCAGTCCCAAAATAACACACAAAGACATTGTATTAATTATGAAACTGTTGACTGGTTACTAGCATTTCTTATTGGCTAGCTCTGTCTTAAATATTAACCCATAATCACTAATATATGTATTTCTGCATGGACGTATCTTACCGAGAATGCCAGACCTGTGCCCTCTCTTCCTGAGATCACACCACGACTCCTCTACATTTCCCAGAATCTTCCAAGATAGGTGGATCCTAGTTCTACCCTATCTTACTTTCCTATTTGCCAACAGGAATTTATTCATTAACCAATAAGAGAAAGAAACTTCTGGATGACATCTCCCGTCATCTCCTCTTTTCTGTCTAAAATAAAAACAAGGATTTAAATTTTAACATAGTAAAACATATAACAAAACTGTTATCAAAAAAGGACTATAGTTAATAATATTTAGTCATTAACATTATCAGGAATTAAAGAAAATATTTTATCATCTATCCTATCTTTGTGAGTCTAAAGTCTTATATGTAACTTATCTTTAATCCTAACTAAGGAAAACTATAACCATAACAATCTGTCTTCAATTCCATCAAAGACCACAGAAGGATACTATATAAACTCTAGAAATGACAGCGACAACTCACTGCCTGGTCAGTCACCTGAAGTTCTTCTATAATGTTCCATCTTCGGCCCATAGGCCATAGTGGGTCTGGCAGACTCCTCAGCAAAACAGGAAACTTTAAACTGTTCTCTATGTAGCACTGTAGTTGCTGAGCAAATATTAACAAAATTACTTAGACCTGGCTTTCTCTCACACCACAAATATAAACTTAATGGCTTTTAAACATGAATGAAAGATACAAATAAATGGACACATAAATTGAAACTATCTTAGGGCTCTTATAAAATTCCTGGAAGTTCAAGTCTATTATTTTGTATGCATAAGAAAAGAATAACAATGAAAAATAGACATCATTTTTAAAATATACTTTTGGGCCAGGAATGGTGGTACATATCTTTAATCTCAGCACTTGCAAGACAGAGACAGGTAGATATCTATGAGTTGGTGTATGTGTGTGTATGTGTGTGCAAGTATGTATTTACACACATATGTGTGTGTGTGTGTGTGTGTATATATATATATATATATATATTTTTTTTTTTTTTTTAAATTTGAAATGAGTAAGGGCCATAGGACTAATAATTTATAGATAGTCAACAACAATGAAAGGGACTTATAAAAAGTTACTCCTAACCAGGAATAAAAAGTTATTCCTATTTAGATTCTCTTAGAACCTCTCTTACTCAGTTATACATAAAATAAAATGAATATATCTAATAAAAAATTTTAAAGTAATACTAACTCTTTTGTGAGGTGTCATGGCAGGCAGGGAACATTGAAGAGGTGAGATTGAAAACTTGATTGAGGCTGATTTCATCAACTTTGATTAAACTTTGGGAGTCTGATGCCAGGTAATTTGTTGTCAGCCTATGTAAACATAGTATAATTTGGAAAAAGTTTCTTGGTTCATAATCCCCTGTGCAAAAAAAAAGCACAAGTGTATTGAAACTTAGCTCAAAGTACATGTCATTTCTGTCGAGAATATGGTTTCTGGAGATAGACTACCTGTACTAGATTAAGGGCCTAAGGAAGGATGTGACCTGATCTCAGTCATAGAGATAGTGTAGAAGTCATGGGGCTGTTAGCCATCTCTGGTCCTGGTTGTAGAAGCTTGGGGCAAGCCCCTGGCTATACAGATGATGTAAGGGTCATTTAGATTACTAGATATCTCTGGTCCTGGCTGTGGGAACTTGAATATGTCCTGGCCCAAAAGATAACAAAGATCACCTCCAATTCCCAGATTTCTGGATGGAAGAACAGGTTTTTACATCATTTCCATTGAAAAGACAATCCTGCATGCTTAACATTCCTGGTTTCCCTGGTGATTTGTGGATACAAAGACCTTCACACTCCCAACTGGTGGAAGTCATCATGCAAGATAATGTGGAGAGTCTGCAGCAGAAGAACACTACATGAAAGGAGGAGTGCTCTGATTCAAGACGGTGAAAATTGGTCAGGTTCTGCATAACGATGTTTCTCCCAGTCACTGGCAGGCCATGAAGAGCTATTCTACTGTGAAGTCTACTACTTGATGTTTGCACAATGACAATACTGTCTAATGATGTGCTTCTCAGAATGTAAAGTGCTTACCATGAATGAGGCCAGCCTGGAGCTGGAGTTACGGGCTGTTGTGAGCTGACCTACAATGGCTGCTGGGAACTAAAATCAGGTCACCTGCAAATGAGCCATCTCCTCAATGCCAACATTAAATCTCTTCATTTGTGTTAGCATGCAAGGTTAGCTGTGTTACATTTCTGAGGCATCTTAAGAGACAGACAGGTAGAAAATGAAAGGAAAGAAAGAAAGGAAGAAAGAAAGAAAGAGAGAGAGAGAGGAGCGTCTGATATTAGGTGGGACTATGTTTATTTATAGCAAGGGGACACATTCTCATCTACATGGATAGATGAACGGTATCTATAGAAAAAAGATGGCTATGACCCTTCATAGAGGTGGAAATGACTACCACACATACATTACAGTCCCTACTTTCCAAAGTTGCTTTGCCTGGCCACAAGAGAAGCTAGGAAGTGTAGTATTTCAGTCAGAAACTACCAGATTGAGAGCTATATGTTTAGTCACATGATCTTATTTAAGTTCAGGTAGGTTGTTAAAAATCTGTAAGATTGTATTTTTCTGAAAATTCCCCCATTAAAGTTCACATTAACACTTTGGTGAAATTTTGGTGATGTTGAAGTAAGAGTTACAAACTGTTTGATGGTGATAAACTTATCAGTTGTCTTTAGAATAGAAGCTTAGACAAGAGGATTGTACAGTTTCACAACCTGGGATACAGAGTGACAACTCTGTTTCAAATCACTAGAACTTGTAACTCTCTGTGTAGTTAGACTGTAGGCTGTTTTTGAATGTGAGATATTCCTGCCCCTGCCTGCTGAGAATGAGTTTGCTTGCAAGGGCCATTAATAAAAGTTGAAGCACCACAAAATAGAAATTGTGAGCCTATAGGAAAATAAAATGTTTGAGTCTCCAGAGTTCCCTCTCGAGTTGGTAATTTCTATTTATTTTTTAATATTTTATTTTTGTGTGCACTCACCTAGCACAGCATGACTTTCTGTTCTCTTCATCTACCATGTGAGTGTAGAATTCAGATCTTCAGACTTGCCCAGCAAGTGCTTTACTTACTGATCCATTTCAATGGCCCAGGGCAGTTCATTTTGAAACTTGATAGGGAAGGAAGGAAGGAAGGAAGGAAGGAAGGAAGGAAGGAAGGAAGGAAGGAAAGGAAGGAAGGAAAGAAAAGAGAAGCAGCCAGGTTGGGGGCGATAGTGAATTACAATGGGAGTGGAAGACAGTAGGATCCCATGGGAAGTAGGGGTGACTTCAAAGGTCTGAAATGCATGGGGTAAATAAAGGCTTAGTGCATTACTCATACCTAGGTCACCTCCGATGGCAGCAACTTCACAGAAGCAAACAGGGGAAACACTAACACCTGGATCTAAAAGTAAGACACCCAACAAACTCCTGATTTCCACAGGTGTGTGTGTGTGTGTGTGTGTGTGTGTGTGTGTGTGTGTGTGTGTGATTGTCCCTAGAACAAGTCTTTCTGGTATGTACAAAAGGAAAGGGCTACTGAAAAATTAGAGCCCGTAGAAGCTCCAGAGGATTTCAGACTTTGAAATGTAGATAATGGACACAGAATTCAGGGGACTGCAGGTAGCTTCCTTAGAGATGGCAACTGTGAGAGAGGCAATAGTGACAATCCTCTCCATCCATTTTCATCAAGAGCAACTATGTCTTGGTTCCAACTCCTGATGGAATTTAGTCAGATCTTCAAGAGAGATAAATCATGATCTAGATAATTCTCAAGACAATAGCAGCAAAAACAGTTTGGTGGTTGGACTGATGGTGTAGTTCATAATGGGGCACTTTTGTAGCCTGCTGTAGATTCTGGCTTCTGCCTCCAACACAGGAACGAGAGGCAGTGGTCATCACCGTTTGATGGAGAGAGGAATAAAAAAGGTAGAACATAAGGATTTTTGTCAGTAAAGCCACTTTGTATGACACTGTAATAGTGGATACACTTCATGAATTCGTCAAAACCTGTAGGTTGGTTCAATACAGAGTGAACTTGTATATAAACTATAGACTTCAATGATAATGCATCAATAGTCATTAATCATTTCTAAAAATCTTGTACTAATTGCAGGGCTTTAAGAGTTGTTAATAGGTGAAACTCTGAGAAATGGGTATTGGGAGTTTCCTGCACTTCCTGCTCAGTTTTCCTACAAACTTAAAACTGTTTTAAAAATAAAATCCATTCAAATGAACAAACCAAGCCAGAAACATTTTTGAGGAAACTAGAAGGTGTTTTTTCTGTAAATTAATATTAAACCAGTGTTTCTTCATTCTTAATAAAATACTGGAAGAAAAACTAAAACTCTTGGGGGCTGGAGAGATGGCTGCTCTTCCAGAGGTCTCGAGTTAAATTCCCAAATGGCAGCTCACAACCATCTTTAGTGGAATCTGATTACTCTTCTGACATAAAGTTGTACATGCAGATAGAGTACTCATATTCATTAGGTATAATCAATAAATATTAAAAACAAAAACAAAAACAAAAACAAAAAACTCCCTGGCCTTTTTTGTTTTGTTTTTCTCTGTGTAGCTCTGGTTGTCCTGGAACTCATTCTGTAGATCAGGCTGGCCTTGAACTCACAGAAATGCTCCTGCCCCTGCCTCCTAAGTGCTGGAATTAAAGGCATGTGCCACCACCGACCTGCTCTCTGGCTTTTTATATTCCAAAAATTGCATACTCCATTAATCATTTTGTAAAACCAACCATTAAGCGTTCTATATGCAATTCAATGTAGTTCATTTAATTGTCATTCAATTTTATCAAATACTATTATTAATTGTGGTAGAATATTATTTTAAGGTGTGTGACTTTTGTTTATGCTGCATTTTTTTTTTTTTTTTAAACTCTGTAAAGCTCTGGTTGTTTGCCTGTCTGAAACACCTGATGGTCTAATAAAGAGTTGAAGGCTGGCCAATAGCGAGGCAGGAGCAAGAATAGGCGGGGCTGGCAGGCAGACGTAAAAATACAAGGAAAAAGGATGAAAAGGAGCAGCAAGGAGAGAACAAGGAGAGGAGGGCCTGGGGGGGGGGAGGGGCAGCCACCCAGTCATCCATGGAGTAAGAAAGAAAAGTACTGAAGAAAGATGAACTCCCGGAGGGAAAAGGTAGATGGGTCAATTTAAGATAAAAGCAAGCTAGAAACAAGCCAAGCTAAGGCTGGACACTCATAAACAAGAATAAGCCTCTGTTTGTGATTTACCTGGGGGTTGGGTGGCTGCCCCCAAAAAGAGCCCCAAAGTCTGAAGAGTAAAAAACATTACACACAACAACTGATGTTTTACAGAAGAAAAACAAAAGACATATTAGAACCGAGGGATAAAGGAGCATCCCAAACTGTAAGTTCTGAACCCTAAAATACCTCCCCCAATACTGTCACATTCTGGTGCAGCAAGAAAACAATGAGAAGCCAAGGCTAGCGACGTTAGATGGACTACAACTCCCAACATGCAAGGCGGCTGCAGGCTTCCAGTTTCCTCCCTAGAACCTGAAAACTCCCATCATGCCTCGTGGCGCGAAAAACAACCTGTAAATTACCCTGGTGTCTGCTTCCATCCTCGGCTTGGTTCGGCCGCATTTGCAGCGCATCCTGCTCTTCTGCGGGGGATGCTGTCCGCTGGCTACGCCACAGAGGGAGGCGGCACCGCGGCGCGAGACCGAGTTAAGTAAGACGCATGCTGCAGTCTGTCCTGGGACGCCGCTGTGTCTGTGTCGGCGTCGGCGAGGGAGGCGTGAGGAGGAGCCGGGCTCCTGCAGCCGTTCTCGCCCTCGGCGCCCCGCCGCCATCTCCACCATGCAGTCCCGGGAAGACGCCCCGCGCTCTCGCCGCCTCGCCAGTCCCCGCGGCGGGAGGCGGCCCAAGAGGATCTCCAAGCCCTCGGTGTCGGCCTTCTTCACGGGCCCGGAGGAGTTAAAGGACACGGCCCACTCTGCAGCCCTGCTGGCCCAGCTCAAGTCTTTCTACGACGCGCGGCTGCTGTGCGATGTGACCATCGAGGTGGTGACGCCCGGCAGCGGGCCCGGCACGGGGCGCCTCTTCTCGTGCAACCGCAACGTGCTGGCGGCGGCGTGCCCCTACTTCAAGAGCATGTTCACGGGCGGCATGTACGAGAGCCAGCAGGCCAGCGTGACCATCCACGACGTGGATGCCGAGTCCTTCGAGGTCTTGGTCGACTACTGCTACACGGGGCGCGTGTCCCTGAGCGAGGCCAACGTGCAGCGCCTGTACGCGGCCTCAGACATGCTCCAGCTGGAGTACGTGCGCGAAGCCTGCGCTTCCTTCCTGGCCCGCAGGCTTGACCTGACCAACTGCACTGCCATCCTCAAGTTTGCCGATGCCTTTGACCATCACAAGCTGCGCTCCCAGGCCCAGTCCTTCATAGCTCACAACTTCAAGCAGCTCAGCAAGATGGGTTCCATTCGGGAAGAGACGCTGGCCGATCTGACCCTGGCGCAGCTGCTGGCCGTCCTGCGCCTGGACAGTCTGAACGTGGACAGTGAGAAGACGGTGTGTCACGTGGCCGTGCAGTGGCTGGAGGCTGCTCCCAAAGAGAGGGGCCCCAGTGCTGCGGAAGTCTTCAAGTGTGTTCGCTGGGCACATTTCCCTGCTGAAGATCAGGACTACCTGGGAGGGCTACTGACCAAGCCCATTGTGGAGAAGTACTGCCTGGACGTTATTGAAGGGGCCCTCCAGCAGCTGCGTCTTGGTGATGGATTGCAAAAGTCTGTGGTGCCGGTGACAAGCAACAGCAGCAGTAGCAGTAGCTGCTGCTGCAATAGTAATAGCAGCAATAATAAGAGCACCAGCAGCACTGCCTTCCCTGTAGAAGAAAATCCGCCCCATAGATTAAGTATGTGTGCAAAGAGAATAGTAATCTTTGGACACTACAAGCATCCCTTTCTCTGCAGTGACCCTTACTCTGGGGAAATTTGCAAAGTGCCTTCAACTGTGACTTGCCTTGCCTACGATAGAATTGTCACTACCTTAGATGTCTGTGTCTCTCCAGACCATGACATCTATCTCGCTGCCCAGCCCAGGAAAGACCTATGGGTGTATAAACCAACCCAAAATAGTTGGCATCAACTGGTAGACCGCTTGCTGTGTCGGGAGGGCATGGATGTGGCTTCTCTGAATGGGTACATTTACACTCTGGGTAGCTGAGACAGATTGCTGCAGCTAAATTAATGGAAGGAAAATGCTACAGTTTTCAGAGGAACCAGTGGGCATTAGTGGCTCAGCGTCTGCATTCCTTTATATCCTTTGACCCAATGGTTTGCTCTCAACTGTACACAATTGTTCTGTTACAATCTAAGCCCCTAATAAGTGGCTGAAGTGTCTTTCTCTGCAGCTCAGTGACTTTTGGGAAGCCTGTGTCTTCACTGATGAGATCTCTTGTATTTGTGACATCCCAGTCATGAAGAAGTATAATTAATCCATTTAGTGCAGAATGGAGACAAATTAATACTCCTTTGATGTAGAGACATAACCAAAAATTGTTGCTTATCATGTAGCCCACAGTGGAAAAGAATAGGGTGACTGTGTGTGACTGAGAGAGGAGGAAGACCAGTAGATTAATGTAGGTACAACATTAGGCCTCTTAAAGTTTGACCCGATTTTTTCTTTCTTTTGCCTCAGCTGGTGTTTATCCTTTCTGCCTTGAAGCTGGTCAGAATTTCCTGGCTGAAGAAGAAGCAATACCTAGACAATCTAGCATCAGTTGGGACTTAGGTGGCTTGGGTGAGCGGGACTGTCACTCAGGAAGTTCAAGTTCTCTTTATGACGAAGATTTTGGGTTGTAGGTAACATATTAATGAAATTCACAAGACCAGCAATGTGTGGTGTTTACACTGCTGTGGAACTTTTCAAGCACTTCCCAAGAGAGGTACCGCCAACCTCTTTTTGGGTTGTAGGTAACATATCAATGAAATTCACAAGACCAGTGATGTTTGGTGTTTACACTGCTGTGGAACTTTTCAAGCACTTCCCGAGAGAGGTACCTCCACCTCTTCATGACGTCATAAGGGCGGTGATTGAAAGTTTGGTTTAGAAAAATGAATGCTTGAAATACATAATTCAGTGTGAAAAATTTTAGCTTCAAATTATTTAACAACTTACTGTACCCCAAATCCAAAGGGTTTGATATTGTGCTTATGTTTCATTATATTATCTCAATTTTAAATTCTTTCTAGTAAGTACCACAAACACTGTAGGTTTTGAATTTAAATTTTTATGATTAAAAAATTCGTATGTAGCAATTACTAGATAGTGATTTGGAAGATATTGTTCAAAACAATGTAGTAGATTTCCACAATGTTAAACTACACTGTTATTTATTTATTTATTTATTTATTTTGTACAAGTGCTCTATCTTCATGTGCCCCAACATACCAGAAGAAGGCCTCAGATTTCATTGTAGATGATTGTGAGCTACCATGTGGTTGCTGGGAATTGAACTCAGGACCTCTGGAAGAGCAGGTTCTTAACCTCTGAGCCAGCTCTCCAGCTCTAACAATGAATTTTTAATAAACTGTTTTTCTATCTTAAATTCAGTTTGGTAAGCATTTGGTTTCTCTACTGAAGGAAAAAGTACATATCGGTCATATATATGTATGTATGTGTATATATGTATGTGTGTATATATATATGTGTGTGTGCGTGTATATATATATACACGCACACACTCCCCCCTCTGGAATATATATATTTTGTTGACCAACTGTTTATAATGTACAGAATGGCTGTAAGCTCATTGAAAGTGAAAATAGCAGCAGCAATAGAAAACCCTGCTTGTAAGGTGATTTTTGAGTATAAAATGTGTATTTGCAAAAGTAATCAGTATTTATATAAAAGGATATTCAAATATTGTTTCCAATTACCTATGATATTTTTTAAAAAGTAAGTTGCTAACTTTTTATATATACATATATATGTATATATATATATATAAAAATATAAATTTTTTATCTCCACCTGATGCTATCCTTCACTAGTCAGATGAACACTCCTTTTTTCACTGGATATAATTGTGTACATTTTGTTGCCTTCTCATGAAAAAGTAATATGATCCCCAAAATGTTTTGCTTGCGTATTTTGGATATTCATCTTACTTTTTGTTCTCCAGCAAGCAGTAATGTTTCCAGGGTTTTGTTTCTTGTTTTGAGATGGGTACTTGCTATTTTGTCCAGGCTAGTCTGGAACTCCTGAGTTTGAGTGATTTTCTTGCCTTAGCCTCCCAAGTGTTTGGGACAATAGGTGTGTGTTATTACTCCAGTAAAGAAATGTATTTATTGTTTTGTCAAGTAATACTGTATTGTGTTTTCTTTTCATTTTTAAGTTAAATTTAGTGTTTTGTTGACATTAGCAGTTATAGCTCTGAACTTTGGAATCAAGTGCCCACGTGGAACTTTGAAATTTAAACCTCTATATCAAATTATTTAGCATTCACATTTTCTGTTGGGGTTTTGTGTTTTTGGAGACAAGGTCTTATTTTGTAGCCTAGACTGCTTTTAAATTTAAGATCCTCTTGTCCTTGCCTCCCAGTGTATTCAGATTAGATTATAGGCCTATGCGCCTATGCACAGTCTCCTTCTCCTGCCTTCCTCCTTCCTTCTTTTCCTCCCTTCCTTCCTCTTTCCTTTTTTAAAAAACAGTTTTAATTATAAGCTTGGAAATACTTAAAAGTTGGCATTTAATGAATGTAATGGGGTTTTTGAGGCCAGTAGTGAAAATGTTTCTCTAAAGTACTTGTGATGTGTTATGGTATTTGTGTATGTGCTTTACCAACTGAGCTCTCACAGATTCAGCCCTATATTCAGCATTACTTTTTCTGCATTCTGTAACTTTCTCACTCATCAGTGTTTATTATCCAGTGACAGAATGCTCATGTTTTTTATGCCCTGACAGAAGACAGAGGAATGTGCTCCAGATGAGGAACTAGAGCTGTGGCTAAAGCTCATACAGTGAACAGGGAAAGAGGGAAACACAAAAGAATTAAAAAACCTTTTAACATCACTTTTAGTGAAATAAAATTCTTACCCCCTACAGTATACTAGTATGTTTTCTCAAGAGGTATAATGTGCATTGGTTGCCTATCAATCTCTACATTTCATTTCATGTGGTGTGCATAAACCCTGCTCTTAACAGAAGGCTCATTCCCAATGGTGCTATTTAATGGCCACTTTCCCATGCATTTATACATTTGTGAATTAGAGAGTTGTTGTGAAATATTCTAACTAGGCAAAGATGTTTTACATTTCTTTATGCTGCAGGATATTACTTTAACTGTGTAAAAGTGTGTTACTTTTGTTTATGCTGCATTTGTTTAACAACGTAATGATGTGTATTTAATTTTGTAAAGATGTGTTGCATCTGTTTCACCTTGCCTGCCTAAGGCATCTGATTGGTCTAAACAGAGGCTGAACAGCCAGTAGCTAGGCAGGAGAGGGGTGGGTGGGGCTGCCAGGCAGAGAGAATGAATAGGAGGAGACATCTAGACTTGAGAGAGGAAAAGAAGAATGTGAGGATGCCATGTGGGACACTCCTGGGGCCAGAAGCCAGGTGGATGACAGCCAGCCAGTGAAAGTAAGAAATAAAGAAGACCGGTAATAAGCCCCAAGGCAAAAGGTAGATAAAAAGAAACTGGTTACTTTATGTTAAAAGAGCTAGCCAGAAACATGCCTAGGTTAGGCTGAGTATTTAACACTTCTAAGTCTCTGTGCCATGATTTGGGAGCTGGTTGGTAGCCCAAAAGAAAAGTCCTGGTACAGGGAGTTTTGTTTTGTAGATGAGTTACAATATCTGGTTAATTACCAATTAATGTAGTAGGTTGTATGTTAATACTTGTAACTAGTTCACCATCAATAAAATATACTAAAACTTTAATTCAGTGGTTCTACTTACTGTGTAAAACCCTTGGTTATAGTGTGACACAGCTACCAGGGTTGATATCTTTTTGACAAGAAAGTCCCCTTGTCCTCATTTTCCAGTTAATGAGCATATCTTGTAAGATTTAGAATGAGCTGAGGGCTGGAAAGATGGCTCAGTGATTAAGAGCTCTTGCATAACACCTGGGATCAGTTCTAGCACTCATGAAGGGTAAAACTGCTGCTAACTCCATTTTCTAGGGATCTGATACCCTTCTGGCCTTCAAGGACACTACACACATGATGCACGTATATACATACATGTTGACTTACACATAAAATACTAAACAATTATCTTGTATCTCTATGCTTGTAGTTAGAAGCTCAACTCAAATTACAGTTAATTTATTCCCCCTGGGGGCTGGAGAGACACACAGCAGTTAAGAGCACTGACTGCTCTTAGAGAAGCCTTGGGTTTGGGTTCCAGCACCCACATAACATCTGGCCACCATCTTTAACTCCAGTCCCAGGGACTTCCTTTGGCTGCCTCAGGTAATGTACCATCAATACATAGAGGCAAAACACCATACACATTTAAAAACTTTTTTTTTTTTTCCAAATAAAGGGTGGGACAAAGGTTCCAAAGGATGAAATAGAGACTATATATTAGTTACTTTTCTCTCTCTCCATGTGGCAAGACATGGACTTCAGAAGCAATTTAAGTGAAGAGGGCTTTACTCTGGCTCTTGGTGCATAGAAGGGAAGGCATGGCCAGGATATCAACTTCTGTGGCAATGGGAGTATAGGGCCCCCTGTTTTTCATCTCTGCAGATCAGGAAACAGCTCGGGTCCACCCGAAGTGGATCTGCCTGTAACCCTCTGTGACTCTAGCCTTCTGGCTGCCAGCCAGCCTCCCATTGAAAAGGTTCCAGGGCCCAACAATCAATAGCATCACCAGCTGGAAAGCACATATTCAGACACAGAAGTTGTGTTATATGTATGTATGTATGTATTTGTGTGTCGTCTGTCGTGTGTGTCCCCCCGCCCCAGATAGGGTTTCTCTGTGTAACAGTCCTGGAACTCACTCGGTAGATCAAGCTGGTCTTGAACTCACTGATATCTGCCTACCTGTGCCTCCCAAGTGCTGGGATTAAAGGAAAGAACTACCACCACCCAGCCAAACACTGGTGTTTATGGGGCACATTTCACACTCAAAACCATAACTAAATTTAGCTATTAACTTGTCTATTGAAATTAAGTTACAGTTTGTCTTATTATTTTAAATGAACACAATGTTATTTATTTTTGAGACATCCTCACTCTCACCCTGGCTGGCCTGGAACCCCCTTTGTACACCAGGATGACCTGGGACACCATACCCAGAATATTTTTGTGTCTATGTCTTGTTGAGAATCTGAGGAAATATATTCATTCCTCAAAAAAAAAAAAAAAAAAAAAAGGCCCATATTCCTAATTTATTACCTCAGGTGTGCCGTAACACTTTGATAGCTCATCAGACCTGAAGTCAGATTACTCAAAGCAGGAATTCTCCCTTCAATACTTCATTATTCTAACAAATGTTAATATTAATTTTAGCTAGTGTGCTAAATGCGTAAGAAATTATAAAAAGGGCCTTCAGTTGAGTAATGAGAATGTTTTGATACAACAAGAAGAATAAATACAAACTAAGAAAAGGGCTGCCAGGTATGGTGGCAGATGCCTTTAATCCCAACACTCAGGAAGCAGAGACAGATAGATCTCTGTGAGGACAGCCTGATCTACATAACAAGTTCCAAGGGTGGAGTCTATATAGAGAGACCCCGCCTCCAAAACCCTCCCCCCCCCCAAAAAAAAAAAACCCTCAAAAAGAGAGCTGTCTTGGTGGTTAAGAGTACTCTCTGTGGGGGCTGGAGAGATGGCTTAGCGGTTAAGAGCATGGGTTGCTCTTCAGGTTCAATTCCCAGCACCCACTTGGCAGCTCACAACCATTTATATCTCCAGTTCTAGGGGAGCTGACACCTTTGATGGGAGATGTCATTCTGTAAATATGTTTCTCTCTTATTGGCTAATGAATAAAGCACTGTTGGCACTGTTGGCCAATAGAAAAGCAAGATAAGCGGGGCTAGGAGACAAGGAGGTGTGTCACTAAACTCTGTAAAATGTTGATTTTAAAGAACATGGAGGCTGGGCATGGTGGTGCATGCCTTGAATTCCAGTGAGGTAGAATAGGAAAAGAAAAAAAAAAAAAAAACAAAGACCAATTATTAAACAGCGATTTACTTACTGATTTATTTAGTGACTCACTCAAAGTCCTGCTTGTCCTGCCTATTGCCAAACATGACCACTCTCTACCTGTGTAGAGAAATAGCTCAAACAATAGATTGTTGCTCTTAGCAACCTGATCACAAAAGCTTACACCTGCCAACTGTTATGTAAGTCTTTGAAAGCCAAAAGCCACCCCCCAAAAACAACAACAAAAACTGGCTCTTAAGTTTCTGTTTGTCAGATCACTGGCCCCACCTTGTGGCTTTAGAATATTAAACGCAAACTGGACTCAAGATGGAGGCCTTCCGAGAACTATCTTGGCTTTGGTCCACTGGTGACATCTCTCCCACCCTCATTGGTGTTGGAGCAGATATTCCAGATCCCTGCAACACCAGAGACAGACATAGGCAGAGCTTTATGAGTTCAGGGCTATCCTGGTCTAAGTAGTTCCAGGCTAAACCAGGACTGACTATATGTGACACGCTGTCACAAGATGAAATTAAAAATCTGGACATAATTTTAAAATGTTGCTTCTCTTAAGAAAATAGAAGAGGCTGGATCATAGATTAATTTCCTAGAGCACACTAGACTATTTAACAACTTTCCAGAATTTTCTGTGCTTGTTTTTGTAGAGCTGTGTGAACTTCATCTACTTGCCCCCAGCCACCACCCCATGGAAGCTCAATTCATTAGATACAGTAGTCTTCAAAATTTAATTTGTTGCCCAGCTGCTGTGCTGCAGTTATGTCATAGTTTATACCGGGATTCAGTTTAATCCTTGTCCTAGTTAGCTTTTCCCGTCAACTTGTCACAGCCTAGAGCCTCCTGAGAAGGGAGTCTCAATTAAAGGATTGCTTAAATGAGACTGGGCTGTGGACACCGCCCCCTGGTGACAGTGCCATTCCCTGGGCAGGAGGTCCTGAAGTATGAGAAAGCTGGCCGTATTACTTTTGTTGCTGTGATGAAATAACACATGACCAAAGTGACTTAGGGGAGAAATGGGGGTGGTAGCTGGAGCAGTAAGCTAAGAGATCACACCTTCCCATAAAGCAGAGATCGAGAGCTGGAAATGTAGGGCTCCACACTCTGAAAGCCTGTCCATGACGACACACATCCTCCAGCAAGGCTCCACTTCCCGAGGGTTCCATAACCTCCCCTGACATCAACTGGAGGAGCAAGTGTTCAAATCCATGAGCCTATGGCATGTTCCTCTTTCAAACCACCACAATAGCTAAGCGTGAGCCAGAGGGAGGCAGGAAGCAGTGTTCCTCCACAGTTTGTGTTTCAAGTTTGTGCTTGGGTTCCTGCCATGACTTCCCTCAGTGATGGCCTAGAACCTAGGAGCTTAGATTTAACCATTTCCTCCCCTAACCTGCTTTTGGTCACTTTATCACAACAGGGATGAGCCTAGCACCATCATGGTTCACATTATCCACCTAATGTCATTTCTTGAGTGTTTAGGAAAACTTCAGGATAGCTACAAAGGAATGTTTTAAATAATTAATTTTCCTGTCAACAATGATCTATACATTGTATAGTTGTATTTCTCTATGACATTCATGCATGTCTTTAAACACACAGCTCATTTTGATAAAGAGCCCTTGACTGTGCAAACAAGTGAAGAAAGAGTAGTATGGGGTCAGTGTTGCTTTTGGTGGTGGCACACTCCTGTAATCCCAGAATTCTAGATGTAGAGACAGGAGGATCATGAACTACAGGCTAGCCTCGTCTACATAGCAAGTACCAGGCCAGCCTAGGCTACATAGCCAGGACTTGTCTAAACAAAAACCCACAAAAATTAAAATCACAACAAGCAAAAGACCAGTAAGACAAAAAATAACCAAAACAAAGTTAAAAGAAACAAGAAGTTCACAAAAATGTCATTGTTTTGTTCTAATTTAAATCTTAAATTATCACATTGCACTCCTCTTCCCCAGCACCTCAGAAGGATCCTATAATCTCATGCATCAAAAAAGTAGAAAAGAGGAAGAACTTTTCAGCAGTCCTTTGAGATGCAACCAAAATCATATAGGTGCCCGCTAATACACTAAAGCATAGGAGGGTATACTACGCTTGCTTATGCCTCATTCTTTCCATGAGTGCTCCTCTTTCTGTTAACCTCCATGCTCTAATCTGTGTTAAAGTATCTGCCTAAAAGCTGAGCGGTGGTGGTACTTGACTTTAATCCCAGCACTTGGGAGGCAGAGGCAGGCAGGCCTCATCTAAGAGGGAATTCCAGGACAGGCACCCAAACCAAAAAAAATTTTTTTTTCTAAGGGCCTACAAGTCTGCTTTCTACTGACACATCCTGAAATTCTTTTCCCAAGAGCCAAGCTTCATGCTTGTGGAGGTCTCTGAAAAGTTTGTGAAGCTCCTGCTGGCTTGTGATCCCAGATGCTGTCAGGTCACCAAACACACAGGATTTCCAGTGATAGGATGATGTCCTTACAAATCACAATTGCACATTCTCTATTTCTCCACCTCTTATGAGGACAGAGACTTTCAGGGGAAACCAAGTCTGTTCTAGTCAACAGAAACCTGGGGGTGAAGAGCACAGGATCTCCACTGCCCAATCTGTTGGAGTTCCTACAAACTGCTTTATAAACACCCACCAAGGTGGTTGCATTTTCAACCAAGTTGTTTGAGAGTTTTGTTATTGTTTTCTGTTCATTTGTCTGTCTTGAGACACTCTCATGTAACCCAGACAACCCTAAGCTTACCATAAAGCCAAGAGGACCTTGACATTGTGATCTACCTGTCTCCACCACCCATGTGCAAAGATTATAGGCATGCATTACCATACTGGTTTACACAGTAGTGGGTGCTTGCCCAACACAATCCTGCACCATATAAGCCAGGAGGGGTAGCATACATATCTATAATCCCAACTCTGGGGCATGGGAAAATAGGAGGATCCTAAGTTCAAAAGGTCACCTCCTGCCAAGCTACCAAGGAAGTTCCAGGCTAGCCTGGGAGACAGGAGAGTCTCAAAAAACAAGAACAAAACTTAAACCAAACCATAACTCCCAAAAAACCAAATCCCCCAAACCCAGTAAACCAGGGGTCTGTTGGCTCATGTCTGCAACCCCAGTACTGAGGTTTAGACAGGAGGGTGACTGCAAGTTTGAAGGCAGCCTGAGATATATAGGGAGACCCTGACCCAAACCCTTGGCCACCCCAGTCGAACAACAATAAAACTTCAGTATCCAACATCCAGGTGTGGTGATACACTGGTTAATTTCAGGACTTTTGAGGATTCTTAGGTCTGAGGACCTGGATTTAAGGTCAGCCTAGGCAACACACCAAGACTCTTTTTTACAAAACAAAATTAAAAGTGCTTCAAAATGCAAAGTTTAGGCCCAAATAATTGTAAAGATTATCTCCAAATACTATTTTGCCAATGATAAGGCAACTTTGATCCATATTAGAAAAAAAGAACCCCAATATTTATTTTATGGTTTTTAATAAGCTATTCTTACATGTACACTAGCAATTGTAAAGACAAATATTTACTACCTAAAGTTACATATTGTACAACTTATGAAAAATATAATTAAAAATATGCAAAAGTAATAAAGGGAGGTATTTTAAGTAGAATATGAAATTTCTATTTAAGAAATGTAACCAGAAACTGGGAAACATCTAAGTGAACCATGAAATCTATTTTAGTTCAAGCCTTTTGTTCCCATTACCTTAGGCGAACCGTCCATGGGATCCGGGGCTATGAAAAGGAGGCCTGTCTGGGAAAGGACTGTTGTAGAACGTGAAGAGCAGATGATGCACTCCTAGCTCTCGTTCCCTGATGCTTGGCCCCAAGTTAACCATTTTCACATTGCTGCTATAAGCTGACCTGGGACAAGTGCTGGTTTCTACCCCTGGGCCAGCTGTCACTCTGCACTTAGTGCCCAAGCGGTTCCTGCTCTGGTCTTTGGTTTGAACTTGCATAAGACCAGCTGATATGCGTACTTTCTAATATCCAGGCTTAAGAAAGGACCATCAAAACCAAACTGTCATAGGGCTGTGCACTTTGTGTCTGATTCTTATTTCTCAGGTAACAGGATAATTTCAGTGTGTGGAAATAATGCATTTTCAGAGCAGGACAAGTATGCTCATATGAGTATGAACAGAGTAAAGGTCTTCCCCATGTTTTAAACAACAGATACATAGCATCTTAAATTATAATATAATTAGCAATTTTAGATAATGAACATAATACACTGTATTACAATACAATGTGGTAGGCTTCCATTTGAGGAACAAAAATAAATTTCACATGAAAAAAGATTTATTTTGATTTACATAAAATACATTTAGCATAAATGTAAACTGCAGCACTATAGTACTCAATACACAGAGAAGCTTGGAAAGGGCATGTCCCCTCTGTCCAAAGCAGTCAAAGGAAAGGGTTCCCAGTCAATCATCATCACCTCGCTGTCTTAAATTCCGAGACCTCCCATTTTCAATTTTTCTCTTTTTGAAGACTGGAGCCAGCCCATCTGCTGCCACTCCCAGAGAAGACACAGTTTTTTCTCTAAATACCACTTTGATTTCTCCAGCAGCAGCTTCTGGTGTTGACAGATAGTCGCTTTCAGTGCTTGGAAGTTCCAAGTCAACCTCTCCCCTGGAACAGAAAAACAAAACAAAACAAAAACTAAACTATAACCCGATAGATTAAGGTAAATATTTGCATCTAAACCACAAGCCAGCAAAGTACCACGAGCCCCTCCCAATGGTAATGATGAGGGGATAAGAAGTGGGTCATCAGGAATACTACGCTGTTCCTGTTTTGGCTTTTTTGAGACAGGGTCTCATGTGGTCCTGGCTAACCTTGTACTCTAATGTCACTGAGCCTCTGACCTGGGTTAGGTGTGCACTGCCCAGCTCTAGGCGATTTAAAATACTGATTTTAGTCTCAACACACTCATCTTTGACTAAGGTGGACACGTGCTAGGACAGGTCTCCGATGCACAAAGGACACAGCATCTTAGAAAATACTCTGCTCATATATGACATGCAGCATAAACAGGTAATAGGGAAGCTATGGAGACTGATTTGTCATGGACTGACAGAAATTCTGAAGGTTTACATAACACAAGATGGAAAGAATGGAGTCTTAATGCCCTATTGTGGAAGACTCAGTGAAGTATTTGCCTAGCATCTTTTTATTCTGAGAACTATGTGGTTAGTCATAAACAGTCTGGCTGGATCAGAAATCAGTCCCATATCCCCTAGACCAGTGGGTCTCAACTTTCTTAATGCTGCAACCCTTTAATACACTTCCTTATCTTGTGGTGACCCCCCCATCATAAAATTACTTTTGTTGCTACGTCACAGCTGTAATTTTGCTATTGTTATGAATCTTAATATAAATATCTGTGTTTTCCAATGGTTTTAAGAACCTGTGAAAGGATCATGTGACCCCCCCCCAAGAGGTTATGGCCCACAGATTGAAAATCAGTGCACTAGACTAGTCTCTCAAAGAGTTAGTTCATCAAATCCACCCATGAGGTTTCTGAATGCAGAGCAGGAAAATTATCATATTCAGTGCCCGAGACTACAAAGCCTGCTGGGAAACAAACATCCTTTCTAGAGAGGAATTCAGTAGACAGAGGATAAAGCAGGCAAACAGAAAAGAGATGGGATGAAGACTCTGTTTTGAAAATATGTATCCCAGAGCATCCCCTTTAGATTTACTTTTATGTGTGATAGACATTTTGCCTACATGTATGTCTGTATAACACATGTGTGAAATGTCCACAAAGGCCAGATGAAGGCGTCAGATCCTCTGGAACTAGAGTTACAGTTGGTTGTTAGTTATCATGTAGATGTTGGGAACCAAACCCAGGTCCTGTGCAAGAGCAGTAAGTACCTGCAACAACTTAAGGGATCTTTAAATAAATAAAAGCTTTTATGTTTTTCAGGATAGCTATACTTGCTGTCTTCTATACATGCAGTGGCATGAGGAGCTTGGGTAGAAATGCTCTCATTGTACTCTGGCTCTGCTCTAACACCCTCTTTCTCTTCTTTCCAGATCAGCATCAGCATTTGTTTCATTAGGCTTTCCTTTCAGAAACCACTGAATCCAGGTTATGTTCATTCAGAATTTCTCGTGATGAGCTTGGTGGTAAGAACTGGTCCATGGTAAAAGTTAATCAGGATTGTTTTAAAATTTAAATTTAATTTACTTTAAACTAGGTTAGTGAGTCTGAAGCCAGTCTGATCTACAGAGAAGCCCTGTCTTGAAGAATCTAATTGAATAAACAAACAAGCAAGCAAACTAGATTAATCTACATATGAAGTTGGAAACAATCCATTACATATTAAGCTGCCTAGTGTTGCAGAGTATTTTTTTACACTGTAAAGATGAGTCTCTGCCTGAGACACCTTCTGATTTGTTTAAGAAAGAGATAAATAGCCAATGACTGGGCAGGAGAGAATAGGTAGGACTTCTGGACAGAGAGAGAGAGAAACTGGGAGGAGGAATCTAGGCATGTGATTTTGCCAGCAAACTCAGAGTAAGTCTGATGTGCCATATTAAGCAAAGTAACCAAGCCACATGACAGAATGTAGATTTAAAAACTATGGGTTAATTAAGTTATAAGATCTAATTGGGAAAAAGCCTAAGCTAAGCCCAAGCTTTTATAATTAATAATAAGTCTCTGGGTCATTATCTGCAGGCTGGCAGTATAAGTATAGTCTGACAAGAAAGCTTGCTACAGCCCAACTAGCCTGAAATTTAACTAGCATTACAAAGTTCTATCATTTTGAAATATGAGATTTTGACATAGGACAGTTTTCCTACTTTTTATTAAAAAATGTTAACTCAACATACAAGGTATAGACATCATAACATTTTGAACAAAGTGTGCTTTAGTAGACCTCCTTTCCTCATCTCCCTCATGCTCCTGCTACCCCAACTTCCCTTTGTAACCTCTCTTCCCAGTCGCTTTCCCTTGTTCATGTACCAGTTGTCCTTTTGTCCACCCCAAATCCTTTCTCACACATAAGTGGATGCAAAACCAACTTCCTGTTTTAAGTGGCCAGAACCGAAGAGAATGGACTGATCTATTACTCTGCTATCTCCTATGGATAGTCATCAATGTCCTTTTCATAATTGGGGAATAAAGTCTGGCATAAAGAGTTGCCTATAACTTGCATTATTCTACTATGAAAAAAGTACAGCCCTTTTATTAAAAAGCAGGTTTAGTTTGGGTTTTGATAGCTTTTTGAGATAAGATGATGGGGGATGTCCTTCTGTATATGTTTTCCTTATTGGTTGATGAATAAAACACTGTTTGGCCAGTAGAGGCAGGAAGATAGGCAGGGCTAGGAGATGAGAATTCTGGGAAAGTTATGTAGAAAGGGACCGCAGGGAGACATCATGTAGACCACAAAGGAGTAACAGGTCCGGGCCCTTCTCCGGTAAGATAAGACCATGGGGAAATACTTAGATTAATAGAAATGGATTAATAAGTAAGACAGAGTTAGCCAATAAGAAGTCCTAGTCACTGGCCAACAATTTTATAAATAATATAGCATTTGTGTGTTTATTTGGAGCTGAGAAGGGCGGCAGGACCTGGCGGGACAAGAAAACTCCAGCAATAATAAGATGCTTACTCTGTAGTTCATGCTTTTGAAGTAAATACTGTCTTGGTCTCCCAAGTGGTGCTGTTATAGGTGTACACCCTCAGCCAAGAATTTTAACAATAAATAATTCACTATGAAAATACATAAAAAGCATTTATCCTACATTAACTTTTCAGAGCATGGTTTTATTTTTTAATAATTTACTTTTATCTCACATGCTTTCATGTTCTGCCTGCATGTATGTAAGTGTGAAGGTGTCAGATTGACTGAAAATGGAGTTACAGGTAGTTAGTTGTGAGCTGCTATGTGGGTGCTGGGAACTGAACCCAGGTCCTCTGAAGAGTGGCCAGTGCTCTCAACCACCGCACTATCTTTCCAACCCCTCAAAGCAGTGTTTTAAAGAATATCTGCTTTACCCATACACCTTAACAACTTTGAAGGGTAGAGCCAGATTCAGTACTAGCACCCATGAGGTGGGGTCAGATTAGGACTTCAAGGCTAGCAAAGGCTACACAAGACTCAAAAAAAAAAAAAAAAAAAAAAAACCCAAATCAAACCAACTGACCAACCAACCAGAATAAAATCTACATGCACATAATAACAAAACTTTGAAGTATAGTGAGACACTGCAAGACAGTAAGATAGCAAAAGCATTTTCTTTGCATTCTATGTTAAAGCACATTGAAAAGTACTTATTGCAAGTATTTGTTCTTTTGATAAAAAATGATGATGAGTGTGTGTGGTCATTAGAAATGTCATGCTTTGGTAGAAAACAAAACAATCACTAACTTGTTTTTTTAAAAAAAAAAAAACAATGTTTCATCTTTTAAAACTGAAACTATTCTAGAAATGTAAGGAAAAGCTCTACTTCTTAGGAGCACAGCACACTTGAGATTCTTGACTATAGTGTGCTGAGGTGCTTGGACACAGCAGGGGGATGGGATGGCCTCTCAGGTACTTACTGAGACTCCGCCTCTTGTTTAATTTCTTGCCATTCTCCATAAGGGTTCGTCAATTTCTTAAGAGGTTTGGGTTTTTCTTCGTTTGTGGTTGATGGATTCTGTTTTGGGGTACTTTTTTCTTTTTGTATTTCTGGGTCAGTTCTTTTCTCAGTACTTTTATTTTTTTCCTGAAATACAAAGGCCAATACACAACACACTTCAAGCAAAACCGCTACAGTCAACCCCCAAACTTAATTTCTTTAAAAAGTCTTAATAATAATAACAACCATTTACTTAATGGTATAAATTTTCACATAACACAATAATATATATATATATATATTATTCTATATATATAATAATATTATTATAATAAATGCCTGGTCTACAGAGCAAGTTCTAGGACTGCCAGGACTGCACAGAGAACCTGTCTAGGGATGGGAGGGCAGGGTTAGGATAACTCCCTCTTGGGGCAGAAGCAGTCCCTACAGAAGTCCTGGCTGCTTCCTTGTGACTTATCTACACTGGGCTAAGAAAGCCCTTACCCACTTTCCCACTTTCGTGTACACACCACACATGTACTGGGTTTTCACCTTTTTGCATATTACACATCCATGGGTAGCTTGCTTAGAATTTCTTTTGTATTCTACAAATGGCTCTTAACTCATCTCCTATGTAGCCCAGGCTGGGCCTGAACCTCTACTTTTCCCATCATAGTACTAAAATCTAATTTTTCCATTCCAAATACTAAGATCAACAGAATTTGTCACCATGCTCAGCAATATAATTTTCTTACTCCTTTCTAGAGTCTCAATGTGTTGCCCTGGCTGTCCTGGAGTTCCCTATGTCGATGAGCTGGCCTCAAACTCAAAGAGATCTGCCTGCTTCTGCACTGGGGTTGAAGGCACATGCTACCACATCCCCAAACACGATTTTCATAACAAATCCTTTCATAACTTTTTTTAGCTCCAAAATGAAGGTCAGTGATCGTAACCTTTACTGTGTTCCAGCCACCTACTATTCAAATGTTAAATTCTGGCCTGGGCATATAGCTCAGACAGTGGACTGCTTGACTGTTATGTAGAAGGCCCTGGGTTCAATTCCAAACACAGCATAAATTGGACAGTGTGGTATATTGTGGTAATTCTATCATTTAGGAGGTGAAGGCAAGAAGATCAGAAGTTCAAGGCCAGACTTGGCTGGAGACCTTGTCTTAGAACAAACAGAGATGGCTCAGCAGTAAAAAGCACTGACTGGTTTTCCAGAGGACTGGGGTTAATTCCAAGAACCCACATGGCAGCTTACAACTGCCTGTAACTACAAGATCTGATACCCTCACACAGATGCACATGCAGGTAAAACACAAATGCATATAAAATAAAAATAAATTATAAAAAAACCCAAACAAGCAGAAAACCATCTTTACATTTTTTTTTATTCAAACTAAGTCAGAACTCTGACTTAACTATGATATTTTAAAATAGAAAGTCATATTTTGTCCTTATTTCCTTTGGCTTTGTGACTCCCTTACTTCTATTACACTGCTCATCTGACTCTATATCATTTCTAGTCCTAATGTGCTCTGAGTCTGTTGGTCTCTTCTAGACTTTAATCCTTTTACAGTTTAAATTCATAGAGTATCACTTTGAATTCTCCTTTGCTAGCACCCTAAAAATGTTTGCTTGTAGCTTAGCTTTTCTATGGTACAGAACTGAAAAATTTCCACAGCTGTATATAACCATTTGTCTGCTCTAAAGTTAGATCAATAGTTACCCTCTCCCCCAAATTATAGTAGAGACATTTAACTTCTAAGTATTATATCAACTAGTCTTTTGAACATTTACTTAAAAAAAATCCAAAAACTTTTACATAGGGCTAATTAAATATGATACATTTATACTATGGATAATTACAAAGCCATAGCTTTGGCAGATAGAGTTACTGATGTCTTTGTGAAAGATTAAATTAAAAGCTAACAGTAAAGTTTTATTACAGCACTGACTCCATACGGTGTTTACAATAATATGCATACTGGCTGGTAGAGAAGCAACTCCATTTAGAGGCTGTGCATATCATGTTAGAGGCTGTGCATATCATGTCCAAGGCACAAGGGTTAGTCCCAGCACCCTTTCTTTTTTTGTTCTTTCCTTCTGGTTTTTTGAGACAGGGTTTCCCTGTGTAGCCCTGGGTGTCCTGGAATTCACTCTGTAGACCAGGCTGGTCTTGAACTCAGAGATCCCCTGCCTCTGCCTTCCAAGTGTTGGAATTAGAGGCGTGTACTACCACCACCAGGCTGGTAATATTATTTTTACAATGATACATTAATTATGATAGAAAGTTAGGTTACCTAATGCTGACTATGAACAGTGTGAGCTGGCTATCACGGGGTCATCGTTGCTGCTTTCTACAATGTGATACAAGTCTCCTATATCCCATAAAATTTGATGGAGTGGAGAGAAAAATTCCAGGCAAGACAGGTCCTTAGGTGTGGCTTGGGAAAGGTATCTCTAGCATCTTTAATTTCCTACATTTTTGAGGCCAGTCATCTCAGCTATGATCAGTGGTATAAGTGTCTTCCTTGGTCACAGTTTAACATACAAGACTGTAAAATTGTGTTTTAGCCAGGTGATGGTGGTGTATGCCTTTCATGCCTGAGCTTGGGAATCCATATGTATTAGTTTGCTTTGATAAACACCATGACCAAAACATCTTGGGGAGGAAAAGGCTTATTGGGGGCTAGAGAGGTGGCTTAGAGGTTAAGAGCACTGCTTGCACAGATGTCTCGAGTTCAGTTCCCAGCAACCACATGGTGACTCACGACCATCTATAATGAGATATGGTACCCTCTTCTGGTATGCAGACATACATGCAAGCAAAATACTGTGTACATAATAAATAAATACGTTTAAAAAAAGGGGGGGCTTCTTGGGCTTCCATGTCCCAATTAATATTAACCACGGAGGGAAGTCACAGAAGTCAGGGCAGGGACCATGGAAGAAAGTGACTTACTGGCTCCTCTGCAGGCTCTTGTTTATCTACTATGCTTATAACTCCCAGATCCACCAATCCAGAGGTGGCACTACTCATGGGGAGCTGAGCCTGCCCTCATTAACCAACAGTCAGGAAAACACCACACTGACAGGCCATGATGGCGAAGGCATATTCTCAACTGAAGTTCCCCCCTCCCAGGTGAATCTAGTTTGTGTCAAGTTGACAAAACCTAATAATCACATCATAGGAATGTGAAAGGAGAGAACTGACTCCAAATTTGTTTTCTGACTTCTACCACAAACATACACCGTAATAATAACCATAAAAGACATGACTAGAAGTACGTCCAATCACATATGTTCACAATAGTAAGAATAAAAGTTAAATAAAAGGCATGCTTTCATTTTTTTCTTGTTTCCTATTTTTTGTAGTCACATTCCTCATAGAAAACAAAAAGCTAACCTTACAGGAAATGAGTTTACTTCTTATTCAAGACCAATCTACCCACTTTGTTCCTACTGACAGTTTTCTCCTTTCTATGGACTCCCTCTACTACAAGTTTATCTCAGTCAATACTTAGCCATCAGGGTTCCTTCAATTTTCTTTTTTTTGGAGAGGATGTCACCATGTATCCCTGGCTATCCTGGAACTGGCCTCAGACTCGGAGATCTGCCTGCCTACCTCTCAAGTGCCATGATAAAATATGAGCACTCAGCTTCAATGGACATACTTCTTGCCTTCTTTTTCCACTTAAAAAAAAAAAAAGTACACTTTATGCCATACAGTGGTGGTGCACGCCTTTAATCCCAGCACTCGTGAGGCAGAGGCAGGAGGATCTCTGTGAGTTTGAGGCCAGCCTGGTCTATAGAGGAAGTTTCAGGACAGCCAGAGCTGTTACACAGAAAAACCCTGTTTCAAAAAACAAACAGGAAAATAATTATACTTTTAAAAAAATTTCATTTTTACTGTGTGAGTGAGCGTATGTGTGCATGTGCACTCCAGTGTGTGTGAGCGTGTGTGTATGCTGCGTGTTCAAATGTATCTGTATGTGCATATGAGTGTGTGCCTGTGTGCCCGTGTGAAAGTGAGTGTGCATGTGTGTGTCTGTGTGTTGTGTGTTGATATGCATGAAAGTCACAGGATACATGTGGGAGTCAGTTCTTTCCTTCCAACTCCCCCCCATGTGGGACTCAGGACTGAACTCAGGCCACCTAGTGCCTTTACTGCTGAGCCATCCCCATGGCCCTTTTAAAACAAATACACCAAACTTCGTTGGTTTTTGTTGTTCTGATTTCAGGTTTTGTGTAGTATATTTATACATGTATGTGGGGGTGTGTGGTCTGACTAGGGTAGAAAGATCAGGTGATAATGTAGGAAAGATCAGGTGATAATGAATGTAGGAGAGTTTAAGTTCTTCTTTCCATCATGGGGTGCTGGAGCTAGGACTCAGGCCATCGTCTTAAAGCAAGCATCTTTACCAGCCAAAACACCTTTCCAGCCCAGCAGACCTGATTCTTGATGCAGTCTTCCATGTTTGGCTTCTGGGACCTCTGGGGCCCCACATCTACCCTCACACCTCCACAAGTGAACTTAAATAAATGTTTATTGTCCACAGTTACTATCCTAATCTAGATCACCTAAGCTGAGAAAGCAGTTCCTATGTATTAGCACTTCTATTTCTAGTCTAAGTATGCACACCGGCCACACAGACTTCTGAATGTTACTGAAGCTTCTTAAAGTTTCAGAATTTAAGGTCAGGTGTGAGGAACGACATATGCCTTCAATACCATCACTCCTGAGGCAGAGGTAGATAGATGTCACTTTGAGGCCAAGACTGGTCTACATGAGTCCCAAGCCTTATCTTCTTAACTGTTCTTTCTCTTTTTTATTTTACATACCAATCCCAGTTGCCCCACCCCCATCCACTCCTCAGCGAGAGGGTAAGGCTGAAGCCCTATCTTAAAAAGAAAAAGAGTGGCTAAAATAGGCTTTCAAGGATAAATGGTATAATAGTTTATCCAAATGCCAAAATACAGTTTACTTCACCCTTATTTTGAGTGATTCATTTCAAGATCTCCAATGGATAGATGCCTAAAACCACCGTATCCAACCACACATACCTCATGATGGTAAATCTTAAGCCATAAATTGGTACAGTAAAAGATTAACTATAGTAGGAAATAGCAAACTACTACAACAGAGGATTTCATCGTGACATTCAGATGGCATACCATTTCCTATTTTTAGATCAGATTGGTCAAGAGTAACAGAAATATGGAAGATAAGTCTGACAAATGTCGTGAAAAGTAAAGCAAGAACCTACCTTAAACTTGATTATTAGTTTCTTAGTTTCTGCAGAAGCCTCTGCTGGTTTCTTCTGTTCGCCATCAGAGTCACTCTGAGAATCTGACGACTTGGATTCTTCTGGAGTGTCAGGTGACTTTTCATTGTCCTTACTAGAAGGCGCATCACCAGTGTGTGGGATGAAATCATCCGGCTTTTCCCATTTGGATTCTGCTCAACACATTTTAATAATCATATTACATTTTTAGCAGTACTTCTCAGCAATATAACAGTCTTTATCATGTACAATTATTAAAAATCACCATATTTGTCATATCTGCACTTTATCAAGAAAAGAGCTCCAAAAAACCCTCTTTTTTATTGTTCAGGAAACTTAGGACAATCCATCTGCATTTACTAAACTCATAAACCCAACTCTAATGGGAAGGAACTTGGGAAGTGGGTGATAGTTTTAAAAATCTTCGTTTACCTGAAAACAATTTCAAGAAACATACTAAGAATGACTTTACAAAATAGTTCTTGAAATTTATTACCAAGATTTTCGTGAGTTCTCACAATAGAGTGATAAACTGAAGACACTAACTTCATAGTGAAGGCCTCGCAATTGGCTGAACTCCACTGCCATCTAGTGTTTAATGGGCTTCAAGATACATTCAAGTACTTCTAATGTCTCTGCTTTAGTTTATGAAGGGGGAGAGAAAAACTATGTAATTTGTTACCCAACTGAGACAATTTAAGAGTGAGGGAGACTAGGAGACAGATGCAGGAGGGTTTCTGTGAATTCAAGGCCTGTCAGGTCTACCTGGTGAATTCCAGACCAGCCAGAGCTGCAAAGAAAGACCCTGTCTTAACAAACAAGAGTAAGAATGGCTACTAATTGCAGAGAGGATTAAACTCCTACCAACCACAGAGAACATATTTCTTTTTTTTTGAAGAATAACTACAGGTTCAGTGACTTCGCTGCTAAAAAATTGTATATTGAAGTTAGATTTGCATTAATTATAAAGCCTTATTTATTAATAGGCTGAATGATCTCTATAATCTCTCAATACTTATATGGTACAGAAACACTGCTCTCACTGGGCAGAGAATACATATCTGTTTGAAGGTTTAAAGGTCATTTCTTCTTTATAGGGTTTTTTGGTTTTTTTTTTTTTTTTTTTTTTTTTTTTTTGGTTTTTCGAGACAGGGTTTCTCTGTATTGCTTTGGAGGCTGTCCTATGTCCTAGAACTTGCTCTGTAGAACAGGCTGACATTGAACTCACAGAGATCCTCCTGCCTCTGCCTCACGAGTGCTGGGATTAAAGGCCACCAATGCCCGACTGCAATATAGGGTTTTGGATAATAAGAATTTAAAAACATACAAACAGGGAAACACCCAGGCTGGTGGCAGAAAGCTAACTGTGAAGACTGATAAGTATAGACAACCAGTAGTACTGGCTGAAGGTATTTCTTTGAAGGAACTTTACCAAAATGGCAACTTTACTTCATTGTACCAATATGAGCATGGTCAAGTTTTAATACCCTCTGGGCCTCCCAGTGCTTTCCAGTCTTCAGTTGGATATATACCTGAACATATGATGTATGCTGGGAGAAACAAGAAATTATTTATAAGAAACACTGAAGACCAACTAGGTGTGGTGGTAGAGTCCTGTAATTGCAGCCCTTGGGAGATAGAGGCAACGGGATCAAGACTTTGAGGTCCTACTGAGCCACCTATCGAGCTGGAGGCCAGGTTTAGTCTTCAAAAAGCCAGAAAAGGAACACCAAAAACTTAACTGAAGGATGGTTATATGAGAAATTCTGTGATTTTTCTAAAAATTTACATACTGTTTTCTTCTTTGTGTGAGAGGGTCTCATGTATACCAACTCACATCTGAGGCTGTCCTTTGAACCTATTCCTCCTCACTCCACCTTCCTAGTGATGGGATTACAGGAATGTCTTTTTATTTTTTTAAGAGTGTATGGTATATGCTTGTAGGTGTACATGTACACAAGGGGTGTGTTTGCCTATGTATCTGAGGCTAGACTAGTACTGGAACACTTCCCATAATTCTCCACTTATTTCTTTATCTTTGAAGGTAGGGTCTTTCACTGAACCTAGACTGGCCACCCAACAAGCCATGGGATTTGTTCATCTCTGTTCACCCAGTGTTAGGGTTACAGGTGCTTGCTTCCCCACATCTCTATGTGGGTCCTAGGGATTGGAACTCAGGCCCCCATATGAGGACGGCAATCACTTTACCCAACAAGTCACCTTCCTAGTCCCCACACCCAGATTTATGTAATGTATGTAAGGTAGAACCCAGGACTGCATGCTAGGCAAATACTCTTACTAATTAAACAACACCTCTAACACAAGTTTTTTGTTTGTTTTTCAAGACAGGGTTTCTATGTGTAATAGCTCTGGCTGTCCTATAACTCCCTCTGTAGACCAGGCTGGCCTCAAATTCACAGAGATCTGCCTGCCTCTGCCTACCGACTGCTGGGATCAAAGGCATACACCACCACTGCATGGCTCAGTTTTGTTTTCGTAAAAGAAAATGGTGAAGGTCTAGGTGTAGTTCAACAAGAGGGTACTTGCTAGCATGCATTAGGTCTCAAGTTTGATCCTCACCACAACAAAAGTTGAACTAGGTGATAACTGTAGGCACTTGGAAGGGAAATTATTATCACTCATAAGACTCAGTCATTTTAGAGAGTTGAAGATTTTTTTTAAATTTAATTTTTTTAATTTGTTAATGTCCATATTAAGTGGAAATAGAGAACTGGCTCAGTAGTTAATTCATTTTTCCCCCTTGAGACAGGGTTTCCCTGTGTAGCCTTATCTGTCCTAGAACTTACTCTATAGACCAGTCTGGCCTTGAACTCAGAGATCCACCTGCTTCTGTGTTCCGAATGCTGAGATTAAAGGTGCACATGTCCACTGCCCAGATCAACAGTTAATTTTTGTTGCTCTCACAGAGTAACAGGGTTCAAGTCTAGCACCCACATGGTGACTTAAAACCATCCATAACTCCAATTCCAGGAAATCTGATGCCTTCTGGCTTCCTTGGGTACCAGGTTCACATACGGTGAACATAAATCCATGCAGGTAAAATAGCCATACACATTAAAAAAAAATAAACAAACAAAACAAAAACCATAAAAGGAATAACATTGACGTACAGTACATTTTATAAATACAAATCTCTTAATATCTCTTATAAGAGATAATATATACTTGGTTCAGAAATTATTATTATATTATAGTTTCCAAGTCTGGATATTAGCTCATATGCAGTTTGGGAACAATTTTAAGTTAAAATAATAAAAGATAACACTTACCTCCTGTTTCTGTATTATAATAATAGGTGTAACCGTCTTCACTTAAACCCTCTACCCAAATGGCCTTTGCTGATGTCTAATAGGAGGAAAAAAAATACACTGAGAATAATGACAATATCTATCTGCTGAATAACTAAGGGAAATGTGGCTATCCTTTCTTTTTCATGGCACCTGGGAGTCAAGAGTGGTGGAAAAGATCGTGGCAACACAGCCTTGTTTTTGATAGTCACTACTAACTTTCAGAGAATATCTCATCTCTCAAAGCCAGAAATCCTGTCCAGTTGGACAGACACGTAAACAAGAAATGACTGCAAGTCACTAGTAATATTTATCCTGAATAGTTTGTTTGTTTGCAGAGATATCCTTGTTTCATCTCTACCCAGCCTTCTAACAGAAGGATTATAGGAAGAAGGAAGCCAAGTTGGGGCTTGAATAGAACTACTTATTTGGAAATAAATTTGCTTAACAAAATTCTACAAAAAGCCACAGCAGCCAGAATTTGTATAGCCCAGGGGCAGAATGCTGGCTATTCACAAAGCCCTGTGATCAATCCCCAGCACACAAAACTGACCAGCCACCCAACTTGTGGACTCCAGAAGCTAATCATTTAAAAGAATAAAGCAAAGACATCATAAATATGTTATAGTTACCTTTTTTAAGTTCCCTTGAAATCCTTCTGGCTTCTCCCACTGAGATGCTTAAAACAAAATATATTGTAAAATAGTTTTACTTTAAAATAAAACAAGTTCCCAAAATTTAATTAGGTAAAAATCCACAAGATAGTCATTATTATGTACAAAACACTACAAAATAGTTCTAAAAAAATTATTATTATTATTATTATTATTATTATTATTATTTTGGTTTTTCAAGACAGGGTTTCTCTGTGTAGCTTTGGAGCCTGTCCTAGAATTTGATCTGTATACCAGGCTGGTCTTGAAGTCACAGAGATCCACCTGCTTCTGCTTCCCAAGTGCTGGGATTAAAGGTATGGGCCACCACTGCCAGGCCCAAAATAGTTTATTACTGAAAATATGAAAAAAACAACATATATCCTTAGTGGTACTGCACAGAATACCTGTGAATGTCAAACAGCCTAGAAGAAATGACAGCATGGTCAAGAGTTACTGAAACTCCCACAGTAATTACTAGGATTAGGCATGACTTTTCTCAGAAGTTAGAGAATTTATACTTAATCGGTCATTTATTTTTTTATCATCTTTAATTATTCTGTGAGATGCCATGCTATTGTGGTTTAAATGAACCCGGCCCCCAGAGGCTCATCATTTTGAGCATTTGGTCCCCAGTTGGTGAAACTGTTTGGGAAGGATTAGAAAGTGTGGTCTTCTTGGAAGAGGTGGGTTGCTGGGATGGAGACTTTAGGTTTCAAAAGCCTACACCACTCCCAGTTTGCTCACCCTCTTTGCCTCCTGGCTGTAGACCAGGCTGGCTCAAACTCACTGAGATCCACCTGCCTCTGCCTCCTAAGTGCTGGGAGTAAAGGCATGCAAAACCACTGCCCAGGTGCCCCATAATTTTTAAGTTATATTTCTACTACACAGTACTTTTAAATTCCTTTTTTATGGGTTGGGGATTTAGCTCAGTGGTAAAGAGAATACTTACCTGTTAAGTATGATGACCTAGGTTTGAAATTTAGCATGGGGATGGGAGTCGAGATGGGGGAACAGAAAATCAGAAAATTCCTTTTTGTGTCAAATTTACTTTTTTTGCCACAAATTCTGTATTTCTGGAGAGTGACATAAATAAATTTATTTGCCCTGGAATATACATGGAAAAAATGTACTAAGCTTTAAAAGACTACAAAAAAAATGTTTTTAATTTTTCTACTGAAAAACCCCATTATGTACTTTACTGAAAGTGGTATTTAACATTAATATGAAGGAGAAATTCTCAAAATTTTAACAGTTCCACTTATTTTTTGTGTATGTGGGTGGAGGCTGGAGGACAATTTGTGGGAGACAGTTCTCTCCTACTACCATGTGGGTTCTGGGGACTGAACTCAGGTTGTCAGGCTTGGAAGCTGGTACCTCACCATTGAGTCTCCTCACCAGCACAAAGAGGAAAATAAAACAATCAAGAGAGCTATGCATAAAAGAAACTAGCTTTTGGTTTACTAAGCTACTAGTTAGAAAACCTTTCCAGTCAGGCAAGTGGTTGTGCATGCCTTTAATCCCAGCACTTGGGAGGCAGAGGCAGATGAATCTCTGTGAGTTTGAGGCCAGCCTGGTCTACAAAGTGAGTTCCAGGACAGCCAGGTCTACACAAAGAAACCCTGATTCAGGTAAACAAAAAACCAAAACAAAAACAAAGAAACAAAAAAGAAGGAAAACCTTTCCTCTTGGCATTTTATTTCAAGACCCTTAAAAGTTAAAAAACAGACTGATACACATATGGAACAGTCTGTCCTTCAGGTGAAGTGCTGTATTTCTGCAGAGTTCCAATTTTTTAGCAAGAAAGTAAAGGAAATTAGGAGATTTTTGCTTTGTTTTTCGAGACAGGATTTCTTTATAACAGTCCTGGCTGTCCTGGAATCCAGAAGTCTGTCTTCCTCTGCTTTCTGAGTGCTAGGATTAAAGGTGTATGCCATTATGCCTAGCTAGAAACTTTTAGGATTTTAATCAAGATACTGATTTGCAGAAAGTGGGGTATTCTTACAACTTTTGTGTTTTTCCTTTTCTTTTTGAGACATGGTCTTCTTACTTTGTATCCCAACTGGCATGGGTTCCACTATGTATTCTAGGCTAGTCTCTAATTTGTGGTAATCCTTTTGAGTGTTATAGAATTATAGAGTGTGCTTCATGACGAAAGGCACAATTTTCTAAGCTTTGTGGAAAAAAGGAAGTTACAGTTTTTTACTGCTTAACATATGCCAATATTATATAAAGGTCTCAACACGGAAAAACTACTGTGTTGTTCTATTTCCTGGTAGTTCTATCCTTTACCAGCCTACCTCCTGTGATGAGATCATAGTAGTAACAGTGACCATCAGCTGTTACGCCTTCCACCCATCTACCCTTCGGAGTGTCTTTCTTCTTCTTTTCCTTTTTCTTTTTCTTCTCTTTTGGTTGATTTGATGTAGAGGTGGGCTGGACAATGCTTGTCACTGGTGGTATACTTGGCTCTGAAATGTCTAGAAAAAAAAAGATAAAGAGAGATAACTTTACCTTTTTAAAAGTTGCATTAGTCAGAAGCCTTGCAAAGCTCGGCACAGTGACACATGCCTTTAATCCCAGCTTTTCAGAAGGCTGAGACAGGAAAATTATGTGTTTGAGGCCCACCTAGATAACAATTTTAAAAAGCAAAACCGAAGTTTGACAAGATTCTTTTTGGGAACAAAACATGTTATAATAAAGTTATCTGAGATACAATTGTAGAAGAATATATAAGGGGAGTGAAAAAAATAATAGTTATTTAGTTCTATTACACATTAAAAGTCATCCTAGGGGCTGGGGAGTGTGGCCCTGTGGTAGTATATCTACCAAGAATGCACTAGGCTGTGGGTTTAATCTCAGTGTACCACTAAGAAAACAAAAACAATTTATTCTAAAATTCATCTAAAACAAATAGGATCTGGGGATGTAACGCAGTAGCAAGGTGCTTGTTAACATGCACAGACCTGGGTTACACCGCCAGTCCTGCAGGACAACTGATATGGAAATAAGCAAAGACATGATTTACACAGAGTGGTCCAGATACAGATCCAACTGAAGATTCCTGGTGCTTTTTTATCAGAAGGTGTTATAGTAAGCGAAGAGTGATGATGCATGCCTTCTAGCACTTGAGAGGTAGAGGTAGGAGGCTCAGGAGTTTAAAGACCATCTTTGGTTATCAAGGTTTCTTGGCCAGCCAGGGGTACATGAAACCCTGTCTAAAAAATAGGTATCCTGCCCATACCAACAAAGGCCAATGTTGATCAAACATGAATCAGTGTTAGAACATTGGGACATGCCAACAAGAAGTTACAAAGGCAAAGCTATTAAGCTATTTCCACTGGCTTATGTCTTTATGCCAATATAAATTCCATGATCAAGCAGGGCAGTGATGTCGCTTGACCTTAATCCCAGCACCCAGGCAGGCAGATCACTGTGAGTTCGAGGCCTGCCTGGTCTACTGAGCGAGTACAGCTTCCAAAGCTACAGAGAAACCGTTTTGGAACACAAAAAACAAAACAACAAAATCTGGAGGAAAAAAAAAAAAAACCTAAAAAATACTGTTAAATCTGACTATGTGATTAAGTTTGTTTGTATAAAAAATAAAAAGAAACAAAAGCAAAAACATATATGCTAGAAAAATGAAAAAAGTTAACAAATAAATTAATGTCCCTAATAATGATTAGGTTAAGAACACTAGTTGGTCTTCCAGAGGTCCTGAATTCAATTCCCAGCAACCACATGGTGGCTTACAGCCATCTGTGAGATCTGGTGCCCTCTTCTAGCCTGAAGGGATACATGCAGACAGAACACTGCACACGTAATAAATAAGTAAATAAAATTAAATATCCCAACAGAAAAACATACAATTCAGAGAATAAATATTGCAACTAAATATAGTTTTTTTTAAAAAATAGATTAATACTGAAAAGTAGGATGAAATTCCACTCTCATCTAAGGTATGTACATGAACGTGGAAAAAAAAAATGTTTTAATGGCATTCTGCTCATGAGACTGCTAATACTTGCCAGGCAGTGGTGATGAATGCCTTTAATCCCAGCACTTGTGAAGCAGAGGCAGATGGATCTTTGTGAGTTCATGGCCAGCCTGTTCTACAGAATGAGTTCCAGGCCAATCTCCAAAACTACAGGGAAACCCTGTCTCTAAAAACCACAAAAGTGGTTAAGAGCACTGCCTGCTCTTCCAGAGGTTGTGAGTTCAATTTCCAGCAGCCACATGGTGGCTCACAACCATCCATAAGGAGATCTGGTGCCCTCTTCTGGCCTGCAGTCATACATGCAGACAGAACACTATATACACAATAAATAAATCTTAGAAAACAAAACAAAACAAAAAAGACTGTTAATACTTCCAACACAAGTTAACAACTTTTTTATTTCTAGGAAAACATAAATTAGTCTAACATTTATAGAGATAGTTTGGCATCAGCTATACAAGTCTGATACTAGATTTCTTGTCCAGAAGATGAACTTACAGAGAAAAGTAAACACTAAAGGATATATTCATGATACGCAGCAACATTCATTTCCCCCCCCCCCCAAGACAGGGTTTCTCTGTGTAGCCTTGGCTGTCTTGGAACTTGATCTGTAGACCAGTCTGGCCTTGGATCAAATATTTACCAGCTTCTGTCTCCTGAGTACTGTGATTAATGGCGCACATGGGGTAAAGATCTTTAACAGAATATAATACATATACTCTAAAAGGATCCCACAGGGTCATCATGGCTCACATCTGGAATTTCAGCCTGCCTGAATACCTTGACTTAAGACCACTGCCTGCTGGTCACTACATAGTGAACTCCAGGCTAGCTAGAGCTACATAGTGAGACTCTATATCAAAACAGACAAACCAATAGCCCTACCATGGACAGTGAGATATCTGTATGTATATTCAAAACTAATCTATGCTGAGTATGGTGGTACATAACTTTAATCCCAACACTTAGGAGGCAGAGAGGCAGGTGATCTCTGTGAGTTTGAGGCCATCCTGGTCTATAGAGTGAGCTCCAGGATAGCCAGGACTACACAGAAAAAAAACCCTGTTATAAAAAAAAAAAAAAAAAAAAACAAAAACCAAAACCCCCAAAAAAATTAACCTTAAAAATGACACTGAAATGGAATCTTTTAATCTATAGAGACATAAAATTAACGAGATGAGTTTACAACTAACAATTCTCCAACTGTCCAGAAGATACCTATCTAATTTTCCTCTCAAAATGCTTTATGTTCAGTTGGGGGTAATGATGCATGCCTGTAATCCCTGAACTGGTGATATCACATACTGAGTTTGAGGCCAGTTTGAATTAACCAGTGAGACTCTCATTCATTAATAAACAAATGGCCTTTTGGAACCACACATCTCTTCTTTTCCTTAAGTACTACCATTTAGACTTTATTAAGCTAACAACTGTTCTTATTTCATGAAAGCAATATTCTGCTTAAACCCATAATTAAGAGTCCTTTTTATTAGAGGCTTGGCTGGGACTGAGTGGGAAGCCCTTCCCACTGGCTTGAGTTGTATCACAAGGTGCTACTCAGGTAGTCAACACTCAGACTGCTCCAGTCCTCCTTGCTTGCAGAAGACAAGTTTCACAGTGGACATGGTTATTAATGGAGAGAGTCATAAATGGTTAAATTACTGAGAATAACTGATGATATAGTGTGATGATCCAATGCTCAGAAAGGGATCCTCTACGTCTCTTCCAAGGCTCAGGAAACCTCCATTAGGAAAAAGAGGTGGAAAGATTGCAAGAACCAGCTGGGTGGTAGTGTTGAATTGGTGGTGTTGAATACCTTTAACCCCAGCAGAGGCAGAGGCAGAGGCAGGCAGAGCTCTGTCAGTTCAAGGCTAGTATGACCTACAGAGTGAGTTCCAGTACAGGCTCCAAAACTACACAGAGAAACTCTGTCTCAAAACAAACAAACAGACAAAAAGACTGCAAGATCTAGGAGATGGAGATGTTGTTGTAGTGTGACTTTTTCCCCACTCTGGTATAACATGATCACACCACCACTATCTTGGAGTAGGGAATACCCTGATCCAATCATGGCAATGAAATTACCAAGCAACTGATACAGCGACGGTCATTTCCCAGGAGGACACTCACAGGACCAGTTCCTTCTCGCCTAGGATTCTAGCTATTATTCCATCATGTTCCAGTTTCCCTCCCAATGGGTGGCTTTGGGAGATGCTGAAGTTAAAAAGAAGTTAAAGATTAACTGAAAACAGGCTCCATCATGGACAGTCCCCAAGGTAGCAACCTATGATGGGTTATGCTTTTGTCATGATGCAGCTGTTTGGTGCCATCCATGGGCCTATAAATAACTCCTCATTCACTGTTTAGTTAAGCCCAATAAAGTCAGCGGCTCACAAAACCAAAAAAACAAAACAAAACCAATTATTTGACCACCTGAATCACTACAGGAGACCAACAATTTATACCTGCTTTAGGAGTTTGGCTCCCAGCTTACTGTGGAGCTTTAGGAGGTGGGGCCTGGTTGGTGGAGGTGTATCAGTGGGGGCCACCCTTTGAGTTTGTTTCTGTCTTGGGGCTCTCTCTGCTTCTGTATCATGGTAGTAAGCTTTCATCTCAAGCACTATTGTACCCCTCCCAGCCTCGTGGATGAAACTGACCATAGCTTACACTGTATCCTGTTAGCATTCCTGTTCCGTATTCTGTCACCACAAAAGTAACTAATACAATTTGTCATGGGTGAAAGCACACAAAAGCTTCCTACTTTAGAGCCTAAATTCAAGCAGATAGAAACATTCAATAACACCCCTTAGTCAGAACCTCAAAATAATTTGCCTGCTTGAGGTAAAGTCCATTATTTGCTTAAAAAAGGCAAGTCCTTCATTGTGTAGCCAATCATAAATAGATACAACTCAGTTTGGCCATGTAGAAAATATATAATTATAATGCAAGTTTTTTTGTTTGTTTTTAAATTGAGCACTGCCTATAACAATGGGTATCTAAAAAGGAAACCTCAAGGTTTGGAAATGAATCATTCATCTAGGCTAGAGCTAGGAGTAGGTAACTGCAAGAGTAATAAGTTGATATGAAAAAAGGGTATCAAAAGATAAAGCACTAGAAGATTCAAGACAATACATAGGGCCAGCAAGAGGGTACTATGCATTAAGGTACTTGTCACTGAGCTCCCTGACCTGAGTTTGAGCCACACGGTGGAAGGAGAGAACTGAACTCCACACACCCACCCACAAACAGACAAATAAATGATATAAAAAGCAAAACAAGACAGGTATGGTGGCTCCTGCTTTTTAATTTCAGAAGGCCTGGCAGGAGACGACACAAGTTCAAGACGAGTCCAGGATATATTGGGAGATTGTACCTCAAGAACAAAACAACAACCACCAAGAGTAACAGCACAAAACCACTACACTATTTCAAGTACACAACTCCTATATGGGAATGATTAAAAGGCCCTCAGCACGCACGACCTGCGTCTTGCTGATGTCTTACCCGACTCTAGGCCGAGGCGTTTCAGATCCTCTTGGTACGCCTTCAGTGCAGCTGCCTCCATCGCAGCAAACTCTTTGGATGCCTTTTCTTCTTCCTTTGCCTTATCCAAGCTTTTCTGTTTAATCTGTAGGACATATGTGCAAGTGAACATGAGAGATGGGATCAACACGTGCACAGAAAAATGAACGAAGAGCCAAGTGAAATTACCTCACTGATCCTTCGGGCCACATTTTCCTTGTGATTCTTTCCTCTTTCATGAAATTCCACACTCTTGGAAAGGAAAAAGGGAAAGAGTCATTAAGTTCACAGCAAACTAATACTTTAAATATGGGGCTGAAATATAAGATTAAAATGGCAGAAAATAGAAAAACCTTTAGTTTTAATGCAAGTTGACCCCTGTATAAAATGTTGCTAGAGTTCTAAGCAGATTACCGGATTCTCCAATAGATGTTCTCTGGTATTAAAATGAGCCAGATGACCACACTAACAGGGGGAAGCATCAAGTGCTCTCCTGATAACCAGTGAATGCTGCTGTGGGGGACAACTTTCAAGGAAAAGCATGTCTCAGCTGAGCAGTGACATGTATCTGCAACCCGAACACTTTGAAGGCAGAGGCAAGTGAAACCCGAGTTCAAGTCCCAGGCCAGCTTAAGCTAATTTCAAGTAATACCCTGTCTCAAAACAAAAAGACAGTGGTAACAACAACAAAAATGTCTCAAACCAAAAAAAAAAAAAAAAAAAAAACCCACCACATAAACAAAAACCCAACAACAGTAACAATAAAACCCACTACTTTTCAACATCAAATGTCAAAACTGGTGAAGTCTCCAAAATCTCATTTTCTGGTTTGCTGTATTAGAGACATGAAGGATATTCTTAAAGACTTGGTCTTTAAAATATTCAGAAAAATAGATATTTACAAAAAAAAAATTTCTCATTTGGGCAAGTAAGATGGCCTAATGGATAAAAGTGCTTGCTACCAAGCCGGACAACCCGCCTCAGCCCCCAGCACCAGCATGAATGCTGTCCTTTGACTTGCTCATTGAGGAACATGAAAACCAACACATATACACACATACACACAAATTTTTAGAAATTCCTCACATTGTGCAAAATGATGTAATAAACAAGGTTATTTATTGCAGTAATTTTTATAGCAACAATCTATGTATTGGGGACTGGCTGAGTGAATTGCATATATTCCATAGGCTTTTATCACAGGAGAGGTGCTCACAGGCCCTATGATTGACATGGAGACATCTTCAGGATACACGTTTGAGAATAAACAAAACAAATCTGTGCTACCTGCAAACATGCTGGAATAAAATACACGCACACGAAAGCAATGAAGTACAGACATGGAGGAAGGGGTCGTTAACTTTTGAAGTTAATTAGAAGGCTGGGGACATGGATGGCTGGGTGAGCACTGGGGCCTACTTAAACAGTCAGGAGTTCTCAATAAATTATAGATGTCTGCTGCTAAGAAATAAGAACTCTTTTAAAATGAATGCTGCCATTCAAATCCTGTAAGACACATTAACCAAGCTATTCTAATATAATCCTGTGAATTCCTCATTAAAATTGGAGTTTGTAAAGCAAACAAGTATCTATTGTTCTTATTCTGGGTTACCCACAGGTGATCTACCATAGAAAGACTACTATGTGAAAGAGCCATTTGGGACAATATTGTTTGTAGTGAAATCACTAGATATTTAGGGAGAAGCAGACAAACTTCTGGAAAGAGTTTATTTTCAGTAACTCATAAAATTCATTTTACTTCCTAGGTACCTCCAGGGATGGGTTATTTTCCGTTGTGTGGTTTTAAAGCCTTATGGCAGTTTTGGTAAGAATTAATCTAAGACAATGTGCACACTCTTTAGCAGCAATCAGTAAGACCAACACAGAAGAGAATACTCCTCAAAGCCAAAGACCTTCCAGGAGATTTAACGGTGTTTACTGAAGGAATACAGCATGAAACAAAGCAACATGCTTTGTGTGTCACAGTTCTGCCAAGGAATAAGGCAATGTATATATAAAACACCATTGCTTTTGGTTGTTTCCTTTTGTTTTTTGAGACAGGGTTTCCCTGTGTAGCCCCGGCTGTCCAGTAACTCACACTGTAAACCACGATGGCCTGAAATTCAAGAGATCCACCTGCCTCTGCCTCCCTATTGCTGGGATTAAATTAAAGGTGTGTACTGCCACTGCCTAGAAAGATAATGTAGTTTTTAGGAAATTATCTTGTGGATGTGTGCACCTGTGTTAAGTTATAAGCAACACATGAGTTACGGCTACCAATGAAGGTCAGAAGAGGCTGCTGGGTAACCAGGAACTACAGTGATAGGTGGTTGTGAATTGCCATATGGTGCTAGGAACTTGTCCCCAGCCCCTCTGCAAAAGCTGCAGGCACTTTGTACTGTGGAGACATTCTGCCAGTCCCCACACTCTAGTTTTATCTTGTTTTTTTTGGAGACAGGATTTCTCTGTATTGCTTTGGAGCCTGTCCTGTATCCACTCACGGTCCATTTCCTCAAATGCCACAGAAATAATTAAGCCTTGAAATCAGAGTTTGATGAAGAGAAGGGCTGTAGCTTTCATACGTGGGGGGTGGGTGGAGGATCAAACAAAAGAAGTATCTCTAGGTTTGAAAAGTCAAGAGCTCTGTGCTCAGGTGAAGGGGGGGGCAGCGAATGGAGAGAGAAGTAGGAGAAAATGAGGGGGAGGAAAGGAAAACATGTGCGACCAGGAAGATTGAGCCTGTAGGAATAGAAGATAGGGGAGAGAGAGAGAGAGAGAGAGAGAGAGAGAGAGAGAGAGAACATAAAAGAGGGTTTGAAGATAAAATTGAACATGAAGAAAGGTCTAGAGAACTACAAGACTGCTCCCAACTAACAATTTGAGCTTCCGTGGAAAGGCTATCATAAATGCCCTTCCCGGAGAGTGAGATCAACAACTAACTTCTCCATGGAGCCCTCAACTAATGCCTGTTGAAAACAGGATCAAACACCCATACATAAACACTGAGTCGAACTAGAACCCAGATGCAGATGGAGAGGACAAGACCACGTGGCAGAAGCACATACAGACAGCTTACCTGAACAAGGAGGAGCTAACGGCCACTAGACTGATAGCTGGGAAGCCAGCATGGGACTGACTCAGGCAACCCTGAATATGGATCTCACCCAGAAGGACTGAGCAGTCTAAGGGACCTCAGACAGTGGAGCCAGGATGTATCCCTGGTGCACAAAAGGACCTTGCTAACACATCCTCCATGGAGGGATAGCTGCCTTAATCTACAGACAGGAGAGAAGCCCTAGTCCCTACTTCACATGACCTGTCAGATCTACATGACCCCAACTGGATGGCATTCCCCTACATATGGAATTGGGGTGGGGGATGGGAGGGGAGGGTGGTTGGAGTGCATGTGAGAGGGCAGAGAGGGTAGAAGGGAGGGAAGGAGGGAAGGAGGGAGGGATGGAGGGAGGGAAGGAGGGAGGAAGGGAGAGGGAACTGGGATCGACATGTAAAATAATAAATTAAATTTTAAAAAAATGCTTTGACTCCAAAATTTAAGTTGAAGGACAAGTTACTGGGGAAAAGTATTTCTATTTTTGTTTCCACAGAAAATGACAAGATGTGGATTCCTTCCAGACTAATGTGGTTTGATCACGCCAGACCGACTGAAACAGAGTACAAGGTGATCCTACATTCAAAACAGCTGGACAATGCAGCCTTACAGACTACAGCCAGGATTTCTGAATCTTCTTCGAATCCTCCATGACAGCGCCCCTTACCAGCAGGTAGTTTGGAAAGAACGACGCCCAAATTCCCAAATATTGTGTATAAATGTTTGTTTTCATTTAATTGGATTTTGTTATATAAAATAAAATATAATATAATAAAAAAAAAAAAGAAAAGTCAAGAGCTCTGTACATGAAAGTGGTTTGCAAACTCTACTTGGATCAAAAAGCAACATGTCACACGGGTTATTTTACGAGAGATCTCATACAGGCCTGTTGTCTGCTATCCAGCACTTGCAGTAATCACAGAATTTCTTTGGTTGGGACTTCCAGTAGTCGGCCCTGAAGAAGGCAAAACAACTATTAAGTCTACCCCCCAAACTGAAAGAGAACTGTTCTGCTTTTTAAAATCTGGGACACTAGGTTGCTGACGGGTTTTTTTGTCTTAGCAAGGCATCTCCACCATCATTCGTGAAGCCTAATCCCCTGTAAACCCACTTCTCCTCGCCACTGACAGGGAGAGGAGGGAAACGAGACCCTCAAAGCAGAGTATTCCCCTTTCCCGTCCGCAGCCTGGCGAATTCGCTTTTTCTGGGGACGTCTGCGGCGACCGCGGCACTCGCGCCCCGGGGCCCGCCAGGCAGGGGCGGCACCCGAGTCCCCGGCTCCCAGCCCCGCAGGTCGAGCGGCCGCGGGGCGGGAGGAGGAGGCCGCACGCGGCTCAGGGCCCACCCGACTCACATGACAGCGCCGGCTCCGCGCGTAGCCCGCGGTCCCGCTCGCTGGTTGCTCCGCCGCCGGCTCCCGGAGAGCCGGCACCTCCGGACCTCCGCGTCCCCCGACCCGGCGTTCCGCGGCCGCACGGACTACGGCAGCCTCGAGGGCCCAATCCGCGCGCGCGGTGTCGCCGCCTCTTCCCCTCCCCCACGGGGCGGTACTCGCGGCGCCGGAGAGGTGGGGTCGGTATAAAGGGGTTGAGGTCACCGAGAAGGGACCAAAGCGCGGCGGGACCGGAGCTCCGGGCCTCGAGTGTCCCGGTCGGGCTCCATCCCGCGGTCCTCGCTCCTCCCGGGATCCAGAACCTCCACTCTCGAGCTGGCTCGCAGCCCGGACGCTCGGCCTCCGCCCCCCTCCCCCGAGCCGGGCGCAGCTGTTCCCACGGACGGCGCCGCCCTCGGCTTTGCCGGCTAGCCCGCTCGCTCTGTGACTGGGGAGCAGCAGCCCGGGCCCGAGGGAGGGCTGAGAAAGAAAGGCGCGGCCGCCGGTTCCCGAAGCGCACCGGGGCTCTCGGGGCTTCGCCTCAAAACTTTCCAGTGGCCGGGCGGCCCGCTCCTCCCCCCCGCCGCCCTCCGCCACGCCCGCGCGCGCGCGCTCCGCCGGGCTCGTTCCCGCGCGCGTGGGACAGCGGCCGCGGGGCGGCTTCGGCTCTGACTCGGCGCGGCGGCTGAAGCCCAGCTCGGCTGACGCTAGTCAGGTGGGTAACGGCGCTGCTTCTTGCAGCACTTCCCATATGGTCTAGCGGTTAGGATTCCTGGTTTTCACCCAGGCGGCCCGGGTTCGACTCCCGGTATGGGAACGGTGTCAGCTTTTTTGCCTTGCTTGAGTTTGGGGGCACTGGTGTTCTTTTCTCGGGGCTCTGGCTTAACTTCTGTGTCCGGGCCGGGTGGTTTTGTGCAGGATCGCTGTCTGTCGTGATCGTGGGGCGGGCGGCTGGCTCGCGCGGCGTGCGCGCTCGGGTTTCCCCCGCGCTCGGGCAGGCCGGTGCGGGAAGAGTTTCGCTTTCCCCGGGGCTGCTCCCCGCCCGCAGCCCGTACTTTTCCAGGCGCTCGGGAGGTGATGATTAACTCGGGCCTCGCCTTATCTCTCCCCCCCCGTGCCCCCTCGGCCCACACCCTGCTCGGCCGCCCCCTTCCGAATCGGCCGACCGGGGCGTGCCCGCCGTGCTCCACTCACTGTCAACAGCGACTCGAGACCCCCCTCGGCTCGCCGGCCCCCGCCGCTCCCTATCGCCGGCCCCCGCCGGTCCTTATCGCTGGCCCGACCTTGGGACCCCTGCTGCGTTGCACCCGAGCCCGGGTCACTGCCTCCCCCATAAGCACCCGGGTCTCAAGACCAGGCCTTTGCAGAAAGTCTCCTTTCTCCCTGTACAACGAGCTGCGGAGAAGAGAAATGCCACTGTGATGAGATGTCTTTAAAGAACAGATTCCACTTTCCGGGAGGCTCTTGGAAGCGTCACTGATTTAAAAAAAAAAAAAAAAAAAAAAAAAAAAAAAAAAATCGTGGGGTGGAGGTGGAGTTCTGGAAGACAGAAAATTAGCCCGGAGACTGGGGAGGGGAATGGTAAAACAAAGTTGCACTGTACTTTTAAATATAGAAGCCCTGTGTTTATTACAAAGAAGGGGCCCAGCTGTGTCAGCAGCCTGAGCGCTGTAAACGAAACAAAAGCGTTATCTTAAATGCAAGTTGGAGTTAGAAAATTAGGGCAGCTGTAGTGTTTAGTCTGTTGGACGTTTGGGCACAAATAAGGAAAAACTGACTCCCGCGGATGCGTTTCCAGTCACAGCCATTACCAAGCAGGAGTTGTGGTTGTTTGTGTCTTCCCAAAGTATTCTCTAGCCTTAACGGGCAGAACTGAGTTTGGAAATAACTGTTAATGTGATCCGTGTGACTAAGGATTAATTAGCCCTTCCTCGTAAAAGTAAAAAGTAGAAAACATCGTTAGCAAGTATTAAAACTCTTAAGTTAAATATCTGAGTGATAACCATGTCAGCCCCTCCCCCATCCCCGTTTTGAGGTTCCTGATGTTCGGGCGCTTTAGATTTGTGGATAGTGCTGGATAGTCACATTTGGCTCCTACGGATAGCTGTGGTACCTTGTGGAGGTCTTTGACCTTGGGTGCATTATACCTTCAGAGCCCTATTGTCTTCATCATTATTATTAAGCCTTGTTGCCGTGTGGCTCAAGATGGCCCAGACTCCTGGGATTTGCGATCCCACCTTTGCCTTTGAAGCAGTGGGGTTGCAGGCATATGCCTCAAGGCCTATCTTAAGGAGGGCAGGTTGAGACATCTCGTGAAGCTCAAGGTAGCCTCAAAATGTCTGTGATGATGAGAATAACCTGGAACTCTTGATCATCTTGCCTCTTCACAGCTCAGATTACAGGCATGTGGCACCAGGCCTGACTAGATTTAAAAAAAAAAAAAAGTTATTAGTTAAGAATTGTTTGTGCATGTTTTGCCTGCAGGTGCACCACGTGTGTGCCTGGTGCCCAGGGAGGAGGACAGTGTGTCAGATCCTATAGAACTGGAGCTATGGATGCTTTTGAGCCACCGTGTTTGTGTGCTGGGGAATCAGACCCCCATCTCTGCAGGAGCAGTAAGTGCTCCAAGTCTCTCATCGGCCCCCTAGATTCTCCCTAATAGCACGTTTCACAAAGTTTAGATAGCTCTTGAATAGGTAATGGGAGTAGAAGATTGTCACCTAAAACTTTCATGTGTTGTGTCATCAAGAAGCAGGTACTAAAGACTTCATTTCAGGTTTGGAAGAAAAGGCACCCTACCCCTGCTTTGTTTAATTTCTGCAAGGACTTGACTGGCACTAAAATTGGTGTCATAGTAACTGAACAGCAAAAGACTGCAGGTAGGCAAGCTACGTATTTGGGGTGAGTTCAGGGGAGGGCAGGGTGACAGCTCCTGCCTGAGATACAGATGTCCTGTGTCTAGCTCTTGGCCGGGTGGGAATGGTCATGCAGTTAGTTCTTGAGTGTGGAATTGCTCCTGGAGCAGGGAGATGAGGTGTATGTTCTGCGCGGGGAAGGGCAAGAATGAAGAGTATTTGCCTTTCACCCTGAAGAACTGGTTGGATTTCTCCTAGTGGGGAATGTAAATCATAAAATCGAGGTGTGTGTAAGGGGGAACGGGAACGGGGACCTAAGACCCGGAGGCTAGCCGGAAGTCTGTTTGGCAGGCACATTGTGCCTGAAGGGAGACGGTGGTACACCAAGAAGATAGGTAGGGATTTTAAACTTTGTAATTTTGACCAGGGTACAGATTCTTCTAATCAAAAAGTGACCTGTTGTATCAGGAGAGTTTTAAAAACATCTTGGTCTCTTTGGTTTCTGTGTTATTGTAGAACTGATTCTTACCATCGTAGGCCAGGTTAACAGATGTGTCCCACCACGCCCAGCTTTGTTTGAAAAGCTTGAATGTAGCATGTCAGGTAAAAGAAAGAAATCTTACTTCAAAAGACTCAAGCAATATAAGAACATGGAGAATATTTTGCACCTGTAGGTTTTATGTTTAGGAGGTGAATATTTTCAATGGAATGGAAAAGCAATTAATTAGACTTTATAAGAATGAAATCTGGATATGAATCACAAGAATGATTTGTAGTGTCCTTTGCAGGACCTTGATAATTACTGAAGAGTTGGGAAGATCTAGTCAGTCCATAAAGACTCAATAGGTTGTGTCTTTTTAACCAAAAGCCAACACCGGTGCTGCCTAAAATGTTCTTTCTAGACCACTAATAGCTATACCAACTGAGTGGTGCAAGTTCACCCAAGCAGTCTGTTTACCATTGCTACTGTCAGGTGCAATCAGATGCCTGAAAGCTCAGTGGAGGCTGAGAACACCTGTGTTGATGGGACTGTAAGACCATAGAGACAAGGTGAGTTAGGAACATCCAGAGACCTTCCCAGTGTCCCATGGCCTCTGCTTACCTGCCACTTCATCTACCCCTTTGCCATTTTACTATGTTTCAACTACCATTGGCTTTCTTATTGATTCTGGAATGTGCCTCCGGATTTCTTCCTTCCTTCCTTCCTCCCTCCCTCCCTCCCTCCCTCCCTCCCTCCTGCTTTCCTTCCTTCCTTCCTCCCTCCCACCCTCCCGCCCTCCTTCCTTCCTTCCTTCTTTAGTTTCTGGTTGCTTGAGACAAGGTTTCTCTGGGTAGCCTTGGCTGTTCTCGGATACTCTGTAGAACAGGTTGGCCTTGAACTCAGAGATCTCTGGGGGCTGGGATTAAAGGCGTGTACCACCACCATACAATACTTGTTTTTCTATTTCCAGCTGTCAACATCTCAGGTCTGCCTTACTTTCTCAGAGAGGCCTTTTTTCCTGGTCACATTAGTTAGATTCGTTTTAGTCACTTATATTCTAGTTAATTAACCTTGTTGTCCATTAATTTTTCTTTCCTTGTTTGCCTTTTGTTGTGGTTAACCTGTTTGTCTTTTTAAAATGAAAAAAAAATTGTTCTCTCTCTCTCTCTCTCTCTCTCTCTCTCTCTCTCTCTCTCTCTCTCTCTGTGTGTGTGTGTGTGTGTTCAAAGGACAACTTGTAGAACTCAGTTCCCTTCCTTCACCATGGGGCCCTGGGCTCAGACTCAGATTGTCAGTCTTGATAGCAGGTGCATTTGCCTACTGAGCCATTTCACAGGCCCTTTTAAAATTTTAAACAAAGCTGGGTGGTGGTAGCGTTGGTGGGGACCCACATACCTTTCATTCCAGCACAGAGCCAGGTGGATCTCTGTGAGTTTGAGGCCAACCTTGTCTATAGTTCCAGGTCAGGCTCCAAAGCCACAGAGAAACCCTTCCTCAGAAAAAAAAATTACACAGTATTATTTTATGTTAATGAGCATCTTGCCTTCATGCATGCATGTGTACCGATAGGGTGCTGGGTATACACGGAAGTCAAAAGAGGGTGTGGAGTTCATTCCCTGGGAACTGATGTTAGGATGGATGTAAGTCACCACTAGATGCTAGGAACTGAATTTGGGGCCTCTTAAATGCCCTTAACCATAGAACCATCTCTCATGCCCCCCCACCCCCAGTTTATTTTATCTTATTTCTAGGTCCATGAAGATAAGTAATTTCATACTGCACACTGAGATCAATTTATGCCACACACACTTAGTTGGAACCACACACACTGCTGGTGCAAATGTATAGTGGTATAGACAGTTTGAAAAGTTAGGCAGTTCCTTAAAATAATAACCAGAATTGCCATGTGAGTCCTCCGAAGTGACAACACATGTCTCAGTTACAACGTGCTTGTAAGTGTTTATAGCATCGTTCATTGTAAGCACAAACTGGAAATGGCCCAAGGGAACATTAGATGTCAATGTGTATTTGTATAATGGGACACTAGCTGGCAGAAAGAAGATAGAGCATGCATGCTGTTCCAATTGTGAACCAGTTTCAGGCATAATATGCTAAGTGAAAGAAACCATGTATTAGTGTTTTGTTTTTTAAGACAGGATTTCTGTGCAACAGCCCTGGCTGTCCTGGAACTCACTTTGTATGGCAGGCTGGCCTTAGACTCACCCAGATCTACCTAGCTCTGCTTCCTGAGTGCTGGGACTAAAGGTGTGCATCACCACTCCCAGTGCCCTGTAAAACCAGGTATTAAAGACCCCATTTTGCAGCCCCATGTGGTGACACATGTCTTTAATCCTAGCACTTGGGAGTTAGAGGCAGATAGATCTCTGTGAGTTCTAGGCCAGCCATTTGAAGTAGAGGAGAGAAAGGAGGGTGGGTAGCTGCTAATGCAGTTATATTTAAGGTACCTGAAAGACTCTAAAATTAGACTTTATTGATGGCTACACAAATCTCTTTATATATACATATACATATATATATATTTATATACACACAAAAAAGCATGGGATTGTATACTTTATTTTAATTTTAATTTTTTAAAAATTTTTAATTTTTTTTCTGGGAATTGAACTCAGGACCTCTGGAAGACCAGCTAGTGTTCTTAACCACTGAGACATCTCTCCAGCCCCTATTTATCTTTATGTGCATTGGTGTGAAGATGTCAGATCCCCTGGAACTGGAGGTATAGACAGTTGTGAGCTGCCATGTAGGTTCTGGGAAACAAACCCAATTCCTCTGGAAGAGCAGCCAACGCTCTTAACCACTGAGCCATCTCTCCAGCCCCAAGTTGTTACATGTTGGCAAAACTGTAAAAAAAAAAAAAAAAAAAAAAAAAAGCCTATAGAACATTTTATCTCTAAATATGCTTGCCATTTGGGTATTACCCATTTTAAAATAATGATGAAATAATTGATAAGTGAAAGTAGGAATCCTAGATTGTTCTAACAATGTAGCACATGCTGTACTTAACCCATGAGAGTTGTCAAGTCCTCAGGTGACTGACAGTGCTCAGACTAAACTAGTGTCCCAAGTATTTAAAGTTCACATCCAGGTGCGTGTGAGGCGATGGCACAGGCCCTCTTGTAGGAAGCAGCCTTTGGGAAGGGAGGGCATTGAGGAGAGCTAGGCATTCCTGATTCGGATGGGGCGGGAGACCAGGCGTGTGGAGGCAGCAGCAGGCGCAGAAGCACATTAACAGTTGCTAGCACATTTTGGCTGAAGTGTGGGTACAAGCAGGATAGGAGTGGGAAACAAGGCTGCAGAAATAGATTAGGGTCAGTGGGGAATGATGTCAGAGCTCTGGAGAGTTCTGCTGCCTCCTCACCACCGTGCTCAGCCTCTAGGGTTTCTCTAGTGGCCCACACTTGTAGAGGAACACACTTGTGGAGGACCCTTACCACCTACCTGTGGAGTGCAGGGTTTGCCCGTCCCTGAGCTGTAGGCAGTGTGACTGTGTGCTGGGGATTTGTGACTTCCCTTTTACCTCATACTTGGAGCTGTGCATGGCATCTGTGAGTGTTAGGAAGCATTCGACTGTCTGAAAGCCAAGTTGCAAAGGCTGTCGAAACACTTCATGCTGGGCGTCTTCTGGATTCTTGACAGGGAAATTTTGAGAGGTCTGGAATTTGGGGCCAAAGGAATTTACTTTGCTAGGAAAATGAGTTTCTGGTAATATGAGCTAATGAAATTAATTTGATAGCACTGTGCAGGGTCAGCTGGGGAGCAGTGTCTGTGGTGTCCATCCACACCTTCCTTCTCTTTCTCCTTTCTACTCTCACTTTCCCAGGACCGCAGTCAGGCTTCTCTTGCAGTGCGGGGAGGCTAGCTTCTCTGCTTGCTTCTGGTCTCTCTCTAACTGTGTCGATTAGTGACAGCACAACAGAAAGTTCGGGTTCAAAGGCTTGGCTGCAGGAAGTATTTGAGATGTCAGAAAGTAAATACTGCTCAGAGAAACCGGGAAATGAAGCACAGAGTTGTTTTTTTTTTTTTTTTTTTTTTTTTTTTTGATAGAACAGCAGTTTTTGCTCAGTGTGGATCACATCTCTGTGTGTTTATGAGGTGAGTTGCGTTTTGAACACTACAAATTTGCTTCAGTAACCAAGTAAAGGCTATGACACTGCCACCCTGTGGACATTTGGTTTGGACATCAAATCTTCAGGAATGAAAGGAAAGCTGCACTCGTTTGACATTAGCTATTTTATAATTGGCTATGGTTCTTCTGTCTTGGTGTACTTGGTCAGACTATTAAATAGGAAGCTTAAAGTTTAACCTCTGAGGCTTCTAAATAAAGGGAATCCAAATACAAGAGCCTAAAAAGGGCAGTGAAGGTCAGGCACGGTGCCACACGCCTTTAGTCTCAGCACTCAGAAGGCTGAGGCAGGTGGATTTCTGTGAGTTGAGGCCAGTCTGGTCTACATAGAGGACCGTAGCCCAGCCAAGGCTACATAGTGAGGCCCTGTCTCAAAATAACAATAAGCAAACAAATAAATATATATATAAAAGGCTGTGAAGATATTCAAGCATGCTGTTTAGGTGGTAAATTTCTTTGCACCAGAAACTCATTAAGTTTGTACTTTATTTTATTGGGTATACATGTTGTTTTTGTATTTTGAGACAGACAGGATATCTGTCTAGCCTAGGCTAGCCCTGAGCTCACTTTGTAGCCCTGGCTGTCCTTGGGTTTGAAGTAGTTCTAGTTCCTTAGTTTCCTGCTTACTAGAACTATAGGTGAGAGCCACCATTTGATCACACTTTATTTTTTAACAATGCATTGAGGTGCAACGCAGCGTGGAGGTAGTGGGGGCCCATGCCTTTAATCCCAGTACTCAGGAGCCAGAGGCAGGTGAGTATCTATGAGTTCAAGGCCAGCCTAATCTACAAAGTGAGTTCCAGGACAGCCAGAACTGTTATACAGAGAAACCTTGTCTGGAAAAAATAACAACGAATCACTGTGGTGTGTGTGACCTATGTAAGATAGTTTTTTTGTTTGTTTGTTTTGTTTTTAAGCTTGTACTGATTTTTTTTCTTGTTTTGAGATAGTCTCATTATGTAGTTCAGACACTGATTTTTTTCAAGTGCTATTTTATAGTATACATGGAATTGCAATCTACACCTTTTCCCCCTAAATAAATGTGGCTTCTTCTATTTTTTATTGTGTGGCTAAAAATTCTTCCATGCTTTGGATGACCTTAATGGTACTTAAGTTTGAATATTTTATATTATTTATTTAAAATAACAGTCTGCTTTCAAATTAAACCACAGTAAACTGAGTTAAAACCAAACTGAAATGGGATTGCAGTAGACTCACTTGCCTTCTGCAGCTCAGGAAATGGCCCAGGCCTGGACTGGACAAAATAACTTTCCCAGCACATGCGTTGTTTACAGCCAATCACTGTCGTAAACAGCTCACACAGTTGAATTCCCTGAGGTGTCTGGGTGGGTGTGGTGTAGGCACTTGTGTTGAAATTGTGTCACTACTGAAGTTTGAATACAGTTTGAGTAGGCTGCAGTGATGTTCTAGGCCAGTGATTGTGAAGTGTTCTGAAATCGGTACTGAGGAGGCTAGCTGAAGTATTTCCTGGATCCTTGTCCCATAAGGTACCTGGGACTGACATCAGGGACTCTACCTTTTCTTTCTGGAGTAACTGCAATCTAAGTGTTAATGATTTTTTTTTTTATATTTAAATATTTCCGACTCAGTTTTTTGAAAGTGTGGCATGGTGTAATAATAGGTCTAAATTATTTAATTGTGCCAAAGTAACTGTGTAGGATTGTAGGTGATGTTTCACTTTTTTTTTTTTTTTTTTTTTTTTGGCTAGATGCATATCTAAAATTACAGTTGATAAGTAACTTGATTTCAGATGAAGTAGACTGTTTGAAACGTGCAGGTTTAAGTGAGTGAAGTCATGCAGCCTCGAAGGTAGGCTTGTTTCACTGGAGCTGTGCTGGACACCATTGTGGACAGCAGACACAGAAAGGTAAGTGTGGCCTGTGCCCCTTCACTGCCATCCAAAAGGCAAGGCCAGGTGCTCACAGAGACTTTAATTTCAATTGTCTGGAGGGAGGGGGGAAAGATGTGCGTGACTCTGTAGAAGTCAGAGGACAACTTTATGGAGTTGATTCCCACCTACATTTTTATGGGAGTTACATTAGACATCTGTTTATGTCTGTCCTTTAGTGATTTTTGCTATTATCCTGTTAAAAATTGTAAAGGACAGTTTTGTAAACCTTAAGTGTTTAGTTACTGTTTAGCCTACACGCTTAGGCGTCTCTCTTTATCTGTCCTTAGCCACACAGCACTTGCTGCCATAGCAGACCTTTTACTTTCCATATCTATCTTTTTCATCAGTGCACATGGTTAAAGGTGTTTTCCTTCAAAAAGTAATTCTAGGATATGATTATTTGGAATTTTTATAAGCCGATAATTATTTAGTAAAATTTATAAACCAATTTTAACATTTTTAATGTAAATCACCCACTATTAAGGAAATACTTTTTATTTTATTCCTTCTTTGTTTTTACATTTTTATTTTATCTTGGGAGTATGCGTGTCCCCCTGAGTGGTGGGAATGGTGTGTGTGTGTGTGTGTGTGTGTGTGTGTGTGTGTAGATGACAACTTTTGGGAGTCAGTTTTCTCCTTGCAAATCCTGAGTCTCTAGGCTTGGTAATGAGTAAGTCCCCTCAAGTCCCTGGCACCTCACTGACCCTGAATAAATATTTTTGATTTAAAATGTTTTTATACTCTTGGGTCCTCCAAGTGCTTCTAGCTGAGTGACTTTCTCATTTAAAAAGCCTTTAAATTGTCTCAAACTTTTATTTATAGTTTAATCTTTCGATTAAAAATCTCTTCAGGATTTAGAATTGGAGACCAGAACATTTTTAATATTGGGATGTGTTCATTTCTAGTAATGGGATGTGTTCATTGATTGTTCTGTGAAGTTATTTGGGTTCTATTTCCAGATTTAATATATATTTTTTTTTTAACCTTTCAAGGCTAAAATGTTGTTTTTGATTGTCAGATTTCCCAACATCATGAGTCCTTGGTGTGTGGGATGCAGCTCACTGTTGAGCGGGATGCCTGGGATGCAGCTCACTGTTGAGTGGGAAGGACAGGGCCTCAGTGCTGTGTCCAGTGTGTACTTACCAGAGCTGAAGTGGATGGGCAGGGCCTGGCAGGAAGGTCATGACCACAGGCTAGGCAGTTGATGGGGGAGGTGCTCCTTAACAGGTGCTGTGAGAGGGTATCCTGATGGGAGGCAAAATATTGGCTGAATTAAGCACTCCAGGCATACTGGTGGGGTCAGAATTTTAGAGATGAGTAAGAATGTAAGTTTCCTTTGTGTCCACAGTTTGTACTGTTCACATGAACCATAATTTTATTGTCCTTCAAAATTCTTCATTCATAGACTTCTTTGCATTATCAATACTTACTGGAAATGTTCTTAGTTTATCAAGCATATGTTTTGATAATTTTTTTTATTTAAATTTGCAACAAGCTTGTTTTACATGTCAATCCCAGTCCCCTCACCCTCCCCTCCTCCTCTATTCCCCTCCCAACCCCTATCCCATCTCCTTCTTGCTCCCCAGGGAGAGTGAGACCTTGGGGAGTCTTCAAAGTCTGTCATGTCATATCATTTGGAGCAGGGCCCAGGCCCTCCCCCATGTGTCTAGGCTGAGGGAGTATCTACCTTTGTGAAATGGGTTCCCAAAGTCCATTCATACACTAGGGATAAATACTAATCCACTACCAGAGGCCTCAGAGACTGCCCAGTCCTCCAGACTAACACCCACATTCAGGGGGCCTGGTTCCATCCTATGCTGGTTTCCGAGATCAGACTGGGGTCCATGAGTTTCCCCTTGTTCAGGTCAGCTGTTCCTGTGGGTTTCTTCAGCCTGGTCTTGACTCTTTTGCTCATCGCTCCTCCCTCACTGCAACTGGATAGCAAGCATAGTTTTAGAGTATGTTTAACTATAAATTTATAGACAAAAGGCACAATAAATTTTTATAAAAGGTAATTTACTAGTATATACCTTCTGAGATGGGTACTATAAGACAGGAAATAAACTGGGTGGTGGTGCACATGCCTTTAATCCTAGCAATCCAGAGGCAGGCAGATCTCTGTGAGTTCGAAACCAGCCTGGTCTACAGAGTGAGTTCCCGGATAGCATCCATAACTACACTCATAACTACACAGAGAAACCCGGGGGTGGGGGGGGGAGTGAGGGGTGAGAAGTGGGGAGGGTGGAGGTGGGGGAGCAAACCAGAAAATAGCAGATGTTGGCAGGGAGTAATTTCCAGCCTTTTGTTTTGTTGCTGAGAATGTATACAGATATCCTCAAAGAGTGGATTATCTCATGGAGGTATTGATATTCCAATATTTATGACAACATTGGTGTAAATGACCTGTCTGCCAATCAATGAATGGAAAAGTAAAATGTGTTTAACTACACAATAGAATATTATTTAGTCTTAAAAACAAATTATGACATATACTATGATATAACATAGATAAATCTTGAAGACATTGTGCTAAATGAAACAAACAAGTCACAAAAAAATCATAATTCATAATTTCACATTTTAGGTATCTAAAGCAGTTGAATTATAGAGAAAGTAGACTTGGTATTTGCCAGGGAAAGGCAGTAGTTGGCTTTTTTTTTTTTAAAAATTATTTAAGATAATCTTTTCTCAATTTTACATACCAATCCCAGCTTGAACTCCCTCCCCTCCTGCTCCCCCTACCTTCCTCCCACCTTCCCCCTACCCCACTGCCCCATCCACTCTTGAGAGAGGCTAAGGTTTCCCATGGGAGTCAACAAAGTCTGGCGTATCACTTTGAGGCAGGACCAAGGCCCCCCCCCCAATATCTAGGCTCCAAAGAGAATGGGCACCAAAAATCGAGCTCAAGGACTAGGAATAAATCCTGGTCCCATTGCTGGTGTCCCCACAGACTGCCCAAGCCACACTACTGTCACCCACATTCAGAGGGCCCAGTTGGATTCTCCCACTGTCAGTCAGGAGTCTGGGGGGGGGGGAGTTGTTTAGGTATGATCCACACAGGTCAGAAGAGGCACTGGATCCCTTGGAAGTGTAGCTACAGATGCTACCTGCTGTGTGGGTGCTGGAAACGAACCTAGGTCCTCTACAAGAGCAAATATCCTTAACCATTGAACCATTTCTCTAGCCTCTAGCCAATTAAAAAGTTTTAAATAGCAGATTTTGTATTGTGTTTGGTGTTCTTAATAGAAAAGCAATCCCTATCTTTCTCATCTGGTCTTAACTACAATCAACAAAGGAGAAAAAGTTGCTGACACTAGGTGTGTAAGGATTTCTCACCAGCAAGAAAGCAGCTTTGCAGAGGACTTCATCCAAGTGCTTTGTGATCTTAACTTCTGACACTTTTCTACCTGAAGATAGCGTCAGACCTCAAGTTGAAGGTTCAGTCCCTAAGGAACCTTCATGTTAGATGCCAATCCAAAGCCCCAAGCTGTTAGACTTGTGTTCTGATTGGCTGGGTACTCATCAAAGTTCCCACAACTTCCTCTGGGGTCTGATTAAATTTCCTTGGGTAACAAACAGAATAGAAGGGAATATGTTTGGCAGTATATTATAAAGCATGTCACAAAGAGTATGTATCAAGAAATGGCATAGTTTGAGTCCATGGAAGAAGGGATATAGGTGTAGATGGAGCTTCTGGGCCCTCTTCAGGTCACTACCCTGCAGAAATCTGTTTTCTGCTACCCAGAAATTTTCTGAATTCTGTCCTTTGGGTTTTATTGAGATGCTGTCGAATATCCAGTTGGGATGGACATTGCAGGGAAATCCAGCAAGGACTCTCTCCAGGGAATGAGGGTGTCAGCACTTTGTACCAAATTTGAGTAGGTTAGTGAATTTCATTATGACCATCTGGAGACAGCTGACAGATGAAAGTATATACAGCCACACCCTTCCCTGGAAAAGTATAAGCCAGGAACTTGGGAGGGAACCAAATGCCTCTTGTACTGTATTAGAGGTATGCAAATAGGTTTTGTGTGTAAACATCTGTAATAAGATGAAGTAACTAATTTGACTAGTATTGGAATGTTATGTGTTGGGGGATGTAACAAGGTAAAAGCATGAAAATGCTCTGGAATTTAGGCATTAGTGGGAAGGAAAGGATAGTTTGAAAAATATAAAGCTGGTGGTAAGTTTTGTATGCAAAATACTCTACGGCTGGATTGAGAAAGTTTCCCTGAGTAAATGGCATTTAACTAGAGACCTGAAGGGAATATGCCTTGGCTAGGAGAGATGGAGTGAGTAGGATCAGAAGGGAGGGGAGGTTGAAAGAGTAACATTTTATAAATGTTCTGAAGCCAGAGAGACTATATTTTGGGAAGTAGAAGACCTTGGACTTGAGTAGAAAGACACAAAGCTGAGTGTGATTTCCTATAACCTTACAGTTTGGGAAGCTGAGGCAGGAGAATCACCTGAATTCAAGGCTAGCCTGGATTGTCTCCAAACCTGTGGATACACTATTGGGGGAGACAAGGATGCCAAATATCAGAACATACAAGGAACTGTCGACTCTAGGGGCAGTGATGGGGCAGGAGGGTGACTGATAATGACGGATACCAAGGGAGACCCAGTCTCAAAAAGTGACAACAACAAAAATAGGGAGTACAGAAGAAGGTGCTGGAGTATGGAGACAACATGCATTCCTTTTTGTACACAATAACCTTTAAATACAAATTACCACTTAACCTGTACTTGAGTGCTGAAAGATTAAGTTATATACTTATTAAGGCGATACATTGATGACCCATGTGGTCTGTTGATGATGGCAGCATGTATGAGAAGGGTGAATTTAAGGGTTCAGATAATTGATTACAAATGACTTTTACGTTTATGACATGTCAGTTTGAAGCCCTAGAAATGGACAGATTTGCCCAGGGAGAGTCTGGAATGAGAGGGAATGCTTTAACTAAGATGCTCAGCCCTTCAATGTTGAGTGGTGAGACCTGGCAAGAAAAACTGAGAAAGAGCCTAGACCACTGTTTTAGCAATAACATGACAGCTCTTGAAGTATTAGCTGCTTTTAGCTATGGGAGGATTATTGCTTTTAATTAGGACAGAGTTAGTGTCCCAATAGGAGCAGGATTCGGGTGGAATAGGTCCAGTTGAAGAATGAATGGGAGATGGAAGAGGAAATAGTGTGCTTCGATACAGACAGATCTTCCAAGAAGTATGGTCTGAAGCAGAGGGGATGAGAGAGGGTGGCAGTAGGAGTGAAAGGTACCTGTCACCAGGGTGACCTTTTTTTTTTTTTTTTTTTTTTTAAAAAAAAAAAGGAAAAATGCATTTTTAAAAAATATCTTCTATATAGGGTTCATGAAATACTTGAAAAATGTATGGCTTGCTGATTCCTTGATGAGAATCTGGTGAATACAGATGGGCACGTCCCACTGTGGCATAATCACACCGACTTGGTGTAATTATGGTGTTCCAGGACAGGGTGTATCAGGCACCACTAGTCCTTGTTGAGGTATAAGAGCTTGTTTAGAGTAGCTTCTGAGCATCAGGGGAGTCTTGGGTCTGAGATCTACTTTTGAGTCTTTAGGTGTGGGACTCAGGAGTGTTTCCAGATGATTCCCACGCATGTTTGTGTGTGGACTGCTACTGGAGAATTGTTTCCCCATGACTGCTCTGCAGGCATCTGGATTACTTCTTAAAAGTAACTTACTCTATTTATTTTCTTATTTCTCTGTGTGTGGGATGGGTGCAAGCGCCATGGCACATTCACAGAGGTCAGAGGCAATTGCAGGAGTCAGTTTTCTTCTCTGTCATATGGGTCCCAGGGATGGAACTCGGGACAGCAGACTTGGTGGCCAGTGCTTTTATCCACTGAGCCATCTCACCAGTCTCTTTGGATGATTTTAATAGCTCAACCATGGGGATTAAACAAGACATGTATGTCAAGGACTTAGGGAAGAAAGCTTTCAGAATTTTGTCTAGCTGTATTGTTAGGAAGTAGTATACATTGTACTCTCTGTGTAGCTGAAGATGACCTTGAACTCAAGGTCCTACTACTTCTACCCCATAAGTGCAGAGCTGACACTGGGTGCCATGATGCTCAGCCTTCAAGCCTAACCTGGGATTCAGAAAACCCTGTCTTATGCTCCCTGCCCACATATACACTGGCGGGTGTTCTATTGGGCATTCTGAGTGCTTTTATACTTCCTTCATCTCCCTGCATCCTGAGTAACTTCCTCAGACCCCATTGCCTTTGGACCACTGTCATCTATCTCCCTGCTAATCCCCTCCTCAGCACCTGTATCAGAATGGCTCATCATGACTCAGGTCAGCCATCCTCTTTCCGTAGAGGCTGTCGCTAACTCTAAAGTAGACCCTTGTGGTCACTTTCTGGGTCACTGTTGACTTTCTTCATATATGGATAAGGGAATTCTTCAGTACAGTCAACAGGTAACTTGATGTCTTTTAAATCGGTGAAACAGTGCCTGGTACAGAGTATATACTTAGGCACTAGATAGCAAATACAGATCAAGATCTGACTAAACAAAGTATACTGTTGCTGACTTGTAGTTGATTTCAGCACTCAGATGGACATCATACTTGTATAAATGCTGACTGTGTAGTTGATTATACCATATATATGTATATATCAGTCACTTGAATTTATCACCTTTCCATATCCATGCCACTTTGCATGATTGTATTCTCTGTGTATGTCGACCGCAAGTCAGTATTGTGTGCCATTTTTTATCTTAGTATTTTCTAAAGGATTCTTTAAATTTTTTTAGTTTTATTATTTTTTAAGTGTGCGTGAGAGATAGAGAACACAAGAGAATGCTAGTGTGGTTGGTTGCCCTCTGAGGCCAGAAGTGTTGGTCCTGTGAAACTGGAATGTGGCTGGGACCCAGCAGACTCCTGTTCTCTGGAAGAGCAACACATGCTCTTACTTACTTGGTAATCTCTCCAGCCCACTCTGCCTTGTTTTTTGAGCCACAGTCTCCCACCGAGGCTGGAGTTTATTGATTCAGTTAGATTAGCTGGCTAATGAGCTTCAGGGCCAATGAGCAGTTTTCTTCCCAACCCATCAGTACTGGAGGCACAGATGCATGGTTGTATCTGGCTTTCTCTTTCATGGGGACTGGGTGTCTGGTAAGGTTCTTATGCTTGGACAGCAGGTATTTCACTGACCAAGCTATCTCTCCACCCCAAGACAATCATATTTAACAACTGAATACTGAGACATTCCATATGATTGTACATATTTTAATAGCTCCTCATTGATGCAACAGTTGTTTTTAAATTTTTTTATTACTTTGAGCCAGGCATTAGTGACACATGCCTTTAGTCTCAGCACTCGGGAGGCAGAGACAGGCAGATCTCTGTGAGTTCAAGGCCAGCCTGGTCTACAGAGCTAGTTCCAGGACAGGTTCCAAAGCAATCCAGGGAAACCCTGTCTCAAAACACAAACAAACAAACAAACAAACTTTGAACAATGCCATGAATCTTTCTACATCTTTGTGTATATATATTTATTTTGTTAGAAAGAATTTCCAAGATTGAAATTGTTGGGTAAAACACAAACACTTCGGGGTATTTTGATTGTGAAATCGCCTTCTGGAAGGATGCTCTTCACTCGTCATGAGACAGTGAGAGCATTTGTTCCCCTTTTGCTCCCTCTAGTCATTTGACTTTCTGCTAATTTAGTGGGTGAAAAATGGTACTGGTTTTCTTCTCATTCCGAGGCTGTCAGAACGAACGAGGATCTTTTCTTGTGTTTGGCCACATTTCTTGTGGGAAGTGTATTCACGTCCCATACCTTCTTTTTATTAAGATAATTTTATTTGATGACTAGTTTTTTAAAATTGTAATTTTATTGTGCAAAAAAGTTTTAGCATATAGCAAAGTAGAAATTATATGAACACTTACATGCCTATTTTCTGGATTTCATCACTAATGCCTTAGAATATGTGCTTAACACACTTACTCTTTTCATTACATTTATTTATTTATTGACTGTGGGACGGGGTTAGTGCTAGAAACTGAATTCAGGTCCTCACTCCTAGCCACTGACCCATCTGTGAGCCACATCTTCTTTTCTCCTTTCATTTGGCCTTTTGAGACAATCATATTCAGTAGAATTCACTGTGTAATCCAGGTGAGCCTCAAAGTTGCTGCCATCCTCCTGCATCAGCCTCTAGTGCTGGGATTACAGGTGTGTGCCAGGTTTATGCCGTGTTAAGTACCAAACCCATAGTATTGTAAATGGTGGGTAAAGACTTCATCAATTAAGCTGCCTATCCCTCAGCCCTAGGATATATTTATTTTGGGGTTTGGTTTTTTTTAAAATTTATTTTTATTTAATTGTTTTGATTTTTTTCAAGACAGAATTTCTCTGTGTAGCCCTGGCTGTCCTGGAACTTGCTCTGTAGACCAGGCTGGCCTCAAACTTGCAGAAATTTGCCTGGTTCTACCTCCTGAGTGCTGAGATTAAGGCGTGCACTACCACCACTGGCTTTTTTTTTTTTTTTTTTTTTTTTTTTTTAATGTGTATGAGTGTCTTTGCTGTATGTACATGTGTGCACCACAATGTGCCTGGTGCCTGCAGAAAACAGAAGAGGGTGTTGAATCCTCTGAAACTGGAGTTACCGCTGGTTATGAGTTGGTTATGTGGGTGCTGGGAACTGAATCTGGGTCCTCAGCAAGAGCAGTAAGTGCTTTTAACCATGAGACATATCTCTAATACCTAGTTTTTATTTTTTGAAGTACAGAATTTGCTGATTTTGGACAGCTGTGTTCACATGTATAAGCTACTTGGAATATATGTATTTAAGACTTTTTTGAGTTTTTTTTCCCCCATTGGTTTTGCTTAGGCTAAGATATTTATAAAATTATAGTCTGGTGGTGGCACACCCCTAATCCCAGCACACCAGAGGCAGAGACAGGTAGATTTCTGAGTTCAAGGCCAACCTGGTCTACAGAGCAAGTTCTAGGATGGTCAGGGTTACACAGACAAACTCGGTCTCACAAAGCAAACAAGCAAACAAAAGATATTTGTAAAATGTTATTCCTTTTTTTTCTGCTTTCAGTATTATATCTAGAAAGACATGTTGATTTGTGTTTTTTTCTGGCACTTTTGTTTTTAGCATTTAGATCTAATTGTGATATAGAAATCTTAAAAAGATTAGCATGAGTGTGAAATTTTTGGCTAATACAAGTTAGTGACAGATCCTTTCTTCTGATATATTTTTCATGCAAAATAGAATTCAAATATTTTTACTGAAGTCATTTTAATTATACTCTTAAGTTTGCACATAGTATTGAATCTTTTTATTGTGTTTGTTTTCGAGATAAGATCTCTCAAGCTCAGACTGGCTTGGAATGGCTATGTAGCCCAGCCTGTGCTTGAACTCACCATCCTTAGGTGTCAGCCTCCAAGTGCTGGGATTATAGGTATAGGCCACTAAGCCTAGCTCAGATCTTTAAAATTTTTGTTAGTTTGTATTTTGGCACAGGATCTTGCTCTATGGAGCTCTATATCCCTGGTTGGTCTGGAGTTCATTCTTCTCTATTTTTAAAGACTTCTATACGCCCACACTTCTGATGGACTTGAGCAGAATCTTGAGGGGTGGAGGCTAAAGGTGGTTGCAGACACAATAGCAAAGGCAGAAAGGGTAGTAAATTCTGGGAACTTCATTATGTTTAACTGTCAGGATTCCAATCTTTGTAACAGATTATACTTGCTTATCTTTCTATGTCTGTTAATTTCTTTGTTACGCATAAAGACTTGTTTTTGACTGGGCTGAGACTTAGAAGATCTCAGCAAGGACAGCTGACAGTTCTTGGCAATCTGTTCTTGGCCAAAAGTTTAGCATATTCTGCAGCTTCCTCATTTTTCTTAGTGTGTTGTTTTTGTAGAGCAAATATGTCAGTGTTTGTGTTGTAGGACACGTCTTAGTTAGGGTATTTATTTCTGGTGGCGCACAGGCATACATGGTGCTGGAGAAGGAGCTGAAAATTCTAAATCTGGATTAGCAGGCAGCAGGAAGATAATGAGACACACTTGGCCTGGCTTGAGCTTCTGAGACCTCAGAGCCTGTCCCTAGAATACATTCTTCAACAATGCCACACCAAAGTCCAGAAGGTCACACCTCCTAATAGTGTCACTCTCCATGAGCCTATGGGGCCATTTTCATTCAAGCCACCATACATGTGACTAACAAGACACTCAGTCTTGGGTGCTTTGGTTCCAGACTTCTTACATTCTTTGTTTAAGAGCTTTCTGACAGCATATTGGCAGACTTCATCATCTTTAGAGAGATTGAAAAACTTTTGGATTCTTCTAGCTTTTGGGCCCCAACTGCCAAGGTTCACTAATACCTCACAGTAGTATCTGTTGGGCCCAGCTCCACCACAGTGACACTCATATTGACATCCACAATGCAAACTCAAACAGACTTCTACTTCAGTTCTCTTTGGTCTATAACAGTGGTTCTCAACCTTCCTAATACTACAGCTCTTTAATAGAGTTCTCTTATTGCGGTGACCTTCAACTGTAAGATTATTTCATTGCTGTTTCATAACCAATTTTTGCTACTGTTATGAATTGTAATGTAAATGTCTGATATGCAGGATATATGACATTAGATCCCTGGAAGGGTCATGACCCACAGGTTGAAAACCTCTGGTCTATAACTGCCGGGTGCTATTGCCTTGCCTGCAAGAACGACGCTCAACAACAGGATTCTTCTGCAGCTATGTTTATTGCGTGGCTCATTACAGCAAGTTGAGGGAAGACCCCGAGGAGGAAAAAGGGCTCTGCTTATATATGCTCAGAGGAGTCGTGTCCATTACTGACAGGTGCAGCCTGCAATGCTCGTAACTGTCACCCCATGACATGGATCGCGCATCCGCGCCTTGCTGGCTTATGGACAGGAAACTGGCGCCATCTTCGGGAATGGCACCGGTGGCTCTCTACATATAACAGTGCCCCTCACTCAAAAACAGGTGTACTCTACCATGGGTCAAGACACCCTACTTCATGGGAAAACTGTTTGTTGTTCCTACCATTGATTTCAACTACATAACCCTTTCACTCTTCACTCAGATCACCACCAGCTACTTCTGTGGACATATATGATTATCATAGGAAGCATGAAGCTTGTGTTCGTTGTTGCCTTCAATGAGTTTCTGACAGCCAGCGGCTGGGAAGGAGAGCTATAGCTTCATTGTGACACAGCTGATCACCTAGAAGGTACCACAATAGAGAACAGCTGTCCTTAAATTTGGGAAAGTGTTGGTGAGAAGGCTCATTGGTAGAAACCCTTCCCTGTATCCTAGTTGGGTTTCTATTGCTGTGATAAACACCATGACCAAAAGCCACCTGGGGATGAAAGGGTTTATTGAGTGTTAACCTCTGTATCACAGTTCCTCTTGAAGGAACTGATGCAGAGGTCATGGAGGGGCCCTGCTTATTGGCTCGTTCCTCCTGGCTTGTTCAGTTTGCTTCCTTAAACAACCCAGGGTCACCTGCTCTGGGGCGGCCCCACACACAGTGGGCTGCGAACTTCCACATCAATTATCTATCAAGAAAGTGGACCATAGGGTTGCTCACAGGCAATCTGCTGGAGGCATTTTCTTTACTGAGGTTCTTTCTTACAAAGTAATGGTGGTTTGTGTCAAATTGGAAAGAAGCTAACCAGGACATTGTACAGGCCTGACAACCTGTGTTCCATCCACAACACAAGAGAGAACTGACTCAGAAAGTTGTTCTAGACTCCCCTCCCCCCACATGCATATGTGCCATAGCGTGCCCCCCCCACACACACACATACACACACACAATATTTTTGAGGGTATAAAAATTTGAGATGTTCTAGAAAGTACAACGATTCTGGATTAATGATTGGCTTCCTAAGTCAGGTTTATATTTTCTAACTATGTGACCGTGGACAAATCAGAATATAGTTAGTTAGTTTTAGTGGGTGTTTATGCCACAGCACAGGACAAGTCATAAGTTTTGAGCAACTAGATAATAATCACATATTTGTGTTACTTGGCTGGGTAATCACATTTGGGCCAACTCAGCTGGGACTAGATACATATTCTAGGGTGGCTTTACACACATGGCTAGGCCTCTCTCCAGGACGTATGAGGTATTCACATTTCAGTTGTGACAAAAATGCTTCCGACATTGAGAGAAGGCTTGTCAGCTGGGTGTGGTGGCAGATATCTTAATCCCATCATTCAGGAGATAGAGGCAAGCAGACCATCCTGGTCTACATACAGAGTTCCAGGACAGCCAAGGCTACACAGAGATACACTGTCTCAAAAAGTGCGAGTAGGGAGAGAACAGAAAGAGGAGGAGGTGAAGAGAAGAGGAAAGAAGGGGCAGATGAGAGAGAGGCAGGGGGCACCCACACATACCTGACATAGAGCTTCTCCTTGTTAACTTGGTTATTCTGTGGCAGATGGAGATAGAAGCTTGGATTGCCACCCAAGTTGACCTTGAACTCGAGACAGTGTTATTGCCTCAGCCTCCACAAGGTTGGAATTGTAGGTCTGAGCTACCATACCCTGCTTACCATTCTATTTCTTGATTAGAAGACAGGCAAAGTCACATTGTGTACAGAGAAAAATGCACAAAGCTGCCACCACACTGATTTATAACGGGAAGCGAGAGACTTTAACTGTGAACATCTAGCAGCAAAACTCCCTAGGCAGTGAGAACAGCTTGTCCAAAGACAAGTCAGAAGAATGCCTGGTGTGTCCATGGCACAGTAAGGAGGGGTCAGAAAGCAGGCAGGGAGTACCAAGATCAGATCACAGAGGCATGTTGGGGTAAGATCTTTCAGTCTTGGTCAGCAACTAAAAAGTACTTTAATTTTGTGTGGAAGGAGGAATTATGGAAAGATTTTGAACCCCAAGAGTGGTATGATCTGACTTGTCTTTTATATACATTACTCTATCTTTTTGAGATGAGATTAAGGATGCAGAGCTGAAGGCATTGGTAATTGGACCACATGATGGAAAGATAGATACAATCTGGGAAATATGAGCACCTTGTTACTGCTGTAGTTAAGACCATCCCAAGCTATTCCAAAGGAGATAATGACAGATCCTCTCCCAAATCATGAGTAATTCAGATTCTTCTAGGAGCATTCTAGAGAAGAGAAATTTGATGATGTATTCAAAATTGTTGTTGAAACAGCCAAATCTTAGACGTTGTAAAGCCAATGAGCTTCTAGTTCTGCTTGGGGTAAAGAAGCACTCTGGTATGGGAGGGATAGCATGGCTTCCTGCAGACAGGATGCTGAACCTGTTGTTCTGCCTTCTTTTGCTCTTGATATCACTTCTGTTTATACTAAATCTTCACCTTGGTGTTTGTCTATAGACAGTGTTCTATGGTGGCACACAGGCAGCTATAGAGCTGGAGAAGGAGCAGAGACTTCTACATCTGGATCCACAGGTAGCAGATGAGAGAGAGACATTGGGCCTGGCTTGAGCTTTTGAAACCCCAAAGCCCACTCCCAGGGACACACTTCCTCCAACAAAGCCACACCTGGTGATCAAGCATGAGCCCATGGGGCTGTTCTTACTCAAACTACCACAGTATTTGAATTTGCTGTCAGCTTCCCAGATTCCTCTGTATCCCTGATGGGCAACAATAAGAAACTAGTTTTCACCAGGTGGTGGTGGCTCAGGCCTTTAATCACAACAGAGGCAGGTGGATCTCTGTGAGTTTGAGTCCAGCCTGGTCTACAAAGTGAGTTCCCAGACAGGCTTCAAAAAAGTCTTCTTGCTGCTCTGTCACTACCAAGTTCTCTAACTTTATAACTTTCTAGAGTTTTTGCTCTATTTCCCAAAAAGTGGAAGGGCTGGGGTGGGGGGATACCTGCTTAGGTCCCACAAAATGAATGTAGAGTTTACAAAGAAAGTAATATATAAGGGCTCAGAGAAAAGAATGAATTTATAGACTGTAGTGTGGTAGATTAAAATAAGGAAAATGGAGGATTTGGCATGTTCCCAAGAGCTATTTCCCTAAAATAATTACGTCTAGAAATGTCTTTAAAATTGATTAAGTTAGGGTATCTCCATGTAGCTCAGGCAGGACTCAAATTTGCTTTCTTTCTACCTCCCCAGTGCTGGGATCACAGGTGTTTGCACCTGATTGCTTTTATGTTTTAAAGTTTCTTTGTGCTAGTGATTTGACTGAAGCATGGAAAAGAGCAGTACAGCTTAGCTACAGCTAATGCTCCTTTCTTACAGAATTTAAGTTCAAGGAAGGCTTCATTATCCATATAAAAAGTGTAAGTAAATACTTAGTTAAATATCTTGTTTTAATATTCCTATATTATACGTGTGTGTGTGGCATATGCATATTTGCAAGTGTGGGAGTGCGCCTGCCCATGTGTGTCCATGTGGAGGCCAGAGGTCAGTAATCATATCAGTTCCCATTTCCTTTTCCTCCCCCAGCCTCTCCCATGTACCACCTATCTCTCTCTAAAATTGATGGCTTCTTTTCCTTTAATTACACATACTCTTTCTCTCTCTCTTTCCTTAATATATAAATACAGTCTGCTCAATCCATATAGTGTTGCTTGTATGTATGTGATTTCAGGGCTGACCACTTAGAAGTGGATAACCAATTGGGGGAGGGGCTGCTCCCTTCGAAAGCTGTTCTCAGTATTCCTTGGTTGTCTGTAGTTCTTTGTCTAGGGTTTGGGGACAAGAGCATGTAGTGTTCTCTCTGGTTCAGGTCTTGTTTAGGTGAATAGTGTTGTTGAGACTTCATGGTGTAGCTTTCTTAACATTTCTAGGAGACACAACCTTGCAGGACACTTGCTGTTTTTCTGACTCTTATAATCTTCTCCCACTTCTACCATGTTCCTTGAAGCCTTATGTGTGTAAATTGTGCTGTAGGTGTGTCAGTTGGGCCTGGGTACTACGTGATCACTGTTTTGATTGGTTGTGGTTTTTCTGTAATGGTGTGTCTGTTGCATAGAGAAGTTTCCTTGATGATGGGTAAGGACAGCACGTACCTGTAGGTATAAAGATTACTGTTTAGAATGCAGTTAGGAATTATGTTGGCTTAGTAAAATGGTGGTTGTGGTAAAATGGATCCTGTAGGAAGATCCTTGACCTTATTAGCCCTGGGTAGTTTGCTAAGTTTCTGGCACTGGGGATGATTTTCTTCTTCTTGAGCAGGCCTAAAGCCCCGTTAGAGAGTTGTTAGTTCCTGCTAAGATGTGTGTACCACTATTGTACCCTGAGGGTTATGCTGCCATGCTGGTTGTTGTAATCCTACCTTTATTTTTTGAGACAGCATCTCTCATTGATCCTGGAGCTTCCCATTTTGGCTCTTGCCTTAGTTTTATTTCCTGTTAACTGTGATAAAATGCCCTGACAAAAGCACCTTACTTAAAAAGATTTATTTGGTTCACAATCTGAGGTTCCAGTTTGTATTAGGTACTTTTCTGTTGTTGTGATGAAACACCATGACCAAGGCAATTTAAGGAAGAAAGTTTATTTTGGCTTACAGTTCGAGAGGGTGAGTCTATGATAGCAGAATGGACGTGGCAGCTAGCCCAGACATGATGGTTGGAGCAGAATGCTGAAAGCGTTGCATCCTTTACTGTAAGCATGAGGCAGAGAACACAAACTGGAAGTGGCCCCAGTCTTTTAACTCTCAAAGCCCACCTCCAGTGACATACTCCCTCTCAACAAGGCCTAAACCTCCCCAAACACACTACAAACGGGCCCACAGCATAGGTCTTCATATGTATGAAGAGGCAGCAGGGACTTGAAGCAGCTCATCGTGTTGCATCCACAGTTATGGGCAGAGAACAGTAAAATCATGCATGGTGCTACTGATGAGCTTGCTGTTTCCACTCCTGTCCTGTTCAGAGTCCCCTGCCTAGGGAAGCCTGCTACCCTCAGTCGTGTTTCCTCACCTCAATTATTGGACACAGGGAACCCTCTTAGAGACCCCAAAGGCTTCCATCCATGGAGATTGTAGGCAGTGAGAAGTTGACACTTACAGCTGATCACCACAACTCTAACGGTGGCCAGTGAGCCTCAGGAGCCCTGTCTCTGTTTCCCACATCCCAAGGCTAGAGTTACAGATGTGCACTGTATGCCTGGCCTTTTCTGTTGGTGCTGGGAATTTGAACTGAGTCCCTTGTGCCGTAGGCATTTTGCTCACTGAACCATCTCCTCAGACCAACTATTCCTTTTACCAGCCTACTTCTCATTAGGAACATGTATTTGTGAGGGCTGTGTCAGTATAGGCTTGAAAAGGCCATGAGAACAAAAAATAAAGAGCCTGGGGCTGGAGAGATGGTTCAGCTCTTAAAGGCTAGGCTCACAACCCCCCCCAAAAAAAAGAAATAAAAATAAAAAATAAAGAGCCTGGGGCTGGAGAGATGGTTCAGCTCTTAAAGGCTAGGCTCACAACACCCCCCCCCCCCCCCCGCCAAAAAAAGAAGAGACTGGCCACTTTTGGGTACTCTGTCCTAGTCTGGAGTTTTTCTTCTTTTTCTTTTCTCTGCTTCTCTTGTCTCTTTTTCTCTCAAATTTGATAATGCTATTTGAAGTTAATTGATATGGAGGGATACTGAAATTTAAATGCTGACTCTAATCCAGAAAGCTGTTCTTCAAAACAACAAAACAAATAAAACCCCGGCTAATATAGAACTCTGTGGCTTGGAATACGTTCTCCATATAGTGCTACCAGACCCAGCCTGAGCAACCTGCACATTCAGTGTAGACTAAGTCAGCAAAGTGAGAAAGAGGCTTTCAGGAATTTCAACTTAAGTAGAAATTACCGGAGACTAGTTTGTATTAGGTAGAAAGAAAAACAAAGTTTGCTGTTGAGCCAATATTTAGTTCAACTTCAGAATCATTTAGCAAATATTTACTAAGTAACCGTTCTAATGGAGAAATACCATTGGACTAAAAGAAATAACCAGCAAGGCATGAACACAATTGATGTAAAATACAGTGTTTTTCAGGTGTTTCAGCAAAGTCAGCAGCAAGAGCTCTGGAGGAAAACTACTACATTTGTGGTCTAATTGTAGTACTTGAGAGGAGGGGCCAGGAGACAGAATTGTTCATTAACTTTACTAACCAGTGAGCTGGAGACTAGCCTGGGCAACAGTGGGACCTTATTTGAAAAGAACGCCACATAGACAGTCCTCAAGGGCTCAGTAGTGTTGCAGTGTGTCCGTGTGTGTGAACAAATGTGAATGCATGAATGATGATCCAGGCATCTGTTAGGTCCTCTGCAGGCTGTAGTGGGATCACGAGGAGGGAAGCAATGGAATTTTAACGACACAGGAGATTTATTGAGTGAGAATGGTTAAACAGAGGAGGTGACAAACCTGACATGTTCTTAGCTGGTGACCAAGGATGAGGTTTTAATAAGGGAGACCGAAGTCAAGATGGCTAAGTGTGTATTGGAATTTCTTCAGGAGGTAGACAAGTGGTTTTCTTAAACATTATTGTTATTTTATTGTTTTATGTATTTGAGTATTTTGCTTGTGTGTATGTCTGTATTCCTTGGAACTGGAGTTAAGAGACAGTTGTGAACTGCCATGTGGGTGCTGGGATTTGAACCTGGGTCCTCTAGAAGAGCAGTCAGTGCTCTTAACCTCTGAGCCACCTTTCCAGCCCTAACAAATGTTTTTTGTTGTTGTTTTGTTAGTTGGTTTTGAATTTGAAGAACAAACTCAAGACCTCACATTCTGGACAAGGACCTACCACTACATTGTGTCTGGAGCCCTATTAAGGGTGCTTCTTTTTCCTTTTAATTTGGTTTATTTGTTTGCTTTTGAGATATCTGCATCTAGACCTACATGTCATTGTGTAGGTCTAGAACTCACTGTGTACACCAGGTTGACCTGTGTCACCCCTGCTGGGATTAAAGTGTACATCACCACACCTGGCACTTCTGTAGTTAGTAGGAATCAATTTAATAGATCATAGAATTTATGAGAAATTCCTTAAGTACACGCTCTTCTTAGATTGAAAAATCAGAACACATACATTCTTGTAGAGTCTTCTTTACCCCTTTCAGATAATGTCTGATCAGCATGGGTTATGCCATCATATGACTGCATGATGGTCTGCGTGCTGTGTGGTTACACTACTCAGGCCTCACCACTAACAATGACTGGTCTGTTTTTTTCTTTTTTATTGATGTAATTTCTCTTCAAAAAAATGTCATGTAAATGGAATCATACTACATATAGCCTTTTAATACTGTTTTCTTTCAGTACAATGCTTTTGAGTGTCATCTAAGTTGTGTTTAATGAGAATTCCTTTTTGTTGCTGAATTATATAATTGCTTTGCCTTTTTTTTTTTTTTGTTTTGTTAAGTATTTGAGAACATGTGACTCTTGGCTCTATCATAAGGAGTCTAAGTGAATTACTTTGTGAAATAGGGATGGTCTCTGCCCTCTTTAGAGAAGTTAAAACAGAGGTTTAGAGTTTAAGTAGGCCTAGATTGAACAACTAGTTAATAGTAGGGTTGGGACTCACACTGTGGTCTTCCACTCTGAAGTTGATACCCTTAACCATTAGGCTACTAAGCAAACAGTTGTTTCTTAATTTCTTTGTGTTGTGTAATAAGAAAAGTCAATTTTCTCTGTGTGTGAGCATATGCCCTCGGGTGTGGAGGCCAGAGAAGTCATGTGTTCTCCCTTTTTTTCCCTCCTTATTCCCCTGAGGCAAGGTCTCTCTTGTGTTTTAGGCTAGACTGGCTGGTCAGTAAGCCCTAGGGGTTCTGTTATCTCTTCCTTGCTGGGCTGGGGTCATAGGTGTGAAGCCCAGTCTCTTTTATGTTTGTGCTAAGGATCTGAACTATGTCCTCAGGCTTGCTTGGAAAGTACTTACCTACCAAGCCATCTTCCCTTAAGATAGCCTAAGAAGTGATCTTCCTTACCCTGGCAGTCTTTGTAATGTTCTAAATAAGCCCGTGTTCTTTCTTTAAAAAAAAAAAAAAAGAAAGAAAGAAAGAAAAAGAAAGCCTAAGATTCCCCTGTTTTTCTTTTTATCAAGTAACAAAGATATCAATGGAAGGCACTTGTTTTTATGTTGCTGGGTTTTGGCCTTAAGAACCCAAGGCCTCTGGGATTGAGGCCTAAATAAAAAAGGCACAGACAAGACAGCTCACAACTAACTGACTGTAACTCTTCTGACTTCTGTGGGTGCCAGGTACACATGTGCAGACAAAACACTCATGCACATAAAAGTAATTCAGATCTAAATATTTATTTGTAAAGAAAGTATAGTTGGAATAATTGATTTTTGAAGGTTTTATAAAATTCACATTACTGACTGGTAATATCTTCCTGCCAGTTATCAAAACTTGGTGAAGAAAGGGCTGGGGAATGGCTCAGTAGTTAAAAACACTTGCTGTGAAATCATGAGGAACTGAGCTTAAGTCTCCTACACACACACACACACACACACACACACACACACACACACACACACACACAGAGTAGATAAATATTTTTTAAAAATTTAAAAAGAAGAGTGTATAGATGCCACTCACAAGCATGTCACAGGATTTGTGTGGCTATCAGGGCGATTTGCTCAGTTGTTTCTTCCTTATACTTTATGGGACCCAGGGATTGAACCCAGGTCATCAGACTTGGTAGGAGCCTTGACCTGCTGAGCCATCTTGCAGGCCCTGAGACATTTTTACACATGTCGTTCATATGATTTTTGTTCTCATTCTGTAAACACCACTCTGAGAATTTAGAAAGAACATAGAATCAAATGTCAGAGCTGAAATGAATCTCAAAATAAGCCAGATCTCCCTGCTATTCCAGTGTTTACAGAAAACGGAAAATGGGGCTGGGATTTAGCTCACTGGCAGAGTGCTTGCTTAGCATGCCCAAGACCCTCGGTTTAATTCCTAGTATTGCAAAAAATCAAAAAGAAAACGAGGGGGGGAGGTGGGGAGGGGAAAAGTCTTACTTGATACAACCTATGGACCTGTGTTTGGATCCCCAGGACCCACATAATGAGCTGGGCATGGTGGCATGTGTTCATAATTCCAGTCTTTAAAGAAAGTTGGGGGGAAGGAGACAGATCTTTGAAGCTCATTGGCCAACAAGCCTAGCTGAATTAATTTAATCTTCAGGTTTAGTGGAAGACTATCTCAAAAAATAAAGGTAGGGGGCCCGGAGAGATGAGTCAGCAGGTAAAGGCTCATGCCTTCAAGCCCAAGGACTTCAGTTTGAACCCCCACACACACTGGAAGAAGAGAACTGATCTCTGTAAGTTGCCCTCTTACCTCCACATGTGCATTGGTGGAACCTAAATATCCACACTCAAATAAATACATATGAAAAGTGAAGGTTGATAGCACTTGTGAAGCTGCCTTAAAAATAAATAACTCTTCAAATCCTATAGTAGTATGAAATAAATTGTCTACAAATATATATAATTGTATAAAACACATAATAAAATAACTGTCTTCAGATAGGTTATTATTTATAAAGCAGAAGCCTGTATAAAATTACTGCAAGCACAGCGGAGTGTTTTTGGCAGTAGAAAAATGGTTTTGTTAAACAGTAGACCCTCTGATTCTCTCCTCTCCTAATCTCTAAGTAGAAAAATCTTCCCATGATTATAATCATAACAAAATAACCAGCTTTTAAAAAGTAAGTAATCTTATTTTTTGCGTACAGATGTTTTGCTTGCGCATGTGCAAGTGTGCTGTGGGTGTTCCTATTGCCTACAGGGGTCAGAAGATCCCCTAGAACTAGAGTTTGGATAGTTGTGAGCCACCATGTGGGTACGGGGAATTAAATCTCGGTCCTCTGCAAGAACCTCAAATGTTCTGACTCTCTGAGCCATCTTTCCAACCCCCAAACCGTATCTTTAATCTCACCCCTCTTTCTCCTGAAATTTCTCTAATTAGGCTGTTTCATTTTAGAACTCTGTTGTGTGACTTTTCCTGGGTACTATGTTTCTACTTATCCTGGTTAGAGAGGACAAAGATGGAACAAAGAAACAGTGTCACCCAAGTTTGGCTAGGTGAACTGGTAAGTTTATTGGGGTTACAGGATAATGGGTGAGTCTCCAGTAGTTGAATCACTGAGAAAGCACCCGCCCTGTAAGTATGAGTCAGGACCCCTAGGCAGCCACACCATGGAAGGGTCTCCTCCTCAGCAGCTTATACACACTGACTTCAGGTAGTGGAGGCTTCTAATTTTTACAAACTTCTTGTGCTTTTCAAGCTTCTTAGGAGTTTTATGAGCTCCCTTCTATCTCAAGGAGGGAATACTTCAACAGGAGAAAAGCACCTGTAAAATAGACACATACAACCTTTCTTAAAAACAAAAAACAAAAACAAAACATTTATTTTATTTTACATGTATGAGATTTTTTTGGCCTGTAGGTTTGTATATATCCCATGTACATGTATTTTTTGGAAGTGGAGTTACAGATGTTTCTGTGCTGTCTCGTCAGTGCTGGGAAATAAACCTAGATTCTCTTAAGAGTAGCAAATACCCTTAATCTTTTCTTGTTTGTTAGTTTGTTTTGTTTTGTTTTTTGAGACAGGGTTTCTCTGTATTGCTTTGGAGCTTGTTCTGGAATGCTCTCTGTGGACCAGGCTGGCCTCGAACTCACAGAAATCCACTTGCCTCTGCCTACCGAGTGCTGGGATTAAAGGTATGCACCACCAACGCCTGGCCAAGTGTTTAATCTTAATCACTCCACCCCCTTCAATGTTTTCAAAATTAATAGTGATGACTGTGTTGCTAAGACCAGCTATCATTTTTCTTCAGACCTCATCTTCCTTGGTCTGTTACCAGTATTTGGTGCTCACCTGGCTCCTTCTTCTTGGAACATTTTTTTTACTGGACTCCATGCTGATAGCATAGGCCTTGTTTTCTTCTCCCATTTTTCTATTCTTTCTCAGCCTCTTTTGTAAGCTCTTTATATTTCCCCCACCTCTAAATGATGAGGTGTCCCACGAGTATCATTATATTATCTACCACTTTATGTCATGCATGTGTTCCTGTAATATATGCTAATGATCCTCAAAATGTATTACTTTTTGTCTTTGCTTTTCTGATAGTCTATACCTTAAATTATAATAGCAATATTTCAATACTCACATAAAGTCTGTACATCTATGTTACATGATGAAGAACTAAAAGGAGAGATATTTGCTTTGTGTTTGTTTGTGTATATTGTACAAATTCTTAACAGAATAGGGGGTTTCTGTAACTGGTCATGTCCTAGTCTAGTAGCTGGCATTAATGAGTACCCTCTGCTGCTTGCTCTGTGTTTGTTTGGTCTTCAAACAAATACCCCAGCTTGTTGTGACATGTGACTGGAAGGTTGATGTATTTCAAATAGGATAGTGAATATGTACTGCTGGCCTTGCCAGCTGAAGTAAACTTTCCGGTTTATTTTATGGATAGGCATGGAGAATAAGGTGTTTGCCAAATTAGTAGCTCCTATTCAGGTGCCAGGTATATTAATTTGCTCAAGCAGTGCATCTGCATGGCAGCTGCAGTTAGAATCACTATTTGGTTAAGTTTACAATAATGATTATTATTTCTCAAGATTCTTTTCAGGCAGACCCTAAAGAAAGCAATTTCTATGTGGAGATCCTCTTTAAAATTGAGACAAGAGTCTCTGACCCCTTGCTGGCCTGGAACTCACTGTGTTCTTGGTTGGCCTTGAATTTGGCTCTTACCTTTGTCGTCTTTGTGTCAGGGTTACAGATATTCACCACCATGCCTGGCATCCTTTTCTTTCCTTAGTCTCTTCCGTTTCTTTCCCCTCCCTTCCTCCCTTCCTCCTTCCCTCCCTCCCTCCCCCTCCCTCTTCCCCCTTTTTTTCTTTTTATCCAAGACAGGGTTTCTCTGTGTAATACCCCCTAGGCTGTCCTGGAAGTTGCTCTGTAGACCTCAGAAAGATCTGCCTGTCCCTGCCTCCCGAGCTGAGATTAAAGTTGTGTGCCACCAATGCCCAGCCCCATTTCTTATTTTTAAAATGGGTCAGTGTTTGAAGTTTTATTTAAATAGCAGCCTTAACTGTATTTTCCTGAAGGCTCTTGTGGTAAGCAATTGAAAAGCCACTGGACTGGACAGAGGATCTCTAAGATGTTCAGGTTTATGGTGATAAGTGTTTTCAATAACTGTAAGTATGTCTGTTGAGAGGATTCTTAATACAGAGAAGATGTTTGAAATGAGAGTCGAGTGGATGTTTAGGAGACAGACTGGGTGGTAGGATCGAGGAGGGTGAACAAATTGGAGTAGGGATGAATAATTCCCCAAGTTCCAGGAGGTTGGAGTAAGTCTGGACTGTGTATGTGTGCATATGAACTTGTATGCTTATGTGCATGGTTGGTATGTATGTATGGAGGAAAGAGAGGAAATATGTAAACAGAGAGATGGAGTGAGAAAGTGGGGCTGAAAAAAGAAAAGTTGAATGTACATGTAAAAAACTTAATACCTTGATAAATAATGTGGCTTTTTTTTAATGGATGGGGTAATTGGGTCGTTGTATCTAAATACTTGCCATAAACAACTGAAGGAAGGAAAGGTTTCTTTTGGCCCATGATTTCAGAAGATTCACTTCATGGTTGCTTGGCTCCATGTGCCATGGGCACACATGACAGCAGGAGTGTTGGGCGGAGGCTGCTCTTGGCTTCTTGGCAAACCGGAAGCGGAGAAAGGGGAACACAGGAAGAAGCCAGCTGAAACATGGCCACAAGGACAGCGCAGATAGTGACCTACTTCCTCCAGCTAGGCCCCATCCCCTCTTGCCTTTTTCCACCTTTTACTAATGCCACTGTATTGTGAATACACAAAGAGAGAGTTCCGTTTATTATACCATAATCCTCTGATCTGTTTCTGGAAAACCATTGTATTTCACTAACCCCTGAGGTATTGCATGCTAATCAAGTTGACAGTCAACATTCGCATTGCCTAAAGCTTTCTGTTAGCTATCTATAATTTGAAGTTCTCCTGCCTCAGCCTCCAGGATTAGGGTTACAGCGGAGCACTGGGTAGCCTGGGCTTTTGTTTTGCTCCTTGCATTCATAGTTGTTCCTCTCTTTCCCCTTTATGAACCAAGGTTATTGTCATTGGTATAGAGTTGTTTTCCAGCAAGACTGTAGTTGGTAGTAGAGAAAGGACAGGGAGGGTGTGGGTGTACGTATATTTTTTACCATGGTGCTAGGAACTCAGAACTTCACTGAGGCATGCCAGGGCATCAATCTACTATTGAGCTATATCCATAATCCTTTTAAATGAAATTATTATCTTACTGTTAAATAAAAATGATTTCAGTGGTCAGAAGCAGGCAGGAAGACCTCATGTTCTACATAATGAGTTCCCAAACATGGTGAATTCTTGTGTCAGAAAGAACTAAGGGCCTAGAGAGTAGTAGGCTTAGTGGTTAAGAGCATTCCTCACTATTGCAGAGGACCCAGGTTTGATTCCCAGCACCCACATGGTAGCTAACAACCATCTGTAACTACAAATCCCGAGGATCCAATGTACCCTCTTCTGACCATCTTGGGCACCAGGCACACTCATGGTGTATAGACATACATTCAGGCAAACTGCTTATATGAATAAAATAATATAAATCTTTTAAAAAATATCTGAGGCAGGAGGAATGCCAGGGGTTTGAGATTAGCCTGAACTACATACATAGTAATTTAAGTCTGCTTGCCTAGAGTGTAATTCTGACTCAAAAACTGAAAAGCTCTGACTGTAGGCGTTTATTACTGGATCACATGATACATATATGTTTAACTTATTATGAAACTGCCAGTGTCTTCTAAAGTAGCTATATCATTTTCCCTACCTACCAACAATGTATAAAGGTAGTAGTTGCTCATTTGGAAAATGCTTAGTTAGTAAAACGCTTGTTGTGCAAACATTAAGTTCTCAGTTTTATTCTCAGGGTCTAATATAGCTTATGCTGGTCTTAAACATGCTAACTAGCTGAGTTGGGCATTATGGGCACACATTACTGTGCCTGATTTTTACTATTTTGAAAACATACCAATCCTAACCTCAGAACAGTATATTACAATGTTCCTATGGGATATATATACACAATTTATTGACCTCCCAGGATGACTATGGCGTCAAACCTGAGTGTATGTGTATTGTGTTTCACACATGCTTGGTGTGTGATTTGCTATACTAGAGGTGTACCCTTAGCCCTAGGGATTTTTTTTTTTCAGTGTTGTGGATTTGGCATTGCACATAATTGGCAGGTATTCTACCACTGAGCCAGTATTCTACTGCTGAGCCACACTCTCAATCCTGCTTTTGTTGTTGTTTTTAAAGAAAGGGTTTTGCTATGTAACTAAGGCTGATCTGGAGCTTGTTTGTATGTAGCCTGGGCTTGACTGGGCCTTGCATTGCCCTGCCTCAGCCTAAGTAACTGGAATTACAGGTGTGTGCCATTGACCTCTGTTCCAAGGCCTTTCTATGTTCCTATGTGTGCTCACCTGCATGGATAGAGCTAAGGTCAGGATGTTATTCCTCAGGAGCCACCCATCTTTTTTTTTGAGATAGTGTAGATTAGGCTGGACTAGCTGGCCAGTGAGCTCCAGAGGTCTTCCTGTCTCCCCTTTTTGCTAGGCATTGAACAACATTTTTCATGTTAGGCAAGCACTTGACTACAGAGCTATATCCCAACTCAAGGCCCAGGTTTTCACCTGGGTGGTGGGCATCAAACTCAAGTTCTCAGGCTCATGAGGAAAGCTCCTTACTGCCTGGGCCATCTCCCCAGCCCTATGTTACAAGATGGGTATTTTTTTGTAAATTTTTTTGTCAGTTTAAAAAAATATCAGTGTTGCCATTTGTTTGATATCATCCTTTTATTTTTACTTTTTATAATTTTTATTTCTAATTACCTTTTAAAAATCAGAATAGGTTTATATGGATATTACCCAAAATATTTCAGCTGTGGAAATGAGTTGGGGGCTTCCCAGTAAAGTGAACTTCCATTGACTGTCAGAGAACCACATTCCTTGGTGAATGGGTTCTGAAAATTCATTGTGAATTAAGTCAGCTAAGTAGGACATTTGGCAGTCAAAACTGATTTATTCTTTTGCATAATTAAAATTAATTTATTAAGCCCTAGAGATTATTTTAGGGAAAAAAAAAGACCCTTCAGTGAAATAAATAGGCCATGTTAGTTAACTAATTTCTTCCAATACATTAAGATATGCTCTGCGAGGGGCCAGGGTAAACAGTTGTGGTAATGTTTTGGTGGCTTGAGCACCTTGTCAGATGGTGACCTGGTGGCCTGGAGGACGTTGCTTTATTTACCCCATTGGATTAGCCCGGGTACAGTGCAGGGTTGGAAAAGGGTGTCTGCCTGATACTTAGAAGGCGGGTAAAGCTGTGGCTCTGTCTTGGAAATGACAGAGTTGTGACCTTTTAAAATGTATTTTATCAACCTTTCAGTTCTACTTAAAATTATTGTGCTATGTTGGACTTTCTAACATGAATTTTTAAAAGTTATTTTAGTCACATTAATTGGCACTTATTTTTCTACTGAACTTTGGATTTTCTAGTGAATTTTTATCTATGTAGAGAAGTCTGCATCTGGTATTACAGTTTGCTAGCTTTGCTAGATTACATAGCCATATATCCCTTCATATGGGAGTTAATGAGTAGCTAAGTTAGACGCACCTTTTCAGTTGCTGTGGTAAGAGACACAGTTCGTTCCCTCTTAATCCTCTCTCGCCTTTTTCCTTTTATAGTAGTTGTATTTATTTGATGTGTTATCTTTCTTGTAGCTTGTCATTCTACTTTATACTTTTAATTTTAAAGTACAGCAATTACCATGTGACAGTTTAAACTAGGTAGATTTTGCTCCTTGGCTCTTGTCTGACTCCTGTCATATGCCTCTCCCCCCTCTTTTTTTTTTTTTTTTTTAACCTGTGCATTTGCATGTTTGACCTAGCAGAATAATTGGGTCCACAGCAACATGGGCGTGCCTCGCTTAGAAACACTTAGTTTCATGTGTGAGTCATAAGCTGAAGCAGACACCACTTCCCCAATCTACAGGAGCCATTTTAACAGCACAAAACTTGCCGGATTGCTTTTCAGTCTCAAGCCCAGAGGACGAAAGCCGAAGACAAAGTTTAAAGGTAACTTGTGATTTTGTTGTTTGCTTCTGGCTACTTTTGAGCTAATACAGGTTTGGAGGAGGTTCTTACCTGTGGTAGAACATGGCCGAACGTATTCTTTAACTCTGATAAATAAATGTGTGCAGTGAGTCACATGCCTGCACTAGAGGCAACAAAGCATTCAAAGTCCTAGCTCTTCCCCACAGCGTTTTCTATATTAATGCGCTTGGATTTCCCCTCCTCTAACTTTAGAATAAAGGAGACCCCCCCAAAGCAAGCCAGATCAAGTTTTAATCGAAATAAATCTAATTGTCTTTGTGGGGCTAGCTGAGAAGTGACTCCAGTAAACTGTATTGCTTAGGAGCTTCAGACATTGAAAAAGAAATCCAGGAACAGTGGCTTTATTACGATTTTTAATTAAGTATGAAATCTTGGGTCAATCTAGTCATAAGTGCTGCTCACAGAACATTCTATGCGTTGCTTCCTTTTTTTAAGTTAATGAATTACACTAAATATTTCATCTTGAAAACCAGAGAGAGGTGTAAAAGTTACATAGAGCGCTCTACAGTGAAGCAACATTTTGGTGTTAGAGCGTGTTTTCAGTGGAGAGGAAGACCGTCTGGACTGATTCATTCAGTGTTGGTGAGAAATGAAGCCTTATGCTCACATGAACTTGCTCTGGATAGCAACTTTAGAAGTGAAACTGCTTCTAAAGGAATTGTGTACTATTTCAGTTTTGTGTAGAGAATAGGAGTGTGTTGGTCTTCCTCTTACTACTAGTTTTAATTTTTTTTTAATTAAAAAAATGTAAACCTTTTGTTAACAGGAGGTGGCTCAGTCTTTTCCTGAATTCTTTGTTATCATTAAAACTATTATATTTGGCTGGCAAATATACTTTCACTGTGCAGCAATATTTTACTTTTGAAACATTCATGAAACTAACATTTTGTGTAAAAGTAAAATTTGAGTATGTAATGCTTAGGAAGAATTTTTGGAAATCAATTCACTGTCATTTATTACTGACCTAAATAGTTTCTAACTAGTTGGCTGAAGATTGGCTCTGGCTTTCTGAGTGCTTGAAGTCCAAGTAGATTTGAAAGGGAAGGCAAGAAGAGTGTTACTTCTTTCTCAGAAGAGTCTTGGTGTTAGCAGATCTCAGTATTATGGTCTTATAAGAAAGCCCAGACATTTTGACAGTTCAGCCGTGAGCCCTTCTCCATCACCTTTGTTTGCATATTGCAGGTTTGGTTGGCCTTTGACTAAGCAAAGGCTTTATTTGCTTCAAGTCTGGACTGAAAAAACAAAACAATAACAACAAAATCCCAATGACACTTTCTTACCTTTTTTTTTTTTTAAAGGCTAGTGATCCATAAGTGAAAAATCAAGAGGCAAATAAGCAAACTAAGAACATAGTTACTAAATAGAAGAATTTAATTTCTTAAAATTGAGATGGTGCTGCATTTAAAATAGTAGACATTGGCCATGTATATCAGTGTCTTTTCACGTTTGTTTTGAGATAGGGTCTTGCTCTGTTGCTAGTCTTGAACTCTGTTTGGCCTCGGCTTCCATGTGCTGGGGTTACAGGCATGTGCTACCATGCTCGGCTGTCACGTTCTTACTGTGATTCAAAGGCAGGGCTTAGGGGGAAAGGCAGACAGGGAGGTTTGGGGTGGGGACACAGGAAGACCGACTTAGCTATCCTGCTGTGGTTCTTTTTAAGATTGAAGGGAAGTTTAAATTGAATCATAGAGAATTAGAACTGTTGACTGGCGATAGTTCAGCTGCCACCTTTATGGCTTACTTAGATGCTGACACTGGTTCCAAGCTTTGAACTCACTGTGTAGTAAAGAAGGGAATAAACTTGAACTCTGACCTTCCTGCCTCTCTACCTCCTAAATGCTGGAATTACTGACATGGGCCACAGTGCTGGTTTTTGTTTGTTTGTTTGTTTGCCAGGTGTGATGATACATGTCGATTTTCAGTCAGGACTACTACATATAATGTCTTAAAAAAAAGTTTTTGCTTTGTTGTTTCTTAGGATATATCATCCTATCGTCTGTAAACTAGAGACTTTCAAGATAGCAAGATAGCTTTATATGATGTATCATCTACATACTAGATGCTTAGTTATAAACTAATGATTGTATTTGTGCAAAGTTGGATGGTATAGTTTAAAGAATCTAAATGTAACTAAAGGTAATTATTTTCTGTTTTCTGGGCTAAGAAACTACATGGTCCAGTATAGTCAAAATGTAACACTATAAAAGGAGGCTTTTTTTGGTTTGTTTGTTTGGTTGGTTGGTTTTTGAGACAGGGTTTCTCTGTTTAGCTCTGGCTGTCCTGGAACTCACTTTGTAGACAAGGCTGGCCTCTAATTCAAAAATTCACCTAGCTGTGTGTCACCACTGCCTGGTAGGATTTTCGTGATAATCTTTTTTTTTTTTTTTTTTTTTTTTTAAATATAGTTTTACTTCTTTGAACTTTGTAATAGTTGTAAATAGAACAACATTTTTCTGTTGTAGTGATTTGCTTATTTCATTCAACTCAATGAAGTTAGCTTTTCTAAGGCTTATCTTTGCATCCTCTTTCTATACCACGTATTTCTTGTTTCTTGTTTGATGACATTAAAGTACTTCTAGTTTGGAAATATTCTTTAATGCACTTCCAAGAACATATGTTCAAGAGTTCTGTAGGATTAACTTTTCTTATTGAGACATGTGAAGACTTTGCAAAGACCAAAGGAATAGATAATTTAAGAAAATAATAGCTTTTAAAAACAAAAGTCAGTGGAGAAATGGCTCAGCATTAAAAAGCACTGGCTGCTCTTCCAGAGGACCAGGGTTTGATTCCCAGCACCCACAAAGCAGTTCACAACCATCTGTATCTCCAATTCTCAGAGCTCTGATTCCTTCTGGATTCCACTAGCACAAGGCAGACATGGTTCACAGATATATATGCAGGTGAAGCACTCATACACTTAATAAAACTTTTACAAAACTGTCAGTGCTAGGTGGTAAAACTGCAAGTAGGATGGTTTGGCTGCTCAGCCTTGACTCATACTGAGGCCTGGCAAGCTCTAGGTGTTTTTGCTTTTACAGCAACACTGCACTTGTCAGCGCAGTGAAAAGGTAGGTGTAACTGACACCCAAGTTGTATAATGAAGACCATTTGGACCTAATGAAGAGCTGAAGAGGCTTCTAGGTCCCATGTGGATCTGAGAATCACTTTTTGAGAATCACTACAACAGGGCTACACTGGAAATGACCCACTTGTTCAAAAATTAGCATTCGGATAAGTAGGCAATGGCATATCCACAAAATTATGTGGCATAATTTTTAATTTTTATAACAGCTTATGTCAAACATGGCTTTACAATGAAGTATTTTTGTGTTTTGGAGCACCCGATGAAGAAATCAACTGTCTCAAAGAAAGTGAAAGTATTTGGTCTGAGCCTGTGCCTTTGCCTTGAGAAACTGGATGGTAGAAGGAAGCTGCTACTGCTTTGATGGTTGAAGGGGCTTTTGTACGGTGACTTTAATTTGAATAGAAAAGGAGTTAACGGTGGTGTCAGCCATATTAATGTGCTTTATAGCAATAGGTAAAATGTACCTTTCAATTAACTTATAGTAGATCAGTTGTTAGTGCATTTGAAATTTTCCTTGCTTTTAAAATTCGTTCTCCTTTTTATAAACAAGAGGTTTCTGATATTCTGGGGTTACTGGTGGTTGTAAGGAACTTAACATGAGTGCTGAGAACTGAACTCAGGTTTTCTGGAAGAGCAGCAAGTACTCTCAACCTGTGAGTCATCTCTCCACCACCACCATCCCTTTTGTTGTTGTTCTGACTTTCCTTTCTTTCTTTCTTTCTTTCTTTCTTTCTTTCTTTCTTTCTTTCTTTCTTTCTTTCTTTCTTTCTTCCTCCCTCCCTCCCTCCCTCCCTCCCTCCCTCCCTCCCTCCCTCCCTCCCTCTCTCTCTCTCTCTCTCTCTCTCTCTCTCTCTCTCTCTTTCTTTCGAGACAGGGTTTCCCTATTTCACCCAGGCTGGCCTTGAATTCTTCACCTCAGCTTTCCAGTCTTGGGATTACAGGCAAGCATCACCACACCTAGTTTATAGTTCGTTATTATGTTATTGACTGGAAGAACTTTGAGTTGCTGTTTAGAGTTTCAGGCTCAAGAGGCAGTGGTACAGCTCTATGGTAGATTGCTTGCCTAGCATGCAGGTGGCCTGTTTCAATCCTTAGCACCCCAAGAAAAACAAAGTTTCAGTTTGAATTAAAGAAATATTTTAAGAAAGAAGGTTTGAAAGAGAGCGTCCATTTAGACACTTAGTCTTTCTGTTAAAGCCTCTGTAGGAAATGTACTGTATCTATATTCCACATAAAGTCAGAACACTTTGTGAGAGGCATCTTTGAAGGTAGGTTACTTTGTACATCTGAAATACCTGTTATAACGAAAGCCCAGTAGTTATAAATTGGATTAGTGTAGTTTAACATACCTTTTTAAGCACTTACGTTCTAGGTTAACTTAAGTTTAAGTGCTGCTTAAAGATTCCATATACATTGTGTTTATTTAAGTTTTTAAAAAGTTTGTTAGAAAGTGTTGCAAGAGTGTGCAACACACACACAGATTTTATTATTTATTTGTAGTGCTTGGGAATGAAACCTAGGGCTGTGAACATTCGACAATGCCATTCTACCACTGAGCTTATCTTTAGCCCTTCTCATTCTCTCTCCCTATCTCCCTTGCATACTTCTCAGCCTTACATAGGCTAAGTGAATGGTGCAGTACTGAGTTAAACCTCCAGCCCAGGATTCAGGTTTAAATTGGAGGTATTCATTAGGATTAATTAATATTAAGGTTTTAGCCTTTCATTTGAAAATATTAGGTAAAAATGAAACTGTATATTTATGCCAGCCTATAAGATTTTGTACTTTAGGAGCATAGTGCCTTACTTCAACCTAAATAGTAAGTGTATGCTAAATTCTAGTAGAAAAAAAAGCCATAGGGTGCTCTCAGTGGGCTTATGTGATATGAATAATGTCATTTTTAGACAATGACCTAGAATGAAGTAGTACTTTCTCTGTTTTTTTGAGACAGGGTTTCCTATAGCTTTGGAGGCTGTCCTGGAACTCAGTTCTGTAGACCAGGCTGGTCTCTGCCCCCTGAGTGCTGGAATTAGAGGCATGTGCCATCACTGAGCTGTAGGCTTATCTACTTTATTTATTTGCTTGTCTAAAGACAGAGGCTCACTATGTAGCCCTGGCTGGCCTAGAATGCTTTATGAAGATCTGGTTTCCTCTACCTCCCATTTGTTTTGATGTGTAAAGCTAGGGTTAGGGAGGATAGTAAATGTTACTCTTGAAATAGGCAAATTCTTGAAACAGGTAAAATCGTTTGAAGGCATATTCTGATGTTTTATTCATCATGTGGTTCTTAAAATTTTCTTTTTCTACCCCTTGGGCCCAGGGCCTTTTGCATGATAGACAAGTACCTTACCATTTAGCAATAGCTCCTGTCCTTTTTGTATTTTTTCTTCCAGACAGGGTCTTACAAAATTGCCTGGTTTCCTCTTGCTCCATAGCCATCCTCCTTCAGGCCTGGCCACAGAATGATCTTTGCTATTCATTCCTGGGAATACGCCAGAGGATTTGAACATTGTTCTTTTGTGTGCATATTGTGTCTTAGATCTCAGCACCAACATACTTCTATTGTCTTTTTTCTTTTTATGTTTCTGATATCATACTATATTTTCACTCGGGCAATTGAACTATTTATAAAGTAAGATGCAGCAGAGAAGGCAGGAAGTACTTGACGTTTGTATGCCGTATCTTGCTCTCTGCTTCCTGTCAGTTAAACCACGAAGAGAGGAACAGAGACACAGATGTACAGTTGCTACTTTAATTTCCCACCAGGGAGCCCAGTTAAGCATAAAGCTTGTTTCATTAAACTTTTGTACTTGTTGATTTAGGGGTATGGTAGGTTTCTTTGTGACATGGATTCTATGGATATGAGGTGGCCATTGGATGTTTGATACAGGACTTGATAAGAAAATACAAGTTTTACATATTTAAAAGATGTTTCCTTTTGTGACTTCGTTTTGTTTTCCTAGAGTCTCTATATGTACTCAGGCTGGCATTGAACTCATGAGCCTCTTGACTTAGCCTCCTAAGTCCTGGGATTACAGGCATGTGCCACCACCCTAAGTTTAAGTATATCTTAATGTGAGTGTATGTGTGCATGTGTGTGTATATAGGTATATGCATGTGGAGGGAGGCCAGGGGTCAACTGTGGGTGGCGTTCCTTAGGAGCCACAGGTGGTGTTCCTCAGGAATTGTTCGCTTTGTATATGCGTGCACATGTGTGATATCTATCAGGGCAGAAGTCAGCCTTGGTGTTATTACTAGGAGCCATGCTTTTTACTTTTAGAGCTGGGAACTAAACCGAGGGCTTGGATATGCTAAGCACACTCATTGCCACTGAGCTACAACTCCTGCACTACAGAGCCATCAATTTTGAAGCGGGACCTCTTACTAAGACTTGGGGCTTATGAGTACATTTATTTATTTTATTTTAGTCTTTGGAGACAGAGTCTCTCTATTATATAGCTCTAGCTGTCCTAGAACTCTACTTGTAGACTAGGCTGGCCTCAAACTCACAGAGATCCATCTGTCTCTGTAGAATAAAGGTGGGTACCACTATGCCCAGCCTTACTAAATATATTTAATGCAAACAATGGACGAAAATGTTTAAAGAAAAAGAATGTACTTTTGTGGCCTTCCTGTATCAGAGTAGATGGTTGCATTTTCTTTTGTATGCCTTCTAACATTTTCTTGGTTTCCATTGTGTCTTGAATGTCGGAAATCCATCTGCACTCACAAAAATTGCTGAAGATGACCAAAGAGGTGCAGCAATTCCATTTCTCGGTGGAAGTTTTTATTTTTTTCTACTAGGACTGTCCCACCTCTTCTTTTAGATTTAAATCTCAGTGTCACCTCTGTTCTTTCTGGCTAGAATGCATCCCTCCCTCTCACAGTCTGCACTTGGGAAGACAAGATGGAAGTTACCACTAATAAAATAACCCCATTTCACAAGTGTCTACCCCCCCAGTCTGCCCCCCATCATTTGGTTGATACCTTTATTTACATTTAGTTGTCTGTTCCCTGTGTTGCTTTCTCAGGAACCATACCGCTTAAGGACAAAGACCATGCCTTAATTACCTTTATTTTTGTATATTTAGTACTCAGGTCTACCTACGTACAAGCACAGGTGCATATATACACTTGATAGCTCTACTCTGGAATCAGATCGACAGGATAATTGAAGAACTGGAGTGTGTCTTCTCTACATCTTGCTTTGTGGTTTATTTGCAAAAAATAATTGAAGTGAGCACTTCTTCCTTTCTTCTCTTCTTCCTTTTTTCTGTGGGGCTAGGGATCAAAGCTAGAGTTTTGTGCAGGCTAGATGAGTGCCCAGGCTCCTCCACTGAGCTGGGTCCTTAGAGGTAAAGCTTTCCTGGATGCTGGTGAGCAGGCTGTATTATGTAGTGAAGAAAATTGGTTGTCGTGGATATTATTTGCTTTATTGAATAACTCACTGTGTCTATTCAAAATACTTAGTTCACCTGGACAGCATATAGTCTTGCATAGATGCAGCTAGTTCATATATTTCATTTTTACTGGTATTCAAGCAAAGGAAGGTTATTTTGGTGTCTAGTGGAACAGCCTATACAAAGAATGTAATAGTCATGTTTTTAAAGGTCTTGGTTGAGGGTGGTGGTACACACTTTTAATTCCAGCACTCAGGAGGCAGAGAGAGGCAGGTGACTTTCTGTGAATTTGAGGCCAGCCTCGTCTACATAGTGAGTTCAGCCAGGATTAAACAGTGAGAACATGGTTCAGAAAGAGAGAGAGAGAGAGAGGGAGGGAGGGAGGGAGAAAGGGAGAGAAAAAGAGAGAGAGAGGAGAACCTAGTCCTCTTCCATTTTCTGCTCTTTAAAAAAAATAATTTGTGAATTTTTTGGTGATATTGAGGATTAAACCTGGTCTCATAGATACTGAGCAATCACTATGCCAGAGAACCCAGCACTCATTTAAACTGTTTGTATATTTAACTATTTGTTTGTGTTTTACTGATTTTGAGGCTGGGTCTCACTCAGTGAGTTGCCAGACTGGCCTTGACCTCACTTTGTAGCTCAAACTTCAGCTTTTGGTCTTCTTGCCAGGCCTCTGAGCAGCTGGGGGGGGGGGGGGGGACGGGCACCAGCACCACTGCTCAGCATTTTGATGCTGTTTAAGTTATTTGAGATAAAGTTTAAGTATAGAATTTAGGGTGGCCTTTAACTTCCTGTGTAGCCTAGGCTGAGATAGTAGGCATGTACCACTGTACCTGGCGTATTTTTGAGACAGGAACTCATTATATGGTCCAAGTTGGCCTCATAATTGCCTGCTCATGCATCTGCCTTCCTGGTGCCACAATTACAGGTGTGTACTTCCATCCCTCTGCTTCATCCCTTCTAATTCTTAGAGAGACAAAGCACAGATCATTATTTGAGTGAGTTTTTGTTTCTTTTTTTTTGGCCATAACCTGAGCATTTTAAAAACCTTTGTTGAAGGTATCTATCTGTGCCACCAATAAAGGATTAAAGGAGAGTAGCTTACACCAGTAAATGGAAGCTGTCAGTTTTGCCATCATCTGTGCAACGCTGGTCACAGCTGTTTTTGTCACTTTTGAAACAGTAGTCACATATTAGTAGAACTTGCATTGGGTTTTTCAAGCACAGGGACCACACTCTGTTGTTAGAACCCTTTTTGAAACCCCCTGGACTGGCTGCAAGGATACATCACTGACCTGCTTTATTGACAGTTAAATACTGCCTCCTGGGGTTTAGCTGTAGTCATCTTATTTTCTGAACTACACTGTAAACTTCTTCATGGATAAAGAACTATGCATTGTTCTTCTGTATTTTTCACAGTGCTGCATTTAGGTGGTAAATTCAGTAAACATTCATGAGTTACTTACCACTGATTCCATCAATAGTAGAGGTGCCTCTGAGCATAGATGTTTGAGATCTTTTGACTAGCTCTAGACAGACATCAAAAGGAGCATAGTCAACCATTTCCTGTTGGAGAAAACTTCAGCCAGCATCACTGAAGCACTTTAGGGCTTCTTAGAGCTTTTCTAATTTGAGCTACTTTTCTCATGAGAAATTTTGCATTGACCCCCAATTATATTATTATGTAAAATAGGTGTACAAAGCAAACCTTTACTGGTAGTAAACCATAAGGAAGTATTTTGTAAGGTCCAGTGAGTAGAGGTGCTTGCTGTGAAGCTGAGGTACATCCACAGCCCCACATGGTGGGAGGGGAGAACCCATTCCTGCAGAGCTGTTTGCTGACACACCAACCACATGCACATGTACACACTAAATGAATGTGAAAAACCCAGCAATTCTTTTGTATATATGTGATTTTATCATTTATTAAAGACAATACATTTACATGCTAATGAGGATTACTTGTTTATTTTCACATGAAATAATTAAATCTACTGAACATTTGATACTATGGGGCATAAAACATCTTTGACATTTTTCAGAGTTGATTGATATTTTAATTTTATAATTAATGAAGCAGAAAATGCTGCTTCATATAAATACATGGTACAAAAATGGCAGAAGTATGTTCAAGGCTATTTCCAAATCTTTGGGGATTCTGTCTTAATCCCAAGCTAACATTTACTGTACTTTTTTTTTTAATGTTTAAAAGTTTTGGGGTGTTTGTGTGTGTGTGTGTGTGTGTGTGTGTGTGTGTGTGTGTGTGTGTGTGTGTGTGTTGGCTTATGTGTAGAGGTCTGAGGGCAACTTGCAGGAGTTAATTTCCCCACCTTTAGGTTTCAGGAAGTAAAGGTTGTCATCAACAACATCGATAGCAAAGTTCAATAGCAAAGCAATCTCCCTGACCTCCCTGAACATTTTTTTTTTTAATGCAACTCAATTAATCAGCACATGTTCCAACTTTAAAAATGAAACGTTCAAAAATAATCAAAGCTAATATATCTTAATTTGATACTTATGAGTAAGAGACCCTAGTTAAAACTGTTTCTGTAAGAACAGAAAGCATACAAAAAAACTTTGCAGTTCATAACATACTAGAGTCTGAGCTAAGGTTTCAGGCTCACAGCATTGCATAGTGTGGTGACATGCACAGCCCATAGTAGGCATGATGTGTGGTCTGAACCAAAGCTGCAGTGAAGTCCCATGATGCATCGTAGATGTGTGCTTCCTGAAACACCTTAGATTCATCACACAGTTGTTTTTGAATTAGGTTTGATCCCTGTATACCCAGGGATCTTCTGTTTCCTATAATGGTGGTGCACACCTTGAATCTCGGCACTGGAGGCTGAGGCAGAGGGCTGGTGGATCTTTGAGTTCAAGACCAGCCCAGTCTGCACATCGAGTTCAAGGCCAGCTGGGGCCCCGCCTCAAAAACAAAACATGGAGGGGGGAACTTTCACTGTTGCAAGGTGTTTATGACCCTCACAGATTCACCCATGATTTAAGGAACTGAGCTCTAGGTAATTAATGTACCTGAAATGGATTCAAATGGTTTAAAAAAAAAAAAAATGAGTCCTTATATTTTAAAAGATGAACACCATAAAAATTTAGCCCATATATGTCACAAATCTTCAGATTAATTACAATGAAGTTAGTTCCTAAGTTTTATAAATAGGAAAATAGTTATGCCCAGGCTTTTTAAACACTGTCAGTATTTTAATTGCGTATCCTGTACTACTAAGCCCATGCCTTCTGCTTTCCCATCTCTGTCTTTGTGGTCTTGGTGTTGCTGATGTTTTATTTTCACTGAGTTTAGAAGCTGAGGTGCCTGTTAGTCATGGGGATGATTGTAAGGATTCCCCAGTCATAAGACAGAGTCCTTACTGGCCTGGAGCTCAATTAGGTTAGACTGTCTGGCCGGCAGGCACCAAGGATCATTCTTCTCAGGACCAGAATTGCAAAGCAGGCACCATCACGCATGCTGTGGGTTCTGGAGACTGAACTGGCTTTACTGACTGAGTCCACCCCCATCCTCACTTGGTTTAAAGACAGGATCTCAGTTTGTACCCAGGCTTGGTGTCTAACTTGCAAATGCTAGGATTGTTGCTGAAGGACACCTGGCTCTGGAGGTTAAGTACATTCTCTGGCTTTCCTGGCTCAGTCAGTGCCAAAGCCTAAATGTTACTGATGGGAATCAGCTTTTCTCTCAGATGGGAAAACCATGGCGCTAGAGCCTGTTTTTCCTAAGATGAAAATATTAACCAGAGGAATAGACAGCAACAAAAATGGAATACAGATCTCTTGCAAGTTAATTCTTGTTTGTTGCAGAGAAAAATATTTAGTTGCCTGAACAGGTTTTACTGATAAGGACGTTTTAACATGTTTGCGTTCTCTGGGTAGATTTTTTTTTTTTTTTTTTTTTTTTTGTCAGAGTTCAGGTTTTAGTTACTGGACTGAAGATGAATAATTTGCATAACAAAGCATAATTTAATATTTTGGTGATGATTTAGCCTTTTTGAAAAAGGAATTGGAATTTTCTTCATGACTGAATTTGTGATTACCATTCCCTGTTTCTCTTTTAGTTTTAAATTCTCATGTTTTCAGAACATGTTCAAAAAGAGTTAATCCTGAGACCACAGGTACGAACAGGTCTAGGTCTGACATCTGTTGGCTTTTCGGGTACTATAAATGCTGCCCGAATGTAACTTGACACCCCGTAAGCTGAGTGGCCAATAATGGAAAGCGGAGAAGTATGTGAAAGAACCGGAATTTCAGGTGTGGGGAGTAATTGCAGCCTCCCTCGGAGTCCTGGGACTGTTCCTCTGGCGTCAGCAAAAAGGCAAAAGTATAGAAAGTCAGCCCGTTTGGTTTGAGCATGCTGATGCTTTTGAAAATGAATATAGTTGAAGCGTAGGTGAGCTTGATTGGGAAAAGACAGACCTGCTGCTTTGCCTGGGCCGCCAGAACCTCATCTGAAGCTTTTTATGTGATGTCTCCATTGGTGCTGGATATTTGTATGAAAGTAAAATCAGTTTGGATACAGTCATGGATGCCTCACTCCCCTGTTGTCCTTTCTTAATTAAATAGTAACTAAAGTAAAGACAGTTGGTTTGAATGAACAGATGCCCAGTATTAAGTAGCTATACTGAATAGCTAGCTCCTTAAAAGACATGGGAGGCCAGTGTGATTGTGTACACTTGAAGTCCCAGCACTTCAGAGACAGAGGAAAAGGATAAGAAGGACCCTGAGTTCAAGGGCATTGTCTCCAAGAAACAAACAAAACCAAACTGGTGGTCATATATGTGGTATGGTACAAATTACAGAAACTTGGTTTTATTCCTCTGTTTTTTCTAAGATACACCTCCACAAGAGAGACAGTTTTGTATTCCATTGAGTATTTGAAAAATTAAGAAGTTAAATTTTTAAAAGGTTAGAATGGATAACAAAGGTTTTGTTTGTTTGGTTTTTGTTTTTTGAGACAGGGTCTCTTAGGGTCTAAACCAGGCTAGAACAGATTTTCCTGCCTCTCTATTTTGCAAATACTGGGATTACAGACAGATACCAGCATGCCTTGCTTTTAAGCATTTTATTTTAAAGAGATTTTTAAATTTTTATTTGTGTGTATGCATGTGAATATACCACACAACAGTGCTTAGAAATGAATTTTGGTCCTAAGTCTTAGGATAACAGTTTGTAACTCACGAGTCATCTCTCCAATCTCTCCAGCCCCAAGCATTTTATTACTTATTTTGCTTTAGTGAGACGGGTCTTAAATATGTAGCCTTGGTTGGCCTGGAGCTTGCTATGTATTCTGGTAGGCCTTGCATTTTTGTTTTTAAACTCATTTATTTTTATTATAGTATTTTGCCTACATGTATGTCTGTGTGTGTCCAGTTCTTTAGAACTGGTGTTACAGACAGTTGTGAGCTTCCAGGTGGGTGCTGGCAATTGAACCTGGGTCCTCTGGAAGAGCAGTCAGTGCTCTTAACTTCTTGAGCCATCTCTCCAGCCCCCTGGCCTTGAACCCTTAGAAATCTGTTTGCCTCTGCCTTTTGAGTGCTGATGTTAAAGTTGACCATACCTGATGTATTTTTTAAATTAAATTATGAAAGGCCAGAATGCAATGAGAAATGATTTATTTTGAGCATTTGTGTTCCTCCTCCACTTTGTGTATGTGATATATAGCTTAGAAGAGATCTTTATAGTGAGGTTTATTTTAAAATTATTGTCCTGGAGCTGGAGAGATGGCTTAGCGCTTAAGAGCATTTGCTGTTCTTGTAGAAGACCCAAGTGTTCTCAACACCTACATTGAGGCTCACAGCCATCCATATCCAGTTCCAGTAGATCTGATGCCCTCTTCTGACCTACAACAGGCATTGGGCATGCAAGTGCACTTACATACATACATGCAAGCAAAACATTCATAAGTGTAGAAAAATATCTTAAAATTTTGAATAAATAAAATTATTACCCTTTCCCCCCCTTCCTATAGGTAACTAAATGACTAATACTGTTCTTGTTTGGAGAAATTCAGTTCTATTTACATAATGGTAATTGCATTATGGTGTTTATCTCCCCCCCCCCATGTTCACATTTACTTTTAAAAGACTTGTATCTTTTCTTTATGTTTTATGTTTATTCTTTTGGATGTATATGAACCACATGTGTGTTTGGTGCCCACAGAGGCCAGAAGAGGGCGATGGATTCCTAGGAACTAGAGTTACAGGCAATTGTGAGCTTCCTGTAGTAGGTGCTGGCAGCCAAACCCAGGTCTTGTGCAAGAGTAACAAGCATTCTTAGTTCCAGAGTCATCTTTGGTCCCCATAGTCACATGTGTTAATGTAAATGATTGCAGTGACACTACACTTGAGGAACTATGAACAGGGTCAGTAAACATTATCTGAAAGCATTTTAATCAGTTATTAGGTTGTGGTAGTATTATAAAAAGCTTTACAAGTTTTTATCTTTTATTTTTATTTTTATTCCTCACTTTTAAGGCTGAATGAAGCTGTAAGGTAAGAATATGGATATGGTAGGTGTGGGTATCAATAGTAATAGTAAAACTAAGGCTTAAGGCAATAAAGAGGAAATCTGCAAATCTTTTTTTTTTTTTTCAGTTCCAACCAAATACACAGGTAGAAATGATCTATCCCAAGTATCAAGAGGATGCATGAAATATTTTACCAAGACATTTCAGCTAGTAACTGTACTAGATAGAGTGTGGTTGAGTACTTTGGCAAGAGATGCCCAGGCCCCAATACTCTGCTAATAAAAAATTAATGAAGTTCTGTTAGTACAGATAGAGGGGCAGGAGGGGACTGGCCCCCTTGTCTTCTCTTTGCTACTAAATACCAGTGTCCTTAGGCCCAGATCTTTACCTTTTTCATAAGGGTGTAGTCCTCAGTTACGCATAGTGGTTTTTTGTTTGTTTGTTCAACTCTCAAACATGTGATTCTACAAAATTTTTAGATTGATAGTATGCAGAGCCCAGGAAGGTTGTGCAGTTTAGTTTGATAACCATGGACTTGTGTGGTCCACCACACAAAAATTCCAGTATTGGTCTGTAGGCTTACTACTTCTGATTTCTAATTGTGTGGAGCTTCTCTTTTTTCATCTTATGTTCTTTAATTTCTGATGCATTTTTAATAGTTTTTTTTTTTTTCTCCAAATATCCTTGCTGTTCTTAGAATGCTTCAGGTTGATTTTGCAAGAGTCTATTTAGTAGTTATCGCTTGATGTAGAGTACTTCCTGTTCAGGTATCTGTTGTATAGTTAATACAGAATTCCATTTGCTGGGGTGCCACTGCACCACTAGCTTGTGTACGTAAACACAAATGTCGTCTGAATAATTGATTAGCCATTCCTCTTTGCTGATGCCCTTTACCTCTTGAGCTAGAGTAATCTAGTCTAAAACCTTTTGTTTGTTTGAGTCTCATTTATCATTTTCCAGAGAATGTGTTTGTAATAAAGAAATAAAAAAAAAAAAAAGATTAGGAATCTTTTGTTTTCTGGTTTTTTAAAACAGGGTTTCTTTGGCTGTCTTAGAACTCATTGTGTAGTCCAGGCTGGTCTCAGAACAATACCTGTCTATGCCTTCTGAGTGCTGGGATTAAAAGCCACCACCATCCAGCTTTAAAAAAAAAAAAAAAAAAATCAAGTATGTTAAAAACAATCTTAATGGATTTTTCATAACTTAATATCTGAAATGCTTCCCAAAAAATCATAAAATGGGCGGTGGTGGTGCATGCCTTTAATCCCAGCACTCGGGAGGCAGAGGCAGGTGGATCTCTATGAGTTTGAGGCCAGCCTGGTCTACTGGTCTACAGAACAAGTTCTAGAACAGCTAGGACTGTTACATAGAGAAACACGGTCTCAAAAACAAACAGAAAAATCCTATATTTTATGCTTTGTAATCAATGAAAGATTGATTTTGGCATGTTTCCATTAATATTTTCTTATATTTGGAATACTTTATAATAATTAGTGTTTTGTTTTTAAAACTGACAAGGTCACCATGTTTGGAATAGGGTCTTACCTAGACTCTGTTAAGTGTTTTAAAAAATGTTTGCTTATTTCCTATGCATGAGTGTTTTACCTGCATGTGTATCTGTGCTCCAGTTGGGGGAGGTTGTCATATTTGCTGGAACTGGAGTTACAGACAGGCGAAGGTCACCATGTGGGTGCTGAGAATTAAGCGCTTTAGAAGAACGGCCAATACTCTTACCTGCTGAGCCATTTCTCCAGTCCCATGAGTGAAGTTTTAAAGTCCTAACCTTTAAACAACTGGATTTATGAAAAGGATACCAGAATGCGAGGCACTGGAGTCAGCTTAGATTTTGTTGCTAATGGGCTACGTTGTTGGAGTTGAGCCAGTAATTGTGGTGAAGACTCTTGGTGATTACAGAAATGGGAGTTGAAAAATAATTAGGGACTTGAGGTGCACCTGTTGCATATTTTGCACACTATTCTCAGAGCTATAATTAAGCTAATGTTTATTGAGTTCAACTTATATACCAGGAATTCTGCACATGTATTTGGTGTTTTCTTTAAGTGGGATGAGGGACTGAAGCCATTGTCTTTCTAGGTAAGTGCTCTGCCACTGGCATGCAGTCTGTTTCCTGCACAAGTATTTCACAGACGATTTTCACTGCTCTAGGTTTCGCTGCCATTTATTATGCTCATTTAACAGAATGAGCACTCATTGAAGGTATGGAGACTGCTCAGAGCTGTACCTCAGAGGCAGAACCCAAGTGGTCTGAGGCTAGAGTTCATTCATGCAATTTTTTGTTTTATGATTTTCCCTCAAGTGTGAAGATTGGTGATGAGAGTTTAGGGATTTTTTTTTTTAAGATGTATTTATGTATAGTGTTCTGTCTGCATGTATCTCTGCAGGCCTGAAGAGGGCACCAGATCACATTACAGATGGTTGTCAACCATCATGTGATTGCTGTGCTGGGAATTGAACTCAGGACCTCTGGAAAACTAGCTAGTATTCTTAACCACTGAGCCATCTCCAGCCCCCAAGCTTAGAAATTTTAATGCTAAGCATTTCTGTGACATAACTCTCCAAAGGAGAAAGACATTAGAGCTAGTCTGGATTACTTCTCAAAAATGTGTAAGTAAGGTGACAGCATGTGACTGTAGTAAATAAAGAGAGTTCTTCTTTTTTTCTTGTTGCTTTATAATGTTGTAAAAACGTTTTTGGTTTGTTTGTTTTGTTTTTCGAGACAGGGTTTCTCTGTGGCTTTGGAAGCTGTCCTGGAACCAGCTCTTGTAGACCAGGCTGGCCTCAAACTCACAGAGATCCGTCTGCCTCTGCCTCCCGAGTGCTGGGATGAAAGGCATGTGCCACCACTACCTGGCCATAAAAACGTGTTTGAGAACTATTATAGCAGCAATGTTCTGGATAAATGGCTCATTAATATGTAAATTTAAAACAAATTTGGTATTATTGTTTGACTGCCTTAAATAAGGGCTGGTTATGTAGCCCAGACTGGCCTCAAACTCCTTCCTGCAATTACTGGTTTGTGCCTCTGTGCCTAGCCTTTAAACACATTTAGAGTTTACTGAAGATCTTAAATTGTCTTAGGGTAGAGCGGACTTCTTTGTTTCTAATCTTAATGCCCATGTATTTTTCTGAACTGGAATAACTTCATGGTATCTGTTTTGGACATTTTAGACACAATAACTCAGGGACTCTGAGATGGACCTGACTAGGAGTTTAGTGGCTGGAATTGGAGAAAACTATAAAGTGGAGCTTTCCCCTTAAATTTGGTTATACATTTACTTACATCTGTGTTTTAAACTAATAGCAAAAAGGTGTGGGTAGATTTAGAAGCAAGGTTGTGAATTACAGTAAGTGACTTTTGATGCAAGAAATGAGATTCTAGTATTAGCAGTGTTGTACTTACAGACCACTAGATGAAAACTTGATTTCTGGTTTAGGTATCAGATTTGTCACTAAATAAAATTAACACAGCTGAGTTATGTTATTTCAGTATCCTTGACATACACAGAAGGTATGTCTGGTAAGACTCAGAAAGGTTTTTCCTCAAGGACCACTTTAAAGCCGTAGGATACCTACACAGGAAGGAGGGAGACACGGAACATCAGAGGCCTAATTAGACTAAAGAAAATGCTTTCCCTCTGATTTGAGCTAACAAACTTCCCTATCCATGGGAACAGAGACTGGGGGAGCTAAGTATCTTTCTCAGCCCTGCGGATGGGTGATGGCGATTATCCACTTGGGTTATTTTTACAGGTTGTCAATCATGTGTTGTGAGGTCAGGCTATGTTCATTGCTTGTCCTTACTTTTGAAATTTCCAAAGGTCAGTTAGTAAAACATGACAGCACTATGGAGATGCGGCTGAGAAGAAGTTCACTTTAGAACTTCATACAGATTAGTCACATGAGTCCGCTGTACTTAATAAGAAAACCAGGTTTTAGAACCTAACCCGTTTACAGAAAAACTTCTGTGTCACGAACATCCCTCAATCCTGTTTGTATTCGCTTGCTCTTGGGTTTGTAGTTGATAGTAATTTCCTCTTTATCAAAAGTACTTCGTTGCTAAAGCAAGAATCTATGTAGAAATACCTCGAATATTCAACAGTGGGCATTTAAAACGTATCTGTCATTTACATGAACCGTCTTATCTTTAGTATGGGCACACAGGTTTGCTGGGTACAGAAGAAATGAGAGACTCTGGAGAGGTTTTGTGCTACTTTTATTTGATGCCTGCATACTGGTTTTCAGACAGCAAGAAGCACTGAAACATGTATTTGGTTGAATTAAGTGAACACCAGTTTAAAATGTGGGATACATGTGGTTAGTGTTAAGGTGGCACTACAGGCAGTAAGGGCTGTGATTTTTGAAGGGAACAATCCTTATGGGTTGAGAATTGAAGTCAGGAGACTTTATGAAGGAACTTGGGAGATATAGCCTGGATGATCAGGAGTTCAAAGTAACCCTTGGCTACATAGTCAGTTTGAGGCCCACTTGGCCTACATGACAACCACCTCCTCTTTCCAAAAAAAAAAAAAAAGGGATTTAAACACTGAAGAATGGGAAGATAAGATTCAGAGGTGGGAGGGAACTTTCCGGGAATGGGAATAATGGGTTACAGGAATGGGGATAATGGACGTTAAGAAGGGAGGCAAAAACAAAGCTATCTGGTACAGGGCAACACATAAGGCAGAGCTGCTGTAGAGGACTTGGCTTCTGTAATCATTTAAGGGCAACAATAAGTAATGTTTGTGCAAGGTCAAGTCTATATCTATGTTGATACATCTGTGCTCAATTTAAACATGAAAAAAATTTGTCTTCTCTTGGCTCAAAAAATGATAGACAGTGTTAAAATTACTTTCTTAATGCTATAGTTAAATCTCCGTTGAAAGGGTTGGGGCGGGTCAGAATTGGACAACACCGAGTTCAGTGGGTAAAAATCTGATTTGAATTCCTAACCCTTATTTTATTTTGATTTCCAACTATGGAAATCACAGTGACCTATGTTGATCTCTAAAACCTGGAATACACAGGGAATTGGCTTGACTGAAATTAGGAAATAGTGTACCTGACCTGGCTAGCTCCTGTTAATTAGATGTAAGTTTCCCAGGAAACTGACTCACTGTGTCTCTTAATTGCCAAACTTGATACTTTACAACTAAATTTACTTTTAGTTTTCATCTTTTTGAAATATTGATATTAATACCATGAAAGACGTTTCAAATAACTCAATTTTTAAAAGATAACTATTTAAAGACTCAACTTTCCATGTCACATTTATGGCCATAAACATTTAATGTTTCGTACACTTGGTTGTGATAAACACCGGCGTTAATTTTGTTAATGGTAACTTTACTTTTTAAAAACACTAATACACAAATGTGTTCAGCAGGCATTTTCAGAACACTGTGAGGTTGTTTTGGCTCCTAAGTTGCATTTCTGTTTTTCTACTATTGTAAAGTGCAGCCCTTTGCATATTCTAACTTGCCGTGACGTGGTCAAGTGCAGTTTCCTTCCTGTTGCTTGTGTTAGAGATAAGGCTACATTTCAGTGCATTCAAAACCACCAAGCCCCTGAAGACAGGGTCAGTATGGTAACTCCCAGCGTTTTTACTCACCGCTGGTTTTCATGAACAGAAAAGTAGGCTTTAATTTCTGCTCACTTTAAAAAGCTCGTAAAACAACATTTACAACCTTTAACTGTCTTCATTTAGATATATATTTGGTCGGGGATGGTGCTTGGCTGCTGCTATTAAGGACAAATGAGTACGTTATGAAATTATCCCGAGAGTAGTGGTTAATGTGCATGTAGGTGATTTGCTGTGTTAGTGGAAAGAATGTCATTGTTTGTATATCCTCTGCTGGGATTTAAAATTTCCTAATTATTACTGGACAATCCCCCACCCCCACACACATACATATGTACACACCGCAGTTCTTTAACTCAAGTGTAGCTTGGAGAAGAAAGAAAAAGTAACAAGGGAGATTTTTATTTCAGGAATGAAGTCTTCAGAGAAAGTAGGTGTTTAAAAATAAAGCTGGCGTTTACTAGCCATGTTGATTTTACTTAAGAGCAACAATGACACTTGGAGACACTGTGCTGTGTCACTTGTTACATTTTAGCCAGGTGGTTGCTTTTTCACCACTAATGTAAGCTTTTGTTTTTCAGGGCCTAGAAGACCGAAGACCAGGTATTTCAGAAAAAGTGGGGCTTTGCTAGAATGTCAACGAACCAAGAAAATCGGCAGTACCCCTTTCTCTGAAGAGTGCCTGGGTCTGTAGGAACTGCACAGACTTGTCTGAGGGACTCTACCAAACCATCTGCATCTCACAGCTCCAGACTTGAGCCTGGCTGGGACTCTCTCATGTGGATCTAAGGGAATGCTTTACTATGGCTGCTGTTGTCCGACAGAACGACCTGGTGTTTGAATTTGCAAGCAACGTCATGGAGGATGAACAGCAGGTGAGTCAGAAAAAAATTGGATTTAGTGTATCTCCTAGGAGTTTTTCATTAGTATCAGAATCTTATTTACTTTGTTAGTAGGCAAATGTACTGAAATAAAAATTTAGAAATTAAGTATTAGGCAATAATGTCATTTCATATTTTAAGTGTCAGTTAATTCACTGTATGTAAATGCTACCATTAGTTTTGATGTGGTAACAAGAAAATAATATCTGTGGTTCATCTTGTTTTTCTAAAGTGAGACCAAATAGTAACTGCCATGTAATATTTTGGATTACTTAAAGTTCTAGAGAACATACCAATGTCTATAATTAATCTTCTAATTATGGGCTATGTTTTTCAAGGAGGTTAAACAATTTGGCCATCTCACAATCCCATTTCTCACTCCAAAGAATATGACCCTGAGGAAGTCACTTTCCTAACTCTTCTAGACCTGGATTTGTCATGTGTAGGGGAACTGAACCAAGACTTTTGAAGTCACCGTTCATAGAATATATATGTGTGGGATACATACATACATATATGTGGAATATATGCTGCTTCCTTTATTGCCTTTATGTGAATTAAGATCTCAAGAGATACTGAGGTGAAAGATTTAAGCTTAACTTCGATCCTCTGATCCTCCCACAGTGTGAGGCTAGAACAGAATCTCTTGGAACTTGGTGATTTACTTAATCTAAAACAGGCAAGGATGTGAGAGGTGGTGTGGGGACTAGTGTGTTGAATAGAGTTAGTTTGCTAGAGTTTTTTGAGAAGCAGTGGGTTTAAAGTGTGTTCAATAAAGTTGGTTCATAGGCTACAATAAGCCTGGTTCCAAAACTTTAAGTAGACCAATTTTAAGGTCTGTTTTTCTTCTAGAAGCATAGTTACTACAAGTAATACAATTGATTCTTGGTTTTGATGGGACATTGCAGTTTCTTAGCTGTTTGCATTGGGTACGGAAGTGATACAATACCCAATACAAATGGTGAGAATTTGGACTAAGTAGCCTTAAAATCAAGATGAGATTCAACCGAGGGGAAAAAAGGCTACAACTAAAATAGAATTAAAGTTGATAGGAATGTAATCTAGAGATGATAGAAGTGAGATTTTTGGAGGAGAAGGTGTTTTTGAATTGTTTTGAGACAGGATGTTTGTGTACATACTGAAGTTTGAAAAATAGTGTTCTGATTGTGGCTTCTTCATAGAGGAAAGGTCTTGTGATAGGTCCTGGATTTGCTGTGGTGAGGTTTGATGTGGCACAGAGGATGTGGCTTCAGAGGACAGAGCACTAAGGTGCTCACTGGTGTGCTCTAGTACATGGCTTTCACACCCTTGACCATGAGATACCCATTTGACGTTATACACCATGTTCCTGATGTGTATAAGTAGACTTAGAGGTATACTGCACAATAATGTTTGTACACTTACTATGCTGGATGTACTTAATTTATCTTAGGTTTTGTTTTTATGTCTTCAGCAAGAGTATCAGTGGCTTTACCCCCCCCCCCCCAATTTATTATTTTGTTCACTTTTTATTTTGTTTGTGTTTTGTTTGTCTGAGGCAGGGTGTCACTATGTAGTTCTAGCTGGCCTAAAACTCCTTATGGAGACCAGGCTGGCCTCAAATTCACAGATATCTGCTTTCCAAGTGCTGGGGTTAAAGGCATGTGTTACCGAGTCCAGCAATTTTTCATTTTTTTTTTTTTTTTTTTTTTTTTTTTGAGAAAAGGTCTCACAATGTTACCCTGGCATGTCTAGAACTCCTAGGCTGACCTCAAATTCAGAGATCTGCCTACATCTCCCAAGTGCTGGCTCACTTTCTAGGTTTTGAGACATGGTCTCATATAGCTAAAGGCAGCTCTGAGTTCCTGGTATTCAGGCTCCTGTCTACTGACTGCAGACATGAGCCACCACACCTGGTGTCTTTTCTTTTCCTCTCCTCCTCTTTCCTTTCTCAATTCTTTTCTTCCACCCTTTTTTTTTCTGTTTACTTAAAGACTTTATATATTAACCTGTGAAGTAAATGCCAGTAGCGTTATTTTGCGATGAGGAAATTGAAACATAAATTAAGGACTTTGCTCCAAACCCTATAGCTAGTAATTAGAAGAACCACAACTTGAACCCATGCAGTTTGACTTTTGATAATGTGGACTCCTGGCTGCTCTAGTTGGGGTTGGGTTCATTGCTCATATTATCAATTTTTTTTTAAAACTGTGGCTCTGTCCCCTTGTTTAGTTTTGTTTTAATTTTTATTCATTGCTTTTGAAATAAGATTTTTTTTTCTCCCACCCCTCTCCCCAACTCCTTTCTCTCATCCAGGGTTTTTTCTGTGTAAAAGCCCTTGCTGTCCTGGAAATTGCTTTGTTGATCAGGCTGGCTTCAAACTCACAGAGATCTGCCTGCCTCTGCCTTCGGAGTGCCACCTTGCCTCTCTGAGATAAAATCTTATCATGTAGCTTGTGCTAGCCTTGGATTTAAGATCTTCCTGCATTCATCTTCTGAGTTCTTGAGGTTAGGATTATAGGCATGTGCCACATAACTTAGTTTTATTTTTATATGAAAGTACTGACTTGACAGTTTAAAATCACATAATACAAAAATGCATAACATGTGTCAGATGAGGCAGAGTATACTTGCAATCCTACCACTCAGATGGCTGAGGCAGGAGGATTAGGAGTTTAATACCAGCCTTTGCTACAAGATGAGTTTGAGGCAGCCTGAGACCCTATCTTAAGATTTTAAAAAATAGTCCATAAAATTGTGTGTGTTGACCTTGTAGTATTGGGTGACACATTATTTACCCTACTGGTTCTTAACCATGCCCACTACCAGTATTTTTCATATTATATATGGTATGACAATGAAAAACCCTTGTTTGGGAATGGTCATACCATACCCTCTGTGATGGCAATGGTGGTTAAGAATTAAAATACTGAAATTAGAATGCATGGGTTGAATATTGGCTTAATTTACTACAGTGACCTATATTGCGGTAAATAAGGATCAGGATAAACAAATAGGCCGAATAGATGTTTATTCAGGGAGAAATAACTGACAACCTAGACAGATGAACACCAGGAAATTCAACCCGATCCTCTCCTGTCCGAGTCACGCCAGAAAGCGCCTTCCTGGCCCCCTCCGACCTCCTTCCTCAGGTCACCTCCGCCCATCGCTCCACCCCCAATGGGCGTGGTCAGTGCTACAGAAGGACTATCTCACTACAGACCTACACATTACTTAACCCTTTGTGCTTTGCTTTTCTCAATAGGGCAGTAAGAATGAAAATTAAAAGGCCTAAACTGTAGGACTGATGTGAGGGGTAAATGAGTTGATGCTTATAGGACTTGGAGAACCATTCCCAGAACGTAACTTACTTATACTGACCAAGTACTGTCATCTTGTCAGTACACCTTTGTGTCTATTCGGTGTATTTTTATACAGTTGTACAAGGACATCTGAAAATCATTAAAAATGGGGTTGCTGCTGGTTTTAGTGGCATGTTTTCAATTTCAGCACTTGACATTGAATCCCTGTGAGTGTGAGGCCAGCCTGGTCTACATAGAGAGTTCTAGGCCAGTTAGGGCTTAATAGTGAGAACCTTTAAAAACAAACAAACAAACAAACAAAAAACCACAAAACAGAAAATAAACCAAAAAAAAATATTACTGAGTTTACTAAAAGAATAATATAAAACATCCTTCTCCAAGATGGTATTAGTTTCCACTACAGTGTATTTCTCATATCATTTCCAACACAAATCCTCCATTTTCTTTTATGAATCATCTATTGATTGAAGATGATATTTTACTACTTTAATTTGCATTTCCATAAATACTAGTGGTGATGTAGCTTATTGTTTTTAAATTTTGTTTATTGACCATGTAAACTTCTTTTGAGTTACTTAGTGTCCTATTGCCCAATACTTCTTTATCATGTTAGAACCATTATTGTCTTTGTAATCTTTTATAATTAGAATGGGTAATTTGTCTCTTCTTTTGATATTTTCTCCCAGTCTACTAACAGTTTTTAATTATATGTGTTATGTCCTATAGAAATTTCAGAAGTTCATTTAAAATTTATCAGCACTGTAAATTAAAATTATCTATTTTGGGCTTTTGTTTTTCCTTAGCTTCCTCTTTTTTTTTTTTTTTTTTTTTTTTTTTTTTGAGACAGGGGGTTTCTCTGTGGCTTTGGAGCTTGTCCTGAACTAGCTCTGTAGACTAGGCTGGTCTCAAACTCACAGAGATCCACCTGCCTCTGCCTCCTGAGTGCTAGATTAAAGGTGTGTGCTACTACCACCCAGCTCTTAGCTTCCTCTTAACACAAATATTATTAAGGTTTTTTTTTTTTTTCCTTCTAGTATGTTTCACAACTTTAGCTCTTCAGCTCATCTGAAGCCTGTTTTTACATGGGGGTGCTAAAGTGATCTAATAACTCTCCTCCAGTGGTAGACTTCTATTACCATTGACTGTTACATGTGTTTCCATTCTAAAACTGCCATCCTTGTTCATATATTGAACTGCTTAAAGTACAGACAGAAAATTTGAACTTTCTAATGTATTGTTTAATTGAAATGTTTTTATATTGTGCCAATATCATATTGTTTTCTTTTAAGTTTTTTTTATTGTTCATGTGCATTGGTGTTTTTGCCTGCATGTATGTGTGTATGAGGGTGTTGAATTCCCTGGAATTGGAGTTGCAGACAGTTGTGAGCTATCATGTGGGTGCTGGGAATTGAACCTGAGTCCTCTGGAAGAGCAGCCAGTGCTGTCAACTGCTGCACCATCGCCCCAGCCCCCTTAAATTGTTTTCATTATCACTTTATAGACTTGACATGATAAGATAATCCCCACTTCAAAGAGTGCAGTACTATTTCTGCCCACTTTCAGCCTTGGAATCCATTCATTTGCTTTCTATCTTTGTATGTTTGCATATTATGGGCATTTTTATCAATGGAATCATAACATACATTTCCTTATGGTTGGGTCCCTCCCCCTTTTCTCTCTCTCCTATTTAGGGAATTAAACCTAGGGGTTTAGCTCTGGTCTTTAGATGTAGATGTGCTCATCTATATTGTACAAACAGCAACAGCACATAACAAAAAAACAAGAACAAAAACCTTAAGATTGAGCCTTACTTTTGGGGATACTTGGCCCAATCACAATTTACCCTGAAACTTTTCTCTTTCAGATTCGTGGCCTCTGTTTTCCATTACTTGTTGTTGCATACATTATGTGTATTGTCTTAGTCACTGCTTTATTGCTGTGAAGAGACACCAAGACAACTCTTATAAAAGAAGGCATTTAATTGAGGGCTGCCTTACCGTTTCAGAGGTGTAATCCATTATCACCATGGTGGGCAGTGTGGCAGCTTACAGAAAGACATGGTGCTGGAGAAATAACTGAGGGTTCTTCACCCATATTGGCAGGCAGCAGGAAGAGAAAGCCACCAGCCTGTCTTGGGCTCTTGAAAATTTCAAAGCTCACCTTCAGTGATACATTTTCTACAACAAGGCCACACCTCCTAATCCTTGCAAATAGTGCCACTATCTGGTGTCCACCATTCAAATCTGTGAACCTATGGGGGGGGCATTCTCATTCAAATCACCACATATAGGTATCTATTTCCCCAAATACATCCTCCTTAATCTGTATACTGTTACTTGTGTGCTTGTTTTTCAGAGAACAAGGAAGAATATATGGGAGGGTTAGAAAGGAGGAAAGGGAAATGATGGAATTATAAAAGAAATAATTAAAAAACAAAGCAAAATATACCAAAATGAAATAAATGGAAAATAATTAAAAGAAAAACCAATAAGATTAGCAACAACCTCACAGGGATTTACAGTGTAATTTCAAATGCTGATTAGACCTTAAGGTTTTGATGCTGTGAAAAGCCAATTGTCTTCAGAAGGGTGGCCATCTACTAGAGCAAGCAGGTGTAAAAAGAACATGGTTTGTTGTGATTCTAAATACATGGTTCATGATGAAGGCAGCCATTGACACGTTTTTAAGCCCAAGCTTTTACTGAGATGAAACTCTGGTTACAGTGATAGTTTATCTCAGGAGTCTATACTTGCACTCTGTGGTGGTGGCCAAGCTTGCTGACTGAGCAAAGTATCTGGGTTTAGATCTCAGGTCTGCCTCTTCTGGGCAGATTGACTAGTAAGTGATGGCAATATGGCATAGTGCTGTGGATTTCCAGCAGTGTAAGCCATCCAAAGTCCTTAACATGGCAGCTGCTTTCACCGTGAATTTGTTAGGAGAATCATTTTTGAACTGCTGTCAAAGATGGAGGCTAGAGGGCTGCAGAGATGGCTTAGCCTTTTCATTTTCTATTGTATGGCATTATAACATTACCTGTTACTGCATAACCAAAAGACCTAGAATTGTTCACCTGTAATAGATTTTGTAGCCAAGGTTGATCATCATTTTTCAACATGATGCTTAATATGTGCTTGGGTTCTAGTTCAGATTCATGTACATTCTTTGAGACTGCCTATTAAGGGATAAAGAACATGCCAATCAGTTAAAAATTGTACAAGTTAATTTATCCATCCATCCATCCATCCATCCATCCATCCATCCATCCATCCATCCATCCATCCATCCAGTGTATGCACCATGGTTCAGAAATGGAGGTCAGAGGACATTTTATAAGAATTGTTTCTCTCTTTTCACTATATGGGTCCTGAGGATCAAACTCAGGTTGTTAGACTTGGTGGTTAGAAATTGTTTATTTCAATAATGTATGACTATAATTGTAGAATTTGGGAGGTCCAGGCATGAGGATCAGTGGTAGAATGCTTGCCTAACATACAAGAGGTCCAGCCCCTAATTCCCAAAACACAACAAAAGACAAACAGAAACCAAAGGAGATTTCCTGTTTCTATTTTGGTAAAATACTGAACGATTTCATCAGTATAGTTTTCTTGATTATGTATTATACGCCTTGCAATATAAAAAGTTATTTAGCTCCACGTTTTTTAATCCCTATAATAATTTCTAACTTTTTTTTTTTCCTTAATAGACCCAGAAAAGAAACTTAGAGAACCTGGATAATTTGAACATTCTCGGATTTTTTTTTTTTTTTTTTTGTCCAAGTGTGTTTAGATATCCAGTTAGAGATGAGTTATTTGCTGCTGTACCATCCTGTTGCATACATGTATATAGTCCAATTGGTCCATGGCAAAATCCTGTCAGAGCTCCTTGTGATAGGATGAAATGCTAAGCATTTGGTTTTTTTTCAGAATTGGAGGTGAAGGAAGTCATTTCAAGACTAAATCACAGGTCTCCAGAGTGGTGTCTTCAAGGCTGAAAGCTTGTGCTCCCCACTCCCACCCCCCCCCCAGTCTGATTGGAAAGCAGGGTGCAGGAATTGGTCTTAAAGATTCATTTTCATAAGTGTACTATGTTTAGTTTGTATGTTTACTGGAGAAATCTTATTAGAGTCTAGGAGTTTTTGAAGAAGGTGGGAGGAATGAGGCAGCAGCTATTTGGGTGTGTGAGCAGTGCGTGTCTACGTCTGTCTGTCTTGGTATGAACATATGTAGCTACTTTGAAGTATGCTCATCTTGTACTTATTATTTAAAAGATGTATCTGCGTTGAAGGAATCTAAAAAAGACTTTCCCCCTGCTTTTTGTTTGAGGAAAATGTTTTGCCCTTTGTTTGGCTGTGAGCTTTTTTCTAGAGGGCTGTGGCAGGATGTTTCACAATCGCCATGGAACAGATTGAGAGCTGCTGTTAGGGAAACTTGGCAAACAAGCTATATGAGTGCTCTTGTATTTTTTTTTTTTTAAATATCTGAAAGCCTGTTGAAAACTTAAACTTGCCTAACAGCACTGAAGTATTCTGTAGTTTTTAAGTCACCATGTAGGACTGTAGGGCCTGCTGTAGTGAGGGAAATAAAGAAATTTATTACAGAAGCACATACCATGTTTCCATTGGTCCCTTCTCCTCTCCTCTTAGTTGATATTACTGACTTATAACATGCGTGATGAGCCACAGCCAACGGAAACTGTAGCGGACAGTGTTGAAATCTGAGGAACTGTCCTTGGTTTGATTTGTGTTATTGCTGCAAAAATGTTGGCTGAAACTTTGCTTTCAACACACGCTCTAGGATTTACCTGTACATAGTATGTTCTCCCCCACCCCCTTGAGCTTTTTAAGACTTCCAGTAAACTTGGAAAACCCATGAAACTCAGTTTCACTCACTAGAGTGAAACTGCTTTTAGAAACAGATGCTTCAAAAACTGATCTGATCGAGTTTTGATTCCAGGAAATCTTTATCCCCCCCAGTCCCAGGTGCCTGTGGTTTGCTTTGGATCTGTTCCACAAAGTGAAAATCATTTACAAATGCCAAGGAGCAAAAGACCCTGTGAGGTATCTGTTTAGATTTCTATCTAGCATTCAGAGATTTCATGAATGATAAAAGTTGACCCAATTTAGGCAATGCGGTTTTGAATAATTCTTTCTATCAGTGTTTCTAGACCCTGAGTGCAAATTGGACCCACCTGGGTAAATTTATTTATAGGCCCTGTCCATATCCCCAAATATTCTGTATTGCCTGGTACTTATTTGCTATTTTAAAATGTTTCCAATGTAGAGGCAAGGTTAAGTAACAGGAGAGTTTAGTGAAATCCTCCTTCTGAAATTAACCGTAGAGCTGGGATATGGCCCAGTATCTGCTAACTCCCAGATACGGTTTCCACTTAGCATGTGTGACACTCTGTTAACCTCAGATTCCCAAGGACATGGATGGTCTCAAGAGGGTAGAAAAGACGATCGGTCAATCTAGTTGTTTAAATGAGGAACGTTTTTAGATATGTTTAAAGAGTGTTTAAAATCTTTCTTTTTGTTTTAGAAAGGGACTCATGTACCATAGAGATAAGGATGACCTTGATTAATCAGAGTGGTTTGAGAAGGATTAGAAGGGTTAGGAGCTTGGCCTTGCTGGAGCAGATATGGCCTTGATGGAGGAAGTATGTCACTGGGGTGGGCTTTGAGGTTTCAAAAGCCCTGTTATCTCCCACTGATGCCTCCACCTGTGGACCAGCTACCGATCCGGTGCCATGAACTCCGCCATGATCCCACCTTGATGAAAATGGACTAAACCTGCAATTGTGAGCAAACCCCCAGTTAAATGCTTTCTTTTATGTGTTGCCTTGGTCGTAGTGTCTCTTTACAGCAGTAGAACAGTGCTCAAGAGATACGATCACTTTATTTATTTATTTATTTATTTTTTTAAGGAAACATCAGGACTACAGTTGTAGCTGATGTTTAACACTTACCTGTATGCTCAAAGTCCTGGGTTTGATTCTAACACAACAAAGAAGTAATAAATAATAAAATTAGAAATTTTATAAAAGAAACTGCAGATTTTCTTTAGTTGTTTGTAGTCTCATCATTTTATAATTACCTTTTTAAATTTTAATTTATTTTTTGAGTTGGTGTTGCATAGGTTGGCTTCAAACTGCTGTGGTCAAATGATGCTCTCTGCCTTAGTTTCCTGGTGTCTGGGACTACAAGGCTGTGTCAATGTGTTCACTGCTCTAACCCTTTGAAACTCTTTTTTGAAATCCTTAGAAAGGAGTTAGGTTTAAACAATGTAGGAAAAAAACCAACCACACAAACAAACAAAAAAACAGGAGTTCAAATATAAAGAATAAAGGCTACTCAATTTAAAACCAGCAGTAAATTCATATATGTCTTTATTTTATTTTCATAAGCTTTTGGTGTTGGGATAGAGGGAGCCAGTGTTCAAACAGTAGACTCCAAGCTAATTTAAACTGTGTCCTATGAGTTTATTAATATCACCACAGCATGTGACCTCATTTGGAGACAAGGTAGATGTGATTTGGATGAATGAAGCGAGCCCCTACTATAGAGTGACTCCTTATAGGAGGGAAGCTCAGACTCAGACACACATGGGGAGGACACAGTATGAGCACGAAGACAGCCAATGTGAGTCCAGGAGAACTGAGTGGTCTGCAGAAGGTACCGGCCACATACCAGTTCCCTCACTTCGGACACAGTGCTCAGAACCCGGAGAATACATTTCTGTTGTTGAAGGCACTTAGGTGTTGGTACTTATTGTGGCAGTCCAAACAGATGGGTTCAAGTCATAGGTTTTTACTTACTTTAAAAATCTAAAGCTTAGATAATTGAACATGTGAGATTTTGTTCACACCGTCTTCCTTACCTTCGGTGGCCCTGGCAAGCCTGATTCTATCGGCAATCCCCCTGTCTCTGCTTCTGTATGTAAGCGAGCAGGGCTCACCATGCTGTGAGGAATTTTACAGTGTGTGGTTTTGAAGGGTTGGGTTCTTGATGACTCATACTTTAGTCAGTTGCTAGTGAATCCAGATAAAAGGCAGTTTATCTTGAGTCCAGATCCACAGCTGGAGTTACTGGAGTGTGCCCTTTCCTTCCATTTATGGTAATAGAGGCCGACACCTGTAGTCACCTGAGATGTGTTCTGTAGTTTCAGGCTTCTTACTTCTCTCTCCTATTTTTTAATTTATTTAATTTTATTTTGTGTGTGTGTGTGCCTGTGTGTATGTCAGTATAGTACATGTGTGCCTGTAATGGGGGCCAAAAAGGGCATTGGATTCCTGGGGCTGAAGTTATAGATAGTTGTAAGCTGCCATTCGGGTGCTGGGAATCAAACTCAGGTCCCCTGGAAGAGCAGCCAGCTCTCTTAATCACCAAGCCATCTCTCCAGCCCCTTGTATTCTTACCAATGTGAGTTGGGTTTATTTTATGTGAATTGATAGCACCCTGAAGAAGTGGGAAGGCTCATGATTTTAAATTTTATTTTTGAGATTATAATTTCAACATTTCCTCCCTCCCTTTCCTTCCTCCAAACCCTCCCATCTACCCATCCTGGCTCTTTCAAATTCATAACCTTTATTTTTTTTCACTACTTGTTCTTGCATGCATATAAGTTTACACACAAATTTCTAGATGAAGCCTGCTAAGCCTGTGTAATTTTGCTTGGATATGTTTTCAGGACTGATGATTTGGCACTAGACAGCAATTGTTGTGTTCTTCCCTGGGGAAGGCCGCCTCTCCCACTCTTGTCTATAGTTCCTGTGTAGGGTTGAGACCTCGTGGGCTTTTCCCCATTCACGTTGGCATGTCAGTTGGTGTTATCCTTGTTCAGCTTATGTGTGGCACTGACTGCCCTCTAAATCACTGTGTAAACCAGGCTGGCCTCGAACTCTCAGCTCTCAGTGGCTCACCTACCTCTGTCTCCCAAGTGCTGAGGTTAAAGGCATTCTTCACATTTAACCAAACTTTTGGATCAAAGGAAATAGTTTCTTTCTTTTCTCCCCCCCCCCCCCCATATTGCTGAGCATTGAAGCTGGGGCCTGTACGCTCTACCACTGAGCAAAGTACATGTCTTTTGTTAAAATACCCGTGACCACTTCCATAAAAATGGGTTCTATGAGCCGGATAGTGGTGGTATACACTTTTAATCCCAGAACTTGGGAGGCAGAGACAGATAAATCTCTGAGTTCTAGGTCAGCCTGGTCTACAGAGGAAGTTTCAGGATAGCCAGGGCTACACAGGGAAACCAGGTCTCCAAAACAAAAACAAAAAAAAAACAAATAAACAAAACACGACAACAGGAGGTTACTATATAATTACATCATTGTTCCCTTTCTCCCCTCTAACCTTCCCATATATGTCCTCCCTTGCTCTTTTAAAATTCATGACATGTGTTATGTGCATCTGTGTTACATGTAACCTGCTGTCTGTGTAAAATGTGACGCGTATGCATGTTTTCAGTAGAGGGTCTTCCCTGAGAAAGACCATTTCTCCCACTCTCAGCATCCCTTAGTTGCTTGTAGTTCTTTGTGGAGGGTTGAGGCCTCGTGCTGTCTTTGCTCCCTGTCTTCCTTCCCTCTGTATCCTTTGAGCATGTGTATAGTAAACGAGAGACCATTGATGGAGGAGAGGGAAAGAGCAGGACACAGTGATCTGATTGGGGGAAGGGATTCTAAAAACAAAAAAGAATTAAAAAGAGAGAGAGAAGAGTATCATACATGTATATCTTTGTATAAATGTAGTTTAAATGAAAATTTTTTTCATACAGGCTGATAATTCTCCCTCCAAGAGCCAAAGACTATTTAACAAAAACCCAAAACCAGGCATGAGAAGCCCTCTTTGAGTTGGTTAGGGCTGTTCAAGAGACATTACAGACTATTGCTGTTGACCTTTGCCGCCCTCCAGAGGTGGAAGGTTTTGCTGAAAACACGCACTTTAGATTACAGGCTCCTGGGCTAGAACTGACCTGAATGCCTGCCCTGAGAGCTAGCTTTCATGGTACCAGAAGGCGCCAAAGGAGGGAAGCAGACAACACCTAAACCACAACAGCAGCATGGTGTGACAATCCTAAGGCTGCAGTAGTGACACACATACCTTGGTGATAACCAATAGCTTTTTTATTGCACTTAAGACCCTCTCAACAAGAGGGAAATCATGCTTGGTACTGAATTTTTTCTTAATAAATTGTTAAATTGTAAAAATAATTGTAATGGCTGGAGAGATGACTCCCTAGTTAAAGACACTGGCTACTCTTCTAGATGTCCTGAGTTCAATTCCCAGCAACCACATGGTGGCTCACAACCATCTGTGATGAGATCTGGTGCCCTCTACTGGCCTGCAGGGATACATACAGAACACTGTATACATAACAAATAAATACATCTTCAAAAAACTTGCATAAAACTATGTGATGTATACATGGATTATTTCTGCCAGGGAGCAAAGAAACTGATAACAGTAATTTGCTCTGGGGAGGGCACTGTAGAAAAATAGAGATGTTTGATAAAGTGTTGTTGAGATCTTTGAATAAAGTGGAAACAATAGTTATCTTCTCCAGGCAAGCTATAGTTGTCTATTCTAGAACAATGAAGAGGGTAGCAATAATATCTAGTTATTTAAAATGCAGGAGGGTTGGAAAGGTAGCTCATTTGGCAAAAGCCTGAGGACTGAGTTCAGGTCCCCAGCAATCATGGGCATAGCTGTGTGTACTGATGCATGCCTATAGTCTCAGCACTGGGGAGACGGGAGGACCCCCGACTTCACTGTTAGCAACTTTTGTTGAATCTGTGAACTCCTGGCCAGGTGAGAGACCCTGTATTTAAAAAATAGGTACAAGCTGGGCCATGGTGGCGCACGTCTTTAATCCCAGGACTCAGGAGGCAGAGGCAGATGGACCTATGGGAATTTAAGGCCAGCCAGGTCTGATGAGTTTCAGGACATCCAGACTGTTACACAGAGAAACCCTGTCCCAAAAACAACAACAAGGGCAACAAAAACAAAACCAAAGTACAAAAAAGGGGGAAGGCATCTATCGCCTGTACAAACAACACATGCAGACACTCAAATGTATGGACTATATAGATTCAGATAAAATTGTTAAGGTGTTTCTTGTAATATTTATCTTCTTGCTAGTTTCTGTCCAAATTGCCAGAACTAGGTAGGTTTGCATAAGGAGGAATGTACTGGTTTTATTTGAGTGAGTCTTACACCCTCAAGTTACGTTTGGCATGCCTGTCTTGGACTTAGCAGCTGACCTTGAGTATGTTTCTGGGGTGATGGACTGTTCTTATCCTGTATATTGGTTTGTACAAAATACAGTGAAATTAGATAAAAAGTCATTGAACATTGGGTTCAGCCCCATTCGAATTGGATTTAAGTGGAGCTCCTAAGACAGAAGAGAAGGGAAGTGTTTTAGGTCAGTGTTCATACTAGGTTGTATTGCATGTAAACCGATTGCCTCTCAAGAAAAGAAAGGGAGTCCTTGAAGTGGCTCAGAAATTAAAATACTTGCTACTCTTCCTGCTAAGCTGAGTTTAAACTGGAACTTACTTGGAAGGAGAACCAACTCCTGCTCTTGTCCTCTGACTTACAGACATATGTCCTTAAAGTCAAGTGTTTATATTTTGCTTTGGAAATTAAATATTTTCTTTACTGTGTGTGTGTGTTTATGTGTTTCACAATGTAAATTCTTGAGCCCCTAGTTTCAGTTTCAAAACTACTTACACAGTTTGAAAAGCCAGTTACTTTTAACTTTTCTGAAGCAGGAAGAAACATTTTGAATTAAAACCAAATGTGCTTCAAGATCATCACAAATTTCATTGTATAACATTCTTGAAGGTGAAGATACTATCTATTTAACACCCAAAATTTATTAGCTTTCAGTAATTAAATTTTTTATGATACAAGTAATATCCGATCTTACTCTGCAATCCTGTGTACACACTTGTTTTAAAAGATCAACACTGTCTAGTATATAACAAAGCCATAAGTCCAGTGTAGTATGCAATCCTGAGGAAAATGTCAAAAGTACCTGATGCCATTTTCTATAAACGGGAATCTTTTCCCACTTAAAGGAGAATGTTCTCACAAAATACTTATCATATTAAGGAAGAATATTAACTTTACAGTGGAGAAACTTGATACATATCATTTAACCAAGTGTCTAAGTTAGTATCCCCAGCACTGGGACAGATGAGTATTTAGGGGTGTCCCTGACATGTATTTTAAGGTATACAACAATATTTCAGGTTACAAAGGCAGTCTAGGACCTGGAGAGACCTCAGCAGTTAAAAGCACTGGCTGTTCTTCCAGGGACCTTGGCTCAATTCTCAGCATCCACATGGTGGCTCACAACTGTCTGTAACTCCTTACTTTCGTTTAAGGGGTCCAGTGCTTTCTCCTCCTGGTGTATGCTCATGCATAGTACATTTACATACATGCAGACAAACCACCCATAAAGAAAAAAGAAGTATGTCTACTACCACTTTAAAACAAATCAGAAAAAAAGTCAAAATGTAGCAATAATAGAAATGCTGAAGTGTTAGAATTAGAATGTGAGTAAAAGTTGGATGAAAATCCTTTGATGTGGTTTTGCAATTTTTTAAAGTAAGAAATTATTCCAAAATAAGATATTTAAAGGAAGCCAGGCATGGTGGCTCTTTCTTGTGCTTGGGAACCTGAGGCAGAGGCATGCCATGAGTTCAAGGTGACACTGGGCTACATAGTGTACATAGTGGGTTCGAGACAACTGTGGAGTATGTAATGTAGTTAAACAAAGCAAACAAAGGAGTAGCTTAATTTATAATACAGCGATTAAAAAAACCTCTTGTTACAGTTTTCTCAATGATAAAATAAGGGAGCTAGATGATGTTAAAATTTTCAGTTATGAAATTCTGTGATCATCTTTGGTTTGGCTGTTATTTTTGAGACAGGGTCTTACTCTGTAGCCATGGTCTGGAACTCAGTATGTAGATCAGGTTGGCCTCAAACACATGGAGATTCAACAGCCTTTGCCTCCCAAGTGCTGGGATTAAAAGTATGTGCCATAACACCTGTCCTAAAATTCTGCAGTTTTATAAACAGACATTAGTAGGAAAAGTTCATAACTTTAATACAGTCATCCTTAAAGAGGACAGTAATAGAAAATGAGAGTTATTTGCTTTCATATGAGTCAGTCAAAGGCCGTGCAAATCAAGGCTTCCTGCCAAGTAACAGTGTACTAGTTGCTGACCTGAGATGTCTTTCTGTGAGAGAAACTGTAGTAAGAATTTATTTAAGTATACATTTCATTGCATTCCACTTCCTGGTTTGTGCTTGTGCATAATTTTAAAGCCTATTTAAATAGTTTTTAAATCTAATGCCATTTTAAAACATACTTTTAGAATTACCAGTGAAAACTTGGCTATTAAGATGAAGAATTAGGCATAGTGGGTCACACCTGTAATTGTAGTTCTTAGGAAATGAGGCAGGAGCCGCTGGAATTCAAGATTATCCAGCCTGGGATACACAAGACCCTGTCTCTTAAAAAACTGAGACAAGATTAATTATTAAATGTTAGGTGTTATAGGTTCATAGTCCTTATACACCAAAAAGATTGTTAAAATATAAGTAGTAGAGCCAGGTATGGTGGTATATACTTGTAATCCTAGAGTTTAGGAGAGTGAGTTTAAGATCAGCTACAAAGAGAGAGTCTGTCTCCAAAAGCTAAGACAAACACACATACACATATATGCACACACTCAAGCTACCCCCCCCCCCCAAACAAATAAGATGATCTAGGGGCTAAATTGCTATAACCTGTAGGGTTTGGTGTAGATCAGTGTTTGAGTTCTTACCTAGCCTGCACTGGGTCCTGGGAATGGTCCCCACTTAAGAAAGTGAAATCAAGTAAATTACAAGTGAGTGTCAAGTGTGTTTTGAAAAAGTGAGTAAAATGTTTTTGAATTGTGTCCAACAAAAACAGAATTTATCTCTTCTCCTCCCTTTCTGTCACTTTCAGCTTGGCGATCCTGCCATATTTCCTGCTGTCATTGTGGAACATGTTCCTGGTGCTGATATTCTCAATAGTTATGCCGGTCTGGCCTGTGTGGAAGAGCCGAATGATATGATTACTGAAAGCTCATTGGATGTTGCTGAAGAAGAAATCATAGACGATGACGATGATGACATCACGCTTACAGGTGTGTATGTGTGTTATTGTTACTGGTGGTTAGGGTATGGGCCAGGTGTTTCCAGGTTCTTGGTCTTTTATGTAAAGATTTGAAAATAAGGACTTACACAGATTTGCAAAAGAAGTAAGGTAGCTTTATTCATAGCAGAGCAATAATAGAGGCTATAGATAGATGGGGTCCTATCAAGAGTGACAGATTATTCAAGGGCCCCAGGATAAAATTTAGTGTCTTTTTTTAATGGGGTTTAAAGGAAGCAGGGGCTGGCTAATGGGTGTGGTTTGGGTAGTTCTTTATTTTAATTCATAGATTAGGTTATATAATTGTTTTTTCTATTATGCATTCTCCACTTCATGATGCATGTGTTTTTTATGATAATATTTTTGATTTTAATTTGAAACAAGCTTGTTTTACATGTCAATCCCAGTTCCCTCACCCTCCCCTCCTCTCCTGTCTCCCCACAACCCCCATCCCATCCCCTTTCTGCTCCCCATGAGGCCTTCCATGGGGGATCTTTAAAATCTATTATATCGTTTGAAGCAGGGCCTAGGCCCTGCCCCATTTGTCTAGGCTGAGAGAGCATCCCTCTATGTTTAATGGGCTCCCAACGTCCATTCCTATACTAGGGATAAATACTGGTCCACTACCAGAGGCCCTCTAGACTGGCCAGTCCTCCTAACTAACACCCATATCCAGGGGATCTGGGTCAGTCCTATGCTGGTTTTCCAGCTATCAGACTGGGGTCCATGAGCTCCCCCTTGTTCAGGTTAGTTGTTTCTGTGGGTTTTTCCAGCCCTTTGCCCATCACTCCTCCCTGTCAGTGATGCATCTGGTTTTAATTATATGCACGTCAATTATGCATAATCAGAAGATGATAGAGTGAACTCTCTAAAGACTACTGGCAGACTTAAGTTTTGCCTTACTGTACATGCACCTGAAACCAGTTCAGAATGGATAGGCCTTCTGTTCGTACCTACATATGTTGGAAATACACTTGACTAGAAACAGTCTTTACTTGAGTAGGGAAACTTACGTTATCGTTAAGAGATGTGTAGCCTGATGTAGGGTTGGGGCCAAGGGAATCTGGGAGTTACTAGGTGTATTGTTTGTAGAAGGGTGTGTGTGTGAATAGCATGTACAGGCAAGGAAATTAGGCTGTTATGTACATTATTATTACTAAGGAGAGATGTACTTAACCCCAAACCAAATGGAGGTCCCAGGGTAACTTTATTACCTGCAGAGGCTAAAGCCTATTAGATGAAGAAAATGGTGAATTCTGATAGCTTGCCTGGTTCATACTGCTTTCTTGATCCCTTTTCTTTTTCTACAAATATACTGAAATAGACCTGAGAAAGACTTGATTCACAATCGGTTCTTCACTGAGTGCTTGTTTATCCTTAGTGCTGCATTCATGAGAATAAAGTGAAAGCTATTTGCAGGGAGAGAGATAGAAATGTTATTTTCTCACTAGTGTCACAGGAAACCAAACAGTAAGCCAGGACCTAATGTGTGATGAAACCCTAGGATGTACAGAAGATTTCTGTTCGGGATCAGAGCTAGTATAACACTGAGAACTGGAAGAACAGACTGTAAGAGTGAGTTGTGTCAATACTTTCATCCTTTATTGGTTTTAGAAAACAGTATGCACTTTCATTTTGTGCGAGCATTTTTATTTTTTATTGTTGGTCCTTCCTTCCTTCCTTCCTTCCTTCCTTCCTTCCTTCCTTCCTTCCTTCCTTCCTTCCTTCCTTCCTTCCTTCCTTCCTGTCTTTCGACAGGGTTTCTCTGTGTAGTAGCTCTTGCTGTCCTGGAACTCCACTTGTAGACCAGGCTGGCCTGGAACTCACTGATATCTGCCTGCCTCTGCTTTCTGAGTGCTGAGACTAAAGGTGTGCACCACCATGCCTGGATAATTTGGTTTTTCAAGACAGTGTTTCTCTGTGTAGCCTTGGCTGTCGTGGAACTGGCTGTGTAGAACAGGCTGACCTTGAACTCAAAAATCTGCCTGCCTCTGTCTCCAGAGTGCTGGGATTAAAGGCGTGCATCACCACCTCCCACCATTTTACCATTTTTTTGGGAGGGGACAGTATAGTACTGAAGCTACAATCTGTTCCACTAATCAGGCGAAGGCTTAGAGATTTAAATAAGAGATGAGACAGCTGGTCATTCATGCAACAGGAATGCTGTTTATTGAGGGGAAGGATCAGGCTTATATACTGACTCACAGCACAGTGGAAAACAATCCCAGGGTCAAGAGTGCAAATTCTCAGGCTTAATTCCTCCCCAGCAGATTTGTGTTAGCAAATCAGGAAGAGTACCAATAACAACTCTGGGGCAAAATATTCCAGCTAAGACTGCAGAATGTTCCAGCCAACAGCTCAGGCTTGCTCAAGGTGCCTCAGAGTCAATGCAGGGCCCTACAGGGTAGGGGGCCTTTGTGTGACTTTTAAGATTTATTTTTATTTTATTTGTATGAGTGTTTTGCCTTGATGTATATAGTGCTCTATGAGCATTCCTGGTGCCTGTGGTAAACCAGAAGAGGGTGTTCAGATCCCTTTGAACTGGAATTAACTAGTTGTTAAGCCATGATCTGTGAGCTGCCATGTGGGGGCCATCCAAGGTGAACTTGGATTCTGTGTAAGATCATCTCTCCAACCCTAATTTTGTACGTCTTACTTTCATATATTTTGGTCAGAAGTGTTAAGGATATTTGAGGAAATTACTTGGAAGCAAGGGTTTTACATCTTGATTCTTAAAAGAAATTGCTTCTGAAACAGACATAATAGGCAGAGTTGTAGTTTTTTGGTGGCGTTCTAACTGCCTTGTCCTCAGCTCTACCTTAGTGCTGCCTCAATACCTGACACATAACATGCATTCAATAAAAACTTGTTCATCAGTAACTTATGCTGGCAAGTACTAAAACTTTAGACTGTTAAAAGCAAAGTGATATTAGTGAAAGAATAATTGAAATATCAGAACTGAATATGTCTAGATGCATGTGCTTGTTTGTTTAAGAGGTTAACACATGATCTAATTCAATAGAATGGGAAGGAAGAATAACCATGTGGCTGTTTGGTGGGGGAGGAAAAAAAAAAGAAAGATTCTTACCTAAAAAATATACAAAAGGCATCTGGACAATGGCTTAGAATTCAAAAGCATTGACTGCTGTTCCAGAGGACCTGGCTTCAGTTCCCAGCACCCACATGGTAGCTTGTAACTGGGGAATCTCATGCCTTCTTTTGACTCCTTAAGGGCAGTGGACATACATGTGGTATGCATAAATGCATACATACAGGCAAACACTCATACACATAAAAATAAATATTTTTAAAGTAACAAAGTATATCCCAAGTCATTAAAATGTTTAATGTGGGAAAAACAAAAGACTTAAAAAGTTACTGCTTGATGTTTTTTTTTTTTTTTTTAAATTGGCTTTGTTTTTTGAGACAGGGTTTCTCTGTGTAACAGCCCTAGCTGTCCTAGCATTCAAACTCACAGAGACCCACCTGCCTCTGCCTCCCTAGTGCTGGGATTAAAGGTGTGCACCACCACCACCTGTTAATTTTTTAAAATGTGAGATGATATCTTTGGTTAGGCTCTTTGTCTTTTAGAAATACATGATAAAATACTTAGAGATAAAATATGGAACAGCAGGCCAAGGTCTGTATTCCCAAGACTTGGGAAGGGGAGACAAAGGATCAGCTGTTCTAGACCAGCATCAGGTACATAGTGTGTTTGAGGCCAGGCTGGGCTATAATAAGGTATATTTTTTAAAAAATATGCTGCCGATTCCCTATGATCTAAGTTTGATCCCAGGGACCCACATGGTGTTCATAAAGAACCAACTCCTTCATATAAATGTAAAAAATTACAAAAATAACAAATCTACAACCAAACAAATGAATAAACATTGAATCTTGAATTCCTTCATAGTGTCTGCAGGCCAATCTGGTGGGAACACTTTTTCAATTGAGGTTCCCTTCCAACCAAACCAAACCAAACCAAACCAAACCAAACCAAACCAAACCAAACCAAAAGCCTAGCCAGCATAGGGTGAGACCTTATACACACCCACCTCAGATTCAATATTGTGGCATATGTTCTGTACTTTATAGTTTACATGCATACAAGCTCAATATTGAGTGGTATACCCTGGTTCAGGAGATGAACACCACCTGTGAGTTTCAGAGTGGCACATACATTGGAGCTAATACTACTTTTGCTTTGTTGTAGTTGAGGCTTCTTGTCATAATGGAGATGAAACAATTGAGACCATTGAGGCTGCTGAGGCACTCCTCAATATGGATTCTCCTGACCCTATCTTGGATGAAAAACGAATAAGTGAGTGCTAATGATCACTTGTGTGTGTATACATTGCAAAGCTATTCTTGCCATCTCCATCAGAGAGTAAATGGCAAGAGAACACAAGAGGATTTTTTTCTTTTGTGGTTCCCAAGCACATTGCTGTGTGGACTGTGTTAAAATGTTCTGTTTAACTGATTTAAAATTTGATGAAGTTTTTAGAATAAAAAGTAGTTTGTCTCCTATGAAATAGTAGATTATGCAAAAGTCTTGTCTTCCTCCCCAACATAATATTTTTATTAGTTATTTGGGAATTTCATACAATGCACCCTGATCACACTTACAGAATCTAGTCTCTTAACCTGTTTGTTTTGTTTTTAAAACTTTATGTGCATCAGTGTTTTGCCTGAAAGCGTATGTGTGTGTACTGCATGTGTGTAATACCAGTAGAGGCAAGAAGAGGGTGTTGAATCTCTTGGACTGCACTGGAGCTATAGAGGGTTGTGAGTCATGATGTAGGTGCCAGTACCTGAACCCCAGTCTTCTAGAAGAGCACCAAGGGTATTAATTGCTGAGCCATCTTTCCAGCCTCTCATTGGCTTTGAACTCAAGACTACTATAATATAGTAATTTCTATAAATATAGATTGTATTGAATAGGCAAAAACCTACTGAAGTTTTTCCTGACCATTTGTTACTTAAAATCCATAGACAGTTTATTAACCTATTTTTAAATCTATTTATTTTTTAGCCCTTTCTCACAAAGTTAAAAGTGTAGTTATGTTGGGTGGTGATGGTGCCCACCTTTAATTCTAGCACTTGGGAGGCAGAGGCAGGTGGATCTCTGTGAGTTTGAGGCCAGCCTGGTCTACGAAGTGAGTTCCAGGACAGCCAGAGATAATCTGTCTCAAAAAAACAAAACAAAAAAGAAAGGAAGGAAGGAAGAAAGAAAGAAGGAAAGACCAAAGTTAGTAAGTAACTTCAAGGTATTTATTGAATGTTGTGATGTGTGCAGCAGTCTGTTAGGCAATGGCGTGGTATAAAAAGAATAGCTATTACTCCTTTCTTTAATCTTAGTTTAATTTTGAACTCATTCATGTGTGTAAATAACTATAAAAGCCAAAAACAAACAAGTGACAGCATAGGGATCTGGAGGCAGTGGGTGCTCTAGCTTTATGAAGAGAATGTTTTAACCAAATGACAGTTACACTTCATTACACTTCATTAGAGAAGACAGAAACAGGCATACGAGTTAGAAAGAATTGATTCAACCCAAAGCACTAACTTGTAAAATTTTTTTTTTTTTTTTTTTTTTTTTTTTTTGAGAGACAGATTGTTTTTGTATGTGTGGCTGAGGTGTTAAGCTTCGTGGTGAGTGCAGAATGAGATTGGAAAGGTAGGTTTTGTGTAGACTGTGAAAACTTTGAATGGCATGCTGTGGAGTTTGTGTTGTTTTCATTTCCCTCAGTAAAGTATAGGGAAGTATCTTTTGCTATGATTTTCCTCCTTGTTATCAGATAATAAAGCATTTGTCTAGAGGTCTAATATGGTGAGATAGGAATTGAGGTTCAGAAGGTAGGCATGGGGAGAGCAGGTAAGATAGACTGTGCAGGAAGCCAAGCCTGGACTGCTTCAGGATCCTTGATTTAGGGTAAAGGAAATAAAAGGCCTCCAGAGAGTTTATAGAGACAAGAAATGATTTTGTTTCTTACACAACTGATTATAATTGATTTCTTTTCCATTAGATAATAATATATTTAGTTCCCCTGAAGATGACATTGTTGCCCCAATCACCCATGTGTCCGTCACGTTAGATGGGATTCCTGAAGTGATGGAAACTCAGCAAGTGCAGGATATGAATGCAGATTCCCCAGGAGCTTCATCCCCAGAACAACCTAAAAGGAAGAAAGGTGAGTGAGTGCCTAACTTACTTAAGTCATCCAGTCAGTATTGATGGAGAATCCAAGTATACTTTTTTATTAAAGGGTGTTTCTATACCAGTTAAGATATGTAAGAAAAAAATGGAGAACACAAAAAAATTTAGGTATTTCTTTGTATTAGTCACTAAAAATGTTAGGTACAGTTGATCTGTCTCACTAAAGGATATTTTCCAACTTCTTGTCTTTTGTTGCATTTATTTATGTTCGTGTGTGTGTGTGTGTGTGTGTGTGTGTGTGTGTGTGTGTGTGTGTGTGCATGCGCATGCGTGCATGTGCATGTTGATGCTCATAGAAGCCAGAGGTGTGAGATCTCCTGGAGCTGGTTGTGAGCTGTCATGTGGGTCACTGGGAAGATGACCCAGTCCTCTGTATTTAGCAAGTGCTCTTAACAGAGAAGACATTTCTCCAGCCATCTGGTTGTGGTGGTCCCCAACCATGAAATTACTTTCATTGTTACTCTATAACTGTAATTTTTACTACTATTATGAATCATAATATCAATATCTGATATGCAACCCCTGAGAAAGGATCTGGACCCACAGGTTGAGAAGCACTGCCCTAGGGCAGTGTTTGAAAACCTCTAGTTGAAAAAAAACCAAAAAACAAAAACAAAAGCCGGGCTGTGGTGGCACAAATTTTTAATTCCAGCACTTAGGAGGCAGAGGCAGACAGATCTCTGTGAGTTCAAGGCCAGCCTGTTCTACAGAGTAGTTCTGGGACAGACATGGCTGTTACACAAAGAAAACACACAAAAGAAACAAAACCTCCAGTCTACCAGTGATTCCATTACAGGGTGCCAATGGGAGAACACTGCAGACAGTTGAGATTCTTCAGGCAACTGAACACAAAATTGTTGGAATATGTTAAAGGAGAATCTTCCATTTTTTTACAAATTGAGAGTGTCTTAGTTAAATCGTTAACTGGAAACAGCCTATGTCATCTGAGGGGAAAGCCTGGACTCAAGAATTTCCTAGATCAGATTTGTCTGTGAGTCTTTAGTGCTGATTGTTGGGGGCAAGGCAGCCAATTATTTCAATATCATCCCTATGAAAGGTGGTCATGGCTGTTTAAGAAAGCTAAGTAAGTATGAACCTAAGCCAGTAAACAGTGTTTCTTTATTATTCCTGTTTAAGTTCCTGCCCTGAGTTTTTTTTTTTTTTAAAGCAAGATCCTGTCTTACAAAAAGAAACCTTAAGGTGGGTTAAAGGAAGTTCATGAACACCTGAATAAAGAATAACATATTTATTTCTGGAACATTCACACAATGAAGTTAAATGACTGCCTCTGTCTTCTGTCCCTGGAGACATCGGGTCTGCTCTGAGATGCAGGATGCCTAGACCACAACCCAAGACAGCCTGAGTGAGGCCCCTCCTCTTCCTTGTAAACAGATCATGTCTGAACACCAAAAGCCACACCATAAAGCTATTACCTCAAGTCCATTAGCAGAACAAGATGCCTCTATATTTCCCCTTCTTGTCAAAATAAAAGGGTTTTAAACCTGATACAAAAACCATATACAGTGATAACAGATATCAAATATGGTCCAGGAGAAAGAAAGGTAAAACATACACAAATTTAGGCTTACAATCAGCAAGAGCAACATTAAGCAAGAAACACATAATAACTGTCCAGGCCAAGGGTAGTGACATATAACAGATTACTCCAATAGCTGTCCTACTTAGGAAAGTCTAAATCTTGTACCTAATGTGCTCCAGCTAAGATAAGATAGGATATTGGTTGTGACTATCTAGTCTTCAACCTCATCAAAGACTTGAAAAGGAAAATAACATTACTAGGGTAAGCAGAAAATGCAAGTGGGAGACTTCCTAAAGGTGCAAAAATGACAGCTGGCTCTGTGGACAGCACTCCATGGTCTCACAGTAATGTTGGGCCAACCAACTTTGGCTAAGGCGTAGAGTATCCAACAGACCATGATCAGAACCAGGAAAATTCTAATGACTGTCCTACCCTGACTTGGCTAGGTTCAGTAGCCTCTTTTTGCTTATGTCCTGCTTGTCCAGTTAAAATAGCCTGTCCATTGTCAGTGGTCAAGGCAAGGGCAGTTCTTTGCCCAAAAGGCCAGTTGTGACAAGAAGAAAACAAACTCCAAATGTAGTGTCACTGGAACATGATGCAACTACAGGAACCAACCACTTCCCCACAGAAGAGGCACACCTTATCACTCCGGCTTAGAATTCAGAGCCACCTGCACACCTGATCACTCCGGCTTAGAATTCAGAGCCACCTGCCTTTGGCTCTGTTTTCCTGGTGATAGGGATAAACGTGTGTGTCACCACACACAGCTTTATGTATAATTTTTTTTGTTTCTTTTTGTTTGTTTGTTTTTTGGTTGTTGTTTGCTTCTTGAGACAGGGTTTCTCTGTATTGTTTTGGAGCCTGTCCTGGAACTTGCTCTATAGACAAGGCTGGCCTCGAACTTACAGAGATCCACTTGCCTCTGCTTCTGCCTCCTGAGTGCTGAGATTAAAGACATGTACCACCAATACCATGGTTTATGGATAATTTTTTAACTTATTTTTTTCTATTATTATTATTTTTTTATTTTACATGTCAATCCCAGTTCCCCCTCCCTCCCTCTTACCCTGTTACCCTCTCTCCCCCTTCACAAGCACCCTGACCACCCTCCCCTCCCATCCCCCCACTCCCATTTCACGTGTAGGGCTATGCCATCCAGGTGGGGTCATGTAAATCTGTCAAGTCATTTGAAGTAGGGACTAGTACTTTTCTCCTGTCTCTAGGTCAAGGGAGTGTCCCTCCATAGGGGATGTGTCCGCAAGGTCCTTTTGTGCACCAGGAATACATCCTGGTTCCACTGTCTGAGAAGATTGAGTCAGGGTAGAAATAGAAGACAGGAGAGAGAGAGAGAGAGAGAGAGAGAGAGAGAGAGAGAGAGAGAGAGAGAGAGAGAGAGGAGAAAACATAAAAGAGGGATCCATTATTGGTTTGAAGAGAAAACTGAACCTAAAGAAAGGTCTAGAGACCTACAAGACTGCTGCCAACTAACAATTTGAGCAACTGTGGAAAGGCTACCATAAATGCCCTTCCCTGATAGTGAGATCAACAACTAACTTATCTACCCTCATCTAGTACCTGTTGGAAACAGAAGCAAACACCCACAATATGGATAGTTTTTTAAGCTCAAATTTTGCTGGTATTTGGGATATACTTGAAAATTTTAAGAGAAAGCACTAATGTGGTAATCTCAAAGAGAAATACAGAATTTGAAATTTAACCTCATTTTCTTTTTACGGGTGAGCCAAAGGGTAATTTCTGGTTTCTTTCCCACCCCCAACCCTCATCCCTGGTGTGTGGGTATCTAACTTGGGAGCTTGTGCATGTTAGACAAGGACTCTGGTTTTGAACTGTGTCTTTTGTCCTGAAGTATAATTTCATATATAAGTATTTATGATCTAACCTACTTAATGTTCATTTTTTACTGTAGCAATTTTTTTTTTAGATAACATTTTGAGAGATCAGTTTGTATGCCCCATGTATAATGTTTTGGAACTTGAAATTTCAGTAATCATCAGTATAGCAAATCTAACCATTTTCATTCAGAAATGAGGATAAATATTTATACAGAGCCATTCTGATTTCAGGAAGAAAAACAAAACCAACACGACCAGATTCCCCAGCCACTACACCAAATATATCAGTGAAAAAGAAAAATAAAGATGGGAAGGGTAAGTCCTAAGATTCAGTGCCCTCCCCTCCCCTCTTCTTCCTGTCGTGTGTGTGTGTGTGTGTGTGTGTGTGTGTGTGTGTGTGCGCGCGCGTGCACGTGTGCGCGTGTGCGTGTGTGTGCGTGTGTGCGCGTGTGCGCGCGTGTGTGCGTGAGGGGGGTATTAAATGATATTTTGTGTGTATTAAACCTTGTAGTCCAGACTGGTCTTGAACTCCCTAGTAACTGAGGGTGGTCCCCACTTCCTAAATGTTAGGATTACAGATGCCACACTACCATATCCCCAAATCAAGCTCATCACTCTCCTTGTTAGAGACAAGTAGAACAAGTAGACAAGCCCAGTGCTTATAAGATACTGTCATCAATTTCTGTAAAGAGGCGATAACAAAGTAGCCTATGAAATTCATTTTCCATTTGGCTGTCAAAATAATCCACTACTGCATTCAGCAATGTTTTGCAGCAATCAGCTAGATCCTTACTATGGTGTGTTGGAGTTCTAGTATTTTTGCAACTCTTGCTTAGATTTGAAGAACGCTATCATGGTTGATACGGTAGTTCTGATATAAAGAGAACTATTGAAAGCTTTTTAAAATTTTAATGTACTTATAGTGTTTTCACTGTGTGGTTGTTTTTAAAGAGCAGACAGAAAATGTCTGTGTTTCCTCTTAGGTAACCATGAATCTAATTGACAAGACTGCCATTCATATATTATTTATGTATGAGTTTAGTAAGGTCTCTACCAGATCCTCTGACTGTATTCACCAATCCTGAGGGACTGCATCAACTAACTAATATGATATTTCTTTGTGGGTAAATTTGGACCTTGTAAGACTTCTAGTCCTGTGGTTGGCTGGTTTGTACTTTTCAAGGAAAATGTGTTCCTTTAAAGTAAATTGATTTTGTTTCAGGAAACACAATTTACCTTTGGGAGTTTTTACTGGCTCTGCTTCAGGACAAAGCTACCTGTCCTAAATACATCAAATGGACACAGCGAGAAAAAGGCATTTTTAAACTGGTCGATTCTAAAGCAGTGTCCCGATTGTGGGGGAAGCACAAAAACAAACCTGACATGAACTATGAGACCATGGGAAGAGCACTCAGGTATGTGGAGTGTTTGTTATGTTAAACGTCATTTCCTAGGTATTGAAAAACAGGTCACCTTTTAAAAATGAAGGCTTACATTTGTGTTTATGCTGTTGTTTTTGTAGTGCTGAGGAATGAACCCAGGGTTTTGTGTATTCTAGATAAGTGCTTTACCACTGAGCCCATGAATTATATTTATAGAAGGAAGACCTTGGCACTCACAGAAACCAGTATACATTTAAAAAGTTAAATCTTACTTCAACCGGGGAAAATACTGTTCTCATACAAATAATGATTCAGACAGCAGAATCTAGTCTGAAAATCAGGAATCTAGATTCTGAAACTTTTGAACAACAAGAGGATTAAGCAATTTAGACTTGAGGGCATTTCCAAGTTTGGATGTTCAACTGTTAAGATCTATACAAATATTTAAAAATAATTCAAAAGCACCTCCAAAACCTTGGAACACTGTTGGTCCCAATCATTTCAGAAATAGATACCAACCTGATTTTACTTATAAAGAGATCTGAAATTTAATAAAATGTTAAAATGTAAATCTCAGCTATTATTATAGTGGAATAATGAATACTTCTGGGTGTTGGTGGTACACTCCTTTAATCCCAGCACTCAGGAGCAGAGGCAGGCAGATCTCTATGAGTTCGAGGCCAGCCTGATCTACAGAGTGAGTGCCAGGACAGCCTCCAAAACAATATAAAGAAACCCTGTCTCGAACCCCCCCAAATAATAATAATGAATACTTCAATATTGATATTAGATAAAAGAAATTTAAGCCCATTTTTGTTTTGTTTTTCTATGACTGTATCCTTAGTTATTCCATATATGAGTGAGTTGTTTGAGAAAGACTTGAAATAGAAATGATTACAGGGCATATGTTTTGTCATCTTAACTTAAAACTTTCTTCTCTTTTTCTGAGACTCTCTTTCACTATGTAAATTATGCTGGCCTTGAACTCACAGACATCCACCAGTCTACCTTGAGAGTGCTAGGGTCAAAGGTATGCACAACCATACCTGCAACTTCTTCTTCCTCCTCTTAGCAGAGTTGGTACTTACTAAGTTTTTAAAAAGATTAGCTGTATGTATATGAATATTTTGCTGGCAAACATGTCTGTGTAGTATGTACTGTGCGTGTCCCCAGAGGTCAGGAGAAGTCACTGTAGCCCTTGAAATTGGAGTTACAGACATTATGTGGGTGCTGGGTCCACTTCAAGAACAATAAGTACTCTTAACTGCTGAGCCATCTCTCCAGCCCCGAGGAACAGTTTTAAGGACCAACATGTGAAGACAGAGAGGCACCTATGAAAAGGGCATTGTATTAAGACATAGGCATGCCTTTACAAGAACATCTTAGGTTCTTAATTTTATTAAGACGCGTGAATCACTAAATTTTGCACAATTGAATTAAATTAAAACTTGTATGAATGCTGCTAGTAAGGTAGGAGTGGGAGATGATGCCTTGAGGTTTGTGATAAATTTGATTATCCCAACAAATTAGCAGCAGAAGGAAGAGAAGCGAATCTCCAGTCATTCGTTCAGTTCCCTGTTCAGAATTCATCTTAGATTTGGTTGTTAATAAGGACATGTATGTGTGTATATATGTGTTTGTGTGGGTGTGTGAATGGGTGCTTGTGGTGGAGGTCAGAGGTTTGGGTGTCTTCCTTGATTACTCTCCATGTTGTATTATGGTACCAGGTCTCTCATTGAACCTGGAGCTCTTTGATTCAGCTAGGCTGGTTGGTTAGTGAAATCAAAAGATGGATCTGCCTTGTCTCGATGTCTCCACAGCGCTGGGGCCTACTGATGTGTCACTGGGCCCAGCCCTTGCATGGGTGCTGAGGACAGAGTTCAGGATCTTATGCAAACAGGCACTTTACTAAGTCATCTTAGTCCCTCGTAAGGATTTAATCTGTGTGTTAGTTTGTATATATTTTGTGTAAGTGCCCTTCTTTTACAAATTTCCTCATTTTCTGCCTGGTGTGTTAAGGTGCACCTTTAAGGGAGGCAAGAGGCAGCAGCTTTCTGAGTTCATGGCCAGCCTGGTCTACATAGTGAGGTCCAGGACAGCCAGGGCTATTGTAAAGAGACCCTGTCTCTTTACAACAAAATTCTTCATTTTTAAACTTTAGCTCCAAAATTTTATCATTAGGATTAAGATTTTGTTGACTATCAGTTTATATTTGATTTAATAAAATTGATGAAATTGTCTGCTTTGACTAGGTACTATTACCAAAGAGGTATTCTTGCAAAAGTGGAAGGCCAGCGCTTGGTCTATCAGTTTAAAGAAATGCCAAAAGATCTAATATACATAGATGATGAGGATCCAAGTTCCAGCATAGAGTCAACAGATCCGTCCTTATCTTCAACAACCACATCAAGTCGGAATCAAGCAAACCGATCAAGAGTATCTTCTTCAAGTCCAGGAATAAAAGGAGGGGCCACTACAGTTCTAAAATCAGGGAATTCTAAAGCTACAAAACCCAAAGATCCTGTGGAAGCTGGACAGCCATCAGAAGTTTTGAGGACAGTGCAACCCTCACAGGCCCCCTATCCTACCCAGCTCTTCCGGACTGTTCATGTAGTACAGCCAGTACAAGGTGTCCCAGAAGGAGAAGCAACCATAACCAGCACCATGCAGGAAGAAACAGCACATCCTTCCATTCAGAGTATTAGGTGAGGAAACAGTGACCATGCACATCAATGTGTAGATGTTCAGAGCTGGGGCATTTGTTTGTTAACTGGGTCAGGATTCAGAAGGCAGAATTCTTGGTCAATAGATTGTTCCAGGAAAAAAATTATATCAGCTCTCTGATGCTATCAGCAGTTCTGCTTTTGCTTATGTTTAGTACGTATGTCTGTCTGTGTGTGGGTTTTTGTGTACCTGACAGCAGATGCCTCTAAGGGCCTGAGATTTTGGGTCCGTTGGAGCTGGAGATATAGACAGCTGTGAGTTGCTCAATGTGGATATTGGGAATTTAATTCCAGTCCTTTGCAAGAGTGGCACATGCTCCTAACCACTGAGTCATCTTTCTAGACCATGTTTGTTTTTGAGATGAATCTCGTGTAGCCCAGGATAGCCTCAGACTGTCACTATTTGACCTCATCACCTGATTCTGTCTCTCCCAAGTGCTGTCTGCTGTTACTCTATTGATTTGTTTAGCCTAATAGATGACAGTCTAAACAACCCAGTGTAAATTGTCATAACTGAGACATTTAGGATGCATTGACTACCAAGAGTAAATGTTATCACTTGGGAAAACCCAAGTGTGAAGTCAGTTTCTCTTCTTCAGGCGTTAATGTGCCAGATGTTGGAAAGTCTCCCAGTCTACTTTAATCAAGTCAGACTTGAAAAGGTGCTGAACATCTAATTGACTAAGAAAATCCTACCTGTAGATTGGTCTTCTGAAAAAATTTAAGACTGTTCTCATGTGATTTTAGAGTAAGTCAAGAAATGATGTTCCAAAATTAAATGGATATGTATAGTTCTTGTAGTTTGTCTTGGTTAGGGTTACTATTGCTGTGAAGAAACACCATGACCAAAAGCAAGTGGGGAGGAAAGGATTTATGTAAATCACTGGAATTGTCATCAAAATCTCAAGTTTCCTTTAAATCAATTGATAATACATGTAGTCATACACTTTAAAGTTTTAATCTGATTTGGACTTTATGATAGTTCAATGAATAACACAGTAAATTCCTGGTAAAGTGTTTTCTGAGAATTGTCCCTGGTAAATGTTGAAGTCCATTTTCTTTAATTCTTATTCAAGCACTAATAATTTGTCGTAGGGTCTTTAAAATTAACCTCTAAAAGTGCCTGAAGCTATTTGTTTACTTTAAAAGCATGGTAACACAATAGAGAGACTGCCTGCCAAACCTTTTGGCCCACCAGCCCAGTTATTAAATGTGCAGATCAGCTGTCATTTAGGAATAGTTCCCCATCTATAAAATGAAAACAATACTTAACAACACAGGTGGTTGTGACAATCTAATGACACTTCTTGACACCTGAGTTAATTTTCAACACAAGTTGAATGTCACATAATAATCCTCAGAAATTCTGATGAATCGTAAATCATCAATATTATAGCTCTTAGTTACAAGCAGAATCTTAGGATTTAAAAAGTAGCTAACTTGTGCTGGAGATGGCTCAGAGGTTAAGAGCACTGACTGTTCTTCCAGAGGTCATGAGTTCAATTCCCAACAACCACATAGTGGCTCACAACCACCTATAATGAGATCTAGTGCCCTCTTCTGGCCTGCAGGGGATACATGCAAAACAGAATGTTGTAATCGTAATAAATAAACCTTTAAAAAAAAGTTAACTTGAAGAAAAAACTGATATAACATAATTGGATACAATTGACAATTTAATTATGAAGAAAAATGTTTGTGGCTGCAGGGATTTCATGGTGGCTAATTCTTTAATAGCTACATATTTATATATATATATACATATATATGTATATATATATATATATATAATAACCAAGTCCATTTAAATGAAAACAAACATAAACAATATTTGGGAATTTGGGCGTCGTTCTTTCCAAACTACTTCCTGCTGGTAAGGGGCACTGTCATGGGGGATTCTAAGAAGATGCAGAAATCCTGGCTGTAGTCTGTAAGGCTGCTTGGTCCAGCTGTTTTGAATGTAGAATCACCTGGTACTCTGTTTCAGGCTGTCTGGCTTGATCAAACCACATTAGTCTGGAAGGAATACACAGCTTTTCATTTTCTGTGGAAACAAAAATAGAAATCCTTTTCCCCAGTAACTTGTCCTTCAACTTAAATTTTGGAGTCAAAGCATTTTTTAAATTTAATTTATTATTTTACATGTCAATCCCAGTTTCCTCTCCCTCCATCCCTCCCTCCTTCCCTCCCTTTTACCCTCTCTGCCCTCTTACATGCACCCTAACCACCCTCCCCTCTCATCCTCCCACCCCAGTTCCATATGTAGGGGAATGCCATCCAGTTGGGGTCTGGCAGGTCATGTGAAGTAGGGACTAGGGCTTCTCTCCTGTCTCTAGATTAAGGCAGTTATCCCTCCATGGGGGATGTGTTTGTAAGGACTTTTTGTGCACCAGGGATACATCCTGGCTCCATTGTCTGAGGTCCCTTAGACTGCTCAGTCCTTCTGCCTGAGACCCATATTCAGGGGGGCCTGAGTCAGTCCCATGCTGGCTTCCCAGCTGTCAGTCTGGTGGCCCGTTAGGTCCTCCTTGTTCAGGTAAGCTGTCTCTATGTGCTTCTGCTGCGTGGTCTTGTCCTCTCCATCTGCTTCTGGGTTCTACTTCGACTCAGTGTTTATGTATGGGTGTTTGCTCCTGTTTCCAACAGACATTAGTTGAGGGCTCCATGGATAAGTTAGTTGTTGATCTCACTCTCCGGGAAGGGCATTTATGATAGCCTTTCCACGGAAGCTCAAATTGTTAGTTGGCAGCAGTCTTGTAGTTCTCTAGACCTTTCTTCATGTTCAATTTTATCTTCAAACCCTCTTTTATGTTCTCTCTCTCTCTCTCTCTCTCTCTCTCTCTCTCTCTCTCTCTCTCTCTCTCCTGTCTTCTGTTCCTAATCGGGCTCAATCTTCCTGGTCGCACATGTTTTCCTTTCCTCCTCCTCGTTTTCTCCTACTTCTCTCTCCATTCGCTGCCCCCCCCACACTTCCTCTGTGCTCTGGGGGACTTGTCCCTTCCCGGTTCTGTGAGGGACTTTATATGATTTTCTTAGAACACATCTTGTATCCTAGTTCCTCTGGTGGTGTGAATTATAGGCTGGTGATCCTTTGCTCTATGTCTAAAATGCATATATGAGTGAGTACACACTGTGTTCCTCTTTTTGTGACTGGGGTACCTCTTTCAGGATGGTGTCTAATAGCTACATTTCTTTTGACATGGTGTCTTGTATCCCAGTCTGGCCTCATATGTACGCTGACCTTGAACTTTTGGTCTTCCTGCCTCTTCTTACTGAGCGTTGAAATTATAGGAGTCTGACACCATGCCCATGCCGAGTTTTGTTTGGTTTTGAGGCAAAGACTTGATATGTAGCTGAGGAAGGGTGTACTGTCCTCTTGGTTCAGCCTCCCTATTGTGATTTCAAGCTTGCACTATTATCATCTCCAAATGTTTTTTGTTTGTGTTTTGAGACAGGGTTTTTCCATGTAGCCTTTGCTGTCTTGGAACTAGGTCTGTAACCCAGGCTGATCTGCCTGCCTCTGCCTCCCAAATGAGGGATTAAAGGCGTATACCACCAATGTTGGCTCCAAATTTTTTTTAAGATGATCACTATACGTTTGAAGCCAGGCTGGTTAGCATATCAGGTTCTAGGCCAGCCAGAACTGCATAGGAAGACCCTGTTTCCAAAATTAAAAAATTAAATTAAATAAAGAAAAAGCTGTTACCCTCCCATAGGCTGATGTGTGGGTGCCAATATGAAGAGGAGCTTCGGCATTCCACATGGATGCTGAAGTCATCCTGTGTTGTCCCACTTCTTTTTAACTTCTAAGTCGCACTTGGTCCCTGTTTTATCTTTTCATGTGGGCTGTTTATCTTTGCATATGTGACCAGCCACCTATAGCTAGTGCAATAAAATCTCTATTTAATAATTTGCCAATTGATACTTAGTACTGAGCCATTTGAAATTTAACCTTCACAAAATAACTTTACCAAATTCTGAGAGAACAGTTAAACTCAAGATGCAGAGTTTTCAACTGACTTATAATAACAGTAACCCTAACTGTAAACTTTAAGCTGGGTATGGTAGTATATGCCTGTAATCCTAGCACTTAGGTGGTTGAGGCAGGACCTGGAGATGAAGGCTAGCCTAGGCTATAAGAGACTTAAGTTTCAAATAAACAAACAAAACCTATAACATTTATAAGTGCAAACTTTTAAAATTATATTGGGTCATCAAGTCATTTATGAAGCTTTTTATTTAATAATGAGGTTATCTCTTTATTATAGCTAGTTCTATAAATTGGATTTTACATTAATTTCTTTATGTTGTAGTTTTATGTTGGGCAGGGTGACTTGTCTATGACATGTCTGCTGATGGATAGGCCAGGGCTAGTCTGGGCAGCATAAAAAGACCCTATATTGAAAAAATTACTGTGAAAATTACTTTGGCCTCTAAAATTGCTAAAATATATGTGTATTTTATTTTGTCAAATCTTGGCCTTAACTTTATTCTTTTGGCTTAGAACTCACAGAAGTTATAGTCATATTTGTATGATGTAGATCTGATACCAATTATGAGTTACTAAAACCCTAGTAACTGTTAAAAATAGATACTTCTGGCAAAATAGGAGTTTTTAAAAAGTTAAGCATTTTTACACTTATGAAAACAATAGAATGAACACAACTATTGGAAGTTTGGGGTTTGTTAGGAGTGAGCATGGCGAATCAACAGACCTGCTTTTAAATTTATACTTTTCTTTAGAGTGACTCGTGCATAAATACCTTGCTTCCTGTATTGATGCCTCACTTGTATTCTTTTTTCTTTTTTAATACAAGCTCATGTGTAGTTTCACTCTCATTTTGTTTTTGAGATTATTTGTTGTGTATACGATGGTTGTGAGCCACCATGTGGGTGCTGAAATTGAACTCAGGACCTCTGGAAGAGCAGCCAATGCTCTTAACCTCTGAGCCATCTCTCCAGCACCGGCCTCACTTGTATTAATGCGACAGTATTCACAGGTTTTTCATTTGAGATAGTGTCTTTCTATGCAGCCCTCACCTTGAACTGCCTCCTTAGTGAGGTGATTACAGGGATCACACCAAGCTCATATGTCTAAAACAAGGTTTGACTTGATGTTAATTAATTATGCTGTGATAAAAATAAGGGAAGTAGCAATGGGAATGTATAACATACTTTTAAGAATAGCCCATTAAGCCTTAGAATTTTAAAAGATGTGCCATTTGCTCATTGTCTCACTTTTATTTGGTGATCTCAATAGGACGATACAGGCTTCAACCCAGGTTCCAGTAGTTGTGTCTCCTGGCAACCAGCAGTTGCATACAGTAACGCTGCAGACAGTGCCACTCACAACGGTGATAGCCAGCACTGACCCATCATCAGGGGCCGGCTCACAGAAATTCATCCTACAAGCCATTCCATCATCACAGCCCATGACAGTACTGAAAGACAATGTCATGCTACAGCCACAGAAGCCAGGCTCTCCTCCTTCAATTGTCTTCAGTCCCACCCATGTACAGCAGGTTCTTACAAGCAATGTTCAGTCCATTTGCAACGGAGCTGTCAGCATGGATTCATCTCCATCCTTCAGTGCTACTACACCCGTGGTGACCTTTTCCCGAAGTTCACAACTTGTTGCACACCCACCTGGCACTGTGATCACATCTGTTATCAAAACTCAGGAAACAAAAACTCTTAAACAGGAAGCAGAGACAAAGGTTGAAGACCATTTGAATGAAGACACTGAGGAAACGGAACAGCAGCCACAGCCTTACGTGATGGTGGTATCCAGTTCAAATGGGTTTCCCTCTCAGGTAGCCATCAAACAGAATGAGCTGGTAGAGCCCAACTCTTTTTAATTAACACACCAAAGGAGTTATGGGTGGTTATTTTTTTAATTGAACTCATTGTTTGGTCTGAAAACAAACTGATTTTTTCCCCCTAAGATAAAGCTACAGAAGTTCATAATTTTGTAATTGTTAAAAAGTTACTTTTGACTTTTCTGATGAGGAGAAAAACCCCAGTGTTTCTCTTCTTTATATGTTTCAGAACTCAGTTGTGAAGGAGCAGGAATTTTATACTATGAAGTTCTTGAGATTTTTTTTTTCAGTTGCTATATCATAAGTGTTTTTAAAGTTTCTTTTCTAACTTGACACTGTATTAGCCTCCTGAATTGTTTGTAAATACTACTTAAATATAAGTCAACAGGAAATTTATATAGGAAGTATTTTCATTCCACTTGTATAATTTAAGTCTTGATTCAGATGCAAGAAACTTATTTTATACTATTAAAATTATGGTGTCACTTAGCTTGACTTTAGTTGGCTGCACTGTTTAAAAATGTTAAGCCCAGTGTGTTGGCACATGCAATCCCAGCACTTGGGAGGTGGACAAAGGGCATCAGGAGTTCAAGGCCTGCTTTTGCTACATAGTGAGTTTGAAGCCAGCCTGGGCTACATGAAACCTTTCAAAAACAAAACAAAACAAAAAACAAAACAAGAAAAACCCAAAAGCAAAAGAAAGCAACAACAAAATGATTTAAGTGTGCCTTGCTATGTCTGAACCTTCATGTCAGAGATGTGACAGCATAAAGGCAGCCTGAGTAGCACTCCCACAAGCTCAGTGTGTAACCCAGGGCAGGCCACTGCATCTGCTAGTCTTTGCCATTCTGGTAAAAAGAAGGGATGCTCTGGACTAGACTAAATGGTCTCTAAGTTCCCTTATCATAAATTTTATGATTTTTAGTATCTGTACTTTAAAGTTATTTAGAATATTACCAGAATATTTCCTAGTGTAAATATAGGTAAAATACTGTATAAAATGTTTTCCTCACAAAATTATTCTTCTGCATAAGATTTGCCATCAACTCTTAAGTTCTTTGTTCATTAATTCCTAGACCACCGTGTATTATGGCTTATTAGTTAGTAAACTTACGTGCTGAGTGCTCAATGACAGACTGCTGTTCTGAGAGTCAGGGCTTCAAAGGGCCAAGGGAGTAACCTGAGTCCTGAGCTAGTAATGGAGTCAGTTATTACAAAAGCACAATTGCTTTTTATTTGGATAATTTTTTTACTGTGGGTAAAGGGGGAAGGAAATTGCATACAAAGATAACATATATCCAAGTTTCTGAAGTAGAGTTCTTAGATTACTTTTTCAACTGTAAATAATGTACATTTAATGTCGCAAGAAATTGTTTTTCTGCAAATTTTCTAGTATAGAAATTTTTGTAGAGGAAAAAAATCATTATGGTTAGAGGGCTATATTATATGTTTTCATATTATAAAATGAATTTGTATTTAAACAAAAATTTAAATTTTGGAATCCTCTAAGCATTTTTGTATCTTTAATTGTTTATTATTAAATCATGTAAAAATTCTCAATATTTCCGTTTTCAAGCTAGTGTTTGTCTTTATTTCTTTTGCATTTTGACACAAGGCCTCCCTGGACACACTGTGCTATCCTGGAACTAGTGATCATCCTGCCTCAGGCTCCTGAATGCAGGTCCATGCCACCATACCTGGCACGTGTTCTTCTCATGCTGTGTGCACAAGCATGTGCATGCCTAAGTGTGAACACAGAGGAGAGGACAGGGCAGCTTCTGGGGAGTTGTATCTTATTCTTCCACCATGGGTTCCTAGGGTAGAATTCAGACTTGCAGAGTTTTTACCCAGGGAGCCGTCCCATGGCTTTGGTAAATGTTTCTTAAAGAACACACACACATGCATGAGTTACTAGTATTTACAGTGGTACTGGAGGACCAGATGTTCCTGTGAGACTCCTGGTCAAAGTTGCAAATTTTTCCTTTTGCTACACCATATGACAGTTTCTAGACATCACGCAATAAAATACCAATGATATAATTCATTTTATTATTAAGGTGGCAAAAGAGCAGTTGATCAAGAGGAGAATGTATTGATAACAAATTACTTTCAAAATAACGGCAATCATCCATTAGGTTATGACCTCTGCTCTCATTACCTCTTTTGCTGTTTAGGTGTTGTCAATTTGACAAAAGCTAGAGTCACCTGGGAAGAAAGATCCTCACCTGAGAGAATGCCTCCCTCAGATACTTGCAGGGAGGGTTCAGCCCTCTGTGGGTGGAGCCATTCCTAGACAGGTGGTCCCGGGATGTATAAAAAAGCAGTTTGAGAGGCAAGACCCGTTAGATCTTTTATAAGGCTTTTCACAGAGTAGGAGGTATGATAGTGCAAACCTGTAATCCCAGAACTCAGGGACATAGAGGCAGGCCATCCTCAGTCATATGGTGAGTCTGAGGCCACCTCAGGTTAAATGAGACCCTGTCTTCAGAATGCCAAAGAACAAAGTAAACTTGTGTCTGAGGCTGGGGCTCAAACATTAAACCAAACATTAAAAAAATGTTTGGGTACCCATGCAGGAATGCTAGTACCTGTCAGAGAACACTGGGTGGGATCTGAGATTGGTCCTACACATCCTGTGCTACAGCTTCCAGCTTTTATATGGGTCCTGAGGACCCAAGTTCAGGTAACCAGGCTTGCACAGCAAGTGTTATTTTCACTGAGCCATCTCCCCAGCCCTAAAACAGGTGTACTTACTAGAAATTGGTCAATTAATTGCTAAATTTTGAAAAATTCAAAAAAACATTATCTGTAATATGGTGTACTACTGTTTCAGTGATAACTTACTAATTATCACATGTTAGTATGCTGTGTGTGTGTGTGCACAATTTCTCAACTATTTATTCCTGGCTGGCTTTCAATTCAGAGGATCCACTTGCTTTTGCCTCCCAAGTGCTGGGATTTAAGGTATGTCCCAGGACTAATACGTAACTTTTCTCTTTTCAAAACAGGGTTTCTCTGTGTAGTCTTGGCTGTTCTGGAACTTGTTCCGTAGACCAGGCTGGCCTCAAACTCATAGAGATCCACCTGCTGCTGCCTTCAAAGAGCTGGGATTAAAGGTGTATGCCACCACTGCCTGGCGATGTATAACTTTTTAAACATTTGGTGTGTGTGTCTTAAGTGTTCTATTGCTATGAAGAGACACCTTGATCATGGCAACTCTTACAACAGAAAGCATGGAATTGGGGCTTGCTTACAGTTTCAGAGGTTTAGTCTGTCATTGTCATGGCAGCACACAGACATTGTAACTGAAAGTTCTGTATCCAGATTGGAAGACAAGCAGGAAAAGAGAGAGACACTGGGCCTCATTTGAACACTTACAACCTCAAAGCCTACCTACAGCGACAAACTTGTCCCATCAAGGTCATACCTCCTAATCCTTTGTGATCAAGCATTCAAATCTATGAGGCTATGGGGGCATTCTCATTCAAACCACCACAATGTATTTTGTCTATTTGTGAAGTGCCTGTAGAAGCCAGAAGGTGTTGGATACCCCGAGATTAGAGTTATAGATGATGTGAGCTGCCATGTGGGTGCTGGGAATTGAACTTCTGATGGGTGAGTGGGCAGTGCTCTTAACCTCTGAGCCATTTCTCTAGCATACAAAAAAAGTATATATATAGTATTAGTTATTAGTATACTATAAACAACTTGGAGAACACTGGCATTTTACAAGAGAAGGTCTCAATATATAGCTCAATGTATTTGATCTTGAATTTACTATTTAGCCCAAGCTGACCTTTCAGTCTTGGTAATCCTCCAGCCTCGGTCTCACATTTAGAGATTAAAAGTTGTGTGTTGGGAAGTCAAGGGACAGACAGACAGCAAGAGTGTGAAGGTCATAGAATAACGTTGTGGCGTTGGTTTTCTCCAATCACCTTGACCTCAGTCCTGGGGAGCAAACTCAGTTTTCCAGGCTTGTGTAACACATGCTTGTACCAGCTACCTCACTGGACCCTAAACTAAATCTCTTAAATTAGGTTAGTAGAGTTTTTCACTGCATAGAAAGACAACAGTTCATTTGTGCTACTATAACAAATATACTTAAGACTGGGTCATTTATTAGGCACAGAAACTTACAGTTTTAGAGTCTACAAATTTCTAGAAAATGAATGAGCTGGTAGGTCTAGCACTTCTGTTTCCAAGAAGATGCCTTGAATTTTGACTAGAACAATAAAGTTGCCATCCAATTTATGGGGAAATGATCTTTTTAGTAAGTGGCGCTGTATTACTTGGTATCTATATGGAAGAGAAAATGAACTTTTGTCCCTGTCATACTTTTACAAAAGTTGTCAAAGATAACTATAGACAGTAGACTTACACGTGGAAAGTGAAAGATCTAAAAGATTGTTCCCATAGCCTTTTTATGGGCACTCTTACATAAGACACAAAAAACTAACTATAAACTGTTAACATTGAACTTGTTTCAGATAATAAAAGAACGAGATGACAACTGGCACAAGGTATGTGCAATAAATGAAGCGGAGAAATAATTACATCCAACCGTACAGAGAACTGTAAACTGAAGAAAACCAACACTTGCTTCAAAGAGGTTTAGCAAAAGACAATTCTCATCTTCACACATCTGTTCTTTTATAATGTCTGCTGGGTACACAGAAACTTAGGACAACTTTCAACTCAAAAGATCCAAACTGAAATTCTACATACCTACAAATATGCTCCGCTTGGCTTTTTTTTTGTTTGTCTTTGTTTTTTATCTCGGCTAACTGTATATTCGCACCAACTTAACCAGAAACCTGCACCTCTTTCGGTTAGCAGCCATCTGGCCCTGTTCTGTCTCAAAGTCTCTCTCACACCTCTTCTCCATTTTTAAAATCAGTGGATTCAGATTGCTTTCTTTGACCTGTTATCTTCTACTAACACTCCTCTTTCCCCCTCATGATGCAGATTGGATATGCCTGCAGTCAGCAGTAACACTAAACGTTTTAGTATTCCCCACCTCTAGCTCTTGATGGCCAGGCATATACTTAACCCAGTGCCCTTCCATTTCTCCAACTTGAATATGGGCTCACGTTTCCTTGCATTTTTCAAGCTCCGTCCCCCTTACTTTTTGCAGCTGCGTGGGATTATTTATTTACTTTTTTAGAAAGTGAAGCCATCGACCACATCTTCATTTTGTAAAACGACTTCCGGAGCGTTATTAACAGCTGCTAAGTCAAGGTTGATGTAGCGGATACTTTAATTCTATTTCTTGCTCACTCCCACTCCTTCCTGTTGCCCATTACCACTTCGCCAGTCTGACGTTTGGCCCTAAGGACGGCGAGGGTGGGAGGGGAGGCCTGGCCGGTTAGTTACAACACGAGGCATCACTGAGACAGCTTAGGCCAGGTTCCATTCACTCGGTGCCTTCAAAACAGGCTTTTCTGGGTTTGGGAAGGCCGAGTAGGAAGGAAGCTCGGGGTGTGGAGAGGACCTGGCAGCGCCTCCGGAAAACCCCATTCTCCAAGCCGGTAAAGCGACTTCCGGCGAGCCAGCCTGTCGGAGATCCCCGCTGGCCGTCGTACGAACGGATGCGCCATTCCCGGCTCCGCTGCCGGAAAAGACCTGGCAACGACGAGTGACGTCACGCGCAGCTCGGCGGCCGCCATGTTGAAAAACCAGAGAAAATGGTGCTTAACGTGGCACACCTTAACGGACCCGCGAACTCCTCGACGGGTCCCGGTGCCTCGCAGCGGGGCTTTGAGACGACTCTAGAGGCCCTGCAAGCCGTGCGGGAGCCCCGAACGAGCAGCCGGCGGGGCGCGGGCGTCGTGGCCACGCCCTCGGGGGCGGGGCCGTGTCGCGCGTCACCGGTGGGGGCGGGGCCGGGCCCGGGGAACATTTCCGCCTCTTTCCCAGCGGGCCCTGCGCCCACTTGCCCGCCCTTCGCCTCCTTTTCCGCGGCCGCATGCTGCGCGACTGCTGATTGGCTACCGAGGACGGAAGCTCTGTTGGTGTGTCCTCAGAAGTTTCCCCCCCCTGGGCGGCGGCAGAGCTGGTAACCAAGGTAGAAAACGCTCGGGCCGAAGCTTTAGTGGCTCTTAGGGATGGCGGCAGCTGCAGCAGAATCTGCAACATCCCAGCGGTGCGTGTTTTTCTCCCCCTTTGCTGTTTGTCGTACTATTTTCTCCTTGGTTAGTGAGCCCTGCTGAAGTCGTTGTTTTCCTGGCAGGTTTTCCCAGAGCTTCTCAGATGCTCTGATCGACGAGGACCCCCAGGCGGCGTTAGAGGTGAGTGAGCTCATTTCTGCTCCATTCGCACTGGGACTGTTGGGTTCCTACAGACTCTGCCTCTTCCCAGCTATACCTTCGTGGGGCTAAGGCTACAATTTTCAGTGTGTCTCAATCCCAATATTAAGAACCTGAGACCCATTTCTTTGTCCCCTAGTGGCCCTTTTGGCATAGACATTGCCTTTCTATTCCCCAAACTTAGGCACATCCCTGCGATTTATTTCTAGGACACATAGTTGCCATCTGCGGTTGTCCTGAAACGGCTTCTTTTATTGGCGTTTATGATAAAGGAAAAGGTGAATATAGGGCTTAATGTACCACTTTTTAGTTTGATAGTTATGGTTGCCCCTCTATACCAGGTATTGACTGTTACGTGTACTTATTTGACTAAGTTTACTAAAGAACATTTACTTTACAGATAACTGTCCTTATTCTTCATACAGTTTTTTTTTTAACGCGGTTTTTTACCTATATACCTATGCTGGCCTCAAACTTTGAATCCCTAATGCATCACTAAGCCCTGCCTATTTTATTTAATTTTTTTTAATGGTTTTTATTATATATACAGTATTCTGCCTGCATGTATGCCTGAGGGCCAGAAGAGGGTACCATACCTCATTAGATGGTTGTGAGCCAACACGCGGTTGCTGGGAATTGAACTCGGGACCTTTGAAAGAACAGGCAGTGCTCTTAACTGATGAGTCATTTCTCCAGCTCATGCCCTGCCTAAATTTTTAATGTTGTATGAGTTGCTTTTGGGCCATTTCAGGTAAAGTCTAGAACAAACTATCTTTGTACTGATGTTGCTTAGGAGCATTGGCCAGACTGGAGAGAGTTGTTAGCAGGAGGAATGAGGGAGGGTCAGGTATTCAAGGTCATCCTCAGTGACATAGTGAGTTGAGACTAACCTTAGATGTATGAAACCCTTGCCCGGATGGTTCAGAGCTTAAGAATCACACAGGGAAAAGGAACCATTTTTACATTCTGAGCCTCAGAGAGAGACCACCTTTCAAAAGGCTAGCAGCATAGTAGAGCTACATTGTTGCTTGAATGTTTCAAGCTTGGGTTTGTATTGCTAGGTTCATTGAGTGATCATCAGGTCAAACAGATAGGTTTCATAGCAAGGGTGGTAGTGGTGCAGGTGCATGCCTCTTTAATCCCAGCTTTTGGGAAGGAGAGGCTGGAAAGAAAGATCTCTGTGAGTTTAAGGCCGCCTACAGAGTGATTTCTAGAACAGCCAGGGCTATGCAGAGAAATTCTGTCTGGAAAAACCAAACGAAACAAAAAGGCATTAGTGACTTTGAGGTTAAGACTGGAAGCATTTTTTTTTTTTTTTTTCTGCCAAAGGAAATAAAGGCAGAATGGAGAATATGGGGAAGACTGAGAAAGGAGGAAAGTGGATAATTATTGAGTGCTGGGGTATAGATCTTGGCTGCCCCCAAAGTCCTAGGGTCACTGGCAGATGCTGCTACTTCCTGTGTATTCCATGTAGTACTCTATAACCTTAGTGGCTATCACACATTCTGCATTTTGTGTACTAGTTTTTTTTCTGTTTGAATGAAAATAGGTGAAGTAGAGAAATCAAAATAGCTGCTCCATGAGTGCAAAAGGGGAAAGTTCATTCCAAACTGCCATGGCAAAGCAGAAAAGCAAGGGGAGAGAGAGAGAGAGAGAGAGAGAGAGAGAGAGAGAGAGAGAGAGAGAGAGAGAGAGTAAAATCTCCTGGGTTATGTGAGAGTTGGGTACCTGGGAAGAAGGGAGCCTGTGTGCTTGTGAGTAGGGAGAAAGGGAGCCTAGCATTGACCTTGACATGCTAACTGGCTCCACAATTGTATGTTAAAGGAAGAGCTATATGTCCCTACTCCAGCGATAAGCAGAGTGACTCCTTTTAGCATCTAGGAACTATCTTTAAGCCTCTGGGGGAATGCTAGCTTTTGTCTAAATGCCAGCTTTGGGGAAAGGAATTTCTTGGGGAACCTGACACTGTTTGTGGTCATGCTTTTACTGTATATGTATGATACAGTAGCTAGGATGACAATTTTAAAATATAAGTTGGATCATGTCACTTTTCTACTAAAACTTCCCACGACCTTCCCTCACATTGAAGGTCCAAATCCCTTATAATGGCCTGCAGGGTCCCTGGTGAGGGCTTCTTTTCTCTCTATAGAGCTACACTGTTGCAAGTGCTTCTAACTCACGTCTACTTCCATATACTTGACCTATATCTTTTTTTTTTTTTTTTTAAACGTGGGAATGCTTATTTCTTTAGATTTCACCTCAAGGGAACCCCAACCATAAAATTATTTTCGTAGCTACTTCTGTTGGGTCCAGCTGACTTGACTGTACCTAAGAGGGAGAATGTAGATTGAGGAAAGAAGTAAACAGACGATAGAGTTGGGAGGGCATCCAATGAATACCAGGATCTGCTCAGAGGAACTAGCTTTCCTGTGTAACCCTGAATTAGGCATGAAAGTAGGTTCAGGAGGAGTTTTGTGTATCTTGATTACTGTGCTGTTCTCAAGGTAGCACTTGCTACTCATGATGGGCAAGCTCTCCTGCATGATTCTTGCAACATTTGCTGATGGCATTAGCTACATTTTACTCCCTGGGTAGTTGAAATAAAAGAGTGAAAAGGTGAACTTGCTCAAAGCAAGAGGCTTGGAGGCAACAGGTGTCTGGTTTCAAGGGATCAAGGGCATCAGCTGGAAGTGGGGAGGACTGGGACTATGTGATACCAGCTAGTACTGGCTGACTTGGATATAGCTTTGTTGAGCACAGCTGAGATTGATAAACATGAAGTGGTAATCATTTCTGCTGTTTTCCTCAGCAGCAGTGATCAATGCTTTCAAATGGATTGAGGCTCTTGTTTCTGTGCTTAGAACTTAGCTAGGTGATCATGGAAAAGAGGAGGAAGCAGATTGAGACATATCCAGAGGTTCTTTGTACCTTAAGTAGCATTTTTAAAGGGCATAAAATTTTAAGTATTTCAAAATTTAGTAAGAGCTTGTCTTAATTAAAAAAAAAAAAATCTGGGAGGGGGTGGGTAGGAATCTTTGGTTTAAACCCAAGTCCTCATGCATGCTAAGTGAATGGCTACCACAAAGCCTCCTACAGCCCCAGTTTCAGAGTCTTACTTGTTTATTGGGGCAGAGTTCCTACCCAAGTCCTCATGCATGCTAAGTGAGTGGCTACCACAAAGCCTCCTACAGCCCCAGTTTCAAATTCTTACTTATTCATTGGGGCAGGGTTTCACATAGTTCAGACTAGCTTCAGCTCATATGTAGCTGAGGAGGACCTTGAACTTCTGACTCCTGTGCATTCATACCCAGTTTTATGTTGTGTTAGGGATCATGTATGCTAGGCAAGCTGTACCAATGGAGGTGCATCCCTAACCCATCCAGAGTGTTAATGTTAATGCCTTGTGTCCCATCCCCTTCCCCATTATTGTTCTGGTTAGTAGGATACCTCTTAACTGTCAGTTTTGCTTGCTTGTTTCTTAACTTTTTTTTTTTTTTTTTTTTTTTTTTTTTGTGTGTGTGTGTGTGTGTGTGTGTGTGTGTGTGTGTGTGTGTTTTGAGACAGGGTTTCTTTGTAGCTTTGGAGGCTGTCCTGGAATTAGCTCTTGTAGACCGTGCTGGTCTGAAACTCAGATCTACCTGCCTCTGCCTCCCGAGTGCTGGGATTATGGCTGCTTGCTTGGTTCTTTTTCTTTGTGGTAATGGATTGATGCTATTCAAGTGCTGCTCTACCACTGAGCCCACATAACTCAGCTTTCCGCAAGTGTAATTATGGACATGTTTATAATAATTTTTGCTTAGGGCTGCACTAATTAGTAGCCTTTTGCTGTTGCAATTCAAGTGTTAGCATTGGAGATGTTGCCTCTTGAGGTGCTTCCTTTTACTACAATGCTTCTCTAATTAAAGACAGTGGCGCACTAAAAGCATGCCGTAAGATTGATTAGTTAAGACCACAAGTCGTTACCTTAACTTGATGTTTCAGGCTTCATTATAATTTATTTATTCAAGCATCACACTATCCATTTGGAAATTTGTCATTCTTTTAAGCTTGTTTTAGTTTGCTTGTTTTGGAGAAACTTCATTTTAGTAATAGCCTTACCAAGTTGGTTGCGTTTTTTTATGAAACTGAATTGTTACCACCAAAACTTATTTTTCTTAACAGTTGATTAGTGGGTTTAAAGGTCATTTACAAAGGTGGTTTAAATACTGAAGCTTTTACTTTACTTTTTAAGAGGATTATATAAATTCTGTGGCTTGCTTGTAATCTCTGCATTCAGGAGGGTTGAAGGGGCTTCAAGTTTGAACCCAGCCAGGGCTACATAGTAGTTACTGCATAGTTACATAGTAACAACTTAATGGTGTGCATGTTTTGTTTTGCTTTTGTTGGTTGGTTTGTTAAAAGCCCTGGGTGTCCTAGAAGTCTTTGTAGACTGGGTTGACCTTGAACTCAGAGATTGCTTCTGTCTCCAGAGCGCTGGGGTTAAAAGGCTTGTGCCACCATACCTGGGGTGTGTTTCTTAATTTTAGTTTAATACAGAGAAACTCCTTATGCAGTTAAGGATGATTTTGAACTAAAGATCTTCCTGCCTCTCCTTTTCTGTGTTGGGATTGTAGTCTTACAGTTATATACTACCCTGCCGGTTTTATGTAATGCTGGGGATTGAAAAAGGCTTTTGTCATAGAGACTCACAACTGGACAATGTGCAGAGAGTGAGAGAGACAGAGCACTCAGTCCTGAGTGGGGCATCTATATCCAACTCCTTTCTCAAAGACTCTGGATGGGGGTCTAAAGGGGAAAGGGTGCTGAGAGATAGGCCAGAGGTGCTGAATCCAGGGAAACAGTGCTGGTGCCTTCCAGATGCATCAGGACAAATAAACACTCAAAGGAACTCAGACTGAAGCAGCATGTGCAAGACCTACACCACAGGTTCAAGTCAGACCGGTCCTAGCACTGAGAAGGGGAAATGGACGTGGGGCCCTACCTCTGATCAAGGAATTGCCATTGATACCTGATTGCAAAGGGAAAATCAGTTTTCATCTGTACTACACTCTAGGGCAAAACCACATGCCCAGGAGTAATCATTCAGCCAACACAAAGTGAACTTCATATGCTTTTTGTTTGTTTGTTTTTTTTTTTTTTTTTTTTTTTTTTTTTTTTTTTTTTTGAGAATGTGAAGTTGGATAAGTAGGGAGATAGGAGAGTCTGGGAGGAATTGGGGGAAGGTAAAGACATGATTAAAATATATGAAAAAAATCTTTTTTTTTTTTTTTTAAGAAAAGATTTATTTATTATGTATACAGCCTTTTGCTTACATGGCAGAAGTGGGCACCACATCTTAAAGATGGTTGTGAGTCACCATGTGGTTTCTGGGGATTGAACTTGGGGCCTTTGGAAGAGCAGCCTGCTCTTAACCTCTGAGCCATGTCTCCAGACCCCCATAGAAATTTCATAGGAGGAGACCAAAAAAAAAAAAAAAAAAAAAAGAGAGGGGTTTGTATCCAGTAGGGAAGTACTCTGTCTACTGAGCCACGTTAATAGAAAAGAAAAGAAAGAAAGCTATATTAAAAGTTTTTCCTTCAACCTGCTGTCTGGTGACAAGATTTTGGAATTCTCTATATATATATAGACCAGGCTGGTTCCCCCCTCTGCCTCTGTACTGGGATTAAAGGGGTATGCCACTATGCCTGGCCCATTTGCTACTTTTAAAATTATTTTTAAAATTAGGTGCAAGATTTACTTAGCCTGGGGATTTCAAAATACTAGAAAACATCAATACCGGTGAGAGGTTGGTTGGAGTACAGTAAGCTGGGAGGTGCTTCTGTTTTGTGTAAATTCTAATCTGGGGCTTGACAGACCTGATTTGAATCTGCTCTCTAGTACAGTTTTGTCACTAAGGAAATAAGAGGATAAATTTTTGTGTCCCTCTGGAAAGAGAACACTAACATTAGTCCAGTGGTTCTCAGCCTTCTAATGCTGTGACCCTTGAACACAGATCTTCGTGTTGTGGTGACCCTAACCATACAATTATTTTCGTAGCTACTTCTGTTGGGTCCAGCTGACTTGTCTGAACTGTACCTAAGAGGGGGAATGTGGATTGAGGAAAGAAATAGAAGATAGAGTTGGGAGGGCATCCAGTGAATACTGGGATCTGCTCTAAGTTTTTCTATTCCCCCAACCAATGATAAAAGGAACAAACAAACATAGTTACTTCCTTAATTCAGTAACCACACCTTAGATCAAACTTCTTATTGTCTGGTCTTGAGGATTCAGACATCTAGTAACCATACCTCAGATCAAGTATTCTGTTATCTGGTAAGATATCCAGTGACCACACCTTAGGCCAGACATGCTTAGACCATTAGGATTTAGCCCTTTAACCTTGAAATAGTAAGGATAGGCTTCAACTCTGACTTTAAGTCAAGATGAAACTGAGCTACTTTTGTGGGCCCCAACATACTTCGTAACTGTAATTTTGCTACTGTTCTGGATCGTCATGTAAATATGTGTTTGGCCCCCAAAGGGATTGTAGCCCATAGGTTAAGAATAGCTGTTCTAGTCAGATGAAGCAATAAATTTGAGGGACTACTAGTCAATTACTGTAGTTGAACATGAGCTGGGAGAGTAATAAGGTGTTAAAGGTGTAAGGATGTAGGGAGTCCTACCAAGAGCCTTGTGTGGAAGATCCTTTGCTTGGTGACAGTTGGAAAGCTTTGTGCAGAGACACATTCAAAGATCTAATGTTACTGATTGGAGTAATACTTTTAGTGTGTTTGAAGTAGTTGATTAGAGGTGTATTTTGGTGGAGTTTTTTTTTTTTTTTTTTTTTTTTTTTTGTTTGTTTGTTTTTTTCAGACAAGCTCTCATGTATACCAAGCTGGTCTGCACCTTGCTGTGTAGGTGACAAGGACCCTGAACTCCCATTTCTTTCTCCTGCCTCCACCTTGCGTTTGCCACTGCATCCAGTTTTGTAGATTCCAAGGGTTGACTACCAAGACTTTGTGTGTGCTCAGTGCTAAGCAAGCATTCAGCCAATCAAGCTATCTACCATCCTGGTTTTATGTTTATTTTTATTTTTTGTATACATTGGTTTTGGAAATCAGTAGAATAAAAACAAAGTCAGTGGTAAGTGGTATTTAAATGCATCTTTTATAAAAAACCAGTGTGTGGGTGCATTGAACAGAGAATCACTCTTTTTGTCTACACTTGGCATTGGCCTTGTTGACATGTGATGTTTTCTTGCATTGTTAATGGTCTGACTACTGTGACTACTATGACTACCCAGGGCAGTGAACGTTTTCATTTCTCTCGCTAACTCTTAATCAGTTATCTGGGGATTTTATCTGGGCTTTGAGCAGAATGTTGTAATCTATTTTATTCTTTTGGAATTGATAGGGAAGGTCAGTCCGCTGTACATTCACTCATTCTGTTAACTTCCGTGAACTCTAGATTTAACTTTTTTCCCCCAGTTTTTTGAGACAGCGTTTCTTTCTGTTTATCTTTGGAACCTGTCCTGAAACTTGCCTGTAGACCAGGCTGGTCTTGAACTCAACAGAAATCTGTCTGTCTCTGCCTGTCGAGTGCTGGGATTAAAGACTTATACCACTACCTGGCTAGATTTAACTTAAAGGTTTTTGTTTTGTTTTAAATTTTCTGTTTCTGTTTGTTTTGTTTTGAAGTTGGATACCTCAAATTCTATATGATATTTGGGCTTTCTCTAAATGAGGGATTCTGAGCTGGTCTATGTATATCAACAGCTCTTTTGGAATAAATGAGATGATATAATTACCATTTATTGAGCTTTTAAAGAGAGAAATAGTGATCCTTTTTACAGTGACAAGCTCTAAGCTTGTTTCCTTCCTTTTTTTTCTCTCTAGTAGTATGTGTTCACAGGTTATTTGACTTTATGTTTTCATTAGAATTTGATGCGTTTGAACATTATTTCCTGACCTACATGTTTGTATTTGTAGGAGCTGACTAAGGCTTTGGGACAGAATCCAGATGATGCACAGTATTACTGTCAGAGAGCTTACTGTCACATTCTTCTTGGGAAATACCGTGGTAATGTTTCTTACAAACTATTTTGTCAGTTTGTAGTTTACTTAAAAATTTTGCCCTCGTTAGGATGTTAAATTAGGGTTTGGGTTAGGTGTGTGGGTGTGTTCAAGTGTGCCTGTGCCTCTGGGAGTCAGAGGACATCCTTGGGTGTGCTTGGGTTTGCTGTCCATCTCTTTTAAAACAGAATGGCTCATTGGCCTGGAGCTCACCAGTTAGGTTAGACTGCTCATACCTGGTGGATAAGTTACCACACCTGGAGTTCTTCCATGGGGCTTAGGTCTTTGTGTTTATGAATGGAGGCTTTCCCTGGATGAGCCATCTCCCCAGTACCATCTTTGAGAATTTGTAACATGGATTTTCATGAAAGAAATGTGCTGAGTAACATTGATTTAACAGTTATGGATGTCTTTCCTTCAGTGGGTAGAGAATTTATGGAAATGGCTGTATTCATTGATGGATAGTACTTAATTTACTAATACACTATTCAAATTACATTCCTTTTGTTAGCAATTTTTAATAAAAATGAATGTATTTCTGAGTTATGTAACTTTAAAGAGTTGAGTGGGGGATTCAGAATTTTAAATATTGTTAATGAGAAAAAGAGATGACCTTTAGGATACAGATACTGATGACAGATGAACTGAAGGAAGAAAGCTAAGGGGGCTGGAAAGCGGCCTCAGTAGTTAAAGAATGGATACTGCTCTTTACAGAGGGCCTCATTCTGTTCCGCACTCAGGTCAGGCTGCGCACGGCTGCCAGTAACTCCAGCTCCAGTGGATATGATACCCTCTCCTAGCCTCCCTGGGACCTACACTCTGGACACACAGACAGGACACATACAGTTTAATAATAGGCCAAATATTAGACCACAGGAAGATATGAACTTACATTTTATCTTGGATTAGCTTCTCCTCACTTAAAACCATTCTCCAGCTTAAGAGGTTAAAAATAAAATACTGACATGTTTTACATTATTTATTTTATATGTCTGTGTGTGTCAGCTTGTATATGTCATAGTACACACATGGAGGACAGAGGACAACTGGAGTCCATTCTTATTCCGCCTGTGAGTTCTGGGCATTCAATTTAGGTTGTCAGTTTGACTAAACAACCTTACCTTTTTATATATAGATGGTATTGCTGATGTAAAGAAGTCTCTTGAACTCAATCCAAATAATCCTACTGCTATCCTGAGGAAAGGGTATGTAATAGAATCATGGGTTTGGACTATAGCCAGTCGATGTTGATTTGTTGAGTAAATTTGTTGTAAGCTATTTATGTATGTTGTAACGTTACAGTACTAACTAATGTTAGTATGTTAACTGAAGTAGGAGATAATGCATGACTTTAAAGTAGTGATGACTGGAGTAGCTGCAAAGTGTGGCTGGAGCTTATGGATGTTTTCTGTCAACAAAGCTAGGTAGCCACATGTAATAATAAACAAAAACTTGGTCTGCTTTGTATGTATTTAATAAGCACTGCTTATTTTCACAGATAAGCATGACTTAGTTAACTGAGAAAGTAATTCTTTTGAATAATTGTTTTGAAATGGGCATGTTTGTACAATTAAAATCGGAGTCATCTGAACTGAGTATTAAAATGGAATTTTAATGACCATTATACTAGATATTATAGTAGCTATTTAAAAAAAAAACCCTCTGGCTTATTAGCATATATCTGAAATTCTCCAATTTAGCATATGAAAGTAAAAAGTATGTTTATTTAGAAAGGTTATTTTCCATGACTTCTCATGTGTGTATTAATTTGTCTTTAATGTTCTCATATAGGATATGTGAATACCATGAAAAAGACTACGCTTCTGCTTTAGACACTTTTGTAGAAGGACAGAAATTAGATAGTAAGTATTAGAAATACATTTCATAAATGACTATCCTTTCTGGATCTTAAATACCATAGCTAAATTTTGTTAAGGTCTTGCTGTCCTTTTAATGATATTTCATGTTGATTTTTAGAATTTGAATTCACTTAAATTTTGATTAAATTGACCTTTCTTTAGCATTTTAATCACAGATAAACTTTGCCATTAAGGACCAAAATTAGGGTCTGGCAAGCAAGTTAGCTGTTAAAGCATTTAATGTGCAAGCAAGGGGACTAGAGTCTGTGTCCCTGGAACCCTTGAAGTGTTGGGATGGGATGGTGGCTTGCCTGATTTCAGTCTGGGAAGGCTGGGGCAGAGGGTTCCTGGAGCAAGTTGGCTATCCAAACTAGCCAGCTCTGTGATTGAGAGGACTTCCTCAAAGTATAGGAAGGACAATTGAGAAAGATTACTGACATCAGCTCAGACCTCCAAACATGCACATACATGTTCTGGCATACTACATACACATACATGAAAAGAAAGGGGAAGGAAGAAGCTACGAATTATATGTAAACATCCAATGTGCTTCCCTGCTAATTAATCTGGCTCAGAGGTTAAGATGAATGTTCTTCCAGAAGATCCAGGTTTGATTCCCAATATACATACACATGGTGGGTCACAATTGGCCTATAACCCCAGTTTCAGGGGATCCCACACCCTCTTCTGGCCTGTGAGGCCACTGGACACAAATAGAGTATACAGACATACATGCAGGCACTCACACACATAAAATAATAATATAAAAAAAAGTTTTTAAGTTACTCAGATTGCTAGAAGAGGAGGTTTTGCAGCAGAGTCTTCATATGGAGAAGTAAAGGGTAACTCTGAAAACCTTGTGAGATACAGAAATGGGAACTTCCTGTTTAAGATGGTGTCATGAATCCTAGACTGAACTTGAACTCATTATGAAGCTGAAGATGACCTTGACCTTGTGACCGACCTCCTGCCATTGGGAGTACTAAGATTACTGAAGGGCACCACTTTACTCAGTTTATGTGGTACTGGGGAATCAAAACCAGGGCTTCCTACAGAAATACATAGTTGTACTCTCAGAAAAAACTAATTTTGAGAGTATTATGCTTCTTCAAACTGCCATGATTTTGAGACGTGTGTGTGAACATAATACCAGGATCTGTTACATAAAGAAAGTGAGTGCTGGAAAGCTACTAGAAGGTAGATTTTAGAAACTTCATAATCCAAATTGTATTATTTTTTCCCCCTATGGTGGAGTAGTAACTGCAGCTCTTTAAAACAGGTTCTTAACTGGGAACAGTAGTGCTTCGGACGGGGACTTTTTCGAATGGCTGAGAGATTGGGTAGTCGTGACTAGTAGAAGGGGCCACTGAAGGTCTTGTGAGCAGCATCCTCTAGTGTACATGACTGTTCCCATGAGAAGTATCTGCTCCAAAATGTCAGTGTAATGAAATTGACAAGCCCTGCTGCTAAAGTGCTACATGTTTTAAAGTTTTACTCTGTAGTCCTTTACCATTGCTCTTCTACTGCCTGATTTCTCAGAAGAAAGGAGTTTGGGCTCCAGTATGCAAACAGAAGGTTTGACTTAGGAAGGCAGATCACTGTAACAGTAGCCTAACTGGACCCATGAATTCTGTAGCTCTTTGCAAATTTTAAGGAATCTAGTTGTTTAATACTGTGATGTATTCTTTGCCTTGTCCCTTCTTTGCTCTTGTATGGTAAGAGGCTTTTACTGCTTGTGTGAGTAATCTGTTATTTAAGACTAGTGTTTGAATATAATATTGAATATAATAGTTCCCCAGAAGAATATATTGCATGTGTGCCTAACATTTTTATAAGTTATGAATAGCTTAATTGCTTTTATAAATCAGGGAATTTAGAAATGTATGATTGAGCAGTGGCAGTGCATGCCTCTCATCCCAGTGCTTGGGAGGCAGAAGCAGGTGGATCTCTGAGAGTTCTGAGGCCAGTCTGGTCTACAGAGCTAGTTCCAGAAGAGCCAGGGCTACACAGAGAAACTCTGTCTTGAAAAAACAAAACAACAAAAGATATATTTTCAGATTTTATTTATCTATTTATCTATCTATCTATTTATTTATTTATTTACTTACTTACTTACTTACTTACTTCCAGAACAGGGTTTCTCTTTAACAACTCTGGCTGTCCTGGAACTTCACTCTAGATTTGGCTGGCCTCAGACTCACAGAGATCCTCCTGCCTCTGCTTCCCAGGTGCTAGAACTAAAGGTGTGTACCACCTCCACCCAGCTAAAAGCTTTTGTTCTGATCACTTAATATTTAGCACCTTTTACTAGGCATAGTAACAAGATATTGTTCTAGATCTTCAGAGGTAAATAATTTATTGATTTCATATTGCTGTTCTCTGTAACTATAGAGTTCACTGTGTATGTATGTTCAGTTTCATGGATACCATGGAGATGTGACAGTTTTCACCAAATTTCAAGTACTGAAGATAGACAAATCACAGAGGAAATGGTAAATAGTTGGTAGCTGCAAGATAACGTGATGAGAACTGATTTGGGAATCTGATTCATGTCTCCTTTGCCTTATGAGAGAGTTCCTTTAAGATCAGGGTAGTGGAAGAAATGGAGAAACTAGTGAGGTTGTCGTTAAAACTTTAATAGTTTTCTAGGATGAACAGCTCAGTGGAAAACCCATGGTTACATTAGACCTTTTAACACTATAGTTGCTGTACTCTCTGTTTGTACTCACCTTTTTTATTGACTGTTCAATTCCCAGCACCTACATGACTTCTAGCACAGTAGGTAGCTAGTAATATTTCTTGAATGAATATGTTACATTGTTCACATGAGGTATTTTACAGTCTTTTTTTTTTTTTTTTTTTTTTTTTTTTGTGTGTGTGTGTGTGTGTGTTCCAGGTGCAGATGCAAATTTTGCCATCTGGATTAAAAGATGCCAGGAGACTCAGAATGGTAAGTATAATGCAGAGGTTTCCACGGTCTTTTGTTTTAAAATAAATATTTCAAGTTTTGGAGTTTAAACATTTTATTTTTAATCTTTCTTTCTTGGCTCTATAGATCAAACCCATGGCCTTGTACATGTTGGGCCTAGTACATGTTGCTCTACCACTAAGTTACACTCCAGCACCAATAATAGACTCTTTCTGATTGACCCTCATTTTCAGGAAAATTTGATGGTTTTGCTTTGCCAATCATATTATGTTATTACCAGTAAAAGATAACCAAGGAATCTAAAGAAACTCCTGGATGCAAAACTGAAACAGTTTGCTTCATTATATATAAAGAATTCGCTTTCTTGATTGATGTGTTTGCTGTAGAAATCATGTCTGTAGCTTTGCCCACAAATGTACTGTTTGCTGAAAATGTGTCCTTTTTTGTTTTATAGGATCAGAATCTGAAGTGGTAAGTCCACTCATCTCTGATGTTCTACTGAGTCATGTTAAACTTAATGAATCAAATATACTTAAGCCAGGGCTTGGGATGAGCTCTTACAAATATTAAACAATTTCATTTAAATAATAGTTATCTGAAATAATTCATTTTGTTGAAAAAAACTACAAGTTATAGTCATGTAAAGTACTAGGTTGTCTTAATGAAGTGTGTATAATATAAGCTGATGGGGTTTTAGTGTGATCAGGGTGGTTTTTTCTTACCAGTATCTACAACTTATTAGGTTAATTAGTTGTCATATATAGAACTTTTTTTTAACCATATGTTTAAAGTATATTGGGAATGCTTTTATTTGTGTGGCTCATTCTTAATATTTGTTAATGTTTTGGACATGAGAATCTTAAATTACAGTGCCAGGGCTGCAGAGCGGACTTGGTAGCTAAAAGCACTTGCAGCTCTTCCTGGTGTCCGCATCGAGTAGCTCACAACCACTTGTAACTCTAGTTTCAGAGTGTTTGATGTTCTGTAGTACACATGTTCACATGTGGTGAGCAGACACTTATGCAGGCACACATACACAGAAATAAAACATGAATAAATCTTTAAAAAATTACCGTGTAGTTGTAAGGAAAAGTAACAAGATATTTGGTGACCTTAATTATTTTACATTTTTTATGTGTTTTTATCTGTGTGTATGTCCATGTGTGTGTATGGTATGTATGGAAGTCAGAAGGGACATCAGTTTCCATGGGGTGCTAGGAATTGGAGCTGGGTCCTCTGGAAGGATCAGTGTTTTTGACTGCTGAGCCATCTCTCCAAGCCACAATGGTTTGCTTAATTTTTTATCAGTTTAGACTTTCAAAGAATGCAGTTAAATTATGGCATGCTGTTTTAGTAGTAGTAGTTGTCACATACAAAGTCAGAAAAGAAAATCACTGAGTTGGGAAATGTATATATAACTCATTTTATGGATAATTACCTTTTTGAGAAGCTCATTCATCTTTTAAGAAATATTTCCATCTCCAGTTTCCAAAATTACATTGTGACATTGAGAAAACCACTTATTCTGAGAGATTTATTCATGTATAAACAATGGCTAACAGAGCTAATCCGCTTCATAACAGATTTCCTGGGAGCATTAGGCAATGCATGTGTATAGGTAAAGTTTAGAACAGCTTCCAAAATTGAAGCCCTGTTCATCCTTTTCTGAACTTCCATGTTGCCCTTTAATCCTAGGTGACTGGGTGGTAAATGAGGGACTGATTGGACAGGTCTTGATAGGTTGGCTTCTTAATTGGCCTGCTAATAGATTTTTGTTGGTCTGAGTTAGTGTGTGGGCCAGGCTCTTGCAATGACTGTGACCCGAGAAAAGTGACTTAAGGGAAGAAAGATTTATTTAGCTGCAGTGTTATTCATCTGGTTAGGGAAGATGAGTCAAAACATAGCAGCTTACATCAGGGGTGACCAGAGAAAAGGGGATGTGACTGGGCACCCAATATACCATCAGAAGCATTCGTTCCCAGTGACTGCTCCAGCTAGGCCCTGCCTCCCCCAGTGGTACCATCCACTACCTTTGGGATCTGAGGGTACTTTGTAACTAAACTGTTGAGCCTGTGAACAACAGAATGGCATTTGCATAATAAAATTTCCATTTGTCCAGTAATAAAGGATCATGGTTTTAGTGTGTCCTCTTATGCTTTTTTAAAGAATTTTTTTAATGTGCCTGAGTTTTTCCTAAGTATATGTGTATATGCACCACATGTGTACCTGGTACCCTTGGATGTCAGAAGTTGGCATTGGATCTCCTGGAATTGTAGTTTCAGATGTTTGTGGGCTGTCATATTGGTGCTGTAAACAGAACCTGGGTCTTGTGGATAGCAGCCAGTACTCTTTTAACTGCTTCAGCCCCAATTTAGTCTACTTTAGTCCTGGTTCCAGGCTAAATTGTAGTTTTGGTCAGTGTTTGTTTGCACTTGTTTCCTGTTGACTTCACACCTCTGGAATGGCTTTGCTTACTTCATTGGTTGCTTCCTTTTTTCATTTAGAGACAGTTCTGAGGCCACCCATAACTCCGGACATCGTCTTTACCTTTACATAGCTTTAACTAGTGAAGTTATATAGTTTATCAGTGCATGGATTATATAATTCTCATTTCCATGACTGGGAATGGTGACGCATCCTTATAATTACAGTACGTAGGAGGCAGAGGCAGGAGGATCAGGAGTTCAGCCAGCCTAGGCTATGAGTGAGACTTGCAAGAAGTAAGAGTCAATTTATTTCCTTATGGTCAGGGTATGTTGCAGAGATGTCTTAAATAGATTAAAATGTTCTTCTGAAGCTAGCCATTCAAGTGGTCCTTCATTGTTTAGAGCAGTATTTGATATCATAATTAAGCCTGAGGTTATACTCTCTTAAAAATGATCTTTCTTGAGGCAGAGTCTCATAGCCTTAGCTGCTCTTGAACTTGCTTTATCCCTCAGAATGACCTTGACCTCCTGCTCCTCTTTCTAGCTTCCAAGTGCTGGGATTACTGGTGTGTTCTGCCACCACATCAGGCTAAAAATGGTCTTCAAAATGCTAACCTGATCAGGTTTGAGTGTGTCTTATGACTGGATATACTACACAAATCAGTTTTCACAGTCATACTTGTAGAAAGTTTTGTTGTTTGTTGTGGCAGGGTCTAACTGTGTGAGTAAAGCTGGCCTGGAACTCCTTCTTCCAAGCATCCTGCCAAGTGTTAAGATCGCACATTACTATACCTTTTCTACATTAAAGAACCATAGTGCTAAGTGAATTAATAATACATGAGTTTTTAATGTAGTTGCTATACTAACATGTAAAAATCTTTATCTTTCACCTTGCCAAAATCAGTCTGCGTCTCAGAGAACTCAGTCAAAAATCAAGTAAGTGTTTCTTTGTTTTATAATGCGTCCCCTGGTAATGTATTTAAAGAGAAAGCTCTGGTTTCACAGAAGGCATAGCCATACCCTGTAATTCTAAATGTTTTCTAATTTTAAAAATTATGTTAATGTATTTATGAAAAATCATATTTTGAGGCTGTCTACTAATTAGTATTAACATTTAAATAAATTCAAATAGCTCTCATCTCTAAACTTGCTTAGCTTGGCTCCATATTATGTTGCCTCTCTGTATAATAAGAAGAGCTGCTTCCATGTAAGTTGATCCTGTTAAACATGCAAAGAAGCAGTAGGCCACACAGAATTGAAATTTGCTGTGCTGCTGCTGCTAGTGGCGATGGCATGTGTGTGTGCACATGAGAGAGGTACTGAGGATTGAACCAGCAAAGGCCTCATGCATGCTAGGCAAGTTCCATGTAGGTGAGTGGTTCACAGTGGAGATGTAGGACATATATAAGACCCTTGTCCTGCCTCTTATATTTGGATCAGTTTTTCTTTTTTATTTATTCATTTTTATTTTATGTGCATTGGTATTTTTCCGTGGATGTCAGATCCCCAGGAATTGAAGCTATAGACAGATGTGAGCTGCTATGTGGGTGCTGGGAATTGAACCCAGGTCCTCCAGCCTCGGATCAGTTTTTCATAGAAATGTTCTACATGAGTTCAAAGTTAGTATTGTAGTCACAATAATGAATAACAAGGCTCTGGCTTTGGCTTAGTAAAATGCTTGGCCTGTAAGCTTTGAGCACCTGAGTGTGCATTCCCATCACCCACATAAAAACAAAGTGTAATCTTGGCAGCACACATCTGTACTTCTAGTGGTGGGGAGATGGAGACAAGGGATCCCTGGAGCTCACTGGCCAGCCAGCTTGCCTAGCCATTTTGGGAACTCCAGGTCCAATGAGAAACCCGTTTCAGAAAATAAGGTAGGAAGCGTTGAAGAAGACATCCAAGCACTGGCCAACACACATATGCATGTACACTCAGCCATGTGCATACATGCATACAACATAACAAATTATTCACTAGCCATGTAGACAACTTGTATTTTTAAATTTATTGAGAAAATGTTTTATTATTTACTACTTTTTTAAATATCCAGACTGAAGTTTCCCCTCCCTTCTCCCATTCCCTCTGACCCTCTGTCTCCCTCCCCTCCCATCCACTCTTCCCTTTCAATTCAGGAAAGGTCAGGCCTGCCATGAAGTCAACCAAGCATGGTCTATTAAGTTGTAGTAAGACTAGGTACCTCCACCACTGGATGGGGCAACCCAGTATGAGGAAAGGGTTCTCAAAAGCTGACAGTTAATTAGAGACAGCCCCTCTTCCCACAAGAAGACCAAGTTACACAACTGTAACATATATGTAGAGAGCTTAGGTCAGTCCCATGCAGGCTCCCTGGTTGTTGGTTCAGTCTCTTTGAGCCCTGGTTAAACAACTTGTGTTCTTAAGACTATAACAGAAACGTGTGTGTTTGCTGTAGAACTTTGCACTGTTACTGTGGGGAATCTATGTAATTTGTACTCATTTGTTTCTTCTCCCTGTATTTGCCCCCATCTTCAGTGAGCAGAGCTTAGAGTAGTATTGACCCATGTTGACCTGTGTCTGCTGTATCACTGCTGCTGATTGATTCAGAAGCTGATTGCTTTATTTTCCTGAGCTAGCATTCTCAATCTTTTAGAAAAAAGAAAGGAGTTAGCATTAGGTGGTAACTGTTAAATTTCCCTCTTCTGTCTTAGCTTAAGAACAGCAGTATTAAGAAATTACAGGGTTTGTGTTGGCTGGAAAGACAGCTCTCTTCTGTCAGTGTAGTGATAGGAATTTAATTTTCCTGAAGTTGTTTACAGCTGCTTTGTTATTGTCTTCCTCAAGGTGGAGCTCTTGTTATTTATCAGTCTATTAATTTGGCAAACAACTTTAAGAAAATCAGAAATGATATGAATGTATTCCTTTAAATAGGTATGACTGGTATCAAACGGAATCTCAAGTAATCATTACACTTATGATCAAGAATATTCAGAAGAATGATGTAAATGTGGAATTTTCAGAAAAAGAGGTAATTAGACTTTGAACCATGTTAAAAACTGTCTATAAGTTTAGTATGTTGCAGAACATACCAGTTTATTAAATATATATACTCCATGTCTTCTTGAGATAATATGGAAAATACTAAATAGAATGGGAAGCATTCATTTGAAGTTTTTTCCCCTTTGAGACAGGGTTTCTCTGTCACAGCCTTAGCTGTGCAGGAACTTACTTTGTAGACCAGACTGGCCTCAACTCACAGAGATCCCCTGAGTGCTGGGATTAAAGGAGTGTGCCACCAACACCCAACTCATTTTGAAGATTTAAAAAATTTGAACCGTGTAGCCATGACTGGCCTTGAACCTGTTAGAGAACTCCTGCCTCTGCCTCTGGAGTGTATGTCACTGTGCATGTACTGCACATGGCAAACTTATGCCACCATCACTAGTGGGCTTGTATGTGCATCTTCTGCTAGGTTTGCCTGGTAAAGCCAAACTGGGTTGAGATTATTAAGGTCCATGCTTACTAGTATAGAGATTTAAGAGCAGTGGTGTGGTAGAATTAACAATGTACACATGAATAGGCATTTTTAAAATTATATGCTCTATTACTTTGTTCTTATGTATTACATTTTCTTGATTTAAATGTTTAGCATGTGTATTTAGATCTGTAATTAATACTATGCCATTTGGTGTTCTGTATATGAGAATCTAAATGAGAGATGCCATGTGGAGAAAAACAAAACAAAAAAAAAAAAACCCAAAAAAAAAACTCTTTTGAAGTACCTAAATCTGACATTCCAGAGATGGTGAGGTGGCTTAGTGGCTAAAGGCATCTTTTGTCAAGCCTGACAATCTGAGTTCAATCCTGGGGTTCCACATGGTAGAAGGAGAACACAAACTCCTGAAACTTGTCATATGACCTCCACATGAATAATGTGGCAGGTGTAGGGGTATGCATGCATACAAGCACAGATGCACACGCACACACGTGTGCACACATATACACACTAAAAACATTCTGTGTTGAATTCTTAATCTGAAGCATTGCTGAAATTTGTATTTATATTAAATATTTACTCTTTAATGTGCATTTACAAAATATGATGCCAACTTTGTTTTCATTAGTTGTCTGCTTTGGTGAAACTCCCTTCTGGAGAAGATTACAATTTGAAACTGAGGTTGCTTCACCCTGTAGTCCCTGAACAGAGCACATTTAAAGTACTTTCAACAAAGGTAAGCATGTTGAAAAAAATGTAATATAGAAATAGTAGTATCTGCAAAACATACTGGTAGATGAAGTCGTCCAGGTAGCATAGGCTTGCAGCCCCCACGCCCAGTGTGTTAAGGATCAGACTCAGGGCTTTGTGTATGCTAGGCAAGTACTGTCCCAAAGGTCTACATCCCAGACCTTGTGGGATGTAAACATACTATAAAGTAAATAAGAAAGTTTTTGTTCATAAATTTTAAAATTACATTTAAAACTTTTAATTTTGTGTGTGTATGTGGATATATGAATGCCATGGTGGGCTAGGTAGAGATATAGGACAGCTTGTGGGAATTTGTTCTCTTCTACTATGTGGGTCCGGGGGATCAAAGTCAGCTTGCCAGGCTTGGTTGCAGGTGCCTTTACTGGCTGATTCATCTCACTGGCCCAAGAACAATTACTTTTTAGTGTTAGGTAGAGTTTGTTGTTGTTTTATTACAGTGTAACATCTTCTTAGCTTATGTGGTTGTTGGGGTGACTGTTAATGTACGTTAATACTTTTGAAGAAAGGTTTCTATTTAATATAGACATATCCATCCCTCCTGTTTAGTTAATGTGTTAGGCTTCTCTGTATATGAGTGTACAGGTTGGAGATTGAGGTAAGGTGTCTTTTTTTCTGTTGCGCTTCATCTTATTTTTTATAATAGGGTCTTAGACTATACCAAAGCTCCCGTTTTGTTTAGATTGACAGGTCATCGAGCCTCTGGAATCTGCCTGTTTCTGTCCTATTAGCTCTGGGATTAAGGACAAATGACACAGCTGCATTTTCTGTGGGTGATGGGGATCTAAGTTTGTGTCCTCATGCATACAGAGCAAATACCTTAGCATTTATTTTTATTTTTAAAATTGTGTGTGTGTGTGTGTGTGTGTGTGTGTTTGTATTGGGGTACATGCACATGAGTACAGGTGCCTAAAGAGGCCAGAGGCTGTGGATCCCTTTGGAAGTGGAGTTACAGGTTGTTGTGAGCCCCAGGTGCTGGAAACATCTGCTCGAACAGTTTATACTTTTTGCCACTGAGCCATCTCTCTACTTCTAACCAGCCTCTTATTTGATACTCATGAATTTGTCAGTGGGGTCTGTTTTGATATACAAATACTTAGTCTTATATGATTTATAACGAAGAACTATAAGGATGAGTCTCCATTTTCTTATTTTTATTAGTTTAGCTGAATTTAGGTTATTTTATTAAGAAGAAATGATGAAATTATAGTTGGTTGTATATTTTAGATTCCTGTATATTTTACAAAACAAGAATACACAATGGAATTTGTTTTCAGAGTATTTTAAGATTCCAAAGAGGAAGGAAGTCGTATAATATCACTTAGTAGAAAATATAAAATTGAATATAAAAATTGGAGGGTATGGTGATTCATACCTGTAATCCCAGCATCCAGAAGACTAGGGTGTGAGGATTGATGTGAGCTTGAGGCAAGCCTGGGCATAGAATGATTTTCAGGGCAGCACCGGTTAGAGTGAGACCCTCCCTTTAAAAAAAGAAAGAAAAATAAAGTAAAATGTGTGTGTGCAACCCAAAATAAAGAGAAAGATGTATCCTTTAAAAAATGTCTGGCTTGTCAGGAGCAAAGCTGGTTAGTAATGAGGCAGCTCTGTAGATGATACAGAGTGAGAAGCCAGTATTTGGTTTTTGTATTTTTTTTTTTTTGTTGTTGTTGTTGTTGTTTGTTTTTGTTTTTTTCTTTTCCTGACAGGGTTTCTGTGTGTATCCTTGGAGCAACTTGCTCGGTATACCAGTCTGGTCTTGAACTCACAGAGATCCACATGCCTCTTGTTTCCTGAGTGCTGACCCAACCAGTATTTCCAATGCTGGTTCTAGCCACAGAGAGTTACATTTGCTTAATAATAGAATTTTAAGCAGTTGGCCACAAAAACTGGGGGGATATGAGAGAGGTGGTGAGGAAATGGTGAGTTTGACATTGTTTGCCTTTTGTTAATCACATTTTAGTTGTTTGGGTTTTTAAGTCCAGGGCTGACCTCAAAGTTCTCCTGCTTTGGCCTTTAGAAGGCCGAAATTCAGATACTGTCCTGTGTTGTTATGCCTCCCCTCCATTCTCTTCCCCAACATTGAATGTAGGCCTTGTGCAAGCTCACAGATACTCGACCACTTAAGTATATTCCCAGCCCATGAGATTCTTACTGCATGTCCATTTGAAGTAATTTAAGTAAGAATTGATTTCTGCAGGAAATGACTTAAGAACTTGTATTTCACATGTTTGACACATAAATGCAGTTTGTATTTCAGGTAAGCTGAATAATTTTTTAGCATAAATATGCTCCCAGTATTTGCTAATTAGTAGGGGAAGAATCTGAATTGGAGTCTCATATTAACCCTGTAGAGTAGAGTCAATGTTTTATTCTTAGTTTACATAGGGAAAGAAAACAGGCTCGTGGGCTTTAAATGATTTCCCCAAATATACACTACAGTAAATAATTGTTCACTGGGCAGGAGGCAGAGGCAGGTCTTGTCTACATAGTGAGTTCCAGGACAGCCATAGCTATGTAGAGAGACCCTGGTTCAAAAAAACAATAAATTGTATTGGCCCAAGATACATATTTTAATTCTGACCTCCAGCTAAGGCTAGTAGTACTTTACTAGAATCTTCTTTGTTCTGAATGGAAGAACTAATGTTGTATTCTAAAGCAGGGCTTTTTGAACCATTATGACCCTGGCCATATATAGATATATAAATCAAACATTTTACTGGTGGTAAATTTTAAAGGAATAGATTTAAAAACAATTCTTTGGTTATACATAGAACCTTGCTTTAATAAATTGTAAAGATAAAAACAAATTGAAGGTAGGTGTTCTTATTTGCTTTTGCATGGAGAATTAAGACTCGATGCATAGAACATCTTAGATATTTTCTAGAGTTGTTTGATCGTTTGGCTTTGTAACCATCAGTTCTGAGAATACTGCTTCACACAGAATGACAAGCACTTTTGGGGTCATTTCAGAAAGTGTTGAAAATTCTGTCCTAATCCCAAATCCAAATTTATTGAATGATTTATTTGTTTTTAATGAAATTCAAGTTGGTATCTCAAACACCAATTTAATAATAAAATCCAAAGATAGAGTAGCTTGATTCTTACATGTTGGGCTATAACAGTAGGAATATATTAAAGTCTTTTTTTTCCCCTGTAATTAAGCCATTTTGTTTCTGTATTTTAAATTCAGAAAACGTGTGTGCACTAAAATTATTACAGTTTATAACATACACTAGTCTTGAATCTCAGCTGAGGTGTTTTCAGATAGTATTCAGTTGGTGTTGTATGTTATGCCAGCATGCACAGGGCTGCCTAAATGCCTTGAACTTTTTACATATTTGGTTTTGAAGTAACGTTTGGTTGTTCATTGCTGTTGCCGAAGCTTTTGTGGCTCCTGGATTCAGTTATACAGCTGGATATGGGGTTGAGAGACCTACAGTTAGAAGAGGTTGTGTCTTGATCCTGAAATCAACTTGTTTTGCTTATGTAGTAACTATTAGACTACTGTGTTTTATAGAAAATACATTGATTTTTTTTTTCATAATTATGTATCTTTAGGGAAATAGTGAAATCTTGGATCATTTCTCTTTTTCAAACAGCAGAGGGAGGCAGTGTTATAGACAGTAATTCTAGGGAGATGGTTCAGTGGGTAAAGAGCTAACCACACAAATGTGAGGACCCAGATTTCTAGAACCTATATAAAGTCAGGTGGCTGTGGTGGCTGCTTATGCTTCTCAGCGCGCAGGAGGTAGGGAATCCCCAGAGCTAGCTGACTTGTCAGACTAGCTAAAATGCTGTGTTTTCAGTTCAGTGAGAGACCCTACCTCCAGATAAAAGGTGGAGAGTGATGGAGAAGACACCTGATGTCACCTTTGTGCACATGTGCTCTTGCTCATGTGTGTGCGCATACACACACACTCACTCTGCATGCAAATATATAAATATACATATATACAGTAATCTCAGGTGATTCTGTTAAGTAAGCTAAGCATATAGTGAGTGCTAAATAAATGCTACTATTACTCTCATAATTTGGATTTTTATTCTAGCTAGAAACAATACATGCAGACCGTAGGATAACTGGAAAAGTATGCAAAGGCACTGAGGGGGTAAAACCTTGGTGACATTTTAGCATCTTCCTAAGATCTTTCCAACAGAACATGCATAGTAATCACTGATGATATTTTAACATGCATTCCTCTGCATAACCAGCTATTTCTCAGTGTGCATGATGTACACTGGAATGTTGTTGCTCTAAGGCAGAGTCTTCAAGAAGAGTATTATGAAATAAGGATTTTGGTGGAAAGTCATTACATATAACAGGAAGGAAGAACCAAAGTTTTGTCTTGTATATAATATATTGCCCTGACTCAGTCTTGACACTTGGTAAATATTAGAATTAAGCAGTTAGAAGAGGTGAGGAGAGCCACCTTTCTGTAAATTGCCCTCTGACCTATACATGGTTATGCGCACCCTACCACCCACATTATTAAGTGATTCATTGTAAGAATACAGGTAGATAGATTATCGAGTCTGCTCACAGGGGAACTGAGCTATTGCTCTAAGGCAAAGGGATTTGATACACTAATTGACTGCAGAGAGCAGAGTAAGAGAATGCTGGGCATGCTTCCTCCTGAAGACAAAGAACTAGTTGCTAAATGCAACCATGAAGCAATGGTTTGCAAAAGGTTGCTGGGAAACTGCCACTGCTCTTCAGGTCCCAAGAAAGAGCCTTCTACCACCAGCCTATAGTGGTTGTGTCCCTGAATGCCACGATTGCTTAGGAGTAGTGTTGGAGGAATTGTCTTCCCCAGGGAAGAATTAAGAAGTTCTCTTATAGAGAGTCCTCAGAGTTGGATGGTGGTATTTAATGTTGGGAACTGATGGCCCAGCACAATGTGGGTTCTTACAGATGACTTGTAGATACTGTTTTAAAATACAGTAGGTAGTATCTTCAAAGCCTTTTCTATGCATTTTGAAAAAAATATTTAAGTTAACTAGCAAAGTTTTAGGATAATTGTGTGGTGCGGTGGGATGCATGAACATGTGTGTGTGTGTGTTAAGGCCAAGTCAGCATCTGGTGTCTTCCTCAAGTCACCTTTTCAGACAGGGTCTGTCACTGAACCTGAAGCTCGTTGATTGGCTAGATTAGTTGACCAGCAAACCTCAAGGATCCCCACTCCCTGTCTCTAGCTCATTAGCTCAGGGGCTACATTTGTACACGGTGCTGGGGATATGAATTCGGTGCCTTAGGCTTGTGGAGCAAGCATCTTACCACCTGAGCCATCTCAGACTTTTTCTCTCCTCCTCTTCCTGCTCCTTTTTTACTTTCTTCTCCTCCCCCTCTGCCTCCTCTCCCTCCTCTTCCTTTCTTCATCCTCCTCCTTCAAGATTTCTTTGTGTAGCAGCTATGGCTGTTCTATAAGACCAGCCTGGTCTTGAGCTCACAGAGATCTGCCTGCTTCTGCTGAATGCTGGGATTAAAGGGCATGTACCACCACTGCCCATCATCTTCTCAAACTTGTGAGGAAAATTTACTTAAATAAAAATAAGTTGGCTTAGTAACGGTTACAATGAAAACATTTCTGGAACTGGGCAAGTAATTCTAGAATTATCTACCAGAATCCTCAAGACTTTGGCTTCTTATTTAAAAGTATATACAAATTGAAAATGAAGTGTAAAAAGGAAGTCATAGAAAATTAGTTCTCCCCACCTTGCCTTAGATGGTTTATTGCATGCATGCTTCGTGGTGCTGTCTTAGTGATGGATTAAATTAAATTCAAGTTCAGGTCAGTCTGTTTTAGGATGTTGCTAAGAGATTGGCTTTATAAAGACCACTTTGTTCATCTGCCACACATGCTCAGGCTACAGTAGCTTTCAGTAAATGTGAGTGCTAGTATGTGCTGTTCTTCAGGTAAAACTAGGGATGTAGTATATGGATTTGATGGGAGTCATTAGTTAACCAAGCTAGACTTTGTATACAATCTTTGGTCACACAGTGCCCTGTTTGACTTGATTGAAGAGTAACTAGTACTCTTAATCTCTGTGCCTGTGTTTGGTACCCAGCACTCCTACCTGGCTGCTCACAACTGCCTGAAACTTCAGCTCCAGGGGAGTAGGCTCCCTCTTTTGTCCTCTGAAGGCACTGCACACACGTGCATACATAAAACTAAAAAATAAAAGTAAAAAATTTTAAATGTGTATACCCTAAAAGCAATTGTATAAAATGATCTGCAAGCTATGTATCTATAATTATCTGAAACATAAATGAATCTGTTTTAGCTTTTGCCCTAATCCCAAGACATTATTTAAAAGCAAAACCCTTCTGAAGCAAGTGAAACACACACATTAATGTAGGGTTGAGAACAGGGTGTCTCAGGTGGCACTACTGACATTTGTTTGGTCTGTATAAATCTGTTGAAGGGGTTGTTAGAATCTCGAGTCTATTCTCACTGGGTGTCTGTATCCCTTTCATTTACTAGCCTTGGGTCAAAGACCAGTGTCTGTTGTTATTGTCAAATGTTCCTTGAATGGCAGAATCGTCCTGTCCTCTTTAAGAACAATAAAGCATTTAGATTGGGACAGGACAAAACCTATTTGGAGAGAGCACTCAAATGCACACATGCATATGGAGGTCAGAAGTCAATTCTCTCCTCTCCATACGGGCTCCGTGAGCTGTCTGGCTTAGCAGCAAGCACCTTTACTCACTGGGCCCTCTCATTGGCCCGAATTTCTAGACTTAATTTTAACTTATATGATATGTATTGTTTGTTGAAGGTTAAAATTTTAAGAGTAGAAGCAAAATAAATGTTTCATAATTCTTCAGATTTAACTTTGTATAATTTAAGCATACTGTCAAAGACACTATTCTTATAAAATTTTGATGATTTAAGAAAATTGCATTTGTACTGTTTTATGTATCTTACATTGGGTAATGGATTTTATTTATTTATTTATCCTTCAGATTGAAATTAAAATGAAAAAGCCAGAGGCTGTGAGATGGGAAAAGCTAGAGGGGCAAGGTGATGAGCCCACACCAAAACAGTTCACAGCAGGTTTGTATTTTGGCCTTGTTGAGGTTTAAGTTCATTGTGTAGTTGAAATTAAATAATAATGAGCATTCTCCCTACTTCATTATTTATGAGGAAAGATACTTTGAATATAATAAAGTTATTCTAATTCCTGAAGCTTGAATACAGACAAAGGTGGTAAAGCTCAGGAGTTGGAGTTGTGAGCTGCCTGTTGTACTACAGTAAGATGGTTTGCCTTGCTGAGTGTCCCCTCCCTCCCCTCTTCCCCCTTTATTCCTTTCTCACTCAGATCCAGGACTTTTCACAGAGTAGGGCATTTGGACTATTTCTGTTACTAATATAGAGATGGGCACAAACCAGTAAAGGAATGCATAGAAGAGGAGACAACCAGGGTTGGTTACATTTATATAAATTATATAAATCTCTTTGTGTTGAAGTCCATCCTAAGCATATATAACCAGCAGATAAGCATCTTTTACTAGTGGAATAATTAATCTGCGGGACACTCTTAGAACTGCAACCTTAGATTGTATTTAAGTGTAATTGCCTCATTACTGAATAGGGAGAAATTTCTCTTTGTTATTTAATGCTCTGCTCTGGTGGCTGAAACACGCCAACGATGTGTCTTGTCTGTTTTCAGATTTTGCCCCTTTTATAGTAGAAAACACTTTTGTTTGTAACAACTTTTAGGAAGTTGGTTACCAGCAGATCCAGTGTGTGTGGGTATATGTGAATTAATTTCATGTACATATAGAAGTTACAAGAATAAAATTTCTTTTCCCAGTGATAGAATTTAAATTAGTCTGTAGCAAAAATAGCAAAACCAGGAGAGACAGCAACAGATGACTTCTTATTGCTACTTCAAAGGCCATCTCATCTCTTGGGACTGACTCCTAGAGGTTTGGGGCTGAGTTTTTTTTTTTTTTTTTAAATAGTGAACAACTATACAATACAGTGCTCATATAATAGGCAGCCCGGTATTATTTCTTCCCTTTTACAGGCTCAGGTCACCTAGTAGATTTGTGGAAGACTAATTGCAGGGATGCAGAGTGTGGGTGTGTTTCTGGTAATTCGCTGCTTCCTGTGGGACACATTCACCAAAAATGTAGGTGATCTCTGCTGTCATAGTCGTCTGGCAAAGTGAATGAGCAAGAACCCAGTGGTTCGCCTACTGTCTTCAATTATTCAAGTTTTCTGAGTCTGTGTGTGTGTGTGTGTGTGTGTGTGTGTGTGTGTGTGTGTGTGTGTAAGATTTTTGTGAACTGAATCCCTTAGAAATTCAGATGCTTTCCCTTCTGTTGTGTTTTGTGAGGAATTAATATGCTTGTCAGATTCTGTGTACTGCAAGCTGGAAACTGTAGATAAGGGCAAGTCACTTAACCTATCCGGGCCAGCGTTCTTATCTGTTGAGTAGAGATTAAAACTTCATTCCCATTCTTCCTTGGAGTCAGCATTAGAATTAATTAAATCCATGTTCCCTGCTCCTTAACCATGTCATCTGCTTTTTATTTATTTATTTATTTTTTGGGGCTACCAGTGAAAATGTAGAAAGACAGCATTTCCAATAGAGAGGAAAGTGACATTTAGGACATTTAAAGGACATTTAGGACATCACATACATACATACATACATACATACATACATACATACATACATACACACACACACACACACACACCCTCTGAATAAAACTGCACTATGTCTTCCTGGATTTTGTTTTGATGAAGGATGGGTAAATACAAAGTAGGTTTATGCCAGGCAGTGGTGGTGCACGCCTGTCATCCCTGCACTTGGGAGGCAGAGGCAGGTGAATCTCTTGAGTTTGGGGGCAGTTTGGTCTACAGGGTGAGTTGTAGGACAGCCAGGGCTACACTGAGAAACTGAACAAAAAAAGAAAGAAAGAAAGAGTGTTTATGTGCTGGTGAAATGAAAGCACAGGAAACAGTGAATGTTTGTTTAGTAGTTTCTCAACTAGTTTTAGAAAGGGGTTGTAGAAAGTCCTTACTGGAGAAGGACCATTTGGATTGGTGTTACTGTGTTCCAGTGTGATGGGGAAACTTGGAATCAGTTTTTTTTTTAAAGCATTGTAAGTTGTACTGTCCCCTATAGTAGCTTCTGGCTATTGACTACTTGAAGTAGGATTAGTCTGCATTGAGATGTAAAATGCATGCCCAGTTTTTAAGACTATATAAATATATATATATAAAGTACACACACACACACACATATATATACACACACATATATATATACACACACACACATATACATATATGGATCATAATGTGTTTTAGTGTTTTTCAGCTGACTTCAAGTTGAAATAATATTCTTTCTTGCTATGTTAAATCTCTCATTCATATATATATATATATATATATATATGGTCTAGCCATTTTTATTTTGTGTAGGAAACTACACAATTCATTTCTGATAGTACAAATTCTTTCACTTGCCACCTTCTTCTTTTTCTTGCCATTCATTAATATAAAATTTTTTGGTGTGTAAATGAGATAGGGTCTTTGTAAATTCCATGTCAATTTAATAAATTTATTTATTTTACATCCAGGTTGTAGTTTCCCAATCATCCCGCCCCTCAACTCCCCGATCCACTCCCCTGCTGTCTTCCATGAGTATCAACAAAACATGGCATATCAAGTTACAGGAAGACTAAGCACCTCCCTGGGTATTGAGGCTGGGAAAGGTAAAAGAGTCAGAGACAGCTCCTGTTCCCACTGTTAGGAGTCCTACAAGAAGACCAAGCTACACATGCAAACGGACGTTTCCTGTTCCAACTGCCCAGTCCCAAATAAGTGACTCAGGCTAAATATTAATTATAAATTAACCCATATTCCTATCTGAACGTTGCCACATGACTTACGGCTTGTTACCTCGTTTTTACACATGGCTTTTGCTTGGTGGCTGCCTTATGTCTCTGACGCTGTCCTTCTTCCCTCTCTTAGTTTGGTTTTTCTGCCTAACCTTATCCTGCCTGCCTGGCTGTTGGTCAGTCATCTTCTTTATTAAATCAGCCAGAGCATCAGTGTACAGGAATATTTCACAGCATACACAACTTTAGCATGTATGCCGAGTGACCTCATCAGTCCCATGCAGGCTCTGTCCCTGGTTGTTCAGTCTCTGTGAGCCCCTATGAGCCCAGGGCTAGTGAGATGGTGCAGCGGGTGAAGGTGTTTGTTGCCAAGCTTTATAGCAGAGTTTAATTCTGAGGACCACCTCCCCCAAGTAAATAAATAAATGCATGAGGGTTTGTTGCATATTGTTTGTATACCATGTGTGTGCATCGTTAGTGTGGAAGACAGAACAGTGTACTGTATCCAATGGAACTGGAGTTAGGACAGTTGTGAGCTGCCATGTGGATGCTTGAAATTAAACTCAGGTCCTTTGCAATAGCAGCAAGTGCTGTTAACTGCTGAGCCATCCCCCCCAGTTCCCAATAAATGTAATTTTTAAAAGAAACGTATCTGAGTTCCTTTTAATAACCTAGTACTAAAACTGTTACTCTGTGTGTGTGTGTGTGTGTGTGTGTGTGTGTGTGTGTGCGCATTACTGTAGTTTAATTAGATGATAAACAGAGCTAGATCTTCATTTCCTTGGTCTTACAGCCTCCCTTGAGTTGTTGAGCCAGTACTTTTTGTATTTACGTAGCCTCTATCCTAATAGATACACAAATTCTGTTGTTTTCTGTATTATGTAGAGAACTATTTGTGTTGTTATTTTCAGGTAGTATATTAAGATGTAGGTCAAGTGGGTTATTATTCAGCATTCAGGGCTTAATATTTTTTTTTTTTTTCTCATTTTATGTGCTTTGATGTTTTGCCTGCATGTATGTCTGTGTGAGGGAGTCAGATCCCCTGGAACTGGAGTTATAGAGAGTTGTGAGCTGCTGTGTGCTAGGAATTGAACTCAGGACCTCTGGAAGAGCAACCAGTGCTTTTAACTGCTGAGCCATCTCTCCAGCCCCATGAAATTGCTTAATTACTTAATTTTTTTCCTCTCTCTTTCCCTCCCTTCCTTTTTTTTTTTTTTTTTTTTTTTTCCCCTCTTCAAGATATGGTTTCTCTGTGTAGCTTTGGAGCCTGTCCTAGAACTCGCTCTGTAGACCATGCTGGCCTCAAACAGAGCATCTGCCTCCTGAGTGCTGGGATTAAATGTGTGCACCACCACTGCTGGGGAATGTTTTCTATTGAAGTAATCTAACTTTGTGTGTGTGCATACGTGTTTGTGAGTGTGTGTGTGTACACAGGAGATAGAATAATAGCTCCCTATGTGACAGTTGGTTTGATTTTTCAGAGCATTTCTACTTTGAAACATACCTAAGTATTTTGTAGAAAAGCTATACTTACAGTGTTAAAATCTTGAGAGATGAGTTGGAGAGATGATTCAGTGGTTTAGCACACTGGCTGTACTCATAGAAGACTCAGCCTTGGTACCCAGCACTCACATCAGGCACCTCACAATTACCTGTAACTCCAGTTCCAGGGGATCTGACACCTTCTGGCGCAGGCACTTACTTGCACATACAGGGTGAACATATGTAACAGTCAGGTACACACCTAAAATAAAAATTTTAGAAAAGCTTTAGACATTTAAAAGTGAGGTATGCTTTTGGATAGTATTTGGAATTGATGTAAAAACCTTGTACACAGGAGGTAAAGCCCTTTGCCATTGCCTCTAATGTAACATCCTAAAAAGTGTGTGTGTGTTTGTGTTTGTGTTTGTACGTACACTCTGGTGTTTTTATAATTATGTGTGTTGTTTTTTTAAAGGTTTATTTATACTGACTTGTGTGAGTGTTCTGCTGACAAGTGTGCCTGTGTAATGTATGTGTGCCCGGTGCCCTGAGTGGTCAGAAGTGGGCTTTGAAACTAGAGTTAGGAATGGTTTTGAGCTGTCCTGGATGTGCTGGAGGCCAAAGCCAGATCCTGTGCAAAAACAAGTACTCTTAACTACCGAGCCATGTCTTCTGGCCCCATGCTGCCCTTTGCAAACCTTTGCTTCTTTTCTTTTAAAAAAAAAATTTATATATATATATATATATATATATATATATATAGTGGTGTGCATGCATTTGGCTTGCATTTGGAGGTCAGAGGACAGCAGTGTAGGTCCATTTTTTATCTTTTCATAGGTTCTGGTGATATAACTTGGGTTATTAGGCTTGTGCCACTGCTCACCGTCTCTCATCTATCCTTTAACTTTAATTTTCCTCTCTTCCATCTAGTTTTCCTTTTTTTCTGTAATTTCCTTTTTTCTTGAGACAGTTCTCACAGTCTGACCATAACTATAACCATGTAGCTTAGTGTGGTTATCTAAATTACGATCTTCATTCAGCTTGTTGAGTAACTTTCCTTCCCATATAAGAATTTCTGTGTACTTAATCCACTCCCACTGTGATTAGCATACAGGGTGTTTTTAGTTCATTTTTGTATATCATATCAGAAGCATATGCTTTATTGAATTATTTTGCTCAGAGGAAGTCCTGGGTTTTGCAGTTTGCTAACTGATTCAGCTTTTGAAACGTAGATCTAATTATTGATGTACATAGCAAAGAGACACTTAACGGCAAACTTGAAATTCAGTGACCTAAACTACTTGCTAAGATGTTCTGTACACTGTGGTCACAGCATTTACATATTTCTTGACATAATCAACTGTGCTGATGAATCACTTGTGTCTTTTTCACTTTGCAGATGTAAAGAACCTGTATCCATCATCATCTCATTATACCAGGAACTGGGATAAACTGGTTGGTGAAATCAAAGAGGAAGAGAAGAATGAGAAACTGGAGGGTGACGCAGCTTTGAACAAGCTGTTTCAGCAGATCTACTCAGATGGCTCTGATGAAGTCAAGCGTGCCATGAACAAGTCATTTGTAAGAATACCAACAGTTTTTAAATATTTTCAACTATGGCCGTGAAGTTTAGACACTTTAAGTAAGATCAAGTAGTGAATTTGAGGACAAACTGCATGGCCTGGAGAGCTGGGATAGTCTGTGGGTAGACATTGGCTGAACATCCATTTCTTCTTGCTCCAGCAGAGTATTGGTTGGAGAAGTCTGAAACGTACAGAAGAGATGAGATAGAAGTGACTTGTAACTCATTTGTGAGTTAGGAGTTGGAAGAATAAGAAATTCTAAGACTGCTGCTACTAATGGAAATTCATTTTTTAGTTGAATTTGTCACAGTAGCTCATTGAGCTTCTACTGTTTTATCTCATAGAATTGTACATTGTTTTCTTCTTTAAAATGAAGAACATGGATGGGAAATTCCCAGAACAGTATTGGGCTAGTAGAAAGTATTTATTATTATCCAATGACTTAATTTCTCAGTTGATTAAGAAAATTTAGGCTTTTGCTAGAAAGCCTAAATATCACCTGAATGAGGCCACCTGAATCAGTTCTGGGGTTTTATTGACAATTTACTGCTATAAAATTGTATAAATTATTTATTTAGACTTCAAGGAATTTGTGTGTGCTTGTTTCACATGTTTGGCTGTATGTGCCCTTTAAGCTTGTGGAGATCAGAAGAGGGTGTTAGAGCTGCTGGAACCAGAATTACAGGCAGTTGTCAGCTGTCATATGGGTGCTGGGAACTGCATTCTTCTGTAGTTCAGACTGGTCTTAGATTTGCTTGGCCTTGAATTTCTGATCTTCCTGTTTATCTCCCAAGTACTGATGTGCCACCCTACCCATCAATAAAATATTTTTCTTAAAGGTATAGTCATGAATTTTGCCAGGAAAAATATTTTCTATTCAAAAAAATCTTTCGGGCAAGAAACTCACCCTTACTATTGATTTCTAAAAAGCGTTCTAGAGAGAATAGCCATATGTCAGGTCAAAGATACATTATGGAATCTGTATCCATTTTCATCCTTTAAAAAACAAAACAAAACAAAAAACAGTTACACGAGAGATACAGATCTATAAAGAAAGCCATCTGTTTGGCAATATTGACCTTCAATTCGGAGCTTGCTTCTGTCTCTGCGGGGAAGACAGAACGGACTGTCCTTTATGGTTCTAAAGTATAATTGTGGAAGACCAACATACAAAAATGAGAAGATGCTAAACTGCACAGTAGTCTACCTTTACACAGAGAAGGGGAAATTGTGGTTAGTGTCACTTCTGTGAGTTTTATAACTGAGAGTTCTTTTCAGAGTAGCTGGTTTTACAGGCTTGTCCCATTGAATTTACTTGTTTTATTTGAAGCCTGCCTTGTGCCAGGTCCCCATGATTAGGACCACAGTGTAAATACATTCAGATGTCTTTACATGGGTTCCCCATCTGTGGCTCAACTAATTTGTGATTGGAAAATATTAGAGGAAGAGCTGTTTCTACTGAGTACCTATTGAGACTGTAGCATCTGCAGATGCTGTTGTATGTGGAGGAAGGGCATGCCTGTGCCCTTTATAGCTACCGAGGGATATTTATGTTGGTAAAATATTGTCTATGTCTTTGAAGAACTCTCCTCTTTAGTTAGTCTTAGTCAATAACAAGAAGTAGACTTAAGAAGGCAGACTCTTCAGTGGATGTGGTGGTAATCCTAGCACTTGGGATGCTGTGAGTTCAAGGTCAGTCTGAGCTACATAACAAGACTGTCTCAAAAACAAATGTGAAGAGGAAAGGAGGAAGTCCTTAAATTGCAGAGGTTCAGGGTGTATATTAATGGTAGTTATGTAGAATACTGATTGTATGGGAATACAGCCTGGTAATTAGTAGTCTTAAGAAAGTTAGCCAGAGCCATGTGGTATGTGGTGATGGCACACACCTTTAATCCCAGTACTCGGGAGGCAGAGGTGGGTGAATCTCTGTGAGTTTGAGGAAGGCTCCAAAACTACACAGAGAAACCCTGTCTTGAGAAACCAAGGGGGGTGGGGTGGGGTGGGGAAGGAGATGACTGGTTGAGCCTGTGTGGTAGTACAAATTTTAATCCCAGCACTCAGGGAAGTGGAAGTACAGAGGCAGGTGGATCTCTGAGTTTGAGGCCTGCCTGGTTTACAAAATGAGTTCCAGGACAGTTAAAACTATTTCTCTGAAAACATGAAAACACTATAACCCAGTCTCAAAAGAAAAAAAAAAAAAGAAAGATCTGACTTCCACTAGTTGTCCTCTGACCTCTACATGTGTACCATGGCATGCCCGTGCCTATACACATATGTACATACACTTATAAGAGTCAAAGACCAAGAGGTGCTGCCCTTCATGTTTGTTTTGAAGATAAGTAATGATCTAAAAATTGTGGTAGACCGTATCATCTCATGCAAAGGAACTCAAAAGAGTTTTGCAGAAGGCATTGGTTATCTTGGGGTCGCAGTCCAAAGGGGCATATTACTTCTTGTGTTTGTTAGTAATAACAGCCAATTAAAAGATGTAGGTTTCAGGAATTCACATTATACTCTACTGTGATCCATGTCAGTGAATTTTCATCACAACAGATGCATCGTTCTAGTTTGGAAGTGTGAACCTTGCCTTTAACAGATGTGCTATCTTTCCATTCCAAGTTTTTAATAATACAGTTATGTATTGCTTAACACTTGGCTGTGTTGGCTGTGAGAAATCTGTTGGGTGATTTTTATTATTAGATAACACTATTGAGTGTGTTTATACAAATCAGCCATGTGCTGTCCTGTTGACCTGTACCCACAGCCTGACAGGGCTTCTCAATGTCATCAAGATGTTTGAGGCTGCTGCAAGTGTGACACAGATTATTTTACAGTAGACCACGCACACGGAGAAGTATATTCTCAAATTACAATAAAAATCTAGCTTAGGAAATAGTCAAACTAATAATTGTCAAATATTATATACTGTATATAATTGTACGAGCTGTCCTTTTATGTGGCTAGCAGCTCAGTGAGTTTGAAATAAGAATTGTGTGTTGTGGATATTATTAATGGCTTCAGTATCACTAGGCAGCCCACATTCTTCAGCTGTGTTGTAATCTTATGACATCACTCTTGTTAAAGTTCATTGCTGACCAAAACATTTTTATGAAGTGTATGACTCTATGCACATGCTAGGATTGTTGGTGGGTTTGGTGGCTTATATATTCACTTCCTTATAAACAGATAACCAGGTCACAGGATGTTGACTTTGTGTACCTCTTTTGTATGTACCTTAATTAAAAGAAGAAAATTTCAGAGTACATTAGAGTGTGTTTGGGAAACATTAAATGGGGATCCTTAAAATTTTGTTTAGATGGTTAGAAAGTTTATTTACTTTGCCTATCTTTTACTGGCTTCATAAAAAAAAAATAAAAATATGTCATTTTGAGGGAAGGGATTTTTTCATTTGAAGGTAAGTTTTCCACATGATGCTTCCTCTACTAATTAGCAGAGTTCATGACTCTTAGTATGGCGCTGTATGTGCACATGATAAACCTACCTAATTACTCTAGGGTTGTCTTTGTTCAGGCGTTGAGTTATCTTTAGTGCCTATGTTTGGGGGAGGGTATGGGTATGTTTGATCCATTTTGAGGAAAATATTGTGTTTTGATATACAGTGCAGGAATGAACTTTTTTTTTTTTTTTTTTTTAATTGCAGATGGAGTCTGGTGGTACAGTCTTGAGTACCAACTGGTCTGATGTAGGTAAAAGAAAAGTTGAAATCAACCCTCCTGATGATATGGAATGGAAACAGTACTAAATAAATGAATTTGGTATCGAAGAGTACGTTTGTTCACGAGTGCCCGTTGTGTGCTTTATCACATTCTTGAATTTTGAACAATATCTTTTTGAGAGATTAAACCTCTTTGCCTCTTTGTGCTCTAGAAATGATTTTCCTGCAAGTATTCTAAAGAGTGACAATCACATCTTATCACTTCTGTCCGTAAGGATTTCACACGTCCTGAAACTGAATGAAATGTCGTTTGTTCCTAGATAGATCAGCTCTGTCTAGTTATGGGAGTGGAGAAATCTTTAATGACATCTTGGGTAATTGCCTTATTTTTGATGCAGTGTTCTGTTAATAATTTATGAGACCTGGCAACTTTTTGTGGGCATACATTTTTTCAACTTCAGTGTTGTATTTACTTTTACGAGCTGCTTTTGAATGAGTAATAAATACAATTTTAAGTTTTTACTGAGAATGTTGAGAAATTACTGCACAGAATTTCATTTTGTTTTTATGAATATTTGTAATTGTACCAAGATTTTGATTCTACTCTTCAAATTCCAGAATAAAACGTAGATTCTGGAAATGTAGCACCACACAGATTTAACTCATCATCTGAAGTGGAGGCCAAGAAAGGCCTAGAGAAGCCCATTTCTATGGCTTCCTCTTTTGCCATGATTGTTTTGCTACTTGAGTGTAAATTAATATGCATATGTTTAGCATTTTGTGCTTGAGATCTGTAGATTCTTTAAGGATAATAAAAATGAAAAGACACCATCATTTTTAGAGTTTATACTATAACTGAGAGAAGGCTAACATTCAGGAAAAAGTTACAAAATGGTTGAATGTTGGACTAAAGAGTTTTGAAACCAAAAAATATATGTGTGCATATATGTGTGCACAGGTGACTTGGAGATTTGGCATCATTATCTTAGCCTTTACAGCCTACTGGTGGGTCTGTGTTCTGTTAGGTCTCACTGACATTTTTGGTGCAAGATGCTCCTTTGTATCCTCAGATACACTTTACTTATGGTAAAGTGAATGAGAAATACGTTGGCAAGCATTTCATCCATCTGTAGAAGGTGTAGGGATTTGGCTCCTTCCTGTTAGCTCTTCGATGTGCAGTATTGAGAGAGTTTGTACAGTTGCAGTTAGTGGGTCCCGGGCTCTTTGTTAATGGCCTGTGGAAGCACACTGGAGTGTAGGAGAGGCTTCCTGTGAGTTTCTGATGTTCCCACCTCTCCTCCTGGTGTGCTAAATGCTGGCCACTGGCATTACGGGTTCACACCACTGTATTTGGCTTACTGTGTTTGTGTTGTTGGAGTTCTAATCTAATCCGCAGGCTACTTCCTTGTTCTTGAGAGCCAAAGGGAAAGGTGAAATTGACTTCTTGCTAGAGTGGAGTTCTCATAATTTTTCTCAGTGTCGCTGGTTCTAAGTGGAAGGAGACTTGCTACAGAGGCTATTTAGTAATCCAGGACTCTACAAGAATCCAAAGTCCAAATCTCTTTCACTTCCTAATTTTCAAGAGTTTAGCCTTTTATTTTATGTGTATGTATGATTACATGAATGTGTGTACAGTGTGTGTGTGTGTGTGTGTGTGTGTGTGTGTGTGTGTGTACACCTGGTGCCACAGAGGCCAGAAGAGTATATTAGACCCTCTGGAAATAGAGTTACAGACACTGTGAGCCTGGGCCCCTGTGGGTGCTGGTAAACAAAACCTGGGAGTGACCATTGCTTTTAATGCCTGAGTTTTAAGCCTGTTATGTCTTTATTAAATAATATCTAGAGTCTTAGAAATTATAAATAATATTTTATGAGCAAATAAGTCATTTTTACCATTCAGCTTTAAGAGTTTTATATTTGGTATTATTTTTAAAGATATTATATAGAGATGCTTATCAGTTAACTACATTTGCTTCACATTGTTGAGATTCAGGATTTTGTTAGAGTAAATGGACTTCCTAATGTAAGACTAAAAGCATTATAAAATGAACCTAAGTACATTGTGTTTCTCTGTCAAAGGAATTTTGAAAAATGAGCCAGACTTGCCGGAAAGTGTCCATTCCAAAGTACTGCTTCTGTATCCTTATTTCAGATCATGGAAGCTTGTAAGTTTCCACAGAGTTCTTGCTGGGCATTGGTAGTACAATGCCTTTAATCCCAGCATTCCGGAGGCGGAGGCATGTGGATCTCTGTGAGTTTCAGATCAGCCCGGTCTATAAGAGCTAGTTCCAGGCCAGCCTCCAAAGCCATAGAGAAATCCTGTCTCGAAAAACAAAAAGAACAAAACAAACAAATAAAGACATAATTTGTGCACCCAAGACAGTGGCAAAGATGAACAGGTTTGATGTTGGCAGGGTAGGGGCATGCTGCTAGTGTGAGACTTAGTCTTCTTCCCCGTCCCCTCCCAGATAAGATCTTGCTGTGTAGTACAAGCCAGCCTGGTGCTAACATGGTCTAAAACTATCCTTGAACTTGAGACAACTCTCCTGCCTCGGTCTTCTGAGAACAAGGATTGCAGAGGATCGCAGAGGATCTGGGATTTCCTAGCCTGCCTGGGTCCCATGACAGCTGGTGTTGCAGCACAGGTGCCAGAGCTGGAGGCTGCCTGATGTGTTTGCCACGTGCTGAGGTGTCTGTGCAGCTGCAACAGTGAGCACATTCAGAGAACGAGCCCATAGATCCCATGCTACACCACACACGCCCAACTATCAGTACAAAACGTGTTTGGAATGACAATAAATGGTAACGTGACAAAGATGGAAAAAAATTTAGGATTTGTGAATCTATCAGGAATGACAGTATAATTTTTCTGTGAATTTGCTTTGGTATATTTTGAAGAAACACGATCTAGTACTCATTTTATTTCTGTCCTTCCTTATACACCAAATCACAAGTGATATCACATTATTGTAATCTTTGCCTACCAAAGCAGTTGTTTTGGAATGTAAGTACAGTTACAGCAAAATAAAAATGGAGATGAGATTGGATTATACGGAATAGCTGATTGTGAACAGGGCCTTAAGAATAAGTGTGGTATGGAATTTTGTATTTAATGGTTTTGTTAAAACCAGATCAGCAGAACACATTTCTATAGGCCATCTGCTAAGATTAAAGGTAGTTTTGAAATCTCTCATTCCCTTAACCATATATTTTCATTCCTGCCTGTCAAGATGAGGAGACAAAAGGAAAATGGATGGGGAATTCTAGAGCTAGAGTGGATCTTAAATACTGTCCAAACCCTTTGTTTACAGACGTGCTTCCCCCCAAGTGTTTTCATACCCCCCCCCCTTTTCCATAGCAGTTCTTGACTCTTAACTTACTTAACTATTTGGTGACATCATAGTTTCTCAAAATTGGGAAGATGCTTTGCACAGTATTTAGGATAGAGTTTACCTGGAAGACTTGGGGGGTTTTGTTTCATTTTTTTTAGTGTGGTGTAGAAGGTTTGAAGTGTTAGGTCTGGGGTTATGTATTGATCGGTAATTTGAATGAGCTGCTGGTTTGGGAGCAGATGACCTTGAGAGAGTTATATAGAGCATTTAGTAATGGAGAAGGTGAACAATTGAGGTTATATTAGTCACCTGCAGTGTCTCTTAGTCATTTGAGAAAAGCAAAAGGATATTGCTTTGAAGAACTTGGTTTCTATTAATAGAAATTAAATGGCAGGGCTGAGGGCTAAAAGGAGGACTTACTGCTCTTGAAGAGGACCAGCATCCACATGGCAGTTAATGACCACCTGTGTAGCGTTCCAGGGATCACATGCACTCTTCTGGCCTCCCCAGGCACCAGACAAAAATACACACACACACACACACACACATGCAAAGAAGCACTTATTTATATTTTAAAAAAATGAGGACTGGGGAGTATAGGTTATTGGTAGAGCACTTCCCTAAGAGTTTTTTGTTTTGTTTTTGTTTTGTTTTGTTTTGTTTTTTTTTTTTTTTTTGGCCTTGGATTCATTTCCCAATGACATTGAAGATTTTGTAGAGGAGAGTTGCTCAGTGATTATTTTGAGCCTTGCTGACCTTAGAAGGAAGCCACTGAATCAGTGTTCGGCACCACATGTGAAAGGAAACCTTCCATTGTAGTCAGAGTGATAGGGATTTAGGCAGGACACAAGCTTATCACTACCTTATATTTAAATTGAACAGAGAACAACAGATGACCATGCCACTGATTCATGATGAGGCACTGTTTCTGTTATTGCCTATTTGACTATTTTAAAGTATGAATGCTGGTTGAATAGGCTGAGTAGAACTGTGGTAACATCTATGGAGGTCCTTTTATTGGTTTGTTTGTTTACTTGCTTGCTTTTTTTTTTTTTCTTTTATAGTTAATAGCGGAGTTTTTGTTTGGTTGGTTTGATGGTTTTTTTTTTTTTTGTTTGTTTGTTTGTTTTTTAAGCAATCCTTCTGCCTCTCAGTGCTGTGGTTGTAGACATTGCACCAATCCTTGTTTTTGGAATCTTATTTTAAAAATCTGAAAAACAAGCTGGTTACATTTGTCATCATTATACCCTGCTAAGAGAAATTTCATGCTTGACTATTTGTTCCAAATTTTTTGACTGTCAGTATAAGTCAAACTCAATATAAAATGATAGGTAATAATGTAGGCTAATTAAAAATATAGGCATTTGAAAAGAAAATTATTTGCTAGCAGATAACCACAACTTGAAATGCAGATAGATAGGAAGCCACAGTAGTCACATTTCAGAAGAATAATTGCAAGAAAACTTGCACATGCCAAGTTAGCTTAAAAGGTACATGTGCCTATTTCTTCCAGTCTGTTTTGTCGCTTTTACAAGTTCTGTAGCTATCTACAGAAGAGGGTATAAAAAGAGGGTGTGTGTGGCAGTTTTCTGGGGTTCCAAGCCAGTTGTTGGAATCATGGGTGAAGAGAATGTTTATAGGGGAGCAACTTTAGCATAGTGTTGGTTTATTATTTCCAGGTACTAATTTTTGTCTTCCTAGTGGTAACATACAGTATCATTCAAGACTGACTCCTATATTTTTATGTGAAAATAATTAAAGTGTGATAGGATTTAATGACATTGTCAAGTGTCTTAGAAAATAGTGTTAACTATTTGCTAAGCTTAGATTATACATGCACAAATATATATGAATATATGCATATTCTCTCAAATATCTAAAAACGGAATTAAATACATTTGAGTATAAACAGTTTACATAAAACCCACGATGATTCCTCCAGTTAGATGAAACTAATATGTTCTATAAATTTGATTATTGGATCTTATTTCAAAATGAAACATACTTGTATATTCATGTAGAATATGAGCACACACAACCTTTTTTTTTACTAAAATTGGTGACATTGCTCAGATTTGCAATTTCATGTTTGTGCTATACTATCAAAACTAGCAATGCATGTAGGTTTTGTCAGTTCCTTCCTACCCAGTAATAAATCAGTTAACTTTAAAAGTGTGGTCATTTCTATAAAGTACACACTATTGAACTAATCAATATAGCCAGCTTATACAGAAACAAGCCACTCAAAGCATTTGTGTTTTGTAAAATGGAGATTGTATTTCACTGTAATAAAAGCTGATGTAAAATAAATGGTTGAGTGGATTAAATAATTTTAGTGTATCTTTTCAATGTTAGAATTATTTGAGATGGTAGACGGGATGTAGGGATGAGGTCTACAGTTGGGCTGCAATGCAGTTTGGCATACGTAAGTGGTATAAGTTAATATGCGCCCACACTGCTACATAAGTGAAACCTTTTCTCTATTTTGTGTCCATTGACACTTAACCACATCTAAGACTGAATTAGCCCACTGTTCTGTTCTGGACCACATTAGAACCTTGTAAATCAGCCTATGGTGTCCTAGGAGTATTAGTTTACACCACTACTGAGAAATGTCTAAAGTATTAAGGCATCATCAATACGAGTGTCTGCATACACTGATACGTTTCAGTCAAAATTCAAAATAGCAAAAGTCAGCTGTATTTATAGTTTGGGATTGACCTTCTTAGAGTCAATAGAGGATGTGTATTTGGTTTTATAACAGTGATCCTCATCTGTAAAAACTAAACCATCCACTTCTATTTTCATCTAAAGGTTCTACTGGTAGAACTTTTTCTGTTTTCATCTGCTTGTACTTCTGAGTAGTGTCATGCAGGAAACAGCTTTCTGTTATATCACATGTGCTCCTTGCTGAGCTACCCCTTTCACCTCTGGACTGACCTAGATACTCAGGAACACTACTCAAGTGATTGATCTGACAGGAAAACCTAACCAGCCATGTCCTTGCCTAGAATCAGATTGGCTCCCACTTCTGTATGTATCAAGTTGACATCCTGTAAGGTGTGGCTTCTGGCTGTTTTTCTTCACATTTCCTACTGAAGTGCTCCATATCCAGTTGTCCCATGCAGCACCATGCCTCTACCTTTCCCAAACATACTCCCCTTAGAACAGCCCTCCTCTTTCTTCACAGGCTGGCTCCTCCAAGTAAGTGTTCTCCAAGTAAGCCCATTGCTTCTCGGGATGGCATCCTGAGTGACATTAATCTCTTTGATCTTGTTTGTAGAACCAGTGCACATTACTGGGCTCTGTGGATGTGTGAGCATGGGTAGAACTAACTATACTGCCCATGTTTTGCTTGGTTAATAGGCAAGCACCTTAAACATTAAACTTGACAAACTGAGCTATAGAAAGCATCTTATGCCTGAGAACAGCATGGCCAGGAAGTGGTTGCATGTGTGTTCTTTCATCCTTCTTCAGGTGCCAATGTTGTTTATCCCACTAAGGGGAAGCATTGGATAACCAGGCTGTGCAAATTCTGTATCTTACAGGTTTCTTCAGAAAGAGAGCGTGTTGGCATTAAGACCCTTTGGTTGTATCAGAATTTTGTTTGGGTAAAAATTTCCCTCGGGAAAGTTGGTTTTTCTCTCTTTTCTCTCAAACTACGGGATTCAAAACTAAAATGTCACAATTACAAAATACTTGTGTATCTTCCTGATCTGATATTGCCATTTCTAAAGACAGCGTGTTTCCTTTATGTCTTACGTTAGCAAGCTATTCCTCAGCTGTAACTGCCAGGCAGCTCTACCAGGCCTGTTCTAGGAGAGTAACTGGCTGATAACTGGACCCCCCTGGCAGCCTGATATGTATGACAAAGACAAGACTATGGTGCTTCTTGCTCCGTGGCTCCATTGGAAACTGGACAGGAGTGTGAAGACAGTTCTTCCCTGTGTGTCTGATTTACCTTCCCGTGCCTTGCTCTTTACCCTAATGCTTTCTTCCTGGAAGGTGACTTAATGTAGTGTTGCCTCTTATTATCTCTTGTCATGGGAATTAGAGGTAATAATTTCACATGAAGTACCACTTTGAAGGTAGTAATGTTTGCTTTTAGGTATTCACCCAATTCTTTAACTTTGAAGTGGTTTGTTTGTTTGTTTGTTTAGGGGGTTGCCCTCTGGGCACATTTGCAAGACTGGGAATAATAGTGGAGATTAAGAACATTACCCTATGAACAATAGAACCATTGGGATGATTTCAATCATGATTTGATTAAAAGGAATTCAAGTATATGACAGATCTGGGACAAACTATAAATAACTTTCCATGTTTATTCCAAAAGTAGCTTTTAAAGACTTGCAAGAGGCTTTATTGGCAAAGCAAATAATAAAGGGGTAATAATTGTAGACTTAAACTACCCTTTCTGTACTTTTCACACCCAGTTGAGAGGTTCTGTTGCATTGTTTAGAATAATATCTCTCAGGTTGTATATAAAATACTTCGTGGTCCCTTGGCAAGAACATGCTTTAAATGTCTTTGGTTGTCAACACTCAAGTTAATTCTTGCTTGACAGTACCTGATGGATGAAGTAGTTTTACACCATGCCCAAGATGCGGGCAACCCACCAGCTACATGGCATTACAACTCTACAGGCGGAACGGCATCCTTGGTAATTATAAGGCCATGGGTAGTAGCCTCCCAGAGGCTCACAGATCTTCTGGCAGTGGGTGTAGCTCCGTCTGCATTCTATACAGCAGATTCCTTCGTGATCCAGTCTGGGGTCAAATGTCATGCTTTCTCCTTCTTGCTGCTGTGAGTTGAAAGACAATTATTTTATTCCTTCTAATCAGTATGCATAGTATTTAAAATAAGATTCAGAACAATCAGTTGTATGTTTTCAAATGTGTGCCACCACTCAGAATTCTTTCTGACATCAAGGAACCTTTGCCTACTTAGCCTGTCACCAGCAGAAAGTTGTGTGGTATTTTAATGAAGTTCCTCCATGCCTGTAAGGAGCTATGGTTGCCATCAGTAGTGACTCACTGTGTTTTAAATAAGAAAACAAAAAGGAAGTATTATGATCAAAAGGGGCATTCTGACTGCTGATTTTAAGTCAGTGGACACTGGTGTCTTCCTGTGGTGATGGCTCCCAGAGCTCTTGGGTACACAACTGATCTGGGGCCAGGCTGGGGTCAAATGTCATGCTTTCTCCTTCCTGCTGCTGTGAGTTGAAAGACAATTATTTTATTCCTTCTAATCAGTATGCATAGTATTTAAAATAAGATTCAGAACAATCAGTTGTATGTTTTCAAATGTGTGCCACCACTCAGAATTCTTTCTGACATCAAGGAACCTTTGCCAGTTCCAGAGCCGAGGCTGCCAGAGCACTTTTACTTTCTCCTGCCTGTATGTCAGCAGCAGAACAGAGATGCGGTCTTGTGGGGAAGAAGAAGCCTCTAGTGTTCCTAAACGACATCATATTGATGAAGTAGAATGCCACTGCTGGACAGATAGTGATACCAGAAGGGACCTCTGCTACATTTTATATCTGGTTTATCTTTTCAAGGATCTACAGGGTGGGTTTCTGTATGTTTTAAAATATGCATTGAATATACTGGCAAGATGCACCCCCCCCCTTTAACTTAGGGCATTGGTGGGGTTATATAGAGTCTTACACTTGCCCTGGTTAGTCTTGAACTCAGTTTGTTGCTCAAGTTGACCTTGATCTTGGAGCAGTCCTTGCTTCAACCTTTTGAATGTAAGAACTATAGTTATGAGCACCATAGTCATCCAAGTTCTTAGTTTTAAATTCTCTAATCTCAGCACCAGTCATGGAGGTAGTTGGCTCTGTCCTGTTAGTTGGTTTCTTGCTGCTTTTTAAGTCTAGTCAATGTGAGGAAAGTTAATTTTCTTGAAAGTGGGAAAAGCTTCATGGAGCATCACTATACTTGCTTATTCTGACAGCTGCTAACCTGTTGTCAAGTTTACTGGATTTTCTCTTCTGTAGTACTGGAAGGAGGATTTTGATGCAAATTTAAGGAAGGTTGAAGGTATTGTGACATTTTAGTCATAAATAGAAAGTATTTCTAAAAGGAATGGATGGCTACACACCTTCACTGCCATTGTCACACCTAACAATGAACAACCCCAAACACCATCTGAGGCATCTTTTCAGATACTATCTTCAGGATGCCTACCTTACTCCCTCAGACCATTCTTCATTCTTCAGACTGCTTTTCCTTATCTCCTGAGATAGGCTCATTTAGAACAAAGCAGATAGCTGGTTCATTGCAGCTCTGACTTCTCTGGGGTAGAGGTGTGGAAGTGTTAGGGGGTGTTTCCTCAGGAGGTTTCTGCAGAGGCTTAGGATGAACACATTGGGAGGAAGCTCCTGCTGTTGCTCCAGGGTTTCTCTTTAGAGGAGTGTGTGAAGGACAGACCTTGAGGAAAATGCTTGAGTATTTTTGCTTAAAGTTCAGCAGCATATGATAAAGGAAAAGGTTGACATAATTGGAGTTTTCAAGGGATGTGGATTACTGGAATCTGTAGCCAGGACAGACACGTCACATCCCTTCTGTAAAGTGCCTGATAGCTTCAGACCTTGAACAAATTCATCTAGCCCAGCTACCTGGGGAATAAGCTATATTAAATTTTGCTTGCCTATTTAGATTATATTTCTTGTTATTCTTTGAGCTTAGGGAATAAAGTACTGTGGTGTTCTGAATTTTCTGATAAGCCTTGGGTTATTTAGAGAATACCTTTTGCTCTAAATCCTTCTAAAATATGTTAGTCTAAAATGATAAACTAGAAAATGTTTGTAATATGTGAAGCGAGGGGGGTGGGTAATGATACAGACATATTTTAGTGCAGTGGTTCTCAACCTTCCTAATGCTCTGTCCCTGTAATATTGTTAACTCCTCATGTTAAGATGGCCCCAGCTATAAAGTTATTTTCATTATCACTTCATAAGTAATTTTGCTACAGTTGTGAATTGTAAATATTGGTGCTTTCCAATGGACTTAGGGATTCCCCAAAGAACTCTGACCTATAAGTTAAGAACTGCTGATTCAGTGTGTGAAAAGGTGTTCAACCTTACATGTAAATAAATAAGCAGAAGACATTACTTATACCACACTCAAGAGAGTGACAAAGGTTAAAAAGTTTGGTAGGACTGGAGAGAAGAGTCAGTGGTAGGGTTTATATTTAGGAAGCATTAGGTTTGGATTCAGTAGCCCCGAATTGCCATCCCTCATGTCCAGAAAAGTTTGGGAGGAAATGGGACCTTCCATTACCTCTCACAGACACATAGATGGTGTATTCCCTGGAAAAGAGTTTGGTAATCTCCAGTAAAACGTACAATCTGTATCTACATAGATGCATCAGAACTATGCTTTCTTTGGTGTTCATGCTAAGGACATACTTTCACCATAGAGAATATCTGCCCCACCTAGGTCACCTCATCTAGGTGCTGTACTGCAACAACATTAGCAGTAGTAGATGAGGGGGAGATACTGTATTCCCTCCAAAGCCTTATTAAGTTTCAGCACATGCCTATCTATCTATGATAGGGTACTGCTAACTGGATAGAAGCCATTTACTGAATGTGGTACAGTATCAGAGAGACAGAACACTTCCACTTCCCAAAACACTATATTCTAATTGGAAAGCAGGATGGAAGCTTTGTTCTGAAAAGGTGTGTTTTTCCCTGTATGCACTCCTGCAAATGAACTGGACACATAGTCGTCATTAATAAGCTGTTATGGGGAAGATGTCTGGGGTGGGAGGTTTTGGAAACTCAATTTCACTGCACATTTCTATTTTTTTTTTAAACGTGTGCTTATGTTATTTAAAAAGCTACAAATACTCTATTTTTGTTCTCTGCAAGGTGTAGTAAAGGTAAACAATAAGTATTTCTTAGAAGATTTAGGATTTTAACACATCAGTGCCATTAGCACAAATCTCAGTTTTCAGCTCTGTGTTGTCACCTGAGGGTGAGGGAGTCTGTCCCTTGTGTAGGATGCTCTGGTGCTGCTTTGAGGGCACACTCTTAGGAGCATTTTAAACCATCAGATTCCTGGTAGGATTTATTTTCATAGATTTTCCTTCTAACAAAACAACAATAAAACCAGCATCAGAATCATCTTTGAATATATGAATATATATCCATAGATGGATATATAGGAAACCTCACTTAGAAATAGACTTTTAGCATCACATTTAATACATTTGTCTGGGTGTGTCACGAAAACACTGGTACGCACATGGTAAGGATTGTCGGGATTGAAAGGTTCCTCGTCCTGAACGCTGGGCCTGGTTTCATTCTTCAGTCTTCTGGGGCCTGGGTTGCCTCGTGGTTCACTATGTGGTCTTCTTGTGGTAGAGGGGACAATGTTTCTCACTACTTCTCTTCTCTCTCTTTGGTTTTCTGCAAAATTTTCTGCAAGTTAATTCCTTAACATGAATAAGGCAATTAGATCTGCCTTTCAGAGTGACAACCACAGGTATGAGCTTCTTCTTCCATTTTATAAGACTGACTGGAGCAAACACTGGAAGTTGGTTGACAAACCTCTGTTCTCAGGCCCTGTTTTATTTTTCTCACTTCAGTATAGGAACTGAGCAAGTAAAATATTACTGATGTTCTCTGCCTGCTTTGCAGTGAGGAGTGGCCAGGCAAGCTATTTCTAACTCTAAGACAAAGCAGAATAGGTTAGTGCCAGGTGCGGGAAAGCTTTTACTTCCTTTTTTCATTCGTTTGTTTGTTTGTTTTAAGACAGGGTTTGTCTGTGGCTTTGGAGGCTGTCCTGGACCTAGCTCTTGTAGACCAGGCTGTTCTCAAACTCACTGAGACCCGCCTGCCTCCCCATTCTGAGTGCAGGATTAAAGGTGTGTGCCACCACCAGCCATCGGCCACCATCGCCTGGAGGCAGATTTTACTTCCTTGATTAAAAGGAACAGAAATTGTTGTTTCTTAGTGTTTTTCCTAGACATACGTGTGCTATCTGGAATTAGGAATTGACAAATAAACACAAGGGATAAGGTAGCATGCTACAGAGAGCAAAATGTTAAGGTAAAAGGAGACTTGATAGCCATGGAGTGGACACTAACGGCAAAATCCTTATATCTCATGTCTTTGGACTGTAAATATACAAAAGTGCTTATATGTTGAAACCACTGCTGATCAAGTATGCTATAACCTGCAGCTAGCTCTATGTACCCCTAATTGATTGTATAGATATAAAGTTTCACATTTTCAAATGAGACATTGTTTTGGTTAATTCTTTTTTTTTTTTTTTTTTTTTTTTTTTTTTTTTTTTTTTTTAATCCCATGGGCTAGAGAAATCAGATGTTTTTATGTATGAGGGCATCAAGGTGCAGACCAAGTGGCTGGCCAAGATCACAAACTGAGTGACAGTAAGGGCACAGTAGGAATCCTGACTTCCACCCCAGCTCTCTGTTTAGCCATCTCATCATAGTATCCTTCAGTGTAGCTGACGGGTGAGCAGCAGAGATTGAAAGTACCATATAGCATTTGCTGTAGAGGCTCCTTGGGCTTCAATTTCTTTGTCTAAAATGGAGCTAGTAGTATCTCATTCATAGGATAATGATAGGACTAATGAAAACTATCTAAGGGACTTGGCATATAATAGGCATACAAACGTTAGGTAGCATTCTTATAATTTGTTATTTATGAGAGCTAATAGGTAGATTCCATGAATGCAATGGTTGGAGAAGCACCAAGGAGACCCGAATCAGCTCACACTGCTCAGATAATTGAAGGACCTCAGGCAAATTAGTCTCTCTTTGTCTTAGAGTCTTTCTCTGGATCTTGGCAGTATGCACAGTTATATCTACAGCTGTTGGTAAAGGTTAAATGAGGGCCAAGTTTATTGCTCTAGGATGTTGGCTGTCCATTTCTGGCCTCTGTCTACCTACCATCCACTTTTGATTATCCCAGCTGTGTGACACTTATGACCTGTCTTCAACAGCCAATGTGCAGTTGGCAAGACTTTTACTAGGACCAGACAGGCAGTTGGACATCATAGGAGAGATTCTTTATCATAAAATATAGTTGCATTTATCACAGATTCGTGGGAAATTCATTTTAATGCCTATGATAATCATATACATATGCCAACATTTATTTAGTCCTTTGCTAATCTGAGGTATTTATAGTCTCCATTTGTGATATATATATATATGTGTGTGTGTGTGTGTGTGTGTGTGTGTGTGTGTGTGTGTGTGTGTATGTATGTATGTATGTATGTGCTGGGTACCAAATCAGGCAAGCACTCTATCACTGAGCTGTACCTCCAGTCCACACCTCCAGTAATTCTTGTATAGGTAGTGTAAACCAAGTATTTAAGATCTTATCATGTGTTTCTGTTAAGATGGTCAAGGGAACATCTTAGACATAGGTTAATAAGCTTGTTTCCAAGGGTGATAGCACTCATCTGCCATTTGTCTGGTTGCCACCCCTGCTTCCTGTCCCCTACAGCTTATCTTTTTTTTTTTTTTTTGCATGCACATATGCATGCATGTGTGTATGCATGTAGTGTATGTAGGTCAGAGGTTATTCTTGGGTGTTGTTCCTCAGGAGCCATCTACCTTGATATATATATATATATATATATATATATATATATATATATATATATTTTAAACTGGGACCTGAGGCTCAGCAATTAGCTTGCCTACTGACCACTGATTGCTGTCCACTAAGCTATCTTCCTAGCCCTGTATCATATAACTCTGAGACTGTTTTCTCTTGTGTTCACTGATGCATCTCACATCTAGGAGAAGTTACATGGCACAGGATAGGCCTTCATGAGTGTAGTTTTGAAAATTACACTCTGTAAATGAGTGAGTGAACTCCAGGTAGTTCTGAGGTTGCTCTGAGATCAGGAAGAAGCTTCATATGGTAGTAGTGTGGGCAACTCCAGTTCTTGAATGGAAAAGATAATGTTTGGGTGAGAATGCAAAAAAGGCCCAGCTAGATGACAGGAGTGGGGACTGAAAAGTGGCCATAGGGTTGGGATACAAGGACAGAGATGGCAGGAATGCCATAAGTGCTCTTGTGGCCTTGCTTCAGCTCTATGGTCTTGGCACATTGTTTCTTACTGAGGCCCCTGGCATCAGGTCCTTCTCAACCCTCTGCCAGGTGTGACACGCCATACTTGGTGTGGGCTGAGAGTAGCCATCTCTTTCAGACTTTGGAGCAAGATGAGACTTGTGAACAATAAGAATCAGTCATGATAGGATCAGAAATGTATACTTTCTATGCCTGGTAGGGGATTAGTTTTTGTGGCAGAGCAATTTAGCCACGGACAGGGTTATCATACAGCATGGGCTGGCCTCACCCACTGTGTAGCTGAGGATCGGCTTCACCTGATCAGCTTTCCTAATGCCACCAGGCCCAGCTCTCTTTGGTGAGTTTCAGCCATACAGGTCCGGGCATTAAGCACATTCACCACTGTTGCTGCTATCACCACCATCCACCCACAGAACTGCCTTTCTTTTTCTTTTTTTCCTTCCTTTTTTTTTTTTTTTTTTTTTTTTTTTTTTTTTAGGTGAGATGTTCTTTCCTCTCTAAATAGTGCATCACCTACCCTAATGGGTTTAATGCCTGCATTTTCTCCATTTCCTGATCGCCGGCTTCTAGTATTCAATAAGACCTTTCTGAAAGCAGCCTGTCTCATGTGTGCAAGGAGAAAGCCTCCCTTTCCACCTGAGCCACAACTACAAAGTTAGGGAGGCTGGTGTGCTCGCCACAGTGGAAATGAAGTGTGAGGCCCTTTGGGCCTCAGAGAAGAGTGAGGCCTGCTGGGTCTGCCCGCGCTTTGTCACTTGGACATGGGTCAAAGGTGTGGTGTGCTCCAGCCTCACACAGGAGGGCTCTGCACTTCTTTTCTCTGACTTTGGAAGCTGATGCTGGAGCCTTGAACTTGAGGAATCTCAGCCTATACCCACAGCAGCTTTTGGCTGTCCCATAATTCTAGGTTTGAATATAATAAAGCATCGGCAGCATGACAGCTTCTTAGTCCCCCGATGCTATGCTTTAAGAATAAAGAAATGTAAAATGGGAAGGCGCAAGCACCAGAGATTAAGGGGCAGAAGCAGGGGTGTCATAAATAAAGCCGCAGGCATGCAGAGATGCTCTGTCTTCTGCCCACTTCCAGCTAGCCCCGCGGTGCCTTCCCTTCAGCAGGCCAGGTCCACCCCGCCCCAACAATTGTCCCAAGTTACCAGGGGACAGTGGAGGGGGCTTCCAAGAACCAGAGAGACTGGGAGAATTCCAAGCCTTACTACAAAAACTTAAAACTTTACCTTTTGGATACATAGGCTTGAGCCAGAAAATGGGGAGGTTGCCGCAGAGGTCAAGGACTTTAGAACTCAGGAAGCTGTTGTCCTTCACAGGCTGGTCCATGGCCACCCAGATAAGAGAGTTCTCTTCATCTTTAACTGGCATGATCTTGCCTTCCTGTAAAAACAAAACACCTGTGAGCAGAGGATGCTGGCAGCTCATGCTTCTAAAGGGTTGCTTTGCTTTATGCAAACCCGGGAACAACTATGTGCGTGCACACACCATGACAACTCCGTGTGCACACACCATGACAACTCCGTGTGTGCACATACCATGACAGCTCTGTGTGCGCACATGCCATGACAACTATGTGTATGCACACACCATGACAACTCTGTGTGTACACATACCATGGCAACTCTGTGTGTGCACACACCATGACAGCTCTGTGTGTGCACACACCATGACAACTCTGCTTGTGCACACACCATGACAACTCTGTGTATGCACACACCATGGCAACTCTGTGTGTACACATACCATGACAGCTCTGCATGTGTACATACCATGACAGCTCTGTGTGTGCACACACCATGACAGCTCTGTGTGTGTACATACCATGACAGCTCTGTGTGTGCACACACCATGACAGCTCTGTGTGTGTACATACCATGACAACTCCTTGTGCACACACCATGACAACTCCATGTGCACACACCATGATAACTCTTGTGTGTACACACCATGACAGCTCTGTGTGCGCACATGCCATGACAACTATGTGTATGCACACACCATGACAACTCTGCGTGTACACATACCATGGCAACTCTGTGTGTGCACACACCATGACAGCTCTGTGTGTGCACACACCATGACAACTCTGCTTGTGCACACATCATGACAACTCTGTGTATGCACACACCATGGCAACTCTGTGTGTACACATACCATGACAGCTCTGCATGTGTACATACCGTGACAGCTCTGTGTGTGCACACACCATGACAACTCTGTGTGTGCACACACCATGACAGCTCTGTGTGTGTACATACCATGACAACTCCTTGTGCACACACCATGACAACTCCATGTGCACACACCATGACAACTCTGTGTGTACACACCATGACAGCTCTGTGTGTGCACACACCATGACAGCTCTGTGTATACACATACCATGATAACTCTGCGTGTACACATACCATGGCAACTCTGTGTGTGCACACACCATGACAGCTCTGTGGGTGCACTTACCATGCATGCACACTTTTAAGGCTCTAGTCTCTGGCTCTCATACCCAGCACACCCCAACACCCTACTTCTAGACAGCCCTGAAGTGTGAATAGAAGTGTTTTGAGTCGAAGTGAAAATTACTTGATACCAACTTTGAGATTTAGGTTAATCTGATGTTTTCGATCAAAGATGTTTTTGAGGAAAAGCAATTGAACAGACCCTGAAGTCCTATGAAGGATAGAGGAACTCTGCATTTGAAGTGAAAATCTTGTGGGGTTTTGTTCTGCGGCTTCCGAACAACAATGGAAAAAGCAAGTGATTGGTTCTTTAATGTCTCCAGTTCAAAGTATTGTTTAACATAAACCATTTCTCCATTTCCCAGCTATAACAAAACATTTCAGATGTTCCTCACATCAAGCACACCACTGAGATTTCAAAGGTAAGCCTTGGATTTCCTTCTACAGCGAGATGCTGAGGGTGGTTTGATAACCCAGGAGACAAATTTATTTTTGCCAGGTTGCTCCTTTCATGTATTTATTACCTTGCAGTAGGCTGGAGAAATTAAAATGTTTTCCCTCACTTTAGGCAAAAGCAACACTTCATTTGTGTTTCTCCCTCGGGCGTATGGTTGCATTAAGCAACTTAAAGTTATTGGAGGAAGGTAACACTCAGGTAATCCAGTTATTTACCTTAAATTAAATGGCTCCGTCCAGGCAAGGAATGCTCTTTGAGCACAGCAGCTTTTTAGAGTTATACGAAACTGTTGAAGAATTTATGAGAGCGAGTGGCACATAGTCTGATGGGTGTGGAGAGGAGGGCCCAAATACAGTAGTGTCTGTGGATGCAGCCTGTGTGCCAAGAATGCTGTCACTCTGGAGCATGGGGGCTACCCGTCCCCCCCTTTTTTCTTTGCAGTACAGTCATGCTTTTTGTCGGAGACATCGGTGTGCCCATTGTAAGGCGGAACACTCGCTGCTTCAAGCTTCCCAGTGGCCAAAGACAGGCATGAGGTCCATGAAATATGTCCTGTGGCTGTCAGTGAGAGGCCTATTTCTCCCTATTAAAGGTGAGTCGGGGGTCCATTGGCAGGGTTCAACTTTTAAGATGTACTTATTTACTTAGAGAGGGAGGGAGAGAGAATAGGCCGGAGGACAACCTTGAGTGTCATTTCCCGGGCACTTTCTTTCTGAGGCGGGCTCTTTCGCTGACTTGGAGCTAGCTCCTCATGGGCTAGACTAGCTGGCGAAGAATTCCCAGGGATCCCCCTGTCTCTGACTGCCAGTGCATGTGCTACACACAGTGACCCTGTAAGTTCTGGGGATTGAACACAGGGCCTCCTGCTTGTCCTGAGTAACTGTTGTTACTGAGCACACTCCCTGGTTCCTGCTTAAATCCTGGGAAGAAGTGGGAAGGAGGGCGTGCAGCATCACCACGCTTAGCGGTGGAAGGAGAGAAATGATAATAACGGGCTCACAGATGCTGCCCCCCAGCCAGTGTCTGCAGCTGCTGGCCTCCCATTCCCACCTGCTCAGGGTGCCCTAAATGGGGGCCCTGCTACTGACAGCTGTGAACATGGCTGCCTTGCCCAACTGTACTTCTGAATTGGTTTTCATCCACCAGAGGAGCCACCATGCATGCTACAAACAACAAAAGCACAAGACAATCCACTCTGGTCTAACAGTCAAGTTAGCAAAGATTAAAATGCAAAACTATTTGCCACACAGGGGTTAATAACTATTTTAAAATTCTATTATCTGAAATTGAGGGAACCTGAAATGTTTGACTGAAAGACTTTCAAATTATAACTGGGCATGGTGGCACACACCTTTAATCCCAGCACCTGGGAGGCAGAGGCAGGCAGATCTCTGAGTTCCAGGCCAACCTGATTTATATAATGAGTTCCAGGACAGCCAGGGTTACATACTGAGAACCTGTCTAAAAATAAAGGAAAAGAGAAAGAAAAAAGTATAATCATATGCTGGTTTATCATTCATTTGTTATAACCTACAATTTAGAACTAAAGTGAAAACAAGAATCATGTAATAGCCAATTACATTTCTGAAAAGATTATCAGACACAGGTCACAAAATTCGCCAAACTATTAACCTTAGTGGCATTTAGATTATACAGTTGTGTTATTCATCTCTATAGTTTCATGTATTTATCATGAGAAAAAAGTCATGAAAGACAATGAGATGGTTCAGTGGGTAGGGGCACTTGCTACCACATCTGACAACCTGAGTTCAATCCCCAGGACCCACACAGTAGAAGGCGAGAACCAACTTCCACAGGTTGTCCAGTGACCTCTTCCACACAAGCCGGCGTGCGCGCGCGCGCACACACACACACACACACACACACACACACACACACAGATATTAAGTTACATGCTACAAAGTTATAGTAGAGCTGGGTGATTTACAGCTGGGGCAGTTGGTTCTCGTGAAGGGCAAGAGAGACTGAGTTCATACCCACACATGGGGAAAGCAGCAATGGACAATGGAGTGGTGGGACTTCACTAACACAGGGCAATGGAGAGCCCACCCGCCTTTTCAGCTGCCATTTGTGAGTTGGTGCTGAGCACACACACGGCCTCTGACCCTGAGCAGTGCTGCTCACAGGGAGAGTGAATGGAGCGAGGGGTCTGCCCTCACCTCACAGGAAGAACACGGGGGTAGCTGGGTAGGGAAAGGAGAGGACATCCCGGCCGCTTTCACAGCCCACAGGTTGGTTTGTAGTTTGTGTTTTGTTCTGTTTTGAAACATCGCCTGCTGCTGCTCCCATGGGAACAAACAATTAAGTGGTTTCCAGGCAGCTTTGCCTTTATCCACGGTTTCCCTGCATGGCCCTCAGGGATCGGACGCTCCATTCACTTCCCTCTCTGGGATGCTGAAGGCTCAGAGAAGATCATAATAAAATTAGCAATTATGAGCAGCAGCCTTCCAATTCACCTGCTAGAAGAGTCCAAGGCCACGGCACAGTGTGTATGCAACAGTTTGAAGATGACAGAACCGCCACAGTCACAGCTGGGGTCAGAGCTGGGGTTTGGATCTACGGTTTTATGACTCCCAAGCCTGCCTCCTTCTACAACCCTTGCCTGCCACGGCTCAGATGGAAGACAGGCATGGGTGTGACTACTTTATAAGCCCTAAAAGTCTAAGATGGAAAACATTATTACTAAATGTGTTTTTAGGACACTATGCACTCTTTTTTTTTTTTTTTTTTTTTTTTTAAGGTGATTTATTTTATATACAGTGCCCTTCTTGCATGCATGCCTGCAGGCCAGAAGAGGGCACCAGATCTCATTACAGATGGTTGTGAGCCACCATATGGTTGCTAGGAATTGAACTCAGTTCTCTCAACCTCTGAGCTATCTCTCCAGCCCAATACTATGCAACTCTTAAAGTAAAATCAAAATCCATCCATCCATCCATCCGGTTTAGGCCTGAGGTTTAGCTTGTGCAATGACTACCTAGTGTGTGTGAGGCCTTAGGTTCAATTGCCAGTAATATGAAACCAACAAAACACCGAGCTTAAAGGCAAGCCACAAGTAACAAATGGAAGAATTATGTTTTTAAAATGGGTCGAGTGTGAGGACAGCCTGGGCTATATAGTGAGTTCTATTTTAGCCTAAGCTTTCAAGACCAACCTGTGTAACTTAGTGAGACTCTGTATCTGTTTTTTAAAAATAAATAAATAAATAAATAAATAAATAAATAAATAAATAAATAAATAATGTGGATATAGCTTAGTGCTTGCCCTGCTGGCAAGGCCTTTGACTCAGTTCCCTTGCTTTAAAAACTAAAGAGGTTTGCGTGGCTTCATTAAGCTTACTTGAACCAAAGGGAAGATCTATAGGGGAACATCTCAGGCCAGTGTTGGAGGATATCCACAGGAAGAGGGCTCTGCCCCAGCTTCCTGGAAGAGGCTGGGTGACTAGCTATCCAGACTATTTGGGGAAGAATTGCCACATTTCATAACACCGAGACTGCAGAGCATCTTGAAGTCCCTTTAATAAAGGTTTAACTGTGGACTTTCAAAAAAATCTTTATTTTGAACTCTTTTTGTTTTTGAGACAGGGTTTCCCTGTGTAGACTAGCTATCCTGGAACTCACTTTGTAGACCAGGCTGGTCTTGAACTCATAGAGATCCACCTGCATCTGCCTTCTGAGTGCTGGGATTAAAGGTGTATGATATCACCACCTTGCTGTTTTGAACTTCTAATCACTGGTCTGATAGTCATTTAACATTGGATGTATAAAGGCCATCTGAATACCAAGCCCCTAACACACTTAAACATTTTTATCTTTATTTATTTGTGTGTGTAAGAGAAAGAGAGAGAGAGAGAGAGAGAGAGAGTGTGTGTGTGTGTGTGTGTGTGTGTGAGTATGTGTGGCCACAGCACAGAGGTGCAAGCTGGAAAACAACTTGAAGGAGCTGGTTTGTGCATTCTACCACGTGGGTTCTAGAAATCCAACTCGGGTTGTCAGGCTTGGCAGCAAATGCCTTTATTCACTGAGCTGCCCTACCTAATGCACTTTGGAACACAGTTTCCCAAAACTTCTAAATATGCTGCACCATGCCAGAAAGATCACTTGGATCCAGCAGGACAGATACATTCTTCTGGTAGAGAAGAATTTAAGAACTTGTCATGAACCTGCCCAGGGAGAAGGTGGAGAAGGTGTCCACCTGCTGTGTGTGATGCTACCTACCAGTTCTGAAGAGATGCTTTGCTTGGTCGCAGTGCCCACCTCAGGGACACGAGCCTTCACCTGTGCTTTGATGTAGCACTTCTCTCCTCCAGCAAAACGGATTCCGGTGATGCCCTATGAGATAAGAGTTTACTTGTCCATCCACTTACTCACTCAATCCTCTATACCAGGGATTCCAGGTATTGGATATAGGGATAAGCATAAGATAAAATCCTGGCTCTCCTGGAATTTACCAACATTGTTTTCCAATAAGAAGAAAATACCAATTCAGATAGAAATAAGGCTTGTAGCGAAAAACTAAGGCTGACGCAGAGGTTAGGAAAGGCAGGGGAGGATAATTTAGAAGTGCACTCAGAAGAGGGCATGGTGAGGGTGATATCTGACCCAGAGGCTCATGTTAGGTGCCCCTGCTGCGTAACTGGAAGCTCACACGGACTGCTGCTCTAGTCACGCAGCCTTTTCTGAGCTTGTGGCCTAGATGAGTTCTCCATCTCTTTTACTAAGCCTTGTCTTTCATTTGTCACTTGATCCACAGTTCTCAGTCATAAACTTCTTGAGTTCAGTGTACATTGTGTGCTTGTGTGCGTGCATGCATGTGTGAGTCTCTGTGGTCCTGCAAAGCCTCTCATAAGATGTTGGTCAAATTAATGAATTCCCTCAATTCCTAGCTTTCCCTAGTTACTGAGTCTGAAGTAAACAGAAAGGCTTTGTACAGCACTAGGAGGTAACCCTTTGTTTTGTCCCCTCTGAGATATAAACAGTGTCTCCTCCTGGCTGGGGACCAGCCCTAAGGGAATTCGGCACAAAGCTCCCTCTAAGTTGACAGCTGGGTGCTGCTTTTGCCTGAAGAGGCCGTGAGAAGTAACTGCACATTCTGTCCCAGGAGTTTTCCCTTTGATTCTGCTGATGTCATTTCATGAGGAATAAATGATCTAAATACTCTTAATGGCCCGAAGTTTTATGCTTTATAATGTAGGCTCCACCACAGGTCTGACCCTTGATGACCTGTTGTGCTGAGATCAGTGTAGCACAAGCCGGTCCTGGCTGAGTCACTGTTAAGGCATGGGGGAAGAAAAGAGCACAAACCCCAAGCTGTGGCTCAAGCTTCTTAGGTGGAGAATGGAGTTAACCATAAGCCATGCTGGGAGAGCACCACAGGAATCTACCTTACTCTCATCCAGGACCTGGAACCCACAGAGACCAGCAGGTGACAGAGCAGAGGAAGGAAGATGGATCATCCTGTGATGGGAGATGTCATTCTGTAAATATGTTTCTCATACTGGTTAATGAATAAAGCACTGTTGGCCAATAGGAAAGCAAGATAGGTGGGACTAGGAGACAAGGAGGATTCGAGGAAGTAGTAAAGAGGAGCCAAGATGGAGAGACGGGGGGGGGGGGGGGGGGGGGGGGCAGACTCTCCGGTAAGATGAGACCACGTGGAAATACTTAGACTAATAGAAATGGGTTAATACTTAAGACAGCTAGCCAATAAGAAACAAGTAACTGGCCAACAGAATTATATCTAATACAGCGTCTCTCTGTGTGTTATTTGGGGCTGGCGCTGGTGTGAGACCAGGCAGAGGGGAGGAAAAACCACTCATAACAATCCTGCGGGCCCGTTGTTTGCCTTGAGGCCTGCTTGCTCATACTGTGTAACCCTGTCTGTCACCTTGCCTCTCCTGGCCCAGCTCCCCCACACAGCAGAGAGATGGTCTGACTACTGCACTCTGCTTTGGGCACCCATACCCCCTGGCGAGATTCTAAGAATGTAGTTGACAAAACCAGGCTTGGTTGTACAGCACTGGGGGATGTGGGGGCAGAAGGATCAAAAGTTCCAGGTCACCCTTGGTTGTATAGCAAGCCAGACTGAGGTATATGGGATCTTGTCGAAACAAACAAGCAAAACCAACCAAAAAACAGAACCCAGCTGCCAGGCCCTCCCGAAATATTCTTGCATTGATAATGTGGTGCTCAGTGTCTTGAGTATTCTTAAACTACCCAGATGTCCACGATGGACAGACAGCTAGACTTAAGGCCCAGCCATTGAGGGCAGAGGAAACTGGTTCAGAGTAAAATTTAAAAGACTGTAATGTCTTTCAGGCCAAGTTTCGTCTGTACCTGGGGCCCATAAACATTTGTTTGCATCAGAGTCACTGGGATGAAGCCCAGAGGCCTGGGTCCCAAGCCCAGGGTGAGGACTTGCGATTCACAATGTCTTAAGTTTGTATTTTCAGTAAGCTCTTGGAGGCTGACCAGTTGGTACCTTAAGGAATGCACTGGTAACTGCTATACTACTTCCCAAAGTCCTATGGCTCTTACTCTCCTAGTAAATCTAGAACTTGTAGCTTAAAAGTCAAGGGAGGGAGAGCAGTCACTGCTTCCCTGTGTGGTAGGTTTTCTAGTTCCAGACACACGAGCTGTATTGGGAGGACATCATACATCATTCCAGTACCCCCAGAGAGAGCAGAGTCTACTGCAGATCAACCATGCTGAGAGTGGACCTCGTACCGAGTTAATTCTGTCAGCCCCCACACTGCAGATGATGCTGACAGTCCATGGGGAGATGAATTCACACTTAACCATCGTGTCTAGCTGCAAATCCACACAAGTGGCCAGATATATTGAGCGATTAAACAGATGGAGCAGTACAAGAAAGCCAGGCAAACCTCCCGTGTTAGCAAACAAACAGGGCCTTAGGAGCCAGTGATAATGAGGAAATTTGCTAACAAAGGCAACTAGTGAAGGTTAAAAAAAGAAAGAGCAATACTGGTCATCAAAAGGAGTCCCGTGATATCGCCTGGCTGGTGTTCCATCTGTGACCCCTAGAGGGCCTCAAAGAGGGAAGGGCCTCCTGCCTCCAGCAGGCATTTTAGAAATCTTTACAAGAGTCTGATACAAAGACTGGGGTGTTCTGGCCTTTTTGGGTTGCCCAGAGCCCTGGAATACTGAAGAATCAAGTGTTCTGGGTCCTAGGAAACAAATCTGTTTGTAGGTATCTGTCTGGCACAGAACACCATTTTTGTTTTACCTATCAACATCCAGCAACTGAGCGCAGCTCACAGCACAGTGAATTTCCTACATTCAATTACTTAGAAACAAAAATAAATTAGTTTTTGTCTTATTTTTGAGACAGAATCTCAGGTTTATCTCAAACTCACAATCCTATTTCAGCTTCCCAAGTGCTGGGGTCCTGGGCATGCTCAGCCATGCCTATCAAGAGATTGGTACTGATGCCAACTGTCAGAAAATCACATAACATTTAATTGTCAGAGCACACTTGTGACCATCTGCATTGCAGGTGTGATGCTGGCAGTCTCTGAACGACCTGTGCATGCACTGGACTTTGCTAATGCCAGACAATGCACCAGGCTGAGCATGCACATATGAAATCCACATTTCACTATGAATTACCTTCATTTTATTATTCCTTTACATTACAGTTGAGGGTTATATTGATTTTTTGAAATCAATAACCTACCTACCTCCTAGCTAGGTTATACTGTCTTTTTTTCCCCTCTAGCTTTTTAAATCACAGATTTCAAATATCCACATATTAAAAGACTTGTTTTCTGAAAAACCAGAATACCAATATGCGCTCATCACTACTGTCTATTTTTAGCTTTGACACATAGCTTTTGTTACTGGTTCCAGGTCTGAGGAATTTGGCTTTAGCCAACAGCATGGATACTTTCAGAATGTAAATCATGAACTGTGAATCAACTCAGTCGTGTGTGTGTGTGTGTGTTTCTCCCCCCCCCCCTTGGTGTTCCTCTCTCTTAAGGTGTCTGTTCTGTGTTGGGCTCTGTTGAAATGCAGTTCACAATCTAACCCTGCTTGCATCTCCATCAATCTCCAGTCCCATCCTTGAGCTGGATGGGAACTGTGAATCCTTTTGTAGTATCCTTTCCAGTCCTCCCTGTTAAAGTTCAAGCCGTTTTTCAAAAGGGTTGGGGCTATATCTCAGTGGTAGAGTGCTAGCCTAGTGCAAGAAAGACCCTTGGTCCAGTTCCCAGCCCTGCAAATCATTCCTCAGGACATTATTCAATTATTATGTCATCACCTCTGCTAAACCTGTGCAAGGCCACTAATTGGCAGCGATGCCTTTGTGTGTGGAGCACACTCTGCTCATAGCTCATCCTGGCACATTTCTGGGCATGTGTCTTTCTTTTAGACTGGACCAGAAGGTCCTTGAAGGATAAATGTCAGTCATCTTCCATTCCTTGCACCTAGCACCATCCCCACATTTGGTGAGCCTCAATCAACACTTTCTCCCATTTGACTGATGGTTTAAAATACAGGCAAAAGTAATAGCAGATGACCACAAGGCTGATTCATGTCTTTTCAAAAGTCCAGGCTTGTTGAAACCCATAACAGGTACTATCCATCAAAAAATGTTCCACTCACCAGTTCTGACTGAGAGAAATGTAGAAGCTATCAAAGAGAATTGATCAGTTTATAAAATATTTGTGGCCCTCTTGGTCTATGAGAACAAAACACAATCAATACCATTATTAGAAAGAACCAAGGGATTATAAAACAGATATATGGGTTTGGGATTAAAATATTTTCAGAGGATATTCTTGATACATGAACCTCTCAAGAATGAGGGCCTTTTGTAATTCATCCTCAACTCCTCTTGCATATTTTGATATTGTGGCACATCATAGGTATTCAGTTTTGTTCTGGATTGAATGATGTGTGTGGAGAAGCCACATTTTATTGGTTTATATTGAGTAGTGGAGAGAAAAAATGTTTGCCCTGTCCTGGGTTTTGCAGTAAAAACATTTAATAGGTCCAGGAGAATTATACTTGTGCACAGACCAGAACCATTTGCAATATGATGACCGAACAAAGTGCAGCTGGGCACACTCAGAGCTGCAGAGCCTGTCCCCAGGGCAGGCTCTCTGTGAACACAGCCAGTCCCCATCAACATCAGTGTTCAGCATCTCTGAGCACTAATGCTAGCATCTGCTGGGAATTCAAAAGGACCTGTGAAGCGTGTTTTGGCTCCCACAAGAGGAGTGCTTCCGTGTAAATGAAAAGCTTTCATTTTTCCCATCAATCAGAGGAAGATGGGTTGATGAGATGTTTGTAGACCCATAAACTATCCGAAGAAACATTATTTTCAAGAGCCCTCCTTCATTATGAAGTTTCACCTACTTCGTCTGCAGATTTAACAGAAGAACCCAAATACCGATGCTTCTTTCTCATCAAAGAATATCAGAGAATAAGATTTTGTCAGCTGACTGGAAATTTAGCCCGAGTGACACTTCTGTTAACAAATGCACACTCAAGCATCAACGAATACTCTAGTATCTCGGGTTGTCTATAAATTAAATTTTGGTCAAAACAAAAAGGGGGCTGAAATGCCTCTGTTGTAGTAGGCCATGCCAGAAAACCGGGGCTGTAATAGGTGATCCACCCATGCTTATTTTCTGGATTAAACGGGAAATTAGGAAAATATGAAAGTTGCCAGAAAACTACTCAGTCATTAAAATGTTTCTATTCTCTAGAAGTCTAGAGTTTTGTTCTTGCTGTCCTTGAATACTATTTGAGCATTTTATGTGTCGCCTGGAATGGTATAGTTCTTACAAGTCTTGTGCAATTCCAAGAAGAGCCTGTTGTTGTCAATGCCATATTTTTCTATTGAAAAGGGAAAGCTTTCTTTTGATTTCTAAGTCCATATATCTTTTATGTTCTAGAAATAAATTCATTTTCAAACAGTTATTTAAGGACATGATCTGAATTAGGGTCTCCTGCACTCAAAGAGGTTTTGTTGTTTTGTATACCCTCCCACGTCTCTCTTCCTTTTGAGCACAGGGAAGACAAAGCAAGGGCTTTTCTCAGGGACCGTAAGCTACATAGTGCGGGTGTGTTGATGGCATCATCGGTACTGTAAGGAACTGCTGGTACACATGGGAGACAGTGCTTCTCCTCAGACTGGAAAGGCCAGGGCTTGCCAGTTACACTCCGTAAGTGCGTGAAATGTACTTACGTTCTGGAAATCATTAATTTCAATCGCTTCTTCAGCTCCACTTCCCATTTTAAAGGTCTCCAAGTTGTTCCCAGCATCTATTTCCATTGACCCATCTTGTAATTTCCCATTGATACTCATGGTGTAATGAACATTGTAAATCTAGAAGGGAACATAAGAGTCAGTGATGCTTTCTTTCTTCCCAGCAATTTGGGTCTTCTCTTTAGACCGGCTATATATGAGGTGGGTTTCATTAAAGCACCATTAATAGTAATACATTTGTATTTTAGAACTTCATCCTCACCCCTGTCAATACAGTGATTTCTTGTGTGTGTGTACATATGTTTGTAGGTATATACATATTTGTGCACGTGGGTGAATTCATGAATAACCCTCTCGTGTGTGTGTGTGTGTGTGTGTGTGTGTGTGTAGTCAGAGGTTAATGTCAGGTGACTTCCTTAGTCACTAACCACTTTACTTTTTTAAGACACTGTGTCTCATTGAACCTAGGACTGACCAATTCAACTAGACTGGCTGGCCAGCAAGCCTGTCTTGGCCTCCTCAGTGATAGGATTACTATGTGGGTTCTGGGAGACCAAATTCAGTTCCTCAAGTTTGCACGGCCAACACTTTACCAAAGAAGCCATCAACCCAGCCTGACTATTTTTAAATGATTTCTAAGTAAAATTTGATAGCTATTTGAACAGCTTCGAGACTCGGATCTTGGCTACAAACCAGAAGCAGTTAAATAGATGCACCAGGTACCATATCTGGACCAATTAGATCAAAGCCTGTGCAAAAGGGGGGTGAACAACAGCATTTGATTTCCTAAAGTCTATTTGCACCTGGACGGAGAACCACCCATGGAGAGATGGGGAGGTTTTCAGCTGAGAAAGTGGCATCTCTGTTTGAAGATTGATTTTTAAAGTTCATTGGTCAAAGTGAGATGCGTGGAATAGCATATGGTAAGGATTTCAGACAGGCCTGGGATATGTCTTATACACAACAGCACTTGGAAGGCAGAAGCAGGCAGATCTCTGTGAGTTCAAAGCCAGCCTATTATACATAGCAAACTCCAGGATAGCCAGGGCTACATAGAAAGACTATCTCTCAAAACAACAACAACAACATTTTATCACTAAATTAGATGACCCAAATGGGCTTTTTTTGGTTTATACAGCTTATCACTACGATAGCTTAAAAAGAACTCACATACTGTCCTGTCCAGCATGCTGCTTTCCTGTTAGACCTTCCTGTATGTGATGGGCTGAAGGCTGGGTTTCTCTTCTTTCTTTCCTTTTAGGACTCTAGGGATCTATGTGTCTTCGTCTGTCTAACAAAGTATACTCATGCACATATACATATGTGCAAGTCTTCGAAGGAAAAAGGCTGAGAACTGACGAAAGATGATTCCTACCTTGTGCCAGGCCAGCCAGTTAGAACTGTAGATAGCTGAGATTCTAATCAAGTCTGATTTTTCTCCCGCATTAGGAAGAGTGACTACTACGTGTATAAACACCAGAAAACGTAGTTGTTGTTACTGGGTCATTACTTAGAGAAAACCCATTATCTTTAGACCCACAGAGCACTATTTTATCATCAGAGATGCCGAGATGAATTTGGCACGCACTCTTCCTCCCAGGCAGCCATCTTCATTTAGTAAGTGAAAAAATACCAGCACCATCTTGGCATGGCTATCTGTCATCCCTGCCCGACTTGTCTCTTCTCGGGAACTCAGATGCCTGCAGTTCCCTACACTGCCCTGACAGGGGGGGGGGAGGGGGGATTTGTAGGACTCTGCATTAGCAAAGATAGAACAGAGCCCAGCAGCCTGTTTTGCCTTCTTCCCCAGGAGCAGCCCACTCAGGGAAGCCTGGTTTTTGTTTTTTGTTTTTGGCAGAACCAGGCCTTTCTGCAGGCCAGCTGAGGAAACAGTCTGCCCTGCCCTGGGTGCTCAGAGCAGCCATTGTGCACAGGGTTAGTCATGGCCATCATAGGAACCTGGCCTGTGAGTTCTCCCTGGCACAAGTGTCCCCCACTCAGGTGGCAACAAATGAAAGCAGTGTAACATCTAAGAACTTAACCATTTAGCAATCTGTGTTAGTTGGATCCTCCTTCCCTCCCTTTCTCATTCTCCTTCCCCTCTTCCTTCCCCTCTTCTCCCAACTCCCCACCGAGTCTCAATGTGTAGACTAAGTTGGCCATGAGTCTGGCTTTGATCCTTCCAATCCTAAATTCACTTTCCATCACTTCCACAGCAAAGGTACCCTGGCCTCAGCATGCATCCTTTGGATATAGAGTTGGCTTGTCTTGCATGCTCATCCTGGTGGCTGCAGGAAAAGTCTGTGCCCTCTTGAAGTGATCAGGGCAGGTGTAGGGGTGGGTGGAAGGCACCCTGCAGTTTCCAAAGTTCTGGGCCCTGAGCTGGGCAGGAAGCTGAGTTGCTGGAGCAGCAATTACATGATCTGCTCTAAGCCCAGGGAGCCATTGGCACCTAAGGCTATTTCTCGCCAAGTACAATGAAGTTTATTTTTTGCCAAAATTCTGCTCAATATGGTGCCTTTTACAGCCAAGGATATTTGCTAATGAGTTTTTAATAAGGCCTCGGTTCTATAAGATTAATTACATAATGTTTGGGAAAATGTCTAGAAAAAATTAATCTAAGAAAAAGGCCCCAAGCAACGGTCTCCTCCCCTCACTGAATGGGTAGAGTTGTCAGTTATCTGGCGCTGATGGGAATTTCCCATATTTCAATGCCTTGTTCCATTTACAACATCGTGGATGAAAAATGGCCTCAATATTTGAGCTCAGTCAGTGATCCCCTCATTATTAGTACCCCTTGCTTGGTAGCCCTTCAGCTAAATTTGAGCAGGCCTGTCCTTGGGGATTGAGTCATGTGAAATGGAGAGGCGTGAACTTCACAGGTGTTCTCCTTTGTAAGCTGTGGGCAGAGGCTGGGAGACTCAGACAAGCAGGTATCCCTTAACTTGTTGACTGTGTCTGTTTGATGGAGACTTACCTTTTTTGACTCTGCTGTGCTTGGGTGATTTAGAATTATATTCAGAGAAAGCAGACCCATGCATGCGCGTGTGCACAGCATAGACAGTATCAAATGTTCTCTATTCCAAATCTTGCGATTTGTTTTCCAGACTTAAATATTATGGAACAGCATTAGACATTTTTTTCCCCCAGGGGGGAAAATGAGAATTGCTGTATGACTTCTTCGTTCTCCTGTCTGTGTAGGAAATAGCAATAACGGTGACTGTTGGCAATAAAATGTGATTCACTATTCCTCTGTATTCTTAGAATTTAGTACTGGTCTCTTGAACCAACAACCAAACATCTTGCGGTAAAATGAAAGGTATGGGGAAAGGAAGCCGGCTTCCTCAGTGTGGCGGCTCATTTTCTCTAAGAAGCTTGCTCCAGCCATGTTTGTCTTGAGTACTTAAATGCCAAATGGTAATACTTTCATGGCCAAAATATTTACCAGAAACCTTACAAAGCAAAGCTATTTTGGTCTCCAAATGACTTCCATCGTCAAGATTTTGTTCTCTAAGAGATAGTATTTATATTCTAACACCATCAAATTTCCCAAAGGGTGACAATCTCGACCCTGCTGCCAGTGGGGATGTAGACACTGAAATCATTTTCATGTTCAGATTCTCTGCTTTCATATGTGAGCATCTGGCCCAGCGTCTATATTTAAAATACAAATACATTAAGGCACTTTTCCAAGCCACGCAAAATACAGCACAATTCTGATCTTACAAATTGATGCTTGTAAATTTGATATAGTCTCTCAAACAGACTCAGTGCTAAATGGCATGCTTATCTACATTAGGCATTTGAGTTAAAAATACAAATTATGCAGTGACTGCAGAAGATGTGATGTGTAAAATGGTTGAATTGCTTTCAGCACCATTTTCTCTAAGTACTGGGATTCACTCATGCTTTGAATTTCATGGGTAGAGAAGGGAGAAGGCAGCAGCCAGCGATCCTGGGAGGGCAGTGATTAAGAAAGAGCCCTTTGTGTGCACCCTGGAGATGGAATTCTTTTCCATTAGTCGAAATAAGCTTATACCTGGTGTGGCAATGGTCACCAAGATAAAATGCCCCCCTTTACATAGTGGACACAGTCGGGTATTTAGAGAACATACTGGAGCTCAGCCCAGTCCAGACAGAAGCACTTTTTATACTTCTTGAGAGAGTCCAACCAGCTTAAAAATAAACGAGTAGATAAAGATAGGATAGTAGTTAGCGAGACACTTGCCATTAAACCACAGGTGACCAGGCGGATTCTTAAAAGAGATTTGTCACCTCTAAGGAAGTCAGACTTTCTGTTTTAGTAAAGAGAAGGGAGTATGCATAAATAGGTCATGCACACAGAAACCTTAAGGATGAAGATTCACCCCCAGCTGTGGGTTGGAATATTCCCTCTCCCCCCTTGTCCTTTTTAAATTTATAGCTTTTCTCAGCTGGAACAGGCTTTAAAGATCATTTATTTTCATTCTTTCTTTCTGGATGAGAAGTTCAGAGAGGCCATGTGCTGTCGCACAACTGCCTGGTGGCTGCGTTAGGCCTAGGTGGCAGAGAATTTCTCCCCACCCCTGGAAGTGTCCAGGGCATTCTTGAACATTCTCCATCCCCCGTTTTCAATGTAGAAACCTCGACTTTGCCTACATTGTGCCCAGTACCCACATCGGGTTGGATCTGCGAACCAAGAGGACCAAGAGGGAGGAGCAAGCTGTGTCCACTGGTGGATCAGCGCTCTGGCTCCACCTAAGGGGACTGGCTACCCCATGCACCTGGTGGCCCTTGCACCCCAACTCGTGTGGAAAGCCCTTCCAGCGACCCTTTGGACTTACGTGATTGTCAGTCCCCTTCCAGAAGTAGAAGGCCCCGATAGCACCGAGGAGCAGCAGCACCGCGCCAGAAATCAGGACCACAGCTCCAGTCTTGAACAGACGCGTAGAGCCGGAGGGTTTCACGGTCACGGTGGCATATGCCTGTGGATCAGGAGAGGGACGTGCCGCCGCCATGCCCCCCCCCCGCCCCCGATCCCTGTGCAGTGTCCCCAGGGAACCTCGAGGACTGCAGTGGGAAGCATGGCCCCAGCACACAGACGCTGCCACCTGGGGGGACCCTTGTCTTTAGGAGTGGAAATAACAGCAGACTTTTCCCTAGGCAGGGCCCTTAGTCCTTCACCCTTTGCTTCACAAGAGGTTCCCTCCACTGGATGTGGATCCTGTGCACCCCGCCACTCTACCCACACAGTGGCTTCCTTGGCCACCACACATTCGATGACACAAAGTCCTTATCCAAGAAGTGAGTCTGGAGTCTGGGTCCCTGTGTGTGGCCTCACTCCACACCAGGACTGGGGACCCAGGGGCTACTCACCGGAGGACTGCAAAACTCAATGTCATCAGGTCCTACCATGGTGATAGGAACTTTGTCCGAGTTCTCTGCCATGGCTGAAGATGGTGAAGTGGGACAATTGGAGGCTCTGTCTCTCTGTCCCAACGACGAATGCCCCTGCACACCAAGCAGCAGCAGCAGCAGCAGCAGCTCTGGCCAGCCCTTGTGTCCCCACCCCTTCTAGCACCACACCTCTCCCCTCCCATCTCCCTCCACCCTGGAGCAGCCTACCCAGCTTGCCCTGCATTCTCAGAAGTGCCCAAGGCCCCAGTAAGGTCCAGATAGGTCTGAGTGTGTAAGGGTGGGTGCGTTCTTTATAGCAGGGATGTCGAGGCTTGGAAACGCCCCCTCCCCCAAATGCTAGCAATTATCCACCCACCCCAAGGCTTTCTTAGCGCATCAGAGGGCTTTGCAGTGACACTGGCTAGAGGTTATGTCTTGAGGGTGCTGTTGGAAGGGGATCGAGGGCAGAGCAGGATGGCACCAGGAGATAGGGGACTTGGCTTAAGAACCAACATTGGGACACCTTTCCCCTGGAGCGGGGGCAGGGCCGTTCCTGGACTCTGCTGAAACCAGAGCGTGGAGCCAAGTCTTGGAGCCGGTCTTTTGCCACTAGGGGAGGGTCTTAAGTTGCAGCAACAGTGAAACCCAAGCGGGAGAAATGGGAAGTGTGGAATGAAATTCCTACAGTTAAGCCAACAACAATTAAACAGCGGCAAACTTCTCCTAGACACTAATGGGATGTGTCTAAAGGGACAGCGATAATGTGTAAGGGGTCACACACATCATTAAGTGAACGGAGAAGATGTTTCACTGTTTGTTGTTGTTGTTGACACCCGCATGTAGCTCAGGATGACTTAGAACTCCGTGTGTAGCTGAAGAAGACCTTAAACTTTGAATTCTCTTGCCACCATCTCCGGAGAGCTGGGATCACAGACACTGGCTAATGCTCCCTGGTTTTGTGCTGGGCATACTTTCCACGGAGGCACATCCCCTGACCCGTTTTTTTTTTTCTCCTCCTCCTACCACTTTGAAGAATGTGTTTTCTGTTGTGGTACCTCATTTGCAGCCAGGATTCCTTAATTCACACTGGGGGTGGGGTGGGTGGGGGAGAAGGTGGGGGTGGTTAGCCATTTTAGAGTTCTCTGCTGAGAGTGAGCGAGGGCTGGTGCCTGGGAGAAAATGAAGTTTCTTGAGTAGAGGGACCATGAATGTGCAAGGCTGCAGCAGGAGAGTGTTTAAGCATCAGGAAAGATGCTGATGTGGGGAAGAGAAGAATGGAAGGAAGAGTCTGCTGTAGCAGAGCTGGCCATACTTGCTGAGTCTTGGGCTGGGGAGACAGTTTCAGACCTACCAGGAGTAGCAGAAACCCGGGGTGGGGGGGGGAGGGGGGAAAGGGAGAAGGGGAGGGGAGGAGTCGGATAGGAGGGGCGGTTTTTAGATTGTTAAGTTTGATGTGAAGCAAAAAGAGTCCAGCAACCAGCCTATGCCACTCTGTCTGCACACCTCTTAGATGTGTGCAACACCCTTGTCTGCACAGCCCACTAATGTGTCAGGGAAGTGCCCGGTGTGGTCCAGCTGGGCTTCTCCTGACCTCTGCTGAGGAAGGGTGAGCAGATGGCTTTTCCCAAGGATACTGTCCCAGGAATTTCAGGGAAACAAAAGAGATGCAACAGAGAAACAGGAGGTGAGTATTGATATAGAAGTGCATACAGTTGAAAGGGAATATTCATAAGATGGATTGGCAGAGTCAAATGCTGAAAAGCATGAGGGCCAAGAAAGGTTTTGGATTTTTGCCATCAGGAGGCAGGGAAAATCAATAGTACAGTAGTTGCATTTGTTTTATTGGGCATGTAACATGTATTACAGGAGGTTATACAGTGGCTAAAAATATGTGCAATAATATCCTAGACAAGGAATGGACTTTTCTCATATAGGGTGGTTCTGGGATTATTAAAAGACCATCTCTAACCACACAATAGGTAGGGACAGATGATTTACGGAGAGAGAAACACAAAGGCTGAGGAATAAGGTGAGTGCCTGGGTACATCCATAAAAACAAATACAGGTTGAAAGTGTGCTTATTGTGGTACCCACATGGATTTGAGTGCAGGGCTGACCATCTGAGCCTGGGCAACCAACCTGTCAGGAGCTTGTCCATAAAGACAACTGAGTCTCCCTCCCCCAGCAGACATCAAATGCCTGTAGCTTTTAAACTACAGGTAGGGCCTTGTGAACCCTAGGGAGGCTGGCTGAGGTAGAGTCTTGGGCCAGCAACCTTGCTGAGAGTTCAGGGGAAATATCCTTGTCATATTCAGAAGATGCCATTTCAGGGCAAGCCTCCCCAGCCTTTGGTTCACAGTCTTTCCACCTCTTCTTCCATGATGCTCTCTCAACACGGGATACGGGACAAACTGTAGGTGTCCTTTGGGGATGTGCTCCCCACAGCCATTTATTCATTGTGTTTCTCTGAGGTAGCCTCTGTCTGCTACAAGAAGACATTTCTTTGATGAGGGCTGAGAGCTGCACTAATCTGTGGGTAAGGATAAGCATTTAGAAGAAGGTTAGGTAAGCATCACTTTAGCAAAATGGAATGGAGGGTCTATGACCTCTCTAGCCACAGGTTCTAAGATACACACACCTGTGCATACATACACATGCAATTGTAGGAAGAGGACGTGAGTTTGAGAGAAGGATGCCGGGGTGGAGGAGGAGTTTGCAGGGGGAAGAAGAGGATGAATACAATAAAACCATGAAATCTAAAAAAAAAAAATTTAAAGTATACTTTTCACCCAACAACCAGCAGTTGTTCAACAAATCTCTTGCATAGTATGAGGGGAAACAAGACCCTCCTATGTCTTGCTGTGGGAAGATGAGATGGTTTGACTTCTGCGGAGAACAATTTGATTTCCAAATGTAAAATGCAATTTCATTCTGTGGATCTTATTCTGCAAAAGTACTCACAAGGGTGGGAAAGCACACATGTGTGAGGCTGCTCACCGCGGCATGTTTGTTAGAACAGATGCCAGAGATATCCTTAATGTCCAGAGAGGAGAAGTGAGGGTACGTCTTCACAGTGGGATCTTGGCAGCTATTTAGAAGAACGAGGCAGCTTTGGATATACTGACATAGGACAACCTCCAAAATATCTTAAGTGAAAAAAGAAAACGCCCAAGAATAGACAATGTGTATAGATGCCTCCATTTGTATAAAAATTCCAATAAGTACATATGCATGTGATGTATGGAGATTAAGGAAGGAGGTGGCCATGGGGACCGCGTCTGGGGAGAGTGTGGGACTAGGGAGACCCGCGGAAGGACAATGGCTCACTGTACATCTTTTGCAATGCTTTAAGTTCTGACCTGGAGGCATGCATTAACTATTGGAGAAATGAGTTAATAAAACAATAAGGGAGTGTGTGGGAGGGGATGAAGGCTGGAAATGGAGCAGTTCTTTTAAGAACTCTAGAACAGAGGACAAGAAGGAAAAGCAGAAGCACACATGAAGGCAGTTAGAGGATAAAGCAACAGCAGTTCGGTCATCCTCGGCTACCCAGTGAACCCAAGGCTAGCCTGGGCTATAAGTAGACTCTGGGAGGAGACAATGGTCCCTCAGCATGCAAGAAGGTGAGTTTGAGGAGAGGGGGATTGGAGGGAGCACATTGGAGACACACTGACATTGAGGAGAGAGTGAGGGTTTGGGGTGGAGAACGACAGAACTTGCTACATTCATGCAACCTGAACTCATGCTCACGAGAACAGCTGTTGGGGATGGAGGGGAGAACATTCTGTTAACATGGCATATATTGGGCCACTTTAAGGCCAAGCACATATTTGTAGACTATGGTTCACGAACAAGAGTAGAGAACAACATGGAAGCAAGACTTGGGGCTCCTGGAGACCTGGGTCAGATAACTACCTCTGCCACAGACTTGCCATCCCGCCAAGCTCATTGTTAGAATCCAACTTTGCCTGCAGCTTGTGTGCTGTGATCAGAATGGGGCCATGCCACTAGCGATGACGTGTGGCTCCTGATTGCAAAAAAAAAAAAAAAAAAAAAAAAAAAAAAAAACCTTACCAAGTGTCAAAAAGATGCTCACCAAGAAGTTAGTCACAAAAGGAGGAGGCCATCGCATGTGGGCTAAATAGTGTGCCATGGACTCTAAGATCATGTGCTATCAAATCGGCACTGGGTGAGGAAAATGAGTAGCAACTAAGGAAGAATTGATGGTGGGAACTGGTGGGGATGGGAGTATCCAGAGATTGCATAGTCTAAGCCCATGAAGTTGCTGAAGCCTTTGATATCTGGAAGAGAAGCCAGCTTCTAGAGAATAGAAGAAAGGACAAGCAGAGATGAGGTGGAAGAGGAGTGACCTCGGCTGACAGGCCTTCTAGATCACGGTAAGTAAGGCTTTAGCTAGTGAAATGGCTGAGTGATTAAAAATACTTGCTGTTCAACATTGAGGACTGGAGTTTGGATCCCAGAACCCACATGAAAGCCAGCTATGGTCACACCCATGCCCATATCCCCGGCACTGAGGAAGGCAGACACATGAGTGGGACTTGCTGGCTGACGGCCTAGCAGTAAAACATAGCTCCAGGTTCAGGGAGAGAGCCTTCCCCAAAGGAACAAGACGGAGCATGATAGAGGAGGTCGCTGTTCCTCTGGTCTGCACACACACATGTGCACCCATACACATACCACACAGAGATACACTTCACACATATGCATACACAGAAATAAAATAAGATTTTCAAAAAGACTTTTCCCTCCAATCCCCTCCTATTTGTGGTAGCTCCGCCCCCATTATTCCTAAACAAATCTAGGAGAGGGTGAGTTGCTCAGCTGGTAAAGCTCTTGTAGTGCAAACCCAGGGACCTGAATTCAACCCCCAGAGCCCATGTAAGAGTGAAAGGAGAGACCTGGCTCCCAAAAGTTGTCCTATAACCTCCACATTCAAGCCATGGCATGCTTGTGCCAGTGCTCACAAGTACATTATTCACCACCCACACACAGTAATAAATAAAACCTTTAATATATTTTTTAAAAATTCCTCTTAGCATTGGGAAGCCATTTAGGGGTTCAGGACAGTGGACTAGCACACTCAAGATTGTATTTAGGAGGAAAACATCATTTTGTTTACTGTGGGGTAGATTCATCATACTGGAGGGGAACAAGAGAGAAAGGGGGGAATTTTTCTAAAGAGTGAATTATGTGTTATACGCTTATGTCTGTGTTTAGATATATGCACATGCAAGCAAGTGCCCAAAGAGGTCAGGAGCTTGTGACCCCCTGGAGCTGGAGGAACAGGCAATTATGTACCACCTGATGTGGGTACTAGAAACAAACTCAGGTCCTCCTGGAGAACAGTAAACACTCTGAACTACTGAGCCATCACTCCAGTCCCAAAGGGGAAGAGGTTTAGGGGGCTTTTGCAAGTGGTTCACATGCAAGATGCTGGTGGTTAAAGAGAGATGTAAATGATGAAGGTGGGATGGAATGCACAGATTTGGGAACAGCACTGGAAGTCCAAACAAGCACCTTTAGAGATTGAGGTGAGGGAGAAAGAGGTCATGATGAGCCACTCTCCCAACATCAAACGCAAACATCTGGGTAGAGGGAGAGAGCGCTGACTCCATTTTTGGACATACCGAGTTCAAACAGCCATGAAAATGTAAACGGTGGTATGATGTCTAATGGTGTCAATAAGGAAAAAGAGTCTGCTGCCACCAGAGGCTGGGGATTGGTGGGGGCTGGTGAAGTGTGGGAGAAGCTGCTAACTAAGTGTTCCATGGAGAGCCCAGTATGGAACTTACAAGAACAGTGACTGTTTGGGAATAGGGACCACGAGTATTCATCAGTACTGGAGCAAACAGTAGACACCGGGTGGCATTAGGGGCACCTGAATAGTAAAGGAAGTTTAGACAAGGCTGGAACAGCAGAGTCTGGGTGGTTCTAGGAAATGGGTGAGGGAGGGAGGTCTGTGAAGTGAGTAAGGGCTAATACACTAGCATAGGTGAGGATTGGCATCATTATGGTGGCCCTGATTGAACAGGCTGAAAATACAAAGACTATAATCACAGAAAAACCTGCCAGGCAACATGTGTCTGCTGGAACAATACTGGCTTCACTGTAGTCGGTATAACCAACTGTTTTGTAATTGGACACCTACTCTACTGGAAGGAAATTAATGCCTGGCACTGTAAACCTGGTCAAAAATCATGTCTGGTGAAGTCATAGGCCCTGGTGGGGGGACCTATTACTATTGCCTTGCTAATAGACATGTTATCTAACTGCCTTCTAAATATTTGTATTAACCCATAGATTAATACTGATCTCAACCCTAGTCAAAGACACTTTCCTCCTCTTCCTCCTCCTCCTTCTTTTAGACATGGTTTCTCTGTGGAGCCCTGGCTGCCCTGGAACTCACTCTGTAGATCAGGCTGGTCTCAACACAGAGATCTGTCTGACTCTGCCTCCCAAGTGTTGGGATTAAAGGCATGCACCACCACCTCCCATCTTAGAAGCTTCTTTTTATAGTGGGCAAAAGTAAGTGTGGACTCATAACTGATCCTGGAGACTCATAATAGTGCTGAAAATGGGTGACTGCTGAGTGTCTAGCTGATTGACACATTTATATTAACTTTCTAAGGCTCAAGGAACACCACATAAAAGTTATGAAAGGATATATGAGCTGGAGGTTGGGGAGAGATGCTGTGCAATGCTGCTCTCCGGACAGGACATGACAGCTGCATCCACGAGCTTGAGTCAACTGTGCTTCCCTGCAGAAGATGAATCCAGTTAGCACTCCAGCACCGATAGGAGAGGGTCTTTCGAGTTCCACTCCAGATGAGGAGCTCCGCAATGTATGTGAGGGTATGGCCCATGGGATGTTGCTCATGCTCTGGTGGGCCATCCCACACTCACAGTGTGGCACTGGTCGGACTCAGTGGGTTAAACAAAACAAAACAGAAGAAGAGGGTGTGAAGGTAGGAGAGGGATGTGTTGGGGATGTTTGAGAGCAGATAGGGGATGGGGGGGGTTGGATGTGTTCAGGGTATACATATATGAAATTGTCAAAGAATAAAAGAAAATATTCTAAAAAAAATAATCAGAGAGGAATTTGAGGGTTTTATTTTTCAGGGTTTTATTTTGTAAAGTAGGCTGGCCCAAAATTCACTATGTGTTCCAGGTGGCCCTTAGAATCCACGGTTAGGGGGCGGGTTGTCAGAATCAGCTAAGTTGCTGACTTAGTTGATTCGTGCTGCTATAAAGACCACCTTAAGACCGTTAACTCAAAGACAATGGAGCTTTAAATAAAACTCATTATGTGTGTTCTGTGTGAGCCAGTGTCACACGTGTAGGGGCCCTCAGGGGCCAGAAGAGCGGCACTGGAGACTCTCTAGTACCACATGAACAATCTCTCTTCTTAAGGAGCTGAAACACTTCTAAATATTCTTTTTCTTTTTTATCATATTACTCTCTCTCTTTCTCTCCCTTCCTCCCTCTTTCTCTCCCTTCTTTTTTCCCTCCCTCCCTCCCTTCCACCCTTTTTTTTGAGACAGGGTCTCATGTGTTCCAGGCTGTCTTTGAACTTGCTTTGTAGCTAAAGATGACCTTGGGCTTCTGACTCCTCCCCTCCCACCAAACAAGGAGCTTACACCACACCCAGTCTATGTGGTGTTGGGAGTGAATGAAAGAGGGGGCTGTGCATGCTGGGTGCTCTACTAACTTAGCTACATCCCCATCCCACTTCTAGAATTTTCTGACGGTGACACTGGCATCTATAACCTATAGAGACATGGAAGGCACCGAATAAGGCTGTCACAGGCAATTGACTTCCCATGCTTTTTTTTTTCAGAGTGTCCCTCTCTGTTCTGGTGAGCTGCCTCATGGGTCCTATTTGGTTTCTCTTTCCTACTTTCTGCTGTCCAGGCTGTTTGGAGTCAGGGCGGAGAACATTTTCACGTTGACAACATCAAACAAACAAACAAACAAACAAAAACAGTGTTGTTGGTACATATACTCCAGAAAACAAAATGCCATGCTCCAAAGAAATACCAGGGACTTGTTTATTATCTTTCCTTTGGGATCATCAAAGCAGGGTTTCTTCCCTTTAGCTCATCCAACTCAGAGTCTTTTGGAATTTACATGGGACCACTTGGAGAGCAGGTTAATTTTCAAGTTGACTTTAGCCTCCATTCCTCCAAGCTGCCTCCTTGTCTTCATCTAAATGTCAGAGTGTATGGATGTGTGCAGGCTGCAGGGATGCGGAAATGGGGGAAATAGCCAGGACAAATCTCTCCTGCATCCCTCGAGGGGACTTTTGGCTTGTGGGCTTCATATCACACATTTTCTCACAAGACACAGCTGGGACTAAGGGCACAAACCTGCAACCTCAGCTACTAGGAAGGCTGAGGCAGGGCATTGGCTGCAAGTTCAAGGCTCCCCTGGGCAGCTTAGCAAGACCCTATTGGAAAATAAAGAAGGAAAGGGCCAGAAGGAAATGGCTTTGTGTTAGAGCATGTGCCTAACAGAGCCCAGGGATAAATTCCAGCACTGCTGACATACAAAACAATAATCCCCTTCCAACCCCTGTCCATGTGCTCTTATGTGACAATGGCCTCTGAGGCAGGATGCTTAGGCTGCCTGTCTCTGTGCTGTGGTGACATTGGCTTTACAAAGGAGCAACTCTCAGCCCCTCACATTTCTGCAATGGTTGAATCTCGAGTGAGTCCAAGACTGGGGCCATCTCCCTGGTTGCCTCTTCACTACCTGAAGAAATTGTCATGTAAGCTTCTGGGAACTCAGTGTTATGCCTTATTCACTGTTATTCAGTGGTCACAGGCTTAGTAAACTAACCAAAACAGACAAGAGCAGAGCCTGGCCTAGTAAAAATATGTGCCGAGCCACAGGATGGCAAACCACCAAGGACAGGTCTCATGTGTCTTGTTCGCCACCACTGTAGAATTCTGGGTGACCTGTCACCTTACCATATGTAGTTCTCAGGTGGCCAGTGGCTATTGCTTTTAGTGTAAAAATCAGAACTCAGTGTTGATAGAAGATTTTGTCTCAGTTCCAGACAGAAGAGGAACAGTTGGGGTATCTCAATGATTTATGGGGACAGTGACATAGACAATAAAGCATTAAAACGAACCCAGGAAATTCAGAATCTGGGCCAACAGATCTTATGACTGCCCACTGATGAGCTTGTGTTGTCTTGTGGATTCCTAATCCTTCTTAAGACACCAGGCTCCTGGCTGGCTAGGGCTGCTCTCAGACCTCTTTGCATCCTTCCCCATGTTTAATATGGTGTGCTGAGCACACTAGGCTACTGGCAAATGTTTCTTGAGTGGCTGACTAGGGACTAAGCCAGTTACCTCCTCTGTGTCACCCTCGATTGCTCGGGGGAGCAGAGACTGAATATTCAGGAGCTGCTGGAGTCCACAGTCTTCACAACAGAACAATCAGCACCTGAGCCTGTTCGCTGGGATTTGCCCTGGGTTTCCCCAGAGAATGGCAACACATCCAATTAATAGTTTATTCACAACTATTCTAACTTGCGTAGTTCTTGCCTTGGAATCATTGAAAACAGTGATTCAAGCTGACAATTTGCAAACCCCATCTGCCTGGACTTTAGGGTTTTCTCCAATCATGTTCACCTGGCTATCTTTTTTCTGTCAGTTGTGGAAAACGCCTTCTAAGAATAGGGACAGTGCAACCATATAGGGAAAGCCAACTGAATTCTCCTTGCTCAAAGTAATATAAATGGAAATGGCGAGGAAGGAACATGGGGAGCATTCTGAAGGGTCGTTAGGTCGGCCTCCTCTTTATCATTGCTGAATAGCTATTGAGTGTCAACCGCAGCGGGCACCTTAAGTGGGTAGGATCCCTGTGCAGTGAGTTAATCCATATGCAAACACGATGACCCCAATTGCTTTGCAATAGAGAGCCACATGGCCTGCGCCCTTAAAATATATCATGTGGGCAGCTGCCAGGGGGCTGATTTATCCCAGCTGGCCAGAAACAGCCCTGAGATCATCAGCGCTTTTGTTAATTGGGAGAGAGGGGCAGAGGAATCAAGATATTCCTGGGCACTAAGCATTCATTAGCCACCTGGCATCCCTAAATTACGATCCTGCCATGATTTTCCCAGCGCTTCGGCTGAAATTTTAATATTGGGAATGTATTAATAACTCGGAACATGTCATTTGCTAAATAAGCAATGCCCCTTTGGACTCATTGGAGAAGGGAGCCCAGAGAATAGTTAAACAGTATGCACAGATATTGGCTACTCAGTGAGGGGAGCTGTGTGGGGGTGACCCTGGAAGTTCTATCCACAGAGTAAATACAAACAGATGGGACGTGTGAGCAGACCTCTGGGTTAATGCCTCTGATTTCTATTCATTTGTTCTCTTCATACAGCATCTTAACAAGCCCCAGGGAACATGGAGAAATGCATGGCAACAGATAATAATCCTAGAGCATGCAGTGTGCACGGCCACTGGGTCATGATGGATCAGACCGTGAACTTCCTGAGTGTCCCTGGGTCACCTTAACATCCAGTGAGGTGCACATTAACAAGGTGCTCTGCCATACTGGCCTTTTGTCCGCCAGCACCTAGAACACTTGTTGGCACATAGCAGTTACTCGATGGTGTGGTGAAGTTGGTGGCTTGCTCGGTTGTATGGTTTTAAGAGCGATGGAACCAGGATTCACAAACTCATTTTCCACCCCTGGGTCTTGGGGCTCAGAGATCCATCAGCCTTCTACTCAAGTCGGTGTCTGTTAGTGCTCTTCCCTTCCACATTGACCCTTGTTTGTACAGAATGTGAAAGCACTACCTACCTCCTGTGAAGGGGACACCACTGGAGGTAATTTAGATGCAGCTAAGGATGGGGCCCTCATGACAGGAAGAGGGAGACACCCTGGAGTTTCCTGTGCAAAAACAGAGTTAGCAGGTGGCTGCTTGTCAGCCAGGTACAGAGCCCTCACTGAGAGCCCTGGCACCTTGACACAGCCCCACCAGTCAGTCTGTGGGATTTTGCTACAGGTGTCCAAGCACAACAGCACAACCTCTGGCTCACTCATTACCGTTTACTTAGTTCCTGGGGCTCTGCCTTTTGTTGTTCAGCATCAAGTTGGGGTGCACAGCTTTCTGGCCCCCCTTTCAGCCCTCTCACCCCACCAACACCTGTGTAGGCATCAGCGTTTACAAGAAGAATCTCATGCATGCTTCCTCGTGATGCTTGATGCCAACTAAGATAATCAACCAGAAGACGTTTCAGTCTTCAGCTAACCGATAGCAAGTGAGCTCTCAGTAAAGACTAGGACTCAGAGCCCCAGCCTCAGCGGTACTTTCTGGATAATGGAGTGTATTTGCACTCAAAAGCGGTTGCATTGTGACTGGAAGCTGATGGGGAGATGCTAACTTAAATGACTTTCTTAGGATAGTGTTTTGGCAGAGCAGCACAGAGATTTTGGAGTGTGTCCTCTACCCAATTCCAGGGCAGGATCATTTTCCCGAAAATCCACCAAGAGTTACCAATCAAGTGTACTTGCCACATCTGCCCATTGGATGAGTTAGTCTTTGCTCTGAGGTCATTCTTAAGACTGTCACTGTACTTGTAACCCTCCGACCATCCCACATCACCAGAATCCTATCTAGTTTGGTCTCCTAACTGGACCTTTCCCTGATAACAGATCTGGTAACAAAAATGTCATGCTTAAAAGCCTGTGTCTGAAGAGCTGTAAGAAGTAAATACAGCTGGGTATATGGCTCAGCTGGTAGACTGTCTGCTTAACACACATGATGCCATGTTTGATCCTTAATGCTGCATAAAGGGGATGGAGGGGTGGTTCAGAGGTTAAAAGTGTGTGCTGCTCTTGCAGAGGACCTGAGTTTGGTTAACAATGTCCATGCTGGGTGATTTGCAACAGCTGTAACTTCAGCTCCACCTCTGCCTCCACAAGCGCTTGCACTCATGTGTGTAGGCGTACACATGTTGAAAATAAAGACAAATCTTGTGAAAAGATAGGTGGATGCGGCAGAATTTAAAGAGGAAAAGGTGAGGAGCTATGGATGTGAAAGTTCTGTGGTAGAGCATTTGCCTAACATATGCCAGGCATTGAGTTTGAACCCTCAACACTGTAAAACAACAGACAGAAAAACTCAACAGGCCAGCAAGAACAATGCCCCCCAAATCAACCAATGCGCCAACCAACACACACACACACACAACACACACACACACACACACACACACACACACACACACACTCAGAAAGATGACAAGTTTAGAGAAGAATTAAAAATAGTTTCATCCCCCTCTCCCAAAAGAAAAAAACCCATATTCTTGTAAATTTGGGCTGTATTACAAGGCCTAAACACTTCTCTTTCTTTTAGAACATCGGCTCAGTGAAGACAGGCTTTTCATGGACTTATGACCCACACTTGTTAGATGCCAAACATGCCAAATATTAAATAACACATGGAAAAATAGCCTCACACAACATCAGTCCTGCCAAGGTTCAGAGGTCTGTGTGCCGCATCATTGAAGACAGGTTCCATTTAAATGTATATTAAGGAGTATACTGATCTTTGAGGCCACAATTCAAAAGAGGAGAAAAATCAGTAAAAATGAACATGATCATTGTGGAGTAATTTATAATGAAGAAAACACCAGAAACAGCTTAAGAGTGAGTAGTTAAGCAAATTATGTCATATCATTTTGATGGACTAGCATACAGTCACTAAAAATTATAATTATGCAGTCTGTGTAGAACATCAAATGCTTATGATATAGTGTTATTGCAAAGTGGAAGAGCAAATTGAATGTACATTTGATTACGACTCTAAAAATCATGTTTACATGTGGGCAAGGCCTGGCAGGAAGCAAGAAGAATGCAAACAAATGATTAGTTTGGCTGGCGAGCTTATGAGGGATTGCTCTTGGAGTTTGTGTTGTACTTATCACGTTGTTTGTGTAGTTTTAAAAAGGCTCTCCAGTCCTTGGGGGACCACTTTCAAGACTGTAAGCCCCAGGCAGGCATGTAAATGGTAACCAGGACGGCAGATCGGGCAGATCCGATTGCAGCTCACAGCGGGTCTCTCCTGGGCACCAGGCTCTTCGGGTGGGAATTCTCTGATCCAACCTGAGTGTGTCTGTTTGCATGCTTGTTCCCAAACAGAACATTGCCGCAGAAACTCTACCATGGGCCGATATTTATGCTTACATGCATTCCTATTAATAGCCATTTATGCCCCCTCATCTCCGCCCCCCATTTTAGAATAACTGTGGCACAGGCTGGGAAAGCATTCGGATAGGATGTTGTAGAGAGAATTGTTTATTGGGGTGGAGGCTTCAACTAGATGATCCCTGCTGGGTCTAAGTCATGACCCACATACGCTTTGCACACCACACATCGACGAGAGTTCCATAGTTTCTGCCCTTTCACTTCTCTCGGCAGATGTGACACATCGTCTAAGGACCATGGATAAGCCAGGCTCTGGAGTCCGCAAGTCCTGGGCCCAATCTCAGCTCTCCCACCAACCAGCTTTATGACTATAGATGAGTAACTTTATTTTCCCCGATGGTCTGGTCCCACCGCCAAGCCAGCCCCAATGAACACACTGAGATGCTGTATTTGATACAAAGCTGTTGGCCTGTTACTAACATTCCTTATTGGCTGGCTCTGTCTTAAATATTAACCCATTTCTATCAATCTAAGTATTTCCACGTGGTCTCATCTTACCAGAGAGAGGCCCTGCATTCTTCTCTCTCTGTCCTCCATCTTAAATCTCTCCCCACCTACATCCTCTCTCCTCTTAGTCTCCTAGTCCCACCTATCTTGCTTTCCTATTGGCCAACAGTGCTTTATTCATTAACCAATAAGAGAAATATATTTACAGAATGACATCTACCATCAAACCCTGGTTTAATCATCTGTCAAGCTGGGTATTCAAAACCCACCCCTGTAGGTTGTAGAGAGCACGAACATGAACAAACACATCGAGATGCCCAGGCAGAATGGCAGGCTTGGAGTAGGTATTACGTAAAAACACCCAGCCCCAGTTCTCAAAGCAGACTGGTGGACTTCCACACATGGACAGACGCACAGGAAAAGTGACTTTCAAGCAGGGCCTGCAGGAGCAGAGCAGGCGCCCCAGAGACAGAAATGCTGCATTATGCTACAGCATAAAGCACAGGCCGGGAGAAACTGCCAGTTTGCAGATGGCAAAAACACTGCCCCTCCCCGGAGCAGCTGTAACCAAAACAAATGTGAACAAGCAAGAGGCTCCGAGCTTTTTATTTAATTGAAAAAAAAAAAAAAATCAATCTTGAGAATCACCACCACACACCTTCCTTCCCTGCCTCTGTCACAGACTCTGGTGACCAGGTCCCTTTCTGCAGTTCAGAGCCACCGCCCCTCAAAAGATAACTTCTCATGTAGGAACTAGCCCCATATGCCAGAGGAATTCTTTTCTCTTTTATATCCCTCACAGTTCTTGTGGGACTGAGATTTCCACTGATTCAGAATTAACTTTAAAAAAAAAAAAAGTTACATAAGAAGCAGATAAAATAAAACAGAAAACTAGTTTTGTAGTTACATAAGAATTAGATAAACGAAAACAGAAACACTTTCGACTTTGCTAACTTAATGTAAAGGCTTATTTTCTCTTAGTCACTGCCTTTACTTTGCTTAGGAAAGTAAAAATGTTGACAGGAAAAAGCAGTGTTTATTATTTTTCACAAAATTTTAAAAAGCAATGAGCAATTTGAGTTTTCAAAAGCACACCCTGGGTACACCAGAACCTTGTAATCTTTCAGGAATGGAAAAAGTGCAGGAGCGACAGGGCTGCATGAAAAGATTAATACAGTAGATGGTGTTTCCAGAGTCAACAGAAAACCCCGGGGGCATTTATGGCTTCTGAAGATCGGTTTTAAGAAACCTACTGGGCCAAGTGTTGTGCTGAAGCCAATCTGTGGAGAGGATTGGACAGAGGCACTATTCAGAGCGAGTAGAGATTTTTGCAGAAACTACTTACAGATTTTCTGACAACCATGTCTTTCAATTCAGATGAATGAAGCACTATTGTTTGGCCATGAAGAACCTTAATAAAAAAAAAATTGTCATGAAAGCTGTTTCTCATTGGGCACAAGTATGAGGAAATGACAGTCTTTAAATTTTGCTTGAAAAATGAAATTATACTAGACATCAAAATCAATGTCAAAACGAAGTTAACTTTGAATTAAGTGACAGTCAAGTTAATAGATGCATTCAAGTCTCCCTGGTATATTGGGTCCTGACTCTAGAGACTCTGAGGAAACTGCTTTGGGCGTGTGGGATCATGGGGCAATTTTGCAGATGTCTGCTCAACAGTTGCAATTGTTAGACCCTGCCTTGACAGAGTTTTCAGTTTAATACACAGACCTGGTGGATGGCTAAGTGATGGCACATTGAGATTCACACAGGTCTTCAAACACTGTGGTCTTTCTTGGTTGAATCTTAAATCTCAACCATGCTACATGGGGGCATGTTTAAGCTTCCATACTTCTAAGGTGTCTTCTATTTGTAGAACAATTTCAGTTGACTTGTGTAGCCTAGTGCTTCAATACCGACTAAGCTGGGAGAATCAACATAGAGCCTAGGAATGAAATCTCTGGCTTAGCAGATCCCACTCAAGAAGGGAGATTCATTTCTACATCTTCTTCAAGGCTTGGTGGCTTAGCAGAAAGTAAAATGGATTTCAGACCAGTAAACCTGGTTTGAATTCTTATGGGAAAAGGATGATTTTGGGAATTGGAATATGGGTATTAATATGAACCAATCGTAGCAACAATGAGATCCTGAAAAAGAAAATTCTCACCTGCAGAGCTTCAGTTAACTGGTCCCAAAGGAAACATTGTTTTCCCAGAATGATCAGGAATATGATGTATTCAAGAGTGCTTTGTATCTTATGTAGTACTATTTAGTTAGCGTCTGCTGTTGTGACAAAATATTATAGATGATTGACTTATGAGGAGGAAAGGTTTATTTTGGCCCATGGTTCAAAGGTTTCAGTTCACAGTTGCTTGACCCATTGCTTTGGACTTGTCAGTACATCAGAGCAGGATCACATGAGAGAGGAGGCCTGTTTACTTCACAGTGGCTGAGAAACAAGGAGACAAGAAAGGGATTGGGTCCCAATTTCCCTTTAAGGACACACACCCAAAGACCTAAATTCCTTCCACTAGGCCACTACCCAAGAAGACCTAACTTCTTTCCAACACCTCCAGTCGATGACCAAGCCATCGACACAGGGGCCTTTGGAGCATGCTCTAGCTCCAAACTACAGGCTGTACACACCAATTCAGCTATGATGTAACCTTCAGCAAACCTCTTAGCTTTCCAGATCTCTGAGTTTCCATCTCTATAAAGCAAAGAGAGTGATCCTTTCTACTTCATAAAGGTGATCTCTTATTATACTGTTTTTTATTGCAATCTATCGTGTGTGTGTGTGTGTGTGTGTGTGTGTGTGTGTGGGGTGTGTATGTGTGTGTGGGGTGTGTGTGTGTGTGTGTGTGTGTGTGTTGCTGTGCATGTGCCATTGGTGCATGTATTAAAATCTGAGAACAGCTATCAGGAGTCAGTTCTCTTCTTTTACTATGTGAGTCCCAGAGATTGAATTCGAGTGGTTGGGCTTGGGGACATGTGCCTTTTTCCCACTGAGCCATCACTCCAGTCAATAAAGATGTCCTGCATCCCCAAAGAAGTCACATGGGGAAACTGGTTCAACTGCACAGCTCTTTATTATTTTATCAACTTTTCACATTAATTCAAAAATACTCAAGTGGAATAGCTGGTGCATTACCCACTCTGGGATGATTTAGTGATATCTGTAGCTCATTGAATGCTACTATCATTCGTTGAATTTGATCTACAGATCATTTCCAAGATTTTGATAATCCTATACTAGTCAAAGGCATAATTAAAATGTAGAGGCTTAAAAAAAAATCAGTGTTGTTATGATACCAATAAGCCCTTTTCAGTGACCTTGCAGAACAACTCTTCCTGAAATTGGCTCCCGCATACCACCTTTCTCCCTTTGGTGACTTACGCCTCTCTTGCTCTTCAATCTCCCTAATGGCTGTGCCAGTGATAAAGGTCTGACACATGTGGTCTAGCAAAGCTCCAGTTCCCTGGATGGCCCTGTCATCCCCTGCATGTCCAGAAGGGGTGGTGACTTAGTTTCTTTTCTCATTGCTGTGATTAAAATAATTGGATAATGTTTGAGTCAGGTTCATATTTCCTGGTACCGAATATCATGGTGAGGTGATCAGGGCAGCAGGAGCTTGAAAGCTGTGGTCCAATCCCATTCCCCATCAGGAAGAAGAAATTGATGGATGCTTGTGCTCAGCCTTTTCCTTTCCATGTAGTCTAGAACCCAGCCCCAGGGAATGGAGCCATTGACTTTTCAAGTAGATCTTCCCCTTTCAATTAACCTTGTCAACATAATCACTCACAGGCATGCCCAGGAACTAAACAATCCCTCAAAGGTGTGCCTGGAAGCTTGGTGCCTAGATGAGTACAGATCCTGTCAAGATGACCATCTACACTATCCATCCCAGAAGGCCCTTACTAGACAATATGCATTAGTGATATAAGAGCTTTGTAATGTTGAAAGGAGCCTAGAAGATGCTATGGAAACAGATGTAGCTGGAAAGATGGACCTCCCCCAATGGCACCAGTGGCATCCTTGAAGATGAGCCTTTCTTGATTTGTGGTGACCCTGTATCTTTTGACTCACTGTAAGAAGTTTTGATGGCATTGTAACACACTGCTCTCAGAGGCCATCTTGCCTTGGATATTTCTATCACTGCTTTTATTTAGAGAGGGTTGACTGAGGTCAGCTGAATACATAGGGAGCAGCCCAAAGACAGACACTGTTGACTTTACCTTCACAATTGCAACTAGAACTATCCCTGCTCCTGTCTCAGGATCCACCCACACTGCCAGCTGGCCTTCACAGTTCACAGGGGAGGGGAGCTCTCCGGCTCTCTCACAGCCCTCCCAGCAGCTCCCTACCCATCAGATGGGAAATGTGGAAGACTTCTGTTTGCCAGGGTGTTTTGACTTGAAAAGGATGCCTGGCAGGCTGATGGGCCATCGGAGCTGGTATGTTAGTCATGTGAAGAGGCTGATCTATCTCTCACATTTCTGTGTAAAGTTCCTGAGTGAAAAGCAGAGAGTGATTGATTTAAAATTAGGACTGGGACATAGCACAAAAGATTTAAGTCTTTCTGAAAAGTAAATAAAAAAGTAAAGCAATACAAAACACCAAATGGTACTCATTAACGGCTATCTAAGAAGCAAGAACGAGAAACAACATAGCTTAAGATCTGTGTGCCCATATGTGTGTACACCTGTGTGTGTGTGTGTGTGTGTGTGTGTGTGGGCACGTGTGTATGTGTGTGCATATACATGTAGTTTGTGTTAACAGACAAGGGACAGAGCTGCATAATGGCCAGGGTGTAGTGGCACTTACATATAATTCTAGCATCTAGGAAGCTGAGACAAGAGGAATATGAGTTCAAAGTTAGCCTAGACCACATAGCAAGAACTGTCTCAAACAACAACAAAAACCAGATTAAATCAACCAACCAAACAATCAAACAAACAAACAAACAAAAAAAATGCAAAGCACAGTGTTTAGGAGGCAGGCAGCCTCATGTTGAATCTAAGTCCTCAAATGCTTTCTTTGTGTCTTAATATTTTCATCCTCAAAGAGAAATGATGATCTTACCAAATTCTTAGGATAATCATGAAGATCAGGTGAGGTAGAAGTTACCTAAAACACAGCAAGTACCTGAATACTTATTCTGCCATTCTCATGCATTTGCTGTGAACACACACATGGTAAAGATAAGATGAACAGGCCGGGAGTTTGTGGGTCCTAAGCTTGGGTTTCTACCATCACAAAAGGGAAACACAAGTGCCTGCTCTAAGAATTTTCTAGTACTTATTTGGTGGGGGTGGGGTAGGGTGGGGTGAGGGAGTGGGGACGGGACAATTTCTTCCCCCATGCTTTTGCTTTTGGGAATATTTTTTTTTGAATGGCCACCCTTTCTCTACATAGAGAGTGCTCTGTTTAAAACAGTCTTTTCTGTGAGCACTTGATACTTCTTGTTCTGAAATGGTTTACTTAACCGATATGTTATCTTTTAATATCTGCAAGGTTACTAATTATAGCTTCTGTGGAGGTTTTATTCTCTGCGCTATCTTCATTTCTTCTCGGTTCTTATTATCTCTGGGCTTTCCTGCTTGGGGTATCTTGACTCTCGTGGTAGGGGAATAGGCACTTGGGTGCTGTTTTGGTTAAAAAGCACTGACTCCTCACTTGAGCCCAGAAGCAGGAGCAAAGCCTACCATCCCATCTTCATTTTCTTTTTGTTTCCTTAACTTTGGCTGAAGATGCAGAGAGATAAGTTACCGTCCTAAACATGAAGTCAACTTGGATTTTTAGGGAGGCAAAGCCTTAGAGGACAGTATCCCGTGACACCTTGTGAGGACAGTCATCTATGAAGAAGAGGTTAAAGTCCACAGTAGAAGCAACCATCTCCCGAGAGCCCTTGGCATCTCTTCAAACAATAAGGATTTTTCCAGACCTACCTATGGGGGCTGAGACAATGATGAGTAGAACTAGACCTTGACCGGCTCTAATATCCTATTAGCACTAATGTTGCCCCTTGACCTTATCCTTCCGCTATTGAAACCTAACCTCATGCCTGAAGATGAACGTGGGCTTGTTGGAATTCTTGAGAAAAAAGATGGCAACTCTATGAGCTGGAATGAGAAACTGAAAAAGGGCAGGATACTTTCTCTGCCCATCCAAAACATAGCTCTCATGGCAAAGGCAATGAAGTAGTTTATTCTTGAACCAACTATGAGTGACCATAGCCTGGGAACATAGATTCAGGTTGTCCCAAATACTATATTCCAATGTGGTAACCACTTCATGACATTCTTACAGTTAGCTATAGAAAAATTAAGAAGACAAGTGATAAGTGAAAGCACTTTTCAAATATGTGTTGGGGTAGGTGGCTTACAGCAAGGCCAGGAAATCTCTGGTAAGCCTCAGATGCTATGCGATTACACCTCAGCTTTTGGGTTGGTGGAACCTACCTAGTAGAATAAGTTAATACATTCCAAAAGCCCCCCCCCCCCCCATTTCACAAGGATGTTAGGTCAGACACAGAAGTGGCCAGTGAATGGCTTTCAAGGGAAGTAAATATATACCAGCATCATTTTGGCTCTACATTGCCAACATTTGGGTTCTCCACAGTCATGAAGTTCTAATCATCAGCCATGTACAACCTCTAATGCAGGTGTGGCTCTCGACCCACAGAAACTTCAGCCTGTAGCACTGCCCTACATTCATTTTCAGAGATACCCTACCTGCCTTCACCTTTGCCTAAGTCTCAGGGCCATGCTTCTGGCTGTTGGTCCCCTGAAGAGGGTGAACATCTACTCTGCTTTTTGTGGAACGGGCCATTGCCTGGGCACAGGATTGAACTTTCACTCAGACACAAACTGCTTCCTAAGAAGGTTTTAGCTAACCTGCTTTCAACCCTCCCTCAGACCTCACCTTCAGAAATCTTGCTAGCAGGACCAGTGAGATGACTCAGTGGGTAAAGGTGCTGGATGCCAAGCCTGAAGACCTGAGTTCAATCCCCAAGAGCTCATGGTAGAAGGTGAGAATTGATTCCCACAGTTGTCCTCTGACCTGTACACCATGGCACATGCATGTCCTCATACATGAAGAGACAAAATTTTAAAAAATTAAAACATTTTGCTAATGGATGGCAGCTTCTGTCTTAAGCTGAAGATGGGAATGGACAATTCTCCCTAGAGAGGACATGCAAGAGGGGACAGAGGCTTATTTTCGGATGAAGGGAAGAGTGCTGGGTGACAAGGAAAAAAAATACATTGCAGCCCACATTCTTGGCCCTCAGCTAGTCAGTGCCCGAGTGGGAAATGCTTTCCTTGTAGCCATGGGGATTCTGTATTCTTTGTTTCATCTTGGATGGAGTTTCTATGTTACACGTTGTCTCTTCAATTCTTTTTGCTTTGTGGTATTTTTTTCACTTATTTTGCTGTGATTTTCGTGGGTTTTAGAAGGAAGTAGAGATGAACAACTGTGTTTATTTAATCAGAAACCCTCCCACAGACTCTTAACTATATGCAGACATCTCGCTCCCACCCCCATCACCTAAGATTCTCACTCAGGGGCCTGGGGTAGGAATCTGCCTGCATTTTAAAGGCTCCCCGGAAGCTGGTAACTAAGCACACCGCTGACCCCAGAGGAGTGTGGCTCCAAACAGGTGACGTTTCTCCTGCTTGCCAGGAGCACAGCAGGGCATGAAGAGCCTTTATTGGGTGTGCTTGTGTCCCTGGTACTGTGACAAAGGATACTTTCTACTGCAGATAATCAACCATTGTTGGCTGTGTGAATAAGCAGGGAGGGAACACCACAGGGGCCTCCTGGGGTCTCCTAATTCTTCCCCGTGGGCTGGGATAATTTCCACTGTCAGAGTCAGCTTTACTGTGTCACAGATTCACATCTGGAGGGGGACTCTCCCATGCACACTGCTGATTCCCCACTCAGGGATGAGCAGGGCTAGGGCAGATCCTGAGCTCCTCCCACTATGCAGGCTTTTAATCCTTTGGCCACTGGTGCTAGGTAAGGCAGGATTTTATAACACGGTGACAGCCTTACATCTTAGAAAGAAGGAGCCAGGGTTGGGGGGGGGGTAAGGGGATGAATGGGGGGAACAAGTGATAGGTGCTGGGTAACAAGAACAATGGATCCATTGCAGCCCATGTCCTTGTTTGTTCAATGCCCTACCCCTACAATCATAGTCCTTCCAGACATTTCAAAACATGTCTCATTGAGTGGAATTTAAAAGTAGCATCTAAAACTACAACCACGCTCATCTTAGCATTAATTCTTTTTACACATTTATTTGTGTGTATGTGTGTGTGTGCTGCAGCTCTCATAGGCGATCAGAAGACAACTTCTAAAATCAATTCTGTCTCCCCTCTGAGTGGGCTACAGGGAGGGAACTCAGAGAATCAGACTTGTTGGCAAGCATTCTTGGTGGCCTTGGGCCACTTCGCCAGTCCCTTATCTCAGCATTTTAAAATGTTCTGAAGTCATGTTTGTTATTTGAGATCTCACTCCTTAGTCCTTTTTATCTCCACAGAAAGAATTTAGGTGAGACACAGAGGGTCACGTAGAAGATAGGTGGAGTTTATTACAAGGTCAAGCATGACACTCTCAGGATTGAGAGTGACCGAAGGTCCAAGGGACTGATGCGACAACCCACGCTTTTATGTAGGCTTTATACTATTTTAAAATTCGTTAGAACAGACAGACGGCTCTTCCTGAGAGGGTCCTGTCCAAGCAATTGACGGGCACATTCCCACTGACTTGTACATGAGAGGGCAATGGTATATCTTTGTTCTTTTCCAGGAAGCCTCAGTTAGATAGCAACCCTACGACCTTCCAGGCAGTGCAGAATGTCTTTTTACTACCGAGGCCCGAGCTAGGACTCAGCTCCTGTTGTACCAGGGGGCATAGCAGATTAAAAAGACTTAAAGAGCTTGAGAATAAAAACGAACTTATGGAGGTAGCAATGTGTTACTAGGAACCCCCTCCCCTCCAAAAACCAAACCAAAACAAAAAAACAGCCTTTCCCTGCTAAACCTCAACAAAGCATTGTCGCCTCCACTCTTCTCCCTTTTGTCTGATCTGTAATTGTCCTCGCCCTCTACATTCTAAAGGAGAGTCGATCACAACACTCTCTTCCTCAACCCTCCCGCCTCCATTGTGGTTTCTTTCCTTGTACATTAGTGTGTTGTACAGGGCAGAGTGGGCGAGGCCTGAGGATGACTTGGAAGGAAGGGATAGATTAAACCCCCAGCCTACAGTTCTGCCAGTCAAGGACTGTGTCAGAGAACTCGAGTGCAGGAGATCTTCTATCTACCACCCTGCAAAGCCCCTCGGATCGCTCCCTCTTTTAAAAAAACTGGGTTACATCTGTCTTTGAGCTGGACAGGCTTTACCTCATCTTCTTTACCTCAAACTGGAATAAAACGAATCTCTTCCTTTGATCCCTATGTCTGGGTTTGTTTTGGTAGAGGTGATGGGCAGGTTGTAGGATGTCCAGTACCTATAACAACGGAGTGTAGAAGTCCAGTTCTTGGCTATATAAGCTGCTGCTTGTGTCAGAGGGATCTATCCTCGGTGGGCCCTCAAACTTCTGCCATCTATCAGGCTACCTAATATGGTTCAGCTATGTGCCTTTATGTATCTTGGGTGACGTTCATTTCTTTTCATTGGTTCTAGAACTAGCTTCTCATGATTTTGCACCTTATAGGTTCTATGATACATTAAATCATCCTCAACTTTCTTAAGTCCCTAAAACTTTAATCTCAGTGCGCAGAGTTCACAGTCAGCTATACTGGTTCTTGGCAAAGATTATGTCAGAACAATGACCTCTGACTTCCCTTTTCTAGTTATCTGTTGTCACTTGGCAATGCACTCCACATTGTGGCTGAAAAAATACAATAGATTGTTTGCTTATGATGCTGCAGAGCTTATTGGACTCAGAGAGGTAGTTCTCAGCAAGGTTGCAGATAAAAGCTGGGATTGGTTGGGTCCTTTGAAAGGTTTCTTTATCTCACAAATTGTCCCTAGGCTGAGAAGATCCCACCAGGACAGACTCTTTGGGCAACTCTCCCCACATGGTTCTCTACACCAGGCAGTCATCCAACCATCTTTCTTTAGAGCTAAAGACCAAAGAACAAATGTCCTATAGACACTGTAGAAGCACCATGATGTTTTCTTTCCTAAGTTCAGGAATCATTCAGTGTCATTTCTACTATGTCCTTCATCCAGGAGGTGCCAAGAACAGAGGGTCTGCTGCTTAATGGCTGGAGTGTCAAAAGATTACAGACATGTTAAAATTGCTCTATCAACCATAGATCTGTCTGAACAACAGCAGATTTCTCAGTAGATGCTTTAAAAGCCAGAAGGGCTTGGAGTATTGTTTATACAACCAGTTAGGCCCTGTCACCCCGTGTTAGGCACCCCACTTCTGGCTTACCCAGAATTCCTTTCATCCCTTTACTAACATGTTACATAATTCAAATTAGTAGGTAACTAAGTCACAGAAAGGCAGGATAACCAAAGCCAGGGGTTTCAACATCTGTGTCCCTGTTCCTTTCAAAGAGTCCAGGTACTTAGGCTATATACTCTAGAATTAGTGATGGTGCTTATGAGAAATGCACCATGTTAGAATAGCTTGGGATGGATGATCACTACATGGTCACCAACTCAACAAAGTCATAGGAAAAAGTAGCAATTCAAGACAGAACAAACATGAGTCGACATGCAGTTCCCCAAAGGAAGAGGCAAGTTTTGCTAGAATTAGGGATGATGAGCTGGCTGAACTCCAAATACCCATCCAAGGTTTACATATATCATCTCCTAGTACCCTAACAATGATCTACCATGACTTAGGTTCCAATATAAACAAATGAAAACAATAGAAGCTTAGAGATACTCAATGTTATGTTCAAGATCATGTAGAATTGAGTGCAGTTCAATCTGGCATCCTGTCCTCAGGCTGAGTCAATGTGGGCTGGAGACCCTAGGAGTTGCCGCTTGTGAGAGGGAGCAGGGCAGGGTGAGGGGGGACCCAGGACAGTTTCTAACCTGTGATTCTCACAGTTTGTTTTCCCTGCCTCCTCCACTCTGCACCCATCTGTTCTGCCCTGTTTTATCTTTGCCAACCCTGCTCTCTGCCCCTCCAAGTACCTGGGCAGGGGCAGGGCACAGTCTGATCTTTGTTGGTTGCACCAGATCAGATACATGCATCATTCCTGGTCCCATATCAGCTGATGTGAGTGTGTGTGTATGTGTTTAATCCTATTAGAAAAGGCGTTGAGGAACCAGATTTAAATTGCACCGCATAGAAATACAAAAGGAGGAAATAAGTATGACCCTGGAGTCCTGATTGCAGCAATTTTTTTCGTTGGAGTTCTGCCACTAGCTAGTTTGGCCACTGCTACTCCCAGGCTCCTGAGCGCCTTGCTTCTTTCCCTAGCATTTGCTGGCATGATTTCTCCCAGGCATACCCGCCCAATCTTTCCAGATGTTGGTCCCACGTTTGGGTCAGGTGTGATGGCTAGTCTTCATTGACAACTTGACTGGATTTGGAACCGCACTCTGACTGTGTTGTGATGGCGTTTCCAGAGCAAGTGTAACTGAGGAGGGAAGACACTCCTGGATTTGGGCAGCACCAATCCATTCCGCAGACTGGGGTCCCGGGAAAGTGGGCGGAGCATCAGCAGTCATCCCTCTGTGTTAGCTGGTGGGACCTGGGAGAAGGTAGCCTAAAACTGAGAAGGGCTGAGGACTGAAATTTCCCCGCAGTAGCCAAATTATTCAGGGAATCAGACAATTTATATTCTGAGGGTTAAGAAGAATCACGAGTAAAGTGTCCAACCACAAGGATATGCCACATACGCCACATATGGCCTCCGTAGAGGCATATAAGCAAGTAACAAAGCACATTGTTGTAAATCAAGAAAAGTAGAGTGAGAGAGAAAGATGCCATGCGACTGGGGGGGGGGTCGGGGAAGAGGAGGAGGGAGACCGGCCTCCAGGGACCAGGACAGCAAGAGAGAGAAAAGAGGAGCAGGGAGATAAAGGGAGAAAGAGGTAGGGAGGAAAGAAAAAGAGGAAGGAGGGAGGGAGGGAGAGAGGAAGGGAGGGAGAGGAGGTGGGAGGTAGGCGGGGCTCTTTAAAAAGTGAACATAGTGAAAGTGCAGCTCTTAGTGGCTGCAGCTGAGGGTGTATCCTGTCAGAACCCCAAGGGCAGGGGAGTACAGATACCTGAATACTAATACATGTTCCAAGAATAAATCCACATTTTTGAAGAAACTGAAGTGACAAGACTCTTGTCTAGTTTCCTTGAAGTTTTCTCAAAAGCACTCAGAATTACCCTCAACAACTCTATTGTTGGACTGTGTTCTGACACTGACTGTGGATGCAATGGGGTTAGCTGCTTCATGTTCCCGCTGTCATGATTTCCTTACCATTATGGACATAAACTGTGACGCCAAGCATCATCCCCTTCTCTAATTTTTCTTTTTCTTTCTTTCTCTTTTTCTTTTTGTCATAGCGATGAGAAAAGCAAGTAGTCCATCGTGTGTGTGTGTGTGTGTGTGTGTGTGTGTGTGTGAGTGTGTGACCATGAAAGGTGGCTTTATTAGATTGGCTTATGGAACTGTAGGATGGATAGTGCCACAATAATCCTCTACATGGTGAAAGCTAGGTAACCGGGTAGCTGCTTAGTCCAGGGAGCATGCAGCTTGGGAACTCTCTGGAATTTAGCTGGTATGGATTTGTGGTGAAAGGCTGGGATGAAGACGCTAGGGTTGGATGCCCACAGACAGTGACAATGGCAGAAGACACAGTTCCTCACTTGCACGCACTGCCTGGTTTCTTCCCCTCCCGCTACAGTTCACATTCTGGGTGAGTCCTTCCACCTCAGTTGCTGTCGCAAATACCGACTGTCTACTACCCCAGACCCGGTCAGAAATATAGTTTATTAATCTCCTCGGTGGGTCTCGGTCCAATTAAACCAATCACAGTAAGCACATGGTTTCCATGGAGGTGTCATGGCTCTTTGATAATGCCACATTCTCACTTGAAGGCGACTAGGAGGTTGCATTCCTTGAGTGTCACGACCACCTTGAAAGTTCCTGACTCTCTTCCATGCTGCTTATCTGCAAGTGCAAGACCATTGACATGACCATCACTGACGGGAGATGAAGACTTCTCACGGGAGTGTATCCATAGCATATGGTAAATGTACTCCCTCTCCCCCTCCTTAGATTTCCCAAGGCCTTCAAGGACTCCTACTGCAGTGTAGCAGAATTCTGATTACTGTCATTTTTCAATCTCAAAGCTTTGCACATACGTAACGACAGCTCACAGTCAGAGGACGGGGAGCTGGAGAGTTCTCCCTGTGGACCTTTGTGGACCTCAATATTTGAGGAAAACCTTCTGTATACACAAGAGAGAAGCTGGAGGACCCCAGGCGGGTGCTGCTTCTAAGCCTGGGCCCAAGGGTTGGGGAGTGAGCCTTGTTTTTAAACAACTGAAAGTGCTACAGAGTAAAATTACAGCACTTTGACAGCATCATTTTAATAAGTTTTGCTTTATTTCTGGCACTGAGATTCATCAAATCATGGCTTGAAGCAATAGCGGGATGATAAGCAGGGGAACAAGTGTTTGAAACAGAAGCTATTGCCGTGGAAGGAGCGGGGAATGTTATTTGGTTGTGAGAGTTTGTTCATGCTGCAAATATTCTCAAGTGCTTTATTGACTTAAATTAAAAAAAAATATTATTTAGTGCATTTGGTTTCTCTGTCTGCCCCTGAGAGAACGCTGCTATCCCTCTCCCTGCTCATGAAGGTAGGGCAGAGTTGCATCTCTGCCGCATGTCCTTCCCCTTCCCCTCTTCCCTGGTCTGTGCAAATAGGGACACACTGTGCTATTTCTCAGGTTTCAGCTCAGCTTTCTCTGGGGTGCTTCAGATGTGCAGGGCAAAGAGGCTGGTGAGCTAGCAGCAGCTGCTGTGGCCTCCAGGGAGTGCTCAGACATTTTAGGATATCTGGAACGCATTCAGTGACTAAACCATTTGCTTCCTGTCCCTCTATTGCATGCTTTGCTGTTGGTGACAAGGGTGCAGATGAGAAAAGACACTTCTATTTTCTGTCCTCCATAGCTTATGTGTCTCTACACTGAGCCTTAGGGCCACTTCCTTAGGAAACTCTGAAGCAGCTTTGCCTCTAGGTTAAGTTTAGGCCTAGTGGACCCCGAGGCAACTCAGGGACACAGTGACATCTTTCCAGGTATTCCTGTTGGGATTAGAAGTCCAGGAGTGTGAGCCTGTTGTGGGTTTGTACTAAGTAGGTGACTGGATATGGATGTGCCCTTACTTTGGGGTTGGAGAGGTGACTTAGCAGTTAAAAGCACTTGCTTTTCTAGATGAATACCCACGTTAGGTAGCTTACAGCCCTCTGTAACAACAGTTCCTCAAGGGCTCACTCACTCACAACACACAAATTCAGGACCATGTGCCTATATGTAATTAAGAATAATAAAAACAGCTGGACAGTGGTGGTACATGCCTTAAATCTCAGCACCCAGGAGGCAGAAGCAGATGGATCTCTGAGTTCAAGGCCAGCCTGGTCTTCAGAGCAAATTCTAGGACAGCCAGGGCTACACAGAGAGACTCTGTCTCAAAAACAAAACAAAACAAAACAAAACAGCCACAACAAAAGAATGATGGGGAAAAATCTTAAAAAGATATTCCCTTACTTCTACGAGTGTGGGGGCCTGGGTTCCTGGCAGTATGCTTTAAATGTGGGATAAAATCTGACTTATCATTAGCATTAATGACAGACGGTCTGCTGCTCCCTACTGCCCCAAGTAACAGTAAATAGGAATGATACACATGTTTGTGAAGGATTTCTTACTTAGGGCTGTCAAATCATGTCAGTTTTCTACACTGGCAGTTTCTCTCCCATCCATCAATTTCCTCCTTCCCATCTTGGATGGCCTAGTTCAGTCCCTCATTATCTTCTGCCCAGGATTGCTCTCTCTGGTTTCTTATTCTTTTTACTTCCATTCTCTCTGCCTCAGAAGCCATCCCACATAATGCTGCTGGATTAATCTCTTTAAAGTGTAGTTCAGATAGAGCCATTCTTCGGCTCAGATAGATTTTTGTGACTTATCCCTATGGCCTATTAAATTAAGAGGACACTCCCTCAGCCCAGCACAAAGCTGGCCCCCAACGGTGTCTCCCCTGTAGTTTACATTCATGCACATGGCAGTTCAGCAGGGCTGAGTGTCACTGTCCTTGGATTAGCTTCTCCTAGTTCTCTGGCTGGGATGTCCCTTCTGATCTTTCTCTAACTGCAATTTTCTTTATCCTTTAGGTTGTCCACAAATTGCCTCCTCCATTCCTGGGGAGGTGGCTTGCTGGGGGGCATGAAGCCCTGAGTGTGACCCCCACGTACTTACATAAAGTAAAGGAAATAAAGCTGGGTGGTGGCACAAGCCTTTAATGCCAGCATTTGGGAGACAGAGGCAGGTGGATCTCTATGAGTTCGAGGCCAGCCTGGTCTACAGAGCAAGTGCCAGGACAGGCTCCAAAGCCACACAGAGAAACCCTGTCTCGAAAAAAAACAAAAAGAAAAGGAAATAAAACAAAAGCAACAACAACAACAAAAACCCGGAAATGGCGGTACTCATCTGTAAACCCAGCCCTTGGGAGAGGAGACGGTTGGGACTGGGGACTTGATGGCCAGCTAGTTTAGCAGAGCCAGCGAGCTTCTGGTTGAGTGGGAGAATGGTGCCTGACATCAGCCCCTGAACTCCACATCCACATGCACATCCTTGCACACATGTGTATGCATCTACAAGCACACTGGTGTATGCACTCATGCACAAACATGCAACTTCTCAGTTATATAGCTTTCTTGACTCCCACAACAGGATATCACGAGTCCTACCTTGAGCTGCTATGGCAATGGTTTTGTTCCTTTCTTATGGCAGTCATCATGGCATCATAATTAATGATGAGTGCCCTCTTGGGATAGCAAGCTCGCGAGGGCTGTGGTTTATATTAGAGGCGAAGAACCTTCCATTGATTCTGGCAACAGAGCAGCTCACAGATCTGTGCACGGCTGGCAGGCAGCACCTGGCAACGGAGCTGCATTACTTTGAGGAAAACAAACTAGGATCCTTCACATCTTGTCCCAGTGTGATGACAAAGCAATAGAATTTACATCTTGCACATGCATTCATTGACATTATGGTGGGTAATGTGTGAACAGGAGTCTAACACAAGCTATCAACAAGGGGGGGGGTAGACAGAAGGACATGACTTTGCAGAACTGACCTGAAAGATGAAGTAACCAGGGCACTTTCAGGGATGCTAAGAACCAAATCTGAGCCTTATGCTGTCACTTTCCTGGAGCTTAGCTTTAAGGTAAAGGTAGAGGGCTGAGGAGAGATGAGGATGTAGGAGAGGGAATGGATGCATTTGGGTTGTGTATAATCAAATAAGGAGATTAAGTAAATGGTCAATGTCGGTTCTATTGGTTTGGGCCCAAACTGCACCGTTTATTTAAGAGCAACTCCTGGAGTACCTAACTGATCTTGCAGAGAAAGCAGACATGGGTAGGCTGTCCCTTCTGTACACAGATGGATGTGAGAGAAGTGTCCCATTTGAATGTCGTCATCTTCCTGAATTCCTATGTTGAAATCTTCACCCCCAAACTGATGCTATAAGAGGTGGAAACATTTGGAGGTCAGAAGGTCATGAAGTTAGAGCCCTCAAGAATTGGATTGCTGGTCCTATGAAAGAGGCCTGAGGTTAAATGGCTCAGAGGTTAAAAGCACTAGCTGCTCTTCCCGAGGACCCAGGTTCAATTCCCAGCCCCCACCTGGTGACTCACAATCATCTTCAACTCCATGCTCAGGAGATCTGAAATCCTCTTGTGGCCTCTGAGAACTGCATACATGTGATGTACAGGCATATATTCAAGCAAACACTCATACACATAAAGAAAATAGAATCTCAAATATTATTTTAAAAAGAGACCCGCAAGAGCTGCCTAACCCTGCCCACCATGGGAGGGAGCAGTGAGGGAAGGCAGCATCTGTGAACCAGGCCACAGGCTCTCATTAGACACCAAATCTGTGGGCACTTTGACCCTGAGATTCGTGGCCCCCAAAAGGGTGACAAATAAGTTTCTGTCTTTATAAGATACACTGTTTGGAGCTGACCTGAGCAAGTGTGGCAGCTCACAGACCCCAGTCTGACAGCTGGGGAACCAGCATAGGACTGAACCAGGCCCCTTGAACCTGGGTGTCATTTGGGAGGCCTGGACAGTCTATAGGGTCTCTGGTAGTGGAGCCAGTATTTATCCCAAGTGCATGAATGGACTTTGGGAGGGAGACTCTCTCAGCCTAGATACATGGGGGGAGGGGCCTAGGCCCTGCTCCAAATGATGTGACAGACTTTGATGATCCCCCATAGAAGGCCCTCACCCTCCCTAGGATGTAGGGGTGGGATGGGGGGGATGGTGAGCGGAAATGGGAGGACAGGAGGGAGAGGGAAAGCTTTTAATTGAAATAAAAATGTATTTAAAAGAAAGAAGAAAAAAGATACACTGTTCGGGACAGTTCATTACAGGTCCTGAAGGAGCCTAAGACAAGGAGGGTCAGAAAGAACATGCTCATAGTTAGAGCTAGAGGGGGCTGGCTATGATGGAGGAAGCCTAGAGGTGCTGGGCAAGAGCCAAGGGAGAAGTCCCGGTCCCAGATTTGCTTCAGCTTAGGTGCAGTGCAGGGAGGGTGAGAGACAGCTCCCAGGAACTGATGGAAGTGTCCTGGTGCCTGGAGCAATTGAGCCACTTGAAAGGACTTGTAGGAATAACCGAAGAGGCAGGTAATGAGACATTCGGGTCCATGAGTCTACGGCTGACGATAAACATCTGCCTACCCACTCAGGTAACCTGAATATTTAACATTTCCAATCTATAAATATTCAAGTACACTCAAGTATTTAGCTACCAAAATTGCCTCTCTCTCTCTATGTCTTTCAAAAAAAAAAAAAAATCTTCCTGAATACAGGGCCATTTTTCTCAGGTCACATCCCAGTCTAAGCAATTCATTTAGAAAGTCTTTTTTGACAGCTTATCATTGATTACAGAATACAGCTCAGTGCGTGGTAGAATCCTTTCTGATACGCTGATCGGACAGAGTGTAATAAAGATCCCGATCTGGCTATCTCTCATCACACCGCAGGGCGTCAGAAAGCCCCTCCTGGCTTCTTGACACTCATAGATTATACCCACAGGAGTCTCGCGAGCCTCTGGACGAAGCTGTGCCCCAGAGGGGAAAATACATGCACTGAGGAAATGCCCAACAACACGATGTGATAACTACCAGCGGGGCTAGGTGCTTGGTAAGGGCAGGTGGGGAAGGCACAACTCTGGGATGTTTGGCCACGCTTCATCCTTGGGCAGATTAATAATATGAAAATGGAGGCCATGAACTATGAATTTCAATTCCCTCCAAAATCCATATTCCCCCATGCCCTTTGGGAGGCATTGTTTACCTTGCCTCCCAAACTTGGAAGACCACACACTCTTTACTCACATTCTCTTCTGCCCCTGAGGATGAGAGTGTTCCTTTTTACCTCCTCTTTTCTTTTCTTTTTCTTTTTTTGTTTCTCGACAGCCCCAGCTGTCCCGGAACTCACTCTGTAGACCAGGCTGGCCTCTAACTCACAGAGATCCTCCTGCCTCTGCCTCCAGAGTGCTGGGATTAAAGGCATGCATCACCATCACCCAGCATCCCTCTTAACATATTTTCCTCCCTCAAATGTGGAGGAAGGCCTTTAACATGGCCTCCAAGCAAAAAGGGGCTTCTGCTCAGCCCTGCTAATTCCACCAGCATTGCCTAAATCTTGAATATTTTCACTGTTCCCACCACAGCCCACCTTACATGCTTATCTGACATGCTCTCTGGTTTTGTCAGCTCCTTTGGAGAAGCCCAGGGAATTCATGCCCCTTAGAGTCATGGAAGAGGTGTATGTGTAAATGTGTCAGTATCAGTAAAAGACATTACGATGGCATCAACATTATTCATGTTAGCAGCATACAGCTGTTGAGTCCTAGCTGGGTGTGAGGTCTGCCACATACATCCTGGGAATCCTCACAACTGGCCTGTTAGGTAGACAAAGTCACCTCTGTCTATACCTGAGCCAGGGTGCCAAGGTCCTTGCTTGTCTCTTCACTGAGGAGTATTGAGTCACTGTCATTGCAAGGCAGAGAGCTACAGAGGGCCTGCAACAGGACCTGACAGTTCTGGAGCTTTTGGAAGACCTCGCTCCGTCTTCATAGAACCCCCCCCCATGGCATATTTTTGTCCTTCTGTCTACTTTCAGATAGAGGTAAATAAACCACTTGCCTCGGAGTCTTGTTGGTCCTGGGTTTGAAGCAGAAGTCAAGTTATAACTGGCTGTTAATGGGTGGGTGGCCATGAGCTGATCCTCCAGGTGGTAGCTGTGGGTTAGACAGAATAGACCGACTGGGGATACAGTTCCATAGTGGATCACTCACCTAGCCCATGTGAAACCCTGCGTTCAATCACCGGACCCTCCCAAAAAACAAACCAAACCAAAAGACCCCACAGTAGATAGAGGGAATGGAGAAATCTGCTCTCCTCAGAAAGTACCTCATATAGAGACACTATGACTAGGCTGCAGGCGTCTTTGGTATGGTTGTAGCACAGATGTCCAGGCATGGGCATGTTTGAGGGAGGGGCACAGGCCTGGGGACTGGGGTACAATAGAGCATTGTGGCAGTCTGTTCCTTCCAAGCACTGTCCCCAAGATACAGTTTTGGTCTCCTCTGCTACCATTAAAGGACAGGTCCCAGGAAGCAGCTGCTTCCTCTTGCAGCTCTGCCTGCTGTGTCCTCTGAGCTTCACGGCATGGAGTAAGCTCTTTAGACAACATCTATTAGTCAAATGTTTGTATCTTTTAAATTGAACAATTTTAAACCAGAAAAGGGTGTAGGAACAGGGGGGGATCCCTGTTTAAGGATATCTATTGTAATTTTGTTTCAAATATGAAGAAGTGGAAACAGCCTAGACACCCATTGATCAGGGAGAGTGAAATACGTTTTGAGACCTTCTCATAAGAGAAGTGTGGGAAGTCTTGAAAAATGAGGTTGATGCAACACAGAGGATGTTGGATCAAGATACAGTCATGTAATAAATAACTATATCCAAGCCAATAAGGGACTAGATATATGGCCATGGTCCCACAAAATTGTATCACTTGGTGACATGACCATTTTGGTTTGAGTAAGTACATTGTATGTATGGTGCTTTGACAATTGGAATGTGACACATTCTAAGAATATGTCCCCACTGTTAAGGGACCTGTGGCTGTAAGTGAAAACAAACAAAATACACTGTAAAACAATATCACTCAGTATTCTTTTAAAAAGAATGAATGGACGGATGGATAGGTGAATGCGAGGCCTGGGGTTGTAGCTTAGGAGAGGAGTGCTCGCCTAGCCCTGGGCTCAGTCTCCACTACTTGAAGGAAACAAATGAAGAAGAAACAAAAGCAGAGATGCGGGGAAAGTCTGAAACACGTTAAACTATTAGCATACATTATGTTTAGAGGGTAGCAGCCCCATCGGGGAACTTTTAAAAATTTCATAATCTCAGTTTTTGTTGTTTGAGGCAAGGCCTTGACTTGGAACTCTCTATGCAGTCTTGGCTAGCCTTGAGCTCTTGGCAATCCTTTGTCTCTGCCTCCTAAGGGCTAAAATCACAGGTATGCACAACTATGATGTGTGTGTGTATCATGTATTATATGTATGTGTGTGTGTATATGTGTGTGTATATGTGTGTGTGTATATGTGTGTGTATATGTGTGTGTACGTGTGTGTGCGTGTGTATATGTGTGTACGTGCATGTGTGTATGTGTGTGTATGTGTGCGTGTGTATGTGTGTGTATGTGTGCGTGTGTGTACATGTGTGCGTGTGTACATGTGTGTGTGTGTAACTTCATGCCTGCCAGCCCCTTAGCACACCGCTTATGTCTTCTTTCAACCTTATTGTCTCACCTATTCCTCTTCTCCCTGAACCTAGGAAGCATGTAGTTCATTTCCATGACGAGTGAGGTGAACGTAGTAGATCCTTCTCTGTCTACCAAGGCAGCATCTGCAGGAGCCGGTCTGCTTCTCCTCAGTTCCCACGTGGGGCCAGGCTCTTGGCTCTTGGCTTGAATTGATTCCACACTGGCCTTAGGTATTTAGAAACAGGCTGATTTGTGGTCTCACTTGAACATCTTTAAGTTTATTCACAGTGTTAATGCAATTTGCAGGGTAATTTATACTCACATTTTGTAAATATAGTTCAGGTGTGTATAATGGGACAATTATTGATGCGTTTGTGCAGGAAAGAAGAGATTGAAAATGGGACCTCAAGATAAATTCTAGAAGCTGTAAGGCTTCTGATGGAGGAAAAATAGGCAAACCTTTAATTCTTTCTGGTTCTTGATTTCTTTTTAAGACTTGTCAGCTAAAGAGAGTGACGATGCCTGAATCAAGGCCAGTGTAATTTTTTTTTTCTGCCCAAAGAAAGCTTTCAAACTGCCTGGATCCTAGAGGAGATGACTGCCTGTGGATGCGGTTGACTGTTTGTCAGCCTGTGACATCTTTAAAGACAGCTCATTTGTCTGGAAAATTCTTCGTGTTTCTTGGTTAAGCATTTGTCCTTTCTTCACTACAAACAAATGCTAGTAGATATAAGTGGCTGTTCTTCTGCCCCAAATTTTCCTCAGGCCCAGGGGAAGGGTTCCTGTTTTAAACACAAGAAAATGCTTTGGAAGGTCAGTTTTCCATGGAAAATAAAAAATAAAAAAAGTCAAATATTCAGACTTGGGAAGCTGGGACAGAATGTTCTTTCCCAGTGAGCATGTGTGGTTAAAGGGGAGATTGCTAGTTGCTCATAGATGGTGAGTTCACCCTGGGGGAAGCTATGCCACATAGATGGATGGATCCTAGGCACCAGAGGAACAGGGCAAATCAGTGTCTGGGCATTCTGTAGAAACCGAGTGACGATTCACAGGCTTAATCAAAGTGTGTGTGTGTGTGTGTGTGTGTGTGTGTGTGTGTGTGTGTGTGTGTGCACAACAGAGGTCAACGTTGGGTGTCATTCCTCAGGAGCCATCCGATTTGTTTTTTGAGACAGGGTCTATAACTTGGACTTGTGACTTACACATTAGGCTAGGCTGGCTGGCCAGCAGTGCCAGGGATCCACTTGTCTCTGCCTCCCTAGTGCTTGGCTCACAGCATGTGCTATCACACCTGGCTTTGTATGTAAGTGCTGGGGATCAGACTCAGGTGCTCAGCTCATCCTGTAAGCACTTTACCAAGGCTTCACGCTATAGTATAGGCTGGCCTCAAAAAATTACTAATGTAGCCCAGGCCAGCCTCAAACTCATGCTGACCCTCTTACCTCAGCTTCCCGAGGGTCTGTCTGGCTCATAAAACCAGAGGGTATTAGAAGATTGTCAGAACCAGAGGGACTCTAGAGAGTTCTGCAGGATACCTTTAAGCGTTGGGGAACGAGGGGACAAGCACTCTGGGAGGAGGAGCCTATTGCCGATAGGTCCTGGGACCCTTCATCCCTGCACTCTTTGCATTTTATGTTATCATAGAGCTGCCCAGTTCCAGAAGTCTTGGGGCAGAAAAGACGAAACTCTAGTTAGGTCTGGAGGGAGGCTTCTGTTTAGTTCCCATGATCAACCATCTGTGCACTCCTCAGCCAGGCAGGAACATTTATTTTTCTTTCCTTTTTGTATAAAACTAGTGGGTTTCCTTTGCCTTCCTCCTTTCCCTTACTTCCTTTCTTATGGTGGTGGTGGTGTGTGTATGTGTGTGTGTGTGTGTGTGTCTGTGTGTATACAAACTGATTAATTTAACCATTTTGGTTCAGCCCTTCAGTAGATTTAAACACGTTCATATTTTTGTGCTATTACCATGATCATCTTCCCACTTCAAACTCTACACCTGTTAATTGAGAACTTCTCATTTCCCCTTCCTCCTGTCTCCTGGAATTCTTTCTAGCTCTATGAGTTTGACCACATGTACCTCATATAAATGGACTCTGAAAGTACTCTTCCCTTTGTCTCTGACTTATTTCAGTTTCCATGATGGCTTCCAAGTTCATCCATGCTATAGGCTGTGTCAGAATTTCATTCTTTTTAAGTGAGGAATACTACATCATATGTCTAGATCATATTTTGCTGATCTATTCATAGATTGCATTGATCAGCTTTCTACTGTTATAACAAATATTTGAGATAACCAGTTTACAAAGAGAAAATTTGGTTTGGGGTTTTAGTTTTTTTCCCTCTCTCTTTCTGACATTGTTTTCTGGGTTTCCAGTGCGTTATTGTTTGGGGCCATTGCTGTAGGTCCTGTCATAAGGCCACAGATCATAGTGACAGTGTATGGCAAAGCTATTTATCTCATGGCTAAGACTCTGAAGACACAGAGAGAAAAAGGCAAAAATGAATCTTAGCATCTTCTTCAAGGGCATATCCCAAGGAATAAAACTTCTTACTATACCCACCTCTAACAGTGTCCACCACCTTCTAATAGTGCCAAGCTGGAAATTAAGTTGCTAACACATGGGTTTGGGGTGATACTTCAGACCCAGGATATGGCATCTACCAACAGACACTTGGGTTTTGTCTACTTTCTGGCTGTTGTGAGATAATATTGCCCAGAACACTGATGCACAGATATCTGTTTGAGACACTACTTGAGTTCTTTTGCCTTTGTATACAGAAGTAGAATTGCTGATCATACACAATCCTGTTAATTTTTTTTTTGAAAAATTGCCAAACTACATAGTGGCTGTGAAACTTTAAATTCCTACCAGTAGTGTGCAAGGGTTCTGATTTCTCTTCCTCATCACCAACTCGTGTTTTTATGTGTTTTGCATTTGTTTGTTTGTTTGTTTGTTTATCTAAACAGAATCACACCAAGTTACCCAACTTGTCTTTCTGAGTACTACAGCTGGTTTAATTTTATTTTATTGATGGAAGTCTTTTTTTTTTTTTTTTTTTTTTTTTTAGCAGATCTTAAGTATTACCTCATGGCTTTGATTTGTATTTTCCTGATCATCAATGAGGATGGATTTATCTCACTTTGATCACATTCCCCCTTGGCTGGCTTTCAGTGATTCCCATCTTAACGTTTCTGTGCATCTTAAACCACGTGACCTGCAAACTCAATAAACTTTGTTCTGCATCACGGGTGAGGTAGAACCTGACTCCCTGACTGATATCAGTATCACCTGGGAGCTTATTAGAAATGCGAGCTCTTGGGCCTTACTCAGACCTCTCGAGTCAGAGCCTGCGTCTGCATGAGCTCCCCAGGTAATTCATGTACGTGGAAGCTGAAGCTGTGCTGCTTAGGGGCATTGTGGCACCATCAAATCAGAATCGGGATTTTCTTCTTTTAATGTTGGTTCTAGGATGATCCTGAACTAAACTGTTTTCTTCTATTAAAATATGAGACCAAACTGCATTTCTGATGCATGTCTGACCCTTAACCCTGAGATGAATGTTTTTCACTAGCATTTGATCAGATCTATCCATGTCTACACATTTTTCTACCTGTTTCTCTTTCAAACATAACTGTAGCCTAATAGCTTCACCTTCTGTTTCTTTCTGGGGGTGTGGGGTGTGTGTGTGGGCGTATTCTCCTTCTTAATCTCCAACTGGGGCTTCTCCAGGCTGAGCTGGTTATTAGCTCAGCAAATTAGTGACATCAGTCCATTTCTTGTCTTATGAGACTGTTTGCTTTAATAAGACCACTCCTTGAGTGTCCCCTTCTGAGCTCCTGGGGCAGGCACAGTGGTCAAAGGTGGGGGCACTTGTCTTGCAGTGTATAGAGACCATTTGAGTCAATGGCGCCACCACATGTCATACATCACACTCAACCATTAGCTTTTGCAAATGGCTTCGAATCAGGTAGATCCCTGACAATGACAACGGAGAACATGATCCCCATCCTAACAGATGCAGTCACCTTGAGCCTGAGGCTGGCTACTTCTTATTGTGTTCTCTCACAACAAATTTGCTCTCAGTGGCTTGCTGAACTCTCTTTCCACTGAAAGTTGTCTTAGTGATGCAAGCTTTAGTTTTGTTTAAACTTAGTTTTAATCACACGGAGTATTCATGTAGCAAGAACTTGAAGCTAAAACACATAGTTCACTTCTTGCCATTCTTAAGCAAAAGTTCACTTCTTGCCATTCTTAAGCAAAAGTAAACCGGACAGGAAGGACTGGGAAGGAGTCATCTCCGTGTAAATTGATTCTCAGAGCCAAAAAGTCTAGTCTGCTACAGGTGAGTGCCTACCCTGCTACGGGAGAGTGACCAAAATGGCCTCTTAGCAGATGGGCAGTGGAGGTTTGGCTTCGGTCCTCCCTCTCCTATCTCTAAGCCCAGTGCAATCACTCCATTCCTCTGCAAGCTAGTGGCGGCTCCTGGGATGGCATGGGATGAAGGGAGGCAGGCTGTGATTTCAGGGGACAGAATGGGACTCTGGAGAGGTTTTCCTGTTCTATAAAAAGTGGTTCCTCCCCTGATGTTGGAGGTGAAGCTTAATATCCACCTCTAGCATTCCCATGATTCCAAGCCTGAAGCTATCACTGTCAACAGCAGAGGGAATTATAGGGGGACTGGGGATCTCTGTGGCATCACTGACCAACACACACTAAGATCCCGACTTGGGGGTCTCTGCTGTGGAGATAGTAAATTGCCTCATTGCTTCAATCAATTTTGGTTGAGATTTTTGTTTCTGGCAGTCAAAGGCATCCTAAGAGGCAAATGTAGAAAACCGGATAGCTTCCCACTACTTTAATGTTCAGCGCTAGAAGTCCCTGGGAGAAAACAGATCCATATTCCAAAGGGGACAACATATTCCAAACACGAAATAGAAATGTCCACATTTACTAACATTTCAGGTCACTGACTCCGGAGTTCCCGTCACTAACAGATAATTAAGATTTGGTTATTTTATTTCCTCTGAGTTCATTCCTTTTGGACATGGAAGGCAAATGTATACCCAGTGCCCTGGAATATTATTTTAACTATGCAAAGATGTGTTACATTTGTTTATGCTACAGGATATTACTTTAACTGTGTAAAGGTGTGTTACATTTGCTATGCTGCGTTTGTTTAATGATGCAAATCTGTGTTGCATTTGTTTGTGCTACATTTGTTTAATTATGTAAAGATGTGTTGCATTTGTTTGTGCTACATTTGTTTAATTATGTAAAGATGTGTTGCATTTGTTTCACCCTGCCTGCCTAAAGGCACCTGACTGGTCTAATAAAAAGCTGCATGGCCAACAGGTAGGTAGTAGAGAGATAGGTGGGGCAGGCAGAGAGAAAAAGTAGGAGGAGAAATCTAGACTTGAGAGAGAGAGAGAGAGAAAAAAAAAAAACCCCAAGAGAGAAAGAGACGGACTGCCCAGGTCTAGAAAGTAAGATATACAGAAAGAAAGGAAGGTAAAAAGCCCCAAGGCAAAATGTAGATGAAGAGAAACTGGTTAGGTTGTAAGAGCTAGGAAGAAAAAAGCCCAAGCTAAGGCCCAGCATTCCTTATTAGTAATAAGTCTCTGTGTCGTGATTTGGGAGCTGGTTGGTGGCCCTAAAGAGAAAGCCTGTTAGAGTCCAGTGTCTTTCATCTCCCTGGAGTCCATGGGTAAGCTGTGGGCTAATCCACCACACAGCTCGCAGGCCGTCTTAATCACAAAATGTTTTAATTACATTGCTTTGGTGGTAGGGGAAGTTTTATTTGCAAAATAATTTGAGATTAAATGTCAGTATTCTTCTGAAGCGTTGATTTGTTTACATGGTGCACCTTTCAAAGGCAGAGTTCAGAAGCTACTCCCTTACTCACTGCCCCAGCCACCTCTTAGTTCATTGTCCTCATGGCAACTGTAGATACTGTTTTCTTAAAGGAAAACCTATCTCATAATGCATCTGCCCAGGCCTCAGGTCAACACACCTCACCACCAGCCTGACAGGGATCTCCAGTGTTCTGGAAAAGCCGCATAGAACCCGCAGCCGGATGAACACTCACCATGTCTGCTCTGGTCCTGCTGGGAGGGAGCAGGGAGTCATTGGCTGGAACTGCCTGCCCAGATTCTGCTGGCTTCATCTAAGGAGTGGCGAGGCTGCTATCGAGACAGACAGGTAATAAAAAGAATTCTCTGAGAAAATGGAAGCCCAGCACCGAGTGAATGCAGAAAACTGAAAACAGTTCACCTCACTGGGTGGAATAAACATTTTCTTTGACTATTTAGAAGTCTGTAATACTTGAATAACTTTTGTGTGAGCTAAATAAACATAAACGTGAGAATAAAGGAGTATGGGACCACTGTCATGAGTTCAAATGAGTTGGCTCTGCTACTTGAAACCTTTCTGAGGGCCAGGAAGTCTTAGGGTTTGGGTAGATTTCCCCACCCCTCCCCCACTGTAGGCATTGAGTTCTTTTTCGTTGGCATCTTTTTGTCGAGGCAGGGGTAAAACATGGGAAATTGGAATCTAGTTTGTACAGTAGATGGCTGGTATTGTCTTCTGGAATAGTACGTGGGTCAGGAGGCTCACAGCCTGTCCCTTCTTTAGACTTTGGGATGACTTGGTATGTATCTACAGACTGTGCGCATGTGTGTGTAAAGAAAGTGCTGCTGGGATACAGAGTGGTGGCAGGACTCCTCACACTGGGCCACAACTGTTCCAGAATGAGGGCTCCATCCGTGGAGAGCGATTACAACGCAGCCTCTGTTGAAACGGGCTGTGAGGCCGTGGGCAGCTGAGTAGGAAAGCATCAAGAGCCAGGGGCTTAGCTTGGGTCAATAAATGACAGTCGACTGGCTTGAAAAAAGCCAGCATTGTGACAATCCAGGCGTGGTCTGCTGTGGGAGACCCACAACTGGAACGGGATCCTGTCAGAGCACTGTGTCATATTTGTTCTGGCAGCTTCTTTGGTAAAGCCACGCTAAGCTCCATCTGGGATACTGTCAGGTATGAAAACCCACTTCATCTTCTGCAGACGCCCTTCACAGGCCTCCAGGCGCTGGCGGTTAATCTGTTTAGATTGTGAGGCCGCCAGAGGCACTGCCCCTCTGTGGAAGGCTGCCACAGCTCAGAGGGATTCTGATTTGCTTTATTTCATTTTTCCTCTGGAAAAGAGGGCCTCTCTGAATCAAGACTCAATCTATTGGGCCAAGAATTTGTGGTTGCCATGGCAACTGTACCTTTTCTACCCAAGAAGGTTCTTTTCTTTCTCACAAGGCAGTTTTCTGAGACCCCCCCACCCCAACTCTGTCTCCAGGTGGGTTCAGATGACCACTTTAGGAAGGGTGTTGTATGTGCGGTATGCCAATGTCCCCATTGACAGTGCCATTCCTGATGTTTCCTACTGTCCTCCTGCTTAGGCCCCGCTCAAACAATTATTTGTAAATTGGGTAAAGTTGGGTTTTAGCAGTTGGCCCTCAGCTTTCACATCTCTCCTGTTTTAGCCGAAGTAAAGCTTCCAAACTTCTCCTGAAGCAACACAGATAGAAACTGCATGGAAGGCTCCAGAATTCACAGGCTTGAGTTTGAACCAGAGCTTAACCATTTCCTAAGCTTTTTTTTTTTTTTTTTTTTTTTTTTTGGCTGGTAAAGTTTTCTTATATAAAATGGGACTGACAGGCTCTCCTCATTCGGTTTAGAGAGGATGAAATTAGGATTTGGTATGGGGAGTTCTTGGCATGGTGCCTGGCGTGTGGTGAGAACTCCCAGAGAAGCCATTCTTAGTATGATAATGTGTTGAGTGCGTGCATGGCTGTGTCATGCTGAAATGATACAAAGACAGCCATAAAAGGGGGATCCCCGTCGCCACAGGCCTTATCGCTCCCCAGCTGTGAGCCTGCCCCCTGAGCCAGCAGTTGCTCTCACATTGCCTTTGTCAACCACAGTCTAATATACGTATCTTGGTTTGAGCCAGTCCTGATAAGGGCTGCTTTTTCTTAACACAGTCACAACTGGTCGCTTCCTGATTCTCATTCATTCTTGGTGCGATGCGGTCTCTTTTCCCTGTGCAGTTAGATGTGCCGAGATAGAAGACTCATTCTAGATTTATGTGCTCAGCTCAGTGTCTCTGCAAGCAGTCCTGCAGGCTCTCCTTTGTCAGCCCATCCTTCCCAGTGGACACAGCAGGGAGCTCAGGCCAGGCCATCTTGACAGCTACCTGCATCCTTAGGAAACACCCACTTTCCACCCTGAGCCTAGAGCCTCCTGATTCCTTTTTTACATAATGAAATTTCCTGTGTGTTTTGGGAGTACTACAGACTTACATGCCTTTCATTCAATGTACTGAGTTTCATTTGACAGATACTAATAGGCAGGTAAAGCAATGAAGCAACTGTAGTGGCAAAAGCTAGTCTCTGTCAAGCTCCACTCAGTAACAGAACAATACTCTGCCGTTGTACTGTGTTGTAGCTTATCATAGAAATGTACACCACTTACTCATGTATTTATTAATGTATGAGCGCCAGCATCCATTTGTACTACTAAGCAGTTTTTAGTATGTGGGTTGTCGTAGGGTTTCTATTGCTGCCGTGAAAGACCATGACCATAAAGCAACTTGGGGAGGAACAGGTTTGTTTGGCTTATACTTCTATGCATCTGTGTGTCTTCAAAGGAAGTCAGCACAGGAACTCAAATGGCAGGAACCTGGAGGCAGGAACTGGTGCAGAACCATGAGGAGTGCTGCTCACTGGCTTGCTCCTCATGGTTTGCTCAGCCTGCTTTCTTATAGAACCCAGGACCTCCAGCCCAGGAATAGCACCACCCACAATTGTCTGGGGCCTTCCCCATCAATCATCAATTAGGGAAATGCTCCACAGGCTTATCTATAACCCGATCATATGGAGGCATTTTCTCAACTGAGGCTCCTTCCTCTCTGATGATTCTAGTTTGTGTCCAGTTGACATAAAGCTAGCCAGGATATGGATAGACTGATTTGCTATGTCTATAAAACCTATACTTGGGGTGGGTGACATGGCTTGGTGCTTGCTCCCAAGTCTGATGGATGACCTCAGTTTGATCCCTGGCACCGGTGGAGAGAATGGACTTCTGCAAGTTCTCATCTGATCGCCACACGAGCCCTATGATACACGCTCCCCCTCCTACATACATGTGCAATGAATAAAAAATGTAAATATAAGTTAACATGAAGAAGAAATATATACTCGGGCACAGGGAGATAGCTCAGTCAGAAATGCTTTCTGGGGAACAGGAAGGCCTGAGTTCTAGTCCCACCACCAATACAAAAAGCCAAGCACTTCAGCAGTCTTCCCTGTGCTAAGGGGGAGGAGGAGAGGTGAACACAGTCAATCCCTGGAGCTTGGTAGCCAGCCAGCAGAGCTGAATCAGTGAGAGAACTTGTCCCAAAATGTAAGGTGGAGAGTGACTGAGGATGACATTCAACGTCAACCTCTGGCCTCTATCTGCATGCATATACACATGGGTGCATACCAGGATACATGCATGTATCTACCAATGAGTATATGCACATATGTAACAACACACACACGCACACCCTCCAGGATTACACATATAATGATTATATGTCAAGGTGATAATATACACACATATTTGCGGTGTGGTGGGGATTTCAAGGCAGGGTCTCACTATGTAGACCAGGCTGGCCTTGAACTCACAGAGATCCACCTGCCTCTGACTCCCAAGTGTTGGCATTAAAGGTGTGAGCCACTATGCCTGTCAAGATGATAATATTTTGGTTATGTTCAATGGATATCATTAAAATCATTTCACATATTTTTATTTGCTTTTTGGCACTGAGAACGGAATCTAGGGTCTTGCCCTTGCTGAGAAAGTGCTAACTTAAGCCACACCCTGAACCCTCTTTTCAATTTTTAAATATGATTACTGTGATAGAACAATTTAAATTATGCGCATGGCTCATATTTCTACTGAATAGCACTGCTCTTCACTATTCTCTCAGCAATAACTTAGGAATGAAAGAAATAGATATTAGTTTAGGCATTCTAATCAGAAAGGGATTTAGTACAGGGCATCAGGCATTTACAATAAACTATGAAGAAGGCTGGAGGAATGAAAATGAGTGTCTGGGTCTCTCCTTAACTTTCGGGTGAGAATTACAGAGTTACTGCTTGGTGGGGGGGGATTAGGAAGCTGCAGGTGGTCCCAAATGCCCCATAGCACCCAAGTAGGCGGCTGGCAATAGATTTAGCTGGACTTGTCAAATGCTCCCATCTGAAGATGCCCCATGCGTTCACTATTGTTACTGGAGGAAGGGTAGTTGCTACTGAACCTCCCTTCTGTCTCCCAAGTCTTAGACCCTACACAACCTCTCTCACATCCAAGATATTCCATGCTTGGAGTTCCCAGTCTTCCAGCATCATAACGTGTGGGGGAAAGGACACAAGCTACTAGTTGAAAAATATAAAGAAAAAAAATAAAACCACCATCACTACTACCACCAACAAAACCAAAAGCCAGACAAAAGCCTTAATACTTGGCATAGAACTCAGATCATATTCATCTTAGGGCAGGGCACAGTTCTTGACATATTGATATGTTCAATAAATGTTGAAAAGTGCTCTCTCTCTGTTTATGTTGGTCTAAATTGTATAGGGAGGCTGAATCATTGCAATGCTACTAACCTGTATGTAATCCCCATTTGTATACTTTTGTTCAGACTACACACACACACACACACACACACACACACACACACGTACATACATATGTATATATAGCTTCATTTCCTTTGGTTTGATATCAAAAGAGGCATGTGTGGAACTGACTGGGTGATAGAAATTACCATTCCTTTTAGCTGCCAAGAACTTTGTCTAGTTTAAGCCTTTCCCACTGTTTCATGTATTTTCCCATTAACATTAACTAAAAGGAATGGAAAACTTTGAATCCCTGAATTCTTTCCTTCTACCAGTGGGAATTGAGAATAATTACACAGACATTTGTGCCAGAGAAGGAAATGATAGTTATACCTAAATGGACCTTCTGTTTTCTTCTTAGACTCTTGCTGTGTTTTATGACCGGGGTCCACAAGATGATAACTTATGTATTTACAGATTAAGAACTCATCATTCTTCATTTTTGCATATAGAAGGGTGATCCTGGAGATGTAGCAATGATTTAGACACAGCTAAAGAAGGAGTTGTTTTTCTTTCCTGAACCATGGTAAAGATAACAGGACACCATGTAGGATGGTAGGGAGATCAAAGGAATGAATATGTAAATAATTCTTAGCAATGTGCCTGACTCCGAGTAGTGGTCAGTAACCAGTGGCTGCTGTGTGTGCAGGTGAAGGTGTGCTGAGTCCCCTACCTGATCATGGATGCTTGTGGTCATTTGTATCCTGACCAGTGCTTTATTTTTATGATCAGCAGTCAAGTGAAGAGACTGTTAACACTGAGCTGGGAAATACAACCATCTGTAAAAGATGTGTGTCCATTCTAGGCTTTATGAGGAGGAAGATGTGGGCAAGACACCTGGAATTATAATTTGTGGAGCCATAGAATGGTTGAGCTGGCAGGGATCTCTGACATCCTTCATGCATAAATGGAGGCCTGAGTCGATTAAGCATACAAGATTCCCCAGCAAGTCTCCAGACCTTAGAGTACAAGCTGGATCTTTAGACTCTCAGACCAGTGTCTATGCTACCAGGGTGGTGTCCCCAAAGCTGGTTAATGTTGTGGGTATGAGCTGGAGGTAACAGTGTAACATACTCTGTCTATATTTTCCCTGAAAAGAGAAGAGACGGTACTTTTACTAGAGATCTAGCTTCTCTGGATTAATTATTCCAATGGTGTGTGTGTGTGTGTGTGTGTGTGTGTGTGTGCCTCTCTGCACATGTACATAAGTTTAGTCCTGCCTGTGTTTGTGGTGTATGTATGTGTTCTTGTTTGCATATGTGCATATGTTTACTCCTCTGTGTGTGTGCCCATGTATGTGTACAAAGATGCACAGGTGGGTATGTTTACTCCTGTGTGTGTGTGTATGTGTGCTTATCTGCACATGTGCATATATTTACTCCTGTGTGTGTTTGTGGCATATCCATGTGTCCATGTTTGTGTATGTGCACATGTGAATATGTTTACTCCTCTGGGTGTGTTCATGTGAATGTGTATATGTGCACATGTGGGTATATTTACTCGTGTGTGTGTGTGTGTGTGTGTGTGTATCTGCCCACATGCATGTGTTTACTCTTATGTGTGTTTGTGATATATGCATGTGTTCATGCTTGTATGTGTGTGTGCACAAATGTGCACATGTGAATGTTTACTTCTCTGGGTGTGTTCATGTGTGTGTGCATATGTGCACATGTGGGTGTGTTTACTTTTGTGTGTATGTGTGTGTTTGTGTGTGTGTCTGTGTGTGTAGGGCAGAGTTTGACAATGGTTGTCTTCCTTGGTTGCCTTCCAGTATATTTTTTGAGACAGTTTTTTCACTGAACATGAGGCTCACTACTTCACTTAGACTGGCTAGGCAGTGATCTCTGAGGGTTCCGTCTGTCTTTGCTTCCCTACATTACTGGGTCACAGACACAGGCTGCTATGCCTGGCTTTTTATCTGGGTTCTAGGGATTTGAACTCAGGTTCTCATGGTTGTGCTGCAAACTTTTCACTTGACTGAGATATTTCTCCAGGCCCTACAATCTTTCTGAGAACAAAGTCTATTTTTTTTCCCATTAATGCATTACTTTGATAGCTCCTGTTCCAGCAGATATAGTGACTGTAGATTTGATATCCAGCTTTAGTGAAACTGTCTAAGAGTGCTAGCTTCTGTAAGCACAGCATCACTCCTCAGTGAAGATGTACATGTATCTGAAAAGTTGGTTGTACCTGTGTTGTGTATTCAAACTACCAATAATGCCTGGACAGTATGTAGATTAATGCACAGCTTGCAATGGCTACTACCTCACTAGATGGCTGTCACGCTGTGTGCTGTGGAAGACTGCTGCTTTCTTTTAGTTTCTGAGAGGTCAAAAGGGATCGTTAGTGAAAATAAAGGGGAGCAGCAGACCAAGGTGAAGCTGTCATCTGGAAGGAATGAGGTTTGATAGAAAGTAAATAGAACCCATGCAAACAAAGGTTTTTCTTGTTCTGTCTTTTATGGGCAATGGTAAACGGATATCCAGTTTGCAATGCTGGCCTCCACAATCTGGTCCCAAAGTATGTGGGGTCCTTGTGGTTCACTGACTGCGGTGAAAATCTGGGTGACCATAAAAACTGAAGCTTCAGCAGCAGGCTTGGTCTTTTTCTGATATTAGACACTGGACATATGATAGATTCATGTTCAAAATCCCAGGGAAGAGGAAGAGGGTACAGGTGGGTTCTCCTTGGGGCAGTTTTGGGGCTGACATGGCCAGGAAACAAGTTAGCTAGTACAGTGGTTCCTCTTCGTAAACAGACACTGGAAGTGAATTGTCCAGAAGACCCATCTCCAAACACCACAAACTAACCACAGGTAGACAACAAATAAAGCAGTTTTCATTTTTTCTTCTGGAGCTTTGGGCCCTGTGTCTAAATACTATTCTATCTCCTTCCACCATCCCAGCTGGACAGAGCTGTAGGTTTGGTACAAAGAACATTTAATACCACCTGTGAAAGACTGTTTGGTACATTAGTTTGCATGGCTGGCTATGAAAAGGAGAATTTTGTTGCCAGGAGGGGTGTGTGTGTGTGTGTGTTACACGTGTGCACATGTAAATGCGTGTGTATGCACACATGTGCGCATTTGTGCATATGTGCGCATATGAGTGCACATGTGTTTGCATATGTGTGTGAGCTTGTGCATGTGTGTTCATATATGTGTGCATGTATGTGCGTGCACGCTTATGCACACACGTGTGTGTATGTAAACCTGTGGTTTTGCTGCTTTAAAGTAAAAGACTCACTTGGGAATAACCCTCAATGATGTTCTTGTTTAGGATGAGTACCAGAAATTTAATGGGTGAGGTTCTGGAAATAAAAGAATGCTCCAGGAGTCCTAGATGAAGTCTCCACTGCTTCTAAGCTGTCTGCAAGATTATGTCTGCCTGATGGAGACCCAAAAGCCCGGGGAACAGATGCATCAAGGAGATTTGGGGAGTGGCTGCAGTGTCCAGTGTGTTCTCCATCCCTCATACAGTCCTAGTGGAAGAGTGACGGCAAGCTGGCTGCGTTCTGGGTCCACGCTGTTTCCTTGGCTCTATCCATCTAAGGCACTGGAGATGCTGAAGGCTCCGAGGTGATACCGGGTATTAGCATAGCACATGCTATTTTGAGTGTCCCATGATGGTACCATTGAGGCAGTGTGCTTAGTGGAAGAACATGGGCTTGGGTTTTATAGAGTGGGGTTTTCATCCCAGACTTACATTAACATTCATGTGAACTTGGGCAAATCATGTAAACTCTCTGTATCTTATTTAGACCTTACAAATGCCCAGTGAAGTAGACATTAACTATGTCTGTGTTATGGACACTTTTAAATCTGTGAAATATTTATTTTGGGTGATGATTAAAAAATCATAATGGTTTTAAAGTATGCATAACATGATAGGGGTTCCATAAATAGCTTTATTGATGCTGTAGTCCTGGTGTAGAAAAGAATTGTTGCCAGGTTAATAAACCCAGAGAATTTAACCTCTCAGGCACAAGGAAGGATGCTGGGTCCAGTATTAACAGTATAGGTGAAGCAGCTGCTGCAGTGTCTGTAAGTGTCCAGCTGTGGCTGTAACAAATGGCTATAAAGTTTGTGGCTTCAGACAGTGTAAATCACTATTTCCTAGCTCCCCAGATACACTGTGGTCCATCTGCTTTAGTCTCTGATGGCTGAAATCAAAGTGTGGGCAAGGTGAGATTTGTTTCTGGAAGTGCTGGGTGAGAACTTACTTTTAGGCTCATTAAAACTGTTACCGGAATTAAGTTCCTGGCATGTTGTAAGGACTGGGTTCCTTCCTGTTTGTATGATGGCTAACAGGTCAAGGTTGTCTCCCAGGATGCTTCTTGGATCTTTCTTATGATTCTCCTATTTTATATCCTTTCTCCTCTGGGTCCTTTCTTGCTCAGAATTTCGTGTGTCCCCTTTGTCTGGATCTCTCTGTTGCATTGGGCCCACTGGTTAACAGTGTTACATAGCCCATCACCTGCATAAAGCCCCCAGTCCACAGGTTCCAGGGATTAGGGTCCAGACATGTTTAAAGGGGCACAGTCCATTTATCAGAGCCTGGGGGGACAAGCAGCAAAGACAAAGCCACATTCAGATGAAACTAAGAGCAGCAAGACTTGGGTGGGGGGGGGGGAGTTGAAAAAGTACAGATTCGGCTAGCAGGGTGTGTCTAGAAGGTCTCTGTGGAGTTTTGCTGTTTGTTTGTCTTGCACCCAACACTCCCTTCTTTGTGGAAAAAGTGCCGTCTTCATTTTCTGTGGTCTACGGATTTGCTGCTTACAGGGTTACATCTACCCCATTACAGGAATAGACCCATGGCTTGAAATGGGTGGGTTATGTTTCTCCCCCAGGAAGTGTAGAAATGTGCAGGCACCAGAAGTAAGTAGACTACAACCGTGGGATGCCTGATGTCCTGGAGTGAGGGAGGGGTGGCCTGTGAGTGATGGTGTGGATCACCTATCATTCAATGCTTCCTGGTATCTGCCTATTCAGCTTGTCCCCCAACATGGGGAACCTCAATGTTCTCCCATGAAATCCCCTTTCTGGCTTGAGTTACTCTGAGTTGGATTTTGCTGCTTCTACCAAACATATCTTAACAGCCAAGCTATCTCTCCACATCCCGGCTGCTACCAGCATTATGCAAAAGATCAATTATTCAGGTTTCCTTGCTCACAACGATGCTGGGAACTAATCATTGACACAGTTTCTGGTGTGTAATGGTGTTTCTTACTCTGAACCATGTCTTTTTAATGCTTCCTTCATTAACCCTGATAAACTTGGAACAGACACAGAGAAAAGTATTTAATAATATGGAATGCTTCAGAAATCAGGCCACATTAGAAGCATCAGCCAGCCAGTTGGAAACCATCACTGCTTTTAACCTGTTATTACCTAGTACATACAAATTATGACTGCACAGTACCATTTTTACCCAGGATGATGGCCTAAACTATAAAATTTCAAGTATGGAATATTTTCTGTTTATTTCAGCAGGAAAGTAGGCAATGCAACCAGCTTCCTTGTTTGTTTTTATTATTCGCTGTTTTACAGGTAGGTCAAAATTACATGGCACATTTGTTCCCCAAGCTCAGTCCTCATGAAGAGATCAAGGCAGTGCCATCATGGGGAAATTGAGATTCAAGTTGCATGCAAGGCACCTACAGTAGGATTTCTGGCTGGGTGAGTCTAAGAGCTGATCCCAAGATGCTCTATTATAGAAAGGAGGGTCAAAGGAGGTCGCTTCTTCTTTTACGTTGGGTATGACTGTGCCTCTTACTGCCGGGGTTTTGGGATCTGATCTGATCATTTGAAAGGTGGTGATTATGCAGGGGCAGTGGAGTAGCCCTCTTAAAAAAAGCTTTGATGTGGAATATGATATTCATTCCAGTTCTTTCTGAAGAGAGTTAACAGCAAACCTGGTTCCACCCAGCCTTTCACAAGGTCACACGCATGCAATGCTCAAGTTAGTTCTCTGTGCAGATGAGTCTGCCTGCTGAGGTATCACCCAGACCCCTCACTGTGCCTCTTCATACCCCGGGAACCCAATTTTTCTATATAAGAAATTCAGAGAAACAATTCAGTTCCCCAGCCTAATTTCCCTCTTAGGTAGGAGAACACTCTCAAAGACAATTCAGTCCAGTAATGATAGTAATAGAGGCACATAACCACCTCTTGGATTTATAGCATGCTGCCTTTCCAAGAGAGCTAGAAGAGCCCCTCTCATTGAGAAAGCAAGGAGACCTAGCTCCCTCTTGAGTTCCCAGGAGACCCTGCGGTGATTAGCCTGAAAGGATGAGTGTTCTTCGAAAAATTATCCCCACTCTTTGCTATATTTCCAGAGCTTCTTTCTGATTGTGTAAGTTTCAGTGCGTATGCATATGAAACAGTCAGTGTCAGATGTTTTTCTTAGTTATTCTCCTGTGGTATTCTTTGAGGCAGGGTCTTGCACTGATTCGGTTAGGCTGTCTAGCCAGCAAATGTCCGGGGTTCTCCTATCTCTGCCCTTTTAGCTGAGATGACAGACACATACCACCGTGCCCTGCTCTTTATTTGAGTGCTGGGGATCTGGGCTCAAGTCCTATGCTTGCACAGCAAGCTCTTTCTATCTGAGCCATCTCTCCAGCTCTGCAAACGGAGGTTTTGATGCTACATTATATGGAAGCCTCCTTCTCTTTCTCCCTCTTTTCCTAGAAGATGGCGCTGTCGGCATGCTATGCCCACAGTCATCTACCAGGCGGCTTCTTTTCCGGTTCATGGTAAGTCCGTGGTGCTTTTCAAGTCTTGGGGCCTCTCAACAGTGCTCTAGTCATGCACAGGATAATGGCCTCCTAGACAGTGAGTCAGCTGCCTCCCGGACTGCCCTGGATGCATTGTTTTCCTCCATGGCGACTAGGCTAACATTTCATTTCTTTTAACACAAAGGCGTTGTTATTGACTAGTTTTGAAGGAAAATTTATTTTCCTCCACCCTCTTAAACCATAACTTTGACACCCCCTCCTTCTCCTCTTCATAATAGGCACAGTAGGATGTTCAATTACAGCTAAAAGCCCTAGATTAAAGTGACAGATTAAGAGTCTCAGCAGGTTGCAGCTCTAATGCGCATTTCACCTGTTAGTTTATTTTTTAACCCTTAGGTGCCAGACTCTAGGAAAGTCTATTTGACAAAATGCTAGTACATCCTGTATGGCCCAGACCTCTCTACTGGTGCCAGGACTGACTTTTGGAAGAGCCAGGCAGGGCACTGGGTGCAGGGCCCACAGCCATGACATTTTGGATTCCTGGGCTAGCTTAGAGGCTTCGGTCCCATGAAATGGCTCAAGGAGCCCTACAGACACCCTTCCTGTAGTAGCTGCCAGCCAGGCCTGGAGCCTGGCACATAGTGGTTTCTCTGTGAAGTCTGCACCAGGAAAGAATGAAAGGGGACAGTAGAGAGGCAGCAGCAGCAGCCTAAGGGGACAGCCACAGATTCCCCCCCCCCATCCTGTAAGGGGACAGCCACAGATCCCCCCATCCTGTAAGGGGACAGCCACAGATCGCCCCCATCCTGGAAGGGGACAGCCACAGATCCCCCCCCATCCCGTAAGGGGACAGCCACAGATCCCACCCATCCTGTAAGGGGACAGCCACAGATCCCCCCATCCTGTAAGGGGACAGCCACAGATTCCCCCCCATCCCGTAAGGGGACAGCCACAGATTCCCCCATCCTGGAAGGGGACAGCCACAGATCCCCCCGTAAGGGGACAGCCACAGATCCCCCATCTTGTAAGGGGACAGCCACAGATCACCCCCATCCTGTAAGGGGACAGCCACAGATCGCCCCCCCATCCCATAAGGGGACAGCCACAGATCCCCCCCATCCCGTAAGGGGACAGCCACAGATCCCACCCATCCTGTAAGGGGACAGCCACAGATCGCCTCCCCCCCCATCCTGTAAGGGGACAGCCACAGATCGCCCCCCCCCATCCTGTCTAAATTATAAAAGGAAAATATAGGCCCTCTCCACCTTCTTTCTCCAACTTGGCTTCCTTGGGCTTCAGGGACTTCAAAGAACATCTTGCTTGCTCACATCCATTCTGCCCCTCTTCCTGCTCTCCGCAAACAAGCCTTCCTGGGAATCTGTGGTCTCCTTGGACCCTTTGTTCTTTTGACCTAAGGACAGGGTTTTCTTTCTGGGGACCTCTGAGCTTTAGTACAGATACAAGACTTCTACTCCTAGATCAGACATGATGGTACCTGTGTATAATCCCAGGACTCCGGAGGCTGAGGCAGGGGTTGAGTTGGGGAAGCAATTACAAGGCTACAAGGTGAGACCCCCCCATCTCCAGAAAATCAAAACAAACTAACATATAAACAAAAAGATTCTAGATTTCAAAGGCTGAAATTCTAGATGTGGTATTCCAGATACTCTTGAGGTCAAAATTAACTATTGGGAAACTTTGGCTTCTCAGTAACCACTTTACCCAGTGGTAGGGATGTGCAGCTACCTCAGACCTAGTAGTTTATTGTAGATGTCAAGTTGGGTACTGTTTCAGGGTGGGCTCATTCCTGTTTTCTTTCTTTCTTTTTCTTTTTCCTTTTTTTCTTTGTGACTTTGAAACTTGCTCTGTAGACCAGGCTAGCCTTGAACTCACAGAGATCTGTCTGCCTCTGCCTCCAGAGTGCTGGGATTAAAGGTGTGTGCCACCAATGCCCAGCATCATTCCTGTTTTTTATTGGGGGAGTTGGCTGAGCACACCCCTGTCTCCTGCTCATGGGTCTCCAGGTGGCTCATGGCTCCTGGATCCCTGTACAGGAGTGCTATTCCAGAGTACTGCCAGGTTATTGCCTTCTTGAGGGAGGGGGGGGGGGCGGCTTCCTGGGACTAGAGCGTTTTGTGTTTGGAGGTCGCCTCTTCCAGTTGCTCCTAGGGTGCCTGCTACTTTTCTTTTGTGCATTTGATCTTTCTGTCCATTTTCTTTCCCCCCTGAGCTTTATAGTCTTCGAAGGCAGACATAGTCTTTTCTATTTCACATTTTCAGTGTTCAATATAGTGCACAGGCTGTTACAAGTGAGAAGTGTCGAGAAAGACAAGGTAGGGAGTGACAGGGAGAGGAAAACAGAAGGCACTGAAGGAGGAGGGGGTGGGAAGAGGAGGGATGGAAGGAGGAGGGGTGGGAAGAGGAGGGATGGAAGGAGGAGGGGGTGGGAAGAGGAGGGATGGAAGGAGGAGGGGGTGGGAAGAGGAGGGATGGAAGGAGGAGGGGGTGGGAAGAGGAGGGATGGAAGGAGGAGGGGGTGGGAAGAGGAGGGATGGAAGGAGGAGGGGGGTGGGAAGAGGAGGGATGGAAGGAGGAAGGGGGTGGGAAGAGGAGGGATGGAAGGAGGAAGGGGGTGGGAAGAGGAGGGATGGAAGGAGGAAGGGGGTGGGAAGAGGAGGGATGGAAGGAGGAGGGGTGGGAAGAGGAGGGATGGAAGGAGGAGGGGGTGGGAAGAGGAGGGATGGAAGGAGGAGGGGTGGGAAGAGGAGGGATGGAAGGAGGAGGGGGTGGGAAGAGGAGGGATGGAAGGAAGAGGGGGTGGGAAGAGGAGGGATGGAAGGAGGAGGGGGTGGGAAGAGGAGGGATGGAAGGAGGAGGGGGTGGGAAGAGGAGGGATGGAAGGAGGAAGGGGGTGGGAAGGAAGACACACGATAGGAAACTGGTTTCTGTCTTTAGTTAATCCAGCAATTAATTGCCAACAGGGTCCTAAAAGAAAGTGAGGGCTGTACATGTCCCTGTGCATTTGGGCTTCTTGTTTAAGAGCTGATGGCTAAAAATCTCGCTCATAAAAGGGCTTGCCTCCTTGATGTGATGGGGCCACCATTAAATCCATGTTTCCTTGTCATCTTCTCCATTGCTTATTGTTAGTAACTAATCCAATCTTAAACCCTGTTTTGAAGTCAGGGACTGTTGCTATTCTACATTTAGCCTTTATCAGCAGCCAATAGTTGCAAATTCTTTGAACAAGAGGCAAATTGTATAGCAAGGATCTGAAAAGGTCAGAGTAGTTGTGTCTAGAAACTGCAGTGAGCACACAGAAAAACCTGCACTCAGAAAATGCATTAATTGTAGACAATTACTAAGCCCCACTAACTTAGGTGAGAGGCAGATCTTCTGGTTAGTTCCTGGTCCTTCTGTGATGAGCAGGCTGGAACAGATGAAAGGAACTTAAAAAAGAAAGCATTTAATTTGGGGCTCATGGTTCCAGAGGGTGAATGTATGACCCTCTGGACCGTGGCTGGGAGCAGGATAGTAAGGAGACAGGCATGGTGCTGGAGTAGTAGGTGAGAACTTAGATGTTGAGACAACAACCATAGGTAGAGACAGAGACAGAGACAGAGAGAGACAGAGGGAGAGGGAGCACAGTGAGATCACTGGAACAGCATGGACTTTTGAACCTCAGTGACACGCCTCCTCCAACAAGGCCACACCCCCTAACTCTTCCCCAAACAGTCATTCCAACATATGAGCCCATGGAGGTCATTCTCATTCAAACAGCCACAGGTGACATGTTAGGGAGGGGCTGAGCAACCTGCCTTCCTCTATTCCTGTGGTTGGTCCACCCTGATGATAGCCTGGAGCAGATGCTGGTGACACCGGGGACCTGGGAGAATGTAGGCCACCCTGCCACTTCTGTGAGAGGTGAATGGAAGTAGATAGACCTGCCCTTGGCGACTGGCCCCTTGGTAGGAGATAGCTTTCTCCTGGTACAGGTAGTATCTTATCTGACTCATCTTTACCTAACAGAATAAAATCCTTCTGTGTGTTGGGGTGCAGTCCACTCCAACTGTGACACAGCCATTCTAAGCGTTATGGTTGGGAGCAGGCATTTTGGAGTCCCAGAGACCTCAGGTCAGGCTCCTCAGTGACTTCGTGATCATGGCTAATTACCGACTTCTCTAGAGCTTCAACTCACCCATTTGTGAAAATGAGCATGCTTACACCCACAGCATGCATGGTACAGTATGAGAGAATGTGTGACTAGCCCGTAATTGATGCTATGGGGAAGGAAGGCTCTCAGCACATATGGAGTCTGAAGACAGAGTGCTCTGGGACAGGGGAGGGGGTGCGGGTGGCCAAACCTTCTGACTGTGTCAACATGACAACATCATCTACAAAATTAATGCTTGGCAAATGTAAAACTTAATTGCAAAAAAAAAAAAAAAAAGTAAGAGAAAAAATCACAACAAATCTCATAATCTTTTTTTTAAGTAAGTTAACAATTTTGATTTCATAGTTATCCTCAGAGGCATACAGCCCATGAGCCACAGGTTAGACACATTTGTGTCTATGGCTTACTACCCAGAGAAGAATGTAGAGTCGGAGGATTCCATAGGCCAAAAGTACCTAGACACCGTGGTCATCTGTCCGATGACTGTGGTCTCCCTCTGCGGGGATGCTCATGTTCATGAGCTGTGAAACACAGCATGCACGAACATCATTTTAATAAGGCTCTTCCACAGTAGGCTTCAGAGTCCTCTCTCAAACCATCAGGCTGTCAAAAGCTGACATTATAATGACATTCAGAGGGGACTCCCGGGGACATGGCTGCTCATTTCCTTCCAGGCAGTTCCTTTACCTGCAGATGCTGGCCCACCGCTCTGCCGCTCTGCTCTGTAGCATCTGCCAATTGACACGATCCCATAAGTTAATTTTGCAGCTGAGTGGACTGAGGTCCCAGAAAGCCAAGGGCCTGAAGTGGAAAATATCGAGCAGGTGACTCATTAAGCCTTGAGTCTAGGACTTGAGGCCCTCGGAACAGCCTATGCACTGCTGATCTTATTGGATGTTAGGACGCTTGATTGGGCTGTGGCCTCATTTTAGGCAGCTTGATAAGGGAGGAAAGGGGGTGGAGAGAGAGAGAGAGAGAGAGAGAGAGAGAGAGAGAGAGAGAGAGAGAGAGAGGAAGGGAGGGGGAGAGAGGGTGCTTCCAGGGTTTTAAATGTACTTATTCACCTTCTTAGCTAACTTTGATTCCTCAGACATTTGATATCCACCCATGACACCAAAACTCTCCTCTTTTACCTTTACTCTGCTGCGGTGCTAGGAAACCCGCTGATTTTTTTTTTTATCTGTCCCCTGCCCTGCCCCAATTAGGCAGTGAGCTGGACTTAGGCCTTTGCTTCCCTGAGAAGCTGAGGTCCATGCTGTGATTTCTGGTCATCCCCATCTACCCTAATGTACACCTCAGCTCCATTCTCTGGTTTCAGGGTGGGGTACATTCTTCCTCAGTAGAGTCAGCTATGGGTGCCATTGTCTCGGTCTGGGCCATGGGCTGGCTCCTTTGGTTTTTCTCTGCTTGATCCTTATAGGCTTCCAGGCACCCACTCTACTCAGTTTAACCCAAGTTCTCTTTCTTCCTGTGAACTTTCCTAGCTGGTAACCTTTGCCTGTCATCTGTCACACTTTCTCACCTGTGAGGTCCCTCAGACTTCCATTCCCCCATCCCCCACCCCCTGCAGCTCATTCAAATGCACCCCAGGGCTCTGTCACCTCAGGTGCTCTCAAGGACCATCTTCTGTAACACTGTTAGTGTACACACACATCTCGGGCCATTCCCCCCCCCCCCATTCTCCTCCTCCCTCGGCCCCTCTGCACTCCTCAGGGTTTCAGGCATCACCCTCATATTTTATGATCCTTCTCTGAGAATGCACTCATGCATTCCGGGCTCTGTGTGGGGGAGCAGTGACCCTCAAAGCTGAACTGGGGCAAGGAAGGGCTTTAATATGAAAATAGATAGCAGTTGGCAAGGAAAAGAAGTATAGAGAATAGAAAAGGAGCTTTCTTATTTGGGGGTTTCTAGGCATTTTGAGGGATTTCTCGAGTCCAAACCATAATTGTTCATTTCCTAGTTCCTATTTCTTTCTTTACACGGTACAAATATTAATTAGACAGTTTATATATAGACCTGGAAATCAGACTTAAGCTGTGTTGTTAATTGGTTGCCTTCTGGTGGAGTTCAGGATGAGTGACAGTTCTCAAGCTTTTCTCTCTGGTTTGTGAAAGCTGACTTTCCATGCTCCGGCCATTTGGACTAGCCATGAAGCAGGGGAAGCCCCTAAGGGGTCATGGGGTGCTGGGATACACAGCCCTGCCATCAGGCAGGGAGCCACTCCTTAGTGTGTAAGACCGGCCCCACCCAGCTTCTTTCTCAGTATTCCTGTGTTGGAACAGGGAGCTTGCTGCCTGGGATGGGAAAATGCCACCTTCCCCCTTGACACCACCAATCTCTCTTCAAAAGGACCAACATTTGAATAATGCCCAAACCAAGCATCCCTGAAACTTGACCTTAAGACCAAGAGACTTCCTTTCTTTGTGGAAAACATTCTCCATCTAAATCAGCTTCAGTGTCTGTCTCTAGCTTCCCAGGAGATTTCTGAGAACTTCATCAACATCACTGACAAACTGGGAGATGCCCAAATCTCCCCAGAAATCAATCAACTGTTACAACTTCAGGGGGAAAAAGTTGCTTTGTTTCTGACTTGTACCACAAACGGCGGCTCCAATCTGTCACCATGACTGAGGACATGTCACAACAATCTGTTTTTATTCTTTAGGAGGGAAGAACAACATCTCCCTCTCCCCTAGCGGACAGCTAATTTGGAAAATTTGCAAGCTGACATGCAACTTGATTAAAATGACCTGGGGCCACTGATTCTTTTAAAATGCAACTCAGTGCTCACATCCCCAGACCTTTTGTGGTTCAGTTAATCTCCTTCCAAGCAAGTGCTCCCCCTTTCTCTCTCTCTCTCTCTCTCTCTCTCTCTCTCTCTCTCTCTCTCTCGTGTGTGTGTGTGTGTGTGTGTGTGTGTGTGTGTGTGTGTGTGTGTGTGTGTAGGAAAGAACTGTGAGTTCAATCCCCGAAGATTTTACATTATTTTCATTTCTCCTTTTCAACTCTACTGTCACCATGTATTTCCTTCATAGGACAGAGAAGAAGGAAAACAGGTTGATCTGTCTAACAGGTCTGTGTGGATCTCACAGTCCTGGAAAAGAGTGCAGACCCATGGAGCAAAGGAAGCCTCCTGTTGAAGCTGGAGACTATTTTGATGCACTTCACACCCTTCCTGTCATTTTATGTCGGGATTTGTTCCCGTTTGACTGAGTTTCCTCGGTTTGTCAAGCTCTGGCTACAGAGACTAATGATACTTCCTTCTTAAAAAAGAAACAGCCTGGGTGTTGGGGATGTACTCCATTGGTAGAGTGCTTCCTTAGAATTTATGAAGGCCTGGGGACTCGTAAACTGGGTGTGGTGACACATGTCGCCCAAATCCTAGCATTTGGGAGCTGGAGGAAGGATGATCAGAAGTTGAAGATGATCCTTGGCTACAAAGCAAGTTTGAAGCTAGCCTTGGCTGCATGAGATGCTATCTTTAAATAAATATGAGTAAATGACTAAATAGATAGGACAAAGCAACAACCATTAGGTTGATGGCAGCCCTGGGAAACACAGATATTAATTAAATAGTCTATATATAGACCTGGAAAGTTCTGTAAGTTAGAAACTGGGACAGTGTTTAGGAGTCAGAGTGTAGGTTTGGTTTATAAATTCCCTCATGTGACTATTTGGCTTTCTTTATGATTTCTACAAATGTGCATTTTTGTCCCATCATGGAGGAAGGGAGGGAGATTGTTACTGTAAGAGGTGCTAATATGGGTTGACATGGGTGCCCACAGTTGTTTTGTTCGTCAAGACAATGTGTAATTATCAGGAGACAATATATAATTACATGTTGGATTGTGTGCTGCACACTGTAAGTGTTGGCGTTTTGATTCTGAGATGGGAGAGCTAAGACTGGTTGAGATCGTGCAAAGGCAGACACTCATTTGTCTGGGCTGTACAGTAATGAGAATCATTCCCGAATCCCGTTGCCTTGGCAACCAATTCTAAAATGATGTCGATAAAGAGCTAGCAACACTTATCAATGAAGCCAGTGTGCCTTGGGAAGGAAAGGCGCTGCAAACAAGGCAGCAAGCATCAGGCCAAACTGGCTTTTAGGGGCACATCCCTGTTGAAAGTGGTAGAGATATGAAACGAAGGGATCCGACATTAAGGTCCTGGCTGCCATCAGTAGCCCCCTGCCATACTTGCAAATGCATATCTATTGTTGAAATCATAGGGCGTTAGTTAGCTCTTGCTCAGGGCATATCTTTGGCTAGGGTCACTTTTGTGGGGAAGGGCTGTCACTGAGATTGCCAGAAAGGCATCCTAGGGTGTGTGAATGTGAGCAGCACCCCTATTTGTAAGGCACAGGTCTGGGAAGCAAGGGCAAATGGAAGCCTTCTCTTCTCTGGCCTTTGTTGCATTTGGGTTTTGCAGCAGTCTGAGGTGGAAAGGGAGGGTAGACTGTTAACTCCTTTTTACAGAGCAAAATATGGCCAAAGAAGGGTGTTTATATCCAGTCTCAGAGGTAAGTGGGAACTAATCCAGGGGTTCAGTTTGCCCTGCAGGAACCCTGCTGTCTACTCCCCTGCCCCAGACCTGAGCCTTTATTCATTTTGGACCCAGCAGAAGCCTGACAGAGGTTTCCTTGTGGTTCTGGGTTTAAATCCTGCCTGAGCCACGGAAATTGAACAAGGAACAAGGCTCTTGGTGTGGGAGCAGGGACTCCTGTGTACCTTGGACAGAGGCATCTGGGGCACCTGTTTGAGTGATCCCTTCGCTTTGAAGGGTATGAAGACAGACAGTCCTCTCCGTGTAATAGTTCACCCTGGCAACATCAGTATGGGGATTATGAGGCTGTGTTTTAAAATTTCTTTTTATGTTACAGAATCTTGTCCAGATTTTCCTTACCCATTTTAATTATGCTCTTTTAAATGATGTACTGTCAAGTACAGACTGGCTACATACAGATCAAAACAGTAACCCAGCCGTCTTCCAGATAGAAAACTTTGACAACTGTTTACATTAGTGTCAAGTCTGAGATGGAGAGAGTGAGGGGGTGGGGCTGATTCGCATGCTGTTAAAGGCCAACTATAAAAAACACCCAGAGAAGAAGATGAGAGCACAATTGCCTTCAGAGGCATCTGTTTGAGTCTTGGACTCCTAAGTGGAACAAAGCTGCATACAAAGACCTCTATGCCCTTATTAATTCCAGGGTTCCAGATCGGAAGCCACTACTCCTTTCCCACTCTCTCTCCTTCCCTCCCTCCTTTTCTATTTATCAAGTCTCTTTGTACTGGAGAACAGGATAGATAGGCGCTGTTCATATAGGGTTATTCTTCTGGCTGGAAGTACGTACAGGCGCACAAAGAGGTGAACTGGACAGGTCTTGGGGAGCTGGCTTCTGTATTGGCCTGAATTGTACTATCATGTGAGTAAGGAGGTAAAGAGGAAATGTGTGTTCTGAATTGCTGCTGCTGTTGTTATGGCAGCTGGCACTCTCCTAACAAGCTCACTAGTGTAACTGGGTGGCATCTTAATATTTGTTCAATTAAAAATGGAAATGAAAAGATTTCATAGTTCAATTTGGGAAACAGTGAATTCAACATAATTGCAGAATGCTGAAAAGTTTTAATTTACCAAAGCATTTTCACAAATCCCCAAAAGATCTGTAGAGAAGAGTTTTTAAACATCTGGTCATATGACCCATTTTCAGAGCTTTCCATCCCATTGTCACTTTGCAGACATCAGCTAGAAGAATCTGGTGTGCCCTGCCTGGGGTGAGTATGTCAAGTAAGGATGAGGCAGAAAAGATGAGGAGCGTGGACCACCTCCCTCCTTCCCTCTCAAACTCTGGCTCCCTGGTTTTCTCTTAGTCCACAGATGACTCACATTCTACACCGTGTTTCCTGCTCTGCCCCAATCATTCTTCATTCAGATACTCAGTTTTTTTCCTTCTTAAAATCCAGCTTCTTGGTGAACTGTGTCTCTCCCCCAAATCAGAAAAACTCCCTCCCCCACCTGGCCTTCACAGTATATCACATCTGTCGCCATTTCCTACTGACTTGGTTCTACGGTCCAGTGTGAGAAATACCTCGGTGTTTGTGGCGCTCATTAGAACCAAATCCCCTATGAAGCTACCACATCAAATGTCTTTGTTATAACCTTCACATTGAAGTTTGGTATACTCACAACACAGTTCCTGTGGTGTGACTATCAACCTGAGTAGATTTTCATAGCATCATCTCACTTGAATAATCAGTATTCCAATCAAGAAGCCGTATTATCAGCACTTGCACCCCGGGGGTCCCTTCCAGTTACCTTCCCAACCAGGGCAGCCCCCAGCCTGCCTTCCACCTCCATAGATTACATCTTCTTTTGCAGTTATATTGTGTTGGCCCCCTTGAGTGTGCATTTCACAAGTTAGAGACAAATGTTGTAGGCAATGGTTGTTTCCTATCCCCAAAGCAAAGCATCGTTTGTTCACCTACCTCTGCTGAGCATTTAGGTTTCCAGTTGTCCTTTACAGCAAATGCAGCTGTTTGTGTCTGTTGATGAGCAAATGGACGGATGCCTTTCTTCTGGGAGTGGGATTGCTGGGTGGTGTGGTGCAACTGTGCTTAGCTTTAGTGGATACCGTTAATGACTTCCAAAGCCATTTCCATAGTTACTCTCCCACCAGCGCTGCTCCGCTTCCTTGCAACTCTCAGTAATTTCTCATATGCTCTTTTGGACATTCTGGTGATGCTTTTTAGTTCTAGTCAACATTTCCTTTATGACTGGTGAACACACTTGGTACATATTTTGCCCATCTGGATTACCTTTTGTGATGTGTATAAACCTTTTGTGCATTATCTATTGTTTTTCTCCATTTTTCTTATTGTTTATGAAAGTTTTTTCTATATTCCAGGATGGGCCTATTTAAGAAATTTCCCTTGAGGTCTGACCACATGAAATTAGTTTCCACCTTCAATAAAATGTTGCTCCATAAAATAGAATAAAATGTCATTTTAGACTTTTAGTCATGAGTGGACTTTACCATCAAGCAAAGCCTGTTCCCCTATTCCCATTCCTCCAGAATAGCCACAGGGGGCATATCCATCATATTGTAAGTTTGGATGATGTTCACAAATATCTTTGGACCCAGATAGGTCTCCTGATGGTCAGATACTGATAACTCACCTGCATGACTGCGTGGCCATTCAGTCTAGACCTCAGACCTTGCTCCAGTGGGGGACGGTCTTTATTCACTTACACATTTACTCCATAAACACTTATTGAATCCAGGCATTCTTGTGTCACTTAGACTATACCAGTAATTCGTGTTAGTGGGAGGGACGATGAGCATAAGCATCACCAGTTCTTTGATGGTGCCGAGTCCTAAGCAAGCCATTGGTGAGGCCCAGTCAGTGTGTAGTGGCAGTTGGCAGTAAGATAAGAGGTGAGCTTGGGGGTTGGCAAGCTGGCTCAGCAGCTGAGATCACTTACTGCTTTTGCAGAGGCTCTGAGCTCAGTTCCCAGTATGCATGTTGGGCAGCTCACAACTGCCTATCACCCCAGCTCCGGGACGTCTGACATCCTCTTTAGTGCATCTGTACTCCTGGCCACGTACACTCATGCACATGATTAAAACAAATCTTTTTAAAAGTAAGGTAAACTTGGACAGAGAGTGAAGGAGGATGGGCAGCTGTGAGGACATCTGCTGAGTGTGCATCAAAGAGAGAGCCCCTGCCAAGGCCCTCTGTGGGAGCATCCGCCATGTCCAGGGAGTATCAAGAAGGAAATGAGCTCACTGGAAGAATAAGAGAGACATCATGGCAGGTCCTAGGAAGCCTTCCAAAAGGTCTTGCTGTGACATCATGAGAGATGGAGGGTCATTGGTGATTTCAGCAGAGGATTGACATGATGTCCTTTGTGCAGCATCAGCTTCTGAGTTAAGAAGGTGAAGGGATCACGGGTAGACACGCAGAGACCCAGAGACCCGCCCACAGTGTCAGGGGTAGTCTGGAATAAGGCAGGTGAGAGATGCTTGCTGCTGGCCAGAACTAGAGCTGCAGTGGGATAGTGGTTGGAGATGGTCAGGTTCTGAGAGCGTGGCTGGTGAAACAGGGTCTCCTGGAGTGGATGCAGGTGTGAGTGAGGATGATATTAAGTATGTTTAAGCTTCCAGAAGAGTTTTGATTCTAGCCTCTGCTCACCAAGATTTCTCCTTTCCATGGGATGCACCAACCTAAGAAACTGGTGTCCTCTCAACCCTACCCTATGCCATCCTAGATCCTGCAGACAACCCTCATCCAGGGCCACCCCTGCTTTCCTTGCAACCCATTATTATGACAAAAGCTCTCCTCAAATTCCCACAGAGCTTTGTTTTGAGCTCTGAAAGTTCTGAAAGTAAAAATATGTCTTTTCTTTGCGTTCCCACTAAAGCATTCTTAATTTTCTCCTAGGCCACATGAATGCCTCTGACTGATTAAAAAAAAAAAAAAAAGTACAATTGATGAATATTTTTAAGGTAACTTCTTCTGTTTAGTTACTGATTACACATTTCTTTCCACCTGGAACCGGGAGAACTTATGGTGTTAGAGCTAAAGATAACCAAAAGGTTATGTGAAAAGAACACAGCCCAGGGTGGAAGACTGGTCCAGGAAGGCAGAAACTACACAGGCTCACCTGATAATATCTGGACCACACATTTCCCACTCTTAGGGAAATGATCCTTCCACCTGCCCTTGAACCTTTTATCTGGGTCTTAAGCTTCTCTGTGTCTCTCGTTCCCTCCTTCCCCCCTCCCCCAAGTGTATGGAGCTCAGAGAAACCTTGGGTATTGGTCCTTGTCTTCCATCTCGCTTGGGATGGGGCATCTTTGTTGTTCTCCAGAGTGTATACCTGCCTTGCTCACTGACTTGTGAAATTCAGGGGATTCTCCCCCACTCACCTCACAGTAGAAGTACTGGGATTATATATATATATATATATGTGTGTGTGTGTGTGTGTGTGTGTGTGTGTGTGTGTGTGTCCACACCTGGCTTGATGTAGGTTCAAGGAATTTGAAGTCAGAACTTCATGTTTAAAGGCAGACACTGTGCCCACTGAACCACCTCTCAAGCTCCACTGTTGGTCCCTTAGCCTTTTGATTCCTTCCCTTTAGACCTGCTCTGCAGCTAAGGTCTCTCAGTTTCAGTTCACCCAGTAATTTACATAGTTGTGTTGTTAGCGGATGTGTCCTTAAAAGGCCTTAGCTGTCTTTGGGTCATCCATGGTAAGTTGAACTTTAAGCTTTCCTGGAGAGTGCATACTGTCTGGAAGGGAAACTGTATTTTACCTGTCTCCCAACCCAGTGCCCTTGGCAGGCTTTTTCCAGCTTGCCCAGGTCAGACGGCTTTGCTGGCCTACTTTTTATTCTAAGGCTACTTGCTGCCTCCCCTCTGCCGGTCCTGGGTCTCTGTTAAAATAGCAGTAGTGTTTCCCTTGGCTTAGATGGGTTGGGCTGAGCTTAAATAGACCTGTGCAAAGCAGCTGGTTAGTGGCATTAAAAAAGTTGAACTGGATAGTTTTTGCTGCCACTATATCATTTTCAATTGCTCATGGCTGCAGAGATCAGGTTCTAGCCCTTGTTAAAGTGAATTTTTTATTCTTGGAAAAGGTGCAGACTGATGTTGGTTGGTCAGTTGCTGATTGCATTAAAAGTATTTATGAATGGAAGCCACAGTATTAAGGTGCACTAATTCATAATGCTGCCTAGTGAACAGGGATGTCGGAAGATGCCCATGGAACCCTGAGGTTTAGAGAAGTGAAGGTGACTATCAAAGTCAAAGGCATCCGTCTGGGGGCTCGAGGGACTCCGCATCCCATTCTCTCCTGCAGCATTCCTAGTCAGGGGCTTGGAAGTGTCTCTAGTTATTCCTTGGACTGGAGATTGTAGCTCAGTTGGTAGAATTCTTGTCTAGCATGCCCTGCATTCAATCTCCAGTACTACAAAAGCTGGGTGTGGTGGTCTGACACTTGGGAGGCAGAGGGAAGACTGTAACTTCAAGGCCAGCCTGTGTTACATAGCAAGACTCTTGTCTCAAATAATAAAAATAAATAGGGCTGTACAAGGCCCTGTAATCCCAGCAGAACATAAGCTAGGTGCGGTGGTTTGAATGAGATGTCTCCCAGAGTCTTAGGCATTTAAATGTTTGGTCTCCAGTTGGTTATTTGGGGAGGCTTAGGAGAGGTAGTCTTGCTGGAGGAAGTATGTCACTAGCCTTTAAGAGTTCAAAGTCTAGGGCTGGTTGTGATAGCACGTTCTGTCAACACCATCACGCTAATGGCAGAGGTAGATGGATCTCTGAGTGCCAGGGTCATCTATATTGTTCCAGAACAGCTAGAGTTACGTAGAGAAACCCTATTTTGAAAAACCACCCAACTAACCAACCAACTTATAACCACACCCCCAAAAAAACCAACCCCCAAAACAAAACAAAAACCAGAGTTCAAAGTCTCAGGGCATTGCCAGCGCACTGTCTGCTATCTACTTGTGGTTTAAGATGTGAGCTCTCAGCTTGCTATCCCAGTTGCTCTGCCTGCCAGCTGCTTTGTTTCCTCACCATGATGATGATAGACTCCGATCCCACTGTAACCTGGTTTTCCATCATAGGAATGGAACAGTAACATACACACTGCACATAGTAGCCCGCACCTGCAACCCCAGCATTGGAGACACGGAAACTGTAGAATCAGAAGTTTAAGTTGATCCTCAGCAATGTAGGGGACTAGACGGTATGAGGGCTGATGTTATGTTTTTAGTTTAAATTACTGTGTTTAAGAGATCTATGAAACAAAAATGTCTCTAACCTGCAAGCCCCACTTGCCCAAGGACTGATAACTTCCTGAAATGCTGGGATCTGTTGTTCACATAAGATAACATGCCATGTGTTTTCACTTCTGTAAACAAGGTTGATTGCCCCAATGCACAGAATGTGCTTGGTCACACGTAGCAGGAGGTATGTCAGGATGTATGCTTGCCCTGATTGGATGATGGTGGAAGTGCGTAGCCTTACAGGTTTTGCCTTAGTAAGCACTGAACTAATGTAATCCGTGGCCCTTCTCTGGGAATCCTGGGCATGGACTTGGCCAGTGTCTATCTTCCTGGCCAGTATTTAATAAAGCTTGCTTCAAATTTGTTTTAAAAATCGTGGCAGTGATCTTATTCTTGCCAGTGGGATTAGCAAGGTTAACACAGTCTTCTTGCGACCCTCTTTCAAAAAGGTAAAATAAAAAGAAGACAGGGTTGGCAAGGCGGCTTTCCTATAAGCCCAATGATTTGATTTGATTCCCTTCATAGGGTGGAAGTTGAGACTCGACAGGCAGGGCCCCCCAATTTGTCCTTGTACCTTCATATGAATAAATTATAACTGTAGTTTGAAAAAACAAGACAAAAGCCAACCAATCACCACCGTCGTCACCACCACCAGACCCCAAAGAGATGTTCTCTGTAAATGTATGTTCCTAGGGTGTTAATGACCTTCTCTATTTAGGGGGTGTTTCCTATTTTGGGGGTCCTGATTGTCCCCATGGAACATTTTTCTCTAAGTTCAGCAATATCTGATTAATAGCAGCATCCCATGAACCTCCCTCTCTCATTCTGTGGAGAGAGACAACACACTAGAGAAACTCAGGGGCTAAGGGCCATGTGTCTGAATCCAGCTTGTGGGGTTATGTATGACCTTGGGGACACTCCTGGACTTGGGCTCAATTTCTTCATTCTGAAAATGCAGGAACAGGGTAGACATAATCTTTCAGGTTTCTCCTAATTCTAAAATTCTGTGTTTATCTTATAAAAAAGCAAGCACACAGACTAACATGCCCACCAGGTTGGCATTGGTGATTTGGGCATTGGCATTTATGAGTATGGTGATATATGGGGACTGTAAAAATTTTGTCAGAAATTTTGAAGCCATGAATGCGGGTTAACGCTAATCCCTGAAAGTCCTCTAAGAATACTTCTAATATATGTTTTGCCAAAAATTTGATATTCTCTGCTTAGGTGTTTCTGACAAAATAATGCTCTCTCCAAACAAATCTCTTTGAAAATGCATTAGATAATGCGGTTCCTTCAATTCCATATCTCCTTTGCTGTCTAAACTGAAAAAGCCAGTTTTCGTTATTAATGACAAGTCATTTTGCAGAGTGCCCGGGTTAATAGAAGAGATAACTGGCAAAATATAAATGTGTAATACTAGCATGCTGAAGATAAAACAGAGGCTGGATGCTGAATGCAGAATGTAAAAATGCAAGAAGTTACTGGTGGGTACAGAATTCTAGCAAAATGAATGTGACAGTCATGATTGTCAGCTCATCTGCTGTTTCACAACTTAGTGTTTTCCTATCCCCTCTTTTTGGATCTCCAGCATTCATGAAAATGATGGGTAGATGAGGATGTCTACTTGTAATATCCCAGCACATGGGAGGGTTCAAGTGAGAAACCCTGTCATTTATAATGTGGATAGCTATTGATGAAGACTATGGATATCAACTTATAGTATCCACACAAGATTGCTTATACATACCCATACATCTATGCCCTCCCAGCAATGTACAGGCATAAATATCCCATATACACACAACACACACACACACACACACACACACACACATACACACACACACACACACACACACACACACACACACACACAGAGTTGCCAGGCTCAGGTAATTAAATGGTAACTCTTATTTTAGTAGTTTGTCTAGTGTGGTGGCTTGGATAAGAATGGCCCCTCTAGGCTCATATGTTTGAATACTTGGCCCCCCCAGTTAGTGAAACTGTTTGGGAAGGATAAGGGGATGTGGCCTTATAGGAGGAGATGTGTCTCTAGAGATGGACTTAAGTTTCATGAGACTCCTGCCATTCCTGGTGTGTTCTCTGCCTCCTGCTTGTGGGTCAAGATGTGAGTTCTCACCTGCAGCCACACCAGTACCATGTTTGCCTGTCTGCTGCCATCATTCATCTACCATGATGGTGATGGACTCTTGTCCTTCTGAAACTGTAAGTCCCAAGTAAATTCTTCCTTCTATAAGTTGCCCTGGTCATGGTATTTTATTATAGCAATAGAAAAGTAAGCTAATACATTCAGGGTGCTACTACTGTAAGTGTGCTGCTAGTCAGCTTTTACCATAATGAAGAGCTTGAGAAAATTAACTTCTAAGAGGAGAGCTCATTTTGACTCCCAGCTCTGAAGTTTCAGTACAATTGGTTCTACTGCTTTGGGAGCAGGCAGCATATCATGGCAGGAGCTGCTCTCCACATGGCCAGGAAGACAAAGGCACAGAGGTCTCAGTCTCTCCCAAGAGCTTGCTTCCAATGAGCAAAGGCAGACTGTCTCCTAAACATTTCACCACCTCTCAATAGTGCCAGTGTGGTGACACCGGGGACCTTGGCAGGAGGAGAGGGATAGAGGAGGGGGATTGTTCTAGTTCTAAACTTCATTTAAGATATAAGATGGTAGTGGTACATGCTTGCAATTCTAGCACTGAGGGGATACAGGAGGATGGCTACAAGTGTGAGGCCAGCCCAGGGTACGTGAGGTTCTTAGGTACCTAGGGACATGTAGTGAGATCCTCTTTCCAACAACAGCAAGGAAAACTAAATTAATTTTGAGTAAAGTTTGAAAAAAGATAGCAAGGTTCATGCCCCTAATTTCTCCTATCAGTTGAAGTTAGGGAGGTAAAGCAGAGATCTGACAAGGAAACTCAGGACAGTAGGTCCGAATTACAGCCCCATACTACCAAGCTGTGTAGCTTTGGTCAGTCACTTGTCTCTCTACCTGTCCTCTGAACCATAAAATGAGTGGGTGTGGATCAATCCCTTTGTGCTCTAGTGAGGGTTCACCAGGGTTAGCCATGGTTGCTAATATTTTGTTATTTCTTGAGTTATGCTCCCTCTTCTGATTAGATGACTATCTTGGTCAGGAAGTGCGTGCGTGCGTGCGTGCGTGCGTGCGTGTGTGTATGTGTGTGTGTGTGTGTGTAATGGTCTTCAAGTTCAGTCTTGGAATTAAGCATTTTCCTGGCCGTGCTCAAGGTCAGTATCAAAAGAAAAAGTTGACCTTTCTCTGTGTGTCCCGAGGATTAAGACAAGAGGGAAGACTCTTAAATGGCGGTGGAGGCTAATGGGCAGATTCCTTACCTACAAAAATGTGGAATCTCCAATCTCCTTGATGAGTTTGAAGCAGAGACTGGGACCAGTAGCTACCTCATGTTAACTGCATGGAGGCTGGAGAGCTACCCTAAGTGACCTGAGCCTCAGTGTCCTGTCCATCATAAGGATCCCATTGCAAATTTTAATGAGTTGGTCTTATTTTATTAGTGTTAAATCGATTAAATTCTCCAGGTCCAGTAAGAAAAGGCTCATCTTCAATGGTCATTATAAAATGAAAAGTAGAACTGGAGTAGGACAAATTGCCTTGAGGGGCTGTGACTGTGAGTCTGATATGCTCAGATGTGGCTTCTGACATCTTCCTCACTCAGGCATTTTCTTCTCTCACTGGAATGAAGTGCCTAACAGTTCAACTAGTCTAGCTAGTCAACTTCCTCTCTAAATTTCAGTTTGGGCATCTACAACTTGGAGGAACTGCCAGTTTTTTTTAAAAAAATATTATTAAGGTTGTAATAAGAGTTGATATCAAGCATGTAACCTATTATCTGTCTCATAGTGAACTCTTAATCATAATGCTGCTTCTGATAAATTTTCAAAAATGTGGTTTGAAACAGCAAATGAATACTTTAATCTAGTCACAAGCCCCAGCATTAAAAACATTAATGCCTCAGCACAGATATTCAGTGGGAAAAGCTTTTATTTTTTTTATTTCTCAGTACACTCTCCCTCTATTTAAGCAGCAACTGTGATGTAGGTGCATACCATTCTTACTTAGCAAGGTTCTTCTAGTTCCTACCTAGACCGGGCTCTCACAGAAAGCCCTCTCCTGTGTCTAAAATACCTATACCATCTGGAGGGAAAAAAAAAAAAAGCAAACAAAGCTGCATTGATCACATTTGATTGCACTGAGAAATAACACATTGGCAGAATTCAGCTATTTCCTCCTCTTTGCCACCAGCCAGTGTTTGGGCAGATAGAGCCTCACTGTGGAATCTGATTGGATTAGACTCTGCACAACACAATCTTCAGGTATAAACAACTTGGAACGTTTCAGGGGAGACCTTGAATGGTTTCCAAGCAAGAAATGGAAGCTGAGAGAGCCAGGGCTTCAGTTTTGAGTGACCTTGATTAGCACACAGCCACAAAACAATCACTGGTTGTGCAATCTCATCCTCTCCTTGGCTAGACAACATGGACCCATTCTTCTCCACCTGGAAAGATCATTGCAAGAAATGTCAGGGTTAGGAGCGGCCAGCCTTACTTCCTATCACTAAGGAAGCTGAGATTTAATGAGTTTGCATAATCATCATCTTTAATATTTTTCTCTTTGTCTCAATACATTTTCTTCAAGCAAGAACTATTGAGGCAGTTGCAGACATTTTCCAGTTTTGGTGCCTTTTGCAACACCACAGTGTTTATTTTTTTTTAATTTATAATTTTTTATTTAATTTTATATAACAAAGTCCAATTAAATGAAAACAAACATTTATACACAATATTTGGGAATTTGGGCGTTGTTCTTTCCAAACTACTTCCTGCTGGTAAGGGGCGCTGTCTTGGGGGATTCGAAGAAGATTCAGATATCCTAGCTGTAGTCTGCACCACAGTGTTTATTTAGTAAAGTTATCTTTATTAAAATGTGAAAGTGGGCTGTTGAAATGGCTCAGAAGGTAAAGGTGCTTGGCATACCAATGCCATAACTTGTCCTTTCCATCTCCACAACCCACTTAGGTTGAAGGAAAGAACAGACTCTACACACACACACACACACACACACACACACACACACACACCCCACACCACACCCCTCCCACATCACACACACCCCTCCCACCCCTACACATACGTACCACACACATACCATACACACACACACACCCTCACACCATAGCACACAGCACACACACCACTTAAACCCTCCCCCCACGGGCCTCCCTTCCACACATACAGACCATCTCTTGGGATCAGAGGATGTCTTTTCATTGAGTTGGTGGGGAGGAGGTAGGGTGTCCAAGATCATGGTATCCTGGAGGTCGGGATTGGGGGAGGGTGCCCATAGGCAGGCGCAGTAGACCTTCACTGCCACCTCGTGGTCACCTGGGACCACAGAGGGTCATTCTTCTGGACTGCCCACCCCATTGTCTTTGGCCCCAAGGCCTGAAACCTCTCCCTCTGCTTAGCATTGTTTCAATGAAGCTTTTGTTACAGTTTTCTTACCAGCTCATTTTAACCTTCTTTAACCTCAGGAATGGGAAATTGTTGAAAGCTAGCACATATTTTTGTGCTATATTTTGAAAAAAATACCTGCAGGGAGGAAGCAGTCAGGATCCATGAGGACTCTTAAGATGAAATAGCTCAAAGTCTTGCAGAGTCGAGTTCCATCAGGCTGGAGCCAGTCTCAGCCACAGCAGAGATGCTGGGGCAGAAGGCAGGTCCTGAGGTGGCAACTGTCTTTGCTGTCACCTGGTTAATTGAAGACGTCAGGACAGATGAGGATCCATTTATTATCTCATTTATCACCCTCGTCTGCAGTCCAAATTAGATCTCACATCACATTCAGATAATATCAGATTCAATATCATCAGTTGAAATACTAACAGCATTTTTCTGTGGGAAAAAAAAAGACTTTCAAGGCAAGAATGATGGGAAGGATTATAATAAATTAAATGCCTAAACTGGCAGAGTGCAAACAATTTGGACTCAGATCTAAATGTTTGCACTGGCTGTTTAAACATTTAATTTGTTAGAATGGAGGTAGCAGCACAGAGTAAGCATGTTAATTAAACTCGGGCTTTGGCAACGTGAGTCATCCTGTGGATGCGGAGCGTGACAAACCAGGACCGTGAAAGCCATTATGTGTGGTTTCCTCGTTCTCCAAACTAACACTGTACATCCTTTCAACCCTGTAGAAATTAGCGATTGTTAATGAATTGTTCCATCTTTCTGAAATGACTTTCAGATGATGCCATGGTGCTGTTACTCTGGGAAACAACTTGGCTAATTAAGTTGCAGGGAAGTTTATCAACTACAGATAATTGATTAACGTGATTATGTGGATAATTTGTTCCATGTTCAATTAAAAATATTGTGCAGATGAGGGGGAGGTATAAAAATAATATCCCCAAAGGCATCTTGCTCCAAATAACCTCCATCATTGCCCTTGAATTCCCCCCCCCACACCCTTACCATCATTAATGTCATCAGCACACCTTTTGGGGCAGGGGGAATGGTCAGTCATGATTTTCTCCTTTGGTCCTGGTTCTGACACAGATTGGTATAACACAATGCTGGGTAAGTTGCCATCTTCTCTAAGCTTCAGGTTCCTTTGTAAAACGAGGACATTGTTTTTTCTTTGTATTAAGGTAAGGCTAACTGATGTATTCCCCAAATACAGTGATTTAAATAAAAAAGTGGTTCAGCTCTTCTTTAGAAGTAGCCCAGGTATCTTGGGCTGTCAGGGGAGCTCTCCACCTCCTGCAGAGCTAAGTCCAAAGTGGCTCAACCATCTCACCCCAACCTACACTTAACTTATTTCTCCTTAGCCTTTCTGCTCCCATCTGTCTGTGATGTGCTTTTCACCGTCTAGAATGCCCAGCCCTCCTTCACTCCCTCACACTTCATTCCTTCTTCCTGATCTACATTTCTTCAAGTGCCCCTTCTTGAAGCTGTATAATTACCGTAATTATTCTTCTCTTGCCTCCGGCTGTCCCCTCTTATAACATTCATTGTCTTTCCCTCTGCATTCTGATATCTTTGACTCAGTGCCTATTTTCACTTGCTATTTGTACAGATAGCACCCATGTTTCTAGGTGCATCTAGGTTCTAGATATTATTTATCCATTGGTATTTTTTTTAAAGACAAGATTCCATGTGTTTCAGGCTGACATCAAATTCTATGGAGCTGAGGATGACCTTGAACTCATATCCTCTTGCCTCTGCCACATCTCGTGTCCCAGGATTATAGACCTGCTTTATGAAGTTCTGGGGAGCAAACTTGGGGCTTTCATGTATGCTAGGCAAACCATTCTTGTCAATGGAGGTACATCCTCAGCCTGCACAATATTTATCTTTATTTCCCAGTACCTCTTTTCTTCCTTCTTTTATTTGATATCTAGCATTGTTCCTTGTGAAAAATAAGAACAATAGTTGTTAAAAATATTAAATTAAATCGAGAAAAGGATGTTGAACTAAGGGCAACGAAATGTTGTTACAGATAGGAAAACTCAGTCATCAAAATAGCAACCTTGCTAACTCAAGGGGCCAATTAGGCAGTGGGTTATTCATTGGAAAATTCCAGATGTGGATCAAAACAGTTCCAATTAGATTTGCATTCTGTGCTAAATAGAGAATAATATACAGAAATAACCCACATCTACATGGAATAGTGCCACTCATGTTCATAGGAAGACAACACTTCTGGAGATGGCCGTGGTTTTTCTTAAAACCTTTGTTCATGAACCATGTGGAAAAAATAGGGTTGCCTTAGATATATGAAATGGACATTATATATAGGATGGCTAAAGTCCATCTCCGTTGGTGACATTTCTTCTTCTATTCTAGCCCTGACCATGTTATGTGCAAGAGTGGACTATGTGGCAGAGGTTCATTTAAGATGGTAACCTTAGCTTGGGCCTCAGAGCTTGGGGACATACTATTTGTCTACTATGCCATTGGGAAAGCTCAGCCTCTTTCCTCAGACCTCATGCTTCTCCTTTGCAAAAGGAACAATGTCCCCATCTTACAGGGATGCTGTGTAGATGTTGGCAGTTCATTAGTGTGGTGCTTTGAAAAGATCATGGGACAGCCTGTTGGGTACTGCTGGAGGCCAACCTTCAGGGTGATGAGAGTGGATGTTAAAGGCATGCATTTGCTCACTCCGCTCACCAGGCACATGCCAACAGTCCCTTCCTTGTATTTAAAACACTGTAGCTTTTTAATTTCTTTTCTGAAGAAAGAAATTAAATTTGCTTTTTCAAATTTTACAGATAAGCTGTGAGTTCTGCTTGAGTGAATTTCAAATCATAATTTAGTTAATGTCAGGATGGCAATAAAACCTGTAAAACTGAGCAAGGGCAGGGAAAGGAGGGAGCCAGAGGATGAGATCCACACAGCTTTACCTTGCTATCTGGCAATATTCTTCCATCACTCCTCTATGTCTTTCATTTCCCTGGAGCATGTAAGCCTTTCTTTTTCTTCATTTCAACAGATCTGGTCAGGTGGCATTAATGCTCATAAAAGCCAAGACTGATGTTGAGACTGTCACCCAGCTTGGAAATCCTCAATTCTTTATGAGTGTTATCTGACAGTTCACCTGTAATTGGGACTAATTTAACTCAAACTAGTGAAGTTCAGGACATCTGAGAAGGTGCCTCCCCTCACTCCACCCCAGCTCACATGTTCCCACTCAACTTATGTATTCCAGAGTAGTGTGGGCTGGGTTTCTTTCCTGTGGGATCCTATGCACAGTGGGAACTCAGTACCAACAGGGATGGGTTCCGCTCAGAGGTACCTGTTTGATGGGAGATGTCATTCTGTATATGTTTCTCATACTGGTTAATGAATAAAGCACTGTTGGCCAATAGGAAAGCAAGATAGGCGGGACTAGGAGACAAGGAGGAAAGAGGAAGTAGGAAGGAGGAGTCAACATGGAGAGACTGGGGAAACCAGATGCCGGCCCCACTCCCTGGTGAGATAAGACCATGTGGATATACTTAGATTAATAAGAATGGGTTAATACTTAAGACAGAGCTAGCCTATAAAAAACAAGTACCTGGCCAACAGCATTATATCTAACACAGAGTCTCAGTGTGTTATTTGGGGCTGGTACGGCGGCAGGACAAGATCAGCGGTGGGTGGAAAAACCTACTCCTTACACCTGTTGGATGTGGACATGATGCATTGTTTTAGGAATCTGAGGCTTCAATCTAAGAACTAACCCATGGTAACATTATCAGTGAGGAAGTTTGAAAGAAAGCAAAAGATCCTCAAGTGTGTCTCAGAAGTTACACCCTGTGACTTAGATTTGTGCATAAGATATGACCTGAATGTAAAAATAGCATTCAGTCACCTTCACACGTAAGTAGGAAGGCCTTTGGATGAAATAAGTAACTCCCATCCCCCTCCCACCCCAGGAAGGGCAGAGAGAGAGAGAGGAGGAGGAGAACACTCAGGAGCCATTTGGTCACAATTTGCTCAAGCCAGTTTCGACAAAAGGAGAATTTGTCTTACAAAGTTCAGGAGCAGAGAATGCTGTGGGACCCCCACAGGGATGAATTCCTCAACTCCAAAGCTACAACGGACATCAGCGTCTATAGCCCCCCTCATCCCAGACAGAATCATTTTCTCCTCCTACTGGTTCTCTTAAGTCACCCCTGTACCAAACACATCTGTGTCTTTCATGATCTACAAAGGATCCTGGGCTCCTTTGGGAGCTTTGGCAAACTTCCCCAGACTAGCAGCTCCGATTGGTTAATAGGCTTAGGCTACAGGAGATCATTTGGCCAATTTGGTTCAATCAGCGTGATCCATGAAGGTGCTACCTTTACATCAGTCATCTTTGATCAGGGTCTCAGCAGGCATCTGGGAGGGATTTTCTGGGAGGAGAGGATTTGCAGAGAGTAGAGACTGGCGTATATGGTTCACTGTTTAACTCTCAGTTATTTATGGAAGCAGACTGTGTCAGGATCTTCCAGGCTATTTGGTTTCGAAGCTCTCTTCCTTTCCTAACTTTGGTGGTTCCCTGGTTTGGGGAAGAGTACTTCCTTCTACTTCTTACTAACAGCAAGGGTTAACTAACATCGAGGGTCTAACCAAGAGGGGTGGATGTAAGAAACTCAGACTCATTCCTGGAACCTACAATTTAGTGGGGAGACTGGCAAAACCAAACACATCTAACAGCAAGCAAAATAACTACAAAGTCGTGTTTCGAAGTGGAATATTGAATTAGATAAAAGGGACTGAGGAGGAGGGGACCTGCTTTAGATGAGGTCCCAGGAGTGCTGCTCTAGGGAGTACAATTCCTACTGGAGTTGGAAGAGGGGATCTTTCAGAAGGAAAGTCATGGGGATGATGTGCAGAAGATTGAAGGAAGATTGAAGGAAGGTGTGGAGAGACAGACAGACAGACAGACAGACAGACACACACACACACACACACAGAGATAAAGTTTATTTTTAATTTCTAATAATCTGTATGCTTCAACTTCTTCAAAACACAATTGAAGATTTTGTTTGTAGACTCTATCAAGTTTATTGCAAAAATTAAACTATAACACAGCAGATATTATTTGCTTGCTTATTTCAGCCAACACTCATGTTACGGATTTATATTAAAATGAAACAGTCTGTTCATTGTCCTCCAGATGAATCACAGAGCATCTGACCTGCTTGGGCTTTGAGACCAGCAAGGTCTGGGTTTGGGTCTGGTCTTTAGTTTTTACTGGATATGCGACTCTGGCCACATCCTGCATGTATGCTGTGTACCATTTTTTTCTTCATCTCCCTACCTCAGGCTTCATCTCTGGCTCATAGGTTTTTGTTTTGGGAGAATTAGGCTTCATTAAATAAAGAACTGTATAGAAAGTGACACAGTATCTGACTCTGTATGTTATATGCATTTTTCAAAAGTTCACATTACCCCTGCATATAAATCATTTCTAGAAACATATTTAGTGATGCTCCATGAGGGATTCAGTAGATAAAGGAACTATGTAAAAAATATAAATCATTTGTGAGGGTGCATCAGAATGGGAGGGGGCACTTTGATTCTCTTCAAGTCTCTTGTGCAGTAAGAGCCTCTACAGGAACAGAGCCACTCTTGTATTGAAGAGGACTGGTCAGAATTGAGAAACCTCCGGGTGGACTCAGCCAGGAGAAGATGACTTCACCGTGAACGAACGGGAAGAGGGTTCTGGGGAGTGGGTAGGGACTTAGAACTGAGAGACTTCCAGACCAGAAGGGCCAGTTAGCAACTCAGACTAAACCACTGATGCATGGTAGGACAGCCAGCTGCCACATCACACCTGAAGGAAGAGAGCCCTACAAGGAAGGCTCCTCTGTGGACAGGATGTTTCGACTTCACAAAAAGTACACAGGTGAAAGAAATCAGGAAAGAAAGACCTTCTCAGGGAGTCAGGGAAATTCCCTGCTAGTCCTCTGACTTTGGCCCTTCTGAAGAGAACGGGCCCTCATGCCTGTGTATTGCCAAAGCTTCTGCATTAGGGCTGATCTCTCAGGAAATCCCACCAGGGGAGAAATATTCTAGAAAACCAAGTAACACAATTGCTGCTGATCTTGGAAGAAAGGATAGAATGAAGGAAATGAAAGATAGGAAATACCTGTGAGTTAATTGTATTAAATCAAACAACAATTAAAAAAATAAGAGTCTATGAAAACTTAGAACGGGGGAACAAGAATCATTACTGTTACCATTATTAAATTTGAAATCTGATCTGAAAGACTCAAGAAAGGGCCCATGCATTGGAACAGATGACATGAGTCATCTGTAAGACAAGGCTCAGGGACTCTGTCAGGGTCCAGAGTAGAGCTGCAAGGAGACACAGAACACAGGGAAAATTAACACAAAAAGAAAGAATCAATCCAACCAACCCAGGAAGGCCAAAATGCCCAGGAATTCCAGAGCCAGAGAACAGAGGGAAAGGAGTAAGGAAATAATGGAAGAAATATTTCTTCAGATTAAAAAGATAATAAGGACCATCTATTTTAAAAGAGCCATTGCAAGTCAGCATAATCAACATAAACACACACACACACACACACACACACACACACGCACGCACGCACGCACGCACGCACGCACGCACGCTGATACAGGTGCACATGCACACACATCCTGGATGAGGAACAGCTTCCAATCATATATATCTGATTATTTCAGAGAAAAGACATTTTACCTATTGCTTTGGACTGTGCTGTTCACTGCTGTACTGTTTCTGCTTCCTTTTTCTTTCTTTCTGTCCTTTCAGAAAAGTCCACATTCCCCCTCCTCTCTGACAGGTCTCCTCCCTCGTTTCCCCTCTCCCTCTCCTTTCCTTCCCCTCCCCCCTTTCTCTTTCTCCCTCTCAGGCCTTTGCCCCTCCCCCTTCTCTTTCTTTCTCCTTTTGAATATTCTCTTTCTGTGTCATTCAGGTGGAACTACTGATTTGAGGGTTACCCAGCCCAGGCCATTCCCTGGGGACCCAGAACATTGCATTTCAGGCTACTGTGACTGGGCGTGGGGACAAGAGTCAACGGGCCCACTCAGAGTCCTGGGGTTTTCAGCAGGCGTCTTCCTTGTGGAGGATTGTAGTGGATGCTCCAGCTCCACATATGAAAGCAGACTTAAATCTTACTTGTCACAATCTAAAGCCTACTACTAGGACAATGCAAATGAGATGTGTAATTTCCAGACTGTTAAAGAGGGACAACTCCAACCTAATAAAAGACAAATGAAGGGATAGAGAAAAACACAGAAACAGAAAGCATCAACCAAGTTGGCAGGGATAAACCTAGGCAGGGCGGGCAGGGCAGTGTGTCGGCAGGGTAGTCCACTAGTATGTGATCCCAGGGATGCAGGGATCTGAACTGACCCTGCTCCCTGCTGAGTCAAGCAAGTATTTATTGAAAAAAGAAAAGATTAAATAAATGCTTTAAAATATGACTTTCAACAATTCTTGTCAGAAAAAACAAAACAAAACACCTCCAAAACAGTGCCTTGCTCATGCACACTATTTGGAAAGAAAGCCATGGGAAAACATCTCCCAGGAAAAGTCTGGAGAAAGGGGAATGTGTGGTAATATTAATGTCAGATAAAAACTGCAAGGTCAAATGCATGAAGCCAAAATGTAGAGTGGCATTTAACATGGCCTTTTAACTAGGAAGTAGCTAACCATCTGATGGTGTTAATGCCTGCAAGGCTGGCCAGGGAGATGACAGGACACAAAATCAACACACAAGTCAGTAATTTTTCCATATGCTAGCAATATCCAATGGGAAAATGAAAAGTATTCCAAATTACATTTACAGTAACAACAAAATGTATGAAATGTCAACAATACTGTCAGCAACAATCACTGTAACAAAATAAGCAAGACAAAAACAAAAACAAATACAAAGAAACAACAATGAAAAGACACCCAGGAGCTGGAGAGACCTCAGCAGTCAAGAAGCTGTACTGCTCTTGCAGAGGACCGAACTTGGGTCCCAGCAGCCACAGGGGTGGCTCACGAAGGAACCCAATGCTCTCTTCTGGAATGTGCATTTGCTTGACACATGCATGCGTACATGTACACACACTTACAAATTTTAGAAGATTGTTAAAAAGTCAGTGAGACCATTGCACTAAAAGAACAGATGGAAAGGTATTTCCTAGCAGAGTTGGTCATCAATGTAAACAAGACAGCCCTCACCTAACAATCTACAAATTTAGTACAAGCCAAATAAAGTCCCAAGTTTCATAGACTTATTATAAAACTAATCTGGGAAGAAAAGGCATGGGAATGACTAAGAAACACATCAAAATAAAAGCCAAAACGTAAAGGGTTCAAGCAGGATGGAGTTAGTGCTAACATTAACAAAAACCAATAGACAGGTCAATTGATGAGACTTTAGTTAATGTGAGAAAAATGGCATGCCAATTGGTTAATACTGCCTTCCTTACTTTCTTAATGCTGTGATGAAACTCCATGACCAAGTCAATGTATAAAAGAATGTTTAATTTGGGAACGTATGTTTACTACCATGACCATCATGGTAGTAAACATGGTAACAGGCACGGCACTGGAGTAGTAGCTGAGAGCTTATATCTTGATCCATAAACACGAGGTAGAGACAGCTGACTGGGAATAGTGTGGGCTTTGAAACCTCAAAGCCTGTTGCCAGTGACATATCTCCTCCAATATGGCCACACCCCTTAATCCTTCCTAAATAGTTCCACCAACTGGGGGCCACGTATTCAAACTCATGAGCCTATGGGAGCATTCTCATTCAAACCACCACAAATATCTAATTGTCACCCTTGAAAATATACATACAAATAATATTATACAGACTGAGCAGGTTATAGATATATAACAATTAATGAAAAAAGAGGGAATGAATTTGAAATAAATAGCAAGGAGGGGGTTTATGGAAGGATTGGAGGGAGAAAATGATGCCATTATGTGATGGGAGATGCCATTCTGTATATATGTTTCTCATACTGGTTAATGAATAAAGCACTGTTGGCCAATAGGAAAGGAAGATAGGAGGGACTAGGAGACAAGGAGGAAAGAGGAAGTAGTAAGGAGGAGTCAAGATGGAGAGTCTGGAGAGAACAGAACTGCCATTTCTCCACTCTCGGTAAGACCATGTGGAAATACATAGAAATGGGTTAATACTTAAGACAGAGCTAGCCGATAAGATACTAGTACCTGTCCAACAGCATAATATCAAATACAGAGTCTCAGTGTGTTAATTGGGACTGGCGCAGCGGGGGGACAAGACCAGGTGGCAGGTGGAAAACCGTATTCCTTACAATTATGGTATAATCTTAAAATACAAAAGAAATGATTTGAAAAAAAAAAAAACCCAAACACATCCATCTTTAAGAAAACTATCATTTCACCCAGTGGAGACAATGCTGGAGATGGCACCCACTTCATCTTGGAGAATGGCATTAGAATGCCATTTGCAACATGACAAAAATGAACAGGTGAAATGTTAAAAAGTATGTCATAAAATCTATGCTCTGAAAGAAAATGTAGAAAAACAAGTAAAATATGACTTTGAAATGAAAAGGCCTTAAGTCGTACCTTAACCAGGACTCCAGAAAAGCTGGGTGGGTTCGACTCTTTGAAAGTTAAAGAAGTGGTCCAAAAAGTAAACCTTTTAAGCAGGAGGAGGTCTTGAAAGCTCCAAGACCAACAAAGGATCAATGGATACTGCATTCTGAGCTCTTAAAAATCACCAGCACAGCCCCCAAATAGATAAGAGACAACTGAACAATTTATGAAAGAAATACAGAAGTCAATATTTTATAAACATGAAAAATTTTAAGTTAGTAAAAAGAAAATGCAAATTAAAGCAGAAATGATGCTTTTATCTATAACAAGACTGACAAAAAGTTGAAGTTGGAAGCTGTTCAGTGATAGGGCACATTTATTAGTAATTTTGGGTCACAACTAGTCCAAGGAATTACTTAAATTGCCTTGATGAGGTGGGGTACTGTGGTCTGATACAGCCAAATTCTCCCCTCCGAGTGTGGTTTTGAGTGGCAGGCAATGGCTCCAGCACCCAGGCTCTTCCTCTTTTTCTCTGTCAAGCCTCACCAAAGGCTGTTTGGATACCAGCAAAAGGCTTGAGGCCTCCAGACACTAAGCCCAATCCTGGAAAGGTTCTTTGCTTGTGACCCTATGACTGACATTTATTTTTGTTGATGGGAGACGGAGTTGTGCACATAGTACACAACTCAGTGTGGAGCTCAGTGCACAGCTCACAGGAGGCAGTTCTCATCTTCCACAATTTAGATATTGGTGACTGAACTCGGGGTCGTCAGGCTTGGTAGCAAATGCCTTCTACCCTCGGAGACATCTCGCCAGCCTTGCAACATTTTTAGAAGGAGTAAAACCTTCCTATAATTCTCTTAGGTCCGTTTCCTTTGTAGTTTACTCTTCCAGAATTAGGTATGGTCATCCTTAGGTCTTTCTCTGGAAGCGAGACTGGGTTTATTTCATTGACTAGGGAAGAAAGCATCATGGGGCTGCATAACTTAAGAAAGAGAACAGTGTTTTTTTTTTTTTTTTTTTTTTTTTGTTCATTTATTTATTATTTTTAAGCTCTCAGTTCTGGAGGTTCAAAAGCGTAGTGCTGGTCCTTCTCAAGGTTCTCCAGCTGCCATACATCATGACAAATGGCAACCTGGTAGGAGCCCAGATAAAGGGAGAGGTCACATGGGGAACTGGAAGCCAGGGCTGGGTTGGGGTCTGAGTCTTTTCTAGCAGTTTTCTGTTAAGCATTAACATGGCTCCAGATAAACTGGTTAATTGCTTTGAAGGAATTGACCTGATCACTTGCCATAGCCTTCCAGCTTGGGGTCATTATGAGTGAAGTTTCTAAGAACACGTTGGAGGAAGTCTGTAGATTGTCTTTTCTCTTCAATTCTCTCTATTGCTCTTGGTTTCTCTTCCTCAGAAAAAAATATTTCCAGCAGATTCTTCCATCTGTTCTCTGCAGACTTTCACGTAAGTTCCACTGGCTGGTTCTAGGTTATCCCCACATCCCCAAACCAAATCACCTAAGAGTGGGGCCTGGGTTCACTTTGGGGGCAACCATTTTATATTAACTGTTCTTGGCACTTTCCCATGATTGAGCAACCTCCCCCAAATAAAACCAATGTCAAGACTTTACAGGAGAAAGGTTATCTCCCAGGACACAGTCCCTGTCCTCCCTTATATACAAGTATTTTCCTACAGAATATAGAGGATTATTGCTCATATTTCACAATAAGAATCTTTCCTCTGACATAAAGGGACTTGGGTAGATCCACGGCTGACAGACATTCAACAGCAGTCCTAGCAATAAGTAAAGAAGACAAAAACAGATTAGGGAAACAAAAACAAACAAACAAACAAACAAATAAAAAAAACCTTGACAGAAATAGAATTGCTCTGGGGACTACAATGTAAGGGCACGTGTTTCACAGGGATAGAATCCCACCAACTGGCTGCCAGATGTGGGTCTTCCCTGAGATGGGGCATACTGTTCTGCCCTGCAGCAAATCAGATGTAGAGGGGAGAGCCATCTGGCATGTAAACTTGGCAGAGCCTGGAAGGATGGGCTAACTCACGTGGCAAGTTATTGCTACCATTCTGGGTTATCACTGCGCTTGCAGCAGGGTGAGCTGTTTGTCCCTCCCTATTTTCTCTTCTGCAGCTGCCATGAAACAGCTGGCACAGGGCTCCTGGCCCTAGGGTGCCCTTCCTTCAGACAGGGTGGACGGCTATGTAGTTCCTAGGTGTTAAACACTAACCATTTCAGCAAGGTCTTCACTTAGCATTTCTCCCTTCCCCGCCCTGTTTTCTCTGCTGAAGAGTTTTTCTCTGAAGCTTGAAAGCAAGGGAGTAGATTCTATATGTGGTGTTCTGCATCCCTCTGCTTCCAGCATCCCACCTTGAGCCAAGTAGGTGCTCAGTCCTCACCACAGACAGGGAATGGAAGAAACTGTTGTGACAGTCATGTTTCTACTCTGCTTTCCACTCCAGTGTCTACTCATCTTTGGTGCACTCCCCAGATACTGAACATGGTCCAAACATCTTATTCGCCATGATTCTCAATTATCTGTTACTAAGAATCAGAATGTGTTAAGGCTGGACGGCACCCTGGAAGTGACATTTCCCAGGAAAGACCAGAGCTGTGCCGGATTTGTCCAAGGCCCCAGTGCTAGTGGAAGGCAGAGCAAAATAGTTATGTATAATTCCTGTATTCCTGGGAGGATGTCAGTGTTTTCAAGGGCTGTTAAAACATAAAAGCAAAATTGCAATCACAATCAGGAACAAACAAGAAAGAAATGACTTTCAGAAGAGCTGAGAGCAAGGTCAAACAAACACACCAGGAAGACAAACAATAAAAGGTTATCCACAAACTTGTCTGTGAATTCCTGTATGTCGATGTCAAAACAGAGAGAGAAATCCAGACAGACAAAAATCCATGATATACATGAAAGAAACGTAGATCAGGAACTCTAGGAAGCCCAGTGGTTGGCATCAGTCTCTGACAGGCATTGCCCATACAAAGAACTCTGTGGGCTGTATCAATGGATCCTTGACAATATCCTAGCAGTGCATCCAACAAGCATTCCTCACTGCAGGGTTGGTAGCCGACGGCAACACAGCAAAGCTCAATCTGAAAAAAAAAAAAATCACTATGTGGGTGTAAGAGAGAACTGAGAGTCAAATCTAGGATTATTGGAGAGGGAAAAAGCTTGCCAAATTGAGATGTGCAAGAACTTACCTCGGAATGCTGTGACATCAGGAGAACAATAATAATTACTGTTCTTAATTATGACCCAGAGGCACTGCAGACCCAAAAGTATTTTCTAAATCATCTAAGAGAAATTTTAAAAAGTTCAATCTGGTTTCAGATTAATTTAGCACTTAATTAGATACTGTCATCTGTTCCAGATTTTATTCTGCATATTTGTTTTATCCCTTTAATTAGGTTGTCATGTTTTTGAAGACTGGGGCCTACATCTAGGGGAGGTGCCATTTTACTTTAACATAATATGAATCCTCTGCTCTTGGCTGTGGAGGAGGAGATCCCTGCCTGGGAGGGATGGCTGGACATTTGAGTTCTGATTATTCTGAGCTTTTTTGTGAATTTTTGCTGCTTCTGTGCCAGGAATGGGAGGTGGCTGCTGCTTTCTTATTAAAAACACTCCTTAATTCCAGTCCTGTATCTCATAGTACATTGGAGACTAATTTGTAATATTAATAAGACTATAAAAGGGCCTAAGATAACTAGAGGAAAATAGACTAACTTGAGGGCATAGAATCCCGTTTATAACTGGCACTACTCATTGCTAATGCTAATGGACACTAACAGTATTTGGGATTGGGACCATAAACTCTGGAGCCAAACTACCAGCTCTGGCACTTACCTGCTGTTTAGCCTAGAGTAGGTTACTTAACCTCGTGGCCTTTCCCTCATCTTTAAAAGGTGGGTGATGGTACCTATAAAGTAGAAAATAGTGCACAAATAATTCTTTTCATCCCTGTGACCAAAGACCTGACAAAGCAGATACTTTTGGTCCCTGGTTTCAGACAGTTCAGTCCATGGTTGCTTGGTGCTGTGAGCTCGAGAAAAGCATTATGGCAGTGGGATATTCTTCACTTATTGCTGGTCAGGAAGCAAAGAGAGGATACAGAAAGAGGCTAGAACAAGCTATAACCAAAGGCATGTCTCCGATGAGCTACCTTCAATTAGGCTGCTCTTACCACCTTCCCATGCTCTCATGATATTGTGACTCACTCGAAGGATTGACCAATTTGTTACATCATAGTCCTCATGGTCTAGTTGTCTCTGGAGATGTCTTTAAGAGATTCAAGAAGAAATGCACTTTGTTAGTCTCCTGTATCTGCCCATCCAGTCAAGTTGAGGTTCAAACAATACAGCAGTGTCTGGAAGCTAGGATGAATATGGAAAACAGTAGTTTTAGATGGCAAATACAGGCTGCTTATCAATATGGTAGCTAACTACATTTTTTTTTCTGAGAACAAGCTTTCTTTTGTAGCCCAGGATGTCCTCAACTTTTTGATCCTCCTGTTTTAGATGCCTCAGTGCTGGGATTATTAGCCCTTACCACCATGCCTACCCACTAAACACTTTTTATAAGTGGGATACTTTATACGTTGTAATTCAGTCTTTAAGTAATGCTCTAATTTGGTTTCTCTCAATTATCTTGGACTTTACACTCTTTAAAATTGAGGACTCTGAGAACTGTTGTTAATGTGTTATATCTAAATATTTACTTTATTAAAATTTAAAATGAAGAAATTAAAAATATTAATTAACTAATTAAAACATAACAATAAGCTCAATATATATGAATAAAATAACATAATTACTGGAGAAAATAACCACATTTTCAAAGCAAAAACACTTATGAGAAAGAGGCATTGTTTTACATGTTTTGCAAGCTTCTTTAAGGCCCGGCTTAATACAAGATAATTGGATTCTTGTAATTGTTCCTGTGTTCAAACTGTTGCAGTGCTGAATATAATGTTTGGGTTTAAGTATATGAAGAAAATCCAAGACACACAAATATATAATTGGAAGGGACTAGGGTGTTTCTCTAATCTGTCAAAATTGTAGTTCATTCTGTGGTCCTCTCTATATTGGATGGTTACATGGCTCCCTCCCTCCCTCTCTTCCTCCCTTCCTCCCCCTCCCTCCTTCCCTCCTTTCTTCACTTCCTTTCTTCTTTCCCTCCCTTCTTTTTTTTCTTTTGATACAGAGTTTTATTACCTTTACAGCCAGGGTGGCCTCTCATTCAAGATCTTCCTATCTCAAGCCCCTGAATACTGGGACCACAGGTACATGCTAACCATAACTGGCTAAGTAGATTTTTAAAGCTTAGTTGCAGTGTGGAATCTGAAGTCATATTAATGAACTTTTTTCATCCCCCATTGCCTTAAAATATTACTCTATCTTGAGGCTTGAAAGGGTCATTCATCTGTTCATGACTTTTACAGCATTCATTGCCCAATTGGAAAATGTTGATTCATTGAGTTATATGGCTCAGCCAAGTTCTGAAACATTCACATTTATTAATATCAGTACCAGTCTCCTTAAAAGTGTTCCTAAATATTGAATAGGCACCATGTACATGTGTTTCTACAGATTCTAGTTTTCTTTAGAAAGTTAACAATTTACTACCGGAACAAATATTATCATTGTCTTCTTCAAACCGACAGACTGACTTTGACTATTTTCAAGATAATGTCTGCCAAATGTCTGAATCTGAATAGCCATAGTTTGCCTGTCAATCATTCTTTCCAGTTAAAATGAAGTCCATCAGAAGACAATGAGCTCCCTGGTAATTAAAGCATCATACTGGTGTTTAGCTTGATATAACTAACCATTGCATGTAGGAGTACACCAAAGGTTCTTTCCATTCTTCTGATTTCTTTTACAAACTGTGTTTAAAATCTGTATACTCAATGGACTGAGATTTAATAAAAGTAATCTAATTGTTTCTTCAGGGTGTTCTTCAGGCTACTTTCTAGGCAGGTGCAAGGAATGCAATGCTTGGTAGTAGGTGCTGTAACCTTGACTTGGTAGTAATCGTGTCATCTAGCATTCCTTTTGTATCATCAGAGCACATTTAAGTATGTAAAAGCTTGGAATTGTTAGCATATTAGTGAATTTGGCAGTGGATTTGTTGTCATAACAAAATGCCCGAGGCAGACTAACCTTATTCACAGTCACAGAGGCTGAAGGTATAATCAGTACAAGGGTCCTAAGCAGATGGCAAGAGTTCAAGGGAGATAGAGATCTCATGGCCAATAGGATGCCAGAGATCTTCCCAACAACTTACAGACTGCCCATTCGATTCACTTCTTAAGGGTGGGTTCCATGCTGCAATCTGCTAAACTGAGGACCCAACTCAGAACACATGAGCTTGAAGACAAACCACTTCCAAGACGTGTCAATTAGGAAAATTGTTTTCTGCCTTTATGGATTACCAAGAACTCTAGGGGTGCTTCAGGGACCCCATCACTGAGTTGAAAACCATGTCTTCGACATTCCATTTCCCAAGAGCCACCTTAGGCCCAGCCAGAATCTTTCATATCCAAACCTAATAGTCTGGGGCCAATCCTCATCTCTGCTATTGTCATTTGTAACTCAAACATGGACTTTAGCACTGGAGCTTGAGGCAAGAGCTATACTTCTGAATGCAGCCAAGGTGTTCTCTTTTCCTGTCTCTTCCTCAGATGTTTAATGCTAAGGTTCTTCCAAATAAAAAGAAGCCATGACACTGCTGGACTGGGTGTGAACACTGTACATTCATAGTGAGATGCCTACGTGTACATCTAGGGGCACATATGTTGTCAGGCTCTGCTAGCCACCCCCCAGCTCCTCCAGTAGTGCTGCTTATGCCTAGAGAACAAAGGCACTGTCCCCGAAGGACTGCCCTGACCCCGGCCTCCACATCTTCTCATTGGCTGGATGGGGGTGATGTTTCTGGTTTTGAGGTGGTCCCTGAAGGAGAGATGAGCTTTCAGAAGCATCACTCACATATTCCAGATTCACCCACAGATCCTTATATGCGCCTGCCTTTGGATCTGTGATAATGGCTACTGCTCATGTGTGATTTTTTACCCTGCCCAGAGCAGTGCTCAGTTGGGGATGAGAAGTGGGCGGTTGAGTGGGAGGATGAGAGCATGGCTACCATCACAGAAGCCAGGGGGAAGCAGAGGAATGGAGTGGTCTTGCAGAGCAGCAATTGTTTGTTATAGCTGAAAAATTAAAAAATACATGCACAACAAGCACTTGTGTTGCCTCGCCAACCAGAATTGACGAATGTTAATGTTTTGCCATATTTATTGTAGATCTATTCAAATAAAAGAAATAAAACATTACAAATAAGATTTAAGTCCCCTAAGCCTATATTCTTTAAATATTCATTTCACATTTACTTTGAAGAATGGCAGAGCACTGTGCAAGAAAGGGCAGAGGAGGATAATCTCTCCTTCCAGCAGCTCAGCTCTCCCCACCCCGGCTGCCCATTCAGCAAACAAAAGCAACACAGTCACTGGACAGATGCCCCTAAGAAGCAGTGGTGCAGCTAAACCCAACCTCCACCCCATCCCACAGACCAACAGGACTCTTTCTGAGAGGTGACCAGGGATTTTCTGGATCCTTTTTGCATTTTCATAGAGGTCTGGATGCTCATTTTAAAGCTGCATCTCTCTCCCTCCCTCCCTCCCCTCACTTACATATTCCAGGATGGCCTTAAAGGTGTAGCTAAGGATGACCTTGAATATATGATCTTCCTGCACCCACCTCCAGAGTGCTAGGATTGTAGCTACATGCTACCATTTCCCATTCTTGTTCTGAAGATCCATCCCAGGACAGACACTGCCCATTCAGCTCCACCCCCAGCTGAACTGGTTTCCATGTACTGCATAGACCTGCTAATTCCTCTTTGTCAAGCTAGAGCCCGTGAGCCTACCAGTGTCCACATGGATGACTTGGTCAAGCAAATGGCAGTTGTTTGTGTCCACAGCTTTGGGAGAAAAGAGAGCACAAACAAATTAGTTTTCCTTTTCTTTCCCCTTTCTGTCTCTACAGCTACGACAAATCAGCTGTCTGAGTTTTTTTTTTTTTTTTTTTTTTTTTTTTTCACAGTGGCATCTGAATCGGATGCCATCAGTCTAGAAATCTCTGTTGAATCACTCAGTGAGTGGCAAGAGCTATGGGATCTTCTGATTAGTGACGTTTAAGAGAAGAAATGAATCACAGTGCCTTTGTATTCTAGGACATGGGTCTGAGATGAATGAATGCGGGAGGCTGGCCAGAAACACGGCCCCGGTGACTCAGTTCTTAAATGATTTACAGTGAACATAGCTATAGAGATTGATGCTGAATAAATACCCCCCCCATTTAAGTATTAAGGAAAGAGGTAAGAAGGACTGGCCAATGCGGGGTGGGGAGCCCACTTCTTTTGATAATTTCTCCATCTCAGGTTCACTCTCTGCGGGATGGGGTTGCTCATGAGCAGATTTTTAGAAGTAATTGGAAGTGGCTTGCAAAATTCCTTATCAAAGCCAATTTCACAGGGAAAGAGTTGGGCTTTATGGCATTACAAGATAAAATGACAAACAAACAGTCTTCCAGATCAGCCAAGCATCCAGGCAGGGATGACTCTGGCTCTTCACAACTCTTAGCAGAATGTAGAGGCTCTTCCAAGTCACATGGAGTAAGATAGCAAGAAGACTAAGCTTTCTATCATCTGAGAATCAGGACAGGTTGATCAAAACTTTTCAGAGTGAAAGGAAGGGCCATCAGGAATATGTGTAAAGCCACTATATTGGTTTCAAGAGAAATAAAACCGACCAACATTTTTGTGTGTGTGTGTGTGTGTGTGTGTGTGTGTGTGTGTGTGAGCTGAGTTACATGTGAACAGTGAAGACAAAAAGTGAAAACTAACTCAACATGAGGCTGGGGGGGCCTGAGGATGAGGTGCAGATGGGGAGTGGGTGTGGGGAAGGTGTGTCCATTGGGGTTACAGATAAGGATCCCTGATGTCCACAGGATGGATGCTTCTGTTCAAGAAGAGACAAAATTAACCCTTTGTGCACCCTTGTTTTGTTTTGGAGCTGAGATGCAGACCCAGATCTCTGCACTACTTCTGAGCCATACTCCACCCCTTCCCTGGCCTTTTTGTTCTATCTGGGTCCTCAGTTGGGTGATGCCCTCCTATGGTGGTGAGGGCAGGCCTTCTTTTTATTTATTTATTATTATTTTTTATTATTATTTTTATTTTACATATCGATCCCAGTTCTCTCTCTCTCCCTCCCTCCCATGTTCCCTGAACTCCCTCCCATCCCATTCCCCGCCACCCCCCTCCACAGGGAGGGTGATGCCTTCCAGGAGGGGTCAACAAAATCTGTCAAGTCATTTGGAGCAGACCTTCTTTACTCAGCTACTGTTTCAAGTGCTAAACTCCTCCCACAGACATGCTCTGAAATAACTTTACCAGTTGTGTGGGCATCCCTTAGCCCAGTCAAATTGATAACCTCAAATTGTCCATCTTCCACTACTCCCTCATTCCATCCACCAAGTTGTCTACCTTGCTTAACAGTTTCCAGGCCCAGGGAATTCCATCTCGTGATTACTGATCAGTTGTGAATATCTAGCACTGTTGTTTGATTACCATGTCTTCCCTCCCCGGGAAACATTGCATTGATTCATCTCCTTTCCTAAGTCTTTCTGAACACATTCCAGATGCTTAGTTCTTGACGAGTTCTAATCAGCACTGTGTAAGCAGTCTACCTATGTGTATAGTGGGACACTTATTTGAATTTGCTTTCTCCCAGACATCAAGCTGTTTCCTGTGATAGGGAAGGAGAAAGGTGAGATGCAGTGATGCCTTTTAGATGAGACAGGGCCTTGCCTCTTAGCTCCACACCCCAACCTGACTTTGTTTTTTTTCACTCAGGAGTATTACATGTATGCTTTATGTTAGTGCTAATCAAGGAATCACACACACTGGAGAGAACAATGGAAGAGTATATTCTGCAGCTGGAATACTTTTATGTAGGGTGAAATCTAGCCAAAACCAAGCATGCTAGAAAGAGTGACTTTGCCCAGCACTACCTAGTTTCTACAGAAGGTTCCCAAAGCTAGTCTTCAGGTTAACAGCATTAGTGCCACATATGAACTGGAAAAATGTGAATTTGAGGCCCCCACATCACAGGCCTGTTGTGTGATAAACACTTGGTTGAACTCCTAGTACTCTATGGAGGTGCAACCCTTCCAGATGATTGCAATTTGAGGATGGCTGATATATTCATGCTCTATCCACTTTTACCCATGGAGCCCTCAATGCAGAGGCCAACAACTGACATAGAGTCCAAAGGGCTAACTCCTTCCCACGGTAAAGAGCCAGTTTATGCTCTAGAGCTGCAGGTGGGGATCAGATGCAAACCAAGGTCACAACCTGTGTAGAGCTTTCTTCCCCTTCTGTGCTACCCTGTTTACTTCTCTACCCTTCCTAGAATACTTTCTCAGCAAATGAATTTCAGAGGAATGGGCACATCTGGCTGCGCTTTCCAGGAACTTGACAGTCATCAAAATCAAGTGAAGAATCGAAGGGTTTCTGAAGTAATTTTAGAGCCCCATATGAACACCTGAAAGTTTGTCAGCAATTAAGCATAATGTGATTTTCAAGAGGCTTTTCCATGCATCATAGTTTGGAAGATGTGCTACCATGCACACCAGTAGGAATACCAGAGATGGAATGGTGACAGTCAATTTCTCTAGTACCAGAGGATGCTGACTAGTCCTTAGCATTCTTGGAGGCGCTTAAGCGTCTTCATTAGTTTGTTGTCAGACCTCTATCGAGGGTGGTGATTAAGGGCTTTTGGCAGATACGAAGAAGAATGAATCACAGGAAGGGCAAGCAATGGCTGAGAGCCAGTGACTAAGTGGAATGAAATTTTACTTCCCCACCCAACTCCACCTCCACACACTGTAACCTATCCCTTCCTCTAACGATCATGTGACATTCATTAGACAGAAACCTTCACCTTTCTAGAGCTACTTTAAGAAAAAGTAGTTTCTGGGCAGGAAATGTGGTAACATAAAGTTTCAGTGGAATTAGGATAACCATCCAATATTTAGCATAGAAAACAATTGGATGTTTTCTTTCACTTTATAGTTTATTGTGCTTGCACAGAGCAATGAGGACATTTGCCAGCAATCTGGATAACAAGGGCTACGTGGATTTGGCAGCAAAATGGGCAAGATTATTCCAAATCTCTATGAATATGTCCTTCTAAACAGGGACTCTCTGGAGTTGTGTCTGAGGAGATACTGCAACATTAAGTCTGGAATTTGGAGAGCTTTGTTTTTTGCAGACGAGATCACTTGGACTTGGCCAGGGCAGATGTTGGAGTCATTAGAGCAGTCGGGGTACACGGGATGCTGAATGTGATGAGTGGATCTGATTTGAAAATGGATTTAGCATGGGTCTTACTCAGGGGACATAGTGACTTATGGTTGTAGTCTCTTGTGTAAGATATGTCACCATGACCTTTTGTGATCTGCTTTGTGAATAATTCCATTTAGCAATCACTTTCTATTGAATTCCTGTTATTACCAGCCAGTGTATCCAGTGCTGTGGATACAGAGATGAAAGACACAGGTAGTCTTTGGCTTCTTGGGCTGAAAAGGTAAGAGAGACAAAGTGGAGAAAAAAATTGCCTTCAGTTTAGGTCAATGCTGAGGAAGCACGCAGAAGGAGCTCAGTCTTGCTTGGTTGGGACTTGGTAGAGGGACCTGGGGAAACTACTAAGCAGAGTCCTTCTCTAATGAAGTGACCTTTGAGTTGTCCTGGAGGATAAGAAGAATGAACCAGAAACAAGAAAAGACTAGTCTGGGAAAGAGAGAGAATGTCACACTCAGAGAGATGAAGCACAGTAGGACCGCAGGGCCGTATGTTGGGGACAGCGGTGATCATGTAAGGCTGATGGAAGAGACAGGGTCTAGAGCATGAAAGGTCTAGGATGCTAAAGACAACACCTTGAACTTTATCATAAAGGTGATTCTTAGCCATAAGGATATCAATTGGATGAATGGGAAGAGGGCTCATTAAGAAGACTTTTGTGATAGAAGTATGGCAGCTGGGGGTTATTAATGCAGAGATGACAGACAGTAGTTTATGCAGGGGAGAAGCAATGAAGGTTTGAATAGGGAAGGGCACCTCATTCCTTGACAGATAGATTCTGATTTTAATTTCAGCTCCCTTTTCAAACATTGTCCATTTGAGCTGTGATAGATTTGACTGCCCCTATATGGGAGATGGCTCAGTGTAAAGTTGTGAGGATTGGGTGAGGTAATACCAATGAAGGGTTTGGTGTAGTGGCCAATCTCAAAATGTATAAACATGAGTGTAGGGCTGAGGATGTAGCTTAACTGTAGATACACGCTTATTTGGTTCATGGACTGCATGGAAGGCGGTTAAGTGGGGCAGTTGTCCTCAGTTCAGGCTGTGCTGAGGAAATAGGTTGTACCTTTCTCCTTGCTGTGAACAAAATATTTGATGGGAACAGCTTGCTGGGGGACAACTTACAGGGCAGGAAGGATTTATTCTGCTAACCATGTTGGAGGATTTAATTCCTCAGCACAAGAAGGACATGGCAGAGTGACTCACGTCACACCCTGGTGGACCAGGAGGCAAAGAAGCTGGTACTCGGCCAGTTTTCTTCCTTTCATCCCCTTCATCCATTGAGACCTCCTACCCAAGGTGTATGCTGCCCACATTCAGGGTGGATCTCCTTCAGTTAGTCATCTCTGGCAATACCATCACAGAGTTTCCTCGTCAGTTTCCTAGGTCAGTGGTTCTCAACCTTCCTAATGTATCGACCCTTTAATACAGTTCCTTATGTTGTGATAACCCTCATCTATAAAATTATTTTCATTGCTACTTCCTAACTGTAATTTTGCTATTGTTATGAATACTAATGCAAATGTATGATATGTAGGATATCTGATATGTGATTACTGTGAGATCATTTGACCCCAGAGGAGTCATGACCCACAGGTTGAAAACCACTGTCCTAGGTGGTTCTAAATCTAGTCAAGTTGACAGTGAACATTAATTATCACACACTAGAAACAGTTCGTCTACCTGGGAAGGAATCACAGAAACTATTAATGAGGGCATGAGGAGAGTGGAGTTGGGTGTCCTTACAAAACCAGTAAAGGTTTGTTACTGGGTGAGCAATTGGAAATCCTCAGGGGAACAGAGCTCAAAGTAGGATTCTTCCATGTCATGGGAATGTGTGGGTATTTCTGCCAGTTGCTTCCCTCATTGACTGAGATTGGAGGCTTTAAGTCCCCAGTGTGTTCAGGCTGCTGTGGGCACAGATTGGACAGACTTCAGGTGGGGTCTGAAGCCCTAGGTATTTCTTAAGCTACAGTGGTGGGTGTTTAAGACAGACACTGTCAAAGTGTCTGAAGGGCTACAGTGTCTGAGACAGACTCGGACATCTATAGAACGGATATGGGTAAATCACTGAATTGTACACAGTGGGGTGAAAGGATAATTAAATAACAGAAGTTAGAACCAATAGGTCTTGATAAAAGATTGGTTATCAGGTCCAACAAGATGGCTCAATAGATAAAGTACTTACCACTAAGCCAACAACCTTAATTTAATTCCCAGGACCAACATGATGGGAAGTGAGAACTAACTCTTGCAAGTTGTCCTTCAATCTCCACATGCATGCAGTGATGTGAATGGGCACATGCACACATACAAAACAAACAAACAAACAAATAAATAAATGTAATTAAAAAAAAAGGAAGATGGTTGCTGGGTGGTGGTGGTACATGCCTTTAATCCCATCAGGCCAGTCTGGTCTATAAAGCTATACAGGGTAACCCTGTTTCAACCCTGCAGCTCCCCCACCAAAGGAGATGATGTTAAGAGTATGAAATAGGAGCATTACCACTCTTAGGTGAATAGCTATATGTAATTAATGGCTGCTGAGGGAGGGAGAATCAGTCTTTTCCAGGGACCAGCTTCCTTGTAAGGCTATTCATTCCCAAGCAGTCCACCCTAAACACATACACGTAGGAGCAACGCTAAATGGACTCATTGTATTTATATGTACATATAAATGCATATATGTAACAAACACAACAGAAGAAGGGAATGGGAAGAGATCATGGATTTAAAGAAAGTGTGATGAACACAGGCAGAGTTAGGGGAGAGAGAGGGATGGAAATGATGTAAATCCAGTACCCATGTATAATATTCTCAAAAACATCAAATACAAAAGAAAGGGTATTAAAACAATGTTTATATGCTTGAGTTTACACTTCCACCTACTGAGCTTTAGACAATTGCCATGGAGGTAGTTGGGGGTTAATCGCAGCAGAGCAGAGGAAATAATTCTCATTTGCACATGCTGAGTCAGAGGTGTTGGCAATACAGTTGAGCGTCAGACTGGGTTAACATTTTCCTAATCTCCATGTTAGAGTATTCAGTTTCAGTTAGACATGTAGAAAAATTTAAAAGCGGTTTTGTAGAGAAAGTCCTAACTCTGATAATGAATGAAGATCCCCCCACCACTCCTCCACCCTCCCCACCCCGCATCCCCCCACCCCCCACCACACAGAAAGAGCATATGTAATATGGAGGTTTCAATGGTGACTGTGAAAATAGCTTGGTGTGTGTTACTATCTGCTGCTCACTTAGCTGCTCTTGATCGTGTTGCCAGCTGTACTGCAGTTTGTTTCCCTGTGAGGAAAGGGACAATAAACACTCTTTGAGTTACTGCATAGCTATTGAAAATGAGGACAGCTATTTGAGGTCTCTTCAGAGTTGTTGGAGAGCCCAGTAGTCCGTCGAGTATTGTCTTCCCCTGCTTCAGTTTGCTTTCAAACTTACTGCATTCCAATTACACTGTTGTTGCTGAGTTCAGTACCAAAGTGAATGTGCTTGCCTTCTAAAATGGGATTTTTAGATGATAAAGGCTTATATTTGCCAAGTGTAATAAGCCAGATAGTTAGCTAATTATAGCATGGAACTCATCCTGATGATATATATTTTTCTCTCCATAGGCATATATCTTTGCATTTGGAGACACGCATCCTGTTTTTGCTCTATTTTGGAATGCATTTTCCAATAGATACTGAAACCACTTACATTTTAATTTTCTGGAGCGGTTTCTTTGATGGGTATTTTATTATAGGAAGAAGTTTAGGGCACCCAAGCCAATGGAGCCAGAGACAAAGATGTGAAAGAGGTAACGTCTCGCTTGGCTCTCATTCTCTGTGACCTTCCTCTTCCCTCAGGGCCATCCCCTGCCCTGGTGCTCACTGCCAAGGTGTGGTGAGCCTCCACTCCCAGAGAATCACAGACCTGAGAGGTTTGTGAGTTTGCATGTGGTGTTTGCTTCAGCCATACTTGTTTGTAAACTGTTGGCTATGCAGGGGGCTCTGGTCTACTTGGTGAAAATGGAAGAGATGGGGAGGCCAGGCGCCCCAAGTCTACTTGTGTGTGGTGGGGTGGGCTGGGCTGAGAGTAACAATGGAGGTGGGGGGGGGGCACAGGAAACAGCCAACAGGAAGTAGGGTAGTATGCGGTGGGACATCACTCTAGATCCTTGTCTTTAAAATGTTATCAGGAGTAGACACTTCTAGAGAAAAGGAGGAAGCATCTCTCACGCTGGCCCTTAGAACAGAACCTTCCTCTTTTTTTAATGTAAATCATTTAAAGGAGTGAATTGTTTGTCAAAACACTTTTTTCCCCCTCAAAGAAAGAATATTATAATAAAACTGGAGGTTTCCAATCTCAGTGTTTTGGACAAATAAAATGTTTCTACCATTATTTTATTTTGAAAATTTTAAAGTTACACTTATTAATTTTGTGTGTTGGGGACACATGAGTGCTGGGGGGGGGTGTATGGAGGTCAGAAAAACAACTGATAGGAGTCAGCTTCATCATATGAGATGCGGAATGAGAGTCAAACTTAGGTTGTTAGACTTGGTGGCAAGCACTTTTGCCTGCTGAGCCTTTTTTCTTAACTTTTTTTTTTTTTTCATTTTTGCATACCGACCCCAGTTCCCCCTCCCTTCCCTTCTCCCAATCCCCCACCTCCTCCTTTCTCAACTCCCATCCACTCCTCAGAGGGTATAAGGCCCTCCCTGGGGAGCCAACAAAATCTGGCACATCTAATTGAGGCAGGACCAGCGCCCGACCCCCCACCCCAAGGCTGAACAAGGTATCCTGTCATAGGGAATAGGCTCCAAAAAGCCAGTCCATGCACCCGGGGGTAAGTCCTGGTCCCATTGTCAGGGCCCATTTCCAGCAGATCACTTCTAGGCCATCTTGGCAGCCCTCATTGTTTTGATTTTGAAGGTTCCAGTCATCAAATACAAAGAGACAGCATGTTGTTAGAGTCTTCTGCTCTGCATTTGATGGGACTTCCACAAGAATAAACTCCACTTGTCATGGGATATCTCCCTGGGGATCTGTCTTCTAGAGATGGGTCTTCTTGGCTTGGGAGATGAGGTTGGTAACCAACAAACGTTCGGTGTTTGCTTTTAGACCCTGAGGACTGGGCAGCCAGCCTGTCAGGCACATGTGCAGTTTGGTTGCTGGGAGAAACTGCTGAACTTTGCACAGGCTGTGGGTGGTGAAGCACTTGTGTGCATGACCCGCTGTTCAGCTTGGAGCTACCACTGGCTTCAATTATGACTTCAACAGGCAGCTTTGAGGGATTCTCTATTCATTACAGTGGCTCACTCTATAATTAGCAATAAAGGAACACAGGCACTTACAAATACAAAGGGCTAAACAGTAATCAAGCAGCAAAGGCAAGATGTTGAACTTTTCCTTCCAACTCTTTGTTTCTTTCAAATTAGCGAGCCTTCTGCAAACGTCTTCCATTGTTTTCTTTTACTGAGTGATCTGGGTTTGATGCTCATCCTGGACTGATGTAAGCATGGCGATCATTCTTTGTCTAACTTGCTTATGCCTCAGTTTCCTTACTTGCAAAGTAGGGTTAACCACACAGTTCCTGGGGCAAGGAGGTAGTTGGAGGATTAAATTCACAAAGAACACTCTGAGAAGAGCTTTGCATATGGAAAAGCTTCCTCAGTAAATGCCAAGTTATTATCTTCATTTTAATTTGAAATGAAATCGCAGGAGACATAGACATACATAGTTTTGTGCCTTTTTTATCTTTTGCATTTTGGAGACAGGGTTTCATGTAGCCCAGGCTGGCCTTGAACTCCCGGTCCTTCTGCATCCATCTTCCAAGTGCTGGGACGAAAGTCGAGTGCCACCGGGGTGACTTACTGGCTGTCTTAAACCTTCTGAGTCACCCTACCCACACCACACCATCATGCAGCCATGCCAGTTGTTGGTAGTATTTTGTCAGTCTTGTTTCATATAGGTTCATGACTTTTCTGTTGAATATGTTAAAGCAGATCCTAGGCATTGTGTCATTTCATCCATCATGTGTGTCCCCTCTCCCCCCTTTCTTCTGCACTGCAGGGGAATCAAACCCAGAGCAAGCACTCCAGCACTGCACCTTTCCCCTCATACTTGTGCATCTTTTTGATGCTACCACCTTAATAAGAGGTTCTTGATCCTCTTCAACTTAAGGCCAGCTCCTAAAGGAGTTACCCGGCTCTGCTGAAACCTCAACAAGTGTTTGCCTAATTAGGACGAACGGCTAAAATTTAGCTTTCCTTCACTATTTGGTAAATGCTCAATGGATAGTTGTTGAAGGGGTAAACCAGGGCAGGAACTTCCCATAGTAGCAGATGCATATGCAGTCATAAATATTTTTACAAAGTCAACAAATGTTTTAGTTGTCAGGGAAGGTTTTGCAATATCTCAAATCCCACAAGCTCAGCATCACCAGAAACCCTAACAATGCCTGAATAATTAGCTCTTGAAAGGGGGTTTTATTCTGGTACCGGAATTATTTGTGAATGTCTGACTTCAGGCAACTCCATGAAAAGCAATTAGCAGATTCTTCAAATACATGACAAATCCTTTATTACTGTGCTTATAAGTGACACGGCTTACAGAGAACCAAATGTAATTAAATAACATTAACTTGAAATCTACCACAGACTCAAGATCTACAAGTTGTTAGACTTGGCAAGGCAAAACTTCTCAAACATTAGGTTGTTTCTGGTGAAAGATAAAATTCCATTAAGCAATTCCAACATGTTTTGTTTTGTTTTGTTTTTTTTTTTGTCTTACAGACAATCCTTTGGCAGTAACTTCCACTTAGCTTTTATTATATAAAAATATAACAAAATTTCAGTATATACAAACATTACATTACACAATGTACAGGTTAAAAACACTAAGAAAATGGCAAGCCACAAGTGAAATTAAAGTGAATAGCATGATAAGAAAAATTAAATACTGCACACATTTCATAAAAATTACATTAACTACATTTTTTTTTGTTTGCAAATACCAAACAGTACCAATGTGATTGGAAATAGCTTCCAACAGCTTCATTTTAAGGCACATCTCGCATATTTATATATACAACACTGAAACCGGTCAATAACTTAGGGACGTCTCAGGGTGACCTGTATATGTGTGTGAAGACATGCAGCATAAGATTACACATTTTCATTGGCCCCCTTTTTCGGGGACACATATCTGCCACCAGGAGGGGACTCATAGAGGGGTACTCCAATCTCCTGCAGGTCTGGGAGCCTCCCTGGACGGGGAGGGGAGAGCAAAGTGACTGTCCGGTCATAGTCCCTATGCAGCACTTTCTCATAAACGCTCTGCAGCCCCACTGTCTTGGGAAGCTGGGCTTGGTAGTAATTGTCCCTGCGCAGGGGGTCCCGAGGCAGGGATGTGCTCTTACAGAAGGTTGACATCTGGGCTGGTGGGTGAGGAGGCGGGTGAGCATTGGGTCCTGCACAGGATGGGCTCCAGCAGCGATCAGAATGGCCCAGGATCTTGCATTCAGCAGTGCACGCCCACAGTCCTAGGAAAAAGAGAAAGGATTTCCTGAGGTAGAACACGTAGGCCTCTATCTGCAGAGTGTCAGCCAGGGTCAGGGGCAGCTGAAGAGGAGGGTGTGTTTAAGAATCTAAAGGCACATGCTTTTCGTAAAGATAACTTTATATAATGTAAAGCGTAGCACTGTTCTAGGAGGAAAACTGCAACAGCACGAAACAAGGAGAATACCCTCCTTCCATGGCTAGTATCACATCTAGCAGGATGGGGTCCGGCTGGGGCTGGAGTATTGAAGAGAGTGATGAGGAAGAGGGTCTGGGAACTGAGGTTTTTGAGGAGGCAAGCAGTTGGGAAGGGGAGGTGCACGCTGGCCTGGGCCAGTTGGGAAGGGGAGGTGCACGCTGGGCCGGGCAGAAGCATCCTTACCACTCTGCATGTGGTTGATGAGGTCCTTTTTCAAAGCGTCCCCGCTGATGTCGGAGTCACTGTCATTGAAATCACTGTCTCCTTTTCCGCTGTCTTTGCCACTGAACTTCTCAGCTTCTCGGCCAGAGATGGTGTTGAAGGAATGGCCCTTCCAAACCGCCACAGGGGGCGCAGGCTCCTTCCCAAAGCCCGGAGAGGCACCGTAGGGCTGCAGTAGGGAATGGGGGGAAGAAGGTATAAGGGTTGGACAGGACACACACACGCACACAAAAACAAGTACCACAGGTTAAGCATCTCTCTGAAAGAGCCCACCCTTGCCCCTCCTGTCTCCCTTCTCCCAGCCTGTCCGCAGAGCACGGAGGGGGGCGCCCAGCCGAAGGAAGGCCTCACCTCGGCATGAGCGCCTCGGAGCCGCTGCTGCCCCTCGAAGTGACAGGCGCTTTCCCCAGTGGCGCTGCCGCCCTCCGAGCCCGGCACTTCGGCCGCGGCGACCGCGGGCGGGGGCGCGTCGGCCGCGGGGCTGCCAAAGGGCACTTTGCCGCTGCCAGGGAAGGTGAGCACGTCGAACATGTTGGGCCTGGGCCCAGCTCCCCGGGCGGTCTCCTCCGGGGAGCCAGGGGCCGAGGCTCCTCCGCCCGCCGCCCCGGGCCGCTCTTCCCGGAGGGCCCCCCCTTTGCGCACCTCCTTCTTGCGGCGGTTGCAGGTGGTGGCGATGGCGATGATGGCTGCAAGCAGCAGCGTGCAGCTCCCGGCTAACACGATGATGACGATCAGCGGCGTGTCCCACTGCAGTGAAGGCCCCGATGTCGCGAGGCGAGAGCCAGGTGGCCGGGAGTGCTCTGGGCTCCCAGCACTGGCCGGTGCAGCTGGCCCGCCCCCTGCTGTTACCACGAAACTGACCGTTGCGGTGGTGGTGAGAGGGGGGCGGCCGCCGTCGGATATGACCAGTAGGGCCCTGAACACGCGGCCTGGAGGCTCCTGCGAGAGGTCTCCAGTGAGCACGATCTCCCCCGTGCGGCGGCCTATGGAGAAGGCCTCGCGAGGCTCCTGTTGCAGGAGATCGAAGGCCAGTTCTCCGTTGGCGCCATCGTCCGCATCCCGGGCCTGGATGCGCGCCACAGCTGTGTCCTTTGCAGTCCGCCCAGGGACTGCTACTTCTAGGGAGCCATTGGCCGGCGCCGGGTGCACGAGGATCGGAGAGTGATCGTTCTGGTCCAGCACACGCACTTGCACCAGAGCGTTGCTGGAAAGCTGGGGGGATCCGCCGTCGCTGGCCTGGATGCGCACGTCGAGCTGGCGCAGGGTCTCATAGTCAAAGCTGCGCAGAGCGTAGATGGCCCCGGTAGCCGGGTCTACTGAGACATACGTGGAAACGGCTTCCCCAGAGCGGCCCACTTCAGCCTCTACCAGCCTGTAGGTGACCTGGCCGTTGCGGCCCAGGTCGGGGTCGCGGGCGGCCACTGTGGCCAGATAGGCACCTGGAGGGTTGTTTTCACGGACTGACACCTCGTAGACTGGCTTGGTGAAGAGCGGCGCGTTGTCGTTTTCGTCACCCACGCGCACGGTGTAGGGCCTCACGGTGCGCAGAGGGGGCGCTCCACGGTCCTCGGCCACCAGGGTCAGGTTGTACTCGGCGATGCGCTCCCGGTCCAAAGACGCCGCGGTCACCACCAGGTAGCTGCCCGCGTAGGCCGGCTGCAGGCGGAAGTGCTCGTGCCCGTAGAGGGCGCAGCGCACCTGCCCGTTGGCGCCCGAGTCCCTGTCCGAGGTGCTGACCAGAGCCACCAGGCTCTCGCGCGCGGCCCCCTCTGGCACCAGCGAGGTGGCGCCGGCTTCCTGTGTCCCGGGTCCGGCCGATGAGGCTGTGTCTGCTCCTCCAAGTGCGGCGGCGGCGGCTGCGGCGGCAAAGGGCGAGGCGGCTGGAGCCCCCGGGGCGGCCAGAGGGGTGATAGAAATATCGGGAGCGTTGTCGTTGACGTCTCGGATGCGCACGATGACCTTGCAGGTGGCTGTCCGGGGCCCTGGGCCTCGGTCTTGAGCCCGTACGTCCAGCTCGTACGTGTCCTGACGCTCGTAGTCCACCTGTCCGGCCAACGTGAGGCGGCCAGAGCGGGGGTCGAGCCGGAAGAGGTGGCGGGCTTCGGGAGGCGTGCGGGCACCGAAGGTGAACACCACGTCGCCATTGGGACCCTCGTCGGGGTCCGCAGCGTCCAGGTCCAGCAACAGCGATCCCACAGGTGCGTCCTCGGCCAATTCCACCTCGGCTACGGCACCCTGAGGGAAGGCCGGACTGTGGTCATTGGCATCTAGCACGCGCACGCTGAGGGCTGCTGTGGCGGAACGTGGCGGTCGCCCTCCGTCCTGAGCCACCAGCTCCAGGCTGTAGGAAGCCTGGCTCTCGCGGTCCAGCTCCTGTAGCAGTACCAGGTCCGCACACTGGGCACCATCCGCGCGCGTCTGTAGCTCCACGCGGAACGGGCTGTGAGGCTCGGCCAGGCGTACACTCTGTAGCCCGTTGGCACCCACGTCTTCGTCCACAGGCACCTCCAGGGGGATGCGCGTGCCTACCGGAGCACTCTCCGAGACCTCCACCGGGATCTGGGCTCGGGGAAAGCGGGGAGCATGGTCGTTTACGTCCCTCACCTCCACCTCCACGTGCACCAGCCGGAACTGCTCCTGCGAGAAGCTGACCACATCGAAGGCCAGCACACACTGTGGGGCCTGGCCGCACAGCCGCTCACGGTCCAGGCCCGCATCCCCGACGGTCAGCTGCCCGTCCCCCTCGCGCACCCGGAGCAGAGAGCTGTTGAATTGCTTCATCAGGCGGAAGCTTGTGTCTCCAGACACTTTCATGTGCAGGTCCTCTGCAAGGGTCCCGATGACCGTGCCAGGGGCATCCTCTTCGAAGGTGCTGTATCGGACTGTCTTGCTCTGGGCCACTGAGAGCACCCAGCAGAGGCTAAAGAGCTGCAAGGGGAAAAGGCAAGGGCTGCCCCAGCGCTTCACAGGACTCATGCCGCTAAGCCCCGAGTGTAATTCCGAAAGGCTAAGCTAGAGCCCTCTCCGCTTTGCAGATCGGAGCGTGAGTCTTAGGTTCCCGGGAGCACACTCTTCGCGAGCCCTGTGTGGGTGAAGTCTGCGAGCTGCAGCTGCGTCTCGGAGAACGCTCGGACCCGCCCTCACTCTGCGCCTCCTCCTCCTTTCCCTGAGCTGGAGCTGCGTCGCCGCCCGCCGCCTCTGCCTTTATAGCTGCCGATATGCAAATCACCGGAACCGGGCAGCCAATGGCCGCTTAGCCATAGCGCCGCTCCTCTGCCAACCGCCAACAATCCATTTAATGTGGAAAGGCTTAGAGGAGAACACAAGAAAGGAAAATCGGGGAGTCTTTCCTTTGTTTTAAAAACTCCTGCTTCCATTTTCTGTTAGATTTGCTTGTAGATAAGTTAGCACTGGGCTCTGGAGTAAGCGAAGCGGATGGTTTTGGTAATTGGGCACCGGACACTCCTGCTCCTCTGCCAGCTGCTAGTACTAAGCGCGAACAAGCTGGGTTTTTCTTCAGAGGCTCCGAGGCTCCGGATCTCACATCTTAGCCCCTCCGCCCCTTTATTTTGAATCTTGAAGACTTCCACACTTGCTTTGCAGAGTGAGGCTCTGTTCGCCTTCTCTCCCAGCTTCCCACAGTGCCGGGAATAGCTTGTCGATGAAGAAGCCTGAAGGATAGAGCAAAATTGCTTTTATTCAAATTTGTGTATGTGATTGTGTTTTGCTCGTGTGAGCCCTGTTGCCATTTGCGTTTCAGAAAAGAGCTCTACGATACACGTTAGTATGCATGTCACTGTTCGAATGGCTTCCTTAAGCCTTAGGTGCTAGCAGGCAAGGAAAAAAAGTTCCAAATAGGATTTAGCATAAGCTTGAGGAGATTTGGAAAGGTTTCAAAGATCAGTCTGAATCAAAGGCGTATGAAGCCCTCGTTAGTAGTGGAAATAGAATGGCGTGGCAGGCGATCCCATTGGAGGCCCCACTGTCTGTATTATTTCACCGTGACAAGCTAAGGGGGAGAGAAAGTTGAACAGTTTCCACAGCGGAGTTGGGCTAACTTGAATATAATGAGCAAACGCCACATGTATCCATTATGCTCTTCTATTCATCCTCAATCACTGCCATAACTCTCAGTCTAAACGGTGATGGGCGCTGAATTCCACACAATACCAGGTTCGTATTAAAGTGCATTTAGAGACCTTTTCCTCCTGATGCCTTGTTCCGCCTATTTAGAGGATTTTCTTTCTGTTCTAACAGGGCCTCAGTGGGAGCAACACTCTCTGGTTCCAGAAGAACAAAATCGCAGCATGATGTTGAAACCTGGCGGGAACCTGGGGTAACTTAACCATCTGCCTATGAGAGTGTGGAACTTCAGCGGTACATACTCCCCCGGGTGGGTCCTTGAGCTGCCTTCACAGGTATCCCCGGCCCCCACTCCTGCAGCGGAAGGGCAGGGAACTGTGCCAATCTGGAACAAGACTGATTCTTATTGATTTTTATTGAAGGGCTCTGTTGAGCAGGTAATGTAAATACAAAGGCGAAAGGAAGATTACAGACACAAGCCACATACTTGAAGAAGTAAAAAAGGCGAATGAACTTGGTAAGCAGGCTGCATTCGGCAAACTGGATTAGGTCCTTGAGTACAGACCTTTTCAAGTTTCTCCCCTTCAGACTCATTTGGGGGTGTTTTCAGAAGAGGAGCAGGGGTTTGCCCAGAGTGGGAGACCCCTGGGTCCGGGTCTGGGTGAGCAAGATAGAGGGATGTTAGGAGTTGATTGGGAGCAGGAAATGCAATCTTAGCCATCAGTAAATAAAAGCCTTTATGAGGTGGAGTTGTGTGGGTAGTTCAGGGCTTCCTTTATCTCCTCCACCTTCCTGTCTTAGTGCTTGCAGGCAGTGAGGTCAGATGTCTGCAGCCACTTGGGGATATGCGAAAGGCAAAATTCCAACAGGACCTTAATTTCTCATCCTGTTCTTGTTCAAGAGATAATCCTTACATACATACATATTCAAAATAATGCTCAATCTTCTTTCGAACCCCAGAACACCCTGATCTGGGCCCACACTTGACCTTTGGCTTCTCCAAGCTCACTCTAGCTCTTTCATCATGGCCTTGCTCCGGCCTTGACCGGAACATGTTCAGAACCCGGATGATGGACAGCAGCCTCTGTGCTTCCACTGCTGAGATAACACCAGAACTCGGTCTCAGGTACAAGTACTACCCTGCCCAGAATGCCACCGCCCGAGCATGAGAGGGCATGAGCTGGAGCTCGACCACTATTCTGTGATCAGACCCTGAGATTCCATATTGGACAGCGGGAGCTCAGAGGGATACTAAGTCTGTCCTGCCCCTAGCACATTCGTCATCTTTTTTTTTCTCAAAGGTTGAAATGTTTGAAAGGAGCAAAAGGGCAGAGAAAGCAAGCTAGAAGCCCAGCCGCGGCAGGGGAGCTGTTGGGGGAGGTTAGCCCTAGGTTCAAACATAATATATTGTCTGCTGCCGGGACTTCGGCAGCTTGAAAGTGCCAGACACTGAGCCTGGAGTGGATCCTGGGGCCGAGGCGGGACCGCTGCGGGCACTGTGCAGCCCTTGCGCAAGGGCTGGAGGTCCAGGTGTAAAGGCACGCGAGCAGGGAGTTCCCGCTGGCTTGCCGGATAGTGGAAATACGATTTAAAACAGCGCATCGGCGGACACTGAGACTCCCTGCGGAAGAGAAATGCCCAGGGGGCAAGGGCTGGAGGAAAGTCGGGAAGGGTAGACATCGAAGGGAGGAGGGAGCAAGTCCCAAGCGCGGATCCACCCACAAAAGCTTCGCTGATGGCCTGGTTATTATGCCAAAAGGTCTCAAAGGAGCTCCTTTCTTTCGGTTTTAGCAACTTTGCAGGCAACTGTCTCGCAATCCCGAGAACAAACACTGCTCCACAATGGCTGAGTTTTTTCGGGATGCAAATGTCGCCGGCTAGGCGGAGCTGGGTTTCTGTGACAGCGCCTAATGCCGGCATTGTGAAGCTCGTGTGCAGACCTCGGGATTGACACAGGCATCACGTGACGGATTAGGGCTCTAGGAAAGTTTTCAAAGCGGCGACAATGGGGGGGCTCAGCCTGATCCGCTATCTCCCACAGTTTAGAGGGAAAGAATATCAGGGTGTATTCTCATATGTAATAGGATTATCTTTTCCATTTCAAGTTCTGTACGGCATGTAATTTATTTTTAATTAGGATTATATCTGCCAGGAAAGGGAACTAGACTTCTCTGGAAAGAGTAATTCTAAGGGTGGGTAGAGAGAGGGGCTATTTTCTAACATTTTATCTTAAACAACAACACCAGCAACAACAACAAAACCCGGGGCCCATGTATTTTCTCCCTACCAGCTCACTCCATTGACTAAGTCTCCAATGGAAGTATGCAGCTAGTGCTCTGCCATAAAGAGCAAATCTCTGCGTTTTCCTCGGATTGACATGCGGACATGCACCACAGCTCTTTTGTATATTAGAAATGCTTACTCTAATTTCTCTCGCTGTCAATGCCATCATAATGAGTTTTTAACTTTATACTAAGGCAAAAAGCAGCATTCTCCATAGAATGATTACTTTTCAACAGTCAAATAACGGGTCAGTTTGGAGTGATGGTAGCTGCGGTTTAAACGGCAAAATTGCATTAATTCCAAAGCCAGATGATCCTAAACTCTAGGCCACTTTCATGCCTTGGCCACCCATTCTCCTATGTTCTTTGGGTGGTGGGAAACTCTGGGGGAGGTGTTTTACCTGGCAGGAAGTAGCACAGGGTCTTTGTCATAGGCTACTGAGAAGCCACTGATACTTTTTGTGACCCTGGGCACATTACCTGATCTCTTTGTGTTTTAGTCTCATCATGAGTGAAAAAGGGCATAATAAAGGAACCTGCTAAGACTGTTTTGAGAACTGTATAGGATGATGTAATATCAGGTGGCTAGGAACACATGTTATTTCCTTTCAAATCACAGGGAAAAATATCAGAGACTATGCAACAGTCACTCTTACAGGTGAGGAATTTGTTCAGGGAAGAAAAAGGGAAAAGAAGAAGAGGGAAGGAAGAAAGAAACCTCTGGTTTGCTTCTTTGCTTCTGACTCTGGAAATAATAGACTACAGTGGTTCTAAGACTCTTAAAGGAGAAGATGATCGTATGAGAATTTGAGCAACTTTCCTGTTTTCTTGTTATCTGAAAGTGTTCTCCAATTGAAATTAGACTGTCAGTAAAAGTATCAGTAGACCTGTTCCCTACATAGTTCCACAAAACCCATTGGTCATATTTGAAACCAGATGCATGTAGTTATTTGATGAGCAGCAAACCCTGGTTCCTGAGGACTAAGAGACTTTCCTCTCTGGCATGCTACAGAACAGCAGGCAACTTCTATGAAGAATGCTTGGTCCAGTACTTCCTCTTGGTGTTGACCTGCTGGAGCTGCCATAATAAAACACTGCCCCTCAAGTGGTTCAAACAACAGAAATACACTTTTTCATGCTTTTGGAGGCAAAAAGTCCACGGTCAAGTCCAAGGTCGACGGTCTCCCTTCTTAGCTTGTAGAAGGATGCCTCTTCACATGACCTCATGTGGTCTTCTCTCTGTGTGCATGAGTAATCCCTGGTAACCTCTTCTAATTTTAATTTTCTCTTTAGAGGTCCTGTCTCTAAACACAGCTGCATTTTGTGGTACTTCAGGGTTGACCTTTCAGAGTGTGACTATCCAGGTGACAAAGTCAGTCTATTACATCCATTAAATCTTGAACTCCGTGACATGTGCTATGAGAATAGAAATTAAGAAACAAACAACCCAGTGCAATATAAATAACTGACTGAGGGAAGAGAGTAGAGAAATTTCTTATCTACAGTTTCAAATGGGTAATCAAGGTTTCAAACAGGTAATCAAGGTTAACATGCTGGCTACTTTTTATGTCAGCTTGACACAAGCTAGAGTTCATCAGACAGGAGAGAGCCTCAACTGACTCTATAATATTGGGAGGTAGGCAAGCTTGTAGATCATTTTCTCTTCTCTCCTTTTCCTTTCTTTTCTCTTATGTTTATTTTTTCAGAACATTTTTTATTTTAATATTTTTTCTTATTTTACGTATCGATCCCAGTTCCCTCTACTTCCCATCCTCTCATGCCCTCACAGACCCCCCCCCCATCCCATCCCCAATCTACTCCCCAGTGAGGGTGAGGCCTTCTATGAGGGATCAGCAGATCATTTTCTTAATTAGTGGTTGAAATGGTGAGGGGGGCAGCTCATTGTGGGTGGTGCCCATCCTTAGGATGGCGGTTCTATAAGAAAGCAGGTTAAGCAAGTTGCAAGTCATAAGGGACAAGCCAGTAAAGGGAACTCCTCTGGAGCCTCTGCATCAGCACATACATCCAGGTTTCTGCTAACTTTCTTTGATAATGAACTGGTATAGAAATGTAAGTGAAATAAACTACTTTTTCCTCAAGTTGCTTTTGCTCCTGTTTTATTACAGCAATAGAAAAAATCCAACTAAGACAATCAATATCAAAAGTAACAGGACATGTTGACGGTATACACCTTAGACATGATGTGATGAAAATGGTCCTTTATGTCTGTGATCTTCCTTAGAACTAGATAAACCTCATCTAATCATGAGAAGCATATTGCACAAACCCCAATTGTAGGATAGTCTACAAAAAACTGACCAGTGTTCTCCAAGACTATTAAGGTTGTCAAAGAGAAGGAGGATCCAAGAATCCAAAAGGTGCCTAAGGAGACATAAAAATCAAATGCAATGTAGCTTCCAGGGACAGAAAAAGGACATATGTGGGAGCTGGGGAGATAGTTTAGTCGATAAAATGCTTGCCATGCAAACATGAGCCCTGAGTTCAGATCCCCAGCACCAGAGTGAAAGCTGATGTGGTTGCATAATCTCGGTGCCGAGAAAGCGGGAACTAGAAGCATCTCTGAAGTTTTCAGGATGATCATTTGGTCATTGTAGCCCAAAAAGTGAGCTCTAGATCCACTGAGAGATCTTGTCTCAAAAAAGAAAAGAAAAAAGAAAGAAAGAAATAAGGTAGGAACAGTGGAGGAAGACACTTGACATCAACATCTGTCATCAACACCCATGTGTACATACATGCATGTGCATTTGCATACAGATGTATGTGCCCACACACATACATAAACACACACATAATTTTTAAAAAGGGGGAGCATTAAGGCGAAGCCAAGGAAATCTGATTGTACTTTGAATAAAACCAGTATATACATATCAGTCATTAACTGTAACAAATTGGGTATGAGACATTTTGTCTTGAAGGTTCACAATGCTGATGGTCACAGGTGGCTCCTTACAGAAGAGTAGAATACTTACAGATATATCTCAGGCTCCAAGAACAGTGCTACAGGCATGCTGATGGAGCCTAGAGGGAGTAGGCAACAATGGGGGAGATTAAGAGGAAACCTAGGAAACCTTCCAGGGAGAGGTACCACGAATAGAAACCAACCAGGGTAAAGGGGAAGGGAAGGGATGGAAACGAGAAGGGTGTCCCATGCAAGGGTAGCATTGAAGTATGCAAATGGCTGAGTGGAGTCTGTGACCCATGAAGGGAACTGGCAGGTACAGTGACAAGGGAAATTGGGTAGGCCACGTTCAAGATTTTTCCCCCAATAAGAAGCTATTTCAGGGATGTTTCCCCTGAAACCAATAACTAGGCTTATTAGGTTAGAGGGAAATGGAAGAGGAAATTTAAACTCTCACCTGGAAGAAAAGCATAGTGCAACTCAAACAGCGACTAGTTTTCTAGAGGTAAGGCCAAAGTCTAAAAGTCTCAGGGAACAGAATGATGCTTTGTGCTGGTACCTGCTTATCAATAAGCTGAGGTGAACATTTGATTTCCTGGTATAAGACCTTCTCCTCTAACCAACCCAAGCAGCACAGGAGCAGTTCCCAATGACCTCCATTCATCATGTACCCATTGGAGAATGCAGCTGTCTGGGAGCCTCTTCCTGGATGTTTAGTTTCAGGGAGGATACATAGTAGACATGGCTGGGAGAGAAAGTTCTCATTTGCTTTGCAAGTTAGGACCTCTTATTAACTAGGGTGGAATCTTTATCTCAGTGTGTCTTGCATTGGTCAACTATCAAGGACAAGGAGTAGGCTGGCATTAGACATTCCATGGCTGTTTATGGTCTTGTGGTGTTCTTGAAAGAAGGGATGTGAGGAGGTACTTGGGAAAGTAATATATATGTATGTATATATTTTTTTTTCTGGACTTTCTTTGCCTGGAGATGGTAGAGCATGGGTTAGTGAGGTCTGGTTTATGTTCATGGACATTTTAAATCTAGATTAGATAGATTACATAGTTTATGGCAAAAAAGAGCCTGTAGGTAATCAAAGGAGCCCTCAGTGAGGAGGGAACAGATGCGAATCTGTGCTTAAACTGTGCACTGGAGTTCTAGAGTTCAATAAATTGAATGGATTAACTGCTTTCAGAGACTAAAACACATTGCTACAAATTTAGGCTTTCCTTATTAATAAATTTCACAAGATTTAAAACGGCTTAAATCAGAGGGAGAGAGCCCTTTTTAAGACAGAGAATTTTAATCACTATTAGTTACTCCCCCACCCCCCAGCCCCCCAGAGCCTTTGTTCTGGGTGAGTGCAGGGGACTCCTAACAGAGGCCTGCTTGGGTCTGGGACTTGAACTCCCATGCTTTAAGTGGATCATAATCCACTTTTGAAATGGAAATGAAGTCCACAAGGCAATCCCAGCACTAAACCCAGAAAGAGGTCCACACAGGGCTCAGGCTCAGTGTAGCCTGGTGTTATAAATTTCTCCGTTGATATGAGAACAGTTTTAGGCCATTGATCTCATGTCACCCAGAATCGAGATGGAGTGATGGCTGATAAACTGCACAATGACAGTCTGTAGCCTTGGAAAAAAAAAAAAAGGTTCTAGTCAGGGGGTGAGGGGGGAAGACTGATGGATTACTTATCAGCCCCTGAATTCCCCTCACTATGGATTCCTTCTGACCACTTCAGAAGCATTTATTTCCAGGTAATTTTACAGTTGTCTCTTTGTCCTTCAGAGGTGCTTTGGTCTATGAAAGCTCTCAGGGAGTTTAGATGAAATCATTCTTACATGTATTGCTCCACAGCCCCCAGAAGTCCTATAACCCTGTGGCAGGCCCCAGCCCGGAGCAGGCTCTTCCTTCCTCAGATAGAAATGGTGCTCCTTAAGCATTAATATTAATTTATGATGTCTTACCAGAATGACCCAGTCTCCAGGCCTCAAACATTGCTTATGTTAATAGAGGCAAATATGGAAAAATCTCACAGGGCAGAGGGCCAGAGTAGGAGACAGGGTCCTTCCTGGGTGATACTTAAATGAGTGGTTCCCCCATGGCACATTTTGTATTCTTGTTTGAGTTCAACTCCTCTTTGACAGGGTAGTGTGAATCATATGTTAGCCCAAGAAGGCCTGGGATACTTCCAGGAAAAACATTTGGAGTAGGCCAGGTGAGAAGGCTGGGCTCAGGGGATTAGGGGAGGATGGCAGACCATTTGTGTTGGGGGATGGACAAAGGCTGAACTCATTTTGCTCTGGCCCCAGCTCCCCTTTGGTGTCCAGTGTGGGAACCAGGAGTAGGGAAGAACGACCTGCTCCCTGCATTGAATCCGGAGCCCTCCCAGGCACAGCTGTCCACAGGGCATCAATCTTGCTTTGCTTTGCTTTGCTTTAAGAGCTTTGTATGAGTGGCCTCTGGTCTCAGGGGGCTGAGGAGAGGGTTAGATGGAGGGATCAGTGCCCCCACAGGGAAGAATAATATGACAAACTGTCAGAACATGGCGACTGGGTGACTTTTGTTCCCTCAGTGGTCGGGGGCCCTACCGGGCCCTGAGTCTTATATGGCTGGGAGCTGGAAGGAGGGAACAATTTTCAATGTATGATAGATCACACACCTTTCCATCAAACCCAGTGGAGGATTTTATTGGAATTTTGTAAAAAGAGGGATGGAGTGGCTTTGCCCAGGAGTGGAATGCTGTGAACAGATGATTTTGGAAGGAGAATTTTATGGGTAAGAAGCTATGGAGTCTATTGGGATCAAGCAGAAAGGCCATGGGGGTCAACTGTGGAGACAAACTTGCAGGAGGAAACTGATGAGGGAATAGCAAAATAGCATTTGCCAAAAATGTTTGAGAGTACTTTGCCCAGGATAATTGCATTAATCAGGATTCATCAAGTGATGCTTCAGGGACAACCAGCCCTCCAAAGCCTTAGTAACTTCAAACCTTCTTTCTTACTCTGTATGTCTGTTGTATTGCTGAGGGATATGCTCTAGGCTTCCTTAGTTGGGGACCTGGGATGATGAAGAGCCACCACTTGGTACTTGGTCTCTGCTGATGCAGTGTGTATGTGGTCAGTTGTACATTGGCTTTTAAATTTTGTGCTCAGATAGAACAGAAATAACCTCTGCTTATATTTATTTGTAAAGCTTATTAGCCTTTAAAGGGAGCTGGGGGAAACAGAGTAGCACCATTGAACACAACCTTAATGTAGCTCAGGTGTAGGACCAGTGCTCCGAGCTTGCCTCTTCTCCTTGGGTCTTAGATAAGTCTGTTCTTCTCCTTTCTGTTTAAGTGGCAGGAAAATGGCAGTTGTGAGAAATGCTACTCAAAGGCATATGTTCCTTGAAATTCAAGGAAGGTCAGAAATAAATTAGAAGTGTCCTCATGTGACACATTCTTTAAAGTAGAGGCTAAATTACAGCTCCAGACTAATTAGTGTGAGGAAATCTCCGGAGAGTGAAAGATTGAGTATTGGTAATGGGATTACATGTCCTCTTGCTTGTGCTGGGGGAAAACTTGCATAAAACATCTTCATTAATCACAGTCCTAATGGCTTTTACTTTTAACACCATCAACCGACCACCAGGATCAAAAACATTTTACTAAGCAACTTTCAAAGTGTGCAAGGAGGTGGTGCCGAGTGCTTTATAGTTGGGTTAAACCATCTGCCTTCTAAGAGTCTAGGATCATATGGATGGGACAATTCAAGACGAACACCAGAAGAGGTAAATATATATAGAGATGCATTTGCAAAGACTGAGGAATAAATGTAGGGTTTTTTTTTCTTTGTTTTTTCAGGGTAATCAGTAGAGAAGGAGCCATGAGACATTTTTTTTTGGAAGAATTGAATTTATTTATGTATCATTCACATGGGTAGGCACTGGGATATAAACTCTTGCCTTATCTTTTATATATTATGATCAGAGAAAGGACAACCACACTCTTGAATAGCTTAAGTAGAATGTGTTTACTTATAGAGTACTTGCTAAGTATGTCTGATAACCTCAGTTTGGACCACTGGAACCCAAACTGGAGATAATGGTTGCATGTCTGTAATCCCAGCTTTACTATAGTGAGATGGGAGGCAGAGACAGGAGAATTCCTCAACAGCTTGTGAGCCAACTAGTCTTGAAAACTGCACAGTGGCAAACAACAAGAAAGACCCTGCTTCCGACAAGGTGATGTGGAAGACAGAGGTTGTCTTCTGACCTTCACATGAGTTCCATGGCATGCATAAGTTCTCACACACAAACATGGACACACAAATATCCACAAGAATAAATGAATGTTAACAACATAGAGGTTTGCTTAAGAAAGAGAATCAGATTTGGGAATTCATTTAAGAAGGGGAGAAAATATCTTCATGACTTCCTTGAGTGAAGGAAGGGCCTGTGATAGGCTAAGCATTGGCTGTGGAAGTAAGGCCAGGGCAGGAAAAAAAAATCACCAATCTGTGTATCCCACAGTTCTACTGTGGCTGCCATTTTCCAAAAGAGCTGGGGTTGTAAGACCTCAGGGTATGATAAGTATTATTTCACATCTTTTTGGAAATAGGCAAGGCACACAGGGAATATGAGACTGTACTTAATTATAGCATGTAGAGAGCTGAAGGAAAAATGGGGTGCCATGCAGGTGTTCTGGTCTAAATACATTATTTCAAGTTGGTTAAATGATGTAGATAATTCCCATTTTAACTCGCTTAGAGTAGAAATTAGGGGCCCACACCTAGTTATGAACTATAGAACATTATAAGACATTAAACTGCAGTGTTAATGGAGATGCTGAAACTACAGGGGTGCTGAGCCAGTGTTCAGAGACAAAGGTACGGGCAGTGGATGAACAGCTAAGGGAAAGGAAGCAGAAAGTCAATATGGAGGTGAGGTCTGACATCCCTGGGGAAGATTTTGAGGCCTTTGAACCATTGAGTAGGGAGTAGTGATAAAAGGTAAAGAGTAATGTTTAGTCTTCTGGGATGGAAGAAGGTGGGCATGGATTAGACAACACATCTTTTACTGTTTATACTAATGGCCTGGCTCCAAGCAGCCACAAATAAACAAGAGTTGCAATGAGTGAATGGACAAAGGAGTGAGTTAGGAAGAAGGTTCATGAAAAATCAGTCACACTTTGGAGGCTGAGGCAGGCAGACTGTCATGAGTTCAAGGCCAACCTAGGCTATATAGTGAGTCCCAGGCCAGCTTAGGCTATACACCTTTACTAACAAAACAAAACACCAGAAACAAACATCCTTCAAACCCCCCAAACACCCAAATACCATTCGTTCCCTATATAAAGAGGCTCTTTGGCTATGTCAAGATTGGAGATCTTCTGAAGCAACAGGCCCCAGCTTCTTGATTTGCTTGTTTTAGGGGAAGAGGTGTCAGCTCCATGACCTTTTAACATGTTCAAGACACCCTCCAGTTAATTTTAACAAATTAGTGCTGGGGCAGATTCAGTGTTGGACATTCAATTTAGCATGGCAAGGAGAGAGATTGTACCTTGGACAGTACCACTCTAGCCACTGGAGGAGAGCTATGGGGGATGCAGGCTAGGGATGCATCCTATCCATTCTGCTGGCTCTGGGTTCCATAAGAAGACACATTTGGTCCCTCTTGCCTGAGAACCCCAGAATGACTTGTGTCTCTTACAGCAGGGATGGCGGCCCCTACAACTACCTTTGCTCAACACAGTGCTGGTCAGGTCATCTTCAGTCTGGAATCTGGGTAGAATCTTCTAAGGAAAGACAGCAAGACTTCAATAGCATCATCCCCCCCACCCCCACTCCCCTCCCGGCTTGCTCAACCCAGCTAGGAGGCAAGTCGAGTTCAATCACAGATAAGCTCATATTACATGTCATTTATCAAAATCACATTCCCATATTAAATTCTGTCTCTTAGAGGAAAAACTATAGTCTTAGGACAGAACTTGGAAAATTTGTTACTTATCTTGTATTCTTTTAATCTGCCCTGGCTGTCCCTTCATGTCCTTCTGCCCTGCTCTGTAGGTGTTTTTCATGGCCTCGAATGCAGCTCTCTGCTGATAATAATAGCAATAATATTTCTAATAATGGCTGTGAGTGTAGAGCACTTGCTTCTTGTCATGCATTGAGCTAGGCAGTTCACTCACTTATTTTAATTCTCATAGCTACTCTGCAGTGTAGGTATTATTACAACAATTTTCAGAGAAATGAAAGTTCAGAGAAGTTAATGTCTTTAAGGGCTCCCAGCTGGTGAGTGGCAAGGAAAGACTTAAATTCAATTCTCTCTTTTTTGAAGGGATCTCACGGTATAGCACAGATCTAGAGTTCATTACATTTCCCTGGATGGCCTTGAACTCCTGATCCTCCTCTTTCCTGAATGCTGGGATCACAAGGGTGTGTTGCCACACCTAGCTTGAATCAGGTTCCCCCATCCTTTCCATTCTATGAAACCACACCTCATCACATCCCTGGTTCCTATGGGTTCTTTGGGTTCCTTGATTTCCTTCCACAGACCACTTGGGGTTTGCTTCTGAAGCCCCTACCTCTTCTGTTCCCTCCCATGTTGAAGTTGGGGTTCTAATCTGGATACTCAGCTGTAGTTTCCCAGGCAGCAGGCAAGAAGCTTACCTCACTCTACCACTTTTTTTTAAACCATTTTTTATTTACTTCTGGCATCGCTTCCTATCAGCACTAGTTGCTTAGTCCCTTAGCTGGATGCTTGTCATTCTTTTGTGAACCCTTCTAATCTGTAATTTTTTAAAAATGTCTTGCATAACCTTCTCCAAATGAGTCTTGTACTATTTGGAACTTTCAGCTTATGTTTCCATCCTCATCCTCTCTGTTTAGCACTAGGTGGCTGAAAAAAGTTATGACATCCAGGCAGCAGTGGAACATGCAATCTTTGTTCCTCCTTTCCTTTGAGTGGTACAGTCCTACACCAGGCATGGGCATGACAAGCAGAGCACAGGGCTGGAATTCAGTCTTATTGGCTCTCTTAGTTATGAGAGCTTGTGCAATGAATAAATCTGTACATGGTCACGCTGGAGGTGAGCCTTCAGCTTGTCTTATTTTTCACTCCACTTGAAGTATGTAGAGTCAGGTGATTTCAAAAATATCCCACAAATGATACAGTAAATGGTCACGGACTAATCAGAATGGACTTTGGTCATAATCTTGGAGCAGCATCTACAGGCTACTTGCCGACCCGGACACTATCCTTTGATTGCTGTGTTGTGGGAACTTGGAGGGACTCTGGGGAGTTGCTGGAGTAGTGCTTGGAGTTCAAAAGTAGGTGGTAGTACTTTAACCTTTTGACATCAGGTACAGCTTCCTTGGTGCATTTAAGTGTAATAGTATCTGTGCTTATCCCACTTGAATTCTTCAGTATCTGATACAAATGTATCCATCAATGGTACTTAAATATTTTTCACACTTCACAGATACTATATTCCCATTGACAAGAAGGATCTCAACATAAATGATTGCTACAGGATATGACCCTAAAATTTTGGAATTTGAAGTGTAATTATAAGAGCAGTTTTAGGTGATTTGCAGATATGCATCAAGGGATCACTTAAGATATCTATCACATTCCCTAACTTTTTCCAATTACTCCACTTACCTCCAATTTCCCTACAGAAGGAAGCCCATTTCCTGGCTAAGAAAAGGACCAACAGAGACAGAAACGTGCAAATGGGCTACAGGGCAAAGAGATGCATAGATGCTAAACCCAAGAGGTGTTCTACATAGAGGATAAATCTGGTTCCATCCATCTAGACACTGTCTGCTCATCCAGCTGCCCATCCACCCAACCATCCAGCCATCATCCATCCGTCTGTCTATCTATCTATCTATCTATCTATCTATCTATCTATCATCTATCATTTGTCTATCTATCTAGCTATCATCTATCTATCTATCTCTCTATCATCTGTCACTGATCTATTATCTATGTATCTATCTACCTATCAATCATCATCATCATCTATCCATCTACCCATCTATCTATGAATACCTATCTCCCTGTTCCCTAATTATCTATGGATAAAACATTGATTATAGGATTTTTCATTGTGTAGAATGTAGAAACCGTTGGAAGAACTGGAGGGCATGGAGAGACAGGGTTATATTTCTGGACTGTGGATGAGGGTGGGGTTGAATTTCCTCCCTCTTTGGAAGGAAACAGGTGTGCTATGCCCTGTGAGGGGGTGGTGCTTCTAGGGAACCTATCTCCTAAGGTTTCCCAGCCCCACCCAAAGGAACCATATGTTGTTGCTGTGCACCTGCCATTAACACTAATAGAAGAGATTATTCTGGAAGCCCCTGGGACCTTTGCTTAAGTCTGCATGGGGAACTTATACTGCCTGTGTTGTATTTCTGACCTGCTTATCAGGAGACAAGTTAGAATCCCATTTAGTGAAGAAAATAAACTGATGTTGATTTTTTTCACATCTATGTTACAAACAACGTTCTATACCCTTCTTAAAAGCCTTCTTCTGTGTGCTCCTTCCTTCCCTCTCCCCCTTTCCTCCCTCCCTTCCTCCTTCTATCTCCATCTCTCTCTTTCTTTCTGCTCCCCCCATCTCATCAATGCACTGACCTCTTGATAGGGTTAGTATTTCATCAAGATAAAGTTAGCAGTTTTGGGTCACCTTCTTTTTTGGGTGTCTCTCCACTGGAGACAACAGAAACCAGTAGCAGCTAATAGCCCAAATGGTGAGGAGCCCTCTACTGGCTAATTCTGCCATGGCCATGGTTGAAGGAGGCTGAAGGAGGGTTGGCTGAATTTGGGCCTCACTCTATGATGCTTCCCTTTGACTGGAAACTACAGTGCAGACCATCAAAGTCAATCTGTGGTCCTGGGGGAGATGCCAAGGAGGACACTCATCTGGGCTCTGTCTTGAGCCCATGGGTCTAATAGGCCTCTTGGGTGACTCAAATCCCATCTCTTTTTCCTTAGTGAAAGGGCTGTAAATCTGATCTGGGCAGATGGCCATCTAGAATACACTTCATTTCTCAGTCTTCCTTGTAGCTGAGAATGGCTCTGAGATTCAGTCCTGGCAATGGGACACAAGCAGAAATGTCATATGTAGTTTTTGGGAAACAGCCTGGGTTGCTGTGCCTCCCCCCACCCTCACTCCCATCTAGAATAGGGGTTGGCAAACTGTTGCTGGAGAAGGCCAGATAGTAAATATTTTCAGCTTTGTGAGCCATCTGGTCTCTGCTACAGTTTCTCCATTCTGCTGCTAAACTGTTAGAGCAACTATAGAATATACTCAAACAAAGGGGCGTGTCCCATTTGTCCTTGTATGTTCCAATAACACCTTACTTATCAAAACAGAAGGAGATTTAGATTTGGCCTGTGACCTGTAATTTGCTGACTGCTCATCTTTGGTGCATATGGAGGGAGAGTCTGTGGAATGAGGAGAGTGGGCTTGTTGGAGCCTGGAGTGGAAGTCCTGTCCGTCCTGAGAATGGCAGAGAAATAAGCTGGAAGAGGCCTCCATTCCTGGTCATTACAGAGCTGCCTTGCAAGCTCTGTGGATTGCATTTTTGCAAGACAAGTAAACATCTATCTTGCTTATGCTACTGTCAGTTGCAAACGGACCTAATCCTCAGTAATAGATCATTCCTGTGAGGGTAAGCCAAGCCCACTAAAGTAGGAAACTATTGAACAATTAGGCATCAAAGCCCCGGCAGGAATGAAGTATATATTTTCCAGGAGTGTGGTTCTGTGCTCTATTTGCCACCAGAATTTTCCACCTATCTCAGTAAACTACAGCCACAAACAGAACGTTGAGACTGGTTTTCATGCAATCCACACAGTGGGGAGCAACACACAGGGAAAGTTGGTGTAACTGAGTTGGGGTCTATGTGTTAGCTGGATGCAACATTCCACAACTGCCTCTGCCAGCTCCCTTCCCTGGAACCCCAGGTGCTCTGACACATGCTAATGAGATTTACAAGGTGTAAATGCAAGTGTTCCCAAGTTTTGGCACTTTTTATTTTGGCTATCAGTCAGAACCCTTGCCTGGAATCAGTATTACTGAGAAAGCCTCCAGAGCCCAGAGGTAACCCTTCCATGGTTTAGTTTCCTGTGTCCTTGGGACTATAGAACTCTTAGGGAGAATTGAAAGTGCAGTTGTTAGGACCCAGTCTCATGCAGACTGAGAGGACAATGGTGGAATGGGCAGATAAGAGCTCCAAGAGCGGAAAAAACATTGCAATTTGGAATCAACGCAAGCATGCTTCTTGCCCTACACCTGTAGAAACGTGTGGCTTGCCCTGCAAGAAGCCTTGTTCCCCTTTCTAATGCGCTAAGCAGTGCTACTGCTGCTGTAACATGCATGCATTCATGTAGTGTTTTCAGTGATGTAAAGGGCTCTGTGTGTGTGAGTGCGTGCGTGCGTGCGTGTGTGCGTGCGTGCGTGCGTGTGTGTGTGTGTGTGTGTGTGTGTGTGCGCGCGCACTGGTAACTTGATTGTGTTGTTCTTGAGCCTGATTTCTGTAAATGATAAAATTGTGTTGCAGGGTCAAAGGTTGGACATGCTTACTAGATCTTGCTTTGCTCTCAGGTCTCAGAAATAGTCATACCTGGTTTATGACATCGTCTGGCTTATGCCTTACCTTCTCCATCAGACTGTCCATAGAGAGCAGGGGTGGTGTCTGTATAGTTACAATATTCCTAGTAGCCAACAGAAGACCTGGCTTACAATAGGTGCTCAGTAAGTATTCCTATGAGGAATGTATTGGTTCTTTTTGTCAGTGTGGCAAAATACCTGGGAAAATATAGGAACGAGGTTTATTTTAGCATATTGCATTATAGGCAAACCTTTCAGAGGCATATCCTAGTAACCACTTTCTTCATCCATGCCTCACCCGTTATTTCTACCTTATGATCTATCTTATTGGTGCCACCACATTATAAATCCATCAATGGACTGACCTCTTGATGAAGTTAGCACCTCGATAATCCTGTCTCCTCTCAATCTTGCCATCAGTCAGGGACCAAGCCAGAAACCATACTGAGGATCAAAATACGAGCTTCTTGGGTAACACTACATCTAAGCCATGGCATACACAAATATATGGGACCATTTACTTGGAATGCACTTATGTTGATGTGTTCTGTTCTCTCAGATCAATTTGTGTAACTATTTTCCTAACATGACTGGCTCTGCTCCTTGCCTCCAGCTTCTCATGCCCCCTCAGGAGAAGGGCACACCTCAGCAAAGACCAACACATCTGGTTGTGTGGCAGGTGGCTGGCCAGAGGTTTCCAGAGGGTGTAGGTCAAAAGGATGGGGAGCTGTGAGACAGCAAGAGAATTCTGCTTCAGATGGCTGCATAACTATCTGCTTTCACAGGCTTCAGGCTAATCAGAATTTCAAAGGATACTTTTAAATGTAATAGAATTCTACCTGAAAGAGCAATGAGCTGGGCCCTGGAACTGTTTATTCCCCTCGTTTCTATTCTAGGCTTGTATCAAAGATACTGGGGACTTCTGATTTTATTTCCATTCCTGCTCAGAATGGGGAAAGCTAATGCGCTGATGGGAGGTGGTGGTGGTGAGACCACAGTGATGTCCTCCACCTGCTTCTGGCCTCGGGTATTCCAGGGGGCAGAGGAGCACAAACAGTGAGCTGAACACAAGCATTTTTAATCAACTGCTGAGCAAATTTGACTCCATCACTTATAGAGGTCCTGATGTTGAGGTCTAATCACCTCCCCCTATTCTGGAAGAGCTCAGGCAATTCTTCTTGGATTATGTAAACCCCCAAACATACATGGTTCAACCAGTAAAGTGCATGCTAAGCAAGCATGAGGACTTGAGTTCAGATTCTGGCACCAATATATATTTGCTGGGCATGGTGGCTCATGCATGTAATACCAGTCCATGGAGGAGAATCTCTGGAGTTCTCTGTGCAGCCAGCCTAAAGGAATCAGCAAGCCTCAGACCAGTGAGACATTGGTCAAAAAGTCAAGGATGTCATCCACAGTTGACCTCTGGTCTACACACGCACGCATGCACACACACACACACATACACACACACACACACGCACACACAGTCTTTATACTTCCATTTTCCCTCACTGTTTGCTTTTGGCCATATTAATCTTGGATAAAGTTTGATATAAAGAAAAAACAGTCTAACTACCAACAAAGCCCTGTCTCAAAATTCTGGCAGGAGTGGGCAGGTGCTGGGAGGCAAGTATGTGCATATGGTATTTAGAAAAGGCTGCACCTGCTTTGTTTCCAACCAGCTGGCAGACTATTAAGAGCAAAGTGCCGCTCTTTCTGGAAATCCTCAAATGGGGAACCTCCGAGAAGGGGCCAACAGAAGCTTTCTGGGATCAATTGCATGAAGACTGTGCCAACCACTATTTCTGAAATTTGAACTGAGTTAGAACAGGTAATGTGTTTTAAATGCCGTGGGTTTGAGGCTCTGACACCCTGCAAGTCTTACATATGCCCAAGACATGGCAGAAACAGCACACATCTGCTGTACGCAGTAAACTGCCATCCCTGTAAGTTGCTTTGTGATGAGGTTGCTGGTGCCGCTTATATTCATCATCTCATCTGAACAGTGGTAGAGTCTTCAGGCCACAGCCCAGAGATGGACGGTGTAGGAGGCACCGTCTTCTCAGGCCTCTCAGCCTACCCTGTGCCAAGACTCCAGGCCACACCCCCCCTCACACCTTGGCCATCCCATCAGGCGCTATCTCCTCCATTCTGGTTCCTGGAGTCTAATTCCTTGCAGACAACTTCTGAAATAGGAAGTGAGGTTCCCAGCTGTAACCACATTAAAGCCTCCACAAGGCCCACTGAATCAGAATTTCAATGATTATGGAGAGTTGGAAAGTTGCAGGTCCAGAGCCTAACTATCTTGGGCTACTTTAGCCCCATAAATAGCCATGTTCTACATGTGACTTAACATCCCTGTGACTTAGGTAAATCCATGTGGAATGTATGACTGGACTTCTAAGCTGAGGATGTTATCAGAGAGTATCTGAGGCCTATAACAGATTTCCATGTTTTGCTGGAACCTGGCCCATGTGATGATCCTACCAGTGTTTTTGAAAAGTATCTTGATATATTATTTTCTTTATTTTAAAACTAGAAAAAGTTCATGGAACAGTTATCATGGAGGAACATGGCATTTGGGGTCAATAGCAATTTCTATTTGGACTCAGAATAAACTATCTCTTATTCCCTTTGAGGTTAGAGCTGTGTTTTTTAATTAATTAATTTAGCATGTGTGTGCATCCATGTGTGAGTGTGTGTGTGTGTGTGTGTGTGTGTGTGTGTGTGTATAAGAATAGTAGGAAGCATGTGGCTTAGCTGATGGTTGTTCATGAGAAACTGTAGGTCCTTACAGAGCTCTAGTAGCCAGGGCTGTGTTTAAAAGCATTCAGGGCTCTTCCTGTGCTTTTTGTTGAGTGCAATAGTATTATCTAATTAATAATCAATGCTCATCTGACACCAGAGGGTCCAAAGAGCTAATCCTGGAGTACGTTTACTGATTTGTTCTGTTTCTACTCTTCATCATTGGCTTGTTTTAATGAGCCCTCTTTGGGCTCTGGCCTCACCTCCAGTTTCTGAGGACAGCTTGAATAATCCATGGGCTCCCATAGCCAACGTGCTCTAGCCCGGAAATCATGAAGGTGCACTGACTGCTATTGCTATTAGTGCCTTTGTTGCTTTCTCATTTACTCAGGTATTTACTCATAAGGATGTAGCTGAGAGAAACTCTGTGAGGGCTGGGACTGAGGACTTGAATGAAGTCCCAGGGTATGGCAGTGACACACTCTGAGATGTTGAGGCTTTCCTGAGTCTCTGATGTTGACATAGATCATGTGTACGTTTTCTCAGTTTGTATCCATAGGTCAAGACCTGGCTTTTCCTGGGTAAGGCTGTTTCTCCATGTGCTGAGTGATGGGAATACATAGTTTAGTGCATTGCTTCTGTACTGCAGAAGAGAATGGCTTTCATCTTTTCGCTCCATAGAAGTCCAGGATGGTATGTCAGAGCACCTGGAGGGACGGGGCCATATTTTATTCATCTTGGCTCCTTCAGCTGCTAGCATAAAGCCTAGCATGTAGTAGGAGCTTTCACAATGAATAGCATGTGAATGGGATGTGTCTGCTCAAAGTGCATACCTAACTTCAGGATCAGTGGGGTCACCTTCCTAGATCCAAAGAGAACTTTATTCTTCCAGTGTGTGGTGCTGCTTCTGAAATAGAGTCCAACAGGCAGAAAAGAATGGTTTGTCAGTTCCCCGTGGGTGCATCCAAACTGGAAATGGCATAAACCAACATGATGAATTGTTCTGCATTATGCAGAATGTTGTGGATGAGATAAAGACCCTCGCAAAAGGTGGGGTTTTGCTAGAAGTGGCTGTGTGAGCAGACAGATCAGAAGCTTTTTGGGGCAAAAGCTACATCCCTTCTACACATATCACATATCCCCCTTGAACTGAGATTATGTTGGTTCACTAAATAGCACATGGAATTTGGGATTAGTTATTGAAAATGTAATATGTGTGTGTGTGCGCATGCGCATGCACATGCGTGTGTGTGTGTGTGTGTGTGTGTGTGTGTGTGTGTGTGTGTATGTGAGAGAGAGAGAGTGCAATAAAAGACAAATCTTTACCAAGTAGAACTGGCACATGGTATGGACATAATAAATTAGGGAAGGTGGTGGCGAGGTCTGGTGTGTGGGTGTCAACTTTAAGTAGGTTGTAGGAAGTTACCTGAAAACTGATGTTAGTAGGAAAGGCCTTACATTAATGATGAAGTGAGCCATCCAGATTTCTGATGGAAGAGAATGACAGATAGAGGGAAAAGGGATGGAAAAATGTGAGGCACATTGTGTTTGTCATGGAGGGCAGTGTAGATGGCAGTGGGCCATGGTAGGTCAGAGAGAACCTGTTAGAAAAAGAAAGGAGAAGCAGACTACTTGTCTTTCTGGTTCCTCTTCACTTGCTAGTTTTCTCCACCTTGTTAAAAAGCCTACAGAGGCTAATCACTATATGATCTGAGTAAAAAAGTGTCAGAAAGGTAAAATGAGCAGTTGCTGTCTTAAGTCTAGACCACACATGGAGATTTGCCAGCTTTGAGTCTTGTATAGTAGAACAGGAAAAAAGCCTGGAGCACTGAAAGTAGCAACCTTGAGGGTTGAATAAGACTGCTATTTGAAAAAGTATGGGCAGGCGCCATAGGCTTCCAGTTCATAAGTTCAGTCCAGTATCATCAGAGCAGGACATGGCAGCATGCAGGCAGATGTAGTGCTGGAGAAGGAGCTGAGAGTTTTACCTCTTACAGGTAACAGGAAGTAAACTATCTCACTGGGCATGGCTTGAGCATATATAAGACCCCAAAGTCTGCCTGAATAGTGGCCTTCTTCTTCCAAGAAGGCCATGCCTACTCCAACAAGGCCCTGCCTCCTAATAGAGACACTCCCTTTGAGCGCCATTTTCTTTAAAACCACCGCACTCCACTCCCTGTCCCTCAAAAGCTTGTAGACATGTAATGCAATAAATGTATTCAGTCAAACTTCAGAAGTCCACACAGCCTATAATAGTCTCAAATTTATTTAGAAGTCTAAAGTTCAAAGTCTCTTCTGAGATTCATGCAATCTCCTAGCTGTAATGCCCTATAAAATCAAAATTAAAAAGAAGATTACATACTTCCAACATAAAAGGGCACAGGTATACATTACTGTTCCAAAATGTAGGCAAGGGAGCACAGTAAAGAAATACTGGACCAAAGCAAGACCTGAAAACCAGCTGGACCAACTCCAACCTGCACCTCCACGTCTGACGTCAAAGTGATCTTCAGATCTCCAAGTTCTTTCAGCTTGTTGGCTGGGACAAGCTTCTTTCCTTTGGGCTCCCTATTAGCAGTTCACCTCCCAGGTGTCCCATGGCTCTGCCACATCCAACATCTTGGGGTCTCCAAGGCAATCCAGGCTTCACCTTCATAGCTTCCCAAAATGGTCTCTCCAGACCTTCTTTTAGGGACACCCTGGCAATGCCTGGCTTCAGTGGCTTTCCTTAGTCATGGAGGCAGAACTCATAATGCCTCTCTTCCATCCTTGACTCTAAAGCCAGAATCACATGGCGGAAGCTGCTGAGTTCTGCTGCTTGCTGAGGCTGGAACATGACCTCTTATTCAATTACATCTTTACCGGCTTTCTGTTTTCCATGGTTTCCTTCACTGCCTAAGCTTGGCTGTCCTTAACCTTGCTGTGTTGATCAGGCTGGCCTCAGAATCAGAGATCTGCCAGCCTCTGTCTTCTCGGTGCTGGCATTAAAGGTATGCATTACCACATCTGGCTCTAAACTTTTCTTTAATTCCTTTTCACAAGTTGGAAACTTAGCTGGGTGGGATCTTGCCCCAAGGTCGCCATTACTTTTATTAATTTCTTAACCTGATTATCTCCTCGGACACAGGACTTAGCTCCATTCCACTTCCTGGTACTCTCTTTCTCCTCAATTTGTACATTTTATATTTTCTCTTGCTCAGCTTGCTCCTTCTCATTATAAATCTTCATTAGAATAAACACTAATAACCACACTGCAGAGTCTATAATAGGCTGTCTTGAGATTTTATTTTCCAGCAGAATTAATCCAAAATTCTTCACTTTTGTCTCAGGCAGATGTTTTGGACAAGGGCAAAAAGCAGCCACATTCATCACCAAAATGTCACAAGAGCAATCTCTAGGCTACATACTAACATTCTTTCCCTCTGAAATCTCTTGATCTAGGCACCCACTCAGGACTACTGTCTTCCGTGTTCATACTAGGATGGCCCATTAAGCCTCACATAGGGCATTCAACTGCTTTTCTAATTAATTCATAGTCCCAAGGTCCATATTCCTTCAAACAAAAGCATGGTCAGGCCTATCACAGCAATACCCCAGTCCCTGGTATCAACTTTTGTCTTTGTTAGGACTTCTATTGCTGTACACACACCATGACCATGACAATTCTTATAAAGGAAAACACTTAATTGGGTGGCTTAGAGTTTAGAGGTTCAGTCCATTATCATCATGGTGGGACATGGAGGCATATAGGCAGATGTGTTCCTAAAGAGGGATCTAAGAGTTCTACATCTTTCAGGCAACAGAAAGTGAACTGTCTAACAGGACATGGCTTGAGTATATATGAGACTTGAAAGCCTGCCTTCACAGTGATACAATTCCTCCAAGAAGATCACACCAACTTCAACAATGCCACACCTCCTTTTAGATGCCATTTTCTTTCAAGCCACCACAGCAGAATATAAGGATAGCAATAGGGCATAGAGCAGTTTACGTGGGCCAACAATTCCAGGAGCCATTGTCTGGGAAGAGTAGGAGAAGTGAACAGTTATTGAAGCCTTGAGGTCAGTATGGGAGGCTTACCTAGAAGGAACTGGGAACCCTGTGACAGAAGCCTCACACTCATTACCTCATTACATTACTGCCCCCCATCCTTCTGATAGTGATTCCTAGGGTCTGACTTCATGTGCAAACTGGAGGACAAGCAAACTTATTGATGTGGTTCATGTGGGCCGCATAACCCAGTGCAGAAGGGTGATTCATAGGCATCTAACCTGAGAGAGACTGAGCAAAAGATAAGAGTAAGAAACCACAGCCTAAGTGAAGTGGAAAATCCCAGATTTGCAGAGTGAAAGATGCTCCTATGTACCCCTGCAGAAGACAAGTCATTGTCAGCTTGTTAGCTAGTAAATGCTCACATTGGTAGTTTGATTCTCTCTCTCTCTCTCTCTCTCTCTCTCTCTCTCTCTCTCTCTCTCTCTCTCTGTGTGTGTGTGTGTGTGTGTGTGTGTGTGTGTGACTCTAATGTCCCCTCTACCTGTTGTGTGACAAAATTTCTCCTGGGGAGACCAATACACACATCTACTCATTCCAAATAGGGAACTCTTGACAGACCAAGTTAGACACCACCAAAGCCCAGTTTGGTGGATCATGAGTTGTACTGGGATTACTTATAGGAATATAGGTGAGGGGTTACTTACAGAAGTAGAAATGGCTCAAAGAAAGCTGCATCACCAACACCCAACTCTGCATGGGTGACATCTCACAAAGCGGAGAACCTGGAGCACACTGCACAACCTGCAGTCATCACAACACACTGGATAGTGTCTTTTCTGGGTGGCCTCATTTGGTCTAAACCTCTTCCAGGCAGCTGATTTGATCTCAAGTCTTTTTGGCATCTTGGCTTCATTTAGACTTAGGTCACATTCAGCTTTCATTGTTTACTGCAGCAGGGAGGGGCCTAGTGATTCTTTAGGAACTTCCTGAAGCTGTTTTGAGCTGTTTACCTGTAGGAATGTTTCAATCTCTGACTAAACGGTTAACACCAGACAGCTACTGTTGCACCTGCTCACACATGGAGGCAGAAGACTTGCCCTTTTGAAGGATGAAGCAGCAGGAAGACAGAGTCTAATCTCTGGCCTAGGTGGATCAGAACAGTCCAGTTATCAACACTGCCGCGGACTGTACTGTTTCTATTAATGTGACATAATGAGGAATACTCCTGGAAAGGAGGATGGATTGTGAGAGCTACAGCTGCTGCCAGACTGGGGATTCACTTCAGTCAGTGGCACTGAAAATCAGAGGTGTCCCTGTGTTTGTGGATTTGTTTCGTTATGTTACTGAATCAACTTTGAAATTGATGCTACAGACGACTGAGAATCTTTGAGCTTTCACTACATTTTAGACAGAGCCTCAGTCCTCCAGATGCCTGCTGGGCTTTACAGAAACAGAGTCTTGCCAATCTGTCACATTCACCCCGTGTGGGTCCTCTGCAGCCTCAACAACTCTGGAGCCTCTCTGAGTTTTCTGTCTGTCCTTTAACCACGTTGCTTTTAAACTTGTGCTTTTTACCTCAAAATTTTCTGGCGGAAGCCCTCTCTGATGCTTGGATCAGATGTGGTCCTTATATGTTCTTAGCACTTTTCTCGCCAATCCATTCTCAGGTTTGCAGTTCAAAGCATTAATTGGATAATTTGTTATTTAACGTCTGCTCCCTTCACTCCCTTTTGACTGTAGCCTCTGGTATTTGTTGCTGCCTAATGCCTATGCCTAGGAGCTATGGGTAAATGTCTGAAAGAATTACTGACCAAAAAGAAAAGAAATTAATTAAGGTGGGCGTACACTCTTCGCACAGGGAAGGAATCAGGGGTATAGATTGGAGAGGACACTCCTGCCCGCCTTCTCTCCACCAGTCTTTCTTGGTGCTCAGTCTTTCTTGGAAGGCAAACAGAAGCAGCAGCAGCAAAGAGCAAAGGCACAGGAGGGCTGATCAGGCGCTGCCTGGGTACCTGGGGAGGATGAGAGAAGCCTTTGTCAGATGCATCAACACCAAGCAGAATGCTCTCCAGCAAAGGCAAATTCAGCCAGGCAACATCAGAAGAAAGGGTCAAAAAGGCGAGAACAGAGGATTACCCACTCTGCTGAGTGATCTGCAAAGGTCCAGGCTGGAGGCCCCGTGTGATTACAGGTTCAGGCCATCAGAAATTATCGTAACAAGAGGACTGTTGACATCTGGGGAATTCAAGAGCCAGCAACATCAAGCTGCTATTTATAAGATGCGTGTAGCTCTCTAGACCATCATAATAGCAAACACATCAAGGCTTTGATAGACTGTTATTAGAATTCACCAGCCCCAACCTGGACAGTCGTCAAGGGCAAAGAATAAAATGTCAAGACTAAAGTCTACACCTTTATTTGATGATGACAGATTTATATGCTGGGCTGGGCTTCACAAAGGTGTTCACATGACAAATTTAGGCTTGACAGGTTCTAACAAATTATGTCTGGCCCTGAAGGAGGTTGGAGTTAAAGTTTACAGGAAGTTCAAAGAGATTAGTCAGGGGACCCGTAGGTGTGATGGGGAGAAGGCTGGGGGAAAGTGAGAAAGGTCGTGGGGACCCATGAGAGGTGGACCTTGGGAGGGAGGCAGGCAGACAAAGGGGGTGTCTCTGTTCACACAGCCATCACAAAACCTCCATTCTCGCCTCAGCTTTTGACCTAAGGGTCACCAATGGCCACAGCTATTCTTTGATGTTGGCCAGTTAAAGAACTTGCTGCTAAGTCATCATCCCCTGCTCTGTACTGTTGTCATGCTGGAGACTGTTTTCTTTTCTGCTCACTTTGTTGTTGTTGTTATGGGGCCCATTTTCTCCAGTTGCAAGCTATCATGGTTATAATATAGTTGGCACTCTGAATCTGTGGATTCTGTGCCCCCAATTCAACCAACTGTGGATCAGGAAAAAAAGTCATTTTTGTATTGAACGTGTTTGGACCTTTTCCTTGTCACTTTTTCTTAAACAATGTAATATAATGACTGGTTGCAACTGGTGGTGTTTACAGTGTTGGCGTGAGGGGTCACCTAACGATGACTTTTAGTTTTCTGGAAGGTGCTGATAGATTATGCCCACACACTGTGTCGTTCACACAAAGGCCTGAGCATTTGGGGATTTTAGTATCTGATGTTGGCACCAATTCCCCAGATATCAAGGTACGATTGTGGTCAGTACCGTGATAGCGTGCCATATAATATGCATATTTTAAAACCATAATAAGACATAGTTGAAGACAGCAAGCAACGAAAATAACGGTAGGATGTGAGAAATATGGCATATTCTTGTGTATTGCAGATTCTCGAGGAAAACAAATGCTTCTGGTGAACTGGGCACTGAAAATTGAAGGATGGAGCCAGGTCTGGACATACCCATCAGCAGTCAGCACTCACACTGTTTGTGAGCTACAGAGGTGGGGAGCCTGTCCTGGCTTCAGAGCCCAGAGCCCACCGCTTCCACGTGAAATAGACACTCTTCTAGTTGTGAGGGCTTGCCAGTCAAATGCAAAGGTCTGGAGGGAGAGCCACACATCCTGTTTTCATTATGTAACCTTGTAGCTATTGGGCGTCAGAGTCAATACAGCTCTGCATCCCCAGGCTTCTTCTCGCCTCCCACTTCACACTTGGCCATCCCTGCTTCCTGCTCTCCCTTCACACATTAAATCATCTTACAATTTGATGTAACCCCGGTGCCCCCTCTCTCAGGCTAATATGTTTTCCCATCTCTTAGTTTTTTACAAATTGTAAGGCCTCCCTTATGATGTTACTATTTGTGCTTTAAATAGTCTTCCTGTAAAGAAACTGTGAGAAGAAATAACACCTAGTATTCTGTCTGGTTACCAACCCCGTGTCCCTATTCATTCTTTCTTCCTATCGTGTAATAGTTTTTACTTATTCTTTGAAAATCTCATATATGTATTCTGATCTTGCTCATTCTCCCCCCACCCCCCTGCGCCCCGGTCTGGGACCCATCAACACACCTCCCTCCAGACATCATATCCTCTTTAGAAACAAAAATTATTAGTAGTAGCACCTTGAGTCCAGTTAGTGCTGACCATGGGTGCATGGGTGTGGGCCCATCCACGGGCACGGGCAGCTGTCAGTACATGGTTTCCAGATGCTTCTTGTTTCGTCTGGGCTCATTCTCCAAGTCAGAGGGTCACCCTCTGGTATCTTTAGCTCGAGTCTGCTAACCACACAGTCTCACAGTGTCTCCCTCTCTCTGTCTCTGACAATGTTGGCTTCACTCTGAGCTTTTAAAGGGCCTTTTGTAGGACTTTGCAAACATATCCCCCATGGAGGGATAACTGCCTTATTCTAGAGATAGGAGAGAAGCCCTAGTCCCTACTTCACAGGACCTGTCAGATCTACATGACCCCAACTGGATGGCATTCCCCTACATATTGTATTGTGGTGGGGGGTTGGGAGGGGAGGGTGTTTAGAGTGCATGGGAGAGGGTAGAGAGGGCAAAAGGGAGGGAAGGAGGGAGGGAAGGCTTGGGGGGAGGGAGGGAGGGAGGGAGAGGGAACTGGGATCGACATGTAAAATAATAAAAAAAAAAAAAAAAAAAAAAAACGCTTTGACTCCAAAATTTAAGTTGAAGAACAAGTTACTGGGGAAAAGTATTTCTATTTTTGTTTCCACAGAAAATGAAAAGATGTGGATTCCTTCCAGACTAATGTGGTTTGATCACACCAGACCGCCTGAAACAGAGTACAAGCTGATCCTACATTCAAAACAGCTGGACAAAACAGCCCTACAGACTACAGCTAGGATATCTGAATCTTCTTCGAATCCCCCAAGACAGCGCCCCTTACCAGCAGGAAGTAGTTTGGAAAGAACGACGCCCAAATTCCCAAATATTGTGTATAAATGTTTGTTTTCATTTAATTGGACTTTGTTATATAAAATTAAATAAAAAATACTCTATATGCATTAAAAAAAAAATAAAGGGCCTTTTGTTCTGGCTATGGAACTGTGAGTTAATAGGGCCATTCCTCTACCCCACGCCCAGTATTTTAGAGGTATGATTCTGTCGACTTCTGGTCACCCTCCTTCTCTCCCTTTCCCCCCTTCTTTCCCACTCCTCTTTTCTTTCTTTCCATTTTCTGGCAATAAGTCAGCCAGCATTTCTATTATCGCTCCCTGCATGCGAAATCTTATGTTCCCTGATTGTTTTCAGAATTTCCTCTTTACTGACAGTTTCCAGCAGTTTGACAATGAAGTACCTACATGTAGCGTTCTTTGTATCCTGCTTGAGGCTCACTGAGCCGCTTGGCTTTATACGCTGAAGTTTTTCATCCAGTGTAATTTTCAGCTATTCTTTCTGAAGAGTTTGGCTCCTGATGGAAAACCCGAGTGTTGGTTTTCATCGCAGACTATGGGCTAGGAGAAAGACTTTGCTCACAAGCCTCTGGGGGACTCTCCCTTCCCACAGCCCCTGCCCAGCCAGCACGTGACAGTCTATGAAGGAGTTGCAGTTAAGAGCTCAGTTCTCTCAGGCAGGTGGAGCGTTTTGCAGGGCCTATTGCTAGCCTTGTGCCATTGCCTGGCTCTCTTTCATTTGAGCCTCGTGCAGAGACCTCTTCAGATGCCTTTGCTGAACCACTCTGCTATAGGGGAAGGGGAACCTTTAGAGATGCTTTCTTCTCTCGTAGTGCTTGCTAATTTCCCTCTCTGGTCCTTTCTGTTTCTCTTCCCTGGAACACCTCTAGTCCAAGAAACCGAAGGAGCCTTTTATTGTGGGCTTTGTCAAAAGGGAGAGAATTTCCAGTTGCTTTGGCCCACCTGCCCAGAAGCTGGTATGCTGTTTCACAGGTCAATGAAAAATTAAGAGAAGAAGATGAATTAACAGGGGACTCAGGACCTTCTCCAGTTCTAGTTTTTGCTATTGTTAAAGTGTGACCGGAGACTTTTAAAATTATAGACACTTTTTTTTTCTTGAGGATTCCATAGATGAATACATCTGCCTCACTTTGGGATTTTATTGTTGTGAAGAGACACCACGACCACAGCAACTCTTACAAATGAAAACTTTTAATTGGGGGTTACAGTTTCAGAGGTTCAGTCCATTGTCATCAGGATGGGGAGCATGGCAGCGTGCAGGCATACATGGTGCTGGAGCTGGGAGTCCTATATCTTGCAGGCAACAGGAAGTTGACTGACAGTCACACTGAGGGAAGCTTGAGCAAAAGAGACCTCAAAGCCCACCCCCACAGTGACACATTTCCTCCAACAAGGCCACAGATAGTAATAGTACCACTTCCTTTGGGGGCCATTTTCTTCCAAATCACCACACTATTTAATTCCCATTTCCCTTCTCCAACTGTCACCTTATTCCTCCCAATATATTCCCTCCGAACAACTACAGCTTCTTGAATTACTTCTTTTTCTTGTTCCTCCTTTGCCCACCCTAAGGGCAATTAGTGCTGTGCATGGATGTTGGGCCACTCATTGAAACATGGGAAGTCTACCAATGGAAACACCTAAAAAAAGGACGATTCTCCCTCCCTCTGTAACGATCAACTGCCAATAGCTCCTCAGTATGGGGTGGGACCTGGAGAGCACCTCCCTCATCTATGTGGAATTTTGAATATTGGCTGGTTTTGCATGGATTACCATTGCTGCTGTGAATTCACGGGTGGGCTAGCCAGGTCATGTCCTAAAGCAGCATTTCACGGCATGTCTTTCCATCCGTTGACTCTTACATTCTTTCTGTTTCTTCTTCTACAATATTCCCTGAGCCTTGGTGAAAGGAGGGGGCTGAGAAAGATGTCCCTCTCAGAGCTGAGCACTTTGACCTAGACTGTATCTCTGCACTGATGGCTGCCCAGTGCAAGAGACTTCTCTCTTAGCTCTGTTTTGTTCTGGGTTTTAAGTCCAAGGCCTTGTGTTTGTGCTGTATCCTCCTCCACTGAGCTACAAGCCCAGCCAGTGCTTTCTCTCTGGGCTTGTCCCTTTGTCTCCCCCCTACACCTAAGAGCTCAGCTCTCGTCTCCCAGCTGAGCTAAGGTCTTGGTATTTGTTCAGTAATTTTCCTCCTCTGCTATCATCATCTTCTCCTCAGGGGAATCCAAATTGTACCGGGCAGACTGTTTGATATTGTCCTTCAGACTTGGAGGCCCCATTCATTCTTATCCGCCTTTCCTTCTCTTTTACAGATTGGATAGATTTTTATCGATCTGTTTCCCAAACTACTGGATTTTTCTTCTGTTGCCTTCAATTTACTCACAAGTCCATGCAGCAAGTTTTTGTTTCCAGTTTTAAATGCTGTCTCCTTTCTCTCCCGAAAGTCTGTCTTTTCATCTATGAAATCTTTTACCTTGATGATTTGGATGTATTTCCATTTATTTCTTTGAATTTTTCTGTCTGATAAATTGTAGATATACCATTCTTATATGTTGGTTTCTAGTTCTGGCTTTTACTTTTAGTTGTATATACTACATTGTGATTCTTGGTGTATCTAATGATTTTTTGATCACATACTGATATTGTGGAATCAGTGTAGGGCCTGTAGTTTGTGATACTTAATATTAACATTGTTGTTTTGAGGCAGGATCTTATGTAGCTCAGGCTGGCCTTGAATTTGCTGTGTAAATGAGGATGGTCTTGAATTTCTAATGATCAGGTCTTTACCTCCTGAGTGTCATGATTAGAGGCGGGCTGCCATGCAGGTTTTTATGCAGTACTGGGACTGAACCCATGCTAGGCAAGCACTCTGCCAAATGAGCCACATCCTCCACCCCTCTCTCCTTTTAAAATCATTTTTGTTGTAGTTGTAGTTGATGACTTATAGGACCTTGGGTGGGCCTGCTCTTATGCTTTCTAGGGGAGTATCTGTGGGAATATTCAGATTTCCAAAGTTCGAGGGCTTGGTTGTAAATTGGGGAAGGGTAGACTACTGTAAGCTTTACTTGGGGGTGGGTTTTACTCCTGAATAGGGCCACTCCCAGTGTTTCAGGCGGATGCTTGGACTGGGAACAAAGTGCTATCAAGGTCTTGCTTCAACTTACAGACACTGCTTACCTTTGGCATGTCAATTCTGATCCAAACTTTAGAGAGGCCCCATTGTCATCGGCTCGTCCAGACCCCTCTTACTCATGTACAGTTCAGCCCTTGCTTGAGCTCTCACAGAACTCACAGTACTCGTAGAACATGGACTTCTGAGCACTGAATTGCTTGTATCCTTCAAATTTGTGCCTACTAGGTTCTGCTAATGTCAGCTGCTCCAAACTATGACCTCTGCCTAGACAACTTACCAGGACCACAATGCTTTGCTTGGATTCCTTTACTACAGCACCACTGGAAACTGTCCTTTGACACCAAGCTTGGACATTCAGCTAGATGATTTGCAAGAAACCAGAGTTGTCCCTGCTCTGCAAGTATGAGGTCATGAATCTGAACCCCCAGCACTCCTGTAACATTGGGACATGGCTTGTGTTCCTGTAACCCCATCACTGGAGGATCCTGTAAGTTCACTGCTCAGCCAGCCAAGCTGCATGGTGAGCTTCCACTTTAGGCAAAGAGGTGGGTGGGGGTAGGGTGGGGGACAGAGATAGAAGATGTCTCACGTCCTTCCCTGGCCTCTGAATATGCACATATGGACATATGCATATATATATATATATATATATACACCACATACATCACATACATACACTATAGTACACACACACACACACACACACACACACACACACACAGTCAGGGGAGAACAATGTTGTGATTTTGAGTTTTTCAAAATAGTCACCTGATAGGATTTGATAGTTTTAAGTCATTTGGGAAATAAGAGGTAATCCATTCACCAATGATTTTTTTTTTTTTTTTACTCTTTTTCCTTTGGTGCTTGGAGTCACGCACAGAGTTTTGTGAATGCTAAGCAAGCACCCTTCCACTGAACTACCCCTCCAAACCATACCAAGGCCATTTGAACAAGGGAAAGTGTTGATGAGCACGGGGAGAAGTTAGAGTTGGAACACAAGGACAGGTATTTCCAGTCCTCTAATCTGAAAACTAAGGTCAGGAGGATGAGGTTTGCAGAAATGCAGGCAAAATTAAAGCACCACGGGAAAACACTCCTGTGAGTTATTTATAAGCTGAATATAAAGGATGAAAGAATGTTGGTAGATGAAATGGAATGATTTGAGAAGTGCACTGAAAATAATTCAGTGTAAGGATGGAGATGGGGAGAGGGTGGGTTTCCGCTGTGACTGCACTGGCCACAGGGTGAGCATTGCCAAAGCTCGATGGTGACATGTGAACACATGTGGTAGTATTTTTCTATGCGTGCAAATGTTTGTCATGCTAGAACGCAAGGGATAGACATTTGGGGAGTTTGGGGTGAATGTTCATCTTTGAGGTAGCAGGAAGTGGACATCCTAGTCTGGCCTCTGAATGTACATGCAGGGGCATGCACACACACTCACACTCAGTTGCCATTTGTTCTATTTAAAGCAGAATTTTCATGGGAAAAGGGGGTGCATGTGACTGGCTCACTCTTTGCTTCAATGGTATCCTTAGGTACATGTGTGTTTGGTGATCTTCCTGAAGATGCAAGCCATTCGTTCACCAGAGCTGAGGCTGCATATCCATGGTGCTTGTTTGACTGACCCCGATTTAAGGCAAGCTCATTGTATCAGCCCAGAAAGCACTGAGTGGTCCCAGTCTAGACTACAATAGGGAGGTTTGGTCATACCTTACACACATCTACCTGAATGGTTCCTGGAGTGATTTTTTTTGAGATGTTTTGTTGTATCCCCTTTTTAGATATTGTTCCCAATCAGCTGTATTCTGGAATCTGCCAGGAATCTCCCTAGGTCTTGCTATTACTTACTGTTTTCCTTACACCTAACCATGGAGTGTGTAGTTGAGTTCATGACAGGCTTGTTTCCACAGCTTCAGAAATTTTATTTTCCTCAGTATTTTAAAATTTTAATAAATTATTTTGTGTGCATGGGGTAGGACAGGGCATGCTGAAGTTAGAAGACAACTTTGGGAGTGAGTTCTCTTTTTCCACCATGGGGATCAAACTTAGGACCTCAGACTTGGCATCAGGTGCCTTTACCTGACCAGTCACCTTGTTGGCCCCTTCAGAAAATGTAAAGCTAGAGACTTCTCTGTAAGTGATTGGGAAACAAAGAACAAAGACATCACCATCTTCTTCTCTTGCTGTTTACTTTCTTTTCCTATTTATTCAACAAATTTTGTTTAGGTACCCCCATGTGTCAAATTTTGTGTTAGGAGCTGACTGGGAGATCAAAGGCAATCAAAGTGATCAAGAATATGTGAAAGGAAAGGTAGGTATGGCAACTTCGAGAAAGAGTTACAGGTGCAGGGATAGATGTATGTAAGGGACTGGGGACAGAAGGGGCGATGGTGATCATTACTATAGTCTTTTTCCTTGTTTCCTTGGGATTGAGTTTCCCACTGCTTTTGCTACTTAAATGCATTATCCGGAGTCCTTTGAATACCAGTTTTCTAAATAAGGCTACTTACAGCTTTTTTTTTATGTCTGAAAGGAATTTTGCAGACCACAGAGGATGCTGCTGATGCCATTGATGGAGATGGTGGTGGGATAACGATGTTCTTTCCTTCTTTCCAGGCATGCCCATGATGGATCATTGTGATCACTGATTTTACCAGGTGACATTCAAAGGACCATTGTCATGCACACTGAGCCACAGTAAGATAACCTGAGGGCTGCAGGCATTTCCAGGAAAGATCCATAGGCAAGAGGAAATTTCTTTTCTACATGGGTAATAAATCTTCTGCCTATTGACTTTTAAAAGCGTAGAGGAAAATGTCTTTTTTGTCTGTTTAATACCAAGCACCACCTTAACATTTGTTTTGCTGCACAGTTTACTGAGGACTTCCACAGCCATAAATCATCAATGGCTCATCAGAACCCCTTCACTTGGCAGAATAGATTTAATTTTGACCCTCATTCACAGCTGTGGAAAATATAATAAGCCAGACATGTTAAATAATTTGCCCAAGATATATAGCTAGCAAGGACAGAACCAAAGCCCGAATTCTGGTCTTTTCTTTTCTCAGTTTTGAAATCATCAGTTCCTCATGGGAAGTATCTGTAATGGACAGGACTCCTCTTTGATCTCTATAAGAGCCTTCACACTGTTTTTTAAATGTTTAAAAAATCATCCCTATTTTGACATATCTCGGATGTCTGAAATGCCCCAGTCTCAAGTGTAGTCACAATAAATCAAGCAAACAAATAGCCCATCCCCATTGTGCTGTGGATTATTTCCCCATGAGGCAGATGTTTACTTTTTATAAATGAAAGCTCATTGTTGTCAGGAACATTTAAGAGGCTTAACCTGTCTCCTCTGGCATATGGCGCTGGCTTTTCATGATAAAAGTCATTGTGTGCAGTGGTAGGCTAAATTGCAAGGCTCGTTCTGAAACTTCATCAGTTGCTGCATGTGAATAACACTGTTTTCCTATGCAGAGGCTCATCTGGGCCTCTTCCTCTGAGAAGGGGCAGGGGGAGGCTGTTTCCTTTGGTAGAAAATACTCATATTTTAATGGGTATGATGTCATGAATTATTAAAGTAGCTCAACTTTAGAGCTGAGCCGAAAGAACACATAGTGAAGAATGACCTTGAGACTCTTGAAAAATGGGAACGTTGACTGCGTGCCTGCAGATTCAAAGATGGATTTCTACTTTAGTTTATATTTATGCAACTGTGAAACTCGGTCCCTTGTTCCCAAAGAAATCCTTTGTGCAGCCGTGTGGAGAAAGTTATTACATTTTAGAGCAGAAGAGCTCTAAAGTTTCTTTCCCCGGGTCTCATGAAAGCTAGAGTGTGCTGACGAACTTTGTGCTGGGGGAATGACCCTGAGGAATGAGATGTAGAGTCTCTCAGAAGACAAAAGCAAACAGGCAGGCATTGTTCTTTTATAAAAAAGAATGTACCATTAGGTTCTTAGAAAGAATTTGTGTGTAACCCACTGTCGCTTTCTCTATAGTGTTCACTTGCTTCTGATTCGAGGTGAATAAAAGGAAATAAACCCAGAAGCATGAAGGTCTGCCAGCCGCTCTGTTGCCTGAGCACATGACAATGCCTGTAGCAATCCCCACCATAACGAGTGCAGGTGCCCAGGGAGGCTGCCAGAGTGCTTACGATGCGACAGGGAATACTTCAAAGATTTGAGTTAGGCTCCAGGCTCATTCTCTAGCCAACAGTTTGCTGGGAAAAAACATAGAAACTACTAGTGGAATGAGGTGTCCTTGCTACTTCCAAAGTGAGGCAATGCTGTGTCTAAACCTACAAAGAGGTATGGCTCATCTCTTATGTTCTTTGTAACATGATTGAATTGAGTTTCTGTACACTTTGGGATGTCACTTGGTGGTAGGTTGCTTTTCTCAGCATTGCAAGGCCTTGAGTTTTATCTCTAGTATAATAATAATAATAATGATAATGATGATGATAATGATGATGATAATAATAATAATAAAACCCATGGGAAGGGAAAGAGTGTGAGTGGAGAAGATGAAAGAAGTAGAATCTATAAGTCTATTAAATGGTTGGTCTTGTCTCCAAAACAATGCCTGAGTATAAGCTATAATCCTATTTTAGAGAAGGCAAAGTTTTGTGTGTAGCATCTTTGATATCATACAATAAATAACAGAGCAGCACTCCACGTGAACCAATGACACCAGATATTGAATGGTGAATAATGGATTCACCATTATTTTTATGTGCTTGTTTATGATTCTTTTGAGACAGTATTATCCTGTGTAGCTCAGGCTGGAATAAACTTTGATCCTTCCATCTCTACCTGCTAAGTGCTGGGATCATAGGTACATGCCTCCATGCTCAGTTGACTTCACCATTTTTATTATTTGGCTCAGAATGATGGTTTGCTGGCCTTTCTATTTTCTTGTTTGAACTTTTTGGTCCTTACATGTAGCATGTCTTCTTGTTCTTGAGGATCCACTTCTCCATCCTTCTCTATTCTCTGTGCCCTGTCAGATGACAGGATCCTACTTCATAGGGTCCCTATCCTTTGTTTTATAGTTGGGTTGGGCCAACGGGGGACATAAACGACTCTTCAGTGAAAGCAGATGGTTGGAAATGAGTTATGTAGCAGTTTTCCTCTGCTGGTTTTGTTATCAAGACAGTATTTCTCATTATGTAGCCCAGGCTGACCCATTCCTGATCTCCCAGCCTCCACTTCCCAAGTGCTAGTTATAGGCAAACCCTGTATCTTCCATCTTTCTGATGGATTTTTTTTTCTTGAACACTATGATGCCTTCCCTCTTCATCTTGTTTTCTATTCTGGGTTGTAGTTACTGCTCTTAGCCATTGGCTCTCTAGTCTTAGGTAGGCCTCTGCTATTGCTAGCCTGTGAGAACTTTGTGGATTAGGCTCACTGTAAGATAGTTGGATTGCCCAAATTGATGGTGCCATTTGTTACCTTTTGAGACCACAACTGATAGAGGCATATGCCATCTTTGTGATGATGTAATGTGTAAGTTTCGTCCCCATCAATGACTATTTTAAAGCAAGAATGGTGAGTTTTGTGTTTTGTTTGGCCCTTAAGAATTTCCTACTTATAACTTGCACCTGGGCTAAGTTTTTCATCGTTCACTTCCTTTTGTCTCACTATAAGTCCTCCAAATTTTTTCACCCCCATCACCTCTTCTGAACCAGAGGAAGCCTGTTTCTGTCAATCTTTTAAGACTGAGTTTCTGTGGTCTCTGGACAGGAGTTGGTCTGTATTAGTATTTCTTTGCAAAGTCATCTTTGGAACTGTCTTGAGAAAACAATGAACATTTTTAACTTTCTTGAAGAGGGGAATTATTATATCTCAAAAAAGAGAGAGAGAGATAATGAAAATATGTTCAGTAAATAACATTTAGGATAGTAGAGGATTCTAAAATCGGCAGAAGATTTAGATTCAAGGTCAGTTTCTTCTTTTGTTAGATTGCAGCAAGAATTTAATAGTAATAAAATCTTGTTCCTGTGTAATACATTTTATATTAAAACTTGAGGCATTTAAATGAGGGATTTTATGTCTGCATGGTCTTTATTGAGCATGAAGGATTAAAAAAACGCCTTTTCTTTCCTTAATACCTTTTAGTTTTGAGAATTGAAAAGCCACTCCATGCCTCCTGAGCCCACAGAAGTGAAGATTGACAGGTTGGAAGTGGCCAGAAACTCTCACAAAGTGCCTTCCCTACACTGTCTAACCTCGGACCCCATTACTCTGGGCATTCTGTCTCCTGAATAGACACTAAATCTTTGCTGGTAGCATGACAGCTTTATGAGGTAGGCTCATGTCTATTTTCAGAGGAGTATGGGAGCATTTTAATGTGTTTTCTTTTCTGCTACTGGTGACTTACACGTGGCCTGTGTCTGTCAGTGGGGTAAGTCTGGTGGTCCAGCACCATCTGGTTGCAATGTTCAGTAACACAGATGAACACTTTTATGGTTCCAGGGGGAAGAACAGAGATGTTTTATCATAGGTTGGGTTAAAATAGGTGAATCTCTTTAAGGCATACTATAGATACTTACTGGAACATTTGGTGTGTGTGTGTATGTGTGTGTGTGTGTGTGTGTGTGTGTGTACATGCATGTATTGTGTGCACACGTGTGTGGTGGCTAGGCAGATTCTCTTCCTAAACCCAGTATTCCCTGGGTTGCATGGGAATGCAGACGAGCATGGACATACCAGGCTTTTAATGTGAGTGCTGGGGTCCTAACTGGGGTTCTCATGCTTCCGTAGCAGGTGCTTTGCTGCTTGAACCATTTCAGACTTTGTTCTTTCATACCGAGGAATCTATGATCTGCTCCTGATACTAAGATATCAAGGTAAAATATCAAGGGTTAGTCTTCTTTCTACAGGATGGTGCCCTGTGAAAGCCTGCCAGACTGGTTTTAAGGCAGTTCACTTTGGGTATATTGGAAGTAGCTGCGCGAAGGTTCAGGGTAGGTTGCTGTCAGGTGTACCAGGTAGGAAAACTCAGCCACATAGCAACAACATTATTGTTTTTTCTTGGTCACTGGTAATTCTTGTGGATTAAACTATTGAATTTAGACTATTCATTACCTAAGTGAGTTTAATCTAGAAGAAGCAAAACCAGTAGGCTTATAGCTTAGGAGTGTTTAAAATTCACATCCGAAGAGGAAATTCTCTGCCTATGGAAGTGGATTATTGTTGGTGGAGATTTGACCTGTAGCAGGATGCGCCTTGCAACCTATAAATAGCTGCTCTTTGTGTTGGAATACATTACCTGAAGAAGGCAGGCTCCATGCTTTACATTTTAGATTGCCAGAACTGCATTTCTCATTGGGTGGTTAATAACACCTTTCAAATCTAAACATCGCTAGTACATTAACCTGACCTGACTGTTCTTGGCCACAACTTTATGCTTTAAAAATAGCCCTGAAGCAGGCATATTGGAGACAAAATTATTCAAACAACTGTTTTCCTCCTGCAACATCATGTGGACCTAAATTGTTCCTGTGTCTCTCTGCTTCCATGGCAGCACACTGTAGGATGTTGAGGGGTATCGGTGGAGGGGAGTGGATGCTACACTCCTTTGAGCCCTGAGACCAAAGTTTTCTTCAGTTTTATTTTCTAGCAGGCTCAGCCATTTCTGGAGGTTTCAGCAGCGATTCTTTGATTTTTATTTCTGATAATGCCAGCTAGGTGTTTACTCATGGCTTCTGGAAATTAGTCAGAGGGGGTTTCCAGGGAGGGGAAAGGGGAGCAAACACTGCTCATTTATTTAGTGCCAAAGGCACTGGCTGGCAAAAAAAAGGCCACTGGGGTTCCTTTTGCCCTTGTATGTGCCACTGGACTTTAGGACAAGATGTGACAAAGAAGAAACAAAAGAAATAAGAGAAGAGGGTTGGAGTCAGAAAACAAAGCTTGCTAAAGTTGGGAGATGGTCGCTCTCCCTCCCTCCCTCTCTCTCTCTCTCTCTCTCTATGTGTGTGTGTGTGTGTGTGTGTGTGTGTGTCTGTGTCTGTGTTTCCATAGGACCCAATGAATGCTCCGTGCTTGCTTACAGAACAGATGTGGGACATACATACACCTGCGCAAACACTCACCCCAAAGGAAAGAGGGGGTGTCCCAGCAAGAGCCAGTGCACTTTAGAATTCCGGGTTTGTTTTTTGGGTTCTGAATTAATTAGATACCATGTTGAATTCCAAATGTGATAATTAGGCAAATTAATGCTGCAGTGAAGTTATTAATGAGGCAAAATATGCTAATATGCTTTTGATAAAGAGCTCTTCTTCTGCCTTACCAAGAAATTGGCAAACATCTTTTATTTGAGGCCAGACAGCTCATCTCAAGTGATTTACTAAAAAGCTTCTCGGCCGTATGTTGTGAACAAATGTTGTAAATAGGGGTTAATGTCTAAATTTTTGATGTGGATAAGCCTCATTTCTATGTAGCAAGCCCTGGGTGCTCTTTGCCTGGCGTCCAAGCAGCAGCAGTGTCCAGAAAGGCCAAAACTTTTTCTGTGTCCCTTAATGCTGGCACGAAGGTGGCAAGTCTTGCTCGCCAGGTTCATCCCTGCAGACCGCACCACCCATCAACACTCAACACAAGGTGAATGGTGGCTGCCACCTCCCCCCGCAGTGTGCTCCTTTCTCTTCAGCAGACTTGGTGTCTCCTTTGGTTTTCAGATGTCCAAAAGTCCTTAGCCCAGAATCATTAGGGAACCCATTTAGTGGTCTGGAAGTGACACGGCAGAATTTTTCTTTCCGATCTGAAGTTCACTTTGTAGGATCACATTGTGCATGGAGGACTCTCCTGGGACCAAATGCAGACACCTCCTACCAGAGAGAGTTGGTTATTAAAAACAAGATGAAAGGAAGTATGAAAAGCACCTTTCCTACACCACGTGGTTATTTTAATCCCTGTAATTGCACGCACCATGAGGGCATGGCCTGTAGAACTTCCATTCACTTGACTGTGACATTTGCTGCAGGTTTTACCATGGTCCCCTCATCCTTCAGGAGGGGTTGTCTTTTGTACCTGTGGAGAGGGAAGCAGTCTCTGACACTGTTTAAGCACTGCCACCCTTGCTTTGTCCTTGGCTGGTGTGCTTCTGGGGTGTGCCTGATAGCAGGAAAGAGACCATTCAGAGACAGCGATGGCTTCAGACATAGAACATCTTACCAAGAAGTGGTAGCAAATAAGGAGTGAGCTTTCTCCTCAGACTCAGCAGGCCAAGGTAGGCTGTTTGCAGCTGAAGCACATCTTAGTTGTGTATTTTCTATGTCCCCGTGGCATTATCTTTTTTTATATATATTTTAAAATGTTCTAGTCATTTTACATGCCAACCACAGTTCCCCCTCTCTCCCCACCTTTCCTCAGAAAGGGCAAGGTCTCCCATGGAAAGTCAACAAAGCCTGGCACATCAAGTTGAGGCAGGACCAAGCCCCTTCCCCCTGCACTGAGACTGAGCAAGGCATTCAGCCACAGGCGTTAAGATAAAGCCATGGCGTTATCTTAATTGTCTCTGTGGTACATGAGGGCTGCAGCACTCCAGGTCTTGGCATCTGTGTTTCAAGCACGAGGAAGAAGGAAAAGGGCTGTGGGTGAGGTATAGCTCCGTGGGTCGGATGCTTGCCTCAGATGCACAAAGTCCCCAGCACAACACAAAGGGGCATAGTGAAATATAATTGCTACTCGGTGTCATAGTGAGTTTTTGTCAACTTGACACAAACCTACACATACTGGGAAGAAGGACTCTCAACTGAGGAATTGCCTTCATCCGATTGGCCTGTGGGGATGTCTGTGAGGCATTTTCTTGATTTCTGATTGATGGGGTGGGGAAACCCACTGTAGGCATCCCTAAATAGGCAGGCCTGAGATGTTTAAGAAAGGTGGCTAAAATGTGAGTCTAGGAGTGAGCCAGATAGCAAGCCATGTGCAGAGATTCCTTACAATGTGTTTCAGTGTATGTCTAGAGGCTCCTCTGTAGTGAGATATCCACCATGTCCACACTTGTGTCTCACCACATTCCATGGTGTAAGCCACGCAAACCATTTCCTCAGCCAACTAACTTTTGGTTGTAGTGTTGAATGAGAAAGCAGCTAAGATATCCAGAACTGTGGAGGTAGAAGCAGGATTAGAAATTCAAGTTCAGTCTCAGTTATGTAGTGAATTTGAGGTCAGCTTAGGATATATGAGTCCCTGCTTTTAAAAAGAAGAAAATGAACAGGGACTAGGACAGGATTGGTTTCTTTTTCCTTCAGAAAACGTTGTTAGACTATCTAGTAATCTCCATTTATGTTTTATTTATTGTCTGATTGTGTCCCATAGCAACGTCTAGCAGGAAGGTGGGTAAATGGAGATGGACTGGCTAGCCAACAGCTTTTTCAGTCCTTCTAGGGGGCATGATTGGCTTGGACTATGTGGTTGTAGTTTTACCTGGCTACCATTCCACAGTGAGTATTTCAAAACTTGGATAGCTGGATGTCAGATGGGAGCTGAAGTAAGAAAGTCCACATTGCTGAGTGCAGGTAGAAGGCAGTGGGAATAAACCTCCTAAGGGCTGAGCTGTATGACTCAGTATGTGGCTTCCATCTATGACCCTTGGTTCCCCTAATTATGGCTTGGAGAACATTCCTGGGATTATTATAGAAAATCATTAGGATCACAAATACAAAGTGTCTAGCATATTAAACTTGTTAATAGGTGACAGTTGTTAAGATAGTAAATGGAATTCAGGTCATGTTCATGAAGAATTAATGTGCAATAGGAAAATGTTATCACACATTTCCCTGTACCTTTAAGACATAGGCTTCTGGTAGGCACAATTGCCCTCCTGTTGGATGGACTGAAAGTAGGGAGGACGCATGTTTGAATCAGCAAAGTCAGTGAGCAAAAGGTGGAGACATCGGGGAGCGGGGAAGGGGGCAGAGCAAGGATGAGTGGGCTGAGGCAGGATGCTCATAGGTCTTTGGCATGAAGCTGTGCATGAGGTATGTAAACCTGTCCGCCCTCTGATTCGCTTGGAAAGCCTTCAGGGAACATGACTGTTAGACACACTGGAGTGAGAGGGCCTTTTGGTGACTACAAAGTGGCAGTTGTGTCGACAGGAGGTGGGTGTGAAGTTACAGCTGACGTACAGTTTCTAGAATATTCATGTCACCCGATTTAAAGATGGCACTAACACAGCCACACAAAGTACATGTGGAGAAGAGACCTGAGTTTATCAGGAGACTGTCATTGCCTGCTGTGGGTGAGGGTCCCCTCCCACTTGTGAGGTGTCCAAAGGGAGGTGGGCGTGGAGGACTTTTTTCCCCTTATTAGTCCCTGGCTTCTCGGTGGTGAAGTCATAATGACATGCATGTGATTCTAGCATCTGAAGATAAAGTAACTTATTTTTAATTTTTTGAACAACATATTTCTAAACAAAAGCCAATTACTATATTTGGTGCTAAATTGGGAATTAGAAGCCAGCAATCTGTTTCATAAGTTGGAGGAAAATCTGGCTGCTTTGAATTTATTGAGCGATGGCACAGTACTGTATTTTTATGAGCAAATTAAGATATTTTCAGGGTCAATTGTGAATATACTTGGTTTTCACGTCATGAGCCAATATTAGAACTTGCCCCTTGAGTAAAAGCTGAGTTTACTGGGTATTAATAAGTAATGAATACACTTGTATGTAACTGGCATGAATCAGAGACCTTAAACTTGGTTTTAAAGCAAGACGGTACCTGTCCCTCCAGTCACTGCAGGCCTGCTCATTTGAATCCAATGCACCAGGAGCCAGGGACTTGGCTGAACCAATCCACGATCTTCTTTCTTTGCTAACTTGGGCTGGAGGATGAGGAGCCTCTCACAGGCAGGGGAGGTTCCGGCTCTGGGCTGACATCTACCTACACATCTGCTGGGATGTCTTGTCCTTATTCTTGTGTTGTGATCACCTGTCACCCTGACTGGTCCTGGCCACTCTCCTGGTCTGGCCCTCTGTTCTTTGACTGGCACATGCCAAGGAATGCTATTCCCAGGTTCCCCCGGGAACACAGGAAACCCACACAGCTTCCCATGGTCTTCTACCTTCACACCTCACGTGGTGTGCCTTCTCGGTGGCTCCTGTCCCTGGCCTCCATGGGAACTGGATCCCTGCACCTGCACCTTGGAAATTCCTCAACACAAAGTTGGGACCCTGCTGTTCTCTTGGAATACCTGGTATGATCTGGGCAGGGCAGGGATAAGAATCTTCCCTAAAGATCTAGAAGCTTCTAAGTCTCAGATTTCTCCTATGGTATCCCATGTGTAAGTACCTCTATGCAGCAAATCACACTATTTATTGTCTGATAACAGTCATATATATATATATATATATATATATATATATATAATTATAATTTTTATTTTACATATCTATACCCATTCCCTCTTCCTCCTTCTCTCACATGCCCTCTGACCTCCCCATCCCCCCCACTCCACAGGGAGGGTGATGGGTGATGCCCTCCAGGAGGGTTCATCAAAATCTGTCAAGTCATTTGGAGCAAGGTCTAGGCCCTCCCTCCTGCCTCTAGGCTAAGAGAGTATCCCTCCATGGGGAATGTGATCCCAAAGTCCTTTTGTGCACCAGGGGATACATCCTGGTTCCAGTGTCAGAGGTCCCTTAGACTGCTATGGCCTTCTAACTGAGACACATGTTCAGGGAGTCTGAGTCAGTCCAATGCTGGATTCCCAGCTATCAGTGTGGCGGTCCAGGAGCTCCTCCTTGTTCAGGTCAGCTGTCTCAGTGGGTTTCTGTAGCCTGGTCTTGACCCTTTTCTTATCACTCCTCCATCTCTGCAACTGGATTCCAGGAGTTGGGCTCAGTGGTAACAGTCTTTTCTTATATTCCAAAACACAGGCGCTAAACCATTTTGTATTATAGGTAGTGGCAGTCATTGGGTGATAACATCAGAAAATGGATCATCCTGACTGTGAGAGACACCATTTCCCCTCGTATTAGTCAGTTTTCTGTTGCTTTAAGAAAATATTCAAGGTTGGGTCCTTTATAAAGTGTGGACAAAGAAATGAGGTTTTGTTTAGGTTGTAGTTCTGGTGGTTAAATATTCAAGATCATGTGACCTTATTGGATTGGTCTACGGTGAGTACCTAACACTGCAGAGAAGAAAGGGAAACAGAACCACAGCAGTGTGCAGAAGAAATCACTTGGAGAGATGGGAAGCCAGAGGAGCAGGCGGAGCCATTCATGTTGTGTTATTGATTCCTTCTTGAGGAAAGTAACCAGCATTCTGTGATAACTACATTAATCCCACCTAAGGATGCTTGAGATGAATTACCTATGTAAACAATCTGATCCTTCCTTCCTTCCTTCCTTCCTTCCTTCCTTCCTTCCTCCTTCCTTCCTTCCCTCCTCCTTCCTTCCTCCTTCATTCCTTCATTCCTTCCTTCCTCCTTCTTTCCTTCCTCCTTCCTTCCTTCCTTCCTACATTTTGTTGATTCTTTGTGGATTTCACATCATACACCCCATTTTCATTCCTCTCCCTATCCCTTCAAATCTACCCTCTGCTCTTGTACCCCCCCCAACCAAATAAAATTTAAAAGAAAACCAAAAAACCAAAACCAAAAACAAACAAGCAAACAAAAAGGAAAACAAAATCTCAGTGTGAAAGCTATAGTGTGGCCCAGCAAGACACAGTGCATTCTTTAGTCCACATATCTCTACTTGTGTTTATTGTAGTGAGTTATTGGTGTGGTCACATATCTCTACTTGTGTTTATTGTAGTGAGTTATTGGTGTGGTTCTCGGCCTCTGGCTTCTGCTGCACTATCAATACTGGACTCTCACTGGGGCTGTTTGGGTATCCTGTGTTGCTTTGTGTCGTGGAGACCTTGCCACTTTGAGTCTTCAAGTCTGGCCCCTTCATATGCTCCAGCAGTTTATAGATAGATGAGGCGGGCTAACTCATAGGCCTGGTTCTGGACCTGGGACCCACCATTTCTTAATATTGCCTTAATATTGCCTCTCAGTCCCTTGAGGGGATTCACTTCAAGCTATATCCAACCCACAGTGCCCTGCAAAGCCCACTGAGCTCCCCAGAAGCCCCTGAGAACTAAAAGATGATAGGCACGTGTCATGGAGAGATATACTCTGTAAGTTTGGGAGACCCAAGACAGCATATTTCAGAACTGTAATGTAGAGCACAGAATGAGAAGTTTTGCACAGTGTTGTGATCACTTTGCAGTTCTATTGGAATTTCAGTTAATTTTTTTTTTACATCCTCACTAATACTTGTCACTTTCTGCATGATAAAAATGTGTGTGGAGTAGTATCTCATTGTGGTATTGCTTTGCCTTTCCTTAACAAACAGTGGTGCTGAACAACTCTACGGCATCCATTTTTTCCTTTTTTAAAATTAATTTATTTTTTACATTCTAATCTCAGTTCCCCCTCCATCCTTTCCTCCCACTCTCTCCATTCCCACCCCCTCTCATCTGCTCCATGGAGGGGGTAAGGCCTACCATAAGAAGTCTGCTAAGTCTGTCCCATCATCTTGTTGAGGGAGGATGAAGGCACCCCCCGACCACCACACCCCTGTGTCTAGGCTGGGGAAGGTGTCTCTCCACATAGAATGGGCTCCACTAAGTCAGTTTGTGCATTAGCGTTAGGTCTTGGACCCACTGCCAGTGACTCTTATATTGTCCCAGCCACACCATTGTCACCATTGTCAATATTAAGGGAGTCTAGTTCCGTCTTATGCAGGTTCCCCATTTGTCAGACAGGAGTCAGTGATCTCTCACCAGCTCGGCTCAGCTGATTCTGTGGGTTTCCCCATCACGGTCTTGACTTCTTTGTTCATAGTTTTACTCCTTTCTCACTTTGGTTGAACTCCAGGAGTTTGGACCATTGGTTAGTTATAGATTTCTGTACCTGCGTCTATTGGTTTCTGGAAGAGGGTTCTAGCTTCTCTGGGGTTGTAGGGATGGTATCTTTTGCTTTATGTCTGCTATCCACTTATGAGTGAGTACATACTGTATTTGTCTTTCTGGTTTTGGGTTACCTCACTTAGGAAGTTTTTTTTTTTTTTCCTAGTTCTGTTCATTTGCCTGTGAATTTTAGGATGTCATTGTTTCTTACTGCTGAGTATTGTGTAAATATACCACATTTTCTTTATCCATTCTATGCTGTTTCTAAGATCTGGCTATTACAAATAATGTTGCTGTGAACATAGTTGAGCAAATGTCCTTGTAGTGTGAATGTGCCTCCTTTGGGTTTATGCCCAACAGTGGTATTGCAGGGTCCTGAGGTAGGTTGATCCCTAATTTTCTGAGAAATCACCATACTGATTTCCATGGCAGCTGAACAAGTTTGCATTCCTACCAGCAATGGAGGAGTGTTACCCTTTCTTCACATCCTCTCCAGCATAAGCTGTTCTTGATTTTAGCCATTCTGACTGGTGTAAGATGGAATTTCAGAGTGGTTTTGATTTGCATTTCCCTGGTGACTAAGGATGCTGAGCATTTCCATAAGTGTCTTTCTGTCATTTGAGATTGTTCTCCTGAGAATTCTCTACTTAGATCTGTACCCCAGTTTTTATTGGATTATTTGGTAGTTTGATTTCTAGTTTCTTGAGTTCTTTGTATATTTTGGAGATTAGTCCACTGTCAGATGTGGGGTTGGTGAAGATCTTCTCCCATTCTGTAGGGAGCCGTTTTGTCTTGTTGACCATGTTCTTTGCTTTACAGAAGCTTCTAGGTTTCAGGAAGTCTATTTATTAATTGTTGCTCTCAGAGTCTACAGCAGCCAGTCTTAACTTGTTGGTCGAATGACCCTTTCACAGAGTCCCCTAAGACCATCACAAAACACAGATATTTACATTACAATTCATAGCAGTAGCAGAATTACAGTTAGAAAGTTGCAACAAAAATAATTTTATGGTTGGGGGTCACCACAACATGAAGAACTGCATTAAAGGGTTGCAGCATTAGAAAGGTTGAGAATCACTGCTCTATAAGCTTATTTGGAAATGGCTATTCAAGTCTGTGTCCACTTGAAAGTTGTTTTATATTTTTTTTCTGTTGTTTGAAAGCCTCAGGCATTTTTTAGTTCATCATCCTCTGTTGTCTTTAACTTGGTGTCTCTCTACAGGGATGTACCTGTCAAGAGGAGGAGGATGGAGAGGGCTAGAGGACTCAAGAAGACAGAGCAGTCAGGTCCTCACCACACAGGATCATGTCCAGTGTCCCCAGCATGGGAGGATCTGCCCAACCCAGCCTTGTATTCTGTCTGATCTGCTTTTCTGTCCTTCAGGGCACTCATTTGTCTGTCATTCCACAACTGTTCAAGGAACTTTCACTCCTCTAAACCTTTGCTGGCTTTACTTCTTCTGAACACCCCCTGCCAAACCAGGTGTTTTTAGGACACATCATTTTTTCATTCATTCATTCATTCATTCATTCATTCATTCATTCATTCATTCATTCGATGTTCTAGTATACATACTATCACCAGGTGCAACGTATTGTGCCAGATTGTGGGGAAATGTCAGTGAGTAAAGCAGTTTCTGCTTCCAGTGAATTCCCTGACTACTGGAGGAAATGGCAAGTTATCTGGCAATCACCATTCATTGTGAGTAAGTACTCAAATGGAAGTAAAAGGAGTAACGGAGAACATCTTCCCGAGCTCAGAGCCGGTGTTAGAAGTATTTATGGGCTGTTGTGAACAACCTCATCTTCTGCCCATTAAATGTAAGCTTGTGTTTCATTATTTTTATATTTATTTTTATTTTTATGCCTCTTAACCAAAACCATTTCCAGTCAGTCTTTGGCATCTGTAAAGCATAGCCCGTCTTCGTGAAGAGTAGGTTTCTAGTGTGGAGCTATTTCCCTGCACACTGAGAGAATGGCTGCATTCAAGTGGAGATTGGAGGGTGCATCTGGAAGCTTGCTGGACTAACCCCTCCTTGACCAGACTTACAGAAAATCCACTGCCACTGGGTAAAAACACGTGACTTTCATTCCAGTAGCATTCATAGTGTGGGGCACAGAGCGGGGGCTCCTGGTGGTCTTGGACTGCATGAATCATGGTGGGAGGTATTATTTCCTTTACCAACAAAACAGAGGGAGTAAAGCAGTTCTAGAGGTTACCCACCATGTTGAGTCTGAGCCAGAAGAAGCACATGGTAAGGCCTTTATTTCTCTTGAGATATGTCTTGTCTGCTTGCCTGGGCTTTGGCATCCCTAGAGGAAGGTACATGGGATCCTCCTGGAAAAGCCAAGGGGGGACTATTATAAAAGCAGAAAGTGTATGTGTTGGGGGGCATTACAGAGAAAGAGAGCAGACCAATGGTTATATAGACAGCTTTAACTAGGCAGCAGAGGAGGGACACTTTGGGGGATTACTGTGAAGGAAGAATCAACTGATATGGATTTTGAGGGGTAGGAAGTGAGAAAAAATAAAGAGGACTTAAGATATTGGTTTTAGGATTAAAAAGGGGATTTAATTTGGAAGATAAAGGATTTATTGTTAGAATAGTGACAATTAAGCATTGAATGCATGCAGTTGGAATTGCAGCCCTCAGGTGGCCCTCAAATGTCCCAGTGTGGGGGAAGCTGTGTTCTCATCGGCATCTTCTGCTTTGTGAGGACAGGATGCAAATGACAGAAGCTGTGTATAACTGATTGTATAGAGAGAAACTCTCCTTTTAGCTAAAACTTGTTATTTAAAGGATTATTTATCCTCTCCTTTGAAATAGCTCCTTCCCAGGCTTTGACAGGGCTCTGGTGCCTGGCTGACATCAGTTCCAGCAGGCAGGATGAGAGGCTTAAAATCCGACTGCAGGAAGCCACCAGCTCATCGAGCAAATGATAAATCATCCCAAATGCATATTGAGCAGGGATCTGTGATATTTCTAAAACACAAACAAAATTGCTGTTAGGTCTGTCCTTCCAGTTACCTGCACTAACCCTGGGCCAAGCATGAGCGTAGCAGCAGCAATTGGGGGCTCTCAGGATGCATGGGTGTTTACAGATGGCTGGGGAGAGCAGCGTGTTGGTGTCCTGGGAAAGGCACAGTTTTTACTGATGCTGAGTCACTGGGGTGCTGCCCCCCCAGGGAAGTCAATCGGTTATGTGGGCTGAGGGCTGAGGCACAGCCCTCACCAGTGTGCCTTGCTTTAGATAGGATTTTTCAGCGCTGTTTTCTACCTTCCCTGCTGCTTAGGGCTGTTCCAGATCCATTATTCAAGCAAAAGCCACTGGCTGTGCCCTAGTGGGAGAAAGACTGGGAAAATCATGGATCTGCCTTTTAATAGCTGTGAGATTTTGGGCAAAGTACTAAAATCTCTGCTTGGGTTTCTTATTTGTAAAGGAGAGGAAATAATATGCCCCTTTAGAGAATGATTGGGAAGAACAATCAGGGCATGTTTGGCTGAATATGCCCTCGATGGTTGGCACATAGGAAGTGGTTTCGGGAGAGATCTCTAACATGGTCAGGTGTGCAAAATGTAAACATGTCTTAGCTTTTCGTAGTTCTTGGTACCCTGCTACTCTTCTACCCCCTCTTCTCTTTCTTCCTCTAGACTCCATTCTGCCAAGAGGTGGAACCACAATCTCATAATGCAGACCCAAACCCAGCAGGAGCAACTCCTTGCTCCACGGTGATGACGATGGGAGGCACCGGAGATGAAAACTTACATCTGTAATCCAAGTACGCCGGAGACTGAGGGGTGAGCTCTGCATCATTCCAGGCTGTAGAGGACAATGGCAACAGAAGGGATCCTGATGAGTTCGGGGCCTTGGGCTGCACAAATCTTTATGGAGGATTCCTCTGCCCCCATTTTCCATCAGCCCTCTAAGCTTCCATCTGCAAAGATGGCAGCTGTATTCTCTCCTTCCACCTGCCAGGCCTCTCCAAGTCTGCCTTTTAAAACTCCTTTTGTTTAGTCATTCTGTGTCTGCTTCACCACTGTCCACCTGCAGGAGCCCCTCTGCAGCTTTCCCCGGCGCTACTTTCTGGGAGGCTGGCTTCCTCTGGAAAGCCCTTAAGTGCCCTACAACCTTATGAGGTCTTCATTATCTTTTCCACCAGTACTCACCACATGTGACAGCCACACTGGTTGTCTAGCTAACTTTTCTCACCCCCCCCATTTTCTTCTCTTCCTTTCTGTGCCAAGCCCATCAGAACAAGAACTTTCTGTTGAGCTTTTGTAATGCAAGAAGTCTTTGCCCTAAACTGAGCTGGGAGCTTCAAACCCGAAGCTCCCAAGTCAAGACTGGACTTATCCTTTCTCATGGCGTTTTGGAGATGCTATCCCTTTCCCAAGGCAGTAAGTGCTGGATGCTGAAGTGTCTGCCTGGGGAGATGGGTGGGCAGAAGGAATGAGGGTATTTGCAGCATGTGCGAATGTTGCTTAAAACCTCAAGGTGTGTTTCTAGTGCATCGCTATTATTACATCTACTCTCCACGCAGTTTCTGCCCCCATGGGGCTGACTGCACATTGATTTGCTTCAAGGCTGGAGCATTTGAGGATGACCCATTGTTGGTACAGTAAAAGAAAAGAAAATTAAAGAAGCAGACAGAGAAGCTAAAAAGAAAGTTGGACCCTTTTGGTCTGCAAAGCTCTGGCTGGACTTAGAGCTAAATGCAGCTCTAGCCTCATTCTGCTTTTCCGTCTCCCAAAGGTCATGCCATTTTTCTTGATCTGTTTTCCTATTTCCCTGCTCCACAGTTCATCATGGGATGCTCTGCTACCTAGGCAACAGCATTCGGGGCAGCCCTCAAGAAGTGAATTACTGGAGAATATTCTGAGATCTATGCATGCAGAATTTCCTGTAATCTGGATTTTGTCTGTTATTATTACTGTTTTTACTGTCACTGTGAAGCCTTGTGTTCAGTCAGGGAATCTGTTCAGACCCATGTGTGTATCATGGGTATTCAGGAGACCAATCATATGGATGCCAGTGGCATTTCACTCCATCTTGTTTTCTGTTGTCTGATCAAAGTTCTTTTGAAGTGTACTGTTTTGTTAGATGGATGTTGGGGGTCTCGGCTTTGGCTTTTACCTATGTGTTAACTGTGGAGAAAATGTAGGCAACATTATTGGGTACTTACACAGGATTTTCTACTCATGCTAAAACAAGATATATAAAAATTGAACTATGAAAGCAGTTCTAGAAGGTTTGCCAGTGGCTATAGTGGCAGTGGTAGGAGCAGCAATAATTGTAGCGTGGGTTTATCAATCAACTATTTTACACCTGCTACTCTATTCTTTACACACATGACCCCATTCAGCTTTACCAATTATTTTTAAAGGCTGATGCCTTTCTTTTGTTTTATAAATAGGAAACGGGCGTTAGGAATTAAATGACCTGTTTTTGGCCACAGAGTGAGTATAAGAGGAACCAGCATTTGAAACCTCGGAACTCTTGTCCACTGGACTGGAAAGAGGCCACGATGCAGTTCTTGCTGGGCATATTCCTGGTACTGCTGAATTACTAGACTGGTCCATGCCCAAGAGATAGTAGGTACCCATCAAAACTAGAATTTGGATAGGAGGTTGAAGCTCTGTGTTCTGAGGCATTTCCTTTCACCAGGAGCATGAAGAAAATAGGCCTAAGCCCTTCTTCTCAGTGGTCCTCTGTCTCCATCCATCCTCTCTGCCTGGTTCAGATTTAATGTCATCCTACCTCAGAGTTCTCAGAAGTGTCCTGAGGCCTGTTTTGTTTCCTTCTGGTCCAGGTTGTTCATAGCAACCAACAGAGTCTTTTTCATCTGAAGATCTGTTCACAGCCACTCAGATTCCTCAGGGCAGGTTTTACCTGTCCATTGGCCTCCTAGGCCTGGTATGGTCTGGTGCCTTCAGCTTTTAGGTTTCTTTTGTTCATAATGCACAGTTCTCTGCTTTGATCCTTGAAAACAGAATCTCTCTCCTGTCTCCAGGTATTTGCATGTTCTGATCCCTCTACAGCACTGGTTCTCAACCTTCCTCGTGCTGTGACCCTTTAATACAGTTTCTCATATGGCAGTGACCCCCAGATGTAGATGGAAGTTTCTGTCCTGCCTGGTCCTGCTAGTTAGTCCTAAATAAACACACAGAGTCTTGTATTAATTATAAACTGTTTGGCTAATGGCTTAGGCTTCTTATTGGCTATCCCTCTCTTAATTATTTGCCCATTTCTATTAATCTGTGCATCTCTACATGTTCTTGGATTACTGGCGATGCCTGGATCTCTTGCTTCCTTGACAGCTACATGGCATCACTCAGACTCCACCTACTACCTTTCTTTGACCCTGTTTGAATTTCCTGCTTGGCTAAATCCTACCTGTCCATTGGCCAAAACAGCTTTACTCATTAACCAGTGAGAGAAACATATATTCATAGCATTCCCCCATCACCCAGCCACAAAATTAGTTTTGTCACTACCTCATAACTATAATTTTGCTACTGTTATGAATTGTAATGCAAATATCTGTGTTTTCTAATGGTCTTAGGTACCCTCTGTGAAAGGGTCATTTGACTCCAAAGGGGTCTTGGCAGAGAGGTTGAGAAATGCAGCTCTATAGGTACACCACACTTCTCTGTCATGACCCATCTAACTTTGGGTCATGACAGTTCTCAGTGTGTGTCACTTCCCTGGGCAGCTTCCCTTGAACTCCTCTGATGGAATGAGGAGTTCTTCTGGTGTGCCCCACCATGCTCTCGCTTGTCCCACAGCGCAGCAGATGCCACAGCCCTGTTATTCTCCTTCTGTATTGACCTAAGGTCTGCCATAAGTCTCAGGGTTCAGCTCTAGGCCTGGTATCTGGTCACCATTGAACACAGCTGACCCATGGAATCTTCAAAAAGATTGGTTCTGCCCTTATCCCTAATGGAGAGATAGCCAAGTATCTATATGAAAATGGTATGGCGTTTGCAAAGAACTTCTGCACATCTCCCCTCACACTCTTATCTATCTCTATTTTTATTTTATTGTGTCTATATTTGTCTGTATGTGGGTATGTAAATCTGCATGCAGGTGTCTGTGAAGGCCAGAAAAAGACAAGAGATGCCCTGGAGCTGGAGTTACAGGTAGGTGTGAGCTGCCTGACATGCGTGCTGGGAACTGAACTCAGGTCCTTTGTAAGAGCAGCAAGCGCTCTGAACCACTCTCTAGCTGTAGCCCACATGCTTTAAATCATACATTACTCATAATATCCAATACAACACATATGACATGCAAACATTTCTTGTTCTGTGTTGTTTAAGAGTAATGGCTGGAAAAAGACTTACATATGTTCAGTACATATACTATTGCATTTCAAATATTTTTCTTTTTGGTTGACCACAGATGGAGAACTGTCAGACAACTGTATATTTTTGTTGGATAAATGTGGAGTTAGAGGTGATGTCTTTTTGTAGCACTTTCTGAGTCAGAAGAGCATGCTGAACCCTGGGCTTGGGAAGGTCACTGAGAGATAAGTTTTCCAAAGCAACAAATGAAAAGGGTGTCTGAAGTCCTTGATACACTTTCTGGAGCTGTGGGGAGGCCTTTATTGGATGGTGAAAATCTAAACATTTCAAAACACAAGGGGTTCAAACTGACACTTAGAAGTATGGATCCAACAACTCTCAAATTTTTTCCTCTTTTCTAAAGTCAGTTTGGTTACCAAGCTGTGAGGTCCCAGAGAGCTCACATCTGCAACCTGATTCATGAATATTCCCTCATCCCATTCTACAAGATTAAAAGTGGAACTCTAGCTCATTGCTGCTTCCTCCCTGCCCTCCTGTCCCAGGACTTAAGCTGCTGAATACATCTGCTCTGGCTCTTCTTTTTCAGTAGATAGTCCGGGCCTGGAAAAGGCCCCACGTTAGGAGGACCAGATGGGACCATTGACTGTGTGGAGGAGTTAAGAGTGCTATCCCCTGGCTCCGACTCCTCTTCCACAGCCCCCATTGGATTTTCATACAAATTAAGTCTCCCAGGCCCCTTCTTTTCACCCCCCCCCCAGGTTTCGGGCTTTGTGTGTATTTGCAAGGCACATACAGCAAAGGCAAAGCTCAGACTCCTGTTTGCTGTGAATGCCGTGTTCAGGCCGATCGCCACACCCCCACCCTGGCAGCATAGTCTTCTCTTGTTGCCCGAGCATCTCTCTGAGCCCTGGGAACAGGGCAGGACAGCCAGCAGAGGGTGAGCAAACAGACGGGGGCTGCATTTAGCACCATCTGCCACCTCCACCAAGGTCACTGGGATAAACCGATTTGCTAAACAAAATGCTTAACAACTCATGAATAAAATCTTGAAGAAAAATTCCGAAAGGGATTTCCGTGCTGTTTAATGTTTGTCATACCCCACGCCCCAAACTGCTTTTGAACCTGTGTTTTCCTTGGGTTCCAGTAGGGGGCAGCTGCCATTAGGCCTGGAGAGAGAATTCAGTTTTTTCTTTTCTTCTTTTTTCTTTTTATTTTTTAAAGCTTTCTAAAATCTATGTGAGATGTTTGTCTTTAACAGGGACAAGCCCCCTAAATGGTTACCAGTACCAAGTGGTCAGCTTGAAAAACATACATACAAACTACACTAAGTGGACCCAGCCAGCAGGTTGTATTTGTTTATATATAAACAATAGTAATTAAAGAAAAAGAAGTCATGAGTTTGGGAGGGGGACACAGGAGGGGCTGGAGGGCAGAGGCGGGGAGTCAGGTAAATACAGTAGGTGTGTACAGAATTTTAAAAAGCGCATTAGCAGTAAAATGGACACTAGCATGCAAGTCCCCTAGCAAACACCTTGAGGTTAGGAAGAACCATGTTGTCTACCATTTATATGGCACATAACCCCCGACTTCCTGTAAGACTTCTTCCTTCCTGCAGAAGGAGGAACTCTGGATTGAGTTTGGGTAATGATTTTCTTGAACATTCAACACACTCAACCATACCCTTAAACACTGGTGTTTGTGGAATGTTCTGCCATTCTGGTGGTTGGGAACATTATGTACATATAATCATATTTTTTCCTTCTGTTTTCCTCCAAGATTGTGTTTATTCACTCTTTTTGTTTCTGCATAACAAGGATAACAACATTGTCCTTGATGCAGTTTATTTACCTATTCTACAGGCGATGGATGTTTGGGTTGCTTCCAATTTTTTGATAACTATAAATTACACTATTCAGATCATTCTACTTTATCGAAGCACAATGGGCATGTGTTTCTATGGGGTGCATGGGAACAGATGTCGTCAATTTGACTGGGTAACGTCCTGCAGTTTCCCAGAGTGCAGACTCTAAAGAGTCCAGAGGAGCCATGCATTTGCCAATACGTGCTCTTGTCAGACCTTTGGATTCAAAGGCTGGTATCATTTCATCACTGTCTGGGCAGTGAGCGGCCATGATTCATACACTGACCACCACTTCCTTGCCTGGTGCTTGCGTCATTCTGTTTGTAGTCTCTCCTCAGGCCGGGCACACCTGAGATACACCAGGTTGTCCTAGGTCTGGGTGATAGACACAGCTGTCTACACAAACATGCTGTCTTTCTTCTGGTTAGATTCCTGCCCAGCTCGGATGACATGAGCTGGAGTTAGCCCTTGGAAGCCAAACAAACCAAAAGTGGTTAAAACCCAGCTTCTGGTTTGGTAGATCTGGGCTGGGGCTTAAAGTGTCGCACTTCTAACAAGGTCCCAGGTAACATTGCTGCTGCTGGCTCTGGGTTCCTGAAGCTTTGAGGGGAGTGGTTTCTTCTGGAGGTAGAGAGTCAGGTCTTAGAGCAGACTGAAGACTCCCAGTGAGTAGCAAGCTCCACCCACTGCTGGCTGGTACCCAGAACTGAGTGAACACTAGACACTCACCTCTTTCTACAGAAGTTGAAGCCTAATTGATGGCTATCTATATATTTCCCCTTTAATGTACATCCTGCTACTCATCTTACCACATGTTAGCTTTCACCTTATCATATGTTAGGTCAGATGCAACTTTGTATGATTTGTTTGTTTGTTGAGATAGACTTTGAACTGGGCTCTGGCCTAGAACTCACCAAGTAAACTGGCCTGGACTGGCTGGTAAACTGAGATGAGCCAGTTTCCATGTCTTTAGTGTTGAGATTACAAGTACTTGCCGTAATGCTGGCCACCTTCCACCCCCACCCCCCACCCGTTTTCTAGGGATCAAACTTAAGACCTCATGCTTGCCTTTTTGACTGAGCTATCTTCTCAGTCCTGATTATATTTTATACGTCCTCCCTCTTCCACTTATGAGCCAGTTGGGGTCTTCCTGCCATTTCCTCTTAGATACAATGCCTCTCAAAGTGTTCTGAGTCCAAAAGCATCACTGGGAATTTGTCAGAATGACAAAACCTCAGCCCTACCCTAGATATCTTGAGTCAGAAACTGGGAGCAAGGCCAGCCATCTTGGGTAACAGTCCCTTCAGGTAACACCTATGCATACATGCTACAGCCCGAGACCTACCTTCCTAAGATGCCTAATATTAACCTTAGGCAAATTTCCAAAGCAGAAGGCCTTGGGACCCAGAAGCCTTTGAGGTGTCTGCTCAAGCTTCTGGAGCTTGTTACATAGTGGATGATTTTACACCTGGGAGCCTGGGCAATGATTCCAAGAAGGAGGTTTGAAGGATGGCAACTTCAGGTAAGGAAAAGCAGAGGCAAATGATCTACCCCCTGGGGATAATTGTTTGGCTTTATGCAAATGTTCTGAGCCATAAAACCAGCCAGTGAAGTACAGGAAATATATGCTTCCCAAGCTGAGTGGTCTAGAATGTTATCAGTATTGGGCTTCCAAGCCCCTATTACACAAAGCCTTAACCGCGTGAAATACGCCACACCTGCTAAATGAAATGCACATGGGGACATTATCGGAGTTTTCAACAGCATTTTATTTTGCATAATATAGTGTTTTTTTTCCAGTCTAGGAATGTTATATTAAAGAGTCAGCAGGCACAGAGAGCTTGCTTAAAATTATTATTACTTCGCTCTGGTGCTGCAGACTTTTATTTTCTTCTTCCTGCTGCTACTGTGCAGAAACACAGACTATTCATTCTGTCCAGAAGGAACTCTGGAGATCAGTGAGGGTGTTGCCACAATCCATGGGTGAAGACATTGCTGTTTGGAGGTGTGAGGTGATTTGCTCTGATCAGAGGGTTGTGGGCTAGTACTGGCACTACTAATTATCAGCCTATGCTAAGCCTGTTGGTCCTACCCCCTCACCTGCCTCCAGGAGTTCTAGACCAGGTGGGGGACCAATGGCCTCATGCTTTGTGTGTGTGTGTGTGTGTGTGTGTGTGTGTGTGTGTGTGTGTGCGTATCTTAGCCTCAGAGGACTGGGTGTGTGTATATGTCACTTACATGTGTGCACACATCCTAGTCTTAGCTTAGATGCCCTGAGTATCGTGCCTCCTTGAATTTACAGGTCACTTTGAAACGTAATTAAGGCAGAAATATCTTCTATTTGCAAAAGCGCGAAGGGGAAAGATTTGGTCTCTAGGAAGCCAGTATCATTCCTCTGGCAGACCAATTTATCAGTCACATGTGTGAGGTGAGAAGGGAGCTAGCTGCCTGTGTGGTTGCCCAGCATACTCTCAGAAGGGTGTGGTGCCAGCCTCGGTGTTCTGCTGTCAACTTCTTGAAAGCCTTAATAAGTTTGGGAAAGGGTGTCTGCAATTTCATTTTGTACCGGATTCTGCAAATTATGCCCAGGCTCTTCTCAAACCTTTCATATTCTTCACTTCACATCCCTCACAACTCAGCTTCTCCAAGCAACCTTTAATGATTTCCCTGGAGGGTATCACTCGAGCTTGATTATGCCTCATCTGAAATGCTTGGGACCCGAAGTATTTTACATTTTGGAATACTGGTATAAGCATAATGATATCTCAGAGATAGGACATAGTCTAAACATGAAATTCACGAAAGTTTTGTATATTTTTCATATAAATAACTTGGAGGTAATTTAATATAATAGTTTTAATAGTTTTGTGCATGAAACAAAGTCTGTGTGAACACCACTCTCAGCCATTCGTATGGATTGGCTGTCTGTGGTTGTTCGGGCATTACCATTATTATTGATTCAGAATGTATATATTACCAATAACCAGTCATCTTTTCACATTTATTCACATGTGAATACTTAGCAGTACAAAATATGGCTTCAGCTATTTCATGGGAATAAACATGAGCTTCCTGCTTGTGACCTCATGTTGATGCTTGAATAGTTTTTGATTTTTGAATATTTTAAGTTTTGCATTTGGAACAGGGATGTTCAACCTGTTTTAGAATGTTAATTTTGTAATAGTGATGATGTTAATCTCTGATGTTCATTGCTCTTTACCAATGCTGTGAAGTAGACTGGTGTAGCTCACTGGTAGAACTCCACACAGTCTCTGTAAGACAAGTGCTCTACCAATGAACCGTGTATTCCAAACCCTCTTAAAAAAGACCAACCAAAGCAAAACCCCAACCCCTTTCTTTGTATATTTTATTATTTATTTTGCATCACCACTCCTCCCTCCTCTTCTCCAAGTCCTTCCCCCTTATTCTTCCCCCACCCCATCCACTCGTTCTCTGTTTCTATTCAGAAAACACCAGGCCGCCCATGGTTATCCACAAAACATGACATCGAGTTGTGGTAAGGCTAAGTAAGCACTTTGCCTTTATTAAGGCTGGACAAGGTGACCCAGTGTGAGGGATAGGGCCCCAAATGCCAGTGAAAGAGTCAGAGACAGCCCCTGCTCCCACTGTTAGGAGTTCCCATAAGAAGATCAAGATGCACAACCATCTCATATATGCAGAGGGCCTAGGTCAGTCCCCACACAGGCTCCCTGGTTGTTGGTTAACTTTTTGTGAGCTCCTATGAGCCCAGGTTAGTTGATTCTGTGGGGTTTCTTGTGATATCCTTGATGCCTTTGGCTCCTACAAACTTTCTTCCCTCCCTTCAATAGGATTCCCTAAGCTCAACCTAATGTTTGACTTTGGGTTTCTGCATCTGTTTCTATCTGTTTCTGGATGATACCTCTCTGGTGACTATTGGGCTGGGCGCCCAATTTTCTGAGAAACTGCCATATTGATTTCCAAAGTGGCTGTACAAGTTTGCACTCCCATCAGCAATGGTGGAATGTTCCTTTTGTTCCATATCCTCTCCAGCATGAGCTGTCATTTGTGTTTCTGATCTTAGCCGTTCTGACAGGTATAAGGTAGAATCACAGAGTTACTTTGATTAGCATTTCCCTGATAGATAAGAATGTTGAACATTTCTTTAAGCATTTTTCAGCCATTTGAGATTCTACTGCTGAGAATCTCTTTTGGATCTGTACCCCATTTTTTAATTGGATTATTGGCTTGTTGATATCTAGTTTCTTGAGTTCTTTATATATTTTAGAAATCAGTTCTCTGTCAGATGTGGGGATGGTGAAGATTTTTTCCTCATTCTGTAGGCTGCTGTTTGTCCTTTTGACAGTATCCTTTGCCTTATAGAAGCTTTTCAGTTTCATGAGGTCCTATTTATTAATCATTGATCTTAGTGTCTATGCTAGTGGTGTTCTGCTCAGGAAGTTGTCTCTTGTCCCAGCATTGGCTACTTCCTAGTTTCTCTTCTGTCAGGTTTAGTGTAACTGGATTGCTGCTGAGGTCTTTGATGCAGCTGAACTTGAGTTTTGTGCTGGATAATAGATAGGGTCCTGTTTGCATTCTTCTACATGTCAGCATCCAGTTATACTACCAGTACTTGTTGAAGATGCTTTCTTTTTTCCATTGTATAATTGGATTTCTTTGTAAAAAACCAGGTCCATAGGTGTGTGGATTTATATCTGGGTCTTCAATTCCATTCCATTGATCCACCTGTCTGTTTTTATGCCAATGCCATGTGGTTTTTTATTACTACAGTAGAGCTTGAAGTCAGACATAGTGATATCTGCAGAAGTTCCTTTATTGTACAGTTTTGTTTTAGCTATCCCAGGTTTTTTGTTTTTCCATATGAAGTTGAATATTGTTCTTTCAAGGTCTGTAAAGAATTGTATTGGGATTTTAATGGGAATTTTGTTGACTCTGTAGATTGCTTTTGGTAAGATGGCCATTTTTACTTTGTTAATCCTACTGATCCAGAAGCATGGGAGATCATTCCATCTTCTGCTATTTTCTCCAATTTCTTTCTTCAAAGATTTTAAAGTTCTTAACATACAGGTTTTTACTAGCTTGGATGGAGTTACACTAGGATATTTTATGTTATATGTCACTATTGTGAAGGGTGTTATTTCCCTGATTTCTTTCTCAGCCTGTTTAATCATTTGTGTATAAGACTGCCATTTCTTTTTTTAGTTAATCTTGTATTTAGCCACTTCACTAAAGGTGTTTATCAGCTATAGGAGTTCCCTAGTAGAATTTTTGGGTCACTTATGTATACAATCATATCTGCTGTGAATAATGATACTTTGACTTCTTCCTTTATATTTTGTATCCCCTTGATTTCCCTTAGCTGTCTTATTGCTCTAGCAATAAATACTATATTGAATAAATATGGAGAGAGTGGACACCCTAATCTTGTTTCTGATATTAGTGGAAGTGCTTTGGGTTTTTTTCCCCATTTAATTTGATGTTGGCTATTAGCTTGCTATATATTGCTTTTACTAAGTTTAGGTATGCCCATTGTATCCCTGAGCTCTTCAAGACTTTTATCATGAACAGGTGTTGGATTTTCTCAAAGGCTTTTTCAGCGTCTAATGAGATGACCATGTATGTGGTTTACACTGACAGATTTTTTACATGTTGAACCATCCCTGCATCTCTGGCATGAAGTCTACTTGAATGTGGTAAATGACCTTTTTGATGTGTTTTTGGATTTGGTTTGTGAGTATTTTATTGAGTATTTTTGTATCTATGTTCATTTGTCTGCCATTCCCTTTTTTTATTGAGTCTTTTTGTGGTTTGGGTATCAGGGTGACTGTGGCCTCATAAAATGAAGTTGGAAATGTCCCTTCTGTTTCTGTTTTGTGAAATAATTAGCTGTAATATTAGCTCTTCTTTGAAGGTCTGGTAGAATTCTGGGCTGAAACCATCTGGCCTTAGGCTTTTTTTAGTTGGGAGATTTTTAATGACTGCTTCTATTTCCTTGGGGGATATAGGTCTGTTTAAGTCGTTTATCTGATCTTGATTTAGCTTTTGTAAGTGCTATCTATTGATAAAATTGCCCACTTCTTTTAGATTTTCCAATTTGTGGATATAGGCTTTTGAAATATGGTCTAGTGAGTCTTTGGATTTCCTTGGTGTCTGTTGTAACGTTCCCCTTCATTTTGTTGACTTGGATAATCTTTCTCTGCATTTTTGTTAGCTTGACTAAGGGTTTGTCTATTTTGTTGATTTTCCCAAAGAGCCAACTCTGTGTTTTATTGATTCTTTATATTATTCTTTATTTCTATTTTATTTATTTCATCCCTGAGTCAGATTATTTACTGCCATCTACTCCTCTTGGGTGTATCTGCTTCTTCCTGTTCTAGAATTTTTATATGCGCTTTTAAGTTACTGAGGCGTCTGTAATTTCTTTGTGCAGGCACTTAGTTCTGTGAACTTCCCTCTTTGCACTGCTTTCAGTGTGCCCTGTGAGTGTGTGTGTGCGTGTGTGTGTGTGTGTGTGTGTGTGTGTGTGTGTGTGTGTGTGTGTTCATTTTCATTGAATTCTAGGAAGTCTTTATTTATTTCTTCTCTGACCCAGTGGTAATTCAATAGAGAGTTGTTCAGTTTCCATGAGTTTGTAGGCTTTCTGTTGTGTTGAAATTCAATTTTAATCCAAGGTGGTCTGATAGGACACAGGGAGTTATTTCAATTTTCTTCTATTTGTTAAGGCTTGCTTCATGACTGAGCATGTGGTCAATTTTGGAGACAGTTCCATGAGGTGCTGAGAAGAAGATATATTCTTTTGTGTTTGGGTGAAATGTTCTGTAGATATCTGTCAGGCCCATTTGGGCCATAATGCCTATTAGTTCTATTGTTTCTCTGTTTAGTTTTTGTCTAGATAACCTGATGTTGGTGAGAGAGTGAGTTGTTGGAGTCTCCCACTATTAATGTGTGGGGTTTGATGTATGATTTAAGCTTTAACAATGTTTCTTTTAGGAATGTGGGTGCCCTTGTATTTGGGGTATAGATGTTCAGAATTGGGACATTATCTTGGTAGAATTCTCCTTTGATGAGTATGTTAAAAAATAGCCTTCTTCATCTCTTTTGATAAATTTGTTTTGAAGTCTATTTTGTTAGCTATTAGGATAGCTATACCTGCTTGCTTATTAGGTCGATTGACTGGAAAATCTTTTTTCAATCTTTTACTCTGAGGTAATATCTAACTTTGATGTTGAGTTGTGTTTCTTGTATGCAGCAGAAGGATGGATCCTGTTTTTGTATCCATTCTGTTATCATGTGTCTTTTTTTTATTGAGGAATTGAGTCCATTGATACTGAGAGATATTAATGACCACTGATTATTCCTGTTACTATGTTGTTAGTGCTAGTGTGTGTGTGTGTGTGTGTTTTCCTTCTTTTGATTTTGTTGGTGTGAGATTATCTATTGTCTGTGCTTATGTGTGTGTAGTTAACTTCCTTGGGTTGGAGTTTCCTTCTAAAACATTCTGTAGGGCTGGATTTGTAGATAGATATTGTTTAAATTTGACTTTATCATGAAATATCTTGTTTTTTCCATCTATAGTGATTGAAAGTTTTGCAGGGTATATTAATCTAGGCTGGGTATATTAGTCTCTTTGAGTATGCAAGATATCTGTTCAGGCCCTTTTTGTTTTTAGAGTCTCAGTCAAGAAGTGTCTGCCTTTATATATTACTTGGCCTTTTTCTTTTGCATATTTTAATATTCTTTATTCTGTATATTTAGTGTTTTGATTATTATGTTACATGAGGAATTTATTTTATGTTCCAGTCTGTTTGGTGTTCTGTAAGCTTCTTACACCTTTCTTGCCATGTCCTTTAGTCTAGAGAATGTTTTATTTATGTTTTGCTAAATACATTTTCTGCATTTTGAGCTGGGATATTTTTTTTCCTTTTTCTATTCCTATTATTTTTATATTTGGTCTTTTCATGGTGTTCAAAATAACCTGGATATTTTGTGTTAGGAATTTTTTTGTTCTAATATTTTGTTTGACTGATAAATCTATTTCTATTGCACCACCAGTGCCCAAGATTCTCTCTTCTACCTCTTGAATTCTGTTGGGGACACTTGCATCTGTAGTTCATGTTTCCTTACCCAGATTTCCCATTTCCGGAATTCCCTCAGTTTGTGTTTTCATTTTCATGTCTTGGATAGTTTCTTTCCCCCATTTGTGTGTGTGTGTGTGTGTGTGTGTGTGTGTGTGTTTTAATAAGGGATTTGTTGATTTCATTCAATTTTTTGTTTGTAGTCCCTTGATATATTTTCCTTTTTCTTTTGATTCTTCTTTTCCTTTTGGCCTTTTGAGACAGGGTTTCTCTGTGAAACAGTCCTGCCTATCCTGGAACTCACTCTGTAGACCATACTGACCTCAAACTCACAGAGATTGGCTTTCCACTGCCTCCTGAGTGCTGCTGGAATTAAAGGTGTGCACCACTACCACTTAGTCTCCTTGGTTTCTTTAAGGGAGTTTTTCATCTCCCCTTTAAGGATCTCTATCATCATCAGAAAGTTGGTTTTAAGATTGTTTTCTTGTATTTCAGCTGTGTTGAAATATTCAGGGCTTGTTGTAGTGGGAACTCTGGTGGAGACATATTGCCAGGACTGTTGTTTGTGTTCTTACACTTATGTTTAGGCACCTGGACTTGGAGTGATTTTAGGTCTAGGTGCTAATTTTTGGAATTGTCTTTGTTGGATGGGTGTCTTCCCCCTTAGTCTCTGTTTCCTCTCTAGTCTTCTGGATTCCATGGCCTGGGGCTCAGTAGAGAATCTCCACCTGCCTTGGGGGCTGGATTTCTGATGGCCTAGATGGCTTCTGGTCCAGTGGAGTTACTGCCTAAGTTTGGGACTATGTTTTGGCTATGTATGTACATGCTTTCTTATCTGGCTTGTGATCCTCTGGGGTTCAGATGCCAGCCTAGCTTCTGGTGGGATAAGAGGCTTCTGCCTGGTTTTTAGGGATTTGGCCTGGCCTCTGGGGATCAGATCAGGATTCTGATGGGCTTCTATAGGCACAGATATGGTGATGAGGAGAGGAGAGACAGTTAGATTATGTTGACTGAGCACAGGTGGGGAGATAGTATTACTTGGGATTCAGGATGCTGGCCTGGCCTCTGGGAGAAAAGGAGGCTCCGTCTAGAGGTGTGGGCCAGGGTGGAGTGACAAGGAAAGGAAGGGAGGTTGGGGTTATGTTGGATAGGCACAGGCAGGGTGGAGGATGCTCTTATCTGGGGTCCAGGATGCTGGCCTGGACTCTGGGTGGTGGGAAGCTTGTGCTAGAGGTATGGACTGAGATCAGGTGGCCAACCCCTTTTATTTTGAGATAGAATATCTCACTTAGTTGTCCAGGTTCACCTTGAACTGACTGGGCCAAGTAGGCCTTGGACTTTCCCTGTGTCATTCTCCTGAGCATCTGGGGTTATAGGTTTGCGCCACCAGGCCAGGCTCTTAGGTAGATATTATTACCATCATACCACTTAACGTATGAGCAGGTGGACACTTAGAGACATTAATTGGCTTCTGCTCACACAGCTAGGAGTTAGAGTTGGAACTCAGCTCAGCCTGCACAGAGCAGACCCCACTGCGTTATACAATCTTCAGGTGTTGTCTGAACACTGAGGTAGTTCCCTGTCTCTCCGTCTTAATGGTAGGAAAGAAGATGTGTCCTTCATCGCAGAGATGTGCCCTTCATCTAGTTTCACCAGGTGCCACACCCAGCACGAGCAGGGCCCTCCATGAATATTTATTCAGGAAAGGTATTTGGTGAAATGTAATGTGTATTTGCCATATCAGAACTTCCTGCGAGTTAATGAGGCTTTCAGGTTTCTGCTTAGATTTCTCTGTGAATAAAGCTGCATAACATGGATGGCGGATGGCGAGAGTGCTGTGCTACTTTATGTCTGACTTCATGAATTATTTATGGAATTAACACTGGAATCATGATTAATTTGTAGAGGTAAAGAAGTTGCTGCGTGGCTTGGTGCCCATATTTTCCTGGCAGGGATAAATTACTTTCCCAGGCGCTGCAAGGTGAAGCTTGGGGATGTTGGTTTCCAAGGGCAACACATACTTGGACTTCCTTCTCTTTCTCCCAGTTGAAAAACCAAGAAAGCACAAATTATACTTAGACCGATGGCAAAGGCTCTGTCTCTCAGTAGTAAGCCCATTTGGATCCCCTGGACATTTTGCTAATGTGTGTTTTTTAAGCACCCACTGGGTACTGTGCATTAAAGATCTTTGGAGGTGTGGTCTTAAATCCATGGATGCACGTTCTGTCCCCAAGAAGGGGCAGAAGTCCCTGGCAGGGAAACACAGGCATGGAATATAAAACTTTACTGTACCCAGTGACCAGTGTCAGAAATGCATGTTCCCAAGAGTGGTAGTGTGGTCATTCCTGAAGGTATAAGTCCCAGAGAACAAAAAGGAATGAATAGCTGGAGATAAGGACAGGAACGGGGCAGTTAAGTAGTGACACTAAAGAGGGCAGGGGCCGGACCAGGAAAAGTGCAAAAGGCTAGTGTTGGGACCAGCTCTGAGAGGAAACCTGGAGGACACTCAGGAAGAAAAGTGTGGTGAGAATTTGGTCTTGCAATGGCTTTGGCTTTTGCTTAGAGGCCGGCGTGAGTCTGTGCTGCTTGTGGTCTTTGTGACTTGGGGTTCATCATGCTAGAAACCCACCCTCTTCCGCTCCAGGTCTGCAATGGCTCTGTGTGCTCCAAGCTCCTTGCTGGCCTTCAGATGAGCAAGAGGTCTGTGTTGCCCAAAGTGGGGAAAGTTGGGAAAGCAGGGAGGGGCTGCAACTGAGTGGAGCCACGGTCCTGCTCCATCAGCAAGATTGCTCTCTTAGACCCGCAGTCTAAGTCGAATCTCTTTTCATTTCCTCCACGCATCGTGAGGAAATATAACGGCAGCTGGCTTCAGCAGCCCTCACTTCTGAGCAATAAAGTACAAATGATTTTAAACTACAAATGATCAGTTTACTTCGATGCTGCTGGAATTCCCTCTGCTCGTCTTAGTGGTTCCTCACCGTTCACTAGCTGCTGAGTCCCGGGCACACATGCTCCACCTTGGCAATGAGCCTTTGACTCTCCCAGCCTGTCAGAGTGTGTTAATTTATTCTGCTGCTCCTCTGTGGGCTTGAGCCATGCTCTGGGCTGCCTTGCTGTTGTGACCATACTTGGGGCTCTAACGCTGTTGTCCCAGCCTTTACAGTAGAAAAGAATTATTCTACACTCCATTTATTTCCAAGTAGAAAAGAATGAGGGAGCCCTGCAGGGCGAAGGCGAAGGCGAAGGCGAAGGCGAAGGCTCTAGATAAGTGTTTTCCCCTCTGTATTACTTATTTATTAAAGCCAGTGAGGCATAACTAAGAGAAAAGAAAGGAACCAAGGAAATAGAGAGCACAATGGCCCCTTAGTTTTTAATGGGAGAGATGGCTGGAAGTAATTCCTAAATTATTAAATAAATCGATTTGATTCTAGAAGCTGGCCTCCAAGGTGTGTTTGTCAGTTTCATTATCATTGTCTTCAAGGGTAGCCAGAGTTACTCACAGAGAAAGTTTTATTTTCCCCCGTTTTCTGCAAAAGACTGCAATTCGTAGCCCTCTGCCTAATTAAACACTCTGTCATGTGGTGGGAACAGTGTTCTCTTACTTCTGCTTCCATTCTGATCCTATTTTTCTCAGTGGCTCACAGACGTGTAACGAGATCTGGTCAAATGTAGGGCAGACACCCTTCGGAGGTTCCCAATCCCATTTCAATTACAGGACCGTTGGCCTTAGACGAGTTCTATGGTAATTTGTCTACATAGGAGAGCCCTGTCATTTAGTATCTGCCAACCAGAAACCAGTGAGTACTGGAATAATAGGTTGCACCATCCCCAGTGACAACGACCACACCTTGATGTACTTTAGGGGAACGGTAGGTTTTATTTGGGGGGCTGGTGGGGACTACAGTGGTGTTTATTCCTTCCCTTTGCCCCATTTTCCCTGAAACACTTTGACTGCTTCCAGCCCAAGGGTACACACAGAAAAAAGATGCTTGAACATCTACATTTTTTTTTTCTTAATTATCCTCCTGAGGAAAGCAGGCCAAGCACCAGGGTGCAAAAAATTTAAACCATAAATAACAAGCCCAAGGGAAATAAAAGAAATGACACAAGGATAAACTAAGCTATTAACTGAAAGCTTTGAATCACGGTCCTCCTCCCTGTGCCTGAAAAATCTACGGGAAGGTAGTTAAGTATTTATTTTCCAAAGGGTGTCATTACGACCTGCAGCAATTAAAAATGGATGAAGGAAACACCGCCTTGTGATTTCCGGCAGTACTTGAGGCCCTTTCGGGTGAACTGTTCCCACTCCTGCCCTGAGGACAAGAGGTGTTGAAGGACAAGGCTGAGTCCTTTGGGGATACTGCTGCCACTCAGGACTATGGTTGAAGGCAGGGACAAGAGGGCTTGAGGAAAGTCCTGGGTAGAGGCAGGCCCCTCCCTTCGTCGCTGCATAATTGTTTCTGTCAACTTGGTACACCTGGCATAAAGACTCCATTCACACCTGCAGACCTGTCAGGTTTCCAATTATTGGTTGACTTTCAGTTTTCCAGATGCTCCCCCAGCCTCGGGGATGTGGAGCAGTTGTGTGTGCCTTGGCAACATGGATTCTTGAGGAAGGGTGCGTGAGGTGGTCACGTGGCGGGGCCCTTTTCTATGCTGTCCTGCAGGTAGCTAGGATCTCATTGAGCCCCAGGAGTCCTGGAGATGGGAACCTCCTCCCCCGCCCACCTCCAGCTACTCCACCCTAGGAGCACCTGTTTTGGTGGTTAGGGCTGGGCAAAGTCTGAAAGGGTCTGTTTCAGCAGGTGTCCAGCTGCCAGGAATGTAGCCCTTTGTCTGCTGCTGGTCACCATTCCTGGTGCAGAAGGGCTCCAGTGGCGAGAGTGCTCTGAAGGCTTTGTACTTCCAACCAGCTTGACAAAAATGCGGTGAGAAAAGCTGGCTACAGCACACCGTGCATAAGAAGAACTCAGTTTTGGAGAATGACCCACGGCAGGCTGTTCAGACTCTGTGTGTAAGTGTGCATGTAAACGGCTGCAATGGCTTATATAAATTCCAGGATACATGCTGAGTTCTCAAAATGAATTGCAGGGGTGGGGTGTGAAAACAGGATGAGGAAGCTGATGTGAGGTAGGGGAAGGCAGCCATGCTAACCACATTTATCCCAGGATCTCATTTATGCAAAACTAATATTTCTAGGTATATTAAAGTTGAACAGTTTCACTCAGCTCATCTTTCCTCCAGAAGTGCCATCTCTAACAAAAACCTCCCGGTGCCAGGCACCAAGCAGTCAGTTTTATGTGGGCCCCATCTTTGCTCTGCCTGTGGCCTGCGTGTGTGCGCGCGCGTGGGCGCGCATGCATGTGTGTAAGAGGCATTCACCACAACGCAGGAAAACGCCTTTATTAATTGCTTTTCTTGACCTCCATTCCCATGTCCTGATCAAGTGGCCAGAGGTAGGGAAACCTCTCAGAAGGGCTGCTCTCTGCACAGGATGTAGTGCCCTTTGGGCAGAAAGACTTACAAGAAAGAGATCTCCAGAGGCCTGTACTGAGAGTGTCTGGACTACCAGGTCTCTAGCTGGGCTGTGTGGCCCTGTCCTGTCTCCTCGGGGAGGGACTGACCTGGGATCTAAAGATGGAAATGTCAGGGTGGCAGTTTTACCTCAAAATAAAAAAGAACGTTCTAATCATTTGAATTCCCTGTGGCTGAGCCATCTCATGGCTGCCCAGTTCAGAGCTTGGCGGTGGGTACCAAGGATATATTGTCTGTCTGTCTGTCTGTCTGTACCACAGGACTCTTGAAACAAGGCTGGTGCAGATGAAGAACCAATGCTTTAAAAACCCGAAATAAATTTGAATTAAAAAAAAAAAAAAAAAAACGAGGTAGAATACATGTGTTTCATGTATTTTGTGTTTCTGTAGGACTTTGTTTCATTTTATCAATTGAAAATTTAGTAGCCAAGTTGAGATGGGTAAGTGACGAAATTTCAGAGTTGGGATGCAGAACAGAGTCAGATGTTTCAGCAATAATTTTTATATTGGTTATACATCGACACCTCGAAAATGTTGAGTTAGAGTACATTTTTAGATCAATTTCACATTAAGAAACGTGAAAAAATTACTGGCAAAATGTAATTCCGTATGGCACTTGTAATGACATGCGTGCTCTTGGACAGCCCTCCTTCAAGTCCCCGCCAACACTGGCAGCTTGTGATCCTCTTGTCGGTCCCTAGGCTGGTCCCTCGTGTGGGCTCCTGTTTCCCTTTAGACCAAAAGATCTGAAAACACAAGCACTTGTGGCTTCCATGATGGCCACCCAAGACATTTTCTTGATGGCAATGGTGGCAATCATGGCAAGTGCCCAGATGGCAGAAAAGCAACCAGAACATTCATGGCAGGTGCTCCGAGAACTTCAGCTGACATTGATTGCATAAGGGCTTAGCTTGCATGTTCAAAAGCAGGTATTTAAAGTGATAGGCTGGGGCTTCTGTTAGAAATCAGAATATATAGCTTGACTTCTACCCACTGCCTTTCTTAAGCACTTAAAGTTGAATAAAGATCTTTTATCGTTCTGTGCCATTAAAACACAGCCCGAGAAAGGCCTGGAAACACAGTGGTAGACTCTAAATTAAGCAATAAGATATGCACTTTTAGTTTCCCTAATTACCTACCATTGAAAGTAGGTTGGAGCTAAAATAAACATGCTGCCTTGAAGTAAGAATTAGTATGTGTCAGTGCTTCTGGGGGAAACCCCATTAAACAATTGAATTTTATAATATTTTGCATTGTCACAAAACCCAAAGGCATTCTTCCCTTTGGAATTGAATCTTCATTTAGAAGTTGTGTGTGTTTTTTTTAATTGCTTGTTCCATGTGTTTTACAAAGTGCCTTTATCGAGCTATTATGACATTTTGTTCATTATGTATTGAACCCTGTCACATCCCATGAAGGAAATAAGCACTGTGCCTGGGGCTCCTTGAGAGGCCAAGTGTAAACATGTACTTCCACTGGGGAAGGGCTGGGCTCATTTTGAAGAATCCTGTTGAGAGGACTGGGGAAAATATCCCACATTGTCAATTCACCAGGAACAGCTTAGAAATGGAGACGAGGAGAGGAGAGCCCAGAGCAGGGGCCAAAGTGAGATGCGGCTTGCAATTGAGGAATTAGGGCCAGGTATCACTTAGATTCCTAACCCAGACTTCTGTCTCGCCCTCCTAGAGCTACATGACATGGCCTTCAAGTTAGAGGTAAGCAGTAATTACACCATGCGGGGAGATGTATTAGCTTTTCTTGTCACAGTGACCAAATGTCTGGGAGAGACTACTATCTATTTTAGCTTATGGTTTCAGAGAGCTCAGTGCACAGTTGTTTGGCCTCAAGCTTTTTGAACATTGTAGTGGTGGGGACATCTGGTAGGATAGGAATCAGAGCAAAAGGGAGGAAAGCAAGAATAAGATAGAGCTCTCAGGGACATGTCCTCACTGATCTATCTTCTAGCTAAACTCTGCCATCCAAAGTTTCTAGACCATCTCAAAACATCACTATAATCTGGGGACAACGTGTTCCACACATGAGCCTGTGGGGAAACATTTCATATTCCAACCACCACACAGGATAGTCTCCACTTAGAGAACGATGAAGCAAACACAATCTCATTATAAACGGAGGCTATGGGTATCACAGCATGGACTCATCACTACTTCATGATGCCAAAAATCGTCCAGAAGAGGTCATGCCTATTTCAGAAGTCAAACACGAATAGATCAGGAGAGAAAAGAATCCCAAAGAGTTGGGGTCAAGGCATTTCTTACTCCCTCTGGGAGAGAAAATAAGAAATATGATTCATTCTGGATTATAAACCCAATCCCGGAGCTTGTTCCTGGAAACTGGATCAGGGGAGGTGTTGATGTTAGGACTGAGGGGAGACAGTTTAACTATCACCTTTTATAGTGAAAGTTTGAGGAGACAGTTTAAGTATCACCCTTTGAAGTGAAAATGCTAAACAGTTTAGCCTAGGCTGTTATCAGGCTCACAAGTGACATGTCTTTTTAAAGAGGAAAGAAAGCGCCATTGTGAATACCTGGTCACAGGATACAAAAATGTACTTGTTGTTCTGGACAGGCTGACTCTAAAGAGGGTGTTTCAGAGCCCCTCGCCTCTCTCTCCCGAGAGGAACCCTATGAGAGGAACCCTTAGGGTTCTGTCACACAATAACCATAAAGGAGTAACGGCCCTGTGGAAGTCCCTAACTCATGTTCCACTTTAAGCTATAACGATTGTACAATGTAACAAGCTGGGAGAAGGAAGGATCTCCTATTTTAGTCCTTTGCTGAACTAGGAGAAGTAACTACCACGTGTCAAGGGCTTTACATGTTCTACCTTCTAATTCTCACGTTAATGCATAGGGTAGGTATTCCATTCTGGAAATGGGGACACAGAGATTGAATAACATGCATTTAAGGTCATTGAGCAGAGGAGTCAGAATTTGTTGCTATGTCTTCCTGACTTCAAAGCAGCGCTCTCTTCCAAACAGTGTGTTGCTCTTCCCAAGTTCTTTTCAGTCTTTCATCAGTATCTTCCTGGCTATAATTTCAGCTCATTAACTCAGTGCCTGGAAGAAACGGAGTATTTCTTCTTAATATTCCATTCAAATTCTTCTTCTGTGTTGGAGGATGGCTACCTTAGCCTTCTACTTTTAAAAATCAGCTGTACCTGTGCTGGAGAACAGCAGTGCTCCTGTCCTTAAAGCAGCTCAGCTAGACTTCGTTGGCACGTCGTGTGTGTCTACAACTCCCGCTTAGCTTAGAGCAAACCAGCTGTGCTTTTCTTTCATTTTTTCCTCCACCCAGAGGATGAGGTAGAATATAGATTACACATCAGGCACTGGGCGGGATGCTCGGCAGCCAAAGCATGACGCTGTGCTAAAGAGCATAAAAGGGTCAGCTAGCTGTGTCTGGACAGGATGGGAGCCACATCATAGGTCTGGGCCCTGTGTGGTAAGTGAAAGCATGCAGTGGATGGGGGCTGTTGCAAGGAAGGACAGGCAGGGTATATCTCACAGGCAAAGTCTGGGAGCTGGTCATGTACTGTGCGAAGAGGGAGAGGTAATTTGGTCTGACAGGAGTGTACAGGATGCACACTGGAGAAAGGCAGAGGACTATTCAGGACAAAGGTCAGATCATGGACACTTCATATGTCAAGTTCAGGAGTTTATACTTTTAAAATTTTTAATTAAGAAAAGAAGAAAGTATGAAGAAAATTTTCATAGATGACCCTACCTTGTCATCTTCTTTTGTTTTATTTTGCTTTTTGTTTTTTCTCTGTGTATTTTGTTCTCTGTGTAATAGTTGTGGCTGTCTTGGAATTCACTCTGTAGACCAGACTGGCCTACAGCTCACTGAGATTCACCTGCCTCTGCCTCCCGAGTGCTGTGATTAAAAACATGCACCACCACTGCCTGGCCACATTTGTCATCTTATTGCCAATAATTAAAAACTGTTAGCAGTTATCATGTTTTTTTCATTTTTCAAAGAGATCCAACAATACAGACATATTTAAGGTCCCTTAGCCAGTGTGTCTAATCTAATTCTCTTCTTTATGCTCCTTCCCCTAGGCAATTATTGTTCATTAGATATTTAATCTTTCAGGCCATTTAAAGCATGTTTCATCACAAAAGCATTAATTTTGATTCTTGCTTTTTTCTTCAACCGTTTCAAGCTTCGTTCGCACTGATAGGCCAGCTCATTCATTTTGACTGTTGCATAAAAATCCCATTTTATGGGAGACATTTTATTTGTCTATTCCTTTATTGATGGGGATATTGGTTAGTTCCAGTTTTGTGCCATCAAAATGATGTTGCTATCAGTACCTTACTCTTATTCCTCTAGGGCAGCAATACCCATTTTCCTTGATGATAAAGGAGTCGTTTGGAGAGGCAGGGTATTCATCAAGGAAAACACACACCACACACACACACACACACACACAGACAGAGGAATAACAAGAAAAATAGGAAAGAAACACAACAGAATAACAGAAAAACAAGCCCAGATTTCTCAGGCTTTAGCCCTGAAGACCCGTACTCAAAAGGCCTGGTGATTCATGGGAAGGGTATTTTTGGTAACAGTTGCTCTGGTCACTTTTTTCCACTCCTAGGTTCTGGTTTACCGTATCTTTTGGGGTCACCTCAACCTAGTTCACCCACTCAGGAGGTCTCATCTAGAGAAGTTTCAGAGCCCATCCCTTCTTTTTATCAGGAAGCAAATCACTTAAAGTCAAGGCTTTTCGGAGAGCTGGGGTTGGGCTGGTGATCTCCTGACTTCCAAGCCACTGCTCCTTCTAACTAAACTACACTCATAAACCCCCAGGCAATCTTCTGTTTCCACAAATAAAACTTACCCCTCCCCTCTCTAGGAAATAGTTTCTAGGAAATCAGCCCACTAAGATGGGCACACAATAACCCTGATGTCATTCTCTACGAAGGAAGGGGTTCAACACAGTTGACCAAATTGCATGAGACTACTCAATATCTATGTGTCACACATAGCTCTTTGGCTAGCCTTTGTTACCAGAGCACACACCCATCCTCCTGTGTCCTTGCCTTCTAATAGAAGCTCTTTTTTTTTTTTAAAGTGGATGGCAGTGTCTCCCCAGTCAGAAAAGCTTTGAGGGAAATAATGCCAGGGACAGCAGAGGAGGAGCCTGCTCTGACCTGCGAAGGAGAAGGGATAGTTTTTAAAAGTCAAGAAAGGAGATAGTGCTCTCAAGTGGAAACCTTTTTGAGCCTTTATGGCAGCCTCTTAGAAGGAAATTCTTTTGTGTCCAGTGTATTGATACAAATTCAGTGCCCAGACCCACATCTGCTTTTTCAGAGGGCAAAAGCCATTTCAGGGTTGCTGTCTCTGCATGTGTCCTCGGGTGTGCCATTGGCCTCTCAGGAAGAGTAATTCTGGAGACAGTGGCAAAGCTCTTGTATGTGATTTGACATCTGGAGACTAGGGTTTGAGTCCTGGCTCTGCTGCATCGGAGCTGTGCAACCATTGTGCTTCCTCATGTGCCAGCTCAGCTTCCTGGGTCTAAATTGGCAATGCCAGGGCCAGCTTCTTAAGGGCACGGACTAGTCTCTATCTGTTCCTCTGCTATGGGGTGGGGGCGATGCTGGAAACTGGGAATGTGAAGTATGGTATGATTTGCACTCTCCTGGTGCAGAGAGAGACAACCAATCAGTTATGTCAGTGTGTAAATCCAAATGAGGGGCTGTTTTAGGGGCGTAGACTTAGAGTATACAGCTGTATGAGAGGACAAAATTCTCCCTTATCGTCAGGGATACTGAAACCATAGCCGGCACTGAACTCTATGTGTGCTGTTTTAACCTATATAATCATGTGCACATTTAATGCTTTTCTACCTAAACTAAGTATTTGCTACACATATTCAACCATATACTTTCAGTTTGATATATATCAGCAAAAACTGTAATTTTTTCCTTTTTGTAGATGTTGGGAAACTCAGCATGTGAATTTTTTATTATTAATCAAGAATGTGCCTCTGTCTACTTCAATAGGACTTCTTTGTGGCACATTCAAGTTGCCAGTGTCTTGCTGGGTGGGGGAAGGCTTTTCCTAACCCAAATAATGGGTTCTTGAACAACAGCAATGCAACTTGGCAACAGTGGGGTGGCAGCTAAAAGACGAAAGAGTAGGTAGCAAATAAATTGTAGATACATTGGTCAAAGGGATGGTTCGTCATACCACTTAGAAGAGCATGCAGTATAAAACCCCTAAGTTGTGTATTTCTGAAATTTTCCATTTAATGTTTTATACTCTGGGTAACTGAACCTACAGAGAGACTGCAGAGGAAGATGACTATTGTATCAAAAGAATCTGAAAAGGTAGAGTGAGGAGGGAGACAGAAAATGGCTTAGGGAAGGCCTCCCCAGAGAAAAACAATGTCAAGTGCATAAGAGTGAGTCAGGGAGACTTCAGAGTTCAGAGTGGGATTAGCATATTCCTTCAGAAGGAACAAGGTGTGTGCAGTGTCCCTGGCTGGGGGTATGTGCAGAGCATTTCAGTCAGTGAGAAATGCTGATCTGATGTGCTGAAGTTAGGAGAGAGAGGGAAGAGTGGTACGGGGGAATCTGGAAAAGCAGGCAAGAGCCAAACCAGGCAGGGATTCGCAGGTGACAGCAAGGATGTGTGTATTGATAGCAAAGGGAGGCAACAAAAGGTCTTTACAGTTTGTATCTGCACATTGTGAGCTCACACATGGGCATATGCTTTGTCCAGATGTGGCTGAATCAGAGTGGCCAGAGTGGGTGCTGAGAGCTGAACCACAGCCAAAACGAGAGAGAGGTTGTCATTTGTTGGCCTAGGTGGATGGCGCGGAAGACACTGAAAGGGAGGAAGTGGCGAAAGGGACAACTTCGTCGCTTTCTGGTTCACTGAGCAGGCTGCACAGTGGTGACATTCTCTGAGACAGAACCAGGGAGGAAAGTCCAGTTTTCAGAGGAGAAGGTCGCAAGTTCATTCTCAAATATGCTGAATTTAAGCCTCTCAGTTTTCATTAGCTCTCATTAAATTTAAATGGGGGAGTCGAGGGGGGGCATAATCCCTCCCCTCCACTTGGTTCCTCTGACACTGCCTCTTCCCAGATACCACAGAACAAAAGAAAGATTTTGTTCAAGTGTTGAGTCAACGATAAAAATGTACTGCTGATACTTAGAAGTGTACCTGACCAGGAGATATGAATCTGAGAGCCAGATAATGGTGACTGAAGTCACGAGTGGATGACAGTCTTTGGGAAGAAAGCATGTACGGAGAAGCGAGCAGACAGTAGGAAGATAGTTAAGGCAGGATTGCCAATGAAAGTTGGGAAATGTGACTATTTCACAGAGAGTTTGTTCAAATACTTTATAGACAGAGGTGAAGCAGGGTGTGTCTGTTGGGGGTGATGGTAGCTGTACTCATTACGGGGAAACTCTGTAACATAACTCATCACTTACATTTTCTGTATAAAAACTTCAATGCACAGACAGCCTGTGATTACACACAGAAGAGAGACTATGGCTCCAGGTCTTGAATCATGAATCACTTCTGTATACTGCTCCCTCTAAGCTGTCTACAAGTCATTACTAACTATCCTAAAAGTTGCTCAGGTAGCATGCATCGGGAAGAAACAAATCTGAAATTCCTCCAGGCCTTTTATCTTCTGCCTTCCGCTGTAGATTTCTTTGCCATGAGCTTGAGGTCTGGATCAGTTATTTTTTATTGCTGTGATAAAACACCATGACCAAAATGACTTACACAAGGAAGGGTTTATTTGGGCTTATGGTTCTAGAGGGATAAGGTTCTGTCATGGTAAATAAATGTGCCAGCAAGCAATAGGCATGGCAGCTGGAGTGGCAAACTGAGAGGTCACATCTTGAACCACAAGCATAAAGCACACACACACACACACACACACACACACACACAGAGAGAGAGAGAGAGACAGGCAGAGAAGCAGAGAGACAGACACACACACACAGAGACACACACACACAGAGAGAGAGACAGACAGACAGAGACAGAGAGAATTAGAGATGGCATAATTCTTTAGAATTGAAAAGGCCGCCCCTAATGATATATTTTCTCAAGCAAGACAACACTTCCCAAGTCTCTGAAGAGTTACTGTGGAAACAAAGTGTGCAGCACCCAGAACTTCATGGTGCACAGCAGTGACTTGGGACCAAGCCCTCAAGTGTCTGAGACTATGGAGGACATCTCCTTTAAACCATCACAAGGCCCTTCCAGGGTTTCTAATTCATATGTGATAGATGTGCTTTATGTCACGTCAGAAAGTGTTTTGTTGCTTGCTGAGCCATACTAAGTCACAGGGGGTAGTTTGTGGGGGTGGATTTTAGTACTCCCATATCTGTAATAAGGCTCTATATTTCTTTTTCTGTGTTTTTTAAGGTTTATGTGTGTTCTGGCATTAATTATGAATAGCTCTTCCATTCACTCAAGAGTGTTTCAGTCTAGATGGTAAATAGCATGGTCTCTTATGATAGTCAGTTATGTGTCAACTTGGCTAGGGTAGAGTGCCCAGTTACTCAGTCAGACGTTGACCTAGGTGATGTTGGGAGGACATTTTGTAGAGATGAACAAGCAGTGTAATATAAGTAAAGATTATCTTAGATAATATGGCTGGCTAGATTTAATTGGACGAAAGATTTTAGAAGCAGAACTCAGGTTTCATAGAAGAAGCAATTCTGCTTATGGATAAAAGGACTGGCCCACACCCAAATGTTCTCACCTAGTCTTTCTGAGGGTCTACCCTGTGGGGATGATGGAATTCAGGGGCACAGATGGTTGAAGGTGGAACATCTTGATTTTACAGTAGCTATTTACAGCAGAGAATTGGCTTACCTATGTGTTCATAACACCCCCCCCCCCATAAGGACATTGGGGGGTTCTGAAGATGGGGAATGATAAGAAGAGAGTGGCAGTTAGGAGACATGGCAGAGGGAAGCTGATGTGAAGGGCCATGGAGCTGGTGAGGGTTGAGAGGGAATTGAAAACAGGAGAGCACTGTAAGGGCGCGTGTCAAATTGTGGCACCAATGAGGATGGAAATGACCCTACAGGAACCCATGAGTAAGGAAGTCAGAAGGAGAGCTTGTCAACCTGGAACATGGCATTGGCATGGCAGGTTTAGAAGGTGATAGTTTCTGTTGACAACAATGTCTGTGTGTGCTGCTGGATATGGGTGGTAGGGACTTCGTAAAGGACCTGAATCTACATGGATATTTATGGTATAGAAGAGAAATTCAAGGTTATGACAAGATAAAAGGATGGGCAGGTAAAAGCAGAAAGCATGGAGAAGGAGCCAAGGGTTCTAAATCTGGTCCACCAGGCGGCAAGAAGAGAGAATCACATTGGGCCTGGCCTGAGCATCTGAACCATCAAAGCCTAGCCTCTCAGTGACACATTTCCTCCAACAAGACCATCCCCAGTCCAACAAAGCCACTCCTCCTAAGAGTGCCACTCTCTGTGAACTTATGGGGCCATTTTCACTCAAAACACAAGGACTTACCCAGAGCAGTAAAGGGAACTAAGAATCAGAAAGTAGAAGTCATTATCAAGTTGTTCTTCCATCTCTGGGGTAGCCCAACATCACTCAGCATTTGTGTACAATGTTGAAGTCAGAGGATTCTAAACCATAAAGACTCAATGCATAGCCACAATCCATTGATACTGCTATGTGTGACTTCTGTCTTTTCAACTTAGAATTGATCTTCTTTTGGTCATGGGATGGCAGTGCTGTGTGATGGCATGAAGACACCATGGAAACTGCCAACTGAAATTCAAGGCATTTTGAAGCACAGTAAGGTTTTTCAGGGTAAATGGTTTCCCCCACCCTATTGTATTAAGAAAGCTTTTAATGGAAGAGAAAGCAACATGCTCTTCGTGCCTCCTTATTTGTTTCTCCTCTGACTGCTCCTTTGTGAGCTTCATATGTTTAACTAGCCCACTAGTGTCCATTCAGACTACTAGACTCTTCCAGGGCTCCTCTGAGGAATGATTAGGTGATGTGCTTCACGAGCGTATCACAGAGAGTCTAAATGTAATTGTAAAAACGTTTGCTTCATGGCCATTTAAAACATTAAGGATAGTAATTTCACTTCTTAGCTATGAAACTGTGCGTGGGGGAAGGCCAGACTGAAATGAGATCACATACTGGCGGGTGGCAGAGATTAGCTGTGAAGTTGCAAGTACCATCTAATAAGTATGATGTTCCAGGACCTTGCATGACTTATTTTAGTATTCCTTATAACTATCTTATCCTTGCCATTTTTAAATTTGGATTCTTTGAGACAGGGTTTCTCTGTATTGCTTTGGAGCCTCTCCTGGAACTCGCTCAGTAGACCAGGTTGGCCTTGAACTCACAAAGATTCACCTGTCTCTGTCTCCTAAGTGCTGAGATTAAAGGCATTGTGCCATCAATGCCCACTCTAGCCTTGCCATTCTCATCACCATTGTTCCAATATGCATATACAGGACAAGATGCTGATAGGAGAGTCATATGCCCCTAGAGGTAGATACTTGGTAGGTGGTAGGGTTGGGATCCAAGCTGCCTGGCTCCTGAACTGGCATGGTAAGCTCCCATCCTGCTCTGCTCTTTGCTGTGCTGCTTTATTGTATTATTTTGCTGCCAATGTATAGTAATTCACCTCTGCCAGACACTGTGTTGGGATGAGAGCTATGACCGTCTGTAAGGTACCAGAGAAACTGATAAAATCTGATGGGCTGTGAACATTGGAAGGGTTTTCAGGTTGTTGTAACTCAGTCACACCCTACTGCTGCATGTGAGAACCTTCTAACTGGCTGTTGAGCTGGGGGTAGTAGGCTCACAATCATCCTGTTGGGAATGTAGGGATTCCTTTAGATGACTCACTCTTGTGAAATAATCCCTGATGTCTATCTGTCATTTTAGATAGAGAAATTCGTTGGGAACAAACCATGAGGGTGGAGAAAACTCAATCCGTTTTCCTCTACACTTGCTAGACTCTATAAAGCGATGTTGTCTAGGATTATATCCCCATATAGTAGATGCAGGCTGATGACTAGTGTACTTAGGTGATGGAAGTGTCTGCTGACTGAAGGGGAGAAAGTAGTAGTTTGTAAAAGAGGGGTGTCCTAGATTTTTTTATGCCCCAGTTATTGATAAAAACTTTTCACTGTCCCAGTCCATGGCCAGCTGTGCATGACAAGAGGAGTGGGTAACCATGAATACTTAGGCTACTTATCAAGGGTGAGACATAGTTCACATGAAAATTTTCAAGGAAATCTCTCCCTTCCTGGTTGAGACTCAAACTCAGGGCTTTGCACATGCTAAGCAAGCACTAGTTTTACAGCCTAGAGACTTTGTATTTCTGATAGGTACACTGACTTTCTTCCAGATTAAGCCATGTACCTCTTGCTGGCTGGGAAGTTGTTGTTTCAGAGACTTGGACTTCCCTGAACTGCAAGGATAGAGTTCTACCCAGAAAGACCTATTGCAGAAAGAGATTTTAGAAATGTAATTATTACATGGCTTCATAACCACATACACTCACACAAGCACACACGCACACACACACACACACACACACACACACACACACACGAAAGAAATATTCTCATAATCCTGCCATATCAGAAAATCAAATTTTTAAGTTTTTATGTTATTATACTCATAGACAAAATAATATTTAAGGTTTTGTTGTATTTTTTTGTAGGGTTTGCCCCCTCCATTCTAGTTTTTCACTATGATAGAACACATCTCTATTTTGTTTCTATTGACTTTTATCCCTTCAAAAATCCTCCAGAATTTATGGAATGATTTTCTTTTTGTATAATTTGTGATCTCCAAATCAATTAGACATACAGTAATAGATAATTTACTTGTATACCCTTGTAAGATGAGAGAAATAAATCCATGCATCACAAAGAAATTCTTTGCCACTCTCTTGGAATATTTAATTAAGTTTGCCATATCTCTGCCAAAACTTTATATTTATAAACCCAATGATCCTTTGCTACAAGTGATATTTTGTCCTGTGGGGAGTGTCTGTCTATGTTTGGAGGTAATTTTGGTTGTTATTATGACTAGTAGACACTCCCACTGCCATCTACTGGGTACAATTCAGAAATGCTACTACACAACCTACAGTGCACAGGATGGAACCTACTGAAGGGAATTAATTATCCAGCTACAAATTTCAATGATATTGAGGCCAAGAAACAGTTCCATTGTAAACTAGTACTTCACAGTTTCACCTCTGTTGTGTTTGGTGAACAGGGTTCTTTCCTTGCTTCTTGGTATTGTGGTGAATTTCTTATACATCAAGTATTGTCTTCCTTAAAAGGCTTACTCTGATGTGAAGAGGTTGTGAGGGGTAACTAATACAAGAATGTTGGGAAAAGCCATATGAAATGCTACTGTTTTATATATTTTATACATAATGTAAAAGTTTAATGGAGTTATATAAGGGATTATAATCATCCTAGAAGCCATGGATTGCCAAATAAAAAGCCCAGTGCCAGGCATGTAATATTTTCCCTTGAGTTGTTGGTCTAAATTATCCCAAAACTTGTCCCCTGACCCCAAACAATACATGCTATTGCTTCTGTCTTTGGTTGCTCTCTAGAACTTGACGGTAAAACTTTATTGCTGAAGATACCACACACATTGATCACAGGACATGGAGAAATGAAGTTGGTACTGATAAGGAAGTTTCCTTCTTTCTGGCTAACTTCCTTTAGTGCTTGAAGGCATTGTGTAGGCTACTGTGGAGAGAGAGTCATCAACAATCTTACAACTGTGAATCTTGTGAACTTCAGTAATGACTGACATGGCAAGACATGTCCATGGATGTCATAGTGGCATTACCGTTCTGGGTGCAACCACCTGCTTTCTGATTGGATTTAAGGCCCATCCACTAATGGTTTCACTTTCTTGGTACTGCAAATCTAGTAAAAAACTCTTGGTTGAAGAGCAGAAAGGCCCCAGGGGAGAACCCAATATATTATTCTGCTTAAGTGCATATAGTATCAAACTGCTTTCCAAATTCATGCACCTGCACCAATAAGTTGCTTCTGCTCTCAAACCCCATCAAAGAATTTTCTTTCTGCTATGGACAATGATGAACTCAGAAATGCACAACCGGTGAAAGTGTGGAGCCTGTCTGTGGATTTCTCAGGCACAAATGGGACTCCATCCCCAAAGCTCAGGAGCCAAGGCTGAAGAGAGGGTGGAAGAATTGTAAGATCAGATGTTGGGGAAAACGGAAGTGAAACAGTGTCTGGACATGACATGACCCCTGCACCTGTGACCTCACAGCAGCTGTGGTTGTCTGAAGAACACCTGCACCAGGCAAGCTACTAACATTCTAGCATGGAGTGAGAAAGAGGTCCCTAAGCCCCACCCCTGACTGATGAGCCATAGACAATTGGGGGAAGAAGAATAACTTTTCTTTAAAGGTGTTTGTAGCTCCTGGTAGATTGACCACCCTCCAGCAGATGGCCCCTCATGATGGAGTATGGGGGGGTCAAGAAAAAAAAAAGAGGACACCAAATATGTAGAGGCTAAGAGTCTTGGGGGAATTAAGAGGAGGAGTTGAGGGTGAATAGGATCAAAATACACTGCATGAAATTCTCAAAGAATTAATTAAAACTATTTAAAAGCATATCCTGGGTTAGCAAGGACAATTGCCAGGCACCATCTGGCCTTTTTAGGGGTAAGAATGATCCTCAGATCGGTTACCAGCTTTCCTACAAGCAGCACAGTCTGTTTGTGGTTCCAGATACTGAAGTCTAGATGAATGAGGCCCCTCAAGCAACACGAACACAGTGGAGAAGACATGGCACCAGATTTTCTGGGCTGCACCCAGCTAGCTCTGCAGCTTGGTACACACTGCTTATCCACATTTTCGCTGTGAGCTTTCTATTAAGTAGTCACTGCTGTCTTGCATGCTGCCTGTTTTTCTTATTTTCTGAGTTTACTTTTGTCTCCTATGAAAGAAGGTTCTCAGTATGTATTGTTTACTGCTGTTTCTTGGCACTCAGAACAGTTCCTGGCCCACCATAAGGCACATTGTTTAACTGTTAAAAAAAAAAAAAAAAGAAAAACTCAATGGACAGTTTACCACACATAGAGTTGTTATTCTAGAGCCTCATCACACCTACTCACTCCCAGGGGAGACGAGGCCAGAGAAGAGAGAGAGCCCTGGGCAGCAGCAGTCCACCCTCCATGGCAGATGGCAACACACATCAGAGGGAGGCACAGATGGGAACAGCTGCCAGTCTTCACTCTTGCAAGTCATTATTAGGTGTCTTTTCCCTCTGGGGGGCTGTGCTCAGTGTCTAGGGGGCTGTGTCTGGGGGGCTGTGCTCAGTGTCTAGGGGGCTGTGCTGAAGTGTCCTTGTATGGCCTCTTGGAGGCTGTGGGGCTTTCCTTGTAACTTCATCCCAAAGACAGCAATCCTGTTGTCTCATTGCCTTCGGACATTTCCCTTAGACCCCTTGCAGACCAGAATCAGTGGCCCCGGTGTATCGACGGCACATCCTTTGAAGGCCCACAGTCACATTTGGTAGGCTGTTTCTGAGTGTGTGTATTCTGGACTCTTCGAAAGCAAGAGTTCTAACAATCTTTGAGCACACGTAACCCCTCATCGATATTCAAACATCATCACCATCAAGTGGCAGTGGGGACAGGGTGGACAGAGGTGATCTGGAATTCCTTGGGTGGATGATGACGGCCCTTCTGCCGGCCTGTGCAGCCCATCAGCTGGCAGGCTTGGAGAGAAGCATTATGTTTCACATCACTCAAGGCAGGTGAGCCAAAGTCACGTTTCCCTGGCTGCCTCTGCAGCTGCAGCTGCAATCAGGTGGCCCTGCCTGCCTCGCCTTGGCAGCTCAGGTTCTTGAAAGGCTGGTGACAGGGGCAATCATCTATACTTGGCATAGCAAACCCAAACACATTCTGAAAGGCACAGCTGGGCCAAGCTCAGCAACTTTATTCATTAGGCAGTTAATCTCAAGGCTGTCAGTCTAGGCCACAAGGGCAGGCTCAGGCTGGGAAGCTGTGTTCGAAACAATTCAATCCTTTGCCACAATACTGAGCCTGTGCTGGATACAAAGCACTGGAGGTGGCTGCCTAGGATGGGACAGTTCTCAAGTGCTAGCTGCTCTAGGAGCCACAAGGGAGGATGTAGGGTAGCTGAAGTTCAAGTTTGGATGTGGGACTATTAATTTGAACAGCTGCGACAAATAGAAGTTCCAAAGCTTGGATACAATTTCTTCTTTCTTTCCCTTTTTTTCTTCTGTGTAATTGATAGGGAAAAAGTCTCTCCTTGCCTTTAGGGATATCCTGCTCTGACTTCCCAGAACCTGTGAAAATATTACCTTGGCAGAATACACGTAGGAGCTGTGGCTCAGTTAAGGATGTAGAGATTGCCTTGGACCATATGGGTCTGCATGGAATTGGAAGAGACCTTATAGCAGGGAAACTGGAGGCCCACAGGGTGAAAGATCCAACACCACTGACTTAAAGACAGAGGATGGGACCAAAGCTACAAGCTGGGGAAGAGAAGACAGCAGATTCTTCCCATGAGCTTTCAGGATGGACACATCCTGCTGATGTCTGTGGACTCCTGACCTTCAGAGCCATAAAGACATAAGAGTGTTGCCAGACCAACTAACTCTGTGATGCCCTGCAATGACAGCAATGGGAAACAAACATTGGCACATCCTCCTTCCTTTTCTTTTCCTCTCCTCTTCTCTCCCCCTGTTCCCTCCCTTCCCTCCTTACTTCTCACCTGCAGTCCCTTCCTCTTCCTTCTTTTTTCCTCTCTGTCCCTTTCCCCCAACGGTTACAAAATTTGTGCACATCCACTTTGTGAATTTCAAGCAATATGAAAATGTACAAGTTCAAGTAGAATTTCTCTGATGGTTCTGCTTTCCAGCTTGATGAGAGCACAGTAGCCCAGAGTAAACCTCTACATTCACAGCTTGGCTTTGTCGCTTACTGCATACACGATGTCGGGCAAAATTCTCATTTTCGTTGCCTTGGTTTGTTCACAGGACTGCTATTTTATTAGTGCCTGGAAGAATTAGCTGTAGAAAGCACTTACTGAATGGTAGCTCTTAGGAGCATTCTATGAGGGAGGGAAGGAAGGAGGGAGGGAGGGATGAGGAGAGAGAGAGAGAGAGAGAGAGAGAGAGAAAGAGAGAGAGAGAATGAACCAGGGCCTCATGTAATTCAGACTGTTCTGAAACTTGCTATATACTCTGACTTGACTTGGTCTTGAACTTGACCTTAGGATCCTTCTGCATCCACTTCTCAAGTGTTGCAATTACAGGTATACATTCCCATGCCTAGTTTATGTGATATTGAGGATGGAATCCAGGGTTTTGTGTTAGCTAGTTAAGCAGTCTACCAAGTAAACCATATCCCAATCCACAAGTGAATAATTTCTTGACCTACTGAGCAGACAGGATAGGTAGGGAGTAGACACTGATATGTCACACCATGGTACCTGGCTGCTGGCTAGTTTTAATGAAAATTTGACACAAGATAGAGTCATGGGGCAAGAATGTAGTACTTTGTGTTGATTGATGATCATTTTGGGAGTGCCCAACTCACAGTGGGCAGAGCCACTACAGGGCTGGTGGTCATGTGCTATGAGAAAGCAGGCTGGGCAAGCCTTGAAGAATCAGCCAGTAAGCAGCACTCTTCCATGGTTTCTGAATTGGCTCCTGCCTCCAGGTTTCCACCCTGTCTGAGTTCCTGTCTTAGCTTTCCTTGATGGACTATGCCTTGGGATATATAAGCCAAATAATCCTCTTCCCTCTCAAGCTGTGTTCAGTCATGATATTTTCACTGCTTGACTAAGTCACTCTGCCAGACTCTTAGGTGTCTTTCTTGACTTTCATTTTTTTCACTGCTAATGTACAGTTAACATAATACTATCAGTGAATTTTGCTAGTAGCATGCAGCATTTCCCATGTTCTCTACATTACTCTTGTTCTTTTGGTAGTAAATGAAGCATCTTATCTTTGTAAAGGGCTCCCAGATCCCTGCATCCACAGCCTGGGTTGTGTTTTCCAGTTCGACACTCCTTTTAAATGCTTCCTACTGTCCTGTGGTTATCTGTGCAATCCCATACTGCTCTACATTTGCTTAATTATGTGTACATCTCTTTCACTAAATTGTAAAGGCCTTGAGGGTAAAGCCTGGATCTTACTGATCTTGGTATTTGCAATGCCTACCTGATTGCTTGACCTTCTAAAACAAACAGGGATGTCATTTGGAATGACTTTGGACAGAACAGGTAAGTGACCAGAGGTCAGAGGTGCAGAGACAGAATGTGGGTATTCTTCAAAGATGCAAAGCAATGGTTCTGACTAGGAGAGGATCCACCAGGGATCCTGGCTTAGGAGGTTTAAGATTTAGGGATTGGGGGATAGATACAAGTGAAAGCAACCAAGAACCTTTTAGAGAGGTGGTCAGGTACCCAGGCTGGTTGTATAGCAAGGAAACCAGCAGGTCTTGAAGAGGAGGGTGACAAGTGTGATTGGCTATTTTTCTTGACAACTTGACTACATCTGGAATTGGATAGAACCCAGTGGCAGGGTACACCTGTGAGAGACTTTTTTTCTTAATTGGGATAGTTGAAGTGTGAAGATTCACCTTTAATGTGGGCCAGACCTTCTCCTGGCATCCTATATAAAGGATATGGGAGAAGGAAGCTTGCCTACTTTTGCTGGCTTTCTTTTGCTATCATGCTAGTAAGCCCTTACCTTCACTGGCATTAAAGCCTACTTCTTCAGGATCCCAACACATACTGAAGACCAGCTGAGACATTCAGCCTTGTGGACTGAACAACTGCTGGATTCTTGTACATTATGTTGGTACACAGCCATTTTTGGAGTAGCTGAACCATAGCCTGTAAGTCATTGTAATAAATCCCATGTATATTCATGTTATATGTTCTGTTCCTCTAGAGAATCCTGACTAATACAATGGACCATAGAGTCCAATGCTGTATGAAAGTCAGGCAGTTGAGGAGTGTGCTATTTCTTATATTACAACAATTCAGGAAGCAACATTTTTTTTGGGGGGGGGGTAGTGCTGGTGATTTCAGAGACATCAGTCTATCATGGTAGGAATGCTAGAGCACAGAAGTTCACATCCTGTGGACTGGAAGCAGAGAGAAAATTTCCATATTAATGGACCTTTTCCTTTTGTGTTAGCCAGGCTCCTAGTATGGTGAGACCCACATTTAGGGCATGTCCTCCCCACTTGGTTAATCTTCTCCAAAAGTATTCTCATGGATGCACTGGAGGTGTGTTTTATTTCTCAGTTGAGTCAAATTGGTAGTCAGGATTAACCATCCCACAGAGGAAGATGATTCTCTCTGTTGTGTTTGGGAGAGCATTCCTGAACTTTGTGAGCGGAGGCAGCCAGGGGATAAGGGACAAAAGAGGGTTGGGTGATGGAACTTTAAAAGCCTCTGTGACTCGAGGTGCCACAAAAGGAAAGAAAAGGAGGATGAGAAAATAGTACCTGAGCAAATAGCAGGGTGACTTCCTTGACTACAGGATGAGTGGGAGGGGCTGGCAGGGTCTGGAAAGTGGAAGAGATGATAAAGCTCAGGGGAGGGGAAAGAGGTCAGCCTTTGTGAGAAAGACTGCTCCCTCACCAGGTTTGCTTTGCTCATGTCCCCACCCTCCCCTGGGGATGGGGGGGCAGGGGAGGGGAAGGAGCAGGCTCAAGGGTGATGAGTCAGGAAGCAAAGCTCTGGCAGCCACAGCGCTGGCAGTGCAGTTGGTGCTGGAGGGTGGTATCAGCCACCTTGGGGGCTTTAAGAAGGTCCAGGGTCCTCAAGTGACCCCGCATGACTAGTGATTGTCTCTGGTAAGGACTTGGTTTTCTAGTCCTGCTGGCCAGGAGCCAGAGAAAGAAGAGACAAAAGGAGGCGAGGAGGCTCGATTTGGAGACAGTTGGGCTGCATCCAGGAGGGTAAGACAGGGAAAGCAGAGTTCTCCTCATTCCCTTGTCTCCTCCCCCTTTACCTCTTCCTTCCCTTTTCTCTCTCTCATCCTGCCTCCACCTCTACTTACTCTGCCCTGTCTCATCTGTGTTATTATTTGGAATAACCTCATCTGCCCATAATCCTGCATGAAATACTCTTATCCTAGCCATGGAGTCCTATGTGTGAAATCATACCGTCTTCACCATGTGTGAAACCATACCGTCTTCACCATGTGTGAAACCATACCGTCTTCACCATGTGTGAAACCATACCATCTTGCTGACAGCTTAAGGACTGTTAGTCTTCCCACTAACCAGAACGTACCACAGCTTTACAGAGTAGCATGTAGCTACCCTAAATGCTGTCTCATTCCTCCTGGTTTGGAAGAGAATGAGTGTGGGCTCATTGTTTCCAGAGAGCCTCATGCAAATCTTCAAATGTATTGAAAGTTCTCTGAAAGCAGGTTCCAGGCACGCTACATCTGTGTGCCCCCACCCATGCATGAGCCTGGAGGATTCTGAGCTGGTCACTCTTTCTCACTTATGTTTCACAGTGAACTGTCTGGAAGCCTGGTACTGGCAGAACACAGTCCCAAGGTTGTCAGTTGAGAGGAGGAGTAGAGCAATGGTCCTATCAATGGGAAGGCTATGGTCCTTTGTCTGTTGCTGTTAGCCTCCAGGTACAGTTGTTTGCTTTTTTGGGACTCATTATTGGGGCATGTGCTGGTCTCTGAGAAGCGTGCAGATACCAGCCTTGCAGCTGTAAGTCTGGTCAGCAGATGGCCCAGTACAAGTTGGCAAAACATACGTTGGTACTTTCCCTGTGGAGGAGTTAGGTCATTGACTTTTGGTCATGACTGCTGTCCACAGTCATATCATCAGGGATGACAAATGTGCACGTGTGCCAAGAGCCAGTCGGGCAGAAGCTGCATGACATCCTCACTGCTCCAGTGCACTCTAATTTTCTGGTTCCCTCCCATTCTGCCCTTTACATCTCTTCCCTTTGTGTTGCTTCTAGGTAGGGGCCCAGTCATAAGTCCTAGAACCAGGGCTATAGTTGGGAAACTTTTGCTTAGCAAGATCCTTCTCGAAGGCTCAGGAAAAAAGCGTATCTACTCAGTAGGTTGGTAGTCTATCTTCCTAGGGTTCAGGACCCCACTTTCAAAGTCTTGCCTCCACTTCCATCTTACTATGTACTCTAGTGATCCCTCATCTGATGCCCAGATTCCTAAGGGACTGAAAACATGCCTACCTGTCATTTTTCCTTCTTTTCTATTGATTTCTTGCATTTCTCAGATGGGACGTATTTTGATTTATCTGAGCAACACAATAAAAGCAGAAGCCAGCATTTTTCTTATAGTCTCAATTGTCTGTATACTACCATCCATGTTGCCTTGGAGAAGGTGGGGGTCCAAGGATGCATGCAGGCAGAGCCCCCATTTCCACAGAATGGTGCACCCACGACCTTGCCTGTCAGGAGCTTGGAGAATGGGCCTGGTGTTGCAGAACAGGAGGCTGTCTTCCTTTCAGCTGCAGCCTGATATTTGCCACTTTGGATTATTTCCCTTATACCTGGCACCAAGAGGCAGCACCATCAATTGCAAGGATTCCCAGAGAGCACTGTTGTGGCATGGAACACAAATACCATTTCCTCTCAGTTCCTGCTTCCACATGGCCTGCTCCATACATTTGTATTGTCTCCAAACCTGGCACTTTAAAACAAATGAAAAGGCCCCTGAATGACAAACATAGCACATATAGTGGGAGGGCCATTTGCAGGGAAATGGTTGCAAGGAGAATCGGTACTTTATGAATATTCACTGAAGTGTAAACCTGCACATTGCTCATACGCTTTTCTGCATTCTAATTTGCCCATGAATGCAAATGAGTCCTGTTTAAAACAGGGGGGGGGGGAAGAGAGTGGGCTCTTTGCAGAACACCTAATTGAAAGATGTTTGTACATCGTGTTTGATATTTAGTAAACAGAGAGACAAATCTGATCATTTTCTAAATGAGACCTCAGAAACAATAAAAAATAATGATCACAAAAACCTGGAGAGTTGGAAATGTGCAGAACTAAATGCTTCCTAAAAAGAGGGACATAATTACACTGTCTCAGGGTGCAATTAGTGTCCTAATTATACGAAGGTGTATTTTGCTTATCTCCTCACAAAACCCTTTGTTGAGATTTAGTTGCCTCCTCGAGGAGCCATACGACAGAGGGGATGGGCTCTGTACTCAGGGTAGGCGATGGATAGATAGTCCTGGGGGGGAGAGGGGCTAGATAGATGACACTTTGGGAAGTACCTTCATCTTTCTTTTAGACTGACAGATGGCTTCAGTCTGGGTTGGACTGCTTGCTGCTGCTCTCAATGCGGGAATGTTACCTTTTTGGATTCATGAGAGCCACTCAATCAAAGATAAAAAGGCAGGCCAGTGTGGGAATCAATAAAATCTCTACTTTCAGCTGGAGTGTCTAATAGTAATTCTTCTCGTGTCACTGCCTGGTTAAACAGTCATACTCCTGCTAAAAGGCCCATAAGACATAATAGATTCATGTGGTTTTGCTCTATTGTGTTGCATGTGGCCGGGAAAAGGGGGTTCTGTTTTTTTTTTTTTTTTTTTCCTAAGACAAATGAGACACTGAGGCATTGTGTATCCAAGTGCATTCTCCCATTGTGCACTGTCTCATTAGAGCAGGGAGATGTTTTCCTCTGGTGGAGCTTTTCTGGACATACCTGATACATCCCTTGCACACTCTTCTTTGGAGAATTTTTACACTAATCTTCAGTCATTCTGTTGCATATAAAGACTGTGTGTTCGTGTGTGTTATTATTACTGAGACAATCACAAAAACAAGTTTATTTTTTTTGTTTGTTTCTTTTGTGTTGTTTTGCTTTGTTTGTAATCTCCAAAGGAATGAGCTGCAAACACTGAGATCTTTCCCTGAGAAGTCAGCAGAAAATGCTGTACATTTTAGGGCTGAGACAGAGAGGACAAATGGCATCACAGCAGAGTTGTGGGCAGGGAATTTGGTGATAGCTTTTCATAAACAAGTGGATTTGGAGCTGGGACGCAGAGTTGTTCTGAAAGTGGTGAGTGGCGTTGTGGTCAGGATCTATGTGGGTGGTTTTCACTCTTGCTAGCATATGCCAGGGCATGAAAATAGTTCCATGGCTGGGGGCAGTAAACCACAGGGGAGCCATGTGCTTTTTCTCTCCATCTTCACTCCTCTAGTCTTATAGAGAACAACAACAACAACAACAACAACAACAACAACAACAACAACACACACACACACACACACACACAATACAACCCTGAAGTATCTGTGCAGAGTGGTGCAGTATTAACTGCAATCAGTTGGGGCACCAGCCACACGCTACCTTCCAGGGACTTTGAATGTCACCATCTGGGATGAGAAATAAGTGATGAAGTAAGCCACCTTTGTTGACTATGTCAAACAGACCCTTTGATCAGGAATGTTTCTTGTCAAGGCTTCTGCTGACCCTTCCTCTCCCGAGTTCCTTCAAGCCAAGGCCATGTCCCACCCTTTGGTCTCTTGGAAGATTGGTCTGCTATTGTCACGTCTATCCAGAGCCCTAGCTGGCACATCAGGAGGGGTTGCTGCAGACAGAAAAATATTGAGAGTCTTCCTTCCTCCTGGCTGACCCCTCATTGCCCTCCCCAGGAAAGCCTCAGCAGATGTAGACAAGATTTTAATAGCTACATAAAGAGAAGTGCATGACAATCTCATTAGGGGAGTCATAATGGCCCGCTGGAGGATCTCAGAGAGGACAATATATCAACGTCTGGTTTGTTACGGCATCCCTGACGATGGTCATTTGCCCCTCCTCATAATTGCCCATTCATCACCCAATTGCCCAGCTTCCAATAATGCTTCACCCTCACTGGCCTGGGCCTCCCTTTGAGGCCTTCTACAATTGTTGACACCACTCTTTAAGTGTGGTTAAATCAGGACCGGTAAGTGACAATCATAAAACAGCAGTTAGTGGGCCACCCCATTGCTTGCTGGGATATGGCACATTAGAACTCTTTTCTTCCCCAGCAGGCCCAGGCTACACTCCATCCCAAACCTAACATCTGCAGGAGGTCAAGGCAGTGAGGCCCAAGGGTAGTGGAGGGCTTTCCAACCATCTGCCAAGGAAAAAGGAAGATTCTAAATATTCCGAAGCCCTCCCTTCTTCAAGTTATTTATTGTGGTCCAGGGTAAAAGAGTTATTAATGGTGCCAGCCCATTGTCTTCCTTATGTATCTCTCAGGACAATGGGCATAATTAAAATCAAAGTCAAAACTGACTTCATTTCCCCCCTTAGAGGCTTAAATGGCCCAGAGTCATTTCCCACTTTTTCTTCCCACTTGTACCAGTCCTCCTGAGCTGTTGAAAATTCAACATTCCTACAAACTACAGGACTTTGTAAAGGTCACACGCCAGTTAATGTGAACCCAGGGTCTGGAGCCCAGTGCATAGTTGCTGCAGCAGTAGCTGTCCAGCCCGGTGATGTGGGGCCAGCCTATGGAGAGCAGAGAGCTGCACCAGGCAGGATACAGAGCCCTTTAAATATTGCCCAGCATTTCCTGGATCAGCATGATATTTAAAGATTTTTGTTCCACCTGCCTGCAAAATATAGAGTCCAGCCGAGAGGCAAGAAAATGAATATGGATTTCTTGCCCTTTCAGTCTATTCACTCCAGAAAATAGCCATTTCTTCCTTCCTTTCTTTCTTTTTTCCTTTTTTTTTTTTTTTTTTTTTTTTTTTTTTCCTGAGCTGGGAACTGCAGGCTTCAGGCAGCCACGATTACAATCATGCATCATGAATGAAATGTGCCATTTGGAGAAAATCAGCCACTCATTCCATTTCAAAACCCCACACAAATCAATAGTGCTAGCAGAGGTTTGGGGCCAAGCTGGATGTTGTACTTGCACTACAGTACTTTTTCAACTCTCGTCTGACACTCAGAGTAGCAGGCAAGGGCAGATTCTGTGCCTGGGGGCTCGAACCAGGGGATTATCAGCCTTTGGAAACTGGGTGAGTTCTCTACATGATGAGCTAGAGAGACAGTGTTGATGGTCCCAACCCTGGGCATGGTCACAGATCATGCTTCCTTGCTTGAGTTCTTCCTACACTAGATTTATATGGAGTACCTGGAGATAGGAGAGCATCCACTATAGATGCAAGCCCTTCCTTTGTGTAGCTTTTAGATATCAACAAGGGAGATAGAAATGTTACTGGATGATTACAATATAGCATAAAAACTTACAACACCTGGGGGATATTCATTCTTTTATTTCCCATTTTCTTATGGGAGAAACGAGGAGCTCTAAATAACCAAACTCTCAAGGGATTCACAGTCAGACGAACAAACATTCCTGCCTCACCTTGCTCCCAGTGTTTGGTTTCCCTTGCCCTAAAAGACACCACAATTCAGCAGCCAATTCATGCTGACGAAATGTGAAGTCACAGCAGATGTGCCTGATAAGTGTTATGGGCTTGAAGATGTTTTGGCAGTTCAGAGTTCCTTGGGAGTTTAGAGGAGAGAGAGATGGTTAAGAGCCCAGTCACTGCCAGATACACTTTTCTCTGCACTGCCTTAACTATCCCCTTGGTTCCCATTACTCACATATGGACAAGACTCCCAAATCCATGTCTTCAGCTGAGGTATTTCCCATGAGCCTCTCTCTTGGCCAATCCTACTCCTCGTACATCTAAGCAAATGCAAGTAGCATTTGGTCGAAGAGGTTTTGATCTTTGTGCCAAGTTGTATCTCCTCTCACATACTCCCATATGCCCTGTTCTTTATCATCTTACTCATCATTTGCCCTTCTTGTGAATACATGTTTAATTAATCTGTCTCTGAAGGCTGCAATGTCCTCAAGAAAGAGACCATGTCTACTGAACTCACTTAATTCTCTAGATCTATTACAATACTGGGAATTTGATCTATGTTATATGTAATTCCTTATATAAATTATACAAAACAATTATCTAATTATTCTAAAGAATAATGTTAAAGAATATCTTCTGTTATGATTTACATCCAGACCATTTCACCCTGTTTGATTAATCGCAACTATGGCAGTATGCCGACATATAATGGATTGTGGGGTCTTAAGTAGATTTTCTTGAGAATCAGAGGTTATGACAAGACTTAGATGTCAACATGTTATTTGAAGATATAATGTAAGTGAAGGAAGAATGGTTATATGCCTTTGTGCTTACTACTGCTCTATGTGGTATGAAACACACATTAGCACCACCAACCAACCAACCACCAACCACCCAACCAACTATCCACTACCCACCCAACCACCCAACCACCACTTACCCACCCACCCACCCAACCACCCACTCACTCAACCACCCCTGACCACCCAACTAACTAACAAAAACAGTAATTTGCTTAACTGGTACATTGCTCAGCCATACAGAATGGATAGAAGTCAGAAAATAATGCCACATAATAGTTTTCAGACGGGGAAAAGTTGGGGATATGCCCTTACACGCCTATTCCCATAGGTAAAAATTAAATGTCACAGGGAGGGAACTTTCTTATATTATTATCTGGTGTGTGTGTGTGTGTGTGTGTGTGTGTGTGTGTGTGTGTGTGTATGTGTGTGTGTGTATGTAGAGAGAGAGAGAGAGAGACTAACTAGTGAGTCTTTAGTACACTTGCTTGTCATCTCTGCTTCCTCAACTCTAGAATTGCAGGTGTATAAGGCTCAGTTGGGATTTATATGTAAGATCTGGGGACCATATGTAGCTTCTCAAGCTTGCACAGCAGGTACTTTCTAGCTGAGCCATCTTCTTGGCTCCTGTTTGATCTGCTTAAAAGCTACCCAGGAAGTTCGAGCCCATGCCTATGAGGTGACCACATCCAAATTGCACAGTTGCTATAAGTGATTACAGAAAAGACTATTGTCTTTAAAAAGCAAGACCTGATTGGAGACATCAGGGATAACAGGAACATACTTAAACATAATAAAAGCAATATATAGTAAACCAACAGCCAATATCAAATTAAATGGAGAGAAAATATGATTCCCTAAAATCAGGAACAAGACAAGGCTGTTCACTCTCTCCATATCTCTTCAATATTGTACTTGAGGTTCTAGCTAGAGCAATAAGACAATAGAAAGAGACCAAGGGGTTATACATTTGAAAGGAAGAAGTCAAACTTTCGCTATTTGTAGATGATATGATAGTTTACATAAGTGACCTGAAAAACTCTACCAGAGAACTCCTACAGCTGATAAACACCTTCAGCAAAGTGGCAGATTAACTAAAAATAATTCAGTAGCCATACTATATACAGATGTTAAATGGGCTGAAGAAATCAGAGAATTATCACCCTTTATAATAGCCACAAATAACATAAAATATCTTGGGGTAACACTAACCAAACCAGCAAAAGACCTATATAATAAGAACTTTGAGTCTTCAAAGAAAGAAGTTAAAGAAGATACAAGAAAATGGAAAGATCTCCCATATTCTTGGGTAGGTAAGATCAACACAGTAAAAATGGCAATCTTGCCAAAAGCAATCAATCTACAGATTCAATGCAATCTCCATCAAAATACTGGCACAATTCTTCACAGACCTTGAAAGAATAATACTCAACTTTATATGGAAAAAACAAAAGACCCAGGATAGCCGAACAACCCTGTATAATAAAGGCATCACCGTCCCTGACTTCAAGCTCTATTATAGAGCTATACTCCTGAAAACAGCTTGGTATTGGCACAAAAATAGACAGGAAGACCAATGGAATCAAATTGAAAACCCTGATATTACCCCACACATCTTTGAACACCTGATCTTTGACAAAGAAGTTAAAATTATACAATGGAATAAAGAAAGCATCTTCAACAAATGGTGCTGGCATAGCTGGATACTGGATACTGGCTGTAGATGGATATATATCTATTGCCATGCAAAAAACTTAAGTCCAAATGGATCAAAGACTTCAATATAAATTCAACCACACTGAGCCTCTTAGAAGAAGTGGGAGGTACTTTGAACAAATTGGTACAGGAGACAGCTTCCTGAACAGCACCAGTAGCACAGACACTAAGATAGACAATTAATAAATGGAACCTCCTGAAACAGAAAAGCTTCTGTAAGGCAAAGGAGAAAAGGACAGTCAGCAAGACAAAATGTCAGCCCATAGAACGGGAAAGGATCTTCATCAACTCCACATCTGACAGAGGGCTGATCTCCAAAATATATAAAGAACTCAAGAAGCTAGTCACCAAAACACCAAATAATCCAATTAAAAGTGGGGTACAGAACTGAATAGAGAATTCTCAATGGAGGTATCTAAAATGGCTGAAAGACAGTTAAGAATGTGCTCAACATCTTTAGCCATCAGGGAAATGCAAATCTAAATAACTGAGATACCATCTTACTTCTGTCAGAATGGTTAAAATGAAAAAGGCCAATGACAGTTTATGCTGGAGAGGATGTGGAGAAAGGGGAACACTCCTACACTGCTGGTGGAAGTACAAACTCATACAGCCACTTTGGAAATCAGTATGGCAGTTCCTCAGGAAAATGGGAATAAATCTACCATAAGATCCAGCAATTCCACTCTTAGGCATATACCCAAAGGATGCACTCTTAGAAATATACACAAGGGATGCACATTCATACAACAAGGACATCTGTTCAACTATGTTCATAGCAGCATTATTTGTAATAGCCAGAACCTGGAAGCAACCTAGATGTCCCTCAACTGAAGAATGGATAAAGAAAATGTGGTACATTTACACAGTGGAATACTACTCAGCGGCGGGGGGGGGGGGGGGGGGGGGACAATGGATTATTGAAATTCATAGGCAAATGGATAGAACTAGAAGAAACCATCCCGAGTGAGGTAATCCAGTCACAAAAAGACAAACATGGAATGTACTCACTCATATGGATTTTAGACATAGAGCAAAGGATTACCAACCTATAATCTACACCCCCAGAGAAACTAGGAAACAAGGAGGACCCCAAGAGACATACATGATCCCCCAGAGAAGGGGTAAGGGACAAGATCTCCTGAGCAAATTGGGAGCATGGCGGGAGGGGAGAGGGAGCCATTATAGGTTTGAAGAGAAAACTGATTCTAGAGAAATGTCCGGAGACCTACAAGGATGACCCCAACTAACAATCTAAGCAATAGTGGAGAGGCTACATTAAATGTCCTTTCCTGATAATTGATGACTACTTATATGTCATCCTCGAGCCTTCATCCAGTAGCTGATGGAAGCAGAAGTAGACATCCACAGCTAAATACTGAGCCGAACTCCTGGAATCCAGTTGCAGAGAGTGAGGAGTGATGAGCAAAGGGGGTCAAGACCAGGCTGGAGAAACCCACAGAAACAGCTGACCTGAGCAAGGGGGAGCTCATGGATCCGACTGATAGCTGCTAAACCAGCATAGGACTGACCCAGACCCCCTGAACATGGTTGTCAGTTAGGAGAACTGGGCAGTCTATGGGGCCTCTAGTAGTGGATCAGTAAAGCAATACTCTGTCTGTCTAGACAAATGGGGGAGGAGGGCCTCGGCCCTGCTCCACATGATTTGACAGATTTTGAAGACTCCCCATGGAAAGCCTCACTCTCTCTGGGGAGCAGAAAGGGGATGTGATAGGGGGTTGATGGGGGCAGGGGAGGAGGGGAGGAAAGGGTAACTGGGATTGACATGTTAAAAAAAAAAGCTTGTTTCTAATTTAAATAGATAAAAAGAAAAAAGCAAGACCTGCCTCTAAGTTGGTCCTTGATTAGAATCTGGGGACTTAAATTTCTGAAGAGTTTTTCATCATTTTCTCTTGAGAATGGCTCACTGCTTCTCATTGCTTTTGTTTATTGTGAGCAGTGTGGTTTATATTGGACCCTTGATTCTCTTCCAGGAGTATAGAATTTTGATGTGTGCTGGTAGGGAGGTACCTATAGCCAGTACTCAACAAATGCCTCTGTGACACCAAGTCTGCAATCCACTTCCCTGGTAGATGATAGCATTTCACATGTGTAGTCACAGCCAGTTGCCTGGAGAGTTAAGAGTGTCCTTTTGGAAGCTTGTGCCTGATTTCCAATGGATTTTGCAACAGTACTCTTTTCCTTTGATGATTTTGCATTGTTACTGTGTTGCTATAATAACTTATAGTTGTGAATGCTACTATGTGCTATATGCACTCTAATGACTCCTGGGGGACCCCTGGCACAGAGTATGTGTCTGATGTCAGGTGGAAGCACCAAGCTGGCCTCAGGAACTGGTTCAGCAAGGCGGTGACCCTAGTAAAACAAGAGATGAGCCCAAGGAAGTACAAAGATGTGTCAGATACATGTAGCAAAGGATTCCAGATGGACTTAGGCTGCTACCAGCTGTGCAAACTGCTGGGTGAGTTAATGTCTCTATGGCTCAGCTTTTCCCTGGATAAAGTAGTGAATATGACATCTATGTTGCAGTGTTCAAAGATTGGTATAATGTATGAATTTCTTTCATCTGTTTATTTTGGGGGAAAGGCTTCCTTTTTTTGTAGTTAAAAAATTAAAATATAATTACATCATTTACCCTCTATCTGCTTCCTCTAACCCTCTCCCATGTCTCCTTCCTGTTCCCATCCAACTTCATGGCCTCTTTTTATTTAGTTGCAGTTGTTACACATGTACATAAATATATAAATACAACCTGCTAAGACAGGTGTTTCTTGTATGGATATGATTTCAGGGATGCCATTAGATAACCAATTAGGGGGCTCATCCCTGGGAAGACACATTATTCTTCTCAGGTGTCATTAGGTACTTGTGACTCTTTACCTAGGGGTGGGGCCTCATGCAGTTTCCCCTTCCATGTTAGCATGTCTATTGGTGTAGTCATTGTTCAGGTCTTCTTAGGCAGCCATATTGTTGAGGTGTCACAGCTGTAGCTTCCCTGTCATTTCTAGGAGACACAATCCTGCAGCAGACTTGTGCTCTTTTGGCTCTAACAATCTTTCCTCCTCTGTCACATTCTCTGAGTCTTAGATAGAGGAGTTCTAGTGTAGCGGTCTCAGTTGGGACAAGCTACTCCACAGACAGTTGTTCTCTTCCTTTTGACCAATTATGGCTTCTGTGATGGTCTTCATTTGTTCAAAGAGAAGCTTCTTTGATGAGGGTGAGAGCTGCACATATTTGAAAATATGAGGGTAATTATGTAGAATGCAGTTAGGAATTGCATTGGTGTAGTAAAGTCAGTAGTAAGCTCTTCTCTGAGATCTAATACCTCACTAGTCCTGGGTAGTTGGCTAAGCTTAAAGAATAGGCACAATTTCCCTCTTTCTGAGTGGGCCTTAAGTCAAATTAGGCAGCTATTCATTACTACCAAGATATGGATTTGTTGAAAACACCTGTAGGGATACCTTTCAATGTTTCATTGTTGCTGTTCACAGACACTGCAGCTGGGTAGGACTATTATTGACTGCTTCCTTCCCTTGGCAGCTTGAATAGCACTTTCCAGTACAATGAAAGCTAGTTGGCAGGGAAGAGGCTTTCAGGTCAAATCCAGTTTGAATCCTGAGTTCTATATCCATATGCATCTTCAGTAATAGGGGGTTTACCTTCAACTCCTCAGGGACAACTAAGAACAACAGAAATAGTATGCATTGTTGAGAGTGAAACCCTGGGAAAGGTTTCTTACTCCCCTACCTTCAGGTGATAATGGTTTGATGGAGTAATAGGAGGTTTGGAGAGAGTGGAGTTACTGCTGTGAGTGAAGATGGCCATGGTATGTGGGAAGAAATTCATTGTTTCAATCTCTCCATTATGGAAGGGGAGACTGTCTAGTAAGATTTTACCCACTTTTAGGATGTTTTGTGATAGTAGGTCTTGCTGGATATAGAAGTATTCCTAAAGGAGTTCTCTTGGAGCCTATCAGGTAATGACCACTCAGATACTACCCCTAGATAACAGCTGTTGCATGGCTTTTCCTAGGGAGTCTTTCGATTCATCCCAGACAGAGAGGTTAATAACAGAATCAGATCAAAACCACCACCACCTGATGGGAGATGCCATTTGTAAATATGTTTCTCTTATTGGTTAATGAATAAAGCACTGTTTACCAATAGGAAAGCAAGATAGGCGGGACTAGGAGATAAGGAGGATTCCGGAAGTAGTACAGAGGAGTCAACATGGAGAGACTGGAGAGAGCAGAATGCCAGAAACACTTAGATTAATAGAAATGGGTTAATATTTAAGACAGAGCTAGCTGATAAGAAACTAGTAACTGGCCAACAGAATTATATCTAATACAGTGTCTCTGTGTGTTAATTGGAGCTGGTGCTGTGGTGGGTCCAGACCAGCAGGAAAAAACTACTCGTAACAACCACCAACAAAAAGATTCTATTCAAGTCCAGTTTGATGAACCAATGAGTTTATTGAGGTCACTTCCATCTTCATGGTAGGGGCTGACTGATGTTATCATGGGTGATTTGGGGGTAGCTGCATCACTGAGAAGCCAAGTCCAATAAGGGCAGTGACTCTTGAAAGCTGTGTCACTGGAGTTTATTTTGTGACTTGTAGGCAACTGCACCAGAAGATTTTTTCTCTGCTTCTATAACTTCATGGAAGGGCCTTGTGAGTCTTGTGAGTTCTGTTAACTTGTGATTTTAATGAGCCTCATAATCTTTCCTCCATCTAGGAAGACAAGGAAAGAATGCTTCAATCTGGAAAACCCACCTCTATAGTAATGACTGTCCAAGGCTTGACAAACCCAAGATGACAGAGAAAACTGTTTTAAAAAAATGTGTGTGTGTGTGTGTGTGTGTGTGTGTGTTCATGCACACATGCATGTGCACATGCTTTGTGGGTGTATGGGTACATGTGTGCCATTGGCATGTATATGTAGTCAGAAGACAATTTTCAGGTGTCTATTCTTTCCTTCTGCCTTGTTGAGTCAGAGTATCTCCTTTTTCTGCAGCCTCAAACAATTCTCCTTTTGGTGTGCTGGGATTACAGATTTGTGACACTACATCTGGCTTTTTACATGAGTTCTGGGCATTGAACTTGGGTTGTCAGACTTGTATGGCAAGTATTTTCACCTACTAAGCCACCTTCCCACCTTCCATTTGGAACAGTCTTATTAGTCTCCAATTTTCTTCAACAATGACTATTAGAATTGTTTGGCTAATAAGCATTAGACTTTGACTAACTTAAGCAAGAATCTATCACTGGAAGGTTTTTAGAGTGGCTTGTTGAGGTTTCTTGAATAGCTAGATTTAATGTAGGGATAAACCTGGGCAGGTGTCAACATCTCAGCCCCATGGAATTTCTAGAGTATGGTCATTAGATGGCAGCTCTAACTACTTGGCTCTCTTGCTCTTCAAAGCTGACAGTCCTTTGGAGGAGTGTGATTGGGAAGCAATAGGAAGAAATCAGAGGAGATAGTTCTCCAAGGGAAGGAGAATAAACTGAATAATGGAATAAACTGAAACAGGTAGGTCATTGACTCAGATCTGCTTTTCTAAAGGGACTTCTGTCCTACAGGACTTAAGCCACTAGCCACTACTTCAGTTCTGGGATTTCTGGAACATAGTTCTACATGTCTGCCTTAGTTAGGGTTTATATTGCTGTGAAGAGACACCATATCCAAGGCAACTTTTATAAAAGAAAACATTTAATTGGGGTGGCTTACAGTTCAGAGATTTAGTTCAGTAACATCATTGTGAGACATGGGGGTGTGCAGGCAGACATGATTCTGTAGAAGGAGCTGAGTATTCTAAGTCTTGATCTGAAGGCAACAGGGAATGAACAGAGACACTGGGTGTGGTTTGAGCATATATGAAACCTTAAAGCTCACCCCCACAGTGATTCACTTCCTCCAACAAGGCCATACACACTCCAACAAAGTACACTTAGTAAGTAGTGCCACTCCCCATGAGTTTGGGGGGGCAATTACATCCCAACTACCACAGCATCTTCATCAGATTTTATTATTTTTGAGGAATTTTCATGTCTTTCATTCCTCTATGTCTTTTAAAAGTATCAAAATGCATACAGATCTCTTTTAGTCACCTTGACTTAATCTTAATGGCTTCATCAACCGTATTGCTTTCACTATTTGCATTTCTAACTCTTTGAAGATGCTCTGCTGTCTGCTTGAAGTGATTTTTACTAGTCTACAAATGCTTACTCACCTTCAAGCTCAAATGTCACCCCTTCTGTGAATCCCACCCTCCCTGAAGTCATGCAATTAGTGGCAGAAGCTCATGTACATATCCAGGTCCCCTGGCTGCTGCTAGTGTTGTCATTGCAATAAAGTGGGTACTAATTAGGGCCATGGAGTCAAATAACCCTAGCTTTGAGTACCAGTTCTCCATTTATGCTCTAAACTAACCTTGGGGTGTGACTCATCATCTTCGAGAGCTGGGTTTCTCTTCTTTAAGAGTGATTTTAGTATAACCAGCTTCACATGAAAATCAAACAAAATAGTACATGTAAAGAGGTTTGTACAATCCATGCTTGGCTCACAGTGAGTACTCAACAAATGTTGACTATTATCGTGGTATTGTATTTCTGTCCTGGGAAGATTATGTAAATGAATTAAAAGTGCAGAGAGTTTCAAAATTCCCTGGGGCAAGTAGAGTAGCTGTAACATGCAAAGTCTTGGAAAGCCCCTGGGAAGAGTCAACATTGGAAGTCTGCTACCATAAAAGTTGTAAACAGATCTGAAAATACTAATTAGGCAAGGGTATAACTTGCTATCCTAAATAATGAAATATATTCGGTGGTTGTTCATGGTTCAAAATAATAAATTCTAAATTAGCCACTCAGAGCATTATTAATAATGAGATGTTGATGCTCATGAATTTAGTAACAAGAGAAAATACCCAGATCAGACTCTTTTGAGATTAACTTGGCTCAGTGAGATGAGTCCTATCCTTGCTGGTTGTTGGTTACATGATCTTGGGGTCAGCATAGGCTTTAAGAGCATTTCTTCACCTCTACAGTGAGAAGACACTTTCTCATCAGGCTGCCAAGTAAAAGGCAGGATAATCTACAAGGAAGGAGCTGACACAGTGCAAAAATGCTTTTTAGATTATAAAGTATGGCTGATTCAAGAGTACAATTAGGATGACAAAATATTTATTCATCTTCCTCCTCTTGTTACTTGATGGTCACCTATTATAAGTCCAGCACGGTATACATTTCAATGAGGAATAAAACAGGCTTTAGGAAATGTGACATCCATGTTCAAGAAACCAGTAGTCCAGTTGGGAAGGCAGTGTCCAAGCAGTGCATAAGCAAATGCTTCTTTTTACTTGGTTGCTTCATTTAAGCCCAGGGAAACACAATGGAAGACAATCATTAGGGGGTCACTCAAAGCAAGCCATCTCCAGTGAGATCACAGATAACATCTTGTACTACAATAGGGAAAGGGTGGGGGAGGAGGAGGAGAACAATGCAAATGTCCAGAGCACAAAAAGAGTAAAATAAACGAGAAAGCAATAAAAATATGCTTACCAATGGCTAGTCAATAATCCCTTGGGGACACAGTAATATTGGGTATACTATGAGTGAAATGCTGTCCAAGGTACCATGAGACTCACAGGAGAAGGTGTGCCTTCCCTATCCTAAGGGTTTTAGCACTAGACTGGGGAGCAGGGGCTGGTGTGAGACAGTCCTGGCAAAATCCTTGCTTCTTTGTGATTTAAGTGCCACCATCATTTGGCCAAGTCTGACTGATGTATTTCTATGGAGGGAGACTGTACCTTTAAATCCACAGCTCAAGAAAACATGTCATTTTGCCAAGTTTCTGCTAAGCCATCCTGAAAAAAATATTCAACAGCTTTTGCCAGCCAGAGGCTCCAATATCCAAGCTCTGTCTCAAATGATAAATGACATTTGTCAGTTGACAAAGTGAATGGCCTCAACCATTTGAGGACATGGTCCCGCTGTGCATAGCGCTCCTGTTGAACCAGCCAAGAGCACCTTGAGGTGAGAAAAAGCCTTTTTATTCACCAGTCTCCTAGAGATAGCCTCGAAACAAGCTGCCTTTTTGTTGCTCTGAGGGCAGCTCCTCGATAGGAGCTGGAACCTTGCCTGAAAGTACCTCTCAGGGCCAGTGATGATTTGTCAGGTCTGTGAGACTCGATTAGCCAGGGGTTGGCTAGTTATCTTGCTGGTAGACATACACTTGGGCTATATTTATGCTGGAAAATTTGTTCCTTTTTATAGTGTCCCTTATTGTGTTAGGACAGAAGTCTACAAAGCTAGACAAACCCTACCATACTGACACTGGTGGAATAGGAAGCGAATAATTAATTTCTCCATTTTGGAGCATCTCTCAAAATTCAGGGTATTTAATATGCTCAGTCCAACCCACTGGATGATAGTATCAGCACCCCAACCATTATGACTGTTAAAACAATTTCCAACCTTTACTTCCAGGGATCATAATGAACCCCAAAGCACAAAGGAGTACAGAACATCCCTGTCTTCCAGCTTGTCTTTGCTGTCCTACTTTCCAGGGTTCTAGGGGCAGGCCAGGGTCTCTCCCTGCCTCAAAATTGGTCTCTGGCAGTGTAGGATGGGCAGGAGTGGCCAACTGAAGGTCCAGAGTTGGGCTGCCTCCTCACTCTGCTTTCTGAGCTAGGAGTTCATTCCTTGCTAAGTCCCATGTGTGTGCTCTTGAGCTTAGGATGAGGCTAGGATGTGGTATGAGGTCTGAAGAGCTGGGGAAAGGCAAATGGTTGGACAAAGGAACATCTTTGAGATCTCACTGCAAACAGTTCCTAGAAAGAAAGGTTTCCACAGTAAGGACTATGGAACGAGGACAGCTTCAAGGTCAGCTGGTTTAACCATCTGTATCATGATTTCTAGTATGTGGTCATTGGCAGTTTGCATTGAATTGAGTAGGGTGCTTATGGAAAAATGAAGATTCGTGGTCCCTAAGACCAATTCTGTCAGATTCTCTGGATTTGAGATTAGGAATCTGAATATTCCATGAGAACCCTGGGTGATTCTTCAGGCTGGGGTCTGAGAGAGCTAAGGATCCCCTCATACTTGAGTTCTGCTTAAGAATCATGGTTACTGGTTGCACATCTGTGAATGTCTTCAGTGGATTGGACCTCATTTTCTTTGGAGGAAGCTCTCGGCCTCTCTGTATAGTCTTGCTTACCATGCTTTACCCAGTAGTATGATGTTACTGATGGGGGAACAGCCTCCAAACAGACACAGACACTCTAAACTCAAATAAGGTTCCCTATTGTTTGGGAGAGCAGAAGTAGATACTAGAGAAACTCAATGAGAATTCTGAATTTTTTTCAACATCTGTATTGCTTAAATTTTTCTTTTATAGTGATTTGGGTAATTAAAAAAATAAAACAACACCAACACTGGTGTTATTTTATTTGTGCCTGAGTCTACTTTACACACACTTTCCCACTTTGTTCTGGGGGTGCTTATGGAGTGGGACACCTGTTCTTTTCCCTCTGTTGGAATGTTTGAGCACAGTTGGCTCAACTCTTCTGTAGCACCAGCTCTCTAGCGCATGTGACCTTGGTTCCTAGGCCCTTGTGTGGTGACTTGGTACAGAGCTCTAGAATATTGTCACTCCTCATATAATGGAGATGCTTTTCAGGTCTACTGTATTGTGGGGTACATGGGATGGTGTCATTCCCACCTCCCAGAGCCCATTCTTTTGCTAGCACTGCTTAAGATGTTTTTTGGTAACCATGCCATACTGACAATTTGTATTGGGCAGAGGGTCAACGGAATCCCCAACATCTCTCTCACACTGGCTCTTACTACCCTATACTGCTTTCACCGGGTTTCTAGGCCCAAGTGAAGAACCTTAAGCTAATTCCTCTTAAACTTCATCTTGTTAGGCAGACGCCTCTTTTCTTTTTGGATCTTGATTTTGCTCTCGGCAGAATTTACTTGACTGCAGGGGGGGGGGATCCCCATTTATGTTGAACTGGAGATTCTCCTAGAAGGGCAGCCTGAGCATGGCATTTCCTAATGCCCGAACAAATGCAGAGCTTTCTGTTAGCTTTCTGTTAGCATGATTGGACAAAGCTCTGCTTCAGGGTCTGCTACCTGCAGGCTGCTCTTGCAGGTCCCACTGCATGTGCCACCAGGCTTTGAAAGGGAATTGTGAAGACTGAAGTCCTACCCCACCCCCAGTCAGATGGGGGTCTCTGCTCCTCTGAAACACCCCCTGGGAAGACTCGATTGGAGCATCTCTCCAAAATGGGATGTCTGTGTATTGTGAGTGGCTTTATTGCTCAGAGCATCTGGATATGTTGTGATAAACAGCATGATAGATGATTTTAACGCTTCTAGAATGGGTTGCCCAGGGAGAAGGAATAGAACAGAGAACACTTACCTCCCTAATGCTTGGAACAGAGCACATGAAGCTGCCACTAGATTTGTTCTTCTTACTTGTCTTAGTGGTAATTTCAGCACCATGGATCTGAGGGGGACTTAAGGTGATGATTTACTACAGGGAGTGAGCTAGATCAAGTGTTCATTTACCTGTTCAGCCAAGATTCCTTGAGGCTTGGTAAAAGTCACTGTGCTAAGCACTGGGGATAAATGGCAAGAATGGCAGGCATATGTTCTGGGCTCACAGAACTTTGAGCTTAGTCAAAGACGCATATGTTAATAAAACAATTGCTCGAATAGAAGTGTAATTACAACAGTGGTAAGTATGAGCAAGCGAACATGTTGTTATGACTACGAGTCTAATTTCAGTCTAGAAGGTCAGGGAAGGCTTCTCTGAAGAGGGGATTCTGCTGGAAACTGCAGGTTGAGTGGGAGGTAACATGAGGAGGAGGAAGGTCTGGCCACTGTGTGGGAGACTGCAAGAGGAAACACAAGAGAGACCATTGTCTGGATGAGGGGAGCAAAAATGGGACATGCTGCCATGTAATGTCAGAAATATCAGTAATGATTGTGGTAATAATAATAATTAATTGTTTCAAGGTTGCTGTGTACCAGTTACTGCACTGTTTCATGTGTATTAATTCATCTATTCTTTCTAATGAACTTATAAAATGCTCACTATTTTTTTTTGTAGTGCTGATAAATGAACTACTCAGGGAATTATACATACTAGGCAAGCACTTTACAAAGTCTATTAAAAAAATACCAATTCTTCTTATTTCCATTTTATAAGAGAGGAAATTGAGACACGTGGAAGTTAAATGACTTCTCCCAATCGAGAAGTGGCTATGTCCTTCAGGATGTTAGGGTTTCTTTTAAGGCTTTTGGTCTTTGCTTTAGGGACCATGGGAAGCTACCAAGTATTTTAAGCATAGAAGAAACATAGTAGCATATGTTTTGGGGAAGCTTGGCAGCAGTCACAGACTCCAGGTGAGAAGATGCTAACAGCACATGTGTGCGGGCTGTAGCCCTGGAATGGAGCAGATTGGTTTGAAAGGGAGAATGTGTTTAGAGTAGAGCAAGACAAGCTAAGAGATTGGGCAGAGAGACAGTATCAAAGGCTTCATTTTTGTCAAATGAGGTACATTGTGGATTCTACTTTGGATTTCTGAAGTTTGATGAGTTTTGAGGGAGCCAATTCATGTTTAAAGGGAAGGACCAGAGTCTGATTCTAGAAGGTGCTTATGGAATGGTAGTGAATGAAATGGCAGACTGGATAAGATTGTCCAAGAGAGAGTATTTGGAGAATAAAGAGCACATGGGATAGACCCAGCCTTAATGAACTCCAATGAGTAATGGCCATCCAATGGAATGTCACCTACTGAGGGGATTGCAAAGGAGGTCTGGGGAGTAAAAGCCAGATAAGTGTGATAACACCATTTCTGGAGAGAATGTACTCATGTGAGAGGCCAGGTGATGAGGGCAGTGTGCTCCTGAAGGATGGAAATCATACATGGGACTCAGCAACATGGGGATTGTATTTGTTTTCATAGTTGCTACAACATGTTTCCACTCAGTGGTTTGAGACATTATAAATGTCTTCTCTCGCTATTCTGGAATCAGGAGGCTTGAAATCAAAGTGTTGGCAGTACTGTGCTCTCCCAGAAGGCTCTAGGGAGCAGTTTTCCTTGTCTCTTCATCTGGTTTCTTGACTTGTAGATGTGTTATTCCATTCTCTGCCTCCATCGTCACATGGCCTTCTTTCCTGAATGTCTGTGTATCTGTATCCAATTATCATTTGATAGGGACCATGATCATATTAGATTGGGTCCACCCTAATATTCCTATTAAATTGATTATATCTTATTGCGGTAAATAAGGGTCAGGATAAACAAATAGGCCGAATAGATGTTTATTCAGGGAGAAATAACTTACAACCTAGACAGATGAACACCAGGAAATTCAACCCGATCCTCTCCTGTCCGAGTCACGCCAGAAAGAGAGCGCCTTCCTGGCCCCCTCCGACCTCCTTCCTCAGGTCACCTCCGCCCATAGCTCCACCCCCCAATGGGCGTGGTCAGTGCTACAGAAGGACTACCTCACTACAATATCTAAAGGAAATTTATTTTCAAATAAGGTCACATTCATGGGTTCTGGGGTTAGGACTTGAACACATCTTTTTGGAGGGCACAATCACTTCAAAACAGAAGCAGATGGTAACTTCTCCTCGCTCCCCCCCCTCACCCCCACCAGAGGCTGGATTTCTTTATGTGGTCCTGGCTGTCCTGGAACTCTCTTTGTAGACCAGGTTTCATGCCTCTGCCTCCTGAATTCTGGGATTACAGGTAAAGGCATGCCCCACTATGCTTGGTGGAGTCAATGGTAACTTTGAGAGTTTTTGGTGGGAAAAAGAAGGATGAACAGTGTGTTAAGAGAGGATTGGGAGATGGAAAATTATAACCAGGACAGAAAAAGATAAGTTATCCCCCCATGGAAATTGGCCTCCTGGACCATGAGAACACAAACCAAAGTTAGAAATGTTCCCCCTCAACACCAGCTCCAGCACATCTGTGTGGTCTTGGAGAAGCCATTTGACCCCTTTAAGCCCTGGTTCCTCATTGGAGCAATCATTGGAGCCCTTCGGCCCCACCTTTGGAATACCCAGGAGATCTTGTGAAGATCCTGGGAGATATGGTCCAGAGGGGCTCTGTAGATTATTGACACAGTAGGCTGTCGTATATGATTCCAGGCAAATTTCCCCAAATCTGGATATATTTAGACATGGGACTATGGGACTTGGGAGGCCCAGGGAGAGCATCAGGACTTAGGGCCTCCTTCCTTTCTACACTCCCACGCAGCCTGAAGACTGAGCTGGGGAATGAAGCTTCCTCAAGCACTTGGGGCACTGGGTCTCAAGGGAACCGTATTTGTACTGCTTGTACAATGGTATTTCTCTGCACTTACTCAACAGTGGTCTCACACTCACTCAATCTTGGAACCTCTGATGCAGGTAAAGAAGTTGAAACCTAGACTTCTTAGCTCTTGAGTGCCAATTAGATTCTCTGAGAACTGTGTCAGCCTGGGTCTCAATTTCAGCATTTTTTTTTAATCACAGCAAACCTGTGGTAGCCAAGCCACCTGTGGTGTCAAAGGGTGGGCTACTTTATCATAAGGTTGGGAAAACTGGCCTGTAGGTAGAAACTGATTGGAGAGGGCCACTTGAGCAAACTGACGGTGGATGGGATCCAGACAGACATTCTAGGTGCCAACCACCACGGATGAGAGTCAGGCTAGCAGCCCTGAGAGGAAGGCAGACCGCCCTCCTATGAGGAAGAGTCAGTTGGCTGCAAGGGCTCTGGTACCAGCAATGATTAATTTACTCCATGTTGGACTTGTCAGGGGTTGGGGCCAGACACTGGGCTGGTGCTGAGAGGATACAGCAGGAGGCTGGGCATTAGAGATGTTGGATGGGGCCCTATGTCTGACAGGGGCTGGTGGAGACTTTAAACAGGTAGAGAAACTCCCCTCGGGGCAGTATTATGTATGCATAAACTCCTAAGAGCTCTTTCAGTGAATATCCCCATGCATTTACTCTGGGGCAACAAGATGGTCTGCATTTCTAAAACTGGACCACAGTGTTCTCTAGCATTTTACACATCCAATATTGGGAAGTGATGCAGGAAAATGCTTTCAGGTGATGCCTTCATGCCATTTCATGAGCCACATTTTGGATAACAAGGTGAAGGAAAGTAGGATTGCTATCAGCATTGACTCTTAACAGCTTGATTTTCAGGGGCTAAGACTGCAGCTCCCAGACTCCCAGAGCTGTCTGCAGTGACTGTGTATCTCTCTCGAGTCCCATGGTCTCCAGCTGGAACATCTGTGCTCTTTCTTTCTAGGCTGGCTTCTGAAGCTGACTATTTTGACATGGCTCACTTGCTGTCTTTAGCATAGCCAGCATGCCGAGTCCAACCTAATAGGCCTAGTGTTGACCTGTCCATGTCTTGCTTTACTGATTCTTAATTCAGATATTTTCTTTCAAGAGTCACATTGGCTCAGCCCTGTCAGTCCACACTCATTCCCACAGCTGTGCCAAGAGGCCAGCAAGCTGGGATTCAGCTCTACTGTCAACCAGGGTGATGGGTACACACCTGTGAAGATTTGGGAGAGATGTAGCCTTGATAACCTTTTCCAAATGGATTAGAAACTCCTACAACAAAATTTGGAATTTCAGAGTGTACCTTGGTGTCTTTCCAAAATGCAGATTCATTTTGGATTATTTATGGAACTAGATGATTGCACACCATAATCTTTCTTTTGCTTAAGGCCTCTGGGGGCAGCAAGGACTTCGCACGAGTCCCAAATATACCCCATAGAGAAGTGACTAGGTAGGATGTAGAGGATGCAGTCCTGTGGGTTGAGACAGCTCAGGTAGAGGGGAAAGGAAATTTCAGAGATGTTTGTTCCTTGGTCTGTCTGTATCTGGGTGAATTCCACTGTTGAAGCTGGCTGCAGAGAGAGAACCAAGGCACAAGATCCAGCCATGTGTTCTAAGGTGTGGGAGGGTGACTTAAATCCAGGTGACAGTAATGGGATTCGGAACAAGGAAAAGCTATGGCCCATACATCTTCGATTGCAATTACAGGTAAGGAAACAATATGCAAAAATTTTAACCTGCTCAAGGTTAAACTCCCAGTCTGGCATCCAAGCCAGCCAAGCATGCTGGTGTTCTGACATCCAGGACAAGGTGAAAATGAGCTCTTCTGAATACAAGGGGGCCCATAGGAATACACACTTCCAAACCTTTTGTTCTCTGAGAAGGAAGTTTGCAAAGCTGTGGTGGAGGACTCTCTGAAGAAGGGCAAACAGTTCCCAAGGGGGTGGAGCTGCTTGCTGAAGGAGCGCTGTCGCCAGCAATTATTAATTCACTCCTGCTGGATCTGTCCTGGAGGCTTCCCTGCACAAGAATGTGAGGAGTGTTGGCAGGGGGCTGAAGAAGCCCTGCTCTGTCTCAAGGGAACAAGGTGGGACTTCTTACAAGGTTGTTCCCTGACCCTGCCCTCACTCCCTCTCCTAGAAGAAAGGATTTGTGCTTTCTTTGCAGCCTGAGTTTAGGCTTCCTAGGATGTAGTGGTGTTCCAGGGATGGTAGCACATCTTGGAGAAAGGATGGAAGCTAGGCAAGAAGATATGAATTTATGCAAATCAAGCTTGAGTTTGGCTCAAGGGGGCCTTAGTCCCTGTCTTTGTCCCATTCCCCTCATCACAGCTTGATACAGACACCTTGGAAAGAAGGAAAAAGACCCTGGGAAAGCATCCTCCATGCTAAGATGCCCAGGAGGGTTGTGTGCACATGGGGAGGGCAAGGAGGCCTTCCTTCCCTCTGGAACCATTTCTTGCTAAAATGGTTCACAAGTCGAAATGCCTTTGGGGCCAAGGGGATTAGCAGAATGAAAAGCTGGATCAGGACACAGAACTGGGTTAATGGCTACATTAGGTTTAGGCACAAGCCAAGCAATTCTTCTGGGGTCTAGAAGTGTCTAGAACTTTTATTTGAAAGAGTTAGGTCACTTCAGGCTTTTGTGCCCCATGGTGCAGGCTGTGCATTGAATGATCCCAGGGGCTGTCTTTCTCTTTTACGTAGGTTATTCAATTCGGGGTAACCTAGAGCAATGCCTTGCACTGTAGAGATACCCTCCATTTTCTTCTGTCCACAGCTCTGTTTTCTTGTCTGACAATTCATGCACTTGAAAGTGCCAAAGCAGTTTATTCCTGTAGCTTAGAACTTTCTCTTCTTCTCCCTTTCAACCCATTGCACCTGCTCTGATTTCCTCAGCATAACTGACCATCACAGAGATGACTGGGTTGTTTCATTGTTAGGGAAAAGAAGATGACATAATCAGAGAGCCTGGTGGGATCCGGGAAACCATGTAAGCCAGAGATTACAAACTCAACCTAGGATCTCGATTTATTTCTTGGATTCAAACATGAAGCCTGTTCAGTGGGGTATGTATTTTCTATTTGTCCCCAACTCCAGGGATTCTGTGATGTTTCACAGTTACCTGCTTAAGTCAGTCAGTTTTACCTGTCTGTCTCAGGGTGGGTGCATCTTGGATTGGAGGAACCACACGTTATGCCCTCATTTTAAAAACCGTCCAACTGAGGCTCAGTTGGTCCTAATTGCCATGTTTTCTTACTGTCTTTTATCTTCAAGGAATAGTGTGTGTGTGTGTGTGTGTGTGTGTGTGTGTGTGTGTTGCTGTTTTTAAGAACTGAGCTGGAAGGGAGAGTCTGAGGAATGAACTTCAAGGGTCTCATTGGTTGCTTGCTGACTGGGCTGTCTGAGCCAGGTTGTTGGGCTACCTAGCTTCAGATGGTCTCACTACTTCAGCCTTTGATTTTCCTCCTCTCAGAAGGCAGGAGGTTCTCCTAGCAAAGGTTGATGGTTAGCCTCTCTGAGGAATCCACATTTCATTAGAGTTTATCAATAACTTGATCAAAACACACAGGTGTCGTTGTCTTAGCTCCCCGTTTGTTAGTAGCTGAGAAACTAATGAGACTGCTGTGTGATCTTTCCAATTTAAGTAAAACAGCTTAAAAACTGGATAGTTTAGTAGGCTTCTCAGTTTTGGCTGCTTTCTGCACATAATCTCATGTTTTTTATTTAAAAATTATGTTTCATATTATATACCAACTCCAGTTCCCTCTCTCTCCATCTCCCACCCCAACCTCCTCCCTTGTCACCCACTCCTTAGTGGGGCTAAGGCCTTCCTTAGGGAGTCAACAAAGTCCAGCATACCAAGTTGAGGGAGGACCAAGCCCCCCCCCCATGTCAAGGCTGAACAAAGTATCCCACCATAGGGAATAGGCTCTGAAAAGCCAGTTCATACACCCAGGATAGGTCCTAGTCCCACCACTAGGACCCCACAAGAGTTCAAGCCACATAAGTGTCACCCACATTCAGAGGGTTTAGTTTGGTCCCATGCAGGTTCTCTAGGTGTCAGTCTGTAGTCCATGAGCTCCCACTAGCTTGAGTCAGCTGTCTCTGTGGTTTCTCCATCATACTCTTGACCCCCTCACCCCCTTGTTCATATGATCCTTCCTCTCTCTCTTCAGCTGAATTCCAGGAGCTCGGTCCAGTGCTTGGCTGTGGTTCACTGCATCTGCTTCCATTAGTTACTGGATGTAGGTTCTGTGATGACAAAATTAGTCACTAATCTGATTAAAGGGGAAGGCCTATTCAGACTGCCTCTCCACTATTGCTATGAGTCTTAGCTGGGGTCATCCTTGTGGATTCCTGGGAATTTCTCTAGTACCTGGTTTCTCCCTAACTCCATAATGGCTCCCTTTATCAAGATATCTCTCTCATTACTTTCCTTCTCCGTCCCCCCCCATTGGTCTTCTTGATCCCTCATGTTCGCATCTCCCATCCCCTTCCTTCTACCATTCCTCCCAGTTTACCCAGAAGATCTTAATTATTTTATATTCCTGGGGCCCTGCATGTGTGTCCCTGTTAGGGTCCTCCATTTTTACCTAGCTTCTCTGGGGTTGTGGATTGTAGCCTGGTTATCCTTTGCTTTACAACTAATATTCTCTTATGAGTACATACCATGTTTGTCTTTCTGGGTCTGGGTTACCTCACCCAGGATGGTAACACCATGTTTTGTGGAAAGGTGTTTTGCTGTAAAGTCAGTATTGTTTTTGTATAGTAAAGATTACACCTGGCTTCTGTCCCTGATTACTGGAGGTACTTTCTATTCTGCAGGGATTTCTCAAGTGATATTTTTGTTATTTGTTGTGGGCCTTCTGGACCACAGCTGATAGCTCGTGGTAATAAGGTAATGAAGAAATGAGGAGACAGTGGACCCCAACATCATTTATACTAATGAGATAAGTGAGGATTCATGCTGCCCAGGCCAGAAAGGCTACACCAGTCATTAGAAGACTGGGGCTTTGATCAGGAGAGGAGGAATCTGGAGAGCATGTTCTCTCACATGGAACCCAACTGAAGTCACATGATCCAAGTCAACACATCTGTGTAGTAAAACTTGTATCCACATCAAAGCTTGAATGTGTTTTCTTGCTTAGCAGTATTCTTGCATGCATGCATTGCTACACACTGATACACATAGAAAGTAATGCATCCCTAAGGACAATAGATGCTTTACAGTGGGGCCCTGTGGCCTTTACATATGTCTCTTCATTTGGTGGTTTTGAATATTATCTTTTTGCTGTAACAAGTAAAAAGTTTTCCTGAGTTCTATGAATTATTCTAGCAAATTATTGAAACTGAAAGGAGGGTGAGGGATTTGTAGGCAGTTGGCCAGAAGTGAGAATAATCTGGGGACCCCCTAAGTTGCATCTGGTATCTAAATTTGGGCAGTTTTGTAGAGGATCTTGACCCAAAGAGTCTGACCTAATTTTGGGTAGTAAGAATAAAGACATGGTGATGGACAAGAGGCGACCTGTATACAAAGCCCAGGAAGTCTCTACAGATGTTCCTTCCACGTGTAGAGTACACACTTTCCAGTAATTCCATGGGTACTCGTCTCTGCTCTCTCCATCCTCTTCTGGGCTGAAACAATCAATTTTGGAAAAGTCTACAGAGTCTTTGGAAATACTACTTATAGTTTTATTAGTGGCTCTCAGAGTGGGCAAAGTATTGATCCAGAGTGTAGACTCTGGAGCAGATGGCATAGGTTCAAATCTCAGCATCACCATTATCCATCCTTGGGACTCTGAGCAAGGAAAATTACTCAGGCTCTGTGTTTGTTTTCTGATCTGGAAAATGGTGATAATGACAATCCGTGGCTCATTTGTTAAATGAGTAATTACACACAAAACACTTAAAAGTGGCCCAGAGCATGGGGAGATCTTCATCAATTATTATGATTATTATTCTCTATTGAGCTTTACCAGTCGAGGCAGTAATATGTTCTCTAAAGTGCTTGGGCTTTGGAGATGGATAGATCTAGGTTCCAAGGCCTACTTCTGTCTCTGCCTGGCTGTCCAGCCTTTAGCAAGAAGATGCTTGATTCTCTGTGCCCAAATTTCTCACCAATGTAGCAGAATACTGATATTTGTAGCATTTTAAGAAATGTATTAAATGATGCCATTTTAAGCTCTTGATCCATGATAGATGTTCCAGGAAAGGTAGATGTGGCTACCAGCTCTCCTGGCAGGAACTTGCAACCTTTCAACAGTCCTGAGGTCAGAGGAGGGATGAAGTCTTGTAAGGTAGGAAGATAAGCTCAGTAGTAGTATAGATGAGCAGGTGTTTTGGGTTTCCAGCCCTGAAAGGAGACATCAAGTTTGGGTGATGTTGCTTAGGAAGACATCTGGTGTCTCTTTGATGGATGTTCCCATAGAGCAGGAGAGGGCAGTACCAAAAGCTCAGGGTTTATCACCAGGAAGGTAAAACCCATTGTGATTCTCTGCAATGGGCGTTGTTATTCATATGGCATGCTGTTTATTTATTGAATAGGTATTTTGACAGAAGTATACTCAGTAGAGCACATCAGCAGGGATGGTGTTTTACCAGCAAATAAATTAGAACCACAGAGTTAGTGAAAGCGTAACTAAGTGCATGGCATAAATATGTCATTTGGCCGCTATGAATTCATTCATGTATAGGAATCCTTAATGCATCTCTATCAAATCTTTAAGTGAAATGTTCTCCTTATATCAGACTTGTTTTTTAATTACAGGCAGCTCTAATTTTCACCGATTGTGTAGAAGCTGTGGAGTTCAGCTAGAGACCTCAGAGCTAGCCCAGCATGATTGATCCCTTGGTGGCATGACTGACCTCTCCCCTCCTTCCTTCTGTGCAGCCCAACCTCTTTCTCCTCCAGCTGTAGATGAAGATCCCATGCAGCAGGTGGTGGTGGTGGTGGTGGGGAGTATAGTGGGGCTTGGGAAGCAGGGGAGGAGAACAAGCTAAGGCCTAGGTAAGGCCAAGGAAGGAAGTGAGGTGCTGGGGTCATCTAAGCCTGATACCCCTCTGCATATCCAAGGCAAACATTTCCAGAGTCCTCTTGAGTGGCACTTGAATTCCCCATTCCTTGCTGAGAAGGCGCTCTTTCTGAGGCTTGCGTTTGAAAGGACAGTCACCCCCTCCCACTGCCCTTTGCCTATTTTTTCCTCCTTGTAAAGAAGAAAGGAGGAAAATGGAGTCTAAGACAGCAAAGAAAGAGGCTGTCACCAGGACCATTCCTCAAGCATCAATCATAGATGGGGTGGGGAGACCGTGAGTCCTGGAGTCAGGATGGGTGAGGCAAGGTCCCAGGCTGCTTGTTGGAATGCTGAAAAGTTTCCATGTCTATTCAGATATTATTAATGTGATGGGAAAGGGCTATTTCCCAAGCTTCCTTACAAATGATTGATTTGTACACTGAGCACAGCTTCCCATGCTGTGTTCCATCTCACCTTCTCTAACCCCACAAGTGCCACACACATCTTTAATTGTATATTGTCGATGACAACCTAGGATTATTATTCTGATCGTATTGGAGGTTCACAAATGCCCAGATGTCAGAAATTCCTGTGCTGGATTGAGCATCTCTGATATAGGTCTTCATAGCATGCATCTCAAAGGTTCCAGGGTAGAAGATACTACCTCCACTCCTCCACCTCTGCTTTTCACTCCCAGATGATGTAAGAGAACTTGAGGACTGCCCAGGAAAGAAATCTACTTCAATCAGTTTCTATTAGCCAAGTTTTTTTTCTTCTGTGTATATGAAATAGTAAGAAAGCAAAATTATCTTACTCAAGATCTAGTGGGTGATGGGAAGCAGAGAGTTGGGGAACAGACAGTCTTTGTTACTTCCTAGATATCAGGTCAGCTTGTTCTGACCTTCTGTGATGGCTCAGAGTTCTTTCCCCAGCAGGTAACTATAGCTGTTTTAGTTTCTGACACTGGGAATGGCAAATATGCTTTTCTTTATATTTTGTTTTGGCAGCAATGTGTTATTTACATGATATTTAGAAGGCCGTTTGAGTCATTGAATGGGAAAGCTTTAGAATGGAGTTTGACTTTATAAGTTATCTCACCTCACTCCCCTTATCACCTTCATGAGGGAACCTTTTAGTAAGAACTTCCCTGCATGGTGCAAAATGGATTATGTTCAACCAAGGACAGACAAGTGCCCAGGAGATTGCTGTAAATAGCACCATCCATAACTACTCATCCATGACCTTACCATCCTCTATGGTTTTAGTTTACTAATCAGTATACCATTGTATCGCAACCACTGGGGACATCCCTGGTGGCTATTGGGATGTGCATGTATAGATGAAAAATGGAAAAATGGAAAGGTAAAATTTTTAATGGTTCCTATTTTGGGGTGGAAAATGTCAAAGGTTTAAATGTCTTTCTTTGACCTTTGATGGAATAAAGTATGGACTATGGGCTTCATATTAGGATCTGGTGACTTCATGTTAGTCTGAGGTACTAGTGAAGAGAATGTTAGGATGTTCTACAGTTTCCATTTTGGCATCCCTGTATGTAACAGATTATTTAGAATCTACTGTGGGGTAGGACTGGGAAATAGATTTGGCATCTAGGAAAAGCTTTTATTGAGGAACAAGGATCTGGTGGTTGAAGCACTAAAGAAGATACCTTACCTGTCCTTGAGATGAAGAGAGATTCTGATTATTACACTGAATATCTTAGAGTATCTTATTATGGGGAGAGCTTGTGCAGATGGAAGCTATTGTATCTGAGGTCTGCAGAGGTTAGGGGTGGCTCTGATACTGTGTTGTCTCAATTAGTGAAGGTGGGAATATAAGGAAAGGCATGGTAGATGCCTGGTTAAAGCACAGATTGTTTCTTTCTTTTCCTCTCTTAAAATATTTAGCTGGTTGCTGTAGTCACTTTGCTTATCACTGTAACTAAATACCTGGCAAGAAGCAACTAAAAGAATGGTTTGTTTTTGCTCATAGTTTGAGGGTACAGTCATGGTGGGAAAGGCAGGCTCATGAAGCAACTGGTCAGCTTGCATCTGCAATTCAGGTTCATGGGCTGGTATCACCCAAATGTAGGGTAGGTTGTTCCACCTCAGTTAATCTAATCTGGGAACTCCCTAGTAGATATGCATAGGCACAGGGGTGCATGAAGATGGCAACTTCAAGTGTCATTCCTCAGAAGGTTTCTACTTGGTATTTTTGAGAAAGGGTCTCTCATTGGCCTGGAGAGACTGTGTAGACTAGACTGTCTGGCCAGTGAACCCCAGAGATTTACCTGTCTTTGCATCTCCAGCTCTGAGATTACAAATGTACACCACCATAACTGCCTTCTCTTTTTATGTGGGTTCAGTGGCCTGAACTTATGCTTCAGAGGCAAATATTTTACCAACAACGGCTATGCCCCCCATCACCCTATTCTTAATTTTATTTTTTTTAGGTATTTCCATACTGCTTTCTATCATGGCTTTGAGAGAAAGAGAGTTTAGAAAGAGCAGTTCTCTACCTCAAGTTAATTGTCCTTGACCCTTGCTGTCCCTAGGTACAATTTCCCTAGAGTTCTCTCTACCCTGGATGATAAAGGAAAGGGCTTTTAAGGCATTTCAATAGGACTTTTGTAGTGTGAGCGGGCGAGGGTAGTTGTGTTGGATAATAGCCAATGGCTTGCAGAGAAATTTACCTTCCTATTCATATCCCTCAGTGGGGTTATGGAGTTCCTTTTCTGGTGGTACGCCAGCAGTACCTACAACATTGTTTACAAATTGCTGTATCTTCAATTCCAGTGTGAGTCATTGAGCTCTGGATGGGTTTCTCTTACCATTAGACTGACCCAAATGACCTCAGAGGATATTGTGACATGGGCATGGAGTTATGGAATGAGACTTGGACAAAATTTGCTGAGGCTGGTCTTGTGGGTGGGAGTCGTGTGTGTGTGTGTGTGTGTGTGTGTGTGTGTACATGTTACTGGATGGATGCAAGATACAGAAAGAGCACACTAGGTTGAAGTTTTTCCCAACTTGCAGACACTAAACTTCCTAAATCATAGAAGAGCCATGAGAAATCTGGCAGGAGAGCAGAGTGCAGATTGCCAAGAGAGGGCACAATGCTCCATTTTCCCTCCACAATACCTGTAATGAACTGGAAGGACTGGGTGGAGCCGAAAAGCAGATTTCCTGCCTGCTTCACTGAAGTTGCTTTTCAGCCTGCTTTGCCACAGTTTTACAATGTGTCAGAATTTACATTCACATGTTTGTTAACCATTCTGCAATGCACTGAAAGGTTTTTATACGTCTGACCTCAACCTTTGCCATATGGTGTCGAAAACTGAGGAACTGCAGACAGAGGGAGGCGGGAGGTGGCGGGCGGGCAGGACTCAACTGGACACATAGGAATTCTGTCTTGATTCTTGAGAGGTCATTCCCACAAAATCGTTTGAAAAGGAGAAAATCCCCTCTGTATTAGGCTGCTAAGTTCTGGGTCCTGATTGGTGCTAATTTTCGTTAGAAATGTTAGGGGAATTTGTGGGTCACTGGTTTTTAGATGTTAGACATATAATTTGACATTTTTTTTTTTTTCAGGACCAGAAACCACACTGTATGCGCTCTCAAAGGATAGGAACTGTGACTAGCTTGGCTCAAGACAGCACCTTCTGCACTCTAGGGCTTCCTGCATACATTTCTAAAACAAGGAAAGAGGAGTGTTTTAAGATAGGTGACAGCCTGTTTTGAGGTAGAAAGGCAGAAGAGTTCAGAGGATTCATTTTTTAAAAAAGTTAGTCAGACTTACTTGACCTTAAGTAGGACACATTCTGAAAATGAACTATTTCCCGAGTATGAACTACGCAGGAAGAAAGATGGAATTAGTTATTTGACTGTTTGAGGCCTGGGATAAAGTGCTTTTAGATGAACCTTAGTCACAGGGACATCACAGGGACAACTGGGAGAGACATAGGCTAATGCCAATGTGGGTGTCCTGTCAATGACACACTCAAGAGAGCCATGACGTCTTGGGCCGTTATATACCTTCCCCTCCTCCCCAGGCCTGTCTCTTCCTGTACAGGAACACAATCAAACTGTCCTACCAGATTCTATCTTCTTCCCAAGGTCTCCCACAAGAGACAGACACTGACCCAGCATAGCATTTCATTATCTTGTCTTTCTCAACTGGTATTTATTGTCTTGGGCCTTCTTATGTGTAGGGAGGCCTCCACCTATTTATTAGTGCTGAGGGTTTAGACTAATCTGTAACCCGAGAGAGGCTGCTTCTAGTCCTAGTGACTGCAGATCTCTGTGGCCTTTGTTTATTCAAGTGCTTGCTATACACTAGGTGCCAATGTCTGGCAGTGACAGAGACGGACCAGAAGCCACCAATTTTACACTTGGGTACCATGTTGTGGCTTTCTGTGGTTTGATCAAAGTAGACACAATCTTTATTTGTGGAGCAGGGCATTTCTGATACATTTTGAATGAGTATGTCTTCCCCTGTTTTCTTCAGGAACTGCTCATTAATCATCTCACAGCAAGTCCAAGACGTATACCTACAGCATACAAGGCCTCATGATTTTGGAAGCATCTGACTTTGTTATCTGCACACCATAAAGAACAGATGAGACACCTACCACCCGACCTCTGATGACTGACAGTTTTCAAGGGAAGCTCTCTAGATGGCAGTGGATTTCAGTGGCCACTGTGTGCTCACAGTTCAGTTCCATAAACTCATAAGCTAATTCGAAGGCCATTCTCCTTCCATCTTTCGCCATCATGCTCATTCGCTCTGGCTTGGCTGCAGTGAGCACAACTCTCTTGGCCCCCAATTTGGAATTCAAGTTCTTGTGTAGAATGTTCATTAGCTCCCAGCAGGAGCATGGCTTGTAGCTATTTTCCCTTTCTTTCTTTTATGTATTTTTTTTCCCTCAGCAAACCTTTTTTCCTTAATTGATCAATTTTCCTGTTCAGAAACAGATATAATCAGACATATTGCTTGGTAGCCTTTCAGAGAAAGCACGGGCTCTGTCTGCTTTAGACAGGCATTAGATTGGACACCCTGGGGGTTGCTTTCCTTTTCAAGAAAAATTAAATGACTAAGTAAGAGGGTGCTAAAAACACACTTGTATTACTGCTTGGCATTTAATTGAGAAACTTGCTAATGTGTCCTTTGAACTCTTGCTTTCCCCTTCCCTGAGGAATTGCGGATGCTTTGCTTTAATGGTGGCATAAAAATCTCAGTGTGACTCCTGGTGGCAAAGCTTTGGGCTCTCAGAATGCAAATTGTGGTTTCCACTGCATTCACTGGTCTAGTGATCCCAACAGCACCACATCCAAGTTACTGACTGTTAAAGAAAGTTTCCAGTTTGGAAGTTTCCTCAGCTCTGGGGATCTCAAAGTATCCTTTTGGCTGCTGGTATTCACAGCTCCAGACTTCATGAGGCTGATCTGTAAGGAAACTCAACTGCAGGTGGCAGACAGCTAGAAACCTCTCTCTCGATAGAGACTCATAGTGGAGTGGGAGTCTTCAGGCTTAGGTGCAAGGCAGACCCTGTCCTGAATTTGCTCACTGTCCCCCTTCACGGTTAAGACTCAATAACACTTCAAACTTCAATTTTGTACTTACAAAATGTAAGTAATAGGCATAGTTCTCAGTTCATAACTACTCTTTTTTTTTTTTTTCTTTTTCCTTTGGTATGTGAGTGTGGATGGGGAGAGGAAACCCTCTGGTGTTGTTCTTCACATATCCTCCATCTTTCTTTTGAGGCAGGGCCTCTCCTCGGTCTAAAATTCATGAAGCAGGTGAGGTTGGAGCCCCAGGAATCCTCTATAGTCTATCACTGAGATACCTGTCTGGCCACCCAGCATTTATTTATTTTTTTCTTGGATTTTAAAATTAAAATTAAGAAAATGTATTAACTTTTATATGTCTTTGAGTGTTTGTTTGCATGTATGTATGTATACCTATGCATGCCAGGTACCCGAAGAGCCTAGAAGAGAGCACTGAATTCCTTGGAACTGGAGTTATGGTTATATATGGTTGCGAGCCACCATGCAGGTGCTGGGGACAGAACCCAGGTCCTCTGCAAGAGCAGCAACTGCTCTTGACCTCTAGCTGTCCTCCAGTTCCTTAATTATGATTTTTGTTAAAGGCTTTCTTTTTCAGTTTCCCACAGGCATGTAATGTATCCTGGTGACTCTTACCTGCCTTGGTCTGTGGTACCCTCCACCCCTGTCTTCCTTCCCCTCCCCACATCCACTACAAGCTCTTTGCCACATTCCTGTCTTTTTGTTTTGTTATGTGATCCACTGAATTTAACCAGAATCATCTGTGTGACCGTGGGTTCAGCTGTCCGTTGCAGCCTTGTGGGTTTCTCTATGGACAATAAGTACCCCTCTCCCAGAATCCACTACATTTTTTGTTTGTTTGTTTATTTGTTTTTGCATTAGTTCTGAGTAGCATGTTACCAAATGAGTTACCTCTTAAGCCCCCACCTGAGGTTTATAATTAATTTGAGTAAATAGTAACTTTTGAAATTTTCTGACAACCGAACTTCCTAAGTATTATAAGGCTGCTGTATTTATTTTGTCAGTGCTTTACAGCCAATGAATAAGCCCTTTCACCATTGCTGTGTCTCCAGTGTCAAAGTGCTGGGGAGCGGACCTTTCCCCTGCTACCACTGTCCGCCCAAATCCAGCACAGCACCCTTGGAGCCATCTGCATCTCGGCCACCTGTTAACTTCAGACACCTCTAAGGTATCCCTCACTCCTGCCTGTCCCCGTGGCTTGATCGGGTCCCCTGGTCCCTTTCTGTTCTTTCATGAAGCTCCTGCAATAATTTTGTTGTCTTCAGGTGACACTGGGGCATGACATTCTTTCCTGTTGCTGGGGCACCATTGTCTTGATTCATTGTCTATTTCTTTCTGGATGCTTTGTGTCTTCGTGGACTCTGCTTGTCAATAGGCATATGATGTTCTCTCTGGGGTCCAGCAGCATCCATTGTGTCATTCCTCCATGAGCCTTCCTTCTCCCTAACTAGAAGTAATTTTTCCAGTCTCCAGGGAAACCTGTGCTCTTAAATCTCACGCAAACATTTAACCTCTGCCCAAGGTCCTTTTCAGTTTTATAAGAACATCAAATTTTTGGAATAGAATACTGGAACCTCTCCTCTATTCTTTTCTCTACTTTTTGCCTGTTTCATCTGCCCCCCTAATGTGATGACTATTGACTGGTCTAGCTGCTTGAATTGGGAGTGGTGACTAAGTGGAAAAAAAAAAAAAAAAAAAAAAAAAAAAAGCAAACCACCTAGTGCAAAACAGAAAATCAATGAATAATTCCAAATATTATCCTGTCACGCAGGGATAATAACATCCTCCCTGAAGCATTGTTGAAGAGTTCAGGCTGAATGTGAAATGCTTGTAGTGATATTCTCAAAGACTAGGCAGGAAAGGGACACACGCTGACTCTGTGTCCCTTGTGGTTCTCAGGGCCCTCCTGCTCAGCCGCTTTCTCCTTTTGTTTTCCTTTGCCAGTGTTCTCTGCTACTCATTTGTTTATGTCAGCCCCCAGGGAATCACCCTGAAGTGCTCTCCTTTGCCTCCTTAAAAAATCATTTCTCTAAGTTTGTCTACTCCTTCCCACTCCCTCTCCTTTCATGAATGTTACACGCGTGTGCGCGCCCGCGAACACATACACACACTCACACACATGCACATACATGTACACACAGACATGCGTGCACACACACAGGTACAAGTGTGCCTGTGTGCTCACAGGTACAAGTGTGCATGTGCGCGCACACACGCACACTCGTGTGCGCGCGCACACACATGAACTTGGGTGTGCACATACACATGCACACACACGAACACATGCACGCACTGGAACACACAGACACGCGTGCACACAGGTACAAGTGTGCATGCGTGCCTGTGTGCTCACAGGTACAAGCTTGCACATACACACGTACACACACACACACACACACACACACACACACACACACACACTTAACTTAGCTTCCCAAGATCTGATATGAATGAAATGCCAGCCTGATGGCCTAGCCTATGAGGCCCTGGATCTATAGTTGCTTTCAGTGTTTCTTGTAAACCTTCTGCTTCGTCTCCCCTTCTACCTCCCTTGTATCCACTGATACTGCAAAAATGTTATGTCCTTTCTCATGTTGAGGGTTGGTGTAACCACTTTCTGTATGACTTGTCTTCTCTGACTTGTCTTCTCCATTTAGGGCAGTGGAAGGCATGACCTCAAAGCTCCTCACATTAGCTTTCTCTTCCTTCTGTTCTTTGTTTCCTCTGCTTTCCCTCATAGCAAAAGTAACCTCATTTTCTTTCATCATGCTTTCCTCTTTCCTTGTCCCGTTGTCCTCTCGGTACCAAGGGCTGCTTGAAAAAACACAGGACACTCAGTGAACTTAGAATTGCAGATAAACAGTGAACAACTTTGTAGTGTAAGCATGCCTCAAATATTCATGAGGGCATTCTTATGCTAGAACAATTATTCAGTTTATCTGAGGCTCAAATTTACCTGGACATTCTGTGGATTTTTTTTATATCCCACAACTGCTTAGTTTTCCTTTCTCTTTCTCCTTTGTGGTGCTTTCCTTTCTCCTGTGGATGCTTTCATTTAGCTTGAAAGTCTGCTCTAACCACTTTTGCTGCAAAACTTGGACAGACATGAGTTTCCCCCCTGGCTCTATTCTCCTTCAAGCCAGTACCCACTCTGTGTACGATTCCAACTTCCTTACTTGCCTATGTTTTATAACATAGTTTGACAATTCAGCTTCCTTTAGAAACATCACAAATATTCGCCAAATTTTATCTCTAGCCATCTTCATATCCGGCTAGGCTTTTCATTAGTGTCCTGCAGACATTTCTCCCAGTGTTCTGTATTTCCAAATGTCCAACAGTTAACTTTAATGGCCCTCTTGCAATTTATTCCTCTTTCTTCTGTAACTGCTTTAATTTAAAAACATCTTCATAGATTAAGGCAAGAGTCTGTAGAACCACATTCAACTCGTCCTCTCCTCCCTGATCCCCAGTGTTTCTGGTAATAGGATTTATGGCACCTGCCTGGAACGGACATTTTTGGGGCTGTCTTCTTTATCTCACCATCACCATGTTAGATTATTAGGCTTCTATCACTTTACATTTGGATTAGTATCATTATTGAATCAAAGGCGATGCTTCATTTTCTGTGTTTGATGTGTATGCCAAATAAGCCTCAGTGATTTTTTTTTGCCAAGCTACATTCTTGTCAGCAAGGGATAATATTGTTAATTTCAAGTGAGCCTCTGCCAAGACCAAGAATTGTCTTTAAGAACGACTTTGGCAATGTGTTAGGTAAGAATATCATTTTGTCGTTTTAATTGCATTACTAATAAAGGTTTCTTAAGCTCCCAGAACCTCTAGAAACACAGATGGACTTTCAGCTTCAAATTGCTCATTCAGACCCCTTAGTATGCACAATATGCTCCCCAAATAGCTTCCCAAATGTTGCCCTCTATCTCCACCGAGTATAAGAGTACAGGAGGAGCGTTAGATGGCCATGTCCTTGAGATCAGCTCCTGTGTCTCCTTCCACTATGTAATATATCTACAGCACATAGTAGGTGCTCAGGACATAGAAGGATGATGCATAGCATTGAGTTGCATGGGAATTAAGCCTTTGTTGGAGGGAAGAGCAAAGGAGCATCAAGGAAAGAAACTGCATTGGGCTGATGGATGGTGTGCTAGTGGTATCCCAGGGCCCAAGATTCCAGAAGTGACTGTCTTCTTCGATGCTGCCCATATCCTAGGAAAAATAGAACATTTAGGACAATTAAAGAGGCACACATGGTTGTATGTGTCAGTCTTGCCCAGATCACGTTTTACACAGCTCCTCATATCTTAATCCTACACAGGGCAGCTCTTGGCATCATTGCTGCCGCACCCTCTAGTGGCCATTAGGGTATTGCACAACTGTCAAAGAAAGCTTTTCAGATTGAAATCCCCAAGCATCCAAATCCCACAACATCACAAAGCACTAACTCTGATCACCTGCTTATTCCCTGTGTGCCTCTTCGAGGCCCCAACCCATCACAGAGGAGGCTTAACAGCAGCCCACAATCTTCCTCTTCTTTCTTAGGGCACAGAGACACGATTGCATAGCAACTTTCAGCAACATCCTACATTCCGTAAGGAGACTTGTATTTATGGTTGTGAGCCTATCCTTTAACGGCTGAGCTATCCCTCCAGCCCTCCATAAGGAGACTTGTGAATTCAGTTTCTAATAAGGACTCTGTGTTCCGTGGATGGCTCAGAATCTGAGCGGTAAGACTACCAATCAACATTATGTTACATGTCTGCATGGAGTAGAAAAGAGGGGTATACACAGAAATTCAGAATGGCAGGATTTCGTCCTCAGTTGTGACTTCAGGAAAACAAAGAGCAGTGTATTTGTATTCTGAGTGCGTTCCCACTTTTAGGCTGACTGACGCTCACAGTTCTTGCTCATTTTTCTTTAGGGGAAACACACACACACACACACACACACACACACACACACACACACACACACACCAGCCTTCAAATACTGAGAGATTCTCTCCCTTAATTCCAAGCAGCACAACCAATGCACAGACTGTCAGTCTATGCCCAAGTTGTCATTTTCTTCCTGCTGCTTCCTTCCCTAGAGCCGGATGGAGTCTCCTTGAGGCAGCTGAAGGAGTGACAGGTAGACGCCTTGCGGAATTGGGCTGTTTCAGGCAGTCACATGAGGTGTGGAAAATGTGATTTATAGGTATTTTTTCCCCCCAGGGGAAAGTAGATTTCATTATTTTCCACCTCAGGTAAGGGGTAAACCTCTGGGCTTGACCTTGGAAGGTTGTGCAGCTATAGCAGTGTGGCTGAAATGCTGATACAGACTAAAGCCTCATTAAATCAATATTGGTTATCCAAAATCATGCTTGATTGGATGCAACTGCTTTTCCCCAGCTGCCTGATGCCTCACTCTTTCTTGGGCAAAAATGTGAGATGCTATAAAGTGAGTTAAGCTGTTGAGATTTTCTGGTCCTTAGAGTTTTAAATTAATAAGGTTTTATTATTTTGCAAATTGAAGACAGTTCTAAAGCACCAAGCTAATATTGATTATATTCTACTACTGTCAATGTATGTTTATTAGTAAAAATTCCTGTCAGTTTCTGTAAAAAAAAAAAGTCATGCGTTTTTCTCTTCCTATTTATACAGGTGTATACTGCTTATTGGAATAAATAAGCTTATGGGTCCCTAGGCAAATAGGAGTTATGTAAATAAACAGCCAATGGCTAATTATCCATGGCAACAGGCAACTGGGACAGCAGATGGGTGTGATCCATCATCAATCTTCAAACCTTCTTTCAGCTGGAATGAGGGCAGGATGTAGGAACAGGAAAAAGACAGAGGATCCCAAGTGATACTGGATGATTTCATCCTCTGTCTTGCCACCAAACCAGTGGTGGGAGACATTAGTGCCTGCCATTTGGGTTTTCAGTGAAGAGTGTCAAAGTGCCTCAGAAGGGATTATGCAGGGAGTCGGATGCTAGGTTCATCCACAAGTAAATAAATAGCAGGTGCTAGTTGGTACAAACTCCTCAGCACATTCTGATGACGCTGGAGGATGCAGGTTACCAGGAAGTTGGCCCTTTGGGGTCTGCAGGGGGCAGTTCTTTATATTCCTTTACTTATCACTCATCAACCTCATCAACTAAAGGGCTGTTAGGGTTGAATTGAGGTGGGCCTCGCTCATATTACCTCTTTCTTCTTTCCTTTGCTCTTCTGGCTGAGGCTAGGAAAGCACCCACTGCTTATGTCTTTCACAAACCCCTTTCCCCTAAATCCTTCCAAATATCTAGATCTCCTCCCTGGGGAGTGGGAATGTATCCAGGTGGTTTTAGGGCAAAGCTCCCAGGGGTACAGATTTGAACTGGTTTAGGGAAGGCTGAGAAATAGCTGCTGTAGGATTCTGGCATTGGACTCCCTATCATCAGTCAGAAAATTGGATAGGGGGAAAAAAAGGGCTGCCCATGGTTTCCTGATCATATTCTTCAGTTGCTCCCTTTGTTTCAGGGACAGTTATGTTACCATGAAGTCCAGAATATAGGGAGCAAAGGCAGGCACTTTCCCACCGAAATGCGAATGCTTGGTAACATCATATGACATGGGCCATAGCCACATTCCTGGTATGCAGCCTCCCACAGCTTTTGACTTTACATCCCAGTTAGGACCTTGAGAGATGAGGCTCATATTGTCTGTTTTGTGAACGCTGTTGACTTGCCCATCAGGATGTGGCCTTAACTGTGAGCGATACAAGCCTATTTTTAAGAAATTCTAATATATGAAAAGAATAGGATAATTCATAAAACCAGGAAATGAGGGCATATCCAACCCCTTAACACAAGGTGTATGTTCTTCTACAGTATAACTCTCCTAATAATTTTTCAGTCTTCCTCAATTTGGTCAGCATACTTTTGTGATTGCCTTCTATAGTCAGAACAGTATAGATCTCAAGGTTTAAGGTAATCCAATGGGTGCCTGGGTAGGAAGAGTTGCAAGGAAATGGATGAGAAACTCATAATCCAGGATGGCTAGAAAGAAAGAGCAGTTGAGGACACTTAGCAAATTAAAGACATTTCTCTTTTATTCACCCCTTGGCTTCATTTATTTCCCCCAACACATTGCAGTGAAATGAATCTCACTCATGATTTGTCTAGTCATAATTAGAGTCTTCCTTTTCCTCGTTAGACAGTGATGTCAATAATGACTGCAAACATGTTCTCTCCCTTTAAAAAGGCAGAGAGCCAGCATCATTGTATCTGTGAGCTGATGTCAGATTTATTATGCAGAGATGCAAGCTTCACATGCCATATGTGTGCCAAATTTCCATCAAGCCTTTGGAAGGCTTAAATTGTGCATTAAGAAGGGATCTTACCTTGTTTCTGCTGAATTTTTTTGTTCTATTAAATAAAGAGTGCAGAAAAGCCACACCTCTCTGTTTATCATGACTCATTTCAGGGCAGGCAAGTAGGAGGAAGGCATTCAGAGAAGAGGGGGATAATCATGGAAGCCGAGGTGAGGGGGCAGGGAGAGTCTGATGAGGGTTATGAAGGAAAAGGAGGATTAAGAGAGAAAAGGTAGAGATCAAGGGCCAGGGCAAGGTTGTGTATGTGTATGTGTGCACACATGTACACACACACACACACACACACACACACACACACGCTTCCATGTAGTATGTCTGTACAGAGGGCAAATGAAAAGTATGTGGAAGGAGCTAACACAGCAGAGGAAAAGTGAAGTTGATTGACTTGCTCTGGCTGGTTCTCCTCACCTGGGCTCACACTCAGACGTGTTAGAAAGGATAGTTTTAAAAATAGCCTGATGTTATCACATGTGGTTGAGCAGACTGCTCTTGAGGGAGTCCTTTCCTGGGCCCAAATGCTAGGATCCCAGCCATTTTGCACTGCAGAAGAGGTAATTTACTTCACACAGTGAGCACTTGGCTCCCTGGGAGAGGATTTCTTCCTTTCTGCCTCATGACAGAATGGGGTCTGATATTCCCAGCCTTGTTGGTGGGAATTGCAAACCCATAAACCAAGGCTGAGAGATAATGAATGGGGTTTGATATTACTTGGGTGAGAAAAAGGCAGCCAATCTTTCCAAGCCAGACCAGTCCTGCTTGACAATTCAAGCACGTTTTTGGAAAAAAAAAATAGAGGTACCTCAAAGCTAGAGATGGGACACACATTTCTTTCTTCAGGTTGGGTGATGGTGGTTATTTAGGCACTTAATTTTCTAGTGTTTACTCCAAAGTGCAAACATCTCAGCCCACCTCCCCCAGGCACAGGGAAAATAGGTTTGGAGTTTGATGAGCTGCCTGCTGCCGGTTGCTCTGTGTTGCATCAAGGTTTCTGCGTACTGGACTCAACAGCTGCATTTTTCACCTACGAAAGAATTGCTATCAGAAAAGCAGACAGCGGATAATTGTATTTTGAGAATTGACAGTGAAGCAACTCAGCTTCAACCAAGGTCCAAAGGCTGATAATGTTCAACCAGGAGAAATGGTTTGTGTGAGAGAATTCATTTTGGGGTGCTCATTTTTACTGCCGGGGATTTCTTTTTATTTTTCTCCAACATGCAGTCCAAGGTTCAGAATTCTTAACGTCTCTGGAAACCGCTGCTGAGTTAGTGGGAGCGTGGCACTCCCAGGAACACGATGGGTTCTGGCTAATAGAGGGAATTCTCAACCTTCATCCATCTCTTCAAACCTACCAGGAAAGAAAAGAAAAATATGTGCCCATAAATATCCTCCTAGACAGGCAGCAAATGGGCTGGCACCTTGCCGCCTGGACAAAGAAATGTGGGGCCCATGAGTATCCCCCACTCCAAGAGCGGGCTGGATTGCTCCTGCCTCTGCCCCAACCAGAATAAAGACACTTCCTCAGAACTGTGTCAACTACGCATGAGGAGGGGGGCACACATGTCCATCTAAAGTCACAAGGACTTAGCCGGCACCGAACTCACCAGAATGACTCTGCAGTACAGAGATTCTTTGATTGTGTTGTCTGGAATTTGAGGAAGGTGAAACAGAGACTCTCCTGTGCCGCCCCCCCCCCCAAACATGCTTAAGGAGTGCCAGAATGCAAGCAATGCCGGTAAAGCTGTTCTTTGCACACATCGGACTCATTCCCACCTCTGTGTGTGTTGCTCAACCCACTGAGAACCCCCCTTTCTCCCATTAGCACCCATTTACCTAAATTTTATTCATTCTTCAAGACTCATTAAATCCCATCTGCTTCATGAAGATTTTCCATCTATGAGTTCTTTCCCTCCCCTGATCTCCTACTGTACCTACAATCTGTGCTGGGATTTAGTGTGAATATAGACTATGACTTGTGTCTCTTGACTTTTTTTTTTTTTTTGCCTCCTTCCTGAGGTTTGTACAATGCTGGTACATAATAATCTTCAAGCAATGCCTGTCATGTTTAGGGGAGAGTTCCCCCTCATTTTTCTCTCCGCAGCAAAGACCACTGAGACTCAGAAAGTCATAGCTCATCCCTCATGGGCAAGGTTTTCCCAATGGCTCCTGGGCATGGAATTTCCTCATAGGGTACCGTGAAGGGTGAGAGACACTTCGTTTGTTCCTAAACCTCTTATTCTCTTTGCAAGTATTTTTATTAGACCAAGTAAAGACAAAATTACTGTGGCATGGGAAGGATAGACTTCCAGGTAGGAGGAACTATCACCTAATGTGAAGCTGAGGATGGGATGTATGTGAATAGTTCCTAGGGTCAGCTTGTTTCAAGGTTTCTCTTTAATCTCCGTGGAGACCCCTAAGCAAATAGTGAGAATATGATAAAAAACAAAACAAGCAAAAAACAAAACAAAACAGACAAACAACAACAACAACAAAACCCAAAAAACCCCCTGAACCTAATGTCAGAAAGACACAGAACAGAAGGAATCTACCTTACTCTTAAAGTTGGTGAAGGTGAGCTGGTCATGGAGAGTCTCACAGGGCAGGAAACCTTTGAACAGAGCCTCAGGACTCTTTGTAAGTCTACACTCAGTAGGGAAGTGCCACAGAGGTTTACTGTAATTTTCATGCTCCAGATGTTGGCATGTATGGATACTTAAAATACAGTTGTTCTCTTCTGGGCTGCCACAGGACAACAGGATCAGATCAAGTACTAGCTTATCACAGAGATTCCATCTTCTAGCTGTATTGGGTGGCTCAGTCCCCATGGGCATGGTGGCTAGCAGTTACAGAATGAATCTTGGAGAATTTTCTGACAGAAGGCAAGGGAATATCTACTGGGAAGATTGAAATGAAATGGTTAGTGGTAAGGACAGAAGGCTCAATCCCAGAGTCCCTCTGTCAGGGATGTCTGTTAGAGTGAGATCCAAGTAGGCCACCCTTTCTCTGGAGGCACCACCTCACTGCACATTGGGCACATCAGAGGGACAGCCTGCTGCTGAGTGGTGGCGGCAGGTTGCTAAGCACTGTGTACATCATTAATTAAAAACCAACAAGAATGTAGCTATGGCTCAGATGCTTGCCAGCCCCAGTGTTTTTTAATGCCACCTTCAGGATTTGCAAAGAACCTGTTTGGCTTGGCAGGCCTGGATAGCAGTTTGGCTCTGGCAAGCTTTGCTTAAAAATGAACAATTCAGAATTGAAACCAGTGGAGAGGCGATTCGCTGTGGTGTGAGCACAGGCTGTCTTAGTTAAAGGCCAGAGAAGAGGGCTATTCAGGGACTAGAGCTGAGCCACACTACCTATGTGTCCTGAGTACTGATTGAAGTTCTGGCTGACCTGAGCATGCTCGTGGGGCATATCTTCAGAGAATCGCTGCAGGGCTTCTCTCTGTGGTTTGTTGGTTTGAAGAGTTTGGAGGTTGGTTAGTACTGATGTATCTATCATTCCTTTGAAAACATGTATTGAGTATGCTGGATGTGCAGCCACATGCTGGGCATCAAGTCTACAGATGAACTCTGTGTCCTTCCGGGGTTCACAGTGTAATCAGAACCACAGATCACTGGACAATGGATTGAGTGACAGGTGAATGAGCAAAATTAGTCTCCAGTTTAATCATCCATGCATTCAATCATTCTTTCATTGATTAGGCTTAATGTGCATTCATTAAGTGATTTCTAGGTGCCAGGAAAAGTGTGGTATTTGGCTTGAGGAGCTCAGCCCTTTCTGTAGGTGTCAAAAGACCCTCAAAGAAATAATGTGATGATGAAGAAATACACTGTGAATGCTGGGAGGGCACAGAGCCAGCCACCTGTTAGAGCAGGTGGTGGATAGTTGGGTTGTGGAGTGTTCTCAGTGCAGGAGATATCTCGAGAAATGAGAGTTGCTAGGACAAGAAAATGATGGACAGTGGAAACTCAAGGTTAGGTGGTCCAGGCCGTGGCAGCATAGGGAGAGCCTAGGAAGATGATGAAGCTAGGAGCAATACTCACAGAGTCCACAAGGCAGGTGGAAGGAGGGCAGCTCTTTTTCCTTGGGAATCTGTGTATCAATGTTGATTAGTATGCTGCTGAGATGAAATCTAAGAAGCTTTCAAAATTACACATTCTGACTTTGAACTGGAGCAGTTAAAAAAAAGTAGGCAAGCAAGAGACATTCAAACCTTCCAAATGCAAATTCATTTTTGTACTTCAAACTAGAAGCTCAAATTAATGTTGTTTGTTTTTGTAAACCCTCTGCTTGTTATTGAGAACAGTCTCCAAATTTCCCAGAGAGATGATCATAGCAAGAATGCCACAGATATACTTTAAAACATCTGCTTTATCCTTCATTTAGTTCTGAGGATGAAAGCAGTTTGCTAATAGGCCAGGATCCAGAGATCAATGCTGAGGTCACTACGGCCACTAATTCTTATTCTGGACATGGGAACTGTGTGTGTGTGTGTGTGTGTGTGTGCATGTGTGTGTGTGTTAGATACATGTGTACATGTTCATGTGTGTGATGTATGGATGGAGGCCAGGGGCCGACAGATTGTCACTGGGAGTCTTTCTCAATTGATATTCATCTGATTGATTGATTGTTTTACCTTGAGACAGAGTCTCACAATGAACCTGAAGATTACTGATTGGGTCCTGACTGGACAGAAAGCTCCAGGGATCTGCCTGTTTTGGGCTCCCCAGCTCTGTGATTACAACTTTATTGGGGGGGGGGTGCTGGGTTCTGATTTAGGGATTAATACTCACACAGCAAGTAGCTTGCCAACTGAGCCATCGCCCCAGCCCTGAGGGAGGTGCTTTTGTGAGAACTCTTGCTATTCTGGATTTCTAGAAGGTAAAATTTCAGGGATAATTTGTATATTTTAACACAAGCTATTATGGACAAAACTAGCGTTACTTCGAATCATTTCACAAGGGACATTTTAGAACATGCACACCGTTTTGCTATTTTGTCAATGTGGAAAAGAACCACTTATACTTTCTGGCTATATTAATTTTTAATTTAAATTTAATTAAATTAATTCAAATTAAGAAGGTGACCATTATCAATTTCCTTTCCTATTAGTTCCTTAATGCTTTGGCAAATTGCATTCTAAACTCCTCCTTCAATGAGCTGGATACATATTCATGGGTTTCCTAAGAAAAGATGAATTTGATCTTGATATGCTAATCCCATAGCTGTGGCAGCAATCAAGGAGCAGCTAGGGAGAGAAGTGTATTCTGGTATTAATTATGAATCAGGCATTAAGAACTGGTAAATAATTAAAGTTTCATGTGTCACAACACAAGTTAAGATTAGTGTGTTTTTCCATGACTAAATGCATTATGGGGGGTTCTTTCTAGCTTTATTTTGATATTGCCTGAGCATCTGCTGGGAAGCATATTGGTAACCCTTTCTCACAGTAAACTCATGGTACAAAACTGCATTTACTGTAGTGCTTGGGTGGGAACTAGTGCTTGGATAGGAATGTATTCGATTTAAGAAGCTGTGGACCCCACATTCCTAGATTCTGATTCATCAGCCTTTTGCCCCTTCCTTAGGGGTTTTCAGTCCTTGGGAAGATTGGGCAGAATAATCACATGCTGGGGTAAAAGGCTGGAGTAGATCTCTAGGGTTTAGTCTTCAATGTGAGCTCTGGACCAGGAGCAATGACATGGTCCAGGAGGTGGAGGAAACAGTCTCTATTCCACTCAGATCTACTGAATCTGACTCTGTATTTGAATACAGCTTCCAGGTGATTATTATCTACCACGGCTTGAGAAGTCCTGCTAAGGCAACTTCCGGCTTGGGGAGTTGGTGATTTTCCAATCTATATAGTCTTCCTTTGTGATGGGAAGGAGATAAGATAAACTCCAGCACTCTAGATATCTGATTTATTACCCTAAACCCATCAAAACCTGAGGACTTAGATAGCACTCAGGTCTGTCTGAGGGCCTCTAAAGGTGTTAGAGGGTGCTCTCGGATTTAGATCATCGGTGTGCTCCTGGCAATATTAAGTGCTTTACTAACTTCTTAGTGGTTCAGTTTCAATGGGAAAACACTGTCTTCCTCAGAGCACTGTTGGGAAGAGTAAATTAAACAATGCACACAGGAAATAATGCCTGTTAGCACAGCTCTCTAAATAGTAGTCGTGATAATAATGGTGGTAGTGATGATGAAGGTGCCAAGGAAAAGTAACTTTCCTAGGAATCAACAGATGATAGAAAAGGGACGATTTACTTAGTGGTCAATGAAGGATGCTTGGCAGTTGCATGGAGGGTAACTGGGGACTTTGTATTACGATGGTCTCTGTCTGACAGATTTCTTGAAGGGAAGCTAAAGGGACTTCCCAAATAGCTTAATCAGCAAACCCCATGAATCCCAGGATTACAAGAGCACTGCGTCGATACCTGGCTTCTTGATGTGGGTTCTGGGACTCAAACACAGTTCTTTGTGCCTGTGCAGCATGGTTTTGCCCACTGAGTTTTCTCCAGAACCTGGTAAGAGAGAGTTTAGAGGGAAGTTACCATGCTGTCTCTGCTTTGACCTTGTCATGGTTTTCTTCTATATCAAGAGCTGGTCAAATGTCCCTTCATGAAGATATATATCACCCTTTTCTCTGGAGGAGGAAATACACAGCATGCTGGTCTTTTCTGAAGTTTAAATTCAGGAAGAAGGAGAAGCAAATGTTCAAAGTAGTGAGTCTTAGAAGCCTTAGAAAATTCTATTTTATAAAGATGACTTAAAATGATTACTACTAGAGACCCCTGTTAACCACTCTAAACACACTGACTGATGGCAATGGCATTCAGCCTGCCTCATTTTCCACCCTGGGAGAATTCCCTTTACTACTTGTTCTCAGACATTCCTGCTCCTGAAAAGTATGAAAGTGATGTTTATGATGACAGTAAATCTTGACCTCTTCAAATGAGCTGTTAGTAGGATGGGGTTAAGGAACCAGATGCTCAGGAATTGTCCTTTGAAAATGCTATGGACCCTCCTGAACATAATCAAGAATGAGAAGGGGATAGGTTTGTCTTCTCCTATTAGCCACCTCAGGTAACAAGGTCAGGACTCTGGCCTCCAGGAACCCATGAATATCAAATAGAAGAGTGCCTTGTTCCTTATTCTCCAGACGACAAACTGTAGAATTATCCATTGTGGCCATGGATTGCCACTTTATTTTTAAAGCTGTAAAAGAGAAGAACAGCCAGACATAAAAAGAAAAAGAAAGAAAAAAACTTCATCTTAAACCTTTTCAGTTTTTAAGCTCATAAATATAGAAGTCAGGATGAGTCCTCTCTTTAAAAAATATTTTATGTCAGATTGTGCCATATATAATATTTAACAAGTTTATTTTCTCTCATCTGGGAGGTAAAGGATTTTACCAGCTCCACTCACAGGATAATTTGTGACCCACTGTTGAAATTTATTAGAACCAAACCCTCAACTTTCCTTTTAAATTTTGGGCACTGAATTTGATTGGATGTCAATTGGTTTTGAATTTGGGTCCAAAATTTGTTGCTTAGAGAATCTATGGGGTTGAGGAAGGAGAGAAAGAGGACACAGGAGAGGACAAATCTACCACACATTTCTGTAACGGGGATTAATTTCTCTTTCTTTACCTCTGGTTTATTGTGTACCCCACAAAGGTATGTGGTGATGCATTGCATGGTGCACTGTCCTCATTTGCATAGCAAGGTGGCTTGATGGTTATGTGATATGGATGTACTTCTGCATGCTGTAAATATGTGTTGCTTTTATTGGTTGATAAATAGAGCTGATTTGGCCAATGGCCAAGCAGAATATAGCTAGGTTCAAAATCCAGAGAGAGAAAGAAAGAAGGCAGAGCCCAGGAGATACCATGTAGCCACCAAAGGGGTAAGATGCCAGAACATAATCAGTAAGGCATGGCCATATGGTGATACACAGATTATTAAAAATGGAAATTTACAAGAGAGTGTTACCAAGTAATAAGCCTGAGCCATTGGGAAAACAATTATACTTAATCTGAGCCTCTGAGTGATTATTTCATAAGCAACTGTGGTACCCATGAGCAGGAAAGAAACTTGTCTAAGGGGACCAGCAGGACATAGAAAATTATTCAACTACAGTTACAGTATTAGGTTCAGAAACCCCAAGGTTTCTGTCATTTTCTGTCTATGGAAAGTAAGACATGGTGTGTCTCAGTTTCCTTATTTTCAATGTACAGATATTAGTTGTGTTTACCTTGTGGGGTAAGAGTGAGAATTAAATAAGTGAGTTAATTCCCACAATGCAAGTAAAAATGAACCTATTATAAATTAATTCTAATTGCCTCCTATCTTTCTTTCTTTCTAAGTGAGAAGTTTTATTAGAAATGGGAGGGAGGGGGAAGGAAAGAGAAAAGAGGTAAAGAGACATACAGACAGAGAGAGGACAGAAGAGGGAGATAGAAAAAGTCCTGTCCGTCCCAGGGGAACAGTGGGAGAGAGAGGGAGAGAGAGGAGTGGGGAAGAGCACTCGCTACTTTTCATTCTAGCTTCTTGAACTTGAGACCATGGGAAAAGTCTCTCATTTTTATATTTTTGTAGTGTCAGGTGTAGTACTATTTTGTAGTACACATTACTTTCACAGAAGTGTGTTATAAGCCTACATGGGGTAGGCCCTTTACAGGAGACACAACATTTGCCCTTCTGGCATGGTGGGGAGACGAGAAGATCTCCCCACCCCCACCCAATAAGGGGGTGTGGGATGCTATTATAATATACCCTGGGTTCTTATCTCTGTTCTATGGGATATAGCTTAGGTTTCCTGGAGGGAATTGATATCTTGGAAGGGTATGAACAAGGAGTGTTCCCAAGGGAGACACACACCTATGGAAGTCATCCTATGAGCTGATTGGATGAGAGAATGTTAAGAAATTTTGGTTGGCTTTTAAGAAATCAAGGGAACCTCAACAATTTCTCAAGTGGTTTTTGTTGTATAAGGAGTGCCAAGATCCTCTTGACTGTCATGTTTTAGTTCCTCAAATAAGGATGAATGATGGGTGCTGGGGATGTAGCTCAGTTGGTAGAGTGCTTGTTGAGTATGCACAAAGCCCTGGGTTTGATTCCCAGCACCACATAGACCACGTGTGATGTTGCATATCTGTAGTTCCAACACACAGAAACAAAGTTGGAAGGGTCAGATATTCGAGATTATTTTCAGCTAAAAAGCAAGTTCAAAGCTATCCCAGGCTACCTGAGACCTATGCTTAATAAGAGGATGAATGATAGAGGAGGTCCACCTGAAGAGGGTCCCTTTGCAAATGCTCCATGCTGAATCAAGACTTACATATATCCACATGCTTCAGTAAATGTATTTTTCCTTAATTGCTTTCTTACACATATATTTTACTAACATCTCCATCTGAATCTTGCAATGTCTCTACTCACTTACCATGATGGTGTTGACAGAAGTCTTGACTATAAGTGACAAATAGCCCCCCATAAAGAAAGCAGATCAAGCTTCTTTCATTTTGTATCTAAAACTTGCCATTCCAAATCTCTGTTATTGTTGAAGGGAGTTTGGTTCCCATCTGGATCTTTCTGGCTGCCCTTTTCACACTCAGCTCCTCCTCAGCCCCGAATTTCCTAACTTGTAAATCATAAGCTTAACTTTGATCTGGAAGACAGGGTTAAGGACACCAACAGATTGCTCATTTAAAAGCTATGGAGAATAAGAAGTAAAACTATACAAGCTCTTACCTGGAAATCAAGCAGAGGTGAGTCTCCATCTTCCCCCCCCCCCAACCCCCCCAGAGCAGAACGGCAGGCATCTGTGTCAGTATATGCCATGTTTCTCTGAAGATAAACCTTAGATTGAGTTGGAAGCTTGGCTGCTTCCTGCTCCTGATAGTTGGGTCCCCTTGACTCTCAGATCAATAGCTTTTCATTAATCCTTCTGGGATTGGAGGAAGAAGAACAGGTGAGAGAAGGCAAGTCGGTGATAGATACTTCAGAATCACCCAATGCTAAATGGTTATTTCACTATTGAATCCAGGAGAGAGATTCACTATAAATGTACATGTTTCCCTGAGACAGGTGAGTGCCTGCATGGTTTTCTGGAGCAGGGATGAATAGGTTGTCAGCGTTCCTTTCTTTCTTTCTTTCTTTCTTTCTTTCTTTCTTTCTTTCTTTCTTCCTTCCTTTCTTTCTTTTTTTCTTTCTTTTTCTTCTTTTCCCTTTTTCATTTTGAAACAGGATCTCACTGTGAAGCTCAGGCTGGCATGAAACTCAACACATAGTCTAGATTGCTCTTGACTTTCAATCTTCCTGTCTTCACTCCCTGAATGCTACGATGACAGGCATGGTGCCCAACATTTAGAGAATAAGCTAATTTTTGTGCTTTCTTTTTCCACACAAAAGAAAATGTCTGTAGAATAAATCTCTCCCCAGAGAACTTTTTAGAACCAGTGAACATGTGCAGTAGCTCCCTTAAAAAAAAAGCCCGTGTTTTGTTTTAATTGAGAGTTTATTATTCTGTACATGTGGGAAATGGAATTGGGTTAGATGAGGATTTCTAAAGAGAAGACAAACAGTAGGAAAATGGAAGTGTGTACAGCAGGTGACATCTTTGCTACAGGGTAGCCATCCAGAGGGTTGACATGTGGGCCTACAGAACGTAAAAGCAAGGCTCTCTACAATTTGGATTTGGAGTTTCCCTAAAAGCCCATTTGTGAGAGTCTTTGTCCTTGGCCCACAGTGCTACCAGAAGGCGGTAGAGCTTGTAAGAGGTGGCAGGGAGTGGACAGTGGTAGACTATTAGAGGTCTGTCCTTGAATAGGACAGTGGGATTCCAGCCTCATTCTTTCTCTTCTAGGCTGTCGTGATGTGTCCACCATGAGCCTTTGCACAATCCCCAAACCAACAAAGGCTTAGTTATGAACAGAAATCCTCAAAACCATGAGTCAATAGCAAACATTATTTATAACTTCAGTACCAAAGGCATTTTGTTACAGTGTTAGACAGCTGACCAACAGAGGGTTTAGTCAAAATGGAAATGACCACATGATAACAGCAGCAGCTTCAGCTGAGCCTTTGTGAAGTTTTCATCATGTCTTTCTGGTAAGGACAAGGCCACTCATTTATTTATATGCAACCTAAATAATTATGTAGGTCTTGTATTTTATTACTTTCTTGGAGGGTGTATTTGATCAAAACATATTGTATGCATGCATTAAATTCTCAAGCAACAAATTAAAAATATTATTAAAATTAGCATCTCTTAAAATGATCAAAATAGTGTATGAAAATAATGATAAGTATTAGACTGCCTAAGGCTTGGAGTGGGAGGTAGCAGAAGCTGCTCTACGCTCAGCTGTCTATCTCTCAGAAACAACCATTTTGAGCTTTTATAGCTGTTGCCTTGCAGTTATTGCTGTTTTTAGGCTTATCAGTGTGAGGCATTAATCCTTCTCTTTATGTAGTGTGGTCACTTACTTCACACTTTACTCTCTACATCTTCTCACTCAGTCCTTCAAAAAAATGCTTCAGATATGGAAATGATGTGACTACATTGCTATGACTTTCTGGATATCTGTCTGTAGAATAAATCCCTCCCCAAGAGAACTTTCTAGAAGGACTGACCATGTGCAGTGACTTTCTTTTTAGAATCAGTGGAGTTCCATGATTATGCTTTCTTTAATAGCTGTTGTTTTCACTCAGGTTTCTAAATAATTTCCCTGTTCTGTGCATTGTTTGTTCTTAATACACCTTGTACAATTTCATGTCTAAAAAGTCTTTTATTAGCACATATTCACAACATAGCAATGATTTCTATATGGTATGTTCATATATGAAAATATTATATTTTGATCATATATCCCCCATTATTCTCTGTGATCCTCAGATTGAAAGAACACATCAGTCTATTGCCATACCCCCTAGAATGAGTCCAATCTCAACCAAAAGTATGTCTCACACTCCACCTGGGTATGCCCCCTTCCTCGGTCTCCCATGTAATTCTGCCTTTGTTGAGAATTCTCTGTGAAGTGTCATCTTCCTTGAGAGAAGCACTGTATCCTTTCCTCTGGCATGCACTAGATGGATGTTCATTAAATGTTTGATGAATGAATGACTGTATTTTCATGGGGTGTTGAACAAATGAGTTTAGGCTTTATATGCTTGAATGAGCTTACTTTCTGATGTAAATATGGTAATATAATTGTTTGACTCCATCAATTTCCTTCCTCCTTGTCTTTACATTACACTCTTGAGTTCATTATGCAAATATTCATATGTTCCCAAGTATAACCTGAATTGAAACCAAGAAGTGGGTAGTACAAGTACTATCAATCACACATAAAGATTAGCTATGAATACTTAAGTCTGGTAAGAAATAGCTGATATTTATTTAAAACTTTCATACAATTTTTACACCTGGGCAAACTACTCCATACATATTGTTATTACCTTGCATTCCTCCTTAGTGTTAATACTGACTGTAAATCATATGCAGCATCTACTACTGTCTTCTGCACTCTCTGCCCCTCTGAATGGAATTTTCCACCCTTTGTCCCTCAATACTCTCCTTACCACAGGTTATGCCTATGTTTTCTTCATGGCTCAGATCAACTGTCATTGACCAGGATTATTTTTCCCTATTTAAATTCCTATGCCAACTGGAATTGGATTTTTGTCTAAGTAATTTTTTAGATTAGTGACTACATCCCCTCCTAGATAGTAAGCATCCTCAGTATGGGATGCCATCTGGGTTTGCTTTTGTCTCATCCATAGCATTTGCACTATTAAAACCCTTAGTTACACCATTAAAACCCTGGTTCAATGGCTATAGATGGAGCTCAGGGATCAAAGGCTTGCTTGGCATGCACAAAGCTCTGGCTTTGACCTCCAGCATGGTAAATCATTACACCAGCACCAGCACCTCCTCCTCTACCTCCTTCTCCCCCTCTACCACCACCACCACCTCCTCTCCCTCCTCCTCTACCACCATCACCAGCAGCAGCAGCAGCAGCCGCAGCAGCAACAACAACAAAACAAACCAACCTAAAAACATGACAAACCAGAATGACCCAACACACACACACACACACACACACACACACACACACACACACACACACACACAGAGAGAGAGAGAGAGAGAGAGAGAGAGAGAGAGAGACTAACTTATTTATTTGTTCTAGTTTGGTTTCTGTTCCTGTAATAGATAGCATGAATAAAAATATTTGGGAGGAAGAAAGGATTTATTTCAACTCATACTTCCAGGTGACAGCCCATCACTGAGGGCAGGAACTCAAAACAGGAAAATAGAACAGAAACTGTGTAGGTATACTGCTTCCTGACTTTGCTCTCTGCCTGGCTCAATGAGTTTTCCTATACAGACAGCTTAGGCCTGACTGTGTAGGGATGATGTTTCTCACAGTAGGCTGGACTCTCCTGCCATGCTAATCATTACTCAAGACAATCTCTCAGAGGCCTGGCAGCAGCCCAATGGTCTAGACAATTCTTCCATGGAGGTTCTCTCTTCCCAGGTAACTCTCGATTTCATCAAGATGATAATAAAAACTAACCAGGATATTTATTCACTAATTATTTATTTATTTACTTAAAATAAATGTTTTATAACTAGGTTTGTGGAAATTTTCTTTCTGGATGTGTTGGTGAAAAGTTGACTTTTGGATGAAGGACTGGGAGGAATGAGCAGAATTGGGAAATAGGGATTTAGTGGGGTTTTGTTCTATTGGGTATGCAAAGAAAAATATGATAATTTCTCTTCATAATGAGTTTATTTAAATATGATGCACTGTAACACTTCATCTGTCATCATGAATATTCAAGTCTTCCCACTTCAGTAAATTTTCTAAATAAGCATCTTACCTTACTCAGTACAGAAACATTTAAAATACATTTTTTTGAACAAAGTATTTCCACTATGTGTAGAGATCTTTCTATTTCTTTGAAAGAGCACACCGACCTTAGTCCTTTTTCTGGTGACACTGTCACTTTTAGGGACATTAGAAAGTAAAATGTACTCGTGATTGATTGCCACAAGTGAGTATGATAATGGGGTAAAGAAACAGGTTAGCTATGAAGATTTTTTTTTAAATTTAAGATGTGAAATATTAAGTCAATACTAAAATGTGTTTCAAAATATGGGTATAGTAAAACCAAATAATTGCACCACATCCTGTGTATCTATCTCCAACCCCATTCTAAAATTAGGATGTCTAAATGGTGCTTCTTTCTAGACTTTACTCAAAACTTTATTTGGAACGTTTTCTTCATGATTATCTTTCATTTTGATGGCTTCATAGTGTGTATTTGAAGTCTAAACAATGTTTTATTTAAGCTTGCATATTTGTGATTGTTTTAAATGGGGCTCGACATTTAGAAACATACTTTCATTTTGCTAAGTATTATGCACACAAGGGCTATGGTTGTCAGTGGTATAGCTAATTTTTTCCTTTTATTTTTCTGACGCATAATACCCCATCCTGAGACTCATTTGTGTCTTGGCTATGCCCTTATGCTGCTGCCATAAGCATCCTTCCTCTGTGTCTCCAGTGCACATATTTGAGAGGTTATCTCTGGATCTACGATTGGTGTTGCTGAGTCATAGGTTATGTGCCTCTTAGACTAGATAAAGCCTGAACACTTTCTGTAGTAATTGTGGGAATTTACACCCCCAGAAGCAAATTTAAGCATTTCAGTTCAATGTTCTATCACTTTGTGTTGTCAAACCTCTAATTTTTACCAAGCTGGCAAAGTGTGAAGCGGTATTTCATTATAGTTTTAATTTGCATTTCTCTGATTACTAATGAGGCTGAGCCTTTTCTGCACATATTTATAGGCTATTCATGAGCTCTTTTCTGTGAAGTGCCTGTTCAAATATCCTGCCCATTTTTGATTGAGTTTTGTTTGCCTCCTTTGCATGTTGATCTCTAGTTCTTTATGGTATATTTCATTGAAACTTTGAGATCTCTTATAAGAGGTACTGCCCTTTTATTTACTACTATGAAAGAAATATACTAACAAATACAGAAATACACACAACGGATTGTCAGATGCACCCCACGTAAAGAGCTGCTAAGACAGAAAAGAAATTTGCTTATTATAATAATGAAATTTTATATATTCTAGATTTTAGTCCTTTGTCAATTAAACATATATAGTCTCTCAATTTGTATTTTGTTTCATTATCTTTGTATATTCTCCTGGTACAAGTCAGTTTTAAAATTTAATGCAGTTCGATTTTAACAAGCTTTCATTCAATTTTAACATTCTTTTCATTCTGTGTTTTAACAAGTCTTTCTTGCCTTGAGACAATAAAGAAATCTCCCTATTTAAATAATATTTTCCTTATTATGTTTTATAGGTTTGCCTCCCATGTTAACAATTTTTAATTAACTTGGAATTGATTTTGGATTATGTTATGAAAGAATCTGCAAAGTAATATTAATAACTCTAGTATTGGGAAGTCTTTTTTTTTTTCATCTGATCTGTAATTCTATCTTAATCTCAAGTCAAGTGTCTGAATCTGTGTGCATCTGTTTGGGGGCTCTTAAGTCAACTCCATTGGTATTTCAACATCAGTATACAGTTTGGTGTGGATTTACTGTGAAGATTGTTATGATTTCAATGTTGATAGAACCTGTTTTCAGCTACTGGTGCTATCTTGAGAAGCTCTAGAAATTTTAGAGGTACGGGAAGTAGGTCATTGGCACATCCTTTTGGAGAGTGGGACAGTTTGTTCCTGGTCCATGAAGGGCATAACTTTCTGCACCACACACTCCCACCTCCATGACATTCTGTCCAAGCATGTGGGGCCACAACCTCCTGAGACTATCCATCAAAACAAATTCCTCCTTTAAAAAGTTGTATTGTCAGGATCCCATTACCACAATACAAAATACACAATACAGAACCAATGAGACTTATACCTCAGTGCCTCCTTCAGCATCAGTAATGCACATGAATCCCTAATGTTTTGTATCATGGTTTCTGTTCAAATGTGGATAAACTATAAAATCCTTTTGCCTTGTGTATCCTATATCTACTCTTACATGCAAATTAATTACTAGTCACAAATATTCTTTCCTTGTAGAACCAGGGATTTAACCCAGGACCTTGAACATACATGCTAGAGCACTTTACCACTTGGTTCCTGTGGGATATTTTACTTATTCTTGTGTGTGTGTGTGCGTGCACGTGCGTGCGCACTCACACATGTGTGCGCTCATGAGCATGTGGAAAGCAGAGGGCAAGCTTACATGTCACTCCTCCTCAAGTGTCATCCATTTAAAAAAAATTCTCTTACCAGCTGGGAATCTTCACGTACACTAGGTTGGGCAGCAAGTCCCAGGGATCCCACTGTCTCCATTGCCTTGGTTCTGGGATGACACCCAGAACACCAGCATACCTGACTTTTATAAACAGACATCAGCATTTTCATGGAATCATAGCCATGCACCAATTTTGAATGCTCTGACACCATTTGCAAAATTGTGTTCTCTAATCTATGCATTTAGTATATCTTTCCATGTTTAACTCTTCTTCAGGGTTTCAAAATGGTTCTATAGGTTTTTTTTTAATGAGCACATTATGTGTATTGTATCAGATTTATAGTACTCTCAGTCTTTAGTAGTACCTTTTAAAATATTCCATTTCCAAGTGCCATCAATGGTGCATAGAAATTGAATTGATTTTTAAAATATTGATTTTGTATTTAGCAACATTATTTAACTTTTATTGTTAAACCTCTAAGAGATCATGTAATATTAATATTATCAACTTTGATTATCTTTTCAGCAACATATATATATATATATATATATATATATATATATATTGTTTGCTTTGTCTCACTATGTAGCTCTGGCTGTTCTAGAACTCACTATATGGATCAGGCTGGACTAGGATTCACAGAGATCTGCTTGCTTCTGCCTCCTGAGTGCTGGGAGGGATTAAAGGCATGTGCCATCACCACACCTGACCCATTCCAATATCTTCTACGTTTGCATTCCCTCCAGCTCCTCTCACAATCCTCCTTACCTTACTACCCACTCAACTTTATGTTCTTTCTTTGTCTATTAAAAAAACAAAACAAAACAAAAGCAGAAACAAAAACTAAATCCCATAAAGCACAAAATTAAACAAACAAAAGACCTATAAGACCCCCAAATTCCCAAACAAAACACACACACACACACACCAGCCATGGAGTTTGTTTTGTGTTATTCAATTACTCCTGGGCATGGGACCTGCTGTGGAGTGTAGTTGATATACCCAGTTGTATTCTGTTGGAGGAAACTGGTTTCCCCTTTGCTAGAGGGTATCATTTGCAAATGACTTGGTTTGAGGCAGGATCCCATGTCCACTTCCTTCTCTCAGTGCTGGGACCCATCTAGCTTAAACCTATGCAGGTCTTGTACATGCTACCACAATCACATGAGTTCATATGTGCATCCATCCTCTTGTGTCTGGAAGACATTGTTTCCATGGACTTACACATGATGTCTGGCTCTCACAAACTTTCTCCTCTTCTTTCACAAAGATCCCAGAGACTTGAGGGGGAAGGGTTGGATGAAGACATTCCATTTAACACTGAGTGCTCCCAAGTCCCCCACTCTGCACATTGTCCAGTTGTGGGTCTCTGTAGTTGTTCCCATCTACTGCAAGAAGTTTCTCTGATGTGTGTTGAGAAAGTCATTTATCTATGGGTATACCAGTATGGCATTAGAAGTCATTTTATTTCTCTGGTATTTCAACAGAATAAGAATTAGGCTTATGTCCTATCTACTCTCAAATACTTGGACTTTATAGTAGTATCAGGTATGCATTTTGTTTCATGAAGTGGGTCTTAAATCTAATGAAAAAGTGATTAATTACTCTCTTAACATTTGTTTCACAATTGTTCTAGTATATCTTGGAGGCAGGTCCAGGCCTTGTAGATGGGTGGTATTGATGAATATCTGCCTCCTCTAGCAGTGTGTATAACACCTTTCAATACCACGAATGCTAATCAATAGGGGTAAATCTACTAGTTAGGCTCCAGCTTGACTTCTCCATTTTTGAGCATTGTCTTCAGGAATAAAGTCCTACCATTAGTTTGTGGAAAGCAACTAATAGCCTTAGCAGTAGCTTGTAATGTTTGGGGAGGAATGGAGGTTTCATGATTCAACAAGATGTAACCCATTCCTGACACAGGAGGTTTTACTTGGTGTGATAAGATGTTTAGTTATGACTAGTATATGTGACTCCTTTTATATTCTTTTTCACCTATGTATATATTTTAGGAAGCTTCTACAGTAGTAGGTTTTCATATGGTTTTCCAAATGGCCTTTCTGTTAGTTGTCCTTCCCCATAGTCCCTTCTTTCCACTACTCTTCCACTCCCCCCTATTTAATCCTCCTAATTTAGTTTCTCCTTTATCTCTACATAACACTATACTCTATTTCTCTGTCCTTGGCAGCTCCCCTCACCCTAGTTCTTTATTAGGTCCTAACTCCCTTTTGTTATTTGGAAAGTAACTCATAACACAACTTAAAATATAACATCTGTGTATAAGAGAAAACAGACATTTTTTTGGGGGGGTGTAAGTTACCTCACTCAGAATGTTTTTTTTCCCTCAGACCCATCCATTTACTTGCACATTTCATTTTTGTTAACAGCTATATAATATTCCACTGTGTAAATGTGCCACATTTTTTATTATCCATTTGTCAGTTGATGGACATATAGGATCTTTTCAGTTTCTAGCTATTATGATTAGAGCAGCAATGAACATGGATGAGCACATATCTCTATAGTAGGATGCAGAGTCATACAGCTGGATCTCGAGGTAGAGCTTTTCTAGTTTCTTGAGTAACTACCATACTTATTTCCATAGTGGCTGTACCAATTTGCATTGCTATCAGCAATGTAAGTGTTTCCTTTCCCCAGGACTGCCACCAGCATGTGTTGTCATTTGTTTTACAGTCTTGGCAATTCCGATTGGGGTAAAGAAGTTTTAATTTGCATTTCCCTGATGGGTAAGGATGTTGAACATTTAAATGTTTTCCACCCATTTATGTTTCATCTTTTGAGAACTCTCTGCTTAGTTCTGTATGTCATTTTTAATTGGGGTTTAATTGGATTTTCTTGATGTTCAGTTTTTAGTTCTTTATATATTCTAAATACTAACCCTCTATTAGATGTATAACGGATATGGAGTTTTTCTGTAGCTTGCCACTTTGCTGGAATGTTGATGCCCTTTGTTTTACAGGAACACTTTGGCTTCATGAGGTCCCTTCTATTATTGTTGTCCCTAGGGCTCATATTATTGATATTCTGTTGAGAAAACCTTTTTCTGTATCTGTGAATTCAAGACCGTTCCCCACTGTCTCTTCCATCAGATTCAGTGTATCTGGTCTTACGTTGGGGTCCTTGATCCATTTGAGTATGAGTTTGGTGCAGGGTGGTAAGTATGGATCTATTTTCATTCTACTACATGCACCCATTGAGTTTGACCAACATCATTTGTTGAAGAGCCTGTCTTTTCCCCTCATGTATATTTATGACTTCTTTGTAAAATATGAGGTGTTTTAGGTGTATTTGAGTCATGAATTAGATTCCATTGACCATCTTTATGATAATCCCGTTATTTTTATTACTGTAGCCTTGTAGTACAACTTGAAATCTGAGATGGTAATACCTCAAGCAGTTCTTTTATTGTTCAGGATTGTTCTAACCATCATGGGCCTAGAAGGGAATGCTATTGAGGTTCTTATAACTGATAGCCAGATGCTCTACCTGAGCCTCATTATAGTCTAATAGTATTTCCCAAAGCACAAGCATATTTCATTCAGGTAACAATGGCTTTATCTACTTTATTTTTAGCCATGTGTGCTTTTAGTGCATCATCTAAGAAAGCTTTGCATATGTCAAGACCATGAATATTTATGGCTTTCCTGTGAATATTATTTATCAGCTATAAATGTTCATTTTCCTCTGAAAAATATTTGAAATTCTACCCAATACCTTTTCTGGATTAATTGAAATGACCATACTTTATTTTATCTTCTAATGTAGTGAAATACATTAACTTGATTTTCTAATGTTAAGCTGACTTTTAATCCTGTTAATCTTGTTACAAATTCAAGTTGTTCATGACATTTTTAATAGATTGTTAGATTTTGTTTGATGATATTTTACTTAGTGATTTTGCATCTGTGTTCATGGATGAGGCTGCATACATAATTTTCTTTTCTATCATTGTCTTTGCCAGCTTTAGAATTAAGGTTGTGCTGCCAAACTAATAAATTGAATTGAATAAAAGAATATTCTCTCTTTTGCTCTATTTTGGAGGAGAATTTTAAAAGATCAAAATTATTATTCCTTGACTGTTTGATATAGTTTATTGAATAAACTCTTTGGGTTTTTTTTGGCATGGGGATATATGAAACATTCGTTACAAGTTTTAAAAGAAATATTCTTTTTAGAATTACATATAATGTATTTTGATCATATTCACCCCAAGTTTTCCCATACCTACTCCTTTCCCATCTATCCAATTTTATGTCTCCTCCTCTTCAAAAATAAAACAAAGCAAACAACAAACTACGAAGACCAATTTGTGTTGCCCAAATATTTTTGGATTGTGGTTTTCCTCTGGAGTGTGGTTTACTTACCAGGGGCAATATTCTTAGAGAAAACTGACTCTTTCCCAATAACCAGCACTTGCCAATAGGTACACATCTAGGGGTAGGATTTTGTACCCAAATGCATTCTCCATAGCGTGATTTAGTCCTGCTTGGACTTTCACAGATCTTGGGCATGCTGTCAGTCACTGAGAGTTCATATGTGAGGCTACTCTATTGTAGACAAAAGACACTGTTTCACTGTAGTCATCCACTGCCTCTGGCTTTTCCACTCCTTTCATTTCCTCTTCCATAATGATCCCTGAGCCTTCGGGGAAAGGAGTGTGCCATATATGTTCCATTTAGGGCTGAGTATTCTGCTGTCTCTTATTTTCTGTGCTGTTAGTTTTATGTTATCTTGATGTATCATACAGTCATTTAGGAAGAAGAACTTTCAGTTGAGAAAATGCCTCCATAAGATTGGTCTGTAGGCACTTGAGTAATCAGTTGAGTAATTTCTTGATTAGTGATTGATGTGGAAGGACCCAGTCCATTGTGGTTGGTGCTAAGCCTGAAAAGGTGGTCTTGGATTGTGTAAGAATGCAGGTTGAACAAGACAAGAGGGGCAATGTAACATGAACTTTCTGGCCTGGCTGGGTCCCACCACCCTTGAGCCCCAAATAAATGTGTGGATGACAATTTATTAGTTATAAAGCTGTTGGCGATTGACCAGGGCTTCTTTTTGGCTAGCTATGTCTTAATTACTAACCCATTTCTAGTAATCTATGTATTGCCACGAGGCTGTGGCTTCCCCAGTTATGTTCAGCATAGTGTTACTCCTCTGGCAGCCTACATGGTGACTCTGCCTGTGTTTCTCAGAATCCTCCTCATCTCCTAGACTCACCTATTGTGCTACCCTATTGGCTACAGTGTTTTATTCATCGACCAATAAGATAAACATATCCAGAAGATCATTCCTCATCAGAGCATGTCAAGCCAATAGCAGCATTCTTCTATAGACATCACTACAATTCTTGCTTCTAGATTCCTGCCTTGAATTCCTGCTTCATTCTTCTCAGTGATGATAAATGACCTGAGAGTTTTAAGTTCAAATACATCTTTTTCTCCCTAAGCTGCTTTTGGTCATGGTGTTTTGTCACAGCAATAGGAATGCGACAAGTTGCAGGTATTTTCATTAGTCAGTATCTACTGCAAATAGAAGCTTCTCTGATAAAGGTTGTGACATACACTAATCTACAGGCATAATAATAAGTCATTAGGAGATTGCTATATCCATCTATATCCATTTAGCAAATTAACAGCAGTGGGTTTTCTCTACTGTGATCTGTCTAGCTATAGGTTCTTATCCATCAACGTGCCAGGTACAGGTTTCATTTTGTGGAGTAGGTCTTACATGCAATAAGGAAGGGGTTGGCTACTCCTCTGATGCTCATGTCTCTATTGCACCAGTGGGCATGACTTGCTAGGTTAGTCATTATTGTAGCTCACAAGGTATATAGCTAGGTAATAGTGATGCTTACTTTTCTTCTTTGCTATCATTCATAACTTCTTCCTGCAGTATGAAATCTAGCAATTGAGAATTATGCTTCCAGGCTAGTACCATCTTGATGTATCTCTTTCTCCATGAGTCAAGTATCTGGTACCCATAGCAGTAGAGTCCTAGTATCAAGTTTGGGAGGGTAACTGTCTTACTAGGGGTTCCCATTGTTGCAAATCTTGGGGAGGAAATGGTTTATTTCACTCATCCAAAGCAGTGAAAGAAGGAACTCACACAGGGCAGGAACCTGGAGGTAGGAGCTGATGCAGAGGCCAGAGAGAGGTGCTTTACTGGCTTGCTCCTCATGCCTTGCTTAGCCTGCTTTCTTATAGAACCCAGGACCACCAGCCCAGGGATGGCACCAACCACAATAGTTTTGGCCCTCTCACATCAATCATTATTTAGAAAATGCTTTACAGCCCAATCTTTTTTTTTTTTTATTTAATTTATTATTTTACATGTCGATCCCAGTTCCCCCTCCCTTCCTTCCTTCCTTCTTCCCTCCTCCTTCCCTCCCTCCCTTTTACCCTTTTTGCCCCCTCACATGCACCCTGACCACCCTCCCCTCCCATCCCCCCACCCCAATTCCACATGTAGGACAATGCCATCTAGGCGGGGTCATGTGGATCTGACAGGTCATTTGAAGTAGGGACTAGGACTTCTCTCCTGCCTCTAGGTTAAAGGAGTATCCCTCCATGGGGAATGTGCTCCCAAAGTCCTTTTGTGCACCAGGGGTACATCCTGATTCCACTGTCAGAGGTCCCTTAGACTGCCCAGGCCTTCTAACTGAGACCCATGTTCAGGGGGTCTGAGTAGGTATAATGCTGGTTTCCCAGCTATCAGTCTGGGGGTCCACTAGCTCTCCCTTGTTCAGGTCAGCTATCTCTGTGGGTTTCTGTAGCCTGGTGTTGCCTCCATGGTAAATCCATTTTAAAATTTAAAAACAAAACCAAAAACATGCCTTGAGATTTCTTCATATCCCGGTCAAAATGGCTAAGATCTGAAAATCCAACACTGGCACAGATGCAGGAAAAGAGGAACACTTATCCACTGCTGTTGGGAATGTAGATTTGTGGAGCCACCATAGAACTCATGAAGGTTCCTCAAAAAGATGAAAACAGATCTATCACATGAGGCAGCTATACCACTCTTAGGCATAAATCTAAAGGACTCTATATCCTACTTGACAGATTTTGTTAATCCCTCCTGGAAGGCATCACCCTCCCTGTGGAGTGGGGGTGGGGGGAATGTGAGGGGAGGGGATTGGGATAGATATGTAAAATAAGAAAAAAATTAATAAAAAAAGAAAAAAGTGGATTTACCTCTGACTTCTTAGATATATTTAGCTTGCAAATACAAGACTGTAAGTGTAGTAAGAGACTATTTCTGTTAAAGTTTCCATTGTATTTCACTTGAAGTCCTCACAAGTTGAATCTACACTGGGCTATGTGAAACTCCTCATCTCAGACTTTGGTTTTCATGTGGTGGATAACTTCATTTCTAGATACTAACTGCAGACGGTCTCTCTACGATGGCTTCTAGGGGCTTCATCAGTTAGAGTGCCAACAGTGTTTCTTTTCTCTTTTTGAACTGGGATCTTGGTTTGGAAAAGAAATATTTTGATGAAAATGCTGCTAAGGATTGTGAAAAACATGAAAGTGTGAAATATCTTCCCCAAGTGAAACCCTTCATTAAATTAAAAGGTTACATTGAGCTTTTTTTTACAACAACAACAACCAAAACCAAAACCAAAAAACAAAACAAAACAAAAAAACAGGTGCTGAAGACTGCTAGGATTGTCCATCAACAAACCACAGAGAAATTAGATTTATGGTTCCTGTCTCCAGTACTTGTGGTACAGCTCAAGCTTTTCTTAAAGTCGATATCCGAGAGACAATTAGATACTTACATTGATTTTTTTTTCCCATCAATGACTTGGATATATCAGAATTCCTAATTAATTCAAATGCAAACTCTTGTGTCTATAATTTGCTTACTGTTTCCAACAGCTATGGAAGGATGGCAGGAATATATCATATAGACTTTGCAAATGATAAAGATTATGGAAAAGAGTATCATTTTGATGACAGTGATGTCTTTAATGCATCTAAAGATCAAATTCTGTCCAAAGCAGCAAACATACTCTTCTACCACAGAAGAGACACTTCCAGTGGAGTCCCTTCTTGACCAAGAAACTTCAACTTTAGCTGTTTCCTTGATGGTTAAGGATGTTGAACATTTGTTTAAAATGTTTCTCAGATGTTCACATTTTGTCTTTTGGGAACATTCTGCTTAGTTTCATTATCCATTCTTAAAATTGGGTTACTCATTTTCTTGACTTTACTCTTTTGAGTTCTTTGTATATTTTAGATAGTAACCCTCTGTTAAATGTATAGCTGGAAAAGAATGTTTTCCATTCTGTTTTTCCTCTCACTAGAGTGATGATGCTCTTTTCTGTACAGAAACTTTTCAATTCCATGACATTCCACCTTTAACAGTTGAACTCTGTAAACATCTTTTATCATTTATGTATAGATGTCTTGACTGCATGTATGTCTGTACCACATGAGTGCTTGAGGAGGCTAGAAGAGGGCATTGCATTCCTGGGAACTGAAGTTACAGACAACTAAAAGTAGCCACATGGATGCTGGGAATCAAATTCAGGTTCTCTGGGTAAATAGTCAGTGCTCTTAACTCTCTACCCAAATTGTTAATTTTAATGACTGCCTATAGCCATCGAATTTTTGATAGATGCCAACAACACACATGGAAAAAATGACAGCATGCAGGTCAACTGGGTAGCTACATAGAAGAATGAAATTCTATCCCTGTCTCTCACTCCTGAACAAAAAGTCAATTCCAAAATGGTAAGACCTGATATACTGAGCTGGTAGAAAAGAATATTTCTTCACTTTAAGTTTCAGTTTTGTCTTAGACCTATTTGTGGTAGTCTTACTCTAAACTTTTCTACGTGCAATTATATATAGCTTTTTAATTCCTGAGAACACTTATCTGTGCCTTTTCTCTTGATATATTAGTAGTCTGCCAAAATTGTCTTTTATCTAAAGTCCAGTTTTGGTTTTTCTAGCAATCTATGTCGTATCTGCCCTTCTAGTGATGAACCCCCAAATCAGCCCAATCATTATTTTCTAGAACATGCTACAATAGGCACATATGCATCCTATGCCACGCCTCCGATGCATCTGTGAAGGCACACCTAGAGCAGGATTTCTATGTCTTCAGTGTAAGTAAGTAGCGTGATCCCTGTTGCTGGTCCTGGCATAAAACATCGGTTCCTATGTGAACATTCATACCTTCCTTCACTTGTATTCTTTTGCCTTCTCTCTTTAGTAGTTCAACAACTATAACATGGTATGTGTTCTTACTTGTATTTGTGTTCTCTGGTTATTAGGGTGTTTTCTTATGTGTTTACTGCCTGATGGGAGTATTCTTTTGTATGAATATTCATACATTTTTTGATTTAAAAACAAAACAACAAAACAATAACAAACCCCCTCTATTATGGTTTCTGTCTTTTTCCCATTGACTTGAAGGCATTTCTTAGTTACCTTGGTCTTTTGTATAATTTGGATTGTCAGTATCTTCTCTGATTTTGCTGGGTGTTTATGCATCTTTTTTCAGGATGAATTTTGCTGAGTAGAAATCCTTACATTTAATGCACTTAGGTTTCATTGTTTTGGCTAATGGTTTATACTTCTGAAGCTTTGAAAAGTACTTTCCAAGACCACATTATAAAGAAAAGTTGTATTTGTTCCTAGAAACTGTCCTTTTACCCTTTATGTTTATGTTCTTCATTCCCTTAGAGACTGTCTTTGTGTGAGTGTGAGGAAGGAGTCTGGTTTATGTTCATTTTTGATGCAAGACAATTTTCTTAACAGTGTTTACCCATTGATTTTTTACTGCATTCATATATATATATATATATATATATATATATGAATTTGTCTCTGAGTTTCTCAAACAAAACATATTATTTTTTAAAGAATGCCCTAAGTTAGATGCTCAATCCCTTCCTCAAGGCCAAGTTAACTGTGCATAAACATTTATTGCTTCCTGCAATTTTTAATTAAATTTGTCAATGATCTCAGAAAGTCTGAATCGTATTTTGATTAGGATTGTGTTTAATTTTAGGTTAATTTTTTGGAAAACAGACTATTGAAACATTTTTACTCATCAGACTGCTCATGTCTGACAATATTGTCATATTCAGAATATACAAAGAATTCTTAAAAATCAGCAGTACAAAGGAAAACAACACCACAAAAATGGACAAAGCAGGGCCAGGGAGATGGCTCAGTGGGTAAAGGCATTCACCACCAAGTTTGAGGACCAGAGTTTGACCCCTGAGTTCCATCCTTGGACCCACATGGTAGAAGGAGAGAACTGATTCCTGAAAGTCTTCTGATTTTTACATGCGTCCATACCTGCACACACACGTGCACACACACCACACACATGCACGAACACATGGGCACATGTGCACACACATGCATGCATGAAAGGTGTATTCAAAAATGAACAAAACATTTGAAGAGAGATTTCAAAAGACATAAGATGCAAATAGCTAATATGCATGTGAAAATATTCTCTATATTGTTAGTCATGGGAAACTATGAATATGAACATTTCCTGGAGTGATGGATATGGGAGAAGTGGTGTATGCCAGTTATTGGGATTGTATCAGGATTGTAGCTTGGTGGAAGGATAAATGTGTAAATTATTTTGGAAAAGGTCCTGGCAGTTATATATTTATAAATTTACACTGACCCCACAATCCAAGAAATCCCATTTCTGTGTATTTACTCAACAGAAACAAAACATATATCTGTAAAAATTTTGTATAGCAATGGCTCACAGTGGTATTATTAGTAAGAATACTAAGCTAGAAATAACCTCAAGTAGTTTTTATAGGTAAATGATATAATGTAACAAAGATGAATCTCAAGAATATTGTATCAAGCAACTGGACTCAGGAAGAATAGTTCATATTACAACATTTACTTGAAGTTCAGGAACAGACATAACATAATCTAAGATAATAAAAATCAGAGCAATGGTTGTCTCTAGGGAAGCCATATTGCCAGGAAGAGAGAGACACACCAGGGGATTTTCTGAAGTGAAGAAAAGAAATACATTTTTTAAGGTGGGTGGTTTTGCCTATATACAATTGTCAAAATTTGTTCTACTAGATATTTAAAATTATGTGAATGTTATTCTATATAAATTATTCCTTAGTCTCTCATATTGCACCCATAATATTTCAACAAAAGAATCTAAAGAAAGCGATCAGACTTGGGTTGTAGCTCAGTGGTACAGCACTTGCTTAGCATGAATTCAATTCTTAGTGCCACAAAGAAGGCAACGAAAGACTGAAGTGTTGTTTGGTACTAAGGAGTTGGGTTATATCTTTTATTATGCCACACAGAAAGTAATTTATGCCTTATGTATGTAAAAGAAGATTCTTCACATTATTTGTTAATATATGTCTGTCTGTGCCTGTATCAACATTTGTAGGGGTCCAGAGGCACCAGACCTCCCAGAACTTGAGTTGCAGGCAGTTGTGAAGCATCTGTGAAGGGTGCTGGGAAGTGTATCAGCTCTTCTGCTGTAAGCACTCCAGACTGCTGAAGCATCTCTCCGGCCCCTGTTTTTATGGGTTTTATAAGTTACATGGTAAATATGTGCATAGAGTGACCCTGTATTTACTGTTTCCTCCCCTTATCATATTTTCTTCATCATATAATTTGAGGTACATTTCTTTCTCAGATTGAATTACATCCTTCAGCTTTTATTTTAGAATTTGTTGAGGAACATTGTCCAATTCTAGGTCATTCCCTTTCGGTGCACTGTGATGTACCCTGTCCTCTGGTTTTGTCATGAGCGCTCGGCTGCCTAATTGAACCACTTTTGTGTATTCTTGCATGTCTTATTTTTGTGTTATTCTGAAGTTTCACTATTATGTATCTAGGGCTGGATTTTCCTATTAAAAGAATTCTGCTGGTTGAGAGGTTGGAACAATGGATCAGCGGTTACGAGCATTTACTACCTCTGCAGAGGGCTGAATTTGTGTTCTCTGCAGTCACACCTGGTGGCTCAAGACTCCGGGTAGCATCAGTTCCAGGGCATCTGATGACTCCTTTGAGGGCACACACACACACACACACACACACACACACACGAATAATATAAATCTTTAAAAATTCTGCTGCTTGGGATTCTTCAGAGGTCCTGAGTCTGAGCTACCTTCTCTCAGCTTCCCTGTACTGTTTCATTTTGGTGACTACCTCTTCCCTGACTTCTCTTTTCCCCTGTTGCAGCCTTAATTTAATCTGAGAGCCCACTTGACTCTGCTTTCCCTGTCTCTTAAGCACTTTTCAGTTTAGTCCTTCTAGGGCTGAAGTTCTGCAAATTTGTTATCACTACCTGTATTATTAGCCAGATAAGATTTGTTATTGAAGTTATCTGTTGGATTTTAATTTCATATACATTTTTAAAGAAAAATAGATTTCATCATTTATCTCCCTACGTCCAACATGTAGTTTCTTTCTTTCATTTAAAAAACATATATGTATGGTGTTTCAAGAATTATTAATATTTTTATAAACTATGTATTGTGTAATGAACATGTTTGTTTCTTAGGCTTGCCTCTCTCTCCTCAATCCTCTTTGCTACCCAGTTTCACCTCTACTTTCATGCCACATAACCATACATGATTTTATGAATCTACAGAAAAATCTAGAGTTCGAAATGTGATAAAACATATTCATCTTTCTGAGACTACTTTAGCTATCTTACTACTATTATCTTCCTATGTCACTATTTTCTTGCAAATGGCATAGCTGTATTGTTTCTTCTGCCCTTTTGCACGTTACCAGGTTTGCTCTCCATGTTTTGTGATCTTTGTTTTTGTTTATTGTCACAGGATCCCATTTCCTGGAATTTATTTATCAGGTCACATTCTTAAGGCTTGAGTTGAAGAGAATATCTTGTATTTGTTCCTTTGGAGATTCTGCCTACTGAGGACCACTGTAGAGTCAGGTTCTGGCCTAAGGGACAGTAACTGTGGGCTGAAAAGCAATATGAGGGTAATATATAGGCTACAAACTCTGAAGGATTGTTTGTTCTTTAGTCAAGATGTAAAATTGCGGTTTCTCAGCTAGCCTCTCAGGGGAGTGGTGAATGGACTCCTATTTTATCCAGGGTGGAAGTGTAGCTTCCCAGGAGGAATCTCAGGTCTGAAACTGCTTGGAGAGGCCATAGTCCTTATTTCCTGTTCTCCTCAGTCCACCAGGCTGTGAAAATTGAAGCTTAAATTCATCAGATTAAGCAAACTTCTTTAAGTTTCCTCCATGCTCCACTGAACTTCCTAGGATCGATCTTCATTTAGTTTTTGATCTCTGAAAATTCATTACTTTCTTACTGGCTCATTCCTACATTTACATAGATTAAAACAAAATCTATGTAGCTAGACTTTTATTTTCACCAGAAAGGGTTGATTAAGATAGCTAGTCTATCTTGAGAAACAAGAGATTTATGTATTTTTGTTTCATTTTATTCTTAAAAAATGCTCATTTTGCGTGTAAGTAAACATTTATTTTTCACAAATTAAGACTGTATCTGGTATCCTAATGTAGCTATATATGCATATAATTTATATATGAACAAATATAGTTATAATATACCACATCTCCAAGTCATTCCATGACCCTTATCTATCTATGAGTGCTGTGAAAGTGGCAAAATGAAAGCTTGCAAGACTTCTGGAACCTTCTGGAACCTCCAAGCTTCATTCTTGAGATTAATTATTCTAGGGTAGATCCTTAGAATGAAATTCAGCTGGTTATCTCAAAATCTCCCAAATTTTGAAAGCTTTCAGAGGCGTGTTAGTTTCTTCTTTGAAGTAGTGGCTGGTTTTGTGCTAGTCTGTGTTACCAACAGCTGGCTACAAATGACCTGATTACATGGTACTGGCATCTTGTGAAAAGTAATAGCTATGTCTTCTCCAATGGGCTGCCCTTCAGGGCTGCAGTTATGACGGTCACTTTAGAGCTCTAAAGCTCTATCACTTTAGAGAAAGTTTTTGAAGTTAGAGATGAGGCTCATGGTAGAGAAACACTTGTCTTTGTTAGATTGATAGGGTCTTGGTAGAAGACCCCAGTTGCTGGCTAATGTCCTGGATGGGAAGAGTAATAACCTCATTAATGAATTATCTCTTACGTACAAGACAAATTTGACTCATTTCTTTCCTTAAAAGATGGTGTCATTGATTAAAGGTAGCCATTAGTGACCATGGGTAGATGTATCAGCTCACCCTTTGAAGATGGTTAATGCTTGCATTCTCTGCCAGTTCTCTAGTTGTCTAAAGAGTGGCCTTATAGTTCCAAATAACTGTGAAAGAAAAAGAAATGGTTTAATACATAGTCATGGAGACACATACCCCTAAGTGTATGTGCGTGTGTGTTGGCGGGGCTTCCTAACTCTGGACTAAACGATATGCAGAGTGTGCTGGCAGTGATCACACTGTTGAGCATGGAATTCACAGGCATGGTGAGATCCATGATAATGAGTCTGACTGTAGCAAAGCACTTAACTAAAGCTCCAAAGCCAGAGTGGAATCTATCATACCAATTTAGTATCTCACAACCAAAGCCAAATGCTAATTTTTACAAAAAGGCATCAAAGTTTCATTTTGGAAAAGTTGACTGAACTAGGTCGGATTAAAACTCAAGCCTATGTATTATTAAAATAATTGAATTGGGCTATCAAAATATCAGACTGAGCTTGAGTCAGAATTCCGTATGTTCTTGATTAGAGATAAGTTTCTCCTTTATGAGCTAAATTAGGCTGGTTGAGAGGGAACAGCAGTTTCACTATCAGACAATGAAATGTTGGTACTGGTCGGATTAGCCTTCAGAAGGAAGGTACAGATGTGCATAGAATCACAATGACCTGCCTGGCTTTCCTGTGGTGACCATGAGCCATCAGCCTGTCTTTAACATGCCCTACCTGAGTCCATCTCTTCATTGTGTGAGGCATGCATCTTTAACTGAATTCAGGGTGGTCATTGTAGCCAGCCTGGGGCTGACCTATGAGGGAACCAAGTGGCTGAACTGGCTCTGTCAGTTCTGGGGAGGCATGGAGCCACATCCTGCGGGTTGTGCTTTTTCATGAATGGCTGAAGAAACATCCGCAAAACACACAATTCCAGCGTTCCACCAACTGTGCTGTCTTCTCTGGGTGAGGCTGATTGCTTTTGGCCCTGCTAGTGCAGTGTTTTCCATCAAATCAGTCTCTCCTCTGCGGGGGTATTTATTATGTGCCATTTTCAAAATAAAAGGGACGCGGAGCAATCATCCAGCAAAACCATAAAACATTTTATTATCCGAGACGGTGAGGGGACAGGTTTGACATACAACACTGGGAATGGCAATGGCCGAACAATGTGGTACTAAAGCGTGATTTAATGAGGCTTGGAGGATTTAGTTCAGTCAGAAAAGTTCCACTCTGTCTTGGGCATGGGAGAAGCTGAGCTGGTATGAGGGCACCTGAATGAGAAGCATCTCTCTAGGTAGGCCTCAGACAGCAACTGCTCTCTGCTTTGTTGTCCCTGACAACCATTTTCCGGAGACTTCAGTGGTGGAAACTTCTGGCTGATTTAGTGGACCCCAAACTTGGCGCAGTTTCTCAGTGGCTTCCGTTTTACAAGGCCAGCAGTTAATCTAACAAAAGCCTGAATTCATTTCCCTCTATACCCATTGATTGCCAGCTGAGAGCTGGATGCTGTCAACTCAACTTTTTTTTTTTTTTTTTTTTAAATTGCATTCCACTGGAATTGAGGTCCTTTGCCCTCTAATCAAAGGCACTGTGTCATCTTGGGCAACAATTTTTATTTCTACTTTTCTTTTAGGGGGAGAAACTCATTAACATATGGTGGCTGGTTATCAAGTCAATCATTGTCTTTGGATTTGATCACATATATCTTTCCAATCCAGCTGACTTGCACCTACCCATTATGCTTTTTTGAAAAAAAAAATGGATTGGTATATCAGCCTTTGAATCATAAACACCAGATATTCACTGACTGGTTCAAACATCACTTCATTATCTTCTATATTGATGTAGATGTGTTCATGGAATGTCTATCTAGGATGTAGGGTACCAGGGGGGGGGGGATTCATGGGAGTGTGGAAGAGGTAAATGTCTGAATTCTTGTCCTAAAGGGGGAGATGATCTAGATGGTAGAAGGTGTGCATGAGTAAAGAGAGAATTGACATTGCATTATTATATAAGCTCAGTGGAGATGGCCTGGCCTCAAACAATGATTTTAAATGATACTGGCTAACAGGGTTGCCTGGAATTGGTTGGAAAGACAATTGATTAAGTCAAGCATTTGAGACCCCAATTCAACTCATGTACAGAGGAGTGCAGGTCTTAGAGAAACTTCCACATGACCCAGTATATAGTCACAGCTGGGTAACAGTATCCTAGGAGAGACACAGTTAGGTTCTGGGTTGTTTGCTTTGCTTTAAGATTCAGGTTCTACTCTGGAGGTTTTTCTTTCTCCAGGTCACTGGGACTTTTCTTTTCTCTAGGCCCTGGTAAGAATCTAAGCTATAGCTTCACCATTTCTCTATGGAAATTTCTTTCTAAGTCCAGTCATCTTAATAGCCTGGGCCATCAGAATATGTCCATAAATGTTTGCTGAGTGGGAGCATGAAATCATGGGCTGGGTGACCTTAAGCAAGAAGCATGACATCTGCTTAGAGACCATTGTCTTCACATTTATCAATATGGAGAGAAAGGTTGGCATTATGCTCTTTTCCTTACCTTATAAATATTACATGTGACCCAATTAAATAGATATCTTTCTCTGGTGACTCTGCATTCTTTTAATGATAAATATGCAATACAAATTCTAGGCACTCTCAAGGACAGTTGACCCTAGAGTAATACCTTCATTGTAGCTTGTGTCAAGTGGGTGAATTTCGATGGGCTTATAAGAGAGCTGCTTCCAGGAAAGTAAGTCCGATGATGTCTTCTAAAACAGATGGCTGACTTTAAAAATGTTGAGAACATGTCTTGGGTACAGAGTCTAAGTAGGAGACAGCAGTCTAAGAGCCTTGGGGCAGTGTATCCCCACGGCTCTTCTAGTCCATTGGTGTCATTGACCTCTAAGTTAGTCCTGTCATTAAAGCATCTCTTTCAAACCTTGTTTGCAGGTTCATCCATTCATATATCGAGGAAGGAATAGGAGATTAGTATTTTCAAGAGACCTGTGGTTAGTACTCATCTATAGTGGCAAATTAACTATTGATGCCTTTCTCTTCCTGCAAATTCATTAAACTGTGTTTATATGTACCTCCCTCCCTGTTGTAATAAGCAGCCTTTGGCATGATGAAAATGAGCCACCTATTCTAGATCACAGAAAAGGAGGTTTCTGCCTCTCAGAGCACAGGTTGGCTATTTAGGTGCTGTAAATTTTGTCTCACAGGTTTCTGAAATGCAGCTCATTTGTTTATTTGAGATCTCCAGATCAGAGCCTTCCTTGGAATTGTCTCTATCTCCCCGGTGCTCATTGCAGGCTGGGCTGAGGGCTGACCTTCCTCCGCTGCTGCCGACAAGAAGCTGGCCTTCTGCCTTCTGTTTAATTAGCAGATTTTGTCTTTCAAAATCAAAGGGCCTTAAATTCTTTCCTATTTGGAAAAGCCAAGGTTCAAGGATCTCAAAGGTCACTCGTTCAATGACTTGTCCCTCCAGAGTCTGCTTTCTCCATGATGCCCCTTGTCTATTTATTCTGAAAAACAAAAACAAAAAACCCAAAATAACCCTGAGTTCAGGCTACCCTTAGGGAAACCTGAATCATTTAAGATGAATTAAATATCCCTTCCCCTTTTAAACTGCTCTGGGGAGTGAACGAGAGAAGTGTCTCGTGCTGGTGCTTAAAACAAGGGTATGTTTCTTTTCTTTACTAGTGTAAGTGGTGATTATGTTATGACAAGGCAGATTTTGACAAGACAACAGCGTAACGAGGGACAGCCATTTGAAGGACTTCAGAAGGAGCTGTGTGGTTAGTCCCAAACCTTTACCCCAAGTGTCAGGCTGGAGCCATTTCCTAATGTCAGGGTGCTTCAACTTCTACCTGGTGAGCAAAGCGATTGTGCATGTCAAACTCCGAATTTAAATGGATGTGAAGCTCCGTTGAGAAACCTCACTCCTCTTTGCAGCCACAGCTGGGCAGCCACCAGAGAGTTTTCAGGCTAGACATGTTTTTCCCCAACATCTGTCAGCTTAGCTAAATCAGAACTCCAAATGAACAGTGTAATACCCAAGATCATTATCTGGATTTGTGACACTCCCTCCCACTTCTCCCCAGAGGATTTGGGATCCGAAATGAAAAACAACATTTGTAAGGGATCAGGACAGGGAGGATTTTCATCTTTATTATTATTACCAGTAATGATGCATTTTCATTAACATGGTTTTAATAGTAAGGAACAAGAAAAATGAAACATGCCCTCCTCCACAATGACACGTTCTTTAATGCCCTTTCCAGAAGGTACCGTATCTGCCACTCATTCAATCCAAGATAAGCCCATTAATTAAGCTTGTGTCCACAGGTGCAGTCTACGAAGCTGTAATTTTCCACTCGGAGTTAACTGAAAACTTACAGATGGTCTCTTGGTTTAACATGTTTTCACAACATCATAAAAGATATTCTCTGTGTTCCAGGTAGAAGGAAAGTTAGTCTGCTAATCAAGTCAACAAGTGTTTATTGAGGGCCTACTTGATGGTCATCTAGGTGCTACTGTTGGAGAGGATGCATGGGGAAGAGAGATTCTACATCTAATGAGAAAACATAACTCACACTCATGAGCTTGTGGCCTGGTGGCCGGAGCACAGTGTCCCATGTGGTTTAGAAATCCACAGGCTGGCAGTATGGTGCAGCAGGGTAAAGCATACCCCACACAGTTTTTGGATCCACAGCAGAAGGAGAGAATCTCCATAAAATTGTTCTCTGACCTTGACAAGTATGGCTCTATGTTTATAACACACACACACACACACACACATACACACACATACATTAATGCATACACACACATATTAATGCACACACACATTAGTGTACACACACTCACATTAATACACACACACACACACACACACACACACACACACACACACACACAAATGCTTAAAGGAAAGAAAACCAGTTCCACAGCTTAAAAAGTGGCCTGATCTTGAAAGTTTAAGCACTGTAGACATCTGGTTTCTTTTGGTTAAAATAGAGAGACGTTAGCGTAGACGTAGGATTTGCTGTGTCTTAAATATGAAATATTCCTCACAGTCTTCCTTCTTTGTTGAATGTTTGCTTTCTATTTGGTGGTGCTATTTTGGGAGGTTCTAGAAACTGGAGACAGGCCACACATGGTGGAGGAAATAGGACTCTGGGAGCCAGCCCTTGGCCGTATTTTGTCCCAGCCCTTCCTTTCTTCCTTCGCTTCCTACCTTAGCACACACTTGCTGACTAGATGTTCTGCCTTACCCAGATCCTAAAATCCAGAGTCCAGGGACCATCTACTGAACTATCAGAGACCATGAGCTAAGACAAATCTTTCCCTCTTTAAGTTGTTATACCAGGCTTTCTATCATAGCAAAGAGAAAGGTTAGATAATCTACGATTGCTGTGAGCATTAGCAACATCTGTAGAACACCTGCCACATTGGAGACAAGCCAAAGAACATTAGTTTAAATCAGCATATTGCATAGTATATCACCATTTAACTCTCAATACTAGTTATAGAAGAGCCCAGAGGCTGGAGAGAGTAGTGCCAGAGAAATAGATGGGTAAGTGTTGAACATAACTAAAGTAGCACTTAGAAATGACAGACTCAGATTGCTAGAAGGGAGCCTAGAGGAAAACAGGTTCAACCAACTTCTTCTCCCAGCACAGAAACAGAGAGAGTCTCAGACAAACTGCTCAGTGTATTGCTGGCAGGTGCCAGGAGATGGTGTTAAGGAATATGGCAATTCTCAAAGTTGGTGGTGTATCAGGATGCATTGTGAGACTTTTGTGATGAAGAGGTGAAAGGTAGTCTGATTTGGGTATTTAAAGTGAGGCCCAGAAGTCTTCTTTCTTAGCTGGTTCTTGGCTTGCAGATCAGTCCAGTGGTGTAGCATAGAGCATTTTGGACTTTAAGTCTCAGTTCTGATCATTTCCCTGCCCATCTGAGCAAGTCAACTTTAGTGTTGTCATGGTCTCAGCTGTCTTTTGAAATAATTTCACTGGCTGTGATTCTAGTTACTCCCCTCTCATAATCACCCAACACTACTCCTTCATCCCAAGCCGGTGTATGACTTTTCTCTCTGTGGTGACTGAATCCCTTACAAAAAGTAGTTTAAGGGAGAGAGGGCTTATTCTGGTTGACAATTGGGGATCGTTATAATATGGTGGAGAAGGAGTGGCAGCAGGAGGAGAAGGAAGGCATGACAGCAGAAAGCTGGCTGGTTATACTTCAACTATAGTCAGGAAGCAGAGAGTGAGCAGAAAATAGGGCTGGGCTATAAAACCTCAAGTCCCTTCCCTAGTGACTCACTTCCTCCCGAGAGGCTTCACTCTCTGAAAAGCTCCACAACCTTCTCAACAGCACTTCTAACTGGAGACCAAGTATTCAAACATTCAAACCACAGCAGCCAGGATTGACATTTGGAAAAGATTTGACTTTGTAGTGGTGGTGGGGCTAAGCTGAGTGGGAAAGGGAAAGAGACCATAAACTGTACTTTGGCAGGGTAGAGGTTCCTTGAGGAGATGGAGACAGCTATAGAGTCACATGGTCAGGGGAGAGTTTCAATCTGGAGAGCCCTGTGGGGTGGTACAGTTTTAACACTTTGATGTAATTCTTCCCAAATGGTGTTTTCTGGAACACTGGATGTGAGATATGCTCTGAAGAGATCTCTGTGTTAATAAGTTGGGAGATGCTACATGCAGTATTATGGTCTAGGAGACTCATGGTACGCATCCGAGGCTTTGAAGAATCAAATTAACCTTACTTAGTCTGGAATGTGTCACATTTATTTGGTCACAGAGCACTTAAAAGCAATAACTATCAATTAATGTTCCATGGAACACTTTTGGGAAACACTATTATAGAAAACGGAGTCATTATGAGTTCTGTGTTCAGTTGTAAAGAACTTTTAGGGAAACTTGGGGAAGTGATCATTAGGAAGAATATTTAAGAAGAGCAGGAAATGAACTGGAATCTTTCAGTTTAGAGAAGAGAAGCCTTATGCAATCCATTTTTAGTCGTGTGAATTGGTATGTGAGGAATTTGATTGATTGTTCTTCATATTCATTGAGCATAAAGCCAGAAGGAATGGGCTTTAAAGTTAGGTCTGGAGATTTAGGAGGAAGAAAAAAACAGAAATCTTTGTGATCAGGGATGTAAACTAGAATAGCTTATCTAGGGAAATAATGTAATTTTCCCGAGTCTCATCCATTTTGTGTAATTAAATCAGAATGATAGAGTAGATAAAACTCAACTTCTTTCTGTTTTTGTGCCTTTCTTTTGGTACTCAGGGGCCTGTGTACTTCATGTGAGAGCCATCAGTACCATGGTCATCTAAACAATGATCTCTCAACCTGAGGAACCTTATACTTGGACATATCCCAGTATCTTGCCTAACTTCCCACCATGGCAGGGCAATACTCCTTCCCTGAGACCTCCAGCAATGTTCTGGGAACAATTCCAGTGCTTGGGAAGCCATTGTTTTTCTAGGCAGGCCATTTAATTTACAGATATCTTTAATTACCTTACCAAGAACCAAATTATACCTCACTGCATCTTCTCCATCTTAAACGACATCACTGGTGTTGGAACTCTACAAAATATGGTGACTCCTTTTACCTACGAAATAATCACTTAGATGTTTGAGGACAAGTACCACATCTGAACTAATTCTTCTTTAAGATAAGGAGCCCAAGTTCTTCCAAAACTTATTTTATTTGATAATGACCTTACAACATGAGGTCATGGGTTGATCATGGGAAATTGTATCTGTGATGGCCAATCTTGTCAACTTGGTTGGGTTGAGATAAGTAGTGAAGCCCTACTTGTGGAGCTGTCTGATGGTATTTCCAAAAAAGATTAGATTGTGAATCATGAGAGTTCTAATCTAGTAGTGGAATCACTTGTTGGATTTGATACATATTCTTACTGGTAGATGATGAAAAGTAGGGGGTGAGGCTTTGGAGAAAGCAGGTCACTGGGAATCTGTCTTTGTGCCTGTATGTGTCCTTATCCTTTCCTGCACTCCATTCTTGCTGCTTCCTGGCTGATGATGTGAACAACTCTGGTTTGTCATGTCCTCCTCATCTTGGTAGACTATAACCTCTGAAACCATGGTCTTGTGTATTTCATAACAATGATGATAAAACTAATGCCTGGTACCTTTTGAAATGGACAGAATCTTAATTCTAAGAGACCATGTATGTAGGGCATAAACATGAAACTAAAAGTTCATACTCTGAAAACTCAGACAAATCCCAGTGGGTCTTTGGAGGTAGGTATAGGAAATCTGCACTACTCTAAAGAAATGCTGATGAGCACAGTTAGCAGTAAAATGGAACTCTCACAAAATGACATTTTGGGAGGTGTTAGGAATTAGAAAGGTTCGCTGACTAGTTTTTATGTCAACTTGGCATAAGTTAGGGTCTTCTGGGAAGAGAGACCCTCACCTGAGAAATCATCTCCATCAAATTGTCTGTAGCCAACTATGTAGGTCATTTTGTTGATTAATGATTGATGTGGGAGGGCCCAGCCCACTGTAGGCTGTGCCTGCCCCTGGGCAGATGGTTCTCAGTTATATGAGAAAGGAGGCTGAGCAAAGTATGATAAACAAGCCAGTGAACAGCACTCCTCTGTGGCCTCTGCTCCAGTTCCTTCCTCTAGCTTCCTGCCTTGAGTTCCTGTGCTGATTTCCCTCACTGATGGAGTATGAGACCTGAGAGTTGTAAGTTGAAATAAACCCTTTTCTACTGCTTTTTATCACAGCAGTAGAAACCCTAAGACAAAAGGGTTATGCTTAAAATTTCTAAGTCACTGAGTTCTATAACCAAAGGCATGTTACAAACAATTAATGAGGTCATAGCAACTCATGACTCATCTTTCTGCAACCTATATAACTTTTATCAGAAGTGGGAAATAAGGTCCCATGACATTCCTGTTGGGACCTCAGTGCATCAGGAAAAATATCACTGCTTCGTGATACCTTCTGGAACCATCCTTAGGCTGCCTACATCTCACTATCTAGAAACAAAAGCCAGGTCGTGTTCATTTGTTCTGTTCATTTCTATTTTTAACAGAGAATTGCACCAGCCAGCTTTTGTTTGGCAATCACGTCACACAGTGATTAAAAATACTTTTCTCTCTCATACACTACTATCAATTAAATTGTTCCACATATCGCTGCTAACTCTGAGCTTTAGCACAGGGTTTCCATTTGTTCGTGTCACATTTAATTTTATTTCTGTGTCTTTATTGATGTTGGTAAGCTGGCTCTTTGTGAAGTACTTGGTGGTGTTCCTGAATTGTCATGATCTTTACTTTTGATAAGCATGTCCTCCATCTCTTCCCCAATGCTTTTGAACATATTCATCAGGGACAACAGAGGGAGAGGGTTCTGTGGGGGTGGTATTAGAGAATTTGCTTGAACAAGATATCAGCATTTAATCGGCTCTTTGAATAACTGTCCAGCCAGCTGGCTTTTAGTCACAGCGAGGACTATTTTCCAACATTTTGTTTTGCCTTCTTGTTTATGGAGAAGTGGCTCACTGAAAGTTGAGATCATTATTTAGCCGCTGAATTATTCTTTTTCCACCAGATACTCATATAAATGTGGGTGATATAAAACCAGAAGTATTTCAATACAGAATCCAGAAGTATGTTGTAATTGACAAGATTTAGCTGTCTATCGCCATGCTATTGATCTTGACCTTCCAGTCACGGATATGTTCAATAGTCCATTATGTAACAAGTAACAGGTATCTCTGATGCCATTGGGTTCAAACTCTTTATTCAGTTAACAGAATTATCTAATTTAACTTTTAATCTCTCTCTCTCTGTAGTGTGTGTGTGTGTGTGTGTGTGTGTGTGTGAATGTGTTCCTCGATTCTGATTTTTCATAATAGGCCACAGTCACTAAGCCTGTAACTCTTAACTCCCTATTCCCACCCCTTGGATAGTTTGCTGCCTTCATTTGGTCTGACTAGTGTCTCCTCTGCTATTGGCTGAAGGCTCACTTCCTTCAGGAAGTCCTACCCACATAATCTCTCCCATCTAGGTTAACCTCTGTGGTATCACCTGCCACTCAAGTCACCTTGCCTGTGAACCATAGTCTCTGGATTTGGTCATAAACTCCTTGAGAGCTGAGGCTGTTCCTGGGTATACCAGATTCTCTGTGAGCCCCTTCAAGAACAGGCTGCGGGCTCACCACACAGTACATCAAGGGGATTTAGATGGGTCTCAAGTTCCTCCGTTAATGTTTGGAGTGTGACTCTGAGAAAGCAGCTCCTTTGGGGTGGGGGTTTAGATGATTCTAGAGTTTTAGGCTAATGCAAAGAAAACTACATCAGGAACAAGTATCCCTGATCTATATTTGCTAAGAGTCCTGGGAGTGTGCTTAACCAGACCACTTACTTCTCCCAGTGTCTGTAGTAGATACAGAACTGGGGCTCTGCGGTGAATAAATATGGAGTTGAGTACATGTGGCTTTTGAGTAAATCACTTCATGCCTCAGTATCCTTATTTACGAATCCCGGGTTAGTTGACAATACTCTGGTGTGGACTGGGTAAGCCCCGTTCATTAACAAGGAGAAAAGGTAATAATGTATCGAATGTGAGAATGTGTCAAGTCATTGGCGATGTTATATAGCATATTATCCTCTCAACACACATCCTGCAGGAGGAGGAAGTGGCTCAAGGTCACCGTGCTTGTCAATGTTAGAATCAGCTTCCCACTGTGACTTCAAGCTCATGCCTTGCCCGTTTCACTTTGTAGCTGCGTTGTTCATTGTCTGGATGCGGGCCTTGCACAGAAGCCTTCTGCGCCTCTCCAGGGCTGAGACTAGCCCTTGGATGTCCTCGGCCTTAGGACAGGAGCTGATGTTGATGGGAGGCTCTCTGGCCTGCAGGGGAGAGGTCTGGCTGTAGCTGGCCGCCAGCACTGCCAATGTGGCTGGCTTGCAGCCCTTTCACACTCTCTCCAGAGTAGCAGGAGCGGGCACAGAGGCATCCAGGCGGTGTGCTCGGTTTATAAAAAGCCATCAGGAGCACCATCTTGGGACTGCAGTCATTTATCCCCACTTTTTCCTTGTAAAATGTTACTGACTGTTTTACACCCAGGGCAGTTTATCCCGAATGGGATGTACAGGCATTCAATTCACCTCTACTTCTTGCCAAGTCTGCTTTTTCACGCCCTCCCTTGCTTCTGAAGTTATATATGGTTCTCAGAGAGGAAGCCATTTTCTATCTGAAGGGGAAAAAAAAAAAAGAGCTGACAGCTTTAAAGAGAAACCTTCCATCTTAGGAAAGAACATTTGCTTGAGAGATAACGCTTTTTTTTTTTTTTTTTTTTAAATGGAACCCCACTTCAGTGGTCTTGCGGTTCTCTGAAACTGACCTGGTTTCTGGTCAGATGTTAAGAATTCTACAGAGATGATTCCTATCAGCATACCTGGTGAGGGTAAATGGAAGACAGATACGATCAGGCCTATTTTTCTAATGGTGAAATTGAAGCCCAAAGAGGTTAAATCACTTGTTTAAGACCGCAGTGCAAGGGTGCTGGTACAGGCAATTTCCTTAGCAGCTGGGTTAATAACAGAGAAAGAAGGGAGGAAAAAACCCTCCTTTTGGCTAGGCACCCCTCTTTACCCACCCCAGCTCTCTCATGAGCTTCTCCCAGTCTTTGAAACTGCTCTTTTCCTATGTGATTTGACGGCGAGTCTAAGTTTCTGTGACATTAAGCAATTGCCTGAAAGTCACACTTAGTTATTGCAAAGTAGGTTTCCAACCCAAACCTTGTGAGTCTGAACTTGTCTCCTCCCCAGACCCTCCAGCTGCCTTCATTAGCATCCGCCACTCGCCTGCCCTGGCTTTTGCAGGGAATCTAAATATAATGGATGGCTGCTGCAGAATGCCAGGGTATTTTAATTTATAGAAAAGAATAATGGGGTTCAGGTGAATGCCCTCTTCGGTATATTCTCTTTGGAATGAGGCTTAGCTTTATTGTCCTTTCACTTCCCGTTAGTTCTAGCTAAAGTGATTCCATAATGACATATAAACCCAAACATGAGTAATTGATGGCAGCCTCAGGAGCTGGAGCAGGATAAAACCAGACTGACTCGAGTCTCCAGGGTGAAGAATTAACATTTATTGGTTTAGTGAAATGAATTTATGTCCCAATAAAGCCAGTTACGGACTAGACAGTGATTTAATGAGGTGCCTTTTATAAAAAGAACAAATATGAACTCCTTGGCCAGGGTTAGATTGTAACTAATATGTCACTTGCTAAACCACTTTATAGATATATTTCGAAAAAAATCCGTGATATTTCCTTAATCCATGAAATTTGTGTTTAACCCATTCTGTCTACAGAACTGGAAGCCAAAGGGGGAATATAATCCATATCCCTGGCCTCCTGACCAGCACATTTGTTCACCAGTCCCACAGGATCAGGGCTCTGAGTGTATCTGGAAGCCTGAAGAATAAAGATGAAGACAAATGCCACCAAAAGGAAAAAACTAGGTAGGTCTGACATCCTTTGAGCCTTGGATGTCCTGGTCTACAGAAAGTAGGTGTGGTCAAAGGGCAGAGAATAAATGCCTCCAGGTCATTCTTTGGGGCAAGGCTGCAGGCAGAAAAGGATACAGTGGCTCCTGTCTTTTGTATTTGACAGCCCTGGCTGCCATTAGAAGGTAAGGGCATGCTTTCTTCCCACTCCTGTCTTTTGTTCTTCATACAGAGAACTGAGGAATTGGTTGTCTTTGGTAATAAAACTGTGCAGGTTCCAAAGCCCAGTCATTCCAGACTCTTTCATTGCCCCAGATCTAATCCATCAAAAAATCTCACAGGCTCTGCTTTCAAAATGATATCCAGAATCTGGCCACATCCCACAGCCTCCACACTTTCCTCCCAGATCCAGCTGATTTTCTCTTTGCCCAAGTGGCTCAATAAATTCTTAACTGATGTTCCTGCCTTTGTTTCTGATTCTGCCCTGAACTGCTTCAAGTATACCATTTGATCTTCACTTAGCAGCTAGACGTTGGGGACCTCTTAGCAGAATCTGTCTCCTTATGTTAGATTTTCATTATCATGACAAAATACCTGTGCAGAGCAACTTAAAAGAATAAAGACTTGCTTTGGCTCATGGTCTCAGAGGTGTCAAGCCATCACAGCTGAGAGGACGTGGTAGAGCCTAGGAGCTCACTTTCTTCCAGGAAGCAGAAAGATGACGAAGGCCTACATTGTTTGGCTTTCTCATTTTTAGTCCATTCAGTCTTTCAACTTCTGGATTGTGCTACCCACATTCTGGCTGGCAGGTTCATACTGCCTCCCTGCTCCTCCAATCCAGGTTGTATTTCTTCCTCCCTGATACTCCTGCCTGTATCCCCCTTCTTCCAGATATCTATGTATCCCATCCCTTTGTCCACTTCCTGTTTTCCATCATACCCACCTTCTCAGTGAGAGCCTTTCTACCTCGGGAGCTCCTCAGCCTCCCATTGTTTTAACCCTCTTATCCAGCTCTGCTTTCTGCAGAGCACCTATTACCTTCTAGCCTGCTAGCTAATCTCCACTTGTTACTACGAATTTTGTTTATCTACTGTCTCATAGGTGTAAACTCTACAGGCATTGGGATCTTCCCGTTTTGCTTATAGATCCAGCTGGGAAGTCTAGGACAGTGTTGGTCACATAGGAAGTGCTCAGGAGATGTTTGTTGAATGAATAAATGAACAAATAGTCAAGAAGTCAGCTGGAAGCCATCCTGAGGAGTTTTAATACTAAGAAAAAAAAATAAGCAGGGCTAATTCAATTTTGTTCTCATAGTCTAATCTTTTTTAGCTCAATTTTCAACACAAGTTTTATTTGCTCTTTAACGCTGGAAAAGAAGATTTATCAAATTGGCTTGAAGATACATTTTCTACAGCTAGGGAGTTTTGAGATCTTGAAAAAAAAAAAAACAGATCTTCAACGAGATGAGGAGGGATTTTCATTGAAATAATTATGACTGAATCCTCTGACTTGATCATATTGGACACTTTGAATTTGAAATGAGGTCTAACAATCTTAGGAAAAATGCAACCTCTTGTGATATCATCATCGATACTGGCAAGATGTTGGAGCACCCACTGGCTGCAGAGCACTGGGAGAGTTCACTGAATGCTTTAAATGCATGGTGCACACATCTGTGCTGCCACGAGGCCAGATGTGCTAGTTGGGGAATTTTATGTTCCCAGCACTTGGAAGCAAGGGTGTTGTATTTCATGCATTTAAATGTACTTTGTGAGAATCTGTCTCCTAAGTAGAAAGCGTGGTCACCAGTGAATAAAGCAAAACGTGTATTGGTTCAACTAAAAATGACCTGCAGCACTTGGTCTGATTTTAAAAAAAAATACCTTCTCAGGCACCATGTAGACCGCAGTTGTCATCCTGATTCACATTTGTACTGCACTATGCAGCTTACAAAGCACTTGCTAGAAATAGACCTTCTCGTGTCTGGTTTCTACTGAAGGTTTTCCAAAAGCATGGTCTCTGTGGTGCATCGAGGATGTGGGGTTCAGGATAGTCTGGCTGGGGAGGAGCTGCAGGGAGGAGCCTTCAGTTGTGAGGCTGAAGGTCAGACAGTTACACACATGACGCTATGCTCAAGAGTAGAGATTCCACACCAGGCTCTCTAGTGCCCCATCCAGGCCTGAGTTTTGCTTGCTAGTGTCTTGACTTCATTAGCTGTAGAATGGGCTGAGTCAAAGTAGTTTTCACACACTGTGAGGAGGGGTCAGGGAATTTATAAACAGAGTGCTCTGAAAAACCTCTGGCACCTGCATGTCAGCTGTCAGAATTTAGGACTAGAGGAGGGCTTGCTTACATTTCCCATCTCCTTCCATTTTCTTGTCTGATTGTTGAAAATAATCTTTCCAGCAGTCATTCAGTTAGCTATGCACTTTTTAATATTATAAATGGATAAGACAATATGCAATTCAGATGAAAACCCAGAGCCCTTGAATAGCACACATATTTGTGTGTCTGTTCAGTTTTGCCTGTAGTTTTGGAATTGACAGTTCCTGAAGTCCTACTTCAGAATATTTGGGTTAGGATAAACCATAGAGCCCAGTTTGAATCATTGCTTGTTGGACACTAAGTCTCAGATGCCTCTGTCAACACGGCAATGAGTTATTTATTTTTCATGTCCAGAATATAGGATACTGGATTTCCAGACTCAAGACAGCCTTGGAATATCTCTGAGGGACACTGAAGAAGCAACTTGATGTAGGCGGAGAAGAGGCACATAATAGTGGGATGGGTATTTTCAGACCCGGGGTTTCGTATGTAATTGACTTCTTGGGGCACCCACCCTCCTCATCTCCATGATTCCTCCTTTTTGCCTCCTTCTAGGCTCAGTCAGTATCATTTCTCCCTAGGGACAGTAAGCTGCTGAGAAGCCCCGAGAGGAAGAGAGGCTTCCCAGGGAAAATGAAGCAGCTATGAACAGATCACAGTCGAGAGTGAAGAGCCTCCTGACAAAGGCGAAGGCACCACAGAGACAGAGCTATGTAATTGGTTGTCAATATATGTATTTCAAAACACAGTCTCTAGGTATCCGACTTCCCAGGGAGATAAAAAAGAATCTTTCAGTCTGAACGCTTGTTACATCTCAAAGAAAGCATGCTGGTACTTAGCAAGGACAGAGCAAGATGGCAGCATCCCCAGAGCTGTACAGCACAGACTTCCTCTGACACTTGTCCTGTCACAGACAGGGTGTGTGTGTGTGGGGGGGGGGGTCTTTAGATTTATGTTTTCTGTTTCTTCCTCTTTTGCCGCTTCCCAGGGTAATGCAACCAGGTCTAATGCTTAGGGTTTTCTGTGGAGGCAACAGCTGTGCAGTTTGGCCAAATCCACACTGCAGAGGAAAATGCTGAGTCTCCATGTTTCCTCTGCTGCTGAAAGAGGATAATAATAAAAAAGAAACATGCTTTCCCATTTTAGGGAACTCAGGGAGATTAATTAGATGTCGCCCATGAGGTGTTTGAGGCTCTGGCTGAAGGAGATGCTAAGCACCAGTTCCAAAAGTTAGCTTCTTAACTTACCCCGTAAAAATGAATACCTCCCTTGAAAAAGGCTATAGGGCTTGAGGATGGAAACAACTATCAGTTTAATCGACTCAAAGAGATTGGAAAGGGAAAGGAGATGCCACCCTGGTTAGAGAATAAAGGGCCTCTTCCAGGATTCTTGTCCTAGGGACTGGTGAGAATAGACTGGGCTATCATGGCTGGGGACCAGGCAGCCAGATACTTGGAACAGGAATTTCTACCCAGGAAATACCAAGATAGACGGTGTAGGAAGAGTAACTTTCTTTCTTACCTAATCTTTCTGGCACAGAAGTGGGGGAAACACTTGGACCCCAGGTTTCCTTCCATGTGTATGGTAAAGACAGATGAGAATGTTGGAATGGCTTTTTGCATGGGTGGTTAGCCTTTTTTTTTTTTTTTTTTTTTTTTTCAGAGCAGAGTATGATTTTACATTCATTCTGGGCAGAACACAGAGCTAACTTGATGCAAATCTGTCTCTCATTAATTTATTTGATTCGTATTGATTGGTCATCAATAATTAGTCATAGTTCTGATCAAGGGGAAACTGATCAAGATGGTGAAAGTCCTTGTCTCCAAGAAATGAGGAAAGACCAACTGGGAAGACAAGCAGCTGCCAAGTAAGTAATTTCCTCTACTCGCCCTCACCAGAACATGAGCTCTACAAGGGCAGATTTTGTCCTGCATGCCTGTGACTAGCTGTCCTGGAGGTGTTTGCTAAATACATGAATACAGAAGGCAATTTCAGGTGAGGTCAGTGGAAGAAATTAATCTGAGACAGTCAAAGGAAGATGAAGTAAAGAGGCGAATGAGGGGACCCTCGGCCTCTGTTCCTCTTACCTACCCACAGTAAACCCTGCAAGACTTGGGAAGTAGTTTAGATGAGTGGAACAGATTCTAAGCACAGAAAGTCTGCTTAGTAAACACTTCTAACTTACATTTATTTGTTTGTTTATTTGTTATCCCCTCTATGTGTAGGCACATGTGTGCCACAAATGTGCATGCTGAAAGTCAGAGAACAACTTTTGGGAGACATCATGTTCTGGGACTTGGACTCAAGTTGTTAGGCCAAGGTCATTCCCTGCTGAACCGGCTGAGTGGTGTCTCTCAGTTTATACTTTAAAATCCCTACTGTAGCAACTTGGGGAGAAGAGCTAGGACAGCAAGGGAAACTAGCTATGAACTTTTCCTGGTCTAGACAAGAGTTCATGATGGTTGTTGTTGGCAGGCTGGGCGGTCAGGTTCCAGATGTGTCCCCAGGATAGAACCAGTGGAATTTGTTCATTGGAGTAATGTGGAGAGCAAGGAGAGGAGAGAGGAATCCAATATGTTTCTGGGTCACTGGCCTGAGCCCATTGGTAGATGTCTGTGCCTTTGACTGAGAGGTGAGTATTAGGCTCATGGGATGCTAGCTTTGAGGTGGGTGGGACTGGCTAGCCAGGGAGTGTGAAACCCTAAAGTTAGTTTTTTTAGGGTCTTATCTTGAATACTTACCAGGACAGTTTGGCCAGACTTGAGGAGTATATATATGACAAGGATTGGTAGGGCCCAACCTTTGAAAGCAAATATTTAAAACAAAATTTTAAATTTTATATATATATATATATATATACATATATATATATATATATATTTAGGCAGAGGTTCTCTGCATTGCTTTGGAGCCTATCCTGAAACTAGCTCTGTAGACCACTCTGGCCTTGAACTCACAGAGATCTGCCTGCCTCTGCCTCCGGAGTGCTGGGATTAAAGGCCTGAGCCACCAATACCCGGCTGAATCACATTTTTGTTCTTGTTTTTTTATCCTGTGTACATGTTGGTGTGCATGTGGAGGCCAGAGGACAGCTTGCAGGAGTTGGTTCTATATTGGTCCTAGGGACTGAACTCCAGTTGTCAGACTTGGCAGCAAGCACTTGCACTCACCGAGCCATCTCAGGCAGACTTTTGGAATCAAAGAACTGGTAATATCTAGAACCTAAAATATCTTGTCTTATTCAAACCATGGTTTTAATTGTTTTGTACTTAAAAGGGAAGCAATAATTACTCCAAATGAAAACTTATCAAAAGCCCAAAATGCGGGATAATTTAATTGTTCTGAGAAACCCAGGTCTTCTGTATTTGGCTTTGGTTTTTCCCCCTCCCCCATGTCTCTCCAGGTGTTCTCGCAATAGCAACAAAGACATCTTCCTCCCACTTACTGCTGGATTGATGCTAGAAATACTGAGGGTAGAGATTCATTCTGTTCATGTAAAATATCTCATCCTCCTAAAATGCAAAGCTCACAGAGGAAAGCACAGGAGGGCTTTGGTGAGTCCCACACGTCTTTAAAACTGTAGTGGAACTGTGTTCACTGGTTTGCTATCGAGTCAACTTTGGTGGTTGAGGGAGGCTGCTGGATGGTGATGCTCTGGAATAAGAGGGATAGGAATTCTGCTGAGGAGAATGGAGCTAATAATGGGGTTGCTGGTGCTTGTGTTCATTTCTTGCCTTCTAGATTTGTTCATCTTACCTGATCTCCAGGAAATTCTCAGTGCCTTCATTGTCTGCTCTGATGAATCGAGCTGAGACATTGTATCTTTCCCTGTCCATGTTCCTGGGTGATAATTTCATGTCATTGTTAGTGACAGATACTTTCAAGAGGGCCTGGATCTTCTTCTGTGTGGGAGACACATTCTAATGGGCAATTAGACTTCTACCCTCCTCTCATTTCAGAGTGAGTACAGGAGGTAACTGTCAACAATAGACAATGATTCTTTTAGCTGGTTAACATAAAATTTCCAGGTACCCTCCCAGGCACTGCATGCGGTTTTACCCATGGTGGGAAGGGGAACACTCTGGGAAATTGCTGACTAGGTAGATAGAAGTCACTGGCATTTACCCAGCATGCAGTACATCCATTTAAGATTGTGTGCAAGGAGCCAAACAAACCTGGCAGTTGTACTTCTAGGACTCTGATATGCCTGGAGACAAGCTAAGAGGCCACCAGAGGAGCTTGGACCGCAGTAGCCATCACCACTGTGGTAGAAGTCACTGGAGATTGACATCCACCTGGACTTAGAACTCTGCAAGGCAGGTTGACATCAAAATCCAAGTGACCACAAACCCCAGCTGCCCTGAGCTTTAGACTGACACCCCAAATCAGCTGCCCCAACTTTGAATTGCTCAGCTATAAGGCTGGATAACGACAGTCCTGTTTACCCTTCACTGCCTTTAAGGATCTCAAACAGCATTAAAATCGCTGTGTATCAGCCCCAAATAAACAAATCTAAATGTGCCTAGAATAAGAATAGACAGGCAGTGCACAACCTTGCTGACTGGGGAAAGATGTAAGGAAAGAGGATGGCGAGGCCAGTGACAAACTGAAGCACACATGTCATGCAATTTGGGTTCTACAGAACAGCACTGGGCCATAGGAGACCTCTGAGGGTAAAGCTTGCCTTTGCCTATAAATTCTCGACTCCTGGATGCCATAGAATATGGATGTCTACCAGCTGCATGGAGTGGACATAGGGGCACAAGTCTTTCATTGGTGCCTGTAGCAGAACGCTCCTAGGATGTGGTGCTTGGGGAGGCTTCTCCTTCAAATGTCTGTGGACTCTAGGAACGGACATCCTAATTGGAAGAATTATAGGGATGGGTATGGGGGAGAAGGGTTTGACAATGAGTTTTATAAGATTAAAGGATTTCATTAAGATGTAAATACATTATCTATAGTGGAAAACCTATTGATTCTCTTTTGGCCATTGGTGCCTAAGTACTTTAAGATTGCAATAAAAACCCGGGGACTGTGATTGTGTACTCCTTAGCTTTGATATTGCCACATGACTTGTATCGCCTCTGAGGCATCTCACTAGAGACTGGCATTTCAGACAGTACAACTAGGACCCTGCCCTCAAGACACTAGACACCTAGTGAGAGAATATGAGGGCAGGCTGGTGCCTATTTGCTCACCTCCTTATACTCAGCATCACAGTGCCCACAGTACACAGGAAACAGTAAATGGGTGGGGAGAACAGATGCTGCCATATCCCTTTGCAATGCAGAAATGCTGAAAGGGGAGTGAACCTGTTAGTTTAGAAGAGGAAAGAAACTGAAGGATGGATACATAGCTAGGTGAGAGCTAAGGATGGGGATTGATGAGGAAAATAGAGGTTACGTTAGGGATCCTTTGCTCTCTCTAGCAGGTCTGGGAGACTTGAGGTGTTGAGTACCCAGCTTGTCCAAGCATCTGGAAGACTGACAAAAGGGCAGGAATCCACAGAAGCTGGGGAGGCCCAGCAGGTGGCAGAATGTCTTATGACCCCATGGGGCTGAGAAAACTTGGCCTATTTGCCATCAGACTAATTGCTCTCATCTTGCGGGTGGGACGGTGTGTGTGTGTGTGTGTGTGTGTGTGTGTGTGTGTGTGTGTAATGCTCCTGGGTCTTCCTAGGCTGGTGGAAAGCAGGTGTTCTGTGATGTCTGCCGCCATAGGCCTCATGAAAAAAAAATCTTCCTTGGGTGTGAGTCTCAGACCATTTCCGGAGCTTCATATCCCAATTCTTGACCTCGCACCTGCTGAAGCGAATTATTTCATTATCAGTGATGATTTTAATAACCACAGGATTTTCTGTTGGTAGATTTGCCCCCAGCATCGGCACTGTTAATTGCAACTCTTATCAACAGCTATTGGAGCAAACTGCTCTGCAATGAGAACAAAGCTTCAAGGCTGGGCTCACAGTGAGGTCAGGATGTCCCCTGAGAGTCTGGAGGCAAGGATTTCAGCTTGACTCTTGTGATTGTGGCTAGCTTTAGTGGTGTTTTCCCCTAGTTCCCACAGGCTCTCCTCCCATATTTCAGCCCCACCTGTCACACCAGCACTCAGTACATGGGGCCCGGTTTTGCAGGCACTGAGCATGTCCAGTGGTTCCACACCGGGAACTGCTGAGTCCTGCTGCTTCTCCTGTAAGCATGCTGGCCTAGATTTTTGCTAACTTTAAAAGTGGGGGGACAACCAGAGCCAACCCTGAGGAAGTGTGGGCTGGTTGACAGAACATAGGTCTGGGGGCATGTGGCAATTGCTTTAATTTCTTCTCTTGCATTTACCACAGTACTGTGTGGTCTTGAATTCTAACAACATTTAAGGAAGTCTTAGCTTCCTGCATTTAATTATACTAATTTCCCATTTGGTACAGGGACACCAGCCTTCATTTCAATTGCTCGGAAATAGAATGGTAATGGAGAGTCTACACAGCCATCTTAACAACAGGTTAGATTGTAGTCTTCAGATTCCACTTCCTCACTCTCTTCTTCATGGCCTTGGTCCATCCTTAAGGTGTACCATACCTTTGTGGGTATGTTATGGGGATTTCTATGGAATCTTATTTTTTGGGTTATTTCATTCAAGCTTTAAAATTTGTATTTTTACTAATTCACGAAACTGTCAAACTATACATTTATGAAATATTAGGGTGGGTGTTTCAATACATATGTACTTTGTATATTTAAATCATGTTAAACACACCCATCTCCTCCTTCATTTATCATTTCTTTGTGATGAAAATGTTCCAGTTCTTCTTGTATTTGAGATATACAATGCATCATGAATATCTATTGACAACCCTTTGTATGATAATAGCATACTTGCCCCTCCAATGGACCGTAGTACCCATCGATCAATCCTCAGCTCTCTCTCATCTCTGGAAACCACCATTCTGCTGCCAACATTTTAGATGCATTCCAAGTGGTAGTGCGATGACACACAGTGCTGAATGCTAGTACAATGAGTTCCATCTGTGCTGTCACAAAAGACATAGTTTCATTCCTTTTATGGCTGAGTAGTCTTCATTGTATCTATGTACCACACTTCATTGTGTCTATGTACCTATTCACCAGTTGATGAGTACCTTGTGAAGCCTTAGTTACTGGCCATATCTCGACCCTCTACTATTCTCTGGCTGCTCTTACCTTTTGCTGCAAAATGATCGTTCCTTTTCCTCAGTCTATTCTGCCAAAGATGCTTACTTCAATGGAGTGTTGGGAAGAAAGCAATTGAATCGAAGAGATTCATACTGGTATCAATGAACAATCAACTTTTTGCCTTTGCAGGAGTGTTTTTCTTTCAAGAAACTTTGTACCTTTCAATGAAAATCCTAACCAATGGTAGAATCACCCTGGTGGAACTTCAGGCTGGAGGACAAAGGGAAGTTGGGATTTTAGGCGTTGTGGGGAAGGCAATGTTGGTAAAGTTGGAGAAGTTGGATGGTGTTTAGTTGGTCCATTATGTCTGGCTGCCTAAGTGTTGGTTCCTGAAGTTCCTTTGGGCATTTTAACCCTTCCAGGTTCATATCCAAAGGAAAAGGCTAGCCATCAGCACACCCATATTTTTTCTATATTTTTGTTGTTTATTGAGTTTTTTAAAATTTAAAAACAATCTTATTTTATAAATCAATGCCAGTTCCCTGTCCCTCCCATCTTCCCATACCCTCCACCAATCCCCTGTCCCATCCCCTGTCTGCCCCCCAGGGAGGGTGAGGCCTTCCATGGGGGATCTTCAAAGTCTGTCATATCATTTGGGGGAGGTCTCTCTAGGCTGAGAGAGTAGCCATCCATGGGTAATGGGCTCCCAAAGTCCATTTGTGCACTAGGAATAAATGCTGGTTTCACTGTCAGAGGCCCCATAGACTTCCCAGGCCATCTAACTGACATACATGTTCAGAAGGCTTGGTTCAGTCTTACAACTGGGGTTGATGTGCTCCCACTTGTTCAGGTCAGCAGTTTCTCCAGCCTGGTCTTGGCCCCTTTGCTCATCCCTCCTCCCTCTCTACAACTGGATTCCAGGAGTTTGGCTCAGTGTTTAGCTGTGGTGTCTGCTTCTGCTTCCATCAGCTACTGGATAAAGGCTCTAGGATGGCACATATAGTAGTCATCAATCTCATGATAGTGGACAGGCATTTAAGGTAGCCTCTCCACTGTTGCGTAGATTCTTAGTGGCAGTCATCCTTGTAAATATCTGAACATTTCCATAATTCCATATTTCTCTTAATATCTACAATGGCGACCTCTATTATGGTACCTCTTTTCTTGCTCTCCTCTATTCTTCCCTTGATAGTCTTGTTGAATTTTCATGTTCTCTACCCCCCTCCTTTTCTCCCCTTCTTTTTCTCCTACTTCCTTCTCCACTCCCCCCATGCTCCCAATTTGCTCAGGAGCTCTTGTCCCTATCCCCTTCTCAGAGGGACCATGAATGTCTCTCTTAGGGTCCTCTTTATTTCCTAGCTTCTCTGGAGGTGTGGAATTGTAGACTGGTAATCCTTTGCTGAATACCCAATATCCATATATGAGTGAGTACATACCATGTTTGTCTTTCTGTGACTGGGTTACCTCACTCAGGATGGTTTCTTCTAGTTTTATCCATTTGCCTGCGAATTTCAAGATTTCAATTTTTTTCCACTGAGTAATACTCCATTGTGTAAATGTACCATATTTTCTCCATCCATTCTTCAGTTGAAGGGCATCTAGGTTGCTTCCAGGTTCTGGTTATTACAAATAATGCTGCTATGAACATAGTTGAACAGCTGTCCTTGTTGTATGAAAGTTCATCCATTGGGTATATGCCTAAGAATGGTATTGCTGGATCCTCTTTCAGATCTGAGGGATAAAGAGCTAACCTGTTCAAATTATTATGTAGGATTTGCATGCCCCTTTGTATTTTCAGAGTTCTTTTTATCCATTAATTATCTATTCATTTATTTAATGCAGTTTTTAATTGTGTACTTATTCCATATTGCAAAGGTGGAATTATTCAGAGGAACATTTAAAAGAAACGAACAGTATGACAGAACTTACAATTGTGCTTTAATCTTAAATTAATACCCCTCCTGTTTTCACATTACCAAGACAATTATCCCAAATGGTAGAAGAAGCAGGAAATTATGTATTGCCCTATATATGACATTCCCTCCTGGAGTGCATGCCATTTATCATGGCTTTTTAATCTCCTCAGTGTGCAAGAGAAGATAAAACATCTCAATATTTCAGTGTTTGGAGAAGATTAAAGCACCAGCAAACAGTCTTGTTTGTTTTGTCCACTCTTTGTGCTGCATCTAAGTGGATCAGAGTGACTTAGGTGACTTGAATACACTTTCAGGAATGTGGCTATTGACTTTGAGTTTCTAGGGACCCTGAAAAAGTCATGTAAGGACCCCTTAGCAGGTTTCTATCAATATTTCTTTCTTCCAGTTCTTGCTCTTTTTAGACAGGAGTCAGCATGGGTGACTCAGTTGAGCTGAGAGTAAAGACAATGATGACCCTTAGACCCCTGCAGTGACAGGATTTCTTTGATCTTAGAAGAGAACTTAGAAGAGGTCTCAGCCTCCAAACTCAAGTACTGTTTTATGTTATCTACTCTCAGAGGAGGTCTGAGGAAGATGCTCTGGGCTCCTGAAACAGCCTACTGGACACTGCATCACTGAGGCTTCTCCAGCAAAAGAGCAACCATGGTGTGTGTGTGTGTGTGTGTGTGTGTGTGTGTGTGCATGTGTGTGTGTGTGTGTGCATGTGTGCACACAAGTGCATACACTGGGATTAAAGACACACACACACACACATATATATATGTACATATATATTTCTTTTTCCCTCTGAGATGTGGTTTCATGTAGTCCAGGCTGTCCTCAGACAGGCTATGTAGCTGAGGATGGCCTTAAATTCTTAATCCTTTTACTTCTATCTTTGATGACAAGTGTATACTACTATGCTGGATCACACACACACACACACACACACACACACACACACACACACACACACTCACACATTGTATCTGTCTGTCTGTCCATCTATCTAAAGAAATTGGTTACTGTGATTGCGGAGCTGACACAGTCATGACAGTCATGACAGTGGGCCTCGTAACTCATGTCATTTGGTATTATGGTCTTGGGTCCAAATGTTACACAATCTAGAGGCAGACTTCTTTTTTGGTGGGAAGAGGTCAGGTTTTGCTTTTAATGACTTCAGTTACATAGGTAAGACCCACCTGCGTTATGAAGCGAAGTCTGTTAAGTCAGCTGACCTGAAACCTTAATCAATCATAGGAAGAATTTCACAGCAACATCTTTGGCCAAGCAGATGGCCATCAATTCTAGCTATGTTGACATATAAACTTGACCTCTGAAGAGACCAAGTATCCTTCTGACTGTAGGGTCTTTTCAGATGTCAGGCCATGAGTCATGAGCAGGTAGGTGTGCCTCCTGCTTTGAGTATGCCCTGGGAGCTTGGTTGATTGAAAATTTCCTCTGTTGGTTGGTTCCTTCTTCTGGAGAAAAGCTAAGCATAGTTCTTGTAAAATTTCCAAGGTCAGCCAAGATCATTCTCCCCCCCCCCCTTGTAATCCTTTTGTCTATCGAAGCTCTAGCCTCCTACAATTAAGTAAATAAGTCCCTTTCTACAGCCTCTCTCTCTCTCTCTCTCTCTCTCTCTCTCTCTCTCTCTCTCTCTGTGTGTGTGTGTGTGTGTGTGTGTAGGCTAGATGACAACCTTGGGAGTTACCCACACATGCCATACACCTTTTCTTTTGTTTTTGTTTTCATTTGAGACAAGGTCTTTCTCTGGACTGTTGCTCATTGATTCAGCTAGGCTGGCTGGGTGGCAAGGCCCAGGGATAAGCCCATCTCTGCCTCCCCGGGTGTTATTACCTACCAACTGAACTATCTCCTAGCCTTTATATTTTAAAAGAGAACTCTTTTGAATACTAGCAGAATATACATACAGAATAATGTACACTCCTCCACAAATTCCTTAACAGTCTTCTCATGCAACAAGTCCAGACCAGGGAACCACATTTCCCTCTCTATTCTGGCTTCTAGAACCAGATACTGACTTTACCCTTTAAACATTCTCCCTTTGTCTTTCTCTTTTTGCTTTTCTCCATTCTTCTTCCTTCTCCCTTCTTCCTTCCTTCCTTTCATTTTTACATAATAGGCTTAAGCTAACATGATATGTTTCTTTCACCATAGTGTAACTTTGTGTAGAGAAAGATCATGCTGGGAGTGTCCTGAGTAGTTCTGTCCTTTCTTTCCATCTATTTTTGCAAACAATAGGAGCTGTTTGTCTGTTACACATGGGGCATTTCTCCATATATTGAGGTCATGCCCAGTTGCCCAAGGGATGTTGTTGACTTGGAACTGAGGCTCTGTGGGAAACTGGAAAGGGACCTACTTGGTTCTGTGTTTTCAGGGTTTGTAGGAGAGCTGTGGCCATTCTAAGTCATCTGGTTTCTGTCCCCTTCCAGTCCTTTTGGAAGCCCCTCTAATAAGGGAGAGTAGTACTAACAATTTAGCCTGTAGAGAAATAGCTCTGTGTGAATTCTACCTTCTTGGAAGACTCCCAGGTTTTGATAATCAGCAACCAGATCCACCTGTCATAGCATCTCAGGTACCGCTTTGTTCTCAGGGAGCTATGGCTTTGGTAATCTTGTAGCTGACCAGTAGGTGTGGTAGATAAGTCACTATATTCATGATAAGACAAGATGTTTTCATGCCAGGGATCCTATCTGCCTTTAGTTCCCAGACCCTAAGCAGGATATTCCCCCAGGTGATGCCCTCAGTGCTCCTGTTCAACATTGCTCGTAGTCATAGATACTAGTTCCCCTTGGACTTCCCGCTCTGACAATACTCCAGGCCAGCCTGTGTTTCCTGTGCCAGCTGGACCATTTCTTGTTGGGAGCCAGCCGAAACATGTCTCTTGCTCTGTGTGGTCTTCCTCCTGTCATTTGTGTCTCTTTGTTCAGCTCTTCCAAACCACCCACCCACAGTTCTGCTAGCAAAGGCATCTTCATTCTTTCCCCATGCAGAGACCCTTCCCTCCCTCCATTTACATTTGTATTGTTAAAAGCTCTGTCTCTTCTCCTCACCTCACCATTCTCTACCCCATGGTTGTTCATGCATTATTATCTGATATATTTTGGGGTCCACTTTTATTGCTACTCAGAGACCAAGATACAAAGTTCCGTCAGTGGCTATGGCATGCAGACTCCTCTGTGACCCAATGTTAACTTGTAATCTCAGCAGAGGTTATGGACACACTTCAGCTGAACCTGTGGGACAACACTTTTGCATGGGTCACAAAGACTGTGTCTTCTTTATCCTATACCTGGTGCATATTACACAGCCCACTGTCCTGCCAGGCCTTTCCAATAAGCTCAGCGGGAAGTGACATTTGTTCCTCAACTCCAGTGCACTTGTGATCCACTCATCTCCTGCCTTATGTTATGGTCCTTGTTCATTAGAACATGTGATATTACATGAAAAACGACAGAAAGACTGAAGGTGGAGTGAAGGTCACTAAACACCTGACTTTGAGATGAGGTGATCCTTAATGATGGTCTTGTGCCCAATACAATCAAGTAGAAAGAAAAAACAGAGGAATTGTGCCAGAGTAATATCATATAAGGAAGCCCCCTCCATACATGCAGGAGACAGAGTCACAAGCTAAAGAAGGGAGTTGGCCTCTAGAAGTTGGAAAAGGCCAGACAACATACCCCCCCCCCCGGAGATTTCAGAAGGGAATACAGCTGTGACCACATCTCGATTTTTAACTCAGAGAGAAAGGTGTGTGACACCTGACCTCCCCAGCAGTAAGATAATAAGCGTAAGCTGGTCGAAACCATTCATCTTGTTGTGCGTTGTTACACAGCAATGGGAAACTAATAAACTCAGATTGTGGCAGAGTGCCTGGTATACATTAGGTACTCTGTATGTTTGCTTTATGGCCCCAGGCCTGTTCCCAAGAAACTTGATAAGAGGGACAAAGCAGGCTTTTGTGTGACCTGCTTTCTTGGATCCCCTTATCATTGGGGGTCTGGGGTTGAAGAATGGGTGGAGGGTGAGAATTTGCATTCTGGCTCCTGATCATTAACTTTTCCTGGAACCAGGAGCCAATTCCTGATTTATTTCCATTATTCTCTGTTAATGGATGGTATTTTAAGATTAAAATCTGCCCAGAGGTATTGCATTTAAAAGGGTAATAACTCACTGGCACAGAGAAGGAAGCCAGAATAAGGTAACATCTGAGTATCAAAGGGCTTTGATTCCAACCAGTTTTTACATCCCACTGATCAAGGAGCAGAAGACATGGGGTCCGAACTCACTTTCCCCTGGATGTCATTGAAGAAATGACATTCCTTTTCAACCCACCTTACAGCTGTCTGAGCTGAGCCCCTGAGCCCCTTGCCTACAAGTGTGGTCCACCTTCTAGTTGTGCCCAGATTAAATGTTACTTTCCTATCAAAACACACCTGCTTTCCAGACTTGCTGGATTTCTGGATTGGATGGCCTGTGGTATAGCCAACAACTCCCAAGGCTATTAGCCACAACCACCTCTGTACTTTCTCTCCTTGTCAGAGGTGGGGCTTCTCTCTTCATGCTCGCCTGGGCTTAGGCAGGTGAGCAGTGCTGGGCCTTGGCCACTTATTCCTGTTCTAGACAATTGCACAATTTCCTTTTCCTCTGCAGGGGGTTAGTGTTTAATTTTCTTGCTTCACCCCTTCCTGTGATTCGCCCTGTGATCTGCATCTGATATGTGGAACAATGGCACCCCCCTTCTGCTCTGACACACCTATGTTCTGCTCTGTGGGTAATGGAAGGACCTCTTGGGGTCACAGTCATTATGGGAGTTCTTAGCTCTGCTGCCACCCAGTAGGGGATCCTAAAGCCCCTCATCTCCTATAGTTCTTTATTCCTTATTTTTAGTACAGGTGCTTAGGAAATGGGCAATCAAGAAGCCCCACTCAGAATCCCTTAAGAGCTCCCATCGCCATGTGGAGGTAGCCTAGTCCCTTCACAATGGCCCTCGTGGCTTGGTTGCTCTTCACTCTGAGGGTTTCACTCTTCTTCAGACTCTGTGGTCTAACAATAATGAGCAACGTGAAGCCCCCAGAGCTGCTATTTATTTCTTATTCTCGGACATGGTAGCCACTGTCCCTTTGTCCTCATCTCTCTTCCTGCCCCTCCTTCTGTGCCCCAGCTCTCATGGCTGTTACTTACTTTGGGGGCTAAGACTTCACTTTCTCAAGTAACTTTCTGACTCTTGCTTGCTCAGATTTGGTAGGTGCTAATTTCTTACATTCCACTAACATGTTACCTTTCATTTGATTTAAACTGGCTCCTAATGGTGTGTTTCCTTGTCTGAGCCTTTTTTTAAAAATGTTATTGTTTTATTCTCTGAGATTTAATATCACTATATCATTCATTTCTCCCCTCCCCTTTCCTTCCTTTCATAGATACATAAATATGTGTATGTACATATATATGTACATACATATATTTTAAATAAATGAATAGAATATGTTCAGCCTGTATAATGTTACTTGTATTATGTTTTCAGCACTGATCATTTGGTATTGGATAAGTGCTCTTCCCTGGGGAAGACTGTTTCTCAGCTTTCCATAGTTGCCTGTAGTTCTTTCCCCTATCCATATTAGCATGTGTATTGTCCCTGTTCAGGTCATGTGTTTAGGTCCTTTTTGGGCAGTCATGTTGGTGAGGCAGTATGTGTAGCTGGGGACATTCTAGGAGACATAATCTCATCGTAAACTCCCTGTTTCTCTGTCTCTTACAGGTTTTTTCTTCCCTCTTTTGCCACGATCCCCGCGCCTTAGGTGTGGTTCTGTTACATATGTAGAAGGACACTTTTACCCATAGATTAGTGTAGTCCTTACTCCTTACCAAGGAGACTTCTCTTTGCCATGGACAGAGTTCATTATGAATGACTACAGCCAGTCAACTGAAGAGTTGTGGAGCCCAGTCTCAACTGATCCCTCTTTATCCCTAACAGTCTATAAGCTTCTTCCTCTGCAGGTAGGGTGTGTAATTCGTTTTTGTGGCCTCTCTGTGTCTAGAGATACACTGTCTGCTCTAGCCATTGCTAGCCAATGGTGCCTGTTGGATACTTGTTAAGACACCTCAGAATTGGGATATACAGGAAGTACAAAACCTACCTTGGGTTTCAAAGACTTGGAATCAAGAATAAAGTGGTTGAATATTCTAAATTTTGCCTTTTATTTTTCAAACTAATTGAAATACATCTTAGGATATATGTAGTTTTAAAGAAGTCATCTTATTAATTTTAATCACCAGTTTCATGTGGCCACTTGGAAATTTAAGGCCTATATGGCTTGCATTTGTGGTTCACATTATAGTTCTCTTGGTCTCTGCTGGCCTAGAACATCCTGTCAGCCACAGATTAGTAGATGGAACCATGATGCCTGTCCTCTTACCTCAGGCTCAGCTCAAGTCCTCTGCTCCAGGTGCAACCCCACAGCTCCCAACCCCAGGTGGGCCACCTGGCAGCCAAGGGTCTGTGTGTGGACCCCAAAGGATGGAGTAAGCTGTGATAGAGCACCCTGTTTTAAGGCTGAGGACTCATTCTTGCAAGAACACTGTACACCTGTGTTCACATTTTCACCAAAGTTTAGCATGGCATCTGGAACAGAAAACTCTATTTTGAACAATTACAACATCCTCTGATGCCTCTGGGGTGTTTGCCCTTCTGAGCAGCACGGAAGGACACTTTGATCCTAGAAATTCCTCCTTGTGTTTGAGGACAGAATCAAACAAGATGTACCGATTAGTTTCAGAATTTCCCCAAGAATCTTTTACAAACAGCACAAACAAAGAATCCTCCCCATTTCCCACCCTCAGGGTGATTAGTTGTGGCTTTCCTTTGTCTATAGAAGTCTCATGGTTTTCTAATCCCACCCTTTGCAGACTGACTGTGTAACTCAATGGGGGTGGGGAAATTTAACAGACCCTGCCTAATTGTCCCCTGAATTCTGATTTCTTGAGGATTTAATGGTTGCTTCGAATAGGCATGGGTGTAGTAAGGACATGGTATTTGGAGGGTAATAAAGCCCTAATCGAATACAATAATTCTTTAGCCTAGCTGACATTTTAAAGCCATGTTTTTAGTACACGGTAGGTTTTAGTTCTTAAAATCATACCCAGTATTTATGTAGTGCTCATAAATTCAAATTCTTTTTATACAGTATCTCACTTGGTACTTCTATATGGTGCTCTTTTTAAACAAAAGTCTTCTCAGAGTTACCTATTCCTGATGTCCATAGCTTCTCTCACTAGCAATCTCCTTATTATGTTTCTAGGTTCATCAGACTCTGTTGGCACTGTGCTCATAAAGGTCACTGTGACCGACATGCAACACCTTCAGGTGTCAATTCTTAGTCTTCACATCTCTCTTGACCCAGTTGAGTCATTTGATACAGCTGAATGCTCTTTCCTCCTTGAAACTCTTTTCTCATTTGGCTCCAAGGACGTCACACCTGCCTGGTTTTCTCTGACCTCATGGGGCAACTCCTCTCTGTGTCCTAGGCGGAGAGCTCGGTGCTGTCTGGATTTTTACTCGTAGATCTTTCCAGATTTAAGACCTCATGTGTCTTTTCTTGTCTTTTGATACTCATTTCTGCTTTCATTGACTATCGCAGTTTTAAGTATCACTGATACACTAAAGATTCTTCAATGTTCATCATGTGCATAGGTCTCTCTTATTTCTGGAATCATATACGACACTTACATATTATCTGGGCTTGGAGATCTAAAAGCCATCTCCAACTTTACACTCCCAAACAGAGCCTTGGACTTCTCCTCTGAACACATTCCTTTTGTAGTCTCCATTTCAGTTGCCAGCTTCCTCCTTCTGTTTGCTTGGCTCAAGTACCTCTGAGTTTCCCTGAACCCTCTTCCCCTCAATGCCTACAATTTTCACCAGGCGTCCCATCCAGAATATGACCATGTCACAGGGTTGCCTCTAAAGCTGGTCGTCCGGTGCCTGGTCTGAAACCCAATAATTCCCTGCCGGGATTAGCTCAGGGGTCCCCACCCTAGTTTCCCACTTTGGTTTCTGTTCAGTACTCTCCGATCTCAATGGAGCAGATCCAGCCCAAGTGTTAATCAGATTCGCTTCTGCTTTCACACACCCAGCAGTCCCTGCCTGCTACAGTCCCTACTTCCTTCCCCTATTCTCTTCATTCCCCATGGCATTTTTTTTTTTACTTACTTAACATGCCTACCATATTCATGAAGGCAGAGCTCTTTAGTTCTGGTGCTGTATCCCCCAGAACCTGGACTAATCCCTTATATGTAGAACATTCATCAAATATTTGTAAGCAGATGAACAGTTTTTTTTTTTTTTTAAGAAATCAGATCTTCATATTATTATTCTTTCCTCCATTCTATGAATGAAGGGACTGAGAAATCAATAAAATCCAGAACACATATACATATAAAATGAAACATAACCAAGCAGAAGCCCAGTAAAATGAAAGGACTTGTCCCAAGGAGAGGAGGAGAGGTGCGGGGTCAAGGTGTTGTGTAGACTATTTGTATTTGGTAATGGTTAGTCTAGTCACCAGAGGGCTGGAACAAAGCAACACGCTTAAAAAATTCAGGTTCATGTTGTACAAATGTACTTATTTAAAAATAATCTTATAAAATTTTCATGATGACATCAAAGCCATAGCCGTTCTCAGCACAGCAGCAAGATTTGCATATACCAAGGAAATATGAAAGCATGTAATATCATTATATAGCAACTGAACTGCAAAAATTTTTGCAGTATGGTTAAATTAGAGGAGCCTCCGGCCCTGCCATCACAGTATTTATGGGCTGTTGAGGTCCTAACAGCAAGTTGTCAATTGTTTGATGGTCACCCGTGCCAATACTATGTAACCGTTCTGCCTGATGCTACTCAGTCTGGGTTCTGATGATATGGATTAAAAAATGTTTCAAGTCGAATTTGGAGATGTTTTTTCCTCCTGTAGAAACTTTCTTAATCCTTCCAAAATGAATTAGATTCACCTCAGTACATTCAGATCACCTTCATGGGCAGGAGGCCTCCAAGTTATACAAGGCTCCACATCTAGAGGGCTCTCACACTTGGCTTAAGGCATTGTTGCCACTGACCTAAATTTCTTAATCTTTTTTGGATGGGAATGGGGTCCTATGTTTTTTTATTTTGCTTTGTGCCATACAAGAGCCAAGTCATTCCAGTAAGTGTTGGCTGGGTTAGCTGCAGAATACTCAGTGAGGACCAGGATGGATGAGCCAATATCTTCCAACATTACACAGATGAGGCAGACTTATTCCATAGTTTGTGAAATTTATTTGTAAAAATTTCCTGCACAGATTTGGACATTGCTTCATTTAATGATTCATTAACTTTTGTTCCATTTAAATAACAGCTTTAAAATTTGTTTCCTGGTGGTGTGGTTTCCCAGAATTTACAATATGAAGTTTCGTTATATACCTTGTTATACCTGGAAGTACGTTTCTCACATTATGCTGTTCTCCTGAGGAGAGAAGGGGAAATGCAACATATGGATTATTACATTATTTTTCTAAAAGAAAAATTCCAGTTCAAATTTAAAATCTTTTTTTTAACCTTGTGAAGCGTTATTGGGGTAAGAGGGTGGGAAAGGGAAGAGAGAGAGAGAGAGAGAGAGAGAGAGAGAGAGAGAGAGAGAGAGAGAGGGAGGGAGAGAGGGAGAGAGAGAGAGGGCTGCCTCCTCAGAGAAATGGTGGAAAGAGCTCAAATTTGAACTCTAAATGATTGAATACCCAAGGGCACAAGGGGAAGAAATCAAATTCGGCCAGTAGGGACTTTGCCTAAATCTGGGTGTGTGTCAGCTAGAAGGGCTGATGTCACACAGCCTAAGCTCACCATGACCATGATGGGAGCATCATGTCTAGGGTCATGGGATCTTCCTTTCCTCATCAAAGGAGCCCCAAGCATAGGCATTTGTATGAAATCTCTTCATCTTCAAGGATGTGGGAATCAAATAAATTGCATGTGATTGCCTTTGGAGAAAATAATTCTTAACCTGATCCATTTACTTGCCCTCAAATATCACTGACACATTTTCCATTTTTCTCTTATGATAAGTTTCTTGAGACAAAGGAAAATGTCTGATTTAATCTGAGTCTCTTTAGAGGTACCCTCCTTAACATTTGTGAAGAAATCTTCTTAGTTTGAAACCCAGTGACAGCAACCCAGCCTGTTAGTTAACTTTCTGTGAGGGAGACACTGGTACAAGTTTGGCTTTCTGGTTGTCTCCAGTATCCTCTCCATCACAGAGCATCATGAAGGTGGCTTTTGAGTAGCACTGCCATGGAAAAGCAATGTAAGTCATAAATGTCATTTTTTAAAAAAGAACAAAAACCACAACTTTTTAACAGCTGAATAAAAGGTAAAGAGAGATGAAATGAATTTTAATAAAACATTTTATTTCACTCAGAATCAAAACTTATCCTTTCAATATAAGGTCAATGAACAATTATTAGTAAGAATTTTAGTCCTTTCTCATGCTATCTGGAATTCATTGTTTTTACACATATGTAAGTTTTAAAATTAACTTTTTACATTCCAATCCCAGTTCCCTCTCCCTTCTCTTCTCTTGCTCCTCCCATCTGCTCCACAGAGAGGGTGAGGCCTCCCCTAGGAAGTCTACTAAGTCTGTCCCATCATTTAGTTGAGGCAGGACCAAGGCACCTCCCCATCTCCACATGCCTGTGTCTCCATATAGAACAAACTAAGTCCGTTTGTGCATTAGTGTTAGATCTTGGACCCACTGCCAGTGGCCTCATATTTTGTCCCTGTCAGACCATTGCCACCTATGTTTAAGGGAGTCTAGTTCAGGTTCCCCATTTGTCAGATCTGAGTCAGTGATCTCTCACTAGCTTGTGCCACCTGATTCTGTGGGTTTTCCCATCATGGTCTTGACTCCTTTGTTCACATTATCACTCCTCCCTCACTTCGATTGTACTTCAGGAGCTTGGCCCATTGGTTAGTTGTGGATTTCTGCACCTGCTTCCATCTATTTCTCTAAGAGGGTTCAGTTTTCTCTGGGGTTATGGGTTGTAGGCTGAGCATCAATACTTTTTAAAAATCTCTGTTTAGACTAGCATATTTCAGGTGTTTAAACACTATATATGGATAGTGGTTACCATTTTGTGAAGCACAGACTTAATGTTTTGCAATTAGGGGCTTTCCCCTTTTCACCATATTGTTTTGCTCCTAAGTAAATTAAATGCAGAATTTTGTCATCGTGGTTGGGTTCAGTATTTGTTGACTGTCTTAGTTTTACTGGATAAATCAAAGTGCTATAGAGTTAGTGGCTTATTAACAGCAGAAGTTTAATCCTAATTCCCATGCTTGAGATTACAAAATGTTTCAAGTTGCATTTGGAGATTTTTTCCTCCTTCTAGAACTCCTTTAACCCTCATAGAATGAATTAGATTCACCTCAGCATACTCAGATCACCTTCATGGACAGGAGGCCCCCAAGTCACGAAAGGTCCCTCATCTAGAGGCCTCTCACACTTGGTTGAAATCAGGTCAGATTTGGGTGGAAGCCTCTTCTGTGTTCTTCAAGATTGTGATGTATTCTTACATTGTGGAAAGAGGGTTCAAGACCTCTCTGGGGTCTTTTTTTTTAAATAATGGTATGACTCCCACCATGAAGGCTCTGCCCTTATTATTGGGGGAATTACCTCCCCAATACTTGCCTCCTTTATGCCATTATGATTGGAGTTGGAATTTGAACATGAGAGTTTGGGAGAACATAAACATTTGGTTCCTAACACAGGTCTTGAGAAGGTTTTCTTAGGGAAAGGATGGAGGCAGAAAATCTAGAGGCATGCCTTATAGTTCAGGTGTGGAAGGTCCCCCAGAAGCCTGTGTGTCCAACATTCATTCTTCATCTTGGAGTTATTGGAAAATGCTTGAAACTTTAAAAGAAGAAACCCGATGGGGAAATGTATTGCATGTGGATCAAAGGGTATTGTGAGACACCAGTCTCTTCTATTGCTCTCTCATGGCAAGGGGTGTGAGCAGTTCTCTCTATTGTAGAATCCCTGCCACAATGTGCTACCTTCTAACAAGTCCCAAAGCAATGGTGCCCCGTGACTGTGGACTGACATCTTTGAAACCATGAGTCAAAAGAAGCCTATGACTATATCAAGTATTTTGTTATAGCAATGAATATTTGACTAAATCTGGAGAGGCTAAAGTGGCTAAACTCTGCATCTCTTGGTGGCAACATCTCATGGATCCATCAAGAATTTGTGTCTTTCTCACAGTGAGAAGTCTGTATGGTTGGGCATGTGCAATCAGTTATGAAGAAAGCAGGTCTTGCTTAGAGCTCAGCTGGCTTGAATGTGAGGCAAATAATTAAGAATAGAAAGCATTTTACTTTTGGTTGGAGAAGCCTACTTACCTGATCTTTGAAGACAAAACAATTCAAAGTATTCAAACTGTATGTAACACTTTGGAATATAGAACTGAAGTGATGGAGTTTCTCAACACAGTCTGAAGATGGCAAGAGGAATTTCAGACTCTTGGTTCCAGATCTCTGGGCAGAGCCCATTTTGGGGTGTGGAAAATTAATGTCTCCTTAGCGAGTCCTTGGAGTTGTTAGGGGCTATTTCTCGAACAGAATAAATTCTCTAGAACACCATCATATCTCATTAGTCTGAAATTTCTCTATGGAGGATGTAACATTTCACTTTCCCTGAAAGAATAATATTTTTATCATTCAACATCCCTGTTCTCCTTTGCCATTTGTGCAGAAGTTTGCACTGGCTTCCATTGTTGCTTTTTTAAAACTAGTTTAGTTCTGTGTCTTGTCAATATGTTGTGATTTTTCTACAACTGAAAGTGTAGGAATTTGATTGAAATCTATAGTCTGGGGTTAACGTGTTCTACATCAAGATGGCTTGGCTAAGTCTAGGTAGTTCCTAGTGTCGGAAGCTCTTACAAATGTTGATTTTGAGGATCTGAGTCAGACTGAAGAGCAGGAACCCAAGGATGAGTTTGATCATAGGACAAGTTCTGAGGGCTGACTGCACAAGAGAATTCAAGTGGCCCTACTTCCATTCATGTAATTTTTCTTGCTTAGGATTCACTCCCCTCTCTTCAACACTAATTTAAACAATTTGTGATTTCTTCAGTAGTTATTTATGCATTTACTTTACAACTCTTGTTAAATTGATTGATTGATTAATTCATTCATTCATTTAGTATTTTCCTCAGTGTCCACTCATTGGCCACTAAGTGGTAGGCATTTGTCTCAGTGGTGCAGATTCATGATATGATCTTCTTTCTCCAGACATTCACCGTGTGGTTAGTTCTTCCCTGTTAACCTACCTATGTGGGTCTCCAAGGTCTAATACTTTCCTCGGGATATATGCAATTGGAATTGTGTTCAACTTGTTTAGTTCCTGAAAGGGCCCGCCATTGACAATGACTAAACATTTCCTTTAGCAAATGTGTGTTTTTCCTTATTTTCTTTCTGTTTTTCTTTGTTTCTTTTCTTTTCTTCTTCTCTCTTCCTCCTCTCGTGTGTGTGTGTGTGTGTGTGTGTGTGTGTGTGTGTGTGTGTGTGTATGTGTGTGTGTGTGTTCATATATGTGCAAACTACAGCTCAATCTACAGTATCAATCCTCAGGTGCTAACCAACTCTTACATTGAGGCAGAGTCACTCATTGCTTGAAACTCTCCAAGTAGGCAAGGCAGGATGGTCAGTAAGCTCTAGAGTTCCATTTGTCTCCACCTCCCCAGAGCTGGGATGATTGTAGTGGTTTCTTCATTTTTTAGAACTCATGGTTGGGCTTTTCTTCATGGACCAGGCTTTAGTACACTTACTAACAAAGGGCTGATTTTCAGAATGAGAAAATGCTGTCAGTTGGTTTGTACTTTTGCACTTGGTTATTGATTTTGCTAAAAAAAAAAAAATAGATGATTTCTAGGGACACTGGTAAACGACCAGTGCAAAAGGGTCATTTCAACACAGCTTTTATTGTCAATCTATAGACCAAACCTCAAATCTATTGTCTTTGTATGTATTATATACTCTACAAGCACTCTTTTCTGAAATCTTGTGAGTGTATCTGACTTTTTTTTATATAATGGAAGGACTAAATTAAGGTGATATCAGTTCAGATCTTTCTTGTATGCTGCATCTGCTCAGGGGTAAGGCTTTGGAAAGTTACCCAACTTCAAGCTATCAGTGAGGAACGATGTGTTACTGGAGAATTTCAGTGACCCCTTACTATAAGGAAGTCCAGGTTGGGCTCTAGTTTTATAAATAAAACAATTCTTGCTTTGCTGCTGTGAGAATTTTCTCGTATTTTTGAGGCTGTCAAATAAGAGGTTTGTCCTTCCTTCCTTCCTTCCTTCCTTCCTTCCTTCCTTCCTTCCTTGGTTTTTCTAGGCAGGGTTTCCTCTGTATTGCTTTGGAGCCTGTCCTGGAACTCACTCGGTAGACCAGGCTGGCCTTGAACTCACAGAGATCCACATGCCTCTGCCTCCTGAGTGCTGGGATTAAAGGCATGCACCACCAACACGCAGCCCTAGGCTTGTTGTTTCTTACAGCAAAGGTGTTTGCAGAGGAATTGATCAAACTAACATTGCTGATAATCTCATTGTGGAGGCATCACAGATGTTTTTGGGTATTTGAAGTTACTAAGTTTGAAAACATGGAGGCATCCAGGAACAAAGTGGCTTCTGAGCACAATGGGGGGCTCGTTCTCTTGGCTAAGTCATCCCTCTGCTGGGAAGAAGTGCTGCCCCTGTTCTGTAGGTTACAACCCCTCTGGTAAGGAGTCTTCCACAGAACTCACCACAGAAGCCTCAAAGGTAGCCTTGACAACAGGGAACCATTGTTAATGAGATTCACTCCCCCCCCCCATCCCTGACAAGGGACCCAACATGCTTTTTGAAAAGGGGGTAAGGAAGGCTCATTATAGCCACAGGCAGAGGCTATCAGGGAGAATAGATTTTACCTTTTGTTTTGGTGGGAGTCAGGAGGAAGAGGGAGGTAGAGGAATGCTGTGTTCTTTACATCCATATCAATAGCATCCAATCTTAGTACAATGAATTCAGTGCATCAGTGTTCTTCCTCATAAATGTCCTATGCTTTCCCTGTCTTGGGATATGCATTGAAAAAACAACATTTTGTCAAAAAGGCCAAAGCTGAATTACTTCCAACAGGGAATAATGAATTTCACAGTCTACCTACTGTTCCAACACCTCTAGAAAAAACAATAGACTATCTAGTTAAATTCGACTATTAAACTGATATTTATTTTATTATAAATATATCCCAAATAGGCACAGGGCCTGCTTATGTTAAAACTAATTTGTTGCTTATTGAACTTTTAACATGGAATTGCATATAGGGAGCAGTAAGAGAGAGATGAACTTAAAAATACTTTTCTTACTCTTTGAACAACTAGACCAATGTGAAGACCTTGATCTTCACCAAAGATTTCCTTTGGATTGATGTTAGGCGACTGATGTTTCTAAAACACTCTGGCATTGAGTCCCTATCCTTTCTATGTCTTCCCTAGCTGCTTCCAATCCCATGTCCCATGGAATAGGCATTGGCCCGAGAAGATACCTGCAGGTGACTTGACCATTGTCAGTATGGATAGTGGATGGAGGCAGCAGTATCAGCCTTAGTGATGAGGCAATGTGAACTCTGAAATTGTGGATACTGGCCTGAGTGGCATGTTCATTCAGTCCTCCTGAGTCAGGGATGGTGTAGAGCTCTGGACCATGGGAATAGTTCAAGGGGGGATTTGGGGTACTTAAAAGAATTAGACTTGTTTTTATGTTGCTTTTTCCTGCTTTATTTTCTCTCCTCTCTCCTTTCCACTTTCCTGCTTGTATTTTCCTTGCCGACCCCTACGCCTGAGGGTGTGAGTCATGTACCAAGCAAGGGTTTAAGACTTGACTTCTTGAACTAGCACCATGTTGATCTGGAGAGTCCATAAAGTGAATGAGGTTAGGCAGTGTAAGAACCCTGCAAACCAGGTCTTCCCAATGCCCCGGGAAGGGCTAAGGCAGAGTATAGACTCTGCCTGCTTTTCCTGTTTTCAACTCAGTAACCTTGCCTAATGATCCAGGCTTGGGGGAATTAAACACAAAACCAGAAGAGCCTTGACATTTGTAAAGCACTTAAAAATGTACAAGCAGCTTTCAAAATATCATTCCACTGAGTTCTATTAATTTAGGGGTTGTTCTAACTTCAGAGAGGCTGAATGACATGCTCAAGGTCACCAGGTCCTAGGTGACAGAACTAGGTTTTACTATTAAGGCCAATACAGCTTTCCTTCTGCAGGGAGGAAAGCTGAGGTCACAGAGTTGTGTGCAATGTTGGAGACATGCAGAGGGAGCTGGGAGCTCAGGGCCAGGTCGGCTGGCTGACACAGAAGGCCACCTAGCAGTCTTCACCACTGTGAAGAGTGACCTATGGGTCCTGAATACCTGGCCAGACCACAGGGAGCAAGGGGCAGTGGACGTCAGAGAACCCTTCCACTGGGCTTCTTTGGTTGGCTTGGGAGCCATACCCTGATCTAGAGGGATAATCAGTGGGGCATGTGGGTCTCTTGTTTGGCTGGGTTCTTTCTTTTCCTTTAGAAGCACAGAGTGCAGAGTCATGTGTGAACTTCTGGAGAACAAATTCTTGGTATTATTATTGAAAGAATTGGGTATAGGAACAGACAAGGCAAGGGGCATGCCGGAGCCAACCTGGGCAGCAGGCTTTGAAGAGGAAGGCTTCACACATCTTAGAGGGGAGTCAAAGTCTCTAAAGTGAGCCCACCTCTCTCAATCTCTCTCTCTCTCTCTCTCTCTCTCTCTCTCTCTCTCTCTCTCTCTCTCTCTCTCTCTCTCTCTCTCTCTCTCTGGAAAGCAGAATTCAGGAAAATGGGAGTGAAAACCCAGAAGTCATTTCTAGGCAGAAGGCCAAGTGTGGCTGGGTTTTTTTTTTTTTTTTTTTTTTGTTACTTGGTTTTTTACTTTTATTTTTTTGTTTTTGTTTTTTTGTTTTTTTTTTTGTTTTTTGTTTGTCTTGGAGCCTCCAAACTGTCTCATCCACAAAAGCTACTTTGATTCCATCTCCTTCAAGGAAGTATCAAGTTGGAAACCAGATATTGGATTGAGGAAATTTGTGTGAGTTAATATTTGTCGGGCTGGGGGAGAGATCTGTATCTAGAGGCAGGTCACAGAGCAGGGCTCTGTGGTAAGGTGTGGATTGGACTCAGGTTGCAGATGTTCTGACCGTCACATGTTCCTTGGCTGTTTCCTCTTTCTTCACACACTGGCCATGGGGAAATCCCCACTGGGCGCTATAAGAATCCCTGGGCTGTAGGAAGAAGGCGCATAGGCAAAAAGGCAAGATGAATTACAGCCTTGCTTTTCTGCTGGCCCTTTCGCTCTGTCTTGGCTCTGCCTCCGGGACTTCAGAGACTCCAACCTCTACCTCTTCCCTGGATTTGGCTCCAATATCACCCCAGGTTACAACTCCCCTGTTACCTCCAGGAGCCACATCTTGGGCAGAAGCTGGTACTGTGTCACAGGTGAGGGAGTTTCTGAGTCTGGGTGAGCTATGTTCAATTCTCTTCCTCTCAGTTTTTGGGGACCTGAATACAATTTCATGGATGACTAGACCTGAGCACTTTAAAGGATTTATGACCCTTTCTGTTCACTGTAGATGTCTTGGAAATGAATTAAAACCTGGGTGAAGTAATTAAATTGTTAGCAGGAGACACAACATCCCAGTTTTCTACTAATGCTTTTGGGGGAGGCGTGTTCTAAGAAGTTCTCAACCCAGGCTGACCAATAGAATCAGTGATGAGGAGAATCCTAAAAGTCCAGATGCCTTGGTTCTAGCCTGCAGAGATGTTTATGACTCAGGCATTTAAAAAGTCTAGTTGATTCTAATATGTAGTCTGGGATGGGAGCTTTTAGGATGGAGATCCCAGAGAAACCACTATTGCAAAGTTTATTCATCTGATTTGCTGCCCAGAGGGAGCCTTTGAGGGTAAATAATACACTCTGAGGGAGTGAGAATCTCCATGCGACAGCTGGGGCCCTGTCAGGTCCTCTCTACCTTGTTTATAAGGAAGTTGGCCATCAGGTCTAAGGACATGGTAAGGTCAGTAGAGTGCTTGTGCAGCGAAAGCCACCCCGGCCCTCTCACTAGCATGAGGACTGGTGTCTGTATCACTACCACCCATGTAAGAAGCCAGGCAAGGCAGCACCCATCTGCAACTCCATCACTGATTAGAGGAGGCAGGGACAGGAGGGTCCCTGGGATTACTTGTCAAACATTCTATCTCATTGGTGGGCGAGCGCCCGCACGAATGCAGAGAGAGAGAGAGAAAACATGGGTTAAAAAGAGAGGAATTATTAGGCTTAGGAAAATGCCATTGCAAGTGGAAATTTCCCAAGGGAATGCTAACTCTTCTCAATTTTTTTCATAAGGAATTCCTGGGGGCTATTTCCAGGGCCAAACAATTGCAGCAGTGAAATGAACTAACAAAGGCACTGTGTACTACAGAGATGGCCCTAGAGAGGCCCCTTGTGTAGATGGCACAGATTGCCCAATTCTTTGGGGGATGAGAACTTTTTGGCTTTCCTTAAAATAAAGAGGCAAGGGGAAGCTGCAGAATGAGGGACAGGAAACTGTTGCCCACTTTACCTCCCTCCGGGCCTTTCTGGGGAAGTGTTCCTTTGCAAAGCCTCCCAGCCTTGCTGCTGTATGATTTGTGCTTGAGGGTTCCTGACTCCATCAAAGTGCCTCCCTCAGAACTATCAGGCATTTCATTTAGAGACCCTCCAGCCTGCCACTTGCATGAACTTGTCTGGGTGGAAGGATAAATTGGAAAAGGGGAGGGGAAGCTTCTGTTTGAGTGTTTGCATTAGCATCCTTAAAATGTATAGACAACAAAAATGTGATCTACAAATGGCTTTCGTGGGACCTAGAGGGCGATGGCGTCAATGATATTCAGTGCATGCCTAATGAATGCCATGACTAGGCTAGTACATATGCAGCTTATTTCACTCACAAGAGTCAGGTAAAAGTAATGGATCCATTCTAGAGATGTTAAATCTGAGGCTTACCATGGTGAGGTCATAATGAAGTGACCAAACTGAGAGGGTATGTCTCCCCAGATTAGTCTGCTCATGCTAGTGTAGTTGTTTCATTCAGGTTTTTATTCATTTCAAAGGAACCTGTTGTGAAAATCATCTCTTTGTGTGCAGCTTCCTATGTTTCTGGGGAACAGGTGAAAATTGCTTTTAAAAGGAGAAAGTTCAGAGAATTGCAATTGCACACCACCTCGTCGGTCATCAGAAATCCCATATCTACTCACTCTTACCTGAGTGAGTTTCTGAGGATAATGAGAATGGGCTACCTGTTTTGTTTTTGTAAAGTGAGGTTAACAATAATAATTTGCTATAAAGCTTCACTACCAATCAAATCCAGCATTTGGATATAACATCTTTAGCTAAAGAAATAGAAAATAAAGTATCAGTCAAGAAACAGAGAGATTTAAAGTGCCTGCTCTCTGATAAGAAGACCCATATTTAAAAGTAGTAAGAACTAGTAGTTAAATTACAGAGGATTCGATTTCTTTCATCGTTTACTTATCTGCCTGTGGTGAGTGAGTCAGTATCACACTTCAACCTCCTTTTTATAGTGGGCCAGGTGTCAATTCCACCATAAACCTAATTTTCTAGGGCTGGCTGTCATCTTGATGAGTTTGTTGGGAAGTAGTGGGAAACCCTTTTATAACTGTCATTGAGCAAGTTCCAAACGTATCATTTTCTGTACTTTGGAAACTCTTGAGTACCATTATTTTGTGTCGTGAATCTTTGTGGGCACTTAGACTTGGCTGCTAATTAGAACCAATTGCGACCTTAAATCACAGATGTGAGTCACACCGTCTGCTGGCGGGTTCAGAGCACTGCGCATACCTCCAAAGACTTGGCCACTTCCTTTCTTGGATCTAGGAGAGGGTCCTCATGGACACTGGCAGGGTTAGAGCCACAGTGGTCTGTGTGCTTTTGTCGGCAGGGTCTGGGGCTGTTGGAAAAGCCCCTAGGGCACTCAGAAAGAGAGAGAGCCTGATTGGGCTAGAATTGGTTCCAATCAGCTTCTAATTCCAGAGCATGGGGTATTGAAGACCTTCGTAAATGTTAATTGAACATATACCAAGTAAGAACTTAGCAGTTTGGTCACTCTTGTGGGGCATGCAGGGTTCTACTTGCCCTCCACAAGGGGATTTCATATCCCTCCAAAGGCCAAGGGGACAAACTCTTGTCTTTGTGTCTCATTCCCCACATTTCATTCAAGTAGTTTGGGCATTCACCGCAGAGAGACTCATCACCATTAGCTTCATTGTCTTTGAATTCCAGGAGCAGAAATCTCTCTAATGGGAGACACTGATCAAACTTATGGACCATTTTGATGTCAGCTGAGCACGCTGGGCTGATGATAAGCAGGGTGGACTCCACAGCACTGGGACAGAGATGTTCAATAGAAGCCAGTGGAATGGCTGTCGGCAGGGCTCATAATTATTTGCTTGTCTTTCAGGTGAACTTCAGGACTGACTGAAAGTTGTTAGCTAGTGGTTCCTACTTGGTTGTCTAGACTTCTTGATGATATCTGCTGTTTCCAGAATTGACAGAGCTTCTTGGAGAACTCCAGCAATGGTCCCCCCTATCTTCTGCAGCTAATTAACCTCCTCTTGTCAATGCAATGCAAGATTTCTTTTCTTTGCTAGATGGTTACTATAATAAGGTATCTCTTCAAAAGCCTGTAAAACACTTGGCACACCTGTGCTAGAGTCTTTCTGTCTTTAGATAGAATAATAGATCTGAGTCCAGTAGAATCTAACCTCTCTGACAGGTTCTTGGTATGTATTGTCCAGTCTTTATTCATTCTTTGCAAAGACCCTTCTCAGCCCCAGTCTAACCCCTTGCTTCCATGTGCAGCATAACCCTGCTTGCTCCCACATCTCACTCCCTTATTCCTACAGATGGAGAGATCTGCTTGGACAAGAAAGGACAGTGTCAAGACTTTTCTTGCCATGGAAGGCTGGGAAGGTAGCATAGCTGATAAATTGCTTACAAACACAAGGTCTTGAGTTTAGTCCCAGAACCTGCAATTCAAAAGCCAAGTGTGGTAGTGTGGGTTGTTGCCCCAGTACTGGGGAAGCAGGATGAGAAGGATCTGTGAGACTCACTAGCCAGCACCCTAGCCTAATTGATGAGACCCAGGCCAATGGGAGACTCAAGAAAAAAAGGCAAATGTTGCCCAAGGAATGACACTTGGGATTGTCCTCTGGTTTGTACATTTTCCTCGTGCGCACGTGCACATACACACACACTCTTCATTCTTACAATCTTAGAAAAGCTTAGGTTAATTTAAAAACCACCACAGCCACCACCCTTTGCAAGAACCTTAATTGTCCCAGAGGTCACTGCTGGACTAAATCTCAATTACAGGAGCATCTGGGCCAAGTTTGTACAGGGTCATAGAGATTGGTAGAGGTGGCTTGTGTGTAGGGCAGATACACGCAGCTACTGCCAGCTGATGTGAACTTTGAAGCTTGGCTGGAGTCTCTCCAGACTCTGAAAACTGCTCTTTCCTCTGTAGTGACACAAAAAGTCCCTTCAGGCAGATGCTCCATAGGTGAGCTTTGGGCTGGCCTTCAGATGAGATCATTAAAAGGCACAGCCAGTTGGCTGACAAGACTCACTCTGCAAGGCAATGGTAGTAATGAAAAAATGTTAATTGTGCCAGGATCCCCTTGGGGTAGTTCAAAGGGGACAAAAGAAAAACAGAATCTTTCAAACCTGTCATTTTAAAATATGCAGTGGCATCGAAGTGTGAGCCTGAATATCTTAAAGAAACTTCAAATATTTTAAAATGATATTTCTTTTGCAAGTGGAAAGCTAGAGAACTTCTATTTGAAACATTTGCAAGAAACCTCTAAATTTATATGCTGCCCAATTTTTGAGCAAATAGATGGCTTGTTTCCATTTGGAAAAATGTGAATTTTATAATTTCCCAGCTGAGGAGAGGATTTGAATTCTCACTGGATATCTTTACCACGGCCCACAACCCTTCATATTTTCTTTATTCTGATTGGAAGGAACTGGGCTAGGATTGGAGTAAAAGTGTGCATGTGTGTGTATGTGTGTGTGTGTGAAGGTGTATGTGTGTGTGTGTGAAGGTGTGTGTGTGTGTGTGTGAGAAGGTGTGTGTGTGAAGATTAGTAGAAGGAAAGAGAAAGTGACAGCACCCAATCACCTGTCGGAGTGCCGGAGACTCAGCACACATCACTTGCTTACTTCAGTCATAGAGGAGGAAGCAGACTTAAGGTGATGCTGGGCATTGGTGGTGCACACCTTTAATTCCAGCACTTGGAAGGCAGAGGCAGGCAGATCTCTGTGAGTTTGAGGCCAGCCTGGTCTACAGAACAAGTTCCAGGACACGTTCCAAAGCAGTACAGAGAAAAATCTATCTTGAAAAACAAAACAACAACAACAACAACAATAACACAATAAAGTGTCACATCCAGCAAACAGAAGAATGGATGTTCAAACTTAGTGCTTTTGGCCCCGCTATTTCCCTTCCTTTGCACTGAGATAGAGTGATTTCTTTAAGACCCCTCAAGCATGGACAATCTTACTTTTGATACAAGCTGCTGGCAGAGGCTTAGCCAGCAGGTGGAGATGGGGTCGGCTTGTCTATATGACAATGTTCCTTGATGTGTTGGACAATACTTGTTTGCCGCCAGTCACTGATTTGCCAACCCAATTTCTGTCATTCCTGTTGCCTAAAAGGTTCATTTCCAAGGTTATCACTGACATTTGCCTCTTATTATTTGCAGCCGTTTTCCAATTTCACGGGCTCTGTGGACAGCCATGGGACTTGCCAGTGCTCTGTTTCCCTGCCTGACACCACCTTTCCTGCTGACAGAGTGGAGCGCTTGGAGTACACAGCTCACAACCTTTCTCAGAAGTTTGAGAAAGAATTTTCTAAGGTAGGTGTATTCTTTTCAAACAGTAGCTTGATTTAAAGTAAATCTCTGAGCACCTCTTGGTAGAGAGTGAGAACCCAGGAGGAGAATGGGGTGGAGTTTCAGCACAGAATGGGAAAAAGTCACTGCAGGACTCTGGTCCTCACAGTGGGAGAGTGGGAAACTCTCCACCCTGCCACGCTGAGTGCCTTGTGGTTTCTTCTCTCTGGCTTTCATTTACCCTTCCAGACTTGATTTGTTTTCTCTTTCCTCTTTTCCACCCTTTTTAGCACTTATCTTCTTCCACTGTCATTTCAATGAGGGTATGTTTAAATCTACATAGTCCCCCTTCTCTTTATTCTCCCCTACCATGGTAGTTAGTTTTGGTTGTTAGAACAGGAACATTTCATTCCACGTGTCTCCCATGAGCCCAAAAGTGAAGGCCTTTCTTTTTGGGATTTGAATGGAGGTCAATGGGTCTCTCAGCCTTGGGGAAAACCCTAGCTAGAACCTTCTGGTCTCTGCTCTGTGCAGCCTGAGGAATTTATTCTAAAAGATTGTCTTTCTCTGAGTCTGTGCAGCCATGTGACTTGCCATTCCAATTTCAACCTCTTCCAGCTTTTTAGCCAAACTACAAATCAATTAGAAAGGCTCCCATTTTATGCTCAGGTGAAGTCCAGGCTAGAATATAATCACATTATGCATTATTTAATACAACCCCATTAATTTACCAGGAGTTCTGGCTTTACTGCAGCCTTCTAAATAAGTTTTCCTGAGCAATTTGCGTATAAGCCACCACAACATCCAATACAGTTATCTTTTAAGACAAAACATTACGGTGAGCCTGAGATCCTACTTTCAACCTGAATTGGTACATAAATATTCTAAGTTAGAATGAGTGTCCAGGAAAAATGTGTTTGACTACTTCAGGAACCTAGCTTCTTCAGAAATAAAATGTCCTTGAATTAATCAGCAGAAAAGGCATAGCACTAAATTATAAATTCCAACCATTAATATTCATAGCTTTATTCCAGCATAATCAAGTAGAGATAAGAAGTTATGCATAAAAACATAACAAGTAGAGGAAAATCCTAGGTAAAGGTCTCTTTCAGTTGGAGTCATTTGCGTTGAAATAGTGGAAGCCATGGATTTGCACTCTGTCTCTGCTGGCAGGGGTGTAAAGGGCAGTTTGAAACATCAAGATTCCCCAGAAAGTGGACATGGCTTGCCAGGCTTGTGAATGAGGGGCATTTAATTCCAGTGCTGTAAGTGTGGTTGGACATGTGACATCTGCTTTGCTAATAATTGGCAGACAGAGGGGACAGAAGAGGTGGGAAACCCTTCAGTTCTGAAGATGTCAGTAGTTTGTCTCCCCCACTCCCCCCCCCAAAAAAAAAAAGAAAGAAAGAAAGAAAGAAAAGAAAAAGGAGGCCTAGTAAAGGAGTTTACCATCAGCTGAGGTTTGCATGGCTGATTTGGTGTGGTGTGGTGGAGACACCAGTGTTAAGAGTAGCAGCCTTCATTTGTATTTGTCCAAATGCTTCTAGTATTCCTGTTCTTTCAAGCGTACCTTTACTGGAGGGAGACCACATCTCCTCACTCCCACTTTAATGATGGAGACTCAAGGTTCACACAGGTAAAGGGACTTCCCTGAGGTTATTCCTCCCTTGGCGGCTACAGTAAGGTCAGGGGTTTGAATCTTCAGAATCAAGTCGGACCTCTTTCCTCATCCAAGCTGTTTTTACTCTTCTGCGGAGACTCAAAATACAGAGTAGGTCAGTTATGCTTTCAAATCCTGAGTTATCTCTTCAGCGGAGGGCTTCTGGATTTCCAGGTGAATTATTACAGCTGTCCCCAGACTGTCTTAGAAATCACCATTTATCTAGGGGCCGGAGGGAGGGGGGGAGTGCCCACTCTGAGCAGGTGAAAGGCTTGAGACTGCCTTCCATTAATTCATTATCTGTCAGTACACAGGAAAGTCAGGAAGCTGCCACTGCAGAAGATGCAGAAAGCATTTTAGACATTTCTGTTGCTCATGACACATCCTGTATGATTATACTTAGGAAGAAGATGCCACAAAAGGCAGTTCAGGTTGTCTTTTTTTTTTTTTCTTTCTCTTGAGGTTTTGGTCTTTAGGGCAAGTTATGCAGTATGACACATTTGCTAATAGATGCTCATGCATGACAAGCTTGAGGCAGCCTGGGAGGTATTTGAGAAACCCATAAACAAACAATATTGATTGAGCAATGCTTTGTGCAGTGGAATAAAAGTAAATTAAAAGGTCAGATTGAAAAACACTGAAATAACTATTTCTCTGTTAATTTCTAGAATTTATAGAGCATCCATTAGCGAATCTCTTAATGTATATCATCTCCAGTCTCTACAATAATCTTGCAAGCTTGATGTCATTACCCTTGGGTTGGGAAGTATAGTAAGGCTTAGAGAAATGAAGTGATTTGCCCACTGGGTACTGAAGTTAAATTTGAGCTCAGGCAGTTCTTGTACTAAATACTGCATGTTTTGATGATATTTTCAGGGTCAATTAACCTAATTGCTTTTGCTTTTAAGGATATGTTGAAAATAACAGTATGTTTCAAAGTTCATTTACTTATTTCAAGTAATCTGGCTATAGTTATGATCCTGGGTTTTGGGAACTGACAGAACTATGAACCAGACTAATTATTCAGCTGAACAGCTAGACACACTACCTCCTTATTTGTGACACGACTACCTTTATTGTAAGAAACAAACTCCAAACAAATTTTGATTTCCTTTTAATTCATGACTTGTTTAAATATGTGCCAATAAAATAAAGCAGGAGCTGTGAATGCCAGCCTGGTGATTTAAAGGCAAGCATTGTGAGTGTTCTTAGGCTCACACTTGCCATGGTGATGAAATTGGGGCGAAGATATTATTACAGCAGCAAATCCTCCCCATCTAAGACCCATATTCATGCTAGCATGTTTTTATACTACCTCTGGCCTCTAAATGCCAGCACCACATACTCAATCCCTAGTGTGGCAACCAAAATATCTCTAGACATTACTGAGCATCCCCTGGAGACAAGCTGTCTGCTTGGACCTCCTCCTTCTGTTGTGAACAAGCATTCTAAATCCAGGAGGGGAAAATGTGCTAAAGGTTCTAAGTGCTAGTGGTGTGAGGCTGAATTCATCACTGGGTATGCTAGTCTGCCATTAACTGAGATGAAACTACAAGATCTCAGAGCTGACTGTCTATATCTTTGCACAAAATCTACACAACTGTAAATTTCAAATGTGAAGCCTTTCTGGCCCATCTTCAAATTTTCTCCTGCATACCACAACTGTGGACAAATCTAGTTTTTCCTGCATACCACCCAGCTTTTCTGCAAATGTCAGCAGAAAGGATCACCCTTCAAAATTCTGTGCGAGGTTTACAGAGACCTTTTGTTGTGTAGCTGAACTTGGGGCAGACCCAGTGCAAGTTCTCACAGGTCACAAACTCCAGGCCATGCCTTGGCTTTCTGTGATAATCAGGGGAAACCTCATTTTCTTTAGCAGAGATGACAGTTGCATCACTCATTTGCACAGAACAGTAGCTTTAACGTGCCACCAAAGTGTTCCAGGAAAGCAGAGGGTATTTCATTTGTTCCCAGAGCTGGCAAGGCCAAATGCCAACAAGCACACTCATTTCTCAAACTTCTATTTCTGTAATGGATTGGTGCATTATTGTTATGTTTTCACCAGAGGCAAGGGTTTATGACCATTTTTTTTAAGAAATTGAAACCTGAGCACCTTATGTCTGTGTTAATTTTTTTTGAGGGGCTTGTTATATGCACTACCACACTCCTTTTTGAAACCTGTATCCACAAAAATATTATGATCCCTATAAGCCTCCAAGTAATGGGGCATCTGATGGCAGTGAGTGTTGTTTGCCTGAGGAGATACAGTAATGGTTCTCTGTTCCAATGTTCTTTAGAACCCTCTTTTTTTGAGGTCCTAGTTCTCAACTGGGGCCCATGAGTCTATTCTAATTTGCATGATGGGGTTAAGTGGAAAGGCTACAATGACAGGTGTTAGGGCAGCCTTTGTCATTAGAAAGACCACAGTTCAACATCTGTCTGAATTCATCCAGGCACTTGCCATTAGTGCAGTTGGGGGAGGAGTATTACTTATGCTCACATTTAAGAAAGAAACCGAAAGCAGCAACTTTTTAATGAGCAGGTCTTTGAAAAAGCCATGACATTTCTTTTAGAGATCAGATACAAAAATGTGTCACCGACTGTTTATTGAAATATCCTTTTGGAGGTTCCAATTATACACTCAACCACCAAGGGAATTTTTGGAAGTATTTTAACTTAATGATCAGACATTCAAATATATGCAACAAATGTGTAATTTAAAGGTCTGATTGCAATAATCAGTTCTTGGAACAAATGTGAACTCACTTAATGAAATGTGCACTTTATAGTTGTGCCTACACTCACATATTATACAGTACATTGGGTCATCATGCTTCTTTGTAAAAGGCAGAGGGGCTCAGAATTCTCAGCACATGATTCCCAAGCAGAGGATTCTACTCAGTGGAGATGTCCCCTCTTCTAAAAAATACTGAGACTTTGAGAGAGTAATGGCTCTAAACAAAAGGATTATAGAGGTAGTGTTTTGTCCTAGAGAACATTTTCTTTTTTTTTTCTTTTCTTTCTTTCTTTTTTTCTTTTTCTTTTTTTTTTTTTTTTTTTTTTTTTTTTTTTTTTTGTCTTTCAAGACAGGGTTTCTCTGTATTGCTTTGGAGCCTGTCCTGGAACTTAGGTCAGGCTGGCCTCAAAGTCACAGAGATTTGCCTGCCTCTGCCTCCTGACTGCTGGGATTAAAGCCACCAACACCAGGCTCCTAGAGAACATTTAATAATGTCTTGAGACATTTTTGGTTGCTATAACTGGGAGCAACTGAATATCCTACAATTCACTGTATAGCTGCCCACAACACACGAGAAAGAGACCTGCTTAAAATGTCAATACCATCGAGGTCAAGAAAGTCTGATTTAGAGCAAATGACCTGAGATGAGAGTTGGTCCCAAGCAGTTCAGTCCAATGAGCTAGCGTCCTCAGACTTGAAAATGGATATTATAATAAACATCCAGGTTTTTTTCAGTGTAGGTGTGACCCAAAGCCACAGTGATATGCTACTTTTAGTTTGCATTTGGATAAAAAAGGGGTAGCTATATTTTGAAACACTCCTTTGCAAGTGATGACAAGGATTAAATAACCTTCAAGTATTTTGTAGTGGAGGAAGTCTATTTGCTATCACTCTGTGAGTGGACATGCCCTTTTTGCTTCTCCTCCAGGTGAAGGAGTATGTCAAGCTAATCAGTGTGTATGAGAAGAAGCTCCAGAACCTGACTGTCCGAGTAGAGGTCATGGAGAAAGATAGTATTTCTTACACAGAACTGGACTTTGAGCTCATCAAGCTAGAAGTAAAGGAGATGCAAAAACTGGTCATACAGCTGAGGGAGAATTTTGTTGGAAGCACAGAAATTATTGAGAAGCTGGAAGTGGAGGTAAGGAATGACTCACTTAGTAATCAGAAATGCATTTTGTTCAATGACTGAACAAGTGCTATGACCTGGATAGGATACTCTCTTCCCCCAACCCAAATTCTGCTACTGGCTCAGGGCTATGAGGCAATCTGTGTTCTGTTTTGGATGAATACCTATAGTTGTATAGTAAATGTATTGGGAACATGTTGACTGAGAAACAGATGTTGGACACCTAGAATTCTGCCCCGGAACTAAATCTTCTTTCTGTTCTTTAGGAAGTGATGGCATAAATCTGAATTGGCCATATTAAATTAGGGATCTTCTCTGTCTTGGATTTACCCGCATGAGATCAGTTTGACCAGCACAATTTGTTGAAAATATTATTTTTTTCTTTAGTGTGTGTTTTCTGCTTTTTTTTCTTTTTGTCAAAAAATTAGTTGTCCATAGTTGTGTGGAGTAATATTAGTCTTCATTTCTGTCACATTGACCAATATGTCTGTTTTTATGCCAATGCCATGCTGTTACTACTACTACTATGGCCCCATAGTACAGCTTGAAATCTGGGAGGGTGCTATGTCCAATAGCAATAAAACAACTCCTAATGACATATTGCTACATCCATAGATCAGTGCATCACTCAACTCTCAGCAGAGAAGCGTCTCCTCAAACTAGATGGGAAATAACACAGAGAGTGACAGCTGGACAATGTGCAGAAATTGAAAGACTTTGGGGTGTTTGTGGCTGAAAGGGATGTGTTCATTACTGGAGGTGGTGGGTGATTTTAAGGAAATAGACTTTTCCAGATACCACAGGGCAGATACACACATGAGCTTATAGAAACTGACGTAAGACTTGCACAATCTAAAGCCATTTAAAAATCTGAGCATGAGGGACTGGAGAGATGGCTCAGTGGTTAAGAGCACTGACAGTCCTTCCAAGGATCTGAATTCAATTCCCAGCACCCACATGGCAGCTTACAGCTGTCCATAACTCCAAGATCTGACACCCTCATAGGGACATGCAGGCAAAACACCAATGCAAATAACATAAAAATAAATTAATTTTAAAAATCTGAGCATGAAAGAGGGGGTGTGGGCATCATGTCCTACCTCCAGCCAAGAAGCTATTTGTAAATAATAGCAGCTGAGAGAGGAAAATTGGTTTTCTTCTATTGAATGACACTAGGTACATCAACCACAACTCAGAGCAAGCCCATGCTCAGGAGTAGATTACCAACATGAATGAGTTCCATGTGTTTTAGTTGCTCTTTTCTTTTGTTTTTGTTCTTCAAAGAGAGAGAAAGAGCATGAAGTTGAGTGAGTGGGGAGGGGGAGGATCTGGGTACGATAGAATATGATAAAAATATATTGTGTAAAATTCTCAAAGAATAAGTTGAAAAAATAAGAGCATGCAAGAATTAAGGGAAAAATAAATTTCTTATGAATATGTTTTAGCAAAGTCTTTAAAGATCAATGGATAAGATTACCATATTAATGTTATGGTTGGGCAATTTATATCAACCGGAATTTACCAGCACAGTCATGACATGGCTATAATTGAGAATTCTAGTTACATATTTTAGAATTTACAATTTCTCCAGCCCTCACCATTCATTAAGCACTTAATTATAATACAACATGAGTAAACACGAGTTTATAGGGGAAGGTTATTAGAAATGAACTTTAATGGACATTTGTGAATGCCTAGTGTGAGGCTTGCTCTATTATTAAAGCTGTTAAAAATCTTTGCCATTTTCTTCTTGTCACACACATTGCCTGAGATGTGACAGGCATTCAGTCCTAACCATAAAATGTATTCTTCCAAAACGAACCCATTCAGACCAATCTCTGGTGTATTCTGTAGCAATGTTTCACTAAATGACAAATTCAGCCCCAGAATGTTTATGAAAGAAATTGCACAATAATATAAAGTCACTCTGAATTTTTTATTTCCTTAGATAAAGAATATGACTCTTCTGGTAGAGAAGCTGGAGACACTAGACCAAAACAATGTCCTTAGCATCCGCCGGCAAATCTTGGCTCTGAAGAACAAGCTGAAAGAATGCGAGGCCTCTAAAAGTGAGCTTGTGCCCGCCACGCCCCCTCCTCCTGCTCCTGGTAAGCCTGCTATATGTGCTTTTACCTCTTGCATGAGACCCCATAATGAGCCTTGTGCTGGGTGGGGAAAAGACTTGAGATTGTAGTGATGGGGGAATTGTGGCATTTTTTTTTTTTTCAGTTCTGAGTTTACTCTTCCACATTTGAAATCTTCCCACTGTCAACTAGTTCTGTTATCATATTCTGGGGACACAGAGGAAAAGCACAGGGAGTTTTTTTTTTTTTTAAAGAACAAAATCCACTGGTTACACACATTCTCTTTGCATTCCCCTGGCAGGAAAAACCTGTCTGAAGGATAGAAGAGCTATGGGACCAGGGATGGCAGAGCATATGGGATCCTTATGTGACTTTGCCTTCTGGTAGACGAAACGGGCAGATTGGCTCATTTATATTATAAGCTGGGTGTGTGCCTTTGTTTTTCTGACATCCCTTTTTCCTGTCCTCTCTTTCACACTCCTCTCTACCTTTATTTCCCCCCTGAAGTGCATGCTGGGTACCTGCTACAATCTGAGTCCCGAGACTCACCTAGAATTAAAGGGACGGTGGTGGTATCACACAGCATGGACATGCCTTGCTACCCATCCAGCAGGATAGGAGGCATCTCACTCTCCCCACCCCTGTTAACTACAGAACAGCGTATGTTGGGGGAGGGAGGGGCAATTACTTAAATTTATCCATGAATGGAAGCAGTGGGGTGGTGGCTTGGAGAGAATAGCTTTGGAATCCCAGAGCTTGCCAGCCATGTGGCTGCAGAGAAAGGATCCTTCATCTTACTTGTAAAATGAGAGAATAATTGTATTCACCTTATAGGGTTGCTATGGGGATTAATGAGGCAGTGCTTGTGAAGCTCAGGGCTCTGTAATCAGCAGCCATACATACACCGGCAATGGATATTATTAGTAATCATGATAATTGAAGTGAAAGCTTGGCTGTGAACAGAGACAGGGCTAAACCCTGCTGCACTAATGTACCTCCCTCCAGCCTCTCAGTCACAGAACTCAGCCCCATCCTTTAGAGGTTCCACACTAAAGGAACCTCTCTTGTGGTCTTGAGCATCTCTGCCCCAATGGGAGCTATCACTTGTCATCAAATTGTGTCACCGTCATTGTTTTTACAAATGCCAATTTGCACCAGTCTTTTCCTTTGGACTGTAGATTTCTGGATCTTGCCCATGTAACTGACTTCTGTAAGGTTAAGTTGGTTATGACTATAGTTATATGCCTCTTGGTCCTGTTCAGGGGACGCGCCCACCAGTTGTAGTCGGAAGTCTGCTCTAATGTGACTTACAGAGGGTGTTTAGGGCAAGGATCATGATCTGTCTTCAGAGACAGATGAAAGCCAGATTGGTCTGGCTCAGCGTTATAATCACACCAAAGGTGGAATCTGGTTGTGATGGACCATGGCAAGCTTTCAAGGCAAGAGTTAGAGCTGTGGCACAAGCTCGGCTAGGATGAGCAAGCAGCCAACTGATTTTCCTGGCACCGGTTTCTAAACAAGAAGGAACATCCAGGGCCATCACACTTAGTTCTGTGATATTTCAGGGGATGGGCTTGAGTCTGGAGGATGTTGCCTTTCTTGAAGACACACTGGCACTCAGCGACAGAGTTTATGTTGTAATATGTCTGTGATCTCTGGTCATCTCAGGACTCCCTAAAACCCTGAGTGTCAGGTGGCAGCCAACTAAGGGTGAGGGTAGGGGAGGGAAGCCCATTGCTCAGTGTTTAGGGACGAAAGCAAGCAAGTCTTTTGAATTATTTTTAGAAGTATTTGCTAGGCTTTCCCTTAGACCTTCACACGTAGACTTGTATGAGCCATCTCAGCCCAGCTGTGTGGTTGAAGCAAACCCAGCCCAGCCTTTCACGCACTTTCTCACAACCTTGGCTGCGCCTGGATCCCTGCCAAACCACTTGGCTCTCCTCCAGCTTTGTTCATATTATATTTATGATGTTTATATTAAACTGATTTTTGTTGTGTTTTTAAATCAATTTCTTTCACTTGCTCTCTTTATGTTTGGATTGGTGGATAATGCAGAATTGGAAAATCCCCAGGCACCACAAAGTTGTGAGCCTGTGGAGACTTTAATTAAAGTTCCTCACTACTATGGGGCTTTAAAATCTGGCCTGTCTGCCCTTTTTTCCCACTGTGGAGTTGCACAGAACAAAAAAAAAAAAAAAAGGCTCTGAAATAATTCTTCACTCTCTGGGTTCCACCATTCCAGCTGCACTTTGTAACCTAGTGGTTAGCTTGAACTTAGACCCAATATGTCTTGTTTTTAATCAAATGCAATATAATATGTGTGTGTACATGCATGAATGTGTATATGTGCATTGCTGCAAAAAATCTTTTCCTGCTTCATTTCACAAAACTTTCTAACTTAAAACGATTGATCTAATTATGAACTTTCCCTTCTCAAACAATAAACTTCAGTCTATTTTTTTTTTCCTCTGAATCGAGTTGGCAGCAGCATACTAGAAAACACATGATGAGAATTCCCATCGGTCACTGTGTTGCTTGAGGAAGTTAGTTTGCAAGTACATAGGAGGTTTTCAGTAAATGATGCGTGATTGAACAGGACATAGATAATGGGGGGGGGGGCGTGCTAAAATCCTAAGCTTAGAGATGCACAGAGTGTTGAGAGTACAATCAATGATTCAGAACCAACTTATTACCAATTTTCTTACAATTATAATCATTTTACTTGCCTAGTTCTAGGATTGGTTTGGATTTTTTGGAGACAGGATTTCACTCTGTAGTTCAGGGTGTCCTGACATTCATGACAAGCCTATATCCTAACGCTTCTAAGTAATTGGCTAAAAACTACGAGCCACTACCGCCTGGCTTAATTGCTTAGTTCTTACAAGTTAATCATATTTTTCTCTAGATGTAGTACACAGACAGCTTAGCTGTCCAGGTGAGAATCTGCACTGACAGACCCATAATTAAGGGTTCTCTGTGGGCATACCATGTTTGGTTTAAAAATCCACTCTATTAGCTTAAAAAGTTTACATAGCCACGTTTCGAGGCTCAGGACTATGAGACTACCAGGAAAGGAGCTAATGGATTGCATGATGAAGAAAGTACCTTTGCATAGAGAATTCCCTGTTCCTCATTCTGTAAAATAAATAAATCAGATGTGTAGCAGGGTGGATCTCTAGTGTTTTGTAAAATGAGGTTGGATTTAATCATTTGCTAGGTCTTTTACTCCTACATTCCCTTTTGTGGTCATCCCTCCATTTGCTAGATTGCTAGAGACTACCAGAATGGGAGAAGAAATACCCAGAAGCCACTATTCAGAAAACAGCTATGTAAAGTGGAACTGGTATGATCTGATTTTAATGATGGTGGTTACTATCGATTGAGTTGTACTTACAAGCCTTATTGCTGTTCTTTCCAACACCCCTGTGGTTTAGGCATTGTTTATTTAACATAATGAAACTTGCAACTTTCTCCATGATATACAGTAACAAAAGATTAGAGCCAGGATTTGGACTAGAGCCTGTCTGTAACACTTCTCCGTGGCAGGCTGGTGTGTGTCTATAGCTGCTCTAACAAAGGAGGTGTCCCTGTGACTTCTGGAATGAGACGGCAGTTCCAACAAGGCACCCGACTGATTAGCTCTCAGTTACCTTTGCTTCTTTGCTTGTAGAGTTGCTGGAAGGACATTCTTGTTTCTAAAAATTTGGTGCTTCGTTCTCATCCACCAGCACATGTAAAATGATTCCCTGGCCCTGGAAAGTTCTTGGATTATGGGCTGGACACTTTCTTGTTGCCAAAGGGTACTGGTGATGTTGGGATGGGAAATGGGTAAGAAAGGGAATAGAGTATACTTAAGATCTTGATATGAAGTCAAGGGCTAGGAAGAGTGCGAAATAAAGATAGGATGGTAAAAGATCCCTGTAAAAGGGATGGGAGGAGAGGGACACTCTGCTGAGCAGTGGGCACCAAGATGGCTATCAGTTTGGGTAGTTTCCTTTTTGGTTTGATTCTAGCCATTGGGGAAGCCCACCACCCAACCACAGCCCTTTCCCTGACTTGCCAGTCTTCACTACTATAACCCACAATACTGACAATAACGCATTTTTTTGTCCCTGTTTCCTTTTGACCAGATCCAGAACACTAAAAATATCTAAAGGGGGTAGAAGATAAAAAGGAAAGTAACAAAATAGATAGAATATTTAGAAATGACTGGGAGGTAGAAGAAGAAATTTGAATGTCATTCAATTTTAATACTTATAACAGGCACAGTTTAAATTTCTGGTCAACATAAGAAATAATAAACCTTAATTATTATCAGTAGGGACACTATTAGTACTTTATTTGAAGTAGGATTATTGTGTTAGTGATGGAACCATTGACATAATGTTAGCAGTATTGATCGTGTATTTTGGTTCCTTTATGTCTAAAGATTTCACATCAGAGACAGAACACAGAACAGTCTATCGTTAACCCCTTGATAATGTGAGGATAAGTTATATGCATCATCATCTTTTCTGAAATATTGTGTTACTGTTGGTTTGGGATATTTTCTTTCCAGGAAAGTCAGGTTCAATGAAGCAAGCAACCGTTAAGTCTTCCAACCTGAAAGCAAGGGAGGTGACTTTCATTTCCTCACAGTGAAATGTAGTTGCATAAATAAGCTCTCTGCTAGGTATTTTAACCAGAAAATTCAGTGTTAGCATCTGGAATCTGGAACAGTTTTTGTTATCATTAAACTGAACACAGTACTAACTTTATTTTAATAATTCATGCATTGTTTCATAAACAAAGGCAAACAAGCATTCATCTGAGAGATCACTTTTACGGGAAGAAATAATAATTTATAATTTTATTTATTATTTCTTTAGCAGAGAGCAGTCTCTTGGCTGAACACACGTTGCCTTTTTTTATTTATGAAATGGTGCATGCATTATTAAAATAAACCTGTGACTGTATTCTGTTTAATGATATGCAAAATTATTTGAGGTTGGGTACAGTGCGGCTTTATTTCTCTACCTGTTGTAAGGTTGGCTGACTTTCCCACCAACTGTGGATTTATGAGAGCGTTTAAAGAGCACGTATTTATTTCAGGGACTGAAAAGTCCCAGCAGATTGGAAAAATAAAATCAGGATTTCTAGTAATGGTTTCACCTCCCAGCAGTCCTTGAGTAAGGAAGGAAGAGAGAGAAGCATTTAGCAAGGAGGGGACCCAGGCAGTCACTGGACTCTCCTTACTTCCCAGAGCTAATCTCAGGCGGTTCTGGGGAGCTCTGCTTTTGTCTCTAGTTCAGGCTTGTACCCTCCGTGGCTCCTTGATTCCTTCCAGGCACTTAGAGCAGGAGATAATGTTCATGTTCTGTCCCTCCCATCTCCCTCCCTCCTTCCCTCCATCTCTCCCTCCTTTCTGCCTTCCTTTCTTCTCTCTCTCTCTCTCTCTCTCTCTCTCTCTCTCTCTCTCTCTCTCTGTCTGTCTTTCTCCTCTCTCCCTTCTTTCCATGATCCAAGTAGCAAGCAAGGAAAAATAACCTCAACTGTACTTGAAGCTGGATTTTTCTTTGTTATCCAATAGAGTAGCTTACTATTTTTTAAAGGATGATATTTGTCGTAATATGAGAGAATATATGTTCAGTTCTTTGGATAGGTGTTGTAAAAATGCTAGAGGAATTTTATTTTTTTTAATTATTATTATTATTATTATTATTTTATGGCTCACAAACCCTTTTGGTTGGCAGACATTTCAGAGGGTACACAAGCAAAGGGCCAGTTTGCCCAGCCCAAGTTATTTATCCAAGGGTTACATGGAATGAAGAGTCAGTGGGTCAGTGCATCTGGTCCCACTTGATTGTACACATTTGACAATGACTGTGTCAGAAAATGGGAAGGACGAAATACTTTCCTGCCATTCTATGGTGTAGCAGCAAATGGATTATGAAGAACAGGATTCATCTCAAAGCTCCGAGGCAATCACCAAGTGATTTATGTGAAGGAGTGTTCTCTGGGCACAGATTAGGCAAGCCCATGGCAAAAATGACTCTAGCTCCTCAAGACTGGGAAGCTTGAGAATCTTACCATTAAAGGACTCTGCCTTGACCTATTAAATGCTGTATTTATAACTTTCTTTCTGAGATTAACTCAGAGCAACATTGGTACCTGCTGTGGATATACACTGGGAGTCCCAGGGAAGGCAAGGACAGCCTCCCCCCACCCAGATCTATCTTTCATTAATTGTTGTCTTTCCTAGGGATGATTCTGGTTAACTAGCACATTTGGCTATATGAGGAAAGGACATATTTCTACAGTGGTATTATTTTTTTCAATATTGCTACAAAAATTAAGATACTTGTGAAATGCTTTCTGGGAGAAGAAAATATATGAAAAATCAACCTTTCCCCTTTCTTTCTGGGATCTCAAAGTTTAAAATGTAGCTTTATGTAGTTATATTACATCCATTTTCTAACTTGAGAACCTACTGATGAAAACATGAGGCAGCTCTCTAGATCTGGCAGTGGGCTCACACTGAGACAGGAACAAAGGGTGACTCTTCTCCTCCAGAGCTGCCGTTGTGATTGAACCATGACGGGGGAAATGTTGGTGGGGGTTCCATTTTGGTTCTTAGAATGTTAAATTGTTTAAGCATACACTTCTTTCTTCTTTTGTAGGAAGCTGTAGTCACGGTGGTGTGGTGAACATCAGCGCTCCTTCTGTGGTTCAGCTCAACTGGCTAGGGTTTAGTTATAAATATGGCGCCTGGGGTCGAGAATACTCTCCCGAGCATCCAGAGAGAACTCTGTACTGGGTGGCACCTCTGAATTCAGATTCCAGGGTTCTAGAATCTTACAGACTTTATAACTCACTGGATAATTTGTTAATCTATTCACATGCTCGAGAATATCGGATCCGCTATGGCCAAGGGGGTGGTACAGTAGCATACAACAACAACCTGTATGTGAATTGGTACAATGGGAGGAACATTGCCAAAATTAACCTGACTACCAATGAAGTTACTGTTAATCGACCTCTCCCCATGGCTGCCTATAATAACCGCTTCTCATATGCTAATGTGAATTGGCAAGACATTGACTTTGGTGTGGATGAGCAAGCACTGTGGGTGATTTATGCAACTGAGGCCAGCACAGGTAATATAGTGATTAGTAAGTTGAATGATACCTCTCTTGAGGTGCTAGACACGTGGGTTACCAAGCAGTACAAACCATCGGTTTCTAACGCCTTCATGGTATGTGGGGTTCTCTATGCTACCCGTACTTTGAACACCAAAACAGAAGAGATTTTTTACTACTATGACACAAACACAGGGAGGGAAGGCAGGCTGGCCATTCCAATGAGGAAGATTCAGGAAAGAATTCAGAGCATTAATTATCATCCCTTTGACCAAAAGCTTTATGTCTACAATGATGGTTATCTTCTGAATTATGATCTTGTCTTCTTGCGGGAGCCCAAGCAACCTGCCTCGATGTTAGGGTGAAGGAGAAATGAAATGTTGGATGAAAATCCCCTTCCCCATGTATTTAGACATCTGCAGGGGAATTAGGGAGTGCATTTCTTTAGGAGTGATGTTTAGTAGAGATATAGTTCTAGCACAATAGAGACCTAGGATATTTTCCTCAATTTGATTTCTCTTGGGACACACCATCCTCTGTGGGTGGATTTAACAACTGAAATAAGGTCCTTCTGGGTGAAGTTCTCAGAGCTTAGGGCTACTAAGAGTCTAATGAAATCTCTAGTGAGGTGAAATCTGGAAATTAAGGAACTTAGGGGAACTCAATATGAACTTTAGGTAGTGTTTCTCTAGGAAAAATTGTATAGTGAACAGTTATCTACTATGTAGCCCATTGATTAGTCCATGGGGGAAGGGAAACTGAGGCTTAATTAGGTAGATTAATAAGGGGCCAAATATGTACCTTTGTTTTCCCACTAGCTTCTGGAATCAGCTTTGTGCATCCTGGGCTGGTAAATTTGGCATCTTAAATGATATCTGTTAGACATTTTGAGATTTCTGGAGGGAAAAAAAACCCTTTTGCACAGTAAGTTATACTGAAAATCAATCGTATAGGGGTTTCAATTGACACACTTGGCTTTTGTACATAACTCAGTAGAACCCTTTACCTTGTAATTTAGTTTCCAAGGCAGCCATAATATTATAAGTTTACTTAGCAACCAATTGTCTTTATCTACTGATTATGTGTTTTTCTTAAAGATTAACTGGTTTTCTATGAGACAGATATAAGATAAAACTAACTTTCTCTTCTCTTAATATGCAATTTTGGTTTATATGACTTGGAGACTGTGAAACATTCAGGTGACAGTAACATAATGGTAGCATTTATAGTTATATAATAAAGATCTTGGAGTAAGTTGTACAACCTGTTTCATGTCATTCCTATCTTTAACCCTGGAATTTATAAGAAATGAATATAGAAAATCTCCTTGAAGTGTCTGTTTAATTAGTGCAGTGTCTAAGAGCCGATGTTCCAGTTGCTTCAGATGGCTCCATAATCTGGTCTTGGCTAGTTTCCATTGATGTTCAAATCCTAATTTTCAAATGCTGTATTTCAATTTTTTAAATAAATAATTAAAGTGTGCATTGAATCAAAGACTTTTGTTTTACTTACTGCTTTTAACTTTCAAAAGACAGACAAACACCCAATTCAATGCAGTGACCACATCCTGCTATGAGGTGTAGGCAGTGTATGTCTCCCAAACATCTGCACACATGCTAACAGGAAATATCAATGACTTTTAGAAGAGCCCAAAGTGGATGGGTCTTTATTGTTCATTTCTCTTTGAAACCCATTCATTCTGGCAGCTCTTACCATCTAAGTCTTCCCCATTATCTTCAGGGATGTGACCTTATGGGCTTATTCATTTGCATGACTGGCCAGTTATTTTCAATGCTAGCCTATATTTGTGTGGCTTATGTTCCTTTCACAACTGTGCTACTAATAACACTGGATCCAAAAACCTCCAGATCCTTCTCAACTAGTAGGTGTTGGATAGAAAACAAAGGGACCAAGTAGCTTCATTAGAAAGAGAAAACGTTACCAAAGACGTATGAGAACAGTAATAGTGGAAGGATAGAGAAACTAGACTACTTATTCTTACCAAATTCTCATTTGAAATACATGCTAAGCTATTTTAACCATTCAGAAGCAAGATTTTCTCCTCTATCTGTTCGGGGCTCAGCATAGAGACAGGTATGGCTTTCAAATTGCAACAGAATATGAAGATAAAGATGCACATGCTGTCTGAAATACAGGTTAAAAACAGTGACATTATACTTAATCTGGCTTAAGGCAATTTTCCAGATGAGTGTTTCTATTAAGTACACCAAATGACCTCTGAAAATTCTGGAAAAGAGGCAGGAAGCCAAGGTAACCCTAGCAATCAGCTTCTCATTTAAACTGCTATAGAAGTGTTTGCCTGAAAATTCCCTTCAGACCCTCCTTCCTGCTGGCCATGGCATGTCAGCTTGCAATGGCAGCCTGCAGAAAATCTCTCTGCAGGGAAGGCTGAATGATGGAAGGGTTTGGACTCAAGGGCTCATGCAGTGCCGTTATACAATAGAAAAATTTAGTTGATGATTTATCAACTATTGTCTGTTTGAACCATATATTTGTGTATATATTCGCATGAACTTTGAACATTCTATTTTAGATGTCCTTGTGTGTGCAGGTGCTTGCACATATATAGATGGGCATGCATGTATATGTGGAGGCTAGAGGTCTTTGGGTGTTGTTGATCAGGAGCTGTCCACTTCTTTGTTTGAGGCACGGTCTCCCACTGTCCTGGGGCTTGCTGATTAGGCTAGGCTGGCTGGCCAGGGAGCCCCAGGGATCTTCCTGCCTCTGCCTCTCTAGTTCTGGGATTACACGTGTGCCCACCACACTTACCTTTCTACATGAGTGCTAGGAATCAAACTGAGGTCCTCATGCTTGCATGGTAAGCACTTACTGATTAAGCTGTCATTTCAGTTTCCTCTATGCACACATACTTAAATAAGGGTTACTGATGTATAATTGATATGTGTAAAATGTGCATGGTTTTGATGTTTAATTCACTGGATTTTGACAATGGATAGTAATGTGATGTCTACCATAATTAGGAAAGAAAACATTTCTTTCATACCTTAAAAATGCATCTGAAACCCTTTCACAGTCAACACATTTTAGCATCCACACCACTAATTGGTGTGTTAGATATACACAGTATTTTTATTTTTTTTTCCAGGTCATTGAGATGGAAGAACATGTAGCCCTTTGAGTCTGGCTTCTTCCGTTTTTCCTTTTAAGGATAATTAGTGAGTGTAAATTATGCTAGGTCTTTATCAGAGCCCTTAAGGCTTCTTTCACTTTCCATTATTTTTCTTGGGGCTGCATAGAATCCTTTGGGGTCCCTAAGTATACCCTAGTGGCTTGGGGCTTCCATGAAGAGGAGTGGTTCTAGCTCTCACCAGTACACCCCCCCCAAAGCATGAAAGTTCCCTTGTTCCAGCAGTGCAGAGGCTTTTCCTCAACTCTGCTGTGCTTTGAGCATCTCTTACTCAAGTGAGATTTGATGCTAATTCATGACACATGGGGTGCCTCTGAGTGCACTGTCATACAAAGCTGATTTGATTTTTGTACTGATTAGTAACTGTGTGACTGTAGGCAGGTGCCTTTGACTTTCCTGAGTCTCAATGTCATATGCTCATTCTCTATGACCCCCCAGATCAGAGTCCTTTTGGGTGAATTAAATGATGCTAAGCGCATAAACTCTCCAGTTTGTGCGGTTTGTGCTCTGCCCTTCACAAGCAGTTACTTCTGTCTCTTACTTTAGCTTTTAGCTTTAGAGTAGTCATTGTGTTGACAAGGTAAAAAGATAACTGTGGCTGGGGGTTACATTTCCATTCATGATAGCTGCTGCAAGCAGTTTCTCTCTGAGCAGGTACATTTTGGCCTGAAAGAGTTACAAAGAACATTCTTTCCTTGTCCTTGCATACAAGATTGGTCTGTAGACTAGATACTTTCTGTGCTTTGACTCCAAAAGACAGAACAACAAGAGCAGTAGAATCCCGGCCCATTGCTATTTTCTTTTTAATTTAACTGAAGGCGGACTGCCTTATGCTCTGTGGGTAAGTTTAAAATTGATGCATATGTTCTCCACTTGTTTTGCTCTAGTCTACTGGGATATCAGCCTTCAGACCAGGGATGGGCATGATTTTGCTTGTCACTTTTAGTTAAGTATTTAGTTAAGTATTACCTTTTAAGGCTTTGTTAAGTTGCTAACTATGGTGGGTGGGCCTCTTCTTTCTAAGTTGTGAACCACTGCAAAGGGAAAGCCCTACAAAAGAGGGGCAGGGGACAGTGTGTGGCTACCTTCAGGATGATGTAGCTTTGGGATCTGGGTTTGAGCCCATCCTAATCTCAAACAGAGGTCATATCATGAAGAGGGATTAGCTTCCCGTGTTCCTGAATATTCCGTAACAATAAAAGGATATAAACTAAAATTCGAGAACATTTCTGAGGCATAGTCCCAACCAGTAAAACAAACCAGCTGGCCTGGCTCGTGGATAAGGCATACTAGTTAAGTTGTCAGCTCATCGCCAGGCCCCAGGTAGCATAGAATGTTCCCATTTGTCTTTGAAATTTGCATCTGTTCCTAGAGATCACTCAGTGGGAACAACCCCTAGAATCAAGGTCCTTGGTGGAGAAAGATGGCCTTCAGTCTGCCAAAAGAGGATCATTTTTTGTAGGGTATTACCCCAGGATTTCTTAGAGCCCAGTATTCTTGTTATAAGGATGATTTCACAAACTTTAGCTCCCATGAGAATTACTAGAGGAAGACCTCTGTGACTGAGGGCTTTCAGATGGCTTGGATCTCAGTGGATGTGAAGGGAACTGAGGATAAGATGGAATGATGGCTCGGTCAGGGTTCACAGACTGCCAAAATAATTAGATTCCCGTGTTTCCAATTTCTACCCAGGAAATACATTTCTTCCTTCCTTCCTTCCTTTCTTTCTTTCTTTCTTTCTTTCTTCCTCCCTTTTTTTGTCTTATCCCCCCTCTTTAATTCCCATTTAGCTTTCTTGAAAACAATAAACAACATAAGATATATAACTTTGATTACATGTCTACTGTGGTGTATTGCAAAATGCCCATTGCTTTTGAGCTAATTAACATACCCATTGCCCCATGTAAAGACTAAAATTTCATTCATTTTATTTACATTCTGTCAACCAACTCTATCTACTTTTGAACAGTAGCCAACAATTCCCTCTTTGTGCCTGGGGTACGTGGCTTGAACTCAGGGCCTCACATAGGCCGGGCAGCAAGTACTCTACAATTGAGCTATATCCCCAGCCCTCAATAACATTTTTGTATAGATATTGACAGTTACTTACTCTAACGTTCACCTTCGTGGTTATTATCAGGTAAGTTTCATCGTAAAGATAGAAACACCTTTTTTAACTGGGGCTCCACTGCATCGGTTAATAAAACCTGATTAATTTAGTGATACAATGACAAAATCCCTGGCAAGACAGTTTAAGGGAGAAAAAGTAAATTTTGGTTCATGGCTTGAGAAGATACAGTCTACTATGAAAGCAAGGGCCTGGGAATGACTCTGTGGTAACAGTAGAGTCTTACAGCTGTTAGTTTCCATGCCACCAGGTCAAGAAACAGAGAGAGGTCTTTAGAAAATGGGGATCAGCGATAACTCCTCTTCTAGGATGGTTTCTGTTGCTTCAATAAACACCACACCATGATAAAATCAACTTGGGATTATTTCAGTTTACAGGTGATAGGCCATATTCAAAGGAAGCCAAGGCAGAAACGCAAGACAGGAGCTTGAGGCAGAAACCATGGAGGGACATTGGTTACTGGCATGCCTTCACTCTACTGCTAGGCTAGCTTTCTTATGTATCCAGGGCTCACTAACTGGAAATGGTGATGCCCATGATGGGTAGCGCCCCTCATACACATTCTCGGTCTTGATGCAGGGGGGAGGGGCTTGGTCCTGCCTCAAATTAATGGGTCAAGCTTTGTTGACTCCCCATGGGAGCCCTTACCTATGAGGAGGAGTGGATGGGAGTAGGCTGGGGGAAAAGTGAAGGGGGAGGGGGAGAACATGGGGGGGTAAAACTGTGATTAAATATAAAAATGAAATTTAAATAAATAAATACAAAGAAGAAGATGCCTACAGATACGACACAAGCCAATCTGGTGGAGGCAATCTCTCCAATTCCCTCTGCTCCCTCTGGACCGTGTCACTTTGAAAGCTGAAGCTAACCAGGAGAACCCCTAAAGCCTGCCCTCAGTGACCCACTTTCTCTCTGATGCCCCACTTGCTAAAGGTTTCAGAACCTCCCAATACAGTGCCAGTGCCTGGAGACCAAGTATTCAAACAGATGCGCCTGTAGGGAACATTTTACATTCAAGCCACAACAAATGGCTTGGCACAGCAACACATCTTTCTCCTTCTGCGGTACCTTTTTCACTAGTTTATTCTCACTAGTATTTCTTTTAACTTCCTCCTTCTCTCTGGACCTTTTTTCTCTCCTCTGTGTCTTAGTTGTGTATTTTCTGGTGCCATCAGGACTTTCTTTCTTCCAAAATGGTTCTCTCTTAAGCAGTGACTCCAGGACTCGAGCTTGCTCTATCTAGCTTCTGAGACCACCATGGCTGTCCATACATAGCAGATAGATGGGAGAAGACTATGAATGGTGTGTGGAAGGTGGACTCAGCTCTGGTCTGAAAGCAATGTACATCATTTTCTGTGGCCATAGCCACCTGCAAGGCAGAGTAGGAAACTAGGTACAGAGCAGAAAACATGGCTTTAGAGGAGCCAGTCAGTCTGCTTTAGCATGGAAGGTATTACAAAGAATGTATTTAATTCAAAGAATTGCTCTGAAAAGTATAGGGAAGGCCAGAGGGGAAGCAAGCAGAGACTACCATTTATCTTGTGGCTTTGAGGTCATGCTGCTGCTACAATCCAGAAGCCAATCACTTGCATCTTCTACCATCCTAAGCATCGTCCTTGCATCCCTCTAAACTGGTACCAGACAATGGACTCCAGAGTCCATCTGCTACAGCTCTGTGATCCTCATCTCTTTGGCCCTGAAGAAATCCTCTACATCCCAAATCTGACATGTATGGGTTTTGTTGACTAAGGCCAAAATACACACACACACACACACACACACACACACGAATATCTCCAAAGAATACATAGAAATGACTCTTTTTAAATAGCACACAAGCTAACAGGTACCCTTATGGCAATGTCATACTTACTTTGTTTCAGTTGCTGCCTCTTTCCCCTCCATCTCTCTGCCCAACCATATCCCCAGTTGTGCTAGAAACCATCCTTCCCTTGTGATACAGTGAGGAAGACAGGAGAGGCTGGGAATCAGTGTTAGTGTCACTATTGATTTGTCATCACTGATGCTCCCATTTTGCCTTCGGTGAATGGTTTTCTCAGCACCTATAATTTATCTTCTGGACCCGCCTGACTTTAGATGCTTCTCAGTTTGTGCCAGGGCTTGTCTTAGACAGGCTTACTGTTAATTTTAAGACATTAGGTTAAAAAATGTGTTGAATAGCTCCAATCTACTCAACAACACCACATCCAAGCAACTTAGTACACAGTGGAATATTGTCTCTTCTCAATATTGGAGCTGCATCTGGCTGCTACTGCCCAGCATCTCACGAGTATTGCACTGAATATAGCTAGCCTGGGAAAAGGTCCAAATTCAAAATGTGAAGTAGGATCTCTGCAGAATTTGTATTTCTTTTGCACCATCACAAAGTTGAACCATTTTAACTCAAAGCCATCTGTGTATGTGTGTATAAATATAGATTTAAATATATATATTACACAAATATATGTTTTTATATATTTAATCATCTCACTCCAGAGATAGCTTTGTCTGATACCAATGTATCAAGGAGAAGAGGGTCTCTTTCAATAGTGGCGACTCTGAGTGAGCTTTGAAAGGAGAATTGGCTTTTACAACTTCACAGTATTTCTCTTAGACTCCATTAGAGTTGAACTTCTCTGTGTAGTCAATCACTCATGTCACCCACCCCACCCTAGGAGGTGACCGGACACCTCACATCTCCTTTGCCTTTGGGTAACAATATTTTCTATATTTAAAGCCACCCAGAATCTTCCAGAATTTGGTTTGGGGTTTCCCACATCGTTTTTATCATAGCTCCCCTTGCTTGGTCAATGGGATCGTTTGGCTGACAAGCTGCTACCTGTAGGAGGTTTTCTTGTCACATCTGGGGACTACCCAGGCTTACAGCTGGCTCTACCTCCACCCAGGTGAGTCACGGGTGCACTGTGCCTTTTAGTCTTTATTTGCACAAGGAATCCTTCACTGGAACTCAGGCGACAGGTTTCCTAGCCAGAGTTGAGAAGTCTTCGAGGAAAGGCAGAGCTGCCCAGGAGAAGGAGCAGTTCCAGCAATCTACACTCAGGGAATTACTTTGGGAAGAAAATTTCTCATGGCAGTGGTCTAGTCCTGCTGAATAAAACACACCCAGGGAGCTTTTCCTCTCTCAATAACAACATGAAGTAAGGCATTCTTGTAGTAAGAGCATAGTTGTTCTTCTTAAACGTTTTTTAACAAAACTCAGATGGTTGCCGTCACCTGACCTTGACATTGCCTTCCATACTGATCGATTATTGGGCATTCTGTGTGTGCCTGTGAGACCGCATGCCTTTGGGCTGTACCACATTTCTCTCATTTAAGCAGATGGGAAAACAGCTATTTGAGCGAATGGGGCACGAGGCCAGAGAAGGTACAACCAGCTGCAAACAGACCAGTAAATATGGTTGTTATACATCTGGTAGGTTGTTCAACAGCGAAGTGGCTAATGGTGCTGGTATTTAAAATGGCCATTAGTAGACTGGATTTTTGAGCGCCCAATTAAGAAGCATCCCGGAAGCTCTCTCCCGGTGATGTCTGCTGTTATTTGGCTGTAGATCCGGTCCGCGGCCAACCTCAGGTCTGCATAACTGTCACTGCCTGCAGGGAAAGAAAGTTCATTTTTATCAACACGAGTAGGCAGCAGTATCTGTGGGGTATACACAGAGGTGTATGCCTGCCATGTCAAGCATCCCCAGCGTGGGCCTCTCATTAACCTTGTATCGACAAAGGCTAGAGTCAGTTAATCCCAGGGATTCAATATGCATGAGGGTCAGGTTATTTCCCTCATGGCCCCTGCAAACTTCAGAAAAGGGTGGCACTTTTCATTATGAACAGACCTTGTGAGAGGAGGGGTAGGCTGTTTTCATACCTGGTATGGATTGAGGTGCCTAGACCCACTCCTTGGCCTTAGGGATCTGCCCACAGTTAAAGTGCAAATATCTTTGGAAGAGATAATTTATTCATAATGATTTGGTTTTCAAAACCTTGGTTGAAAAATTTACAGCATGGGGCATGTGAGACGTTGAGGGACGGTGGAGCTGAGTGCAGGTGAGAGAAATCAGGATGATCCAAGGCGTGGAGTGATATCAGAAAACAAAACAAAAGCAACACACAAGCATTTCATACTGCTTTCTCCTCTTGCAGCTCCTTCCCTAGGGAAAAGAACCCTTGTTTTTGTATTGTATTATATAGCTAGTAAAAACTAAAACAGCCATGATGTTGTCCTGTTGTGCTAAGGCTACACAGTCACGAGCAGGGATATAGGTCCTGCTCCCTCAAGTTACATTCTGTTTAGAGATTTGACCCCTCCGTTCCCAAGGACAGTCTGATTTATGCGTTGCCGAGTTATTTGCTTGCTTGTGTTTGAGACATGGTCTCAAAATGTTGTCCAGGCTGGCTTCTAACTCACAATCTTTCAGCCTTAGCTTCCTGAGTATAGGGGGTTTACAGGCATGCATCTCGATACCTGGCTTTGGGAGTGAGTAATGATAGGGACATTCACTCTCAGAGGTGGTACTAACACCAGCTCATTGAGTCACCCTAACTGTCACGATCTTAAAGGGAGAAGTAGTTTTCTTTTCTATTGTTTGTTTATCTCTTTTTGTTATTGTTTTGGGTAAGCAGCAAGGAGACATATGACCTCTACTTTCATATAGCTATTTAGTGATGAGCAGAAACATGATTCCATTGGAAAAAAGACAAGACTGGTCTCAAAGAAACTAGGCTACACCAAATAATGGTGTAGTGCAATAAAACATCCAGCCCCTGGGTACCTCATTCTTCCTCGGGCCCTGAATGCTGCCTGAGACCACTACTTTGAAGCTACAGTGCCATGAGAGCAAGGATGGGGCTCTGCAAATGGCTCAGGAGCTTGAGTGGAACTTTTTTGAAAGCATTCCACTGAAGATGTGGATAAGTGATTGGGGTGTCTGATGGCAGAGGCACTTAGCCACATCTGCTCTCTCTCTCTCCAGCAGGCACTGAAGGCTGACAAAACATCTTGGATTCCTCTCTAGAAGAGGGAATCTTGCCCTGCTTGGATGACTTGTGCTCAGTTCTGATGATATCCCTATGCAGAGACATACACATAATACATATATCATGAGCGGCCTCACAGAAAAGGATCAGGTTGGAAGGTAGGTGGGGGGCATCAGAGTGCTAGAACCTGAGTTTAAATTCTCTCAGTCCCCTCCCCCCCACAATGTTTTACTAGATGTGTTGTTCTTATCAGGTTTCCCAAACCCTGAGTCTCAGTTTCCCATGCTCTGAGATTTAGTAGTTGTGAAGGTAAAGATTATCTGGTAAAATATATCCCAAATTTTGGTAGTGGCTGACCCATCGGTTAGTCATCAGTTGTTATTCATTTTGTCTTCCACGTGCCATGTTTCAGAACCTGAACATGAGGCAGAGAGAGGTAAACTGAACAGAGAAATGTTCTCTCTTTTGGTGATGAACTCATTCTTAATTTCATTTCAGTTTTCATGATCTTTATGAGCAACATCCAGGTCTGGCCCAACTCCTCCAACCTCATATGTGCACAGAGTCTAGTGTGTGTCAGTCTACAGCTCATTCCATCTGTGATTGTTCTACTGTGGCTGACTGGGACAATGAAGCTCGTTAAGGCATGGGGAAGTTTGACATACCAGAAATTCAGGGTTGTTTTATTCTTTGACGTTTCTGCTGGTCAATCCTGGAGGGATTTGGATTTGGTGTTTCACCTTTAAAGAAACAGTGGAGAGCCTGCTTCTTTGGCTGGCATTTTCTTTGGGCCACCAACCAGCTCCCGAATAAAGACACCAGAGACTTATTAATTATGAATGCTCAGTCTTAGCTTAGGTTTGTCCCACTAGCTTTTTAAACTTCATGTAACTTGTTTCTATTCATCTGTGTATTGCCTTTCTTTCATTCTGTATGTCCTACTTTCCTGCTTCCCCCTTGGCTCCTGGTGTCACCTTGTCATCTCCTTTTCTTTCTTTCTTGAACCAAAATCCTTCCTTGTACTTACTCTTTCTGCATGGAAGTTCTCCCTGCATGCCTATATCTCCTCCCTCACTATTGGCCATTCAGCTTTTTATTAGACCAGTTAGGTACCTTAGGCAGGCAAGGTAAACAGCAATACACCTTTACATAATTAAACACAAGCAATACATCTTTATATAGTTAAATAAATATTCTGCAGCAAAAAAGTGGAACACATCTGTACATAGTTAAATAAATGCAACACATTTTTGCATAGTTAAATATTTTACAACATGCTTCTCTTTCTTTGTCTTACTACCCTTTTAAAAGATATTTATTTTTAATTCATGTGCATTGGTGTTTTTGCCTATGTGTATGTCTGTATGAAGGTGTGTCTGTATGAGGGTGATGGATTCCCTGGAATTGGAGCTACAGGCAGTGTGAGTTGTCATGTGGGTACTGGTGATTGAACCTGGGTCCTCTGAAAGAACAGCCAGTGCTTTTAACTGCTGAGCCATCTTCCTGGCCTCTGTCCTATTGCTCTCAAATGCTGCAAAAATACTAAAGTCTCTCCTCATTAAAGCCCGATTTCAGTCACTTTATGTCACACAGCATCGATGTTTGGCCTTGATTTTCCTGTGCACTATGTCAAAAGCAGGATATCAAGTGGTGAAGAGAAAAATTGAGCCAGGTGCTGCCAGCCAAGTGAGTGCATTGTCAGGGGAGAAACCCCATGACATGCACTAGAAAAAACTTCTTCTTCTAATCTGAGAAATGAGTTTAGCCATCCTTGGGATTATGATTCCATTGGAAAGGGAGAGGAGGGTCAGAACTCAGTGTTCTTAGCAGTTCCCCAAGGGAATCGTGGGTAGAAATTGATCTGGTCACCCCCAGAGAGTCATGATCTCCTTTTCTGCACCATCTCACTTGGTCTCCTTAGCAAACCCTCATTTTGGGCGCTCTGCTATAGAAAGCCTTACCTGTGATCCGTGAGTGTAACTGGGGCTGCAGGCCTGGGAAGAATGGCCGACAGAGGTCCTCCTTCCCCAGGGAGAACCTCTAACCATATAAAATGTTGGGTTCCTCTACCTGGAAGCCCACTAGCGTTGTCAGAAAATATATTACAGGGGTTTGTCTTCCATAATGGCTGTCATGGGACAGACATCACTAGAGCTAGAAATATCACATGGACCCCTTTGTTTTATAGGTAAGGAAACCCACAAATGGGAGCACCCTTCCAAGGCCCTTACAGCAGCTTCAAGTGGCCGAGCTGCATCAAGGGTGCAGATGAGCTTTGGCGTACTTCTCTTTCGCTCTGCCCACTGGAGAAGCATAGTTAGAGATCCCAGGGGGGAAGTGGACTGATCTCTCTAATTTCATTCTGTTCCAAAGTGAAAACCAAACAATACAAAAAACGCATTCTTACTTGTTCTCAATCTACTTGTACACTCTAATGACTGGCTCTAGTGCTGACTATCTAACGTAACTTACTTAATTAGCTAATTGCTAGCAATGGAAAGTAGTTTTCTTTGGCCTTTTGTAATTCACATGCCTTCAACTGCAACAGAGTCATCATTGGTGCTGTAGAGACCTTGCCATCTAAAGGTAAATTACAAGGCACGAAGAAAACCAGAGGATAGCTCTGAAGGTCATACTCTCCTCTTCTGAATATCCTATGCTTCCCTAAGAGTAAAATGTAAAGGGGAAAGAAGGACATTGAGAGTCAAAATGGGAGCGTTAATGTAGTAATTGAGTGTGGAGAGGTTGAGGCCACTGGATCTGACTTTGGCTGTGACCACTGCCCTTTCCCACCCAGGTGACTTTGATCAATTAACCTCTGCAAGCTTCTGTTTCCACAGCTGTTAAATTGGCTCAATAATTGTTTCTGTTTTGTAGTTATTTCAAGGATTGGATGGGATGACAGACATGTGAAGTTCATAGTGCCTTACCTGGAACTTGATAATCTTCCACTGAATGTCTATTATTGCTGTTAATGCAAACTTACAGCTGTAAATTAGAGAGTTCGTAGATGTCTGAAGAAGGAAATAAAATCCCCTTCAAGACCCTGGTAAAAAATAGTTTTACCATTTTTACTGTGTTAACATACTACCCTAAAGTATATATAATTCAGTAGGCTATTCCTTCCTAATTCAACATCCTTTTGTGAACAACTTCCTCTCAGTTTTTAAAAATGTGATTTGGGGCATGGCTGCATAACCTTGATGTTCCCAGAGTTAAAGAACTTGCTATTTTCACACCTGTCTGAACTATCTGAAGAAATAGGATTTTTAATACATACAAGTACTAACCTTTTTCCTTTTGCTGAGATTTAATGTGTTTTCCTTATTTTTCCCTTCCCTCCCTTCTGCTCTGTTTCATTTCCTCCCCTCTCTTCCCCTCCCCTTCCCTTTCTATGTTCTTTATAAACTTCCTAGCATATGAATTCCTGTCTGGTTCTTTATTCATTTTTTAAATGACAGATTCCTATTATAATTTTTCTTGATTCTTGAGAAATATATATATATATATATATATATATACACACACATATATAAACATAATCATATTCAAACCCTCATTTCCCTCTCGTAACTGCTTCCATATCTCCCCAACATGTCCACATCTTAACGTCACCTCTCTCTCTCTTTTTCTCTCTCTCTCTATATGTATACATATTATATACATTTATATTTATATAAATATATATTTTGTAACCCATTAAGTCCAAGTAGTGCTACCTACATGTACATGGGTGTGGATCCTTGTACTAAAGTGTAGGAAACACACCAGTGGGAGCATCCTCAAAAAGAATCATTCTCCCACACTCTGCAGCTGACAATAGTTCTACATGAAAGTATAGGACGTGGAGCACAGCTCCCTGATCTATTAGGCTTCCTTTCTGCATGTACCATGTAAAGCATATCCACCTATTTAACCTTCTGATTCCAACATTTCTCTCCAGCCTGTTGTCCATGTAGCTGCCAATATAACCTCCCTTCCATATTGTTCAGCGGTTTCTGTTCCCATTGGCAAGCACATTAAGCTGTACTACAGCCATCCATAGTGTAGACACTGGGTATACCATCCTAATTGCAACCAAATTGTCTTACTTGCTACTTTCTCAATGAACCTACCTATTTCCAGACTCATTACTTTCTTTGTTGCTTCCCTGGGTCTGTCTACTGAAGTTTACCTACCTATTCATATCCCTGATGCCCTTCTGTCCCTGTAAGGCCTGTAATAGACCTCTCCTTGCCACACTGAAATCTCACCCTTGATGACCATGTGATGCATGTTCTTCCCCCATTCCAGCTTGCTTCATAATAAAAAGACTTCTTTGGTTGTCTAACTCTCCCTTTGACTAGTCTATATAGATGACACATTCCCAGAGGGCAGAACAGAAGCTGCCCACCTGTGTCTATCATCCCAGACACAGAGTGCTTTGTACATGGTAGGTGCACATTTGTTCCAAGACAGAAGTCCTCAGACACAGCTCTCTTCTGGCGGCTGAAGTGTGGGAGCGGCACAGCTGCCTGGATTTATTGCTTTTCCCCAGGAGAGGCAATTATAAAGCTTTATCTTCCCTGTTTGGCTTCCAGCCAGTGGCTCTATACCTAATCTCTAATTTTCTCTTTGTTTAAAGAGATGTTCATTTTATTTAGCCCAAGCAACATGATGGCAATAATAATGGAAGTTGCAACTGCTCTTGAAAGCCTACTATGTGCTGGGCAGTGTCCATTATCTACTGGGTCTTATTGGTTAATCCTTATGAGAAGTTCATAAATCGGGATGGCAACTTTTATGGCAGAGAAGATAAGGCCTCAGAAAGGTCAAAACTACCTACCCCGGAGTCATGGAAGTAGTCAATTAGACTCAGAGTCAAGAGTTAAATCTCGTTCAGTCAATCCTAAGCCCCTTCATCATGCTGGGAATGAGGGCTTCAAGGCAGGCTGCTAGGAGACTCTGGCTTGGATTTCTTGGGGCACCAGGTGATCAGGCTTTTGCACAGTGGAGAAGTACATGCGCCATGTGGCAGTTTAGCTACACTAAGCCTCTTGTTTCATTTAGTGGCAGTACCTAGGAAAAGTCAGAGAAATTGAGTGAAGTCTCTGCTTGGTCTCAGTTATCTTTGTAAGAAGTGAATAGCTTTTAAGATTCCAAATACTGTTAATTTTGCATAGATTGTATGCTTGTTTCCGAATTCTCCAATAGCTGAAGTGTGTGCTAGATACTAATTTATATAAAGTCTGACTCTCTGCTGCACTACAAGGCCACCTATTTGTTGGGTAAAGCCATTAAAAGTAAGTATAATATCTGCCAAGATTAAGAAAATCTTACATAGCTCACTTTAGGAATCCAAACTGGTTATGTTGGGGGAAACTCCATGGTGGTATTTGTAAAGAACCCTAGAAAATATCACTTTAGCAAAGTGCTTGAAGTAAAGTAGTTAGTAAACATCAACTGAATAAAAGAAAGAATGAAGTCAGCGATAAACAATTGGATAAGTGGTGCTTTGGATTTTATCCATGGCAAGCAATAGGGTAAATGAAATTTGTTAATTATTAATAGATTCACTTTCAGCAATTCTTTCTCTGAGGCTCAGTTCAATCAGTGCTAACAGCTAAGTTTGAGATTTACTAACCTCCGAATATAAAGTTTTTACTTGCTATAGTTTCAAAAATGCTGGCAGAAGACATGAGAGTTTGGGGCTATACAAAGGACTTTATCACTCACTTCAAGGCAGAGTTTGGACATCACCATATTTACATATATTTCCCTTGCAAATAGCCCAGAGGGATGCCTGCATACACGGTGAGCTGTATTAAATGAGAAGGACCCCAAGCATAGACTACCAGAGTCTAAAATGGTCAGTAAGTATGCTTAGCATTTCCTCTGGAAGAAGCCACTTATCCTATTTTTCCAGGCTGTTAGTTCTATCGATGTCCCTAAGATGATAGTCTGAAACAAAGGTAGCTGGTATCGTGCTTGCAAGACTTATAGGATGCATGAGAGTCCTTAAGAATTGTCTTCCAACACCAATCTCATAGGATGATTAAAAAAAGAAAGAAAGAAAGAAAAACAAAAAGAAAAAAAGGGGCAGGCGGGGGTTGTTAAAGGTTGTTAAATATTCCATCATTTGGGATAGTAAATGCTACACTGTAGCCTAAATGGCTGTCAGGCTGTCAGGTCTCAATGCCTTAAGCCATTTCTCCATAACAACACATTTTCATGTGGACTCAGTTGAGGACTCTGGTCCATATCATCTATCTGGACTGTAGGCTGAAGGAGGAAGCACCACCATATGGTTCATTGTCATGGCAGAGGGTGAGTGAGTGTGCAGGCTGCAATTCAGGCTCTTCAAAATGCTGCTCATATTTCATTGTTCAGATGGAGCTTGGGATATTCAGTTGGCAGGCATCTTGGATTACTGCCACTCAAATACAAAGTCCCTGCATAGGGCTAGCACATGAATATGTGGTCACTTTCTCTTTCCTTTCTACTCCTCAAGTCTTTGTTTGATCACATGAGAAGTCTGTCTGGGTCTTTAGTCCAGAAGTATCTTACAGTAGTTATGGATTTTGACTGTTCTCAGTCTGTCAGTGACAGGAAGATCTTCAGAATCCCAACCCTGCAGCAATGTGCCCAAGTTTGCAAATCAAGTTAATCAATACTAATTATTACTATGAATTCAAGATCATAAGAGTGTTGGTCAACATTTAAGAAAAGAAGAACATAGAATTTCTCCCAATCCACAATTACTGCCCAGAGATAATAAGTAGATTGAGAAAGAAGAGAAAGATGCTGATTTATTTTTATTCACGATACAAAGCAGTCACAGACTCAACAACAGAAATGCTTCTTGCCTTGCCCTGGTCACTGCATCTGACTAGAATCGGTGCATGCCAATAGAACAGGATCAGCATTACTGATGGTCACAGCCTTTCTGATTCTCAGCCAAAAGACTTGACAATTCATTAATTCCTTTTTTTACTCACTAGAGCACCCCCTCCCCACCTGCCAGATACTATATTAAGAATTTGAGTATGAAGTTGGAAGTAAAACTGTCACTGTTGCTGGCTCCAAGGCACTTAGATTCAACAGGCTCATCTCATATAAGAGTAAAAACAAACGCTCATCCTTATTCCCGGCTTCCTCACTGGAGGCTGAAGGCAGAGTGGTGGAAGATGTTCATATTTTTCAAGGGTTAACAACCTTGTATGGTTTATTTCCCTCACTAATCCCATGGAGATAGTGGCAGGAACCATGGCTTTGAACCTGTGTAGTCAAAGTTCAGAAGATTATTTTCTACATTCTTGGGTGCCAGAGAAGCTAAGTTAGAACTCAGGTCCTATACTCATTTTACAGCTTCATTAATAAATAGACATTTCTTTTCTTTTATTGAAAATAGTTCCCCCCCCCCCATATAATCTGTTTTGATTGCAGTTTTCTCTCCTTCTACTCTTCCTAGTTTCCATGATTAAGCTTCCTGTTCTATCTGTTGTTGAGATCTAGCCTTAATCCCTGGTGGCCAGATAGGATGCAGTGTTACTTCATTTTCTTTTTATTTGTTGAGATTTGCTTTGAATTCAGTCAATTTTGGAGAAAGTTCTATGAGGTGCTGAGATGAAGGTATATTCTTTTGTATTTGGGTGAAATGTTCTGTAGATATCTATTAGGTCCATTTGGTTTATAAAGGTAGTTAGCTCTGCATTTCTTGGTTTAATTTGTGTCTGGGTGACCTCTTAGTGACAGTGGCATGTAGAAGTCTTCCACTATCAGTGTGTAAAGGTCAATACGTGATTTAGGCTGTAGTAGTGTTTCTTTTATGAACTTGGTTGCCCTTTGGTTTTGTGCATATATGTTAAGAATTGTAATGTTCTCTTAGTGGATTTTTCCTTTGATGAGTATATAGTGTTCTTCCCTATCTCTTCTGATTAGTTTTAGTTCAGGTCTCCTTTGTCAGATATTAAAATGGTTATACCAGCATGTTTTCTTAAGTCTATTTGTTTAGAATATTTCTAGAATTTTTTTTTAAATCTTAAGGTGACGTCCATCCTTGATGTTAGGGTGTGTTTCTTGGATGCAGTAGAAGATGGATGGATCCAATTTTTACATCCATTCTCATAGTCTGTTTCTTTCTTTTGAGACATTGTGATCATTGACATTGAGAGATATTAGTGAGCAGAGTTTGTTGATTCTTGATATTTTATTGTTGGTGTGGTAATGGAGGTGGTGGTGGTGGTAGTATATGTATGTGTGTGTTCTTGCCATCTTTTGATTTGCTGATCTGGGATAGTTTATTCCTTGTGATATCTTGGTGTTGTTGTCCTCTTCAGATTGCAGTTTTCTGTCTAGAACCTTCTGTAGGGTTGTTATTTGTTGATGGATACTGCTAATTTTCTCTTACTATGGTGATTAGAACATTTTCTGTGTATAGTAGTCTAGGCTGGCATCTCTGGCATCTTAGAATTTGTAGACTATACATTCAGGCCCTTCTGTGTTTTAGAGTTTCCATTGAGATGTCAGGTATTATTCTAACAGTTCTGCCTTTATATGTTACTTGGTTGTTACCCCTTGCAGCTTTTAACATTCTTTCCTTTTCCTGTACACTTGGTGTTTTAATATGTGCTGATAGAATTTTCTTTCCTGTCTAGTCTATTTGGTTTTCTGTGTGCTTCTTCTGCCTTGACAGGCATCTCCTTCTTTAGGTTAGGGAGGTTTTCTTCTGTGACCTGAACCTCTTTCATCTATTCCATTTTTCTTAGATTTGGTTTTTTCATAATGTCCCATATTTCCAAGATGTTTTGCACCAGGATCTTTTAGATTAATATTTTCTTTGACGGAGCTATCCATTTCTTCTATTCTGTCATCAATACCAGGGATTCTCTCTTCCATCTCTTGCATTCTATTGGTGAGGCTTGCCTCTGAGGTTCTGTTCAAGTTCCTGGATTTTTTATTTCCTGGTTTCTTTCATTTTTGGTTTTCTTTCTTGATTCTATTTTTACTTTCAGGGTTTGAAGTGTTTTATTCATTTGCTTCCACTGTTCATCTTTTCATAGATTTCTTTAAGGGGTTGATTTATTAATTTCCTCTTTAAGAACATCTACCATATTCATGAATGCTTTTTTGAGGCCCCTGTCTTATGCTTCAGCTATGTTGCATTTCTCAGGGCCTACTATAGTAGACTTGCTGGGCTCTGGTGGAGACATATTGTCCTGGCTATTGTTTTTGTGCTGCCATCTAGGCACCTGGGGTTTGGAATGGTTGTAATTCTAGGTGCCAATACCTGGTCTTACCCCTACCATTTTGGGGAAGTTGACTTTTTCTTGGTTTCTATTTCTTCTCTGGTGGCTGTGTGTTTCCTGGCAAGAAATTCTTCTGGGGTCCAGCCAAGTGTAGCTACTGAGGGTACCAGACTGAATGGCTTTCTAGATCTTGGAAGTTGGCACTTAGGAATGGGGATGGGATAGATGTGGGTTGCTGAGGGGTCTATATGAGGGAGGTATCTGGCATTCCATCAGGATCTACTTAGTCCCCTGGGAATATGGGGGTAGAGAGTGAGAGAAGCTGTAGCAAGTAGGTTTTTGTTGTTGTTTTATTGAGGCAGGATTTCTCTCTGTGTAGTTTTGGCTATCAAGGAACTCACTCTATAGACCAAGCTGGCCTTGAACTCACAGAGATCTGCCTGCCTCTGCCTCCTGAGAGCTGGGATTAAAGGTGAGTGCTACTATCACCAAGGCTGCAAGTAGTCGTCTATAGAGCTGGGGACGAGACTAGAGGACTATATTTGGAGAAGGGTGAGAGTGAAGACCCAAAGCTAGAGTGCCCGCGTAGCTGGCCTCTTTGCTTCTCTGGCAGGTGGGTTCCCTGGCAATGCTTGCAGGGAGGGGGAAGGTTGGAGGGGAAGATCTGTGTGATCCTTTGTCTCCACTGGAGATGGTGGCATGGAGGAATGGAGGCCACAGGAGGTAGTTTGCTACAGAGCTAGGGAGGTTTGGATTTTAAGGAAATGAGAAAGGTGAAAATTTGCAGTTAACTGACCTGCTTCTCTGGTTGGTATGACATATGACTCCCAAAGGTGTGTGTGTGTGTGTGTGTGTGTGTGTGTATGTGTGTGTGTGTATGTGTGTGTGTGTGTATACATATACATATATATATATACATATACATATACATATACATATACATATACACATACACATACACATACACATACACATACACATACACATACACACATATATATATATCTCCAACTCAAAATCCAGCCTTGTTTGAAGGCTGAGGGCCCTCTGTCTCTAGGCTGTGTTCTTCTTAGTTAATACGCTCCACCAATGAATGAATTAGTAAACAAATTGGTTGCCTGCTGATTCGGTGCCAGACACTGGAAAGTGCCTACCTGTACCACAGATTCTACATATACTGCTGTTTGTATAGCAGTCAGCAAGCACCGAGGTGATACTCACCACTTCCCAGAAGAAGAAATTGAGAAACCCAGAGGACCAGACACTTTCTTGCTATTTCAAGGAGCCAATGCCAGCATTCTGCTAGCTCGTGTCTAAGCATGAAGCTGCCCTTGTGAACTGCTGGCAGGTCTGGCCAGAGAATAGTCAAGCTTATAGCAACAGCTCTTGCCAGACCAGACATCCCTAAATCCCCCTGCAATAACACTGGGTTATGAAATCCAGGCAGCTCATATAAACACACTCATTTTGAGAACACCTGCCTTTCCTCACTGCGGCAGTGCACCTTGTGTAGCTTCTCCCCACCTAATCTAATGAATTTCACAAACACTGACTAAATGGCTTCAGGATGACGGGCCCTGGAAGCTACCAGGGTGAGTCCAACATAGTTGTCTCCAAGGCTGAGAAGTGGGAGGAGGAGGGAAACGTCGATGCACAGCAAGAGCAGTTCAAACAGACTCAGGGTTGTAGAAAGCCAAACACAACAGAGGAGCTGGGAGGGCGAGGAAGAGAAAGAATACGGCTTTGGAGAAGCTTTGGGGGAAGCTTGGGGTAAATGTGAGGTTTCAGGCCTTGGAAAGGGTAAGCATGGGCACCCCAGTGCTAATGGTGATGGGGTAGGGGAGGAATTGAGTCATGCAGGCAGAAGAAGCCACTCTTGCCTTTGGAGACTTGTTTCTTAGGGAGAAGATCCACCCACCCCACCCTGAGCCCTGCCCAGAACTTAAAAAGCCTGATATATTTCCACAGAGCCCCTGGGGGGAACAGCTGGCAGGAGACAGGGGCAGCCAGGGAAGGGGAAGGGGGCTTGCCTCAATGGTTAGCTGAGAGGAAAGGATGCTAAGGACACTTGGGAAGTCTTATCTGAAAGGAAATCATCTGGTGTTAAGACCAAGGAAACTGTTTTCTATCTTTTCCTAAGGCTTCTGGGCTCGGTTGTCTGATGTCCACCCCCATGAGGATGGGGGACTGGTGGTAGCTCCCTGGCCTGTGACAAGTTGTAACTCATGTTTGACCCTGTTTTGTCCACAGCTTCTGCACATTTATAGTGATGTCCCAAAAGTGAATTGATGACAGCTGTGTCTTTATGCCACTCTCCAGGGGATCTCTACTGCCTCTGTGTGAGTGTCCCCTAGCAAGAGAAATATGGTAGGTTTTTAATCTGGGCACTCACATCTGGGGCAAAAAATCTGAATGTTAATCCATCTGGAAGGAGGACTGATCCACATCTTCTGCTGTTTGTGTCTTCTGTTTTTCATTTTTGAATCTTTAAATCTCATTATGAAGCCAGAACGAGCCCCCTGCAAGCCTGTCTGGTACCCTTCAGGCGGCCTTTTAAATGCTTCTTTATGCTTGGTCTCCTTATGCTCCTCACAAACAGAGCTCCTTTTGTCTGAATGCAATATGGCTCTTTCAAGAGCTAAGAAAGCTTGGCTACACCCCCTTGAGGAAAGAAGCCATCATAACTTGTTTTCCTCACATGTGAGAGGAGATGAAGGAATGATGCATCAGTTGGTGAAGGGGTGCCAGCTTCTGTGACCACCCTAGAGCAAATAAAGGCAGGAACCATAGTCTACCATTCTTATCTGTTTTCCCAGACAACAGACTCAAGGGTTCAAAATTGGACTTTGCATATTTGGTCCTTTAAACCAAGACACGTAAAAATAAACTTTGGAAGAGAGTTTATGTTCATTTACATATTGCAGATAATGTTCACTTATAAAGTCAACAGGCAGTTTTGATTAGTGAGTACAGAGCAGGCAGTTTTCTAGATATTGGGTTATAGAAGAACATAAAAAAATATATTTTCCCAAATAAATGTTCTATGTGAGGAAACATACATAAAATAGATCAAAAAATGGGAGAGCTAGCAGGAGCCTTAAGGATAGAAGTCTATATGTCTTCATCAGGAGACAGATTTTCTGTTCTTTTCTTTTCTTTTCTTTTTTTTTAAACTATCTTACTTTGCATACCAATCCCGGTTTCCTCTCCCTCCTAACCTCCCATCTCTCACACCCTGACTTCTCCCCAGTCCACCCCCACCCACTCCTCAGAGAGAGAGTGAGATCTTTTATAGGGAATCAACAAAGTTTGTCATATCAGTTGAAGAAGGATCAAGTCCCTCCCCCATATCAAAACGATTACACAAAAATCAGGAACAAGACAAGGCTGTCCACTTCCTCCATATCTCTTCAATATAGTACTTGAAGTTCTAGCTAGAGCAATAAGATGACAAAAGGAGACCAAGAGGATACAATTTGGAGGGGAAGAAGGGAAGGCAAACTCTCACTATTTGCAGAGGATATTCTTTACGTAGGTGACCCCAAAAATTCTACCAGGGAACTCTTCCAGGACACGAAATCATCTTTAAAAAATTCAGTAGCCCTCCTATATATAGATGATAAACAGGCTGAGAAAGAAATCAGAGAAACATCACCCTTCACAAAAGTCACAAACAGATTTTATTCTAAAGAGCAACACGAGGGGATTTGATGGCTGTATGGTGCAGACTCTGGAACACACTGATGGGGGACATTAGTTAAGCTACCGCGGAGTGTCTGTAGATGTTTGACAGTGGCTGAGACTCATGGAAGTGGAAGGAGGAGATGACATTCACAAACATGCTGATGACTTTGCTGTAGTTAGATTCAACCATTTAGGAATGGGCTAAAGAAATTGTGGTCATATGTCTGCTTCTTTATTATGTAAGCAATATGATTGCAGCCTTTTAGGGATCCAACTTGTTTTTGTATGTCCCAAGGGCAAGAATGTGACAATAAGGTCTTGGTCTAAGCCTTTTCAGGATTTTCACATGGACAATGAGAGAGTTTGAATTGGAAGCTATATCTATTCTAGTCTTTGATTCAAGTCCTCACTGCTGTGTGACTTCAGCAAAAGACTTTTCTTTTTTTTTTTTTTAAATGAAACGCTCTAATTTTTATATCCATATAGATATTCTAAATCAGAGGGAGTTGCGAACAGAATTCAGGAGTACCAACAAATTGACATCTGTGAGTTGTTTGAATTTTCAAAAACCAAAAATTAATTCACAATCAAACATAATGAGTCTGAATGCTTAGGGTATAGCCTTATCCATGTTGTTTCATGTGACTGCTCTACAGGATGAGTCATCAGCAAAAGACTTTTAATCTCTTTGAAAAATACCCATATTGTCTGTAAAAGGATACATATATGTCAGAGCTGGTGTGAAATTTAGTGACATAAATATAGTACTTTCTTTATATTTCCCTCCCAGGGAGAAGTGGGGGCAGAATGTTCTAACAAAGGAAGGATGCCTTCCTACAGTATCTCCTGATAATAATTTGGACCTTGGTGTGATTGCATCCCAATCACAAGCATCTTCATATTTATAGATAGGTGTTGTTTGGTTTGAGGGAAGAAAATGCTGCCTCTTTGTGGAACTTTAACAGAAAAAACATAGAACACAAAACAAGTCTTTTGTTGGTTTTCATTTAAAGAATGGGGCTCATGTGTCCTAGGCTGGCCTTAAACTTGATCCATATCTAAGTATGACCTTGAATTTTTGATCCTTCTGCTTCCACTTTCCAGGTGCTAGGTGAAGGGCATGTGCGATGGCATCTGGTTTATGCAGTGCTGTGGATCAAATCCAGGGTTTTTTGCATGCTGGGTTAACAAAGCAGCCTGCTAACTTAGCTACCTCCCTGACCTTACAGAAAGTAATTCAGCTAGTGGTTTGCATTTCTCCTTGCTTCTAGTGAGGATGACAGCAGAGGAGAATTATGAAGAATCAGCATGAAGAAGATACCCATCTTTTACTTGTGCTGTGGTACCTTCTGGGTAGCCTAGAGATGAGGGGCAGGCTGTGAGAGGAGAAGCTGTAAGGCTCATTCTCTTGCTGGCTTTCACACGAATGTGTGATCTTAAGTTGATAAGTATAGAGGGGCTCCTCTGTGGGCATGTGCTAACTCTCTTGACACAAGTGGCTCCATGCAGAAATCAAAACTTAGATGTTGGGCCTTGGGCAGGCATGCAAAGGAGTTTTTTTTGCCCTTCTCTGGGCTTCTGGTCTTCCTTTCTTCTTTCCTTCCTTCCTTTCTTTCTCTTTAATGATGATGACTGAGGAACCAGATCATGAATCATACCATGGTTTAACTTTGATTGGCTGATAGTTGATATTCGAGTATTAAAACTTAAGTCTCTATTATGTATTTTCAAGACAGTTCTCATAACTGGCAGGGGATAAATGAGGAATCAAGAGTACTAATATACATCGGTTTAACTTTGATTGACTTGTAGTTGATATCTCAGTGTGGAAACTAAGTCTTCCCTCACAGAGGAGGAGCAGTGGGGTTGACTTATGATGTCTATTGTGAGCAGAGTATGGACCTGTTAGCACATAAGCCAGTCTTGACCGTCTCTAACATATGTATTCAGTAGTTCTCTGAGTTTGTCAGTGCTAAATATTTGATCTGCCTCATGAAGGTCCAAGAGCAGAAAGCGAGGGCACTGTCCTCCTATGGCACCACTTTGTGTGTGTGTGTATGTGTGTGTGTGTGTGTGTGTGTGTGTGTGTGTGTGTGAGAGAGAGAGAGAGAGAGAGAGAGAGAGAGAGAGAGAGAGAGTTTGTGTACATGAATGCAGTGCTTTCAGAGGCCAGAAGATTGTACTAGATCCTCTGGAGCCAGAATTCCAGGCAGTTGTGAACTATCCAGTATAGGTGCTTGGAGCCAAACTCAGTCCTTCCTCTGGAAGAGCAGGAAGTGCTCTTATATAGGCTTAGTCATCTTTTCAGTCCCTTATTAATATCCCTATTTATTAGCATAATTTTCAAAAAACATTGCAGTTAGGTCTCTGCTTTGTCAAGGAACTGGTAGAGAGGAGTATACTCCCCAAGAACAGTTGGGGTAGTGGCCTCACATAGAAGGCAAACAAACCCACCTTCCTTGCATAGATTTGCTTCTCCTTGCTAGCTCTAGGTGAGCGGATTATTGATCTCCTGGGTTATATTTCACTTTTCTTTCTGTGTCATTTTTTCCCCAGAATGCTGCTGAAGACCACTGCCAATGCTATTCAACCAGTTATTTCAAATTTTAACCCCATGAGAAAAAGAAGACCAAATACATAGTGAATATTAGCAGAGCCTTAAATTGGGTATTTACCAAATACCTTTGTGTCTCTTTCATCTCACAATAGTCCTAGTATGTAAGTTCTGTTTCCACTATCTAGTAGGTGTGAAATTGTAGGAAACAAATTCTCAAATGTGGCCCTCATACAGAAAAAGAGAAATACCTGGAATATTTCATGTCCCCAGCTTGCCGCCACTGGCCTAGTGGGTGAGGCATGCGTGTATATTCATGTGTGAGCGTGTGTGCCCATATATGCCCAGTGTGAAGGCCAGAGGATAACTTTGGATGTCTTTCCTTGGGTGCCATTTATAGTCTGTAGTATTTTCTTTCCTTCTTCCTCACTTTATTTTTTTCTGAGTTAGGGTTACTCCCAGCCCCCACTCTGTCCCTTAGTGCCTGGAGCATGCTGTGTTGGCTAGTCTGGCTGGCCAATGAGCCCTAAGTCTCTCTCTGTTTGCACCATTGCGAAACTGTGATTACAACGTGTTGCTACTACTACTAGATTTGTTTTAACGTGGGTTATGGAATTGATCTCAGGTCCTTATCTTTCCCTAGCAAGCCTTTACCAACAGAGATACGTCCCTGTCCTCATAGGTGGTTATGATAAAGTGGCCTGTGTGGGATGGGCTCCAGAGGCTAAGCAGTCAGGCGCTGCTTACCAGCACCCCAACACCCAGGGAGGGGGCAGAGATGCTTTGTGCTCCATAAGGAGGGAGGGGAACAGTTTTGTCCCCCCACATGCACACTTTGAGCCAAAGTTCCTTCAGGAGTCCTCAGGAGATTAAGAGTCTGAGCAACACTGGGGTCAGGGGACCATCTGAGCCTCTGCATTAAAAATGCTTTAGTCGCAAGATTCATTGTACCATTGTATGGGCTGTTTTAAATTAATAAAAGATTTCAAAGTACTGCATGGAATATTAGCCATGTAACTGTCACTGACTTTGAATGGGAATTATATAGCTAAATCGCCAAGCAAGGTGTCCTTGTGTTTGTGTGCCTGTGTGTGCCTGTGTGTGTGTGTGTGTGTGTGCCTGTGTGTGTGTGTGTTCCTGTGCCTGTGTGTGTGTGTGTGTGTGTGCCTGTGTGTGTGCCTGTGTGTGTGTGTGTGTGTGCATGCGTGCGTGCGTGTGTGTGTGTGTGTGCCTGTGTGTGTGTGTGTGCGCGTGTGTGTGTGCGCCTGTGTGTGTGTGTGTGTGTGTTGTAGTATATAGTGTATAATGTTGAGGGATGCTGGTATCACTCTGAATATTCTTAGAGACCTTTTGAATATGCTATAATTACATTATCTCTACTTCCTGTGTAGTGTTATTGTTCAATTGATAAAATACTCACTGCTACTTATAATAAACAAACTATTTAAATTATCTTTTAAAAGAAAAAATAAGTCTCTCCTTGAAATGGTCCAAAATGTCATAAATGCCTGAGGCAGGCATGCCCCAGACAATCTGTATGACAATTACATCTATGTAGCTTGAAAACAAGGTGCATTGTCTTTACACATTCTGAGTTGCTGGTACAGAGACTATGGGGGTTTGTGAGCAAAGTTTACACTGAAAGCTAGATTTTGTGTATCTCAATAGCAATGCCTTTCCAGCATTATTCTCTCCTGGTTTCAATGCGTAGTCTAAAACCTGGAGCATTTTCCAGGAGTTAGTAAGGAAGCGGATGAGATGGGCAGCCTCACAGTTAAGGGTGGAGGGAGAGGACATGATGCCACAGGCGACCCCACTCTCCTGTCTGTGTGGATCTGGAATTAAGTTCTTTGACACAGGAAAAATGGCAGAGTATTGAAAAGCTGGGCAGCGCCAGGGTTGAATTGTAGCTGTGTCCGTTTATTGTCTGACCCAAGGCATGTTTCCTTACTTCTTGTGCAAAAATATAGAGAATAACATTACCTTCCTCCGAGCGTTGTTGTGAACGAAGGGGAATGGAAAGCACTTAGCACAGCATTTACTCAGGGACTGTTTATGCAATGTTGGCTATTATTTTTAAAATGTGCTTAATGAATGTGTGGTGAATGAATGAAGAATATTTGTTCTGATCACAAGATGCTCGGGGCAGCCTTTTCCATTTTAAGTTATACCAGCAAGAAAGCCTAATGAAGTGCCAGCCTCTCCCAGGGACCTTGTAACTTCTGATCGTCAGCAGCCTGCTAGTCTTCCATTTTAACTGGGCGTCTGCATTCTGCAAAGCCAGCAATCGGGCCCTCTTGTGGGAGTAGAAGAGGAAGTGGAATTAGGACTGGGCCAGAGAGGGCTGGAAGGCCATTCTGTAGCTGTACATAGCTAGCATTCATAGAACTCTTGCTGGCACCTCCCATTAGAACAACCCCACCTGTAGGCTCAATTATAGTTATTCTCACTTTACAGATGTTACGCCAGGTACACAGAGGTTTTCCAGGATGCTCCCAGAAATCCCACCACCTGTTACTTACAAAACCGAGTCAAGAGCCCAGTGCATTTCTCTCTTGCCCACTGTGTTCTGTCATATGATTCTGAGGCTGCCCCAAATATGATTTCTACTAAGTCAGGACACAAGCTGCGAACAGGGCATTGGTCTTCTGCTCTTCAGGGTTGTGTGTGGTGGTGCACCCCTGTAATCCCAGCACTTGGGAGGCAGAGGGAGGAGAATTGTGAGTGTAAAGCTATTCTAGGCTACACAGTGAGATCTTGTTCAAGACAGAAAGAAAGGACAGAAAGAAGGAAAAGGAGTGAGAGACAAAAAGAAGTAGGGAGGAAGAAAGGAGAAAAAAACCTGCTGCCTACATAGGTCCTGAGTGAGCTACCCAGCTGGCCTCTGGCATGAATCTCTCTCTCTCTCTCTCTCTCTCTCTCTCTCTCTCTCTCTCTCTCTCTCTCACACACACACACACACACACACACACACACGGTTTCAGATCTTAAGTCTTTCATGAGATTAGATAAGCAGGAGAAGAATTGCACTTGCAGAACACTGTGCGACTGAATGAAAGAATTTTGAAGTCAAGTGAAGGAATGGATATCCAAATACTTCGTGCTTGCTGGCAGGGCTTTCACAGATTCATCTTACTTCCATTTACCCTTAAACATTTTTTAGGCTTGCCAGCCTGGCTTGAAGATAGAGTCCCAGTCCTCCGTAGCATGTCTACTTCCCTTGGGAGACCTCTCTCTGCTTTGTTCAGGGAGAACTGACAGCCGCAGAGATGGTAATGGGCAGTCAGACAACTTCAGGTTGTGCTGTGAATGTACACCCAACTACTCTTCCTCTTCAGGGAATACTAGACTATGTAAATCAGACGTGAGAAGGGCTAGAGAGCTAAGGAAACTGACATGTGGGCAACTGCTCCATTTTCAATAGTTTCCAATGCCGTTTGAGCTGTAAACCTTTATATTCAATAAAGCACTCACCCAGACATTCCATTCATGAGACAGTTGAGTGGAGATGACCTGTGGAAACCAGTGTGTCTTAGCACTTACTTCTCCCACGATGAAATCCAAGGAGTGTAGACAAAGGGGTGACCCTCCCAATGCAGTTTCCTCCCAGCTCTCCTCTGTCTCTCTGGAGAGCAACTGGTCCATTTGTTTTTCTTTTCTTTTCTTCTGCTTGTTACATGGGAGCAGCTAAAGTACAGGCCAGACTATATAGATACTTCTAAAGGGTTGGACTGAACATTCAGGCTGCTCCAGTCTCTTGTAAAAGTAGAGTCCTGATGGTGGCAGAAAGAAAGAATTTGAAATGTACAATAGCTAGGTAAGATGGATTTGACAGTCATATTTCTTGGGTTCAAAGCAATGGGTTCTTACTGGCTGTGGGATGCTGGGGCCTTTCTTCCCCTCTCTGGACCTTAACTTTTCATTTGTGAAATGGGAATTAAGTGAAAACAAAACTTTGCATTGAATGGCTTTGAGGCTTAAGTGAATACACATGGTGGCACCTTGTAATATTCTTGGCCCATCATATGCAATCAGCATTAGTTATTATTTTGTCTCATCTCTCCTCCCAAAAGTGAATTCCAGAGCACCCTAAGGTATGAATGACAACCTTCCTGACAAGTGTTCTTTTCTTTGAGGCAAAGAAAAACAGAATGACATTAGAAAGAAATTTAGCAAAGGGCTTAATAGAGACAGAGACACAACAGAGAGATGAGACCACCGCCTCTCTGCCCTCCTCAACCACTGGGTCCTGAGCAATAAAAAGGAGGGTCTGTATCTCACACTGGCTCAAAGGGACAAAAAGACAAGCCTGAAGTTTATATAACAGTTTTCCTTTATGAACCAGCACTACCGCATCCAAACCATTTTATAGTAAGTTGTTTTCTTTCTTTTCCTTTAGGAGATGGATTCTCTATTATTATGGGAAATGTTGAGATATTTTGGGTTTGTAGCTGTGCTCCAGGTGCTGGGCTGGCAAAGGATCCTGTCCTGGCCAGGAGACTTCCTAAGGTGTTGAAGAAGGCTGCAGGGCAGAAATGCCAGGTTACTCTGCAAATTTAGCCTGCTAAATATAGCAGGTGATTACACAGTTATTTCGTTGGGTTTTTTTTTTTCCTAATCACAGTTTACTGGAGGCCTTAACCTTTAGAATGCTTAGCAGCAGGAGGCTTGAAAAATTCTTCTGGTATTCTGTGATAAACATCTTTGAGGAGTAATGACAATGTATTGATATCTTGGTTACACAACCAAGCCTCAGAGTATGACCCTTGGTGTCCAGGGCTGGGGTGGAGGTGATAAGGACACGGAAGGATCTCAGACAACTCTGAAATTAGCACATTGCTGAGCCCCTTGACTGAGAGGAGTCCAAGGCTGAGCATTCCATTGTCATAAGGACCTAGGTCAGATGATCTAAATCATTAATCTTTCAATTTCTGAAAGCTGAGATCAACAAGAGCTTTAAGAAATCTATTATGTAATGCTGAGGATCAAATCCAGAGTCTCATGCACGCAAAGATCTACCATATGGGCTATGCCCTCAAGCGTTATAGAAGTTAAGTCTCAAGAGGACCCCAGAGGAGCCAAAGTAAAGAACAGATGCTGGATGTCTACAGAAGTGAAGTTTGTTTAGAGAAACTCCCTGCTCACCCACTTCCCCAAACTGCGGTCAACTAATGAAGAGGAGTGTTGGAAAGAAGCTCAAGATCCTCCAAACATCTAGTTTGTAATTCTAGGTGGGGTTAGGCTGGTCTCCCATTCACACTTGTTTTGCTTCAGCCTCTCAAGTTCCAGGATTACAGAAGTGCACCACTGTACTTTGCTAGGTCATAATTTTTTTTAAATTGAATAAATATTGTTGTAAAGGTTCTAAGGCATTTTTTTCTATCTCAAAGAATAGGGGCTAGGAGAATCAAAACAAACAATTCCCTAACAGTAGATTAACCATTATATAAGCAATATAGTGGATGTATGCATGAATGCATTTAAAAATGATCGAGTCTTAAAGATGAAGCCCTAGGGGGGCATGGAAGGATGGGAGGAAGAGGGAACTGGGATTGGTGTTTAAAATTTAAATTAAATAATAGAAATAAAAAGATGCTCCATTCTAAATTCTACAGTGGACACATGACACGTGTCTACTCATTTCTCAGGACAGGGAACAGAGATGAATGTACCACTGGTAAATCTCATCTCTTGTTTCCAGTGTTGAAAATTCCACCTGGGTCTGGGGGAACTCTAATTTTTGCAATAACTTACTGTATTTTGGGACACAGTGCCTACAAAATAAATGAAAATGTCAGCATCTTTATTCCTGTCCATTGGGGGAAGAGAGCTAGCGAAGAACAGAAGGGCACTCAGAAGCCCAGCTGCCCATTTAGCCCCCTCAGCAATTGTTCATGGAAAAAGGCAGCCAGCCCAGATAATTAAAGTAAGAACCCTGACGGAGGTACTCTGTTCAAAGTTCAGCCACATTTTGGGATGGAGAGCTCTGCATGCCCACATCCCTTGTTAATAGCGTTGCTGACCTTCTCTAGAGAAAAAGTCATTAGAATGTTGAGTTATGATCTGTTTCTTGTAAAATTGTGCCAGTCCCCCATTTATAGCCCTGTATTTCAACCCATTCTAATTACCTCTTAGAATATACTTCTCAGCTCTTAGAGAATATTTTAAACCCTGATCTAAGCAATCAAGCATATTTCTTGGTTGGAAAACTCTGCCCTGATATTCATGGGTCTGTGTGAATGCCCCAACTTCCCAAAATGTAATCCTCATCTGCTTCAGAGTTTTTCACATGCCATTTGCTGACCTAACTTTGGACAATGACTTTTCATACTAGATGTTTAGTGTCAGGAAACCAAGAAGGGTGAACACCAAAGCACCCCATCTCTTAACATGGTCCCCTGCATCTTCCCAGAAAGTGAGTCTTCTTTCCTCCCTTTACCAAGGATCATCTTCCTCTACCTCTGAGAGAGGTGGTCAGCTCAGGGTCTCTTAGAGGGGTCTTGTCTTGTGGGGTTCTTGAAATGTTTCTGTACTCACACAAAATACTCATAGGCTTAGAGAGTTCAGTTCCTTTGGCTTATGACATTAAGAGGCCTTCAGTTCATTTTGAATTTGGATGTGCCCACCTCACTTACCTTATATACATATACACATATAAATACACACACACACACACACACACACACACACACACACACACATATATATATATATATATATATATATATATATCATCTACCATTTCAGGTAATTCATGTGATTCTAAGACTTCTGGAGGTCTCTAGGTCTCTGCTTCTTTTTTTTTTTCCAGTGAATGGGACTAAAATCACCAGCACTACTAAGAGGAAACATTTTTATAGCCTTTCTAAATCTCTCCACTGCTGAGAAGGATTGGAAAAAAAGATGCATTTCTCTTGTCTCTTTATTTCTAATCACTCCTTCCTTCTAACCGGACTGAAGCACCATGAGAAATGGCACTCTTTTACGGCAAGGACTCATTTGCCCATAACGAACACTGAGCACAAAAGCAAATTAAACAAAACCAACCCTATGCTTAGAGAGACCATTAGGAACGATTTGACATTTATTGAACAACAGATGGCGATTAAAAGCATAAAAGCTAGATTGCCTTGCTAGAAACAAAGGGTTGTTCTACTGAGAAAGCCTAACGTTTCAATTAAAATACCTCTCAATGTCAATTAAATCATATGAAGATAAGACTGAAAATGGTTTCTAGCTGCACTCTAATCAATAGTGCAGTTAAAATCCTCATCAAGAAGCACCCAAGTTTTTAGTTTGACAGTTTGCTGAAAGATTAGCCAGAGCTCAGGAAACCATTTCCTTCAGTATAGGGTTCAAAAGGTAAACATTTAACCAGGAGTGCCTCATATGTGTTAAACAGATTTATTTCAGCGATGAGGAGGAAGCCTCATTGCTTTTGCTCCGTTTCAAATCTCATCCACTTTTCAGTATGGATTAGGCATTAGTGAGGGGTGGAAAAATAACCCCATTATTTCCACAGCTAGGATTTCATTTTAATGAGCTTCATATTCTTTTGGGAAGCAGCAAGTTGGCAGAGGGAGAGAGAGAGAGAGAGAGAGAGAGAGAGAGAGAGAGAGAGAGGTGACTTAGTGGTGAGTGGTGAGGCAAACTACTTTAAACAACACTACTTGTGGTCACTTTGAGCAAGTGCCTTCCTTGCACAATCAGAGACTGCCACATTTGTAAAATTGCCACCATGTCACTGTTACTGGATTGTTGGCACATCCCATGGACTCAGTGAATTCAGTTCTCAATCAGTTCCCCTGTTGTGTAGGCAGATCTAGCCAATGCTCAGTTCTGGAGGGAGCCTCCCTCAGTTTCTTAGAATATTTTTTTTCTGGAAGTAGTTGTAGGTGTAATTAGTTTATTACTAAGGTAGGATGGGTCTATCACTCAACATGGTCGATATCCTTATAAGAAGGTGGAATGCGGAGATAGTATATTCCAAACAGGGAGAGTGAGTGCATATGATCATCACGGTGGAGGACAGGGGTATCAACAATTGACAGTCAATGACAAGAAACTAGGGAAGAAGTACAGGAAAGATGTTCTCACAGACATCAGAAAGATCCAGATTTCCAGACATCTTTGATTTTGGACTATGAGACAATATATTTCTGCCACCCAAGCAGTCCTGCTAGGGACTGTGTTCTAGAAGCACTAACTAACACATATGTTATGCTAAATACCCTGTGTAAAAATTCACACTGCCACTTTGGAACATTCGTAGGGAACTTTGCAAAATTTAAGACTCATAGAAAACTTGCTAGTAAGAAACCATATCTACACTTAACCGAATGTTTTTCAAACATTTGACCATGAGAAGGTTTTCTCCCCTGCATAAATACCTCTGTTCTTGTTTTAGGAAAGAATGCCCTGGATTGCTTTGTATTTAGCTTTGCCTCCTAACTTATGTCATCTCAGTTCCCAGTTCCCAGGTCCCATAGGCTAGCTTCCACTTGGGTCCAGCTCCTTCATCTGCCACTATTGGCAACCGAGAGCCCCTCATTCACTTTACCTGCAGGCCAATTTTGGAAGCTCTTTCATGGTTCTCTATTTCTGCTCTTCTGCTGCAGAAAGTAATGAAACTGAGTTCAAGTCTATGGCATTGAAATGGGGGTACTTTTGGAAAGGATTTTCTACTGCTGCACCTGCCTGTTAGTCTCTGTCTTCCTGGGATGCTTTCCTACCACAGCATTCCTTTGCATTCCCTTTGCCCCTCATGCCTAGAACATTGTGGACCCATTCCTGAGCTGGGCATAGTAGAGGCAGGTGAGTAGGTATAGGCAGTGAGAAATCCTTCACCTGACTATTGATACCTATTGGAGGACAGAAAGTAATAATGTGAGGGAAGCAGCAGTAATTTAAGCATTTTCATGTTGGAACCAAAGGGGAATAAAGAGGAAACAAGAGATCTCAACCCATAAGAAAAGTATATTGCTGGTAGGAGCACTAGAGGGGTATTCAAGTTCTGTTCACATGTGAGGTTACTATGGGAGAAAATAAATGTCTAGTTAGAGAGGAGACAAGCATATAAACATTCTGTGTTAAGTCACCCACTATGCTACCTCCCTTGTTAAAATGTAGACCAGAGCCTCTGGGGGTTTGTTGTTAGAAGAAGTCTGTCAGGTAGAGAGGGCTACCAGCCCACAGTAAAGATCTTCAATAAAGATATGACAGGAGTAAAAGTGTAAGAACAAGGGAACTTAATAGAATAAACAGAGATTTGTAACTGATTGAACATCAGGGAAGGTTTCAATATAATTTCTAAATTTCTAACCTTAGTGATCAAAAGAACCAAAAAAACTTTCTAGATAAAAGATTAGAGCAAATACAGTAAAATATGTTTCTCAAACTAAATTCATAGACATAATGAGGAAAATACCACTAAGAAGTTTAAGATGTCATACCCCAAAGCAAGAAAAACTCTGGGCTAGGATAGGAGCTTGATGGTATATCACTTTGCATAAAACCCTAGGTTCTACCCAAACACAGCAGCCCAAAACAAGACAGGGAGAGATGATGCTGGAGAGATATGCCAGCAGTTAAGAGCATTTACCGCTATTGCAGATAATCCAAGTTGGTCTCCCAGTACCTACATGGTGGCTCTTAACTATCTGTAACTCTAGTTTCAGGGGATCCAATACCTTCTTCTGATCTCATGGGTACCAGCTATACAAAAAATGAAGACCATACAAGACACACCATACATCGAAAATAAATGCAAATAATCTTAAAAGAGAGAAGAGATACCACAATGTTAGAAATAAAAATAGCAAATTTGTAAATTTGTCATTTATTCCAGGGTGACTTGGCACAGAGGTGTTAGTACTTATGTGTTGACATCAGTATGGTGACAGGAAGTCCATAATTCTTGGCCTAGGGCAAGGAGAAAAGGATTTTTACACTTTATGTGAAGACAGAAATGTTTTTCTTTAATGAAATTTTTAAAAAAGTTCCTTTTCACAAGAGAGGGTTTGTGTCTGAAGCTAGCTGCTGCCTCAGACAAGTTGTGGTCCAGGACAGGTGGGGCAACACATCTCGTATAGGCTTGAGTTATGTTACCTGTATAAAGCCAGGGCTCCAGGAACATAACCCAACTCTAAATCTGCCCTGGCAGTGATTAATTTCATGATGCCTTGGCACAGCAGCTATAAAATTAGCTGACTGGGAGTCTAAGAAGTACAAAAGTAGTGATATACAAATGAATTCAACACTTGGGCATTTGATAATGCCAGGGCAGAATAGCAAGAATGATAAACTTTAAAAACCAATGGGGGAGGGGTATAAAAAGATGAACTATAATCCCACAGTCATAATATCAGCAACTCACTTCTTTATGGGACAGTCATTGTGCAGTGTAATGTATTTTCAAAGGCCTAAGGGCAAATAATTGGGTTCTAGAAATTCATAATGAGCCAATCTTTTAATTATACTTCTTGAATATGTAACTGTGCTTTTATACCTACTCAAGAAATTAAAAAGAGTGAAGTGAAGATAAAGGTCCACTAGGATCTCCATTAGTAGACTGTACTCACTAAATAATGACTATATGTTAGACTTAGGCTTGAATCAGAAAGAAGAAAGGAAGTGAATGTGGGAAGCAGAGAGAACATGTAATTATGATTGTGAGTTTAAATGAATCCAGTAAAGAATATTGTGTGTGGTATGTGATTAGAACAAGATGGAACCAAAATATCAGCCAAACAAATTGTAAGAGTACAGTGTTAGGGGAATTGGGTTGGGGAATCCAGAAGGCAGTTAAAGTGCACAGAAGTCTATTAAAGGAAGGTGGATATGTGAACTAGCTTGAGATTCTGAGATAATAGTCTAAATTAGTCTCCCTATATATTTCCATTTATATCTATATCTATCCTCTATATGATAAAAGAAAAGTTTAGGTACACTTTCTCAAAGAAATGACATAGACTATTTAACTTTAAATAGGTGAAGGAAAATAAAAAAAGAAAAATAAAGTATGGTTAACTAGTAAACCAGAACAAGAAAAATTTTAAATAGTAGAATGAAACCAGAACAAGATAAAACAACAGATAAGATATCAGAACAGAACTAAAGCCTAATAGTGTGGCATGGAGGTTGATTTTCTGTGCCTCCCTTGGACTTTTTGTACATGATGAGTGCCGGCCAGGTATGCTGATGACTATAGGAAGAGGAGGGTCTAAGATGAAATCAGACTACCAGTTTATCCTGTCTGTTTCCAGACCAAATTCTCTGACCCCAGAAGAAGCATGTAGCTCCTTTTTATTCTGAAACCTCTCTGCCACTGCAAGGGTACTAAGTCAAGGGGAAAGCAAATGGGACTTAGAAAGTTCTCAGGACCCAAATGACATCACTGAGCCATTAATCATACTGTATCTTGAACCTGTCTACCTCTGGGCTTCTTATCATGAAAGAGAATGGATGTCTTTACAGTTAGAAGTACTGTCATTAAAATGTCTGAAAACATTTTAATTGCTACACCAAGTACTTAAAAATGAAAACAAATAAATCAAATTATTTAAGGCTAGCATAATAGTTTTAATGTGGACAAATGAGAATGTAAAATGAAAAATAATTTAGAGACTACATAGAGAAAAATATTATATATTTATATATATATAATATATATATATACATATATACATACATATATATATGTATATATGTATATATATATATATATATATTATATATATATATATATATTATGTGTTGGTAAGCTTTTGGCCACTCATTGACAAACAAAACAAAACAAAAACAGAAAACCACACTTGAGAAAGATCAGCTTAAAGAGAATGTTTCTTTAATTAGCTCAGGGTTGCCGAAGTCCCAGTCCATAGTGACTTGGTCCTATGTAGGCATGGGGCAACGTAGAGTATTCTGTAGGACGTGTGGTGATGGAACAAAGCTGTTCACTTCACAGTAGCCAGGAATCAATGAAAAAAGTGGGGAGTGAGAGGAGGGGGAAAGAATACACTGTGCCTTTCATAACATCCATTAAGCAAAGCAGCAAGAGGGGAGGGAGAATGGGTAGAGGCAGGGGAGAGAACACAGTGTAGCCTCCAGGGCACACCCTCAGTGACCTACTTCCTCTCACTGAGCTTCATTTCCTGAAGCTTCCACTACTTCGTATCGCTAGCTGTTCATTCATGAGACCAGAGCCCTCGTGAGCCTGTCACCTCCCAAACGCCCTACATCTGAGCACTGCCAGAATGGAAACCAAGCTGTCAACACATAAGATTTTGGAGGACATTCAAAATCTAAGCCATAACAACAAATAATAGCCCATAAAGAATAAGAATCTAATTAGAGAAATATAAATCAAAGCAGGCACCGAGGGTTATGATAACAAAATAAAAATAATATAGAACAAAATGCTATTGATGACATGAATAAAAAATAGAACTACCCCAAGAGACAGAAGACACTAAATACACGAGGCAAATACCTTACATGTAAATATGGTGAAAGTCTTAGGGCATTACTGAGTGCATGTGGGCTATAACAAGCTCATGGATGAGATGACTACACAGTAAAGATTCTTTTATTTTTTTCAATTTTTTATTTAAATGAGAAACAAGCTTTTTTTGCTTTGCGTCAATCCCAGTTTTCTCTCCATCCCCTCCTCCCCTGTCCCCACCACCCCTCTATCCCAAGCCTATTCTGCTCCCCAGGGAGGGTAAGGCCTTCCATGGGGGATCATCAAAGTCTGTCCTTTCATTTAGAGCAGGGCCTAGGCCTGCTCCCATGTGTCTGGGCCAAGAGAGTATCCATCTACGTGGAATGGGCTCCCAAAGTCCATTTGTGTACTAGGGATAAATACTGATCCACTACCAGAGGCTCCATAGACTGCCCAGTCCTCCTAACTAACACTCACTCTCAGGGGGTCTGTCCTATGCTGGTTTTGCAACTATCAATCTGGGGCCCATGAGCTCCCCCTTGTTCGGGTCAGCTGTTTCTGTGGGGGTAGTAAAGATTCTTATCCCCAATTTACCTAAAGATTCAATGCTATCTCACTTAAAAAAAAAAACAAAAACAAAAACAACAAAAAAAAACTGTCTAGAATGTTGTAGATGCCTTGTGATGTGGTCTTGAAATTCATAGGAATAATAACAGGATGTTTTGTTAGCAGAGATAATTTTGAAAGGGAAGAACAATGGGGGTTATCACTTTGCAGACAGTTCCCACAAAGCTACTGTATTGAAAACAACATGTGGTTGGTAGAGAATCTATAAGCACACCATTAGAGCAGCACAGTGGCCCCAGAAACTGACTTAGATGAGGAACTTAGTTTGTTATGGAAATGACAGTGCAATCACTTGGGGAAAATACTCTATAAAACACATGGTGTTGCGACAAATTACTTTCTGCAAAAAAAAAAAAAAATGGAAATTATATTATTAATTCATGCCATACACAGAAAAATGCCAGGCAGAAGTATGAAAACAAACTCTAAAACAAGCAGAGAAATGTGTTGCCAAATATAAGAAAAACTTTAATTTGATAAAGAAGAAATTATTTTTTTTAAAAAAATCCCAAACTGCATATTTCACAGAGAAAACGGTAGGTAGATTTAATAACAGGATGAGAAGGTATTTCCTGCGTATAAGATAAAGAATCAGCATCAGGAATAAACCAAAGATCCCTGCAAATGAATTCAAATAAGACTAGTGTGAAATAGAAAAAAATATGTCAAAGGCCAGAGAAGTGAAGTAGAGGAAGGAAGATCGTTTCATTTCCTGATATCTTCTTTAATTTCTTTCTTCAAAGATTTGAAGTTCTTGTCATGTAAGTCTTTCACTTGCTTGGTTAGTTACATCAAGATATTTTATATTTACTTGTGGCTATTGTGAAGGGTGCTATTTCTCTGATTTCTTTCTCAGTCTGTTTATTGTTTGTATATAGGAGAGTTACTGAATTTTTTTGAGTTATCCTTGTAATGTGTTTACCAGCTGTAGGAGTTCCCTATTAGATTTTTTTTTGGGGGGGATCACATATATACTATCATATCATATGTGAATAATGATACTTGGATTTCTTCCCCTTGATCTCTTCTAGTTGTCTTATTGCTGTAACTAGAAGTACTATATTAAATAGATATAGAGTGGACAACCTTATCTTGTCCCTGATTTTAGTGGAATTTCTTTGAGTTTTTCTATGTTTAATTTGATGTTGGATATTGGCTTGCTATATATTGCTTTTATTATGTTTAGATGTGTTGCTGTACCCCTGATCTCTGTAAGACTTTTATCATGAAGGGGTGTTAAATTTTGTCAAAGGCTTTTCAGCATCTAATGAGATGATCATGAGGTTTTTCTCTTTCAGTTTGTTTATGTGGTAGATTACACTGACATTTTCATATGTTGAACCATCCCTGCATTTCTGGGATGAGGCTCACTTAATCATGGTGGATGATCTTTTTGATGAGTTCTTGGGTTTAGTTTTCAAGTACTTTATTGAATATTTTTGTATTTATGTTCTAGATCGGTCTGTAATTCTCTTTTCCTGTTGAGTCTTTGTGTTGTTTGGGTATCAGGGTGACTGTGGCCTTGTAAAATGAAATTAGCAATGTTCCACAATATTTTGTGGAATAATTACAGAAATTGGTATTAGCTCTTCTTTGAAGGACTGATGAAATACTGTGCTAAAACCATCTGATCTAAGACTTTTTTCTCTGGTGTTGCTTTAACTTTGGTAAGTGGTATTTATCAAGAAATTTGTCCATTTCTTACAGATTTTCCAATTTTGTGCAGTACAGGCTTTTGAAACATGACCTTATGATTCTCTGGATCACCTGGATTATCTTTTGTTATGTCTCCCTTTTTGTTTCTGTTTTCGTTAGTTTGGATATTCTCCTCCATTTTAGTTAGTTTGGATAAGGCCTTGTATATTTTGTTGATTTTCTTAAATAACCAAATCTTTGTTTCACTGATTCTCTGTATTTACTTTGTTTCTATTTGTTGATTTCAGCCCTCAGTTTGATTATTTCCTGCCTGTATGTTTCTAGAGTTTTCAGGTATGTTGTTTAGTCACTAGTAATGAGGTTTCTCCAGATTCCTCATGAAAGCACTCAGTGCAATGAACTTTCCTTTTAGCACTGCTTTCACTGTGTCTCATGAGTTTGGAGTTGTTGTACATCCATTTTAATTGAATTCTAGGAAGTCTTTAATTTCTTTATTTGTTCCTTGTCCCAGTGATAACTCAGTAGAGAGCTGTGCAGTTTCCATGAGTCTGCAGGCTTTCTGCTGTTTCTGGTGTTGAAATCCAGCTTTAATCCATAGTGGTCTGATACAAAACAGGAGGTTATTTCAATTTTATTTTCATCCCTTGAGACTAACTTTGGGGCCAAATATATAGTCAGTTTAGGAAGTAGGTCCATGAAGGGCTAAGAAGAAGCTGTATTCTTTGATGTTTGGGTGAAATATTTTGAGGACATCCATTAGGTTCATTTGTGTCATAATGTCTGTTAATTCTGTTATTTCTCTGTTTTGTCTCTGTCTGAACAACCTGTTTATCCATTGGTGAAAATGGGGTGTAAAAATCCCCCACTATTATTTTGTGGGTTCAAAGAGTGAATTAAGCTCTAGTAATGTTTCTTTTACAAATGTGGGTACCCTTACATTTGGGGCATAGATGTTCAGAATTGAGACATTATCTTGGTGAATTTTTCCTTTAATGAGTATGAAATGCCCTTGTCCATCTCTTTTGATTAATTTTGGTTGGAAGTCTATTTTGTTAGATATTTGGATAGCCGCACCATCTTGCTTCTTAGGTCCATTTGACTGGAAAATCATTTTTCCAATCCTTTACTCTGAGGTAATATTTATCTTTGATGTTAAGTTGTTTCTTGTAGGTAGAAAAATGATTGATTCCTGTTTTCACATCCATTCTGTTAGCCTGTGTCTTTTTGTTGTTGAATTGAGACCATTGATATTGAGGGAAGTTAATGATCAATGATTGTTATTTATATCGTTGTTGTTGGTTGTGTGTGTGTGTGTGCGTGCGTGCGTGCGTGTGTGTGTGTGTGTGTGTGTGTGTGTGTTTCCTTTCTTTGGGTTTTACTGGTGTGAGGTTATATATTGTCTGTGTTTTTATGGGGGTAGTTTACTTCCTGGGGTTGTAGTTTTCTTTCTAGTATCTTCTGTAGGGCTGTGTTTGTGGATAGATATTGTATAAATTTGTCTCTGTCATAGAAATATTTTGTTTTCTTCATCTATGGTGACTGACAGATTTCCTGGGTATAGTAGTGTGGGCTGGCATCCATGGTATCTTAGAGTCTGTAAGACATCAATTAGTCCAGTCCCTTCTGGATTTTAGGGTCTCTGCTGAGAAGTTGAGTGTGATTCTAATGTCATTGTATGTATGTGTATATGTATATGTATATAATTTTTCCTTATTTTACATATGGATCCCAGTTCCCTGTTCCTCTTTACCTCCCTCTCATGCCCCCCAATCTCCTTTCCATCTCACCACCCCACACTCCTCAGGGAGGATGATGCCAATAGGTCTGCCTTTATATGCTATTTGACCTTTTCCCTTTGCTGCTTTTAATATTCTTTCTCTGTTCTGCATGTTTAGTGTTTTGATTATTTTATGGTGAGGGAATTTTCTTTCTGATTTGGTGCTCTGTAAGCTTCTTGCATCTTTATAGGCATTTTCTTCTTTAGGTTGAGAAAATTTTCTTCAATGATTTTGCGGAATATATTCTTTGGGTTTTTGGACTGGGTTTCTCCTCCTTCTTCTATTCCTATTATTTGTATGTTTGTTCTTTCCACAGTGTCCCAGATTTCCTGGACTTTTTAGATTTAACATTTTCTTTGACTGATGAATCTATTTCCTCTATCATATCTTCAACACCTGAGATTTTCTCTATCTCTTGTATTCTGTTGGTAATGTTTGCATCTGCAGCTCCTGTTCACTTACCCAGACTTTCCATTTCCAGGATATCCTCTGTTTGTGTTTTCTTTATTGCTTCTATTTCCATTTTCAGGACTTGAATGTTTCCTTCATCTCTTTATTTGTTTTTTAGGCATTTATTAATTTCTTCCAAATTTTTGTTTGTCTTTTCCTCAATTTCTCTAAAGGGATTTTTTTTCATATCCTCTTTAAGGACCTCTATATCATCTTCATAAAGTCATTTTTAAGATAATTTCCTTGTGCTTCAGTTGCTTTGGATTGTTCAGGACTTGTGTTGCAGGATAGCTGGGTTCTGGTGGTACCATATTGCTTTTCCTGTTATTGATTGTGTTCTTACAGTAGTGTTTGGGTTTAGGATAATTATAGGTCTAGTTGTTGATGTCTACATTTTTCTTTTTTGGATGGGTGTCTTTTCTCTTGCTTTCTCTTTCCTCCCTGGTATTCTAGTGTAAATGGCCAAAGGTTTTGGTGACTAGTGTTTCTTCATGGTTAGTAGGATGGATGTCCCCTCTGGGGTTCTTTGGACCTAGGGTCCCTGTATCTGTTTTAGCCTCTGGTAAAGCCAAAGTCTTCTTCCAAGTTTGTAGACCAGGATATAGAACCTAGGAGAAGGGGTGCAGTCTGGGGTCCTTAAATCCAGTCTGGGGTCCTTAAATCCAGTCTGGCCTCCAGGGTTCCTAAGACCAGCCTAGCCTCTAGTATAGATGTTGGGGCTGGAGTCCCCATATCCAACCTGTGCTACTGTAAAGCTGAAGTCTGCTTATGAAGGTGTAGGCTGGAATATAGATCCAAAGGAAGGGAGTGCAGTTTTTGCTTCCTAGATTCTGCCTGGTGTCTAGTAAACCTTCCAAAGTATGAAGGTGTAGGCTGGGATATGGAGGCCAGGGTTGAGGGTGCTGTCTTGGGTTTCTGGGCATGCCTAAAGGGGTTAATGGGTGGTAGGCAGTCTTAACTGGGGTTCTTAGGACCTGCCTGCTCTCCTTTAAGGCTTCAGGGACTGTGGGCCCTAGTATGAAACCCAGGGAGGAGGTGCAGTCTCTAAGTATTTGTCTCATTTCTGCTGTCTTTGTTCACTATTGTGTGTAGGTCTTACATAGGATGCACCCATAGACTGAGTAAATGACATCGTCTCTCTCAACAAGCAAACATCTCTCAGAGAAACAAAGAATCATTTCTCTTGATTTCCTATTTTATTTCTCTATATCTTTTATGTCTTCTGCATTATTTGATTTTGTTAATGTGGCTGGATAGCTTTTGTTATTCTCTAATTCTTCTCAATGGTAAAACCTTTTACATTTCTTACAGTTCATAGGATACTACCTTGGAAATCAAGATATGAATAAATATTTGTTAAACCAAAATTTAATAAAGGTGAGAATAATATGCTTTTCACTGGAATAATGTACCTGCTATGAATACCATGACTTTCCAAAGAATCTTCTAGAACTTTAATGTATTGTTAGAGATTCATAGATTTGGAAGGTAGTATTACATCATCACCTTTTCTAAGATTTTTCCCTTTGGTAGAGGAAAAACAATCATTGAGTTTATTTACTTATTTTAGAAAAATTGTACTTCGTGCAAAGAAGTATTATGGCAATAGTCCAAAACCCTGAAAATCCTCTCTGTTGGATTTTCTTCTTCAGACCACGGTGGAGCTCTTGGCCTTTTGATTACTAAAACCAACAGGATTGAGAAGTGACTTTTGGCCTTAATTGGATCTCACTGTGTGCTCTAGGAACTGACTGATACTATAGAGAAAGAAAAGAAGTGGCAATTCTGCCACATTCCCTCTGCCTACATCTTCCTCACGTCTCTACCTAAACATCATGTCTTCATTTCTACTACCACCTTCCTTCTTACACTCTACCTGCCTCCTGGCCACTCACTTATTACTTAGTGTCATTTCTTAAAAAGAAAAATCTCCATTTAATGCCTGTACTTCTCCCTTTCCTATCTGCATACAATTTATCTTTATTAAGGATGATGGAGGAGAGTATTTATTTGGTATATTAAAGACACATATTCTATGAAATGCCCTAGACAGAACTACTGATACCCAGTGAATGTGCTCTGGAGGTTTAGAAAATAAAAGACCTACCTAGACAAGGGAGAAATTTAGCAACCCAGGATGCCTGGGCATCAGTGGGCAGAAATAATTGCTAATTAGCATCCTACTAGCTTGGGAGCATTAATTGGCTTTGGGGGATCTGCTTCCTGGACCCAAAGTGTATTTTCATTTCAGTTTGCTGCATAGGATGGAAGGAGAATGACAATTACCAAAGTAGTTTCATTTCAGTAATTCAACCTAATGGAGCCTTGTCATTTGAATGATTATCCAGTAGTTGGTCTTTGTTTTTCTGCCAAGTTTTGAGAAAAACAAACTCAGACATTCCTCAAGCCTGAGAAAACACGACCTTTCCTGCAACATAACTGAAAGAATTTGCTCATGGATCTGGGAATACTCACAGAAGAATTAACATTCTCTGTGACTGCGAGGAAGAGAGGAAACAAGGTGTCTTCTGTATCGCTTAATTTTTGCTTCAGAACGCATCAAGCAATAATATCAAAGGAAGCATTTCAAATTGATATCTTTAATTTTTCTCCTAGAGAGAAAATTTGTCAGCCATTTTGTGATTTATTGAGACTAAAGGAAGGCATATGTGAGAACAAGTTCGATGATTAATTAAATGAAATTACTTGAGCATAATACCCATGATGGTATTGTCTTTGAATTAAAACTCACTCAAATAAGATTGATGCCATTTTTCATCATAAGATTAATTAAACATTTTTGTTAATTACACATAAATCAATGTGTTTGGATTATTTTCAATCGATATTCTGAAGCTGCTTCCATTTGTGTTCCTCCAGAAGTCTTTTTGGCTGCTGATTTTCTGGCAGCAGGAATTTTAGAAGCCAGAGTTCTTCCATTTTCTTTGTGTCAGGGGCCTCAATATTTAGCAGTGTTAACTGTGGAGATAATTGTTGCAATGGCTTTTGCCTTGGATTTTTTTTCTTTAACCCTGTGATCATCTTTCTTGGATGGTCCCGTCATGATTATTGTCAGGGCTGCATCTCGACTTTGCCGCACTCGGATCTTTTCGTTAGAACAATAATCGAACTGGGGCTGACAGCATCTGCAGCTGTACAGCTCAGCCTGATGCCTGTCTCATTCGAGTTGTTGTGGGTGGCTCTACTACTCACTTGCAAGCAGGGGAGTGACTACAATGAATTCTTTGATTGTGTTTGACACCCTGAAGCATTGTTAGTTCTTTAGACATCTAGTCTCCCTTAGTCTCCAATTTGCCCCAAGTCCCCATCTCTAAAGATTTAATTCCTGATGAATTGAAAGTTGTCTTTGTAGGCAAAGGTTGGGAAAAGAGAATATTGCCTTTTAGAACAAAAGCATAAGAAGAAGGTACTTCATGTGTCTTGGGGTGCATGTGGACCAGTGACAAGCTCACACTCTGCTCACTCTTTGTTTGGATGCCTCTTCATAGGATGTTAAAAGCAAACAGTGTGGCTAGGCAATCGACCCTGAGTCTCTCCTCTTACAATTTCTGTACATTCATTTTCTATATTTTTATTCCCTGGGCCAAATTCTCCATTCAGTCTGGCAAGAATTTGCATGCTACAAATAGCTACCCTTGAATGAGGGGGAGTTTTCTAGGCTCTCATCGGAGAATGCAATTTGGGGCTGTCATTTAGTTCCTGTCAAAGCCTGCCTGAGACAATTGATATTTCAGAAATAGAGTTTATAGATGTGCAGTCTCTCTCCTAGGTGCTAAACCACATCACCAGAAAACTCCCCAAAGTGGTCCTCATTAGCTTAGCCTTTTCCAGTGAACACCCTTTGACGGGCCACGTTTCTGTGCCAGGTCTTTACCTTTTCAAATGCATTCATCTTAGAAACAGTGCAGTAAAGCATGTGTCTGAGGCTCCTGCAAGCACTGCTGAAACTACCTGTGTGCTGTTCAGTGTTCTGTGCACGAAGTCATTGATAGATCCCTTTTAAAGCTTATTAGTAGGGAAGAAGTAGAAGCCTAGCTTTCTTAACGACGATATCCTATGCTTCATTATTTCTCTAAATTTGTTGGCTGCCAGGAAGTTCCAAATGCAAACAAATGTGTCATGAGACTGGAGTCTGAGAAATCTCAGTGAGTTCCAGAAGGAATGTCGGAGTGACTGCTCCTTTGTCCTCTTGTATCTACTTATCTATTGGTTCAGTAGACACTGATCAAAAGATAACTGTGTTCCAAGTGCCACCCAAAAAACTGGAGAGAAAGAACATGAACCTTATTCTAGAATGGATGGCAGCCTAATGGGACAAAAATGGACAAGACTATGAATAGGATGAACCCTAAAAGAGAGGGACTTACAGGTTGTTATGGGGGAAAAGGACTTTAAGCATTGCTTATAGTCACCAGGAACAGTTCCTATGATGAACCTTGAAGGATAAATACTGAGTGGAGTCAGGACAGAAAGCAGAGCTCTAAGGCACACAGGGAGAAGGAATAGAGTAGACTTCACAGATTATAGGTTATAAGTGAAGCTGGAATAAGGGCAGCCCCAAACTCAACAAACTTACCTAGAAATTTTTGGTTTTTTCCTCCGGAGAGTATGGACTTGGAAATATAGCAGGAAGGATGGAAGTATAAAAGCCTCTTGGAAACCTAACAGAAGACAGTTCAGGGATTAGGGTACATGAAAAGACAAGAGTTCATACAGCAAGTGGCTGGACAAATAAAGAGGCAATACAGAAGTAACTGTGCTAAGGCTAGGATGACGGGCAGAAGTCAAAACAAAGTTGGAGAGGAATAGAATCAGAGTCATCAAGACTTGTTGAACATTGGGTGTGAGGGAGCAATGTCAAGTAGGCCATCCAACTTTGCTGCCAAGGAGACTAGGGATCATTAGGAATAAGAGAATATGGAAAGATAATCCCTGGCACTGCATGATTTGGGAGATAATCCATCACACTTTGCTTGTGTAGTGCCCAAGGGATGGACAGTTTTAGAAGTAGTTAGATATAAATATCTAGACCTTAAATGAGTAATCTTAACTGAAGACCTGGGAAATACCAATCTTTGAAAAAAGTAGCAAGTGTGAGGACAGATTATTGATGAAGGGAGCAGAGGTGATATACACTAAGGATGGGCAGAAACACAGGAGAACTCAAGGGATCTTCAGGAAGTATGGGCAGGAAGAGAAGGATCCGTGTAACAGCAATGGTGGCCCATAATCCTCCATCTTGTTTTCCAGTTGACAAAGCTTTTAGAAAGTAATTGGTCCTGAGGTCTCTGGTTAATCTATGGAGTCATAATTTAATTTGATACTGGAAGGTTGTAGAAACATTAGTAGGGACAAGTAGATGGAGGTGGTATGTCGCTTAAAGGCATGCTTTTAAAGGAGATACCTTTTCCCAGTTCCTTTTCTTCACACTCTCCTTTGCTGTTCTGCATCATGCTTTCTCGGCTAGAATGCTCTGACTTACCTCAGGCCAACAGCAATGAAGTCAGCCTGCCATAGACCAAAACCCCTGAACCCATGAGTCAAAGTATGATTTTCCTTACCTAGCCAGAATTTATCAATTATTTTGACAGTGACAACAAAGCAACATAGAGCTAAAAACCCACTAGCACAAATGCTAAGCATCTCATACTCCACACATCCCCTATTCTATTTTCCCTACGAAGTGGAAACCCTCTCAGTTCACAAGCAGACCACTAGGAGTTTCTCTCAAGTCCTCACACTTCTCCTAAAGACTTTACATGGGACTCCTGGCTGATTAGTCAACAGCCAAGCCCTGCCATGTCTCCACGCCTGCTTTAGTAAGGTATTGTCCCTTTTTTCACAGGCACTGGCAGTAACTCCCAATTGGTCCTTGACCTCCATCTTGCTGTTGGATCAAATTTTCTCACATATTTTCTATGCTAGAAATCATCAAGTCCATTCTTTGTGTGTATGTGTTTGTGTGTGTATATGTATGTGGGTGCAGTGCGTGGGAGGAAGTTAAAGGTTGATGTCAAGGGTCTTCAATCCATTTTAGTTTTTGAGAGTGGGTCTCCTATTGAGCTTGGAGCTCACTGATTGCTTACACTGTCTGGCTAGCAAGCCTCAGGGATCCTAGCCTACTTATTAAAATTTATTTAATTATTATTTATTTATGTGTGTGTGTGTGTCTGTGTCTGCCTGTCTGTCTGTCTGCCTGTCTGTCTTTCTGTGGGTTCTGAGGATGTGAGCTGTGTCCCTCATGGTTGTATGGCAAGCACTTTAGCCACTGAGCCATCTCTCCCTCTCAATTCTTAGAGCTTTGGCTTTGAAGTTCGTCATTTCAAACTTAAACAGGCATTTTGAAATCATCCTTTTCACACAATGTAAAGAAAATATACCCCTTGCTTCTATCCCCAGCTTATACCGCTGCCAAGCTTGCTTCCATTCCTCCAGCTTAGCCTGATCCTAGAGAAAGAGGTGACAAGAGACATTCCATTGACTCAAAATCCGAAGAAGGACTGACACACTATTTATTTATTTGTTTGTTTGTTTTTGTGGCATTGCACATCTGCCACCTCTGTTCTGTCTTTGACAACTTGCCTGCTGCTACACTATGGTATGCTTTCCTTCCTCACCAGGCTTTGGTGCGTGCTATTCTTTTGAGCTGCAGTGAGCTCCCCTTCCTCCGTTTTGATAGTTTTATATAAGAAATAAAGTAAAGGCAGTGAATTCTGTACAATAATGGACACTTTTTTTTCCACATCAAAGTTAATCTTGATCTTGTTTATAACTTTTCCCCTCCATCTGTATTTATAAAATCCTTCCCATTGTTACGTTGCAGTTCAAAAAGACAGATTAGGAGAAAGAAAAGTCACCTCCAACTACATGCAGCCACTATTTGCAGCCAGAGTACACTTTGGAGGCAACTAAATCGCCTCAGAAATAAGCTTGATGACTTAAAGGTAAACACTGAACAATTGTTAACCGAGGTACTGAAAATTCTCTGTTGCTGGATTCAAAGCAAGTAACATTTTGCCAAGAAGCAACCTTGGCAAAGCACAGTGGTGTCAGACGCAGAAGTCTGTAAACCAAAAAGGTCAATGAATCATGCCCCAGGGCAAAGGGAAAAGCACATTTGCATAGTATCTGTGGAGAGATGACTTTTCTAGCAAGATGGGGCTGCAAGTTTCACCCAGGATGAGGTAATAAGGTGTCTTAGTCAGGAACTCTATTGCTGTGAAAAAACTGTGTGATTAAAAGCAACTTGGGGACAAAGGATTTATTTTAGATTTCAACTCTTAGATCATACCCCCTCATTGTGGGGAGTCATGGATAGGAACTCAGGCAGGAACCTGGAGGCAGGAGCTCATGTGGAGGTCATGGAGAGATGCTGCTTACTGCTTGCTTCTCATGGCTTACTCAGCCTGCTTTTCTATGTAACCCAAGGCCATCTGCCAAGGGGTGCTACTGTCCCCAGTGAGCTGGGCCCTCCTACATCTATCATTAATTGAGAAAATGCCTTACATACTTGCCTCCAGGTCAATCTTATTTTCTCGTATGGCTAGGTTTGTGTCAAGTAGACAGAAACCAGTGAGCACAGAAAAGATATGTAGGTTATGTGTACTTTCAACGCCCAAGCTAATTCCCAAATTAATCATCTAATAATCTATATACAATCAATTCCAAAATGAGCATTGATTTAGCCATTCTTAGATGGGAAAACAAAAAAAATTAATCTGAAAACCTTGGTTAAAATTAAGTACAAGTCTAAGTCATAATGCTGTTTGATAAGTCTGCGGAGGAGCAAGGAACTCTATATGTCAAATGCTTTGAATTTTGAAAGTGCTTCACTGATAAGATAAGGATATTTATATTCTGTGACCATAGCCACATAGCCAGAGAGCACAACCAAGAGAGCAGGCAAGAGAGGAAGGGCAGTATTTAAATTTAAATCTACACAGGCTTTGTCTGTTATTACAGTCATAAGAAAAGAGCTCCGGTCTTCTGGACCGACTTAGAAACTGTAAATCTTTTTCTAAGATATTCACTTAACGTTAACTACAAAATCACTGTTTAATATTCATAGACTCCGACTCTTCTTGGCCACACATATAAAAGATTCTATTAATTTACTTAATCTATTTGTCTTGTAGAAAATAGAGTTTGGCTACTTAATTTTTAAAGGAAAGCAACAGCTTTGTATTAATATATGTAAAAATTGTTCTTGCATTAGCTGAGCTGGAAAATCCTTCTATTTCTTAACTAATTTTTTTCCCTTTCTTTGCAGGTTGCAGGTAAATACATGCCCTGAGCAGATATGAAGCCAGTCACCACAGGATGGGGTGTGTGACACACTAATTTTAATTTATTGGGCATTTACTCTGTGCCAGGTGCTGCACTGCAGACAATAACAGCCATCCCCTGTCACCCTGCTTGAGTCAGATAGAGTCCAGTCAGTGGAACAAAGCTACTATGAGTAGTGTGGGTTATCAGTGATATTCTGTATCAGGTTTCCATGGCCTGCTGAGAGTACCTGCCTGCCTTTAGTGCCAACTCTTTCTTAAGTGACCTAAAGTGGGACCACTTGAGGGGTGAGAATTTACACCGACAGCCTAACGTATCAAGGCACTATGCTTTCTGAAAGAGTGGCCCCATTGCACAGCTCGGGACAGAGATGGGACAGTGAAAGTCTGTAATAGGGTGTCAGAATGACTCTAGGTGGATGACTCAGAACTTCCAGAAAAGTCTGTGGCGGTGTGGAAATGTGACTACCAAAGATGGATGGCAAAGGGGGAATCCTTATCGAGCTCCAAGGGAAGCACAGTGTCTGTTGGCCATTGCATCTGAGGTGGTGGATCCCCACGGCCACGGTTGTTTAGCAGGGTCAACACCAGGTAGAGAAGTGGAGCAAGGAACAGACTGGAGTTTAGAGCCTGCAGGACTTTATCAGACATGGCTTTCTCTGCAATCGTTATCTGACATGAGAGAAGGACCTCTGCCCTTGTCTGTGCTGCCTCTCTGTTTGGTTAACTTAAAGGTGAGTTACACGGAAAGCAGGTATGTTGAAAACCCTGGCTCTGACTTACCTTAGCTGACATATTGTAATCTAATCCACTTCTCAGCAGCGCAATGACATAGGATTGTCCCCGGGTTTTAGAAAGGAACAAGACCTACTGAGGTAGCTCACTTGAGGTTATACAAACACATCACTATGTCTAACAGGTTTTACAGCCTTCTGTTTTAAATACTACTGTATGCAGGGAGTTTTGCTTAAAAAAAAAAAAGTGACAAAATAATCCCATAATCCCATTTTAACAGTTCATACTTTTTTTTTTTTTTTTTTTTTTTTTTTTGCTTAGTCCCACATACCTGCCTGCCCTGGATGGTGGCTCCCTGGAAACCCTAGTTGCCTTTAGAGCTGGAATTCCTCAGTGTGCCTTCTTCTCTGCTGGAATAGGGCTTGAGATGCTTTGCTTTGATCTGACTTGTCTGAACTCACCTAAGAGGGCTTGTATGCTGTGCCTTGCCCGTTAGTTCTGACATGAGGAGCAGATCTTGTCACTGACTGTAGATGTGACTTCTCTAGCAGCTTCCAGGAAGGACTAGACACTATGATTCACAAGTGTGAGGGGGAGCTAACATTTTGTGGGGTGACCTTTGACCAACGATAAATGGGAGCTAAAGGAATCTGGCTGATAAATCACTCTTGCCTGTCTAGCACGGACTGTTCTGAGGAATGCACAGCCAGTCTGGAAGGTGAGACATGTGGTTGGTTATTTTATAGGAAGACTCAGTTAGTTCAGCAATATACTATTTGGTTTATGCATGACTTCTTTCCTTTCTTCATTCTTTTCTTTTCATTTGCCATCCTTGGACTATACCTACTGTAAAGCCTTGGCCTCTAATATTTGCCTAAAACTTAGATCTCTAGGGAACCAGCCAAAGGACCTAAATGTTAGCAAATGCTAAGTAAATGCCAACAATAGCATGTGTTCAATATTGTTGGGGAGGATGATTAAAAATACAAGTTTTTAATTCCTATTTTTGTATTAGTTTTATAGTTCACTTTTCAATGCTCAAGTTCTTTGTTCCCAAAACCCATTAGCCAAATTCTTAAACTAATCCCTAAATAGTCACACACTACTTGATGTGATGATATGTTATAACTATCAGTTACTATGCTTGCATTTAGAAAGTGATATCATTGAGCCAAGGGGATGTGGCGCAAGGGGATGTGGCACAAGGATTTTGCCTTGTGATGTGGGAAAGATATGATGGGGAAGGGAGGTAATTAACTCACATAAGCACCATTGACAGTAACATAGTCCATCCCAACAAAACAAAGTCATATGTAAGACTTGCATAACAGAAATTACTTTCTTAGCACCTGTTAAAAATTATGTGCTGTGTCAATACTGGAAAGTAAACAATTGTAATCTGCTTTAATGGAGCAAGTTCATGCTGTCTTTAGGGAAAAAAATGTGTAACTATTATTCTTTGCAGCTATTGAAAACAAATAAGAAACAAAGGAAACACTTTAACTAGAAATATGTCCTATGTATAATTGTTATGATTTGGGCATAGAGTATTTCTCCAAAAGACTCACATATTGAGGATTTGGTCCCCAGATGGTGGCATGATCTTAGGAATGAATTCTAAGATCTGGGATGTATCTGAAAGAAGTCATTATGCCTGGATTCTTGAGTGTATCTTGTCCCTGGCACCTTCTTGTCCTTTCTCTCTTTCCTGTCCTCCCTGAAGAAAAGCTCTACCACACACTCTGTCCATTATGACTTGTCCAAGCATGTGGGGTCAAGAAACCCCAGCCCGAAGGATCTGAAACTGAGTCAAGACAAGCCCTTCCTCCTTTCATTTGTTTCCTTAGGTATTTTGGTTGTCTTTGATTTCTTTTTCAGGAACTTGGGGAAAGGAGGGTTTGTTTTAGCTCACAGTATGAGATGTAGTCCATCATAGCAGGGAAGGCACAGCAGCAGCTGCTCACAGTGGAGGAAGAATTCATGTGGGCTAGTGCTCATCCTGTTTTCTCCATTCATGCAATCTAGGATGAGTCTTCACACATCAAGGTAGTCAAAAAATCCCCCTTCTCCTGTGACTGCTCCTCACTCAATTCCATCAAGTTGACAACACTAAGCATCACAATATCAATAGTTCAGAAGCTGACTAGATTTAACTGTAAAGCACCTTACAATGAACAGGTATGGGGAAAATATGAGACATGCATTATTACATTAGGAAAGTTTTAAAAGCATGTTTAAAAGCATGTTTAATGTTGTAGAATGTTAATTTAATGTGAGATCATTTTGTTTATGCTCCGAGACATTTGCTTAATCATGCAAAGGTGTGTTTGATTAAATAAAATTCACCTGCAGTCAGGAGGCTGGGCCAGCAACTAGCTGACAGGAAGGAGAAGCCAGGTGGAAAAGGGTTTATGAGAATGTGCTTGAGGACTTCTTGGGATTTTCGAGGAGGTGAGGTAGGTGAGCTGCTTACTATTCGACCTCTCTGGGATGCAGGGTTCTACCTCAACCTTTGAATCTTGATTTCTTTAGTGGGACAGAGATTTAAATATGTTTTATTTAGTAGCTTCAAATGAGTAGGAAACAGAATTCCCTCAGGCTTCAGCTTTTCTGGCCTAGCTGCTGCTGGTAGAGGCAATGTGGCAGTTGCTGAATAGGATAGCTATTGCATAAAAGGCTGAAACAAATAAAGAAAAACAACAGTTTTCAAACTCAAGGATAACGTGCATGCTGTTTATATTTTTGAGTGAGTTTGTTTGCAGAATAGGCAAATTGGCTTCCTTTATTAAAAGTGAGAACTCTCCCAGATTAACTTTGGAGGCTAAATCCCAAACTGCAGATAATTGAAAACAGAGGTTAAAAATAAACATGCTGAGGCAGCAGTCTCTTAAAAAAGAATGCACAATTATAACTGGGTTTACCAAATGGCAGACCGAAAAAGAAAATGTCAGTTATAACATTCTAGAAACTATATTTTTAGCAGGACCTTGTACACACAAAGACAAAGGTGTTCATGCATCCCTATAATCCCAGCACTTGGGGAGTAGAGGCAAGAGGGTCAGATGTCTGAGGTCCTCTTTGGCTACATACTGAGTTTGAGGCCAGTTGGAGCCACACGAGATTCTGTTTTAAAATAAAAAGTAAGATAGCATATGTAGCCTAAGTCATTGCATAGTCATCACGATGGTTAATAAAGGCTATCTTTTCTATGAAGATTTTACCTTTTCTTTTCTTGTTAGAGGCAGAATCATCTCAATGGAAAATTAGCAGTCACAGGGTAATGTTCAATTTCACTAAATTATGGAACAATTCTGGCCCTCTGTGTTATAAGGAGCCTTTAATGCCGTTGCTGCAGGACAATCAGAGAATTTTCCAGCTCTTGGCACTTGAATTGCAAAGAAGAATATTAATAAGATAAAATCCTAGGGTGAAAAAAAATCTTTCAACTCTGAAACTCTATGCCTGGAAGAATCATAAGATAGCATTTTCTCATAAAGTCCCTTTGCTTTAGAAGATCCACAATCCTGATTATTATTCAAACCTAATTTCAGCTCAGAAAACTTAAGTAAAGGACAATCTTCAAGTTCTGAGGATTATAAAAGATGACAAGAAGTGTGTACTTTTGATAAAAAGGGGGGACAGAGAAGCACCAGGGGCAATAGCTGCCCACTAAAACACAGCTCAGAGCAGCTGTCAATCAGAGTAACAAGGAGACAAGTCCTAGCAAATCACTGTGCCAGACTCCTGGGCAATAACACCATTATTCTTTAAATGCCGGACAGCTAGAAAACATTGTCCACCATAAGAAGATATTATGACATTCTCAGTTTATTATTATTTTTTAGCTTATTTTATGTTTATGCCCTTATAAAGGCAACTGAGTTATACATTGTCAGGGTTTGAAACATAGCCTTATATTCATTTTATACCTTCAACAAATATTTGTTGAATTTGACATTTGCCAGGCACTGTCCTAGATTGCTGGACTGTTAAAAAAAAAAAAAAAAAAAAAAAAAAAAAAGGTTGAGGCTTGGTCCTTGGTCTTCAGTAGCTTAAGAGCCAGTGGGGTATACACTTTGGATGTGGATTAGAGAGGCATATTGGGACTCTTGGGCTTCTGGTACCTAGTTGGATGAACTGTTTTGGAGTTCAGAGCTTGCTATACTTATTTACCTATTCAACATATTTGTGTCATGTGCCTGCTCTGGGACAGTCACCTTCCTCCCCTCGTGAGGGTAACTCTATAGTAAAGATGCTGAATAATGAAATGGCAAAGAAGCTGTTAAACACAAGTAATGGTGCCTAATTTTCAGTAAATAGATTGAGGCGGTGTTCTAAACACTGGGCTGATAACAAGTCATTTAACATGATTGATTCCAAGTTAATAATGGTCATCTGTGTTTTCTCCTCCCTTCTCACCCAGGGTTGCCATTAAGTTGTCCCAGACACTTCTGATTTTTGAAGGGCTCATCTGGTCCTGGGGTGTCATCCTCAAGTGCTTAGGGTCTGGCTGAGTTGGTATACAGTCCCCATGCTTGATACTTGTCATCAATCTCGTTGGGGTCTGCTGATACCAATCAACACTCCTCTTCCAGTCTGTCTGTGCATGGAGAGCTTCTCTGAGGCTCCAAATGCTTTCAGATTTACCCCTCATGGACTTCCTCTCATCTCCAGAATAAAAATGAAGTTTTACATTTCTTATTTACTCTTTCATCTTTCCTTTCTCCAAATGTGTTGTTTAGGTAAGAAAAATATTGGGCTTCTAAATTCTCTAGGGCTTTGCATTTCACAGTCAAATTCTAGGACATCTAGATTCCAATTCTCACTCCTTTAAGACATTATCATATAGCTGATTCTTTAAAACTGCATTGAAGCTCAAAAAAAAAAAAAAAAAAAAAAAAAAAAAGAGTTGACACTTTTTCTCTAACAACTTAACCCGAAGGCAGTGATAAGGGAAAGGGTGGGTGTAATAGTTATTCACCAAAGGAATAATATCCTTTCTGTACACTTACGGTCTCTTTATTTCTGTGGGTCAGGAATTCAGCAGGGGGCACTGCATACGTGTCATGGCTTCTTGTATGTCTGGGGCTTCTGCTGGAAATTATCTGAGGTAAAGGACTGAAATCATCCTAACACTTGTGAAGGTGGTATCTGGGGGTTGCTGTTGGCTTGGGGCCTTGAGGAGCAGTCAACTGTAAGATTCACACATGGCCACTCTGTCCATGTGCTATGGGCCTTTTCACAATATGGTGGCAGAGTTCCCAGGATAAGATGTTGTGTGTTTGGGGGGGAGAGGTGGGTGTGTATGAGAGAGATAGAGAGAGAGAGAGAACAAGCTGAGGCCGTTACAAAGTTCACCCACCAATGGTGTTGAAGGGGAGATGTGGCCTGCAGCCTTGACTCTACCTCTGACTGGAAGGCCTGTCCATGTCCTATTAAGTATGTGTGTGGTGGAATATGTATTGGTATATCCACATTTAGAAAAAATCAATCTTCCACAGGGAGCTTAGCAGAAAATATGGGCCAGGAAATTGTCACAATGCCATTTTGTCACATAAGTGACTATAACTGGCCATCACTATTCATGTGTGCATGTGTGAACAAAAAGAAGTAATGTGTTCAGTCAAGGAGAATGGAATTTTGCATGCTGGGTAGGGAAAACAAAGTCTGCCCTAGCACATTTATAAATAATCCAAATGTTGCTTCTTATTTGCTCCTTCATTTACTGTCTGTGATGGTTTAGTTTATACATCAATTTAACTGGACTAAGGGAGACTAATAGAGCTAGGAAACATTTCAGGGTATGTCTGTGGAGATGCATTTGGAAGAATGTAGCATTTGAGTCAGTACACTGGGTTACCACAATTGTCTCTGGCAGTGTTCATAGATATCATCCCATCTATGCAGGACTGGGATAGAAAAAAAAAAAAAAAAAAAAAGAGGAAGGCAAATTCCGTCTCTTTGTGGGGAAAGGACATCCATTGCTTCCTGCCCTTTGATACTGACTCTTGTCATTAGTCCTCCAGAGTTAGAGGGAATCATACCATGGACTTCCCTATTCTCCAGCATGGAGCTGCACCTGGAGGAAACACTCCAGAACTTTGGGAGTTAATCTTTATGCTGGATATCCTCCCCGATATACAGATCTTCCCACAACTATATACAATACATAATATTGATTCTATTTCTCTGAAGATCCCTAGTATCTTGCCGTTTTTCTTCTTTCTCTAGGGACTGAATTTGTTCATTCTAGACTCCACCCCCCTCCCCCTCCTACCCAACTCTATCACAGATTCTCCATATTTTCTTCTCTCTATTTTTTCACATCAAAACTGAGTAGTCTAGTCTTATGCTGGAGGATGAATTGAAACAACCATGTTCTTAACTAATAAGAGTCACCTTTCCACATACAGGGAGAACACGGGTATGCAAAAGGGGTGGGACACAGCTACTTTGCTCTTTATTTTATTCAAAATGAAATAATTTTATTCTGTTGCTCAAATAATGCATGTCTGAGTTCTTACCACCTAGATTTAAGTACTATACTATTTTGGCAAACATCCTTTTATCTGGCTGGGTGCCACCAGTTACATTCACATGTAAATCTTGGAATAAGTAACACTGTACCAATAGTCACGCGTCTTACTTTCTTATTCAATAGTAGGCAGTGTTTTTTTTTATTCCTGTGTCAATAAATATAGATCTACATCATCATTTTTATTGACTGTACAATATTCCTCTGTGAGACATACTGTAATTTATTTAACTAATCTCTATTGGATAATAATTATGCCAATTGTAAGTTTTTGATATTATAATCAATGCTCTAATGAACATTCTTGTACATCCAGTTTTATGTTCTTATTAAAAATTCTCCTTGGGATAAACTCCCATAAAGGAGCATTGCTAGAATTCTTCTAAAAATGACAATAGAAAGCTGTTCAGGGAAGAAATATGGGTGTGCCGTTTAATTGCAGAGAATTCATGCAACAAAAGTCTAGAAGCCTGTGTGGTGTCAGGAGACTGATCTAGACAGCTTGGGATGCAAAGAAAAAACATCTACAAAAGAATCTCACTTAGTGGGGAAGACAGACCAACACTTAAGCCAATAATTAACTACAGTGAGACGAAAGTCCCAATGGATATATGAACAAAGTACCAGGAGAAGGATAAAAGAAGGCACTTAAACCTGGCTAGGAGAATTAACAGAGAAAGCAACAACCCAGTTGCTCATTCATCAATGAGGTAAGTGTGCAGTTTGCTGGAATTGCCAAAACAAAGTCCACAGAGTGGATGGATTAAACTACAACACATTATCTTCTGTCTTCCTGGAGGTTGGAAGTCTGAGATGAAAGTGTTGGCAGAAAGAGCTCTGTCTGCAGGAAGGAGAGCCCTGCCTAGATCTTTTGTGTTGAATTGTAGATGGTCCTAGTTTCCACATGAATGTGTGTTTCTGTGTCCACAGTTTTTCTTCTGATGAATACCACAGTCATACTGGATTACATTCTTCCCTCTCTCCTCTGACTTTTTTCTGTCAATATCATCTTAAAATTCACTCACGTTCTAAGGCACTTGGGATTAGAACATCAGACACATTTGAGGGGAACACAGTTTAGTAACACACTGCATCAAGGCTTCACACCAGAGTCCGAAGTGGGTGCTTTGTTCTGGAGGGGGGGGTATAAAAAACGAAACCTGTGAATTTGGTGGCAAGGGTCTGGGGGCTGGGGAATGGGGTTGAGAAACTGTGGTGCAAGATGTGTGTATATTGTCAGGCAGGGAAGTGAATAGGCCTGAGGAAGAGGTGCATTATCCTGCAGGAAACAGAAAACCATGGGTAATTTTAAACAGAGGAGTGGCATGATCAGGTTTGTCTATCAGTCAGATGTTGCTGCCAGAATACCAAATGTTTGTGAGGGAGTGAGGCACCTGGCACAACCATGAGCAGCTGTCAGGTTTATAAAATGGAACAACTCTAGTGGAAAGGAATTTGACCTGAAGAAGTAAGCCACACACCTTCCATGTGATCAAGGGCTCCTCTCATAGGTACGTATTCACAGGAAAGAATGTCTCAACAACAATGTATGTGCCCATGAAATGCTAATGACAGCTTTAGGTATAATTATGAGAGACTGGAAACAATCCAAATTTCAATCAACAGGTGACTAAATAAACAAATTATGATATGTCCATCCACAATAATGCCACTTAGCAATTAAATTGATACCCACAACATGGATAAATCTTCAAATAATTGTGCTGAATGAAAGAATCCACACATAAATAAATAAATAAGGGAATAGGATCAGATGCAATATTATCCCAGTTAACATGAAAAGATAGAATACACAGACAATCATTTGAAGACTAGGACCTCCATTCACACTAGTTGACTGCTGTACTACTAGGTTACATCCCCAGCCTTAAATACTAGAACATGTACACTGGCATGGGTTCCTGGGGTGATGAGGAAATCTCTGGGGATGGCATTATAGATTCATGAGTTTAGGTGTATATGAAGCTTACAGAATAGTGATTTTAAATATAGGCACTTTAGTGTATCTTAGTTATGTCTTAACTTTAAAAAGAAGTGAAACCTAAATAAACAAGAAAAAGAATTTGCAGTTTGTATAAAATCAGAAAGTGCTTTGAGGAAGGGAACATGGTTAGGATGTGCCTGTAGAAGACCTTTGGGAGATTCTGGTAGTCAAGGTCAAGTTGGGCAGTCGATGTCCAGTTGACTTTACTCCGTTTCTGTCCTGAAATTTAAGCTTTTAGGAATTGAACTCTGGGCTTTAAAGAATGCATGTTGTCCTCTATTGATAGTAGAGGCCACTTGTCTTGCTTTCCACTCTCTTCTTCATACTGGGCATAAATTATGGGCATTCATGAGCATGTAAGTGTTGACTAAGATGGCCAAATGTTCATTCTGCTCATGTGGCTCAATCATGCCAGGTAATGGTAAATGATATGATGAAAAAAGACAGAGTGTAAGGTATCAAGTGGTGCATTGGCAGTGGGTATAGAAACATTTATTAAGAGAGACACTTAGGAATGATTTTTCTGGTAGAGGTGACGATTGACCTTAGATCAGTGTTTCTCAAACTTCCTAATGCTGTGACTCTTTAATACAATTCTTCATGTTGTGGTCACCCCCATTCATAAAATCATTTCATTGCCATTGCATAGCTTTAACTTTTTTTTTTTTACTGTTATGAACCATAATGTAATTGTTTTGGGGGATTGAGGTTTGGCAAAAGGGTTGTGAACCACGAATTAACAATGGTTGCTTTAGATCTATGGTAAGTGGCAAAGGGAAGCTATCTGAGATCAGGGGCAAATATCTTATGTTGAAGTAGCAGAAAGTTCCTGAGGGGATTTTGGAGGTAGCATATTCTGGGAAGTTTGGAATGGCTGGAAGAAGAGCTACAAAAGGAAGAGGTATAAGTAGGCTCCAGTTTTGTCACCAACCTGGACCCAGGCGAATCTTTTGGTAGAACGCACTATACATACCCTGCCAATACACAGTTCAAGCTCAAACACAGAAAATGTTGAAAATTACAAAATATCGTTTGGCTGTTATAGCTTCACTTTCTTATGGCCTTTAAATTCCATTTCTTTTATCTTTTTGTAAGACTGAGGTTGCAATGGGATTTGCTATGCATCTCGTGAGAGAGTGAGGCTTGGGAATTCTTACAAAAGTATTATTGCAGTTAAATAAGGATCAGGATAAACAAATAGGCCAAATAGATGTTTATTCAGGAAGAAATAATTTACAACCTAGACAGATGAACACCAGCAAGTTCCATCGGATGCTTTCCTGTCCAGAGAGTGTTCCCCGGTTCTCCCTCTGACCTCCTTCCACAGGTCACTTCCGCCCATGGCTCCACCCCCCAATGGGCGTGGTCAGTGCCACAGAAGGAGACAAAGTAAATATCTCACTACAAAGTATTTCAATTTACTTTCTACCTGAAAGCTCATGCTGAGTTGAATGTTGAATCCAGAGTGAAATGAATCTGGGGACTGGGAATGTATGTCTGTTGGCAGAGCACTTGCCTAGCGTGCACATAGTCCTGGGTTTGATCTCCAGCACCACCTAAAGCTAAAGCATACTGGTGTAGGCCTATACTCACAACTTTAAGAAGGTGGAGGAAGAGAAACAGAAGCTCAAGCTCTGTCTTAGATTCATATCCAGTTTGAGGTCAGCTTGGGCTACACGAGACCTTGTCTGAATAAGCAAGCAAGCAAAGAAGCAGACAAACAAATATGAGTGGCTGAGAGACGCTACTCACAAAATAATATCAGTGTTTTTTTTTTTTCTATTTAAATTCTGTCTTTTAAGATGCTGTGATTAGCAGTTCCAGAAATGTAAGTCAGTAGAAGAATGCATATTCACTAAGCCTAAGGTCCTTGGCTCTACCCTTAGCACTTCAAAATTATAAATTAATAAGTATATAACAGGCATTGTTGGCCATCCAATATAAGACAGGCATTTCTACATATCTTGATTGATTCTCCCAAAACTATTAGTAACACCATTTTCCAGGAAAGAAACTGAGGCCTGGAATCATTAAACAATTTGTCTTAGGTTACACTCTAAATGGCAGTTGGGGCTTCAAGTCATTCCTGCTGCCTCTTGGCTTCTGCTCTTGTCATCTTGTTATGTTAGTCCTTAGCACTGTGCCCCAACATCCATAATGCCACCCTGTCAGGGACTGAATAGAGACAGTGCTCTTAAGTAAGCAAACAACTTCCTTGAGAAAAGCCCTAAGGCTTTATTCTCCTGATTGTCAGACCTACTATCTGTCTGAGCATTTTAAAGGAGCCATACCCGACTTCCACCACTCCTCAGCTGGCAAGAATTCTCCAGAGGAGCTGATGGCAAAGGAGACTGAGGAAAGTAGCTGGGTCCGCCAGGTATGATTGAACAGTGTTCTAGTATTGAATACCTGATAAAACCAGAGGCCCCTGGGCACTTGATTTTTAAAGTAATCCCGTCAGTTTCCTAATAAAAGTAATAAATTAGCCAAACAGCAGATTCAGTGGTATTTTATGTCCTGAGGGTATTGCTTTCACACTTCAACTTGATAGCATGATTTATCAGGAGATAAATTACAGCTGAGAACGAATGGATTTACTGATGTCAGGGAGACGACAAGTATATTCTGAGGATGTTACCTATGATGGGCACGTACCTGACAAGCATACTTGAAAATCCTCAAACAAAAAGCATCTCTTTGAAGGCTGAACAACTTTAATTTGCACTTTGGGTGTAGGTCACTGCAAGGACAGAAGGATTTTGATGTCTGAGTATTGCTCTACCCTATTCCCTGTGACCTGGAAGGGTGTGTAGCCGCCACAGAACTGTTTGGAAACCAATCAAGAGGATCAGTAAATGAAGGGGGTTGGGTTTATTTGACAGACCTCCAGATCCCTGCATGTGAGGCAGGCAGCAGAACTGGGAAAGGGCCAAGAATAGAGGGAAGAGACAATTGGAATCTCAGATTTTGATGAACTTTTTCCTACAGTGCATAGGAGGATCTGATATTAGACCTGTGAGCTGAGAACACACTCAGCTCCTTCACTCCTTCATCTACAACTGGTTGATATTATGCGGCTGTCATTCTTGTTGTGGAAGTGCATGTGAGTATTGTCAGAATCAAAGTGGAGTTGTTTTTGTGAAACCCTAACCCCCTAAAACACATACAGCCAGGAGGCACTAAAGGAAGGGGAGCCTATGCATATAGGAGCAGTAACATGTGTGATTTACAAAAGACTGTCCAAAATGCAACCTTGCACTACAGCTACCTAATAAGAAAAATAATGCTTCTGTAGGAAGATCTGCCCCACAACTGTCTGTTAAATATCAACTGGAGCCATGTTTGTTATTGGTCATTACAATCAAGGATTCCTATTTCAAAATATCTCCTTATTTCACCTTCTGTTTTCCTTGCCTCATCCTCTCTGGACACATTCAATGTTTCCTACCAACACACATATTCCTATTGCAAAGCTCTGTTTTTCCCCCAATAAATATCCTTATTCTTTGGAGATGCTTTCTCACTGATTTAGGTTGACATGCATGTGATTAAGATGGAATTTTCTTGGTGGACCTGCTCACTCACTGAGCAAGACCTCCTGATTCCCACATATGAGGGCAGGCCACAGCACTGAGAAAGAGCAGAGAGTTGAGGGCAAAGATGACTAGGATGCTAGGATTTCGCTCACCTGAGATGCAGGAAGATGACACTGTATTTAAACCTGAAAGCTGAGAATGAGCTGAGCGCTACAACGACAGCAGATACAAGTCTTGGTTGGCAAAGGCTTGGTGAATATGTTTTTAAGAAATTTTTAAATCTCCCAGAAAGTATTATTGTTATTATAATAATTAATTGTTTTGTTAATTTGTGAACCAAAAAATACAGGAATGAGGAGATTTGAGGGTAGGGATGGATGCATATTATTACCCTTTACAGAGTCGTGAAATAAAAATAACTCTAAAGTTGGAGTGTCCTAGCTAGCTTTGATTATCAACTTGACACAGACTAGCAATGTTTCAACTGTGGGATCAACCAGATAAGACTGGCCTGGGAACATCTCTCTCTGTCTATCTTCCCCCACCCCTGTATGCATGAGTGTGAATGTGTGTGTATGTGTGTGTGTGTGTTGAGTGTCATTTGATGAAGGAGAGCCCAGTCCACTGTGGGTAGCATTGCTCCCAGGCAGGCTGGTCCTTAGCATTATAAAAAGGTTATCTCACCCTGTGATGCTGTGAGCAAGCCATCAAGCAGCATCCTCCTTGGTCTCTGCTGTATTTCTTTAGCTGTGGGTTCCCTGGGTAATGCTGTGTGAAACAGCAAGCAGTCCTGCCTTGGGTTCCTGTGCTGACTTCCCCCAATGATGGACTGTGCAGTAAAACAAATCCTTTCTTTATTTTAAACTGCATTTGGTTAAAGTGTTTTATTATAACAGTTGAAAGAAAATCAGAATATGGAACATCATTTTTTCCCACTTAAAACTATTTTATATATTCACTGTAAGGGGACTTTCACACATATATACATTGTGCCTTGAACACATCCCTCCAATACTGTCCCCTTTCAATCCTATCTTCTACTAGTTCACTTTGCTCCTCTAGACAGTTTTGTTGAAGTGTCTATCCCTTTAAAAAAAAAAGGCAAGTTACGGATGTCTTGAACCTTAGGCACTTAAAACATATTTTTAAAACAAACTCTAAGGTCTTGGAAGCATGCAATTAACGAGCCAACAATCAAATTGTGCTGAACAAATCAAAGCAAAAAAAGTCATTAGAGAAAGTAGATGTAGAAATAAGATTTAGCTTCAGAAGCAACCAAGCAGATAAGCTCATTAATGAACAGTCCACTCACGGAACAAACAGGATTTAGAATGCTTCTAGCTTTTGGGTGCTTTAACGCCAGCCATAGCTAGACAACTATGTACACAGATTAAAAGAAAATGGTGCAATGCAGTTTCTCGTTAAATCCTTTTGAAGTTTACCAATAGCCCCGAGCATCTGTCAAGGTCCCAAGGTGGTGCTCCAAAGAACTATTTTAAACCTTCAGATTCAGGGCACCTGAAGAAGTAAAGATGCCTGTGGTTTTTCCATAGTGCAGATATGCAGATATTCGTGTGTGTGTGTGTGTGTGTGTGTGTGTGTGTGTGTGTGTGTGTGTGTACAGATATGCATACACATATGCAGATCTACTCTATACAGATAACCTGTGAAGTTCTCTGGGCTGGGGTACTTTTTGATTGGAAAACTATTTAAGTTCCTTTCTTTTTCATTCTGATGAAATTCTGGGTGTGTATTTTTAATAAAATATGATCTTGTGTGAGGTGGAATCCCTCCCTGAATTCAGGAAGGTAATGGGAGTGAATCTAGTTTTCTGGTTAAACTTTGATGATAGAAGTTCAACATCATGGGTATTGACCTCCAGATTAATCCTCCAAAATGTCCTAAGGGTACAGAAGTCATCTTTAATGCACATTTTTTCCTACTAAGATGAAATATGCCACCGGCTGTAGTGATAGGCAGAGCAGAACTGGATAGAAGCTTAACTTCTATTGCCTGATAGAGTCTGGAGTGTGGAAATGAACTCTGATAGACATTAAAAGCAAGTGATGCCCTTCACTCTTATATAGTCATCCATCCATGTTCTAGAGGATTGCTGATGGCATGGGGTGTTGGGGGGGGGGTGGCTGACACCAGGGAGCAGGTCAACTGTATATTCAAAGGCACCAAGTCTGGACTTGGCTACTTCCTAGCCTGTTTCTGAGCCCTTTCTCAATTTTACTTGAAGTCAGAAGTCCAAAGGAGAGGTCAGGGAGAACTCTTCCAACCCTTCTGTTGTCTTGTCTTTCCATCTGGTTAAAAAGACGGGGGAAACTGGTGACGCTATTCACTTTGTTCTCAACAAGTTACACACTCTGGGACAGACTTCCACGGTCTCAACCTCATCACAAAATTATTTTCTTCCCCTCTTTCATTTGGACTGTTTTCAAGCAAGTGATTATGGAAGGCCATTCCTTCTTTGGTTTATTGAAACAACACCCATATGCCAGAGTCTTTTACCTACTTTTGCAAACACTTAAATACAGTATGTGTTTAGAAGTCACACTACGGGAGTCAGTGGAAAGAAAGGACACCTTCTCGAGGGATTGGGACACATGACATGTTGAGCAAAGCATGCCCCTGATGGGTTTTTCTAACTGAACTTTCCCATCTAAGCTTTACACAGGTAAAGACAGAGAACAGTACAAGAATGTACTGTTCCTCCTTCCTAACTCCTACCCTGACAAAGATAATCACTGTGTTGACATCTAACACAGTAGATCAAGTTTTTAAATATCCACTTTAAGTAAGTGGGATCATACAGTGTGCTTCTATTTACGTCTGACATCTTCACTCTGCAAAGGTGAAGTGGATATGGGCTGACTCATTGCTGCTGCGGTGTGAATCCATTCACTCCCATTGCTCTTCATCTGCTTTCAACATACCCATCTGTCCTCTCTTTGGGGGATGAAAGTTGGATTGCCTCAACTTTTTGCCTCCTGGAAGCAGGGATGCTATGTACAGTCATGCATCTTTTGCAAAGTGTATGTGCTATTACTGTTGGTTATATAGTTAGGAGTGAACTGATGGGCCAAAGAGTACACATACACATTTTTGGTGATTAGTAAATGCTGAAACAGTTCCCCAGTGCAGTTGCCACAATGACTACTCTGGCTTGAGAGTCTGATTTTCTTTGTCTTACCATTGCTTGATGTGCATTTGACAGTTTAGCTCTTTTAGTAGCTGCATAAAAAAACATCATGTTCTTTTATTTTTTTTTTAAACTTCTTTATTGACTCTGAGAGTTTGACATCATGTACTGCAATTCTGCTCATCTCCCAGTCACTCCCACCCCCATATCCTCCCCTCATTCCTGCCATACCCCTCATTCCTGCATAATGGTTCGTGCATTATGGAAAGCCACAGAAGGGAATGAAATAAATCAAGGTAAAGCAAGCAGAGAAAAAGGAAAAACAAAACAACAACAACAGAATCTACCCTCACCCCTCCCCCAAAAAAACAACCCCCAAAACAAAAAACCCAAAGACCCAAAACCAAAACAAAACAAAAACCACAATAACAGAAAATCTTCTTTGCTTCTCCTTCTTTCCTGCCTCTCCAACACTTCTTATTTGTTCTGGTAGCAATGGAGTCTTCAGAGTGCCATATAGTATATCTCTTTGTCCCATCAGGGTTACTGACAAATGTCCATTGCAATGAGTCACTGGTCTGGTTCAAGGCCTCTGGTTTCTGATACACCACCATCACTGGATCCTTACTGGGCCTCCTCTAGGATATCCTGTGCTGCCATGAGTCTTAGAGATTTTGCAGGTATTGTTCCACAGGACCAGTCCTTTCACCAGCTCCAGCAGGTACTAGATGAGCTAGATTCTAGGGTGGGTCAACCCAAGACCAGGCTGTGGGCTTAGATCATAGCCAACCTGGTCAGCCTGGGCCACTGGGGTCACCGTCTTGGGTGAGGGGGTGAAGTCAGCTCCCCTACATGTATGTCCTCAGAGTAGGTTCACCCTGGCCTGTGGTAAAGGGGGTTCCCAGGGTCCTGGCTCTCGGGAAGACAGCCACCCCGGCCTGATGCCTAACTGCTCAGACACTGCAGCTCCAGGCATGTGGGCATTGTTATAATAAGGAAATATGTGGTGGAGACATGGAAGAGATAAACAGAATGGTTCGTGCATTATGGAAAGCCACAGAAGGGAAGAAATGAAGATGGTGAGGAGGGGCCAGATGTTGGAAGCCTGCTTGACCTGTATCCATGGTGATGTGAAGAGGAGTAGACTGAGGGGCAGATCTGCTTGCTACCCTGGGCCATGATGATGTCTGGGCTGGGTTGCTGCCATGTTGTTAAAAATATACATAGTGTAGAACTTATGTTATGTTAAAAGTCGGTGTTAAAAGTATGTTAAAAGTAATTTGTGCTTCTCAGATTATATAAAACTAATCTACTGAGGACCTTGCTGGGAATTGAGGGTGGCAGGCCACTCATGCACGAACAGTATTCTGTAGTGTGGGTGATCTCTACTGTAGGAAAGATGACAGGGTTGTTTTAAGGTGCAGTATCTTAAAATTTAAATAAGAACGAGTATTTCCTACCCTATTTGATGTTTCATGGGCGTTTTAAAGAATTCAGATCAATACCTGATTGCAGGCAATTTGACCATTGCTTAATCTACATCAGCACAAAAAAGTGCTGTGCTAGGGAGTCTGTTCACATGCTAATCCTCGGAAGCATTTTCCCCGAGGAAATCTAAATTCTGCTATCATTTATTAATTTGGCTTCCCTTATTTCTACAAGCCGAGTATGGAAAGCTTGCACATATGTGTCTCTTTTTCGGTTACAGCTGTGTAATTCATTGTCATTCACTCTTCTACAATCACATAAGCATAATTACAGAGAGCCTTTCTCTGTGCTGACCACCAGCAATTTTGGATGCCAAATGCCACCTAGGAAACCTGTGGTGAGTTGGCACACGGACTGGCTAAGGAGACAGATGTACCAGTAAGTAGGTGGTAATGTTTCAGCTGTAATCTTCAGGCATCTTCTGCCTCCATCATTCTGCTCTCTTGTTCTCAGTGTGCCAACCTTAGTACTCATGCTGTAGTTCAATGCAGATGGCTGCTATACTTCAGGCATCATTGTGCATTCAAGGTACAAAGGCAGAAGGGAAGGATGAGTGTAGCCATGTCATTTCTACTGGCAAAGTCAAGAGCTGTAGAAGACTCCTGTTTATGTGTTTGTATTAGTTATCTATCCTATGGGACAAAAACTTTTCAAAAGAAATCATAAAACAGCAATATGGTAGGGTATAAAAATAGATGAAGACAAACACAGACAATTATTTTATAGTTTCTATAGATCAGGGATACACAGAGCCTTGTCTGGAGAGGTCAAGTTCAAGGCTTCTCTCATAGCTGTATTTTTCTGAGAGTATGTTAATTGTACAGATGGGTATTGCAGTGGCATTTTCATACAAGCATATAACATACTTTGATCAGACCCTCTGTCTTTCTTTCTTATCATTTCCATAGCCTTTTGCTCTCATAACATCTTGATTAGGATGCTGGCAGTGGCTGCAATCAATTCAAAACATGAATAGGCAAATTGTAGCCACCATTTTGTAATACCTGGCTCTGGAGCTTCTGGGGAATTCTCCTGTCTCCTATCTCATGATAGGGGTGTTGGGAATCAGGCATACTAATAAGTCTCACTTTTACATTGGTTCTTAGACTCCAAACTCAAGTTATCAGGACTGTGTGCAAGTTCTTTTACCCATTGGACCATCTCCACAGCCCTGAACATATTTCTAAACACTATAGTCTCCTTGACAAATCTGGATTTACTTGTTCAGTGCAATTGCTGTGAAGCTTGAGAAATGCACTGACTCTTTACTTGAGCAAAGCAGGGGCAAGGCTATCTGGGAGAAAGAAGAATTGAGTACTGGAAACCAACCAGTTCAGTGCTTTGCAGTTAGCAGAGCTGCCAAATTATTCTAGAGTTCTAAAGGAACAGTTTAGAATCAGTTGTTGTTGTGCAAATAAGGCTTTTTGAAGGTTAGTAAGGGATGACTGTAATAAATAGACTTTGAAATTTGAGATGAACTAATACACCAGAAGTGAATGGTGTGAAATATATACTAAAGATATGGGTCCGAATTCATAAGAAATTAATATTCAAATTGGTGCTCTATTGTAAACACTATTAGAAACTATGATTGAAAAAGAGCCATTTACCTTCTTGTTGTATAACCTAGTAAATTCTAGATAAATTAGAAGGCAAAGCATGAAAAGTGAAACCCTGTTAAGAAATTGGGAGACATTTTAGGTAAATATTTACCTGATCCTAGACAAGGAAAAACTATGTAGGCTTACAAACAACAAACTAAATAGCAAGGGGAAAGATTAATTTTAATATTTAAAATTAAATACTCTGTGTCAAAAACACCATAAAAATTTAAAAGCAAGTGAGGAGATTATGCATTATTGATATTTGATGGGATATGTTTATTAACAAGAAAGATATTGTAGCTTTGCTTGAGGTCTATGGCTCTTTTCTATGGAGTAGATATTTCAGAAATTAAAATAAAACAGTGGGAAAACATTAATATATAATGAGTTAATATAACTGATAATAAAACTTCTATGTTCTCAATAAAGTAAGCAAAAATATAAACCTAAAATTCACAGAAGAGAGAACACATGGCCTATAAGCAAGAATAAAAGCTCAACTTCATTAGTAATCATTCGGGTGGAAATAAAAATAGGAATGAAATTTAATGCTTCGCCTATAAGATTAACTCAGACGGCTCTGTGTAAATATACCAGGACTGGCCAGATTGTGTTTCAAAGAATTCTAGCACTGGCTCTGACCAGGGAAGCTGATAGGCTGATTGCAGATCTTCAACCCAGTTCCTCCAAAACCAATCCTCCAGTCTTATGCCCAGCTCTGTATCAGACCATCTATTGCCTCTCTCCCCACTCCTATCCCCATCTCCAGTGAATCCATGCAGCTTTTTCTCACCTAACTCCCTTCTCCCTATTCTTTGCTTTATCCCATTTATCACTCCATGGGAATCCACAGGGTACTCCAGACAGGGAAGTAGGTAGGTTAATTGTAGGTCAAACCTTTGCTCCTCAAAAAAAAAAAAAAAAAAAAAAAAAAAAAAAAAAAAAAAATCCCCCAGCTTCATCTCCAGCTATGTAACAGACCATCTGTTGCAGACTTCGCTTCCTCTTTGCCTCCATCTCCAGGGAGTCACTTAGATCTATCTTCTCCTTCAATGTTCTTTCCCCCAACTCATCCCCTTATCCCAGCCTCTACCTCAAGCAGACATTCCCTGGGAACCCTTAGATAAAGTTTGCCAGAGAAGCAAATAGGCCAACTGTGCAGGCACTCCAGCTTCAGGTCTTCAATCTCCCTCCTATTCTCCAAATACAATCCTCCAGTGTCATGCCCAGCTCTATAGTAGACTACCTGCTGTGTTCCCCTTTCTGTACCTATTCCTGGGGGACTAAGCAGATCCTGGTAGACCACTCTGCTTTTCCCTCTCCAGTAGACACCCTCTGATGCTCCTCTTAGCCCATCCTCGTTCCTAAGTGTCTGCTCCCAGTGCACAAAAAACACATTTTGCTCGGAACCCCAAGTGGCTACACTTGGCATGGTCTCAGAAGCATTCCCTACCAAGCAGCACTGAGCCACAACATTCTCCTAAACAGAGAGGGCAACAGAAATCAAGAAACAAAACATCCACACAATAAAGATAAGAGCAGATATCTAGAATTATAATCTTCCCAAACCAGATCTCTAGAAGGCAGAAAAAACAAACAAACAAAAACAAAAAATAAAATCAATAGCAGCTTGGACAATATATCTCCACTAGAGCTCAGCACTAGAGCTCAGCAGCCCTACTGTAGCAGGCTTTGAGTATTGCAACACAGCTGAAGCAGATGAAAAAGAACTTAAACTAGACTTTATATATATGATAGAGGTTCTTAAAGAGAAATGAAGAAATCTATGAAAACATGAACAAACAGGAAGAACAAATGAATGAAATAGTTAGAGACCTGAAAGTAGAAATAGAATCAATAAATAGACCCAAATCTGGAAAAATTTAGGAACTTAAACAGGAACCTCAGGGGCAAGCCTTACCAGCAGAATACAAGAGGTGGAAGGAAGCGTCTCAGGCAGAGAAGAAAACACAGTAGAAGAAATGAATGTATCAGTCAAAGAAAATGTTGTATCTGAAAATACACTGGCACAAAGCATCAGGAAATCTGGGACACTATGAAAACAAACAAAACAAACAAACAAACAAAAAAATCACAAATCTAAAAAAATTAGGAAGAGAGGAAGGAGAAGGGAGCTAGGTTAAAAGCCAAAAAGAAAAATTTCAGCAAAAGTATACAAAAAAATTTCCCTGTACTAAAAAAGGAGATGCCTGTCAAGGTAAAAGAAGCATACAGAACACTGGACCAGAAAAGAAATTCTCCTCTGCACATAATAATCAAAGCACTAAATATACAGAACAAAGAAAGAATATTAAACACTGTAAAATAAAAATGACCAAGTAACACATAAAGGTAGACCTATTAGAATAACTCATGACTCCTTAACAAATACTTTAAATGCCATAAGGGCCTAGACAGATGTTCTACAGACTCTAACAGACCACAGATGTCAACCTAGGCTACTACACCCAGCAAAACTTTCAATCACAATAGATGGGGAAAGTAAGACATTTCATAATAAAAACCAAATTTAAGCAATGTCTATTTACAAATTCAGCCCTATGGATATAATAAAAGGAACACTCTAGCCTAAGTAGTTTAACCAGACCCAAGGAAACAAGGAATAAATAATTCTAATACCAGAAAAATGGAAGAAATACACACACACACACACACACACACACACACACACACACAAATAAGAGGATTCGACAAACATCGCTCATTGATATCTGTCAATATCAATGGTATCAATTACTCAATAAAAAGACTAATAAAATGAATGTGGAAACAGGGTCATTCCCTCTGTTGCATCTAAGAAACACACCTTATTATCAAGGATAAACATCACTTCAGGGGAAAAGGATGGAAAGAGATATTCCAAGCAAGTGAATCTGAAACACAAGCTGGTTTGGCCATTTTAATGTTTCACAAAAGAGACTTGAAAACAAACTAATCATATGATATAGGGAAGGATACTAGAAACCCATCAAAGAAAAAAACCACCAAGAGAACATTACAGTTCTTAACATCTGTGCACCCCAAACAAGGGCACCTATTTGTGAAAAAGAAACACTTTTCAGCTTAAATCAGACATTGACCATCTCATCCTGATAGTCATAGACTTTAATACTTCATTCTTACCAACAGATAGATTATCCAGACAAAAACTGAACAGAGAAATGCTAGAACTAACAAATGGGCTCAACAAATATTTAGAGAACATTTCACACAAACACAAAATAATATACCTTCTTCTTAGTAGCTCATGAAACTTTCTTCAAAATTAACCACATATCTGAACACAAAGAAAATCTCAATTGATTCAAGAAAATTGAAATAACACCCTGTATTCTATCTAAACACCATGGATTTATACTGGATATCAACAACAACATAAACAATAGAAAACTTACAAATTCATGGAAATAGAGCATATCACTGTTGAATTAAAAATGGATCAGAACAAATCAAATCCTAAGATTGAATGAAAATGTATATACAACATAGCCAAATGTATGGGGTACAATTAAGATAGATCTAAGAAGCTAGTTCATAGAGTTAAATGCCTACATAAAAATTTTGAAGAAATCTTATAAAGGTAACTTAACAGTAAAACTGAAATCTCTATAACAAGAAGAAATCACATCCAAAAAAGAGTATTGGTAACAATCAATATCAGAAAGCAATTTAAACAGACCTATAGGTCCTAGTAAAATAGAAACAGTTACTAAAATTCTCCCAAACAAAAAGTTTCAGGGAAAGATGGTTTTAGCAAATAATTCTTTCAGATATTCAAAGTATAGTTAATGCCAATACTCTTTAAATTATTCCATACAATAAGAAAGAATAGTTGTTATAAAATATTATGAGGCCACAAGTCACCCTGATACTCAAACCACACAAAGATCCAAAAAAGAAATAGAATCACAGACCAACTTCTTTTTTTTTTTTTTTAATTGGGTAGTTTGTTTATTTGATGCTTAGCTTTTTTTTTTTTAAATTTTATATAACCAAGTCCATTTCAATGAAAACAAACATTTATAGACAATATTTGGGAATTTGGGCGTTGTTCTTTCCAAACTACTTCCTGCTGGTAAGGGGCACTGTCATGGGAGATTCTAAGAAGATGCAGAAATCCTGGCTGTAGTCTGCAAGGCTGCTTTGTCCACCTGTTTTGAATGTAGGATCACCTGGTACTCTGTTCCAGGTGGTCTGGCTTGATCAAACCACATTAGTCTGGAAGGAATCCACAGGTTTTCATTTTCTGTGGAAACAAAAATAGAAATCCTTTTCCCCAGTAACTTGTACTTGAACTTAAATTTTGGAGTCAAAGCATCTTTTTTTTAATTATTTATTATTTTTATTTAAATAAAATTATTTAATTAATTTATTATTTTACATGTCGATCCCAGTTCCCTCTCCCTCCCTCCCTCCTTCCCTCTCTCCCTCCCTCCCTTTTACCCTCTCTGCCCTCTCACATGCACCCTAACCACCCTCCCCTCCCATCCCCCCACCCCAATTCCATATTTAGAGGAATGTCATCCAGTTGGGGTCATGTAGATATGACAAGACCAACTTCTTTTTAAGAATGTAGATGCAAGAGTAATTAATTAAATACTTGCAACTAAATCCATGCACGTGTGTGTGTGTGTGTGTGTGTGTGTGTGTGTGTGTGTGTGATCTAAATAAAATCCAAATAAATGAGAAGACAGAGCCCCAGCTGGCCATCTCTTGTCACAAAATGCAGTTTCCAATAAATACCAGGAGGTTTGCGTTGGGTTACATCTATTTGAATTGTTGCCCAAAGTGTCCATGGGTACCCCAAACAACCCATACACACTTTTTTAAACATGGAGTAGTCCATTTGGTGCCTATTTTCACCCCTATTGTTGGTACAGGAAGATACTCAGGAGACTATCAAAAGAGAAATGAACATCAAGCCAGTCACAAACCTTTTGGTTGATAACGGTGCCCTGCCCGCAAGATATGCTAGGGCAATGGTCTCATAAATATTGTGGGAGTAAGCAACCAATATCTGATAAGACCACTTCATGAGATAGAACCCACACCCAACACTGCTTGGTTGACTAAGAACCTGAGAGTAGATATCCCAGGGATCTGGGGTAAAACCAAAACTCTTGTTCCAACAAAAGCAACAAAACAAACAAACAAAAAAGTATCAATACAATAACTCCTAATAATATCCTGCTATATTCTTAGATCAGAATCTTGCTCATCCATCATCAGAGAAGCTTCCTCCTGCAACAAAAGGGGACAGATACAGAGACCCATAGACAGACATTATGCAGAGAATGAGAGACGTTGGAACATTCATCCTTAAACAGGCTGCCTCCTTCAAATTCCTTCTCTCAGGGCTCAGAGAACATTATGGAAGAGGAAGTGGGATGAATTTAAGAGCCATAAGTGATGGAAGACACCAAAAAACAAGGCCCTCCAAATCAGCATGATCAAATCTCATAAGAAGTCACAGAGACTGAGCCTACACAGGTCTGTATCAAGTCCTAGTGTAGTGTAGTATCAAGCTTCTAGTGTAGTGTTTCTGTGTGATTCCTGACTGTGAATGAGTTAAGTCTCTGTTTCTTGTGCATTTTTTTGGGCTCTTTTCTTTTTGTTTATTTATTTGTCTACTTACAATGTGTAGTTTTATTTTATCTTATTGTATTTTATTATTCCTTAGAAGTCTGTTATGAATGAGAGACAGAAAAGGGCGTAGATCTAGATGGGAGTGATATGGAATATCCTCTGTATGCTGCAAATATGTGTTACTTTTATTCGTTGATAAATAAAGCTGATTTGGCCAATGACCAAGCAAAATATAACTAGGCCCAAAATCCAAACAGAAATAGATAAAGAAAGAAAGCAGAATCTGAGAGATGCTGTGTAGCTGTCAGGAAAGCAAGATGTGAGGTAACAGCCGTAAGACTCCTGGTAAAATACGGCATAATAGAAATGGGTTAATTTAATTGAGAAAGCCAATCAGTAATATGCCTGAGCCATTGGCCAAACAATTGTAAATAATATTAAGCCTCCAAATGATTATTTCATAAGCAGCTGTGGGGACCCATGGGTGGGAGAAAACTGGTCCAGTGGGACTGGGGAAGACAGAAAAAAGCTTCCAACTACATGGAAGGTGAGGTAGAGAAGAACTGGGAAGAGCAGAGAGAGGAGAAATGATAATCAGAATGTATTATGTGAAAAAAGTCTCTATTTTCAATATAAGGATAAAACAAAGTAAATATAAAGAACAATTGACTAACCTTCATTAAGAGACTTCAAGATGTTTGCTGATTTCCATCTGGTGATTTAATCATAGGAATGTAATCTGAGCAGATAATAGAAATAGTTTGTATAAAATGGTTTTCTCAATTTTATTTACAGAAACAAAGAGAAAGCTACGTAAGCATCCTACAATAAACTCTAAACAAATCATGGAAGGTTCATGGATTGAATATTAAGTCACTGTTAAGGTCTTTTAATAAGTTTTGGTGACTTAAAAAATCATGATATATTCTCATTATAAAGCAACTTAGAGTGCATGAAGTATATGGGGACTCATTTAAAATATGGAATGTGTATTATATAAGAGCTAACAAGGATTAGGAAGGTGTAACAATATATGCATAGTATTTCTTGAAAACTGTGTTTGAGGAAAGGAGTGTAGAAAATGTTCTTTTGTCATCAGAAAAAAAAAAAAACTGCAAATGGTATGATTGAGCCTGTATTACTGGTGTTAAAGAGTTGCAGTGTTTATGTGGAGTGTATGTGTGTGGGGGCAGTGGGGGGTAGATCTTGTCTAGGGAACTTATGTATAAAAATGCTAAAACTCATTTTGTCAGGAAGTGGTAGATTAAAACCTGCAATAATGCATTAACTCTTTCAGGTCACATAGGGACCAATTAATGCACTATGCTAAGGGGCACTAAATTGTATCCTACTAGCCTGGAGGAGAGCAGGCATGTCCCGAAGCACTAACTCATATCACCACTGGGAAGTGATTCAAATCTGGGAAGAAGCTGGTTCATTGAATATTAATTGAATGGGTGAATAAATGAAGGGAAAGAGAAAAAGAGAGCTAACAAGCTAACATGTATTGATTATTTACTATGTGCCAGAGGCTTCCCATTCATTATCCCATGGCAACTCTATGAGACCCCTATTATCATTATTATTACTTTACAGGGAAGGAAATTGAATTCACACCAGAAGCTTGGATGACTTTCTGTCGACCCTATAGGCGTTGACCTTAAACACTCACCCTTAAACACAGACCTTAAACACAGAGTCCTTCCTCGCCCCAGAATATTCTTTTGGGATAACTGATTCATAAAACTCCACAATTCAAGACATCACCTCTTCCTTTTCCTCCTCTTCTTCAGTACTGCTTCCTCCTCCTTCTCCTCTTCTTAAGCAAGGCTTTGATATGTAGCTTTGGCTGTTCTGGAGAACACTATGGAGTCCCTGACCTCAAACTCACAGAAATCTACCTTTGTATTCTGACTGTTGGGATTAAAGATGTATGCCACATGGCTAGACTTTCTATTTTACTGTATTACAGAATCTATTACAAAGGACGTAAAGGGGTTAGACAGGAGAAGGGTCTGGCCAATGGAAAAAACATTTCTGATCATTTCCATGGAAATAAAGCACTACTGCATTCTGAGAAAAACCTTTTTTGTTTTAAAAAAGGTGATGTACCAGAGGAGAGCAGATTTTGGTACAGGGGCAGGAGGGGATTCTACCCATCAACTATTACTTTTTCTGGGAACATGGGACACTTCTGTTAATCTCATGGAGCACAAAGGAAGACAATTTCAGGTTGGTTGGTCTGGGTTTCACTGTACCTTGGAGCAAAGTAGATTGCTTTGGAAAGTAAACACATTTCTAACCTACTTAATTAAGCAGGAGCTCTAACCCAGTCAGCTGGTGTGCAAGTGTGCAGGAAACTGACAGGAAACACTACAAGCGTGGATTAATGTTTTTCATGCGTTATTTTATTTAAAATTATTTTAAAGTATAATTTAAGAAACCATTTCCCCTCTTTCTTTTCCTCTCTCTAATCCATCCTATGTCTCCCTCTTCTTGCTTTCTTTCAAATTAATGAACTCTTTTTCTTTAATTGTGGTTACACACACTCACACACCACTCCTAGGATTAAAAAAGCAGAATAAGTATTCTCCAGTTCTAAGTGGTAATATTTCTCAGTAGTAGGATTATTGTGTTAATCCTTCATGTCCCATCTCTGTTTTTTTTTTTTAACTTACATTTATCACTTTTGCAGTAAAAACAAAACAAACAGAAACTCCAGATTTAGTTTTCTAAACACTCAGAGGGGAGTTAGAATTCCAAACATTCCACCTGTGTTTCCAACAATTATGTGTCCTCTGTGAAAGTGTAAAGCTGCTGGTTGACCTGGCACTATAACATTTACTCAGAGATAGAAAGGCCCACAGGACTGGATCCAAGCTGCAGAAGAGCTGTCAATCTACTGCTTAGTGCAAAAGAGCAGCATCCCCATAAGCAGGAAAACGATCTGTCTCAGACCTGCTTTGCTGCCATCTCTCTCCTGCGATTTCTCTGCCTGTGAATTATTCTGGTGCTTGTATATTTATTTGTTAAACACACAACAGAGGAGTTATTCTCCAAGTCTCTATCAGCTGAAGTATTAACAGCTTCCAGCTGAGAAAATATCTTTTCACTTTGCTTAAGCCTAATCATTATTTTCTCCCTCCTACATGAGTTTCAGTATCATATAAAAGATCCCAATACAAAAGGCCATGTGGATGATTCTTTGTGAAGTTGCTGGTAGACTTACAGTGTATAATTTGAGTATAAATCTATTTAAAGATGTCAGTAGTTTGGATTTTCTTTCAAAAAAGAAAATTATTGCCCCCTCATTCTTTGAGAGCTGAAATATAAATACACCCAAACGAAGAAGCAGAAAATAATAAGAAAGGGCTTCTTTTCAGAATTTTCCTTTTATTTCTTGAAGACTGTCTTTAAAAATGAAAATTATAGACATGGGAAACCGAGTATTCAAAACTTTTAACTGTCTAAACAGTTGAGCTATCTGACCTCCCATAGGAAATATTCAGAGTAACAACTCCCAGTCCAGGATCCATCCAAGAAATGATTTCCTAGACAAAATGGAGTGCCTACCCCAGTAGACACATCTACAACACAAGACTTCTATTTAAGGGTCAAGGAATATGCTTGGAAAGGGGACAGAATAATTGCAAGCCAGGCTACCAGATAGGTAGCATGCTGTGAAGTGGTGCCTTCTATCTGTGACAAAGAAGCTGTATTCATGATACCTCAACAATATGGCTGCTGAGGTGATACCTGAACAAGTATCACACCAATACACATGCTAATATGGAAGAGAGACATCATGGTCAATACCCTGTTGCTAACATGGAAGAGAAATGTCCTAATCAATGCCCTATTGCTGTGAAGAAATTATCATGAAACTCTCGTAAGAGATAGAAACTCTTATAAAAGTAAATATTTAATTGGGTCTGGCTTACAGTTCAGAGGTTCAGTCCATTATTGTCATAATGGGAAGCATGGTAATATGTAGGCAGACATGGTGCTGGAGAAGGAGCTAAGAGTTCTACATGCTGATCTCCCTCCTACATGAATTTCAGTATCATTTTCATTCCAACCACCATGATTCATCTCATAGACCCTCACACATACACAAAGAACTATAGGCAACTACACCATGCTGAGAATGGATACAAAGTCTTCCACAAGCATGAGTTACATAATTCAAGACCAAGTGGTCAGGCTTGACATTGTCTACATAAAAACAACACTAAAGGAGGCGTGTGTGTGTGTGTGTGTGTGTGTGTGTGTGTGTGTGTGTGTGTGCGCGCGCGCTCACATGCCAGAGGCTGACCTTGCTTGTCATTCCTCAGAAGCTGTGCTAGTTTAAGAATGCCCCCCAGACACATCTATATGAAAACTTAATCCTCAGTTGGTGGAACTATTTGGGAAGTTATTAGGAGGTGTGGGCTTCTTGGAGGAGGTGAGGGTGAGCTTTGAGATATCAAAAGCTCACACCATTCTCAGTTACCTCTCTTAGCCTGGTGGTTGTGTCTCAAGATGTAAGTTCTCAGGTACTGCTCTAGCACTTTGCCTTTTTGCCTGCAGCCATGATGCTCATGGATGTATTTTCTGAAACTATAAAAGAACACTAAACTCTTTCATAAGTTGCCTTGGCCATGTGATAGTTGCCTTTGTCACAGTGATAGAAATGTAAATAACACAGGATGATCTATTTTGCTTTTGTGAGACTGGTTTTGTCATTGGTCTAGAGCTTATAGAGTAAGTTAGGCTTACTGGCTATTGATTTCATAGCATCTACCTGTTTCTGTCTTCCCAGTGCTGTGATTACCAGAGTGTGCTCCTATGCCTGGCTTTTTAGATAATGACTGAATGCAGACAATCACATTTGTGTGACAAACACCATATGAATGTAGTTTTTTCTCCAGCCCCACAGTTATCTCTTTAGTTGAGTTAAATAATTAAACACTTAATAGCAAAGGTCTCGATTTTCTGAGAGAGGAGCTGAAGGACTAAGAGAAGAGTGTATCTATTTCTACTTTTGGTTTAATAGTCTTGGAGTAGAAGACAAAGAAATTTCAGTCTTACCACGAGTAAGGGTGGTCTTTGATTGTGTTTTTCTTATAATAGTCCCTGAAATGATCCAGTGCAGATGTCTTCCTAGTAGCTGACATCACCAGCTCAGTGAGAGAGAGCTTTGTAGAAGTGTATTGGTCATAGACATAACCCCACTCGCAAGTGCTGAGCTGAGATTGAAGTCCTTGGTGTTAGTAGTGGGACTATAGTTTCAGAATGGATGGTCAGTTCTTTTATCTTTTCATTAGCCTCTGTTCCTGTATGTGGGATGCATTCCTCTACACATGCCTAGTTTCAGTGGTCACTGGAACACACCCTTCAGCTTGCCAAAATGAGTGGGTTTGGGATGATAACGTAGAAGGTCAGAGACAGCAGTGAAACCATGAGGCTACCACACAATTTCAATTTTCACCAGTTTTGTTTCACCTTCTATCCTGGCACATTTGTTCCTCGCTTATTCTATTGTGATAGCTTTCTGAAGCAGCGATCCCGTGACTGCTTCAGTAGGGAGCTCTAAAAAGACACAAAATCCCTGTAATCATGGTGCCATTCATATTTGATAAAATTAACAAGAATTCCTTGATGTCACCTAGTATTTATTTCAAGTTCAAATGTTCTTGATTGTCTTTTACCTTATTACAATTCAATTAAAGCCTATACAAAATCTTTTCTCAAAATGCTTTAAAATAACAATTCTCTATTGCCATTCAATCAATCAATCAATCAATCAATCAATCAATCAATCAATCAATTGACTCTGTGGTGCTGGGGATTGACCTGGGTTCCATGTGCCAGACAAGTGTTCTACTGCATAGCTATATCCCTAGTCACTTTGTACATGTTGTTTTGAGATAGCTTCTCTCACTAACTTTCTCAGGATGGACTTGATCTCACATCTTCTTGCCTCCCAAGCATCGGAATGATAGAGCTGCCACCAGGCCTGGCCTCATGCCTTTTAGTTTTTTAAAGAAACTATATTATTTCTCCTTGAGAATCCATGCTGGTTTTGCACAAGGCATATTTTTTTCATTCCTTAAGATTTCCTTTTTATTTTGAGAAGTTGAAGCCTATATAGAATAACAAACTATCAATACATATATGATCACATTGATATCACCATAATGGTGTGATCCAAATGACTGGGTGGCTATTGATAGAACAAGGAAGAATATCTTAACCACAGGGTTATGGAAGGTGGATTCAAGGAAACTTAAATAAAAGTCTTTCAGGACAGCTTTTCTGTGAATGGCCTTATTAATTACATCTGGTTTTGGATTTGTTTTCTTACAGAAACTCCAGATTGGTGGATGAGCCCTGATATCTGCAAGCCCCATCTTTATCTCTGTGTGTGTGTGTGACTACTGTAGTATCTCCCCAGCCTTGTGGCTATTGGGGCTATGCTGATAACACATTGATGGTTTTAAATCATATTCAGATACCCACTAGGACTCTGAGAATTAGAGATACAGTGTTGTCATTGCAAAAGTCCCTGCTTTCTCCTCAAAGTTAGATGGACTCTGAGGTTTTTAAACACTGCTCAGGTGATGCTGTGTGGTTTGAATCTTCAGTATCCTGGTGGGAACTGGAAAGGAAGAGCCAGTTCTTTCTTGACATGAATGACTGCCTGGTTAACCTGAGCCATCCTGCCAACCTTGGAACTCTAAAGGGGCAGGGAAGGAGTAAAACAGGATCCCCCATAGCCCATGCCCACAGGGATCACTCAGTACTTGTGGAACATTCCTTTTGGTTTCCCAGCTTCCTTTTATAGAGGTGTTCTTCAAGCTCTTTGTCTCCTGAAACTTAAAGTTCAGATCAGATGGCAATTCCTTTGTGCAGTTTTCATAGGTCCCCATCCAGGTCTGTTTCCCTCTCCTCTAAACTGACAAAGTGCTGGCATTTAAGGACCCACTGGGACTAGAACTTCAGGGGAGATCAGAGCTATTCCCATTTGTCTTGTCTTTTTTTTTTTTTCCCCTCCTAAGCTCCTTTGAGGAATTGTGGCCTTGTATCCAGCCAGCCAAAGAGAAAGGAGACTTGTCTACAGTTAGTCAACAAAGCAGCAAAAACAGGTCAGAAATGAGTATATACTGGTGAAAATGTATGCCTTGTTTGTGGGTAGAGGCCTGACTTCCACCAGGAAAATTTATTTTTATTTTTTTAGCGTTTGATATGTGCAAAAGCTCCTGTTGGACACAAAAATATAAAGAACAACAATAGGCAAACATTTTATGATACTTTTGAGGGATCAGGATGTGGTCTAAGCTCTTGGCGGCTGGTATTCATTTAATCCTTGAGACATGGTATGGTTGGCACCATTGTTATCTCTGCTTAATTTGTGGCAGTATTGTGAATTCAAGCAACCTGCCAAGGTTATACAAGTGACAGAGCTGGAATTTGAACAAAGGGACTCAAAGAATAATAAGATGCAATCTCTTAGCCTTCAAATATTACTTCTAACAAGAGGTGGAATAGAATACTATTACAGCCTATTCTGGACACATCCCATAGAAATGAGTGTAATCATCAACGGGGGACAATATGTTTTGGGTTAGAGCATTATTGAATGAAGTCAGCTGAAGCCGGTAGTGAGACACTGGTTTCTCAGCATGTACCAAGTGAAGAGGCACTCCTCATCATGGGATGTTAAACTGTAAGGACACCTACAGAGGGGATTATTGGACACTGTTCATCAGAAGTGACCACGATGCTCTCTATCTAAGGGGGCCAGCCTTATCTTTACCGATTCTGCTTGTGTTTACTAGAAACACTAACTGCATGCTCCTGTGTTGTGGCATTGTCCCACTGCCTCCCAAGAAGTGTTCTGAGGAGACCCTGCCATAGAAACAACCATTTCAATATTTCCTCAGGACATTCATCCAAAGCAATAGTTCATGTGGCTTCTGAGGAACCACTGAACTGAAGCCACATGGGAATGTAGCCAAATGTGCAGATGGCATTGCAGTCTCTGTATTTCCCTGGGGATTCAGGGATGTTTGGAGTAACCCTCCATCTTAAATGCTGCAGGTTTTTTTCTTTAGCCAAATAAGTTTTCTGAGAAAGAGGAGGTTTTAAGGGCTTCTCTGGAGATGTATGAGCATATAATCATCCTCTCTGGGGGGAAATGGTTCCCGAGCTCTGGCATAAATCTGAGAGGATGTTGCCTTAGAAACAAGAAATGTTTTGTAATTCTCTTCCCTGAACAGCCATTTAGGGTCTCTAATTTGATCTCTTCTACCCACAGTTCCTAAACCTTGGACCTCAGGTGAGAAATCTTGGTCTTTTTTCCCCAGTGTGGATGATAACAAATATCCTTTCTCATTTCCACAGACATTAAGCACCTGGGGGTGGGGATTGACCCTCTTCTTAAGAGAGGTCCAATTACGATGGTAGTGAGGAAATAAGCCATGACAGGACCTTTGAGAGTTCAATGACATTTGCCCCGTTTTGCTTGCTATTGTGGGGATTCTTAGGATGCAAAACTTTTAGTGTAAAGCCTGAGCAATCCTTTTAGGGACATGACCATTTCTCCAGGTAAGAACTCAGAGCTCTATGATAGCTCTGAGCACTGGATGGCTCTGATTCCACCCACTCCTAGACTCATCTGTGGAGGGCAGTCCAGGTCACAGTTCCTGCTGGGCCTTCCAATGCTTATTCTTTTAAAGATTCCCCAATGGCAGACAGCTACATTAGAGAAGCTGCTGGAAATATTACATAAGGCCAGATTCACTCCAGCGCATTCAGTTTCACTCAATTTATCAAGCTTTCATGGAGTTCCTATAAATGCACAACAGCAGACTAGAAAGTTGGGGATACAAAGATGAATAAGACATAATCTTGCTCTCTAGGGCTCTTAGTCTAATGGGAGACACAAAAAGTACAAACAAAGGGGCATCTGTCAGCAGGAGGGATGCTGTAACCAAAATGACACACAGGTGTAGGGAGGGACATTATGTTCACAATTAATTACCTGAGGACAAAAAAAGCCTTCACAGATGAAATGATGCTTCAGTGGAGAGTGGATGCTTGGGTAGGTGCTTCAGGCAGAGGTGATAACATATAGAGAAAGGAGAGATGATCAATGGTCTGTTTGAATAGATATTTAAAGAGAAACAACCGTGTTTAGACAATCAAGTCTGAAGTGGAAGCCAATGCATTGAGATGACCAGAGGAATGGGGAATCTATAGTAGTCACTGTTGGCTCCCTGTGCAACTGACAGTTTTGGGCAAGTGATTCTCTTTCACTAGTAGCAGAGCTTCCTTTATCTTGTTACTCTGATCAGTGGCTTGTGAGTTGGACCATGATCAAATTCTAGCTAAGGGCTGTAAGGAGAGGTACATATGCTGAGGATCTGTACAAAAGAAGCTTTGTTCTTCTGCTACATGATTGCACCTGTGGTGGCCATCTTGTGACCCTGAGGACAGCAGGCTCGAGGACAAGCTGATTGACTGATGATGGCGAAAGGAACAGCTGGAAAGAGATCACCATCTGGTTTGATTTGATTTACTTTTTATTCCCATGACCAGCGAAAAACAACTTGGGGAGGAAAGGGCTTTTTTGGCTTCAAAGTTACAGTCTGTTCTTGAGGGACCTCAATGCAGGAACTCAAGGCAGGGACTTAGAAGCAGGAACTGCAGCGGTGGCAATGGAGAGATGTTATTTACTGGCTTGCTCCCAGGATCCCATTCATATACCCTTCTTATACTTCCCAGGACTACATGCCTAGGGGTGATGCTGTTCACTGTGTTCTGGGCCTTTCCACATTAATCATTAACAAAGAAAATGTCCCCAGAGACATTCTTACAGTGCAGTATGATAAAGTTATTTACTCAGTTGATGGCCGTTTCCTCAGATAACTCCAGGTTGTGTCTAGTTGACAAAAAGTATAAGAGCCCACCACCTCTAGGGCATAGTATATGAAATAAATTGCCTCCCCATAATCATAGCTATTTTGAGTAGAGGTTGCTGTTTATAGATAGCTGAGTATAGAGTATCATATGGTACAATGTTCTATTTTAGATGATAAAAGACAAAGATCAGGGCTGTGAGCTTTGTTTAGCACAGTATCCCCTACATATCAGTAGTCATATTTCTTGCATCCAAATCATAGTGCAAAACCTCACTCACCTGTCCAATCATGTTTAATTTTTCTAGAACTTATGTGTGAAGTACAATGTTAATAACAGAGGTGGTGCCTTAAACAAGCTCACTTTTTGGATGATTGTAATCTCCTAGTGAAACAGGTCTACCAACCATGTTGTAGCAAGCGGTGGTAACTTTAGTCTCCAGGCACTGAAATGGCAATGTGATGTCTCTAATATCAGTCTAGTTAAACTGAGAACATTTATCGATGAGATGATATGATACCTGCACCAAGCTGGCGGAAGTTCTTTGAAATAACTAGTCATCTGGACAACTCCATCTGGCTGTATCAAATCTATACTGTTGCCATACCCCTCTCTCTATTGTGGTCAATCTCACTGAGACTAATGTCTGGATGTCAGAGACCTGTTCTTGTGCTTGCCTTGTCTCAGAACTCCTGGATTTAGTTTCTTGATCGCATCTTCTCAATTGACCTTATCCTAAGTTGTACTTTTGTTGGTTGTTGGTACTAACTTCCAGAGTAGTTCTGTTTATATGTTGCAGTTTCAAAGATTTTAGCTCCTGATTTTCAAAGATTTTTACTTTGGACATCTACTTTTAGAAATATTCTTGCTTAAGGAAGCTGATTTTAGCTTGTTTGGCTTCTCCTTATTTTGCTTTCAGATGGTATTTGTTTCTAAACCTCATGTTAGTCTCCAGGGCAATAATAGTGGTTGTGAGTCACATATAAAGTCATTTATGGACTAGTTATCTTTGGCATGGGTAAATGCTGCATAGAAAATAATTGCCATCTTACATTCTGGGAAGGGTAGGGGTATGTCAGGGGTCTCAAAGCTTTTCAAGCATACAGAGAACTGGCATACATAGCAAAACGGCCTCTCATTTGCCACAATTTTTAGCAACCTAAGAGATGCCATTTAGTATTGGAAGAGTATCAACTGCCCCTCAGCATTATGGAAAAGACCTTTCTCTAAGGGAAAAGCTGAACAGTGCTCTCTAACAACTCATGCAACTCTTTAGGTAACAGATTTATAAGTTCCTGGGGCAAGAAATGCAGGCAGGTAGATGACTTGTACATGTGTGTGTATATGTGTGTGTGTGGGGGTGTCCAAAAGATTAAATTTTTAAAAATTACGTTTTATTTATGTATTTATTTGGTATGTGTGTCTGAGCATGAACACATACATGATGTCTAGTGTGTGGTGATCACAGGACAACTTGTATGAGTCTCTCCTTCTACTGTGAGGGCTATAGAGATGGAATTTAGCTAATTAGGTCTGGCTGCTAATGCCCTTACCTGCTGAGCCATTGCACCAGCCCTTTCCTGTAAATTTAAAATAGCTTAGTGTTTATGCTCTAGGGTCATTAAGCTTGGAAATCAGTAGGCAGTATGCAGCAGGGATAAGAAGTGGTACATGTCATATTTTAACAGTAAGAGGTGCCAAATGTTAAGCTTCACTCATGCTTTTTCTATATTTTCAAAAAAAGTACAACTCTTCTGAGCTTATAAAAATATTACCACTTATAAATAAATCAAGGTACAAGGAAAAATCCAAAGAAGACAGTCTAAATCCCACCATATGATATAACCATCGTGTTAGCAACTGTACTATCATTTTATTCATCTCTCTGTGCAGAAATATAGAGAAAAAGTCAGGGAACGATAATTGGGATGTTCTAAAACACCATTTAACCTATGAAGTATATTAAGTGTACTACTGACTTGACTTTAAAAACTTATAAAAGTGAAATGAAGAAAACAGTTAATTGGTTAATGAATGCATGCGTTTGTTCACATGTGTGTTTACCTCTCTGTGAGTGGTTGTGGAGGTAAAGTCTATGACAATGTGTTCCTCAACCAGCCTCCATTTTATTTTCTTAGGATTGACTTTCTCACTGAATCTGGAACTCACTGAATCTGGAACTCACTAATTAGACCAGGCTAGCTGGATAGAAAGCCACAGGGATCCTCCTGTCTCCACATCTCCAGCATTAGGATTACAGGTGTGTCCACTGTGTCCAACTTTATACATGGGTGCTGGGGATCCAAATTCAGGTGTCTGCGCTTGTGTAGCAAGCATTTTATTGACAATCTTCCCAGCCTTCTGATCAGTTTTAAGTAGGAGATACATTTCTTTCTGAAACACTAAGTTGAAAAAATACGTAAAATAATAATTGGGATTTCATTAAGGTTGGGGCCTCAAGTATCAAATATGGACAGTAGAGACTAATTACATGCATGCACACACACGCACATATATATGTGCGTGTGTGTGTGTGTGTGTGTGCATGCGTGCGTGTGCATGTGTGTGTGTGTGTGTGTGTGTGTGTGTGTGTGTGTGTGTGTGTGTGCCTAAGCAGATAACAGTGCTTGCTACAAAGGACTGGAATTTAACCCTCAGGATCTACATGGTAGAAGGAGAGAACTGACAACCCACAGTTGTCCTCTGACATCCACAGGCATTTCCACACACAAAACAGACTAATACATATAAAAACAACAACAACAAAAGCAAAAACAAGAAAACGTTTAAAATATAAAGAAACTATGTTACTGTTTTATATGAGAAACTTCTATGTGCCATTTCTACCCTGGGTATAACAATGGTCAGTATAGGTCCTTCCTCTTAGTCTGTGTGTAGATGAGCCTCATTCTCTGCTGCAGCCCTTGTCCATGAACTCCCTACATTTGTCACTTTCATTGATCTACTTCAACATGGATGCATTTATTTAATAAGCAGTATTATTTCTCAGCCCCCAAAGAACAGTTACAGGTTTTTGTTGTTTTCCCCTTAGAACGCCACAGATTTTACTCATGTCTGTAACTGACCATGGTTAAGGCCAGTCTATTTTTTCCCTTTTTATAAGTCTTATGTTTTTGGCTTGAGTGGCCATTTTACATTTCCCTTGTTGTTCAAAATGCAATAACTCACTACCATAAGTAATTTGCTTCTGAACTACGAGATTCTCTTTGGGTTTTCTTTTCATTTACTTTTGCATTCGTTCAGGTTTCTTCTTTAGCATAGCAGGTACCTGTGTGTTGCCTCTCTTGGGATTGCCTTCCATAGCTATCATCCTATTTTTACGTTATAGCTTCGTTATTGTCTATTTCATTTTGTGTGAGTTAGTCTTATCACCTTAGTCTCACGTTAAAAGTCATGATAATATTACATTATTGCTGCTGTGACTTTCAACCTGCAAATTTTATTTTCTAAGACTTACAGCTTCTTATGATGTGCCTAGTGCCTGCGCATAATTTTTCCAGTGATATTTGCATTGTGACTGTATTCTTTTCTTATTTTTGACTTATCTCTTCTGAACTTTTACAATTACTGATTAGCACTTAGCTCAGGCAGGTCCTAGGTAGCACTGGTGACCGATTTAGAGCAAACATCAGTCAGTTATGGTGCATGGGCAGGATGGGAGGATTCCCATTTGGCTCAGTGTTCTAGCAGCAGCTGACACTATGTCCCATATGTCACAAATTCATCATGTTGAAATCTGACTCACTACTTCCCTCTCCCCGCTCACGACCACCCAGCTTTCCATCTGCTGCCTTATGTTGTCAGGAGGATGAGAAGTCCTCCTCGTCTGGGTTTTACCACCTGTCATTCTGGAAGTTAATTTGGACTTTCCATTGTCATCTTGATGACAGTCACGATTGCAGACAAGTCTTCTAGTTGTGTTTGGCTCTACCAATAGAGTGGGCCTGATCAGCACCCCACCAAACAAATAATCTTATTTTCTAGTGCTGAATAATTTTACACATATGGGTTTCTGGATTATCTTAAAATGTCAGATGATCTGATGTTACTGTGGCCATTTTCTTATAGCTGCTTAGAATCGCCTGCCCCCATCTAAACTGTTACAGGTTCTTGCAGTCCTTGATTCTCCTTGACTTAGCCTATGTCAGCACTTAATGTGGTAAGCCCCAGTACCTGCAAAATTTGAGTGGGTAATTTCTTCTTAATCAAAGGGCTGTTGAGTCAACCTTTTGGGTGACTATTTTTGGAATATGCACTAGGCATGTGGCATCATGTCAGATGCTAAGATATATAGACAATGAGAGGTGTCTCCATTCTTAGAAGTTCCCAGTGAAGACAATCAAAATACTTAGTAAAAAAAAAAAGCCTTATGATGTCTGTCTCTGCGATTCATATGACATAACATCTATCAAGCAGCTTATGAGAAATGTAATGAGTCCTAGAGCTTGTTTGGGAAGCAAATACTGATTATAGTGAGTGGATGTCTGGAAAAATATTTGGACTGGTTTTTAACAGATTTACATGCTTTTAATTGGTGGGTGATTGTGTAAATGGGCTCTTCAGAAAAAGTAGGATCACAGGTAAGCCAGAGAACAGAGATGGACAGGGCAGGGAAAACAGCCCATGCTGCTGGGGATCATGGCTTCATTCTTTGTATCTGGGGAACCTGTCTACAGGTGAAATCTGCAACGCTAGGTCTGGGATACATTCTTTGTCCGGAGAGAAGCCGCTTTAGGCTTCAACCAGGAGTGCTGGGATCAAAGTAAAGGTTTTTTTTTTTTTTTTTAATTATTGGATTATGTTTTTTTTATCCTTGAGCGGATAGATTAAAATGAGAGAAGTGAAGCAGAGTTGAAATTTGTGGCTATCTTTTATACACGGATCTCTGTGGACTTAAAAATAGTGTCAGAATATTTATGAGCTTTACCTGATAAAACTTAAATTTGAAAATTGCAAATGCTCTATGTCCTGATGTGTGACAGTTTACTCCTGACTCTGTAGCTGTGAACCCTTTTCAGACTAAAGAGGGTTGAATCCTTCCCCCCCGTGTGAGCCACCTTCTTTTATTTGGCTGGTTGTGCAGTGCTCTGATGTCTCATTTTGGAATTCTTGTTACATATAAATCCTAGAAGTTCTGGATCATTTCCCAGGTGTTCCTCACTTTTTTTTTTTTTTAAAAAATATAATTTGCTGTGTTTATCTTTTGTGATTCAAGTTGGGGGTTGAGGGGTAGACTTCTAGAATCGGTATAGATACTGGAATTAAATCATTAAGCTTTTTGTGCACAATCTGCCACATACTGAATCTTTTGTATTTTAAAAGGCCCTGTCATTATTAGTCACTAATAGCCATTTTATATTGTTAAAAATAGCACTATGAATAGTTTAAAAAAAAACAAAGAACTTGTGTCAAGACTGTCTACATCAGTCTTCAGGAATATGCCAACAAGAAGTCTGTTTTGTTTGCATTTTAAGGCAAAGGAAACTGAGGCTCAAAAGTTTATAAAACTTGTCTTAAGTTCTCACTCTAGCCTGTGGAGACATTTGTAATAGTTTTCCCCACTGTGTGACCTCAGAGAAGGTGGCTTCATCCCCTTGCTCATATCATGAGGTAGGGGTAGGGAGTGGGGGTGGACAGGCATGCAGAAACTCATAACAAGGGGCCTGGTCCCAAAGGAGCCAAACACCAAAAGAGAAAAAGCATGTATTTTGTTCATAATTCCATCCTCACAGCTTCAACTTTATGAGTGGAGACAAGTTTCATGGGCTTGGAGAAGGAAGGCATTACAGCATATCACGTAATCCTAAATTGATATGCCAGGCTCTGAACCAGAACAGCTAGACCTAAACACTTCACTGGCAAACTTACATGTCTTATTTCTTGTAGGTCAAATACATCCCATTGAACTCTCAAGGCAGTGGGGGGAAATAAGGGAAGGTCACATCGGGGAAGCCAGAGAAATGATGGTTCTGCTCCAGTGTGGTCAGTAGGTTTCAGCCGCCTGTCATGCTGGACTCTCTATGCTACCAGACAACAATGAAGAATCGAAGGTTACCTTTTTGTGGATCTGCCACTTTCTCCTCACACTGTGACTGAGATGAGCATACAGATGTCCCACTTCATTGTAGTGACTGTTGGAGTAAGTCCAACTTTCTTACCTCATTCTAAAATTTTTACCCCTCTGAACTCAGGCAAGCCTTTTCTCTTTTTTCCCAAGCTTGAAAAAGTCTAGAGATATAAGTATTGATTTTGACAACTTGGAAGTACTTCACGACAGTCCCCTGGTCATACAAAGAACAGGAAGAAAGCAAAATTTTGAAAAGCTAACTCAAAGGTACTGTGAGGGGATCTTGGAAAAAACCTGCTTTGATTTCTTGTGAATTTTGTGCATCTAGAGAGAAGCCAGAAGCCTCCAAGGAAGTGATTCTCAATCTGTGGGTCATAATCCTTTGGGGATCAAATAGCCCTTTCACGTGGGTTGCCTAAGATCACCAGAAAACACAGATATTCACATTATGATTCATAACAGAAGCAAAATTATAGTTATAAAGCAGCAATGAAATAATTTTATGGTTGGGGGTCACCACAACATGAGGAACTGTATTAAAAGGTCATAGCACCAGGAAGGTTGAGACCTATCCAGACTGGCAATTCAGGGTGCTTGCCCAGGACTTTCCTGGTTCCACTTTTACATGGCCCTCAAGCCTGGGTCTTATGTCTTCTGAACATTTCCTGTTCCTACCCATTTGATCTTTGTGGAAACGAATAAAACCACAGCAACAGACTCCCTCTCTGTAGCTTCTTTGGCACCTATCTGTGCTTGGCAGCATCTGCTTTGCTACAGAAAAACAATTGGTTAAGATTGTGGTATCAGAGAACATTGAACATTCATAAAGAACAGTAGCAATGATAAAGCTCAATATGGATGGCAGGTGGGGCTCTTGATTTCCACTCAATGAGTCAGCAGCATGACAGACTCTGAAACAGCCCCAGGGTGGTGTAGGACTCGGGGGTGACATCTGAATGCACTGGGGGTTGAGTTCACTTTTGGAATGCTGCAATGCAGAGTATACGGGAAGAGATTTGAACATGTTTAAAAGAGAGTGATGAATACTGGCCGGAAGCAGTGACTCTGGGGATTAGTCTCATCTTCATTCCCAGCAGCAATGGCAAATGGCACCAGAGACGAGTTCTTTAAGTCACTTTTTAAACCATGAGGAACTGAGTTACTGTGAAGGCCACTATCAGAAAGGTTGAGATAATATGGCAGATGAGATGATCTCCTAAAGCAAAGATTATGTGGCTGTCTGGCTTAGTGGGGCCTTGCCAGTGACCTGTTTGGATAAGTCCATACAAAGCTACTAGCTATGGTTAACATCTATTCTTTCTCTCTCTCTCTCTCTTTTAAAAAACAAGGTTGTTTTACATGTCAATCCCAGTTCCCTCACTCTCCCATCCTCCCTATCATCTCCACCAAACCCCAGCTCATCCCCTTTCTGCTCCCCCCCTGGGGAGGGGGTGAGGCCTTCCATTGGGGATTTTTCAAAGTTTGTCATATTATTTGGCCCTCCCCCCATGTGTCTAGGCTGAGAAGGTATCCCTCTATGTGGGATGGGCTCCCAAAGTCTTTTCCTATACTAGGAATAAATACCAGAGACCCCATAGACTGCCCAGTCCTCCTAACTAACACCTACATTCAGGGAGTCTGGGTCAGTCCTATGCTGGTTTCCCAGCTATCAGTCTGGGGTACATGAGCACCTCCTTGTTCAGGTCAGCTGATTCTGAGGGTTTCTCAAGCCTGGTCTTGACCCCTTTGCTCATCACTCCTCCTTCTCTGTAACTGGATTCCAGGAGTTCAGCTAGTATCTAGCTGTGGTTATCTGCTTCTGCTTCCATTAGCTACTAGATGAAAGCTCTAGGATGGTATATAAGGTAGTCTTCAATTTCATTATTGTTGAAGGGCATTGAAGGTAGCCTCTCCACTAATGCTTAGATTGTTAGTTGGTTTCATCCTTGTAGATTTCTGGGCATTTCCCTAGTGCTAGATTTCTCCTTCAATTATAATGGCTTCCTCTATTATGGTATCTCTTTTCTTGTTCTACTCCAATTCTTTCCCTGTTTCAATCTTCCTGTTCACTCATGCCCACCACTCCTCTCCTCTTCCCTTCTCTTTCTCCTAATACCCTCTCCCCTCCCTCCAAGCTCCCAATTTGCTCTGGAGATCTTGTCTCTTTCCCCTTCTCTGGGGGACCATGTATCTCTCAGAATCCTCCTTGTTTCTTAGATTTTTCTGATGGTGTGAATTGTAGGCTGGTAATCCTTTGCTCTATGGGTGACATCTATTCTATGTTCTCAGTCTCTCTTCAATCCAGTGTGAGCTGGCTTTTGGTCGAGCCCTACCATGGAGATTGATTCCATCAAAGACCCTATGACATACCACTTTTTCAGAAGGCATTAAGTACAACATAGCTTTCTGGAACTTGACTCTTCTCTTGACTACCATAGCATCCAACATACTCTGTCATTTTCATCAGGTTCATTGACTTTTTATTTTTTTGTTCCTTAGCTATTCTATCTCTTTTCACCATGCCTCAGGCCTCTGCTTAGGAGTCCTTTATCATTTCTACCTCAGTTAATTCTATTCATTGGCTTTAAAGCAAGTCTACAGATCCCTTGACATTCCTCCCATCTAGAGGTTGGGTCTAAGTTTCATTCCCTGGAATTTGGATGGGACACAAGGATTTGTTAATAATCAATAGGACATAACAAAAGAATTGATTTAACATTGAAGGCAAAGGAAAAAAAAACCATGAAGTTTCCATCTGTTTCTCTTGGGGTTTTGGCCTTTGAAATCTTGTGTTGGCAACATCAACAAGAACAGTTAAGAAGCCAGGCCTTTACAGAGGCCATGTATAGTGCTCTAGCTAAGACCCAGGCATTGTGGCACACAGATGGAGCTTCATCATCATTCTGCTTATCATTATTAATTTACTTTTGTGGTGTTAGAGATCAAACCTACTAGGCAAACACTGTGTTATATCCTAAGCATGGGGATTCTAAAAACAATGATTCAGGCTGGCTTTAAACTGGTGATACTCTTAACTCCCCTTTTCTTTTCTTTTCTTTTTTTTTTTCTTTTTTATTTATTTATTTTTATTTAATTTTATATAACAAAGTCCAATTAAATGAAAACAAACATTTATACACAATATTTGGGAATTTGGGTGTCGTTCTTTCCAAACTACTTCCTGCTGGTAAGGGGCGCTGTCTTGGGGGGATTCGAAGAAGATTCAGATATCCTAGCTGTAGTCTGTAGGGCTGTTTTGTCCAGCTGTTTTGAATGTAGGATCAGCTTGTACTCTGTTTCAGGTGGTCTGTCGTGATCAAACCACATTAGCCTGGAAGGAATCCACATCTTTTCATTTTCTGTGGAAACAAAAGTAGAAATACTTTTCCCCAGTAACTTGTTCTTCAACTTAAATTTTGGAGTCAAAGTGTTTTGTTTTTTTTTTTTTAATTTATTATTTTACATGTCGATCCCAGTTCCCTCTCCCTCCCTCCCTCCCTCCTTCCCTCCCTTTTGCCCTCTCTGCCCTCTCCCATGCACTCTAAACACCCTCCCCTCCCAACCCCCCACCACAATACCATATGTAGGGGAATGCCATCCAGTTGGGGTCATGTAGATCTGACAGGTCCTATGAAGTAGGGACTAGGGCTTCTCTCCTATCTCTAGAATAATGCAGTTATCCCTCCATGGGGGATATGTTTGCAAAGTCCTTTTGTGCACCAGGGATACATCCTGGCTCCACTGTCTGAGGTCTCTTAGACTGCTCAGACCTTCTGGCTGAGACCCATATTTGGGGGGTCCGAGTCAGTCCCCTGTTGGCTTCCCAGCTATCGGTCTAGTGGCCCTTAGCTCCTTCTTGTTCAGGTAAGCTGTCTCTATGTACTTCGCCCTTTCCTAGTGCTGCGGTTATAGAGGGCACCATGATTCTGGGCTTGTTTGTCAAATTCTAAACACATAGAACACATAAGTATCATGAAATGGAAATGTTTGCTTTTTCTGTCACTAGGTTTTGGGTTTTTTTTTTTTTTTTATACACTAGTGTAATGAATAGTATCCCTAGGAGGCCTCACCTTGTCCTATGACATTGAATATCACTTGTAAATCCAAGTCTACTTTCCCAGCCCTGGTCTCTTTCTCAAACTCCAGAATCTTAAATCCAATTACCCAAGTGTCAACATTAACTTTTCATGTATTTAAGAAGCAACATCTGAAATTCAATGCGACTCAGAAAGCTTGGCAGCAAGCCTTGACCCTCAACTCTGCTTATTGCCTTTTCCTCATCTCTGTATACATCCCATTTTTCAAGTCAAAATTCTACCAGTTTTGTTTCTACCCTTTGCTCCTGAGATAGCATCAAATGTCACAGCAAGTTTTCAAGGTCATGTTAAAATCTAACTGAATGGGCCTCCTACTCAGGATCCCTCATTGGGGGGTGCTCTCCTAATAGAAGCTTGCAACATGAAACCTGAACTTGGAAGGTGGAGAGACAGACAGAGAGAGAGAGAGAGAGAGAGAGAGAGAGAGAGAGAGAGAGAGAGAGAACACAAGAGCATGCACCTGGCTTTCTGGCCCTGTGACTTAATTTTCACCACTACATTGACATTTCCTATTAGCTAGAAGAAAGTCACTAAGTCTGGGCCATACTCATATACATGGCCACAAACACCATAAAGTAAAAACTGTCTGATGTTATCTACCACAGGGATAAGTGAAATCATGTCACATCATTCTAACGCTTCTTTAAAAACTCCTAAAGACCGTTGCTGCTCTTTAGAATGAAATCCAATTGCTATTATTTACAGAATCCTACATGTTAAGCCTTGGCCCACTTCTCTGACCTATTATTATTAATTATTTATATTCTCCTTGCTTCCTGCATTATCACACACACATATTCCCTGGGTTTTGCACAGGTATTTCACCCTGTGCATCTTCTCCCCTTGGGTTTGTCTTTCTGGGTCTTCCTCACTACAAATCACACCCAGCCAGGCCTGATGACTCAGCTAGACAGAGATCTCCAAGTCCAACACATAATTTCTTTCAAGTTTTTATAGCATTTTCATCATTCTATGTTTATTAATTTTTCTCTCTTTGCTTTTCTCTTGATTGGCTCTAGTTCTTGTTCATTCAGTCTGTATCTCCAGCAATATCAGTCTCTGTTCTGAATATGCTTTCCATTACTAAGTTTATAACAACACCTAATGGCTATTACAAATAATGTTGCTATATCCATTAGTAATAGCCAGAACATGGAAGCAACCTAGATGCCCCTCATCTAAAGAATGGATGGAGAAAATGTGGTATATTTACACAATGGAGTACTACTCAGAGGAATAAAAAGACAATGGAATAATGAATTTCGCAGGGAAATGGATGGAACTAGAAGAAATCATCCTGAGTGAGGTAAGCCAGTTACAAAAAGACAAAAAACGGTATGTACTTACTCATATATGGATTTTAGACATAGAGCAAAAGATTGCCAGCCTACAATTCACACCACCAGAAAAAGCTAGGAAACAAGAAGGACCCTAAAAGAGACATACAAAGTCCTCTGGAGAAGGGGAAAGAGACAAGACCTTCTGAGCAAATTGGGAGCATGGAGGGAGGGGAGAGGGTATTAGGAGAAAGAGAAGGGAAGAAGAGGGGGGAAAGGTGGGCATGAGTGAACAGGAAGATTGAAACAGGGAAAGAATAGAAGAGAACAAGAAAAAAGATACCATAGTACTGGGAGACATTATAAATTGAAGGAGAAATCTGGCACTAGGGAAATGCCCAGAGATCTACAAAGATGAACCCAATTAACAATCTAAACAATAGTGGAGAGGCTACCTTCAATGCCCTTTCACGATAATGAGATTGATGACTACCTTATATGCCATCCTAGAGCCTTTATCTAGTAGCTGATGGAAGCAGAAGCAGATAACCACAGCTAGATACTAGCTGAACTCCTGGAATCCAGTTACAGAGAAGGAGGAGTGATGAGCAAAGGGGTCAAGACCAGGCTTGAGAAACCCTCAGAATCAGCTGACTAGAACAAAGGGAAGCTGATGCACTCCATACTGATAGCTGGGAAACCAGCATAGGATTGACCCAGACTCTCTGTATGTGGGAGTTAGTTAGGAGAACTGGGCAGGCTGTGGGGCCTCTAGTAATTTTTATCCCTAGTATAGGAAAGGACCTTGGGAGCCCACCCCACATGGAGGGATACTTTCCCAGCCTAGGCCCTGCTCTAAATGATAAGACAGTCTTTGATGATTCTCCATGGAAAGCCTCATCCTCCCTGGGGAGCAGAAAGGGTTTGGTGTAGGTGATAGGGGAGGATGGAAGGTGGAGGGAACTGGGATTGACATGTAAAACAACCTTGTTAAAATTTTAAATTAAAAAGAGAAAGAAAAAAAAAAGAGTGCTCCCCCAAATAGCAATAGCTAATGGTTATATGGCATTCAAAAGGTGCAGATATTGTTCCAAGTGCTTTTTACAGCAGTTCATTTAGTTATTATGCCTGGCTAGGGAAAGGAAAGGGGGGACACAGAGACCCTGGGTTGCTCAAGATGAGACAGTTATCAAGTTGCAAAAGTGATTTAATCTTAGAAAAATCTCCTCCCAATGATGACAAGCAAATGAGCATGAATTCCTCCCATTATTCCTCAACAGAGCACATTGCTGGTTACCAGCTCTGTAGAATTCTATCAGTATCAATCACTGTTCTCAAAGCTCAACTTGTAGCCTCCCAATTTGCGTATTGTCTTCATTAACTGCATTTCTACCGTTTTAGTGACTTACATTCCAACTTTGTGTGAGGAAAGCATTGAAATGTAAAGGGAAGCAGACTCCAAATGCCCTCTGAAGTTAACTGTTTACCCAGGAACAGATTATGTTCATAAACATCTCTCAGAACTGCCCTGGCTGTGTTCCTGGGATAGCTTTCAGATGTTGTCCTGGATTTTTGGCAGGAAAAGAACAACTCTTAGCTGGGTTATGATCTGAAAAATATTCCCTTGCTCCAAAGATAGTATTGACTACATGGCACTTGGTGTGTTATGATATCCAGTGACCCCCCCCTCCAAGCTGTAATAGAGCGGTGTTTACTGTGTAATCTCTCCACTCACCGTCCATGTGGAGCTACATGTATTCACTTGGATCCACTGCTCCATTGTCCACTTGCTAACTTGTTGTGACACACATGTTGGAATTTAGCCAGTAATGTTCCAGTGAAGTAATGTCTCCTGCCCAGATAATGATCAAACAGCAGAGAACAGAGCCGTATCAATCACCAAGTGTGAAATAGATAGGCAACATGGCTTCCTATTCCTTCCCCACTGAGAAGGAACAGCAGCCATGTCTTGAGAGCCAAGAAGAAACTGGTTCACCAGATAGAAATGATTTATTGGAAAAACATCCAGGGTTCTTCTGGGAGCTCTGTGTCAAAGCAGTCTCCTCAGGGAGCCAGGCGTTTTAACTGGCTGTTCAGAGACTCTGCCTATGCCATTTTTGTTTGATAGATGCTATCTCTGGGTAGAAAAGAATGCTATTTTTTGTCCAAGTCAAACATTCACCTGAACAAATAGCAGATGTTGATGAATATTAATTTGTGCTTAGATTAATTCTTCAAAGTGCCAATTTAATTTCTGTTTTACTCTTCAGCCCTTGATTGTAATGAGCTACTTCAGGATGTGCGGAGCATACACCTGGCTGGGGGCAGGGCTGGAGGCCTCCAGAGAGTGATTCTGGGTCCTTGGGCTTTTGTTTCTATGAAACAGGACATTTTCAACAATTCCAGGTGTCCCAAACATTACTCAGCTCTACATTGTCCCAGGGGAGACATGATATGTGAGGGTATAGTCAAACAATGGGGGGATAGAAAAGAGAGAGGCCTTTTTAGGAGAAACCAGTAGGTGGGTGAGTGTCCAAACTGGACTCTATCTATGCTCCAAGCACTGAAGTGACAACCTCAAAGTTCTCACCTATAAAACAGAGCTATGGCAATGACTGAAGTGATCACGTCCTCTACTTAGCAAGGGCCCTTTACCAAGCATACTTCATACATGAAGTTTTCTATTCCTATCCCTCCCAATGGACAAGCCCATCCTCAAACAAAGGAAGATAGAACTTATTCCTCATTGGATTTTCAAAAATCTCATTCTTATTCATGTGTGGTGTTCACTTTTCTATTTCTCTGCCTGCCTTAGTAACTTGGTAAGTAAGTGTGACATAAATGCTTCAGTTTTGAGTTTCCTACCATAATAACGAATGTCATTATTTTTTTAAAAGCATGCTATAATACCACATTCTATATTTGTCATGTTCTTTTGTTGACCTATGTTGCTTTTCCTATCTTGCTTGTAGCAAACTGCTCCCTGAGGTCTCAGTCTCCTTCTTGCCTTGTCATTTTGCCTCCTCCCATCCCCATCACTGTCCATGTATTTCTCAGACCCTAGGCTACACACACATGCACGCACGCACGCACGCAAGCACGCGCACGCACGTGCACACACACACGCGCACGCACGCGCACACACACGCGCACACACACGCACACACACATGCACGCATGCACACACACATACACACACACACGCACTCACGCATGCGCTCACGCATACACACACGCACAAGCACTCACGCACGTGCGCACACACACGCATGCACGTACGCACGCGCGCATACACACACACACACACACACATACACACTCCACTATAACCAAGAAAGTACTGAGACATTATAATATGAAGGATGCAAGATCTGAATGTGCCTTTGAAACTGATGGCAGGTTTCATCAGGCTTCATGGGTTAATAATTTTTCTAGATCTCTATCTGTTGTGTTTCTGGTTGATTTAAAATAAATGAAATTTGTGATCTTACAGTTGTGGAGAATAGACATTTGAAACTGAGATGCTTTCTTTGAAGTCTGGAGGGAAGAGTCCTTTCTTGCCTCTCCAGGTCCTCGTGGTGGCTGTCCACTCTTGGTTTTTCTGACACATGGCTGTAACTTCAGTCTCTGCCTCCTTCTTCTAAGGGTATTGTCCCTGTACATACCTGTGTGTTAATATCCCCATTATGTAAGGATTTTAATCATACTAGGTTATATTATATCCTAATGGCTTGATTTGAGGTTGGTTGACTTTACAAAGACCCTGTTTTTGGACAAGGTTACTCCATGTGACTCTAGGGTTGAGAATTTTAGCACACTGCTTTCCTTTCAACACATAGGTGATGTAAACAATCTCATTTCTTCCTCGTTAGGATTCTGATCATTCCTTTAGGTCTTATCTAAATTCTAAGGGAATAGCGAAGTTCTCAAGTTTTCATTCCTAAAAATTCACTAGTTAGCTCTTTCAATATGCTTGGCCCAGTACTTTTATTTTTGTTATCTCATTGAACTTCTAAGTAGCCTAGAAAGGCACAATTTCGGATCCAGTTTGCAAAAAAGAAGAGAGAAACTTAGGCACATTAAGGAGTTAACTTGCCTGTCGCTTTACAGCAAAAGTGCCAGAGGTTGTATTTAACTTAAAGTTTCTTGCTTAGAGTCTATTGGTCAGGTCAAAAGGGTATGGATCCATCAACAGCTTTTATTTCCTCTTCCATTATTTCATCTCAACTCTTGACCCCAGGAACTCCTATATGCCCTTTCTCTCAGTGTTCTCTGGTCACTCTGGTTTTCTCTTTGGCTGTTTTAGTGACATTGGCCCTTGCTTGCACCTCAGACCAGCAGTATGGGCTTCCACTGTGTACTTTCTTCCTGATGCTGCTGTCTGTTGCCTTGCTATGGCTTCTCTCTTCCCTGCCCCTCTCCTTTTGGTGTCTCTCTCTTTGTTCTCATAAGCCTTTAAACACAGTAGCATGCTGACTCCCATGCCATTCACCTACTCCTGAGTCTAGCTGTCGCTTTTCGTGCTTTATCTGTATGTGTTCTTGACATCAACACAGCTTCTTACTGTGTCCGCTTCACACGTCTCGTAGCTTCTGATGTGTCTTGAATGACCTTAAAATGCCATTTGGAGCTGGAATATAGCCCTGTTTCTTATCTCTACTGCTCCTTCCAAGTACAAGACTGGTCTCCTGGGGGATAGCACATGCCTGTTCCAAAGTACCCAAAGATGCACTTTTGCTGAAGTTACTGTATTGTGCTATTTCAACAAAACTAAAGGGAATCTAGATTATCCACCTACTTTCTAAGGAGCTCAGTGCCCTGCATGGCAGAGCTAGTTGAACTCATTTACCAGATCACTCAGCTGACAGTTCTTCTTAAAAGGATGTCTAGGCCAAGAAGGGAGAAGCATAGCCTATACTTAACTTCCAGAAAAAGAGATGGACTTACTCCCCTATAGAATTAAAAGAATTCCCCACCTTCAGGCTCCATATTTTCTTCCACCTCCATTATTCCTGCTCATATCCTCATCTCCTTTCTCTCCTTTTATGTGCTATTTATATCCTGGGAAACGTCAAATATAATTCCCTTGCCTTGATGCCTTGCCCAAGTTCCATATCGATATTTTTGGCTACCTGCTCTCCACTTGGATGTCCCTAGGGTACCTCTCCCTTTGTCTGCTACTTCCGACCTTGTTATAGTCTAGATTTTAGTTACTGATATCAGTCACACTCCATCATCCAAATGAGGTACCATTTATTGTCTCTTCTATGTCTGATCAGCTAGCAAACCCTGATATTCCAATTTAGAAATACTCTTATCTATTTCTTATGATCCTTGTCCTCATCAACATTTCTTACCGAACATAGCGTATTTGGTCAATATTTCTTTTCAGTATCTTCTTCACAGTCTAAAGAGGCTTATTAATAAAACTAAACATGATCCTATCACTGTCTCGCCTTAAAATTGCTGATGTCTTCCCTGCCTGGGATAAATCTCCAAATTCCATGTATTGAGATTTGATTTGACCTGACTCCCATTCTTCAAGCCTTGTCCTCCCCACCACCAAGCATACCAAAATCCTGCCAAGTAGGGTTTCTGTGTCTTAGACAGCACTCTTTTGTGCCTTTATTTTTGGTTTTTCTGTGTGGGGTACTTTTTTTTTATTACCTTTTTGCCTAACAAATTCTTTCTCATCTTCATGACCTACAGCAATGCCAACTTCTTTGTGAAATTGATAAGAATTGTCAGAGTTGATGGCTGTTAGCCTTCTTTTTAATGACCAGTTCCTGAAAAACATTAACTTCTAAAGCAACAAAGTTCATTTTCCTTGGCTTCCAGTTTTGGTGATTCTAAACTGTGACTTGTTTGTCCTACTCTTTTTTGAGACTCTAGTGGGGCAAGCATGACAAGAGTATGACATGGAAGAAAACTGTGCCCCTCTTGGTGAGCCAGGAAACAAAGTGCAAAGGGAGGTGGAAACTGTATCTCACAAACCTCAGTGACTTAAAAATGTCCTAGGAGACTCCACCTTTTCAAGTTTCCATTTGAATATACTTGGATATCCACTCAGTATTTATCACATGACCATTCACAATCCCAATGTCAGCAGCGGCCTCTGTTGTATTCCCTGGCATTTTGTTCATAGTTTTATGGCATGGCTATAATAATTTTCTGGTTTTCTCATTTGTTTCTTCTGTAGACTGTGACCTCTCTAGCAACCAATGCAGTGCCTGAATTCAGCAGAAAGGCCACGGATATTTTGAAAGTTGATTCTTCAGAACGCCTTGCTCAGCTCCATGTGTTTTTGTCTCATTATCTTCCCCATCATCTTTATTTCCTTTCAAGTCAGTTGTCACGGTGTCTGTGGAATTGGGGGCCATTATGTTAATGAAATAATATGGATACAGAAAAAAAACATAAGATCCTGCTCACATATGGAAACCAGGAAACATTATTTCATAGAGAGTGTAGTAGTTGTTACTATAAGCCAGGAAGGGTTAGAAAGAAAGGAGAAAAGGAGATTGCTACCAAAATACATTTAGAGAGGAAGAATAAGTTTTAATATTCTACATCACAGTGGACTATGGTTTAAAATAGCTTATTATATACTACATATTATAGCATATTATATATCTTATATCTTTAAATATATAAGCTATATATCATTTCAAATGTGTGTGTGTGTGAAAAATAATAGAATGCCAGAGATGAAGTTTAATGGTAAGTTACTTGCTCTGCAAAAAATCAAATGCATTGTAATAACAATGACCAAAATACAACTAGGAGTTCAAGGTTGTGAAGCACAAAGAAATGTTACATATTTAAGGTGATAGAATTGCTAACTATCTTGGCTTTTGATTTGTGTGTGTGTGTGTGTGTGTGTGTGTGTGTGTGTGTGTGTATACATGCGATTATTATAACCAACAAAAATTTTATTTTCTAAAGAGTGGTAGTATTATATCACTGATGGGGTGAATAAACAATGTGCCTGCACTGGGTGGTGCAGGAGCTAAAGAATGGCCACAGTGTGTTTTTGAGCTCCTAGGCAGCCCCCCATAAAGGCATAAGATCAACCCATGTTGTTATTAGTATTCATGCAACAATACAACTGACAGTCCTGGAAGCAGCAGTAACTACATCCTGAGGGGCAAGGAAAGCATCTTACAAGGAAGCTATGTAACCTAGAGAGCCCCACAATCTCCTCTGTCATAACGGCCAGCACGTAGCAGGGTGATTCCTGGCTGCCTGTGAGAAAGAGTGTCCTACCTGTCCATTGTATTCATGAGATAGTTTAATTAGAAAATAGATTTATGATATTTCCTCCTGGCCATCAGACAATGGAGAGGGACTAGTAAAAGAGTGGAGAGGTGAATCCTCATTCTTAGACGTAAAGTCTAAGGAATATTCACTCACTCATTCAGTCACTCATCAGGAAATACTTCTTAATTGAATATTTACTTTTTGAGGCTTCACGTGGGATACCCTTCCTATCACCTGTTGTCCTGTAGTTCTCATCTGAAGTTCACCTGGGAATGACCTCACCATCTATCAGCTCTTTCACATTAAAGGCCAGAGGATGTATCTGCCTAAACTGCTTCGCACACATTATCTCTCAAGCTGGAGGATTTTCAGTGGCAGCTAATGGTTGTCATAGGGAGGGACAAAAAGGGCTCTTGGACATGCTTCTTTTTAAGCGTCCAGGGAACATTCTCTGGCTCTGCGAAGATTGCTTTACAGAGCAATTTTCACCATTATCTGCTGAGAATAAAACCTACTTTACGAAATTAAATTAGCCAGTCTTCCCTCCCAGATTCATTTTTCCTCCTTTAGTGTGAGAAACCCATCTCTATTTAGCAGGCCATGTAACCTCTCCTACCTCGTTGTTCAAATCATTTAGTAAAATAAAAAGGCTTTAAAAAAGGAGGTTGCAAATATAAACACGAGTGCAATTAAGATCTCAACTCCATTACGTTAATATAAGTACTTTGCATGGAGTTCATTACGACGCGCATCAGGGTTTTAATGTTTTCTCCAGTTAGTGCCATCCTTAGTTAGAAGGAAATGGCGTGCTATAGGAAACAATTGCCTGTTGGGCTGGAAAATAGTTTGAATAGGATTCCATTGTGATTAATTAAACTCACACATGATAAAGTATAAAGAACTAAATGGTTGTTCTTCAAATTGACAGCCTATTCAGTAGGCCAAAAAAAAAAAAAAAAAAGATTTATAACATTAAATTTAAATTTCCTTGATATAATAATACATTATGGAAATTACTCATTTTCCTTCTTTCTGCTAGAAATGTGGTAAGCCCTCATGCTTTTTCTTCCGATGTGAAAAGTAGAGGCACAAACAAGAATGAGGAAAATGGAAGAAAAGGGGACTTAACGAGCAAGCATAGGCATGATAATATGGATAAAAGCCTTTATTTTCTCTCCATTACCCCCAAATTATTTTCTTCAAACATTTTGTCAGGCGAGTTGTCTTGGCAGTCAGCTCTAAGTGTGTGCTGCCTTGAGGGGGAGGGGCCAGACATCTTCTCCATGGGTAACAGCCTTCTTGGAAACTGTTGCCAGTATTGCAACCCTGCTCTCCTCTCTTTTTAAGTGTCTATGCTAGACTAGCCTAGCCCATTCCTCAACTCCCCTCAGCAGAACTATCAGGAAATAGCCATTGTCAGCCCTGAGAATATGAAGCAAGCCACACCAGTGGTGTCAGGATCCTATAACTAGTATGTCTTGCGAAGAGAATAATAAGCTCTGCTTTGAAAAATGTCCTTTTCCAGCCAGCCTTTTCCCCTCTCTGCTGTTTTCCCTTCGCCTTGTTGGTCTGTCTGCCCTTGTCATGCTTTGCATCTGTTATTTTCTGAGCATCTACATCCCTCCTCAGCCAGTGCATCAAATTCCTCTTCCAACTACTACCTGAGTCCTAGCCCCTTCCTCTGATAGCTCTCCCCCTCCTCCACCCACCTGTCCTCTTAAATTCTAAGTCTCTCAGTTGCAATCAAGATCCTTGAAGCAAATAAGGAGTGATGGAGCACATCTCTGGAGAGTGTCTTATATTAACTGGCAAGACTCAGGAACTGCTATTAATGAATAAAGGCAGCTCTGGAGGTCAGCCAGTGTTACTAGGGCAGAGCATTCAAACAGTCTTTGTCATTGGGAAATTCAGTGGGGGACTCAAATGCCGGCAGAGAGGTGCTTCGAAAGCTACAGCAGAATCGGTGTGATGCTTAAAAAGTTGCCTCTTTTGCCATTGGCCTTTGCCCCCTCTGTCATCTGCAGTGAGCCCCAGCAGTTGTGAGCAAGACAGTCCTAAAGTGGATGGTGATGAGAATTAAGCTTTCTTTGTTGTTATGAGAATCAAAGAAATGTTTTCCTTGAAATTCCCCCATTTTGGAAGGAAGTGGCTTTCCCTAGGGGAATGACAGCTTTCTGATCTTTGATCAGCCTGTGGCTTAAGACAAGTATAGCCACAACTGTTTTCTGGAGATGTGGACTTAAGAAACAGAATTGTCGAATATTTCTAATATAGAAAGTGATAAAAAATATGACACAGAAGTAATGGACTTGGCCCCCAATGTTCCTTTAGTAAACGCTTTGAGAAAGTCTAGAAAGAGTGTCTACCGAAGGCCATAGGCTTCAGCACTGTCCTGTGACTTCCCAACCTCTTTGCACAGCCCCACACACCTTGCTTTATGGACAGGGGTTATCCAAGAACTGAAACAAAGGATTAAAAATGTCCCGGGAGTCAACATATTAGGAAACTAGTAATATGTCATCAGTTTCTCTTTTGTGGTTTTTCGGACTTTGATATCAGCTTGTAAACTTAGAAAAACAATAATTTCAGAACCTCACCTTGAAACCTATTTATACATCCCAGCTGCTGAGGCAGAGATGGGGCCCTGGGCAAGTGGGACAGGGTTCTAGTTTATAACATCCAGAGACCTCTCAGAGGTCTTAGAGAGTGCTAGATGACTGCTTCTTCTCTTACCCATCTGACGCTTACCTCCCTCTCTATACAGGATTGTCTAAGTAGGGGGAGCAGGTTCATTACAATCCTTTCCTAGCTGAACTGGTTCAGTTTCTACCTGCTTGTTGATGCTCTTAGCAGAGAAGTGATGCCTTTATCTCCCTTTATTCTTTGCATGAACTTTTACAAATGTGACCAAGAGATGTTTGTTGGATAAATGAGGGCATGGACTATTTTCAAAAAAAAAAAAAAATTTTTTTTGCAACTTAAAACCAAGCCTTTATTTCATTTTATTCCTGTAGTCTTGAGATTTTTCAAATTATTTTTATTTATTTTTATTATACTTTGGACTCCATGAACTCTTCTTGGAACAAAAGAGCCATTCTCATCTTTGGTTCCCTAAATGATATGCACGCACGAAAACTTCTAGGGTTAAATTCTGTACTCCCTTTTGCTAGAAAGGAAATGTTGTTGGCCTTCTGTGTTTGTGAGTTCCATGCCCATGTATTTAACTGCCTGCATGCTAAAGATACTTGAAGAATACTTGTGTACTGAACATAGGTAGACAGAATCTCTTGTTATTTTCTGAACATCAGCATTTAACAAACATTTCCTGCATGTACGCTGTATTCAATATTCAAGTACTATATTCTCCATAATGGATAGCCTTGGATTTTGATACTCACGGGCACGTGGTGCTAGAACCAATTACCCATAAATACCCAGAAGTCAGTGGATATTTCTCTTTGCCCGCACACCTGACATACTGGGTGTAGAGTTATTGACAGGCCATAAAAAGTGCAGTTCTAGTGTACCAGAGCAGCTGAGAAAGCGATGGGGCAGGGGGTCGGCAAGCATCAGTCATGGCACATCTGTGAGTAAGAATGTTTCTGGTCTGAATGTTCTGTTCTGAGAGTTTCTGGTGCTAATCCTTAGCAGCAGTAAATGAGCAATAGTTTTTATCTCTTCCTGCCAGCTGTAAAGGAGGAGTTTGACTACCTTCTGGTTTTATCTAAACCTTTCAGAGCATGCTCCTCTGAAATAATACCCTTTGTCTTTAGCATCCACAGACTCTCCAGGAGCAATGATTCCTTTAAAGCAGGTGTCAGCCAGGGTCAGAGGGTTATGTGAATAGGTGTGTCAGACTTCAGTTGTAGCCATCTAAGGGACCTCAGGGACACAGGGCCATTTAAACCATTTAATTTTATTTCTTTTGTGTGTGTGTGTGCAAATGTGCCTGTTGCTATGTGCATGTGTGTGAGCAGGTATGTGAATACCAGAGGTGCACATCTGGTGTGTTCCACAATGAATAAGGCATATACCTAGACTGGCCAGCCAGCCAGTTCCAGGGCCCTGTCTTCCTCTGTGCTTCTGTCTCCCCAGATCTGGGATTACAGGCATGCACCCATGGCTTTTACAAGGGTGCTGCTGGTGGAATCCAGGTTTTCTTTCTTTTTTGAGGCATGGTCTCATTATTGCTTTGGCTTGGAACATGTGATGCAGAGACTAAATACAAACCCCCCCATAACCATTGGCTGCTCAGAATACTGCTCTCTCACCCATTTAAACTCTTTATGGTTCCTTCATACTGCACACTGTTGTCCCCTTGTTAGGTTAAGAGGTGGTGGCCTGATTTGACTGCTCTAGGTTGTGACTACCATGAGCAACCCCTGTGTTTTATTCTCAGACACCAATCTCTTACTCACATCTTTGCTTCATGGATTCAATAGCCTTTGTCCCTGACCTTATGCTACATCCCCAGAAAGAGACTCATTTCTAGTAAGATGAGTCAATGTTTAGGCTGACTCCACCTTTCCCAATTGGAGGTAGGGTAAGTTGTGCAGTAATTCTCTCTCCTCTCTACCAAGTCCTGCTCTTCACATTCCTACAATCCTACCTAATAGAATACATAGCTGGCCTTGTATTCACCAAGGTAAACAGGAAAAGAGAGGTATAGGTATGATCTACATCTTCTTGCTGAAAAAGACAACCAGAAAATTCCCATGCTAGACCCCACAGGGTTCTAGGAGATGCTAAAAGAACCTTTCTTGGCTAAGATGCTAAAAACAAAGCAAAACAAACAGAAAGCATTCCACAACAAGGCAGACATAAAGACATGCATTTCAGATTGGATTTTAAAGGTAATCTCACCATTCCTGGACACTCAAGAGAAAGGACGGAGACAACGAAACAAATGTGGGAGAATGTCTTAGTCATTGCTCTGTTGCTGTTCAGAGACACCACGACCACAAATATCTTACAGAAGAAAGCATTTACTTTGGTCTTACTTACAGTTTCAGAGGTTTAGTCCATTGTCAGCATGGCAGGAAGCATGGTGGCAGGCAGAAAGGCATGGTTCTGGAGAAGGCGCAAAGAGTTTTACATCCAGATCTGCAGGCAACAGGAGAGACAATGGGGCTGGCTAAAATATTTGAAATCCCAAACCCCATTCCCAGTGACATATTCCTCCAACAAGGCTACAGTGTCTTCAATAAGCCTGTACCTCCTAATCCCTATCAAGTAGGGTATTACCTAATACCAAGCACTCAGATATATGAGCCTATGGGAGCCATTCTATTCAAATCATCACAGAGGATATCTGGCAGAGTTACTACCTTCTCCACATCACATTCTGTGTCCGTATCACATGATCCACATCTCTCCTTAGTTCTTGAGAAGGACACTATAATATTCAAAGTCAGGATTCTGTGTCTTTAGCAAACCTCAACATTCGGTGTCAATATCTCTGCCAGTGCTCTGTACATTGTAGGGCTGACATCAGAGGCAAGATGTTAAGTTCAGGGTCTGTTCTCCTGAATAACCCTGGTATCTCTCCCAGAGACATTGCAGGCATTCTATAAGGATATTCTGAATTTGCCTATGGGCAGTCAGCCCACTGTGGAAAAGCCTGCCACCTCTGAAATGTCTCCTGGGTGTTTTGTACACAGAATGTGTTGATTTTGGAGGTTAACTTAAGTGTGATTCTTTCTTCTTGTAGAGTTTTTCCAAGCCCCTGGCAAAGCAAAGTCTTCAACAAATGTCATTTCCCTTTTGATTTCAAACAAACAACCCTGCAACAATGACATTTCACAATGCCCAACCAGAATTAGCCGACAATCTGTTTGGGAAAACGTGCAGTGAAGGTTGTTGTAACAGGAAAATCATGGAGAGGATTAAATGAGTTAATACTTGAGAAACACACAATCAACACTACATAAGTACTTGCTAAATGAACACACTAAGTAATACTATTAGTCTTATTAGATTCCAAGACATTTCAGACTATTTCCTAAGCATTGAATTTCTGGTATTTTAAAGAAAAAACTTCCTTTACATTGTGGAAGTTCCAAAAATATTACATAGAAGAACTCTTGTATGAAGGTTTATTTTATTTAACACCTTTCAATAGGGCAACATCTGGAAGTTATCACTGCTTGGCAAGATGAGATGCCGAAATGACAAATTCTGGAAAGGCTGTGCATTAGGCTCTCTTGTCTTTGCCTGTAATTGCCTTAAAGATATAAAAGAGCCTGATTGTAATAACTCCCCTAGTGGAACCATTCTTCATTTCTATTCCACGAAAAGAAGATAGCAGGAAGTGGTATCTCTCTAAGGGTATAAGTAAGTAGAGACAGAGCTAATCCTGCAATACGTGAATATGTGTGCCCTGCATCTCAAGGAGGCACTGAACAGCAGTGCAAAGGGATTACTGGTAAGAATATATATATATATATATATATATATATATATATATATATATATATATTCACCCATTAACTAGAATAATTGTTCCACAAAGATAAGAGCCCCGTAAGTATTCCAGGCTAGGTGGCCCTAGGTCAGAATACATTTATTATTTATTTCCTGACGTTCTGTTCTCCAGTGATAGGGATGGAAATTTGGCAGGCCAGGTCTTTTCTTGTCAAGCAAGTAAAATGGTTGTTTCATTTTTAATCGAGATCCTTTGCCCTGACAGATGACTCTGGGGCTTGCTGTTAAAAATGGGAAGAATTGACCTATTGGTAATGCTTGTGGGAAAGGGACCAAAACATGGCAGGACCTGGAATTGTATTCCTTGCCACACCACCATAAGCCCTTGAAAGTAAGATAGGTAGGTAAGGCAGGCCTGAGTCAGTCTTGAAATCATGTGGTCAAATAGCATGACCACTGTAGTAGCTACTCTTCTTGGAGCTGTGACAAAAGCATTGACAAAAGCAAGTTAAGGAAGGAAGGCTTTTTGACTCACAGTTTAAGCGTATATTTCATCATGGTTGAGAAGCAATAGAGGTAAGAGCTTGAGGCAGCAGGTCATAGTGCATGTGCAATTAGGAAGTAGAAACGAAAGGATGTTGGCATTTAGTTACTTTCTTCTGTTTCATTCAGCCAGGGACCTGAGGATATTCTTGGTAGCACCCACATTCAGGGCTAATCTTTGCTCCTCAGTTAAGCCTTTCTAAAAACAGCCTCATAGGTACACCCAGACACTTGTTTCTATGGTGATTTCAAATTCTATCAATCTGGTAATCATCATTGGACACCACAATTGCCAAGCGAAATAAAATCACTTTTAAAGAGTGATTTTCGTCTTTTGTTTTTGTACACGTATAAAATATATCCTGATAAAATTTAACCATCAGCCTTTCCCAGTATCCCATGACCCTGTGTAGTACTTTCTCCTTCCACCTTAATGTTCTCTTTAATAAAAAATAACAACCCACTGAGTCCAATTAGAATCACTTGTCTTCGCCTGAAACAGAGTACAAGCTGATCCTACATTCAAAACAGCTGGACAAAACAGCCCTACAGACTACAGCCAGGATATCTGAATCTTCTTCGAATCCCCCAAGACAGCGCCCCTTACCAGCAGGAAGTAGCTTGGAAAGAACGACGCCCAAATTCCCAAATATTGTGTATAAATGTTTGTTTTCATTTAATTGGACTGTTATATAAAATTAAATAAAATTAAAAAAAAGAATTACTTGTCTTACGTGGATGTGGGACCATTCACTGGAGTATGTGCAACCTACTAGTAGAGTGGCCATATCCCCAGAGAAACATGACTGTTCTTCTGCTTGTGGCCTCAGTTGGGAGTGAAGCCTCACGAGCCTTCTTCCACTCATGGTAGAATGTCGACCAGGCTTCACCTTTACATACTCTTGCAAACAACCACCACAAGTCACTGCTGTGGTTTCATGAGTGTAGTGTCCATGTCCAGAAGACAATAGTTTTCATTGCCTTTCTCCTTATCCTTCAGCCTTTCCATGACCTTTTCCACAATTTCCCTGAGCCTCTCAAGGAGGAAGGGAACACTGGCAGTCACTTATTCTCATCACTTTAAACAGCAGTTATGAGTCTTTTAATTGACTGCTGCCTACTTCAAAAAGAAGTATCTTTGACCAAGATCAAGATCTGCTAGCTGGGGCTGGAGAGATGGATCAGTGGATCAGAGAATTGGCTGGTCTTCTAAAGGACCCAGGTTCAATTCCCAGGAAGCACATAATATCTTACAACTAACTGTCCATAACTCCAGTTCCAGGGGATTCAACACCTACTGGCACCTGTCCTGCATGTGGTGCACAGATATGCATTCAGGAAATATACTCATATACATTACAAAACAATAAAGATCTGGCAGCAGTAGCTTGCCAGAATAAACACAAACATCTTGGAAGGCGGTTTGACAGCCTGTCCATTTAATAAAACAGCCAAAGCTTCCTCCTTAGGGTCTATATCTCCCCAGCCATATAGCTCCTCTAGGCTTCTGACCAAGTTTACACTATGAAGCAAGAATTTCCTCCCATTGTGCCAGACTCAGATCCAATCATAATGTGATTGATTAACCCCACAGTAGTCTCTCACACAATAGGCACACCTTCCTGGAAGGTTGGTATTGTAGTACACTGTCCACTGCTGGGTGAGTTCACTGGTGGCCTGCAGCCTGCATGGCACCTCCCAGCACAGTGAAAGCTAAGCCAGCAGTTTCTAGATCAGTTGTAGCTCTGTTTCTCTTTGTCCTGCAACCAAAACATGTTGTTTCTTCAGCATTAGGGTCTTATCATTTAGCTATGGTGGGAAAATGAAAGCAATGACAAGTCTTGTTGTTTGGGGCAGGAGGCAGGGGAGACTTTAGGGAATCAGATCAACAACGTAGAGAGCGAACCCATTCCTGGTCCTGAGATTTTCATTTAATATTTCAGGAGTTCTGGGGAAAACATTTATTTACCTATGAAGGTATATTTTTTCAAAGTCTGCTGTAAAATTTTACATTTTTTAATTTGCTTGAAAAGCTATGGGTTCCATAATACTTCTCCACACATCTTTAGTTTGGATTTTATTTATATTTTTGAGGCTATTGTCAATGAAGTAATTTCCCTGATTTCCCTCTCAGTATCTTTGTCATTGGCATATGGGCAGGTTGCTGATCTTATGTGTTAATTTTATGTCTTTCCATTTTGCTGAAAATGTTTATCAGTTCTATGTGTTTTCTGGCTCTTTAGGGCCTCATGGATAGAATCACAACATCGACAAGCAGAGATACTTTGACCTTGTGTAATTGCTTCCACTAAGACTTTCGGTACTATATTTTACAAGATGGAAAAAGTGGAAACTCTTGGCTTGTTCCTGAATTTGAAGGGTATGCTTAGAGCTTTTACCTGTTTCATATAATGTTGTCTGTAGGATTTTCACATATAGCCTTTATTATATTGAGATTTATTCCTTCCATTCTGAGTTTCTGAGTTGGGTTTTTTTTTCCCTGAGAACTTTTAACATGAAGGGATGTTAGATTTTTCTCAAAAGCTTTTTCTGCAGCTCTGATTTCTTAATGCAGGCATATGGAACTATAAACTCTCCCCTTAAGACTTCTTCCATTATATCATTATATCTCAAACATTTTGGTATGTTATGTTTTTGTTTTCATCAGATCCTAGAAATTGTTTAATTTCATTCTGTGTTTCTTCAAGGATCCATTCATCATTCAATAGCATGTTGTTTAGTTTCTATGAATTTGTGTATGTTATAGGGTATCTCCTGCTGTTGATTTACAGTCTTATTCCATGTGCAAGGAATCATTTCAGTTTACCTACATTTGTTAAGACATTCTTTGTTTCCTAATATATGCTCTATTTCAGAGAAGGTTCTATGGTCTACTGAGAAGCATAAGTACTCTGCAGATTTTGGTCAGTACATTTTATAGACGTCTGCTAAATTCATGTAATCTACAATGTCATTTAATTTGTGTATTTTAAGTTTACCTTTTTGTTAAGAAGATCTGTCCGTTAGTGAGAGAAAGGTATTAAAGTCACCCACTACTATTGTGCTAGGCTTAATCTGAGATGGCCCGTCTAATAGCATTTGTTTTCTGAAGTTGGGCACACCAGTGTTTGTCAGGTGTATGTCTAGAATCATAATGTTCTCTTGAAGAATTGTTTCCTTAACTCGTGTGAAGTGACCATCTTTATTTTTTTCTCATGAGGACTGGGTTGAAGTCTGTTTTTTTGTCAGATATTCAAACAGTGGCACCTGCTTGTTTTCTAAGTCCATTTGTCTGAAACACCTTTTCCCATCTTTTTTGTCTAAACTTATACATGTCTTTTGTGGTGAGGTACAAATAGATGTTTCCTGGGTTTTGACACAATTTGCTACTCTGTATCTTTTGACTGGAGAATTGAGACCATTAATATTGGCAGTTACTACTGAAAGTTATGTATTGATTCATGTCACTGTATAGTGTTTGGATTTTCCCCTCTTCCTCTCTTGCTTAACTATTATCCTCTTGTGGTTTATTCTTGCCTGGAGCTTTGTTGATGGGTTTGTTTTTCTCTCCAGTCAGAATGATTCCTTTAAGTATCTTCTGTAGAGGTGATTTAGTGTACATCCTAATCCAAAGCATTCTTTACTATTGCTTTCACCCATATCTATTGGACTTCAAATATCTTTGTTGGGTATAATGTTCTGCTTTGGGAGTTGCCTTTCAGAACTTGAAATACATCATTCCAAAGTGCTTTGGCCTTTAAAGTTTCAGCTGAATAATCTGCTGTTATCTGATGGGTTTATCTTTACATGTGACTTGATGTTTATTGCCACTTCAATACACTTTTTTTTTTTAGTTTTAGTGTGTGGGCATGCATACATACCTGTGTGCACATATGTGGCATGTGTGTGTGCAATCACATGTGCACTTCCATGCATGCCACATTTTGTGTATAAGTAGAAGACTGCTTGTTGAAGTTTCTCTTTTTTGGTAGATCCCTGATACTGAAATCAGGTTTTCAGTTTTGGAGGTAAGCTCCCTTCCCTACTGAGCCATCTGGCCAGCACTAGTATTTTAGATGTAGTATGATGGGAGTTGTTCTTTTCTGGTCTTGTTTATTTTGTGTTCTAAATGCCTCCTGTGTCTGCATTGGCATTTTCTCTAATTCTAGACAATTTCTTATTATAAGCCTTGGAAAATATTTTCTATTCCTTTAGAACAAAATTCCAAATCTATAACTCATAGATTTGGTTTATTTAGAGTATTAGTTGTCTTGGAAATCCTGTTGGAAGCTTCTCAGTGATTCGCCTTTGCCCCTGTGGTAGCTACAATTTTTCCTTTTTGTCTTCAAGCTCAGATGTTCTGTCCTCTTTCTGATCCATTCTGTCTCTGAGACTTTCCACAGAACTTTCTATTAGACGTATTACAATTTTTACACCCAACAGTTCAGATTGGTTTTGCTTCAGGATTTATCTTTCTGAGTTAATCTTTAATCACTCACATCACCCTTATTACTTCAATCAGTTGTTGGTGTTCTCAATAGGGGCTTTTTCCACGTATCTTCACTTATATGAATCATTGAGTTCTTTGTGATATTATCTAACTCATCTTTGTCTACAGCATTAGTAATTTTTGGAAGAGTATGTAGTCTTGGTTTTTCTTGTTTCTTATGCCACTGCACTTGGATTAATGCATCTGAAGTTATTTCATTACTTGGGATTATTTTTATTTCAGTTGAAGTATTTGCATTGTTCAAGAAGGCCTTGGATATAGTGTAGTTAAGTGTGTAGTTCAGAGAACAGATTCCCAGGAAAGTACATGGGTTTAGGGTTCATAGTATGGGCTCTATATTATTTCCAGAGAGGAATACTATCTGAGAACTACCACAGCTATTGGATATTATCACTATGCAAATTTTATACAAACTGATCAATAATAGTGTCTCCCTTTGACTTCAATAACTGTTGGATGACAAACAAGGATAGTATAAAGTGGGTTCAGGTTTTAGGTAGTAAGATTATGATTAATTGTTTAATAAATATGGTGGATAAGAATGGTAATAAGGTCCTCTTTGAAAAGAAAAATCCAGATGAGTAAAGTAATGGGGATGTGAAAGTTGGGAGGGTGTTAGAGTTCACACATTTAAAGATATTTAAAACTATAGAAGACTATAATTAAGAAATGGAGAAGGGAGAGGTAAAGATGAGAGAAAGACAGGAGTAAGATGAGAAGTATATGACATGTGAGTGGAGTACCTCTCATTAGAAAATGAACAGCCATCAATCTCATTATAGGGGAGGGACATTTAGGGTAGCCTCTCCACTAGTCCTTATTCCTAGTTGGGGGTCATCCTTGTGGAGCTCTGGCCATTTACCTACTGCCAGATTTCTCTTTGAACCTATAATGGCTCCTCCCTCTATTAAGGTATCTCTTTTCTTGCTCTCCTCTGTTCTTCCCCTGATTCAGTCTTCTTGATCCATCATTGTTCTCCTCCCCCTCCTCTTCTTCCCTTCTCTTTTTCCTTCCTCCCTTCGCACCCCCATTCTCCCAATTTTCTCAGGAGATCTTGTCCCTTTTTCCTTCTCTGGGGAACCATGTATATTTCTCTTAAGGTCCTCCTTGTTTCTTAGCTTCTCTGGTGGTGTGTTTAGTAGACTGGTAATCCTCTGCTCTATGTTTAATATCCTTATATGAGTGAGTACATACCATCTTTGTCTTTCTGTGACTGGGTTACCTCACTCAGGATGGTTTCTTCTAGTTCCATCCATTTGCCTGCAAATTTCAAGTTTCCATTGTTTTTTTCTGCTAAGTAATACTCCATTGTGTAAATGTACCACATTTTCTTTATCTGTTCTGTGCTAGAGGGGCATCTAGGTTGCTTCTACATTCTGGCTATTACAAATAATGTTTCTATGAACATAGTTGAACAGATTTCCTTGTTGTAAAAATGTGTATCTTTTGAATATAAGCCTAAGAGTGGAATTGCTGGATCTTGAGGTAGACTGATTTCAGTTTTCCTGAGAAACTGCCATATGGACTTCCAAAGTGGCTGTACAAGTTTGTACTCCCACCAGCAATAGAGAAGTGTTCCCCTTTCTCCACATCATCTCCAGCATAAACTGTCATTGTTTTTTTTTTTTTTTTTGATTTTAGCCATTCTGACAGGTGTAAGATGGCTACTTTAAATGCCATCCTAGAGCCTTCATCCAGTAGCTGATGGAAGCAGAATCAGATACCCACAACTAAACACTGAGCCGAACTCCTGGAATCCAGTTATAGAGAGGGAGGAGAAACCCCCAGAAACAGCTGACTTGACCAAGTGGGAGCATAAGGACTTCAGTAGTAAAGTGGGGAACCAGCATTGGACTGAATCAAGCCTACTGAATGTGGGTGTCACTTAGGAAGCCTGGGTAGTCTATGGGACCTCTGACAGTGGAACCAGTTTTTATCCCTAATGCACAAATGTACTTTAGGAGCCATGCCCCATGGAGGGCCTAGTCCCTCCCACAAATGATGTCACAGACTTTGATGATCCCCCATGGAAGGCCTCGCCCTCCCTGGGGAGTAGATGGGGGGTCAGTGGGGGGTATGGGAGGATGGAAGGGAGAGGGAACTGGAATTGATATGCAAAATATGACTGTTTCTAAATTAAATAGAGATAGAAAAAAGAAAAGAACAGCCATCTAAGGAATAATAATAAAATAAGACAAATTTAAAATAAATAAATTGGAATATGATTGAATAAGCAAATAAGGAAAAGTCTCCCTCTCCCCAACAAAAAAAAAAAAAAAAAAAAAAAAAAAGAAAGAAAGAAAGAAAAGAAAAAGAAAGAAAAAGTACAAAGAATACATACAGAGAGGCAGGCCTTCCAGAAGCTACAAGGGTTAGAGTAACAAGGGAATCCGTGCTCTGACCATGGTCCTGAAAGGGCTCGCCTGGCGTTGAAGGAAGTGGAATGGAAAAAGTGTGGCTGAGGAGCCAAAAAAAAAAAAAAAAAAAAAAAAAAGAGGCAACTGGTGAGGGCTTTGGTGTCCATGACAACTAAGCATAATTGCGGTCTTAGGTTTTGGAGGATGGTGATACACTCTGTTTAGAAAAGCTTTGTCAATTCATGATGCTCATGGAATATCCTGACAAAATTCAAATTTCCTGGATAAAGCCAGCAGATTGAAATGTTTACTGTGGCTATTAATTTCTATGAAAACCCACATACCAAGAAAAAGAATTAAAAATTTACATTTTAAAAAGAGCAATTTTTCCTTCTTTTCCAGTTTATCGTTATTAATATTATTATATTGATTAGCTGTAGATTTCAACATTATCTATCTACCCACTTGTCTTCCCATCCCTTCCCATTGTCTTCTACCCTTCAGACCTCCTCTTTCAGGATAAGACAAAAATAAAGTTTAAGATAAAAGAAGAGAGAAAAGGAAGAGAAGAAAACTCATGCCGTGGAAGCTGTAGTGTAACACAGTGAGTCACAGTGTTCCCTCCGTTCATTGTAATGAGTCATTGGTCTGGTTCCAGGCTGCTGGTTTTACTTTGCCATAGATACTGGGTTCTCACTTGAGTTCTCTTTGGATATCTTGTTGCTGTCTTGTGTCATAGAGATCCTGCAATTTTGGGCCTGCAGGTCCCACCCCTTCACCTGCTCCAGGATGATGGGATGAGCCAACTCATAACCCTGATTCGAGGTCTAGGTAGTTGCTGGGTTGGTCAGCCTTTCAGCTCTCCTTCATCCTCAACACAAGGGTGAATTCCCCAGCATTGCCCTGGCTAGCTCACTCTATATAGTAAACAGCAAGGGTGTGGGGCCAGTTTTTCTGCTCTCACCTCCCAGGGTTCATTCACCCATGCCTATACCACCAGGACCAAGTCAACTGCAGAGCGCTGCAGCTAGTGCAAGGCCAGCTCTCTCTCTCTCAGACCTCAGGGCAGGCTCACCCATGCCCTTGATGGCAGGTTCAGCACTGCAATGCTGCCCACTCTAGGTAGAGAGTCTGCTATCCTGAGTGTTGAACCTGGTGAGGGGCAGGGTTAGCTCTCTCGTTTGCTGCGGGTGGTAAGAGTGAGGAAGGCATATTTTTCTCACCATCATTGCCACAAGATGGACGAGGAGTGGGAGGCCAGCTCTTCCACTCCCATGACCTCAGAGGAGGCTCACAGACACCTCAGTCCACTGGGTCAGTACTACTGTGGTGCCAAAGAGAGGTGCAGGGCCCGCTCTTCTGGGTCCTACAGCTGGTGAGGAGCAAAGCCTGTTCTTCTGCTCTTATGACCATGAAGTCTTCTTCCCATTCATAAAAATCTAAGAAATAGTGAGGGATATGTCTCAGTGGAGAGTGGATGACTAGAAAACTTGAGGCCTTCAGTTCAACCCTCACTAATCTAAGATAAATAAAGATGCTAAAAATAGCTAAAGCCTGAAGCTGCATCTTAAAACACAACTTAAACAGAGGCTCAGTTCATTCAGTGCCTGTTGGGTATGTGTGAGGACCTGAATTCAAACCCTTAAAACCCATGAAAAAGCCCAATGGTGCTGATTGTACTTCAGTAACCCCAGCTCTCGGATAGAGTGCACACATGGAGATGGATTCTTGAAGCCCACTGTCCAGCAACCCAAAATGATGAGCTTCACATTCAGAGGGAGAAAGATCTTGTTTCATAAATAAACATGGAGAGCAACTGAGAAAAAATACTCAACATCAGACTCAGTAACTAACATACACACACACAGACATATACAGAGACAGACAGACACACACACACACACAGGCACACACACACAAATACACACACACACAAACACACACAGACACAGAAATGCTGTCTCTCTCTCTCTCTCAAATTAGATAAAAGGCCAGCATTAGAGTTTAATTTATGCTGCATATCATTTGGGATGTTTTTGTCCTGCACAGAAAAAATAGTTTGTATATGTATGTAGTTCCCAAACAAATGGGGTTTTCTATAGTGAGTGTGCTACGGACTGCAGGACTGAAGAATTATGCAATGAGAGCTCAGCTGACAAAATCATGAAGCTCACCCACTAGGGTTATCTGATGGTGGAGGCCCACACACAGGGTGGTGGGAGTGTTTGCTTTATGAATAGTCACATCCTTACTGTAAATTCCCTGTGAAGCCATAGTGTGCTCCATTTCTTGGTAGGATTCATCCCCCAAAGTCCAGCAGTGTATTAATCAATTACTGGGCACATTTCCCCCTATGTATTAGTATATTGGATGATTCTGGCAAGAAAGTAAACATAGTCAATACCTTTGCTCTCTCAATAAGGTCTTTGTATAAATTTAGAAAACCGCCTCCCTGTATTTATCTTTCTTCACAGACAGTTGGTCAGTGTTAGCATCCAGGCAAAGATACCACAATTGAGACATTCACAGATGCCCAAGGACAAGAATTATGGCATGTCTAAAGTTGTTGAGCCATAACTCTCCGAGATAGAGAACAAGAGTGGCCTGATTGTCTCTGCCAGCAGATAGGAAAGTGCTGTCCTGAGCTAACCTCACATTAACCTTAGGCATGCCTATTCTTCCATTGCCAGCCTACTAACAATAGATCTGTGTCTTACAGTTGTCATTGAACACTGTACCTTCATCCTGCCTCCTCGCCACTTCCCCTGTCTAGTCACGGTTTTGCTCCTATGGCCTAGGATCCTTGTGTTGTCCTGGTAAAGGACTCAGCTCCTTATCGATTTCTTTAGGAATGCGCTTTTGACCAATGGGAGAAACTTCTTTATCACTTCAAGGCTACTGAAGGAGAAAAGTTTTAGAATAGAAGAAGCATGCAGAAGTTGGAAGTAGGACAGGAATGTTAGAGTAAAAACAAAACAATAAAGAACACATGAAATACAGAGCATGACCCTCAGATAGTGTGAGAAGTTACTACAGAAATCTTTTACCCCTCCTTTGCTGCTGAGAAGCATTTCACGCTTGGAACCCTGGGTAGGGACTGGGGTAGGTCTCACAGTCCTTGCAAGTGAGCATACAAGGAAACACGGTACTTAACATATTGTAGCATTTTATTGCAGGCTGATTGGACATAGAAAAATGCAGAGGAAAATGGTGCAGCTAATGGTCTAGAAATCCAGAAAACAAAACAAAACAAAACAAAAAAACAAACAAAAAAAAAACAAAAACAAAAAAAAAAAAAAAAAAAAAAAAAAGAAGAAGAAGAAGAAGAAGAAAAGAGAAGAAACAAAGGAAGACAGAAACTGTTCCCCAAGGACTGATTTCTGTGTCACTTACAAGGCACTTAGTATGTTAGTCAGACTTTCCTCACTGTGACAAAGTAGCTGACACAGACAACTTTAAACCAGAACTCTTTGCTCTCACGGTTTGAGCCCAGAGCCCTTGGCTCCATCAAAACCACCATGAGACAGAACTTGCTGATGGGGGGAGTGTATGGCAGAGGCTGTTGCCATCGTGGCAAACAGGAAGCACAGAGTAGATACAGATCCCAAACACACAGCCAATTACCTCTTTCTTTCAGAAATGTCCTCTCCCATAACAATACACCAGCTTGGGACCTAGTCTTTAATAGAGAGAGTGTTGGGACTAGCATTTCATATTTAGTTGAATTTTGTATTTTATATCTAGTTACTTTCTGTATAACTCCAATTTCTTCTAATTTTTCTAGAGGACAGGGTAAATAACACATGTTCATAATTTAACGACAATTTGTCAACCAACACCTTTTTATTTTTTTTGAAAAGGTCCTTCTTAAACATTCCTGTGAATTAGCACAGAGTTGGGTGATGCCTGGGAATTTAGGAAAACCACACAGCTCCTATTCTTAGGGTAAACATGGCACTTGAATAAAAAGAAATAGAGAAACACCTCACTTTAACCAGATTTGGTTGGGTGCTTACAGGAGGAATCCATTGTCTATGCAGATCCTTCAGTTCTGAGTGAATCTAAACTAAGGAGCCAACAAGTTCTCTGTTTTTGCCATCAAAACCTATGAGAGTTTATCTGTCCACATGCAGGCTGATCAGAACTCCAGTTGTGTTTGTAGGCAAAACATAGTATGAATGCTTCAGAGTGTATGGAACTGTACTGAAGGGATAGCAGAACCTTACAATGCTTTATAAACTTAACAAGAATTTGGGAAGAATATTAAATTAAACTTTCATATAACACTTTGAAGATAGAGAATGCCAGCATAAGTGTTAATTTAGTTATTATTGGCCCCCATGACATTTTTACTTTCCCCTTTACTATTATATCAGTGACAAAATATCTTAACTTCAAGGGGAATTATTGTTCTTTATATGATAACTTTTAATAAAGTAAAATCTTAGTAAAATTGGGTATGGAAAAATAACCTCTTTCAAGATTCTTTTTATCATCCCCAGAGGGCAGACATGGTGTCATCTATTTATTCTGTAAGTTGTCTAACAAATAAAAAAAATGCATATTTTTTCACTTTTTAAGTATGTTGGCAGGGGTTGGTTTGTCTTTAGAAGACAAAAACATTGTTTAAAATCTTTGGTGGGACTCCAAATCTGTAGGGAACAAAACAAAACAGAACTATCTGACTAAAGAGATTGGCATTGTAAAATGGTCACTATGGGAAATTCTAGGACCTACTGTACCAGAAATGCTGATATTACCTCCATTTATCCCCATTAGTTTGATTCTTTTCATTTGGAATTGCTTTTAGAAGCACTTGTACATGCCATATTAAGAGGTGATGTCATTGCTTCATGTCACATCCTATACAAAGAGGAAAGCATAAAAAAAAAAAGTGAGCTCTGAACAAGGAGGAGCTAATGGCCCCAGACTGATAGCTGGGAATCCAGCATGGACTGACTCAGATCCCCTGAACACGGGTCTCAGGTAGAAGGCCTGGGCAGTCTAAGGGACCTCAGACAGTGGAACCAGGATGTATTCCTGGTGCACAAAAGGACTTTGGGGGCACATCCCCCATGGAGGGATACTCCCTTAACCTAGAGACAGGCGAGAAGGCCTAGTCCCTACTTCAAATGACTTGACAGTTTTAGATGACCTCTCCTGGAGGGCATCACCCTACATGTAGAGTGGGGAGGAATGGGGGGCAAGAGAAGGTGGGAGAGAGGGAAGAGCAAGGGAGGGAGGAAGAGGAAACTGGGATTGACACGTAAAATAAAAATAAAAAAATTTAAATTATAAAAAACAAGTGAGAAACATGTCCATGAGAGCTGCCTGTGTTGGTGCATGGAAAGCTTAAAGCACCAATAAGTTGGGAACTATTGTGATAATACCAAGAAAATCAGTCTAATGCTATTATGTCCACATAACTTGGGAAACAGTGGACTGTTTTGGATCATTTTCAGATTTAGAATTTCTGTTATATTGTATTGCTTGGGAAAAACTAAAAGTCATGTTTGAAAGGCAATTACTGGAGAAAACAAAGCAAATGGGAAAAATAACAGCACACACACACACACACACACACACACACACACACACACACACACACACACACCACCCCTTTCTCTCTATTCCTTGTTTTGGTAGCCTAATCAAATGTTAGACACAAACTCAACCTCCATCCCCACCCCCAGTTGTTTCTTTCTTCCCTTTTCCCACCACAGGCAACAATAGCCAGAAATACTTGTTACTTTCCACTTTTTTTTTTCTAATCAATGAGATTTGTTGCCAGCAAAGAGGAAGGAGAAATAGATAATGAGCAGCTGCAACACAGAGTTGGCTATTTTCCTGCTACAGCCTCTGGTCTCCTCTCTCTCTCTCTCTCTCTCTCTCTCTCTCTCTCTCTCTCTCTCTCTCTCTCTCTCTGTGTGTGTGTGTGTGTGTGTGTGTACATCACTTTCCCCCTTCTGTTTTTTTTCCCCATTCAGCCCCTCCCAAGTCCTCTCACTCCAACCTCTTCTATAATGCCCCCCTCATCCTCAAAGTGATAGTCTCATTTTCTTTGATTATTATTGCTACCCATACATGTATGCACAAATATATAGATAAAACCTGCTGGGTCCATTTTTGTTGTTTATGTGCATATGGTTTCAGGGTTGGCCACTTTGTATTGGATGGGCAATCAGGAGGTGTATCCCCGAGAAAGGCTACTTCTCTATCTCAGCAGTCATTATTGCCTGAAGCTCTTTGTCTGTGGGTGGGAGCTTGTGAGATTTTGCTCCTTTCAGGGTCGGTAGTATGTCTATGAATATTGCCAATGTTCCTGTGTGATTTTGCAACCATTTCTAGGAGAGACTGTTTCACAGGAGACCTGGTCTTGTGTCTACTATAATCTTTCTTTCTTCTCTTTTGGAATGTTTTTTCCCTATGATAAGTTTTTAATTTAAATTTTAAACAAGCTTGTTTTACATGTCAATCCCAGTTCCCTCACCCTCCCCACCTCCCCCTGTCCTTCCCCCACCAACCCCCATCCCATCCTCTTTCTACTCCCCAGGGAGGGTGAGGCCTTCCATGCAGAGGCAGATCTTCAAAGTCTGTCATACCTTTTAGAGCAGAGCTTAGACCTTCCCCCCATGTGTCTAGGCTGAGAGAGTATACTTCTATGTGGAATGGGCTCCTGAAGTCCATTAGTATACAAGGAATAAACGCTGATCCATTACCAGAGGCCCCATAGACTGCCCAGTCCTCCTAACTAACATTCACATTCAGGGGATCTGGGTCAGTCCTATGCTGGTTTCCCAGCTATCAGACTGAGGTTGATGGAATATTCTTGAGCCATGATGTAGGCACTGTGAGGTAGATGTAACCACTGGGCCTGGGTTCTCCAAGATTGATTGATCTCTCCATTGTGTCCAGCTCAATCTTCTTTTTAAACCAGCTATACGAATTGTCAATTTATTTCTCTAACTCTCAAATATACCTTTTATCTGCCTGGCTTTCCTTCCTTTCTTTGTATCATATAGCATTATAGCTTCATTGTTTTTCTAAGGCTTCTGCAGGCAAGTACCACAACTGGGTAGTTTAGTTAACATGAGTACATTGTTTCATAATGGTGGAAGCCAAGAGTTCAAGTCCAGGTGTCGGCAAGTTTGGTGCTTCTGAGTTCTATGGGCCTCTGTTTCTTTCCTCTCCTAGCTACTGATTGGTTTGTGGGAAATCTTTGGTATTCCTTGAATAATAGACACACTCTTTTCTGTCTGTGTGTGTGTGTGTGTGTTTGTCTCTGAACTTCTGCTTTTATTTAGATAACAATCTATTGGACTAAATCTATTGTAATGATTTTATTTTAACTTGATGTCTATGTAAAGCATTGTTTCTAAATAATGTCACATTTTGACCTCATGAGGACTTTAACATCAATCTTGCAGACACAGTTTAATGCACAACAAGCCTACAGGGAAACCCACTGAGAAACAAGAATGTGGGAAACTACCTAACAGCTGGGCACTTTACACTGTAGTGCATATGCATGGGAAGCTATTTTCATAAGTAGTCTCACTAAGGGTCTGATCTAAGAAATCATCATATCCATTTCAGGTAGGTTTCTGTATCATCTTGCTTATGCATATACTATCACACATTTCCCTTGCACTGTGATTCCTTATATACATAATTTATCACTCATAAAACCATAAACTGCTTGAAAGTAGTAACTATTCCATCTGTGTCTACATTTCTTGACCCAGCATAGTACCCTGTGTATAGTAGATATCCAGTAATTTCCATGGGCTCTCTGAAATCCTTCCAGGCTTATAGCTACATTGTTTAAAAAGCTTGTTAATTATACTATACTAAGCACAGAAAGACAGGGTTGTGATACAAGGCCAACCAGTTCCAAACTTTCAGTGACTTAATACAGTGAGGCTCATTACTTGAGGGTCTTAGAGTTACATAAAGTGGTCATACCCTGTGTGGGAGTAAAGCATCCTGAGCAACTCGAACTCATCTCCATCTTGACCTTGTCATTAGATATCATGAAGTTTGCTTGGTAAGGGAGAAGAGCAAGAAGCAACTTCCCTGGGCTTTCATGGCTGGCTTCACATAATAAGTAATGGAGTCCCTTCGCTCCCAGTTCATCGACCAGAAGTAGTCACATGCCCTCCTCACCTGCAAAAAGGAGGAAGAGACAGAGGGCTAGAAAGCAGACTGGACTCTAGAAATGTCCATCTGAGGCATTTTTTAAGTTTTAATCATAACAGTATGCATTGCCCTTAGCACTCATGGAGCCTTACTTTAAGCCAGCAGTGCTTCAGATTTCAGACCAGCCAGGAAAGATATACCAGATAGTGACCAGATAATGGGATAGTTGTGCACAGAATACATGTATGTAATACAGAAAGAACAGGTTCATATGGTAAAATAATAATAATAATAATAATAATAATAATAATAATAATAATAATAGCATCCCTGTAGACTCAGGGCCAATTGCTCTAGGAATCTTAATCTTATATTGCAAAATTAGTGCTCACATTTGCTTTCTCATATAATTAAAAACACAGCATTACCACTCTCGTTTGATATAACCTAGAAATTATTTGAACAGAACATTAAAATAATTTGGAACTTCCAATACATAATTTTTGTTTTTAAGGTCAAGTCATGAGAAAATTAGTTCACACAACCTATTATCAAAAGATAGGATAATTTAAAATGGAAACACATGTGTTTATTATTACAGTATTGCTTATAATAAGTCACTACTGATTCTATTATTTTCATTAGGGTTGGTGTGGGGAATTCATCTGTGGCCCAAGTTTATTTGACTAGAATATCCAATATGTCTCTTCTACTTATTGGACTATGTTATTGGATGAACAGAGCCACTGAGGTTCTCCATAAATCCTATGAAAGTGTCTAGCTAAGCTTCCACACAGTAGATCAGTTGGGATTCAGGAACATTCCCAAAAGATTAGCCCCAATATCAAGATGATGCATCATATTTTTGCTTGCATCATACATGTTAATGTACCATGGACCAAAGCTACTCATGTGGCCAGTATCTATGAGTGTAAGATCAGAGTCATGATTCATTATGAGTTACTAGCTCTTTCTACTGCAACTGGATGGCCCCTAATAGTCCCTATACTCTTACTGACACAATTCACTCTGTTCTTGCTGAGACCCCTCCCCCTCCCAAAGACTGATTCCCCAAAAATCAGCAGGCCTCAGAAGTTAGAATGCTGCTGTCTTTATCAAGGCAAGTGGGAGTGGAGCTCTTCCTGATTGGCTGCTTTCAGCCTCAGCACCTGTGACCTGAAACAATACATTGTATGTCCCACATTTCCATCATTGTTTATGGCAAAGGAGAGACAATATTCACAGCCTTCATTCACAAAGGACCATGGGGGAATGGCAGAGTTATAGCCCATGCGGCTGGCTATTCACACTCCTGGACTCTAGTTGGGTAGGTATTGCCACTTATCTTATGAGTGAGAGCTGAGTTCTGATACCTGGCAGGGACTCTCCATGCCTCTGGATTACAATGCTGTCACTTACTTCTTCAGCCTTTGTCTTTCTTGCTCACAGCTGGTTGAGAGCACAGACACGTCTTTCCAATTTGAAAAGTCTTGGCCTATTTAATCCAGTTTGGAGATGTTCATGTTAGCACAATTTTCTTTTGAGTCTGTGTAATTCTTGTAAATCTTAGAGGTTTATTTCACTAGAGAAATATTATACCCTCAAAGTTCCATAGGGCTGATTCATCCCTAGCCTCCTCCAACCCCTGCAAGCCACACACCAATGAATAATAATCCCCTTATGCTTTAGAAGCTTTCCCCCCTTCTTTTGTGCGCCACCACCCCCTGACATAGAATGTCTATGAGGAATGCCCTGAACAGTCACAGTTTTCCTGTTTCTCTGAGAACTATAAGGAAGTGCTGTTATTTTTTCTTAGGTATCAAAATCATTGTAGTTAATTTGTCAGTTTCCTTTCAGGTCCTGTTTTACATGATCATGTCCTGGATTTAATGTTTTTCTTCAGTTAACTTCTTACTCTGGAAATATTTTCCAAAAGAGCACTAAGTATAAAAGTTACTTTTTATTTTTGTACCCCATCCTCTGAAATGCTTCCTTTGCACTTTCTTAAAATTCAACTGGAAAACAAAAATTAATTTTTGGCTTATTTTACTGTTGTAGTATATCTTAGGCAACCAAAGGATGCCAGGTATTTCCTTAAACATTCTGCATGAATATCTCTAGAACTGAACCCACAAATTAATGTGGTAACTTTCTATTTTCCGTGTTAGTGCAGGTGATAGCTTTGCAAGTTAATCTGCTTATAACTAACAGTTTTCTAGTTCTCCAACTTCCAGAAGCCATTTCCTCACTATCATTCTCTCTTCTACTAGGGGTCTCGTTGGCACTTCTCAGATCCTGCCAATGCATCATCATTTTAAGACCTGCATGGTTTAAAGTCTTGTTATAGCTGATTTGGGGTATTACTTCTAATTTCCCTATTGCTTCAAATGGCAATTTTACTTACTGCTTTCCTGATACATAACTTAGGCCCCTTTATTCACTCTCTAATAGGTCATTCTGTTCTCATTAGCACCAAAACTCAAAGAAACAAAAAACCTCCTTCAAGTTTCACCTATAAGACAGTAAATACACTATGTAGACTCACATCTTCTCAGTCAAGGCATCTGAAACTCCCCCACTTGGGATCCTTTCTGCTGAGATATTTTTATGTGACACCTAGGCTATAGACATATAAAATAGAAATACAAATTAAACATTTCCTGGTAATACATCATAAACATTTATTGTTTAACATTATCTATAGTTTTATCATCTGTTAAAGAGTAGAGCTCATTTGTCCTCTACCTAGGTAAGGGTGCTTATTTATTTTATACAAAGGATTTGATTTTGGCTGAATATATGATACTGCAGAGCATAGAAAACCTTTGAGTTTGATTTTATACTCAGCAATGGTAAGAATGCCATTTTGCATAAATGTATAGTACAAAATAGAGAAGCATGTTTGGGATCATTTCAGACATTATTAGAATTTCTATACTAATTTCAGGCTAAAATTCATAAATTTTTATGAAACCGAACAGGTAATTGAAAGAAAAAATAAACATTTAATATAACATGTTTGATCTAACAACTACTTTGATATTTACATGCTAAAGAATGATAGTAAGAAAAATATTGCCTTTTTTCTGCAATTTAACCATTATGTTTGTATAAGAGCAGAAAACGTTGTATGTACATGATAAAACCACTAAAACTTGTAACATTAAAAATCTTGAATGTGACTTGATTTTTTTAAGGCAGGGTTTGTTCATTGTGTGTTGTTGTATGGTGTCACAGCATGAGCATGGGAAGTCTCCATATTGTGTGTTCAGAGCCAAGGCTGAAGTGGACCTTCGTGATGTGGCATGGGCACGCATTGCCAGAAACACTTCAGGTTCATGTCCTGTTTGATTTTGAATTCAGTGTTAGTCATTGCACATTCAGAAACAAACCATCTGCTTTTGCCAAGTTTTTCATTAGCCTATGTTCAGTTATGTGACCTGATAGATAGCTGAAGCCTACAGCATGAGAAATTGGGCCCCACATCAACAGTCACAGCATCACACAGCCTTGCTTGCCATTACCAGAAGGTCTTAGCTGTCAAAGATTTGATTAAGACTTTAGAAATTTGCAATCAGAGTTCCTTCCTGCATGCCTTCCCTCCCCTCTTCCTTCCCTGAAACATTTACTAATCACTTCCTATGATCCTGGTATATACTGTTTAACATTGGGATTGAGAAACAGAAGTTTTTTCATATGTTTAGCTTATTTTCTAGTATGGAATTATTCCTCTTCTATCCTAAGCATCATATGAACCATAAAATCTATTTTGGTTATTTGTTAACTCAAGGGAAATTTTTTACATGAGCAAACTCTGTCTCTGGTTTGCCCATTCCTCCCATTTTTGAAGGTTACAACTCTGAAACTCACCGTGTTGAGTTTTCTTGGGACATCTTTGTTTTTTTCCTTGAATTCCCCTAGAAATGTCTCAGGGTCTAACTATAGTTTTTTTCATTTTTCTTCATGCTGATATATATATTCTGGCTTTTGTTTTCAGTCTTTAAAGATGATTTAGATTTTTCATGGCCTTGCTTTTCCCCAACTTTCCCGACACATTCAGTACTGTCATAGGGGTAGTTGTTGCTTTTTATGATAAAATAGTCAACTTTTAGACAGTGTTTTAGAGATGTAATATGCCAACATAAAGGATGTCTAAAGCTATTGCCTGGCTTGTGATGAAAATTTATAGTGGTTACTTGGGTCTTTTCTATGTCTCTAGGTTGCCATGTGTCTTCTATATCACTTGAGATTCTCTAGGAAACCAGGACCTTGTGCTACAGAAGCATTGCTTTCATGTGTAAGCTAAACCAATGCCTGTCCAGTGGTCCTGATGGTGATGATATACAGGTCTGTCCTTACACTTTTCAGGTAAGGTATTCCTATCTTGAACTTGTGGACTCTGTGCTTTAGTTTTTGAACACACATGGTTAGAAAGTTTTCTATTTCCATAAATGGGAAATGCTCGTAAGAAAAGACAATAGTGGGGAGAAAACATTTAACTTCAAATCTTTTTCAAATGAAAACTTTCACATAGTACATGCTGGCTTCGAAACTTGTGATCCTTTGGCTTCAGCCTCCTCAGTGCCAGGGTTATGGATATGCATCACCCCATCTTAAATGGCATTTCCTCCCCACATAAAATGCTGCTAATAACATCTGCAAGATGCTGTCACAAGATGAGTTATATTTATAATCCTGGCCATCCTGAGGCCCGCAGTGTTCATAAGTGTCCGAGTGTCTTCTCATCCAAACAAAATATGTTCCTTTTGGAAGGGTCAGTTCAAACTGACTGTCTGACTCATAGGAAAATTTGGTGGTGGCCAGGAAAATTTCTTCTACCTGTTTCTCTGAGACAAGTCAGCACTCAGAGACAGATGGATGCTCCCTTTGTTTCTACTGCTACTTAGAAGACTTTTCTTTTCCTTTTAAAATTTAATTTCTTTAAAGGAATAAAAATAGAATCTCGAAGTGTTCTCTTTCTTTGGGAGTAGTTAGGTGTGAAAGAACTTAAAACCACCATCTAAATAGTTATGACAAAGCTACTTCTTTTTTTCAGGGCAGGGAGGTATAATCCTATTATCTTTGTGTGGTTATCAGCACCACTTGAAATTCCAATTAGTGCAGCTAATCACCGTGGGTTCCTCTGGTACTTAGCTGGCAAACAGCTAAGTCTAATTAATACTTTGGAGTGGTGGGTAAATGACATTTATTTAACTTCTGTAGACACATTTTCTAACTAAAATTCAGATTTGAAACTTGCTTCATTGCCAATGGACAATTTCCTAAAAAGGGGTGACAACAAAATGAATCGTGTATGAAATTAAGAAAATAATATCCTCAAGTGTTTTATCCAATGGCAAAGATCCTAGAGACCCTAGGGAGGAATGCATGTTATTGGATGGACAGTCAAAGGTAAGATAACATTTTTCATCTAAATTTTGTTTTAAAAAAATCTATAAAACAGGAGAGGCATTGTACTGGCTAGTTTTGTGTATCAATTTGACACAAACTAGAGTCATCAGAGGAAGGAGAAAATGACTCTGTGAGATCCAGTTGTAAGTAATTTTCGCAATTAGTGATCAATGGGTGAGGTCCAGCCCATTGTGAGTGGTGCCATCCCTGAGGTGGTAGTCCTGAGTTCTATAAGAAAACAGGCTGAGCAAGCAATGAGAAGCAAGCCGGTTAGCAGCACCCCTTCATGGCCTCGGATGAGCTCCTGCTTCCAGGATCCTGCCCTGTTTGAGATTCTGTCCTGAATTCCTTCAGTGGTGAACAGCAATGTGGAAAGTGTAAGCCAAATAAACTCCCTTCTTCCCAACTTGCTTTATGGTCTTGGTGTTTCATTGCAACAATAGAAACCCAAACTAAGATAGGCATGGCTCATTTAAATGCTAGTTCATAATGGGTTTAAACTCTAGTTTGTAAAGAGTAATATTTGACTTTTTAATACTGATTTACTTGGTTAGAAATAAGTTAAAATAATAAGTGGGTCCTTGGTCTATGGGTTTCTGGTAAGTGCACTATAACTACCTGTGTCAAGTCCGTAAAAATTAATTAATGCGTGTTTTGTTGTTGTTGTTGTTGTTGTTGTTGTTGTTGTTGTGTGTGTGTGTGTATTGCTGTTGTTTTATTTTATTTTTATTTATTTGTGTGTGTGTGTGTGTGTGTGTGTGTGTGTGTGTGTGTGGCCAAAAGTACTTTCAATGGGAACTGGTACCTAGCTTAGGAGCAAGCATTGTTTCTCCATGCAGAAATTCTTTATTAGTATGTCCCCAAGTTTCCATACTCAGAGGAACATCGTATTTGTCCTAGTGGATGTACTGAAGGTTAGCCTGGGAAGGTGCAGTGTTGACCTATGAACCAATGTCGACCATAGTTGTCTATGTATGCCCTATGGGAAGGGGCAGGCTTGTAAGGTAATCAAGTCCAGCAAGACTAAGAATCAGTTCTGGTGACCACATACTTGTCCACTCAATGTCTGGAGACAAGTGCCACAACTCTAGTGAGGGACTGACTTTCTTTAAGCTGGACTTTCCCTGGTGGGGCCCTATGCTTCTTCTGGCAGAGTAACCTGTTATAATTAAACAGTTGCTCCATTCTTCTCCCTTGAAAAACGTCCATATTTGCAGACTACCAGAGTTTTCTAAACCCCCAAAAAGCGACAGAGAAGGCTAATGAATCTCAAAGAGTTGCAAATTTCTTTGGTTTTGGAGCTGCAGCCTCTAACTGGGCCCTGGTCTGGGAAAAGGGGACGTTTATTTTAAAACAAGAATTCTGTATTTAATTTGGGGGTTGAGGGTATGAAAGAGAAGAATGTTTGCTTGGGCAGAGATCTGAAACCTTTTGTAGGCTCTTTGAGTTGTGCAGATGAAGGGGATCCACATGGTTGTTCTTAGGGGAAGTAGGTCTGCTGACTCTAGAAGAAACCAAGAGCATCTCCCCAATGTACAGGCATTCTTCTGTGTAATTATGGATATTTTCACTTCCAAAAATATTTTTTTTTCTAGAAGCTGCTATTTCAAAGGCTTTCAATTCTGTGTGTCGTTATCAAATAATCTTTTTTGTACTCGGGTGTTTATTATTGGATTGCAACAACGATAAAGCTCCAGGGGTTTTTTGTCTTCTTTGGTATGCTAATTAGCCCGTTTCCTTTTGATCTTTTTCTTACCGAAGAGAGTGAAAAGCTATCTCGGCAGGGAATCTTAGTGCTGCACATCCATCCCCTCATCTCCATAATCTGAGGATGAGAGGAAGACAACGATGTCACAGCTGAATGAGGGTTTCTGGTGGGGGCGGTTGAGGCTGCCCAATAATCCCGCTGGCACCCAAAGTTGGGCACTATGTAGGAAGATTGCAGAGTGAGGGAAAAAAAAAAAAAAAAAAAAAAAAAAAAAAAAAAAAGGCACAACATAACATACTCATTTGACTGAGTGTAATTGTTTTTATTTCTTCTCCAAGCATTCAGTCCTTATAAATCTATGCCATTTTGCCCAATTGTTAAGTTTTAGGTTTCTTTATCCTATTCATGCGTTTAATGACGATGACTGAATGCTTAGTTTGAAGAAAATGGCCTGAAGAGTTAAAAAGAAATGCAGCTGACAAAAATCTGCTCGATTATGAAGCTGCCTTTCAAAAGACACAATTAAACCATGTACAGAGTAACTGAGGAAATACCCAGGCACCTGTATGTTGGAGGAACAGGTTTCAGTAGGTTATGTTAGGGAACAGAGAAAATACACTAGGACCTTCTTCGGTTGTTCATTGGTCTCCTGGAGTTGTGACTATTCATCTTTTTATTATTAAGATCTAAGGGTTTTAGACATAGGCCAAGCGTTGAATGGGAAAATTAATTTATCATCAACTCATCTATGGAGAACACACACACACACACACACACACACACACACATACACACACCACACCACACAATTATATTATAATGCATTATGAGGTTCAAGCAAATTGGCATTTAAAAGTTGTAGTCATAAGAACTAACATCAACCAGTGTAAGCACACACAACCACATACAAGTTAGGTTGATCCATAGGAAATTACTGTTTTTACAAGTAGAAAGCAATTTCATCTGACTCAACCTAATACAATTTATCATTTGGAAAGTAGAATCAAGATGATCAAGTTTTTAGTTTTTTGTTTTTGTTTTAATTATTCATGGGCCAGAGAGATGGCTCAGCTGTTCTAGGCACACAACCAAAAAATCATGCACTTTCACCAAAGAGTATGGGCGTCTTTAAAATCATCCGAATAGAGGTCTGATTTCAAGAATCTATGTGGCCTAGGGCATTTTTTTTAGAAGAGTCCTGAGTTTGATGTTTTTATTCCCTGACGATAAAAATCAATATTTATTTACCCTTCAAGAAGGAACTGGATCTTGGAAGTAAAGTAAAGTCATATAAATTACTTCTTGTGATTAGAAATAATTTTCACTGTATAAAAGGACTTCTTACGTTCTTTTAGGGGAGCAAATTTGAATATACAGAGATTTCCTTGGACACCACATCTACCAGCAGAGCCACAGGACTTTGCATGTAAAAGATGTGCTGAAAATCAACTGTTCCATCAGTATCAGTACGTCAGCTTTCAGGACGGAAATTAATAATTGAACCTTGGGCATCTTGCCACAGAGATTTGGATTTGTTAGATTTATGAAGAGATCCAAAAATCCACACTTTAAATACATTTGTGAGATAAATTTGAGGCAGGAAGCTGTTACTAAACTTGAAATGGACTCTTTTGTTTATAGAGATGGAATCTGAAGTTCAGAGACATGTTGAAATATATTCTGACAGACAATAGTTGCCCAGAACAGCAGAACTCTATTGAAAGACTCCCGGGGGCAGCAGTTGGGGATGACAGGGGGCTTCCCAAGGGACTATTTGGATTTAAAACAAAGTCTGGTATTTATTGGCTAGTTGCATTCAGCTACTTTGTTTTGTAGCCCATAGATTCTCATTTGTAAAATGTGGGTTACATTGACCCAAAGCTCACAGTGTCCCTTGCTGTTTATGACCTGCTAACCTGCTAGTCTGGTTACATCTAAAGGTTTGAGTTAGATTTGTTAGTAATTATTGTTTTTTCCTATTCTTTCTCTTTTCATGGCCTTTCCATTTTCTGTAACATCCCCTCTTTCCATTACTTTCCATGACTTCTGTCACATCTGGGGTCTTGGTGTGACCACCAGATGGAGCGTCATTGTTGAAAGGTACTTCTCACTATAATAACTCCTTGGAATTCTCCATCAGAGGTGCAGCTGGGTCTTTTCACATTTTGTCTTTATGCCCAATTAAACCCTAACTACAGCCCTATTGAGATGTTATTGTTGCAAAACAAAAATACTCCACTCTGAAACCAACATGTCCAGACATTGAAGGACTCAGTACAGAAATTCCTTCTCTGTGCCAGAGGGTGCCAAGTGAGTGGAGCTGGAAATGGGAAGGGCAGCCTGCACAGCTGGTAGCAGCTGTACTTGCCCATGGGCTCTTCAGACCTAGCTTTGAAGCCAGAGGCACTAATGATGGGGACAGAGAAAAGAACAACAGCAGGTGGCATCCATGCAAGGTGCCAACAAGGCACTTGTATCTCCTTCCCATATGTCCTCATCACCCTTGCACTCTCCCATTTGCTCACAAATGGATAGGCAATGGGTGACCAAATGCTGCCTGAGGTACCTGATGCTGTTAATTACTATGACTGTTGAGAGCAATTATCCCCACAAAACCCAAAACATCTTCTTGCAGCGTTCAAATAGACATCATTTCATCTTGGGTGGAGACAAACTAAACACCATGGCTTATTTTAAACTGAAAAATAAAACAAAACAACTTTGACATAGTTTTTAAAGTCACTTCTTTTCATCTGTATTATTTCTTTTCAAATGCTGTAATGACTCAAAGAACAGGAAACAAGATGTAGATGGGGGGAAAACTGTACAGACACATTTATATATCTCTTCAACTATGTTGCATGCACACATATAAAATGTATACCTGCATGCTTACTTTCATATAAACATAGTTGATGCCATGTCTGCATTCACTTTAGCAGATCAGTTTGGCCATGGCTTTCATTCACATCATCTGTGAATGTCTCCACTCACTCTTTCTAAATCCCCTTTTGATTTAAAGATGTCATCTACACTTTGTAAAGCCTCTCAGTAACACAATAGTACATACATGTCTTCAGATGTCTTGTTGAGAATCTACTTCAGGGCTTTACTTATTAAGCATAAATGATTGCAGAAAAGCCTTGGAGGAAACCCTTATCTTTAGAGAAAGTGAACTGATCCTTACATAAGACTAATGAGCTATAAACCTGAAATAATTTTCTGATTTTCCGGTCAAAACATTTCAACTAAGGAAAAAGGTAGAAAATGAATTATACATATTTTCTGCTAACTCTGATTAGTGTCATTGGACAATTGCTCAACTCTTTTCTTTGTTCATAAGTACAAGCTGAGTCATTGCTCTCTTGTGTCATTAATGGAAGAAAGAAAGATAATTTGTATGGCAAGTACGTGTGTGATTTAGTGTCTTCTGTACAGGAAGAAGGCTTCCACAATGATGCTAAGCACCTGGAGGAAATGGATGCTGATAAAGGCATAACTGAGCTGTGAAAACACCTGGGAAAGGCTGAATTTTCTCCCCCCATATGCTTCTAATTCCTCTTTGTTTCTCTACAGGAGGCTCCATATGCCCTGGCAGATGCCCATATTTGGGCTCATCCTCAATGTACTTAATGAGGACTTGAGAATTTTGAGCCACCTAGTCATTCCTACCTTCCTGTAGTGCTAATCTTACCCATGTAGGGGTGAGCAAGTCATCAGTGACTGCAACTCGGTAAGGTTTTAGGTTAAAGTGGAGGGTTTGGGGAAAGTGGTATCTATCCATTGGAGCTCTAAAAGCCACATGATGTTTCCATACCTAAGAGAAGCCATTTTAAATAGCCCAAGTTTGTGATTTCAGCATACTCCCTGAGAGGTAGTATCAAGAAGGTTTCTATAATGTTATGACTTCTCTTTAATCCATATTTAGTATTTAGAAGAAATTCAGACATCAAGTCAAACAAGACTACAAGACTTCAATTATAGGAGCTGGGGTACTAATGGTTATCTGTCACGAAATTTCACTGGTAACTGAACTAAACTTACTAGGTGCTGGTCTATGCAATTCATGATTGAACTGCAGTCAATGCCTATGATGGGAATGATTGCTCTTAACGGACAGCCTCCCCACTTTGTGTGTGTGTGTGTGTGTGTGTGTGTGTGTGTGTGTGTGTGTGTGTGTGGTGTAATTATGAGTTTTCACTGTACACATTATATAGAGCATCATGTAGGCCTCTTCTTAGAGAATCAAGAAACTCTTGTGGAAAAGGCTATACAAATTATACAGCATTTGAGTAATTCCATTAACCCAGTATACACCTAAATGTACTTTTGAAAATGGATTTATAGAAAAGAAATGGACTCTTTTCAATAAGCTTCAGGTCCCTATCACACTGTGAAGTGACATTTGGACAGTGTCCATGGCAATCTGTGCAGCCGTCCGTGTAACCCTCACTTTAAATTTGTTCCTTCTAAAGAACAGTGTTAAGTGGCAGCTTCATAAACAGGACTGAGCAATATCTGAGTGGGAGGAAATGCCTCAGCTCCCTACTCATGGCTCTGTAAAACTAACGTGGGTGTATATCATTATGTAGCACATGGGGACATTTCAGGATAAATATTTTCAGTTTTCTTTCTTTCTTTCTTTCCTTCTTCTTCTTCTTCTTCTTCTTCTTCTTCTTCTTCTTCTTCTTCTTCTTCTTCTTCTTCTTCTTTTTATGAAAAAACATGTCCATTGCTAAAACCTCTTTGAAAATTGATCCAAAAGGGTGGATTTTTTTCACCTTAGTTTCTTATAAATTCTCTGTATTGGCTCTATTCTAGCTTCCCGTGTTTAAGACAAACTGATTCCTAGATTTTTATGTAGGTGGGTGTAGTTTGGTTAGTAGCATGATTGGGAATATGTGGGAAGCCCTGAACTTGATCTCCAGTTCTGCACATCTATAACCCCAACAGTTGATGGGTGTGGGGGTGGGGAAGACCAGGAATTCAAGGCATTCTTAGCCATGTGATGAGTTCAAGGCCAGCCTGGACTACATGAGAGTTAGAGATCTTAAAGAAAGAAAGAAAGGAAGGAAGGAAGAAAGGAAGGAAGAAAGAAGAAAAAGGAAGGAAGAATGGAAGGAAGAAAAAAAAGAAAAAGAGGTTGTGGAAAGATGGCAAAAGTCAGATTACCACATGTTCTGTAAAAGTCTCCGCTAGAAATGTCTGCATAAATAAGACCTAAACAATATCGATAGACATGCTAACACAGAAGGGGAAAACATCACAGGGTCCCACCCTTAGACAAGAACTATAGAACAGACAACTAAATACTACTATGTGAGTGGGGGAGAATTAGCCTCTTCTAGGGATGAGCCCTTTAACTGGTTACCAAGTTGTCAGCCCTGAAATAGTATACACACAAACAACAAAAATGGATTTAGCAGGTTGTAGTGTGTGTGTGTGTGTGTGTGTGTGTGTGTGTGTGTGTGTGTGTGTGTGTAATAAAGAAAAAGAGGCTCTCCATTTGAGGGGGGAAATGAAAGGAGTTGGTGGGGGGAGGAAAGCAAGCGGAAAAGTGATGCAATTATACTTTAACTAAAGTACATTATAAAGAGACAGGCAGGCAGACAGACAGATAGACAGAGAGGAGAGAGAGAGAGAGAGAGAGAGAGAGAGAGAGAGAGAGAGAGAGAGAGAGAGAGTTTCCTGGTAGGAGAGGGTTTGATTAGGTGTTCCTCAGAGATGCCCTATACAGTATCAGGCCCCACCCCTCCCTCCAGCACCATGCAAGCCTGGACAGCTCACAGTTGGGCTGAGCTTATCCTCAGTTTACTTCCAGACACTCACCTCAAGTTAGGGCTAGTTTCAAATTGGTCTCTACCAGGTTTCAAATTTTACTTCATGTTTTAGATTGTGAGGCATCCGGGTTCAAGTGTTCTTTGCATACATCAGGATGGGAAAAACCAATAAAATGAGAAAAATTAAAACAACACAGAACCACAAGTACCTTGTCTGATACTGCAACAGACTTAGACACATTGTGCACAGGAATGTGAGCCAAAAGTGCTCTGCTTGTAAACACTGGGTGAAGATTTATTGGTGCTAGGTAATAACTGCAACAACAAGAGACCAAAGCAAACATTCTTCTGAAAATATGTCTCACATTCTGATCCACTTCCTGCTAGGCAGGAATGTAAATCTGCAAAGGTCAGAAAATGGCTTCCCTCCAGGCCCATGAGGACTGTTTTGAGATGTAGTGTGTGCTAGTCTCAGTTACGAAGGTACACCACAAAGTCAACTAGTGATGTAATTCCTGCATGTACATTTTGGACTTTTGTGGATTTATTTAATATTAGGGATTGGGTTTATGACCCCTGAGATGATCTTTTCCTGTACAAACACGTATTTTTGCCTTTGCTTTGTGTAAGTGATATTTTCCTCTTGTTCAGAACATCATTTTCATATGATTCATTTTCTTTAATTCCATAGCATGAAATGCCACATAACATGGGACATGTGGTGTGGTGACCGATGGTGCTTAGTATCATTTATTTAATGCTTGTGACCAGCTGTTACAGAAACAAAACACATTGGCCTTCCACTAGAGAGAGAGGCATTGGAACCTCTGGCTTCTGACCTCCATTGCTTCTCTACTTTTGATTTCTGCTTCGGGTGTGTGGATATTCTGTGATCAGGTATTGTCTTAGTTATTTTGTATTGCTATGAAGAGACACCATGATCAAGGCAACTTACAAAAGAAGACATTTATTGGATCTCCTGGTTCCTCAGGGTTAATCCATGATTGCCATGATAGGGAATATGTCAGTAGCAGGCAGGCATAGCACCAGAACAGTAGCTGAGAGAGGAGAGAGAGAGAGGAGAGAGAGGAAGGAGGAGAGAGAGAGAGAGAGAGAGAGAGAGAGAGAGAGAGAGAGAGAGAGAGAGAGAACTAACAGAGAATGATATGAGCATTTGAATGAAGCCTCAAAACCCATGTCCAGTGACACTCTTCAACAAGACCATACCTGCTAATTCTTCCCAAACAGTTCAGTTCTGCCAACTGTGGACCAAGTGTTCAAACATATGTGTCTATTGAGGTTTTTTAAAACCACCATAGATGTAGAATTCTTGCCAATTCTACAAGTATTTATCAAGTTTGTGTGTATCCATATGAGGAGTTTTGGTGGAACTGGGAAAACCAAAGCAAATTTGTATCAGAATCAATTCTTGTCTGGAAGGACACTAATGTTTTGAATGAATTAGGTCAACTTGTAAACAACAAGGGATGAAATTAGTTTTATAGTAGAAGCATATGCACAGTACTTTGGCAACCTAAAGAAAGGGAAAGCTTTTTTTTAAAAAAAAGGCAATTTCTCTTGAGCTGTAAACATCCTTACAAACTGGAACTCATTATCTCTAGGTTGATATATTCTCAGGAGCTGTGATATGAATAGATCCAACTCCATTTCACATGTATATTTCAAAATTGCCTCTGGTTTTGGATTCTGTGAAAATATGTTTTATTGACAGTATAAGTCAAAAGACAGGTAATACATAGTTAAACAGTTATAAAAAAAATCCCAACTGTGCTTAAGTTAGTAAAACAAACTTCTTTAGCCTCTTTTTCTGGATGGTTTGTTTGGCACGCTATCCTGAACATCAGTGTTTTAAATCAGGGCTTGGAGGGTTTCCATCAAATCACCTCCTTTATTAGAACTTGTATCTCCTGGACTTGAAGCTTTCTTAAAAATGAGCTTCAAGACTCAGTTATCCAGCCAGGAAGTTCTGGGTACTTTCTGTCTTGGAGAAAATCCACTCTTTTTACCTGGTTTTCCAAGACATAAAATCGCCACATAGTCTCTTTTGAATTTATCCACTCTATATTTCAATACTGTGTTAGTCAGTTTTGTCCATATGATAAAATGCCTAAGAAAACCAATATGCATAAGGGTTTTAGTCTGTGGTAGCTTTGCTCTAGTGCTTTGGGTCTGTGTCCAGTCAGTGTGTTGTGGCAACAAGAGCAGGGCTGAATAAAGCTGCTTGTCATGGTGGCTGGAGGCAAGAGTGGAAGAGGAAGGACTGAGGCCCTAACAGCTACTATGAAGGCGTACTGGCAGGAGTCCCTTCATCTGTCTCAGGGTTACCTCTAAATGCTCCACTGTCTACCACCAATGCTGTCCTGGGGACAAAGCTTTTAGTACCTAGCTCTTGGAAGGAGAGCATATGAGATTCAAAGTGTGATGGGGTTGTCCTTCTGTGTATGTGTTTCTCTTATTGGTTAATGAATAAAACACTGTGTGGCTAGTGGCCAGTCAGAAAGGATAGGTGGGGCTACCAGAGGAGGAGAATTCTGGGAAGGGTAGGCAGACAGGAGTCTCCATGTGAGTCACCAAAGGAGTAAGAGTTCCAGACCTTTCTCCAGTAAGATGAGTCCACATGGAAATACTTAGATTAATAGAAATGGGTTAATAATTAACACAGAGCTAGCCGATAAGAAGCCCTAGTCACAAGCCAACAGTTTTATAATTAATATAAGTCTCTGTGTGTTTATTTGTGGCTGAGAAGGGCGATGGGACCTGCTGGGCCAAGAATCTCCCATAACAAAAGTGTAGCATTCTGTTCATGTTCCATCAATAGCTCATGTCCATCTCTTAACTGAAAATGCTTTTTGTCTTTTTCTAGGAGTCACCAAAGTCTTAATGGTTCCAACATTGGACAATAGGCTATGTCTAAAGTCTTCTCTGAGTCATAATACAAATTCTTAGCTGTCAGATCTTATAAAAATCAAAAGGAAGTTACATACTTCCAAGGTAACATTGAAAACAGAGTAACCATTTTCTGAAAGAGAATGATACAGAGACAGAAACAAAAATTAGACCAAAGAAATACTGAAATCCAGCATGGTTAATATTACAAACTGTAACTCCATGTTTGGTGTCTAGGGCTTGTGATGGCATCGTGTGTCCTCTAAAGGGCTTGTGTAGCATTGCTGTCATGCCCTTGCTGGATCTTGTCCAGTCACTCTCTTGTATTGGTTTTCTTTCTATGGCTCCCCTCAGTAGGTATTTCATGTTCCTGATATCCTTAATTTCCTGGGATGTTCATTGTGTCTCTGGCTTTAATCTCACAGCTACAAATACCACCCACTTAGCTTTATATATTAGTGACAGAACTATGATCCTGTCACAAACCATCATCCTAGCTCCAAGGCTTTCCTTTTAAATCATATTGTATGATTCTGTGATGACACAATTCTCATAGTCTGTGTATCTGCAGAAGCAACGTCATGTGGATAATTCTCAGTCTCCCACTAGCTTGAGAAGGAGCTGAATCTTCTGTGACCATGGCATCAGTAGCCTCTTTGTGCCTGGGTAGCTGAAGATAGGGAAGTAAATTTTAAGCAAGCAGTTTCCCCAGGCAACCTTACACAAGAAGGATGGTCCGTGGTGTTCTACTGAAAGTGAAGTTTTTGAAATGAGTTCATCCTTTTATACCTTCTGAGTCTCCTGTTTCAGGGATGGGATCTGGCCAATCCCTGAGACTGTCAAAGTTGTTGTCCTAGCTCAAGGCACATGGCTTCTTTTTAGTAACTACCACCTTCTTGATCAAAACCATACATGTATTTCTTTTTGGCCCAAATTAAAAGTTTTCTAATATCTTTGCTCTACTCTTTGATCCAAACTGTTTCTGTAAATCTGGCTAAAATCAATACCCATGCTACTACAATGCATGGTGCAGCCTTAAATTTTACTTTTCCAGATAACACCAGATTCACATGAAGTCTTAGTAGACAATTCTTTGCCAGAGTGTGAAACAGGTGGCCTTTAGTCCAATTTCCAATAAAGTTCTTATCTGCACCAACTTTGTGAGATACTGTTTATAGCCCATATTGTGCTCTTCTGAACTCCCACTGAAATCATCATCATTCTTAGAACACTTCTTGAAAATGATTATGCAAACCTGTCCAAATTTGCCCCAGAAACAAACCTGAATGGCTTCTGACCCATGTAGACAAGTATAGGTACAGGGATATCCCTGGTTTTCTATATTGATTTTCCTTGTCAATCATTCACTATTGCTATGACAAAATAACTGAGAAAATAAATTTATGAAGGGGAAAGATTTTGTTTTGGCTCATAGTATTGGATGTTTCCATTTGTTTTTTATATGTGGAGAGATAGAAGGTAGAACATGATGGTAGATTAGAGAGGTTCAGATTTTAGTGTCTGGAAGTGGAGAGGAGAACATGAACACACACTGAAGTCTAAATGTATACTTCAAGAGTGCACTTTTAATGTACTCATTTCCTCCAGTTAGGCTTCATGCCTTAAAATTCTATCACTTCCCAGTAGTGCTGGTTTGTGGACTAATATTTTTTTAACATTATTTTATAAATCTTTAATAGTTTTAAACTTTGTATTTTGATCATATGTCTTCCATACCCACTCAACTTGGTGTCCTCATTTTTTTTTAACCTATTGAGTTCAGTTTGTACCACCTAGAAACTCTCAGATTTATGGCTATCTTGACCTACCTACCAGGAATCACATCCTTCCCTTGCCCCTTTTTTATTTATTCTTTTAAATTTCATTTTACATTCCAACCACAGTTCTCCCTCCAGTCCTCTTCCCACCTCCCTTCACCTTCCCCTCCAGGTCCATCCCCAGTCTACCAGGAATCACATCCTTAAGACTAACTCCCCTTCTCTCTGTAGCCATCGATTACCAATATTCTACATCTAGGATGTTGGATGTTCATGCCAATATCCTCTCTCCATGCTGGGGTTTTTCTGTCTTGAGTTTGTATGGGTCTCTGTGAGTGATGTCACAACTGCTGTGAGTTCATATGTGAACCTACCATGCTGTGTCTGAAAAACACTGGTTTCCTGTAGTCATCTACTATTCTGCTCTTAAAATCTTTCTCTTGTCTCCTGTTTCTTGATGATCCCTGATCCTTGGGAAGAGGAAGCATGATATAAACGCTCCAATAGGGTTGATCTCTTAAACTCTGCACTTTAAGCAATCAAGTGTCTCATTGTTAATTGTCATTTACTGCAATAAAATAAAATAAACAAACACACAAACCCAACCCCCCCCCCCAAAAAAAAACACTTTGCCAATGAGGTTTCAAAGAAGCACTAATCCTGGTTGTAAAGATAAGCCATTAAGAGGCAAACAGGAAGAAGGGTGGGTGGGAGAACTGTGGTTGGAATGTAAAATAAAATTTAAAAGAATAAATAAAATTATATAAAAAGCTTAAAAAAAGAGTTGGTTTGATACATTGGTGAACTATGTGTTTAACACATGGCCTTTGATGGACATTGATATCTAAATGATAATATCAACTAAGTGTTGATTACTTTAAAACTTGGACTTCTAGTCTCTGCTCCTCTAAGTTCTATCCTTATATGTCCTGGTATGCAGCAACCAGGATTGTTACTTTGTGCCAACAGTAGAAGTCAACTACTTCTAAGATTAAGTTAAAGATATTTCTTTGTAAAACTTACTATATGTTTCCCACTTTATTGGCAGGACTAACAGCTGTTTAATTATCCAGTATAGAAAACTGAAGATTGTTGGAATGATTCTTATTGATGTTTAAGACAACATGAACAGTACCCACTTCAGGAAGCACATGGCAGTTGTTTCTTTGGGGCTCTTTGAGAACTCTACATATATCTATCACTACCCAGCTATATATTACTGGTTTATTTATTTTTCCAGTTCTCCCCTTAACCTACAAAATCCTTGAGAGAAGTGACAATCTCTTATAAATCAGTACTACTAGGAGGTCCATACTCAGTGAATGCCTTGGAATCAGTAAAAAAAAAAAAAAAAAAAAAAAAATGAGAAGCAAGGACTGGAGATATAATTCAGGGACTCAAGCACTTGGTTTCCATATGTAATTCTTAGCATCTGAACAAAGTGATGGAAGAGGGGAAGAGAGAGAGAGAGATGGGGGAAGGAGGAGAAGGTGAAGGATGGAGATGGGTAGGAAGAAGAAAAACTGGAAAGGAAAACATGTATGTACATTTTATATTGCATCCTGAAATTCAGACATAAGCTAGTGGCCCATGTTTGTAAACAGGGAAGGCATCTTAGTTTAATGTACCTCCTAACATAAAATCATTTTTAAAGTTAGACGTTAATGCTGATTTTCTGTCACTCAGCAGGAAGGCAATGCCAGCTGTGTAGTAATTGCCTATTTTCCATGAGTCCTTTATAAACTTGAAAATCTTCCTCTCCAGAGGAAAAAAAGTTCTATTAACTTAAACATTTTAGTTTTAAAAAATAATGTCTTGGAATCAAATAATTAATAATTCACAGCATCTTATGGCAGTTTGTGTTAAAAAGGAGTACAAAATTTCCGAGTTCTGTGAAAGCATAAAGAACAAGTGTAGTAATAGTGTATCCATTATTGAAGGCAGAAACACTTTTAAAATGGATTGGCAGAAAAGGAATTAGAAAACACTCTTTAGTCCTTCACCTATTGCTATAGTGGGGATGGAATGGGGGTTGGGAGGGGGACAGGGCAGGAGGGGAGGGTGAGGGAACTGGGATTGACATATAAAACAAGCTTGTTTCAAATTTAAATACAAAGTATTATCATAAAAACAATATAAAAATTAGATAATATAGGGTAAATGTGATGATAGAAAATGTTTAGTTAGAAAATAATCAGGCAAAAGATAAGAGTAAAGGGAGGATAAAGCATACAGAAAAAAGGGAAATATATAATAAGATAGTAGGTTTGAATTTATAGCTATCAATAGCTGCACTAAATGGAAAAATGATTCCAATCAAAAGACAGATAATTTCAAATTGGAATTTCAAAAAATTGGAACCAAGGAGATGCTCAATGGGTAAATAATTTAGTGCATGTGCATGATACCATGAGTTCTGATCCATGCACCAATATAAAAGCTGGATACAGTAGTACACATTTGTAACCACGGGGCTGGGTGGAGACAAGCAGATCTCAGGAGTTCACTGTTTGGCCAGTCTAGTCAACAGCAAGCTCCACATCCAGGGAGAGGCCCTGTATGAAAATACAAGATGGACAGCAACAGAGGAAGACATTCAACATCAATTTCTGGCCTGTATACCCAAGTTTATGTTACTCAAGTCAAACAACTTAAAATTGTGTAAGAGTTTGCAAAGTTGGAGGTAGACTTCTTGCCTGACATATGTGAGGCCCTGGGCTTTAATCTCTAGCATTTAAAACACAAGCAATTGGAGAAAGGTTGAAAGTAAGATGTCAAAGGCATGCCTTACTACTATTAGCCAAATAAAAGTTGTTTTGGTAAGTAAAAGATCATGAAACAAAGAATATTTAGAGGGACATTTCATGGTAATGAAATAATTATTTGGCTGAGAAACAATACCAACAGATTTCCATAGATACAATATCACATGTCAAAATTTAAAAAGTAAAACTGATGGGATGAGAAAATACAAGGCTATAATAGTTTAGGTAATTATATAATACAATACACGTATAGTTTATTTTTATCCATGCATATGTGTGTGTGTCCATGTGATTATATAACACATGTGTACAGGTACTCACGGACACGTGGAAGAAGTCATTGGACTCCTCAGAGCTGAAGTCACAAGTAGTTTGAGATGTCTGACATGAGTCTAGAAACTGAACCCCTGTCCTTTAGTAAAACACCTAACACTCTTAATTGCCAAGCCACTTCTACAGTCCCAATACATACATTTTATTAAACATGCATAGGAAAAGCATTTAATGATAGAGAATTGAATGATATGCTTACTATACTTGAGCTAACTAAAATGCTTAGAACATTGCTCTCTTCCAACTGTAGTATAGCAAAAACAAATGCTAACCAACTTCAGATATTAAATTCATACAGGGCATGCTCTCCACACATGATCATAATCAAGGACTGAGCTGTGATGGAGCATGCTCTCTGACCACAGTGTAATGAATGTAAAAATTAATCATGAAAAGATAACTAGAAGCTTCCCAAGCATTTGGAAAATAAGTAATCAGTGTAATGAGGTAAACCATGGCTAATGATAGCATCACACTAGAAATTGAAGCTCAGAAGGAGAAAAGACAGCATGTTGCTGACATGATAACCACAGCTGAACGGACGGGAAATGGTTTTCTTCCTTTTCATTCTTTTTGTTAGTGTTTGAAGAAACATTTCCCATGGTTTGGAGAAACAGAAACGCCATGATAGGGCTTTTAAAGTTTGCTTTAAAAGTGTAGTGCATCATTCTTATAGACAAACATTGCAAACATTGAACACCATGCTCAGGGTCTAGCCAGACATTTCTATCATCCTAGATGACCAAGTCTCTTCTTGTCATGGGAAGTCCTGCTCTTGTCTGGCAGGTATTCTGGAGCACAGGGAGGCACTTTACAATAATATTTAACCAAGCATAGTGTGTGAAGTAATTAAGAATCCTACTCCATTCCTTTGAATATAATGGAAAGCGAGAGATAAACAAAAGAGACAAACTCAGAATTTTTTGTTCCAAATCAAAGCAACAATGAACTTTTAATGAAAACTAATTTTTTTTTCATATGCAGACTTTCAGGAGAGTGTTTCTTTGTAGGGATATTACATTATTAAGTAATAATAATGATGTTGATAAATCATGAAATGAAGAGTGTTGTTCTTCCATTTTTCCTGAATCTCTATGTGGAAGATGGTGGACTACCAATGCCAATAGCATTAAAAGCCTGTCATATTTGACATCTTAAGGTGCTGCTGAGTCCAGACACTATGTTTCAGCATTAGCTAGTGTACTCTGAAGCCAGTGTCTTCCATCAAAGGTTATCACAAATTGAGTGCCACATATTAACCACAAGAGCTAATTTTAGTGAATAAAGAAGCCTATTTATTCCTCCCATTGTTCATAGCTTTAACCTCTAAGGCAAACTTGAGACCATCTACTGAGATCTCTCGCTGGTTCCATTGGAGATGTAAAAATTCTCCCTTGATGTTTGGATGAAGGGGCTGAGTTTGTTATATCAAGCACATAAAACAAACTTCATTCTTTCTCAAGTAATTGGCTTCCTGCTGTCAGACACTCTGAAGAGATGTCTGACAAGCATTTGAATTGGTGTATTAGTCCCTTGCTTATATGTCTTTTGGCATGCACTGTTTATATTCCCTCCTGTTAGCATACCCTTCACTTGGTAAAGGCGAATTTGGATTTTCAGCGTCTTTTTGTACAGGCTTATTAGTGATTTGTACCTTTTTAGAGTTCTCATACCTTCACAACCGTGCAGCTCGTAGGTAAGTGAGGACTTACAGACTTGGGAGGTCTTGGATTTCGAGTGGTCCCAGGTGGCCCAGGGTTTTTGACCTTTACCTGTTCTGGTGTTCCTGTGTTTTCTCTGACAGACTCACTTGGCGTTTATAAGAGGCAGAAAGTAGTTTTATTTTCAGTATCTTGCCCTTTAGTCCATTTTAGAGTGCAGTTGCAAAATTCTCCTCTCAGAGGATAGCTCAAATCTACCCTAAGAGATTACTTTGGGGAAAAGATGTCCCAGATCTCAAAGTGTTGGAACTGAAGTGGTTCTGGGGCACAGATGCACAGATTAATAGGTAAATAAATCAGAACAGAAACATTTCAAAAGGTGACTGACATGCAAAAGCAAAAATGGAAGTGCTGTAAGTCCTTAATATCAGGGCTTACATGATGGGGTCAGACTCAGGAGGCTCGTGTTGAAGTACTGAGTGAGGAGAGTTCAGAAATACCATTTTGTGTCTGTCATTAACTCCTTCTTCATTGGAACCCATCCCTGATAGGAAGAGAATTGCAAGGATAAAACAGGTTCCTATCAAGTGTTTGAGAAATAAGAAATAAGAATTATAATTGTATTTTGAATCCTATTTATGAATCATGGAAGCTTACATCTTAAATATGTGACTAGAATGCATGTATTTTTATGGGAGTGAGATACAGGGTCTAACTATGTAACTCAAGCTAATCATGAACTTCATCAGAAGTTCTCCTGCTTCAGGCAGAGATTACAGCTGTGTAGCACCAGATGCTAGCTGGAAGATGGATGTGAAAGATATAAATGAAAACAATAACTTAGAAGATGGGGTCCCAGGAAGGCAGGACTGAACCACATGATCAACTCGAATGTTTTATTAAAAGGATATTTCTCTAACTACTGAAAGGTCTAGACACCAAACTTACTTATGTCATCCTCTTGTCCTTTGACTTAATTAAAGCAAGTCATCTGATCTTTACATTCTCATTTCTCTATGTGAAACATGAAAAGTTTGGGTAAATGTTAAAAGTTTGTGACTTATGCCTACAGCACTTATCAGATTTGGGTTACTATATTCCAAGTGGCTACTATGATAAGAGTTGATATCATAGCTGCTTATCTGCCCTATGATAGTGGAGAGATGGTATAAACCATTACTAGTGAAGTAACATAAGGCCAATAGCATCTGCAACCATGGGAAATGAGCCCTAGACTTGTGTTTCCAAGCAGAAGATGCATTATGATTAGCAGTCCATCTTGCAGATTGTATGGACTGTTGTATCCTCTCTTAGAAGCAACACATAGTGACACTGAAAAGTTGCTGCAGAAACATGGCACATATGTATAAGGCTTAGGGACACTACGAGATGCTTAAGTAAATGTAATGGATTTTTATGGTGATAGCACTGATGGATCACATTTGTTGACTCCGGTTATGTGACTTGTTTTGGCAATGAGACATTGGCAAATGTGACACAAGCAGAGGCTAAACAAATGCTCACCCATAGGTTTGTCCTATCTCTCTCCTGTTACTTTTGTAAACAGCCTTGGTGTGAAGAAGCCTTCTGGCCCACTGGTGACATGTGGCTCAGCTGACAGTGTTTTCTACCAAATGTTGGAGGGGACCTTAGTAAAATCACCCTTGTTTGTGCTGACAGATGACTATAATCAAATGGCAGACCCAAGATGAGACCAGAAAGGCCACCCAGTTGGGCTCAGTCCTGTTTGCCTACAGAACCAGAGCAAGTGAGGTGGTAAATATTTAAGCTGCTAAGTATTGGGACTTAGTTTGATATGTGGCAAGATCTCTAGTTGGGTGGGGAGTTTTATTGAGGGAGTAGATAAGAAAAGGTAGTAGCAATTTAATTTGTCTCCTTGGATATGGGAACAAATGCTTGGGTCTAGTTTTTGTACACACATGGCTTACTTTCAAGGTGACCCAGGAAACAATGTCATGTTTTTGATTTTTTGTTTTGTTCTTTTTTTTTTTTTTTGATCAACAATATTTAATTTCAGGCCATAAGGTGGTGGTGCACACTTTAATCCCAGCACTTGGTGGGGGACAGAGGCAGGCAGACCTCTGTGAGTTCAAGGCCAGCCTGGTCTACAAAGATACATAGAGAAAACATGTCTCAGAGACCAAACAAAAACAAAAACAAAGAAGAAATAGTTTCAGGAGAAACACAGCTAGTTTGTCCTATTGACTCTATAGAGCACATGGCTGGACATTTCTGTCTAAGATTTTCTTTCAGAATGTAACATGCAGCAATGAATCTGTAGGTAGTTCCTAGAGAGAAATGTTGGGGAATGTTATGAGAATGATAAAAGTTTGTGAGTAAGAGGTGAAGAGATTTAGAAGGACTAATCTTTTCGAAATGTTCATATATGAACCCCAACCATCCTGCTTTCAATATAACTCTAAGGCAGAATAAGAAGTCTACTCTTTTATTGTCCTAAAGTTGAAACCTTCCCTCTGGCTGCCACAAGTCAGAGTTAATATAAAACAAAGCCCCGCAGACGTCTGCTTTTTTTTTTTTTTTTTTTTTTTTTTTTTGTCACAAATGACTCTAAAAATGGGAGAAGATATGAGACAACTGTTTTCTGGTATTAAACAAGAACAATCTTCAGGGGAAGAGGAAGTGTCTTCTGATGTTTGGCTAGTTTGGCCCAGTTTTCTGCTGTGGTTCAAGTATCTGGAGTACATACAGCATGATAGCCCACCTTAGCTGAAGAGGAGAAATAGTAGTCAGCATTACTGTAGTGGTTGGAGGCATCACAGAAGGGTTCTGTGTTGTTTGTTTTTATTTGTTTGCTTTGAAACAAGGTGGCACAATGTAGCCCTGGCTGTCCTGAAACTCTTTATGTAGATACATGGAGTTACCCTCAATTTCATAGAGATCCACCCACCTCTGCCTCCAGTGCTGGGATTAAAGGTGTGGACCATCACTATTGCTATCAGTGGCTTTGTGCTGGGTTTTAAGACAAGGCAAAGGGAGAATTCCTATAAGCTTATGGCTGAGGACAGAATACACATATGTAGGGCCAAGAGCTAGAATAGAGACATCAGAGACTAAACATTGCTGAAAGATGCTGGGGACGTGACTCATCTTGACAAGAAAGGGAGTCCTTGTTAATACCTCGAGTATTCATCTGAGGATCCATAAAGGTCATACCATAGAAGACTATGTCTTACAGTAAGGCCTACTATATACCAACATTGATAAAACCAAAGAAATGAAGATTTGGTAAAATTGGTAGGAGTGACAGGGCTTGGAGCTTCATCCCATTAAAGAGAGAGAAATGATATGTAACTATGTATTTCTGCAGCTTAAAACCTATGCTGACATGTTCATACTTAATAGCTAGCCATTAAATTGTTATCAGGGACATCATAAAAGAATTATAAATAATATCTTTCACTAACAGAAATGCTAAAACATCAAATATTTATCTAATCAAGAGCAGCTATGGCTTAAATAAGGTAGGAAATACATTATGACCAGAGAGTGTTGGTTCTAAAGCTATAAGAATGACTCAGCATCTATAAACCATGCAATTTATATCTCTGACAAAAGAGGAAATTCATGTGATAATGTAAATAGAGGCAGACAAAAATTTGGGAATATTTAATGCTTGCATATGATGATAAAATCTCTCAGAAAATTAGGAAAAGAAAAAAGTTTACCAATTAATAATTTTATATATATTATAAAACTACAATATATACTTTATATTATAATATAAATATTAATAAGAAGTAACATGGTCTATATGAAAATAGCACATAGAAAATCCCCAGAAGCTTATTAAGTATAAAATAATAAAGAGGGGGACTATAATTAATGTATGGTTTTAATAATGTCTTTGGGCATGTAAATTATAATTATATTTTCATGGGACTGGAAAGACAGCAGTTAGGATCATCTGTTTCTCTTCCAGAGGACCTGAATTTGGTTCCTAGCGCTCACAACCACCTATAACTCCAGCTCCAGGGGATCCATAGAGGCCTTTTCTGCACTCTATGGCTAAACCCTGCTCCAACACATACAGACAAAACATGTATTTCTGTATATTAGTGAGAAACAACTTTAAAAAAGAAATGATTATTTTCTGGCATAGTAACAAACCATAAAGTACTTTAAAATAAATATAATAAGATATAAAGTCTTGTGTGTTTAAAGTAATAATCATCCCTGGGAGAAAATTTCAAATTTGCAAATGAGTAAGAATATGCATCATATTTGCAGACAGGCTGTCTCAGGATTGCTAAGCTGTTCATTTTTTTTTTTTAATAATTGGAAAGAGGAACTCAAGGCAACCAACACCAGCCCAAATCTCAGAAGTCATTTTTATAGAAATTTAGAAGAAACTGATTCTAATATTTATACAAAATTTAAAAACAAAACAAAACAACAACAACAAAAACTGCTTAGATTGGTGTAAGTCATCTGGGGAAAAGATTAGAGGATATATACAGTCTAGTTTCCTGATTTATTTTAAATACAGTCGTTGGGAGAGTATGGAATTTTCAGAAGGACAGACAGATAGTGAAAAGGAAAAGATTTCAAAATAGAGCTACACATACACAACCCATTTCTACAAAGGCAACAATATAATTCAACAGAAAAGTGAACATTGCTTACAACAAATAGAGCCACAACAGTTGGTAATCCATATGAGAAAAAGCAAACATTGACCCTTTACTAGTACCACACAAAAAAAGTAATTTAAAGTGGATCACAAATATAAAGGTCAAAGCTTTATCTATCAAGTTTTGAGAAACTAAGTTAGGAAGAAAGTCTCTGTAACATCAGAATAAATAGGTGTTATCTAGACAGAATAGAAAAACCTTGAAGTATCACCTTAAAAAGGCAATAATTTGCATTTCATCAAAGTGAAGAACTTCAAAAAACAAAACAAAAAAGGTAATCCATAGAGTGGGGTGGAAGCTCACCTTGCATGTACATCTGCCAAAGACTTTACTGTCAGAATATACAAAGGACACTTATTAGTCACCACCGGAAAACAAAGAAATTATAAAGGGAGGAAATAGATTTAACACTTCTCAGAGTAAAATGTGCAAAATAACCTTTGCACTTTAATAAGATAAAATGACTATTCAAATAGAAAAAATGCTTGAAAGGGGGCACACACACACACACACACAGAGAGAGAGAGAGAGAGAGAGAGAGAAAGAGAGAGAGAGAGAGAGAGAACCCATGAGGTCAAGAAAAGGTGCTGAACACTGTAATTCATAAAAAGAAGCTATCACTTCACACCTGTTTTAATACAAGGAAAAGCACTGAGGACTCAATGTGGGTAAGTGGGTAAGGATGTCGAGAAGTTGGAAGACTTGCTCACAGCTGTTGGAACAGCTGCTTTACTCTTCTTCCTTTTAAATTGTTATACTTTTCCTGGGGTACATAAAGAACTGCCTGTTAACCAGAGATAGAGAGGGCATTGACAAAAAAAAGGGTTCTGTCAATTTCACTGTGGTGCACCAATGAGTTTATTGGGATTACTGACAGAAATAGGAGTGATAGTTAGGTAGCTGCACAATCAGGAAGTGGCAACCCAGCGTAGGTGATTCATAAAACACCACTGAGGAATCTCCATCTCAGTCATTCATCCGTTTCCTTTATACTCTAGCAACTTAGGCCTGTGTACAGCCAAGGTAGGGGGGAATGGAGACCAGAATCTTAAGTGAAGGTCTTTGACTCCCTTCTGTGAGGAAGTGTCAATGGTCTTACAGCTACCATAGTCTTAGTTTTCAGCTGAATTCTTCTGCTTACTTCATTGTCAAAATATTGTGCCCATCACCATTCCGTTTTATGCTGGTGATCATCATACCACCTCTGGAGGAAATATACCACAACAAATGTAAATGCATATTATTATGGAAAACAATTTAACAGTTATAAAATTAAGCACACATTGGCTATTTATTCTAGCAATTGCACTTTATTTATCCTCCTCTTTAAGATGAAAAGCACATAAAAGTGTATATACTAATATTCATAGCTACTTTATTTACAAGAGGCAAAAATTGTAAACAGCTATTCAAAGTTGAACATATTCATACTATCAAATATTGCTCAATAATACTACCCAAAAGCAAAGTGAAATACATGGATGCATCTAAAATATTATACAGCATATAAGAGAGAAATGAAAGATTCATTCTATGATTTCTTTTAAGTGAAATTTGTAAGTAGCCACAATCTAGTGGGTAGCAACAGAATTCAGAGTATGGGTTGCCTGGAGAGGGTTTGAATCAAAGAGGCACAAGGGGACTTTGTAAGACAATGGAATTACTCTACATCTTGATTTAGATGGCAATTTCATGGGTATATGAATTTTCTGGAAGTGAGCTGCAAAGTTAAAATGTGTGTGTGTGTGTGTGTGTGTGTGTGTGTGTGTTTTATTATGTATTAAAGTTGATTAAAAACTAATATCCTTTATTAATAAAGATTACAAAACAATGACAAAACTGAAGTCCTGAGGAATGCTGCACCAAATGGTTCCTTTTATTGGAAAGAGGGGGTTTATTACTCATCTCCAGGCAGTTATGGAGAATATAAAATACTGAATAGTAACATCATAAAATTGAAGGAGAGTGCAAGCTTCAATTCAAACACAACTATGGTTAAACCGTTGCACATTACCAAATTTAAACTTCACAAAAGCAGGAGCAAGAGAGGCTTTAACTGTCTCATTTTTATACTAAGGAAAATGAGCCTCTGAAAGGTTAAATGGACTGCTTAGAGTCATAGAGAAACCAAAGTTGGGATCCAAACCTAGTTTCTATTTATCAAATTCAAGGCTGTTCCTTTTCCATGAGCCCTTCCTTAAAACATTTTCTTTTCTTTTTTGTCTGCGTTTTTAAAATTTATTTTTTAATTCATTTTACATACCAACCACAATTCCCCCCTCCCCTCCTTTGCTCTCCCTTCACCTCTCTCCCAGCACATCCCCCATCCACTTTTCAGAAAGAGTGAGGCCTCCAATGGAAGTCAACAAAGCCTAGCACAGTAAGTTGAGGCAGGACCAACCCCCGTTCCCCCACACACATATCAAGGGTGAGCAAGGCTTCCCACTATAGGAAATGGGTTCCACGAAGCCAGTTCATGTACCAGATATCCTGGTCCCACTGTCAGGGGCCCCTCAAACAGACCAAGCTACATTAACTGTCGCCCACATGCAGAGAGCCTAGTTGTGTCCCAAGCTGTCGGTCTAGAATCCATGACCTCCCAGAACCTCAGGTCATCTGTCTCTGTGGGTTTCTCTGTGGGTCATGATCTTGAATCCTCATGCTCACATAATCCCTCCTCCTCCCCTCCTCTTTGACTGGACACCTGAAGCTCGGCCTGGTGCTTGGCTGTGGATCTTTGCATGCACTTCCATCAGTTATTAGATGGGCTTCTGTGATGAGAGTTAGGGTAGTCACCAATCTGAATACAGGCTAGCTTAGGCGCCCCTCCACTATTGCTAGGAGTCTTAACGGGGGTCATACTGTGGATTCCTGGGAATTTCTCTAGCACCAGGTTTTTTCCAGACCCCATAATGGCTCCAATAACCACAGCAACACTGTCTTTTTGAAGTTAGACCTCAAATTGTATTTTCTTTGATTCTATTAGGTAGACAGAAGGTTTCTCAGTGGCCACAAAGCGTTCTTCTGGAAATCTCGATCACCGGTTTTTGGGAGGTGCAGGGATCTTTATCTTCCTCGTAGGAGGTACAGAATCTCTGAACAGTTAAATTAAAAATTGAATCTCACATTAGCATTTTTTTCTCTCCCCACCTGCATTCTGATGAGAACAGAAACTGGCACAATATTTATGAAGAGAAATTTAGCAATGCATATTAAAACTCTTACAATTTGGCATATCCTTGGACTGAGCAATTTACCTTCTGGGAATTGATCCCAAAGAAATCACTGGGGATGTTTGTGTAGCTGTGTGTGCAACAGTGCTTATCACAGCATTATGAACAAGAACAAAACTGGGAATCTAGCCACTGTCTGGGTTAGAGATTGCTGTTTTCCTGTCTCTTCTTCCTTAGGCATCAGAATCCTCATTTGTGGATGTACATGTAGTCCCTGAGTAAAAAGCATGGCACATCCTCCCCCTCCCCTTTTCAACCAAACTATCGCCAATAAAAATGTATGTGATTTCTAAGAAGTCTCCTTAAAGAAGAAGGCTTTGTTGGACCTTTGACCTTTTCCTCTACTGGACTGTGGCAGTGTTGATAGGGTATGAAGCACCTATCTTTGTAACATAAGGCAACACTCTAAGGAGGTGGGTTGTGGGTTCTGGCACTGTGGGAATCACCGCACGAGCTCTGAGAATTATTATGCATGAACGGATACAAATTTCAATTCATTTTAAGTGATTGCATTTGAATTTTCTGTCACAAATAACAAAATTACTCACAAATGCAATGTTCAATTGCAAAGAGATGGTTAAATTATATGAGGCTACAGTATACATGTGCCTTACATGGTATAATCTAGAGCAACTGTTCAACTGACAGCATACAAGCATATAGAGGAATTATTAACATGCAAATTACTATAGGGCAAGGAAGAAAAGAATAAGTCACATTCAAAAGCATATCCAAGACTGCATTTGCAAAAGTAATTTTTGTTGTATACTTAAAGATGTGCATATTTCTCTATATGTGTTTCTACACATGCATACATGTATCTCCCTGTATACATAACATGCATCTCATTAACCTCTTTATCGCTTAACATATTTATCCAAAGTAGACAGCTGTTATGTTTGAATAGTGAAAAAAATATATATGTATGCACACACACATATGATGTGTACAACACTCACTGGACATGTATACGTTGGAAAATCTATGAAAGAATGTGATTTTTCCAAAGTAGAGCAAGTTTAATTGTGAAGAACAACTCTTTAAAGACACCTACTATGTGAGCAGATAAGCAAAAAGGAGAAGTTGAATGTTGTGCAAGTGCCATCCTCTTGCTCGGTGAATACCTATAAGATGTGCTGTACTCATGCAGTTCCTCCTATGGCAGAAATAGGTTTGGTTGCTCTTTAAAATGGCGTGGTCCAGTTATTTAGTAGATGGGTAGTTGCTGTGATATCTGGTATGGGTCTGATCTAAATGTGGTCCTTGAAAGGAGTCCCTATATGCAGTGCAGACTCATTTATTTAGTTTCTTCCTACCACATATTGGACAACAGCCATCTTGAACATGATGATGTTTAATATCTTAAGATATTAAAAACTTATAACTAAGATTGCCATACTAATTATGTCACATTATAATTTCATCATGGAGCTTTGCTCTAAAATAAGGCACATGATTAAGTGGAGTACATCTAACCAGAACAGCAGGAAAGTGAGATGCATCCCAGCTTATGAGGCATGGCCTGCATCCTTCTCCAAAGCTGGCCTTTGGATAGCTGCTAAGGTCCCTGTCCTGAGAGAGCATCTATTTAGGCAGAATGAGACCATGCATGTCTGGTGAAGAATCACAGGACCCTACTGATCCTAGAATTTGCATTTGGACCTTCCTGTGATGGGCAGGCACAGGGCTTGAGAAGGATAACTTTAAAGTGTGCATATGTATAACATTTCAAAGCTCATAGGACAGAAACGGCAAGATGGTCACAGGAACAGCATGAACAAAGCAGATCTAGGAAAATACCAGAGCTGATTGAACTAGAACAAGCGTAAGGACTGGACGTCAAACAAGTAGTGGGGAAATGGGGCTGCAATTGTGAAAGGCCTAGGGGGTCTTTCTTGTTCTAGAGCTCATGGGTAAATGAAAGTTTAAATGATGTAGTGATTACTTTTAATTATTAGCTTTCTGAGATGCACACAGTACGTAAGCTTCTAGGTAAATTTTGAACTTATCTTGGGGTAAGATGCAACTTCACATGTTTCTTATAGACTTCACACCATCAAACAATCGGTTATTAATAGGTATTCAGTTTATGGGGTCATTAAAAGAGATAGCATGATCCTGAAGGTGAGTGGGAACACCCCAGAATTCCTCACCTATCTGATAGGAATCTGAGAGCTAAACTGATCTGGGAGATTTAAAAGCAATAAACCTAGTCCTATGTGAAAAGTCAGAACAAACAAGGGAAGTGCTGGCTGCTATATTTTAATGGGTTTGGTTCTCCTTGACTCCCTCAGTCTGAGAAGTGTCCCCAAATCCCTTTCCCCCTAAGTCCCTTGATGAGGAATCTGAGAGACAGAAGCTGTTTTGTAAGCTGTCAGCCATCCTAAGTAAGGCTGCCATGAACAAGAGAGACAGATAAATGGCACCTTCTCAAGTATGAAGGGGAGTCTTGTCTGCCTTGGATTAAAAGGACAAGGGAAGAAGATTTGGGGAGGACAGGTGAGTCACCTCAATGGGATCTTCATCTGCAGACAGACAGCAGTGTTCTGACTCAGGGTGAGTTAGCAAAGACATTTAACGACTGGCTGAGAGACAAAGACAGGATAACTACTAATGGATACAGATTATTTGTATTGAGGGTGGTTGCATTTATCAAGCTAGAGAAAGGGAAAAAGTAAATATCACAAATTTCTGCTTGTGTTCCCTTGGACTTGCTGTCTAGAATATGTAGTGTAGTGATGTATCCATTTGTCAAGAAATTTCACTGATAATCTCATACTTAGGAGTCTGAGGCAGGAGAATCATGAATTGGCAGCTAGCCTGGGTTACATAGTAAGATTCCAAAAAACAAGGGTCAGTGAAACAGCTCAGTGACAGAATATTTGTGTAACATGTGTAAGGCCCTGCGTACAACCCCTGGTACAACACACACACACACACACACACACACACACACACACACACACACACACACAGAGTCGGTGAGAGAAGGGAGGGGGAGTGAGAGAACACACAGGGATGGATATAATTACTACATCTCACAGCAAATTGGACCTTGTGAAGATTTGCAGTGCTGCCAATCAAATATGGCACAATTACACATGATCTCTGCCCATGATCTGCCAGTTTGTGTCTCACATTGAATTGTCCCCAACTCGTGTGATAGCAGATTACTGCAATTTAAAAAACAAACCAAAACTAGAAATTCTTCCTGGTAAAGGGGAAACTGCAAAGCATTGTCCACAGCCATGAACATGTTCTGATGCACTTAGATGGCATACTCTGTTGGTGGTGGCAATGGACACAGACCCCAGCAGCCTGAGGCGCTCCCTATCCTTTAGGGATTTGGACTGGGGTGAACCTGGATCCTGGCATAGCTATAGTGCAGGATTTTAGGAAGAGCCAATATAAAGCAGAGTTGGAATTTATTAAAAGAACATCTTCCCCTGAAGATGTTTAGGGAGGGGATAATGCACAATGGAGAGCATGAGTGTGGGATTCTTAAAGAAGAACCAAAGTTGTCCTAGCAGGGGACATATTGGTGGCTTTCAAACTGCTAAAAATCTGTTTTACCCATTTTCCTTTATTGATTTTGTTCTTTGATGATTTTACACAGATATATTGTAAACCCAATTACTTTATCATCTCCACCCTTTTTGTCTCCCTTCCATCCTTATCAACCCCTGCATCATTTCTACCAGTACTTTTACCAAATTCATCAATTTTGTTTTATTTTGTGATCCATTCATGTAGCCAGGGCCATCTGTGTGAACACTGAGTTGGAGCTTCCATCAAAGCCTGGTCATGTAATTTGTGCAAGATAGAAATGATTCTTCAAGTCCCTCCATCTACCGGTCACAAATAGTTTAGCAGTGGTAGGTAAGTCCCCCTCAGATGCTCCTTTATCCGTGCCAATTTTAGCTGAACCATTGTTGTATAGACCCAGTGTAGGCTTCCAAGCTTCTGTGAGGTCTAAAATTTGTATTTTCTTTTCTTTCTTTCTTTCTTTTTTTAAAGTGAGACTTTAAGGACATCTGTAGGTGTCTTGGCCAGGATTGGAATCTGATAAAAGAAAACTAGGAGTCACTAGGGTTGTACAAGAGGGATTGATCATGTCCCATTCCACATGTTGCAGTTCGCTTCCATTGTCAACTTGACATATCTTGGAAGAAAACACTTCAATTGAGAAATTGCCTCCATCAGGTTGCTTTAATGTCTGTGGAGCATTTTCTTGGTTGCTAATTGATGTAGAAGAGTCCAGTCTGTGGTGGGCATTACATTCCTGTGCAAATGGGCTGTATAGAAAAGTTAGCTGTGAGAGTCAGATGGAACGAGCCAGTAAGCAGTGTCTTCAAGGTTTTCACCTTGAGTACCTTCCTTGACTTCCCTCAATGATGGGTCTATAAGTCAAATGAAACCCTTTCACCCCAATTTGCTTTAGACTATAGTGTTTTATTAAAGAAGCAGAGAAACAAATTAATACATACTGTAAAGGGGATTTCTGGTGAGGTTCCTAGAAGATAACAACTTTGTAGCCAAAAAGGAGAAAGGCCCTAAGCAAATGTTGTCTTAGAATTCTTGTTTCGTAGCTGGTGAGGCTTCCACCAGACTCTGGTAGGGAGGTGGAGGAGCTCATTTCAACTTCCATAACCTCACAATTTTCCTTCTTTTTCTATCCTCTCTGTCCCAACTTGACTAAAGTGTGTTTTCCAAGACCTGCCAAAATACCTTCCCCAGATTCTGATCACAGAGATGATGTTTCTTGGTGTTCATCCTTTGTGACTACATCTGAGATGGGCAGGCAGACAAATACGCCAGGTCAAATGCCATTTTTAAATGGGCATTTGCCTGTTTCAAATCAGTCTCTTGACTTCTGGGCATGTCTTTCTTATTTGTTTGTTGTAAGATATTTGTACACTGTGTGAAAATGTGTTGCTGTGATTGGTATAATAAAAAGCTAAACAACTAATAGTAGGTATATCTGGGATTTCTAGGGAGATAAAGAAAGAGGAGAAGGAATGTAGGTGATCAGGAGATGGCAGAAATACTGAGAGGAAACAGAAAGTGCAAGATGGAAGAGAGGTAATACCATGTGATAGAATATAGATGAATATAATTGGGTTAATTTAAGTTATAAGGTATAGTCAGCACTTTAATAATTAATGTGAAGATTGGTTACATGTGGTACTCAACATGTGGCATGTATCTACCTAGGCCCTGAGAAAGGTTTTTTTTGTTTTTTTTTTTTTTTTTTTTTTACAAAAGCTACAAACACATAAAGATGGAACCAGACACAATTTTCTAGTCCTACAGTCTCTCAGGCAGGCCACAGTGTACAGAAACTGTTGCCTGTGAGCTTGAGCAAGGCAGTACCATGTGCAGAATCATGTAATGGGTTAAGGCTTAGCTCATGCAGTCATAAAAGGTTGTGGCCACACAGTAATATGGTCCAAACTGTGTGGGACCAGGCTGGTGGGAAACTGTTCGTAACAAAATGGCACCTACAACATGGGTGGAGTATAGAACTGAATAGAGAATTCTCAATAGAGGAATCCAAAATGGCTGGCTGAAAGACACTTACGAAAGTGTTCAACATCCTTAGCCACCAGGGAAATGCAAATCAAGGCAACTCTGAGATACCATCTTACTCTTGTCAGAATGGCTAAAATCAGAAACACCAATGACAGTTTATGCTGGAGAGGATGTGAAGAGAGGGGAACACTCCTCCACTGCTGATGGGAGTACAAACTTGTACAGGCCATTTTGGAGATCAGTATGGCAGTTCCTCAGGAAAATGAGAATCAGTCTACCATAGGACCCAGCAATTCCACTCTTAGGCATGTACCCAAAGGATACACATTCATACAACAAAGACATCTGTTTGACAATGTTCACAGCAGCATTATTCAGAGTAGCCAGAACATGTAAACAACCTAGATGCCCCTCAACTGAAGAATGGATGGAGAAAATGGAGCACATTTCACAATGGAGTACTACTCAGCAGAAAAAAAAAAATGGAATCGTGAAATTCACAAGCAAATGGATGGAAGTAGAAGAAACTATACTGAATGAGATAACCCAGTCACAAAAAGACGAACATGGTATCACCAGCCTATAATTCACATTGCCAGAGAAACTAGGATAAAAGGAAGACCCTAAGAGAGTCATACAAGTTCCCCCACAGAAGGGGAAAGGAGCAAGATCTCCTAAGCATATTGGAAGTGGGGGGTGAGGGGGTTGGGGCAGTGAATGGAGAGGGAGATAGGAGAAAGAGAAGGGGAGAAGAGCATAGTAGAGGAGAATGTGAAGGATCAAGAAGATTGAGTCTGGGGAGGAATAGAGGAGAACAAGGAAAGAGATGCCATAATAGAGGGAGCCAATATAGGTTTGAAGAGAAAACTGGCACTAGAGAAATTTCCAGAGACCTACAAGGATTACCCAAACTAACAATCTGAGCAATAGTGGACAGGCTACCTTAAATGCCCTTCCCTGATAATGAGATTGATAACTAACTTAGATACCATCTGAGAGCCTTCATCTAGTAGCTGATGGAAACAGAAGCAAACACCACAGCTAAACACTGAACCAAACTTTTGGAATCCAGTTGTAGAGAGGTAGGAGTGATGAGCAAAGGGGTCAAGACCAGGCTGCAGAAACCCATAGAGACATTTGAATTGAACAAGGGGGAACTCATGGATCCTAGACTATTCCCTGATAGCTGGGAAACCAGCATAGGACCGACCCAGACCCTCTGAACAACAAAAAGGATTTTAAAAGCAAAAGAACAGAGACATTTTGAAATTTCTTGCTTTGCTGAGAAGTCTGCCAGACACACTGTGGCCTATAGGCTAAAGATAAAACATTACAGAAGAACTTCAGGTGATTGACCAGGCAGTGAGTTGTCTCTGTCATTTCTAGAGTTTATATATTATCCTCCCATGGTCTTTGATGGAATTGAAGACAGATGGTTTTCCATAGTTAGGATTAAAGATAAGTTACATATAAGACTTTAGACTCACAAAGATAGGATAGATGATGGAATACTTTCTTTAAATCTTGCTAAATATTAATGGACTAAATATTGTTAACTATAGTTCTTATTTGATAACTATTTTGTTATATATTTTACTATGCTAAAGTTAAAACCTTTTTTTATTTAGACAGAAAAGAGGAGATGATGGGTGATGTCATTCTGTAAATATGTTTCTCTTATTGGTTAATGGATGAAGCCCCATTGGCCTATAGGGAAGCAAAATAGGTGGGACTATGAGGATTCTGGGAGATGTAATAGAGAGGAGTCAAGATATAGAACATAAGAGAAGATGTCCAGATCCTCTCTTCAGTAATATTTAGGACAGAGCTAGCCAATAAGAAATGCTAGTAACAGGCCAACATCTTTATAACTAATAAAGTCTCTGTGTGTTATTTTGGGACAGATGTGGCTATGGGACCAGGCTGGCAGGAAACTGCTCATAACAAAACTGAGAAAACCTTTAAACAAATACAGCAATAAATAAATAAATATAGATAGATAGTTGTAGAAAATAGTTTAAAAATAATAAAATTTTCAAAGAGAGAGTGAAGATATATATCCACATAAAGATGGGAAAAAATGCAAGTCTGTATCCTGTAAGGTGCTTTGTTGACTTTGAATTGAAATTTCTGAATTCTGATAAGTGAACAACAGGTGCTAAAAGACATTGGATTTTGAAAGGAACTGCTGAATTAAACCAGCTTATATACTTTAGAGATGTCTTGGCTTCAGAATGGAAGTCAGATAATGTGTTGAATCTGGGGAGAGGTTATGCTTTGTTTCCACAGGAAAAAATGTTATGGTTCTCTTTAAAATTAATGGATATCAAATTTTATTGGGGGAACCTCATTAAAATATTCCCTACAGACAAGATGGAAAAACAAAGCAAAACAAAGAAGACTATAGGGCAAGTGATTGTGGTGACATCTTGCTTATACAAATAAAGCCTGTCTGAAGATAAGAGAATGGAACAAGCTACAGCCACACCTTACCTCCTTAGTGTCTCAGAAGACAAGAGAGCAAGTTCCTGTTTCTTCAGGCTTATAACTCCTCTCCACCCAGCCATCTCACTTCCTGTCTGTCTGTACAAAGCTCAAACCTATATGGTTAGTAAGTGGCAAACTCCATTCTCTGACCATTAGACAGGCTTTATTTGTATATGGAGTTTGCTTTTCAATGTAACAAAGCTAGCCACTGGGCAAAGAACCTGTCCTTTCCACAACTGCTGACAGTTTGATGTACAAACTAAACAAGCAGGGGACCCCCCACCACCACCACATACACACCAACTGCCAAACTTTGCCAAGATAAGGTAGGACAGTTCTTCAAAATTCCTGCTTCATAGAAAAGTCTGTCAGATATTCTAGGCTTGTAAGCTGAAGATGAATGCTCCAGTGTTGCAGAGAAACCTTGGATGACTGTCCAGACAGCCAGCTGTTCTGTCATTTCTATCATTTTGGAAGTTATTTGCTCTACACTTTATGCTTACTCCGGTAATATTATATTCTTCTCAGGTCTTCAATGGGGTTAAAGACTAAATTCTTACAATTTTACAGTTTTCCTTGCTACCAAATTAAAAAAGAAACTTATATAAGTGATGTAAAGTTTATAAGGTTTAGAACATAGACACTTAAGTTATTTATCTAAGAAAATATTTTAAGGTCTAAAAAAGTTTTTTTTTTAGGGTGGTGGTTCAAGTTATGATAAAAAGTGGTTTAGATCTAAAACTTTGTGCTCACTAAGATACGATAGATAATACAGTACTTTCTCTGAATTTGCCAAATGACACTGTGAATTTAAACCTTACCTGATAATTGTTCATATTGTATATATTTTTCTATGTTAGAGTTAAAACCTTTTATTTTTTATTTAGGCAAAAATGGGAAATGTGGCACATTTCTGCTCTGTGTGAAGATGTATTACTGTGATTGGTTTAATAAAAACCTGAACAGCCAATAGGTAGGCAAGAGGTCTAGGCAGGATTGCCAGGGAGAGCAGGTAAGAAGAGGAGGAATCTAGGTGATCAGGAGATGCCAAGAGACACAGAGAGGAAACAGGAGGCACAAGATGGAAGAGAGGTGACACCTTGCAATAGAACATAGATTAATAGAATTTTGTTAAGTTATAAGAGCTAGTCAGGAACAAGCCTAAGGTATAAGCTGAGCTTTTATAATTAATGAGAAATCTCTGTGTCCTCATTGGGGAGCTGATATGCAGGACAGAAAAAGACTCATTACATTTGTTTGATTATATTTGATCAGTTCCACCTTCATAGCTCAAGAATGTGGTTGTGTTCTCTTCCAGCACAGAACCAGGCAATTCCCTCTTGACTCACCTTGGCCTCCAGGCTAAACAGCTTCCATCAAGGTCTCCTCAGTATCATTCAGAACATTTGCATCCAGACTGTATTCCAGCAGGTTTCCACTGACTGTGTGATAATTATTATTTTCCCTCAAATCAGGTCTTTACATTCTATATTTAAGGGAAGTTTGGGGGGACATGGGTACTAATCATTATTGTTGATTTTTTTCACTCTTTTTGTTTTGTTTTGCACTAACTTTAATTTGGTTTAGAAGCTTTTTCCCCCCTACTTTAAACATGCCAACTCTCATCTCTCTTGGAATGTTGGCTTCAGCCAAAAAGTGTCTATTTTAACATTAATATTTTTTTTACCCTTTTCTGCTTTCAATTTGAGACTCACAATTATTGGTCATTTACTGGAGGCTTTTCCCTGCAAGTGTAGCCAAGACCTTTTAATCTTTGACCTCTCTGTCTCTGGCTTTAAAAGATACAGGATCTGAATCTAAAATATGAACATTTTTACCAGCAGCTGTGCAAACACATAACAAGAAAGCAAATCAGCCTTCCAACTTCTCATAAATAGGACCCCACAGACATCTTTCCTGGATCCCTCAGCAGATTGCTCATGTTAGGATATGTTTCTAATAATTTTCTTCCAAGTTTTGGAATACGTTAGTATTTTTTAATGAGTTTGTGATGGAATTCAAGTAATTAGCTTCAATGTAATGGTGGAACTCATGATTCACTTAAATTATTTTAGTAGACGATCCGGGATAGTTGCATGAAAGTGGTTTGCACCATCTCAGCTTTTCCCTGCAGCACACTGATTTTGCCCTCAGGAAAGCACCTCCAAGTATGGTGGTTCTACCAATTTACATATTCTGGGCTCAGTCATTCTCGGGGTTCCTTAATTGGGAAACGAGCTTCTACTTGAGCCAGTCACTGAAGTAAGGACATAATTTCTGGTTTGTCTAAGCAAGGTCATGTGGATATTCTGTTATTATTCCAGAATTATGGCAGAAGGAACCTATCTGTCATACTCTTATTACAAGAATTAGCTTGCAGAAGAGATGGAAATCTCAAAATAAATTTAGATGCTGATCAGGCAAATTGCTAATGTCCTATACTCCTTAATAGCCAATGTCAAACATAATTCAAGACCTAGTTTTACTATACATGGATCAGGCCAATATTATTTGGTAAGTTTTGGTTATTCTAGAGGTCTCATATTATACCAAGTTCCAGATATCAAGCCTATGACGCCTTAGCCTGTTTTACAGTTTTGAATCCAGATGTTGTTAAGATGTATTGTGTAGAAATGGCATGGTGCTATGAGACTTTCACTGATATTTCACAAATATTAATGAGCCCCTTTCATATGGAAGTCACTAAGCAATGCATTCTGTTATACATTTGTTAAAGAGTATGAGCTATGACTCTGATACATTAATAGGAGTAGGTGATATGTCCTTCAATTAATAAATCACAGCACAGTGTATAAATGCCTACAGTGAAGGGCACAATTGTCTGGAGATATCACAGGATACTAAACACTGGCCTCTGTTTTCATTAAAACAACAACAACAAAACTATACAACAATCACTTAGGATAAGCATTCTTCCCAGACATCATGAGGGCTACTGATGCAGTCAGTTTTCTGTCTTTGAGCATTTTGCTAGTGACTATTAGAAAAAGCTTTCGGGAATCATATTAGGTGATGGATACTGCTTTTCTTAGAAATTGGAAGTGCTAAGGATACATGACTATCCTTTAAGTCTTTATAATAATTTGTGTTTCATTTCCCCACATCTAGGGCTTATCTGTTGTGACATCCCACTGATTATCCATTGCAATGCTCCTCAAATTCTTAACTGACACATCTTGCTACTCACTGTTTAAATGTTTAAAGCATTATTTTTTTTTATTCCAGTCCCTAATGTGTTCTGGTACAAAGTGTTGAGGCAGGAAGTAATGCAGGCCATGCAAATACACCCTGCATAAGTCACCTGATAGATATCAATATCCAGAAGGTCTTTGTGCTGAATCTTGGCTTAGAATGCCAAATAGTCTTGTCAACAGGATTTCATCACTATTCAAAGAAAGTAATCATAGAACATTATTTATCTCGATACATGGCAGCAACCCTTTGCTCCAGAGCTCAGTGTTTCCCACTGCTCCCTTGGATCCACTGATATTTTAAAACTCATCACTAAAATCTCTCCCTTCTAAATCCTGTGTTCAAACTTGCCTAGTGCATTACTTTCCTTGAGCTATTCACTCCAACCAACTGACCTATCCAATCCTTCTACAAAGACTTTGTGGCTGTATCATGGTCACCTCTTATCCTGGTTAACTCCATGGCTGGTCATTCCAGTTGACTATGATCTTAACTGCTCAGTTCACGTTCATACTCAATACAATTATACCATTTGGCACTTGTGATATCTTTGAACTTTGGAGGTAGAGTTAATATTTTCTTCTCATGGGGCTATGTAATTCATTGTATCACCAGTTTAATTGAACAGCTGTAGATAAAGGGTAGGGAAATGTTCTTATTGGTATGGACATGTGCCTTTGTGTGAAGTAGAAATAGAGGGTTTGGGTAAGAGGAAAAACAGAAGTGGACTAAAGAAACCACAATGAGATGTTCCTTCTCAGTCTTTGTTGTTTTATTTTCTCCTTGATTTGCTGTGCTCTCATTGGAGGACAGTTCTCTTCTCTGCCAGATGAACACAAGAAGGTTGATTCTTTAGATAGTGAGGTTCAAATTCAAAGTCAGCTTCTTTAGTTCACTTGGATCTGAGTCATTGCTGAACCAAAACAGTAAAAAGAGTTTTTCATTGACTTAATTTCCTTCGTGCAGTGATATTAATAAAGTCAGTAGTGTAGAAATGCCAGTTTTGTGTAGCATTTGAAGATTACATGGTTTCAATAAAAATCTTTATTAACATGATGAGAAACATAATTTTATGTGAAAATTACATCATTTAAATGCTTATTTTATGCTAAGGGTAACTTGTGATTAGTGTTGATATTCTCTAGTAGCTTTCTGTGATTTTTCTTAGGTTAAAGCACTTAAGAGACTGATAAAATAATATTTGTTTCTAAACTATGTGTGTAGTTCATATTTTGGGTGACTTTGGGATGAACTGTTTTCCCTAAGTGATTTTTTTCCCAAAGCATCATCAATTTGCTTATAACTTTTCATATAAATGACTACACAGCCAAGATTTTATTATAAATTATCTATGCAGTGGGGTTGCATGAATATGAGCTAGTGGTGCTCCTTGTGAGGTAATGTAGACAGTTGATCTTTTTGACAGACTACTTCGACTGAAGACTGCAATTTTTTCAAGGTATGTTTTTTCAAAAAGGGTTGTCTTTTTCTTAAAAACCTATTAGATTGAGTTGTTTCTTTTAATCACATTTAATAGCTTCAACTTCTAGAACTTACACCTCAAAGACAGCAACATTACATTTGATAATACTTTGCTCATTCAGTTCTGGAATGTTTGTTCAGTTGAAAAATGAAAATGTATATCAGGATAGGGTACCACCTGCTTTCATTGAGCTAGTTCCTGGCTTAGACAGGTATTGGTACAGAGTTCTGTCAAAGCTGGTGCTTACTCTGACACATGGGCAGGGCATATCTGCTAATTTTTCACCTTAGGACTTTCCTGCATGTTAATTGTTCTGAATGTCTATTACTAATTTTATGTAAGTGGACTATGAAAAAGACCCAGATGCTATTATGAATTAGCTACCTTTTTTCCATAGAAAACACATATGTTTGTGGTGAAAATTACTTTAGTGCACATACAATGTGCACTGTGTATAACAGGACATACTGGTATTTATGTGCCCAGCAATAAAAACATGTATTATTTAAATGATCAAAGGGAAATCGTGTTACTGATGTGACTTCTTAACACACTGAGGACCAATAGCACCTGTGGTGTTTTGGGTTTAGGGGTAGAGATTTACTCTGTGGGTTATTCACCAAATCCCCCTTATTTAAAACAAAGCCGAACAGAGGAACAACTGCTCCTTTGTGTCTACTTCTTCTTCCCATGGCTTCATTACCTCCCTTGACCCTGCTGTCTGTTTTGCTTTATGTTTGACTCCAGCAGAGATAAAAATATATTTTATGGGCCTATTGTTTGGCAATATGCTGGAAAAAAGGGAACACAAGAAACCTAAAGTAAATTTCTGCCATAATGCTTTTAATATTAGGAGAGCTTTTCATTTAACAGCATCAACAGAATGGAACATGAGCATGCCAGCAGCTCAGGGCTGTAAACACAGCTTCCTGATGATACATTCCTCAGGGGGACAGAGCATACAGTTTCTATATTATCCATCTTGTCATTCTATTGGCATAGAGCTGGTTTTTGCCTAAGAAAATGTCTCTTTCCAAAATCTCCAGCTGCCCTTCATTCATAAAGCAGCATTTTCATAAGGTAGTTGTTTACTACAAAACAGTGATAATACTAATAACAGATCCCTAACAGCAAAGCATATTCCTTCCCAGCAATGGCCTCCTTGATGCCAAACAGCTGGAGGAAAGATGGGTGGAAATGCAATCAGGCATTTAAACACCATTGCTGGATGTTTCCAAACATAAACATCCAGATGTATAGCATTGTGGAAGTAATAGGTTTGATTACTTGCTTTTTGCATACTTCATCTGGATCTCTTGATTCTGTGTGGATGAATTCTTAGATTATCCTTCATTTTCTGTATCCCAAATGGCTTTTCTGAGCATGAATGGTAAAGCAGTGCTGACGATTGGTAGCTGCTGAACCTGGCAAGGGCTGCTGTGTGAAAGAAGGAAGGGGAAGGACTCAGACTGTGGTTAAATGGGTCCCTCTCCTGGCTAATTCACATAGAAGCAAGGACTTGAAAAGCAGCTGAAACAGCTGCAGTTTTCACTTAAAAGATATATGAGAATAAAGATGATGAGTGGAAATACACGATTCTCCTATCCCCCTCAGATTCGGAGCCCGAATAACCAGGAGCTTTCTGGGATTTTTAGTTCTAGGAAAGAAGATTCCCTCATATGCCATTGAAAATACTGGCTTCAAAAGACTAGGCAATCACTAATGCCCGGGTACAGCTGTTGCCTTTTCAAAAGCCTGCCTCATTAGGCATGATTAAAAGTCTAGAAGAAATAAAATGGATTTTAAAAAACATCTCAGACTACCCCACCAAAACCAACTCAAGTTTCCTGTTCTCCTTCTCCGATATCAATGATTGGTGATTAACACAAAAGTCTACACCAAACTGTGCTGCGAAGCTTAAATACCTGAAATTTAACCATCTTATCAGAGGCAGTTTGGTCTCAGAATTAGATTCACATGTCCTAGTACTAAAATAAATGCCAATTCCTTTCCAAGAGGAGAGGGAGAAAAAGTAGTCATTTACTGACAAGTCCCTGCAGAAATCAATAATACTACAGATTGCAGAGAACCCAGGAAAAGCTTGTGCATATGAGTAACTCAGTCTGCTCACTGACTCAAGATGACTAGTTAAAAGAGCACTCTGCAGTGATGATGTTTCCCAGGCAGGAAGAACAATGTCACCATTAACATGTGGGATGGTTTAGCATTTAGAGTACTTTGCACATAAAGAAACTTAACACATGACTATTTATTATGCTTTAGACAGATGGTTTAATGCGTCTTTAGCCTTCAACTGGTCAGGCCACCCGTGGTTTTCTTCAGCCAGGGGCTTTTAAAAAAATAATTGGTAGACAGCAATTTTCTAACAAGACTGACTGCAGCATATTTTCCCAAATCTCTGTCTTACCCTTAACTATCCCTTACAGTAGTTCATAGCTGACAAACTTCTCTAACATGGATTCCCCACATATAAGTAATTGCTGGCATAAAAGGAGATGAAGGGACTTAGTTTTTTTTTTTTCTTTTCGTTTTTTTCTTCATTAATGGTTCCTTTGCAATAGAAACGATTGCCTTGGGAAAGAGTTCTCTTTTGATTAGACATTGCCTCACTCTGAAGAAGTTTTTGTTCTAGAGGCTTCCAACAAAGAAATGGCAATCCAATATCATGGATAACTGTGGATTGAAACAATTACCTTGCAATGAGTTCATATACTTATCTCAGGCGATAAAGGCCAAAGGTAGCTTCCTCCAGGGAAGAGGGTGCTCAGTGGGGAGTGAACAGGATGCCATAGTCTTGCTATCAATGTGAGGAATGCACACACTTGAAAAGCAAGTAAGATGTATTGGTATGGTATAAATTTATAAAGAAATCTTAATGACCCCCCTGTACAATCCTGGGCACTATTCATCTCTCCAGACCTTTATATGGCTCAGGGCCCAGAGATGCTGAGGACTGGCCCAAAAATAAAGTTACTTGCATACTTTATCCTAATATACCCACTCCACCATTATTCAGTGGAGTCCTATTGAGGTATGCTTAAGCCTTGGGTGGGGTAAAGTGATTATACCAGCAGAACATTTAATGAGGCAATGCACTTAACTGGGCAAGTGTTAAGTAAGTGGGCTTGAAGGAGCTAGAAATCTGAGCCCAGAGCCTGCAATTTTTTTCTTCTTCTTTTTCGGAACAAAGATTTTGTTTTTGCCTGTGCCTCAGATTTTCTGGTAACACTGTAAGGAGTTGGACTCATATTTGTGTTAGTTTTGTGCCTGGTGCTCTGGTGTTTTGCACCAAAACTGTCCTTTTTCTCATCTGTGGGGAAGAAGACCCTGGTACAGCCAGGGGTTCTCTCGCAGACCCTGTTGCTCTGTTTAATCTCAGCACAAAAGTCAAGTCAGTCCCACCTGGTGAAGTGATCCAACAGCTATCTGCTCTAGGTGTGAGAGGACAGAGGGCAGGTGACGGTGACACAGACACAGTCCTGGAGTGTCTGTGCAGTCAGGCCCCACAATGCATACTGCCCTTCCACGCAATCAGCTTCTATGCAAGGAGGTGGGGTAAGGGTTGCAAATGAGCATTCCACTGGCTTTCTCTAGTCTCAGAGCTAGAGGACTCAGAGAAAACTCTGTAGGCACAAGCACCCACCCTGGATTTGCCTCTGATATGGATGTGGGTGCTAAAGAGCCACAGAATCTGAGCCTGGCCGACCCTAATTAGCCCCTTCTTCACGGAGCTGCTGAAGCACAAGGACTTGCCCACTGTGCCAATATGGTGCAGCTACCTGAGCTGGACCTGGAGAGCCAGGCTGGAGTTTGTAGTCTAGGGACTGAGATACCAACCTCCTGCCGCATCTGCCTCCAGCTTGCTTGTGCCCATAACCATAGCCCAACCTTTTGCAGGATACCTTGGCTGAAGTGGAGGTGGCTGACCATTGCTGGTGCTACAGCTGTACGATGTTGGATCCATATGAGGGTCCCAAAGGCAAAGTGGTGTTCACCCTTGTTTCTCACACCCTGCTTGAGGCCAAACTCACTTTCTGGGACAGCCTCACCTTTAGGCATCAGAACATCTTCTCGCTGGTCTCAAGCCTGGACTCAGAGTTTGGATAGCAACATGATAATCATGAACATCTGAGTTATCAATTCTCTCGACGTGGTCATAATCCCACCAGCATCCCAAGTGCGCCAGCCCCTTTCTATTACTACAGCAGCAGAGATGACCTTGTTAGAAAGGCCCATGATGCTGGAGGTTGGAGTTACCTGATTGTGAACAGCCAAGCACTCGCCAATGCGGTGGAGCTGGTCAGCACCACGGACAGAGATCTGGGTGTTAAATGACTTGAGCACAGAGTCCTCTAAGCTCACAAGATCAGACAAAGCTGCAGCCAGCCAGTGTCACCTAGTGGTAAAACGGTGTCATTGGACAGTGAGTGCCTCTCTGAGGATGACCTGACATTGGTGGCCAAGGATTGTGATGCGCCCTCTGCTGTGAAGTCCCATACCTCGTGAGAGTGAACTACAAAAAGACAATGCTCTCTGCATGAAGCCAAGCGAAAGGTGCCTCTGGCCACAATGTCACCCCGGACTTGAACCTGAGCTCCTGTGGCCAGATCACTTACTGGCAGCTGGAAGGTGAAGTTGGCCGTGAAAAGATCTTATGCTCCCTCCTCTGTCCCACAGAGAGGTTATCCTCTCCCTATACAAAGGCTAGCCAACAGTGTTCAGCAGTGGCCACTGTTTTAAATGCCAGTGGACTGGGCGCCACCTGGTGGGGAAAGTTGTGCAGGTCTCGGCCTTGTGACTGCACCAAGGATGACTGGTGATGGGACACAGCTTTAGGAAACAGAGTATTATTATTATTATTTATTATTATTATTATTATTATTATTATTATTATTATTATTAATGGCTTCATGCTTTGACCAGTGGCTAAAGCCTTCTGCTAGTGGCCATTGTCAGTGTAACTTGTTCCTAGTACACAAAGGAAGGAGCTTTGCCCAAGCCAACAGCAAACAGGAGGTGTCCCAAGCCTCAAGAGCTTTTAGTGGCTGATTCTGGGAGTCGCCTCATTTCAAATTCTTATGAAATTGTGGCCACTTTTCATTTCATCAGAGTTCCAGGAAGTGGAATTACATGGCATTTTAGTGTGGGGGCAGTGGACAGCCTTCGTTTCTTTCTTCCACAGACTGGGTTCCACCTTCCACAGGGAGCATGCACAACTCTATTTCAGACCTCACTAACATTATAATGGGTTTTCATGCCCCGGGCCTTATGCAAGTGCAGTGCCTGATTGTTTGGGACTTGAAATGTCTAACTTGTGTAGCCGAGATCTCAGAAGATGACAGGAAGCCTGCTAGTAATGTCCACGGGAGTCTGCGTCTGCCTTTGCTGTCCTTTTGCCCAAGGTAACTCCTCTGGGTCTGGTTTTAACACAAAACCCCCTCAGGGTTAGTTAGCTCCAGATGATGGACGCCTGGTGAGGGAAGCGGAGCCTGCACTGTCTGTCCTTATCTAAGGGTGAAATATTAGTGATGGCGCTCCACTCTCTCTAAATAGGGTTCAGTCTCAGTTCTTTCTACTCCCCAGCCCCTTACAGAGACAATAAATCTGCTACAAGTGTAAGGCAATTTCTGAATATTTATTGTTACAACTGAGCATTGCGTTTGACATTCTGTACATATTTTATGGGTAACAAAGTAATTCTTTTCACATTCAGGAAACCTCGGAATCCAGATGAATTTGGTGTGAAGGGCAGTGGAGGAGACAGTGAGCTGAGTGACAGCTGTTCTGATATCAGTAGAGAGGGACTCAAGAAAGCAACCTATCAGTTGTTTGTGGATAAGTTTAAACCCATGTCTTTGAACCCCTTATTCTCAAAGTCATCATCATCCTTCTGTTCTAGGTGCACACACACACACACACACACACACACACACACTGTCCCAGAAACACAGTGAGTGTGTGAATTATATAATAGGATGCCCCAGGTGAGCAGCTTAAACAACAAGCAACTATTGCTCATATATTTTGATAGGTGAATTTCATATAGGGCCAGATTTTATTTGCTGAGAACATGTGTATGTGGCTTTGCTTGGTTTAACTTTGCTTAAAGACTGCTGTACATAGACAACGCCATACCTGTCAACCCACCTGCTGTGTTATTTTGAGGTTTTATCTCCTGCCAACACGTTTTCTGATAGTCAAATTCTTTGTCACAGGTGTTAGCTTCTGAGGTGGCATCCCTCTGGGAAACAGTGTAATGAATTATGAGGAGGTTTTGTGTTAATTTTCACGAAAGTGAGGCCAGGTCTTAACTCAATGAGAGACAGAACTTTACTTAAAGATGGTATAAACGGGAGGTGTTTGTGGTTCAAATGCACCCTCACTATGAAGAATACATTTGTGAATAATATGTTTAGAGCCTTATACTTTTGAAAATCGGCATGGTATCTAAAAACATGTATATCCTCATTACCTTTTTCATGTTTTGATTTGTGGACATCTATCCTAAAGCATGGCATTTGGAGTTAAATCATTACAGAGCCTCTCTTTGGGGTTCCAAAGTCATAGACCAAAATGGTTTCAACATCTTAATCTGAGGAAAACAGTCATGCTACATGTTTGAAATTAAATTCTTGTTTTTCATTCTCTAAATCTATTTGTTCATATCTCAGTAAAGGATGCCTCTAGTTATTTTGTTTTTGCTCTAGTGAAAGTCTTTGGTACTATTCTTACAGACATAAGATCCATTCCAGCAGCAAATCCTGCTGAGATTAATTTCTGGATGAGTCTCCTTTGTTTTGCTTCTTACCTCTTTCAGTGATACCACTCTATCCCAGGCACCATCATCACTTCCTGCTTGGATAACTGCAATTGCTCCAAACTGGCCTTGTTGTTTCCACACTTGCCCTTCTGCTCACTAGTCTTTGAGGAAGAACTGGTCTTGATCTTCTCATGTAACTTATCCAATCTTGTGTGTCAGTGCTTTGAAGTTGTCTCTTCTAAAACAAAATCCAAAATTTCATTGTAGTGTCTCAGTTCTTACGTCTCTGTAACAATATAATCCAGAACACCATGGATTAAATGATCATTTTTCTTTTTGTTCATGGATCTATGGATGAGGTTGATCAAGGTAGCACTGAGATGGCTTGTCTCTATTCTAAAGTCTTTGGGGCCTTAGCTGCGGCTCTGATGACATGGCTTTAGAATTGCCCGTAGACTTCCTTTGTTCTGTGTGTGGTGTGAGCTCCATTACTCAAGCTTTTGGAGTGCCAGCTTGGCTGAAAGGAAGGCAGGCTACAGGCTCATTTTACATGTGGCATTCCTTCCTATGGCAGCACAGTCTCAGGGATGTCACATGATAGTTTAGCGTGGTGTACATGAACAGGGCAGCCAGTTAGACAAAAGTCTAATTTTCCTTCATGACCCATATCTGAAATGATATTATTTTATCTCATACCTTATTGTTCTAAGCAGCCTTAACCCCACCCACAATTGAAGGGAATATCCAATCTCTGCACTGAAAAATATTTCAAAGAACTTTGGTGTTGTATTTATAAATCTACCATGCATGATCTAAAAGGCACTTTATCTGGCCCCCAAATGCTACGGTCGTCTGATGTCTTACCACTCTTCTTCTCCTCCTAGATAATCAAGAAAGCCTCAGTGGCTTTCTTATTTGTTGACTATACCACACATGCCTTTAGTACAGTCCCAAGAGTCCCACTTCTCACTCTCTTCTCCACTTCCTTACTTCCCTTGGGGTTTTTGAAATGTTTCTCTACTCCCAAATGCTGGCTCATCTCGCCTATCTGTCACTTTTTACTCTGCATTTTTGCCCTTCACAGCATCCACTGAAGTCTGGTGTCATATATCTGTATGTATCCTATTCCACATTGAATTTTCAGTATCAAATAAAAACACAAGATAAAGTGATGAAAATAATAATATAATAATAATAGTAGTAGTAGTAACTTTACTGAGTGAATGAATGAAAGGAACTTGAACATAATCCCCAAGTTCTTAAAATGTGGGTTGTGACCCCACATGACTGTGGGATTTGTGAACTATTTGGTAACAATAAAAGGTTACCATGTATGTAACCCCAAAGAGTCATTCCAAATTGTAGGTGATTAATCCACAGTGTCCCTGGAAGTAGTCAATTGTGTTGCTTATGACGACATCGTTGCAGATTTGTTTCTGAACACAGACATTCCATTTCATATTGCACATGTCATCATATCATGGCACCAACAAAGCCTGCCTGTTACATTGTAAAGCTACAGAGTTCTGACTGTATGCACAGTTTTCTGTACTTATAGAAAATAATCAATTAAGGAAGCCAAAGATTTTTTAACATTTTCCTACCACTATTCTCCGTCAACTAGGTATACAAATGAAATCTTCATTGTATTCTTAGAGTGTTCGAGTTTTAAAAATTGCTGTTTGAGTTGCAGACTTGAGTTTTGTCAAAAATGGAATTGTTAAACAAAATTTGGCTTGGGGTTAGCACATCATTTCCAACAGTTCCTAAGATGGCCCTACACATGCTTCTGTACTCTTGCACCACTTATTAATGTGAAATGAGGTTCTGAGCACTGACAGTCATAAAGTCGGAATATTGATCAGATTTGAACTGTGTTGAAGGTGCCTGATCAGGTGTGTCCAGATTGTTGTCTGCAGGACTCAAGTGTCCCTGGATGACTATAAAGATGCCTCAACATATTCGAAACTACAATGTCAAGTTGCAGTTAAATGTGTATCCAAGGTTTAAGGTTTTTAAATAAAAAACAAATAAGCACATACATCTCCTTAATGTGCAATTTTGCTCTCATCTTTAGTAAATGGTAAAATTGCATATGTATCAGAAACTTTTAAATTTTTTGAGAATGTGCCACATGTGAATGATATTTACTACATTTTCACTCTTTTACCTCAGCAACATATACATATATATTTACTATTGCTATATATATGTAACAATAATAAAACAGTACACACACACACCCTACTGAGTCATATAGTGTTAATCATATGCATTATGCTGACAGCTAGAATTGGATAACTTATTGGGTGATTTTCTCCAGATAAGTCTGATTGAGAAGAGTATTTTCATAGTCATTTATTACCTGTAGTTCTTCTATGGGTGGGGCTCTCTGAAATTTCCTCCAGTGTTGTTATTGTTCAGTCCTTGTCACAATATTATTGGAATTTCATGGTGATGCTTCCCTTTCATATATGAAAAACACTATCTTGAAGCAGACACTCCTGCCTCCTGCCTCTTACATTCTTTCTGCCTTCTCTTTCAAGATTGTGCTTCTTAATTATTAGGGATTTTTTTTTTGACAACTTGATATAAGCTAGAGTCATCTGGGAAGAGGAACCCTTGATTGAGAAGACACTTCCATCAGATTGGCCTGTTGGCAAATTTGTGGGTCATTTTCTTGATTGATGTTAGTAGTGCCACACCTGGTAAGTTGGTGTAAGTCCTGTAAAGTGTAAGAAATCAAGCTGATAAACCCAGCACTCATGGGGGCAGAGGCAGGTTAATCTCTGTGAGTTCAAGGCCAGTTTTGGTCTACAGAGTGAGTTCTAGCCACACAAAGAAACCCTGTCTTGAAAAAAAAATAAACAAATAAAAAGACAAAAAGGAAAAATTATAAAGGAAGGAAAGAAAGAAACCAAGCCGAGCAAGCCAGTAAGCAGCCTTCCTCCATGGTCTTCCTCTAAGAGCTTCAGCACTTGCCTTCAGGCTCCTGCCTTGAGTATCCTCAATGATAGCCTGTGATCATGATGTGCAAGCTGCTGTAAGTCCTTTGCTTTACAAATTTCTTTGGACATGATGTTTATTGCACCAACAGAAAGTAAATTCAGCCAACAAATTTCCCTGAGCCTTAAGGGGAAGGGTTGCACTGTAGATGTATTAGCAGAGGTTGGGCATTCCATGGCCTGTTGTTCTCTGCCTTATTTATTGTTTTAGTTGAGATGAGACCTACACTTATCTGTGGTGTAAAGATAAGTTTAGAATAGAGCTACAAATCATACTTGTTTAGGAGAGTGACAGTAGTAAGTTTCTCCTCTAGGGTCATGACTTCACCAGCCACACTTTTGGCTAGGTTTATAGTAGCAGGGATGAATTCCTTCCTATTGATCAGGATTTAAGTCCAATCCCCGCCCCCTCCCCCAAAGATATGTTCACAAATGTTTGATTTGTATCCCCACTTTACCCTCTTATATAACTAGAATCATGTAAAAACTTTCTGAGCGGAAGGGGTTGTGAATGGAAAATGTTTAAGAAGCCTTGCTCTAAGAACCACACCCATCCAGATCTGCATGCTGGTTTCTTATGGCTACAGCTGCATTTTAGAGTCAGATAAAATGAGATTGACATTTTGCATGATGTTTACTTACTTTCTGAAAACTTCAGGGTTCTCTCAGTACTTGAGGATTTTACAATGAACTTATCCTTTCATATAATTTATGTTAAATTATCCTTTTAAAAATATCAGATTTCTGGAGCTTGACACTTTATTCTCTATGTGTGGAATTGCTGGCTTATTTTGCTAACTTATTTTTCATCTTTTTCAAGCCCTCCTACCTAGCACAATAAGCAGACCCTCTGGGTCCATCACAGCTCAAGTCTGTAGTGCAGGACAGTAATTCAATCAGGAATATGCACTCACACCAAAAGAATGTCATTCTCAGTTAAAAAATAAATAAATAAAAATTAAAAAGAACATTCACATTACCACATACCCATATTTAAAAATGTTGTTTTATTTATTTAATAAACGTGTGCTGCAATCTTCTGTAGATTCTCTGCACATATAAATTCACTTAAGCCACATAACTGTTGTATTAAGATAGGGATTATCATGGAATCCCATTTGCATATGGGAAAACCAAGGCACTTGGAGGTTGGAATCATTTATTTGGCCAAAAGCCTCAGTAGTGAGTGGCAGGGCTTAGCTCCAGCCTACAGAGTCTGTCCACACTCTTCCTTCTCTGTTGTAGCATATTTTCAATAGATGTAAAAGCACTTGTCTTCTGAGTCCTTTTAAAGATTTAGGACCAATTTACATTCCTGGGGATGTTTCTATCTCCGAGTTTGCATTCGATGTTCTGATTTATAGTTCAGTTGATACACTCTCTGCTGCCTTTCTTACTTCGTTAGTGGTGCTATTGAAAGGATGACATATAGGCGAAGGCACAGCACTTGAATTAAAAGCTGGGCGCTACACAATATGAAATCCAGTGAAGGGATTTTAAAAATACTGTGTTTCTTAATACGTAACACCGAAAGATTAACAAGCATTCTAATAATCACCGGAAATTACTTTTGTATGTGACAGGGAGAGAATGTGAGGCCTTGTTAGTTTTGATTGTAATTATGTTCATTCCTCTAACCAAAGCTACATAAAAACAAAACAACAACAACAACAAAACAAAACAGAAAAATTGACTTGCTTGGATTTGATTTCTACTTCATTTCCTCAGTCTACCAGAAGGTGGCGCTGAAAGTCATTGTCAGAAGAGCCCAAGAGGGGAAAAACAAAAACAAACAAACAAACAAAAAAACGCGAACAGCTAGGAGTGTTGTTTACCCTTTAAGGCACAGTGTTATGTAGCGGTTTTGCCATTCTTTTTCTTTTTGGGGTTTTAAACTATTGTGTTTTATTTCCAAAAAATTTCAGATTATTCATAAAGAAAACATCTAAGCGTCCTGAAAGATTAAACCACAAATCTCAAACCAGCAAACCACCAATTCCAGTCCTATGTCACAGGGAGGAAATACAGGGCTGAACTTTCCTCAATGACCCTTTACCCTCATATTTCCTAGCTGAGAAATATGAATTTCCAGCCAGGGCACTCAGAACTCAAGCGATGTTATTTTCAAATCTATACTTCTCAAAGTGAAGGGCTGCCGAGAGTATATGACATGGTTTACAGCTGCAGGGCAGCCGGGCCACCTCCCCCTTTTTGGATGTAATGATGAATTAAATCACCCTTCCCTGTGCAGATCACCTTGACATCTTGCAGAAGCAGCCACTTCATCCTGAAATGTTGCAGCTCATTTAGACAGTTATATTTGGGGAATATGTACATTTACGTTTCTGCCAAGTGTTTTGCAAGCCCAATTACATACGTGAGACTCCCAATTTTGACATAGCTCTCCTTAAATTATACCAGGTCTGTGACAGAGTGAAAGATTACCTTATATAATCTGGGATGTTTCGTGGGTCTTTAAAGGTGGTCTTTATCACTGCGAATGCAGTTGGATATTTTTCATTCTAAGACCCTTTGCAAATGTAAATAAAACATCTCATCTAGATGTTCATTTACTTTTAAATGTGTATGTCATTTTATTTCAGGATAGCTTCAGGCTAAATTATGCCAAAAACCCACACTAGAATCAAGAAGCTAGTATGTGGGGAAAGGTTGTGGACAGGTTGCTCAGAGATGTAGGGTCACCTAAACCATCTCACCCAAGGGGGTGCTGAGTGTTTAATGGGTAGACAACAGGTAGATGTTAGCAGTGGGCGAGAATCTGATGGAGATATTACGATGGGCACTAATGCCATTGTGAGCAGTGCTGTCAGGGATTACGGTTACAGGGAACAGGAAAGACAAGAACTAGAGAGGGCTACTGGTATCTGCCATTGGGCTGAGTTTCTATCAGGATTCCTCTTTTATTGGAGCCAAAGAGAATTGGTGCAGAAGAGCAAGGGCAAAAGGTGGACGTGGGCTCTAAATGCAATGATGTGGAGGCTGTGTGCCTCATTTGCACCTAACTAGATCTGAGAGTGGGAAGCTTGCATCTAGGGATGTGTAGGATGACAGCTTCTAACTTGTATCATTTCTGTAGGACTGGCCTGGGGAAGACCTGAGCCTGTAAGTGCACAATGCTGTTATCACTGACTGGAAGAGCCTGGGGTTGTGGAGTTCTGAAAGGCAAGAACTATGTTGCCCAAAACAGTGACTCCCAGCCTCACTTTTGAAGTTTGACTATTTTAAGTGAACTAAAATCCAATGAAAAGTTCGTTTGCTTAGTAGCAACACATGGCTGGTTGGTCTGGAGCAGACCGGATAGTGATGATGAAAACTTCTCCAGCTTCATAAATGGTTCTAATGGAAAGCAGTGATCGGGAGAAAAAGGCTTGGGGGTCATCTCCATGAACTGAGATACATGCTGACCCATTGTCCTTATTTGACATGTGCATAGGGAGAACTGTGTATGCTTCACTGGGGAGGATTAATCTTGTCAACTCAACTGCATTGAGAAATGCCTAAGTGACAAGTAAAGCATACTTTCAGTGTGGTTGTGGAGGTATTTTCGGAGATCGCCAATAAGGGACAGCAACCAAGGAAAAGAACTCACCTTGCATGTAGGTGGTACCATCCAACCAGCTGAACTCCTGGATGAAACTGGAAAACGTTAAGAGCCAGCTACGGCTTTTGGTTCCATTCTTCCTGCACTAGAATGTTCCTGCTGCTGTGCCCATAGACATCTGACTCAGTTTCTTCAGTCTTCTAGTCTAGACCCACACCAGTAACTCCCCAGGGAGCTTCCAGGTCTTTGCCTTGGACCTCAACTATGTAATCAGTCCCCCTTATTCTGAGGCTTCCGGTCCCCTGGCCTGAGCAGCTACTGGCTTACATGGCTTTTCCAAGTGTGGATGATCATGGTTGGGCTCTGCCACTTCCAATCAATCATGCATGGCTCCTTGATAATCATATATAAATATGTGCATGTAACTGTATATTCTATTGGCTCCATTCCTCTAGAGAATGCTGACTAATACTCCCATGCTTCCCTGGCCTGTTATATCCTTTTATGAGCTCCTGTACTTCAAAATAGATAGAACTTTCTATCATTTACCATAAAATCTTTGAAAAATCTATTATGAGAATTTTCAGTAGTGATTTTTTTTTCCAGGCTGGAGAATTTCCAAAGGCTGCTTCACTGTGCTAGCTAGAACCTTAACTTTACCACCATCCTGCGGACAGTGTGGCAGCAGTCATTATCATGACTTTATCAAGCCTGTCTTCCCGCACTCATACAGATTTCCAAACAACAATCCAGGAGCCACAAGACTGTGATTCGTCTTTTAACTGTGTTCAGGCAAGAAACTGGTAAGCACTTTAAAAATTCCTTCAGTCTCTGAACTCGCATAGAAAATATTACTGCATAAGTTGATGTCAGGATTCTACGCTGTCTTCAGAAATAAGTGTGCTATGCCACCTGTCATCTCTCCAGGTAGAGTGGTCTCAGCCCCAGATTATGAGGGAAATGCGAGTATACTTTGCTTCACCTAAATCATGAATTAAAAGTAAAGTGGACACCTGTCTTTTGGGTCATATCTAATATGTGAAGACTACTAGAATGCAGTTGCCACAGGCTGGCTGTGTAGCTAAATGGTGGAATGCTTGCTTAGCATGTATGGGCCTCTGGATTCCTTAACACTATAAAAATGTATATACACATTTGTTGATATAACCTAGGGATTGGTTCCACCATGTTCTATGGGTACTGAAATCTATAGATGCTCAAATTCTGTAAAGAAAATGGTGTCATGTTAACACAGACTTATGCTTACCCTCCCATACATTTAGGGCATCTCTACATAATCTACACTATCCAATCCAATGTAGTGATGTGTAACAGTTATGCAAATATTTTGTTTTAGAGAATAACAGCAAATATAAAAGTGTACCTGTTAAGTTTATAAATACTTCTTTTCTTCCTGAATGCTTTTTATCTGTAGTTGGTTAAATGCATGGATGCTGAACCCACATGTAGTTGTTACATGAGTGAATTCTGAAGTGAACACTCTTTAGAAGTCAAGAATCTAATACTATTTCCTAACTCATAAACCTAGAATTGAATCTCCTTGCTTTACTTAACACTTAGTTCTTGTGTATCTGTGCCTTAATCATGATTTCTGAAGCAATTTATAACTCACAAATTCTTCCTGCTTATGACCATAGTTTCAGAGGGAAAAACAGCAGATAACAGCAAACATGCTATACATACATCGTAAATAAAAATGTTTACATGGATTATTGTGTTTATACTTCATGACTGACACAATGAGGCAGTTACATTATTATTTTGATTTTATAGATGAAAAAACATATAGGAACAGCAATTTGTCAGAAGTTGCATAATAATTGTTAAGACTGAAAGCTGTAAACAATGTTGAAGGGACAGTGGTGAAGTGTGTGGCTTTTAGGTTTACAGCTTGATGGAGTTTTGTCTTTATGTGTTCATTTAACCATTTCCCAGATGAAGGACTAGAACAGTGGTTCTCAGCTCTCCTAATGCTGTGACCCTTTAATACAGTTCCTCATGTTGTGGTGACCCCCAACTATAAAATTATTTTCATTGCTACTGAACTGAAATTTGCTACTGGTATGAATCATAGCATAAATATCTGTGTTTTCTGGTGGTTATAGGCAACCTCTGTGAAAGGGTCATTTGACCCCTAAAGGGGTTGAGACCCAGAGGTTGAGAAACACTGCACTATAACATTTCCAGCTGCCTACAAGTTTCCTCGGGCACTTTCCCAAGCAGTGACTTTTCTAAGAATAATCCCCCCAAAGACATAAATGGCACAGCCATCGTGGAAAATTATGTGGGGTTCCTCAAATAGTTAAAAATAGAAATGGTCACCAATCCAAGAAATCCAATTCTGGTTATCAATCCAAAAGAAACAAAATCAGCATCTTTGGGGCATAGGCAATCCCATTTTCATTTAAGTGCTAGTCACAAAAACCAAGATAGGGCATTGATTTAAATACATACATACATACATACATACATACATACATACATACATACACACACACACACACAGCAGGCATGTATGCATATAGCATGCACACATGCATGCAAGTTTATTCTATCTACATTGTATCTGGTTTTAACCATATTGCAAACAATAATATTTCCTTTTGTTCTGATAATGAATAGCATCCACCTACCTGGGTGTATACAACTGGACCTGTCTCTTTGACTAGATAGCATTGTACTAATAATACAGACTAAGAAAGAAAAATACCACATGATTTCATTAATATTGCATAATAAGAGGCAAATTCAAAGAAGCAGAGAATAGAATGGTGGTTCCAGAGATGAGAAGGAATGGGATGTTGGTCAAAATGTTCACTTACATGTTCTATAGATCTAATAGGGCATGGAAACTAGAGCAGATAATACAATTCTGCGTACTGCAAACTTTATAATTGTGTATCGCTTACATTTTCTCGCCAAAATACAAAGATATTGATGTGACCTTGGCTCATATGCAGTCATTGCTTCTATATATGTACACTCAAAAACACCATTTTGTATACTTTAACACACAACATTGAGGTTCAAACCATTTTCCTACATAAACACTATTGAAATGCCTTCTCACTTTGTTACTCTTTTCTAAACTTGAGGTTCACACAAGTAAAGTCACACAGTGATTCTGCATATAGAAACTGATTCAAAATCATGCCACGTGCCTTCCCCATTCCTTGTATAGCACATCAGTAGTTTGTTTTTCTCATTGCTGCGTAGTGCATCGCTGCATACCATGGTTGATGATGCTAGGGTGTTCTCCAGTTTCTGTATTTTGTGAATGATACATTAAGCAACACACTTTGGTTGATAGAAACGCTGATTTCTCTTGATCACATGCTCAGGTTTACAGTTGTTAGGTCAGGGAATGGTGTACTTTCAGTCCTGAATTTTCTGGCTCTACTACTATTAACTGTGCAATAGCTGCTATATGGCTATCTATGTGATCTCAGCAAGGTCTTAATCAGGAACTTTCTATTAGCTTAATAAGTAATAGAAGGAGGAAGTTTTATATTTGTTCAGCAAATAAGAGTGTCTTAAATTATTACAAAGCTGACACACCACGATGTATATAGAACATTAGAGAGCCTCTCTTTGGAAAAACTGTAATAGCCCCCATCTTCGACGGACTTGTTTTACTCACTGAAATGTATACAGTAAGAGGAAGGTGAGCAATTGATTCCTCATTTACTTGTACACTGTAATTAGATAACAAAGAAACAAATCAATTTAAAACCAATTTCCATAGTCTACCTATGCACAGAAATTGATTGCAGACTCGAATTTGCTGAACAAAAAGCGAGGCTAGCTGATCTTGGTTTGTATTTCATTGAGTAAATGTCAGCTACTGAGTCTCTAAGCTTACTGCTGGAGAACCAGAATGCAGTCACTGTGAGGTTGAAGTGGGTGTGGCTTAGGCATATCACTAGGTGAAGGAAGATGAAATATTTAACAATAGTGGAAGGAGAAACCTCTGCCAACTGCCCCTTCTTTCACACTCTTAACTCATCTTGATTTAATGCTCATTGATTCTCATTGGTGGATGCTGTGCAGAGCAGCCCTCTTGTAATGGAATGTTAGACAATTGGGCTGAAATTCACTCTACAGGCCAGCTCAATTCTCTGGGGCATTTCTGAACTCTTGACAATGCAACATTACATTTGAAGGGATTGGTTTGACCTATATGCCCCGGAATAGGTTTCCACAGTGTGTCTGGTTTTTCTCAATGAGTGATCCATGTTGCCATTGTGACAGGATCTGTAAGCTGTTTGATAACCTGCATGCCTTCTGCCCTGGCACAACACAGAATTTGCAATGTTGTGCTTTCTCTGAACACCAGTATTTATGCAACAAAGTGACCTGACATGATAGAGAAAACAATGTCTTATTTCTCAAAAGAAATGCCACTACTCTGCCCCTGACTTCCATCTTTTTCTCTCTTTACCTTTAAAGCAGGATTAATAGTACTTATTTCACTGGGATTCTGTGATACATAACTTTAAATATGTAACAGTAGCCAATTAAGAGATGAAAAATTAAATGTATTGAGGAAAAAGACAGAAGTAGAAATATAGTAATATTTGGAATGGGAAACTGTATTTAACAAGGAGAAATACTTTGTGATGTCACTAATAATGCTATCAAGGAAAGAGAAAGCAGGCAACAAGAGAAATCTTCTTTCTTCCATGCCCTTACGTAGGCTCCCAGTAGAAAGTGTGGCCTAGATTAAAGGTGTGTGACTTTCTGGCTTCAAGATCCAGGTTAGATGTGGATCTTCCAAAAACGGAGGGCACACATGTGAGGGATTTTTGCTTAATTTGAAGTAGGAAGATAACGGCATGGAAGAAGGAAGATTTTTCTTGTTGCCTGCTTGCCCTTTCCTTGATAACAAGTCCATTCCCTCACCAGCTTTAGAGCCTACTTCTTTGGGATTCCAGCATATAATGAAGACTAGCTAAGACATCCAGGCTCATGGACTGAGCAACCGTTGAACTATTAGACTTTCTGTTGACAGTCAATGATGGACCTAGACCACAGCCTGTAAGTCATTCTTATAAATGCCCTTTCTATATTCATAGGGAGGTTCATTCCATAAGTTTTGTTAGTCTAGAGAAACCTGACTAATACAGTTGGGAAATGCTGTAGATTTCTGGGCTCCACTTTGGAGCCCGTCCCAGAAAATGTCCCTATTATCTACAAACACTTCCCTAGCCATCATGTCTCCAGCTGCAAACCTGAGTGTGAAGTAGATCCTTTCCTGTTAGTTACTTCATGTTTCCAGAAGCTGTTGCTACAACTTTATCATGGGAGTATCTGAGATGAGGATTTGGTGGTCTGTGGGGTTATGTGAATAGCATATGAATACATGACAAGGCAGGTGAAGGCGAGATAACATGTTTTGTGAGGTTATTATGATTTTGAACAAAAACACTAATATTCATGTTACTGCAGTATACTGATCTTGCCACATAAATGCCATCACATGTCTGTAGAGATCCCTGCAACTAAGAATAGCCATCGCACCTACTTACTTAGGACCCCATAGACATGCAGACATTTACAAATATTTGGTAGACATGTCCTTCATCCTTCATGCTTGTATTTTCTGCTTCAGTCTTACTGGAGTAGAGATGGAACAGTCAATATAGGCATACAGTTCAAGTTCTGATTTCAAGAGCAAGGACCATCATCCAAATGGCCTCAAGGCCAGAACATACTCTAGGAAATTTAGAGAGACAGGTCCCTGGAGTGAACTGATCATCTGCTTGGTGGAGTGTATGTCCCCAAACATTCTTCTTCTTTTGCTTATCATTTCACTTCCCACATAGGCTCTTCCTTGGGGAGTGGCTGATTTGCATGCCTAAAAGCACATACCCTAGCATTTTCACCATGAATGAATTGTGATTTTCATTTTATGCATCAATATCATGAGGTTTGATTGATTGGTTGTTTTGATTCTGTTTCTCAGAGACAGATGTATTTCTTTTGTTGGATAATCAGGACCCTAAGTCTGCATTTCTGAGAGCTGGGCCATATAATATGGTCAATTGAGGCATCATATAGCTTTCTTGTCATTTCCCAGCACTGGACAAGCCAGGGCATGAGATGTTCTTTCTTAATTAAATGTTTACACTGGACATGTGTAGAATAATAACTAATATAGTATGGATCTGCATTGTACAGCTATATCAAATGGCAGGTGTCATTGTTATGTTTCCTCTGCACATATGAAAACTGAAGTAAAATTGCTACTACAGGAGCTTCAGTGCAGGGCACACCTTCTGGCGCAGCACACAGTATTACCTGTAGTCTCTCTCTCCTTCAGCTTGTTAGTTCTTCACCTGATTATGTCTAGAGGTCTAGAAATAGAAGCACTTAAACTCCCCCTTAGGAGTTTCTTTGTTTAGGTTACTAGGGGCAAAGGATTAGCTGGAAGGCATTTTCACCCACTAGAAGCTGTGACCTGTTCCCTGGCTGAGCATCCTTCATCTATCCATCACCATGTCTCCTAATAGACAGGATAGGTCCTGGACAGGGTTAGAGAACAACTTCCTCCCTCAGGGTCACTTCCTTTGAGGCACCACTGTTCAGGGCCCTGCTGAGATTTTGATTTAAAAAGACAGATAGTGTGCAACTTCTATTAATCTTTTCTTTCTTCTGTAGAAAGATGTGGATTCTTGCAAATTTTTCAAGGGAATTTAATTTTCCATGAGTGCTGCCAAATTCAATTTTGAGTTTTAAATAAAACACTAGAAAATAGCTCTGGTCAGACGTTATACTTCTCATGCATTGATTCATTGATGTTACTTTTACCTCTTTGCAACCTAGTCTTCTCTATCATAATCTTTAAGCCATTACTTTCCAAACTAAAACTACATTTAAAAAAACATAATATTGAAATGCTTGACTTTCTTTTGTCTTCCTCCTCTTGATTATGGTAGTGACTTTTGAATTGTTTTATGTGTGCTGAGGCAGAAAACATTTGCTAAAGCCAAGACACTATGAAAACATGTTTTGAAAATGCTCAGTGCACAATAGCTAATATTAAGGTGATATATTATACATCCAGATAACTCTGTAATGCCTCCAATGATACTGTGCCCTTGTGTGTGTGTGTGTGTGCACATAGATCTTAATATCCTAGTTTTTAAGTAGATCATTACATATATAATATATGTTAATTAATTTTAAGGTGATGTAGATTGTCAGACAATTCTTTCTATCTGTCTTCCCATGTCTTATTCTCCCCCTTTTGCATATTGCTCATATTCCCTACCAGACAATTCTTTCTATCTCTGTCTTCCCATGTCTTATTCTCCCCCTTTTGCATATTGCTCATATTCCCTACTAATTAATGCTTCTCTAGTGTTGAAACTAAGGTAAGCAGATTCGTAGAGTCAAAGGCATAATTTTGATTTCTTTTGAGATTTTCCCAGTGAAGTGTGTTAGCAAAGTGGTCAGTTAAACAAACAACCAGTTCCAGGTATGAACCTCTAGGTTCCACCATTTTTCCAGACACCTGAATAATCTGGGCCAGTGTTAGATTTAAGAATGATATGAACATCATTGATATGAACACCTTCCTCCTGGAAAGTCTATCATCTTATTCTTAAGAGCAAACACAGTCACATTGTTATATAGTTCAGCCAGTCATCCCCATTCCTTTAGAAACATCAAGGTGAACTTGGGTAGTGATTGGTCTACACGTCCAAGATAGTGAGTGTAAAATGCCTCACAGTTATTGACTACAAAGTTACATTTATAGACTATTTACCAAACAAATACAGAAAATGGAAAAGAATCAAGTTCCATGGCATGAAAAGTTTTAAGTAATTATTTTGTATTGAACCAAGCAAATGAAGGAGGGGGGTTTATCTAAAAATGTTTCATAGCTTGCTGGTTAGTAAAATTATTTGCTTGAATTTCTTTGTGAGAAAAAAGGGGTCATAAAAGGCATGTCCTACTAGTCCTAGAACTTGTCTTTAGACTTGTGGAGCCTCTTTTCTGAGTTTTCCTACTTGTTAGGCACCTGTTCTTCCCAGAAGGGAAGATGTCCCAGTCTTGGGACAGATGGCAGCCCAGTTGTGTGTCAAACAGCATCTTTTCTGTAACCATCTGCTCTCTGCTTGGTGAGTGCCTATCAAATGACATTCCACAGCAGGTTGTAAAGAAATGTATTTTTACTGTCACTGATGGGGCAGAATTTGGGATCGGAAAGAATATACCATGACTTTTATTTCATGTGCTTCTGTTTCCTTTTCTCTTTATACTTAAGAAGGGCAGGGTTATGCTGTATCCAAAGACTCCTGTCGATACTGTCTATACAAAGTGAAAGTGGCAACCTTGTCCTCACACTTGAAGTGACTGGGGTTATATTTGTGGATCATGGCCACTCTGAATATTTTGTGCATTGTTAAGTGTAAAGAAGAAAACACTCAGATGAGCATATGTACATGCCTGTAATCTACACCTCTGAAAAACTGGATGACTCATTTTAATCTTTTCCTTTCTATCTTCAGGGGATTAGATGATAGGTATGGAGGCCATCCCTTATTCTCAATATGCTAGGTAGTGTTTGTATGCAGAGTTAACACATCATGGACCTGCATACCTGGAATGAATTGTCTTCCCAAGCACCTGGCCCTCAGTCCTCATATCAGCATATGGAGAATTAATAAGAAGTAGGGAATTCACATGTTGCCAATACTAGGAATCGTCTTAGCCATCCTTATTGTTTTTTTATTTCCACCTTTGTCTTATGTATTATGAGACTATGTTATGTAAATTCAGGCTTAGAGTTTGTTTTATTTTTTTGAGAGCATCCTTTATCTCTCTGGTAGACTGAGTCTTTTAACATAATGTCTCTATTTTTATCCTCTAATGCTTATCTGAAATTCTAAATAATTATAGAGAACACATAGCATGAACATTAGTATTTTAGCCATTTATGTTATAAATTATTATTGTTATTATTGCTTCATTGTTGTTGTTAGGGAGTGTGTGTGTGTGTGTGTGTGTGTGTATGTATTAACATGTACATGCCACAATAGTGTGTATGTAGGTCAGATGACAACTTTTGGAGTAGGTTCTTTCCTTTAACTGTTGGTTCTAGAATCAAGTTCAGTTCATCAAGGTTGTACAGCTAGTTTTTGCTTGTTTGTTTGTTTGTTTTCTGAGCCAACATTTTGCTAGATACCATCTTAACCATATTTTAAATGGACAGCTCACTAGTATGAAATGTATTCACATTGGCATGTTCCAGGAAAACTTATTTACTAAAATCTTAATATATGTATATATCTTAATATATTTTATATTATATACTTATATATAGTTTAAGTATATGTATATATATACATATATATACTTTATACAAATATAGAGTATATTTTATATGCTTTCAAGTATATGCTTTTTTTCCACCCAAGATAGAGTCTCACTATATAGATCTGGTTGCCCTGGAATTCAAGGCTGACCTGGAACTCACAGAGATCCACCTGCCTCTGCCTCTCGAGTGGACATGAGCTACTACAATTGGCTAAAGTAATATATATATATATATATATATATATATATATATATATATAATAACTTTATATTACTATATATGTATATATATATGTACACTTTTTAGTATTATGCATGACTTGGTTTTTAAAATCCATTTTTAAAAATTAGCTTAAATATATTCATTTATATTTATGCAATTTCTATTTACTATGTAAATATCCTATTTTCCCATTTGTCTTTCTTATTCTTTTCTGCCTTCCTTTGAACTAGTCAAATTTTTTTATTTACTGTTATTTCATTTTCTCCTTTATTTGCCTTTATTTGTAGATTATTTCTGCATTTCTCCTTTATTTGTAGATTATTTTACTATCATTACTCTTTTTAATTGTTAGCTTAGAGTCAGCTATATGTACTAGACATATGATAATCTGTGTTAAAACTTTTTTTTACCACTTCCTGGAACATGTGAAAACATAGAAACATATATCTTTGTGTTTTTACAAGTATTTTAAAAATCCCTTTTCTTTTCTCCATCCAACCCTTCATCTTGCTCCCCCCTCCACACATGCATTTTCTCTCAAATTAATTTCCTCCTTCATTTTAAGTGTGTGTGTGTGTGTGTGTGTGTGTGTGTGTGTGGTTGGGTAGGGCTGTGTGTGTGTCTGTGTGTAAAACCTGTATAGTATTATTTGTATGTATAGGGCTTTAGGGCTGGCCACTTGATATTGGATAATCAGTAGGGGACTATTATATGAAGAAGAGTGTTTTCTCACACTTTCAAGCATTCTTTAGATTCCTGTAGTTCTTTGTTTAGGGTTGGGTCTCCATGAGCTTCCCCTGTTTATGTTATCATGCCTACTGGTGTTATCCTTGCGCATGTATTGTTGTTTTGATCTACATATGCTCTAAATTTCATGAGGATATTCTTACTATTATTATTGAGTCAATATTTATTTAGTTTGAGCCACTTATTTGTCTTCTATTAGTTTCAGTGTTTTCTGCATTTTCATAATGTATTCAGCCTGAAGAAGTTGCATTACTAAATTTTTTTATTCTAGATTTTCTGGGTATCAATTTTCTGGGTTGAATTTTTCTGAGAACTTCTTCATTTTGAAAGAAGATCATTTAAAAATGGATTTTTGCAGCTGTAGAGGCTCAATAGTAAAGGGTACATGCACTTTTGCAGAGGACCCAGGTTTGGTTCCTATATTTCATATGGCCCCTCACGATTGCCTGGAATTCCAGTTCCAGAGAATTTGTCACTCTCTTCTTCCCTCCATGGGTACCAGGCACCTACATGGTAATATACTTACATGTAGGTAAATTCTCATGCAAATAAATAAAATGAACTTTAAAAAGTGAAATTTTATCAGTGTATAAGACACATACATTGAATACATAATGACTATCAAGCTTCAAGAATATGTACAAACAAAACACAGCATGAAACCAGCAGCCAGCCCAGGTAAGAGAACTTGACAAGTATTCCAAGAGCTCTCAGGCCCTTTCCAAACACCATCTCCCCAAAAAGTACCCACTCTCACCTCCTAAAATCACCAGTTACATTGGCCTGTTTTGTGTTTTGAATGGAGGAAGGTTTTACATGCTCTTTTATGACTAATGCTCCTTATAAGTGATACTTATGAGATCCACTGATGTTATATTTAGTGATAGAGTTATGGTAGTCTATTCTACTGTACAGATATATTTATCCATTTTACTATGTGGTTGATAATTTTGGCTGATTGTATAAAAATGGCCACAGATATTTTAGCATGAAATTTGTGTCTTTCACATATACCTTTCTTTTATGATTTTTAATTTTTCATTTAAATTTGAAACAAGCTGTTTTACATGTCAATCCCAGTTCCCACACCCTCCAGTCCTCCACTGTTACCCCCACCAAACCCCATCCCATCCCCTTTCTGCTTCCCAGAAAGCAGATTTCTATAGGGAGTCTTCAAAGTCTGTCATATCACTTGGAGCAGGGCCTAGAATCTCCTCCATGTGTCTAGGCTGAGGGAGTATCCCTCTATGTGGAATGGGCTCCAAAAGTCCATTTGTATACTGGAGATAAATACCAGAGGCCCCAGAGATTGCCAAGTCCTTCTAACTAACACTCATGTTCAGGGGGTCTGGGTTGGTCCTATGCTGGTTCCCCAGCTGTCAGACTAGAGTCCATGAGCTCCCCTTTGTTCAGGACAGCTGATTCTGTGGGTTTTTCCATCCAGGTCTTGACCCCTTTGCTCATCACTCTTCCCTCTCTGCAGCTGGATTCCAGGAGTTAGGCTCAGTGTTTAGCTGTGGGTGTCTGCTTCCTCTTCCATCAGTTACTAGATGAAGGCTCTAGGATGTCATATAAGATAGTAATCAATCTCATTATCGGGGAAGTTCATTTAAGATAGCCTCTCCACTATTGCTTAGATTGTTAGTTGAGGGTCATCCTGGTAGATATTTGGACATTTCCCAGATTTCTCTTTAAACCTATACTGTCTCCCCCTATTATGGTATTTCTTTTCTTGCTATCCTCTATATTTTCCTTGATTCAATCTTCACACATAGCTTTTATTCAGATTCTTCTCACTATCTCCAAAGTTAACTAATTTGAGCATCAATTCCATGTCCAATGTTTCACTGACACATGACTTACCCAAAGACAAAATTCTTCAGTAGCTGTGAACTTGTGAAACCTGACAAATGATATGCTTCCAATGTATTTCAGTAGAATTGACAGCAGATGGTCGTTTTCTTTTTAAAGGTGGGAAATTGCCTAGAAAAGGGAGTGTTGGATCCCAACCAAATCTTAAACCCATCTGGAAAATTCCATTAAGTCCATAAGGCTACAGAATAATCCTATTTGTCTTGGCACTTTGCCTTATAGTCCTATTGGGACTGTACTATCATGGCTATCATCCCAAGTCACAGCCCCACCCCAGAGTCTAAGGTGCATCTTCCATCTCTAGGCATTGAATGGTAGCTGCCTGACCAGTGAAACCAGGGATGCTATATCTTTGCCTCTAAGGGCTGTGTGTTTTGGGCCTAAATTGCCTTCATGGATATCCATCATTTTTCTTGAGGGATATTTTCCTAGCTGAATAGCTATATTTCTTCATCTGGTAGAATCCATCTGTGGCAGCTTTCCTGCAGTTTGTTCCATCTCTGACTAGGCTGGCAATATTTCTGTTGATGTATTCCCATCTCCATTCCTTGTTCCTGCCAAAATATTCACTAATATACATGGTTAATCTCTTTTTGGAGTGACTGTCCATCACACCTGGGCATTTTCTACAGAACATGCACTTTAAATTTTTTGTAGTATGGACAGATAATAGATTTTCTAAAAACCCCAGTTCCTGATTCTCTCTTTTTGTTCAAGAATTTATTCCATGTGTATATTTCCTCTTTCATTTTATTGTATACATAACGAGAAATCTGACCACACCTTCAGCACATCTTTTACAAGTCTCTTCCGATAATCATGCAATTTGATTGCTCGGCAAATTCTACCTTTCACAAAACATGGGAAAACAATTCAGCCACCATCTTTGCCACCACAACAAGCCCTTTCCCCTGAGACCTCATTAGAATCATGTTTTATATTACTATTCTTACCCAAATACTCTAGCTTCCACCCATTACCCGGGACCAAAGCCATTCACACGATTTTTTGATATTTACATGATAAGCCATTCTTTTCACAGTACACACATTCCTCTTACTGAAATGCCATGGACTTGGAGCCTAAACAGCAGACACCATAGATCCTCAGTTGTGACTAAGTAACCTGGGCTGCTGTCCCAAATTTCCTGCTGTGGTTTGCAGAAAGCTGCCTTCTTACTGTTCCTTCTTATAGCTTTTGTTCTGTGTGTCTTCATCTCTGCTGCAACCCTTTGTGTAGAAGGAAGTTAGGGCACCACTCTTAAGACCATGTTGATGACATGACAGACTTTGATGATACCCTTTGGAAGGCCTCACCCTACCTGGGGAGTGGATGGGGGTAGAATGGGGAGGGGGCTTGGTGGGGGAGCATAGGAGGGAGAGGGAATGATATGTAAAATAAGATCGTTTCTAATATTTCTAATATAAATTTAAAAAGACCGTATTGAATTGAATCTTAATTTACAATTTTCCCCCTTTCTCCAAACAGGATCTTATATGGCTCAGGCTGATCTCCAACTCTCTATGTAGCATAGTCTGAGCTCCAACTATTTATATCACTAAGGAGACTCTGAACTTCTGATCCTCTTCCCTCTACTCCAGAGTGCTGACATCAGAGACATGTGCCTTTAGAGTCTGTTTATATGGTGCTGGGGATTGAACCCAGCACTATGGACAAGACTTTACCAATTGTGCTATATCCCCAGCCCTTTATTTACTTCCTTTATGCCTTATTGCCAAATGCAGTAACTTGGTGTCTAGTGCTTTGCCATAGGAACATGGGGAGGACAAATACAGTATGCAGTGGGGTTCAGTTTCCTAACAGACCTCATACAGTTTATTGAAGAGATGAAGCTTTCTCTACTCGAACCTGTGTGTGTGTGTGTGTGTGTGTGTGTGTGTGTGTGTGTGTGTGTGTGTGTTCCTGAGGCCTCTGTTCTGCTAAGTAAGTTAGTTTTTCTATTGGAACATCATTACTATACTGACTCAATAATAAGCAGTAATGTGACAGACTAAGATACCAGCTTTGTTATTTTAGATGCCTCTGATTGCTTGTTTATGGCAGTGCTGGGGATTGAACCCAGGGTCTTGCAGAAACTGTGCAAGTACTCTGTAATGGATTTCTGTAATGGATTTGCATATCTAGTCTGAACTACTTATTTTTGACTCTTCATGAAATTTATAAGCATGTTAGCATCTTAATTTCAATTGTGTCATATACGGGCTTTGATCAATGCTAAACATTTCTCTTTATGTAGAGGTCTTAAACATTTTTAGAGATGTAATTTGAGAAATTTGATTATTAATTTGGCACTGTTGCAAAGCATCTTTCTATCTTTTCATTCCCTGTAAGCTGTTTCTTTTTGGTATAGGTGTTTTTGGTTGAGAGGTGTTTTCTTTTGTCATTTAAAGATGTCATTCCTTTTGCAGGAGATATAGCTCAAAGGTAAAGAGCATTGACTACACCTCTACAAGTCCTGAGTTCAATACCCAACAATTAAATGGTTGCTCACAACTATCTGTAATGAGGTCTGCCACCCTCTTCTGGCATGCGGGTATACATACAGGCAGAAAGCTACACATACAATTAAACAAATCTTTAAAAATAGATGTAATTCCCTCATTTTCTGACTGTCCTTATTCTGTTTTTGAAAAGTCTAATCCGAATCCTGATGACTACCTTATATCCCATCTAGAGCCTTCATTCAGTAGCTAATGGAAACAGAGGCAGACACCCACAGCTAAGCACTGAGATGAACTCCTGGAATCCATTTATGGAGAGGGAGAAGTAATGAGCAAAGGGGTCAAGACCAGGCTGGAGAAACCCACAGAGACAGCTGACCTGAACAAGGGGGAGCTCATGAACTCCAGTCTGATAGCTGGGAAACCAGGATAGGACCAACCCAGATCCCCTGAATGTGGGTCTCAGTTAGGAGGCCTGGGCAGTCTATGAGGCCTGTGGTAGTGGAGCCAGGATGTATCCCTGGTACGTGGAAGGACTTCGCAAGCACATTCTCCATGGAGGGATATTCTCTCAGCCCAGATACATGGGGGAGGGCCTAGGCCCTACTCCAAATGACAGATTTTGATGATCCCTCATGGATGGCCTCATCCGCCCTTGGAAGTGAATGGAGGATGGGATGGGGGTGGTCAGGGGAAGGTAGGGTAGGAAGAGGGAACTTGGAGTGATATGTATAATAATAATAATAATAATAATAATAATAACAACAACAACAACAATAAAAATTCAGCGTCAGTCCTATTGCTCCTTTTAGGGTACTATGTTACATTTTCCTTAGATGATTTGCAGTTATCTGTCTTTTCAGTAGTTTTACTATGCTAGTTTCCAAAGATTTCTGTCCCATGACTTATGCTTCTTAATGTTTGTGCCTCATTCAGTCTCTCTCCTTCAGTCTAGAATGCTCACATGTTTAACTTCTACTCAGATGCTGAGTGTCTTCTGAGGCCCACATACTAGAAACCTCACTGCTTCCCTGTCCTCCCAGCTTACTCACTCTTAACAAACAGCTCTGGGAGCTGAGTGACACAAAAGGCAACTACTCTGGGACCGCTATGTCAGAAGAGAATCAAGCTGTGCAGAATTGGCCTAGAAATAAAGTTTGCATGAAGGGAGAGGATGAGGGAAGTAGAGGAAGAGAATGGGAAAAGAGAGGGAAGGGGGAATACAGAAGATTAGAGAGAGGAAGAAAGACATGCCCTTTCATGGTTTTCTGACTCCACTGACCCACCCCTCCAACTAGGTCCAATCCACTAAAATCCCATTCAGGTAGATAAGTAGATAACTTATCTAATGATGAAGTTAGTTTTCTCATACTCTACTTGTCTTTCAATAGCACCACCAGCTTGGGACCACACCTTCAACACATAAAAGAAACAGGAGAAAAATTTCCAAATTTACAGCTGATGCCTTTCTGTGACCACTCAGGATGGTTTCTTCTAGTTCCGTCCATTTGCCTGTGAATTTCAAGATGTCATTTCCCCTCCCCCCCTGCTAAGTAGTACTACATTGTGTATATGTACCACATTTTCTTTATCCATTCCTTGGTTGAGGGGCATTTAGGTTACAAATTATGCTGCTATGGACATAGCTGAACAGATGTCCTTATGATATGGATGTGCATCCATTGGGTATATGCTTAAGAGTGCAATTGCTGGGTCTTGAGGTAGATTGATCCTCATTTTCCTGAGAAACTGACATACTGATTTCCAAAGTAAGAGAGAAGAATAAGAGAAATAAAATCATAAAAAGAAAATAAAGTTATTTATATTTTGATCACAGTTCCTTTCCTTCCATCTCCTCTCTACCTTTTCAAATGCACACCTTTTCTCTCTCTCTCTCAAAAAAAAACCCAATCAAATAAAAAGGACAATGATAAAACTAACAAACTAACAAAAAAAAAAGAGAAACTAGGAGAGAATATGAGGAACACATACACATGCAGACAGCCACATGTACACATACACATATATACACCTGGGTACACACACACATGCACACATACACAACTAAAAACATAAATATTTAAAATTGGAAACCATAATATATAAGCAAAAAAATACTATGATAAAAGCCAAAACAAAGCAATATGAGACAAAATAATCTCTTAAAAATCTCTTAAAATATCTTTGAGTTTGTATTGTTTTGCCCATCTATTGCTGGGCACTGGACCTATCCTTAAGTGTAGTTTGTATACCCAGTGAGACCCCTCTGGATAAATAAATGCAGAGTTTGGAGTTTGCCTAGCTAGTTTTGGGTCTTGCTTTGGTACAGTATTTCCTCACTATGTTCCCTTCCTGCATTTTGGAATGGTAATTATATCCATCATTATGTGTCGGAAGTATGTGATCTGCTTTTACTGTGGCTTACAGTTAAGAATTTTCATAAATATCAGAAGAAACTTTGAACATTGGACTTTTAAACATTGTTGAGACGATGATAGACTATGGGGACTTTTGAAGTTGAACTAAGTGCATTTTGCATAATGATATTGTTACAAGCTTATGGAGGCCAGGAAGTAGAATGTAGTAGTTTGAATGTAATTGAGAGTGATTGTTAATTTGAATAGCTTCTTGGCTGGGCATGGGACCTCATGTCTACTTCCCATCTAAATACCTTACAAACACTTTGCTGTTTTCTAAAAATCTTAAGAGTGATATTCTTTAAACACATGGGAAACAAAAATTGTTTCAGAAAGATTTCTGAGTATAGGTCATATCTGATGTAGTGAGCCCACTACTATTTCTAAGAAATTCCCAAACTCTCTGAGAGAGTTGTGTCACCAGAGCACCATAAGCTTGGACTGTGTGAGACCAAGGTGGTTCTACAGGAAGAGGCCTCCACACCCCTGATCATTTATGGGCAATAATCATTTATGGGCAATAATTAGATGCATATAGGGACAAACCATATCTTTGGTAAAGGAAATTTGAAGTCAACCTTCAAGAGAGATGAGAGTAGCAATAAAATCTGAAGTAGGGTGCTTCTATAACTGAGCTGTAGGTCAATGGCTAATTTGATTCCAAAACTGCTTGGATTAGTGACTGCTATGTGATTCCTCTCCTTGTGTGCTCCTCTCAGATTCCAGCCTCATCTACTTGAGTGGCAATATCGATTGCACTTGCAATATGTTGGTGTCTTAGGGGTTTCTATTGCTGTAAAGAGACACCATGACCACAGCAACTTTTATAAAGGAAGACTTTATACATACTTGCATGTATGTTTTCAGGACTGACATTTGGCACTGGACAACCAATTAGTGTGCTTTTCCCTGGGGAAAACAACCTCTCCCAGTTTTGCTTTCCTCTGTTGTTCTTTGTGTAGGATTGAAGCATCATGGGCTTTTCCCCATCCACTTTGACATGTCCATTAGCATCATCTTTTATCACTTTTGGGCAGTCATGTTAGTGAGACTTTATGGATATAGCTTCTGTATCACTAACAAGAATCTATAAACATTCATCCTTATACCCACAGATAAGTAGAGTCCTAACCCCTCATCAAGGAAGCGTCTCTTTGCCACAGATTGAGTTTACCCCAGAAAACCAACCTTAACCTTTTAAAATGCAGAGCTTTGGTGCCTTGTCCCAATGGATATATCTTTTTTCTTTAAACAGAAAAAGGTACAAACTCCAGACTCAACTCATCTGCTCCAATCGTCTGTTGCCCACTAGATCCTATCATTAAGAAATAGACTGCTGTTATTCTTTTCTAGAGACTTTTAGTTTTAATGTTTTTGTTTTTTTTTTCCTGCTGCAAGATGTTCAAAACAGAAGCTTCTATAAGTGATGGGCTGTCTCCATGTAATTTATTTCCTTTCAAGCTTACAGAGAATTTAGTAAGAACACATTTCACCTTATCACATTCTTCAGTTTTCTTGAAGGAAGTTTCCAGAGTAATGAAATGGTTGGTGACTGTTGAATAAGGGGAACAGAAAAAAGGAGATAATTTTGTGTTTTTCTTTACCATTTAAATTGACGCAAAATATGTAGTTATATTAGTGGAGAGTATGTGTTAGATTTAGAAAAAAATATAGTCTTCATGATGCAGAAATATTCCATTTAATGTTACATTCTACTCGAAAATTTCAAACATTGAAAGAATGTATATGAAATTGTATTGTGTGTGATAGTGAGGGGTGGGTAGGCTATGAGAATGAAGAAAAAACACTCTCATTCATTGTAAAATTATGATTTTATGGTTTGGAAGACACTGAGATGCCATTGAATCCCACCCCTCTCATTTAGCTGGGAGAAACAGAGTTCCATAGAGGTTAAGTCCCTTGCTCATGATGCATTCTAGTTAATTACTGAGAAAAAAAGAAAAAAGAAAAGAAAAAAGAAAATGCTTTTCTTGAGTCTGTTGTCTTAAAAGAAAACAGAAAACCATACTGAGCACATGGTGCCAAAATGACTGATTCTAAATTAAGAAAATAAAACACATTGGGGAGCATGGAATCCTATCTTCCTTGAAGCCTCTTTGTACTCTCCCTTGCTGAGATGCAACTCGCAGAGAAGCACACTTGTACTTGGCAAGACCTTTCAGCTCATCTGATAGTGAAGTTATCAAGCAGCAGGTCCCAGGGTTATCGATAGGAGGCTGAGGATCGAGTATCCAGGGAGATGAGCCTGTCATGAGACTATTCCAGGCCTTCTCTGCTCGTGATTATGATGGGGCCATGTAAGAGCTAGTGTCCTCATTCAGAACCATCCAGAAAAGAAAGAAGGCTGCAAAATAGGCTCTAATAGACAGTAAACCATGGTAGAGACATGGGGATTCCACATTTTACTCCTTAACTTTCTATTGACAATGGCTGGAGTTTCAGAGTTAGGTTTTATTCTTGAACTTCTCTTTTCAGTAATTGGTTTTTCTGTTTTGTCTTTAATTTGCCATTATAACCACTCTTAAGCATGTACTTCAGTAGTGTCAAGTACATTATTGTAACTATCGTCATCAGAACTCTTCATCTGTCCAAGCTGAGACTGAACCCACTACGTTTCCTAGTCTTCTTCCTTCAGTTTGTCCCTATGAGGCAGAGTGTCCTAGATACATCATATGCATGAAATTACACAGTATGCTTTTCATGGCTGGTTTGATTCACTTGACAAAATGTGTTCAATGTTTACCCACATGTATCATGTGGTAGAATTTCCCTTTTTAAATGTGAAGTAAAATTCCATTGTATATACGCACTGCATTTTAATTACCTATTCACCGTTGGCTTTTCACTTGGGTTGCTCCTGTCTCTTCTCTTTATAATTAGCAATTTTAGATGTATACAAGAGATTCAAAATAAAGGCCTGGAATAAATCAGTGGACACATCACAGTAAGCCTACAGAGAGTATAAAAGCCAAGTGGAGAGGGGCCAACCTAGTCAAGCCTCACTTTGCCCTGTCAGCATGTAACTAAATCTACCCAGTACCTTTCAGCTTGGCGAAAGACCCCCCCCCCACACACACTCACACAAACTCACACACAAACCTGACAGTATAATCAGGAATTGTGATGTACTTACCACACGCTACAGGCACGGCAAGGAGAATGGATGGCTGTGACCAGACAGCATTGTATTTGGAAGTGTAAAGATTATGTGTTGGAAGTATATGATCTCCTTTTTTTTTTTTTTTTTTTTTTGATTTTACAGTGGATTGCAGTTAAGAATTTTCATAAATATCAGAAGAAACTTTGAACATTGGACTTTTAAACATTGTTGAGACTATGATAGACTATGGGGACTTTTGAAGTTGAACTAAGTGCATTTTATATAGTGATACTGTTACGAGCTTGTAGAGGCCAAGAAGTAGGATGTAGTAGTTTGAATGTAATTGAGAGTGATTGTTAATTGGAAATAGCTTCTTGGCTGGGCATGGGACCTCATGTCTACTTCCCATCTAAGTGCCTTGCAAACACTTCGTTGTAGTGGATGTAGGTCTTATAGTTTGAGGAGCACATATCTACTTAGAGAAGGAATAGAAAGGGATAAGACCTAAGACCTCTGCAAGAAAAGGGCTCCAGAGACATGGAATACAGGTTATTATTCACAATAAAATATAGATTTGGGGTTTGCATGAGACTTTTCAAGGCCTTAAGCACTTGTGGGTGTGACTGGGTCATGTTAGTACTAGTATATTCCATGTTATTCAGCCCTCCACAGAGGCGTATGCCTAGCATTTCCGTAGGACTATCTGGAGCTCCACTTTCTCTGAGGCCAAGTGTCTTAACCAGGTTCAGAATAAGTTGGTCCTGTTTGTCTGCTCTGGTATTTTCACTGAGACTCCTGGAACTTGTAATGATGACTGTGTGTTTCATAAGAACTCCACTGCCTGTGCCACAAAATTTGGCTGCTGGTCACCTCTGGCCAAGTCTGTCTCATGGTCTGTGACTTTGAATGAAGAAATATGGTCAGGTTAGGTTCTCCCCTCTAGTGTGTGTGTGTGTGTGTGTGTGTGTGTGTGTGAGAGAGAGAGAGAGAGAGAGAGAGAGAGAGAGAGAGAGAGAGAGAGAGAGAAGAGAGAGAGAGAGAGGTAGAAATGGAGGCAGAGAGATGGAGAGATAGAGACAGAGAGTATACACATGGAGAGAGAAAGATAGACCCATGAAATTGCACTTCTTTTTATTTTGTTTGTTTGTTTTTGATGACTGATGTTTTATTTATTTTATTTTTCTCTTCTCTTTTTTTAAATTTAGAAATAATCTTGTTTTGCATGTCAATCCCAGTTCCTTCTCCCTCTCATCCTCCCCTGGCCCCCACATACCCCCTATCCCATCCTCTTTCTGCTCCCAAGAGAGGGACAGACCTTCCATGGGGGATCTTCAATGTCTGTCACATTTGGACCTAGCCCTCCCTCCTGTGTCTAGGCTGAGATAGTATCCCTCTGCATGGAATGGGCTCCCAAAGTCTATCTTACAATGGAATCTTGTTGACTTTTCTGGACTTGTTTCAACTTGTTTGCCAAACTCCTTCTTCACTAGGTTGAGGGTTATCCAACTTGCTGTATGTTTCCTCTGAATTTATATCCTCCCCTATTGCAGAGGTACCAATATCAATGCACCATTTTCCTGCTTTTGCTTTTGTTAATTAAACAAAAACTTGAATACCTAGAAAGAAATGGACAGTTGGCCAAAGGTTCTCTGTCTCGTACCTTTTATGTATGATTATTAACTTTGGTTTAGCCAGTGTGTTTTCAAAGTCTGAGGGATTCTTGGCATCTGAAAAATTGTTACTGAACTTGACTGACTTCTCCCAGAGTCAAGGAAGCCACTGATGGTTGCTTTATTTATTTGCTGGCTGGTAAACTGAATTGAGTCTAGGAGAAACCTGTAGATTTTAGAAGCAGACAGTTGTGGTGGGAAGACCATGTAAAGAGGTGTAGCTGGCATTAAGACGAAGGATAAGATGTGAAGTATTGTGGGGGATGGAGCTGGAAAGAGATCATTAGGGAGGAAGAGATGGGAATAGAACTGAAAATATATGGGATCAAGCGAAATTGGAGACAGATCAGATGTGGTAGTTGCTGGAGAGTACAATAGAGATGGGGGAGTGATGTGCATCTTGGGAGATTTGAGTGGTGGATGATGAGATGGACATCAACAGTCCCATCTTCCATGACTTGACTGAGGTGAGCGAACAAACTGATGACAAAGTTCTAGACTTAATTGTGTTAGAAACACCACAGCAGAATAGTTTCTACTTCATTACCCCATGGCCTTTTTCTATTATACTAAAACTTCACACAGAACACATTCAAATAGTTTTCTAAAATGTCATTAAAACTAAGAAGGTACTTAAAAGGACATATGAGAAGCCACGTTAAACAAGTACAGAAATAAATTAGAGATGAGAAAATATTAAAATATCTGACCTGCGTGGGCATCTGCATAATATTTAAAATGATCTCATCCATTTAGTTTTAGTGTTTGGTGTCCTTATCTGAAATATATTTAAAAAAAATGTTCTCTGAGTGAGGCAGGTGAACTGAAGGAGGGTATCTTAATATACAGTGAAATATAAATTAATAAGCTCTCTAAAGCTATTAGTAAAAGTACTGCAATACATTAGCAGGTGCCTGGGTTCAATGATTTAGGAATCTGATTTATCACCAAAGTTAATCCAAAAGGCATCTAATCTATGCTGGGTTAAAGGGGTGACAACTGGGAAGACTTCACTGAAGTAGCAAATTGTAAGGGGATCAGAATTCATACTAATCTTCTGTGATGGGGAGAAGCCGAATACATTGGAGTTAAGAAACTTCTACCTCAGAAAAGGGTTGAAAAGAAATGTGGGCTGTGGCTGTTGAAAAGAGAAGTGTCCTTATTAGCTGGATTGACTTAGTTAGGAACAACTTCAAATCAGCTACAGTAGCCACCAACATAGATTTCCCTGACTTTCATGTCAGCAGGGCTTCTGCATTTCAAAAGCCTGCTCCAAACCTGTTCTTGCAGAGATTACATGCAGTATTTTCCTTCCATCCAGCCTGCATGCCTGCACACACTTGACCTTTTCTTCCTTACTCCAGAGGCTCTACATTTTTAAATCAGAGCTTCTTGGAAATGCTGTAATTCAGATGTGCCAGTCCTCACCCACCAGTGGCTTCTCTTATTGCTGCTTTGTTGCATTAGGGCTCCTTTCATTCACATGGGCATCTATTATGAATGGGAGTATAAAGAGAAGGGGGTGTGGATTGCATTGCAATGTTCCAAATGTATCTCTTCACTCTAAATATTTATCATGCCATTTTTTTTCTATTCAAAAGGATACATCCCTTAGCTAATTCACAGGCAACTTTTTGTGTACTAATTGATGAGTTCATAGAGCCACTATCTTCCTTGTTATTAAAGCCAACAGTCTAGATGCTGTATTTGGTTTTAATTTAAGCTCTTCTATATTCTTAAATTCATAATCTTTAGATTTCCATCTACATTTATTCTTGTTTTAGGAATTTATTTTAGCTGTTGCTAATGCCTCAAACAAGTGTCTCCAAGAATATGCATGCTGATATCTTTGCATGGATAATATCCTTTTCCAGAAGGCTTTCTTGCCCGATTTAAAGTTATGTAATTGGAAACACTTGTCAGAATGTGGGTGGTAAGCTACTTCTTATCATATCTCTCTGTATCATAACTTTTTATCTTCTCCATTACAAAATGTAAACTTTGTAATAATAGCAATTGTTCATAACTCTTACCAGATTTCAGTTCATGTGCAGAATAGCGGGTTTCTTCATGCCATTTTTATTCATGTACACAATATGTTCACTTTCTATTACCCTTTCTAATCTCTCTTCTCGCTGGTTTCTGTCCTTCTGCTTTTCATGTCATGTATATATACACACACACACACATACACACATACACACACACCTTGATTCTACATATGAGATAAAACATGTGACATAATAATATCATAGTCAGTTTCTAGATAAGAGTCAGATTTACAATAAGAACAATATTTATTAGATGGGAAAACAACCACGTATTCTCAACCTTCATGTCTTATGTGATAGTGCTTGAACATATTAGTGTTTGTCTGAAAGATGTTTGGGTAGTTTTCAGTTGCTCTTAAGTTAGTCTATCTTGGCTGTAGGGAACACAGATCACCCTTCAAGAAGGACTTGACCTTTGGCTGCTAATGGTATGGTTATTGGACCAGTTTCCAGTATTGGTGCCAACAGAATTTACCTCAACTTGGAAAAGTAGGACCACTTCTTAGGTGGCCCTCAGATGATGGAGGAGTATCATGTGCTGATTTTGCCAAAGACTGGTCACTGTCGATAGGAAATGTCCTTCTGGCAGGAAATGTCTCTACTTTGGCTTTCTTGTGGGCCAAGGCATGTCAGGACTGTACCATGGTCTATGCTGCTCTCTCCAGGGCTCTTCCTCTCTGCTTCCCCATCTCAGGGTTCAAGTGTTCACTATGGCTGGAACCTTTGTTGTCCCTGAGCTGTTTTGTTTTGTTTTGTTTTTTCTTTTTCAATCTTTCATAAGTTCAAGCTCACAGTACAACCTCTTGTATTTCTACTCTATCCTGCTGTGTGCTTCTCTGGGGACTGAAGTTTCCATTGAGATTAATGAGGTCACTCTGCAATTATTATTATGATTATTATTATTTATGCCAGGTATCACACTAAGGGCCTTGTGTTTGTGAAGCATTTGATTTAGCAGTGGCTTTTACATTAACTCCTGACACTTTAGTGAATACTATAAAAAAGGTTGCTTGTAATATTCTGTAGCATGAAGATCTTAAATTGCCTGAAGGTGGACAATGGGGTTGTTTTTCACCTAGGAACTCAGCCAGCAGGTTTAATTGAGGTGTCATTTTCCAGAAATGCTAGTTATTAGGCTGATGTGCTTGGACTCACAAAACTTCCACAACTATTTAAGAATCCTTGTTAACAGAGGAAAGCAACAGTGGAGGAAAACAACCAATTAGGAACATTTGGCTCTTTCAAAAATGTTTCTAAACAATTGACACAATCCCACTCACAATGCCCTGGCATGACTAGTATCAGCACTTTCATTTTAGCAGTGACTCCAAAGCCCCTTTCTTGTCACCAGCATGTCATCATCTGGAAGGACACTGTCAATTAAGAACCTTGCAATGGGGCTGGAGAGGTAGCTCATCAGTTAAGAGCATTGGCTGCTCTTCCAGAGGATTCATGTTCAATATTCAGCACCCACAGGACAGCTCACAACTGTCTGTGACTCCAGTTCCAGGAGATCTGACACCAATGCCCATTAAAAAAGTTAAATAAATTATTTTTAAAAATCTTATATTGATAGAAAGGGGACCAGATTAGAACTAAGCAGTTTATATCCTCTAGAAACATTTATGACCAAAATTTGAGCCATAGCAAGCTGGATGCAGTCCCTATCATGACCCTGTCTTAATTCTCATCCCTTATCACTGACAAGGCAAACCTGTATATAAATGTGGCTAAGAGAAGTATATTCAGTCTTTTTTGCTTTCTTAGTTTTATTTTAGTTAAATAGTCTAGGAATTAGCTTGTTCTGTGTCTGCTTCATCCCCTCTTCCAGAACTGTCTTCTTGTTCTAAAGAGGATGCGATTGTTATAATAATCACATTACCCAGACTTCCTTGCAGCTGGGGCTCTTCCCATGGCAAAGGGCTACTAATCAAGTGCATACATGTGCAGCTTTCATCTGTGACTCATCCCTTTTGCTGTCACAGCTGTGACGGGGTCTACAGGGTTCAGAACTGAATTGTTATGGCAGCCACTTTCTTTGTGACCCAGTTCTGGGCTGAGATTTCTTGCGACTAACTTCTGAAAGCTCATGTAAAAGCTCATGGCAGAATAATTGGCTTATGTTTGGCTCCTTCCCTATGATACTGTGACATATGCACGTATTCATATTCACTGCACTCTGCACTAGTACATTTATTACCATTTAAACCCATTAGATTATGTAGTTTAAGCTGAGGACTTGGAACTGCAAAATTCAGTGTGGCCTGTCTTGAGAGGGATGAGGAGCCCCCAGTATAAGAAAGGGCTACTTCATAAGCACAGAAGAATCTTAATTTATCTGTTGGTGGCTGTTCACAGTCTATACCTGAAGTGTGAGTTTCCATGGACCATCCTACTCTAACTCTTACCACTTTTCTCTTCCACTTTATCATTACCCAATATTACAAGCAGCCAGATTTCAGGCCATCACTTTTCTATGGGATGCACACTACTTTATTGGCAAAAGCATGGTCTCTGTATTCTGTTTCTCATCTTTTTGACTGCTGGCCTGTTTAGGCCTCTGAATGTAGAAGCTGTATTTGCTTGGATCAAGCAGTAGTTCTTGGAAGATTATGGCTCCATCACCCCTATGTAGAACTTACATGTGGTAGTGTTCCCCATGTTCTCTCCTCAGCACCATTCCTTGACCTCTCAGAATTATTTCCTCTTGTGGCTACAATGCAATCAATTCTGATTCTCCTTATTTAGGCTACCAAATATATGCCACTGTAAATCACAGAGCATATTGTTCGGAGTTTACCCATCAAACCCATCAAGATAGCCTGTATGCAGAGAAAGACAAACTACATGGTGTTATGTAAATCTCAGTTTCTATTATTGGTTGACTTCCTGCTGGAAGTAGAGCCACACATTACAGAATTTTAAAAATGATAAGTTACTTCTACAACACAACATCTGCACCTAAGGGTCATGGGTCACTGCAGAAGACGGTGGTGGAAAGATTTTAAGAGTCATTGTAGGGTTTAAGAGAAATCTGGCACTAGGGAAATGTCTAGAGAGCTATAAGGATGACCCCAACTAACAATCTAAGCAATAGTGGAGAGGCTACTTTAAATGCCCTTCCCTGATAATGAGATTGAATACTACCTTATATGCAATCCTCGAGTCTCCATCCAGTAGCTGATGGAAGCAGAAGCAGACACAGCTAAATACTGAGCCAAACTCTTGGATTCCAGTTGCAAACAGGGAGGAGTGATGAGCAAAGAGGTCAAGACCAGGCTGGAGAAACCCATAGAAACAGCTGACCTGAACAAGGGGGACCTCATGGACCCCAGACTGATAGCTGGGAAACCAGCATAGGACCTTCCCAGATTCCCTGAATATGGTATTAGTTGGGAGGCCTGGGCAGTCTATGGGGCCTCTGGTAGTGGATCAGTATTTATCTCTAGTATATGAATGGACTTTGGGAGTCTGTTCCACATAGAGGGATACTCCCTCAGCCTAGACACATGGGGGAGGGCCTGGGCCCTGCTTCAAAGATATGACAGACTTTGAAGACTCTGCATGGAAATCTGCTCCCTGGGGAGCAGAAAGGGGATGGGATGGTGGGGGGAACAGGGGAGGACAGGAGGGTATAGGAATTGGGATGTACATGTTAAAACAAGCTTGTTTCAAATTTAAATAAAAAATAATAAAAATTATTTACTCCCTCAAAAGATTTTAAGAGTCAGAGGATTAGGAAATTTGCTGTGAGATTTTGTTCCATAGGAAAGTCAGGAGCTAAGTCCATAGAATCTCACTGACACAACAATCTAAACATGAGCTGAACAAGGACGACAACTATAGACATGTTAACATGGACAGGGCAAATTCAGGAGGCATCAGCCATACACAAGGAATTTCAGGCAGCTAGGCAATGCTGAGATCAGGGGATTTGCTCTGAAGAGCAACATATCAATCTACCATTCAATACCAAATGGTCAGACCTAAAAACATACATATGCATGGTATTATACATACTAAGCAGTTTGTATTTATGTATTTAGACATTTTTGTACGAATAATTAGTGAAAAAAAGGCCATGAATTTAAAAGAGAAGGAGGAATGTACATGGGATGGTTTGGAGAGATGAAAGGGAGGGGCAAAATGATGTAATTATATTGTAATCTCAAAAAAAAAAAATTTTAGAAAACAAAAAGACAGCTTGACCAGTTGCTTTTAATAAACAGTTTTGTGGAGACCTAAGACTTCACGAGGATTCCTTGGGGCCTCATAGATAGATCTGAGCTTCCCACATCTCTTCACCTTCTGTAGCTCTGCTATTGCTTTTTTATGTTCTACTGCTAAAAAACAGTTTGAAAACCACTGATCTCATGAACTCTTCAGCCCATGCATTAATCCCCTTTACAATGGTTCTCACAGCTGATTATCTAGAATTGCTTGATTATATCCAGTGATAAGGGCTCATTACTTTGCAAGGTAGCACATTTTATTTTAAGAAGTCTTCCTCTACATCACAAGACCCTACTGCTGAAGATTACTTGAGTTGCAGGACATTGAGAAATCAGACTGGATCTGAGCCAGAAGTCTCCTCCCTCCTGCTGGCTTTCATGGTGCTTGGAGGTGATAAGCTAAGTGCTGGGGGAGAAAAAACTTATCAATGGGACTTCAAGAATCACAATTATGACATGTCTGGCGAGATGTGCCCACTGGTAAAATAGTGGCAGGATTATTATGGGGGAAGCAACTAACCTCTTTATGTTTAGATCTGAGGCTTGCTTCAGAAGACAGAAATCATGTCCTGTAATGTAAACTTGGCCAGGAGCCTATGCCTGGATAGGTCAAAGGCCTAGGGGAGAATCCACTACTGTTGCTTTGCTAAATGGTTGTGTGTCAGCCTGTCTTCTAAACACTCATGTTTATACTCATAGATGGTGCTGATCTAAGCCTTTATGTTTTTGCAGTGGGTGATATTTAGTACAGAGGGACACAACTTATAAAAGTGTGGAGATCAAGTGACTGGGAGGTTTCAGCCATGAAAGGGACATCGTGTCATCCCTTTAAAGAGTCAGAGAACATCTGGCAAAGGGAGAAAGAAGATGAGAGCCAGAGGTTGAGGAATCCTGTGGAACATTGTTTTCTGGACATGTCACACATAAACTCCCTGCATCTGTGGTTCCCTGTCTAAGACCTGTGTGAGACTGACACCATCAGTGCTTCATCAGACTTTGGGTAGGGGCTCAAGAGCAAGGTCCCACCTTCACTCATGGGCTGGTGAAGTTGACACTGGTAAGTTGCTCCTGTTCTAGTAAATAGCCCATATATATATATATATATATATATATATATATATATATATATATATATTCCACTCCATAGGCACACCATGTTAGTTCAAAGGCATCACCCATTACCTTAGTACTCTTTTTATTCCCTTCCTATTCGTGACCATCCAATTCAGGAAACAAATCCATTAAACCAAATAGGATTAAGCTACAGAACCCAGCTGGGGTTGTGGCTGTCAGACAGGCATCTCCCTGCTGGTGTTAATGGGTTGTGGTGCAGAATCCTAGCCCCTAGCTATCCCACTACCCAGGCAAGTGCTAGGCTGAGGGCCTCAGAACATCACACACTTCTCTAATGTGTCACAATTACAGAGACAACTGTGCTAAGTAACTTTCCACCGATCTGCTCTGAAAACTTGCAGTGTGTTCAATAGCCCTCAAAAATTTTCATTTGGGACCTGTGGAGAGATGGTATGGTGGTGGTTACACTGAACAGTGGCAGAATAAATAGTATTTTCAAGAGATTTTTCTTTCCTTTCCTTTTGAAGTGCATAGCTTGTAAAAAGAATTTGAATCCGTTTTAGCTGCATTTGTATCTCAATTTAGCACATTGAAAGAGAAGGAAGCAAGGTTGTAAAGATAGCACAGGTGCTAGTGGCTGCAAAATTGGATCACACACTTGGCTAAGAGACAAGCTTCCCTTTTGCTGGGAACAATACTTTACCTTTACAAAGAAGCAGTCAGCTCAGACATTCCATAAGGGCGGCATGTGGGAGCTGGCAGGCCTGTTAACGCTGTCCATGGTGCTGGCCGAAGTGCCCTGTGTCAGACACTTGCATGCACTGATCCTGGGTGCTACTCTCTCCAGTCTTGTCAGGACAGGACCATTCTTTATTTGTTGTCTCTGATGAGTGTAGCTTTGGAACACCAATTACTAGAGAGATGCACTAATTATTTACCCGTAGTGCTATCCAGAAACCAACTCATCTGCAAAATGCCTCTTGCTCTTATCAGGAGTGTTGGATCTCAGGCCCTACCTTTGCACTGCAGAAACAGGTGCAATCGAGATGAGACGGAGGTAGTGGCTCTGAAGGCATACCAATCCTACTTCTGTGGTTCTGTGATTCATCATCTTTCCAGGAGAATGCATGTCGGCATTTCTCCTTTCAAGGGGCAGGGAAGGGCTGTTAATGATAGTTTGGTTTTCTCTGAGACTCATACTCCACTTAATAAGGTGGACCTAGGAAAGACCCAATACAGAAGCCTCTTTGTGAAGGTAGACCATGTTATAAAATGCAGGTGAGGACTTATTTAACAGGAGTCATGAAATAGGCTGGTTTCTCTAATTTCCTCTTCCAAGAGCGAAGTTCTTTCCTTATTACTAAGATTCAGAACTAATTTCTTTAGTTATGGGGCTGCATTGTTATTTATTTGTAAGGTTCCCTGATTAGTTTCTCCCAGTAAGTAGTGGGGAATTTACCTAGTGAGTTGTTGGTATGGCCCTAAGAAATTCTATCTATGGATCCATCTATCCATCTATCTATCTATCTATCTATCTATCTATCTATCTATCTATCTATCTATCACTATATTTTTGTCTATATATCCTTTTAGGGCAAATTGACAAGGGTTGATTACATTTAAGAATCCACTTCAATGTGAAAGTGCAAGGCGGTGAATAGGTTCCTCCACCTTGTATTTTTGCAGAGGCCATTTTAGGCTCTACTAGAAATTTGATCTCCTTGATAGGAAGACCCATGGAAAATAATCCAACTCTATTATAGGGACTCAAGGTCAGGATGCCCCAGCTAACTTACCTTCACTTCTGTTATACTGCCCACTTATATAGAAGACCCTCCAGCTAACCCAGAATGTCCCTCCAGCTAGAAGCTGCTTGATGCTGAGTGAGATAGTAGGTTGTGGTTTTTGCCTTCAAAAACTCCTTACTCTAAACACTAGGCTCTACCATTGGATCCCGAATACCTGAATGTAGTCTCAGCCAGCTGGAAAAAAATGTTCCAATTGTCTGTAAACTGCGTCTGAGTGGTCTTTTCTGATGGTCTTCTTGTAACACCAACATCCCTTGGAACAGACCTACAGTAGCTAGAGAACCACCATGGCCATCTATCTTCTGAAACACCTTCCTTTCCATTTTATTATTATTTTTTAAAAGATGTGTCTCATATATCCCATGTTTTAGTAAACCTCACTCTGAGACTGAAGATGCCGTTGATTTTCTCTTACCTTTACCTCCCAAGTGCTTGTATTACCACATCTAATTAATGCACTGATGGGATCAAGTCTAGGGATTGGCAGACACCCTACCAATTAATATGTATTCTCAGCCGCTCAGTTTACTTTTTGATGTGTCCTTCATTCATGGACCAATACTCACTTTCTCCTCAAGAGACCTCCCATATTTTTCCATATCTATTGCCTTTGCCTATGCAGTTCTTTCTGCAGGCACAGACACTTGTCCCTTCTTTGTTATTTGTTTGCTTTTTTTGTTTTTAGAGATAAGGTCTCTCTACATGGCCTTGGCTGTCCTGAAAATCTCTGTGAAGACCAGTCTGGCCTTGAACTAGCAGATATCCACCTGCCTCTGCCTTTCAGGTTCTGGAATTAAAAGTGTGCACCACCATACCAGTCATATGTCTTTAATTGAGATATATCTTTATTTGTCATCTTCTTGTCTGTTAATGGGAATCAATGTTGAGAACAATACAGACCTGTCTTAGGGGATCTTATGCAAATACCTATTTTAATGGCCTCCAAACCTAGAGAGGTGTCTGTGCTCATGACTGGGAACCATCCAAGCTGTGTTAGCCCTCTTGAGGCACAGATAATCAAATGAACAGCTTCTCTGACAGGCACTGATTACAGACACCATTAAAAAGGAAATGGTCACAATACAGGTGGCAGAGACTGAAGCAGCCTTCTGCTTGGTAAGTTATTACCACGAGGATGATGACAAAGCCACAGAGGTCTTGCTCAAGAGCAAGGGGAACTGCTTCTCTTCACAGTGGGTGGTGGCTGGGGGGAAAAAGAGCTTATGTAGACAGTAATTTACATTTTATTAAAAATAATTGGAAAAGTTTACAGACAGTCCTTGCAAATATGCAACTGTCAGGCATGGATGGAAAAGAAACATTTTTTCTCCAATTGTGGGAAATTCTAATGTCATAGCGAAAAATCAGGAGTTTGATGATTAAATGTGGAGAGCTGTCATCTCGGCATTATATTAAAATAACTTGCCTCCAGCAAGTGCACAGTATTTCTTCCTTTAAATCTGTCATTTCTTGGGAGGCCACAGCTCCAGTTGGTTGCGCTGGTGACTTTGTAGCCATGGAGGTTTAACAGTAGCAAGGACCCTCAGAGGTTTTCAAAGGGTGGGTGAGGGTGGTAGATGAGGGGAGCTCATTAACCCCTGAATGCCTGCAGCAAACCAATGCACATGTATTTTGCTGTGACTTAGAGGGGCTCTCTGGAATTGAAAACTCGAAGTAGAATGCTTGCAGATAAATTGCTTTCAGCAGCACTCCTCAGACCACGATGTCAGACTGCGGGCAGAATGAGCTGCATTTGTTTATGAAATCTGTTGCTTAGCGGGACAATCAGTGTCTCATTGCAGCCTCTAGTCACGATATTTTTAATGATGGCCACACGGTGTTGCTTTTACATGCAAACTGTGGAGAGCTGAACATTGGAGAAAAAGCTTAAGTCGGTAGAAGAGAGGAAAGGGATTGCTGGGTCAGGGATTGCATCTCCTGCACAACTGAATTCAACAGCTGCATCTCTGCACATGTCTGTCTCCTTTGCTTTTTTTTTTTTTTTTTGAAAAGGCCATTTAACCTCCCTTCCCAGTGGAATGTTCCCTGTGGCTCTCAAGGCAGCCCCTCCTGGTTCTCTATTTTCCTGATTGGTGTTGTATGACATAGTAAAAATGTTGCTCTTTCTATGCTACTGTTTGTGTCATAATTTTTTGGCTTTTGAAAGTGTATCCTCATCTCACTCGATCATGTTCCTGACCAAAGAGACAGAGAGGACATCATAGCAGGGCTATTTTCTCTTTGTTCAGCTCATCATGGTATGTAGAGTCTGCTTACCATATAGCCTCTCTCTCTCTCTCTCTCTCTCTCTGTGTGTGTGTGGGGGGGGTATGCATATGTGCATATATATGTTTATATGCATATAGAAACCAGAAACAGGGACTCTCACTGGCCTGGAACTCTCTATATAGGATAAACTGGCTGGCTAATAAGCCCCAGGTATTCTCCTGTCTATTATTACATGCATATACATCACCACACCTGGGTATTTTTAAGTATGCACATGCCTGTGGTGTGTGTGTGTGTGTGTGTGTGTGTGTGTGTGTATGAATGTAGGTAGCTCTACTACATACTTGTAGAGGCCAGAGGACAATGTAGAGTTTCAGTTCTTGCCTTCTACCTTGTTTGAGGCAGGGTTCAATTCTGTGCATGTGAGGTGAGCTGGCCTGTGACTTTCCAGAGACTCTCCTCTCTCCAGCTCCCATCTTGTCAAGAGAGCACTGGGGCTGGAGACATCTACCACTTGTCTGGATCTTATGTGGACTCTGGGGATTTGAGTCCTGGTCCTCATGCTAACACTGCAAGTGTTTAAGCTACTGAACTGTCTCCAGATCCCATCCCACTTCTTTTTGTATATTAAAAAAATGTGAGTTCTGACAAGTGGTGGTGGCGCACGCCTTTAATTCCAGCACTCAGGAGACAGAGACAGGTGGATCACTGTGAGTTTGAGGTTAACCTGGTATACATAGTGAGTTCAAGGACAGGCTTCCAAGCAACAGAGAAACCCTGTTTCAAAAACAAAAACAAAGTAAACAGTTCTAGGGATCTAACTTGGGTCCCTGGGTCTGCAAGTCCAGCACTTTTGTTGAGCTCTCTCCCGAGCCCTTGGAGTTTGGGTTTCATTTTTACAGTGGTTCTGAACATGGCACAGTGAGCAAAGTAAGACAGAGGAATCATGCCCCAGCAAATAGCTAAGAATGTAAGTTTTCAGGCTCAAAGCTTTTCAGTTGCTTATTTCTACATGACACTGTTCCAGCTTCTTAATCCTTGAAAACTCCAGTTTCTTCTGCAACTGTGACTTCCTTGGAGGTTTCCTACGGATTAAGTGTTATACATAAACTAGTGCTGTTTGAACTGAAGATGTTTACTAATTGGCAGCTATTGTTTGTGGTTGTATTGTAGTAATAAAGAGGGGGAGTCCTGGCTGATGGCACTACTACTAGGGTCAAATTCCACGTGCCTTGTCACTGGGCAGCTGAGTCTCAGCAGATTCTTCCCTGCCCTTGCCATATTCTCTAATGCCTAAGGGCTATGCATATTTTCCACCTTTCAGCAAATCCACATGCAGCCTGGGAGGTTATAAAAAGCAAGTGAGGAGCCTGCAGAAATGCAGGTGCAGTTGGGGTCCCTTAGGCAAGAGATGCAGCATTTCTTCAAAAGCCCTTAGATGTCACCTCTCCTTTCTCTGCTTGGCTGGAACCGCCCCCCGGATTGCCTCTTCAGCGTGACACTGCCTGAGCCAGGGTGTCTGAAAGACAAAGCCACCATGGCTTCCCTCCCTCCCTCCCAGAAGCAGAGACAACAAAAAACCTGATGCCATCAAAAGCATCACGGTTCTTCCCACTCGGCTTGTCTCAAAAGCCTCATTCTGACCCTATCGATCAGCCATAAAACACAAAATCAACAAACCTGTTTTCTATCTCATGCAGAAAAACCAACACTGACCACCATCCTTGTCAGCCAGGCTTACAGAAACACACAGAAAAAGTGGGAGTTACTCAAAGCTCTTGTATCCAATCAAGGCTTTTTTTTTTTTTTTTTTTTTTTTTTTCCTGTCCTAGTCCCAGATGACAGCTGTGGGGCAGAGCAAAACCCCGCTGTTAAGTACTGAGTGAGGGAAGCACTCCTCATTGTCCCTGCACAGAGGGTGCCTGCAGCAAGCCAGTGACTGACAGTCTGAATAAGTAGTTATTTCTCCAGGCTCAGGTGCAAGAGGCACATGCAATCCAGTATCTGACCTTTGCAGCTGAGCTTGGCACCCAGGGGCCAGCTTGCTACTACCATTACCTGCTAAGGTTAAACTATCGTCAAGCTAATTGATGAGGAAGCTCTATTCATGCTAGTTTCCTGCTGAAATAATTGTTGAATGGGCTCCTGGACCCAGTTCAATTTCTTTCCTCCGGCATTCAAGGCTTGCTATGATCTGTCTCTAGTCTACTTCCCTCGTGGTGTCCATGATACAGATATACTGAAACTCTCTCCTTGCCACATGTTATTGCTTTTGCTTTATCACTATTGTTCCTACCTTCGGTGTTCCCCTTTCCTGAGTCTTCATGTTTAAACACATTTGCTCCCCAAGTCTCCTTTAAATTATAGCTTCCTCCATGATGTGGCTCATGTGTCCCACATCAACAGACACTACTCTTTTCAGATACCCCTCTTAAAACGTTCAATGTTATCTGTATTATGTCTCATCTGTATTTTCTATTCTGTGCTCAGGAGCTCTGTGAAGGTAGTACCACATGATTTCACTCTAGCATGTTTTACTAGGCTAGCTGACATTCATGAAACATACTTAGTAAGAATTGGTTTTGAGTGCAGCCAGTGATGTTCCCTTTCACAGAGGAGCATCATTGTGGATCGAGGAGTGGATGTGCTCGATTATGCCAAACACATTGGTACAGTAAGAGTCCGTTCAGACAGTTTCAGGCATGGATAGTAGTAGTTCAGTACAGTATTTTATGAGACTGATGCACTACCTACTGCGCTAATGAGGCTCCTTTAGTACAGTATTTTAAATATCATATCATTCTGAGTTGAAAAATTTACTCAATATAATTTTCTATAGCATTGAAGGAGGTTGACTTTTATCTCATACTCCCATATCAGCAATGATGCTTCAAGGTATTCTATCATCTATCTATCTCTCTATCTATTTATCTCTCTATCTATCTACCTATCTATCATCTATTATCTATCTATCATCTATGTATCTATCATATATGTATGTACTTATCATCTATGTATCTATCTATCATCTACCTATCTATCATTTACGTATCTATCTATGTATCTATGTATCTATCTTTCATCTATTATCTATCTAACATCTATGTATCTATCATCTATGTATGTATTTATCATCTATGTATCTATCATCTACCTATCTATCTATCATCTATCTATCTATCTATCTATCTATCTATCTATCATCTATCTCTTTCCTTTTTTCCTTCCCTCACATTTGGTTAAACTATCTTTAAAGTAACCCATGCTTATCTCCTTGTTACCAGTCTTTTTTCTTAGGAGATGAATATATAAGCAGAATTTAGAAGGTATTGTTAATATATTATCTTATCTGCTCTTTATGTTAACTCCTGACATACACTGAGATGTAACATTGTTTCTTGTTCTGTGGGTCAGAAAGACCAAAAGAAAAATGTGATCATTGCAATTTTCTAGGAACTGGCATTTTGAACGTGGTGGCTAATTATTGCCACTGTCACTACCACTGCCACCTCCACAAACAAGAGCAGGTGTATGCTATCAAACTGAATTATTAAGTCTGCTTGCAGCATTCATTATATGCTCTGTTGACTTAAGGGGCTGAGGTACCTTACATATTTTCTAATTTTTACTGCCAATACACCATTACCCCATCTTGTCATTTATTTACAGTGAAATGGTTCACTAAAATACAACTTCTCGTGGTCACCCATAAACATAACCTTGTTTCAAGAAAATGAACTCACCATTTTCAAGGGAGTTATCATTTGCATCAGGCCAGACTGCTCTCCAATTTAATGATTGCAGAGAGATGTGCCCCCCCCACCAATTGAACAGTTTGCATTTCCATAGCATTACTGAAACATCACCAATACTGGGATGTGGGGGGAGTGGCCAGTGGGCCGCACTGCCCATTGACACCCTTGTCTCAAGAAGCAGTCAAAGCACTGGAGCAGCAGAGATGACGAATGCACAGAAGGGCTGCACGTTCTGCCCTAGTCTTCAGTTCTTAGGGCGCAAGCACCAGGCACAGAAAAGAACCCATGCCTCCATCAAACTGCTGCCCCCAAAGCATGAAGGTGAGATCAATGAGAGATCACCTCCTAAGCAACGGCATTAGGATGTCCACGCTCCTCCTTCTTGCCCCGGAGCAGTGCCTTTTATTTTCATTTCTATGCTAACAAGGTACACCTGTCCTGGCGTGTGCTCTGAAGAGGTTCTTTCATGCTCAGGGCCTGGGGAGCTTTAACATAGTTAGATGTACTCTAACAGCAGGTTGCCATCAAAAAATTCTATAATAGGATTAAAATAAAAGAGAAATGTACTTGCGGTGGAATGGCAATGATTATTTAACATGTTTCAAGTGCCTGGTGGGAAGGTGCAGCACAAACACGCAGACAGACCTGCTGTGTGGGTGTGCTGCCTTCTTAACAATCGGGGTTTTGTGTTGCTGATGGCAGATTTTTTTGCAGATCAGCCTCACAGGGCCCAAAAGCTGTACAAGGAGGTATTTGGAAAAAGGTCTTATCATTACCGGAGATGATCTTATCTAGTTATGTCTGCATCTATGTGTGTGGCTCGTGAGTCTCACATAGAATGTGAGCTCCAGCGGGGGTGGGGTGGGAGAGGGTGGGGGGTCAGGGGGAGGAGGGAAGGCTATTTGTCTGCCTTGTTCATTTCTCAATTCCTAGCATCTGGATCTCTGCCTGGTATACAACAGAAACTCAGTGATAACGTGTTGCCTGATAGGAAGTTTCTAAGCATGGGGTCCCGAGTCTGATGACACCCCTCCTTAGCAATGCCAGCATCAGTTTCTTACATCTAAATTAGGGATGGGAACGCAGTGGTTTTCTGGGGCTCTTGTGAGACCATCTGTCTAAAGCAACTAAAGCTGTGCACATGTCGAAAAGGCTGTGTTGCATGATCTGGATCAGATGTTCTGGTAAAGCTTAGCTTCAAGACTTATAGGGGAGAGAACACTTTGGGGGTCAGCAGTGCTTGCTTGGTCACTACAAAGCTTTGGTGGCTCTGGAGAAATAGCAGGTGCTAAGAGTAGGAGACACAGACCACTAGTATATGCATAAGATGGCCCTGGAGCAAGTCAGTTGAACTAAGTCCCAGAGATGGGAAATATCAATGTTATCCTGGAAGACAGGAGGGGGAAATCTCAAAGTAACACCAGTTTTCGGCATCTAGAAAAGCACTCAAGAGTGCTTTAATATGTTTTTTTTTTTTTTTTTTTTCTGGTCATGAAGTAACTGACTCATGCTACAGTAATTACCTCCACTCATCTGTGCACCTACAAGCATTCTCTTTCTTGTCTTCTCTCTGTGTATTTATTTATTTATTTAGTGTGTGTGTGGGGGTGTGTGTGCTGGTAATTATCAGTTTACCCCATCATCTCTCATCTCCTTTCTTTGTCCATTGCCCTCTTACAACTCGGGAGACTGCTCCCCACTGTTATATCACCAATGTGAGTCATCTTGGCATTAGGCTCATCTCCAGCTTGACTTTTTCTTTTCAATTGTGCATCAGACCCTTCTACATCTCACTCTCCTTGTCTAATCCTCTGTCTGAAGTGGAGGATCTCATTGTTGTTCACTTGCACACTGAAATGGTCTTTCACGTATTTTTCATGTCTCAACCTCTTTCACTGGCACCGGGATTGCTTCTTATCACAGCTACCAAAGCCAGTCTCTAAATTACCTCATTGCTCGAAGAACTCTACCAGCTTCTTCTGATGCTGCTTGCTAGGGCATCTTGTGCTCAATTGGGAGAGACTGCCTCACATTTGCAGCTCCCACACCCATTCACTCAGGGGGTCTGCCTCTCTGTCTTGGTCCTACACAAGGGTTCTACTGCCACCCCTTCTGCCCAGGCCATTTTTTTTTTTTTTGGACTGTTTCTTGTTCCTGCCCCTCTGTTTTAAATTATTATTTAAGATCTTGCTGGCATCTTCTTTGTGTGGGTTTTCTCGGACCCTTCCTGAAAAATGGGTTACTTTGTCTCCCCACCATTACCTTGTTCTTACTCTACACCTACCATGGTGTTCCACGGTTCTTTGTGCCTATGTTTTTTACTGTCTATCCCAAGAGTTCATAGAATTCAGGAAATAGTTTTGGTTGTTGATGTTTAGCACTCATGTAGAAGACTTATCTGAGCACGTTTGTGTGCAGTATTTCCCAGTATTCTGTGTAGGTACAGTCTATGATGTCCAGTGGATGTCTGAAATTGTGGATCATATATATAGATATTCTATCTATCTATCTATCTATCTATCTATCTATCTATCTATCTATTCATCCATCTATCTATAGTTTAATTTATAAACCAGGCATAATTAAGGCTTAACTGCAATAACGAAGCATGACATTTCTAACATTATAAGTTAAATGCATGTGGTCTCTTCTTCCTTGTCTCTCAAAATACCTTATTTTGTGCCATGCCCACCCTGATTCTAGGCATTGTGACACAGTGTTAGGCTACTATGTAAGGGTTCCTTGAAAATAAGTGCTGCGATATCATGACAGTTGAGTTGATGAACCACATAGCTATGCAGTCATTAATGGGCAGGTTGCATATATGCTATGGGTACACTGGACCATTGGCTAATTTACTGTCTAACTACAACAGGTTGAGGTTTTTTTCAGTCACAGAAAGAAATGATAGACTAGTTATTTATGCAGTTTTCCATTGAGTAGATTTGGACCCAGTTAATCATGGGAAACTGACATAATGTAAAGTGAGCCTATGGACACCAGTGTGTGACTAGAATACACAGTCAATTCTTGACCCTCACGATCATGCATATTCTCAAATTTTGTTCATGCTACCAGCCTGCCCACTGATGGCTTGTCCTGTAACAACCTGAGTATAGAATGTACTCATTCCTTCCTAGTCCTCGTCCCTTACAACTTAACCAAAATCTGGTAGCTAGAGTAGCACTATATTTAGCAAAGTGCAAGAATGTTCCTTACCTGTTTTACTTTGACATTTGGAGGAGGGGCAAGAAAAGAGGATTTACTTGAGAGATTTCCAACCTCCAAGCCTCAGGGGTTGGAAAGTTAGAGCCTCTTGGGGAGAACTCCAGCAGGTAGAATCATACTAAAAAGCTCATCTGTGTGTAGTCAGAAGGGCACCAAAGCCCTGGGATTGCTGGTCTAGACAAAGGGCTCTTCTTCTTATTTTTATTTTTTTCTTATTTTACATATCCATCCCAGTTCCTTCTACCTCCCATCCTCCCACAAACCTCCCCCATTCCATCCCCCATCCACTCCCCAGGGAGGGTGAGGTCTTCAATGAAGGATCATTCAAGTCAGTCAAATCATTTGGAGTAGGGCCTAGGCCCTCCCGGACACAGGGCTCTTCTTCATGGCCCAATGCCCCTATTGCCCTTCAAGTCTGATCCCTGAATGGCAGCTCACCTGTGGAACACACCGAACAAGGAGAGCAGAAAAGGATTTAATGCTGTTAATAGCTCCAGCTCTGTGATCAGTATCAGTCTGGAGAGGGTTTGGCTAATCATATTTCAGGCAGAAGCATTGCTGAAATCCTTTGTTAGATCTCAAGTGAGTTGCGTGTTGGACCAGACCAATGCTCTGCCACTCCTCCATTTAAAATGCTGTGGAGATTGAGTCTGGCTTCAGATGCAGTGTTTCTTATACTTATACAGACCAGTCTCATTTTTTTTCGTGTAACTCCAACCCTTCTACCCACAAAACACATGAATAATCATATTTTAAACATTGGAAGATGAAATAGAATCAAAAGCAAGGATTCCTTCTCCAAGGTTGCTGACATGAGGTGCACAATAACCTGAGGCTACCCTGTCACTCACAGGGGGTGAATCACTCTGTGCCAGCATCACATGAGAGCAGAGAAGAACAAAGGTGGTAATTGTTCAGGGCTTCAGCTTGTATGCTGAGGTGAGACAGCTACCCTGAATGAACGAGACAGAAAAAAAAAATGAAGGATGAGGGCAATGTGCCTGCCTCTCCTTTTCCCCTATCAGTAAACGCTTTAAACTGATTTTGATCTTCTGAAACAAAATTTGGTACAAGATTGCAGATCTGCAATGCATACTTTGCTGAGTTTTCAGCACAAAGCAGATTTACAGCAGCTGAGATAGTTTGTCAAATTCCTGACAACTACGGGACTCCAGCACATTGCTGTGAGTGTTGCTGACACTGGGAAGGTGGGGGCTGTGGGAAAGATGCCCCAATCCACTTCATCTTCCTACAGGAAAATGCTAGGGAAATTTCAAAACGTCGACAAGAAGAAAGCAATGAAATTACATCCTGGGAACATCATCAGGGGCCACTCTGCTCTCTACTCACAGCAGCTGGATTCTCACAGATGGCTAGGTAATGATCACGAGGACAGCTTAGTTGCCTGGGCTCTTCAAAATGGATTCTCTCCAGACACAGAAGAAATTCTAGGATGGCTTAGAGTGCAGAGCCTAGAAATCCTAAAAGTGTAAATCTATTGATCTTATTTTCATTGCAGCATTAAGAATGTCAGACAACCCGTATTTAGCCTATTCTTTAGACCACGGAAGATAAAACACCAAGAAACAGCTTCATTTCCCATCTTTTAGATGGAGGATGAAGTTGTCATGGTGCTAATGTGAGCATTGTCTAATTTTTATTGCCTTTGGAAGTAAAACACATTCTTCCCCCTACAGGAGGTTGTGTCAATGTGAACATAAATACTTCCTTGCATTCTTTTATTTTACAAATGATAACTCTCTCTTGGAGTGAACTACAATACACTCTCTGAAAATGTGTTTTTCATTTTTGCTGTTGTAATTTGTATAAACTGTTTTAAGTGAGTGTTTGCTTCCCTTTTGGAAAAGCCTGTTTTCTTTTCCCCTTTCTGTGGAATTAGTAGTTCAGGAAATGGCCACAAGATGGCAGTGTCACTGCATAGCTGAAGAAGATCCAGACTTGGACTCATAAAGGTACGCCAGCGTGTCTTAATCTCTGCTGAAAATCCACAAGGTGGCAGATTTTAGCTATTTATGAAAAGAAGAGGCCTGCAAACAATGCTCTCCCCCCCCCCCCAATGCATTTTTAATTTATTTTTCCAGGCGATTATGAGCTGAATCAAATTATCCCTGATATTTAAAACATTTCAAAATGTACCACATCTTTAAGATCATGTAATACAAGGTGAAGGGCTAGCCAAACTAACAGTGACACAAAATCAAGGTGAAATTGACCAATAAATTGAGAACTCCATTACAGGAACAATTTCCCCGAGTTTGAGTCACAGCGTTTGAGTGATAACCTGAACTCGTCGTCTAAACTTTGTGAAATGTTCAAGGCAAAGACGGAAGGGGATAGATAGCAAGGGACGTGGCGGAGGCAGAGGGGGCAGCATGGGCAGTGATGTTTATATTTTTTCAACCAACTTTTCTAGTCTCTCGGAGGACCTTCTGCAGACCTGTGCTGGAGAGTTCAGTTCTTCTCAAGGTTACTGATTACCTGAAGGGATCCTAGTTTAAAAAATGAAAAATGACAGCCTGAACACAATAGTCCAATTTAGAGGGATCACGTACCCTGGACAGCTTCTCTGGCTGTTGCATTTGCAACCGATATGAAACCACATCTATTTTGTGGGACATGCTTTTGCAATTCCGATTCTTCGCCTCCAACCTTGGGTTAGCTTCTGGGAGTTTATTCTAAGGGGGATACCTGCTTTTCAGTTGGTTTTGGCCCGAGGCAGTATAAATGGGCTTGCTGTCTCAAATCTTGTGGGGACTACAGGTTCGTGGTAGGGCGCCAGGGTGGCAGGATGGCAGGACAGCAGGGTGGCAGCTTGGAATCATTCTCTGCAGTGACAGCTCTATGTGACACTCTGCACTCCAATATGTCAGGGAACCAGTGTTCTCGCCGGCGTCATTTATCTCATTTAAATATTCCAGGAGAGTAGGCGCTGAGCTGGAGTGAGATTCATTGTTTTCCCATCTGAAAATGGCCTGGCAGCCTCTTTGAAATGGATGAGGGGGTAAGAAGGGAAGAAAAGAGAAAGAAAAATGGTGAGGAAATGCAGCAAGTGAGTGATAGATAAGGTGAGTCCAGAATTCAATATCCAGGGCAGGGGCACACACGTCGGACCCTAGATATATAGCCCAGAACTCAAGGAGAAATGGGCAGGAAGAGAGATAATCTTTATCTCTGCTCCCAAGCCTTTGCGAAGAGCTAAGGCTAAATCACTCTCTGGAGAATGCAGGAAATGAAGCCTGTGCCAGGTCACCCATGAGGTTCAGAGCACAGGCCACCCACTGGCTGGGTGTCTTCCCTTCTTCCTTACTTTCCTGAGTCCATAGCCATTCTACATATGCAAACTTCAGTAAGCACCGCTTAGGCCTGGGCTGAGCCACAGGATTTCAGTTTTATTTAAGAAGTGTTGCTGGATTTTCCTGGGATTTAGCATCTGAAATCTTTGCAAAAGGCAAGACAGGGAGGAGGGATGGATTGTTGGCATTTGCCACAGCTCGGTTTGTTTCTGGGAAGGGCATATTAGAGATTCATTTCCTTTCCTGACATTTCAAATGTCCATCTGCGTATGTGAGGTTTACTCACTCATTCAACCACACAACCTTTTGAGCTCCCTCCCTCTCTCTCTTTCCCCCCTCCCTCTCTCCATGCCTTTCATTCATTCTTTCTTATAAGTCATCATGCAACTGGATTTTGATTAGTTTGGATTGGGATTGTACCGTGGCTGTCATAAGGCCGTGGCTTACTTTACAACATATGGTGTTCTGTATTCAGTGTTTTGCTGATTTCTCCTTTATGTATGGTATCTGAACTGAGCTACCTTCAAAGACATTTTCTGATCAAAGCAGTTAAAAAGGACGCAGAAAGTGCTCTGGTAGTCGCCTGTGAGGCACGAGTCTCATTGTCTGCATTGGTCCCTATAATCACTTAAGCCCCAACGTAGCCAAAACCAATCTATTGAAATTGATGCTCTATGAATTTGCTTGAAGTATCTGGAAAATATTTCAGTTTTCCAATCAGTTGGTTTAAGTGAGCCTGTGGCATTCACTAGCAGCATGCTGCTTGATGGACTTCTATTGGTGTGATTTAGTTACCTCTCCACACATGCTTCTGTTCCAAACTTTCTGTTGTGAGCAGATAGGAAAACTCCAGTGGCTTGCTTCCTGAGTAAGGAATCTACAAACAAACAAACAAAACAAAACAAAAGAAAGAAAGAAAGAAAACACCCAACTTTTCTAACTGTTTTCATTCCCAGAGGTCTCAGAACTCACTCAGTGCTGCTATGGAACTTCCTCTTATTAAGCTGATCTTGAGCTGGCAATGTGGTGTTCCCAGAGTACAAGTGGAGAGAACACATGCCTGCATCAGTTAACTGTGATGATTCTGGGGACCTAGGAGCAAGACTTTCCTGGTCTCTGCAAGCGTTTGTCCTATCTGGGATAGCTGTGAGAGCGTTATTGCTGGGGACTCAGGGACATTCTGGTCTCCGCATGAGTTTGCCCTGTCTGGGATATCTGTGTGAGGGTGTTGATGAGGACCCTGGAACAAAGACATTCTTAGACTCTGCAAGAGATTCTCTCTTCTAGGTGACTGTGAGAGATAAGTGCAAACAGAAGATGACTCAATCATCAAAGGCCTTAGAGTTTGGCTAAAATTGGGGAAAGGACCCCTCTTTTCACTTCCCTTGTCAAAGGAGAAGGTCCCTGAAGGCAGCTCATAGATGAGAGAGTTTGTAAGAGTATTTTGACAAGAACCATTTGCCATACCAATGTAAAGAAGTGCTAGTTTTTATGCTGGCACTAGGAAAGAAGGGGTGTTGATATTACATGTTCTAATGTGCAGGTCCTGGTGTACACCAGTCCTGTCTTGTTTTGAACTCTGGTGTTGCTACCCAATTTGCTTTGCCTTGAGAAACAAAAGTGTGTGCAATCTATGTCACTTGCTGTCAGAACTCTAGGAACTTTGCCTGAATACTGTATGAAGAATGACATGTGGGGGAAACCTGCACATACATAGGGTAAAACTTAATGCACATGAGGATCCTCATGAAATCTTGTGCCATATTCCCAATCTCTTCTCAGACATTGACTTCTTGCCTTATTTGTAATAATAATAACAATAGTAATGCAATGGTCATAAAAACAAAAGATCTAAGATTTAAGGGTCACACATTATATTTTATGGACTTGGCTATAGGCTTTATAAATACAATTTGCATGTGAGACATGCAATTTGTACTAATGCTTTCTTATGAGGAGTAAAGTACTGCTAACATGGCAAAGCAGGTTGCCAATACCCATACGGCTAGGAAGACAAACTTGAGGTTTGAAACCAGATCTTTGGAGTCCCTCCATACAGCTTTCTCCCTCAGTTTCTATGTCTAAAAGACCAACACATGTTCATGATGTAAACGTAGTGATTGTGTAAATTTGGGGACCCATCTTAATGATGAAGAAGACTATGCTGACTGGAGGTTCTCATTGCCATTCTTCACATCACACTGAGCAGAAGATTAGCTGTGCTCTCTGTTTCTTTTTAATGAGATAGTATCTGTTGTGCAGCCATAAGTAATTTGGGACATATTACATAGACCAGGGTGGCTTGGTCCTCCTACTTTAGCTTCCCTAGTGAGTGCTGGGGATTATGGGTATATACCACCTGCCTGGCTCAGGTATTATTTAAACCTGCAAAGTCATATCTGTATTCAGATTCTTACTCTCAGCATCTTCTAGGGAGAAATTTTACAATAGATATGATTTTATTTGGTACAGAGGCAACAAAGGAACTTTTAAAAGAGACTGTGTTTTTTGACATTGTCATTCTGGGGTACTAAGATAAAACTAAACAAGGCAGGCATTGCCAGGAAGGTCATTATAAATTTTAAATTGCTATTTGTAGAAAAATATTGCTTAGGTCCAGTTGAACCAGGTTAAATCTCTATAGTGAATATTGAGAAGCTAGTGTTCAGTTCTATACCACCTTAAACTGTGTGGTTACTGCAAAGTTTTGAGTTAGTAGGTGCCAGGAAGTATATGAAAATAGAATATTATTATTACCTTCATTAACAGAGACCTGATTTTTTTTAAAAAGTCTATTCTAACAAGAACCTTGGAAAAAAACAAGAGAAATGTTAGGAGATCTGATTAATTTAGATTGAGCAATTAATGATGTGGCATAGTTAACAGTTCTGTTAGCATCACTCATTAGGTAGGCTGTGTGGGAGGCAGCCTTCGTCTTGGGAAGAAGGCTGTTAGAATCAAGTGTACCACGTATCTGAAAGTCAGCCCCAGTAATCAGGCTCCTGTCTTTGAGACTTACAGAGGTTGAAAAATCAGATTGTGATGGTGTGTGCTGCTTTGCTAGAGCTTTATTTTAGCAGAGGATGAAATGGCTAAAGAAATAGTTATTTCAACAGTTTTGCTTTCTGTAGAGTCGACGTTGTGCTGTGGATGGTGCTGTTCATATCCTTATGTCCCATAAGGGTTTGTAATATGCTCTCTGGTTATTTCTGTATTGCCACTCTTGACACAGAGTTCTATGGCTTGAGACTTCCTTGCCTAAGTGTTCTTTGTTGGCCTTCTGGTGTACTTATACAGTGGCAGCAATCATTGAAACAAGATCACTAAGAACTTGGATACCTTAAGATATGTACCTAAGTATCTGGAGGATCACTTATTATTAACATAGAGTGATCAGGTGAAATGACCAGGTGTTAGGAGCATTTGAATGGATCTCATTTACTGTAAGCTATTTGATGAATGATAGACTACTTCAAGAGGGGCAACACTGTTTCCCTTCCTTGTCAATGTGAGAGGTAGGAAAATCAGACCCTTTCTGATGAGATTGGCATACATTATTAGAAAAAAAAGCTTCAAAGTCAAACATGTGTAGGGGCTTGGGAAATCCCTCATGGCAGTTATGAGCTGGCCCTGGGAGAGAAACCTCTTTGGAAATTATCCAGCACTATTTAAAGAGAGCTGGTAGAATATCCAAGGATAATGTCTGATGTCACAAACCCATTGGTGGACTTGGCTGTTTCAGTCATTGAGGCAGAACAATGAAGTTCAAGGATTTGCTATGTATGAGCAAGGTAAGATCTGAATGTCTGCTCACATGAGCATCAGGCAAAAGGCTTAAGCTTCTAGGAAAGATGACCCCAAAAGACTAAAATGGATCGCTTGCTTCAACATGGTGAGATGTATTCCCAGATGCAGTCTGATGTAGATCAGACTTAATGGAGTAAATTGATGAGGAAGTTCTGTTTTATAGGTGGAGCCAACATGAGGAGGGATTAGAGACTGCCATTACTTAGACATTAAGAGCTCATTGTGCGTTCTCTATATCCTCCGACTGCTGTACCAAAGAGAAGTTTCTTGGCATGGCAACACATGAATCCAGGAATGGTGAGATTCTACAGATCTCAGGTCTTGAAGCCTCATTTTGAAGTTGTTAAGTACTGATGTTACAGAGGGCATTGCTTGACCTCCCAGCCTAACAAGAAAAGGACAGGGCAGATAACCTGAGCCAGAGGGTGGACTTTAGAAACTAAAACTCTTGTGATTTGGGTCAGAGAAAAGTGGGCAGACAGGAGAAATACTGCCTAGTTACAAGGCACAATCCTTTCATATCTCACAAGTTATGTAATTTTCAGTGGTCAGGGTCTTCACATCCTTTGACTATTCAAAAAATAGCTGTCAAATGGAGATGCTGAAAGCAACATCTTAATCCATTTCATCTCTTGTGTCTACAAGATAATGTAACATAGCCTAAGCATCCAGACTTCAAAGACAAATGGTTTATACAAAGGTTACTAAATACACATTCCAATTTTAGGTATAAACCCTGTAATGCTGGATGTTCTTCATTTTCAAATCTCTTTTATAGTCTACTCTTTCATAGCACTGGTTTGAATTTGAGCTTTGACACTTACTGACATGACAGTAGACTGTAGTTACATTTAACGCTACATTTCTTGCCAATAAAATTGGCATAGTAAGACAGTCCTTCTTGAGAAGCTTGGTATATGTATATAAAATGCCTGGCCAGAGTTACTGTTTAATAAATGAAAACAGCATATGCATGTATACCTCTATTGTCTTAGCACAGAGTGTTGAACAAACCCATAGTGAATGGGAGTAATCAATGATTAAATTATTTTATTCATTTTGGACTTTTCATATTGATCAAAGACGAACACTCATCTGTGAGGTCTAGCATTTAGCTTATGCATTAGTGATCCCTGACCATCACCCAGTGGTGGCCACAGTTGTGAGAACTCTTAGAGATAGAGGAGTGTTCATGGCTGAATGGTACAGTAATGGAATGAAAGGTTGTGAATCACTGAGACTTTACACTGTCTGGAAAACTAACACCTACCACATCTCCAGTTATTTTCATTTTGATAAAATCTTTCAGTAAATTGAATTTTGTTTCAGATTTTTGCTAATATAAAAGCCAGAAGAACACACACATGCACATACAAGTAACATTAACTAGATTCAGATATATATTCTAGGATGGAGTTTGGGAAGGACATAGGAGAAGTTGGAGGAGGGAAATAAGGGGTAGATACGTTTTGTTGCATACATGTATGAAATTATAAAAAATAAAATTTTAATAGGGAAAACCCATAAAGACATTGTCAAAAAATATATGGAATCTATCTTAAGTACAACAGTACTTAGACTAACATACATTCTCTTCTATTTGGAGAAGATGAATTGGAAAGGTTAGGTAGTAACAACTGAGGTTCTTAGCAGAACCACTTTTGATTCCTTCATCGTCATAACTAGAGGATCTTGTGTTTTATGGGGCAAGAAGAAAATGAAGATCCCCATAGGAGACAAATTCACATATGGAAGCTCAGTGAGATGCAGGGGTGGTGGTGAGAAAGGGGAATTTCAATTGACACAGGAGATGGGCAATTGATGCTGAGTCAGTTGTCCTAGTCCTAGCTGGTTTATTCCCAAGAGGCCCCTACTTGGAACACAAAGGACTGGCTGTTTCCAGGCAACCATGAGTCAAGTTCTTCTGCATTGATATAAGAAGGGAAGGTCACAAGGGCAAGTAAGGAAGTGAGAAAGAGTCTGATAAAAGTTCACCTGGGGTAAGGCACCCTGCACATGTTGAGCAGCACACTAATGAAGCGTCGCTTACAGATGATCAAGCCTCAGTAGACTTATGAAGGGCTTGAAGTTCAATCTAATTCTGTAGGAAACTGAAGATTTCTTCATTGAATTGGCATTAATTACTTTTTAAATGTAAATTTTCAGCTGCAAGCCTTTTTCAATATTAAAAAACCTTTCTAAGCACATCACGGTAAATCAGAGACTAATTGGTCACCAAATTATAGGGTTTGAAGCTCAGTCTCTCTGTTCTCTCTTTTTTTTTTTAAACCATAAGTGAGTAAAAATAATTAGCAAATATGAATATGTTTTTTATTTCATTAATAATGAATTACCAGTGTTAGTCCATTTTTAGGAAAGTAAACATTTGAATTTTGGACAGACGGATGTAGAGATAATATGTGGCACATTTGTTGTCATTTCAGGTTGGGTCTGGTTAGATGCTCAAGGTGTGTTCCCTAGAGGACAAGTAGAAAGGGACATGGTGTTAGGGTGTTATGTTTTGTCAGTGGGTTTAAGCAAACTGCACCAAATGCAAGAAAAACAGGGGCTTCCAATTGAAAGGTAACCTGGAGGAAGGGTGAGCTGGTCAGAGCTCCATAAAAGATGCAAGGCAGAACCTGGTCCCAGAATCCAAGTGGGTGCTATTTTCCCTGCTTGATAGCTGCTTCAGCTCACTTCCTATCAGCCATAGCTATTTATATGCAGAGGCAGATTCCACAGCTGTAAAGAAAGTGCCTTTGAAATCAGAGTTTCTTCTCATTTTTGCTTAAGGAAGATTTATGCAGTTGTTTTTTAAAGATAATCATGGAGAAGGGGCAGAGTTGTTCCTACAGGGGAGGTTCCACTGTGTCTTCTTCTTTTCAGGTAAAATTAAAAGTCATGCATTGTTCGAGTACCAAATACATGCTGAGAATGTAATTGTTGCCCATTGATTTCATAGTTGTATTAATGTTGCAGCCTGGACTTACACAGCTACAGCTTCCATCACTCAATGTGGCATCTTGGTGCCGTCAAGAGCTATGGTAATCCCTAGCTGTATGAAGGTACAGCCTGTGTAGCATGGTGAACTGCTTTACAGTGAACCTTTGCTTGAAAGACTGGGAGTACTGAGATAATGATAAATACCAGTGCAGTAAACACAGCAACCAGAACCATGTTTCTTTGTCATCATTACCAAGCATTTTATGCTATATATAATATGTGCCATACTTTTGCAGGAATAGTAGACAGTATAGTTATTTGTGTCTCCTAGTATCACTGAAAACATGTTAACAATGTTTTGTGCTCTGAACTTACAGCAACTATGGCATCAACAGGCTTTCCATTGCCGTCAGAATCTTATGGCATTGCTGTCATATAGACTAGAATATCACTGTGTGGTCCATGATTATATTTCTTACGCATTCATTTCTATACACCACACACCTCAATAACAATATGTGATACAATTCTTTTCTTGAGAATAAGAAAGAAAGGTGTTAGGCTGCGGGTTATGTCTGAAAAGATTCTACACGTCCTCAAGATCATTCTACAAGTCAAGCTATTTCTTCTGGTCCATAGAGAACAGATCTGGGGGATGTAAAACTGAAAAGTACTAGCTGTTTGGAAGGCATGCACTTACATAAACCTAAATAGTTGTTTTGTTTAGTTGTTTGTTTGAAGTAGGGGGATTGTAACACGATAGAAAATCATTCATTGGCTGGAAGAGAGTTAGGATATTGGCTAGGCAATGAGGTGCAAAATGTGCACAGGAAGTCAGGTCGCTTTTGAACCTCAGTCTAGAGACAGTACCCTTTAGTCCTCTGGACTCCCTTCAGCCATGAAATTCTGTAATTGCTCCTAGAATAATTTTCCCCTTTCCTGTGATATGATAAGCACTCTGGAGTTGGGAAGTGATCTCACAGTACTGTGACATGAATGAAAATGTATGTTTTTGGTTTGCCGAGAGTAGTTCAGGTTCTATCCTAACAAAAGGGTCCCTCCAAGCAAACAGGGGTGTGATAGAATGAAAATAACACCACCACTTAGTATTTCTACCTTTCATGATTAAAACAGGAGTTTAAGCATCATAAAAAATGTACTAGTTTGATAAATAGCATATTTAAAACCCGATTTAAGAAAACTTTTTTACCTTTGCCATTTAAAAACTGTCACTTGAACTAAAAATATAGGCTAGCAAGTGGCCTTTTCACATTTAATGTTTTCTTTCCCCTTTTTATTTGCAATTCATTCCCTTAAGTTGTGGTTAAAGAAGTGACAACAGTGCAGCCCAGAGTGGCCAGGACTCATCTTGTTCATTATTTGGAAGATGGTGGATATGACTCTCCCCACCAGTTCACATCTGAAATGTGTCAACGCCAGCCATTGTTGGTCTTAGCACGTTATCCATTTCTCTTCCTTTTTATGTTCACATTGAGTCACACAAGAATACTGGATTGCAAAAGGGCAAAGGCAACTAAAGGATTATTCTCCCTACGAATCATAATCCAAAAATTTCTCCTGTTGATGAAATAGAAGATGTTCATAGCCCTAGATTAATTAATGGTAATTATATCAAGTCAGAAGGAATTTAGAACAAACATAATAACTCTGGGCATCTGGGAGCATGAACCGTAAACTCAGCTACTCAGGATTAGCCAATGTTCCTTCCAACAGATGTTTTCTCTTCAGATGAGGGTTAGCAGGGAGGCTTGGGCAAGTCACTATGTTTCATTGACCATCGTGATTTGATCTACAAAATTAAAGGAGTGAAGCAGATGCAAGCAAACATTTCTGCGTGTTGTGAAATCTATGGCATGTTCTTTTCTTCTGCAGGGCTTGTTTGTGAGGAAGGCCTTTTAAGTTTGGCGTGTTCAGAGAGGCAGCAGAACACAGAAGGGACAGCCTTCCTGGAGCCTCTCTCCTAGAGCCTACTGTGACCAATTTGCAGAACAGTTTCTCTGATTGTGAGCAAGGATTATCAGTCTCACCCCTTAGGGTCTTTTGAGGCTCCCATGATAGAACTAAAGCTCTCCAATGACTCAAAAAACCATCTAAGTGGAAGGTATTAAAAACTGGAAAACCTTTCTAAAGGATATTGATTGGAAGTTTTATGTATACAAGTGCTTCATTATTGAACTGTTTCTCATGTTATTGGTTGTTGCTTCTGATTCCAAACTGTTGATCAGAGCATAGTGGATGTGTTCACAGAAGTGGTTTTTATGCAACAAATGACTGACTTTGGGTTCCCTTGATTAGTGCATCTCAGGATCACCAATGCCTTTGTGCTGAGGGGGATCATGGTCATTTGGAATTTCCTTTAGAGGCCAGTTGAACCTTGAACCTTGGAGAACATCTCCAGTGACCAAGATGTGGCTGAGGTCTCAGGGAGAAGCCTCAGCTATAATTTATAGCCTACTTTGTGCATTCTATTGAAAGAGCACCAGGTCCTTCACCTCATTAAATGTTACCACCATCGTATAAGGATCACATTATGCTTATTTTTAAGTTGAGAAAATCATCTCCTTGAATTAAGAGACTTAGTTATTAAGTGACAGAGTTAGGATAAAGAGTTTGTCTATGTGTGTGTTTAGGGATTCCCTCCTCTCTGCCATGAGCACATCTTTCCAAGGCACTGATTGTCAAAACAAATAAACTATTGCCCAAACTAGTTTATCTATGTTGGTGTCATCTGAGGCTTGCTGTTTAGTTGGGATTTTCCCCTTTCCCATGCTGACTGAATCAACTCATGAATTTCAGTGTGATGTCGAGTGATCTGTGTGGGCATGATAGTCTAAGGACTATCCTCTATAGAGAACAGCACAGGTCAGACTCTCATGGTGGCTTTCAAAGTCTCTTCCAGCTATATGTGAACTTTTCTTCCAAGCCGCTCCACTGTGGCGGACATCATCACTTCTCATCTTGCAAAGTTCTCAGGGTCATGAAATATCTGAACCTTCTTTGACTGACTGGGGAGAGGGGATCAACTTTCATATGCCCTAAATGCACATGTCCTAACCTTTCCTGCATCCCACATTGTGAAGAATGCCTGGATATTTGCTATTCTCTGAATTGGGAGTCCTACTCTGTACAGTTGTCTGCTAGCCAGTCCATCAATCAAAAGTCAGGTGGAGGAATTTAAATTTTACACACTTGGCTTTTAAGCAGTAGGGTTACATATAGAACAACCTGAAATTGAGAGACTCATCTTGTGTTCCTCAGTGTAGTTAAAGACAGTGAGAGAAAGAAGGCTCAGAGAGGCATCACAAATTACAGAAAGTGAGGTTTATGGAAGCCTCTCTTGGTTATCATTTGATATATTGATTCATAGTTTCTATGTGATGTAAATTAACTCCTAATTTGAACTAATTTGTCAAAATTAGTCAACTCATCTGAGAGTTGTTATGAATAGACACATAAACATATGTAATTTATTATACAATTAAATTGGAACATAGTCCTTGCTTTGGTCAGATATATGATATCTGCCATATATTTATAACAACATCTGTGTCATTATTAATATACTAATCACAAATGCCAATTTTAGGTGTGGGTATAAATTTAATTTGTCATTTGCATGCAACTATAATTGTTCAAGTGAGGCCTTTACTCCTCTAAATGTTTACCATGAGATAAAAGATACTCTATGCCACAGAGTTACCAAGTCCCCTTCCCAGAAAATTACATCCGGGTCCCAAAATCAAAGGCAGAAAGGAGCAAGAGCAGGCCATTCCAGATGCAAACATTCCTCCCGCCCTGGGATCTGCTTTTCTCCTTTTCTTATTCATAATCTTGCATGTGATTGCTTCCTCTGTCCCTTGACCATGCATCTCAGGTGATCAGGGATTGTTCTACGGCTTTTCCTTCTACACTGCTCCAATGAGTTTTTCTCCCATGGATGACAAAACCCCCCAAATGATTCAAAATTCCATACTTCCTAGAAACAATGAAAAGAGAACAAAGGAAAGGGCTTCAGAAACACTTAGTTTGGGTTATTGATTTAATGCCTCCAAATTTATATAGATCTAATGGTTTCCCAAAACAAGCAATGAAATATAGATAATTAAACAATAAATGTTATTAATATCTGAAGAGAACCCCATGATAATCAAGTCCACTCTGTTTGTTAACCTTGTGTCACGTTTCCCCCTCCCCAACATGTATTGAAATGGTCAATCTCTTCTTTGTCTATCTCGTGTACAGCTAGAGAAAAAGCCCAGGAAAGGGCCAGCGCCATCATGCTGGCCATGCTTACATCCCTTCCTCGGACGTAAAAGGGCCTTTGACTTTTTACTTTGGGAGTGTATTTTACAATAAGAAAACACTCCAAAGATAATACTTGAAAATATAGTCCTTATAGGTAATATATCATAGAAGCCTGAGATAGTAAGGGATGTGATTCAAAATAAAAAAAAAAAAAATTAATCATGCCTCTAGTCTTCAGAGAACTTGGAGCAAAAGCTCTGGAGTAACTTGTCAATTCCAGGAAGAAGTGGCTCCATGGATTAGCTTTGATATCTATGGTGAACTCCCAGCTCTCACCCTTTTGGCACATGCTATTTTCTTTCTTGTTATAATTATAGTCAAAATAAAATGACATTTTATATTTTCCTGGCAGTACTGGCAATAAAATCTAGGACCTTGTGCACGCTAAGAAAGCACTCTTTCTATTGAACAATGCACCCAGCCCTTATGTTTATAAATATGACTGTAGTTAGGCCATTACTCCTCACTGGCTAGATGGGTAAAAATGAAGGGGCATGTTAATCTGGTAGGGGCAAAAAATATTACTGCAACAGAGGCCAGTTTTAGTTACCAGTTTGGAGAGACAGCTGTTTTCCCCTAAAACATTGGTATATGTTTGGGAGGTTCACTCATGTTTGTGACTGGGCAGACACCATGCTGGTTGAGAGATTATCCATTATTTCTCACATGGTGAACTCTGTATTGTTTATTCCGACTTAGATTGTGACTTTTGCTTCATAAAGTCTACAAGTAGGAGGAAGAATGGATTCATATGATGCCAAAAATGGGGAATATTGGTCTGCTACTTTGATTTCGCTGCGCTGCAGTAAAGCAAAAGCAAATGAGGAGTGTTTTGTTGCTGTCTGTGTGGAGATAAATAGGGCTCTGTGACAGCTGTGATAGCTGCATGGAGCCTACAAAAAAGGACTCTGAAGCACCACAAATGGCCATTAGTGCAGACAATGGCAAGAGGGTTTATGTAGGAGTTTTTACTTCTTGATTTATGAACCTTAAATGTTTATGATAGGCCAGGTTCTGGCTAAGGTTAGGGAAGAGACATTGTGTTATGAAATGAGGATTGGAATCTCAGAACCCTGGCAAGACATCTCTGCTCTAGATTTCCAGAATGGCAACCTCAAATAGCCTGATGCATCTCACTTAATATCCAATGTTTTTGCTTTCAGCTGTAAATTAGGATGATTATTTTTAATAAAATTAGTTTATTTGCATAGCTTAATACAGAACAAGTTATAATTATAGTTAGTTTAGTTTTTTTTTTTTTAAAGTTCCATTTCTCCTACTACAGGTGGGTCATGGGGCTGTTGAGAGAAGTAAGGTGTATTTGCGACCTTAAAGGGTTTGCATTCCATTGGGATAAGAGCCATGCATGCCGACAACTAGCTATGATATAGGCTACAACAAAAATCATTGTGAGATATATATGGAAGGGTACACAAAAGTGCCATGATGAACTCTATTGGGGGGCAAACTGGAAAGGAGTTTTGGGGGCAGGGTGCATTATCAGGGTCCTGAGGGAGACAAGGTACTTGTTTGTAATCTTCTTGATGAAAGATGTCCAAGAATATGCAGTGAGAGCTAGCTTCTTGAAAGGGGTTACTGGAGTACGGAGGAACTAAGCAATTTTTTAAAATATAGAGAGACCCAGGAAGAAAAGCAAGAAAACTATGTCAGGTTAACTCTCAAAGGTAGGGCAAAGTCTAATTACCCAAATTGAAATCTGGCCTCTGTAACAAGCCCATGATGTCTCTTGAACCCATAAAGACCTACTGTAGAAGCAGAGGCATGCCTGAAATAATTAGCTTTGTATTTCAGCTCTTGTTTGGGAATTCTTGGTTTGTATCAGCCTTTTTGTTAGAAGCTGAAGAGGTATTTTGAGAATGGTTAGAAAATTGCCTAGATGGTGGCAAGGCTTGGAAATATAAAATCAATAAATAATCAGAAAGAATTTTAATTGAATATATTTGTAAGGCCATGCTGACATGTGCACTTCAAGAACACTCACTAGGGAAAGCCAGTGTATCCCTATTGTAGGTTGCTTGATTTCGGGGAACAGGCCAGTAGATGGGCTTTTGCATTCTTTCCTTAACATTCTTTCTTTTGCTGCCTAATTAAATTGTATTCTGACCTTCTTATTTTCTGCATAAAAGAGTATCTATTTTTGCAAAATCTCAGTTTTAACATTCTATATAGAAAAGAGGAACATGGAGGAAGGTAGCCTCCTTTGATATGATACCAATGCATCCTTCAGGGCAGAGATGTAGTTACTCTCAAGGGAAGATAATTGAATTTAGTAGGTTCTTTGTGGTCATTGTGTGTGTATTATGAAGTCTCAAGGCCAGTGGGTCACAAGATAGAAATCCTAGAGATGGCTCTGTGTTGGTTCTATTTGTATTTTCTCTAAATATTGTCTTTGTACACCTGCGTTGCATTTCAGAATTTTTGCTAGAATTTTTTGACAGAGCTTCAAGCCCAGGCTTGGGTTTAGGAAGTAAAATATTCCCATGCCCCAAGCAGGTGGAAGGAATCAAAGCGAGAAAGCTTGAGGGAATTTCTTTGAGTCTTTTTCTTGCAGGTGTCCCACTTTGCACTTGGTTCTACAGCCCTGTGTTTGTGCTGGGAAGGATCTTGCTTCCTTAACCTTTTGCATAGACACTGTTGCTCAGTTGTGGGAAAAGGTTATAGCCAAACAGTTTTGTTTCTACATGGGCTTAATTAGTCACCTTCCAGGTGCCCACTTCTGTGTTTGATGCTTCCAGGAATCTATAGAAGATTTATGATGAACAGCCTTTGATTTTGGAAACTGCCAGAGTGCTGCAGGAAGCTGGTAAGTAAACGTTAGTGTATACGAGTCTCCTGCAGAGATTGTCAAACAGGAGCCCCTCCAGGAGATGCTGTTTCTGCAGTGCGGGATGAGGCTTGTCAACCTAAGTTTTAAGATGTAAGCTAGGTAGCTCTGATTCAGTCTGCTGATGCCTCAGGCTTAAGAAGTTAGTGGTTTTATGAGCCAGCAAGATCCAATGTTCAAGCATTCTACTAAGAGATTTGAAAGATATTTGCATTTCTCAGTCTTTATCCATTAATCTATAAAGTTATGACAATAATGACTACCTCCTAGGATGGATATAAAAATTAAACTATCACCATTTGTGAAAGGTTCTAGTAGGACACATTTTCTTATCATCCCCTTCATTGACCTAGTTGTGAAGATAACACAGGCTACTTTAGCTTTTAAAGTGGTTTTTTATTTGCCAAAATGAGAAAGATGTTTAAAACCTCTTCTACACACCTGGTTCATTGTATTGCCTAAATTGCTTTGTTAATTTTCTGTTTGTGTTTTTAACTGAAGGTTTTGGCAACATGCAATAGCTTCCTCAACCTAGGAATTCTGAGGCATTGTCTCAGGCCATGAAAATGGGGTTAGTGTGGGAAATGGAAGGATGGGAGGGAGAGGGAACTGGGATTGGTATGTAAAATAAGATTGTTTTCAATTTAAATAAAAATTAATTTTAAAAATTATATAATCTTTTGAGGAGTCTGGATTTGGGGTTCAAGTGCTTTTCATAGAAAAAAAGCTTCTCTCAAAGCTTTGGACAAGGTTTTATGCAAAGTCTAAGAGTAAGCCCCAAGAAGTTATTATAGAGAAAAATTAAGGGGATAAACTCCACTTTGAGGGACATTAAGAAATATGGCCCAGTGGTGAGAAGCTTTACATCTAGAGGTTCATTTCCTTGGCACATATCAGGTTAGAGCATGAGGTCTGCCCCTTGATTTTCATCAGCCCATAGTCATGCTGGTATATCACTTGAGAGAATCCTATTGGCTATCAGAAAGCTAAGAAGAACTGAAAAGGCATCAAACTACACAAAGTTGCCATTATCTAAAGGAGAGTTTAAAGTCTGGGTCAAATGTGCTGGGGTCACCAGAAGGACAGAACAGAGATGGTCAAGGTGATAAGGATACTTGAACCTGGAAGAAACATCAGGATTTTGCTAATGAATTTTAATTGTCTTGGGATCAGTAGGAACTGAAAATAGGTAGGGGTGGGTAGTGCCTCTAGATGGAAATATATGCTTTGGGGTCCTCACTCTGAGATGACTGTGAGTAATTCTTTTAGACCACCAGCCATGTCTGAAGCCATGAGACTCAGGAAAGCCAAATAAATAACTTTTGGATACTCTAGCTCTTGAATCTCACTTCTGTCCTTTCCAAACCTGAACAATCCCATGGAGTAGAAAATAAGCCTCGACTTAAGTGAACGTTCTTAAGCTCCTTGAGGAGAGGGCTCTCAGTTAAATCCAGAGGAGTCATCATTTGAATGTTTCTCTCTTACAGCCTTATTCAGGAGCATCACAGAGTGTTATAAAAGGAAGGGGGCCTTTAGGAGTTATCTAGTTCAATCGCCTTATTTTCTGAAAGGAAGCTGACCCAGAAAAACTGCATAACCTTTTCAAAGTCACACAGCTGCTCAGTCACAGAGCTGTGTCTGGAACCCTAGCCTCTCCTGCCACTCACATTCTCAGGCTGTGCTTTCTTGTGATGATTGAATACTTGCTTGAATTTCCATTTGTCTCCCTGGGAGTCTGGATTGATGTGTGTGCTCAGGCTGGGCAGACCACTGCTCAGCACATCAAACAGAACAAAGTCCCTTTGCATTTGCTCTTTGAGAATGCTAACCACGGAGCATGGAGATAGAGCTGACACTCACCGCTCATACGGATGACAATTTCATTAACTGTGTTTTTGGGCTTTAGCAATCCACTCATCTCATAATTGTGCCAAACTCATTCTGGTGAAACATACATGAAGATGTTTGAGCAGCTCATAACAATGAAGTCATTGTCGAAGTTTCAACAAAATTTGCATTCTATGTACATGAATACTTAAAAACAGACCAGAAGCCAAAGCCAGGGTCCTAGCCAGTGTCCTTCTGTTATCTACAAACTTACCTTTAAGGGTACATCTGAAGCAGTCATTTGTTGAGAGCTATCATTGAAACAGCTTGGCTATAAAAGTCAAGTATTCACCCTCTGCAAGCTTCTGTTATGAAATGTATGACAGAGACAGTCAGTGTCTGTGACCACACACCCACTGGCAAGGTGGCACTTGCAGAAGGAAAAGGACAAGGACAGTTTCTCTTTGGTCTTCCCTGCCCTTCCCTGTTTGACAATGACTATTTCTAGCTCTACTTTGAAGCTTGGGCTATAAAGCAACCTTTAAGAGGATCAACATGTTTTCATTCCGTAAAGTTAAAAGTATATGTTTTGATGCCATAAAGCGATGGATTCAGGATTTCTTTGTTTAGATGGGAGCCCAGTGCAATGCAAATCTCTGTATCATTGAGTCTGTGTTATGTCTCATCCAAAGGTTAGCCATTTGAGGGAATAAAGCTATTTTTCTTTTTATTTAGTTTTCTCAGACTCAGAGAGAGGGGTATCTAGAAAACATCTCATGTTGAATAGATCAAACATCCTTGATATATATGGTAATTTCTTCCTCTCTATCCTGAGTGTTCACCCCTCTTGTAGAGTTAATTGATCTGCCAATAGTCAGTAAGATCTTCCACTTGTAAAACTATGTGAAATGAAGGCTCTTACTTACGATGGACCCTTTATTTCAGATGTTCCTTTGAGTCTATTTCCTAGCTTCACTTAGAGGAAAAATAACAATATATTTGTACTGATAGCTTTTTCTAACTCATTCAAAGAGCACTTGTACTAGTCTGAATCTAAGTGGCTTCCACCAATGAGGTTTGTTTCTTACTGACACTAGAAAGATTGGCTGGTTTATTTGCATGGCTATTTTTTTTTAATACCCTATTTATTCTTTTAAATTTCATTTTACATTCTAACTACAGTTCTCTCTCCCACCCTCTCTCCTTCCCATGAGTCCATATTCAGTCTACTTCTCCTCATGGGCAAGAGCCCTCATGAGGAGTCAACAAATTCTGGCACAATAGGTTGGAGTAGGGCCAAGCCCCTCTCCCATGCATTAAGGCTGAGCATGGCATCCCACCACAAGGAAAAGACTCCAACAAGCTAGCTCATATACTAGGTTTGTATCATGGTCCTACTGCCAGTGGTCCCTCAGATAGTCCAAGCTTCAGTACTGTCTCCCACATATACCAGGCCTAGTTGGGTCCCCTGGAGCCTCTACCAGCTGTCAATCTGGAGTCCATGAGTTTCCACAGCTTGGTTAAGCTTTCTCTGTAGATTTCTCCATTGTACGGCTTAGTGGTTAAGAGCACTGTCATTCTTTTATGATAATATATTTTGTTTAAATTTGAAATAAGCTTGTTTTACATGTCAATCCCAGCTGTCTTCCCCTCCTTTCCTTCCCCCATCCCCTCTCAACCCCATCCCATCCCCTTCCTGCTCCCCAGGAAGGGTGAGGCTTTCCATGGGGAGATCTTCAAGGTCTACCATATCATTTGAAGAGCACCGTCATTCTTATAATGAGCCATCATTCAAAACATGGCTAGGACCCATAGAAAAGTGAAGATATTGTACAACCATGCCATAGCTTTTAGAACTTTTCTTTGAGGGAACTAGCATCTTATTAAAGATACATAGGCACATGCAGTATTGGAAGTAGCAGAAAATAGAATCTGATCATATGCTCAGCAAAAAATAGGCAACATCTGTTGAGCAGCCATAACGACTACCGAAACTTCCCTAAACCATCTCATTTACTGTAGACATTTCCTGACCACTGAAATGGAATTAGACATCTATTCTGTTCTTAAAGAGGATAGCTCCCAGAAATTTAGACTTCACATGCCTTTGGTTTCCTGGGAGAAGGTGGGAGAGAGAATTGTACACCACTCAGTTGTTATAAAGAAATCAACAAGTTCTAAGATTTTAAAATTTTAGCACCTGTAGGAAGCACATAAGCTCTTAACTAGGATCTGTTCTCCAGATACATGCAGTTTTATGCATAGCTTCCCATATTGTCCTTACTGCCTCTGCAGCTTCCTGCTGTCTTTCATTATCCAGTACTTGAAAATTTCTACTCCAAGAGTTACAATTCCAGACTGACAAGGAATACGAATCATATCAGTCATCTAGACAAGGAACTGAAACAGTGAATGACAGGTGGAAGGATAAGTTAGTAAAGGTTTACTGATGATGCAAATGAAAACTAGGTAGATAGGTTAAGAGAGAAAAATGAATTATCTACAAAAGCTGGTTTGCGAAGGATATATTAAGCAGGTCCAACTAGACTCCATAGAGAAAAACAGGATTAGCCTTAAGCTGAGAAAAAAAAATAAATGGAAATTTTGGTTAAGAGCCTGGATCTTTGGACTTTTCAAAACTGTGAGTGGAGAAGACAAGTTGTAAAGTAGCAGACTTGAGAAGTTGGACCCATACACAGTTTGTGCCTCCAATGAAAGCACTCTGGTATCCAAGTGCTTAGATAAACCATTTACTACTTAGATGCTTGTGAGCATTTAGCTCTTCTATGTCTGTGGAGGTTGACTTTTAGAATCTGTATAGAGAAGTGTAGTTCCTGCCATTTGCTCTTGTTACCTCACAGGCAATAGGTCTTAGGTGTGTATGGTCTTAATTTTCCTTTTCCTAGATCATACTTGATATTTATTATCTTTGTATATAGTTTTGAATCAAGCCCAAATCTTTTCTTTAGACTAAAAGGGGAAATTGTAGTGAAATAGCCAACCCTCCTGCACCTGTTGCACTGACCATGCCCATTGGGGAATGGGGCAGATGCGGATGTGACCTGGGTGGACTAGGCCTGGAGTCCCGGAGCCCAGCTCACTCTCTTATTTCCTGATTGGAGACAGAGAGCATCTGGGGGCATTCTTGAAAGTGGAACCTGCTGCGGTTATCTGTTTCTGGTGTAAGTGATTTCTCCCTGAATAAACATCCATCAGCCTATCGTTTCCCAGATTCTTATTTCCCATGCATTAGAGAAGTCTTCTTGGATCATTCCACCATGGAGTGTGTTTATTCTATGGATGAGTGAAGGAGATTATATAAAGAAAGATGCTTCTATTGTGGGTCAGTGTGCTACTCATTCAGTGCAAAAGATTCATTTGTGCTTTCTGTCTTCACTCCCATAAGTGTTGACATCATCAGGAAAACAATGATTGGGTATCCATCCAACCTTATCAGTCTCATCTACATGAAGGAGAAAGGAATATACCAAAGTACATGTAATCATCCAACTTTTTGGAGCCCTTCCTTTCCCCAAAAGAATACCAGGCAGTGAGATCCTATGATGAGAGAGCATCCCCTAGCACCTGATGATTTGCATATTTTCACAGAGAACATCACTGCAGTCCTTGGAAGAGATTGGCTTGGACTTCAGATCAAGTTCATCAAAATCCAGGTCAAGAAAGGAACAATTTAATTCTGGGAAATGTAGGTCGAGTTAGCCAAACTATCCTTTTGAGACAATCACCCAAATCACTTGTAGATATAATGCATTTCTACAAAGGGTTATTATGCAGATATTCAAATTTGTAGTTATGAAAATCTGTTACAGAACCAAGGTGATCCTACATTCAAAACAGCTGGACAAAGCAGCCTTACAGACTACAGCCAGGATTTCTGCATCTTCTTCGAATCCCCCATGACAGCGCCCCTTACCAGCAGGAAGTAGTTTGGAAAGAACAACACCCAAATTCCCAAATTTTGTGTATAAATGTTTGTTTTCATTTAATTTGACTTTGTTATATAAAATAAAATAAATTAAGAAAAAAGAAAATCTGTTACAGAACATGTGGAGAAAGCAGGTGTGGAAACATCTTTACCTTAAAAACCCCATAATAACAATTTGCCCTTTGTTTACTCTGGGTTTTATTAGGAATTGTGCCAAGTCACCATGGCGACCCAGCCTCTAAAGCACACAGGAGAACTTCATATGGAGGTAAAGCAGGAGTTTGTAAATATGTGTGGGTGGGCCAGCACTAACACTGGACTTGGGTAGCTCTGTTTACCATGACCCCTGGGACATTTTTTAAACATTCCAAGGCCTCTTCTTTCTTATCCACAAAATCACACACTTTGATTCATGACCCCAAAATCTGTTCTGGTTTCATGACTTTATTAGTTTGTAGCTCTCAAATTTGAGTTTGGCAAAACTGTATGAATCTGCAGAATCTTCAAGTGATCTTCAACTTTGGGCCCATTTAAAATTCTTTCAGAATAGGCTTCACCTTTCCTGTTTTTTCCATTGTTTCTCTCTCTCTTTCTCCCTCTCTCTGTATAAATACAACTTATTTGTACATTAAGCTTTCCCATGCTGCTGTCTGATTCATTCAGTAATGTTACAACCCACAGCTTGAGATGTGACATTTCTTTTCATTTTGATGAAATTGTGATGTCACATAGCTTGATGCATCCAACTAAATTAAGCAGAAGGAGCAAGATAATTACAAATGAGAGTGTTTTTTCTCTGTATACATGTGTCTAGGAAATCAACATTGATGGGAAGGGAAGCATAGGAAAGATATTCAATATGAATTTGCTCCATGCTACAATGGTTTTTGACATAACACTGTTTGAAAGATTCTAGTGAGTGCTCAGATTTGCCTCTCAGGGAAAAGGCAGCCAGGGTCACCTATTTATATTATACAGTAATCAGCTAAACCCTATATTAAGCTTGTGGTCATTGATCCCAATTTCTTATCTCAGAGGTCCATTTCCTCCTGACCTTTGCAGCCATCTTTATTTGTAAGTGTTATAATTTAAGAAAAGCAGTGTGCAAGAGAAAGATGCCATGAGACAAGGTTCAAACAGGGGTTTTTATTAGGAAAAGGGATCATCAAAAGGGGAAAGGGGAGGTGGGAGACTAGTCTCTGGAACAGCAGGAGAGAGGAGAGAGGAAAGAGGGGGAGAGAGTAGAACAGAGAGACTTAGAGAAAGAAAGGATGGAAGGTAGGCAGACCTCTTTTAAAGGGGAACATAGTGAATATGCTCAGGTGTGGGCATATCCTGTCAGAACCTCATAGACAGGCCAATACAGATGACTGAATACTAATATTAAGTCCTGTCTCCAAAATCCTTGAAATTATGACTGGAAAGTTATCATCTAGTTTATGAATAGACTCCTGAACAAAAAAGAGCCAGTTTCCTTCCAAGGCCTTCTTTACACCAAGCAACAAGGATACATTAACACTGAGAATTTGTATTATTTTAAGTTCATTTCAGAAAATGTTAACAGTGTTGCAATTTCATAGGGAAGATTTTGTTGTCTTTTGCTTTTGTCAGGGATGCTCTATGACAGAGATGAAATCCAATGCTCACTGTGGCCATCTCCAAGTTGAGCGCTGAGTAATCTGATGTGGTGAAGAATATATCTCTTCAATTTTCACCATACCAAAAGGAAACAGTTGCTCCTTCTGTGGGTTGTTTGATGGGAAACTTCCCAGGGAGATTTAGACAGGATAAGCAATCCAAAGTAAAGATGCGAAACTTAAATTATATAGAACTTTGCAACTTTGTTACAGGTGAGATACAATTTTATTATTGACAAGCCAAACTAGTTGAACCTACCCCTCAAAGAGTTCTAAGTACATATCTGTCTACTGTTTCCCAGATTCAATTATTACTCTTAACTTCACAATAGGGAATCACTTTTACTCTGCATTTGAAGAATGAAATGCTGAACTAGTATTTAATACTGCCTCTTTTGCTCTTTTATTCTTCTCCAGCACCCTTTTCATTCTCATTTCAAGACAGGGTCTTGTTAGGTAGTTCAGGCTGGTTTGGAACCCACTCTGGCCTTGGACTTGTCTTAATTCTTCTTTGTTCTCCTTTTCCTTATTGCTTCCGACCATTTGACATTCCCTGGCAGGCTTGACTGTCAAGATTACATTCATACCTGTCCTTTCTACCTGTCCTTTCTATCTCTATTAGCAGCAGTCAGGATTAACCCTTGGTAGTTACATACAGACTACGATTACACCCCCTGCAGTTGTCTTCTTGCCTCCAGAACTTAAATGATTCATTCTATTTGGCACATCACTAATAGATCAGCACTGTTAGAGACTATTTTATGATATGCTTCTGCCTAATAATCAATGATTTTCAGTTTTCTACAAAATGATGTTTCAAACCAGGAGCTGGCAGTGGAAGACCTCTATAGTTGTTAGTCTCAACCTCTCAATAGCAATCACAGTAGCCTTAGACTATAGCTGTTGGAAACTAGAAAGTAGATGTTTCCAAAGCACACATAATTTCTCATTCCATAGTCTCTCTTCTCCATCATCTTAATATCTTAGACCTACAAAACCATAAGAAAACAAAGAAACATTTTTATGTTATATATCAATCCCAGTTCCATCTCTCTCCCATTCTCCCAAGCCTCCCTCCCCCATCCCATCCCTCTTCTGCTCCAGAGAAAAGGTGAGGTCTTCTATGGGGAACATCAAAGTCTGTCACATCATTTGTGGCAGGTCCTCGGCCCTCCCCTATATGAGTATCCCTCTATGGGGAGAGAGTTCCCGATGTATGTCCATTCCTACACTAGGTATAAATGTTGTTCCATTACAAGGAGCCCCACACACTGTCCAGGCCTCCTAACTGTCACCCATGTGCAGGGGGCTTGGTTCCAACTCTGCTGGTTTCCAAGCTGTCTTTATTGAGTGACACTGTGGGCTTTGAAGCTTATCTGCTGTTGGTGACCAAGACAACCTTAAATTTCCCTTCAGCTTAACTGCTCTGCAGTCTTCTCCCAGGTTGTAAACCCCTGTAGGCAATTTCAAACTTTGCCTCTTTTCCATTGGAATGTAAATCCTCAGAGAGCCATTCCTTTGAATTGTAATTAAGAACTCTTCCACTCTGTAGAGCAAGGCAGGATCCTAACTTTCTTTAGCAATTAGCTAGCATTGCTGATTCAATCTACAGGATCACCTAACTGCTAGGGGCTTCCACTACCTCTGAGGGCTCATCCCAGTGCTTAAAACTCCTTCTGCATTTTATTTTAGGGTAGCTGTGTTCAGTCCCCTCCACTATAATAGTCTTGGCTCCAGTTCTTACTGCTTTTCTGTGTCGTTTATAACAGTTACCCAGTGAGGTTTTGCTTTTATACCAGAATGCACAGCCTGGCCAGACTCGTAGAAGAGTCAACTATATGGAGAGCAGAGATTTTGAGGGTCCATAGAACTTTCAGAGAACTGTATGCAAATATGAGGGGGGTCATTTAAAGGAGGAATTTATTAATAGGAGAATCTGGAGAACTGTGGCAATGGAGCAGGTATAAATACTCATTTTTCCTTCTGAGTTACTGTATAATCCTAAACTTTACATTTCGGTTCAAATTCATTTGGTAGCATTCTCAACCACCATCTCTTCCTGACTGTCCTGGGTTGGAGCAAAGAAATTCTGAATTCAAGTTAAAGTTCTTTCCTAAACTGCAAAAACTGTGCTGCTGTACCTAGCACATTGGATGTTCTCAACACCAGCTGTGGCTAAAACCTCCACTTACCCACAATTCTCAGGGCCCAGTGCCTGCTTCTGGTGTCCTTTGATCTCCCATTCACATCTTTCCTTGCTTGATCCTCACAAGTACTTCCTGTTCATGCCTGTAATACAGTTTCATCTGAGAGCTCCTGAGCTTCATCACCCTTCTGCTTGGGAGACTCCCCCAAATTTTTCCTCTTTGGGGTCCTTGCTTATCTGTCAGTTTCCCAGAAAGGACTTCAGGGAGCATCTTGCTGAAATTAGCATTATTTGTCACACTGTAGCCCCACACTCTGCCTGTTTCTCCTCACAGTGCCTGTCATTATTTTTCTTCACATTTATTTATCATTGTTTGCTTTTACTCTGGAATTCTAAGTAGCACGAGAATAAAATATCATCTATTTCCGTCACTGCTGTATTCCTAACACTCAGAACTGACTGGCACATGGCAGGTATTCAATAGAAATGTTTTCACTAAATAAGAGTACAGAAGGGTTTGCATATTAACTTGCTTTGAAAAAAAAATCACAAAGTTGGAAGGCAATTTGGAAGACAAAACTGGAAAACTTTGGATTTTTCTATTTTTTTTTTTTTTTTTTTTTTTTTTTTGTTCTGTATCTCAAGTTTCTCTTCTGTCTTCCCCCAAACTCCTCTTTTAGAGACCACTTTCATTGGTCCCTGACTTCCTTTCATCAACTTTCTCTTACTAGTTTCCCATCTAATTTCCAATCTCCTCTGAAATCTCATTGTTTTCCACTTGTTTCTTAATCTTCGGAGCCTCTCAGTACTCTGTAACTGTATCATCCAAAACACATCCATGCATCACAAGACTGAGCAGCTCCGGAGGAGGAGATGGCAACATAATTAAGCAATTGATAAAAGATTTAAGAAGTTGAGGAGTCTTATGAGCTATAACTAATTTAGAAACTATCAAATACACCCAAACAACATGAATTTTGTAATGGCTTTGGAAAGCAGTCACTGGCAAATACAAGAAAACACTGCACATAAATTGAGACAAGGCTCCCTTTGGATAATTCTTCCAAATCAGTTCTGACATATGTATTAAGACAAAGCAGGGAAGGAACCCTTTGTGGAAAAAGATTCACAGCCTCTATTCTTGTGATTTTTCCATGATTCTCCATCTCCCTTCCTACCTCTTTGTTGGAGAATTTAGGGAATTTATGTTCCATCACCCAGAACTAGCTTTAGGACCACATTGGCCCTTCTTCCTCTCTTCTTTGGCTCTTACATTATGACATTCAAAGCTCCTTTAAAAAATTTTCAGAGAAACAAAGGGCCATCACAATAGCACCAAGACACTAAAAAGTGTGAACTAAGACAGGACTAGAGTGAGGAAGATGGATCCACAAAAGTCTTTGTTCTCCTAGTAAAAGAATATTTCAAAATTATAACTTGTGAGATTTTGGAGGAAGCTAGATACTACAGGTGGAAAGTCTGAGGATTAAGGAATTCAAGGAGGAAAATCAAGAACATAGGTTTAGACCATGGAGGGTATATGTTTTATTTTGAGGATAGCCAAGTGGCATCCCTGAAATTGTCCCCAGTCATCAGAAATGAGTCTCTACTGCTATAGGGCTCTGTAGTAAATGATGGTGAAATTCTATGGCATGGGAATTGATGGATGTGGCATTCATAATACCTGGTTCAACAAACATTGGGAGAGATATTAGCATAAGACCAACATTAGAAACATTAGAAAATGTTATTGCTATAACCTAGAAACCCTATGACCATGCCAAGGCTGGCAGATGCTTCTCATGCTCCTTAGACCATACAGGTAAGTAGCTTCTATCAGAAAAACTTCAGCAACTAGCTAGGTACCAACCATTCACATGACTAACCACCACTATATTACAGATTTATTGATTTAATTCTTATTGGTGGGGCTCATTCAACATTCCCAGTTTGGTTGGAGAAATGAGGGAAAGCTGTGGTATTTTTAGATAAAGTCAGATTTTAGTCACACAAACACCATCACTATACTTCAATCTGTCTTTGAATGAGTATACATTGTCCATTCATGTTTGGCCTCTGACACAGAAGTCAACCCTAAGACCTTAGTTAACACTTACAATTCATTAAACCTCTCTGCCACATCACTTTTCGTTCTTGTAATTCTTTCTAAATTGTAAGAGAGTACTTAAGATCTTAATTACTATTTGCTCAAATTCGAAGGTGATGTGAACTTGGTTTTATCTACTTGTCTATAAACCCCCAAACATTAACCTTTCTCCAGTGCAGACCTTTTGAATATCTGTAAATGAAACTACTCAATAGATGTTTTAGACTATGCAGTCACTCAAAAATGTTTAGGGAGTTACTGTTTTACTATGCAAATAAGACTGAGAACCTTAAGGGGAATTTTTTTTTTCAACAGCCTTCTGGTGACAATCACAAAAAAAAAAAAAAAAAAAAAAAAACAGGAAAATGTTTTAGGCCAAACAGTGGTGTGGTCTGAATTCATTTCCTGGGATTAAAAGCAGATATACCTCAGGTCAATAAATCTAGAAAGCTCAGACATTGACAAAGTTGCAATATGGAAACCAAGTTTGAATTAGTCTAGTCAAACAACCAAAACCAAAAGACTCCCCACCCCATAAACTCTATGTAAGTTAGTTACCAAATTTCTCCTGGCCTCTGTCCATGCCCATTTGTCTTGCTTTTCTACAAACTCTTCTGGACTCCTGGCCTCTCTCTCCACCCAGCTTTCTGTTTTGCACTCATCCCGAATTTTCTTTGTCAGAAAGGGAAGGCAAATACCAATTCTCCCACTCAAATTCTTTGTGGGGAGCTTTTGTTATTAGCAGTCTCCTCTTCAATTAAAAAACACTAAAGTTTACTGGTTTTTCAGCTCTGAATCCAGTTAGTCCTTCCTCCAGTGCCATAAACTGTTAAGCTGCAAGGAACCTTGTTTTACTCCCACCTCTCAGGACCCCTCTGAAGTCAATTAGAGCTGCAAGGCAATTACATCTAACATTAGATCTTCCTTTAGTCCTTGAGTCTGTGGGGGCTGAGGCACGGGTGTGGGATTGGGGGTTGGTATTCAGGTAGAGATGGATGCTATGTCAGTTTCCAGTCCTCTGTTCTACCTAGAAGATTGGTTTGAGTAAGCAAGAAGGGATTATTACATTCTCTCCTCCCAGGCAGGGCTAGTAAATCTCCAGCCCCTCCAATTTTGATTCCCAGGGTATATTCAGAGCAATTATAAGTAAAGGAAACACCCAGTGCTCCTGCAGTAATAAATTACACTGTGCTCACCTAATTAATACAGCAACAGTGCTCTGCCCAATTATAATCATAAGGTATCAACCATTTGAACAATCTGTTCTTAAACATCAGGAAGCAGAACTGAGCTCATGGTACATAGTAGGGAAGCATCTCACAAAGTTGAATGCAGGCACACTGAATTCTGATAGGGGTATGGAGTTCCTGGGCCAATGTTTCCAGAAGTGATCTGGGAATCAATGACAATGAGTCTTTCCCAGGATCATAGTGTTTTAGATGATCTTGAATAAAAAATTTAGGCATGCATGTTAAATCTGGAAGAATCAAGTACAGCACTTCTGAAAGAGTCTTAAAAAACTCTGATAATTTTCTTTTTGGTTACTGTCATGATGCATTAGGTAAAAGACTGAACAATAATTACAAGAAATGTGGCTCTTAAAACGATTGCCAAAACAAGTCCTGATGATTTAAAAAAGCAGCGCAAGGCAGCATTGCTTTAGGCTGCTGTGATGCATGGGAAACAACGGCAGGATTATAGCTTTCTTTTCCCACCAAAAGGGGAGCTATGAGTATTGTTATAATGGCACAGAGGTGGCTAATGGAGGTAATAACTTGCAGTCTACTTGAGAAGCTGCTTGCCTTGGAAGTCATTAGCCGAACATTCATCTGTTTAGAAGCTCAAATTCCACTTTAGGTCTCTGCAAGTGAAGGAAGAATGAGGTCTCACTAGATACTCAAGAAGCATATAATTACTGGTTGACTACCATATAGGGGATGGTGATAAAAGCATTGTGTTCTCATTTCTTTTAGGTCATTCTCCTGTACTTATTTGCCTGCTTCCTTTTCCTCACCCTCCCAGTGTGGCCTGCATTTGAGTCTAATAGTCATTCTCATGTCTATTGGTCAACTTATGTATCATGCTTTGCAGTTTATGATGAACCTTAAGGAGGCCTTCAGATACACTGTACCTGTAACTGGATTTCCTATGAGTAAGCCCTTCATATATTCTGTATTCTTGTGTAAGCCCATGCATGATGTAGAATTCCAGATTTCAACCCATTCCATAGAGGGATAAAGTATATCAAAATTGGTGTTTGCTAGCTCTTTGAATTCCAGACTTTTGTGCAAGTTATAAACCTCTACCTGTGTTTCAAAAAAGATTGCCACTCTGGCTACTACAAGCAAAGCAGAGTTTCTAGGTGTTAGGCTGGGTCACCCAGAGCCACAGACACTCTGTTCTTCTTGTATTAGTAGGTCTAGAGCAGTGGTTGCAACTTGCAGGTTGCAACCCATTTGGGGTTTGAAAAACTCTTCAACAGGAGTAGCTGAAGACTATCAGAAAGCACATATATTTATATTACAATACATAACACTAGGAAAATTATATTATGAAGTAGCAATAAAAACAATTTTATGGTTGGGGGTCACCACAACATGAAGAACTGTATTAAAGAGTCACAGCATTAGGAAGGTTGAGAACCTCTGGTCTAGAGTAAGGTAGGAAACAGTTATCTCTTAGATCTTACAGCATAAAAGCTAGATCCTAAAGAAAGCACACCAAGGAGAATCAGGGGGCCTAGTAAGGATATTGTCATCAAAACTACTCTTGTGCTTATATTGTATCTGTTAAAATGGTATTTTAAATTTTAACCTAAGCCTACCATTTTGGCCTTATTTGGAGATGGGGCTGCTGTGGGTGTAATTAATTAAGTACAGATCATTAAGGTAGACTCTAGTCCAACATGACTTATAAAAAATAGAAACTTGGATGCAGACAATGCACACTAGAGTGCCAGGTGAAGATAGAGGCAGGAATCCAGGTGATGCATTTACAATCCAACCAGCATCAAAGATTGCCAGCAAAACCCTTGAAGCTAGAGATAAGCAATGAACAGATTCATCCTCCCAACTCTAAGAAGGAAGCAGCCCCACCAATTTCTTGATATCAGACTTCTAGGGTCCACAACTGAAACAGGGAATTTTTGTTGTCAACTCCCTTAGATTGGGGCATTTTGTTATGGCAGCCCTAGAAAATGAAGATGGTACCCATGTCATTCCTTCACTATCTGGGACAATGACAACTCTTACTTCAGAGACTTTGAGGGATAAAGTTGATTACTTGGTAATAGTTCCTAACAAACATTTGAAGCTTAATACATTTTGGCTATTGTGCCTGCATAATTATTATGCCTATCATTATGTCTGTTTGAAGACACTCTTATTCCCTTTTCTGTGATTCTCAACACAGCTAGATTATTAAGTTCTAGAGTTGGTTGAAAGCTGACTCCCTCAACTGTGCAGAATGATTCATGGGTTTATAAACCTAAATTTTAATTTCAGAGCTGAGTTAAGGAGATCTGAGCCTGCCTTTGTACCAGTGGAGAATGGCAGGGATGTAATGCAATGTAATACACATCCACTGGGAGATGGCAGAAGAGTTGCCTCCCATAACTTAATCTTTAAAGCTACTTATGGAAGGCTTTTTTGTTGAAAGAGACAGGGCTTCCACAATTAAATTACCATATGTTAAAGGGTTTCATTATGGTGTGATTCTGTTATTAAAATCAGTAGCAAATAAGCATTGTGGGTCGCCTGTCAGTGAGTTGGCATTGCCGAGACTGACATTCTCTTTAATAGGCATGGGAATGTGAATTCTCAAGTAGCTCTAAAATAGCATGTTCTCAAAACCACGTAGTTGGTAAGTTGTTCTCAGTTTTATTTCAAGGGAAGGGTGTCCACTGAGAAGAATGATCTTGCTAGTTTATACAGCAAATAGTTGGCCACTGGAGATACTACAGTTAGGGAGAAGGAAAGGCATAAGCTGGGTAGTTCAGAGTGTTAGGATCAATAAGGCTCTGATGTCCTGATGACAGAATGATGGCATGTCCAGATCTGTCTTCCCCATCAGCCTCATCATAATGCCAGCATTTAGATAAAGCATTTGTCTTCCCAAAGGTGTCTCAGATGCCAGTGAAAGCTAGTGGTCCTGGACAAATGGGGTACATTTCAGGAGTTTGTCATAATTCTCAGCATGCCACCTCTCATGATTACCAGAAGCTGCTTTTGTCGACTTGGGGTTACCATCTGAGATGGACTCAGAGATGCTGAGGTACCGACTCAGTTCTGACAAATGATTTTTTGAAATCAGTGTCCTTGCTTGGCCAAATGGAGCCTTCCTTCTCACCTTCTCATTCCTATTTTGAAGCTTTTTTTTTTTTTTTTTATTCCTCACTAGAAGAAACCTTTCCATAACTTTCCAAATCTGGTTGCTTTTTCACTTGCTATTTGAAAAAGTAGCTGCTGGGAATAATAACTGAAATAAAATTATATCAGACAAATGGTTGTTTCCAGCTAATGTGCCGGAGGAAATAATCAATAGCTGTAGTGTTGGAAAATCAAGTATGTTGACATTAATATTACTATGTTTTCTTCTTCCTGCTAACATTTTAGATTGTGCCTCTAAAGCATTAATTGTTCAAGGCTAGTAGTCCTATTTCAAATATGTCTTAATAATTCAGCATCCATTCTTTACAGGCTGTTAATTGTTATCTCTTGCATATGTTTTTATACTTTCATTAGAGTTTATGTTTATTTGCATATACATGCATTTTTTTCTTCTTAGTAATAGGGGCTCAGTATATATTTTAATCTATTATCTGTTTCCATTTGCATATGTATATTTTTCTCTGCTCACTAGTAGGCGGCCACAGCATGTTTTATGGATTTGTGATATTTATGGTGATGATTGCATTAGGTAAAATACACATTTTATTTTCTAAGTGTAATTTATTTTATGCATTTAACTATGCAAATTATTTATGAAATTACCTATGAAATTTGCTCTAGCAAATATCTGACTGAACTCTTTATGATATCAGTACATAGCCATTGGTCATTCCAGTCCCCACTGTGAGACCATGGCCTATTTTGACTTAGTTCTAATCACTACTGTCCTAAGGCCTAGTATTTTCTTTAATCATAGCAATATTGACACATATCACTTTGACTATGCTTTATGTAAGCTCTGTTCTATGATGTATTCTCTTATTTAGAAAGATTCATAAGCTCAGATATTTTTGATCCAGTGATAGGAACTTTTCATTGTACAGTATGTATTATACATCAGGAATGTACCTGAATAAAGGCTATTTTATACTTGATTAAAAGTCTTTAAATAAAGTCTTCATGTAAAACCACAGAACTTCTCTTTTGCCCCTTCTCAATGCTCTCACCCATATACCAAGTTCTGTTCCCCAGGACAGACAGATTTCATGATTTATTCACAGCTCTATACAGAGACACTAACTGTAGTGTGTTGGTTCCTGGGCCAAAGGGCAGAGCAGATCTCCAAAGAGCTTGACTAAGTCAAGGCTTGAGGACAGTACATCAGCATCTTCTGGCCCTGTGAGAAATTCCTACTGTTGTTTCTAGCTGTTCTGATGACTTCCTATAGTTCTGAATACTGTTTTTATACTTCAAAGTCTCTGAATTATTGACTTCAAACTGGTATTTATTATACCATCATGAAGGGATGAAGGGTATGGACTATAGTAAGCTGAACACTGCTCTGTGTCTTTCTCCCTCTTTAGTACTGTAACTTACTTATTTTTAGATCTATAGTTTCTCTGCAAGGCTTTAAATAACAACTTCATCATTCATGTCTTGATATATCAACATAAGCAATGTCTCTTGATGCCTTATAATGTGACATAAGATTTGTTTTTACATTGTGTTGTTATAATTTTTCAACTTCATAGATTAAGAGGAGTTTTTTAAAACTAAAGTTCAGTAGACTGTTTCAACAAGGACTTTTATTTTAGCATTGGAAAATGTTTTATTTTACTTTATAAAAATTATTTTCTGTCTTCCATCTTTCCTAGATTTTCCTTTGGGAACTTGGTGTCTCAGACTGGTGTTTTAAAAGCTTTGTCATTTTACCCATGTGTTGGAATATTCCTCACTAGTACCATCCATGTATGTCTTCCACTGTAGTTTTTTTTTTTCTGAGGATCAATGTTTTGAGTTCTTTCTGATCTTAACATATATATATATATATATATATATATATGTATGTATGTATATGTATATTTGTATGTATATATGTATGTATATGTGTATATGTATTGTGCATGTGTGTATATGAAATTATGTGTATGCAAATGTATTTGTGTATGAATATGTATATGTGTATTATCCTCTTCTGGCTCGTTTTCCCCCAAATCTCTTTCCATTTACTATTTATATCTAAAAGATTACCAGTTTGTTTGCCTTCCCCTGCTCTAAGTTTAAACATCTCAGGAGCCTCTGCCTTGCTAATATCTTCTGATCTAGTGTCATGGGCTTCCCGTGCTTCAGTGTAGGTCCGCTTCTCCCAGAATCTTGTTATTTCAAAGGATGATTACAAATCCAGTGTCTGTGGCCATGTGTGTCTGCCTCAGTGCTTCCCAAATGCTTTGTTAAGTTTCTTAAGTGAGTGTCTGCCTATAGTCCTCACCATTTCTCATAGCATAGCAGAGCACTGTACTGGTGGCGTTTGATCACTCAGCATGGTGCTCTACTCTCTCTACAACTCGGTATGGGAAGAAACTGGCTCCTGCTTCCACTGAGGGTCCCCTGAGCCTTTGCTCAAGTTGGGCCTCAGGATGACGCTGCTGATTTCTGTTTTTTAGAATTTCAGAAATCTTTCCTAATGCATGAAAGCAGGCCCATCATTAGTGATGTCCTTTTGGGATTGCTTCCCTTTCTATAGCCGTCTTGTTATTTCATCGGGATCCTTTTCAAGAATGTAGAGGGTAAAGGTGTGTACTCCCTCCATGCACAGAAGTTCCCTCTGAGGGTAGACACATTCACAACTGTCTCAGGAAACAGTAACTCTTGGAAATACTGGATTTCCCCACAGGATTTTCCTTCTTTCTTCAGAAGAGAGCACCACCATAGCTCAGGACCACTGGAGGGAAATATATTTTCAATGAAAAATGATCTATTTTGTTACAGAAACCTGAGCATCTACAAAGTCAGTGAAATAATATGAAGAATACTCCTATGGCTACCATCTTGCTTCCACACACATCTCCAGAACAATCTGCTTCTTCTTCTTCTCATATGCTTAGACAGTCCTTTCACTGAATCACTTTGAAGAAAATATGAGCATTAGATTGAAAGGAAAGCTCGCCATATGGGAATAGTTTCCATGCCAGACTATGAGCTCCTTTTGCCTGTCCTGTCTCCTGTGAGGTGAGTCTGTCTGCTGAGGTTAGAGCAACTTTGGTGGGCTAAGTAGGTACCAACAACAGTGCAGACAGCCAAAAGTAGGTTATGCCTCTCTCCCAATTACTCAAGGTTTTTCTGAAGGAATAAACTATTCAATTAATATAATTAATAATAAGAAGCAATTAGTAGGATGTATTGTCTTTAAAGTATAAGCTGCTTCTTATACTCAGGCTTCTGAACAGCTACTTGAATCTCATTTTTATTCTAAAGTCTTCTGGTAGATTGTAGAGTGAACAGAAAGAGGCTGCAGTCTATGTCCCCCAGTGTTGGCTAACAGCTCCTTAAGCAAAAGTTCTAGGGATTCCAAAGAAATATAAGTGTAGTTTTTACAGAAATTTTATGAAGGTAACTGGCATCCAATACCTTCTTTTATTTTTAGGTCGAGGCTAAAAAAGAAAAACGAAAGAAAAAAATAAAATAAAAGTACCCTTCCCCACACACTCACACATTCACAATACAATAGTGTTGTATATAGTGTCACATGAGTCTCAGTGTTATCAAATTTTATACAACTTCAGCTATAATGCTTGTAGTAACAATTCTTATATAGCATTATTTACGGCTCACCATCTACATCATCTACAATAAATAGTTTAGAACACAACCTCAGATGTTCATCTTCATTAGAGATATTTCCATAAGATTGGGCTATAGGCAAGCCTGTAGGGTATTTCTTAATTAGTGAATGATGGGGGAAGTTTCAGTTCATTGTGGGTGGTGCCATCCCTGGGCTGGTTGTCTTGGATTCTGTAGGAAAGAAGGCTGAACAAGCCATGGGTAGAAAGTGAGGAAGCAACACCCATCTATGGTTTCTGCATGAGCTCCTGCTTCCAGGCCCCTGCCCTGTTTGAGTTCCTGTCCCGACTTCCTTTGATGATGAACAGTGCTATGGAAGTGTAAGACAAATAAACCCTTTCTTTCCTAGCTTCCTTTTTAATAATGGTGTGTCATCACAATAATAGAAAACTTAATCAAAGCGAGCAGATATATAAGAATTGAGAATTTTCTCCTGTGAGCTAGGTAGTCACCAGAAATTGTACAGACAGTTGTAGATTATGCCCCCCCCCACCAACCAGGTCTGACCTATGTTTTCTATACAGTGACAAACTATTCAACTAATATCACCACCTGCTCCTGGCTTCTCAGGTCACTGGTAGAGTTGTCTACTCCTTGACTGAATGGGGTGTTGGCTATGAACTTTACTCATCATATGTCCTTCTGAGCCCTGTGCTCATTTCCTTTGCCTTTTCACTCATACAGATCTTACTATCTGTGCCCACTACCATAGCTCTTCCCCATGAACTAATGTAGGGCCTTCCTGTGTAGTTTCCTTGCTTATTTTCTCCTCAGCTATGTCTCTGTAGTTAAGTTTTTCAAACTTCACTTTGACAATGACAGTTCTGACTAACAAGCAACACTCCCTTCTCCAGCTCCCTATGATCATTTGTCATATGTGAAAGGAGTCCAGTTGCCTTTGTCTGGGACTTCAGCCTCTCTGTAGTGTGTCATCACTCTCCCTAGGTCACATCTCACTTCATCCTCATTGGTCTTTCTTTGTCATATGTCATTCTCATCGAAAACAAACCCAATAATTTCAGACACACCAATTACAAAATGCTATTTTTTGCAACCTCCGTTTGACTATCTTTTCTATTTTGCCTTCTTGGAACAGCCTTGTCTACAGCTTATTCTTCAAAATCTCTTAAAAAAATCTTTATTTGGCCTCCTAGTTTTCCTGATTTTGACCTTTGAGAGTCCCTGGGCTTTATTTGCCCATGGTGCCTTATATCATAGTTATTTAGGCATTACCTTGGCTGTCAGTCAGAATATATAAAACCCTGACGAATGGGAAGTAGCTTTCCCGTTTTTAGAGACAACATTCTTACATTTTTTATCTTCCCCAATGTGGTATCCACTAAGGGTGGTTGAATCATTCACACTTGGTGTTCACTGGTAAATGAGAAGTTGAGATCTATAAATATTTCACTCTTTTATTCTATACCTACTCTCCAAGTTCCAGATATATACTTTATAATGCCAATCATTGGCTAGACATCGAGCTTCCCTCTATTTTCTGCACATGATGTATTTATGATGTGTGAGGCTCATGAGTAGCACTGAGACTTACTGACCCAACATGATGTGGTTTTAGACTCAAATTCCTATAATCGACCCTTGGGTTTCTGTTCACTCATTATTAATCTGGCTAGAGATGCTATCTAGCTCTAGCTATGAGAAAAATACTGCAACTTCCGAATTGCTATGGTTGATTTGAAATTGTATTAGTTTCTGTACATTGTAAAATTAAGGAGCTAGCTCTGCACATTGCTGGCATGCTAACCAAATCTCTTAAGGTCTCTCTCTCTCTCTCTCTCTCTCTCTCTCTTTCTCTCTCTCTCTCTCTGACTCTTGACTTCCTAATCTATGAAGTGGGGATAATTATTTATTATATATCTTATAATTATTATATAATTATCAAATTTACAGGTTTGGTGTGAGTGTTAAATGACTTAATATAAATAAATTAATGAGAACAGTGTGGGCATGCTGGATGCAAGTTGACAATCAATATTCACGAACTGCTATCAAAAGGAAGCCCGGGAATAGAGCATACGTAGGACTTAATCAGTCCTGGGCAAGAGCTTAAGACTCCATGGTTATCTAGAGAAGAAACCACCATGTTCATAGTTGTTGGAGCCTTTCTGTCTTCAAAAGCTTCAACTTGTAAAATGTCCTAAGATTGGGGTCTGAGCCATGTTTTTATTTCTGGCCACTGTGCTGCATTTCTGCTCCTTCTAAAGTGATTTACTTTAGTAAAGTGCTTCAGGCTTTCATGCATGTTCTTATGCATATATCATCTATCCAAATTTATTGTCATTTTTCAGGAATATCTTCCCTGATAGACACTTAATCTTTAAAAATTTAAATTATTTTTTCTAAAATTTATTTTGATGATATTCTTTCCTTTCAGCCAACTCCTCTCAGATTCTCCCCACTTCCTTACTCACCTAACTTCATGTTCTTTCTCTTTCCTTTTTCCTCTCTCAAAAAAGGAAAAACAAAAAAGACAGATAAACTAAAAATTAAAAAAAATCTGTAAGATGAGAGAGAGAGAGAGAGAGAGAGAGAAAGAGAGAGAGAGAGAGAGAGAGAGAGAGAAAGAGAGAATACCACCATTATCACCACCACCACTACTATTACCACCTAAAGCAAAAGCACACACACAAATCACAGAGTCTGATTTGCATTGATTAACTAATCTGGGACATAAGGACTGCCCTAGAGTATGGTTGATATACTCAGTGACATTTCATTGGTGAAAAATTGACTTCCCAACAGGTATCAATTACCATTAGCTTCTGGGGTGTGGATGAACTTTATGTTCATTTCACCTTCTCAGTGATGGGACATTGTCTGGTTTGAACCTGGGCAGGAATTGTGCATACTGTCACAGTCTTTGCTGTTTCCTATGTGTATCAGCCTTGTTATTTCAGTAGATATTGTTTCCTTGGAGTCATTTGCTACCTCTGGCTATTTTAATCTTACTGCCTTCTTTTCAGCATAGGTCCCTGATCTTTGAGGTAGCATTCCATTTTGAGGTGGCATTGTCCAGTTCTGGGTCTCTGTGTTAATTACTATCTACTGAAAGAAGAAGTTTCTCTGTTGAGGCTTTAGTGATATCCGGGTCTATGGCTATAATAATATGTCATTAAGATTCATTGTATTCCTATGTTCCTTTCACAGAATAATACTATAACATTTTGCCTTAGTGCCCATGACTATCTAGTATCAGGTTATTGGCTACTTTAGCAGTGTCCTGTATGGGTTTCAATCAAAAAGTGGTTGGTTACTGTACCACTATCACAACAGTGTATCTTGCAGAAAGTCACTATTGTTGGTCAAGGATTCTTATTTAGAGGAAAGAGTCTTCTTTGGTAGTATGCAAAGTACCTTCTAACACCAAGAATGCTCATCAGGAGGCACAAAGCTTCTAATTGGGCACCAGCTTGATTTCTCCTTGTTCTCCTTGACATAAATATAGGTCTTACTATTAAGTTATAGAGACTAACCAAGAGCTTGACCAAAGACATGGGCAATGACTCAACAATATGTAACCTATTCTTGGCAATGGAGGTTTTACTTGGAGACAGAAGATGTCTAGTTGGGGCATTGTCTCCCCCATTATATGGCGACTCCATTTAAATTCTTTTCATATAGGTATATATTTCAGGAATTTTCTACACTGGAAGGTTTCCATATGGACTTTCAAAGGCCCTTAGTATTAGTGGTCCCTCCTCATATTTCCTCCCTATTGTCTCATCTTCTTCCCCATCTATCCCTCTTATTCTAGCTTTTCTTTATAATACTATATTCTCTTTCCTCTTCATTGTAAAGTCTCTCTTCTTCCCTATTTCATTATTGTGATTATTTATATTGATATACATATACTTAAAGCTCAAAGTCCAACATCCACATGTAAGAGAAAACATGCAACATTTGTCTTTTTGTGTCTGGCTTACATCACTCAGGATAGTTGTTTGAAAGAAAATGGACCCCAAAGGAGGTGTGGCCTTGTTGGAGGAAGTGTGTCAGTGTAGGAAGGGGCTTTGCAGTTTGTTTTGCTCCAGCTTCCCTCAGTGTGACTATCAGTCTACTTCCTGTTGCCTGTAAGATGTAGCGTTCTCAGCTCCAGCACCATATCTGTCTGCATACCACTGTGCTCCGCATCATGACAATAATGGACTGAACCTCTGCTTGAATTATGGTGTCCTTTGTGTACAGAAGTCTTTTAGCTTTCTGAGGTCCCGTATTAATGTTTGTCTTAATGCTTGTGCTATTAGTTCTTTGATCAGAAAGTCCTTTCCTGTGCCAGTGAGTTCAAGCCTATTTCCTATTTTCTCTTCCGTTAACCTTCAGGTTATTGTAGTGGGATATTCACTTTGTCTCCTTCTGGTGGAGCCACGGGCGGAAGTGACCTGTGGAACTAGGTCTGAGGAGGAGCTAGGGAATGCTCTCTTGCTTGCAGCACAAGGATAGGAGTACTTCCGGAGGCATCCTTGGGACCAGGAACCTGCTGGTGCTCACCTGTTTATATTGTGAGTTATTTCTACCCGAATAAACATCTGTCCAGCCTAATTGTTGATCCAGATCCGTATTAAACATCAATAGGTTATCCTGTCTTTGACCCATTTGGAGTTGAATTTTGTGCAGGGTGATGGATGTGGGTCTGTTTTCAGTCTTCCACATGCAGCTATCTACTTTTTCCAACATTTATTTGAAAATGGCGTCTTTTCTAAAGTGTTTATTTTGGCTTCTTTGTCAAAAATCGGGTGTCTGTAAGTATGTGACATTATGTCTGGATCTTTTATTCTAGTCTATTACAAACATTTCCCTCCCCCAATACATGCTGTCTTTAATACTAAGCTCTGTAATACAATTTGAAATCTGGGGTGGTGATACCTCCAGCACTTCTTTTATTGTTCAAGATTGTTTTAGCTGTCCTTTTTATTTTTTTCTTATGTTTTCATATGAAGTTGAAGTTTTTTTTTTTTTTTTAAATTGCTGTAAAGAATTGTGTTTTGGGAATTTGATGGGGATTGTGTTAAATCTGATTTTTGTTTTTGGCAGGATAGCCTTTTTCACATTAACAGTCCTACCAATTCAAAAACATGTGAGATATTTCTATATTCTGGTGTCTTCTGCAATTTCTTTATTCATTGTCTTCAAGTCTTTATCATCATCTTTCAGTTGCCTGATTAGAGCTATCCCAAGATGTATTTTTGAAGGCTATTATTTTTCTGATTTCTTTCTCATTATGGTTGTTATTTATATACTGGAAAGCTACTATTAGTTTTTGTGTTTGTATGTTAATTTTGCATTCTGCTACATCCTTGAAGGTGTTTATTAGTTGTAGAAGTTTCCTGATAAGGTCCTTAGGATCTTCTACACATAAAATCATATCATCAGCAAATAAGAATACTTTGACCTTTTCTTATTTGATTCCCCTTGATCTCCTTAGTTGTTTTATTGCTCTAGTTAAGAATTCAAATACTGTATTAAAGATGTATGAAGGTAATGGACATCCTTATCTTGGTCCTGATTTTAGGTGAAATGCTTTGACTTTTTCTCTATTTAAGATTATATTGGCTGTGGCCTTGATGTAAGTTGGCTTTATTATGTTGAAGCATGCCCCTTGTATCCTTGATCTGTCTAAGACTTCTTCATGAAAGGATGTTGAATTTTCTTTCAAAGGCCTATTCTGCATCTTATGTGTTGCATGTGTGTGTGTGTGTGTGTGTGTGTGTGTGTGTGTGTGTGTGTCTTTGTCTCTCAGTCTTTTTATTTTTGGGTAAATGGATACAATTATTAATTTATGTATATTAAACTTTTCTTACATCACTGGAAGGAAGCTTACTTGATCATGGTAAATAATCTTTTTTAAATAATTTATTCTTTTAAATTTTATTTCACATTCTAACTATAGTTTCCCTCCCACCCTCCTCCTGTACCCCCTTGCCTCTTTCTCAGCCCAGTCCACTCCTCCTCACAGGTGAGGACTTCCATGATGAATCAACAAAGTCTGGCACAATAGGTTGTGGCAGGGCTAAGCTCCTCTCCATGCATTAAGGCTTAGCATGGCATCCTACCATAAGAAATGGGCTCCAACAAGGTAGCCCATATAGCAGGTTTGTATCATGATCCTACTGCCAGGGGCCCCTCAGATAGTCCAAGCTTCCTAACTGTCTCCTACATAGGGAGGGCCCAATTCTGTCTCCTGGAGTCTCTACAGCTGTCAGTCTAGAGTTCATGAGTTTCCATGAGCTTGATTCAACTGTCTCTGTAGATTTTTCCATCATGATCTTGAACTCCCTTGCTCATATATTTCTTGTTTCCTCTCTTCAACTGCATTCCTGGAGCTCAGCCTGGTGATTGGTTGCGGATCTCTGCATCTGGTTCTGTCAATTACTGGATGAAGGCTCTATGATGATAGTTGGAATATTAAGCAATCTGATTACAATTTCACAGACCTTGAAAGAACAACACTCAACTTTGTATAGAAAAACAAAACAAAACAAAAAAAGAAAAGCTAAAACAATTTTGTACAATAAAGGAACTTTCGGAGGCATCACCATCCCTGATTTCAAACTCTACTATAGAGCTATAGTAATAAAAACAGCTTGGTATTGTCATAAAAACAGACACATGAATAAATGGAATCCAATCAAAGAACCTGACATTAATCCACATGCCTATGAACACCTGATTTTTGACAAAGAAGCCAAAATGGTACAATGGAAAAAGGAAACCATCTTTAACAAATGGTGCTGGCATAAATGGTTGTCAATATGTAGAAGATTGCAAATCTATCACCATGCACAAGATTCAAGTCCAAGTGGATCAAGGACCTCAACATAAACTCAGCTACATTGAACCTGATAGAAGAGACAGTGGAAAGTAGCCTTAAATGCATTGATACGGGAGACTGCTTCCTAAATATAACACCAGTAGCACAGATACTGAAAGCAAGAATCAATAAATGGTTCCTCTTGAAACTGAAAAGCTTCTATAAGGCAAAGGAGACTATCAATAAGAAAAACGACAACCTACAGAATGGGAAAAGATCTTTACCAACCCCACATCTGACAGAAGGCTGATCTCCAAAATACATTAAAAAAACTCAAGGAACTAGACATCAAAAAACAAAATAACCAATTGTAAAATGTGGTACAGAACTAAACAGAGAATTCTTAGCAGATGAGTCTCAAATGCCATAAGCCACTTATGGAGCGCTCAACATCCTTAATCATCAGGGAAATGCAAATCAAAATAACTGACATATTGTCTTATACCTGTCAGAATGGCTAAGATAAAAAATACTGAAGACAGCTTATTTTGGAGAGGATGTGGAGTGAGGAGAATACTCCTCCACTGCTTTAGGGAGTGCAAACTTGTACAGCCATTTTGGAAATCAGTAGGGCAGTTTTCAGAAAATTGAGAATAAATCTACCTCGAGACCCAGCATTACCACTATTGGGCACATACCCAAAGGATGCTCAATCATACCACAAGAACATTTGCTCAACAATGTTCACAGCAGCATTATTCATAGTAGCCAGGACCTTTAAACAACCTAGATGCCCCTCAACTGAAGAATAAATGAAAATGTGATACATTTATAATGGAGTAAAAAATGTAAAAAATGATGACCTCGAAATTTTCAGACAAATGGATGGAACTAGAAAAAGTCACCCTGAGTGAGGTAGCCCAGACTCAGAAAGACAGACATGGTATGTATTCACTTATGAGTGGATATTAGAGGTAAAGCAAAGGTTAACTCCAGAGAAGCTAGGAAACCAGGAGGACCCTAAGAGGGACACATGGATCACCCTGGGAAGAGAAATTAGAGCTCTACTGGGTAAAATTGAGATGGGAGTGGTAAGGGGGAGGAGGGGGATAACATGAGGGAATGGGATGGCTGGGGCAGGGGAGGGATGCAGTGGAAGAGCAATGAAAGAGATCTTAACAGAGAGAGCCACTATGGGATTAGGCAAAACCTGGTACTAGTGTTACTAGGGTAATTCCTATAGGGAGGACCCCAGGTAAGACTTCTGACAGTAGTAGATAGGATGCCCAAACTGGGCTACCCCCATAATTTTTTTTTTGATTTAATTACTTTTACCTATGTATGCTTTATCTGAATATACATCTTTATGCCAGAAGAGGGGGTCAGATCCCACTCTGGATGGTTGTCAGGCACCATGTGGTTGCTGGGAATTGAACACAGGAATTCTGGAACAGCAGTGAGTATGCTCTTAACCACTGAGCCTTCTCTTCAGTTCCAAGATAATCTTTTTAACATATTCTTGTATTTGCTTTAAGAACATTTATTGAGAGTTTTGAATTTATGTTCATAAGGGCTATTGGTCTGTAATATTCTTTGTCTGTTGTGTCTTTGTGTGGTTTAGCTATCAAGATAATAAAGGCTCTGTAAAAATAGTTAGGAAACTGTCCTTTCAATTTCTGTTTTGTAGAATAAATTTGAGAAGTATTGGAATGAGCTCATCTCTGAAGGTCTGGCAGAATTGTATGCTGAATTCATATAACCCTCAGTTTTTTTTCGGAGGGGTTGTAGAGGGGATGTACCTTTTTCATTTCTTCATATGTTTCACCAGAGGATATTGAGTGCATTTAAATTGTGTATTTCGTCAAATAAATTAATGTTTTCTTTAAAAAGGTTTTCTAGTTTAGTGGAATACAGAATTTTAAAGTATGTCCTTTGAACTTCCTTGGTGTTTGTTGTAATGTCCTCCTTTTCATCTCCAAATTTATTAACTTGGATTTTCTCTGTCTTTCATTAATTTGACTAAAGTTTTATCAATCTTGTTGATCTTGTCAAAGAGCCAAGTCTGAATTTCATTGCTTCTTTGTACTTCTTTTGTTTTGTCTGTTGCAATTTTATTGATTTTAGCCATGAGTTTGATTATTTCTTCCCTGATACTCTTTTGGGGTATTATTTTTGTAATGCTCTCAATTCTGTCATTATGTTATTCATATGAGATTTCTGGGTTTTTTTCCTTTTAATGTAGGCACTTAGTGCTATGAGCCTGCCTCTTAGAAATGCATTTTCATTAGCATTGAATTCTAAAAAGTTTTTAACTTTCTTCTTAATTTCTGTCTTGACTCAATTTTCACTCAGTACTGAGTTGTTCAGCTTCTATGAGTTTGTATAATTTTACCATTTCTATTGTTGGTATCCATGATAGTCAGATAGTTCATTTTTAAAAAAATAATTTTGAGACTTGCATTGTGCCCCAATATGTGTGGCTAATTTTGGAGAAAGGTCTGTGAGCTGAGAAGAAAGTATGTTCTCTAGTGTTTGGAATGTCCTTTAGTTTTCTGTTAGATCCATTTGATTTATGATGATTTAACTCCAGCAGTTCTCTGTTTAGTTTTTGTTTTGATAAACTTCCTACTGCAAGAGAAGGGTACTGAAATCATCCATTGTCATTATGTTCAATACGTTTAATATCATATATGGTCAATATGTAATTTTAGCTACAGTCATAATTCCTTTATAAATGAGAATCTTATATTTGGTATATAAACAATTAGAATTATAATATCATCTTGTTGGATTTTTGTCTTTAACAAGTATTTAGGTGCTCTCCATCTCTTCTGATTAGGTTTGGCTAGAAGTCTGTTTTTTTGGAAATCAAAATAGGTACTCATGGTTAATTCTTGGGTCCATTTGCTTGAAATACATTTTTTCCATTCTTCTGCATTAAGGCGGTGTCTATCCATAGGGAGGTAGTATGTTTTCTTGGTTGTAGCATAAAGATGGATTTTGTTTTCTCATATAATTTATTAGTCTATGTCTTTTTTTGTTGGAAAATTGAGAGCATTAAAATTGAGGGTTATCAATAAGCAGTGTTTATTAATGCCTGCTATTTTACTATTGTGGTGTGAGGATCCCCCCTCCACCCCTTTGAGCAACTTCTTTGGCATTATTTATGTCTTGTGTTCTCTGGGGTATAAAATATCCTTCTTTACATTTTTTCCTTCAGTCTGTTGCTATTACTCTCAACCTTTCTAATACTGTGACCCTTTAATAAGTTCTTCATGTTGTGGTGACGCATGACCATAAAATTATTTTATTGCAACTTCATAACTGTAATTTTGTCACTTCCATAAATTGTAATGTAAATATCTTGTATGCAGGATATCTGATACCCTGTGGGTTATGACCCACAGGTTAAGAAACACAGTTCTACTGCCTTCTTTAGAGCACTATTGATTGATAGATATGGCTTAAATTCGTTTTTATTGCAAAATGTTTAATTTTCTCCATTAATTATGATTAATAGTTTTTCTGGAAATAGTAACCCAGGTTGGAATCTGTAGTCTCTGAGATCTTGTAGGCCCATTTTAGCTTTTAGAGTCTCTATTGAAGTTAGGTGTTATTCTAGTGGACTCACCTTTGTATATATTTTTCTCTTGCAGAAATTAATATCTGCTGTTTGTTCTGTTAATTCAGTGTTGTGGTTATTATATGTCATAGGGAATTTCTTTTCTAGTCCTTTCTATTTTGTTTTCTCTATGCCTTTTGTGTCTTTATAGGTGTTTCTTTCTTTGGGTTGGGGAGATTTTCTTCTGTGATTTTTTTAAAACAATATTTTCTGTGCCTTTGACCTGGGTTTTCTTCTTTGTCTATACATATATTAATTGGTTTAGCCTTTTCATAGTGTTCCAGATTTCCTGGATGTTTTATATCTCAATAATTTTTTTTTAACATTTTCTTTGATCGAGCTGACCATTTCTTCTACCTTGTTTTCAAGACCTGAAATTTTCTCTTTTGTTTCTTTTAATCCATTGCTGAGGATTACCTCTGAGGTTGTTTTGTTTATCATCTGAACTTTTTATTTGCAGTTTTATTTCAGTTTGGGTTTTCTTTAGTGGTTCTACTTTTTTTTTTAAAATTCTACTTCATATAATGAATTGATTTCATTCAAATGTTTGTGTTCTCATTGTCTTCATCAAAGCATTTATTCATATCATCTGTAAGGTCTTTGAACATATGCGTAACTAATATTTTGAAGTCCTTGGGCTAAATTGCATTTCCCAGGGTCATTAGGATTGTCAGCTTCTGGAGGAGGCATATTATCTTGGGTGTTCAGGTTTAACTGTTTCCACTGAGATATATAAGCATCTGGAGTTAGGGTGTTTGAAGTGCTTCTTAGTGTAGATATTTGGCCTTGTTACTGTTGGGAAGTGTTCCATTTTTTGGTTGCTTTTTCCCAATCCAGGTGCTAGAAAAATGAAGTGGCTCTTGGGTCCTTGAATTCTAGCCCCGTGTGGGATCCTTTGCAGAGAGCTGTTTTGCATGTTGGCAGAAATATATAAAGAAATAGAGACTACCTAGAATGAAAGGCTGAGCAGAATGTACAGAATGGATAGAATGAACTAGTGGCTTAATCCCTGGGGGATGGAGGTGGGCTGAGAGGAGAGCTCCTTCAGACACTTGAAGCAGGACTAAGGATATGTCCTGAGAGACCTGAAAGGAGGGCAGGAAGAAGGATGAATATCCCCTATCTGAGTCTCAGTCTAGTGTGGCAGCATTAGGTCCCTAGTAGAAAGAGGCTCTGTTGGTCAGTGGAGTCACAAAGGACTTGAGATGGGCTAGAAGGGAATGCTAAAATGGCCAGGAAGAGCTAGGGGGAGTCCACACTAAGAGGCCAAATTCCTAGATTTTGGGAATGGGCTCTGATAGAAACTTAGTTACTCCTCAAATTATATACATTTCTTATAAATTGCTGCACTCAAGAAAGATTCAAAAACATTTACTAGTGAAGCATGAAGATCTCATGACAGTTGTAGCAGTGACACCCTGGGGATCTGTGGTCTTTTTCCTCTAGTTTCTTGGCTATAACAAACTCTTCCAGGTTTATCCATACAGGGGAAGGGTGCCAGGTAAATATGGAGTAATTTCCTGGAAGTCAGAACACTAGCTTCTTACAAGTAAGTCTGGACTTAGTGTGTTAACATTTGTCTCTATGGCAGTTTTTATCTGCAAATATCTGTCTTGATTATGATTCATCATGGTGTTTCTAGTAGAGCACTTCTCACAGAATTCTGGTGGTCTATTTCCTTACACGTATTTCCTGCCTAACTTCAAGTCTTTAACAATATTTTTGGCTCCTGCATGCCCTGGAGATGCCTCTGGAGCCTTTCTGAGCTTATTTTCCTGTTTGTGTTTCTATCTATCTATTCAGTACTCTTGTTCTTTCTAAATAGCACTCCCTCAACACAGATCTCCTCCCTTCATTTCCATTCCCATACCTCTCTATTCTCTACCCACACAGGCCCATGCATTTAAAACCACCATCCCAATCATGAAAGTGATGAAGATGGATATATTATGAATCAACCTTGATTCAAATAGTAATCCCAAACTTGAAATTGTCAGGCAATGTTGCTTTTCCTGGAAGACAAATTTGGAGGGCAAAGTGGGTGTTTTGCTACTTCTCAAGTGACACTTGTAAAACCTTTCTACAGCATCGACTCCACTTACATGGTAATGTCAAACAATCAGTGGCCTACTGTGATTATATGGGGAAGACAAAAACTTCCATCATCATTATCAATTCTCATACATCTGACTGCAGTAAGACAATGACCTTTTCGGGTGTTAAAATGGGACATTAGCCAAAGTAGGAAAAGTACAGGAGAGAAAAGGTCAGGCGAAACCAACAATGCTTTACTTGTAAGTTCCCTGGACAAGTGGAGATAGTCTCAGTAATAGGGCGTCCCTGCTCCAGTCTACTACTTTAGCCTTTTTTTTTTTTTTTTATTTTACACGTCGATCCCAGTTCCCTCTCCCTCCCTCTCTCTTACCCTCTCTCCCCCCTCACATGAACCCTGACCATTCTCCCCTCCCAGCCCCTCACCCCCATTCCACATGTAGGGCTATGCCATCCAGGTGGGGTCATGTAAATCTGTCAAGTCATTTGAAGTAGGGACTAAGACTTCTCTCCTGTTTTTAGGTTAAGGCAGTATCCCCCCGTGGGGGATGTGTCCTCAAGGTCCTTTTGTACACCAGGAATACATCCTGGTTCCACTCTCTGAAGTCCCTTAGTCTGCTCAGTCCTTCTTAAGCAGATTGTGATGAAAGAACAAATAATATTTATATTAATATTATTACTGGCACTACCCATTGATAGTGAGTGTTGTATTTGGCTTAGATTCATTCATATGGATGAATGGAAACAAGTAATGTTTACTTTGTTTTTAATGGATGCTAATGAAAGCTGACCAACCCAGTCCATCTATTGTATAATATTGAATTGAAAACCATTGTGAAGAGTGAAGGGCAAACAAAAATCTGTTTCCTTTGCATTTAGGTTCTGATGACACATTATACCTTAAAAAGGTTCCATTTTAACATGAACAACTATATCCAAGGTATTTGGTTTGGGATTTTAAACAATAGTGTCACATACAAAGTCAATGAAATTTATTTTCTTTTGTTTTCTTCCATTTGGAGAAGAAATTCTAATTACTCTTTTTTTTTCCTAATTGAGGGCATATTTCTTAAAACCATGATTTATAGTTTTATAATTTAATGTTTCTTGGGAGGAACAAAACTTTAGGCAAAACACCACCAACTCTTAAGAAATCTTTATTTGCCTTTATATGAGGAAACAGGATTAGAATCAACATCATAGAATCTGACACATTATTATGCACATAATAGTTAACTCTACTGTAGGATTCATTAATCCCTCCCCAAAACATATCTGTATGTATGTTGAAATTCATATGACCCCTGTGGGATTTTACTAGATGCTACATCTATGGTGGGATTGCCTATCTATTAACCAGAGAATGTATTTAAATAAAGTCAAAGACAAGCAGGTGTTGTGCATTTCCTTCTTTCAACTAGGTGTTACTTTTTCTTGGCTTTGCACAGATGTTTGCAGAAAACACAGACCACGTGGTCACGTTCTTTCCTTCCTAATTCACAGCATCCTTTTCTAATTGGTCCAACCATAAGCCCATGCATCTTTCACCCTGAGCCTTCTCCTTAGTCTTGAAAGAAGGCCTCAGCTTTGTTCTTTGGTAATTAATTCAGAATATTTTCTTCTGAAGGCAATTACACTTGGGAAAATGTAGTAAAACATTTTGAAAACAAAGTGGCACTTTCTAACCTCTCTTCTCTAACGGTAGCATCTTAAGTACTTTTGCATGCAGGTGACAGAGTGCCTGATGTAGACAATCTAAGGGAGGAAAGATTTGTTCTGGTCATGTGGGTGGTCAGCTCTATTACTTTGGGCCTGAGGTGAAGCTGAATGTGGTGGTGGTAGGAGTCTATTTTGTACACTGTACAGAATAGGAGTCTGTTCACCCCAGGACAGAAAGGAAACAAAGAGAAAGGACATTTGCCCAAGGGTCTCTACTAACTTTCTTCCTCCAGCCTGCTCCAACCTCCTAATCATTCCAGAGCCACCCAAAATAGCACCACCAGCTTGGATTAAGACCCTTTTTGGAAAGCCACCCTCTTACCAACTAGATTCATCTTATTGTTTGGCAATCAGAGATTGTGACCAGTATGATTTTTAAATGCTGTATTTAGTGAAATTTTATCTATCCCATGAACCGGTGCCAGTCCACAAATTGTTTCCTGCCCTTACAGTGATATGTGAAAAAAAAAAAAAAAAAAAAAAAAAAAAAAACAAACAAAAAAACAGAGACTTTTAAGAAAGATTTTGTCACAATTTTATATTTGTTAAACCTAATAGTAAAAATGAACTTTTATATGGATTTGATATTTTAATTTTGCTTTTTAAGCAAATCAATGTTATTACATTGTATTAAAATGATATTCTTTTGTGAATTAGGGAGAAGAAAATCAAGAAGAATATTTTATCATTGAGAAATACTGATGGGCATGATTGGTATCTAGACAGTTGCAAAAAAAATGATAGTAGTAAACTAAAGATTATGAAAAGCCTTATATTGAAGACAACCTTTAACTAGGATTTACTCATATCCATTACTAGAATTAATATCTTTTCTTACTGTTGAAAGTGTCTATTTTATATTTTAAAGTATTCTTTTATTATTATATCTGCTTTACATTAGGTCTATTAATATCTCATAAAACTGATGCTTTATCAACTATATTTTAGGAAACATTGAACTGTGTGGAATAAATTCCATAAATCATAATTTTAAAGGAACAGTGATTTTTTTTGTATTTAAAAACATATTAAAAATAAAGGGACTAGTGGTAGAGCTTGTGCCTGGATGTAGGACACCCTGGGTTTAAACTCCAGTTTCACAAACAACACATGCCTCAAATGAAAAATAAAACCAATCAACCAATCATCTCTTTCCCCACAAACTTTCAAAGATCAGTGAGCACCTATACAACATCTACATCATGCAATACTACGATGTAAAACGGAGGTGCACATTCTCATGCTCTGTCAAGACATTCTAGAAAGCTGGCCAGATGAAGGAACAAGAAATAAAAGTGAGAGGGGGAAGACTTCAACCTTCTCTCTCTCTGTGTGTGTTGTTATTTTTCCCATATAAAAAAACTGGACACTGTGTTGGAGCCATTGATCTTGTTGTGAATTCCCATCATGTTCAGAATTGTTTTCAGCTGTCCACAATTCAATGTTATTTGAAAGACTTCAGAACAGACTCTGGAGGTTTGGTTTGCACACATAGGAAGGCTGACCACTGATTTCCTGAATTAAATGCACACAGGAAAACCAAATTCTTGGGCTCCTAATGACTTTCTTCCTTGAATGACAAAATATTTGAACATTCTTAAACTGAAACCACAACAAAGAAGTCGACAGAATGTAGTTAGTTAATTTCCTTTGGCCCTGAATTAAAAAAATTGTTTTTTCTTTTTCTTAATTTGAAATAAGCTTGTTTTACATACCAATCCCAGTTCCCTCACCTTCCTGTCCTCCCGTTTCCCCCACCTACCCCCATCCTATCCCCTTTCTGCTCCTGAGGGAGGGTGAGGCCTCCCATGGGGAGTCTTCAAAGTCTGTCATATCATTTGGAGCAGGGCCCAGGCTCTCCTCCATGTGTCTAGGCTGAGGGAGTATCCCTATATGTGGAATGGGTTCCTAAAGTTCATTCATATACTAGGGATAAATACTGATCCACTACCAGACGCCCCATAGACAGTTCAGTCCTTCTAACTAACACCCACATTCAGGAAATCTGGGTTAGTCCTATACTGGTTTCCTAGCTATCAGACTGGAGCCCATGAGCTCCCCCTTGTTCAGGTCAGCAGTTTCTGGGGGCTTCCCCAGCCTGGTCTTGACCCCTTTGCTCATCACTCTTCCCTGTCTGCACCTGGATTCCAGGAGTTTGGTTGAGTGTTTAGCTGTGGGTGTCTGCTTCTGCTCCCATCAGCTACTAGATGAAGGCTCTAGAATGGCATATAAGGTAGTCATCAATCTCATTATTATCGGGAAGGGCGTTAAAGATAGCCTCTCCACTATTGCTTAGATTATTAGTTGGGGGTCATCTTTGTAGATCTCTGAACACTTCCCTAGTGCCATATTTCTCTTAAAATACATGATGGCTCCCTGTATTATGGTATCTCTTTTCTTGCTCTCCTCTATTCTTTCCCTGACTCAATCTTCCTGCTTCCTCTTGCCCACCTCGCCCCTCCCCCTCTTCATCCTAACTCCTGCTCCCCTCCCCCATGCTACCAATTTGCTCATAAGATCTTGTCCCTTTTCCCTTTCCCAGGGGACCATGTTAGTCTCTCTTAGGCTCCTTCTTATTTCCTGGCTTTTCTGGTGGATTGTAGGCTGGTAATCCTTTGCTCTATGACTAAACACCATATATGAGTGAGTATATACCGTGATTGTCTTTTTGTGACTGGGTTACCTCACTCAGGATGGTTTCTTCCAGTTTCATCCATTTGATTGTGAATTTCAAGATTCCATTGATTTTTTTTTTTTTTAATCTGAGTAGTAATCCATATTGTAAATGTACCACATTTTCTCCAGAGACACTTCCCAAGGACCATGGGCAGCAAATTGCCCATAGAGTTTTAGGGTTCTGGGTCTCTCTCTCTCTCTCTCTCTCTCTCTCTCTCTCTCTCTCTGTGTGTGTGTGTGTGTGTGTGTGCATTGTGTGTTTATGGACATGTGGTGCATGTGCACACATATGTGTGAAGGTGGAGGCCACATGTCAGTATTGGGTATAATTCCTTCTCAGGTACCATCTAACTTGTTTTGAGAGAGGAGCTCTCATGGCCCAGGAACTCTCCAAGTGTGCTAGGCTCTAACCAGGAGAATTTTTGTTTCTACCTATCCAATCCTGAGATCACGAATGTGTACCATCATGCCCAGTTGTATTTCTAGTGATTGACATCCTTTGCTTGCAAAGCAAGTTCTTTACACATCACTGTGTCTGCACAGCCCTCGTGTAGGCTGCCCTTGTTGAAAACTTGATCTTATAAGTGCTTCATAAATGACCATAAGTTTCATGCCAACCCCAACAGTTCCAGTGGTTGAAATCATAGTCGCTAGGGTATAGTAGTAAGGAGTGCACAGGCTAAGTGCTGGTTTCCTAGGGTCAAATCCTGGACTCTCTGCTACTGGTGTAACTTTGACTAAATAACTTGGGTGTTTCCATCCTGTGGGGGGACTGGAAGTGACAATACAGTGCTTACAGGGATGTATAGAGAGTCACTAACTAGTGGTCAGTTTTTGTCATTTGTATTGATAGACCGTGTCAGCTAGGCTGTGTTTTCAAATTGGCTTGATTATTTTATGTTACCTTGTAGGCAAACTACACAGGAAGCCAAATTGTTAGATTTTGGAAAAGAGTTACTACTGTATTTACGTATTTTAGCACAAGTCTATGGCCACATGATGCCTTTTGTCAGATTCGTGTTTGCGGGTGGCTAACAGCTTCCAATAGCTCATGGGTCAGAATGGCTGGCCTGAGGGCTAGTCTGCCTCTTCATGGTGACTGCATGCTTACAACTACATGCTACTGGAAGGTAATAAAGGATTGTGTGCTCTGATTTTAGAGTGTCAGTCTTACACAGTCACCTTAATTCTTTGTTCACAGAGATCATCTCACTGCTGTTCCCCTGTAGGCATATATCCTCATATTCAGGGTTATGAATTGAGCAGCAATGGTTGAGACTCCTATTGGCAACCAATCTACACTTAAAGGAATGTGTTTTTTAAGGGTAAGATTGGCAGATATAAAAGCACAGTTTCAGAAATGACATGGATTTTACTGGATAATATTAAAATTCTACAGTGGCCTATTGAATTGAAACCCTAATATATATCAAAATTATCAAGTGTCTCCTTTACAAGTTTGATCAATTTTCTGAGCTAGGAGCTTGACCTTAAAGAAAAACATGACCACTCCTCCCACCAAATAAACAAACAAAAAAACAAAAACAGAATAATCTTCTCTACTGTAGTTCTCACTTGTGTCTCAGGCTATTCTATGCTATTCTATTAGTAACAGTTCTTTAATAGTTCTTCTAGCCACTGTTGAAAGGCAACAACAAAGTCCTCTGTTTTCATGAATAGCAAAGATCAAGAATTTTTTTTGGACTGCTTTTTTATTTATTTATTTATTTATTTATTTATTTATTTTTACTGTTATAAGTCAATGTTCACAATTGGTTGCAAGATATCATTGGAAAACCGAAGGGATTCATTTGTGTCTGCGTGATACCAGAAGCAATTATTAAGAAGGGTGGATGTTCCAATTCTTTATTATCTTCACTTAATACAGCAGAATTACTTTGTGCATCATTCATTTCCCTTGAATTTTAAGATCAGAGATTTAAAAATAAACTTTTAATTATCAATCTAGTGAAGAAAATAGACTCATGTTTAGATATGACATTATAATTTTTCTCACTTCTGGAGCCTTTTAAAAATAATCTTCATCATTTCAATTTGGCAGTAAACCTCCAGCCTCACACTCAAAATTAACTTATAGTTTTCATTAAGTGAAGTCTAGACTGTCTGAGTCTCCCCCCCACCCCATTTCACAGCATTAGTGATTTGACTTGCTCTGTATCCAAAACTTCTTCCTAAAGACAAAAAATGGGAGTTCCGTACAATTGCTTTCAGACCTTCCACGGGGTAAGTACAGTGTTCAATAACTTCATCAAATAAGGTATAAATTTTACGGTGCAAATGCCAGGCTTCATGGGTCGGTGAGCTTTTTCAAATGGTACACAGGCTGCCTATATCAAATTTGTACAAAAGAATTGATTTTGGTGGTTGGAATAAGGCCATTTCAGTCTTGCTGCAAGCTTTCCAGAAATAATGGCGCTATATTAGGAGATAAATTATATATAGATTACTGTTTTTAAGTATTATTCAGAATGTTAACAACGAATATAATAGGCTTTCTATTGCAATCCTAAATAGCAAGTGTCAACCTGATTTTTCAGTTCTCCAGTGCCTCTCAGCGGTTGTGTGGCTTCTAGGGAAAGCTGTGCTGTCTGGCCTGCAGAAACATCATGTTTTATTCTTGTTCTTTGTTTTCATCCTTTTAGGTCTGCTGTGCCTCTGTTACTGGCAAGACTTTTGAAACCTGGCAAGTTGCACTGCTGAGAGGCAGGGGGAGACATGTGTGCCAAAGGGTCCTTTCTGGGCTTTGCTTTTGTGTGAGATATTACCTGGCAGGACAAATGGGCAGTGCATGGTGCATATGAACTTAATCTTCTGTAGAGAATCCTATGCCCTTGTCATCCTCTTAGCCTGTGGACCACAACTGAGAAAGGGAGATTTTCCCAATTTTTTAGCTTCATCCTTCCAAGAGGTCACACAGGTTTTGGCAGTACACACAGACAAGTCCTTTATTATTAATATTATTATTATTACATATATTCTTTAATAATTTCATACATGTATACAGTGTGCACTCTGATTATCCTCACAGCCAAATACCTTTTATCTTCCCTTACTCATCAATTTCTCCTCCTCTATACAGGTCCCTTTCTGATGTTCATGTCTTTTTGTTTTGTTTTGTGAATCATTGAGTTTAACCAGAGCTGTCCATGTTAACATTGGTTCACAATTATACAATGGAGGCTGGTGGGCTCACCAGTGAGTGACAACTGTACACAATGTCTCCTAGCCCTCCAGCATCCATCAATAGCCAACTGTTCAGTGGGGAGAAGTAGGACCCCTTGAGTTCCTTCCCCATCTATGACTTGTTTTACCTTTGCCGTAGTGGGTGTGCTTTGAATTGTTAGTGTTCCCCACAATGGCTTTATGCTACCTCTAAAGATATTTCTAACTAAATCTTTATTGTTCTATTAAAACTCAAGATTCAAAGGCTAGGGTGAAAACCTGTGAGCTCAGAGAGTTAGAATAGCACCAGGATAACCTTCACTCTTTTTACTGATGTCCCAGAAGCCACTCCCTTCCACACCACCCCAACAAAACACACCCACGCTAAAGTCCTCCCTGCTAATTCCTGTCAACCTGTATCCCTGAGCCCAGGTTAATTTTATTTAAGTATTTAATTAATGCAAATGAAACACATTTTTTTTATATAAGTAACAATACAGTATGAACAAATGCAACACATCTTTGCCTGGTTAACCAAACAGTCCACAACAATGACTCTCGTCAGACAAAGGTTTGTGAAGGCCCAATGCAGGCAATCACAGCAGTTGTGAATTCTTGACTGCAATGGTTTTGCCACTCTTGTCTTCTGGGTTTCATATTATTTCTGTGCCTTCTTCTGTGTTACTCTGTGAGCCTTATATGGGTTGATACAAATGTTCTGTTTAGGGCTGAGTCCTCAGCTCTTTTTTATTCTCAGCACCTTTAAGAGGCGAGACTTCACATTCACCTCCATTCTTTGAGAAGAGAAGCCCTCTGATTAAGACAAGTAACAGTGTGTCTGAGTATACACATAAATGTTCAGAAGCTATTTGGACCCTGTGGCAATTTAGCTAACCAAAAGTAATTAATACTCCCTTAGGACCTGTGTCCTTTCCAGCCATAGATTTTTTGATTGAGTTTAGAGTACTAGGTATGGATTCTTCTTGTGGTCTCAAACCTAAGCAGAGAGTGCTTACTTTCCTCCACAACTTCTTTACTCCCATTGTAGCAGTGGGGACATCTATAGTCTGTCATAGGGTGGGCAAAGAAGAGAGCATCATGGGTTTGAGTACAGCCACCATTTCTCAAAGCACAAAGACACACACACCCACACATGCATACACACACACACACACACACACACACACACACACATGCACACACACATGCACACGTACACAAACACACCCTCTTTCCTTCCAAAAACATGTGTCTTCAGTTCCCAAGTCCACTGAATTCTTCCCTTTCTGTGCTCCTCAGCATTGCTCTCCTGATTCCCATGTCTGTCTCTGGGAAATGGCAGGAATCCCTTCATCTCTGTTTCACATGATAGAAATATGTTTTCATTTGTGAAGTAACTGCTACCTTGTCGTGGGAACTGAACATTAAATCTTAAATAGAGTATATTTGTGAGCATGAATGTGCTGCTTAGAAGGGACTCTATATTATACTTAAACATAAAGGAGTTAAGAATGAAATGTAAAGAAGAGAACCTTGGCTGGAAACTCCATCAAGAGATGCAGGGTAGGAGATTTCCATTGCTGATTTCCCACGTGGAGAGTTGGGAGTTGTATGTGTCTCAATCATCCTTTTTATTTAAAAGTTTTGGGCACCTTTGACATAAAGTATTTATTCCTTCTGCTTTGTTCCTTATATTTTAAGATCTTATACTCTTCCTCCCTCACTTCTGCAGGATTCTCTGAGGTTTGCCTAATGTTTGGGTCTCTGAATCTGCTCCTATCAGTTGCTGGATGAAGCCTCTCTGGTGATGATTGTGCTAGGCTTTGGTTTATGAGGATAATAACAGAATATCAGTAGGAATCATTTTCCCCTGGTTCTATTCTAGGTCTCTGGACAATACAGCATCAGGTTCCTGGCCCTTCAGGCCATATCAGGCATCCACACTCTCTCTAATGCTGTGGGTCTCAAGTTGACCCAGCCATGGGTTGGCCACTTCCACAAGTTCTGTGCTATCTTTACCCTAACACATCTTGTAGGCAGGACAGACTATAGGTCAAAAGTTTTGTGGCTGGGTTGGTGTCCCAGTCCCTCCATTGGAAGTCATGCCTCACACAAGAACACAGCCCTCAGAATTTGCTAAGCAGGGCTCATAATGTCTCACAGAGACTGAACCAACAAGGGTCTGACCTATAGTCCTCTGTACAGGGACTCTCTCTGACTCATTTGCTTTCTTTTGAGCCCCTTCTCATACTGGGTTGCCTCCACCAGCTTTGATATGAAGGTTTGTGCCTAGTCTTAACGTAACTTGTTATAACATGTTCCTTTGATATCCCTGGGAGGTCTGCTCTTTTATGAAGGGTAATGGTGGAAAAGTAGATCTGGAGGTGAGGAGGGGGGGGAGGGACTTGAAGGAGAGGAGAGAGGAGAAACTGTGGTTAGGATGTAATATATGAGAGAAGAATAAAAACAATATTATTTTCTTGTTGCTTTTTAAAATTTATCTTTATTTATTTGTTATTTATTTTAGCTTGGACCTTTATATGAACTAGGACACTACAAAATTAATAATAATAATAATAATACACCAACACAAAATAAGTTCTACCCATTTGGGGCTTCTTAGTGCCTGAGTGATAACTGCATCAGGCATATCAAGTTATATAGTTCATGTAATTTTTATATCTGCCAGATATATTTTAGAATATAAATGAAGGCTAATTAATTTTAATACAATCATTTTAAATTAACTTCTCTCCCACTATTGAAATGACCTCTCTAGATTTATCCTGCTCTATTTCTCTGTTAAGTGGAAAAACATTTCTTCTCTCTCTGGGCTGGTCATGTCTACTCAAGCAGTGTTTAACAGAGCTCTTGTCAAGGACAGCATAACCAGTCACATCAGTCCGAATTTAATCAGCACTCTAGTCCAGTGCTTATTTTATCACTTAGAATAATAGCAGTTCTCAGATAGTTGATTTTTTTTTTTTTTTAATTTGGTGCTGAAGTGTTCAGGGTCACACCAGACATGGGAGTCCCTCCTGAAGAAAAGTAGATTTGATTCTCTCTTCGGGCAGCCACACATCAAGGGCTGCCTTTCTCTTGCTCATCCTTTCATGTTGGACTTCTGGTCCTTGGTCCTCCTCCCTGGGGATTTGTGTCTTCCTCTGCATGTTCTTTATCAGGAAAACTCTGAGCTTTGAAGGGCCTCAAAGGTCATTTGTACATTTCATAGAAGAGAAGCCCAGGGCTACAGAAGTCATGAGACCTGACAGAGGTCACACTGCTAATTAGGGCAGGGCTGAAGCTGGACTGCAGGTCTTTTGACCTTTGCTCCAAGGACTTTATATCACAGGAGGAAAGGTACTGCGACAGTACTGGCCTTAGAAATTCCATGTGGCATTTTAGAATAGCAAGCTTTGGTTAACTCATTTCTCTTGCTTTACAAAGTCTTATCATCTCCCACCCCCCCCACCCCCCGCGCAGTTCTCCCGTTTTCTTATGCAGAAGATGAATCTGACACTGCACAGAGAATTGTTTCCCACAAAAAAAAAAAAAAAAAAAAAAAAAAAAAATGGAAAACAAGGAACAGGAGTAGTTAGGGATATTCCAGAGTGCTTAGTGATCTGTGAGTTCCTGACAACTCAGTAAGCATGCCTGCTCCAATTGTCCTGAGAGAGGCAGAGGCAGGAAGATGCTGCATTGGGAGCATTAGTGATTAGAAGAGGTGCAGTGTTGCAGTGAGTGAGTGAGTAGTGTTTTTGGCATTGGGATAGCACCTCCCCCCAGTAAATACAGGAAAAGGAAAAAAAAAAAAAATCAGAATCACTGTCCCAAAGCTCAGAAAGCTAGAAGCTAACAACACTTAGTTCTAAGGCTTCAAGCAAAATGCCAGAAAGCTCTATATATCACAGTCCAGGTCCCAGAAGACCACCCACACATCTTTTTATGCCTCACACAGATCTACTGGGAGTGTACTCTCAGTCTCTTGGAGGGCTGCCCTGGCCCTAAGCTGCAATACTAATGAGACTGAATTTGTAGCAGGAGGAGTGAGGTGCAAATGGCCATGAATACTTCATCTTCTAAGTGTCAGGACACAGATACCTGGGGCAGGAAATTTAAAAAAACAAACAAACAAACAAGCAAGCAGACATGTAAAAGTTCTCCAGGTTCTTTTGACTTTGACGATACCTCTGTTCTCTCCAGACCTTCATTTCTGCGATGGTCCTGATCCCCAGAGCCTAACAAGCCTCTAAATTAAAAAGTGTGCAAAAACATCTCAGTTTGAGAGATGGAGCATACCAATGGTTGAGTGGCATTCTAATTTGGAGTTATGGAGCAGTTCTAAATACAAGTTGCTACCTAATCAGGACTACAGGGTATCTGCTCCTCTCATCTCACCCTGCAAATCTCTAGCCTTGTTTCTCTTCTACCCAGGAACTTCTCAAGTTAGCAGATGCTTCCTGATATGTGTGGGCCAAAGAAAGCTGTCCATCATTATATGAGTCATTTAAACCATTTTCTTCTTTCCTTTATTCCTTCCTTCCTTTCTTCCTTTCTTCCATCCAGACCACAGTTTCCCCTACCTTCACTCCTCCTATCTCCCCCAACCTTCACCCTTCTCCAGATCCACCCCCCTCCATTTACCTTCAGAATGGAGCAGGTCTCCAAGAGACAACAAACAAGATACAATAAGACAATGCAAAAGACCCCATATTAAGGCTGAACAAGGCAACCGAATAGGAGGGAAAGAGTCTCAAGTGCAGTCAAGAGTCAGAGACACACCCCATTTCCACTGTTAGGAGTCCCACAAAAACACCAAGCTGACAGATACAATCCCTGGTGCAGATCCGTACAGGCCCCGTGCTACAGATTTAATCTGTGTGCCCATATGAACCCCACTTAATTGATTGATTCAGTAGGCCCTCTTACTGTGGTTGATTCAGTGGGTCCCATTCTTCTGGTGTCCATTTCCTCTGACTCCTTAACTCTTTTCCTCTTCTCCTTCCTCTGGGTTCCCCAATCCCCTAGGTAGGGACCTAATGGAGACCTTGATTTAGACTCTCTCCACATAATGTTTGGCTATGGGTTTCTGTACCCACTCATCTGCTGTCAGAGGAAGCATTTTTGATGACAACTAGACAAGGTTCTTACCTATGAGTATAAAAGAATATCATTGAGAACCATTTCATCAGTTTATGTATTTATTTGCTAGTTGTGTTTGGTCCTACCCTAGGTATCTGGCTATACAGTTTCCTGTTCTTGGCCATCCAGTCAGTGTAGAGCATGGACTTCCTCTTGTACATGGGCCTCAACTTAAAGCAAACATTGGTTAGTCATTTGCACAGGTTGTGTGTGTCACTATTGCCTCAGTATATCTTGGAGGCAGGACAGATTGTAGGTATGAAGTTTTGTGGCTATGTTGATGTTCAGATTTCTCTTTCAGTAGCTTGCAAAGCACCTTCCCACACCAAAGAGACTAGAACATGGGGGGGGGGTGAAGGCTCTATGTAAGCATCAGAAGCAGTAATGATCATAACTAAAATGTTCTTATCTTTGGCTTCTAGAACAAGTGTAGAAACGACATATCTCAGGTAGTAAATTATGTTGTGATGAGACTGAGTTGAAAAGGGATGAGGATGTGAGGTTTTATTTGGGGGCTGTTAAACACACACACACACAGAGAGAGAGACAGAGAGACAGAGAGAGACAGAGAGATAGAGAGAGAGACACACACACACAGAGAGAGAAGTAGATTTGAATATGTTTACAAAGTCTCAAGTTTCAGACCACACTGCCTTAATACCTTTGAGGGAAGCCTCATTTCAAACCAACTGATCACAAATTTTTGCTCATGGAGTCTTTCAGGTTTGATAATTTTGTAGATAAAATCTGAGAACTTATGGTACTTGCAATTATAGTTTTATTATAGCAAAGAACCCAGATCAGAGAGAGACAAAAAAAGAGACATACAGAGTAGAATCTGAGACAGTCATAGATATGTGATAATACAGAGTGTTGTGACCTGGAAGTGTATCCCAATTTCAGTGTATATCAATTTCACTAAAGCTTTATTTGGTAGGCATGGCTGATTGAATTTCTGTTGCATCTGTAGCCCCTTTCCTCTCCCCAGAGGAACCTACTCTTCACATGGCCCAAACCTCCAATTCTCTAATCATATGGCATTTTTTTTTTTTTTTTTTTTGTATAGCTGGTTCCTGTCATAAGCATCCCCAAGTGGTTGGTCCCTTCCTTCATCATCTTTTTAGCACAGACTTTCATGTGTGTTCTCAGGGCCCATGGTGAAAAACAGACATTTCTATCAATTGGGAAATTGCAAGACTTTAAAGGCTACTTCTGAGAAGCTGAGGTAGAGACCACACCTTGGCCTTTGTGTGGGGAATTCTACAGTAAGCCCATTAGAAGAATGGTTGACTCAGAGCCCTTGTAAGGCGAAGTTGGACTGTAGCACTCTTAGTTGGCCTCAGCTGATGGCACAGAGTTATCAATCAGATGCCAGAGGGAGTCTCAGTTGGTGCCTTGATCACAGTGGCCTTTGGGCAAGTCTGTGGAGTTTTTTTTCATTGCACATCATAGTAGGAAGGTTCAACCCATTGTGGGCAGTGCCACACTGGTCCTGGCTTTGCTGGGCACTAGCCAGAGAGAACAAGCTAGTAACAGTATCCCTCCAGGGTTTCTGCTTCAAGCTCCCCTTTGATGATGATGGATTGTAAAACGCAAGATGAAATAAAACCCTTTCTCTCCATATTGCTTTTGATCATGGTGTTTATCAAGGTAGAAGAGGCCCTGAGGGAGGGGATAGATGGTGAGAGGAAAACGTTGTTGAAAGTCTCGTGGTCACTTGACATATGGTGCAGAACTGTATGTACCCATGCTTTTCTCAGAGCCTGGGTAAGGGATGTCATCTAAAGAGGAATAAAGTGATGTTTAGTCGGTCCGTACATTCCAGTGGGTTACAAGTGGCTATGAATCCATGGTCTACAGTTCTACTCCACTGCAAATAGAAATAATGCTGTCAAGGTAAAAAACACGGCTGAAGGACTCTCAATATTTTACAATACAGTTGCATGTGTATGAGAGAGCGTGCAGGAAAGAAAAAAAGGAGAGAAAAGAGAGCTGTCAGAAAGCATGGTTAGGTGATCTGTAAAGAATTAGCATCTGCGTTTACATTTTAATTTGCTCCCAGGTCTGTGCCCCTCACTAAGAAATCTTGCTCTGCTCTTCCTTACAAGTTGGTGCAGGCAGTTTGTCTTCGAGGCCAGAGCACAGCAAGAGTCTAAGTGATTTGTGTTTTCTCAGTTCTCCAGGTGGCAGGGACTGGGTAGCTTATTGGACTTCAAAGGGCTTCTCTTTATGAGAAAGCCGTGCGGGAGTTATGATGTTACCCAGAGTAGGAAGAGACCAAGGGGGATAGCTTCTTTGAGATCACCTGGAGCCTCAGCAGGAAGCAGATGAGTAGCTCTGTGGATAATGGGGTAGAGGCAGCAGAGGTTAATTCTGGGCATTTTGTATTCCTGTCTCATGTCTCGGCTCTTTGAATCAGAAAGACTATAACGTTAGACTACTCATCCTTTGCTCCAACAAACTGCTTTTTAAACTACTTCCAGTGTGGGTGAGTGCAAAGATCATTATGCAGAGATTCAGCAGGGGTAGGCTTGCATGAGGACTGCTTCACTCCTCCCTAGCTGTGGAATCCTCAGTCAGTCGGCTAGACTCGCTACCTCGGTTTTCTCATCTATACAGAAAAAAGTGGAATAAAATGTCCATTTTAAATGGTTATTATCAGAGTTAATGAAATAATGCCCATAAAACTGCATAGAACCCCGTCTTTAACATAATGTTCAGTTCGCTTGTCCTTGCCTTGACTGATCTCTTTGCCATACCACTCCATGATTTAAAACCACTTGCTACTCAAAGGCTTTCAAGCAGTGACTTTGACACAGAATTCTGCATTGTCTCTGAAAAGTCTCATTCCCCAGAAAACCCAAGTTCTGCTTAATTGCTTCCTTCCTCCCATCTCTCTCTGTATAACTCAGTTTGAAATTTAACCGTTTGCCCCTTGTCAAGGGGACCGTGCCTGGGGGGTGGTAGCTGTTTCTGAGGGATTGTGCAATTTAGGAAAATTAAGTTTCAGATCAGCCATGTGGTTCTGACAGCTTCTACTGCTCAGTACTTAGCAATAATGGAGAAAATGCCAGTAAAAATGACAAAACGGCAGAGCCTTGACCCACCAGGTAATTGTATATTGAATATGTCTTGGCTCAAACCAGGGATGATTTTACTTCAATGAACCAAGGGTAAAACTGCTTGTTATAAGTCATATAAAACAAGCCCAGTGCCCAGGGTAATTAAAGATGCAAACTAGCTGCAAAAGAGTTTTGAAGATAGAAAATGAATACTGCTGGCTTGTGAGGGGCCAGGAGAAGAGGGAAGAGGGAATGGTTGTGCTTAATGTATGGATGTCAGGCCTGTTCGTTGATACCAGGAAAAGACAGGCAGTCATTCAAACTCGCCTCTTTAAAAACATATACATATATATATATATATATATATATATATATATATATATATATATTAGAAAAGATTAGAGATATTAGTTGCCTGGTGCTCACAACAGCTCTGATCATCCAGCAAATGCACTGAGAGGGGTGGAGAAAGTGAAAAACTTGAAGGAGATAAGTACAAAAGCACAGGGTGAATTTGTGCAGGAATGAGGATTAAAGCCTTTAAGTGGTTTAGTCACTTGATCCTACTAATCTTTGTTCTCTAATGTGAGAAATTCATGGGCTTTAGGAAGAGAATACTGTGTAGGTTCTTATGCGAAACCAGGGCTGATTGTCATTGTGTAATCCACCCATATTCGCACCCTATCTCTTCAGTAATCAGAAGCAGGCAGCTAGGGAAGGCAGGCAGAGAGATTAGCTCTCCATTTCCCAGAACATTGTGGTTTTGTGTTGCAGCATCTTTAATTACTGAAAAGTAATTCACTGAATAGCACCCTGGTGGCTTGAAAGAGTTAATGCACTTTCCAGAAGTGCCTAACCTTCTCCCAGGGAGTAGCTTAAGTGCAAAGAAAATCTGTCTCAATAAATACTAAACAACAAGAATCAACTGATAAGGGTCAAACTCCACACAACAAAATTGAACCAATGGTCCATTTAATATAGTGCCTTCTCAATAAATCCTTTTCACCATATAGCACTATTTACCTGGTGATTTCCATGAATTGATGGTCATTCTTTCTCTATCCTTTGAGGTCAGGTCAATATCGATTCATATCCTACTCATTTCACCCGCCATCCATCCATCCATTCAGCCATCTGTCTCACTGAGCACCTACTGGGCAAAGTTCTGTGATAAATAAGAAACAATTTTTACTGTAGAGAACTCACTGTAAAAGGGAAGTAGGATGAGATGCAAGCACATAACCACCCTGGGACAGGCCTGTAGAAAATCTGTTCCAAAAGCTCCTGAGAACCAGTGTCTTCCCCCTCCCTGCATCCCTGCATAAGTGTTCCCTGTATGTGCTCCTCCTTGAGAATACATTCCCTTGATCACATTACACTGTGATTCCTCTCTCTCTCTTCTTCATCATCTTCTTCTTCTCCTCTCCCTCTTTTGCATTGTTTTTCTCTTCCTCTATGCTGTAGACTCCTTGAGGGCATGGTCTCTCTCTGATTCATTCATCTCATTTGTTACCAGTGTCTAGACCCGCCGCTGGCATGAAGAAGTTAATTCATAGATAAAGGAATTAAGTTATATTATTTTCCTAGGAGCATAGCTGTCTAAGACAAAGTGTTGGTATATGCATATGTACTTGCATATTATCCAGATATTTTGAAGAGGAGTAGCTGAGGATGGTCATAGAATCTCAACGAGTCTGGCAAAAAAAAAAAATTGAAATTTGTATGTATGGTACATAGTTCTTTCAAAATGAGAAATATAAGCTCATCACACTTGTACATACACACACATATGCCATATATAATTTTCATTGGCTCCCTAGGTGTCTCATTTGCCTCATAAACTATATTCAATCTAGATCTATGCATTTTCCTTTTCTTTACTACTTAAATCTGTACCTTTTCTGTCCTCACTGGTGCGACTTTAGTACACATCTAACGCGGTTAAATAAGGATCAGGGTAAACAAATAGGCCGAATAGATGTTTATTCAGGGGGAAATAACTTACAACCTAGACAGGTGAACACCAGGAAATTCAACCCGATCCTCTCCTGTCCGAGTCACGCCAGCAAGAGAGCTTTTCCCGGCTCTCCCTCCGACCTCCTTCCACAGGTCACTTCCGCCCATGGCTCCACATCCCAATGGGCGTGGTCAGTGCCACAGAAGGACTATCTCACTACACACATTCCCATTGCTTCCTACCTACTTTACAGCAACTGATCTAGTTCTCATCAATTACAGTCTTATGCTTGCCTCTTCCAAATTTGACCTTCATATTTGTGCTTATATTTAATTGATTTCAGCTCTCAATTTGATTATTTCCTTTCTGTCTGTTTCTTTCTCTTCCCTTCCAAAATACGATTGGGCACCAGGCAGGTCATTCTTTGTATTCCTTTCTTCTTTGCACACTAAACTACAGCTTCTCCATTGTTGTATAGGTGTTGATGTTTTAAATTGTTTCATGGCAAATTCTAAGTTTCTGTCTGTCTTTTAGGTGTTTTTCCCCCCTTGAGACAAGATATAATTATGTAGTCCTGGCTGTCCTGGAACTCACTATGTAGGCCAGGTTGGCCTCAAACTCACTGAAATCTGTCTGCCTCTGCCATTTGAGTGCTGGGATTAAAGGTGTGTACAACCATGCCCTGCTTTGCTCACTTAACTTCAACAACAAAAAGGACTTAATTTTTAGTTTTTTTGTGTCTGTGTGCCCATGTGATTTCAGGTACCTTAAGAGACCAGAAGAGGATTTCAGATGCTCCAGAGCTGGAATTATGGATGGTTGTGAGCTGCCCAGCATGGCTACCAAGATGGAAACTCTAGTCTTCTAGAGTAGTGCTCTCTTAACCTCGGAGCCACCTCAACAGTCTGATAAGCCTGGGCTTTCTGTCATTTCTTTCTTTCCCTTTTTTTTTTTTTTTTTTTTAATTAATTATTTTTTTTTTTTACATTCCAATCCCAGTTCTCCCCTCCCTCTTCTCCTCCTATTTCCCCTACTCCTCCCTCCTACCATCTGCTCCTCGGAGAGAGTAAGACCTCCCCTAGGAAGTCTACTAAGTCTGTCCCATCATCTCCTTAAAGCATTACCAAGGCATCTCTCCACCCCCACACTCCTGTGTCTAGGCTGAGTAAGGTATCTCTCCATACAGAATGGACTCCACTAAGTCAGTTTGTGCATTAGTGTTAGATCTTGGACCCACTGCTGGGGACCTCATATATTGTCCCTTAATAACATTCTCTGATATGCCTCTTATCACAAAGATAAAAGAACTAACACTTAGGATAAATCAATAACAAAATAAAACAATGCTTCAATAAAGGGCTTACTTAAATTTTTTCAATAACGGAACTGTTCTATGTATCTTCAATGATTGTTCAATTTGTTGATGTATTTTTATCAGTAAGAGTGTTACCTCTCATGAACTAAATCCTTGTTTCTGAAGATGCTTACCTAACATTTTAGAACTCAAGGTACCCTGCTTTACCTGGGAATGTCCTGGCTTAAAACACTTAAAACCCTGCTGCACAGGACAGCCTCGTATGCTGGGAAGTCCCGCAGTCTTGGGTAATTGGGGAAAATCAGAACAACTGGGCCTTTTGCGCTTGGTATTTCTACTCTGTTTGGTCATAGAACCACTAACAACTCCAGTGAGGTACAGTAGAATGAGTCACAGAGGGGGCATGGACAGAAAGTCCCTGAGACCACATTGAGGTTCAGTAAGGATGAAAAGGTAGACTTCATATCCAAGGAAGAGAGCTGTAGAACAAACACTCAAGTCCGGTGCTCTCTTGGCAGTCATGAACATGGTAGGGGTCATGTATTGGAAAATGGGAATCTAGGCAGAGATTTCGCAAAGCTTGCTGATCTCGGGTCAGCTTTAAACTCTCTGAGCCCAAGTGTTTCCATCTCCAAATTGGAATATGCTTTCCTACATAGGTGCCAGGATTGTCAGGCATTAAGCTGGTATACAAAAGGGTAATTTTCTATGTAAATATGAAGAACTGTTAAAATTTCATAACAATGTTATATGAACACACTCTAAGGTTGTTCCATGGCAAGTTATTGCCAGGACAGTTTTAGAAGGTGTGATTTTATTTCAAGAATTTAAACAGAAATTCATGTAGAAACATGAAGCAAATCTGTAAGCACATGATACATAGCTGCAGACGCCCCAGGAACTTGGCTGGGACACAGAACTGGCTGGCCATGAAAAGCTATGCCTTGGGAAGGTATAGTCTGAAGTTCTTGTCTTTTGCAGAATTAACTTACACAAATTACATGACAGTGCTTGGACTGTGTGAGCTTTTTTTGTGATGTTTGATAAAGCTGAGTTCATATGACATATGGGATGTGTTAGAATTTGAAAAATAAATCAAAATTCCAGTCTCTCATTACTTTAGTATTATTTCTGTTGTTGTCGTTTTGGTTTATTGTGAAGCATCACATTACAATGCTACTTTATTTTCTGTTTGTAAAATCACAGGAAACCTTTCCATTTGATGCCTTTTCCCTCTAACAGCACTTTAGAATATAAATAATTTCTAGATAGAAAACACTACACAATCTATTGCAGAAAATCTATGCCTTTCCTCCTCACCAGCTTACTCCCACAACAAACACTCAGTTACACCGTAATGTGTTTGCACCAGAGAAAATTACTGACCTCATGATCTGAACTACACAATGTTCTCGAAATATATTGCCTCATCTGTTAGGTTTGATTAAACCATTTATCAGCAAAAAACAAAAATTGCTTTTCTTTGCTTAGCATGTCTGGAGATTTGAGAGTGCTTTGTGGGACTGTGTTATCTCAGCATTTGTAGTGGTGCTATGCACTATCATTGGTTCAGGATAATGAGGATGTGTGTTTACATTAGAAAGACAGTTGCCTTCTTTCTTTTATGTGTACTCCTGTTGAACATGTATTTAGTGCACTACACTGTTGGATAGAATAAACTATCAGAAACATTTAGTTTACTACACACACACACACACACACACACAGACACACACACACACACACTTAGGGAGACATACTATCATTCCTCCATCCATGATATATATGCATTGATTTTTTTTCCACCCATGGAGATGGATTTATTGTGTGCCTTCTCACTTTAGTGCAATATCTGGCCGAAATTAGGAATGTGGCCAGACATTAAGCAGTAGAGTTTTTCCTCATGTGATGCTCATTGATCCCTAGGGCCACTGAATTGCTATCTTCATCTTTTACCTTTACTCCCTACTCAGTGGAGTCAGTGACTCCAATGAATGTGAATTAGATAGATGCACAGTTTGATCCTCTATGATTCTGTGGGGTTAGGTGACTTCACAGATGTGGTCAATTTTGATAAGTTTCTAGATGAAGTTGCTTTTGGCCTGGGATGATTTGAGCAAATTGTTATTCAGATCTCGTTATAGACACTGTGCTGGAAAAATGTATGAGATCAGTATCGTATTTATGTAGCTTCAAGATTGAAAAAGAGTTGCTTCTTTTTGAAGTTTCTGGAGAGGTTTTGTAAAAGAGAATGGTAACATCCATTGACTGCTGCAGTATTCACTGATTAGCTATCATATGCTAAGCACAACTTGGAGACAGGAGCAAGACCATAGTCCCTTAAGAAATTTAATATCTAGGGGATGCCAGATATGCAAATAAACACCGAACAATGGTAACTCCATGAGTGTTTTAACTATAGGTTGGCATATGAGAATTTCAGTTTGCCTGGGGAGGTAGAAGGGAAGCTTCTGTCATAGAGTTTGAAAATGATATTTAAAGAATGACTAGGAATTTGAAACAATAAGGAGGTGAAAATAGAATTGTGCTTCAAAAGGAGAAAAAATGCACCAAGGTCTGGTAATGGAAAATTACTATTTAGCATCATTGGGAATATATGTGGAAGAAGGGTTTGATGAGGGATGCCATGACCTGTGTGAGATAGACAGCCATATTTGAAGACTTTGAGTGCTGAAGAAAAGTATTCTTTAAACTTTATAGAAGATGTTTATCACCGTAAGGATCATAAGGAATGGCAGTTGGAAGGTTGTAATTATACAACTTCAATAGCCTGGCTGCTTCCTCCTCTAAGTCAGAATAAAATCCCACAGTGTCATAAGGAACATAACAAGCATGACTAGGAAAGCTCTGAGATTACTGCTTAGCTTGTTGTGAACTGTTGAACACACCTACTGGGGCACACTGTGTCAGATTCACAAGTTCATTTTACTAAAGAGGATAACAACTTGGAGAAGTTAAGTTGCTTGCCCCTCCAGAATACACATCTACTAATGCTTGAGGCTGACTGGTGTTAATTTCATCTGACTGGAAGAGAGGCTGCAGGAGCTCTCAAAAGAATAGTGAAGATAAAGATTTATAGTATGGCCATAGTAATGAGAAGCTGAACACTAGATGGCTGCTTAGGATGGAAAGGGAGCAGTTGGGCAGATCCTGAGGGGGAAATAAAGGACCCTTAAGATAGCAGGAAAAGTAGTAAGACTGGACTCTATTAGGAATGCTAAGATTTTCAGTTAAAGAGAGGTTGTTGTCTAAGGGGTAGTAGTTTCTGGAGAAGTGGTGATAGGAAACCAACATTAAACATCAATAGCATTGACAATGACTTTTTTCATAATTGACTGTTTCAAATTTAATGTGAAGGACTTAGGTGGATAAATGAGAACCTCCACTCATCGTACCAGAATTTAGTATACCATATCTCTCAATCACTGCTTCTGTGACTGGTATAGTTAATTTTATGAAAAGCAGAAGTTTAAGACACTTATTCTTAAGAATGGCTCTGCTTTGTAAGGACAATACATTTCACTGGTTTCATTCCCACAATGCACCATCCTTTGTTTGAGCAGTAGTTCCTGCTGTTTTAAAATACTCAGGTGCTAAGGACATCAAGGGGAAGCATCCACAGACAAAGCCAAGTGGCCAGGAAGGGAATACACTGTCCAGTAGGCATTATTTTAGGCTGTCATATCTGGACTGCTCTAATCACAATTGTTAGGTGAAGAATCTATGAACTTATTCTTCATTGGATTAATGTTTTGGCAAATCCCAATGTTTGCTAAGACTTCCGCTTTGTATCCTTGCCCAATATTTCAAGTTGCAGAATTGAGGAAGCCACTGCATTATGTTTCTCGATGCTTTGAAAGCTTCCAGAAAGTGTAAGTGTGAACTGGCACATTGGTCACATGCCAATCCATATGCCCCAAACATGAAAGCATTTTCTGTTAAAGTTTGCATAATCCATTTAAATGCTTTGGATGCCAACAGTATGAGTTCTAAAGTGTGCTGGTGGTTAAAGACTGCTTATTTTGGTTGTGTACCAATACTTTCCTTCTTTGGGTTCATTTGTTCAGTTGGACATAACCTAAGGGACTACACAATTCCATCTTTTCCTTGACTTTTTGGACATTGTTAACAGACAAGCATCAAGTTCATTAAACTTCTTGGAGTCCCTTGAACTGACTGAGAGACAAATGGAACATTAAGTGGAGCTATGGGCCCTTCTGCTTGCTATGGAGTAGAAACTTATTGACATGCTTTATCACACATAACAGGAAAAAAAGATCCAAACAAATAAAAATCCTTGTGAAGCCCAAATCACTCAAAATTCTCCTCTACTATCAATGTTTTTTTTTTAATTTTATTTTGAAAGTTGGAAAACAAGTTGCATCTTGCCTTTTAAAAAGAAAATCTCTTAATGTCTCTTTCTCTTGCTGTACATTTCAGAAAATGATTTGGATGTTGAGTTCTGATTGAAAGGGAGGCACCCTGCAAAAAGCAGGGATGAGATACCAGAGCAGAAGATAATGTTTGAAGCCACACTTTTAACATTCAATTTCAGCGCTGTCCAGAAAACCATAAAACTGGGGAGAGGTGAGTAATAGATTTGACAGCTACACATTAAAATGGACCTTATTAGTGAAATATAAATTATAGCTAGGCATTTCTAATACACCCCATGAAGTTAATGATAAGCAGTCAAGGAGATTTATATACCCTTAACATTTTTATAATGAGTCTGTTGCTTAGATGACAGTTTACTGTCAAACATTATGCTTAAAAACTATAGTATTTGATTCAAATAAATAGACAGTTTAGCTTCATGAAGTCTGTTTTGATTTTGCCCTTTCAAGATGTACATACTCTCCCTTTTCTTTCTCTTTACATCTTTTTTCTTCTGTAGACTAAGCCCTTAAACTTATACTGTACATGGAAATTAAAGTTTGAAGTGGGTGCACATTGGCCAGCAGAAAAAGTTATGATTCTGGAAGAGAATGGGTTCCCTGTATTCTTAGAACAGGTGTGAGGACTCTGAAGAGGGGACATGATTTGTTACAAGTGTCAACATTTACAGGGTCTTTTGATGTTGTGATGTAAGAGGAAGGGATCCCACTCTGAGGAGGGCCTTTAACAGTAAGAAGCAGCATACCCTACACATTGTGTGGAAGAGATAATGTCCAGTCTTCTGGAAAGAGTTCCTTACTGATTATTGCAATTGCCTGTAGTCCTGAGGACAGCTCTTCATTGGCTAAGTGCCCCATAAATGGTGCTGACAGATTGACTACAGCTGGAGAGGGCCCACACAGGTGATTTTGAGGGATGCTTGACAGAGCCCTGCTGCCCCCACAGGTCACTTTGCTGCACAGGTCAAGTGCACACAGCTGCTGCCTTTACACAGCAGGGAGTCTTACTTTGGGAGCAGATGTCTGGTTTTGTTTTGTGGGGGAAATAGAACTGTTGCTCAGAAAACGTGGCCTGTCATGTTAGGGAGACTTCAAAAGTAGGTGTTTTGAAAGGGGTGGTATTAGAGTGATGTTTATGTGACACTTTAAAATATTTCAAATAGGCTGACAAGATTCTTATCTCTGCTCTCTGCTCGCTGTGATTGCATATATGTTTTACCTGTCCCGCCTATCAAAGAGCATGTCTGCTAGCTCCAAAGGTGAGCTTGAAATAAGCACCTGTGCTTGAAGTTTGGAAAGACTGCCGCTTGTTCCCCCACCATTCTGGCGCTATAAGTAAACACTGTGACAAAAAGCAACTTGAGGAGGAAAAAAGTTTTTGGCTTAGAGATTGTCTTAGTTAGGGTTTCTATTGCTGCTAAGAAACACTATGACCATGGCAACTCTTATAATTTAATTGTGGTGGCTTGCTTCCAGTCCAGAGATTTAGTCCATTATAGTCATGGTGAGAAGCAAGGCAGTATGCAGGCAGACATGATACTCAAACTGTGAGTTCCTGCATTTTGACTCAAAGGCAACAAAGGATGTGAAGTGCCTCAGTGGGCATGACTTGAGCGTATATAAGACCACAAAGCCTGCCTCCATAGTGACTTTCTCCAACAAGGCCTCTTAATAGTGCCACTCCCTTTGGGAGCCTATTCTTTTCAAGCTACCACAGTGGCTATAGTATATCATCAAATGAAGCCAAGGCAGGAACACTCAAAGCAGGGAATGAAGCAAAGATCACAGGGAAACATCGATGACTGGCTTTCTTTCTGTGACTTGTTTAGCTTCCTTTTATAGACAACCTTGGTTACCTGCATAGGGATGTCATTGCTCATAGTGACCTGGAACCTGCTACATTAGCAGTCAAGCAAAAGCCAGCAGGCATGTCTATAGGCCACTCTGATGTGGGGGATTCTTCAATTGAGGTTCTCTTTTCTCAAGTATATGAAGTTAACAAAACTAACCAGAACACCACCTATACTTGTCAACCCTAATATTTCCCTCTTTGAATTCAGCATGGATCGTCATCTTGTTTTTTTTTTTTTTTTTTTTTTTTGACTCTTTGAGGTTTTTGTTGTTGTTGTTTAGAGTACTGTTAGTTTGTCTCTAGTCCTCCCTCATGCATATCATGTCCAAACAATTATCAATGGCTTTCTCACTGATGGTGAACACCAGAGCCATAGCAAGGGCATGTGTAGACACTGACACTAAGAGTTTTAAACAGGGACTGGAGAGATGGCTCGATGGTTAAGAGCACTGGGTGCTCTTCCAGAAGTCCTGAATTCAATTCCTAGCACCCACATAGTGGCTCACAACCATTTGTAATGAGATCTGATGCTCTATCTGGCCTTCAGGCATACATGCAGGCAGAACACTGTGTGCATAATAAAATCAATAAATCTTAAAAAAACAACAACATTTGAACAGTGATTTCTGCTATGCTCAGAATAACATAAGCACCTGCACTCAAGTGTGTGCCAGGTGCTGTGCTGGATTCACATGACTTTCTAGTACTTAATCTCCCCATTTTATTTATCTCTGTGTGTCAGAGCATGGCTACAAATCCAAAGCTTGAGATTCCTTTAAAAATAGTGTACCCACAAGATGAACTAAACTAGTCTAGAAAAAAAAAGAAATTTGGTTTTTCATGTTATCTCGCTGTCTTGTTTGGAAGTCTCAGCTAGCCAATTTATCTTGCTTTTTCATGAGAATACTATTTCATGTGGTCATTCTTGCCTTCAAGCTGATTGATGACAAGTGTTAGATTTAAATAATGCTGTAGTTAGGAAAGAAGTAGAAAGACACGTTCAAAGTGTCCGAGTCGAGCTATGGCACAGACCAGGTCTAAGACCTAAAAAGATCATCCATAAAGACTTAGTAAGTTGATAGTTTTGGTGTATTTGAAGGAAAAATACCAGTGTTGCTGTTATTAGAAAAAAAAGATGCAGTAGAGATTTCTAGTATTCACTGTGGTAAAAGCAGGCATCCAGAGAGAGTGGTTGTCAGGGAGAATTATGAAAGCAAGCAGTTGCACAGTAACAAGTTGGTAGACATAAAAAGGTTGTCAAAGGGTCATGGACAGAAGGTAACACTTCTTCAGTGTGCTCCAGATGTCATCAGTGGAAGGCACACAGCCACATTTGTATAGGATGTTGAGCAGAGCTCTGAAGACCTTCAAATGAGAGACACAGACTCTGCCATCAGGAGTTTAGATGTGGGAGAGATCTGTGATCAAGTAGTTATTGCTTAGACTGGGGTAGAAAATCCTTTCTAGCCCAGGACCAATATTCCTTTAATATAGCACAATATGTACTTCAGGTTGTCTTTCAGTATTTGAGATTTTGAAATATAATATTATCAAAGCCAGTGACATTTGATCCACCGAAGATGAAAAATGATGCATTATTTTCAAATGCCTTTTCATAAACATTGTATTCATATATTTCATATAACTTCTATCTGGGGTTTAAAACAGCAACTTGTCCTTATAAACCAGAAGAGGGCATGTGGAACGGTTCCAAATGAAGATATTAATATTCACATTATAGCTAAACCTTGCTAATTTGCACTAATGACTGGGGAACCCATTGCAAATTACCAAATTAGTGAGTAAGCCAGCAACCAGGATTTCTAAAAACCCAGAGACAGCACCAGAAAATGAGCCTCTTCCTATAATTTCATCAATGCAATTGAATTTTAACCATTAAGAGTAATTTGTAGTCTATGTTTTGTCTATCTTGCAAACCTAGGTGCATTTTAAAGAGCAGTGGTGAGGGTATGAAAATAAAGTTTATTTTCAATACACAGTTGTGATTAAGGAATGCATGTAAAAGAAAAGAAAATCTTGGGGAAAAGACACTGAAGATTTGTGGGAAGGGTTTTATTTTATCATATTTTTATTATTATGCCAGATATAACTGTGTTCATTTTCTCTTTTAGTCATCCTCCAGCATGTGCAAATGTTTAATGAAATATTACACCAAAGACTCATAAGCGTCAGTGAAATCTCTCAACTAACCAGGCGCCTTATTAGTGAAAGAGGTAATTTTCTGAAGCTCAATTACATGAAAATGGAAAAGAGACGAGTGAGAGTTAGAGCCAGAATCACTGCCTAGTTGGTAGTGACAGCCCAGATCTACAGCCAGTAACAACAGAAAGAAAGGCCTAGTATACAGGTCTTTGGGACCAGCCATGGCCTATCCACTGAAGAGTTGTGTTTTTTTATAATTAACAATCCTTATCTTTCAAAGTACCTCATTTTATGTTTGCTGTTTATAATTTTGTGTGAGTTCTTTCTTTTTTTTTTGTAAGTTTTTCTTTGGAGACTTTGTACATGAGCATCTACATCCCTTCTGCCCTCTCTTTCTCCTCAAATTCTTCCCATGTCCTTCCTCCCAAACTCATGATGTTTTCATCATTATTGTTATGTGTATATGTAACAATGGATTAGACAATTGGAAACTCATGTCTAGATAAAATAGATTCCCCCTTTCTCAGTAGCTGTTGACCACCTATAGCTTGTCTTCTAGGGTTAGGACCAAGTGGAATCTCTTTGTCTGACAACTGGTGGGGTCTTTATGCTTGTTTCTTTCAGGCAACCTTATTTTTGAGAGTTCCTGGATACATTTTTCCTGTCCTTTCTAGGGAAACTGTTTAACAGCCTCTGGCTCTTAAGACCTTACTCCCTTTTCTTCCTTTTCTTCTAGATAGAGGGATTGATATCAGTATCAGTTGAGTTTGGGCACCACACAATCACTTATCATCTACATTTTGACCAGTTGTGGACCTTCATAATATTCTTCATCTGCAGCAAAATGAAATTTTGCATATGAAGGGTGAAAGGTACACTTAACTATGAGTATAAAAGTAAATATTTTTAACACAATTAGATATATTGGTTTAGGAAATGACAATAATATGTCTTCTTTTGCATCTGTGACCTCATCTGCCATAGGTTAATAGGTAGGTTTATAATACCAGGCATGAATTGCAGCCTCCCCCCACACCTTTGTTAGCAGGCCTTTGTCCAATTTGATAGCTGTTGGATACTCTCCAGACAATTTCCACAATTTTCACCATTGTGGAAATCTTACAACTCTGGTCATCAGTGTGGTTCATAGGCTTTATAGGTATGAGTACTGATTTTTCCTCTCCCTTGGCAGCTTAAGTAGTACCTTCTTATATTATGAGAGTCAGTTCTCAGAGAAGTAGTGTCCAGGTCAGTCCTAACTCATTTTCTCCAAGTTCTGTGTCTGAAATGTGGTGTGTTCAGACTTGTGCTTTTCCTTCAAGTTGTGGGAGGCAACCATGGGCAATGCAGTAGCTTATTTGTGGAGTCAAAGTTCTCATTTATATTTTCTGGAGATGTAGTGAGGAAAGAAAGGGCTTGAGTGTATGATCTAAAACATGTGGATGCTAGAAGAGCTCAGAGTTCCAGGCCCACTGGCCTTTTCCTCATCTCTTTTAGGCAGAGTCCTCCCCCTTTTCTGTGAAGAAACAGCACCTCTGATTTCCATGCCTCATACAAGAAGTCAGAGCTTCAGCTGTGAATGTGGAGATAAGGGGCAAGGTAGAGAATTATGAATGAATTCTCAGGGATGCTGGGTGTTGGAAATTGTTCCTGACCTTTCTTAACTCTGGGGTCCTAGAGCTCTGCTAGTGGTGGCTGATCTTGGTTTACTTATCTCACATGGTAAGTCATGAGGGCAAACCACTTGTGATTGGCTAACTGTGACAAGATTGGAAATTGCCAGCTCCACTAAGTCCCAAGGGCAAAATGGCAGATACTGGAAATGTCCAGCTCTAAAAGAGGCATGCTTCTACTGCCATGATTCACTTAATATCCTCTTCATAACCACAGAATTTATTGAATGAGCTCTCTCTTTCCACAGAAACAATAAGACAGGAACCTTCCTCTCTCACCCTGAGTTAGGTGAAGGACTAGATGGCTAGGGGGAAAAATCAAATTAAATCAAATGAAAACAGATTAGATACAGTCACACTAGACTCCTTCCCCTCATACTATTATACTGACATGAGAGCACATAGTTTGAAGACAGCTCTGAATGAAAAGAAAAACACCCTACTCACATACAGAGTCTGAGTCTACATCTGTTGCAGTCATATAGAACATGTTTTTGTAAGATAACTTTGCACAAATACGACTTATGACACATTTTGGGAGACCAGGATAGGAAAGTGAAAGAGACACAAATGGTAATTGTTTTTAAAGGAGTTAAAATAGGAGAAAGCACCTGTGTCTACAGCTAACTGAAACTTGAACTAAACTTGCAATTGTGGGGATTCTGACTATCTCATTGACCTTCCACACTTTGAAAAAGTAAGGGATTTAAACAATATTTTCTAGGAAAATGGGCTGTTGGTATTAAAATCTCAGTCTTCAAAGAGGGAAAGTTATTCATGATTGTTCAAGCAAAGTTGTATGAATTACTTGTTTATTTATGTTGAAGCTTTAAGTGTTCTGTAGTGTTACGCTTGCTGGAAGAGACTTATGCTTTTCTTCCTCTTCTTGCTGGGCTTTGATGACTTTCATGAGTTGTTTCCCTGGAGACACGGCGGTAATGGTCATAACAGGTACACTTAGTCTCCACCACTCTCTGACAAGGATCCAGTTGATGTGACTGGGTATAAACTTCTTGTAATGAAATCCCAATCCAATTACTGAAGTGTAGAAGTTAAAGTATCAGCAGAATACACTGAGAACACTTCAGCATCTTTCTTTTTCTTTCTGCCCAGCTCAGATATTATTACTTCTTAAACTTTCGTCTGCAGGAATCCATCAATGTCCCTTTCTAAATTCTCTAAATACATTCTCCAAAGAGGATGCGAAGATAGGCAATTTCCTCTTATCTGAGTTTTCATGGGATTTTAGCCCTGGTTTTACTGTATTTTGAAGAGCCCTCTATATGCTCATGGATGATAGTCAAGTCGAGTTAAAATACACATGATGCAATGCACTCGAAGCCACAGGATACCATCTAGGAAGAACAATTGGGGAAAACATTCTGCTATTCAGAAGAGAGCCTGATTAATTCTTCTGAACACTTCAAATGTTTGAAAACCCAATGCCTTAAGCTGATGGCAATACATTTTCACAAAAGTTCTTGGAAGTGTTTATCATAAGGGCTAACAAATAGACATGGCAAAGCCACCCAGGGTTTGTGTGTTATCTTAACTCTGGTAAGAGGGTAAAAGAAGATTTTATTCCTTTTATTGAATTCAAATTTCCTTTCAAAAAGTAACATTCTGCCTAAAACAGCTGAAGTTCAAAGAAAGAAGTGGCCAATCCATGTTTTCTAGAAGACTTGCTAAAGTCTAGCACTAGTGGACTTAATTCTCCCATTATGTTCCAGATGAAGGATTATGGAAGTTAGAACCTGAAGTTCTGCCATCAGTCTCATCATGTTTTCCTTGCTTTCTGTGGGTATTTCAAAGGGAAGGCTGGAGTAGGTTCACTATCATTGTGTTCACTGAGAGACTTCATATCTAGTTGCTGTTTTCAGCTATTTCCTGAGAAGCTGTGTGTGTGTGTGTGTGTGTGTGTGTGTGTGTGTGTGTGTGTGTGTGTGTGTGTGTGTGTGGTGCCTAGATGGTATTCTTGGCCATCAATATGCTAGATAAGTGCTCCATCATTGAACCTATGAACATTGTGAGCATTCTTCATAAGAATAGTGACATGTAGATGCCATATTTTTTTGACTCTTGTATTTCTAAATTAAAACACTGATACATTAAGAAAGAGATTTTTCCCTCTCAGGTTACTTCATTAACTAATTTTAATCTGGTTGTCCAGTGGTAGCACAAGTTTGACTTCTGACAATTACTTTGTGGTGAAAGAAAGCTTTACCTGAATGCTATCATCTGCTTATAGCCATTTTACCATGTAAAATATGAGGTATAATATAGAACCTACTACAGTAGATACTTCTTAAAATATATACATATAGGAAATAAAAATAAATGAGATCATTGAATAACAGGGGACACAAAGCAGGAATGAGACATCTCTTGACAGCAAAAGAAACCTCCAGTGCCAGGAATAGAATACATTTCATTGAGTTGTTGAACAAAGGGTTTTCATTGAAACATCCAAAATACTCAGGCTATTGCCAAGGCTGTTGATTACTCTCCACAAGTTGATAAGTCCCTATTGCTGACCACAATACTTATATAACTTACTGAACAGAGAAAAGTCGAGGTGGTGCCTATCTGAAGCCTTCACCCCTACTGCATAGTGTTCACAGCACTGGAAGGCACTCTGCATGCATGATACCAAAGAATGAAGATAAACACCTAAAACTACAAACCCTTCAGACACTTTTAAATCCATTTAAAATCAATCTATTCATGAATCAAAATGTATCATTGATCACCTGCTATAAAGACGATATGATGATATCATTTAAGGGCACACAAATGTTCATAAGTTGGCCTTGTTTCAGGAAGCATATAAATCACACTATTATTAAAGACTCAGTCACATGGGGTAGTAACAGAATGCCAACTGTGACACTGTGCAGCCTGAGAGGATGGCGAGCTCAGTTTGGGTGCCTCTTCCAGCCTGTACTCGATGAATCCAGTATGAATTATCTGTGGTAACTATGAGGCAAAGGGTACATATAGGTCAACAAGAACTATGTCAGGAGGATCAGGAGAAACACCACTCTTCAGAAATATAGATGTTTCACAATTAAAAACAAGCAGTCAGCCTTGAGATCATATAGACGTTGGTAACATTATAAGACTGAGAATTTATATATTTATGAACATACATACATGCATGTACATACAAATACATATACGCATTATGAAAAGAGCTTTTTTTTAGGTTTTTTAAAAATAATATGGTACATGATAAATGACCATTATTACCATACCACAGAAAGCAATTTCTTTGATGTGCATATTTTATTGGGTTATTTATAGGGAGTTGGGTTTTTATTTTTTTTAAATGTTGAAAATGAATGAACCAACCACACCATTGTTCATTTTCTTAAAATTCTGTATGATATTTTGTCATAAATCAGGAATACAATCCATAATTAACCCAAAGCATAGTCAGGGTAGCTTATAGAAAACAAGGCCTTTTTAAGTGGATTCTCTGGGCAGATATCATAGACTAAGTCCAACACATTCAAACACTTCTAAAGTTAATTATTTTAAGACAATTATTATTTTTTTTATTATCTTCAAGTGTGTATGTGTGTGCCCATGTGTGTGTGTTTGTGTGAATGTGTAGTACAGGTGCCCTATGAGTCCAGAAGTGTTGAATCAGTTAGATTTTGAGTTACGGGTGGTTGTGAGACACTTGATCTGGGTACTAGGACTGAAATGTGGGTCCTCTGGAAGAGCAAAATGTGCTCTTAACAGGCTGGGTTATCCCTAAGCTCTTTAAGAAAATTCTGAATTCACAGATAGAAGAACTGCATCCAGCAATAATTTTAGAATGCAGTGCTGAATAAAAGTATTTAATGTCATTTATCTGGTGACTTACTTAAGATTACACACACACCAAAAAAAAAAAAAAAAAAAAAAACCTCTTTCCTGAGAAAGAAATAAGCCACTGTGAGATCCTGATGACAGGCATGTGTTTTAGAAAACTGTAACTTATAGCATCAGCCTAGTTGTCTTGGTGACCTTCAGTTGGCTGCACTAGTATCTTACGTATTCTCTTGTCTTCTTTGCCTTCCAATGTATCAGAGAATAATTCATATCCTTGCTAACCTTTGCAAATGATTTCCCAAAGGTTTCCCTTCATCAATTTCTGTGAAAACTAACCCATTGTCATCATCTGTTAAAAAGTAATTAGCCATGAGTAACTGCTGTGTGCTGGCATCTTTCTAGCAGAATTGATTTTCTTTTCTTTTATTTGATGGTAGATCTATTAATTGTGGCCATGTTACAAAGCCATCACCCCTTTCCTCTCCTATTTCTTTCTCTCTGCTTTGCTGAGAAGGCTCCGGCTTGTACCAGGCTTGGAGAGTTTAATGCCATGTGAACATTTCCCTTGTTTTATTATACATTCTATTCCAAAGCAGAAGAATGGATTTTTCTATATAGCTTTATTAGATTCGATTTTGGAATATTTTACTTAATGGGTTATTTTCCTGGCAGTCTCTGAGCAACATTTATATGGGAAATGTGTGCTCCTTTATTAAAAATATCCCGTGAGAATGTTTCTCTCCTCTCCAGTTTTGAGATTACCATTTGATATGTAAAAGAAATATCCCTTTTAGTTTTAGATGGTTACTCTATAACAGTCTTGAAACATTTAAATACAATAATTGGGGGAGTGCCACGAGACAGGATAAAGGAGGAAATACACATTCCATGCTTGTACAGTGTCTGTTTCTAATGCTCAGATAGGATTTCATCTCTACACTGTATGAAGACACCACGTTGGAATCCTATTTCAAAGCTTTGGCTGCTACAGCCTTGTAGAGTTGGCTATTCCTTTTCTTAGTAGTCTCCATTAGTCACTGTATTTTTTTTTTTTTTTTTTTGCTTCAGGGCATATTAGAGGGATTAATTTTTATCTACAAATCTTTTTGAGGTTGGGTCCCCATTATCTTGGCAACAGTGTTTTTACCCACTCAAAGGCAATTCAAATGTATAAGGGAAACTCCTTGATAGAATTATATATGATCAGCAGCCAGTACTGTGTGTTTAAACAGGTAACCTTAATGTTGTGTGACTAGAATTTGGCAGTAAACAGGTATTTTATGTTCTGCCAAGATTTTACTATCAGATATACTCTCCTGTTAGCTATTTAATGAGACAAGGGACAAGGTCTTTTTTTTTTTTTTTTTTTTTTTTTCCTATCCATTTTGCTATACTGCAGCATTGCTTAGATTTATGTCTGATTCAAAAGCAGCTGTTCCCGGTTGCTTCCTGGTACTTAAAGTCTGAACTATGTCTAGCGTTAGCAATTTGAAAAGCCTTTATAGCTTGGGTACTGATCTTCTATGGTGCTGGTGGCTTGGCGAATACTCACATAAGCAAACAGAAATGAAAATAGTACACAGTTCATTAGTAGAGTGTTGAAGCCTGGGATACAGCCTGAATTTGAAATGGACTGAGCCATAAAACCAGTCTTTCTTGGGAAAGGTAATCTTTTTTTGCTTCAATTTGCTGATTTAGAATATAAGGATTATACAGTTTTCTAAACCCTGGCTTCTGTAGAGAATGATAAAAATTAATCACTGGAAGTGAGATTGCAAAAAGAATTTGCTCCAGAATGTGAAAGCTAATACTAAAGCTGTGTATACATGCATCTATATGTAGAAAGATGGTTTATCCTTTAATAATTTGAAAGTCTTCTCACTAATAGAAATGTAGCTCTATTTGGGTTTTTGCTGTTTTAAATATTGTGCACTATTGTGTTGAAAAAGACAAGCAATTTCTATAAATTTTGTGTGTGGCAAAATAACACAAGAAATTTTGTGTGTAGTTTGGCAGTTTGTAGGACAACACCTCTTAACTTTGTCCCTTCTTGGAAACAGTCTCAAGAGAGCAGTGAAGAAGAAAGGAGAAATGATGATAAGGCTGCACATAGATTCTGGGTCTAAAATAGTCTTTGCCACCCAACCTGGTCCTTGGCAGTCACCATCACAAACATTGCTGTGTCCACATGAGATCTGGGGTCTTCCAAAATGCCTGTGTGTGTGTGTGTTTATTATGGATCTGTGCATGGTAGAGCAGATACTGGGCCATAGAAACAAGACTGACAGGTTTCCTGTTCTCCTGGGATCTTGCATTCCTCATGACAAAGAAAAAAATTGCCTGAATCTGTGGTACTTTTCATCACCAATACCACAATACCTGACATAGACAATGCACAAAATGAATTATTTATTTTGGTTCCTGTTACAGAGTGTTTAACCCATCATGGTTGTAAGAACCGATCCTTTTACATTATTGGAGATAAGAACCTTAGTGAGAACTATGGGAAGTGTCCAGGGTAAGATATTTTCAAAGATCTTCTCCTAGTCATTTATTTCTTCTACTTAGACCCTGACATTTAATTTTTCATCAACCATTCATCATAGCATGAATCCATCAGGTGATTAAACCAACCATTAGACTAGACTCTTTATAATCAAATACCCTCCCAGAATGGCCTCACAACACTCCTAGAGGTATGCTTCACTTACCTCCTAGTTGTTTGTTAATCAAGTGAAGTTTTCCTTTGTAAATCATAAAGTCTATTCTGGTTTGAACCCTTCAAGGTCAGCTAAGATGGTTTTCCCTACTTCCCCGGACTCACAAGAAAGTTTTTCCTTGCCTCAACTTTATTCTTTCTTACCACACCCTGAAAATGTATTGCTCCATTCTTACTTCTGCTCAGTGTGCAGCTCTCAAATTTAATGTGTCAAGTCCACTTTCTCATCTCCAAAGTGAGAGAATAATGCCTATTTCTTTTTTATTGTGATATAGGTTAATCCTTAAAATGTAAATAAAAATGTTTCTTAAAGTTGATTTTTTCATGTGATATCAGGAATTATAGAGTTATGGTTTTATGATCCTGTCTATGTCAGATCCAAGCAGAGAAATGATCATGTGGCCTGACCTGCAAGAATCATATGCTAGAGATGCCTCTTCCTAGTGCCATCATTGACATCTTCATAGAATGAGGGCACTCAGAACTTCTTCCTCTCATACTGTGAGCAGGCAAAAATGAATACATGTAAGTTCACTGACTGGTACCTGGCAATACTTAGAGATGTTTGTTATTATATTTATTACTACTTTTCTTTATTTTTTGATATGATACTCAATCAAAGAATTGACAAAACTGCAAAGAACTGGCTTAATTCAATCAGTAGGGCAAAGAATGGAGAGGTTGGGGGGTTCTCTACCAGGACAATAATCCCACAGGGATAATAACTGACTGAAGTCAGACCCTAAGGCAAAATCTAGGACAGGTCCTGTGCTGGCACTGCATGGCTCTGGAGGAGGGCCTAAAATTTTGGAGAGGCTAGATTCTTAACTATAGATACAATATTGCCTGTGTTTCTAATGAACATAGCCAGTTCCAGATTTGTTTTCAATTTTTCTTTTCCTTAGAGACATAATGTAGTTGTCATCAGTGCCAGATCCTCTTTTGTATGCTCCTTTATGGTTCAGAGAAAGACAAACAAGAGATTGCTAGCAGAGAGGAGCAAGCCAGGCTAAAGTAAAGAAGGCTTTATCATTTTGGTGTCTACCTAGCACACAGAGCACTCTGTATTGCTCATAATTGATAAGGAAGTTTTGTCCTATGGGATAGAGGAGCTGCTCTGTGATTGACAGGTACATCAAGGAAGGTATTTAGAATGCCTACTATTCACATTCTATCTGAAGGCAGAGCATCTTGATCTTGCCTGTTGTTCACTGAGAATTTGGAAAAGTGAATATGGATGCTGAGGACACAGGATACTCATTTGACTTTTCTTATTGCCATCCAGGGTAGAAGTCAAGCAACCATCTCCTGTCGTCATAGACCACCATTCATTCTGGCTAGAGCAGTTCACACTCAACATATGCACACAGCTTATATAGAATGTCTTGAGCAAAACTTGATACAAGAAAAGAAGATTGACTTGAGAGAATTGACACCTAAAATGCAATCATAGATTCTGCTTTCAAGTTTTTCTAAATGGTAAATTCAAGACCCACTTCTAAAGAATATTCATATATCAGGGTAGATAGACTTTTTGGGCAATTACCTTCCAGATCTGCTAGATTAGGTTTCCTGTGCCCAAAATACATGAACCATACAGTCAAGTGACTATTTCCAGTACTCGTTACTTTGCTTCCTCCATAGTTGATACAGTCACACTATGCCAGGATCTGTGTCTTTGCATATTGGGACTCATACACAGACAGATATTAAATCATATGGTAGAGTTTCTGTTCAGAAATATAAGCTTAGAAAATATAATTGTAGATTTTTTTTCTCTTTGGGAGCTTGCCTCCCAGCTCCCAAATAAATACATGGAGACTTAGGAGACTTATTGTTACTTATGAATGCTGACCTTAGCTTGGCTTGTTTGTAGCCAACTTTTTAAACTTATATTATCCTGTTTCTCCTTAACTATGTTTTTTTCCCTCTGGAATTTGAACCTTTCTTTATTTTATATATCTTTCTTTCCTTCCTACTCCATGGTTGGCTGTGTGGCTAGGGGGCTGGCCCCTGGCGTCCTTCTCTCCTCCTTTTCCCACTCTTTGATCTTCTCTCTGTTCTCTAGATTTCTCCTCCCACTTATTCTCTCTGCACATAAGTCCCACATATTCCTCTCTTCTGCTTTGCTTGTGGCCATTCAGCTCGTTATTAGACCAATCAGGTGTTTTAGGCAGGCAAAGTACCACAACTTCCTTGAGCTAAACAAATGCAATATAAAAGAATACAACATATCTTTCTTCCATTAAACAAATATTCCACAGCATAAACAAATGTAACATATCTTAAACTAATACCATTCCATAACATATTAGCTGTATTTTGATATTTTGAATGAGAATTTTGGCTTTGAGATATTTCTAATGTACAAGAAAGGATGAGTCTATTCATTCTATTTAAATAGTATAATGAATAATGCATAGAAATACAGTGAACACTTCATTTCCCATGTATATCCTACTGATGTTTTCTTTCCTACTTTTAATTCAATCTTGTATTATTAAGTAATATTTAGAAATGCACACCTTAGTAATTTCTTATAAGTGTTACTTCATGTGAGTTATATACTAATAACTTTCTAAAAAGTAAAAACATCATGTTTTTATTTTCAAATAAAATATGCATTTATAACCTTAGAAGGCAACAAAGCAGAAGGATGGCATCCAGCTTAAAGTTGGTTGAACTATTCAACTGTACTCTTGATCTTTTCCATACTTTACCTGTCTATGTACACACTAAATATACATAAGGAATTGAGCACATTGCCAAATTCTATTATCTCCACATTACCTTAAATCATTTCATAGTGAGTCAATGAGTAGTTATAATGAATGACCTCCTAGTTGGAGACATTTATTGATTATGCAACTGGAATTTAGAAGGGCATTCTCATTGGAAAAGTAGTTGATGGATTCTGCAAAGTTCAATGTAGACTAGACAAAAGACACAAAACATTACAAATGAGAGAAAATCCAGATGGCCTTTTTCACAGTGCTATTGAGAAGTCTTTCATGAATAAAGATAATGCAAAACCAATACCATCCTTAAGACACTTGACAGGAGCCACTCTCAATTTCCTGGTGGATTCTGCCTTATTCTGCCCAGCTTCAAAGACTGACCTAATTGGGATAGTGAGGGAATGGAGAAAAGACAGATACCAAAGAATCAATAGACACACACAGAAAAAAATTCAGGATTGAGTGGTCTGGGTTCTCTGATAGGGAAGCTATGACATCCTGAAAGTTCAAAGTGTTTATATAGTTGAACAGGTAGGAGGGTTTATTGAATACAGCTGAATGAGGAGGCAGGGTTATTATAGATAGGGATGGATTTAGCTGATCTGGCAGGAGCTGTCTCTGTAGGGAACAATCTTCTGGCTGTAAAACATGTAGAAGAAAGCTATGGTGGCCATTTTTTTCAGACATTATCAACATCTGTACATGGGCCAGTGGAACACTTTGCCATATCTGAGTCTAAGGCATTGGGGCTATTGCGGTAAATAAGGATCAGGATAAACAAATAGGCCGAATAGATGTTTATTCAGGGAGAAATAACTTACAACCTAGACAGATGAACACCAGGAAATTCAACCCGATCCTCTCCTGTCCGAGTCACGCCAGAAAAAGAGCACCTTCCTGGCCCCCTCCGACCTCCTTCCACAGGTCACTTCCGCCCATGGCTCCACCCCCAATGGGCGTGGTCAGTGCCACAGAAGGACTATCTCACTACAGGGGTCCATTACAGGGGTTCAGCTATGTCAAATAATACACACTCACTTAGGACTTCACTCACTCCTACAGTATTCATTATCAAATTACCCAGCCAGTCTTTGGTTGAATTTTTAATGAGTACAAACTGTTATTAATATTTAACCAAATTTCTGATGTGAGGAAAAACTTATAATAAAAGTATGTTCTACATTACTTTTGAGGATTGTAAATGTTAAGGGTGTGTAATATTCATAAGAAGCCATGGCTGGGGAAGACCTTAGATGAAATCCAACATACATGAGAAGAGGTGATGTTAAAGACTGGAGAGAGACTCAATAAGGATCATTGATTAAAATTTTGTAGATTAGTGTGTAATAAAGACAACACATTAATAAAGAACATTTTCTTTGTGACTTTATTCCGTCATTGTAGCTTGATGGTGAGGTTAGACTCAAGAAAGCTTGAAATATCTCTTATGTACATTATAAACAGTAAAAATACTACTTTTTGTCTTTGATAAGTCTGCATTTATATACAAAATGTTTGCATGAAAGTTGTTAATCATGTCATTCTGGATCAAAAAACAACCATTTCAGGTTAACTATGACAAAATACTAGAGACAAATGTTTCTACCTAAGAAAAACATAGCCAGGATCATTGTTGTGCCATGGCCAAAAATGTATCATTTCTAAGTAAGAGGATCTCCCTTAGTATTCCGGAAGGGTGAGATATCCAGGTGACATCCTCCTCTACAACATCCCAGTAGAGTGATAACCCATTCTTTCACTTAGCTATCACTGTGCATTGATTAATGTGTAAGTGAGAAAACCAAAGGGGGAGATGGATATTTGAGACTTTCTTCAGGAGCAATATTTTCTCCTGTGGCTCATTTATTTACTTTGGAACTGGTGACTTCAGCTTTTCTCTTTAAGGAATAATGATCATTTTAAAAAGTTATTACCTTAGTAGTGGAACTAGGTCTCTTCTGTAGAGAGGTAGACTATGGAATAAGATGACAATATTAAATTTGAATTTCTTCTTGGGATTGTAAAGGGGCCTGCATTTCAGTGGCCTTTTGGCTGTTCTTGTGCATATTGGTAGTTCAGAGTTATTGCCATTCTCCCATCCATGGATATGGGGGTTTTCCACTTTTTAGGCATGTGGGGATAATGTTGCTTTGTCCTCCATTGGAAAACAGACTTTGCCATGTTCATTGCTTTTGCTAATGAATTCTGAACACTGAATAAAAATGATGTATGTGGCTTCCCTGGTTTAGCATTGGAAGAATGTATTGTGATAGTGTCTGTTCATTTGGTTTATAGCTGAATACATTGGGTAACCTCCCAGCGACTTTAAGTTAGGCATTAGAGTGATTGAAGAATAGATACTTTTATTTTATACCACTGAAACTTGGTATCTTAATTAGTTTTAGCTGCCAACCTGATACAACCTAGAATCTCTGGATTCCAGAGCCTGGAAAGAGGAAACCTCAATTGAGGAACTGTATAGATCAGATTGATGGGTAGTCATGTCTGTGAGACATTTTCTCAATTGCTTATGGTGTAGGAGGACCCAGCCCATTGTGGGAGGTGTCATGCATAGGCAGGTGGGCCTGTGGTTTAACGGAGAGGTATGTGGGCAAGCCAGAGAAAGCAAGGTGAAGCTCCAGAGGGGAGCAATGACTCTTTCAGGGCTGGTTTGTGATATTTTGAACTAAGAATCTGTAGAGTTGAAGCCTTTGATTTTCTTGGACAATGGGATGATTCACAGCTGGGCCTGAAAACTCAGCTGCGGTTAATGAGCGAACAGCATCACCGAGGCAAAACCTTCCGGATCGTATTCCCTTAGGGTAGGTACACAGACGCCGTGGTCAGTGTGGATAAGGCTGCATCCTCCGCTGGCGTCTGACAGTGGTAATGTGTAAGAGTCTGCCTTGTAGTACTGCTTTTGGCAGCACGAAAGCTGGAAGATTGAAAGGCTCACGGAGAGAAGCTGAGGCTTGACCCTGTGTAGCAGGGTTGCAATCACTAAAGAGAGAGAGGGGGGCCAGGGAGGTCTTTGGTGAAGGTGGAGCCTCAGTTTTGTGAATACTCCCGGGGATTGGAGGTGTCAGGGATACCGGATGACTCCAAAGACAGCAGCACGTGTGGGTTAGAGCTGGCTTGAGCCTGCCAGATAAGCTGAGTATGCAGCAGATGTCAAAGCCAGGGAAGTAGTGCTTACTATACGAGGAAAAAAAGCAATGAATTTAGTGTGTCAGTAGGCATGCAATGTATAGACTCACATCTATACATACGAATATTCCCTTTAAATCTCAAAATCCAAATTAGGCGCAGGTTTTATTTTATCACAACGAAATGATCTAAAACAGAAAGACAAAGGACAGAAAGAGTTGTCACTTTTCTGAAATTTTATTTCTTATCCCTGATAAATTATCATTGCTTCATTAAACACCCTATAAAGCTGTTAGTTAAGTACTCATTTAAGTACTAATTATTTGTTAGGAAGGAGTTTTAAAGTTATAATTAAAGCAATAACTATGACTATGCCACTAATAACTATTGGCATTGGTTGCACAGGGTTTAAGTGGTGAAGTTTGATAGCAGGTGACAAAGGCTGATTAAAAAGAAACCTAGGACTACTGCAGCAGAGCGTGCCATTTGTTATCTTGTTTTGACAAGTACAGTTGGGCTTTAATTGTACGTGATAACAATCTGTAAGGGGAACAGAGATGTACTGGGATTCGTTTTGAAAGGTGATCCAAAACACCTCGAGACTGCACACTGCTCTTAAGTCGGCTGAGAAACGAGGCGTGACTCTGCCAAGTTTCCATGCAAAAATGATTATGTTTGTAGACTCAGAGAGAATGAACCCAAATTATTCGATTGTGTATTCTGGTTGACTGACACATAGATTTGCCGAATCAAAGATGTATGCTGCCGATAATTGAGTGCCTATTTTTCAATTTTCAGAAGACTGATAATTCAAAGTTTTTTCCCCCCAGCAAAAGTCACTCTCATGCCCCGTGTTCATTTGTATTCTTCTGCCATGGTTTGGTTGTAATCCAGGGTTTTCTCACTGATTAGCTATGCATGGCTTGTTTCAAACCAGTGAAAACTCCATCATTCCCTTGGTCTCCTTTCTGTTACATGTGTAGTTCCGTGAGGTTTCTTAACTTTCTCTCAAAATGTGACTGTTATTGCATAAAATGTTTATTGAGCCTTTAAAAAAAGAAAAGAAAAGAAAATACCACCTCACAACAAATCTACCATTAAATGCCAAAGAGGTTATCTCTTTCATTTGGTCCTGGAGAGAAACAGAAACCTTCTAATACAAAACAATGAAAACAGAATTTTGCATCAAGTATTTGATATCACAAACCATCTAAATGTCTCTGATAGTGTTAATTAACTTCAAGGCTTATTTTCTGTTTTATATACATATGATATGTGTGTGTGTGTGCATGTATGTATGTGTAATTATTCCAATTAACACTAGCATAATTACTTTTACAATAACTGAAATTTGCATATAAATGATATATTGGAAAGAAGGACTTCCCCAGAAAGCAATTGTGTATGGTTTTCTACTTTCCCTTTTATTCTATTACTTTAAATTCAGGTGAAGAACTCTCCCTTTAAACTTCTCCAGGATTACTTTGCATTGCTCCTTATTTGTTCCCTGAAAAGTGTCCACAGATGAAAGGTTATTTACTGTAGCCCTTGCACTAGCTAAAACTTTAATAGGAAAAATGCTTGTAAGCTGCACAGTGGTATCTGTCAGAGAGGCAATAATTTGGTTTCAAAACCTGTCTGATTCTTTTTCTTTTCCTTAGACTCTGCTGCCTGATATGAAATCTCATATTGGTGACTTAAATAGACTAAAAGCAAATGCTTTGAGATCCAGTGCCACCGAGGTTCTCAGCTCGGTTTCTGTGGGGATGTTTCTCAGTGTTGGAGGGCACACACCATCAGTGGGGCTTTGAGAATCGGTAACTGTGGTAATGCCACTGGAAGGCAGTGTTCTGAGTGGCTTGCCACTTAAGGGCAGTCTTTTCATGAGGAGACGGTCCCATTTCTCTTTGGAAATCATTGCTTAGGTGGAAAGAATGTTTCAATAGTGGGTGTTGGGTAGAAAAGATAACTTCTTGGGCTTATTTAAACTTAAATATTTTATGCACACTAAGTATTTTAGTAAAGATATTGAGTTAAAATTGCTTACTCTTGGCTGCCATCTTTGTTATTGAGGATATAAACTAAGATTCTGGACCACAGCAAGGTTGTCAGAAAAGGATTCCCTTCTCTACTAACCGTAAGGAACTCCCAACCCATCAGTCATTCACAGGACATGAATAGTGAAAAGACACCTTCAAGAGTTCTAACAGGACTTTGGTAGTTTTGGATGTCTTATAGATATTCTCTATTCTTGGTCTCTGTGGCTCATAATCTGTTAATTTGGGTCTCTTTGGTTTTTGAGAAAGAAATACGTTTGTCCACTATAATTTTCCAGTTTATTTTTTCCTTGGTTTCTGACTTATTTATAGCTATACTCTCTAAGACTTATTCCTTCCAAATGGCCACAGCATTCAAGGTCTTCAGTGTTACAGGTTAACATATTACCTTGCTTTATCAGCCCAGCACACCCCAGCTTCTTGATATGCATATCACATTCTAGGTAAACACTAACTGAAGTACTGCTCCTTTCTTTTCTCCAGTTCTTTATCTATATTTGGTTTTTTTCCCCTGAAACATGCTTACAGCTACTACTGAGTCTTTGCATATTACCAAATATTAACATCTTCTTGACATCCCAAAACCTCCTTACTACATCTCCAGTGAAGAGCCCCATCTGAGCCACCACCTAGCCTGAGTGGCCACAGACCAGTCCCTCCCCCGTCTCCTAATGTTCACAGAGAGGTATATGACACACTCGCATACACTCTCTCACATCCAGACTGATATTTCAAAAATATAAATCACATTGTACCAACCTTCTGTTAACAATCCCCCTGCAGTAGCTTCCAATGGCTTGAAGGCATGCGGTCTCTGGAACCTTCTGGTTCTTTAATCTTGGCATGATAATCATATTCTTGGACCTTCCCTTCACAGATTTTCTTTTACCAACCTGGAAAATTTGGAACACTTACTCAGAAATTTTATGTTTGTTGTTGCTGGGGTCATCCTTGTGGATTCCTGAGAATTTCTCTAGTACCAGGCTTCTCCCTAATCCCATAATGGCTCCCTCTTTCAAGATACCTCTTTCATTGCATTCCTCCTCTGTTCCTACCCCAACTTGGCCTTCTCAGTCCCTAATGTTCCCATCCCCTATCTCCTCCAACTTTACCCAGGAGATCTTAACTATTTTCCCTTTGGAAGACTTTTTTGTGATGAAGTAAGTATTTACTAAATTCATTTATAATTTTTGTTAAGGGAACTTGAATGGCACAATGTTGGTAGAATGCGGTGGCATTCAAGGGTGTTACAAAAGATAAGCAACAACTTGAACCAAGAAAGGCAGTGACCTCAGCTGGTGAGGTAAGGTGTGGCTGTGGCTTGCTCCTTCATCTTTCTGATCTTTCAGCATTTCCTCTAGATCTGACTTCAGGCTTTTATTACTAAGATGCATTAGAACCCCGGCTACACTCTTACACATGCTTTATCTATGGGCTTTTCTACTCAAGCACTCACTCTATAGAAACTGCTAACAATTGACTGGTTCACAAGGAAATGAATGAGGTCTGGTAAAAAGTTGAGCAAAAGAAAACAAAATTATGTCCTCAAAGTTTCCATTAGTCTTCACTGTTTTTCAGGAATGTCTGGAACAGGCACAGGCTAGAGGATCCGGGAAGCAAGATGGCCTGGAGGCAAGTGGCAGAAATAGCGGTGGAAAGCTGAAGTGCTAACTTTAGCCTTCCAGTAAGCTTGGTTTAGGGGAGACTTTCCAACTGACTTTCTGTCTTGGTACCAGTTATAGTGTTCTTTATAGCAGAAAAGAAAAGACACTCACAACCCTCTGTAATGTGTAAATTGCTTTTAGTCACTCTCCCCAGGACAGCAAGCCATGTCAGCTGGGAAGCTGTTAGGCTGCCAATCCTATCGTCAAGCAACCAGGACATGTGAACTCAGATGTGCTGAAATTCCATTTGTGGGTTTTCCCCGCTACAAATCCCAAACATGTAGAGAAAAGAACTCTGGCTAGAAAGCAAGGAAGCTTCACACATCAAATCTCTTTTCAAATATATTTTAAACAGCTCTGCTCAGAGAAGTCTAGTGACAGGTTCCACACTGAGGTGTTTGAGACGAAGGGCAAGCAATTGTCTCCAGAGGGAAAGCAGCCATCTATTTTCACAGTGGAGCTGGTCTTTGATTTTTATCCCGGCAGCAAACATTGGTGGAGCTACCCAGTGCTTAAGATTATATACTCGGGGTTAGAGGCTTAGTTCAAACCTTTGTTGGTCACTACTGTGATGGGTCAATTTGTCTATGTGAAATTTTTCAATGAAATGCTAGTATTGGTTTTGTGAGGATGCTTAGTGGTTATACTTGGCATCCACAGTTTAGATTATTGTCAATCATTTAGAAGGCTCATCTCGACATCTGAAAGGTGAAAAGAGCAAAAGTAAAGTTTTCAGGAGGAAGGAGTTCTGCCTGAGTCTGGCAGTCTATTGCTAGTCTGCCCTACAGACTGCTTACCCTCTCAATTGCACAGTAGATTCTCTCCAGAAAGTTTTGTTTTATTTCTCTGATAGAATGCTGGCACACAAGTTAATTACGAGCCAAACTTACTTTGGTAAACTTCTTACCCTCTTTGTGCTTGGTTTCTTTATATAAGAAATCAGAAAATGGATTTCATTCAAAGGGTTAAGTGTGTTACTAAATGTAAGGTTCCTAGATGAAGGACTGGCATATAAGAAATGCTCTTCTTAGTTTTTAAGCACCTAACATTTGTTTATTGTTCTATTGAGGTAAACTAAGAATCAATGTGAGATGGCTGGCATTAAGAGGTTGACCATTGTCCAGAAAGGCATACAATCCTATCACAAATGACTTCACTTGGAATGTGACCCCAGTTCAGCCTCACAAGTAGGAAAATGTAGGCATGTAATGCTAATAATACCAATGAGAGTAAGTAATATTTTCTTGCTAAAACGAGTATTGTTCAAGCAATTGTATTCATTTTTTACATTAGTGCTTTACATTAATTTCTTCATTTGTCATTGCACATTTTCATTGGTTGCTTATTGTATATTAAACAGTATTAGATGCAGAGAATACATTAGAAATACAGAGAAAAAATATCCTCACCACCTTGTAATATGTATTCAAACAAGGTACACAAACTACACAAATAAAAGCCAGTATAATATATCATCAGGTAGTACATTCAATGGGGAAAGATAAAATGGTCAAGGACAGAAAGTGACATGTAAGCTAAGACCTGAATCATGAGAAGTAGTAATTTTGAAAATACCAGGTTGAGGGGTAGAGTGGACTTGGGATTTCAGGTAGTGGGAACAGTAAGGGTGAGAGCCCTTGTATTAGCATAAGCTTGACTTATGGGGAAGGGATATTAGCTGAGTGAACAATGGAAAGGGCAGTTAGGATAGGATATGAATTTGGAAAGGGGTGGGATTGGATCACACATCTTGGGGAATCCTATGGCCACTGTGAAGAATTTTGTTATGCCTTAAATGTGAAAGGGACATAGTGTTTTGCTTTCAGGATCCTCTTTCATACCAAAATCTGAGGCTATAAATGGCATAATATTTATATAACACAATCATCTCATATATATTTAGTTGTCTTTATGGAACTTATAATACCTAATACAATGTAAATTCAACATACTTACAATACCTAATAAAATGGATATACTATACTGTACTGTTTAAGGAATAAATTTTTTTTCTACAGGGGGTAGAATTTGTGGAGGCAGAGACAACTGTGTAGTATTGGAATTTATTAAAGATATGCAAAAGTTTATGACGATTTTGTTGGGTAAAGTATGTGCTGCGGTGGTGATGGAGTGTGGCCAGAAGATGGAAATGGGGAGGTGATTAGAGTAGACTGGGTATGGGGATAACTGGTATTTAGTTAGCAAAGGTGGAAGGGATGAGAAGTCAATGAGGTTCAGAATGGAGATGGGGAAGAGCTTTGGGATAAGATCCATTCATATGTCACAGACCTAACTATGAGTTCTGTTGTTCACAGGTATCCTCCCCTACCATTTGTGATAGCTCCCACACAGCTAGTCCCTGCTTCAGCTGACCTGCTGCCCTCCATTATGTTCTTAACTCTGTAGGTTCTGTTTGCTTTCAGTCTGTAAAATTATTCAAACAAGTCAGTCATACCCTCCTGAACAGCAAGGGGTCACTGCACCTTCTAGCTCCTGCAAAGCTCTTTCTCCACAGCCTTCGACTGTTCACTAAGAACAACAGTACATCTCCTGTGTGGCTCTGTATGGTGTGCATTGTACATCTATCCTAGGCTTCACATAGATATGATAAGAAACTGCAGCCTGTGTTCAGTATGGGGTGCAATGCGTTTGGCCATTTCATGTTACATAATGTGAGGAAACCCTCTCTCACCAACAGAGTGAGTGAGAAGTCGGGGTCATGGAAAAAAAACAATGGTGCCAATCAAAAAGAGCAAAACGAGAAAAATGAATGGCTCAGCAACAACCAAACATATCCAGACAGGTTTTGTTTCATTTTGAGTCACACTCCATAACCTAATGTGGCCTTGAACTCATGGTATTCCTGCCTCAGGCTTCTGAATGATAGGATTAGAGGTGCGAATCAGCCAGTCAGTTTTAGTTAGCTGCTCTTTGCTGATTTGTTTCTGATAGGGACAGGAGGTTTGTATTATGACTGATTAGGTAGAGACAGAAAGAGAAAGCTGAGACTTTCTGTAGCTAGAAAGCAAATTATGCAGAGAGAGTATATACAAAGAGGTGCTACGCAGCAGTTACTCTGGAAAAGAGGCATGCCTGGCCTAGAGGATGATTTTGAGTCTCTAGAGTTTGGGTCAGAGCTGCTTGTTGTACCCTTCAGCTGCCCATGGATGGTCCAGCCACAAAAAGAGAGCCTAACCCTAAGGGTTACAAAAAGCCCTAGATCACAAGCCACTCACAATGTCGGGGTGAAGTAGCAAAGGGGTTAATTTGACTTGGCTTAAACTAAACTAAGTGCTACTCTACAACTAGTGCTATGAGAGTCCCCAGTGCTGGTATTGCTCACAAGGCTCCATGGAGGAGCAGCAGAGCTCTGTTGTTGTTGTTGTTTTTTTTTAACCCATAAACCAGAGTAGCTGCTAGTGTCATTCATTGAAAAGAGGAAAAGTAGAGAAGGTGTAGATTTGAGGATAAAATTTTAGGAAAGAATTTAGAAGACTGAGTTGCTAAGCTTGTTGGAGAAAAATGGCGTGAGAGAAGTGACTTGAGTTGAGGGAATCAAGAAAGGTTAACATGAAGGTGGACATCCAAAGTTTGTTGAGAGCTGGGGAAACCTTTATAAGTGGCAGTTTGGAGAGTATATGCCCTAACTGAAGAGAATAATAAACCAAACAGCAAGGTGGAGAAGCCTGGATTAACAAACCCAGATTTGGCTGGGCTGATAAGAATTAGAGAAGGCTATAAATGTGATCAGCCTCTTCCTAACAAAGACCTTGGACAGTAACTAGGTTCCTGTAGCGAGATTGCATTTCCTCAGAAAGGCATTAGAGTATTGTTGAGGTTAACCAGAGATTTTGTGTTTAAAGGGCTGGCCTCCAAGTCATGGAATGTCCATTTTAGAAAGGAGTTTGGAGGCTTCTCGCCCCACCTGCCAGTTCCCAAATAAACACTCTAAGGTTTAATATGTATTATAATTGTTTGGTCAATGGCTTAGATGTATTATTAACTATCTCTCACAGTTAAATTAACCCATTTCTACCACAAGGTTTGTTGCTCATCATCTTGCTTCCCTGGAAGCTACATGACAACTCCCTGACTCTGCTTTGTTTTACTCCACATTTTTTTTTTTTTTTGATTTCTCATCTGGCTCTATTTTATATGATCATTGGCCAAATCAGTTTTATGTATCAACCAATACAAGCAGCACATTTGTAGCCTACAGAATGATATCCCACATCAGTTTGGTAGATGTTGTGACTGTCTCCTACTGCAAGTGAGTGTCTTCTGAAGTGGAGTGTGAGAGACATTGCAAATAAATGTCACTTGAGTAAGTATTGGTGAGTAAACAAGAAGAAGAGTTTGCCCATGATTCAAAGACAACAAGAAGACCATGTATTCATCAGCCAATATGAGAACATTAGGAGTAAGTTTGAGTCAAAGAGGAAGATTTTTTAACTTCAATGTGTTGAGTTGGAGATGCTCTTGGGAATTTCACAATGAGAAGTTGGAAAGAAGAAAGATCAGGTTTCTACTAATCTGTTGCAGAGACAGGGTCTAATGGTGGCTGAGGTGATCTGGAAGAGCAGACTTAGGATGCTCTCCTGACATCATTTTCCTCACTCAACTCCAGCCTCTTTGCTCCTTGGAATTTCAGGGAGTCACTGAGCACTGATGTCACTTGCTCTTCCCATTTCTCATCTTCCTTCCCCTAAAATCTGTACTACTTACTCTCTTCATTTCATTCGGATCTCTGTTCACATGCTCCCTGCTCCAAGAGGCTTTGATCATCATTACATTTATATTTTGGAACCCTCCTGTCTCTGTCCTCTGTCATTCTTATCCCTGAACACCCCTTGGCTTTAGGTTTTACCACCTATATTTGTGGGTTGTGGGTCACTTACTCTGATGGAGTGTAAGCTCTGAGAAGAAGGAATATGTGAGTTACTTACTGCTCACTTTATGTTTCTGGTACATAACACACATAGTGTTTCTGTGGAAAGACAATTGATAGGAGTGGCACTGGAGGCATGGACATGCCCTATTGTTTCTGCTCTGAAGTATATATCTCACTTTTCTGCTAGTTGTGCATTGGTTTTCCTGTGGGAGGCTACAATGTCTTCTATGAACACATGGTGGCTATGCATTTGATCCCAGTGGTGTGTAACATATCATTGGTATATGACTAGGGTGTCATGTTCAAGATTATTGGTGTAAAGATACACAATTTGACCAACTGCTTACACAGACATCAGGCTTCTTGGCAGCTGGATCTGAATGAAACATTGCTAAGTAGGTAACTTGGGCAAGTTGTCTCACTTCTCTATGTCTTGGATTAATGCCAAATTGTTGTAAAGACTGAAGGAGCTAACACAGATATAGCTCTTAGACCAATGTCTGTCACCAAGTAAAAAATATGTCACTTACTATCATCTGATGAGGAAAGTGATATGTTGTTTTCAGTGGATTTTGAAGCAACAAAATTATATCATTAGAGCTGCTAGGAACCAACTTGATACCATGTAACACTTGAAAATAAAGCCACTTGGATAAGGGGACTGGAAAGACAGGGGAAAAAAGCTTCTAGTGATGCCTCTTTATTTGCTTAAGTAAGTATGAGTGAGATTATCAGCCAGTAGTAATGAAAGATTCATATCAGTGCAACTCTAGAAATGTATCTCTTCAATTTGATGTGTCTGCTTTGTTTCCTTGCTTCAGGTGATCCTGTGACTTATTTAATTTTCTTCTGTCAATGTCTCACAATTCCTGAAAGCAGTAACCAAACAACCTGATCCTTTTCTGCTTTTCTTTTGGTAATTGTTCAGGTTTGTCCCTGGGACCTTGCCTACCCCCTCCTCTGCTGTTATGGGTAGGAGACACTTCAGGGTTTCTAATTGTCCTTAATCTCCAGCCAAGAGCGAGGTCACCCAATGCCCTGACCCTTGTCCTTTTTTGCTTTGTTACTTTTCCTACAGAAAACCTACTTCTCCCCCTGCAGTATTTTCCAGCCTTCTCACTCTACTGTCAAATGATGCATTAGCATTATCAAAAAGGCAGCTTTACCATCCCTTCATTCACTTCCTAATATCTTCCTCTACACTCCTTCCCTATCTCAGACCACAAAGCCCTGGAGGATGGGAGGGGGAGTGAGTGAGACAGCAGGTCCTACCCAAGGACCATTTATATTAGTTTTAATTGTTGAAGTTGTCTTTCATAACCACGTCCATTTACTTCCTAGCAGCTTTCTCATATTGACCACTCTTCTTTTGGGATGAGGAGCAGGGAAGAGGTGTTTAATGAACACATAAAATATCTTGAGCTATTCAACAGGGAATCACTTCAATGAAAAAAGATATGAGGCTCTTATCCAAATAATATGGCGATCAAGGAATGGATACGGTCCATTCAGGATTAGAGAGTGACTTAGGCAGAGACCAAAAAGTACAAACCAATAGAAGGACTGCCCTTGCTGGCTGCACTAGCCTCTACTGGGGTAATTTCCCACTCATTCTTCATGTCTATCCAGGTTGAGTCTTTCTGTACCCTCTAGTATATGAAGGTCCACCTTATCTCTCACCTTCACTGATGCTTTTCTCTGTGCCCAAGAAACTCAGACTTCAGATGTATCTCCATTGAGGCTTCCTGTATCTTAACTGCTCTTACCATTTGTGCCTACAGATCCCTATACTTTCTTACCACAACATACTTTCATGCCTGATCAGTATTAGTTATGTAATTATCTTTCTCTGTTGCTTGATCATGATTCCAGAATAAGTAGTTACTCTACGTCAATCCCTGGTATAACTCCAGGACTTAGTACGCTTTCTGACTGTGTTAGATACTCAATAAATCTTGATTGAATAAATAAACTTATTTTTTACTGAATCTTAAGATAGTCTTAGAACACAAAATAATAATTGAAAACTCTTCTTTTTCACTGAAATTGCAGCTATTTAATCTATAACCTGTTTTTTTTTTTTTTTTGTTTTTTGTTTTGTTTATTTTTTCATGCCATAAAGCTAGGGGAAATCATAAAGGCTATTGTAGCTTCTGAGCAAGATTAATTAAGATGAAATTACCCAAGGATAAACTGCATATAGCTTCTTGCTTTGTGAAATAAAAAGAGTAGGAACCCAGTGGAAACAAATGTTTTTCTCTAATAAATTTTCCCTCAAAATGAAAGCTACTTTATTCAGAAATGTCTTTGACTTTGGCTTCATATTAGGTGTAGGTGTGTAGGCTTCACTGTTGGGCCCATACAGGCCTTAACCTGAGGGAGCTGCTTCTACATCCTGTCACCTACCCTTGATATACCTGATTTCAGCAATCCACTGTCTGGTGTAACAGATAATGAACTCTGATGGAGATGTCTTCTGTACACATGTTTCTCTTATTGGTTGATGAATAAAACACTGTGGCCAATAGGGAAGAAGATAGGTATGTCCAGGAGATGAGGAGGATTCTGAGAGATGTAGGCAGAGAGCAGTCACCATGTAGGATGCCAGAGGAGTAACATGTCCTGGACCTTTCTCCAGTAAGATAAGACCACATGAAAATGTTTATATTAATAGAAATGGGTTAATAATTAAAACAGAGCTAGCCAATAAGAAGCCCCAGTCACTGGCCAACAGTTTCATGATTAATATGTCTCTGAGTGTTCATTTGGGGCAAGGTGGCTACAGGACCAAGCTTTTGGGAAAGAATGTTTGTAACAGAGCTCATTCTCTGTGACCTCTGTTGTCTTACTGGAATGAGACATGGGACAGAAGAGAAAATTGAGGGAAGTAGCAGAGAGACAGGGAAAAGAGGCCCTTTTTATGGTACGTTGCACAGTTTAAGGTGATTTGTGTGTGCAGGACAGCATTCTTTGTTGTCTCCTTGTGACATGTGGGTGTTTGCTTCACTGTAGTTAGTCACCCATTTTCTCCAGAGATAGAAATGGAGCAGAGAGAAAATATGAGTGCCAGAGTTTCTGAGTTTGACAGGTAGAGGAAAACAAGAGTAACATGTCTGATATTTGCATAACTGTTCTCCCTGATGACATTTGAAGTTTATGGTCTTTTAGTTAATGAGGTATTTGAATGGAGAAACAATAGTGTTCAAATAAGTTCAACTAAAGTCTCTAAATATCTTTCTAATTTTTATTTTGACTTCCACAGCCCACTCTTGTTGGCAGTGTCTATGACAACAACCTTAATTCATTATCTAACTTTTATGCATTGACATACAACATTCAAGAACATTAGATATCTTTTCTCTATATGTGAATAAGACATGGAAGATTGCCTTCCACACCTTAAATGATTTGAACCCATAATAAGTCATCCTTGGATTGAAGGCCAGCAGTGTAGGTGGCACAATAATCAACCTGGGCATTAAGAGTAAATGTGTCTTAATCTTAGATAGTAAATTATTCTTTTTATAATGTTCAGATAACTCTAAGAGAAGTTATGATTTTATGAGAATGAATTTAAAAAAGAAGTAAAGGATAAAGGGACTCTAAATCCACACATTTTGTTGTACCCATCACACGGGGGGCCAAGACCAGTGGAGGAAAACAAGGAATAGAAGGCAATTTCTACACTCTCTGTAGGCTGCACAGATAGCACAAGTGCCTGGTGACTGCATTCAAGGCAGCCTTGTGCTCTTATTTACTGTCTTCAAGTTACTGCAGTTTGCAGATCAGAAGATCAGCATTGAAGTCTCAGAGTAAGCCAGTTAGAATGATTACCTTTTGTGAGCCTATGCCTATTCCCATGAAAGAGACATGGGGGTGAACTACTTTTACACTAAGGGAGCTAGAGGTTCTTTGTGCATTCTCATTATCACAGTGATAATTCACATTTAGTACACAACATGGGACATACTGAGTGTTCAACAACAAACCAATGACATAAATCATTTTTTTCAGTTAGAATTATTTTCCCCCTGTTATTCTTTATACATTACATCTTGACTGTAAAACATTCAGAAGCAGGGCATGGTTCAAACTTGTAATCCCAGCACTTGGAAGGCTAAAACATAAGATCAGGAGTTTTAGGTCATCTTGGTCCACATAGTAAGCCTTTGTCTAAGAAAAAAAAATCACTGCATATAGAAATATGCAAGGCTGTACACACTGAACAATGATGAAAGTGCCTGAGAGCTTTAGTTACACCCTTCTGGTATGACAATCGAAGGATGGAAGGGGACACACCCTGTCTGATCTCACACAGTAGAAACACTGGTGCCCAGTAATCTTCCAGGAAAGCAGGGAGCCTGATGCTATGATATTAGAGAGACTATAAAGAGGCTTGCATGGACAGAGTGCTGCTTCAGTGCAAGGTCACTGTTCATTAATACTCTACAGATAGCTTATTAACCACTCAGAAAATTCACTTCAAGTTTTCAAGCTACATAATGCTCAAAAGCATTACCTGAATATAGATTAGGAGACACAGGCTGGCTGCACAGGGAGTTAACACACTGTTGTAAACCTCAAGCTTCATTGGTTCTGAAAGTGGAGATTATCCCATCTATGACTTAGCCTTCCCTACCCATCCCCTCAACACCCCATATATTTCTCTTTCCAGTGTGTTCTTGAAAGCTTTCTAAGAAGCAGTCAGTACTGTAAAATGCAGCACTACACAGCAAAAGGACAGGCTAGATGAAGGAAAAGAATGTTGTTTTCCTCAGTCGGAACTGTGCCTTATATACCCAGAACACAGTAGGATTGTGGGTAGTCAGCCTTTCACTTTTTTTTTTTTTTTTTTGTCATCTTTTTATCCCCTAGAGGACCTCCTGTATCACTCCTCCACATTGCAGACAACATTTTATTGATGACTGTACGGAAAGCCAAAGTTTTTAGGGTTTCTTCTCTACAATTTAAATATAAAAATCTACAAAAGCAGCTGTCTTCCATCCAGGTTTGTTTTACCTGGGACAGCTGTCTCTGTGGGTTTCCCCATCATGATCTTGACCCTCATCCCCTTGCTCATATAATCTCTCCTCCCTCTCTTCCACTCTACTCCTGGAGCTTGGCTTTACCGAAGCCTTTTTAAACCCACAGCGTCTCTCGGTGCTCACATATTTCCTACTGAAGAACGCCCATTTCTGTGTGCCTGAGTTACAGAAATGCAGGGGTAGGATCTCTCTCCACCCACCCAAACAGTCTCCTTGGTGACGACCACTACTCCTTTCCTCCCTGTAGGTAGCTCAATGCCTGAGTTCTCGACTAACTACACGTTTCTGTAAGCAGAGTGCAGGCTTCCAGAGAAGTGAGGACAGAAACCAGTAAGAGGTATTTCTATCTATCATTCCTGACTATTCTCTGCATCTTTATTTCTTATTTTTTTCCTTCAGTTTTCTTCCCCTTTCCTCCAACTCTATTTTACCCCCATGTCTCTTGGGTTCCCTTTCAGCTTGACAAAGGTTCTTCTATATCCCACTGTGTTTTCATCCCTCCGAAGGTATTTCCTTGGTTGCAGAAATGGTGAAAGGTCTATAGGGAAGAATTTTGAGAGACTGTGAGGTGGATAAGCATAGGCAATTCCTTAAGAACTCAGCCTCCATTTGATTTGAGCTAAGCACTCACACCCCTTTTCTAATGATGTGCTTGGCACCCTAGGAGATTCATGCACTGTGTACACAATCCTCTCTGAATAACAGCAACTTGTTGGCAACCTGGGAGATAACTGCATTGGATTATATGGTGGTCTGAAAGACAATGGGCCCTGAAGGGAGTGGCATTATTAGGAGGTATGGCCTTGTAGAGTAGGTGTGGTCTTGTGTGTGTGTGTGTCTGTGGAGGCAAGCCTTGAGGTCTCATATATGCTTAAGATATCATCCAGAGTCTGAGACTACTTCCTGTTGCCTGTGAGTCAAGATGTTAGAACTCTCTGCTTCCTCTCCAGCACCATGTCTGCCTGTATATTACCATGATGGTAGTAATGGACTGAATCTCTGAACTGTAAGCCAACATTAAATGGTTTTCCCTCATAAAAGTTTCCATGGCCAGGTTGTCTATTCATAGCAATAGAGACCCTAACTAAGACAGACTACATGCACACCCCACTCCAAACAGTGGAAGGAGCCTCTCCTTCCCTTAATAACCATCAAACTCAGATCCTACTCAACTGTACTGTGGGGTAGGGGAAGGGGGCAATCTGCTCTGAATGAGTTTTGGGTGCATGTACACTTAGGCAAAGCAGTGTCTGCAAGTAAACTTTTAGGGATAATACCCTATTTACCATCTTATGCATAATTGAGCATGCTTATGATTGAAATTAGACTTGTTCTGAGGAGCAATGTTTGCAATTAGCAAAGGCTTACATAATCCAAATCTATTAATCAAACTAGAGAGCTGTTCATGTTATGCCACTCAGAAACCAAACTCCTTTTCTAGAAAAGAAAGCGCCTGTGTATCAGGGCACCTGTACATCTTCACTTGTGTGCCTCATTGCTCCCTTGCAGTGCAATCTGACCTGTTTTATCGCTTTGCTTTAGATACAGTTTTCTTGCTGCTTTACTATCTTTGTGTGCTTTTATTTCATTCCTGAATGTGAGGCCAAGAACCCAAAAGCACCTGGCTCTGACCCCCACAATCTGTAAAAATTTTGTTCATTTACTTATGCTGCTATGGCAACATACAGAGGTAAATTAGTGGTATGTTCCAGGACAGCACACAATACTAAACTCTGCGTGCCCTAAGTCTTGTTTTTTTCTATATGCCCTGCATCATTGCCACATAGAAACAGAGTTACTCTGTCTTTTCAAGCTTCATTTCCTGATGACTCTTTTGCATGACCACCCATGTGCTTTGGAAGCCATCATCAAGTGAAATAAGGGTTAACAAAGTGAGCACAACACTATTCTAATGGTTGGGTAGTATATAAAGCATGGACACACTGGGCAAAAGGATGAACCATGTTCTTGATGGAATGAAGCAGAATATGGAAGATTGTACCACAGTGTTCAAAACAGCCTGTGATATAAAGCTTATAAGTTATTTATTTCTGAAAAATTTCATTTACCAATTTGAGTTCATAGTTGATGTTAACTATTGAGACCACAGGAAGAGAAACTTCAAATAAAGGATAACTATTTTTAGCATAGACAAGGCGGCTTAAATAACAGAAAATGTCTCACAGTCCTAGCTTTTGGAAATTTGATGCTCAGGTGTTGATAGGGTTGGTTACTTCTAAGGGCGATGGGGGAGACTTTGTTTTAAGTAACCAGCAAGTTCTTGTACATGACTTCTTTACATTGTTTTTTCTGTCTGCATGACTGGGGTCCGATGTCTTTTTCTTATAAAACATAGGTCAAAATGAGTTAGTTTCCCTTTTTAATGACCTAGTTTTTACACACGATTTCCTCTAAAAGAGTGACTTTCTGAATTATGAACCTCACTTTAACACATAGGTGTTTCTCCCCTGCCCCCCAGGGGAGACACATATTTCAATAAATCTAACAGTATTGCCAAAGTGAAAAAAATACACCGTCAAGCATGTGAAAATATTCACTTATCTCACCCAGCATGTTATATGTATAGTCAGGTGGAGTGGGAAGGCTGTCAATACTCTACAGACGATTATCTTGGGTGGTTTTAAGTGAAATTGGAAGTGTTCATCACTTTCTTATGCTGTCACGAAGGCAGCAGCAAAGGCAATAGATCCACTGGCCAAGTTTTACAAGGGGGTGCGATTAGAAGTGGCAGATCCTAGGCTATGTGAGGTTTCTGAGCCACTAAATGGCAAGAAAGGGAGCAAGAGATGAAGGTGGGGTTAGCTGGGGGGAGGAGAGGGTTGTCTTTAGGCATCAGAAAATCCTGCTGTATTTTACTGTGAGAATTGAAAGGAGATTGAGCTAAAGAGTAGGTGGGTGTGAGTAGAGCTTATTGAAGAGATTTAGGCAAGTAATTTGGTTTGTGGGAGTCTGACGGTGATGATAATGGGAATGGCTGCTCCATTTACTGAGCAATCATGTGCCAGACAATTCAAGTCTTCATTCATTTGCAGTTCTGCAGATGCAGTCTTTATGCTGGCTAAGGACACGCGCTGAGGGCCCTGCTGCAGGCCCTGCCCAACTCTGAATCCTAGTTATGACATTTATGGACTAGATTATTTGGGATCATTCATGTAATATCTGTTACTGCTTTCATATGCAAGATGGAGTATATAATAGCAGTACATCTCTTCTGGGGGCTATTGTAGTTATTAAATGATCTCACATATGCAAAGAGCTAAGAGAAGTGACACAAAGTCTGGACTTTCCAGACTGTCCACTAGTATTGACAGTGTAAGGGACAAAGGCAGCCAAGAGATAACCTCTGCTCTAAGGGAATAAACAACTCATGAAAGGAAATAACTGATCACACAATTGCCTTTGACATGCAAGGTACTATGCGTAGGATGCGATGGAATTTCATGAAGGCATTTGACTTACCCAAGGCTGAGGACCTAAGCACTACATGAAACACTGCTGAATTTTGATTTCACACAACCAGTAAGAATCACCCTTGTAAGCGTATCCCAAACTGTAGCATGTAACGGAATCAGTTAGCAATGTATTAAATACATGTTCCTGGGCTCCTGAAATTCTGATTTGTCTGTGGGATATGGGGTGTGAAATGACATTTCTAATAAGCTACTGTAGCAGACTGCTTTAAACCTACACATGATGACACTGAATTGGGTGAATAAAAGGAAGATAGGGACATTCTGGAGCGGGAGAATCGCTAATATGAATGTTAAATGTGAAGTGAAAATATTTAGGAGCAAAGATCAGAGGCCCAACAAGGAAACTTGCGGGATGTTTGCTGTGCCTGAGGAGCTTGGAATTGGTGCTGGAGTCAGGAGAGGGCCATGGGTGAAAGTTGGGGAGTGAGCAACAAGATTAAATGTTTCAACCTAAAAATTGCCTGGGTTAGTATTTATTGTCAAGTTCATGAAGCTTTGAGTTACCTGGAAAGAGAATATCAACTGAAGAATTTACCTGGGAAGAGGGAATATTAGTAGAAGAAATTGCCTCAATTAGGTTGGCTTGTGTGCACATCAGTGAAAGGCTACCTTCCTTGATTGGTAACTGATGTGGGAGTGCCTAGCCCTCTGTGGGAGGCTGTCCCTTAGAAGGTGGGCCTTGCCTATATGAGAAGGCTAGCTAAGCATGAGCAGGAGAATGGCCCACCCAGGGAGCAAGGAATAAGCAGCATTTCTCCATGACCGCTACTTCAGTTCCTGCCTTGAGTTTCCCATCTTGACTTTCTTCAGTGACTGACTGTAGTCCAGAAGTATAATCTGAAATAAGGCCTTTCCTCTCTAAGTTGCATTTGGTCACAACAATGAAAGAAAATAGAACAATTACCCTACCAGTGATGGAGACAATGTCTTTGAAGAGTGAAAAGTCAGTCATTCTTACTTCTCAGGAGATGATGTCTGACTGGGTTAGTTCTATGGTAGATATTTATAAGACTTCTAGTTTTGGAGGTAGAAAGTCTATGATTGTGTGGCTCTATCTGTTCATACTTTGGTGAGGGCCTTCCTGGCTCTACAGAATGTGGGAAAGGAGAATAAAGTGATACTGTTACCTGAAGAATGGGTTGAGCACATGGGTCATCCTGGCTTCCTAATGGCTTCATTCCTTGAGTACTGACCCTTGGGAAGATCAATACTCAATGCCTGCCTAGGGACAGGTCTCCATAACTATCTGTTAGCCTCTAACTTTAAATGTCTCACCATCTTTACACCACTATCACCGCAACAAAACTTCCAGAAAGATGAAGTGAGGCAAGGCCTTTTTGATCAAGGGAAGATTCATAAGTAGGAGAAAATTAGGGAGAGCATTTTGATGCCACCATTTATAGTTCCAATAATATATGATTGCAGGGAAGAATGGGGATTTGACTATGGTTTTTAGGATTTTGACCTGAGCAACAGGAATGGAGAACAGGAAAGAAATCCACTATTGAGATATGTTGGGTTTGAAGTGGACCAGGTTATTCTTGATGTGGTATTTCATAGGGCCATCTATTATTCGTTATAAGCAGTGTGTAGTTTTCAGCTGATAATGTCAGCAGACATTATGCCCCTTATTTGACAGACAACATTTGAAGTTTACTGAGGTTAGATGACATGAAGTTTTTATACTATTGCATCTTTAAATTTTGTTTTTTTTTCCCAACATAATATTTTTTATGGATTCTTTGAGGATTTCACATCATACCCTCTGATCACATTCACATCCTTGTCCTTCCATGTCTGTCTTCCTACCCTTGTGGCCTTGCTCCCCACAAAACTAAAACAAACAAACAAACAAATAAACAAAAAGTCCAATTTGTGTTATCTGTATACTCAATGGAGCATTGTCAAATCTCAGTGTCCTGACCCTTAAATAGAACAAAGTCCTTTGCCTCCTGCACTGCTGCCAGAAGCCATCTATTGTGGGGAGTGACACTTAAGCATCTTATCACAGTTTTTAAGAGTTCTCCTTGATGGCTTCCTGTCTAGGCTGCTACCTTTTGGGGGGATGGTCAGGAGTTAGGGTGGGGTTGGGGTTGTCGTAGAAATCTATGTCCCTCTTTCTCAACTGTGTATACACCATCATCATTATCACTGGTAGCATAGCTTATTTGCTCTTTATAGTCAGTGGTGACACAAATCATGGACTTCCAAATGGTTTCTGATAAAAGCAAAAGACCCTGGCTCTATTAGGGTCACTGACACAGACAAGGCCTTTGGTTACAACAAGTACCACCAAACATCGATATGGCTTCAGGCAGCAGCACAGACTGTAGACATCCTCAAGGCCATCAGGACATCAACACAGACTCCAGCTGCAGAGGTCCACAGATAACAACAGGGCCCTTGGTGGTAGCACAAGTGCAGATATCAGCATGGTTCCACATGGCAACATAGGCCATTCATATCAGTATGTCCCCAGCAGATGAATAGCTCAAGGATATCATCAATGTGGCTTCAGGCTGAGGCACATACCACAGAAAATCAGATGGTCTGTAGTGGTAGCACAGGCCACAGACATCAACACAGACCATGGCTACAATAGGACCACAGATCCAGACTTGGCCTTCAGTGGCAGGATGGTTTATCTTTTATCTCTGTCTCATAGGTTATGTTTCTTAGGGTCAGTATTTGTTGTTATAGGACTCAAAAATCCAAGGATCCTGAAAGGTTGTTGTTAATTTCTTACAAATTGGAAGCTAAAGAGGTTCAGAGAACACTGTCCTCTCAGCATGCATTCTCTGTTTTCATCCCAGAACTGGACTATAGATGCCCTTAGCAGCAGTCCATGGTGTTAGTATTTAAAACAACACTAATGCCTTAGGTTGTTCATTGTTAGTCCTATGTTAGGACTCACTATTTTTTATAGTCTTAAACATATTTAATTGGCCCCAGAGCCTAAATTATAATTCATAACTGTTTTCTTCAATGATTTACAAATGTTGGAACATAGACAGAGATAAGAGGATTACTATACGTTTTCATCCAGGTTGGTCTATATAGCAAGTTCAGGCCACCCTGCTATATAACAATGAAATATCCAGATTTTTCAAATTTCCTTTTCAGTTGTAAGTTACTACTGTTCTTTGCTTGTCATTAGAGTAATCTCCATATTGTATGTGGAAGATAAACAAATTTGGGTAGTTTAAGTTATGATGCATAGAGAGAACTCTAGTAGCCTCCCATTGAACACAGTTTCTATAGATAATTTACATGGTGGATGATAAAAACAACATGATTTCAACTTTTGACATTTTAAGTGGGGAGAAAAGTGGGGGAAATCTATAGGCTTCTAACTCAAATACAGTTTCAAGCTACGACAAAAAATTTCAAGGGCCATTAGTTCCTAATAGAAATTAGTGTCATAGCAATTTTTTATATGTGCATAAGTGCACTAAACTGGCAAGATACTGATATTTAAACAGCAGCATAGCTATCTCCAGTCAGCATGGAGTATTGTTTGTAATGAATGACTTGATACAGGTTCCGAAAGAATGCTGAAAGCCATCAGGTGTTCATTGATGAAATCTGTGTTCATTACTGTCTGAGGGGGCATGGATAACAAGTGTCTATAGATTTTGCTGTAGCTTTATGATATGTGTATCAAAATATGAGTGTTTCTTTTTGACAAGAAATGTTAAAAGTAGCAGGATTCAAAACCAACTGTTGAAGCATTCTTAGCTTGCGAAAGTAAGACGGTAGAATGGCTTCTCTTTAGACAGAGACATGCATGGGTGAATGTAAAAGGCAGAAGCACAAGCAGCTGAAAAGCCATCTTATAGATGACTGTAAGTGACAAAAATTACAAACAGAAGTTGTTTGCTTCTGGTTCAATTAGGGTTCTGTGTGTATATGTGTAAGTGTTGGGGTTCTGAGGACTAAGTGCAAGTACTAGCACCTGCCAGGCATGTGCTCTACCACAGATCTGTGCTGCTCCAAGCACACTCCTAAACCTCTTTCTCTGTACTTTTTCTGAGCAGTCCTTGCTCATCCTACTCTTGTAATTTATCTTTTGTGTTCCTTGTACTTACACATAGTTCTCTTTTCCAGGCATCCAGCAACTTTGCTGGACCCCTATCCATTTGTATTCTCAGCTCTTCAGCCATTCATCAACTGGTTTATCAAGTTTTACATTTAACCTTTAAGGATAGGCATTCTCAACTCTGCACTAAAAGTTGTAGACAAATACCTAATAATTTCAGGAAGCATACCACTAAATTCTCTGTTACCACTCACCTCTCCAGTGAAGGTTCTGGATGCCAGTGAGTTCCACCAGTGGACTCTTCCTTCCTGTAGGAATGGAAATTTTTTATGAAAAATCCTAGATCTTAAGGAACAGTTAAGATTCCTTGAAGAATTTTAAGACAAAGAATATGAAATAATTCAAAATGACAACAATTTACAATTTCAAAAAGTTGACAAAAATCACAATTGACCATTTAGGGAAATGATACCATAGCTCTCCGATGATTCTTTGATTACATTTTAATCCATATAACTAGTTTGCTCCCTATCTGCCCCTGGAAGGAAACTGGCCTTGTATGTTTTGAGAGAGAGAGACAGAGAGACAGAGAGAGAGAGAGAGAGAGAGAAAGAGAGAGAGAGAGAGAGAGAGAACATAGTTCACATTTTGTACCTGTAAAATTGATGGCTATTCATATCTTTCCCAGTGAGAGTTTAGAATTTTTTTCTTTCTATTATACATTTTTTTTTATTGACAGTGCTCTGGAAAAGGCACATTAGAATACATAAAACATGTGGATCCTCTCAAAGACACCTTTATTGTTTATAGCACTATTATAGGCTTGTTCTTTATGAACACACACTTGCTGATAAATTCTATTTTGCACAATTCCCATCTGAAGGAAAACAAATAAATACAAGGTGCCTCATAATGGCCTTGTCTACATGAGATAGAACACCACTGCAGAGAAAGAACTTGTGTTTTAACCAGGAATGAAGCACATTCCCTCCATATGATTTTATGTGTTTGATGCAATGAAGAATTTTCATGAAACTACTCTGGTCCCATACATTAAAGTCTTTGTTTCTTCTACCAATAAAGTTCTTTCCATGCTAGGCACCATAGGCCACATTCATAACATAATGTTACCTTTGATAAACATGTATGACATGTTATTAAAAACAATTGTTGAATAGGCACAAAGTTTACTGGGAATTTTTCTGGAAGCTCTTTCTATATTAGGAGACTAAAAATTACAACTGTATATATAAATGATTGCTCATTACATGAAGGAACTTTTTCACTTCAAAATCAATTATGTCTGAAGCTTCACTTAACCTTAGGTGGGTCCAAAATTTCTCATGGTCTACATGACAACAGGAAAGACAGAAAAATACAGACACCTTAAATAAGTATGGCTAAAATAGCCTTTAAAATTTTCTAAAACTGAAAAAAAATTGCTGAATAAATACTATTTTAGGCATACTATTTATGTGTCTTTATGTGTATGTTTTGGTAAACATTTATATTTTATTATATGTCAATATATTATATATATAATAATATAGATAATATTTAAGATACAAATATATTAAATAATATATTAAAATTTTCATTCCTTTTAACTGTTATCATTTTTATTTTTTATCAGTTTAAAATCTACCATAGATCATTTATTTTATTTTATTTTATAATTTTTTCTTATTTTACATATCAATCCTAATTCCCTCTCCCTCCCATTTTCCCATCCCTCCAAACCCTCCTATCTCATTCCCCATCCATTCTCCAATGTGGGTGAGGCCTTCCAGGAGGGATCATCAAAGTTTGTCAAGTCATTTGGGGTAGAGCCTAGGCCCTCCCCCATGTCTTTAGGCTAAGGGAATACACCTTCATGGGGAATGGGCTCCTGAAGTCCTTTTGTGCATCAGGGATACATCATGGTCCCACTGTCAGAGGTCCCGTAGAACGACCAGGCCTTCTAATTGAGGCCCCATATTTAGGGGGTCTGGGTCAGTCCAAGTTCCCAGCTATCAGTCTGAGGTCCATGAACTCCCCTTTATTGAGGTCAGCTATCTCTGTGTGTATCTGCAGCCTGGTTGTGACTTCTTTGCTCATCATTTCTCTCTCTCTGCAACTGGATTCCAGGAGTTAAGCTCAGTATTTAGCTGCGAGTGTCAGCTTCTGTTTCTATCAGCTACTGGATGAAGGCTCTAGGATGGCATTTAAGGTAATTATCAATCTCATTATCAGGGAAGGATATTTAAGGTAACCTCTCTGATTTTGGTCAGATTGTTAGTTGGGGTCATCCTTGTAGGTCTCTGGACATTTCCCTAGAGCCAGATTTCTCTTAAAACCTATAATGGCTCCTTCTATTATTGTATCTCTTTTCTTGCTCTCCTCTATTCCTCCCCAACTCAGTCTTCCTGCTCCCTCATGTTCTCCTCTCCCCTCTTGTTCTCCCCTTCTTTTTCCTAACTCCCTCTCCACTCACTGCCCCCCACCCCCACTCCCAATATGCTCAGGAGATCTTGTCCCTTTCCCCTTTTGTGAAGGACCATATTTGTTTCTCTTAGGGTCCTCCTTGATTCCTAGCTTCTCTGGTAGTATGAATTGTAGGCTAGTGATTCTTTCCTCTATGTCTAAAATTCATGTATAATAGGTGAATACATACTATGTTCTTCTTTTTGTGACTGGGTTACTTCACTCAGGATGGTTTCTCCTAGTTCCATCCATTTGCCTGTGAATGTCAAGATTCCATTTTTTTCCCAACTGGGTAGTCTGATTAGTACTCCATTGTGTAAGTGTACCACATTTTCTGTATCCATTCTTCAGTTGAGGGGAATCTAGGTTGTTTTCAGGTTCTAGCTATTACGAATAATTTTGCTATGAACATAGTTGAACAGATGTGTTTGTTGCATGGATGTGCATCTTTTGGGTATATGCCTGAGAGTGGAATTACTGGATCGTGTGGTAGGCTGATTCCCATTTTCCTGAGGAACTGCCAAACTGATCTCCAAAATGGCTGTACAAGTTTGCACTCCCACCAGCAGTGGAGGAGTATTCCCTGATCTCTATATCTCCAATATAAACTGTCCTTGGTGTTTCTAATTTTAGCCATTATGGCAGGATTTGCATTTCCTTGATGGCTAAAGATATTGAGCACTTTCTTAAGTGTTTTTCAGCCATTTTGGATCCCTCTATTGAGAATTCTCTATTTAGTTCTCTACCCCACTTTTTAATTGGATTATTTGGTGTTTTGGGACTACTTTCTTGACTTCTTTGTACATTTTTGGAGATCAGCCCTCTGCCAGATGTAGGGTTGGTGAAGATCATTTCCCATTCTGTGGGCTGCTGTTTTTGTCTTGTTGACTGTGTCCTTTGCCTTACAGAAGGTTCTTAGTTTCAGGAAGTCCCATTTATTAATTGTTGACCTCAGTGTCTTTGCTACTGGAGTTATGTTCAGGAAGCAGTTTCCTGTACTGATTCATTCAAGGGCACCTCCCACTTTCTCTTCTCAGAGTTTCAGTGTGGCTGGATTTATGTTGAGGTCTTTGGACCATTTGGACTTAAATTTTGTGCTTGGCAATAGACATGGATCTATCTGCAGTCTTCTGCACACCAACATCTAGTTATGCCAACACCATTTGTTGAAGATGCTTTCCTTTTTCTATTGTGTAATTCTTTTGCAAAAAGCAGGTGTTCATAGGTGTGTGGGTTAATATCAGTATTTTCAATTCGATTCCATTGTTGAGTTGTCTATTTTTGTGCTCAAACCAGGCTGTTTTCATGACTATAGCTCTATAGTAGAGCTTGTCGTCAGAGTTGATGATGCCTCCAGAAGTTCCTTTACTGTACAAGGTTGTTTGGGCTCTCCTGAGTATTTTGTTTTTCCATATAAAGTTGAGTTTGGTTCTTTCAAGGTCTGTGAGGAATTGTGCTGGGATTTTAATGGGGATAGCCTCGAATCAGTAGGTTGCTTTTTGCAAGATTGACATTTTTACTTGCTCTTCTTATCCAAAAGCATGGGAGATCTGCCCCTTTTCTGGTATCTTCTTTAGATTCTTTCTTTAAAGATGAAAAGTCTTGCTATATAGGTCTTTCCCTTCTTTGGTTAGTGTTACCACCAAGATATTTTATGTTTTTGTGGCTATTGTAAAAGATGATGTTTCTCTGATTTCTTTCTCAGCCCCTTTATCATCTGTATATAGTAGGGTACTGACTTTTTTTTTTTCAATTAATCTTGTATCTAGTTCCTTTGCTGAAGGTGTTTGTCAGCTGTAGAGGTTCCCTGGTAGTTTTTTGGGTCATATTTAAACTATCATATTATCTGCAAATAGTGAAAGTTTGACCTCTTCCTTTGCAATTTATATTCTCTTCATTTCCTTTTGTTTTTTTATTGCTCAAGGAAGTACAATATTGAAGAGATATGGAGAGAGTGGACAGCCTTGTCTTGTTCCTGATTTTAGAGGAATCACATTAAGTTTCTTTCCATTTAGTTTGATGCTGGCTATTGGTTTACTGTATTTTGCTTTTATTATGTTTAGGTATGTTCCTGTTATCCCTGATCTCTCCAAGACCTTTATCGTGAAGAGGTATTGGATTTTGTCAAAGGCCTTTTCAGAATCTAGTGAGATGATCATATGGTTTTTCTTTTTCGGTTTTCTATATGGTGGATTACATTGGTAGATTTTCGTATATTGAACCATCCATGCATCTCTGGAATGAAGCCTACTTGATCATGGTAGATGCTATATCTGATGTGTTCTAGGATTCAACTTGCCAGTATTTTATTATTTTTGCATCAATGTTCATGAGGAATATTGGTCTGTAGTTCTCTTTCTTAGTTGTGTCTTTGTGTGGCCTGGGTACCAAAGTAATTGTAGCCTTGTGAAAAGAGTTTGGCAATGACCCTTCTGATTCTTTTGTGTGGAATACTTTGAGAAGTATTGGTATTAGCTCTTCTTTGAGTTTCTGGTAGAATTCTGCACTGAAGCCATATGGCCCTGGGCTTTTTTTTCCTTGGTAGACTTTTGATGACAGCTTTTATTTCATTAGAGATTATAAGTGTATTTATATTGCTTATCTGTTTTTGATTTAATTTTGGTAAGTAATATCTATCCAGAAAATTATACATCTCCTTTAAATTTCTCCTATTATGTGGAGTACAGGTTTTAAAATTATGACATGAATATTCTCTGGATTTCTTCAGAGTCCATTGTTATGTTCCCTCCTTTTTTCCTGATTTTGTTGATTTGCATGTTTTCTCTACAGGTGGTAGAATTTGTGGATGCAGAGTCAGGTCTCTCTGGGGGATTCAGTGTTAGGAAGGCTACCATAGATCATTTTAACCAATAGTTATCTTAGTGTGTCCTCATTTTTAAAACATTTCTCTCCTCTATTACATCTTGACAACTCTTTCCCTTCCCTCTACTCCCTTCAGTCTTTTCCTCTGATCTCTATCCTCCCTATATCCATGTCTCCATTTTCCTTCCGAAAAGAATAGGCCTTCCAAGGATGTTAACAAAGCATGGCATAATAAGATCCAATATCATTAGGCATATACCATCACATCAAGACTGGACAAGGCAACCCAGAATGGGGAGGAGGGTTCCATGAGCAGGAAGAGAATTAGAGATACCTCATTCCTACTGTAAAGGGCCCACAAGAACACCAAGGTACACAACCATAACATATATGTAGAGGATCTAGGTCAGTCCCTTATAGGCTCCCCAATTGTTGTTTCATATCTGTGAGCCCCTAGGAGCCCTGCTTAGTCAACTCTGTGTTAATCCTTCTGTGCTAATTCTTAATTAACCCCCAAAATTTGAGGAACCTATAGTTTGTTAGTCTTGTGGTAAATTCACCTTTGCATGCTCCCTTCTTTTCTGTCTTCCTACCCTAGCTCTTCTCTTTCCTTTTTTTTTTTTTTGCTGTCCCATTCATTTATTCCATTGCAGAATTATTAAATAAATGTTTAACATTGTTTGTGTCTATCAGAATCTCAGATGCACAATTTATCACCTGTTTGTCTTTGTGTGAATGCCTCAACCTCTCTGGACATGAATTTTTTCATAGTCTAAATGGGAATAATTATAGCATTAATTTCATAGATTTGTTGGATTAATTAGGATAATGTGTACATTATTTAACTGACAGATTTTGAGTTCTTGGAAAATGTTAGCACGTAGTCTAAAATATGTACATATATATGTTACACTACATAGATATAAAATAGAAGAGTGTCAAATTCTGTAGGGGTGAGAGACAAACATGAGTGGAAATTTTTATCAATATTCATAATAAGAAAATGTTCCCACAACAAGTGCTGAATGTTTCAGCAAGATAAAACTGTCTGGTATGTTCAATAAATGATTGAGTCTTGAGTTCAATAGATGGAGAGGGCATTCATGAGACAGCTGTGGTTAGAACCAAACCTTAAAAGATGGGATTATGATAAACAAAGAGAGTATGAAGCAGATATATGTACTGGGGACTGATTCCAAAACAAACAAACAGACAAACAAATAGAAGGCACAGATTCTGGGAAATGTGTGGCACTGATACCAGAGCAAGAACTTCTAAACTCTCATTCTTGAGTATATAAGAAACCTGTACCACAGATTAGCTGCCACAGTTAACAAAGGGCTATGCTTGAATCATTGCCTTGTCTTGTTAATGTAAGTTAGATAATTACATTTTTTTTTTTTTTTTGCGTTTTTATATGGACAAAAACCAAGGGCTAGATTCTATGGCTTGTTAATAATATTAAGTTAAATTGCAACCAAGCAGTGTTTATCAAATGAATATTTAGCAGAAAACTGAGCAAGTAAGTGTGGCAGCCACTGTTCTCTGACACAGCTCTCTTGGTTTCTGTTTTTGTTATTATAGGTTATTATAGGAATCAATGAGATGTTCATACTGGGACCCTTCACTGGAAGTTTTACAAGTGGAATTCTACCAGAGATTTTCTAGCATCTTCTTCCATCTGATAGGACTATCCAGGGTTGGTAATGTACTTTATTCCCTTCACACCTTCTTTCATGAGGATATATTGCCTGAAGCTGGAGCTATGCTATGTTTATCTGAGCAACATTAAATACACCTGTCTCATTACTTGTCAGAATAAAGTTTTGAGTCAGGTAGCTCTTCATACCACTTAAAAGTTTTCATTTAATCCTGAACAGGAAGCCAGGGACTTTGAGTATTTTATCCAAATTATCTGTGTGACCTTGTCTCAGTTACTTAACCTCTATTTTCTCATTTATAAGAAGTCCATTATGCCAGCCTATCTTCTAGGGACATCATGAGTTCTAGTAAATAAGTTTAAAGTGCTTCATAAATGCTTAATGATGATAATGATCATGCATGCAGAACCACTTTTGTAAGACACAGAAATGTGCTCCCTGAAAGAAAGTAAAACAAAACATCAACAGGAAATAGTATTTCTTACAGGCAGAGAGGAGATTAAAGAGAGGAGATTATTCAAACTGCATATATAATTGAGGACTAAATGGAGAAGATGGTGGCGTCATGATTGGGTTTATTCAGAATATAATTGAAGATTCAGTCCTTGAAGACTAGACTCATTTTATTCTCTTCTCAAATTGTATAGCGCAGGAAGTCATGACCAGGGGAATGTTAGCTTATTCATCTCTATAAAACAGCTCACCTTTTAGCCTCTTTGTCCCAATTTGCTTACTTTTTTTTTTTTTGAGAAACACTGAGATGTGAGAAGTTAGAGACAGGATGGATAAATGAAAAACACTATAATTTCAGAGAGCATTAAGATTATGACCTAAGTCAGCTTTAAAAAGTAATCATGCTTGTTGAAAGCCTGTTTTATTTTTGGTCTAAATCCCGAGGAATGGGAATGTGAATTATTCAGTAGAGCTTGACATGTAAACACACCTAAAAACCATGTTCCCCTCCAGTGATGAGCCCTGGATTGATTTAGGTAAAAAAAAAAAAAAAATGAGTTTTTTTTTTTTATTCTTTCCTTGCCATATATTTGTGTGTGTGTGTGTGTGTGTGTGTGTGTGTGTGTGTGTGTGTGTGTGTGTGGTGGTTGTTGTTGTTATCTGCCTGTTTTCTTGCAGTCACTTTCATAGTCACTTTATTTTTAAGTCAAATTGTTCTATCCATACTACACATATTTCTATGTCCTTTTGGGCTGAACAGTTCAGTTGAATAGACATGTGTCTAATGAAGTGTATGGTTTCGACCATAGTTAATGAACTAGCTAGATATTTTCAGAGAAAAATGCCCCTCATTAGGCAAAAGCTATGGTTTCAATTTGCTAATATGTTCTTTAGATTCCCAAGTGTGAGAGAGTATGCCCCCAGTTTATAGAGAACTCCAGGCAATTATTCTTCAGGAGGAAACAGGGATTTAAAATTTCAGTGTCACACTAAAAAGGAATGGCACAAGCTACACATATTACGATGGTGTATTTAACAAGTCCTGGACTGGACTTTTTCCTTGCTTTTTTACTTGTGGGCAAGCTGGAATGATCTGGATTTACAGTTCTCTGATTAAATGTAACTATGATTCCGAATAAAAAAAAATGCTTTGTTGTGAGTTGCTGCTTGAAGAGAAGTTGCCTTGTGGTGCCCATCCCCTTGGTTTGTGGTTTGTTTCTTTTAAAACCCAGATAGCGCTGGAAGAGACTTGCTAGTCTAGTCCTTTGGATTTCATTCACTTCAGGTGAGGATCACAACTTCTTCCTTTTGTTTTGAATATGGATGCTTTCTTTTCCGTATACTATTTATTTATTTATTTATTTATTTATTTATTCTCTCTCTCCCTCTCTTTCTCTTTCTCTTTCTGTGTGTGTATGTATGTACATGAATGGATGACGCAGTTGTAGTGATCAGAGGACAATTTTGTGGTGTCAGTTCTCTCCTTTCTCCTTTATAGAAGCTCTGGGTATAGGAGGTCAACAGGCTTGCATTGTAACTGCTTTTACCTCTGAATCATCTCACTGTCCCCTTATTTTCTTTAATTGACAACTGATGCCTGTCCTTGAGTATTAGTAACCAGTAATGACTTTCTAAACCACCAGAGTCTAGAGTAGTTGGGAATAGACAGAGGGATTCTTCATAGTCATATCTTCTTCATTCTTTGTTATGTATAATATGAAGAATTACTTTCTAAAGACAAATGATTAACTTCCATACCTCTAATGTTAAAGTGTTAACACTGACACTGGAAAGGTTTTCTATGTAAACTATTGGATTGTTTCTTTTCTTTGCACAGCAAGTTCTTTAGGTGCATGAAACAGATTTTATTAATCAGCAGTTTTCTTTTCTTTCCTAAAGACAAATGGACAGTCATGCATATCCACACTCATGCACACACTCTTTTAACATACAAATATTCATTTAGGGTAATTCCATACAATTGAGAAGAAAATTAGAAAATTATGGAATATATAGATTCTTTTCATTTAATTAAAATAGTTTTTCTTACTGATTTTCAAAATAAAGGCAACATGCATTAGTACATTTCATGTGATCCACTCAGTGCTTTTTCAAATAACTATGTGCTTCTGTAAATCTTGAAATGTATGCCTTAATGAGCTTCTTATTCTAATGGATCTGATTTTTGTAACACATTATGTATCTTAAATGACATATTTAATACTTATCCTTTCAAAAGTCATTGGCAAGAACTGTGAGTGTAAGGTCTATCCCAACCTATTAGACAGAAAGAAAAAAGGATAAGGATGACTATAGCAGTTATTATGAAAAGAAGATCTGATAATGCTCCTTTGTAAAAAACACTCTTAAAAATAACGAACATGAAAAATTAATTATATTTCAAGCTGGAAGCATCATTTGCTGCTTGATGAATCTGATAGTGTTGCTATGTAAAAGGAAAAATGTCAAAATTAATAAGATAGTTAAGGATAAGGGTTGTGGGATGGTTGTCTTTGAGGGGGCTCTTTGCACACTAAGAATAATAGCTAATTGATATAAAACTTAGAAAAGAATTAAGCAGCATTGTCTTAGATGTCTTTGATTGGCATGATTTGTGAAAACCTTCCGTCTTGCAGATACTTAAATGCATTATAACAGATAGTAGATATCTCTGGACTGAAAAATTAGTGTTTATGTCTGTCCACTAACTTGTAAACACATGGTGGAAAATTTTTTGTTTCTTGCTAGGGTATGAGCCAGACATAGAACTCTCATCCTTTTGATATTCCAATTTGTTCTTTCAGAAAATTAAAAAAAAATGGAGTTCAAAACAGATTTTTCAGGAGCAGATGTGTGACGGGAACTAAATGAGAGGGTTTATTTTAACCTCCCACGTCCTTCTTCTCAGTGATTATTTGAAAACCATTTATCTCGGTGGTGATAAGTGAAATTTGAAAACTTGTCATTTTGCAGCTTAATTAAAAAGTTTAAGAAATATATTTGATACCTTAACTCAGACGAGCCTGAATCAAATGGCCTGTTGTGGGCGCTTCTGGCTTTTGTATGGTTTTTTGTTCACCCCTATACATTCTCAGCTTCTAGAATTAACATCCAATGGCTCAAATGATGACTCTGGCTTTCAGATCTGTGTTTGCTGGTAATGAGATATAATGTTTTATTATATGTCAAAAAACCAAATGGGTGGTGCCTGGCAGTGTTTCCTGGATTTAAATATAATACAGAGTTAAGTTAATCTATGTACAAAGGGCTCTGTGTCAAAATTGACTTTAGAAAGCCTACAAACTGAGATTAGAGAGGGCAGCTTGGACTAGGTCCAATTGATGACCCTGGGACCAAAAGAAATATCTTACTAGAGAAAAAGGGCAAGGAGGCCAGAGACCAATTTCCTTTTGAATTCAGATGATGCAAAGTCTTTTATATAACATGAAATATTTTTTCAACAAGACTTTTGCTAAAACCTAATCAAACAAAAAAGTGTGTGATAACTTGAATAAGAGTGGCCCTCATAGATCCTGTATTTTCATACTTGCCCCCAGTTGGTAAAACTATTTAGGAAGAATTAGGAGATGAGGCTTTGCTGGAAAAAGTTTTCTCTGGGGTGTGGGCTTTGAATTTCAAAAGATAAACTAATTGAAGTGTGCTCTTTCTTGTATCCTGCCCATGGATTGAGATGTGATCACTCAGATCCTCCTGCCATCATGTCTGTGCCCTGCCATTGTGGACTTTTACCTCAGAAAGCATGGCCCAATGAAATGCTTCCTTTTATAAGCTGCCTTGGTCACAGTGTTTGATCACAGTAATAGAAACCCTAACTAAGATAATTCTCCATAGTGAACTAAATTCACACTGGGAATCCCACCCTTTCCTTCAATGTGGTCAGCCATGAGGTGGCTCTGTTCTACATATTCATTCATACATGTGACCCAACACATCAGCAAGCCACAATATAAGATTTCTACATTGGTTCTGGTCAGCAGGTATGAAGGTGAAAGAAATATGTGAAGGGTCACACAGAGCTGAGAGACCAAGTGAGCATTACTTTTCAGCTCATCTTTTGATGAAGACCACTTAGTCAGCTCTTTACATATATCTATGAAAGAGGTTAGAAAATAGGCTATACCCACAAGTGAAGATATGATTGTAAGAATAAAGAGTTTTTGTGGGCATCCAGGAATCTCATATACTGTTTGTCAAAAACCACAATTAAATACAAAAGCAAAAGCAAAAGAATCATCTTAAATTTGATCCCTTGAAAATAATGTACGCTCATCATTCTCCAGATATTCTTTGGAATTAAACAGAGCAAATGGGCAGATGGTGGGGTGGGTGCATTAAAAATATGGAAACAATGCAATCACACAAAGCCTGCAAATACTCTGAAGTTTAAGTTAAATTTTAAGAGAAAAGGAAGTTGAAATGAAATTTAAGGGATTACCAATGGTTGTTTATCAACAAGGGAAAGTAATTCCATATCAACACATTAATGGGATGAAGACTTTTGCAGGACCAGAGTAATGGGGCTGGAGAGATGACTCAGGGGTTAACAACACTTGCTGTTCTACAGAAGACTGGAGTTGTATTCCTAGCAATCATGTTGAGAGGCTTGCAACTGCCTAACACCCTGTTCTGGCCTCTGCAGGGACCTGCTCAGATGAGCACATAACACACTCATACATGTACACCCATACGAACATCCACACATACGTATACATATACATAAAAATAAAAGGTAAAATCCTTTCTTAAAAGACAGTAGTCATACAATATGTCAGACAATATTTAATTCTATGTTTCAACCTGAGTAAATGAAGAGAGATAGGCAAGTTAAGGTGTCTTCTATGTATGCCATGGTTTAGGGTCTGAATTGTTTTTTTGATTCTGCAGACATAATACTAATTATAAGTTCTCTCTTTAAATGAATGCGTTTCACAGTGCTATTCCTTTACCATGACTTTTTCATTACTCAGTTTATTTTAGCATTTGATGGTGGGATCTTATTGTCAATGCATTTTAATTTTTTCCTTTATTTTCTTAGTAAGAAGATTAGCTATTTTCTTCTGTGTCTTTTCATACTTGGGAAGGCCAGCATGTTTCCTCTATACTCGTAACATTCGACTGGGCAGGTGGATTGTTCTTGGTTGCACAAGATGTTCCTTTCTATGCTGTAGAGAGTGTTCTGTTGGCCTTGAGAATGAGATGGTTTGGTGGAAGAGCACAAAGTTTCTTTTATTTCTTTTTAGTCTTTAAAGTTTGATAACCTAATGTGCCTATGTCCTGCTAGTGACCACGAGGTAGTCAATTAATATGTGTAGACCTAATTTTAAGCTCTTCATGCATATGAATATTTAGCTCATAACACCATTTTATTGCAGCAGAAAGCCGGGATAGAAAGGTAAGAAAAATCACTAAAGTTTGGAATGGAAACATTGTGGGAGGGGGGCAGAGCCCATTGTCTCAGTCTAGTTTGTCAGCACCATTGATACAGCCAAAATTGCTCACTGAATGAGTTTTTTCCCTAAAGACATCTTGTCAAAGACAACAAAGAATGTTGACATTATGGTTTACATCTTTACTCCTAGAATTTGGAAGGCAGAGGCAAGAGGCTGTGAATTAAAGCTTAGCCTAGTCTACATAGTAAATTCTAGGTTACACAGATATGCATAGTAACTGCCTCAGGCAAACTAACAAGGTAATAGATTTACTTAATAATGGAGATAGTTATATATAACCTTTAGTTCTTAGCACTCCCCTCTCATTTCTAAGTATAAACCATATCTCCACATAAATCTATGTGGTATCTTTCTTTATAGAATGGATTTTTTTCCTCCTTTTAAATTTTCTGGATGCTACTGTCCTTGAGTAGTCATTAGAGAGGGTCTTCCTTAGCATCAGTTAGTCACTTGAGAATTACCTGAATCCTACATATACCCATTATAAAGAGTGCTAAGTACGACTCTACCTGGGGAAGCCCACATCTACTCTTGAGTACATCTCATTCTATTAAGCCATGTGCTTGAGATCTGTTTTTATTGGTTTAATAAACTACATTTTTATTTCACACTGGTTTACTCTTAAAGTCTTTGGTTCCTTGAAACCAGGAAACCAGGTTTTATTAGAGTAGAGGTCCCTCATGGGAAAGGGAAACTCTTTAGGTCACTGCTGAGGCTAAAGGCTAGTGTTGTAATGGTGCTGGGCCCATGTCCCAATCAAAGATAATAGTAACAGAATATGATTTGTATTTATCAGTTTAGTATAGTGATTGACATCAGAGTGAAGGACCTTGATAGTAAATTCTGGCCCCAAGGCTTATAATTGCCAAGATGTCTACATTAGCTACATTTCTCTCTATTTAACCCTCTTGAGTTTTCGAAGGTCTATAGACTGAATTCAGATCATTCAGTTCTTTATGTATTCCCATGAAAATTGTATGCATTTTGTATCTGTTTCATGTATGTTCAGTTCTCTACACTAGGAACTGGCAAACTATAGTTTACGGTTGACATCCAGGCTACTTCAATCTTTCTAAGTAACATTAGATTAGACTTGCTTGCACTTTGTTGTGGTCGCATATCATTTGCATTAGCAAAAGAGACCCTGAACTTTGTGATCTTTAAACTATTACTCATCATGGCCAATAGAGCTCTCATTTTCACTGTTTTTAAACTTACTTGTTTTGTTTCTTTTCCTTCATTTTGTTGTTGCTCTTTGTCACTTTCGTCTGGGCGATTCTTTTATAGATGTGGGATTTTACTAACTTTTTGGTAGTAAAAGTTTTAAATGTCCCTAGTTTTGGCACTATGGTGTGTTGCATTGTGCCTGTCTGGGCTCCTCTTTTCTTTTGAGTCTCTGAGAAATATTTTGTCCTGTCTTCTTCTCTTTCTTTCTTTTTGATCATAGCCATATTGGTAAAGCTATGTTTCTCTTTCTGACTTGCTCATATTTTGACTCTAATGGCTCTGCTTAATTTTCTGTTTATTCCTGATTTTCTTGGAGCTGCTACAGTTAAACACACACACACACACACACACACACACACACACACACACACACACAGAGAGAGAGAGAGAGAGAGAGAGAGAGAGGCACACATTTTAATTTGAATTCACAAATGGAGTTGTCTTTTAAGTGCATCCCTGAGTAAGCACATTATAGGTATTGTTAGATTTCATAAGTCTGACAATATCCAAAGCAGGTGGTATCCCATACTGTGGGAAAAACTCTCTTATCTATAGCTGAGTCCCGTAGTGAGATGCAGTGGTTTTCACAGATGTGTCCTCTCCATTAGGAGGTGTTTCAACAATGCTGGGGACATTAATTGAACTCTTCTGAATCTTGCCAACTTACCTTTCACTTTTAGATTTTTTTTTTTTTAAAGAACTTCTTGGAGAAGTGAGAGTGAGTGCCCATTATCTAATTTTTCAGGTGAAGTGTCACAAACAGTGCTTTCATGATCAAGTGGTGCTCTGAAATCTAACCATGAATTTTCATTATAACTGCCAGCAAATGACTCTGACCCACAATTTTGAATTCTGTCTTTCATTTGCAAACAATGTCCTCTAGAGCACATAGTTTTCTACTTCACAGACAACTTGGGGACAAACATGGACCCCAGAAAGAAGAAAACCAGAAAAGCATAGTCTTTGAAATGTATATTTTATTCTGTCTTTAAGGTGAGGGGTTTACCCTATTTCAACCCTGAGGCTTCAGGAGGAGATGGAGCACTGACTGCCTGTCAGAAAATAACAAACACGGAGATGTTTTGACACGTTCACTAGACTTATCATGGCTGTTAGCTTCATTAAAAGTAAAATTTCTGTGAAGCAGTAATTATGAGGTACCTGTTTCAGAAGCAACAGTCTTTATTTCATTGCTCTTTCTCTGTCTCAGCTCTGTTCTGAGACGTCTCTGTCTTCCCAACTTAAGAACTAAGCTGTCCTATCTGCTAGGCTATAAGGAAACCTCAGTGAAATGCGATGGGGGTAGTCCTCTTGCTGCTTGAAGTTAGCCATTTTGTGGCTGGGAAAATGAAACGTTTCTTTAGTAAAATAAACTTTCAATACTTAGTAAAGAGGAATAGTCTAGTCCTGTCGATTGGCTGTTGAGAAAAGATAGACTGTGACACATCAGTTACTTCCCCTTCTCTGTGCTTCTCTTAGCACTCCTGAATTGTTTTGCTCATCCAGCTCAAATAAAGATCCAGCTTTGGAATCATTCCTTCCTTGGTACTCCACCCAGGTACTCCTCCAGCTTTGGAAGCATTCCTTCCTTGGTACTCCACCCAGGTACTCTTCTGGCTTTGGAATCATTCCTTCCTTGGTACTCTAAGGTGCTTCTCTCTAGTGTTCCTGTATGAACTGACCTGCTCTTTATTTATTTATTTATTTATTTATTTTACTTTTAATCTCCTTAGGACACTGCCTTGATATGTAGTCAGGACTGGCCTATAACTTTTGGTCCTCCTGCCTCCGCCTTTAAAAAATTGTAATTACAGATATGTGCAATTGTGCCCAGCAGCTCTGATAAGTATCCTGCCTACTTAAACAAATTATAATAGATGAAGTTAAAATTAATATCATTTCTTTCCCATGCTTAAAGTCTTGTGGAATCCTAGAATGGCAGCTGTTTATAACAAGAACAACTTTTGATCGTTTTAGAAAAATATGTGGGAAATAAGATGAATATTCAGCCATTCATTCATTCATGCCGTCACTACCTTCACAAACATACTTTAGTGTCTGCAGAGTGGTGGAGGTGGACAATGTGACTTAGTCTAGAAATATATAATCCCTGATTTGGAAGGTTTTCAACTGGGTGAGAGAGGTGGTCCATGCTTATAAGAGGCTGTGGAATGTAGGAAACAACAGAGAGCCATCAATTGTATCCAGGAGGGGTGAAATGGAGGAGTCAGTCATATGGCTCATGGATCCACAGAGTTGGGCCCTGAAGTAGGTCCTAGGGTGATCATTTGAACTATGACTGAAATAAAATGTTTCTATCTATTGTCTTTTCTTAATTCTACTATTTACAATTCACCATCAGAAGTAATCACAAGACAGCTGTTGAAGATAATTATCTTTTGGGACTTGCTGCAGCTATAAAACCTCCATTAGTGTCTTTCAGAGAACCTATATGGTTGTCCTCTAAGTTTCCTCTCTTGTAGCAAAGCCCAGAACATGGACCTCTCTCAGCTCTGTTCTATAGACTTCTCCACCAATATTTCTGTGGTTTGACCATGGAAGTATGAAGAGGTGCCAGACCAGATAAGTGCCTTTCAAAACTTCTTACAACTTCTAATAAGAAATACATATTTCATAATCTAATACATATTTATATTATTATAAATTAAATTTCATGAAATATTCCTGTGTTTTTGCCAGGGCAGACAAGCAAGGAATGAAGATCTTTGGGTTCTAGTTTGTGTTTTGAATTACTTTGAATATCATTACCTGTTTTTAATATCTTTGTACATCATTCCTTAGTGCCTAGCTTAGTGCATGCAGTCGAAATTTACCATTACAGAGTGAGCACAGACTCACTAAATGGGGAGAGAGTGTAGAAGTCCTTACACCTGGCTCATTATCTAATGCTGTAGAGAGATAGTCCCATATTTCAACAAGTTCCTATGGAACACTGTACTCCCATTACCTTTGATTGTAATTCACAGGTTATTTTGGAGCAGAGTTTCATAAGAACAAAAAGTCTCTAGTGAAAATGTGATGCATTTATATATTAAAAAAGAATCACCACCACCACCAAAAAAAAAAAAAAAAAAAAAAAAAAAACTTTGAGCATGCTAATTACTTCAGCGATGACATATGAAGTTTGTTTTGGAACATGACAATGCTGTGACTACCCAATGGAAGGCAGACATTTGCTTACAAGTAATTACCTATGGTAATTATGTCCCAAGTGAAAACCGGCTTGATGAAGCCTAGTGGAATTATTTCAGAAACCCATGAAAGCATGTTAACATCAAGATATTGACTCAGAATAATTCACAGGCAGAAGCAGACACCAGCCTGTCTGGGTGTCTATGAGCCTTCTGTGTTTCAGCCATGTTGGTTTCAGCCATGCACAGATGTTTTCCAAATGAGCAGGTGCCCGGAACTAACACATCATATAGGATATGTTGTGTTTTACATTTTGTGATTCTCAGAGTATATGTGCACATCTGTATTGGCTTCAAAATTTTAAGCAGACTTTATAGGTTTTAAAGACTGGTGCTGACAAACATTTAACAACAAACACTGAATTCAGATTCTCCATATAATATTTATTACTGAAGAATCTGTCAGTAAATCTGACAGCAGGGTCCCATTACTGAGGACAGTACCCGCACAACTCATTGGACTAGTTAAGCTGTGCCTACATGAAGCCTTCACTCTATGTTATAGTCTTGGTGTGGGATGGTACTCTGCAGGCTACCTACCAAAGGAGAAAAATGTAAATAGCAACCCAGTCACAAAACCTTTGACATGCAATCTGTTCTGTCTGTAAAGTATTCTAGGGCAAGGGTGATACAGAATTTATGGGAGTAGCCAACTGATGTTGGACTTGGTCTAAGGCCCATTCCACAGGAAGGAACCCATACCCAACCTTGCTAGGGTAACCAAGAATCAGAGACTAGACAGCCCAAAGATCCAGGGTAAAACCACATATCACTTGTCAAACATAAATAAAGAGATAATAGATAATGTATAAATAAAATTACTCCCAATTGTATTCTGCTTTATTCAGAGATCAGTGCTTTATCCAGTCATCATCAGAGAAGCTTTATCCAGCAGCAGGTGGGAACAGATACAGAGACCCAAAGCCAGATATTATGCAGAGAGGGGGGGGTCTCAATGAGAGGTCTCCATCAAATCCCTCCTCTCAGAGAGCAAGGAATCCAGTGGAGATTGTGAGAACAAGAGGGAATGGAAAATACCAGGAGAACAAGACCTCTGAATCAACTAAGCAAAGCACATATGAGCTTAAAGAGACGGAGGAACAAGGCCTACATGGGTCTGCACCAGATTCTCTCTGTATATGTTACAGATTTTAGCTCAAGAACTATGAGAATGAGTGTGTCTCAACTCTTGGGTCTTTTCTTGAGATTCTTTTCCTCCTGTTGGGATGCCATGTCCAACTTTGATATAGTTTATGATTCATCCTATTGTATTTTATTTTGTAATGTTTGGTTTTTATCTCTTTAAAGTCTGTTCTTTTCTAAGGAGAAACAGAAAGGAAGGGGAACCAGAGGGGAAGGGAGGGGAGGTAGGGAGGAACAGGGAGAAGTAGAGGGAAGGAAAAGTAAAATCACGATATAGTATATGAGAAAATAATTTGTTTTCAATAAAAGGGATGAAGAGCATGTGGATGTATGCCTTATTAAAGACCAAGGGAGGCCCATCAAGTACATCCACACATCCTGTCCTGCTGAGTGGCAGGGGCAAGTGCAGGGGCAGGGGTGAGCCTTTACTTTTCATACTTCTCCACTATGGTGTGCTGTTCATTTTTTCTGCTGCTTCCCAAGTCTAGAAATGAATTTCTAGAAAATTCTTAAATATTCTTAACTAACCTGTTCACTGTCACTTTAGCAAATCATAGGTTGGAACAATGAGTGACCCCCCTCCCCCAACACACACACACACCTCATGTAGTTAGAATTTAAGATGAGACAGCCATTGGCTAAGGGACTTAAAAAGAGGATATTCTTGCTTCAAGAACTTATCATGTAGAATTTATTTCCTTCAGCTTCAAGATACCAAAATGAACAGTTTGTTATTTTAAAAGTCTGTATATTCTAGTGGGTTCCACTGCTGATGAGTGACATTTCAATTTTAAGACTTGAAGAAGTGTTTTAGACTGATGCTTCAACAGGAGGATCTGCAGGGAGTCTTTGCTAATGCCTGCCACAGATAAATTCATAGTTTCCTTCCAAATTCCTAGGGAACTTAAGTCAGATTGTGTTTTGCTTGTGATATCTGAAAAGAAAATGAGCATTGGTTAATTAGAATTTCACAGATAACCCCCAAAGAGACCACAATGACAGTATTGTCTGCCTTTGGTTTCAGCCCAGTGGCTGATGGTCAAATAAAGTTTATTCTGTAAATTTCCTCTTGTGTCCTTGATGGCTGTATTCCTTGGCACTTTTTTTTCTCTCTGTAGAATGTATCAGCAGAGAACTAGGAATAGACATTAAAATACCTGAGAAATATCATGTGGGATTACTGCATAGAAGGGGGATAGCATACATGTATTTACAAAGGAGCCATTTTCCTTTTAGTGGAGGATACACAATGAGCTGATTTGGTTTTAATGAGCTTTAATCTGTCATTGTCGACTCTCAAACTTCTATTTTCTAGATCAGCAGCCCATTGTCTGTGTACAAGCCTGGGATGCTGTTCCTGAACTTTCTGCACCTTATTTTTCTGAAGGCTTCTTTTGTTTTGGAAACACTCTTTCCCCCACACCACACACATACATTTTAGGAGTCTCAAAGCAACCAGCAGTTTAACATCAGGAAACTCCGGAGACTCAAATTATAGCTTTCTGTTTGGGCTGAACTTATGAAGCAGCTTTATGAATGGTGACTTTTGGTGTGTAGAGAGCATGGTTTCTTACACCCGGGGTTTTTAAAATGTAGTACGATATCTGTAAATTCAAACTGAAGCTCTTAATTTTTTAAAAATTAATTTATTTACTTCTAATTTTATACAGCTATAAATATTTATTTATATATTCTAAAGGCTCCCACCATTCTGTCACCTTCCCACTGCCTCTTCCCATCCGAATTGTCCTGCTCCCAACTAGACTTTCTGTTTTTATTTTTTGTAAAATCTTAATTTTAAGATTCTTTAATTTTATGGTATCCTGAGTTCTTAAATTTGTAGTAAAGTGTTGTCATAATATTGTCTTTGCCTCTTTATTCACATCTCAAACCATAGAATTTATAAAATGTATATATACATGTATATATAAATTTTATAGTATATATAAATTTTATATACATACACACATATATACATATATATATATATATATATATATATATATATATATATCAAATACAGAGTATGTCATGTCTAAGGAGACTCTAGCCAGTCGGGTCCTGGCAAATATGGCTCTGACAGGCTTTGCCCTTCTCTCCTATTCCCACTGCCTTGCTGAAAACCATTTATAGTACATTCCTAAAGTTTGTCACCAAGGTCTATTCCCTTATTTGACCACTTTCCCCTTCTGAAGATGACTATTAAGTTTCAGCTGCCAAAGTATTAAAGTCCAGCCATTAAAATTTCCCTTTGGCTCACCTAATTAACAAGGCAGGAAGGGGGTCTGGGGGCATGGGAGGGAGGGAGAGGGAACTGGGATTGATATGTAAAATGCGAATATATATATGTATATATATGTATATTTTGTGTGTATATATATACATGCATATATATATATATATATATATATATATATATACACAAAATATACCAGTGCATCCTAGCCCATTCTAACACAGACCTCCCCTTTTTCTCCTCTTAAAATTACATCTGCAAGGTCATTTACTGCTGCTTTTCTGCCTGACTCTTTCTTGCCTTTTTTTTTATGTTTAATAAAGGATCTCTTCATTAAGACAGGTATTTGGGTATGGTTTGTGCCTAATCTGTGTTCAGAGAGGGATCCCTGCTGTATGTGAGGGGAATCTCCTTCAATGTCCCTATAGTTAGGATCTATACTGGTCTTGGACATACACTGATGTTTATATAGAGTTCCTCTCTTGTTATGTATAGTAAAAATTATTACTGGTATTATAACAAAAGGCAGTTCAGTTCCATGAAAGGACAATGTTCTTAAAGTTGAAAACCTGAAGAATTTATTATTATTGTTGCTGTTGTTGTTGCTAATATTATTTAGCTTAACTAACTAGATGGATTGAATTAGGAGCTACAAAGAAAGCTTTGTTCTGAAGATAAGCAACGTTAGAGGTAAATGGCAACAGAATTGTACTTGTTACTTTTTTTGTCAACTTGACAGAAACTAGTCATCTTGGAAAAGGGAATCTCACTGGAGAAAATACCACCACCAGATTGCCTACAAGGCACGTCTGTGTGGTGTTTTCTTGATTCATGTTTGGTGTGAGAGGACCTAGACCACTGAAGTGTGGTGTAACTGCGGGCATGTTGTCCTGGGTTATATAGAAAGCAGGCTGAGGAAGCCACGTGGAGTAGGTCAGTAAGCAGCACTTCTCCGTCACTTACGCTTTAACTTCTGCCTCCAGGTTCCTGCCTAGAGTTCCTGTCCGACTTCCCTAAGTGATGGACTATTATACAAGAGTTGTAAGATAAAATGAACCCTTGCTTACCTGAGCTTGCTTTTTGTCATGGTGTTTTATCACCACATTAGGACACACTGTAGAGCAAGGCTTTTCCTTTAGAAATCTGAATGGCCCAAATAAAGCTCTTTGTTCATAGATGTTTAAGACAGTGTTTCTGCTCTTAAGGAGCAATTGTAAAGAAATAAAGGAAAACCAAACACAAACCAACAACACAGGGTAGCCAGAAGGGCTGATAGTGGATGTTGGTTGATTTAGGTTTCTGTAGATTTCCTGCACATTTCCTTAAAATGGAAGATGAAGCCTGATAAAACATGAGTGGGAGAAATTGTGTGCGGAACTAGGAGCAGGACCTGTACTCTTCCCTTAACTCCTGTTGTATCCATGCAGGAGCCCAGTGACATTTCTCTGGTATCACTTAGAAACAATGACATTTAAAGGCATTATTTTTTTCTCCAGGTTGCTTTATACACAATTTCCTTACCCAGTGTCCCTCTGGCTACATGTTTCTTCTCAGTGGAACTTTGGATAGCTATTGAGAGTAGTACAGTTGAGCCAAGACTAAACCTATTTTCTGGTGAGTCCCAAGATTTAGAACATCTGTTCATGGTCTTGAGAAGTAAGGCTTGCTTTGTCCCAATGTGTAATAGACACAAATGGTTTTCCTAAGGTGTGAAGTAGCACTTGAATATTTTATAAGAACTTTAGATTTCTCAGATGGAATAAATATTGCCTAATTAAATACCCCTATTCCAGGTACATTTTGCCTGGTCTTGTTTTCTTGGGCTACAAGAGAATGCTTAAGACCCTGAAACTTTGCTGTTTTATATCTAGGTTGGCTTTGTTCTGAAAATGAAACAAAATAAACAAAACATGATTCCACAGGATAAAAAAAGAGGATGTGGCTATGGAGAAATTGGTGTTGATTCTTACAACATTTGAAAAGAAATTCTTATTAATTTTGAAAGTAAAAACCATATTGTAAAAGATTACATAAGGCCATTTTCATTTAACTATTTAATGTATTCTGAGCACATTCTCCCTCTGGTCCCTCGCCTTCCCTCTTTGCATCCACCCCATCTCATTGGTCCCATTTGTCTCAAGAGAGATTTGCTTCTATTTTCATGTCATCTGTACATATGTGATTGCCTGTATTTGCATAGTCTAAGACCCACAAATGGGAGAAAGCCCAACTTAGCTATTGTGAAAAGTGCTATAGCAACATTAGTTTTAACAATTATCATCAGCACCGACTTGTAACTAATAGACATGTGACAGAAGAGACATGTCATACAGTGATCGGAAACAAGGTAGAAAAGAAGTTCAAACGTCAAATCATCTCTGGCCACATGGACATTTCTTGGGGCTTGGTTGAACAGTTGCAATGTCTTTGAAAGCAAAGATCATATTAAAGTTCATGCTAAAGAGTGATTTAAACAATGCTACTATCAGAACTTAACTAATACAAGATAAAGGAACTCTGTGGTGGAATTTGGTCTCTGCCACGAAAGTGTTCTTACTGAGAAGACACGCTTTCTCTGTTTTATAGAATTAGAATTAAATGACACAAAATCTTTAATCTCTATTTCCTATTAGCAAGCAGCCTCCTCATCAAGAACGACTGCAGCTCCCAGCAGAGAACGCGGCTCAGAAAACACTTTCCGAATTCATTGTATGCAGATTAGAAAGCTGTCACTCCGGGGATATGAATAATAGCAGCCAAGTTCAAATTTGTTCCTGTGTTGCACCTGCTCCTCCCTGAGCAGGGACCTGGGACCACAAGAGGAATTCTTCTGGGATCAGAACCGGAGTGAGAATCTGACGGCTGAAAGGGGAAAAAAAAATTCTTAATGAGCCTTATCAAACTTATTTACAAGGAGTGCAAGCTGTGAATCCTGAAGAACTCCATGTTGACTCAAGATGCATTTATTTAGAGAAGTAAACGCAGGAGTATATCAGAGCAGATTCGTGTTTCCAGGAAGGGTAGTTTGGGATGGCGGTGTAAGTGGACTCTTTGAAGTTTATCTGAAACCAGGATAGCTGGAGGCAGAATAGCTTCTAAGTGCTGCCTCCCTTGGCTTAGAAACTGTCTTCATACTGAGGTTCTTAGCTTTTGATTGCAAGTGTTTCTATAGTCTTTAGTTCTCTCCATTGTTGTCAGTTACTCCACCAAAGCAGCAGGTTCTCGGCTGCCAAGCCTCAGTGCACTCAGGTATGCCATCCATTGCAAGGCCAGTGCAGGCATACTGGAGAGTCCGGGAAGCTTTTCCTCCATTATTGAAAACGATCTGGTTATATCTAGGCAAGTGTTTTCAATTGCTTCTTCGTTTTGCATTTTTCCTCCTCCCCAGCCACAGTTTTTATTTTTTGATTTCATTTTACATTCCAACCACACTTCTCCCTTCAATTCTTCCTTCCACCCTCCCTCACCTCCCCCAACCCTTTCCTGTCCACTCCTCCTCATGGGTAAGGGCTCCTATGAGGAGTCAACATAGTCTGGTACAATAGATTGGGGCAGGATCCAGCTCCTTTCCCGTGCTTTAAAACCGGCATTCCATCATGGGGAATGGGCTCCAAAGAGCCAGCTCACGTACCAGGATTATATCGTGGTCCCACTGCCACTGAGCATGGCATTTCACCCTAAGGAATGGGCTCCAATAAGCTAGTTCATATACCAGCTTTGTATCATGGTCCTATGTAACAAGTACTGTTTTGTCCTGCTACCGCGCCGCCAGCATTTCTGATGATCTATGTATTTCTCTTACCGGGGAGCCGGCAGCATACTGCTTTCTCCAGACTCTCCATCTTGACTCCTCCGTCCTCCTTCCTATTTCCTCCTTGTCTCCTAGTCCCTCCTATCTTCCTTTCTTATTGGCCAACAGTGCTTTATTATTAACCAGTATGAGAAACATATATACATAATGGCATCTCCCATCAGTCCTATTGCCAGGGACCTCTCTGATAGTCCAAGTTTCACAACTGTCTCTCACATATGGAGGGCCTGGTTTGGTGCCTTGGAGTCTCCATAGTTGTAGGAATACAGTTCATGAGTTTCCACGAGCTTGGTTCAGCTGTGTCTGTAGATTTCTCCATCATGGTCTTGGCCTCTCTGCTAATATGTTCCCTCCTTCCTCTCTTTGCCTGGATTCTCAGAGCTCAGCCCTGTTCTTGGTTGTGGATCTCTGCCTCTGCAAGGAAGCAACCTAGATGCCCCTCAACCAAAGAATGGATAAGGAAAGTGTGGTATGTTTACACAATGGAGTACATTTACATATTTACACTTTGTTTTGCTTTTAACTTAAAAACAAAACAAAACAAAACTCCAAAACCTGAAAAATTCACAACAGAAGAGAAAGACTATTATAGCAGCTTTCCACATCTTTTGCCAGTATTAATCTTTCAAAGTTAATCAATTTTAAGATGTATTTATTTACCTTTATTTATATTCAAATAGATTATTATTTTGTGAATAATTGAACATAAAGTGCAGGTATTAAGATATTTCCCTCATGGAAAGTCAGCACTGATTTTCTGATAATGAAGATGTTTCTTATTAATGATTTGTATTAATCACAAACAGTTTTATAATCGATATAAAGTAGTTATCTTTGAAACTCTAAATTGAGTATTTTAAGTTTCTTTCATGGCTCAAAAGCCATCAGTAGCTGTTTTTATTTTTATGTCTGTGGCTTTTTTCATAGAATCTGGTCCAGTTAACCCAATACATTTTCCTTATTTTGGGCTTGTCTAGCGAATTCCTTGTGACAAGAATTAAAACTGATCTGAATTTTGCAGTAATGTTACCACAGTGGCTCATACGTATTTTTCTATACTGTTCTCCCCCTTTCTCCTCCATTCTTCTTTAGAGAGGTGGGCTCCCTGCCTGGACTCTGGCATCACCACCTCCCTTCCTTCGGTGACTGGGATGTCAGCATGTATGCCAGGTGCTATTGATACCAGAAAGACAGTACAGGATCTCAGAGAACTGAGTGATATATAGACCCATCATTGAAATAAGCACAGTTTGCAACCAGCCTTGCTGAGGTCAGCAGAACGCCCCAGTCGTGCTGCAGATGTGTAAGCAGAAAGTTAAATGTTTGTCTAATGCAGGCCACAGACTCTGTTTTAATGTTAGACAAAGAGTATTATGGAGACAGCAGCCCTTTCCCTTTCTCTTTTAGTATGGCAAACAACAACAACAAAATATATATTTCCTATTACACTTTAAGTTTACAGTAACTATTATTGATATGTATAGCACCAACCAGCAGATTTCTAGAACTTCTGGTCTTACGTGTTTGATAATTTCTAAACTTCATCTTTTCCCTTACTCAAAGCTCTAAGCAGCCTTCATTTGATTTTTCTCCTGTGAGCTAGACTACATGCTATTCGTGAGATACATGGAGTGCTTATTTTATGCAAACCAGTGTCCTTTAACTCCAACCATGTCACCAAAGATAATGAGATTCCATTCTTGTTTAGGACGAACAGACCTTGCATGTGATTCCATATATATATATATATGTATATATATATATATATATTTATTTATTTTTGGTAGACACTTAGGCTGTTTCTATCTCTTAACTGTCACAATCTGCAACACACAGAGGAATTCAAGTTCTGTTTCAATTATTTTGGACAGATATCCAGAACTGGAAGTGGATACTTTGTTTTTATAAAGTTCTTTTACTTCTCTAGTTCCAGTCTGTGACACCAAGTGTCATGTTAATAATGGACTTTATATCTACATTGAAGTAATCTCTTCCTGTATTTTTTAATTCTGCCAAAGAAAAGCCTCACCTTCAGTCTTCCCTTTCCACCAGCAGCCACTTTAGTGTATACAAAACTGAGGAGGGATCATGTGTGAAGTGCTGTACTGAATCACTGTTTTTGTTCACGGGAGTCTCAGAGTGAATGTTCTTTCATAATCAGCCATGACTCAGATACTAGTTCCTCTGCTAGCCACAACAATTATCTGAACCTAGAGCGTTTATATCAGTCTTCTCTTTCCACAGGGAGGGGGGGGAGTAAATGGGACAAGGACATCTTCAAGCTGAGTTCAGGAAGAGACAGTTAGTACTTAGGGGCAACTGTTTCCTGTTGGCTTCAGTATGTGTGAAGTTCAAGAGCCTCCTGATCTCTGAGAGTCTTGGAAAAGCATTGGTCTGTGTCTTGTGGAACTTGTGTTCCTACCAGGATGCAACCTTCCTGTTCTGCTTTGCTGGTGTCTCTCCTTCTGTGGAGTTGTTTGATGACATGGCATCAGTTGACTCATTGATACAGGCAGTGAAGAGCATGTCTTCACTATGAGGGATCCACATAACATGCAGAGGTGCATTTGGAGGCTGCATGCCTATGTTCTTTCTCAGCTGCTGTTCATGCATCAGTGGTCTGATGTTCTGCAGCTGAACTAAGTTATAACTGATGCCCACTGTACTCTGTAAGTAGTTCTTCTAATTGGCCTGAGAAAAAAACACATGGACTCACAGGAATAAACATACAAGAGAAAGTACCACTTTCTGGAAAATCAAAATTCAAGCATAATTTCCTGAGAATTGAAACCTTCACTGGAGTCCTTGTAATAGGATGGAGAAGGGGACTCCAGAGCTAAGATAACCTTTCAGAATTAATCCAGATTTATCACTGCAGTAAAGGTTTTTTTTAAAAAAGTCACATTATATGTAATAAAAGACTAGTCACTACTTTTAAACAACACTGGAAATTCAAAGATTGAGTATGACATTAATTATGGAACATTTATAGGCTGAAACTCTATGCACCAGTTAGAGAGAATCTTGTAGATAAGCATTAGCTGTATGGAAGTTGTCCACATTATATTGAAATAATAGACTACTTAGTAATATACAATATATAAAAAGTTATGTGTGTATACAATGAAGTTACGTTAGAAAAGATTGTTGTCTGTTGATCAAAATATCACATATCGTCAAAATTATGTTACTTATGTTATCACATATAGTCAAAATTACTGTAAATTCAACCATCACTTATGAAATATATATATGTATGTATACATATATATATGTATATATACTCCAATAATTCTTGTATTCTTAAAATAGAGAACTATGGTTAAAAGAAAGAACTAAGGAAAAGCTCTAGCTGGAGATTTTTGAGGATGTGATCCATTTTGCCTTGAAAGTAGTGATCAGCTGCATAGAAATCAGGAGGAGAGGGTTGGAGCATAGATTGATAAATGGCTCTTGCTTATTTTTCAGGACTGTTTCCTTCATAATATTCCTAATCCTTTAAACATTAATTCAATTAAACAGAGCAGCTTGTATTTATGAGACTTTCATGAAGTAGCGGGATTTATCTTTGGGAAGGAAATAAATAAGTAAGCCTTAGAAAAACGTGCACAAGTTAAATCTGCCAAACTGTATGAATGACTCAATTCCTAGTATATTGGTGTGTTTACATGTTTGCACTAAATCTTATGAAGAATTACAACAAAATTACTAGTAATTATTATTCCTTATTAAGGAAAAGTATGCTTTGTTTTGTTTTATGTGCTTTGTAGGTGTTTAATAATATTAAAAGTTTTCTACACCAAATATTTATTAGTTTGAAAATTATCTTGTGGTATATTTAAAACCTAAGAATCTCCTATTCCTCCCCCCCTTTCTCCTTCCTCCCTTCACTCTTCTTTTCTCAGCCTGTGGGGTAAAAAATACATATTTTGCTATTGGTCCCTAAAGAGGATTCACAGATTAGAATTTTGAAGGTTGGGAGCTAGTTTCCTTGAGTAAATGACTTAATCCTAAATGCAATCTCCATGTGTGGTTCCACTGGGTGGCTAACCTCATTTGTGGTCATACTTGATTTCAGAAAACACAGTAGGGAGTACAGAAGGAGCACATTGGCCCTCATATACTAGGTAGGATTGTACTGAATCTCATTTTTCCCTGAAGTAAATGGGTAAGTTATCCAAAAATGACAGTGACTTTTGTGTGCAAACTAGATATAGATTAACATCTTTACCAGTGCTGAGTAGGACTTGTGCATTTAAAGTAGAGTGCCCCCAAAGAGTGTCAAAATACAATACTATGTGTCAGGACTCCCCAAATTAGCTTTTAATTGGTGGCTGCTACAAAAGGCTCCCATCTCTGGTTGAACCAGTTTAGCTTGCCTTTTCACATTAAAGCCTTCTCTTTCTTCTCTTTCTACCCTTAGTCTTACAATGAAAGCTATTTAAAGTGAACACAAATATGATAGATTTATGAACTGATACTTTAGGAAACAGTACTGAGAGCTCTACTGGTAAATAATAAATAAATCAATAATTTAGACTCACTTAGAACATGGGTTAGATTATGATTGCTGATCAGAACAATTGATAACAGTTTCTGAACATCATTATTTGCTGTATTAGGTAGCCTATTTACTATATACACAAAATCATCGTGTTGGTCCTGGTAGGAGGTTCCTCCTCTTAGTCCTTTTATAGATGAAGGGACAGAGGTTTAGAGAGTGCCCAGTTTGTTCTTTATGCTGTAGCAAATTACTCAAGGCTGAGTAATTGCTTTTTTCCCCCTTAAAATCTTTTAACTATTATTTCTTATTTGATTTGTTTTACCTGCATGTATGTCTGTGTAACTTGTTCATACTTGGCACCCTCAGAGGCCAGACAAAGGCATCTGATGCCTTTGGAACTAGAGTTACAGAGGATTGTGAGCTGACATGCAAGTTCTGGGCTTTGAACCCTTGTCCTCCATAAGAGCAGTTAGTGCTCTCAACCTCTGAGCCATCTGTCCTGGCCTAGGACAGGTAGTTCTTAAACAACAGATAAGTATTGCTCATAATTCTGAAGGAAGTTCAAGATCAAGGTGCTGAAAGGTCCCTCTGCTTCAGAGAAGGCATCATCTCATTTTGCTCCTGTGGGTTAGAGAGGAAGTTAGGGGAATTGATCCATTCCAAGAGACCAGAGCCCCCCATGGCTCTATGAGCCACTGAAGCTCCTCAGTATGGAGATGGCATTTTAATTCCAACAGAAATCAGCAGGGTAGCAGCAACATTCAGACTAGAGTGGAGGGCAAAGACTTGGTCAAAATCATTAAGCTAATAAATAGGTCTGGGTTCTCAAGTTCAGAGTCTGTCCATTCATTTCTGAGACAAAGACTTCAGGGGGTCCCAGAGTATTTGGAGAGTTATTTTAATGACAAGATCAAACAACCTGAAGATGCTGGGAGACAGTAGCTATGAAATTAAGACCCCCCAACCCCCAAAGATGGCTGCAGTTGAGAAAGGGCTTAGAAAATGAAGTGAAGGATATAGTAGGACTAGGTTGCTGCAAGCTGGTGGGCAGGACAGAGTGAGAAGGAGAGGTCAGAAAATGCTTAAGAAGCTGGAGTGGGGGCAGCCACAGAGAGCTGGAGGAGCTACTTAAAACCTAAACTGGTGCTTAGGAGGGGATTTATTGCTAGAAGTAAAATCCAGAATTGCATGCTTAATGTCAATCTAGTTTACAGTCTCAATAATGTAAATGAAGGGCCACCAATGCAGAGCAGATGGCAAGAAGCAGGGTTTACAGACAGCAATCACCAGCATCTGGGGAATGGACTTCCGGTAGGGACAGCACACACAGCTGGGGGCTTCAGAATCCTCTTTTGTGACTTTCATGTGACAGTCACAGGCACTCAGCACTGACTAACAATGTGTCCTCTGGGTTCCAGCAAGGAGAGTCTGCTTGATGCAGTGTGCTGATTAGGAGATGCACAATAACCTCCTGATAGGAACATCAGCTCAGCGACTTGGCAAACAGACATCCTGTGAGAGCTAGTGGCAAACTTCCTTCCTCAGTTTTCTCTCCAAATGTTTCATTTTGCTTTGGAAAATTGGAAGTGTTTGGACAAGCCCTGTGATGTTCACGCAGCATTTGGTACCCAAGTCAGAACAAAATAGAAACTGAAGGAAAACCACTTGGGGGGGGATTTATTCCTTCTACTACTATATCCAACAAAATATTAATGCAAGAATTGTTTACTCTATGAGGTTAAAAGATGGCTTTAATGGTGGGACACAACACAATGGCATCTGGGGACTTAAGAAGCTGACATGATTGTTACAGCATGAGAAACGTTGACCAGGCAGCCATAGAGTTGTTCCTCCAGACCAGGTAGTATCAGGATGGTGAAGTTGGAGGTGCCTTGTGTGTGGTAAATAGGATGAGTGGGGAGACTGGGTTCTAAAGCTTCCAAGAAGTTGGGTAATTTGAACAATTCTTTGTGCTTTCTCTAGGTATGTGGTGTCTGGTCCTGGGGAGGTGTAGGTATTGAAAGACCCCCGTAGGGAGACCCTCGCTCAAATCTCGGGAATAGCGCGTACCCAGTGAGACACCAAGACCGAACTTGCTGCAATCACACAAGGAAGTTTATTGAAAACGGGATTGAATGAGATCTCAGGCCAGCATGCTGGGGTCGACACTCATACACCACGCAGGGGTAGAGGAGTTCGATCCCGACCCAAACTTGTGACAAGCTTATAAAGGCAAAAACCACAAAAGAAAGGAGGGGGACTGGGAGGAAATAGGGGAATTCCAAAGTTACACATTTACTCATCAGTTAAACTATGTGTTAGATTAAGCAACACACCTGGGACATTGGAACATTCCACAGAGGTCATTGGGACATCCTCTGGTCACTCCGGGAACTGTCTTTCTCAAGAGAGTTCCCGGAGTGGCCACCTGAGGGGGATGGGGCCCCAGGGTGAGTCTATGCCCTTACAGACAGCTAGTAATATTTTTTTTCTGCTCTTCAGTATATACCTACAGCCCTGGAGAAGGGCATCAGAAGAGTGGTTCAGTATTAACTAGTGACTTGCAGGCAATGGAGAGTTTTAACTTCGACTTCTGAATTGATCGAGACAGCTGTTAGGATAGCTGGGCTCATGCTTGCAGGAGCAACAGTTTTTCTTATGGCCCTCCTGCCTTTAAATTCTCTGGGTTCAGAGGCATGATGGCCCTTTGTGAGACAATGAAGTCATTCATGGCTTCTTCTCTTTGTCAGCTCCCAACTATCTCCACTCTTTTATTTTTATCAGGAATTCTTTCTTCTAGCATCACCTTTGGGTTGTTTTCTAGTTCCTTTTCTAGTTTTCTTGCTTCTCCTTCCCTCATTAACCTATGCCTTCCCATTCTGGGAGCTGCAATTTTTGCTGTACTTATATCTTAGCTCCAGCTTGTGGTGTCTACTAAGTATTTTAATAGATTTAGAAGACTTCTCTAAACTCCCCCCCCCCCATCTTGTAGTCCATGGATGAGCATAAATCCAGGCTCTTATCTGCTTGGATAAATGTATTTTTGTTGGAAATGTGACTTAGTCATTTACTGTTTTACATGCAACTTCTGTGTGAACACAGAATGGAGGACTTGCAACAGAGTCTGTAGCCTGCAAAATCTGAAATATTTACTACCTGTTTTTTTTAGGAAAGGTTGGCTGGTGAGTATAAACTTACTTAAATAGCTAAATTCTGATAAATTGATCTAGCATCAAATGGGAAGAGATGAAGTGATGTGTAGTTATTGAAGACCCATTGCTAACTCAACTGGGTTTTTTGATGCAAATAAAACCTGTGACTGAATCTTCATGAGGAGGAAACAGTCCTGTTACTCACCCAGAGTTCTTGGTATATTGTTTTTGTTGTTCTGCAGGGCACTTAGGATTTGGCTTGCTTTTCAGCATTTCACTTCTCTAAGACACAGAAAATGAGATGTGTCTCCCATACATCACCTGAAAGCTGTGTGTGTGTGTGTGTGTGGCACGGGGGGGCTTGGGTGCTTTCAAGCCCCTGGAAGCCCATGTGATGCTTCTATTCCATCATGGAAACTGAATGCTGGAGATATAGAGAGACGCCCCCAAACACACACACAAGGCCTTTTCTGTTTCAGACTCAGATCTCACCCATTTCTTCACAGGGTTCTTGCTGTTGTCCTCTTAGGAAGTGAGTGACTGTCTTTAGGGGTATTTCCAATCCTGCAATTCTGTCTAGTGGTTTTCTACATTTGTAGAGCTTAACTGGCCTTGTGTCCCTGTAGAAAGCTGTATTCTCACTCTTCCCACTGACTACAGCAACTAATGAATGTGTCCTCTCTCTCTCTATCCTCTCAGGGTCTAACCTGTATGTTTTTATTTAATCAAGAATAAAAGCCATACAGATGATATAATTTTTTTCAGTTAGTAACAGCATGCCATTCATAGGAAGTTTATGCTGGCTACCAAGGAGTGACCTGATTATATGTCTTTTTATTTTTGTATAGGATAGAATCCAACCTGATTGGTCTTCATATTCTCTTTGGGCAAAGGCTTTTCAGATTCTTCTTCCAGGAATGGTTGTGCTGTAGCATAGTTAGAAAATGATCAAGCTACTGTCATTTTAGAAGCAATGGGAGGAAAAGGAAAAGAAGATTGAATGTGGGTTGAGGTGATGTTTTCAAGGGTAAAGTATTTGCTGTGCAAGATTGAGAATTTGAGTTCAGATCCTCAGAACCCATGTGAGTCTAGATGTGGTAGTATCCACATCTGTAATCCAAATATTACTGTTCTATGATGGGAGGCAGAAGATAGGAGAATCCCTGAAACCTCATTGGCTAATTAGCCAGGCATATATAGTAAGAAGAACCAGAGGCCCCATCTCAAACAAAGTAGAAGGCAATTGCCAACTGAAATTGTCCTCTGGCAATCTACTGTCATATGCATTGTAGCCTACCTATGTTTGTTTGCACAGATACATACAGGCAAACTGGGACCTGGGCACTCAACCATTATCCACTGTACTTTGAGCAACTGTGCATCTTCTGTACTAACCACTAACCACTGCAAAAAGAAGCCTCTCTGATGAGGACTAAGAGCTGCATCAATCTATGTGTATAAGGATAAGTAATAGAAGGAAGTTAGACACTGTGCCCATTTAGCAAAACAACAATAGTAGATTCTCTCTCAGGGCCTATGACCTACTTAGTCAAAGATTCTTGGACAACATCACTTTATTTTAAAATCAAACTTCAACTGTGCATTACAAAAATAGTCAATAAGCAAAAACATTTTTTATGCATAATTGTGAGATCACACGAAATGTGATGTAGGCTGCATGAGTATTTTAAATAGGCATGCACAGTTGATTAAAAAAATGTACAGCTAATATGTGCTAGTCACATAGGTAGAAACAGAATAAGCTTAATATAAACTTTAATAAGTAGAAGACAGGGAGCTTTCTATTTGATCGATCAGAAAACAGACTGCTAAAGACTGCTGGGTGCCAACAGGACATCAACTAGGTTTGACGAGGTAAAACAATATTTATATATTTGAATTATCATTTCAGTCAAGATCTGAGATGGCTAACATATAACATAAGAAATATTTTTAACTTATATATTTATATCCAAATTAATTAGCTATTAAATGAACATATTTCCCAAAAAGTTCGAGGAGACATGAGAACATTTAGTTATTAGTGAGTTTGGTCCATTAGTTACTTTGTATGCCCAAAGGCCTCCAGACAGGGGTGCCATGATTCTACAACACAGTCTCAGAGTATTAGACTTTGTGGTTGTTTTCATACATCTGCCAAAGATGAGTAAAATTAGGTGATTCCCTGTTGACTGTGGATCTGAGGCAGCTATTGTGTATTATTTCCCTAGAGATCACAAATTCTATGACATTCAGCTTTTAGTAAAATTATGCCTCTTTCTCCCAAAAGATTTTCACATGCAAGTGGATTAAATAAACTTGAGGAGTTCGTAGTAACAGAGTCCTGGGAATAGGTAACTATCCCTATTTTGTTCTAAAGATTATTTTAAATTATGAAATATTTCAAGCATGTGAAAAGCATAGAAAATAAAGACCATCAGCTCCATGCCCAATTTAATAGAGAACAACATTACAATTTAGCCATTTGCTTCAGATCTTCCCATTTCTTCTTTGAAAGAGACAGAATAGAATAACTACCGAGCTTGATAACACTTCCACATCACATCACTCCCTTCCCCCATCACCAAAAGAAGCTCCATGCTGAAGCTGGTTGTTCTGTATCTCTTCTGCGAATGCTTAGTTTTTACTTGTGTGTGGAAATTAAGACCCACAAGTGTTATAATTCATGGCTGCTGATTTTGCAAAACTTGGTATCAGAGCTTGTGCATGGCATCTCTATACTGAGTCTGCAGTCAGAACTATTGCTGAGGCTCAAGCATTCCCATGCATGTTAATCTAATGTGCTCACTTTCAATGTTCTATTTCATTGTCTGAGTCAATCACCTTTTATTTAAGCTCTCTCCATTCTTTGCCCATAACTGAGGCAAGCATGTATGCTTTAACACAATGACACATATTAAGTGGAGTTGTGTCATCATTTAGGAAAGGCTATCCTGGACAGTCATCAGATATGTGATGACACAGGCAAGTTCATTTCTTTCTCAGAGAGCAGGTGCTTCTATTAACAGATGCATGAGTTAGTTGTATGTGCTCACCTGTCTGCTCACAGAAGTCCATATAGCTGGCTAAACTTTATTTCTGGGGCGTCTGTGAGGGTGTTTATGGAAGACATCAGAGTTTGAAGTGGGAAGAGACAGAGCAAGCAACAGAGCCATTTCTTGTGGGTGGGGCCCTTACTGAAGTTTGAGTAATGGGGAAGGGCTTGCTAGCTGTGTGCCTGACTGCTTATTAAACTGGGGCCATTCTTTCTCTCGACCTTGGTGCTCTTGATTCTAAGCCCTTCAGAGTGGGACTGTATCTCAGGTTTAAGACCTTTCAAGCAGGTCTGAAGTCTGCATCCTTGGCTCTCTTACCTCCTTGACATCAAAACTACAGCACTCTCAGGGACTAGAAGCTTACAGGTTGTAGGTCATAAGCCTTGGCAACTTCCTCATGTCAAACCAGCAGTACATCCCCTAAAATACTTGTCTTATTTTTATTATTCCTCTTGGGAATCATGAACAATACAGGGTGCTTCTCCTCAAGGATGTGAGGAGACCCAGTTTCTGGTCAACTTGTACTAGATTACTAGATGACAAAATTGTCTATGCTCTTCCTGTACATGTAGTAATGCTGCATGTTATATGGAGAATCCTTCTAAAACCTAAAAGAAAAATACTATTCTTTAAGGTAGACCCTTTTAGTTTATGGAGTTTGTTCAGTGACTCTGTTCTGCAACAAATGTGGGGAAGTATTACTAAAGTCAGCCTTTCAGGGTGGCCTCATTCTACTGCCTAGAGTCCTGTTTAACTAATTGTTATATGAAATGAGTTGTTGGATTTGATTCAGCCTCAGTTGAGTAAAATTTATCACAATGAGAAATAAGTTTGTCTGTTTATTAAAGATAAATTCTAGAAGCAAAGAAACCATAAAAAGGAGAGATGGAACTGTCAGAAGACATCTCTCTAAGTTCCTGCATGACTTGCGAGAAGAGGTGGTTTAGGGCTGTGTCAATCAATACTGTCTCTCTTGATATATATGACCATCTTTTTAGAGCAAAGAACAGTTTTGGTAAGTTTCCATTCTTAAAGAACCAGATCCTCTAAGCTCATGGATCCTTTGTTACTACTCAGCCAGATATGTATATTTGTTCCCGCTGTCCTCTTCAAGTCCCCCTGTAAATGATGGCATGTGGGTACACTGACAAAAAAAAAAGGTGATGTCATAACTACTGGATGTTAATACTGTGGCTACTGTTTTTTCTGTGAGTAACAAAGATGTTTGCCACTGATCTAGGAATTTTGTATCTTCTATTTGCATTCATATTGATGTGACAGGCTAACTTATGGTATCTTGCAAGTAGGGTAAAATGTCAGCTCCTTCAAGGGTCTCACCAGTGAGAAAAATGAAGGTAATATAACTCAGGTCATCTTGTGTAAACTTTTATTATTTTTATATATTTTAGAAGTACAAGGTCTAGGGACAGACTGCGTTATTGCTAAGTTGTGAACCTGAAGACCCATGGTTCAGTGAGTGTTTGGAACAGTTATTCAGTTGTATTAATATAAAAAAAAAAATAGAAGACCTGATTGATGATCAACATCTGTAGCTACTTGTCAGCATTTCACCCTTTATACTATGTCTTGGCATCTTGTACCTTCATTTCTAAAATAGTGAGTCAATGGTAAGTTTGTCATAGGACACTTGAGAAAGCATCTTCTTCAAAAGGACAGTTGTCTATGTACGCCACAACTGAAGACATAGAAGGCACCTTAAACACAGCATTTGTCTGATTGGTTAAAGGAAAATCTTCATTTAGTGTGGCATCTATCTATGGATGGCATTGAGAAGATGATTCCGCTGATATGGCCTGTCTGGTGGGCATGTGGGCAAAATGAATCTGTTTCATCGCTTTCTCAGGAATGAAAGAGATCTAAAACTGAGCCAAGGGCCTGACTTAAGGCACACAACTTGGGATCCTTGTTTGTCTTGCACACTACATCAGTTGTCTTTTCTTCATGGTGTCATCAGAAAACCTGGTTGTTGACCGTCTTTTTCTGCTTGGGACTCTCGCCTAAGAACTGACTGGAGGAGAGAGGGCAGGGAGTCCCCAGTGGGAAGCAGGTCAGAAAAGATCTGCTCTACACAGGGTCTGGGGGCACAGCTGTGACTGAGGCATTTACTCTTTGCTCCTCAGACAGTTCTTCGTTGCAAGTGACATTCCTCATATACATGACAGGGGCGATGGGTCAAATGCTGGGGAGTCTTGAATGACAGGGCAGAGGCTCAAGCCTGCAGAGAACAGGAGAAGGATTGTGAAAGACACTGCAGAAGGAAGCTGTTGTCCATGCGGGATTGCCAGGACTACAGGAGCTTGTTTTTCTACAGCTTCACACCAAAGCCCCATGTCTCAGGTCCTGTGCTCCATACCTTGAACATGATTGTTTCTTTTCTTGAACGATGGCAAGCACTGGCTTCTTCTACCTCTAGGGACAATATGGAGGGGGCTGCTGCCCTAGCTGGTAACCCAGCTTGACGGATTCATAAGGGTATGTTCCACTGCCTTTCAAGCCAGAGCACATAGATATATTTTTTCAATCTTTTTTTTTTTACAAATATGTTTTAATTAAAACATAATTAGCACACTTCTCCCCTTCCCTTTCCTCCATGTAATCCCTTCTATAAGTCCCCCCTATCCCTCTTGTGCCCCCACTTCCTCTCAAGGTGATAGCTTCTTTTTCTTTATTTGATTATTACTGTTGCATTAACCACACACACACACACACACACACGCATAAACATACTATCTGCCAAGTCTATATTTTTCAATAATTATAAGAAGCCACATGAACATCATAGACTCTGAGGCTCTTAAAAATTCTTATAGTACCACTGTACCCTTTGCATACATTTCTACCTCTTATGAGTACATCTTCTTCTTCATTCTCAGGCCTATACTTCTTGAACATTTTTTTAAAAGTAAGTTCCACAGTCAAGGGACTTTGCCTTTTCTCATTAAGATCGTGAACCACAGGAGTGTCTGATTAAATTAAGCACTAATTCCGGAGCACCAACAGCTCTGTTTAATCTTCAATTCTCACATCCACTCCAGAGTGTTGGGACCACTTCTCCCTTCCCATCACAGTGGGTTCCCATGGCACAGGGGCACTTTCTTGTTGCCGGCTCTGAAAGACATGCCTCTCATCAGCAGCAGTCAGGGTAGATCAGTGTTGTATATCATAAGGACATTTGTTCCCTATAAAATAAGCTATGAGAGGGAGGAGCAGTATATCTGTGAGGGAAGAAAGTATTTCATACTTTCACAATCTCATTTTCTGGGAAATAGAGTGCAGCTACACCATGGAAAAGGAGCATCGCTCCTGCTTTGCCCCCGTTGCCCCCACCTGCCCGTGTTTCGCCTTACCTATTTTATCTTTTCGTTTGAGTTCTGTACTTCACCTTGTCCTCTCCTCTTATCCGCTTCCTCTGAATTTATTAATCAGGCCATCCATCTTTACTGTGTAGGCAGCGCCGTCACCACAAATCCTGCAGCATCTCCCGAGGACTGTAAAGCAAAGCTCTTCCAGGGGCCTCGGCATGGTGACTGGTTGCATAAAGTAGATTATGCCTGTCTGGAGTTCCTTGGAAATTGTTGTATTCCACTTATTACCTGTCTTTGAAATGAAAACATCACGATAGTTTATCTTTGAAATGCTCCTCTCTAGACTATGATGTTGAAAACTTAATAGTATCATGAATTCAGTTTAAAACAACAATCTATTTATTCAAGATACTCTTTCTTCAATACTACACCTTGAAAATGTTCCCAGCAAAGCTGTGCCTTTTAGTATTGTTATCATCCCACTCATCTATTGAGGACCAAAGTAATTTATTGAGTCAAAAGGATACATGGTACTGGAAGACTGACAAGGGAAGGAAAGAGGGAGAGAATGTAAGAGGAGAGGGAGTGAGTGAGTAGGTGAGTAAGAGAATGACTTTTTAATGAGGTTATCATCTTGAAGTCTGCTTGAAGATGAAAGCATTTCCGAGAGGTAATTTCCTCTTTGTCATTGTCTTTGTCTTTCTCAAATACTGAGCTCTTGAGAGAGGGAGTCACCTGCGTTTTGGATGATTCCACTTTACACCATGTAACACTAAGACTTAAAGACAGATAGATTTGATGCTTCTCACTTATTTCCTTCTCAGATGAGTGGTCAAAACTGCAAGCTGACATTGACTCTATGATTCTTTTCCAGCTGCTGCCCTTATAATTGGAGAAGTCATTTTCATCTGGCTGATTCATCCTCACTCTCCCCAAGGACTATTTGGCAGTGTCTGGAAATACCTTTTGTTGTCACAGTAGCATACAGGATGCAACAGCAGCATCTTATAGGGAGAGAATGAAGATGCCACAAACTGTCTTATAAAGCCACGATAGTCCCCCAACGAAGAATTTTCTGCATCCAAGTTAGCGGCACTAAGGAGGTTAAGAAATGCCCATTTACACTATTCATTCCCAGAAGGAAATGACAAAAGGTAGTAGGGGAGAAGACAAGAAGGAAATAGAAAGAAACTTGGAAATTGCTGCAGCCTTGATGTACAAACCTATGCATGTCATCAAATCTTCTGTCACAAAATTACTAGGAAGTATAATAAGTCCTTCTCTGTCACGTTTCCTTCAGTCAAAAGGGGATCTAAGACTTGGAGATGTTAAGTGATAAACTATAAGTTCTTATTTTGGCAAGTGCAGTTCTAAAGCTCCTCTCCTCTATTTTCCCTCCTCAGGAGCAGAAGGATAGTGATTGTTTATTGGCATCTCAAAGGGAAGATAATGGAAGATGGCTGGTGTGTTTTATCTATACATTTTATCTATACTGGTTTTATCTATATTGGTTCTAACAGTACAAACTTATAAGACTTTATTTGTATCCTAATGTTTTCTTGGGAAAATATGCCCTTTATTTTGCTATCTGTAAAAAAATGGATTGTACATTAAAAAGTCATTAGCGTTGGAGATGTTGGGCAATGCTGATACTTAGCATCTGATGTTTAGATAGAGGACCGTGTCTTTGATTTTGAATGAAGAACATAGCCTATACTGTTCTACACAGAGGCGTTAGCCAGAAAACAATGAAATTACTGAACACAGACAGTCTTATCAAAAACTAACAAACAAACATCACTAACAACAACAATAAACCACAACTAGACCATCTTTTGCTCCGGCTATCTTGAAGAAAGTTTGATTCACCAGAGTAATTTAAAGGATGAATTTCTTTGAAGTTCCCTCTGAAGAATTTTTTTTTGCATAAAACAGACATTTTTTGCTGACCAGAAAAGAATGTGATTAGTTTTACTGTCAAACTTCAGTCGCTTTGGGTATTCTCAGGTATGAATAGAAAATTATGGTAGGAACAGCCATGCCTTCCCTTTGACACCCTGTCTTCTTAATTCAGAATTCCACCATGGAACATTTGCTTTTCTTGCAAGGTCTATAACAGAATTCATGTCCACCACCAGCAGCTTGGATATAGTGTTGCTTAGTAGTAACTTGTTGTTGATGGTGGTTGCCTTGGTGACAGCCTATCCCTTCTGCTATGGGTCAACCTGATTTCCAGCCCATATCTACACCTTCTAGGATATTAAAATGGTCATTTTCCAAGTTGTTGTAAGCAGATATTTTAGATATGGCTGCAAGTAACCTTTAACAGTGTAAGACAGATACAGAAAAATAGTACAAGTTGTTGCAATAGAGTTTTACAACATTAGGTGGTCAAACTCTTCAAGCCTAAAATTCTTATTGAAAATAGAGATTAAGAAATACTTAGCTAAAAATGTATGCTGTTATATTTTTTCATTATTTGATACTGTTTTGATTTGTACATAAAGTGTACCCCAGTGGCTTATGTACTGGTGAGTGATGCTATTTGCATGGGGTCTAAAACCTATAGGAAATAGAGCCACTGAGGTCTTTATGGGCATGTTGTTCCTGGGGCTTCCCTGCTTTGTTCTCTGATTCATGTCCAGCAAGAGGTGAAAAAGCTCTCCTTAGCCAGCGCCCCCAGCACCAAGTTTATGCTATTCTGCATTTACTCTGAGGCCATCAGCCCATAAACTGGCCCCTTCTGAAACCATGAGCCAACATACGTTGCTTCAGAAACGAGAATTGTAACAAATATCAACACATTTTTACGCTTCCTGATTTTTGTAAACTGTCTTGGACTCAGTCTACAGTTTTAGGGGTTCATTTTCAATCTATAAGTTGGAGACAAAACTCTCCACTTGAGGCATGGATCTAATTACAGAGGCTTCATGCTCTGAGTTCCCTTAATGCAATCATTTAGCAAATTCATTTTACTTTATTTGAAAAAAAAAATAGAATTGCTAATAACTAAAATTCCCGTGATTTCATGTATGGTGTTGGAATTCTGATTTAGGTAATTTGGCAAACTCCCAGTGCAGCATCGGTTTCAGCTTTGTAACTTTGTCACATATCATACCATGTGATGTTTGTGCCGTACTCTGTGATCCACAATCTCACTGTGGGTATACCTGGGAATTTGTTAGAAATGTAGATTCTAGGTCATCACTCTAGGCCTATGGAATCGGAAACTCTGCATCTATGACCTAGCAAACAAACTGGCTTCTTGAGTTTTTTGTGTGATTTTAGATTATGTTAATCTTGAGAGCTCCAGCTGTTCAGCATTGCTGTCCAATGGTCCATTGCCTACTTTCCAAGCTTTCCTGGGGTCAGGAACTCAATCTTGTATCTAATTGCTGCTGAGTTCTTCCTTTTATTGGGGTGGCCTTCATTTCTCTCTTCTTTTCGCCACTGCCTTTTTTGTTTCACCTTTTCGGACCTTTGGAGGTAACTTACTAAAGCAATAACCATGTGGAGCTTAGCATTTTTGCCCAACAACAACAGTTTGTGAAGACAAACTCATTGTCCCTGGGCTGTGAGGCTGCCTGCCATTCTTTGAGTCCATCATGATCTTACTCCCCCCCCATGTTTTAAACAGATCTCTAAAAACTTCAATTTCTCTCTCTCTCTCTTTTTTTTTTTTAAAAAAAAAGCTACGTAATTGTAAGCCATCCGGGAAAGAATGCAAATTTGTGCTCTTATTTTGACATTTCTTCCAACATTGATTAGGTAATTCTGATCTGTTTATTGTTTTGTGCTAGAGTGTGAACGTTTTGTGAAGATTACTCTCTGTTTGGTATTTTCTTGTCGCAAGGAAATTCATAGCATAAGAACTAAGTGTTACACTATGAAACTAAGATTCTTGTGAGATTTGTAAATTAAATTTCCTTTCCAACTTTTGTTTAATATATTCAGTGTCACCTTGTGAGGCAACTGAGATAATTTTGTGTACTCTATCAATTTATTTCCTGTTTGACATCTGTGTTTGTTTATATAGCTTCCAGAAGTAGAGGATTCTGTCACCAATTAATGTTGATGGTTTTGAGTTACAGAGAAGAGAGTATGCTTACAAATGAAAGTGTTCATTTCTAAGTTGTGTTTTGCTGTAGCGGAGCGTTTTCCAAGTAAATATTCACTGGCTTTATTGAATACTTCTATGGGATAATGAAATCACAAGCTTTCAGAGCAATGGGTTTGGATATTATTTATTTGAAAGACACTTTTCTCTTGTTTAATAGTGAGACGATTGAATATATATACATGTATAATATATGACATATATATTAAGAAATGTCCAAGTACATTTCCTTGTGGTGAGGGCCAATTGTTCAGTTAAGGGAACTGACCAAACAATGTTAATACAGATATATTTGGTTAAAAAAAATTTTTTTGAGAGAAATTTATTATAAATCCATAGGTGGAAACTTAAAAGAGATTGGGGAGGAGAAATAGATATGAGAGAATGCACAGAGCTCTGGCTTGGCGGAAATAAGGTGCCATCCAGCTGGAGTCATTTGAAAGAACTTAGGGCAGAAACTGGCTGAGGTGTGGGGAAAGGGATAAGCTGGCCAGTCCAGTCTGCTCACACACACGTCCAGGTGCCTTCTCTCAGTTCTGTTTTGCAGTCACATATAGCTTTTAGGCACAGGCACTAATCAAGGAGGTAAGAAAGAGTAGGAGTTATTTCCTTCTATTGCTTCAGAGTGCTTGATGAATCACCTACAGACCATGGTCAAAATATCACTCAAGTGTCTTTGTGGTTGGTGCTGGGTCTCACATTTTACACTGCCTTGGTTTCTTGTTATGCATACCTGGGATTGGGAGGCACTATGTATTCTCTGTCATTCATGGTGTCATCTGTAAAGACACACAATTTCTCAGAACTCAGAGATGGAAAATGTTACATTTTCCCAAACCATGGGCTACATATTGATCTTATAGATAACATAGATCCATAAGTCATTGGTTTTCTCTTGTGACTTCAGAGACAACATTGAATCACCTTAGCTTATGCTTAGGATGGAATTTCAAGAATATATTTTTACGTAGCATGTTTTTAGCTTCTAGCCTGCATTCTTTTTTTTTTTTTTTTTGTTTGTTTGTTTTCTGATGTGCTTGTTTTTACTTTTTGTTATTTTAAAGATATTTTTACAGTGACAATGAGTTTCTTTTGGCATAAAAAATGTTGTAAATACTAGTTGTCACTCTCACATAAATAGAAATATCACAAGCCCTATGTCTCCAGGAAGAGCTACAGGCAATTGATGCAGGTTAAGAGAGGGAAAATATGTCTTTTCCATCAGTGAGTCCCCGATAGATTGTCCAATACCAAGTAGTGAGCCCTAAACATGCATGTTCAGGAGCAACACTAAATGTGCTTGTCAGGTTGGGTTTATATATACATATGCATATATGTGACAATAGTGAATAAAGAAGCCATAGTTGGAGGAAGTGGGAGGATGTGGGTAGGAGTTGGAAGAGGAGGGTTAAAATATGTAACTACAATACTCCTGTATAATATTCCTTCCAATGTTTTTCTTAACGGCTGCTGTAAATAAGGATGGCTCAGTGGGTAAGAGTGCTTGCTATGCAAGTATAAACACCTGAGCTTGAATCTGGAGTGTCCATGTAAGAATTCAGACATGGCTGTACATGTGCCTGTAGCCTCAGCACGGTGGGGACAGAGACAGGAGGATGGCTGGGGTCTGATGACTGCTAGCTTAACCTCAGGTTCAGTGATAGGCTGCCTCAAATGTAAAAGGTAGAACAGGGTAAATCCAGAAACTTGGTTTCTTCAGGTTTCAGAATTCACATACGACATATATACCACCAGCCCTCTCTATGTGGGCATACATCAGACATATGTTTTCTATGTGTACATGCAGAGAGTGAGAGTGAGAACGAGAGAGAGAGAGAGAGAGGAGAGAGAGAGGAGAGGGGAGAAAAGAGAGGGGAGGGGGAGAGAATAGTTTAAATGAGTATAATAATTGTACTAAGCATCTTATTATGTAGATCATGAAGCTATTTTAATGAGATTCACTCATAAATGCTGAATCATTTGATATATTTAATTTTCCATGTGCAATGATTCTGATAGTTGGCTAAGCAGAGAGAAATATGTTATAGAATGTATGAAATCATGTTAACTCTCCTTTATGTGTTTCACAGTGAACATTATAATTTTAAGGGCTCTAAGAAGAACTTCAGTTAAGATATTTTAATAATTGTTTTAAAATTTATTCTTCACATACATTATAGCCTGACCACAGTTTCTCCTCTTTCCACTCCTCCAAGTTCCCTCCCTACCTCTCCTCTTCCCCACATCCATTTCTTCTTCATTTCCCTTTAGAAAAGAGCAGGCCTTCCAATTGATCACATAGCATAACAAGTTACATTATAACTAGGCACAAACTTTCATATCAAGGCTGGACCAGGCATCCTAGTATGAAGAAAAGGGTCCCAGGAGCAGGCAAAAGTGTCACAGATAAATAAATCTTTCATTTGATATTCCTCAAACTTTTCAAAGTCACACATTGTCTCATCTACTTCAGATGATTTTCTGGAACAGTATTTTAATTGAGAACTGGTTTTCTATTTGTCTATTTGTGAGTGTTGCAAGCTTTATAAGGTGAATACAGGTACTGTGCTGGAGAATATAGATTATCAGGAAGCATTGATACATACAAAGTGAGCTAAATCAATTACCTCCAAAAAAAAAAAGTGTGCATGCCCATGGACACTTGTAAAGAAACAGGTATAATAAAGAGAAATAAGAGACCATTGCATTGGTTTTTATTCTTGTGACTGAAGGAGGAAGTATACTAGAACTATAATTTTGAAGAACAATTATATAAACCTGAGATCCTAGATGAACTCTGTCACAATTTAGTCTTGGTATTCATGACACTCATAGTTTGTGAATGATGTAATAATTATCCCTCCCATCCTCCATGGTCTGGGGAGAAATTTGTATAGACTCATATTCAAGACAGGGTAAGTCATTGTAAGGGGATTTTAATTTAAAAATATGTGAGCCAACTGGGGCAGCACATGTTACTCAGTTCTCAGACAATTTGGTCAGGCTAAGAAAAGAAAACATTCATTTCTTGTGCATAGGGCCTCACTGTTACTGTTTCATTCTCAGGATTAACAGTAAAAATCAAACATTTTATTTTGAGAAATGTCTTAGGGCTTTTGCTGCCGTGAAGAGACACCATGACCATGGCAACACTTATAAAGGAAAGCATTTAATTGGGGCTGGATTATAGTTCAGAGGTTTAGTCCATTACCACCATCGTATGAAGCATGGTAGCATGCAGGCAAATCTAGTTCTGGAAAAGGAACAGAAAGTTCTGTATTACAATCTAAGCTTAGGCTTGTGTTTCTGAATTCTCAAATTCCATCCCTAGTGATACACTTCCTCTAACAAGGCCCCACCTACTCCAACAATGCCACCCCTCCCAATAGTGCTATTCTCTATGAACCAAGCATTTGAACACATGAGTCTATGAATTCATTCCTATTCAAACTGCCACAGGAAAATTATGTTTATTGTAGAAAATTTTTCTTGTGGCTTCCTATTAACTAGTTACTTAGCCATTGCAACCTGCAGTTTACTTGAAATCATGTTAAACATTGTCCTTACCTCCAAATAAATAAATTTTGACAAGGTCAGGAGAAATCAATCAAACACAATTTAGCTGGGAAACAGCTAATGTATAAATATATAATCCAAATTATTCACAAAAACAAACATTTGGTCCAGCATTGAAACCTTTCATAATGAACTAAGCACAGTATGAGAACGAACAGGAAAGAGTATTCAGTTCTCTCTATCCATAGGAAACATCATGACAGCAGCTCAGTAGTTACTGTAGTAAGGTTTTGTACTCCTGTTGTGTTGAGGAGTTGGTTGATAGGAAGATATCACACAAAGAAAAACAAGAGACAGAAATGCAATTTGGATCCCAAAGACATAAGGGGGCTGAAATAGTTTTGGCTATCGCTTGCAAGGTTATTCAAACCCCTAGCATTTCAAGAATATCAATGCTATCATCTTTTTTCATCATTACATTGAATACTTGGGCCTACTCTCTGTTTTCTGAGTAGCAATACTCATCTTCTCTGTCAGTCGCTCTTTTCCAATCAAGAAAAATCAGTCTCCTTTGATATCTCGTCACTAGTTTATGTAGGTTTAAATTAAATTCTGGGAAGTCTTCTGCATAAAATGGTGAGTGTTGTGGTTTGAATGAAAATGTTCCTATAAGTGTGTATGTTTGAATTCTTGATCCCTAGTTAGTACAAGAGTTTGGGGAATATAGAAGGTGTGGTCTTGTTGGAGTAGGTGTCTCATTGTGGACTGGCTTTGCCATTTCAGAAGCCAGCCAGGCACAGTCTCTCTTTTGGCCTTTCTTTCACTCTCATGGGCTCTATCTCATTCACTTACTCAAGTGTTCTTTCTCGCTCTCAATACCTCCAACTTGTGGGTCAGATGCAAGCTCTCAGCTTCGGTTTCACCAACATGCCTGCCTGTCTGCTGTCATGTTCCCTTCCTTTATGGTCATGGACTCAACTTTTGGAACTGTCAGCAAATGTACCGTTTGAAGAAGCTTTCTTTTATAAGTTGCTGTGGTCGTGGTGTCTCTTCACAGCAATAGAAAAGTAACTAAGACAGTGGCTAGAGACTGCCTGCCTGTGACCCAGTGGGAGAATCATAGTTAGAAAACATAGACTCTATTCAAAGAATAAAAGGAAGTGGAAGAACACTGGAAATATTTAAAGGAAGTGAACAGATGCTGGATAGTGATAAATCCACACTTACTCTGAGGTTCTTTCTAGTTTTGAAGTGTAACCAGCCTAGATATCCATTAGCAGATGAATGGAATTTGATTCAGCCATATGGAAAATTAAATCGTGGTATTTGCAAGAAAATAGGCAGAATTCACTTTTCTTCCCCTCCCCTTGTCCCACACAGTGTTTCTTTAGCTACACTGTGCTAGCCCTAGCTTCCAGGCTAGCACCATGGTCCATTATGATCTAAACAAGATCACATCAGTTATGATGAGCTGACATCTACAAGAACCAGGAATTCATGTACCTACTGTGTTCTAAGGTGGAGGGCAAGTTGGTCAGTAGAGTAGAGAGTAGAAACAACATTGAGGAACTCGTGACTCACTCATTGGTAGAAACACTTACACCAGAGGGTGTGGGCCCTATAACCACTACTTCTGATAGTTTCATGAACCATCACTTACAGAAAACTTTTCATAAAAGAGGCTCACACAAAATATACCAAAGTTTACATGAAAGCACTCAAAGGTGAATTTGAAAGGTAAAGACAGGAAGACCTTCATGACTAGAGCTGCAGAGCAAATCAAGCATATTTTAGCTTTCAGTAACTTCCAGTTTTGTCTTGGTGAAAGCAGGGTTACATGTGGCATGGTTGCTTTTCTGAGGACAGCATGATTCAGGATAGAAGTGTGTGTGTGTGTGTGTGTGTGTGTGTGTGTGTGTGTGTGTTTAGTTTTTGAGACAGGGTTTCTCTGTGTATCTCTGACTGTCCTGGAATTCAGTCTTTAGATCAGGCTGGCCTCAGACTCAGAAATCAACCTGCCCCTGCTTCCAGAGTGCCGGGATTAAAGGTGTGAGACACCACTCCAGGCAGTACTTTCTATAAGGATGGTGTAGACGTGGAAAAGGTTACAAGTGGGGCATAAACTGTAGATCAACCAGCTGTCACAATAACTGGCTACTGGTCGTCATCCCTACAACACCAGGACTTAAGAAAAACGAGACTAGTGCATCTTGAACACTTATTTTGGCTATGATTTATTTAGAGTGGAAGTGTTGTTATTCACAAAATAAATGTCACTTAGGTTATCTGAAAATAAAGTGCATATAAGGCTCCCAAACTAAAAGGGTAGAATTGAAACTCATCATCTTAAATAAAATAAGCCAAACTCTGAAAGGCAACACAGTGATGTTTTTTCATTCACAAGCCTAATCTACTGTGTTTTGAATGAGAATGGTCCCCCTAAATTCATATATTTGAAAGTTTAATCCAAAGTTGATGGATCTCCTTGGGCAAATTGGGAAGTTATGGCCTTGTTGGAGGATATGTGTCACTATGGATGGACTTTGAAGTTTCAAAAGCACATGCCATTCCCATTTGCCTCTTTTTGTCTGTCTTTTTTTCTTCCTTGTGCTGTGTATCAATAACTCTTAGCTATTTCTCTGGTACCATCCTTTCCTGTCTACTGCTATGTTCCTGCCATGATGATCATGCGGTCTAACCCCCTGGAACTTTAAGACTCCCAAAATTCTATCTACAAGTTTCTTTGGCCATTGTATATTTGAGTGGCAATAAAAGGTAAATAAGACACATTAAAGTTCTGTGGGTGTTTTTACATATGTGTATATGTATCTAAATCATGAAACTATAGGGTTATGGAATTGGAGGAAGAGATCTTAAAGCAAGGATAAAAGGGGAGATAATGGGACATATACAAATGTAAGGCAGAACTATTTCAGAGAAGTAAAGGAACAATTTAGAGAGGATGGAAAGGGCTTAGAAGAGGACAGTAGGTAGGAGGAGAAGTTACAGCAAGGTATAACTCAAACCAGTACAGAAATGTCATTGTGAAACTCATTGCTTAGAGAAAAAAGTAATTTGTGGCACAAATCATATCCACTTTGTATTCCTGTGTAAAAAAGTAAAATCATTCATTGAGAAAGGTGTTCTAAGAAATCTAGGTTCCCTTATTATCCTACCTTAAAAGACATGGTTCTCAAGCTTTGTGCTTGCTCATACAAAGATTTCCTGTTCATCTAGCTTTACACTTTAAGGAACAGCAGAAAGATGAAAATTGAAACAGGCAGTTTATGGGCTGATGAACAGTTTGTGCTGGGCAAGAGAGTATGGTGATATCAGGTTAAGGGGCTTGTAGTATGATGTTATTTCATCTCCATCTGTTGTAAATACAGGGAATGTGATAAGGTCAGTGCCATAGAGAACAATGGTCTAGGAATCTGAACTAATTTCAAAGGGTAATATTAAAAAAAAATGTTAACTGCAGCTTCAGGGCATTGTGATTTTCTTGCTCCATCTTGGCTTATTTAATCTTCATAATGTGTCTTTCAAATGGTAATATAATCCATAATTTATAGGAAACCAAAGCCTGGAAAGGTTAAATAACTTTCTTAAGGCCACAGATCATCAGTGATGGAAACATAATTCAGAAGCAGGGTACTGCTTTGACTCTAACTCCCTAGTCTTGCTGCTCTTACTTCCTTTCTTTACAAATACCGTGTATCAGGATGGTGAATGTATTGGTCGGGATGAGCTAAATTATAATGCAATTAGCAGTGTTTATTGACATTTCAATATTATTTATAATTAAAGGAGCAAAGCCACACTTTTTATTGTAAAGATCCAATGTGGTTCACCTTGGATGTTCTTCTGTGTGTTCCATGGGCCATGGGAATCCACTAGGAAAACCAAGTATGTTTCCCAGCTCTCAGTCACTAGAATAAGTGATGAACTATGTATCACATTATCTCTCAAGTCAATGGGAGAACCAATCATTTGTCCTTGACCAACCAAAGAGAAAACGAGAAGCATAATCTTCCTGAGACCAAGAAGAGAGAAGAACTAGGTAGGGCCCAGCATTTAACTGGCAACCATAGTGGGCTGTTGCCTGGCTTCTTGTAATTAGTAATGACATCACTTTTCTTTTCCGTGCTTTTTCTAATTTTCTCTATAAGAATAGTTGGTAATATCAGCTTGAGCTGTATGTAACTTTTTCCCTAGGCAAGACTAGCCCATTCTCTGTCACATGTCTAACTGAGTACTGACAGGTGAATTCCTTTTATCAGCCACAAAATAAGGAGTTGGATTAGCAAAACTTTAAGAGACTTGCCAAATGAGATATTGCATGATTTCAGGAGAAGGCAACACAAATCCTTCTCTTTGATTATCTTGCACTGACCTGCAGGTAGCTGGCTATATATGGTTGGCAGGACATAATCCAGCAACAGAGAGATAAGAAGCTGTGGGTCACTGATGCTGAGCAAAAGCTGATATGAGGGTGAACTGCTGAGTAAAACTTGGGCTCTAGTCCAAGAACTCAAGGTAAGAAAGTGAGGAAATAATTGGACTTAGCATCTTATTTATTTCCATATATATATTTTTCAAATATATATTTCCATATATATTTTTTTCCTTGTAGTCCTGGGAATTGACTTAGGGCTTTTCATGTACTAAGTAAGTGTTCTACCACTGAGATATAATGGAACTCCACTAAAAAATATCTTCATTAATTTATAATTCTCACGATATACCTATGTTTATTACATACCTAAATTTATCTTAACCTATGATCTTCTGATTATAATCTCCATTTATTGGTTTACTAGTGTTATTTAAGGCAAACCATACTATATCTATATCTTCATCTATACAATACATTTCACACCTCAAAGAAGACATTTAATCACTGACTTCAATGTTCAAACACAAAGTCTATTTCCAAGATGTCAGTAAAGTACACTTGGGCTTATGTTTTATGGTGTGCACATTGTGATTACGGTTGTTATTAATGTCTTTCATCATGTGGCAAGGTTACCAGATGATAGTATCATCAGGTTCTCCAAAGATGAGCAACTGCCAATCAGTGAGCTTAAAAACAAAACAACACAAAAAAGACAGAAATCAGGGAAAACAATTGTCCTGTCCAGATCATGCTAACTCTTCTAAACTTCATTTTTGAAATGTACATTAATCTTAAAGTATATATATATATATATATATACATATATATATATGGCTTCCTAAAATAATCACACTGGTTCATACACAGAGTTAAAACAAAGGAAAAATCAGAGCAGATGCAGGGGTATGGTGTGCCATAGTCAGGTCACAGCCTTTTAGACAAAGCAGGTTTCTGGGAACAGAATCAGAGTGGCAAATGGCTTCTGGTCCTACAAAAGAATTTAAAACACAAACAAAGAAAAGGCAGCACTTAATCATGCTCTTTTGCTTAGACCTACACCCTGGTCTCCCTCCTCTTTTTCTTTACCTAGTAATTTCACTAACAAATTACCACACAGACAGAATGTACCTGAAAATCATCTTGCCTAAAGAAATCAAAGCTTGGAAGTGGAGACTGGTAGAATGTAGAAAATAAATGTAGAATTTATTTTTTTTTAATGGTTAGATATGATGCTGTTTTGGACATCTGGGCTTGCCTTTGTATGAGAGAATAAAATTTCTATTTTGTTTAGGATAGAAGTAGCTGCGTGTTTTCCATTCACATTAAGATGTGATTGACTTGTACATGAAGTGGGGATTACAGGGCTAAAGCTGGGCAACTGTTGTGATCTCAACCAGCTTTTGCAAAGGTGTATAGGTGGGAAAAATCTCAGAACTAATTCAAAATAGAGTCTGGCTATGACAGAAAGATGGAAAGTGGGTATATAGAGAGAGTGCTTTGGATTCCCCGAGGAATGTGAATCTTATTCCACAGAAAATGAAGGACGTGGAAAGTTTTCAATTAGGGCAGTGAGATGAACACAGTCTGGTTTTGAAAGAGTTTCCCGGAACAGAAAGCAGGATGGGTTAGAAAGTGAGTAAAGGTGCTTAGCACAGAAGAGAGTGCCAATCAGTGATCACCACTTCGCTCTGCTTATATGAAGGGTAGGACAGGCAGGGCAGGCCAGGGAGACAGGAATTCTGACATCACATGATCCGTAAATGGATTTCCAAGGTCGACAAGATAATAAATGGAGGAATTGTATTGGCATATTATTAGGTAAAAAGCAAGAGAATATGTTTTCCTGATAGGCCAAGGATGTGCTGAAATCAGTTAATATTGAATTTATGTAAGAGAAGACATTCCAAATAAGCTCCCGGTGAAAACTAAATGGGGATTAGAAAGATAATTCTTTTTCTACTAACTGACAGATTTATTGGAAGAAACCAATTCTTCCAGTGAATATGGTCAGTTATGTACAACATTATCATAGTACAGGTTATCTGCAAGCTACAGGGGCATCGGGAGCGGGTTCTATGGCTCAGTGGCTATTATCCAAGTTATCAAAGTAACTTCCAGCTAGATGGCTCAGCAGGAAAATGCATTTTTCCTCCATCTCTAACACTTGAGTTCACCCCCAGAACCTATATAGTGAAGGGGAGTGCCAGAGGCAGCAAGTTGTCCTCTGTCCCCTCACTTCTACACACTCCCCGTGCTATTCCTATACAAAATCAGTTTTAGAAATGTAATACAAAAACTTTAAAAACGTAGTTAAGCAGGATCTTTGCCCACCTTACCATTTCTGCCTCCTTACGTAGTAGCTTTCCAATTTTCCATTCTCGTGGCCCATACTCATAGCCTTTCTGCTTCTTCAAGGTTTCTTGAGTACAACTTTTGTAGTTAGGGTGACTACTGCTGCAATGAAACACCACGACCAAAGAAACTTGGAAAGACACCCTTTCAGCTTACCCTTCCACAGCACTGTTCATCACTGAAGGAAGCCAGGACAGGAATTCAAGCAGGGCAGGATCCTGGAGACAGGAGCTAATGTAGAAGCCATGGAGAGTTGCTGCTTACTGGCTTGCTGCATATAGCTTTCTCATTCTTCTTTCTTATAGAACTTAAGACAACCAGCCCATTGGTGGGTCCAATCACAATGCGCCAGGTCCTTCCCTACCAATCACTAATCAAGAAAATGCCTTACAGCTGGATTTTATGGAGGCATTTTTTTTTTAAAGTTAATGTTCCCTCCTTTCAGAAAACTATGTTGTGTCAAGTTGATATAAGACTAGCCAATACAACCCTGTTTCTCCTCTCCATGAATTCTGAAGCCTACATCCTCCAGTATATCATTACTGCTAAGTTTGCCTTCTTCCAGGTAGATCTATTTTTCAAATTTACTTCACTTTCTAACAACGTATAGTCCACTTCCTCCTTTTTCTTCAAAGCAGAGCAAAATTTTTATTTTTTTTTTAATGGTGACTGATGAAGCTCCCACATATATCCACGTGCCTATCACATCTAATTAGTCTTCACTACTTAATTGTGTAATTCGCTAATTCTCAAACTGTAAGTTTCTAACCTTTGGAGGTTGAAGGGCTCTTTCACAGGGGTTGCTTAAGACCATTGGAAAATACAGATATTTACAATATGATTCATAACAGTAGCATAATTACAGTTATGAAGTAGCAACAACAATAATTTTATGGAATTGTATTAAAGGAAGTTTGAGAACTGCTGACTCAAACACTAATTTAGACAAGAGACTTTGTGGATATGGACAGCAGTTACAGTCAGATCCCTTCAACTAAAGAGAACATGAAGATAAGATAGACAGAGCTCGTGGAAGTACCTGAAAATCCCTGGGGGGAAAACTCAAGCTCTCTAAAGAGGAAGCATTTTGCCTCAAAACTGCATCACTCATTCTTTCTGTGGGTTTTGCAGCCTGTGGACATGGCCAGTAGACTGTGAACTCACTAGCTTCCACAGGCAAAAGTCAAATTGTGTTTTCTTCTCTTCTCATTCCCCTGATTTCTCCCACCTAACACTCTCTCTGTCTATCACAGTTTCTGATTTATCTGTTGTCTATCCCTTCTGGGCTCTGTGCTTCTGGAGAACCATACCTGCAGATGGCTCTTTGCAGTTATTTTTCTGTTGGTCTGTTTGACTCACAGCTAAACTTCAATGGAAGTATCAGCACTAACTGGGAGGTGGGACTGAATATTTTGAAGAGGAACTTAATTTTGCCCTCATGGTGTAGCTCAAAGGGTGGTGCTGTCCATTCACCTCTGTTCATGCTGACCACCATGATTAGAGTTAGGAACATCCATGGATGGAACACATGTGATTGAGAGCTGAAGGTGACAGAAACTATTAAGTGCAGAAGCAGCTTCCCAGGCTACAAGCAAAACCTCAAAATTGAAGACTGGAATTGTAAACCTGGGAATTCGAGAATGGAATGAGATTTCAGCCATTATATAATTCAACTTTCTTATTTCAAAGAGAATGAAATAGAGGTCCAAGACAAAACAACTCTATTATGCAAGGAGGCATTTACCAGAAAAAAATAATTGTCTTGTGTTTGATCATTTAAGACTATTTTAATATTTTCTTCAGTAATAAGTGTTTTTGATAGAACATTATATTCCCCTGCACAATAATTTTGTTTTTTGAGTGGGTCAGAATTATTTGACTGAGTTGTTATTTAGTGTATTTAAAGATATTCATGACTTGGGGTTTATAAAATCTAGGATCTTCATACAAAGTGTTTGTGCACATTTATTATTCTTGAGGTCCAGGTTGAAGAAAAGGGGTTTGTGCACCAAAGGGCATGGGACACAATAATGTTTTTATTCCATTGGCCAGTCTGGCCTTTTAGGAAAAGACTCTGTAGTTTCTGATACTCAGTGATGGGTGGATACATTTACTTCCATCCATGCTTGCCTACACTGGGTATGTACATCACAAGCAACATATAAATGAAGTGGTGTTTTAATACACACTATTCTACTTAATAACATTTTATTGTATTTTTCTCTCTGTGTTTTCCATATTTTGTAACTGAAAATTGTTTTTTATTGAGTTGCAGAAAGCTTTTAAAAAGAAATTAAATAGCATGTACAAGCTATTCATCAGTGAAAGGTGGTGTCCATGTTTACTTTCTGTTGCTATGATAAAACACTGGCCAAAAGCAGATTAGAGGAGGAAAGAGTTTACCTCAGTTATAGTCCATCAAGCAAAGTCAAGGCAGGAACTGAAGCAGAGGCAGGAGAGGAGAAATGCTTACTGGCTTGTTCTCCATGGCTTGCTCATCCTGCCTTTTCATACATCCCAAGTCTACCTTCCCAGGGATGACACTGAACTCTCCACATCCATCACTAATCAAAACCATGTCCCACAGACAACTTGCCTAAGGGGGACAGTCCCTCATTTGAGATCCCCTTTTCCCAGATGACTCTAGCTTGTGGCAAATTGACAAAAAACAAATCAGTATAGTGTATATTCATATAATTGTCCATGTGGACATGATTTGTTTCGTGGTTTTGATATTATGGTGTTTGTTGCTAGGTGAAGCCTCCCACTTAGGAAGAAACTGCAAAGTTGACACTGCCCGGGGCACAAAAGCTTATGACAGGATGATCAGAAGGTAAAAAAGTATCTGAACATTTTTTGTGAAAACAAACACAAGAATATTTCAATTAAGGTGTTGATTTTTAAATCTTTCATACGCATCGTTTAGCCAGGCTCTCTTTTCCTTGAAATAAAGCATGCAGCTTATGCTTCAGGCAAACATTTAATGGCCTACAAACCACCCCACCTCTGTAATTCTCCCTCTATCCAGGCACTGGCATTCATCCTTTCCTTGGAAATTATGAGCCTCGGCCGCTGAAAACACATGAATTACAGAGTGCTTCCTCTTTTATATAACATTTTGCATTATTCTTGTGCTTTTCCTCTGTAAAGAAAGGGAGAAATTACACGTCTTAAAATGGAATCCAGGCAGCAGTTTTTTATCTTTTTAAATATTTAGCAGTACACAGTGTTTACTTTTTATATTTTATTCTTGAATATTGTGCTTTATAGAAGACCGTTAGAGAGTTTTCTTTTTCATTTTTAATAGTAGACCTCAAAAGTCTTATGGGCTCCTGTCCATTCATTTGCTTGATGCTCTGGACTCTTCCCTGAGGGCAGAAACAGCATTACGATTGGTTGCTATGTCATGCAGCTTTCAGAGTGGGAAGTGGGAGATGACTCAGGTATCTGGAGTGGTCTGTTGCAAGTGACAACTGAAAATGCATGTAATAGACTCCTTTACATGCTTGGTTAAGGTAAGTTTGCCTTTCCCAATGAGAGAATCTATGTAGTTTGTTTAGGACAGCTTGTTCCTGACACATAGTACAAAGATGTCAGTTGCCTTCTCTAGTTAGAGGTCTCTAGAGAAACTAAATACATAGAAATTTTTACATGCACATGTGACACATTTGAGATTCATTTTAAGAACTAGATCAAATAATCAGGGAAGGCATGCTTAAAGTTTTCAGTCACGCTGACAGGCTAGGGACGTTGATAAATCCCAGTCAGTGCAGTGGTCCTGAGGCCACAATCTTCAGGGATGACTTGTGCTGGAAACTCACAACAGACATTTACGTTCCAGTGCCCTTCGCAGTTTTCTTTTCTTCTAAGAAACTTCATACTTTGCTCTCAAGGCCTTTACCTGGTTAGATAAAGACCACACACCTTATCAAGGGTCACAGCCCCCTTGCAGAAGTGAGCTGATGACAGAGTTTAATCACATCTTCAAGACACTTTCACAGCAACTCTCAGCCAAATATTGGATCACAACTGACAACCAGAGCCCTGACAAGCCAGTTCATTAAATTAGTCTCCACTCACTCTTTTCTTATAGACCCTTTCTGTCTTTCTTGTAAAAGAGACAGCATCATGTCAGGAGCCCCTACGTTCCGCACTCCTAGCATGCCAGTTTCATGAATACTCTGAGCTTCTTTAAAGAAACAGAGCACAGGGAGATTTAGGATCAGGACAAGGTACAGTTTCAAATGGGAGAAGCAAAGGTTTCATGATCATCTGGAAAGCTAGGCACTGACTTCGTCTGACTCCCCAGAACAGTTGTGGACCCATGAAGAGAGGGACAGAGATGGTATGCTTCCCTGCCACAACCAGGGAGCGAGGTAGATGGAGATGACTTGGATTGTCACTCATCTCTGCTTGCATCTTCTGTGGGTCTCCAAATACGTTCTGATCCTACTGTATGAAGCAGAGTGGTTCCCTCTTGTCTCAGGATTGAGAAAGTCATTGCAGAGTTTCAGGAGCAGGAGGAGAAAGCACGTGGATGAACCAGGAGAGGTTCTCCTGAGTTGGTGGTGAAGTTGCTTAACCTTTCAGCTACATTAAGTATTTAGGCATGTAGGAGGATAATAATACCAACCCCCAGCCCATTAGATAGGGCAAATGAGTTAAAACCATGGTAAGATTTTAAATCTATGTCAATCAGCAGGTTCAATATATATTTATTGAATTATAATTAGACATTCATGATTATCTGCAGAATATCCTCATGGGCAAAACTCACACATACCAAAAACTGTTGGCATTTATTTTAGTCTTAGATACAGCCTCATTTAAATGAGTTGATTCCTTTATTTAGAGCCTGATAGACTTCATATACAGAAGGTAGACTTCCTTTCGTGATAAGTGTGATTGTCTACTATTTCAGATATGTGGTCATTTGAAAAAAAAAAAAAAAAAAAAAAGAAATGGGTCCCCCTAGGGAGTGGCACTATTGGGAGTGTGTCCTTGTTGGGGGAAGTGTGTCACTGTGGAGGTAGTTTTTCAGGTCTCGTATATGCTCCAGCCATGCCCAGTTGGCCTGTTCATTTCTGTTGCCTATGGGTCAAGATGTAGAACTCTCAGCTCTTTATCCAGTACCATGTCTGCCTACATGCTGCCATGTCCTACAATGATGATAGTGGAGTAAACCTCTGAAACTATAAGCTAGACTGAATTATATGTTTCCCTTTATTAGAGTTGCTGTGTTCCTGGTGTCTCTTTATAGCAAAAGAAACCCTAACAAAGACAGACAGAAGTTGGTACTAGGAGTTGGGTATTGCTATGATAAGCCTGACCATATTTTTGTTTGGAGGAATATGGTCTTTGAGACTATGGATTAGAAAAGCAGTTGAATGCTTTAAGTGGGATATAATAGGCCATCCTTCTAGGAGCATAGAAGACATTGGTGCTGAGGGTGATTTGAACTGTGAGGACCGGACTGAAGTGGTTTCAGAGGGGAAGAATTTTAGTATGTTGCCTGGAGATCATTCTTGTGATATTTTGGTGAAGAATGTGGTTTCTTTTTGCTCTTATTCAAAGAGTCTTCCTGTTGCTAAAGTGAAGAGATTTGAATAATTCTATTGGCAGAGCAAATCTCAAAACAGCCATGATGATAATGGACTAAACCTCTGAAAATACAAGCTAGCCCAAATTAAATGTTTTCCTTTATAAGAGTTGCCTTGGTCCTGGTGCCTTTTACAGCAATGAAAATCTTAATTAAGAGAAGAGATTTGCTATTTGTCTTCCTTAAGTCAAATGGTTATTGTTTCTAGATGTGGGTGCAGGGAACTGAAGTTAGATCCTCTAAAAGAGCAATATATACTTTTAACAGTTGAACCATCTCCCCAGTTTCCTCCACTATTTTTTTTTTATTTAAATTTGAGACAAGCTTGTTTTATATGTCCTGCACCCTCCTGTCCTCCCCTGTTCTCCCCACTAACCCCCATCTCATCCCCTTTCTGCTCCCTAGGGAATTGAGGCCTTCCCTGGAGAGTCTTCAAAGTCTGTCATATCATGTGGAGCAGGGCCCAGGCCCTCCCCCATGTGTCTAGGCTGAGAGAGTATCCCTCTATGTGGAATGGGCTCCCAAAGTCCATTCATATACTAGGGATAAATACTGATCCACTACCAGAGGCCCCATAGATTTCCCAGTACTCCCAACTAACACCATGTTCAGGAATCAAACTGCTTAGTGTTTAGCTGTGGGTGTCTGCTTCTGTTTCCATCCACTACTAGATGGAGGCTCTAGGATGTCGTATAAGGTAGTCATCAATTTCATTATTGGGGAAGGGCTTTTAAGTTAGCCTCTCCACTATTACTTAGATTGTTAGTTGGAGTCATCCTTGTAGATCTCTGAACACTTCCCTAGTGCCAGATTTCTCTTAAAACCTATAATAGCTCCCTCTATTTTCTTGCTCTCCTCTATTCTTTCCCTGACTCAATCTTCCTGCTCCCTTATGCCCACCTCTCCCCTCCTCTTCCTCCTAACTCCCAATTCCCCCCCCCCCATGCTGCCAATTTGCTTGGGAGATTTTGTACCTTTCCCTTTCTCCAGGGAACCACATATGTTTCTCTCAGGATCCTCCTTGTTTCCTAGCTTTTCTGGCTTTGTGGATTGTAGGCTTGTAATCCTCTCTAAAAAGATATATGAGTGAGTACATACAGTGTTTGTTTTTTTGAAACTGAGTTACCTCACTCAGGATGTTTTCTTCTAGTTCCATCCATTTACCTACAAATTTCAGGATTCCGTTGTTTGTTTGTTTTTCTGCTTAATAGTACTCCATTGTGTAAATGCACCAGATTTTCTCCATCCATTCTTCAGTTGAGAAGCATTTAGGTTGTTTCCAGGTTCTGGCTATCACAAATGAATGATGCTTCTATGAACATAGTTGAACAGATGTCCTCGTATGAATGTGCATCTTTTAGGTATATGCCTAAATGTGGAATTGCTGGATCTTGAGGTAGACTGATTCCCATTTTCCTGAGGAATTGCCATACTGATTTCCAAAGTGGCTATAAGAGTTTGCACTTCCACCAACAGTGGAGAGGTGTACCCCTTTCTCCATATCCTCTCCAGCATAAACTGTCTTTGGTGTTTTTGATTTTAGCCATTCTGATAGGAATAACATGGTGTCACAGAGTTGTTTTGATTTGCATTTCCCTGATGGCTAAGGATTTTGAGAACTTTGTTAAAGTGTCTTTCAGCCATTTTAGATTCCTCTATTGAGAATTCTCTATTTAGTTCTGTAACCAACTTTTGAACTGGATTATTTAGTGTTTTGGTTACTAGCTTCTTGAGTTCTTTGAATATTTTGGAAATCAGCCCTCTGTCAGATGTGGGGTTGATGAAGAATTTTTCCCATTCTGTGGGCTGGCATTTTGTCTTATTTACTGTGTCCTTTGCCTTACAGAAGCTTTTCAATTTAAGGATGTCCCACTCATTAATTGTTGATCTCAGTGTCTGTGCTATTGGTATTATGTTCAGGAAGAGGACTCCTGTACTAATTTGATTAAAGTTACCTCCTACTTTCTCTTCCTAGAGGCACTGAGGCTGGGTTTATGTTGAGGTCTTTGATCCATTTGGATTTACGTTTTGTGCTTGGCAATAGATATGGATCGATCTTCAGTTTTCTACATACTAGTATCCAATTATGCCAGCACCATTTGTTGAAGATGCTTTCTTTGTCAAGCTTTAGTTTCTTTGTCAAAGATCAAGTGTTTATAGATGGGAAGAATTGTGCTGTGATTTTGATTCCTCCCCTATTTTTTAAGGGTAGCTTCTCTCATTTCAAACTAAGAATCCAGAATTTTGAAGATTTCATGAGTTGGTATTCACAAGCAATGTTAGACCAGCCTTAAATGGAGACTGTATTTTTCATATGTGAGGCAGTGTGGTGAATCTATTAAATTTGGAAGCTGAAAAGTTCAGTTGCAATTGACGTGGAACACAGTACTGCACATGTTTGCATTGTTTGCTGGTATTTGGTATTGTTATTGTTGATGGCATTTACTTGTTTGTTTTATAAATATTTATTTTTAAAATTTACTTTTTAATATTTTATTAATACTGAGAGAATTTCATTAAACATATTTTATCATTCCCACTACTTTCCCAACACCTTCAAAATCTTCCTTCCTACCTTGATAACTTGTCTACTCCAATTTGTGTAAATTATTTACTCTTGGATTGAGGACATCCACTGAAGTTCAGCTGACTCACCAGGAACCATACCCTTAAAGAAAGCAGACTCTTTCCTTAATTAGGTCTGGAGGTTCATGGACCCTTTCTTGTTCCATGTTAGAGTATTGATTGAGTTGATCTTGTACATAGGCAACCATAGGTGCTGGGAGTTCATGAATGCAGCATCCCCTCCATATTCACAAGATAACATTTCACTCTGGTTCTGGTATTTATTTAATGCAGTCCCCCAAACCCCCAGAAAAACATTATCAAGAAACCTTCCCATAAGTAGTCCTATGACCTCCAGAAAGCAGCTGAGAGAATGTGATGCACTACTTGATGTAGCGTAGGTTATGTCTTGGGCAGTAGTCCAATTTTTCCCTAGTCTTTATTCACTAGGGAGTGAAATTATTGCCTCATAAAATAAGAGAAATGTCCAGTTATTTCTTAAGTAGGACCCCATTAACTTTATCACGGCCACCAGTTTTGTTCACAACATTAAAGTCTTTCTAGCCTGCAGTGAGGAGGATGCTACATTCCCAGCTGGGTTTAGTAATCCAAAGACAATTATTTTGAAAACACATATTTCCTCAAAAGACCCAATTTTGAAGGAACCAATTCTTAGAATGATGTTCAAATGAATCACAGTATTCAGAGCGGCATTTTTCTTTGAAAACCTTTTGCCTATGTCAAAGCTTTCAGGCAGGAAATGAAGAAGTGAGCTTTAATGTTAAGGGGAATTTATAATTGAGACAGCTTTATTATCAAAGGCATTACATTGTTTCACCATAAGGTTATTGAATTAAAGTTTAATTTATTTTGAAAATCTGGATCGACATCTCCAGTATTCATCTACAAGTTATCATAGTACAGAATATCCCTTTAGGCCATAATGAAAGTTAGAGTTCCCTTTCTCCTTCATGTATAAACTGATCACATGACAGCTCCAGGGTATTGTTAAGAGGAAGGTTTTTATTGTAGGTGTGAGGGAAAGAACCACCAGAGGCATCAAGAAGAGTCCAGAACAGAGAGAGGAAGTAACAGACTAAACATGGCCAGCAGATTAGATTTGGCCATCAGAAGAGAGAGAAGGGTGAGGAGCAAGGGATGAAGAGAAGGACATGACCAAGAGAGGGTAAAAGAGTGAGGCCAAGAGAGGAAGATTAGAAAGAGAGAGCATAGCCTAAATAGCAGGGTCATGAGGAGAAATGAGTAGCTGGGTGAAGGAAGCCTAAGAACTGTAGAACTTTAGGGAAAGGGGCAGTGTGAGGAGACCCCAGGTGCTGTGGACTCTGAATTGTGCATCCAGTAGTTGTAATACTGAGGGAGTCTGCCAGCCAGCATGTGCTTTCTTATGCTAATAGCCAGCACAGATTGCTACCTTTGGTAGCAAATGTTTCCTTTGGTAGAGGGGAATCTGTTTCAAAAGTTCCCCGGGAATACTGGCTCTTTCTTAACCACCAGAATTTGAACCTGACAATTGGCCTATGGAAACTTAGTTCTTGTCAACAATGTCTGGGGAGAGCAAAACTGAGTTCACCTGAGGCAATGTGATGTTTCCTGTAGCAGGAAAGCACAAAGGTGGGTTACACTTCCCTCTATTGTGTTTTGGTTATAGTGTCAAAAAAATCAGTAGCCTTACTTTTTTCAGACGACAAAGAGACAGAGAAAGAAATCAGAGAAACATCACCATTTACAATAGCCACAAACAACATAAAGTATCTTGGGGTAACGCTTACCAAACAAGTGAAAGACCTATATAATAAGAACTTTGTGTCTTAAAAGAAAGAAATTAAAGAAGATGCCAGAAAATGGAAAGATCTCCCATGCTCTTGGATAGGTAGGATAAACATAGTAAAAATGGCAATCTTGCCCAAAGCAATCTACAGATTCAATGCAATCTCCATTAAAATCCCACCACAATTCTTCACTGACCTTGAAAGGATAATAATCAATTTTATATGGAAAAACAAAAGACCCAGGATAGCCAAAATAACCCTGTACAATAAAAGAACTTCAGGAGGCATCACCATCCCTGACTTTAAGCTCTACTACAGAACTATAGTTCTGAAAACAGCCTGGTATTGGCACAAAAAATAGACAGGTAGACCAATGGAATCGAATTGAACATCCTGATATTAACCCACACACCTATGAACACCTGATTTGTGAAAAAACAGCTAAAAGTATACAACGGGGGGAGGAAAGCATCTTCAACAAATGGTGCTGGCTCAATTGGATGATGGTGTGTAGAAGACTGCAGATAGACCCATGTCTGTTGCCATGCACAAAACTCAAGTCCAAATGGATCAAAGACCTGAACATAAATCCAGTCATACTGAACCTCTTAGAACAGAAAGTGGGAGGTACCCTTGAACATATTGGTATAGGAGACTGCTTCCTGAACATAACTCCAGTAGCACAGTCACTGAGATTGACAATTAATATATGGGACCTCCTCAACTTAGATGCTTCTATAAGGCAAAGGACACAGTTGACAAGACCAAACAGCAGCCCACAGACTGGGAAAAGATTTTCACCAATCCTACATCTGACAAAGGGCTGATCTCCAAAATATACAAATAACTCAAGAAACTACTCAATAAAACACCAAATAACCCTATTTAAAAATGGGGTACAGAACTGAAGAGAGAATTCTCAAAAGAGGAAATCAAAAAGGCTGAAAGACACTTAAGAAAGTGCTCAACATCCTTAGCTATTAGGGAAATGCAAATCAAAACAACTTTGAGATACCATCTTACTCCTGCCAGAATGGCTAAAATTAGAAACACCAATGATAACTTATACTGGAGAGGATGAAGAGGAAGAGGAATCCTCCTTCACTGCTGGCAGGAGTGCAAACTTGTACAGCCATTTTGGGGATTAGTATGGCAGTTCCTCAGGAAAATGGGATTCAGTTTACCATAGGACCCTGCAATCCCCCTCTTAGGCATATACCCAAATGATTCACATCATTCAACAAAGACATGTGCTCAACTATGTTCATAGCATCATTACTTGTAATATCAAGAACATGGAAGCAATCTGGATGCCCCTCAACTGAATAATGGATAAAGAAGATGTAGCACATCTACACAATGGAATACTACTTTGTGGGAAAAAATGGAATTTTTAAATTCCCAAGCAAGTGGATAGAACTTGAGGAAACCATCCTGAATGAGGTAATCCAGTCACAAAAAGAGGAACATGGTATGTACTTGCTCATATATGGATTTTAGATCTAGAGCAAATGATCACTAGACTATAATTCCCACCGTCACAGGAACTTGGATACAAGGTGGATTCTAAGAGATTCATATACAGTCCCTCACAGAAGGGGGAAGTGACAAGTTTTCCAGAACACATGGGGAGTGGGGGAGCAGTGAGTGGAGGGGGAACTAGGAGAAAGAGAAGAAGAGGAGAGGAAAGCACGTAGGACTAGGAAGATTGAGTCAGGGGAGGAACAAAAGACAGCAAAGAGAGATGGAGAGAGAGGAGGGAACATAAAAGAAGGAGCAATTATAGGTTTGAAGAGAAAACTGAACCTTAAGAAATGTTCAGAGACCCACAAGACTGACTCCAACTAACAATTTGAGCAACAGTGGAAAGGCTACCATAAATGCCTTTCCCTGATAATGAGATCAACTACTAAATTATCCACCATCATGGAGCCCTCATCTAGTACCTGTTGGAAACAGAAGCAAACACCCACAACTGAACACTGAGGTGATCTAGATCCAGATGCAGAGATGGAGGACAAAACCAGGCTGCAGAACACATAGAGACAGCTGACCTGAACAAAGAGGAGCTCACAGGCCCCCAGACTGATATCTGGAAATTCAGCATGGGACTGACTCAGGTCACCCTGAACATGGGTATCAGCTAGAAGGACTGAGAAGTCTAAGGGACCTCAGACAGTGGAACCATGATGTATTCCTGGTGCACAAAAGGACCTGGCTGGCACATCCCCCATGTAGGTATACTCCCTTAACCTAGAGACAGGAGAGAAGTCCTAGTCCCGTCTCAAATGACTTGACAGATTTACATGACCCCTCCTGGATGATATCACCCTACATGTGAAGTGAGGGGAATGGGAGGGGAGGGTGGTCGGGTGCATGTGGGGGGGGAGAGAGAGAATAAAAGGAAAAGCATTAAAAAACACACAGACACACACACATAAAACACAGCCCTCTAGATATTGATTCCCATGCCCATGTTGTCCCACTTATGACACAAATAAACTTCACTTCTCCTGTACAGAGTCTAGTAAATCTTGATTCTCACACCTGTAACCATATAAGTAAATAAGTAAATAAATAAATAAACAAACCCCAGAAACCCTAATATACCAGCAAAATACCAGTAAGAAAATAATGTTCAAAGCAATGTGAGGAAAAAAATCTTCAAAAATATTGCTGAGTTCTTTTTGTGTTGGCTACCTATTGCTGTGAATTGAGTCTACCTGTAGGTGTGATTTTTTTTTCTTTGTAAGCCATTAGCAAGTAGATATAGGTTCCTGCTTAGCAATGGGAGCTTGTATCCACTTCCTCCTATCAGCACTGAGACCCTATCAGGGTTGGATTTGTGTAGGCCCTATGTATGCTGCCAGTTTCTATAAGTTCATTAGTTCCTTAGGGTCCTTCATTCCCTCTCTCACAATCTTTCTGCCTTCTCTTCTGCATGGTTCCCCAAGCCCCGAGGAGTGGGATTTGGACTGAGTGTTCCAAGCTCTCTTACTCTCTGCATTTTGACCAGTTGTTATTTTCACACATACTGCAGAAGGAAGCTGCTCTGGCGATGACTGAGGCATTGATCTATGCATATGGCAAAGATAGGCCTGGAATTTACATAACCATGTCTGAGCTAATCTTCATGAGGATGTTTAGACAGAATTTGGTAAGATTTCCTGTAACAGTAATTGAATTGGGCTTCTTAGTGGTTGAAGACCAAGATTTTGATGGAAATAGAAAATCAGAGAGATGATAAAGGCCAACAAATCATTAATAAAATAAGCTCTTCTACAGTAGGAAGGGGGCAGTGTAAGGGGCTGACACAGCATGGTCCGCTGAAATTCTCAAAGAAACTGAGGTGATGGTCTGAGAATTGTCCCTTGGAAAGGTAGGGATTATTCTTCACCAGTGGAAGGCTTCCCAAAAAGGTGCTTACTGTCCCTTAATCCTGGAGGTTTTTACAGAATTGGAAAAGCAGTCGGATATAACAGGAAGCTGTTCCTGCATATAGAATGTGTGGTAATTTGTTTGTGTGTGACTTGACTTTTAGCCCTTCTCCCACAACCTTCTCCAGTTATAAATAAGCACCTGTTTTGAGGCTGGGAAATGGAAAAGAAATATTTCTTTCATTATTTGCCAGAAGTTCTTTTATGGAATTAATTTTTCATTTCTTCGGAGCAATACAGATAATTCACATAATGTTAGGAGGCAACCAAGCGTGAGATTGTGTGTCAATGAATGGCCACAATGTAGAAATAAATGGATGCTTTGGTAATAATCCATTTAAGACATTTTTTTGTGGACAAGGGAAAAGTTCAGAGTATAAGTCCCCTCCCCTGAACTCAGGAAATTTCTTCCCTAAATCGGCTTTGATTTCAGGAAGAAACACAGTAGTTCGAAATAAATCAGAGCCAAAAAGAGGAAAATGGGATTTTAATTGTTCTGTTTGGTAGGGTCAACCTGTGATGAATATTCATTGACAATTGGCAATAAACTGTTTTCTCTTAAATAAAGTTGAAGTGTAAAATGAAAGAAACACACATTTTTAAGTCTCCAAAACAATAACTCATGGCAGCATGCTCACATGTTTCAAAGGCCATGCACTTCATGGAAGCAAAATACTTTTGTAAACATTCCTTTGGGGATCCCTCTCCCCAGTGCTATCATCAATATTTGGGATTTGCAAGAGCAAACCAAAATAGACATTTGAGGCACTTATTTGAAACAATAGTAGAAGAAATCATTTTCTCTCTCTATTCCATTACTGGCACAGTGTTAGACAGTGGGCTGACTGAAGGATTCATAGAGCGAGTTGGATATGGATTCTTGACAGACATATGCTTTCACTAGTGTACGGATGTGGCACGTAGAACTTGATATTTGTTTTGTGTTAAACTGAGTTCTTCACTTTTATTTTATTCATTTTAGTTGAAAGATATGTGAGAGAATAAATGATTTTTAGCAGAGGGGTTTGAAAGCAAGGGAGAAGAATGCACCAGAGTTTGTTGATGAGATTTTGGAAACAGGTCCTTGGGAACACAAGTCCTTTTACTTTTCTTCTCCAATGTGAAGTTGATCCTGAGGAAAGGGTTATGCAAGCAACTATTGGCTCCACGTTTGCTTGAAGATGCATGCCATTGGGATAAAATCTCTCGGTCTTTCTCTTTTATTCGTTCCTGTCTTCCGCAGGAGGAAGCTTCTCTGATGATGGCTGAGCAAGGTACTGATCAATGAGGAATACCATTAGGAGACATTTGATTGCTGTGTGTGTGTGTGTGTGTGTGTGTGTTTAATTGATGTTTTGTTTGTTTTTCTGGAACAGTAGTATACCTATATACCTTTGCAGTGATTCCTTTCTTTGCATAACAGAGTAGAGACTTCTGTGAGTGGTCAGAAATTCTTGGGACTCTTGGGACCATGACTAATGCTCTGAGCAAGCATGAGCAGTGCTTCAGTGCTTGGCTGACTGGCTCCTAGCTGACTGTCACAGCATGATGGACTTCAGGATCTAGGTAGCTTCAGACATTTCTTAAGCAGAAGTAAATGCATTTCCTATAAATTCATCATTATCATATGCAGAATATGCCACTGTTTACGTGTGTACATGTTCTCACTGTTTTAAAAATTAATTTTAAAGGAACATGGGGACAAATCGCTCTAATGAAAACCTTCCGCTTATGAACATTGTAAGGTTTGTGCTGTTCTGAATATTAGGGTGATGGTAGTTTAGACAGGAGAGGGACAATTAGTAGTGATTTACCTATCTACTGTGAAAGTGTGTGCAGGTGGATCAATCAAATCCCTTCCCTCAGGACATAGGAAACCCAGTGGAAGAGGATACAGAAAGAATATAAGAGCCAGAGGAGACAGAGGGCATCAAGAAAGTTAGTTCCTCTAAATCAACATGATTGACACACATGAATTCATAAGGACAGAAGAAGCAGGCATGGAGCCTCCATGGGTCTACATAAGCAAGGAGACCTGAATGATTTTTCTAAAATTATTGCAAGATGCTATTTTCAACAGGAAAACATTGTTTAAAATTTCATATAACACCTCATCAAGTAAAACCTCTATGATCTCCTATTCCCAATTCAGAAGTTTAAATCTCTCAAGCAGGGACAGGCATCTTATAAAGAGTTAAAAATTCAGACCCATCCAGATATGGAGTACAATACATTGAGACTATGTTCTAGGGATTTCACTAGGTCCCCTCTTTATAGATGCAAATGGCCCTTTGTTTTCAGAAACAAATAATTGGTTGTCCTACAACTCCCAACAGTAGAACATAACGAATAATTTGGGAGCATAAGTCTCCTAGCCAGTATAGAAGACAAAGGAAATCACAGAAAGAAATAAAACCAAAACCTAGTCTTGGAAACGCCACTGAAACTCCAATTCTAGGTGACAATAACTTACCTGCACACACTTTCACAGGGATTGGTATGTAAAATAAGATTGGTTTTAAACTTTAAAAATTAAAAACAAACAAATAAATAAATTATTAAAAATACATTGTTGTCTCACATAATATATCCTGATTATGATTTCCCTTCCCTCTCTTCTCCCAGTTCCTTCCCAACACTCCTCCCATCCAGATCCATGCCCTTTCTGTCTCTCACTAGAAAGAATAATAATAAAATAAATTAATAAGATAAAATAAAAGCTAACATACCAGAATTGCATAAAACAAGCAGAAGAAAACGAACCCAAGATAAAGTGAAAAAAAAAAAAAAGTGACCTTCACACACCTAAGAATCCCATTAAAAAAACTAAGCTAGAAACCATAATATATACACAGAAGACTTGTATGGTAAAAGAGATAAGAAATGATAGATAGATAGCTAGATAGATAGATAGATAGATATAGAAGATAGACAGAGATATGATTTCTAGCTTAGTTACATACCAATCCCAGTTCCCTTTCCCTCCTATCTTCCTGCTCTCTCCACTATCTCGCCATCCTATCTATTCCTCAGAGAGGGTGAGACCTCCCATGGGGGATCATCAAAGTCTGTTACATCATTTGGGGCAGCACCAAGGCCCTCTACCTTGCATCCAAGCTGAGAGAGTATCCCTCCATAGAGAATAGGCTCCAAAAAGTCAGTTCATGAACTAGGAATAAATACTGGTTCCATTGCCAGCTCTTCCATAGACTGCCCAGAGTGAGCCATTATGGGGTTACCAAAAAACCTGGCCTTAGGGATATAATTCCCAGTAATCCATAAGGATGACTCCAAGTAAGAATCTAAGAAATAGTGGAGAGGCTATCTTAAATGCCCTTCCCATATTATGAGATTGATAACTACCTTAAACGTTATCATAAAGCCTTCTTCATCCAGTAGCTGATGGAAGCAGAAGCAGAGATTCACAGGTAAGCACTGAACCAAACTCTTGGAGTCCAATTGTAGAGGGGGAGGAGTAATGAGCAAAGAGGTGAAGGCCATGCTGGGGAAATCCACAGAAACAGCTGACCTGAGCAAGTGGGAACTCATGGACTCTAGACTGACATCTGGGGAACCTGCATAAGACCAAACTAGGCCCCCTGAATGTGGGTGTCAAAAAAATCTAGTTTTTAATAAAAGGAAAAAGACAAAATAAAGCTATTCAGATACTCGGAAAGGTGGGACCTATACTAATAAGGAGAACTAAGATTCATATTTGCTAAAATTCCCTTGAAAATTCTAACGGGAAATGTAGAACAACTCTGTTAGCTGAGCTATTAAAGTGCTTAGGACAGATGATTTTAAATCCTGGATTCCTTGTGTGCTGTGTAACTTTGCCATGGTACTTGACCTTTTGAAGGCTTCTCTATATACTTATAAAATGATGAAATGATGTCACAACAGACTCATAGGTTGCTGTGAAGTTTAAATGAATTAATATCTTCATTGATAATATCTGAACAATGAACACTTAGAATACTGCAAGCTTCCAAAGCGTTAACTGCTACTATTTAGTGGCCCCCTATAACGCTTCTCCTACTTAGGTAAAAATGCTCTTTGCCCTCTCTTAATCCCTGGGCTCTGACTCAGTTGATCAGAATGCAGGCAGTTGTTTGGTGGCACACTGTCTTTCTGAAGCAGTCCTTGTGTTGCTCCCACTCCCGGATGTGTATGGCTCATACTTGGTGCAAGACAAAACACAACTCTCTTGATTGCACTGATTGCTATTGTTTTCCTACTGGCTTATGCTCACTGGGTTCACATGGATATCTCAATTCTTATTTTTCATTAAACGGACATGTTTCATAATGTCATAACCAAGCTGTAGTAAAGGCTTCTTGGTCACCTAAGGGGAACTCAGATTCAGAGGAAAGAAGTGAATTAGGAGTCAAAGTAGAGAAAGGCTCTTTGTCTTGGAGCCCAGACATCTGTTTGGTGTGGAACCCACAAGGAAGACTTGCTCATACTGTTCTCCTTTATGACATTTGCAGCTTCTAATGCAGCCATGTTGGATATCTTTAAAAGCAGTTACTAATAGATGCACTAGAATAGTCATCTCTAGCAGCTGTCATCTCTCTGTATGATCACTCCATCTTATAAAGAATTTTGACAGGGTAAAACTTGCCATACTTATGCAGAAATAAGTTATGAAAAGAAGAGGCAACTCATTAAGAAATGTAAATTCTGGTTCAGTGTTTTGACTACTTTGATCTTGGTTTGTATTTAGTATGAGTCCAAGCACCTGTACTCTTATCTGCACATTCTGACATTAATATGTATATATTATTTATTCCTGTAACATGAAGTTCATGTTGTCAATAGATGTAGGTTAATAAAAAAGTTAAAACTAAGATATTGCATATTCAGATTCTGCACAAAAACATTTTATTGTCAATTCTACCATAATTACTATTCATGTCAATCTCTAATTGATCAATATTTTCTTTTTTTCCTGAACCATATCCTTAGCAAAGTAAAGTTTGTCCCTGACAATAGATTTGTTAGTCTTATGGCTATGAATCAGAAGCTATCTCAATAGAGACTGTGTTACAACTACTGTGTAGTAATTAAGACCAAGTCAGGTGCAGCTTAGGATAAGTATTGAATTAATTATCTGTGTTGGTCATTTGTCCACTTAGCTATGTTCCCACTCATCTTCTGTGCTCTGCTCTGCATTGCAGAGGTTGAAAACCTGTGAACCACATGTTCTCAGAGCCACATATCCACAGGGTTCTAGGATAGATTTTATATAAAAGGCACAGGTGCAAGAATTTAGGAAAGGGAGAGGAAAGCAGCAGATATCCTGTTCTACACAAGCCAGAGAGATCTAGCAGACAGGACTCAGAAAATACCTCTGGCACAACTCTGAATTTCATTCCTTATTGCCTAGGCACTGCTATTCTTGCCTGTAAGCAGTTTCTCTGTTCCAGCAATTTCTTGACTCGAACCTAGTAAGGAGTCTGAGGATTCTGAGCAGCTGTGCACATCCCACTCCTTCATCTTTTCATCACTAACTCCATTATATTGAATCTCTTCTTGCCTCCAAAGCCTAGATTACTTTTGTCTTTGCTGAGAAGACTCACCATTATACTCACATTAACTAAGATTAATTCATTGTTCACCTTATCAAGACACATCACCTTTCTGCCTTCTCATTCTTCAAATGGAAAACAGGGTTTCATTTCCTGGAATTCAGATGGTAGCCCAAATAGCCTACAGAAAGATGTTCTCTTGGAAGTGACAAGGGATGGGTTTGCTATAGTAAATGTTAACTATATAAGAATTTGTTGTAGTCAATTTCTATATCAAAAAATATTGATACTATAATTAAATACTGATTTTATATAGAATGCATGAGTTTGAACAATCTGTAGGAGCCAGAAGATTTTGACTTGTACTCATCTATACAAATAGATGGCTGCAGGAAGACACAACTACTACATCTAGCCTCTCATCTTCCAGTGGACTTCCAAGGTTTTATCAGTTACCATTTACCACACAGGCACATCTTCCTTGCAGTAGGGAGCTATTATCCTGAGCTTATGATTCTGTCAGAAGAAGTAAAAGAGAAGCTAATGAATTTTTTAAAAATCAGGGAAACATTGTTTTGGTGCACACTACTTCTATAAGTTTACTCCAAACCCTTCACTTACTTATTTTATGTTGGATTCCTACAAGTGTTTACATTTATGATATCTGGTCCAATTTCTAATGCTAAGATTTCCTTCCACTACATTTGTATCACAAAGAAATGTATTTTAAAACTTCTTTCTGGTTGCTTTCTCAAGTGATACATATGCAAGAACACAAACATCCATTATTCTGATCACATGTTTCTTTGAAGTCTGTGTCTCTATATCTGCATGTACTTATTTCAAAATGGCAGGTTCAAATTCAACAGGCCTTGCAGGTACTCAACATATTGCATTTCTGACACCAATGTGATGTCAAGGTTATTGCTACAAGGGCCATGATTTCATAGCAAATTTCCCGGGCTCTTTACATATTTTTGAACATTCAACACCCCTAGATAGAACTTTAAAGAGAAAAGTCTATGTCTAGGCAGGGGTATTCTTAAGCAGCTCCTCTCTGATGGGGTTGGCAGCATCTGCTCTTTGTCAGTGGACATTTACTGAAATAAGCAGAGGTAGATAGAAAGGACTGTTGGGGGTTCCTGGGCATCAGGTGCATGTTGGAATAGAGAGAGGTGGTGCCAACTAAGGAGGCAGGGTATTGCCAATGACAAACCATTTTATTTTTCTAAGACTAGGCAATTCTTTTTATGTGTGGCAACAAGAGTCACAGTAAGTTAATGCTTCAAAGATGTTACTTGATGGCCAGCTGTCTGTCTCTGAAACAACATGGATTGCTTTGCAGATACTGCAGATGTTACCAGAGATGTGCCTATCTACTGGTCAGATCTTCTGGCAACTATGGATTGGAGAAAATGAAACATCACTAGAAATGAATTTTCTTTCCATTGTTTATAATTTTCATGCAATATTCTGCACTCCCCTTTATCAGGTATTCTTGTCTCAGGCAACTGCAGTCACAGAAGTTGCCATGGTAGAAACTGTATCCATTGGCAGCATTGGCAGGGTACTATCTTTGGTTGGAGGTCCATTACAGTGTAGCAAAAAGCATGACTGCAATGCAAAAGACAGGTGTCCATGATATTTCTTGATCTGGCTTCAAAGAAAGAACTGAAAGCTGAACTTCAGTGGTGTCAGATCACTGGAACTAAGTTCTCACAAATGATATCACATCCAGGGTCATTAATGCTCCTCTATTCTCACCTTATATTTGCAAACTTCATGTGCATGCCCCTCATTAATACAGTTTGAACACAGGAGGTTTCTGATGCCAAATGTGTAGAAAATTTCCAAAGAAGCATTTCCATTTTAAAGAGATCTTAAAACACTACCTGAATAAGCATCCCCTTTAAAAGTTCTATTCCTTCAGGGGAAAAGTAATTATATGCATTTAGATATGGTTGACTTTTGAGAAAAAAATCCTTAGTTGACACTGCCTAATCACAAGGAATTATTTCATAATTATGAAATAATAATAGCCCTAAAACTAAAGTTCAAAGAAACCCTTCAGTAAAAATTAGCTTCTAGTGCTTATTTGTACTTACTAAATGGTGTCTTAAAATAAAATTTGCAGTAATTTACTTCTGTTAATTTTACAATTAAACTTTTCTATCAAGTACCATCTAGTCATTAGCCAGCCTTCATCTTTTGTTTTTTGACTTATGAACATCTGGTAAACTTATGCATAAGTGGACATGACATTTATAATATATGTCACAAAACTTTTGGATTAGTGCTCTTTCCTGGCTGACTCATTTCAGAGAGGAGGAAGAAGGGGATGAAGTCCTTCAGAACACTAACAAATTAGATGTTTTGGTGACAAGAAGTGCAGTCTTGAGTAGCCAGCAGGTGCCAACAACACCTTTCCATATGAGGTCATCAGCTCTAAGATACCATTTTCTTCGTATAATAGATGGGTGCATCTTCTATTCAGTTGGGAACGCAAAAGAAAAAAAAAGACCTTTTTCTGCTTCCATTGACTCTATTTTCTTACGATTTTTCTCATTTTACCTGCCCCAGAGATCAGGTGTTCTGTATCTATGAAGGTCGTTTTTACATTGTTTTGCTTTCAAGGGGTGTTTTAAGCATTCCTGATGATGATGTAGCATAAATTGTTCCTGTAATTAGTGTGGCTAATGAACTCCCCACCTATCTTTTAGTAGGCAATTACAGAACTGGTGTATATTATTAGCAGGTTGTGTGTAATGAGGAGAGGAGGACTGGTGATTATGGATTCTGTCCTCATGTGTCTAAGATCAAATCCCAAATGGCTTAATCATCATCACTGTCAACCTTTGCCATATCTTCATTCTACATGCCATATATTATAATGCTGCATTTACATTCCATCTTGACTTTGATATTTGATCCTTCAGAACAGAGGTGCCCTGATTAGACAAGGCAACTGGCAGTTGAAAAAAGTGTTTTTAAAATATGTGTGTGCCATTACCAATTTCCCACTAGCAGCTTTTCTAATTTTTATTTTTACTGAGTTCGTCCACCAAATGTTTTGTGTTGTTTTCTAAACATTGGGTTTGATTATACATGAATGGGTCCACTGCAAAAAGTGACAGTTGTCAACAACTTTTGTTTGTAGGAGGTCCATTTTTAATGGTGGAGTCAAAGGGGTAGGAATGAAGGGGTGCTTTTAATGCAGAAAGAGAGGTTATATGAGTAACCTAGTATATACTCACTGTGTAAACTAATTTATATTCCACAAAGTCCTATTATAAGATTTTCATATCCTACCTGCAATTATTGTTGTTCTCTTTTCAAATTCACTTTTTCTCTTGTCATTTTGAGTCAGTTATTGCTTCAATAATATTGGCAGCCATAGATGTCAGGAGTGACTGACATTTATGACCAATAGTTAAGAGCTATTATCAATCAGCCACTAAACTTTCAAACATCTATTAGTTATCTATGGGCATATAAACATGATAACTGGCTACAGAATAAATAAGGAGAATTTCAGTGAATGAAGAAACAGAAAATAATTGTCCAGATTCAAAATAGAAGACATGATTTTCCATAAAATTTGCAAAAATATAAGTACCTTTTTTACAGGCTCAAACAATTTATCCACAAATTATAATTGGTAGGAAATACAAAGAAACAAGAACCAAGTCTTTGCTTTCTAATTAGAGAAATTAGATAATATTTTATTTCATAAAAAGGTGTAGGAACCATATTTGAGGATATATTTAACCTATAATACTAATCAAATAACTCTAATTAGGTAGTTTATAAAAATGTGAGAACCATATTAGAGGATATATTTAATGTATAATAGTAATCAAATCATAGTCTGAAGACATTGGGTGATTATCTACCAATGATGCTCTATATATTTAGTATTATGGGTTTCAGAGAGGAAGCATTTGCTGCATGCTGGAAATTCGGACAAAATCACAACTAGTCCTGTAATTTAACTTTATATTAGCACTGCTATATAATGATCAAGATCAGAAAATTAATGTGTTCACTCCAGGTCAGTGCTTTGATTACAAGATGCAAGTCCCCCCACCCAATTTCATGGAAGGGTACATTAGGTTTTTTGAACTTTCATGAATGTCCAACTCAATTATTACAAGAGGATTAGAGTACTGGGAAAACCATGGCTATTAAAGCTAACAAATTTTGGTGTGACACAAAGGGCTCTTGTTTGAAAACGCAAAAATGGACACTGATTTTTGGGGGTTAGCTTAGAGAATAGAAAGAACAGAAGCTCTATGTAGTTGAATGACTGCCCTTGGAGCTGTTTTTGCTTGATACTTACGCGCTTGGTAGTTTAATATCTTCACCATTGCTCTGAGGACTAAGAGAGGCGCTTTTTGTCTTGCAATTCTAAGTAGTACAGGACATAGGAGAAGCTATGGTTTGAATAATTCTGTGTTGTGAGCATACATCCCCATTGCCAGAGAGTGGGGAAAAGGAAAGAAGGCCCTTCTTGTTTCTTTGATATATATATGATGATTGACATGGGAGAAAGGTATGAATGAGAGGCAATGGGTAGTAGGGATTCTCATAAAATCTAAAAGGATGTGGTAATTTACAGTGTATTGTATATGTAGAGTGTCTACTGGTTGCATTATGATTCATTCACAAAGTTGCAGAACTGGAGATTTGTACCAAGGGATGTATTAAAGTGCATTCCTCCTTCTCAAGAATGGTATTTTGACATTGCTGAGAATAATGTGAAAAGAGTCCATTTTACGTGGGCTCGAGCTATATGACTTATGTAAAGGCTCTTACATTTTTTAAGTTTCATTCTCTTCTTTAAAATGGATAGTTCATGAAGATTAAATGAGACACTAACCATAGAAACTGAAAGCTGGTGTGTGCTATGAAATGTCAAATAAGTGATGATTGTGGAGAAACATTTCTGTAATTGTTTAGAGAACCATAAACTTAAGTTCACAAGAAATGAAAATGATGTCTCCAACTGACCATTTCAGAATCTTGCAATCTTTCTGCATATATGATAAGAAAACCTTTCTCATGGCTTGGTGGATTTGGATGTATTCTTGTGTGTGTGTGTGTGTGTGTGTGTGTGTGTGTGTGTGTGAGAGAGAGAGAGAGAGAGAGAGAGAGAGAGAGAGGATAGAAATGGCTTATTGGAAAGCATTTGGAGACATGTTATGACATCTTCAATATAAATGTGTGCAATAGGGAATAGGGTTTAGGATGGAACTAGGATGAGGATGCCCACCTACCTTAGACACTGACATGGAATGCCCCATAGGAGATTCCCCAGAGTACTTCTCTCAGTGTGATTCTGAGACAACACTAAAATTACCTTCGTAACTGTCCTTCGTATCATATTTCATTCCTGACTTCACATTCTTTCCCTGCTGAGGTTGTAAGGAGGAGACAGGAATTCAGTGTGTCCCCACTGGTATTTTTTCTTTGGGATGACATAGTTATTTCATTTACAACATGTTCATATTATCTACCAGAGGGGTCTTTTTATGAAGATGATGCCCCACTCAAGGTTCTGCCAGAACAGATGTGTCTTAAATGACAGGTTTGGAATGGCCTTTTTTTTAGTGTCAAGCAACTTGGCACACAGCTGACTGTCAAGTGACACAGCCACATCTATCAGCTTTCTGAGGATGAAATGAGCTGTCTTACGTCCACTGTGCCTTTTTCACAGTGTCTCCTTCTGGCAGTCAGATGATTGTTTGCTTTGTAGGAAGCCACACATAGTGAAATGTCACCCACTACTCGATCCAGGGCTGGCAATGCCCCTCCACTGAGCTTGTCCATAATGAAACAATGAAGAGACAGTTAGCTCCCCACTTTGTAAAGACCTGAAAAGCTGTGGGAACTGGCAGATTCCCAATTTTGGTTTTTATTCTAATTACATACTGAAAACAATTCACAGAATTTAGTGTCTAATTTAAGATATTTTAATCTTTGTTTCATCCATTAATTTGTCAAGACCATGTTGAGAGAGAAACTTGAAAGTGAGTTCTCCTTGTCAGGAAAACCCTTTCAAAGCCTCAAAGAAAAATCTGTCTTAATCACATATTCAATTTTCCCCAAATGTCTGAACAAAGGGACCAATAACTTAGGCATTCTGTACAATAATAATTGCTTTGGATCCCAACAAGTTGAAGGGGATGTGCTCTTAACCCCTGCAAATAAAGAAAAGTTTCACATCCCTCAACCACTATTTGTGTAGTGTCGAGAGAACTATTTGCACAGACTGTTTCAGAATTGTGAAAGTTCCTTTTGGATTTCCCATGTTTAGAAAAACATTTTACTAAAGATAATAGGTCAAAAAACCAAGTCTATCATTATCTTTAACTCATGAGTCAAATGGAATGCATTCTCCTGTGGGAATAAACTGCACTAATGTCCAACTGCATAAGACAAACAAAACAAAACATACCACCTTCACTTTGGCTTTTAGATGTTTGAATGAGTTGTCTGTGCTTCCCAAGTCCTCTCCCACACTGTGCATACACAACCTTCGTGTTAATACTATCCAGTGCAAATGTTTGTCTAATATGATGTGTATCTATAATAGGTAAATTAAATGAGGAGTGAACATTCAGCCCATGCATTTCCTTGTTAGCAGATGGTCTTTGATAGAGTCTGATGGGAGCTAACAGAGCAATGCAGATCTTGTGATGGCAAAGCATGGTCAGTTTGATCAAATATGTCCTTTTAGTCATGCAAACGCATGACAGCATTATAGAATAATTCTCTACCATTAGCTCTGTTCTTCACCAGTATCATCAAAGGGCATACTTTCAAAGGAGAAGTGCATGAGCTGTGTGATCTTACTATCTCATCTTTATCCTCTCAGCCACTCTTGCACACTTGACAACGCCTATATGTGTGCTTTGGCTTTTCAAAACAGCAGCTTGTGGTGTGATGTGGTACTTGAAGTATGAGAGATGGATCAGTGTGTGTCCATCCATATAAAAATGGATAAGTTATTGGTAAGAAAGCTTTGTTGCTGTGGAATCTAAGCAGAATTGGAATGTGAAGGACAAAATTAAAACAGACCTCTCTGTTGTTTTTCTTTCCTTCTTGTCATGGTGGGAAAGTTCTTTTTTTTTTTTTTTAATCACTTTGATTATGTCACTTCATAGAAGTGTTAGAGCAAACCCCCAATGCTAGACAGGCTCACTGATTTCCACCTAATGGGATCACATTTATGTGGCTAGAAGGGCCACTGACTGGCTTCATTCCTCAGAGAGTAACTCTTAGCTAGTTCTAGAAGGGATGTTATAAGCTCAGAGGCTTTATCAAATCTTTGAATCCAAGTGTGATTTACAGCCAGAGTCGGGGCAAAGACATATACAGCAGTTAGAGTTTAAAATCAGAAGCGTCCTCCTAGATGAGGTGGAGGGAATTTGAGTCAGAAGCCAACAAATAAGAGTGATTTCAGCTTATCTTGAAAATTTCCAGACTTATTCATAAAATTGACAGGAGTTCTATCAGGGAGAAACAGGTTGAAATGATAAAAAGTAAACACACGACATGAGACCCAGAGATGCGGCTATCTTTCAGATGGCTGGGCTGGTGCAGACAGGCATGGCAACAATAGAATAAGATCCTGCAACCCTCTTCTTAACATTCTCTGGAACTGCGGATGAACGGGAATTATTTACTCAAGATGTACCTTGAATTTTCAAAATTAAAGCTAGGCTATGATAAGGGAAGTTGGACGAGGAGGTGAAGAGATGTGTTCCTTTTTTGTCTCACACAGAAAAATATCAGGGAAAAGATTTTTACATAAGTTCTATTTTGACCATTTTCCTGACTAGCAAATGATAGGTAAATACAGATCTCTTTTCTATTTGGTGGCTGACGATAAAGTGGTGTCACTTACTCTAATAATAAAATTATGTGGGGATAGGTAGATGACAAGTGGAGCTTTGCATAATTTGCCTACTTGGTAGCTTGACAGCATCACAAAGAATTTGTTTAACTCACCTTAGGATGGATTGTGGAGTGTTCAGTGAAAATGATAGTTATCTTAATTTTTAAGTGCCACGAAACAAGAAGGGCAATTGTTTAAAAAGGCCTCAACCCTAGACAAAAATTAGGGGCAATTGGAAAATGCTAAGATTGGGAGAAGTGCTCTTCCCCATGGAAAAGTTTGTGTGTGTGTGTGTGTGTGTGTGTGTGTGTGTGTACATGAGTGTGTGTGTATGTGTTTGTATGAGAATATGTGTAAATGTGAGTCTGTGTGTGTATATGTATGTGAGTGTTTGTATGTGAGTGTGTGTGTGTGTGTGTGTGTGTGTGTATGTATGTGTGTATTATTTGTTGGAGTCAGGAAGGGCCAGAAGAGGTGGCCACATTTGGTCTCAGCACATCTTTAAATCTGGCTTTCATTTCATGATATAACTATGAAGGTGAGAAGGAAAAGTTTTTTTTTTCTCCTTGACATTTTAATTTTCACTTCTCCAAGGAATTCTGCCATATTTTTAAGTAGGTGCTATACATGGTACACGGTGCTTAATTTATGCGTTTAAGTAGTGGATCTGACAAAACAATAAAAGCTGTATAAGGTTTACATGGGCGAATTGCCACTGCTTGAACTTTGAAATCTACATGCATAGTGAGTTAAGAGTTTTCTAATTAATGCTAAGCACATACCCCAAAAGAGTCTCCTGAATATTGTTCCTGTCACTGAGAATGTGTTTACAATATCAATACCAAATGCCTCTTCAAATGATATGTCCAAGTCAAGAAATACTGCATATCATAATATTTTTAGCTTCTTAGTTGCACCCATTTTTAAATATCACCCCTTTCCTTTCCACCCCAAATTATCTGAGAATAATCGCTATGGGTGGTTGTCAACTGAGTAGGCTAAAGAAAAACAATACTTGCTTCAATCCATGCAATCATCTTAGGGGAATACTGTTTACAGATGAACCATTAGATGGTTCACCTATTAGACATAAATGGAATCATAGGACTTTGGCATATGGTATAATAATTATGCAGAAGCTACTGAAACAGTATGAACAAATAAAGGATCTCAGTCATGGCAGATTTGTTCTTTCTCAGGTAACAATCCAAAAACAAACATCTCAGGATGGTCCAGAAGACATTGCTCCAGCAGATATCCAGGGACCTAGGTTCCTTGAGTCTTTTAGAGGACTGTCTGTGTGTACTTAATGTGGGTCATTGTCAAATAAATGCCATTTGGTGGGAAGAGAAAAGAGAAGAAAGCAAGGACAAGAAGCTTCAACTTGGAGGTGATAATACAGATGTCGGCTACCACACATTGAATTGGTCAGAGCTCTGTCACGTGGAGAGAGGTTCCACAGATGAGCATTAACAGACTACCAAGAATTCTAAGATCTGATTCTACCTCTGACTTTGACTGACTGGAGAATTTATATAAATGGGCAGAATATGCTGGTTATTAGGTATAAACTCTGTAGAGTTTTGTTTCCCTTCATTTCTTCGCCTTTAATATAGGATTAAAAAAATAAAGTTAAATCATTCAAAACATTGAAACAGTGTTACTTTACCTGTGAACTATGTGAATTAATGGGACATTCACTTGGCTTGTAGTCCATAGGTCTGATTTAGTGTCTATTTGCTTGTTAATGTTCTTTTTAAAAGATAGAAGGCACCTGCAATATAATGTGCCCTTGGAACTAAGGAGTCTGAATCATCATCATGAGTGTAAAAGTAGGTACATTGGTTAGTTCAGTGAATGCCATGTGTTGTACATTTCATGAGAGCCCATTACTGTCATAAGCAAAAGGGGAGGTTCAATGTTGTGTGATTATGTAGGTCTCAATGACTTAAGCATCTTCCTGAATGTGAATGTTCTAATACATATAGTTTGGATATGAAAGAATTTCCACTCTGACCTTTGGATGTGGTGGCATTGTTGCAAGGTGGAGACTCTTCAATTCCTTCTTTCATTGGCTATTTGTGGAATACCCTCTAAATGTCAGGTTTCTATGTAAAAGTCTGATAGAGGAGTGGTGGAGATATTCCCTAGCTTTCTAATACTTGAATTCTGTATAGTGGTTCTTAATCACCAAGTCAGAGACCACTTAGGCTTATTAGAGCTTTTCTTGTTCATTACACCAATGCTTATGGATGTGGAGGCCTTTGAGCTCTTCGGCATTAAATTAGGTTCTTATACTTAACCCTTATTCAATATGGTGACTCAACTTGAAAGAGCTAGCAGAGACTAGAGCTGTGAGAGACATCACGGTTCTGCCCCATGATTCTGACCCAGGGGTTATAGTGTGGATCAGAGGAAATATGTTCCCCCATCTCTCTTGTGTGTTTATGGAGAAGTAAGCTTGGGGAATTACATTTTTCAACATAATCTGATTCTCTTTCCGCACTTTGAAAACTTTTATCTTGCTATGCCATGCTCAGTGTCTATCTACTATGTTTATTGATCGGATCTTAAGGACTGACCAGGTATTTGTGACTGGCGACCTGCTAATGGTCTCCTTCAATATCCCTCATCCTGACACTATCTTTCAGTTGACCTATTGAATAAATTTGGTATCAGGGAAGATTTTCTTCACATGATGTGGACAAGCTGTCTATCACAATTTCATTCCATGGTTTTGACTTATACTTAAAAGGACTTTCAACTTCCTGCTATGCGTAAAAGCACAGAATATGATGAATTCATTTATATACTTATTTTAAATAAGACTAGAGACTACACTGATTTTCAACTTTAACTTTATTATTTTTAAATGATTTCTTACAACTTTATATTGCTAGGTATATTGCCTCCATTTCTCTTTCCTCCATTCTTTTGTCTTCTAGACATTTTCACTTCTAATTTATGCCGTATATATACACATGGTTTCATGTAACTGTGTAAAATCTAGGAGCTACTGATGAGAGAAACATACTATATTTGTCTGGAACTGGTCTAATTATCTTAACATGATTACCTCTAGTTGCACCCATGTTCCTGAAAGTGACACAGCTTCATTATTTGTGTGGCTCAAAACAATTTCTGCTATGCATGTATATCACATTTTATTTATATTCTTTTAAGAAGTGAATCAAATTAACCTCACCACCATGGCTCAATTTACATCTGCCAAAAAAAAAAAAAAAGAATACATGATACATTCATCCATTATTTCAAACCCTTACTCCAGCCAGAGAGAGCTGATCAATTTAAGGACATTCGCTTATTTCTTGGTGCATGGCGAGTATGAACTTTTCATTGCATTTTAATTCATGTTTTTCCCCTTTTATTGTCACATTACCTGTCAGATATGAACTTTGTATCCAAAGGTTCTTTTTCCTTATATAACTATGCGAATGTTTTGTTAGCTATTTAGCTCCCACCCTCTCCTCCCCCATTGTATTAAAAATGGCACTTTTGACTGCCTGTGTTTTATAACAGAGATGGAATTTTGCTAAGAGGAAATAAGAATCTCTTTTCCTGAAGCCAGTTTCAGAGACTACTGATACACAGAATCTAATTGTTTGGCTTTCAGCCACCCAAATTTGGCCATCTTTCTGTAGTGAATTTGTCCCCAGGACTGGTGACATTTGATCTGCACGACACCATCAGTCCTCTGCTGAGGTTGTTCTTTCTATGTGGTTTCAAAGTTTGGAAGCTCAGAAAATCCATTAAAGCAGGAGTTAGAGCAGAAATAAAGGGGATGACATAGCCGTTTGGGGTGAGAAAGGTGAGCTTCTTCAGAGGGTTTCAAGAACGTGCATAATGAAGACAATTTTGGAGCCTTGCCTATGTGGGACTCACAGTTGCCTCCCTCAGATCCCCAGAGCAGCCTAGGGATTAAATACAGTATGACCTGATTAAATCCTTACCATGCTCCCACTGACCCTCCTCCATCTCACATACAAATACCTCCTTTCTAATTCTGCCCTCATTTCGTAGGGCGGAGTGAACCCTGCTAACATACAGACTAACTTCCATGGTGCCCTTTAAAGAGGATGCTGAGCAGCAGTGTGGCGCTTTCCCTCTGCAGAGCCCCACAGAATGAGGAAAGGCATTCCTCCCTCTCGACACATAATGGAGATAGATTGCAGCTACTTGTGACATTGTTGCAACAGTTACCTCTTAACTTCTATTAGGACCCATTAAGAAATGTCTTCTCCCTGCCAGGCCTCCCAGCCTCCTTGACAGCTTCAGCTGAGCAAGATCCCCAGCATCCCCCAGCAACGTAGATCCCCAGCATCCCCCAGCAACGTCCGAGCTCCACCACACACAATTTGGAATGAAAATCTTGTTTTATTTCCTATTCCAGGCAAGCAGTGTCATCAGTCTCCAGGGGTTACTGTTGATAGTCTTGTCACTCAGATTCAGCAATAGACATGGAGGCTCCTTTGATTGTCTCTGTTCCTTAACAGAGACTGTGCTGTTACTTCATTTGCCTGTTAAAAACCCATAGAGGTTCCTGTCTTGTTAAGTGTAATTCTGTTGCAATTACTGTCAAACGTTGAATTAAAAGTGGTTAGCTCATTAACAGCTCCCCCAACAATCGATTAAAAAGTTTTATTTTTCATACAAAGATGGCTGACATTTACATATGAACTCCATTCTCATCTTTGGAATATTTTCATAACTTGAACTGCTGGTTGTATTTTCTTTCTTTCTTTCTTTCTTTTTTTTTTCTTAATGCTTGAGTTCCTGGGGCACAGAAGGAATGTGCAGTAGGAACAGGTAACTCTAACATGAAGCCACTTCCCTGGCAGAGGCTGTGTAAAGAAGAGGCGGCTGAAAGTCTGTGGTTCAACATTAAATGCAGGAGTTATCTCTAACACAGAGGAAGGCATCAGAAAGGAAGAGAATGGGGCTTCCTGGTGGCAACTTCCAGAGGTACAGGAAAGCTCTTTGCCCTGGAGAACATAGAAGATGTGATGCTGGCAAGCAAGCAGTGACAAAGGCAAAGCATACTCAGGAGAGCAATGTTGGGACCATGAGCTGGAATTTCAGGAGGAAAATGGCCAGACTGAAGTAGTGTTGCCTTGTAAGAAGGAAAAGTAAGCTAGCCAGAAGCTTCAGGGGTCATATCAATAAAAATCTGTTGCTATGATATCTAGAAAAATCCTTTGAAAACATAAAGAGAGGCGAGCCACCATGTTGACACTTTTCAGTGGCATCTTACGCTCAGAAATGCAAAGGGTTGCTGTGATCTTGTTAAAGGGTGATCTTTCATTTGGTGGTCTGGGGTGAAATCTAGGGTTCTGCTTGTTTGTCAAGTCTCTAGTGTATGTCTGGACCAGGTTTGAATAGCATGGAATGGGAATATAATCAGAATGATCTGGTCTCAGTTCACCTGGGTTTTACTCTTGCATGTCAAAAATCATCTCTCTTTCCATCTCATAGGACATGTGATTTGTATCCACTGTGCATGGAAAGTCTTCTGCATCCATCTCTGATCCAAGATTGAACATTATCTCCCCAGATTGGCTTTCTTAAACTACATGAACCATGATAGCCCTTTGTTCCTAATCCTTTTCTTTTTCTTCCACTCTCCCAGTACTGGGAATGAACTCTGGTAACATTTCAGCTAGCCAAGTGCTCTGCTGCTGTACTAAACCCCAAACTCTTTTTTCTTTTATGTTTTTAAACAGGTAGAGGCTCATTATGTTATCTAAAACTCACATTTTAGTTCAGGCTGGCTTTGAACTTGTGGTCTTTCTGCCTAACCCTCCTGAGCAGCAATGATTATAAGCTCATAGTATTGGGCCAGTAATCATTCCTGATTTTTTTATGAATGTAAACTCTACTTCCATCTTTTGTCACATAGCATTTACTCAGTAAATATCCATTTATTTATTCATGTTTTTTTTAAAAGATATGTCCCAGTTAGATCAGTTAGAAATAAACTTCCAAGAAGACAGGAACCAGTATTGATATATTTCCTACTGTATCATTATTCAGTTCAATATACTGCAAACTATACTATACGATTTACATTTGCCTCATTCATTTCTAGCATCAATTTTGCATGTTAGAACAACAATAGACGTCCTTTAATAACACCAGAGCTGGTGATGGCTAATTTTCAGTGTCAACATAACTGGATTTAGACTCACCTAAGAGATACACTTGTGGTTAGTCTTTGCAGGAACTTTCCAAGAGGTTTAACTGAGGGGAAAATTCCTACCTAAATGTGAATGACACTATTGCCAGGGCCCCGAGTCCAAATTGAATAAAGGGTGCCAGCCTGAAGTATGCCATATTCACCTCTGCCTTTGGTTTATCTAGATGTGCACAGAGCCTTCACCAGGCCTTTCCTGCCATGATGCACTGTCCTCTCTCAATCTGTAAACAGAAATAAATTTGTTCCTTCTAAGCTGCTTTCTGCTAGCCATTCCACCACAGCAATGAGAAAAGTAACATATTACACACATTTCAGGAACCTGAGACCAGAGAACAAGAGAAATGGCCACTCCATGTGCTATAGCTCCCAGCCACTTTATTTTTTCCTTAATCTTCTGTGTGGAGATATTCAACCAAGAATCACTACCGCCGTCATCTCCTCAAGTCCCTCATTTGTACTCTTGGAGGATACTTCCATTTCTTTTTCTGCACAGCTGAGCTAAAGCAATTCATAAGTACTGGGGCAAATGAAAAAGAGTTTCAAGATCAATCTTCATTAAATACTGCCAACATTTGTGCCAGCCGATGTGTGTTCTTCTCTATCCATGGGCTCCATCGTTTCAAAATATGACCAGGCAAATGAATATGGAGGGAATTTTAATTCTGGGGTATGGGTATTGCTTACCTGGGATGGGCATGTTCTTCACTGCTTTCCCTTTCTCACCAGTAGCCAGGGAAAGAAATCCCCAGGCCAGCTTCTTTTCCCTTGTCTGCAAATATGAATTCCGGTAAGAGTTCATTTTGACAGTACTTGGCATCTGGAGGTCCTTGTATAGCTTTTCCATTTGAGATGAGGCATTTGTAGCTTTCACTTTAAAGTCAGGGAGGGCATGACAGGGCTGAGAATGAAGCACAAAATTTCCATTGCCCTGGATGATCTTGATCAGGGGCACAGGAGGTCAGTTCTATAATTCTTTGTACAAGTAAACATTTCATTTCTTATTGAGGATGGAAGAAAGGAGAATGAGGAACACTAGGTTCTGACTCTGGAGCCTCTTCAAATGCTGGCTTAGCTACTGACTCTCCTAGAAGGCAGAAGAGCACAGGGGCCTGCCACATGCTTGTTATTTTTGATGGATTGCAGTCTAGCTACAGGGCAGAAAGCTCAACCCCCTAGGGCCATATTCTTGTAGCTTGGAAAGATGTTGAGTCTTGAAACATTTCATTGCAGCTAGACCCAAGGAGAGTTTCAGGTGCTGTCTTCATGCTCCCTGACTCTTCCTGCTTTGTGTTCCCCCTAGACTTAACAGAATCACACCAAATTGCATTCCTCTCCCCACACCCTTCCTCTGATACATTCAAGCTGAATATGAAAATTGGTCTCTAATTGTTGGATATAAGCTTGACTAGTTTTGAATTAACAGCTAAAGCTGTATTCATTAATCTGAACAGGGAAGAGCAGGCAGACTGTCACAACATGGCTCAGTTCAGTAGTCAAGCAGAGCAGGTGAGAGAATGGGAGGCACATTGAAAGTGCCGCAGCCGATCTCCATCAGCCCCATCAGCCAGTGATAAAGAGGGGAAGGCAGCCAGCCATAATATCGCCATGAGATGGGAGATGGATAGCATACCCCAACATCCACTGTCCTGGGGCATGACAGTGATCAGTGGTTATCCACAGTAATTATACTTTTAGATGTCACTCTGGGATGGAATGCCAGCTACTAAATGTGCTGTTTAATGCTTATCAAGCAAGTGGTTAAGGTAGGCTTCAAGGCTATCCGTTCTTTGTGGAAATAAGGACAAAGGTTAAACACTGCTCAGTTGGAGAGGAAAGTTGTGTGGATAAAATTTCATGCCAGCATAGTATGTTCTCTTTAACATGGAACCAAGTTGGAGCAGAACATTTTGTGGACAGTATAGGATGGTTCTGCAGTGGAGGGAGATTCTGTGGAGTGTGGCAAAAAGGATGGTTAAGGGGGAGAATTTTAAGTCACTTCTCTTTTGCTGAAGGTCATGGCCATGGTAGGAATCATAACTTAAATAGGAAAGGTAATTTAAGCAATGAACTTTCAATGTGTGATCAGTTAAGGAGCTTACAAAATACATGGTAGTGTGGTGCTTACTAGTAGAGATTACAAGGCAATATGCTCAGGGCAGGGATGGTCATACATAATACAGAGTTGTAAAATTTTCCCAGGGTGACTGGATAACATCAAAGGACAACTGATGGGGATGTCCTTCTGTGTATATGTTTTTCTTATTCGTTGATGAATAAAACACTGATTGACCAGGCAGGGAGTATAGATGGGGCTAGAAGATGAGGAGAATTCTGGGAAAGGTAGGCAGAAAGAGTCACCATGTAGATCACAAAGGAATAGCAGGTCTGGACCCTTCTCCAGTAAAATAAGACCATGTGGAAATAGATAGATTCATAGATATGGGTTAGTAATTAAGACAGAGCTAGCCAATAGGAAGCCTTAGCCATTGGCCAAGAGTTTTATAATTAATATAGCATCCATGCATTTATTTGGGCTGAAGGGCAGTGGGACCTGGCAGAACAAGAAAAAACTCCAGCAACAATGATACAGTGTTTGATGTTTATCCTGGCACTAATTTGGATCTGTTCATTTATTTAATAATATATTTACTCTTGACAACTCTATATTTGAATAGTACAATGACTACTATGAACATAGAGTGTCATTTGGATATGTTTTTAGAAAAGGTAGATGGAGTACATTCCTTTGGACATCATAAACTTGTTGATAAAGTGGTTGACTTCTCTATTTTGATTAGTTAGGTGGTGGATTAGTTAGTTAGTTTTAAATATCTCTCTGTTTTTTTCTTCTCTCTATTTCCTTCCTCATTTTCATTCCTGCATTGAAACAGAAATTTTGCTTTGTAATTTTTACATCGTGGAGGGGGGGGAGGATGGATAAAATAAGCAAACAAACCCAAATACAAGTTTAGGTCCCTCAAATGTGATTACTTTAAATAAAATGAAAGGAAAGGAAATGAAATTAAAAGGGGTGGGGGACATAAAACTCAGAGAGCCCAGGAGACAGAGGCCCAGGCTTTGTTAGCTGGAAGACTGGTGTTCAGTGGTTATAAACTAAGAGTAGCTTATTAGGCCTGAAGGGAAGGGAATTAAACCACTTTCTAGGTGGAGACACTGCTATGGAAAAGCCAGTCAAGGAAAGTCTGTGGGTCTCAGAAGAGTTCCTACAGAGAGGTCATTGGCTTTTCTATGTGTCTAAGCAACAGCAAGACTCAAGAAACCAAGGCAGTGTTGGAGCAGCCTTCTCTATCACTTAAGTCAATGACAGAACTCAGATCATGTGACAAAGTAACAGTCTGGCCACACCTTTGCTCTGACACCACAGGGAACTAATACATTGGAATTGGGTGGCAGAATAGGGGCCTCAAATACATGAAGAACTTGTTAAAAATTGTGGAAATAAACCTGTGTACCATCATATCCTCCTGACAGAGTAAAGGGTAGGAAGTGAGTCTTGAAGTACAGTTCAACAAGTATGTGAATGGTCTGCCACTGGGAATCTAGGAGGTAATAGAAAGGTTTTCCAGTTAGAGTCAAGTTTTCATGCTGCACAGAGTTCTGCTGATTTACATGAAAGCAGGAGGAAAGACAGGCTAGAGGATAGTATCTGTGAGAGAGGTGCTCTACTCTATTTGCATTCCAAAGTTAGAGTACTCTCCAGTTTATTCACGACTCCATTAATCTAATTTCAAAAGAGAAGACCCAACTGAAAACAGAGGTTATTCCCATTTCAAACAAACTCCTCAGGCGTGATGCGTGAATCCGGCACTCAGAGGCGAGGCTTTGTTGTTTCCTTTCCAGCTAGAGACGAGAAGAACGAAGGTCGTGATATGTAATTTCACATACAGATGGGTGCATATAGCTGGGATTGAATAGATTAATTATTTTGAAGAAAAGAGAAGTAACAGATATTTTGTGTATCTGAGACCAGTGTACAGCTTGGGATTACAAAACAGTTCAATGGTATCTGTTTGCATTTTGCTGTACGCTACAGAGTGAGTGACTGAATGACAAATGTCATAGTCAGCCACAAGACAGAGCCAATCACAAATCCCAAACACCAGTCTACACAGGACAGAGAAGCTATGAAGAGCTGGAAGTACTTCTGCCGCAGGAATTTCCAGGACATCTGGTAAGTCAACAACATTTTCACAAACATTATGGCTGCGGATGTGAGCTTTCGCAACAATGTACTTGTTTTCCAAATGTTCCAGCTGAGAAAGCCACACAGACTATTCCCTCCATCCAGCAGATGGCTAATGGGAAAGCCAATATTTTCTGTGGAAACTAGTTCCTTCTAACATTAGACATTTTCAGCAGAGTGAACAAATAAGCATTTGGTTTTGTGTCTCATGCTCTCATACTCTGTAATAAGAGAATCTAGTACAGGTTATTAATTCTAAGCTGTATATTTAAAAAAAATCCCCAACAACCTGTTTTTCCTATGAGATTGTAGAGGCAAGATCATTAGTTCAGAAATGTTTGGTGGTGGAGAGAATGGTTAGGGCTCTCTTATCTGATAGGAGATGAAGTGGTTTGGGAAGTTCTTGAAGCTTATTTTCATTTTCATCATTGATTTGAGGAGTGGTGTACCAATAAAGGGAAGGAAGCACACTTTCCATTGTGTGTATCCATTCATAGCCCCTTGAGATCTAAACAAGACATGGTTATCACAGACAACGATACAAGATGAACAACGTTCCATTGCTACATTTATTTGGAGAAGAGCAGCGAGATTTTGGAAATAGTGTCTTTGCACAAGCACTTGTTAAAGGTAGTGTGGGGTTGTGTGGGTCTTTAACCTAATATACTTGCTGTCCTTATGAGAAGAGGAAAGGTAGACACAAACATTCCACAAGAGGAATTTATATACAAAAGATAAAGAGGAGGGGCTACTCCTTCAAGCTAAGGAGCTATCAACAGTCATCAGTGTTGTACCTACTGGTTTCCTCAACCTCCAAGGAAGTGACTCCCTACTGCAAAAGCAAAAGGTTTTTATTGCTAAGAATCAAACTGGCTGGGACCTCACTCTATCAGAAGAGTGAGGTGCCCGCTTACGGTTGTGAAGTGTTTTTAAAGGGAAAGGGAGGTTTGAGACTGCTTGTCCCAGCCCATAAGGTTTCCAAGGTTACAGAGATTGCATAGAGTGCAAAGTTTTTACAAGGCGGGATTGTTTAGTGCACCTGCAAGGTTAGGGGGTTTTCCTTCTCTAGGACCGGTGGGCTCAGTGGCCTTGTCTTTAAGATAATGGGGGAGGGGCAGGGAGAATGTACTCTCCAGTCAAGGAGTTATCTATATCTATTGGCAGAAGAACTTATTCTCTCTAGTTTTCCCTTTTTGCCATGAGTCCTGTAATCTTTTAGTTATTAATTTTCACTCACATTCAGAAGCATGGGGATAGGGATGGATAATCCTTCCAAATGGTTCTTGATAGAAATCAGCCCTGGAAACAACCATGATCTAGAACTTTAGAGCTCTAGAACTATGATATAGTATGCTTTTTAAAGCTGTATTTGTGGTGCTTTGTGGTCCAGAAACTAGAATAGCCCGTGATTTAGATGTGTTGATATGGGCTTTGAACTCTATTCCCTTCATTTCTCTCTTTTAATACCTCTGAATATATAATGGAATATATCATGTTATGATTTTACAGGGAATAGATACTAAAACAAATTCTTAATAATCATGTAACTGTCATATTAACTCAAACTCTCTAAATTAGACTGAGGTTAAGGTCAGTATCTCATTAGTGCTTCTTCATTCAAAGGTATTGCACTATGTGCACTCTTGCATCTCTGAGCCTGAAGGTACTAGAACATCTGTCATGCATTGTTGGGAAGCAGAGCATGCTTATTTGGTTGATCACTGTGGTGGAGTCATGTCTACTTAAATATGAGCACTGTGGATGCATTTTAAGCAGTGATGTGTCATTTCTTTTGCCTTTTGTGTGGACAATACATTCAAGATATGATTTCAACAAATGCAATTTGGGATATAAAATCTTAGAGAATTAGTAGGAATAGACCCATTAATGGATGTCTATTCTCTGACAGGCACTTTACTAAGTGACTTCCCTATATTATTTCATTTAATTCTCAGGACTGTCCATGAAGTTGGTAGCATATTCTTGCTACATTTCCAAGATGAGAAGTGAGCTGTGAGCGATGAAGTTAAAACTCTCATGTTGATTATGTTTTGTGTTGTTGTCATAAACCATCAATGTAATGAGTTGAGGAAGCTCTCTGTGAGTGTGTAAAGTCCTTAGTATGTACAGTCTAAAACCTAAGTCCCATAGATAATTGTCAAAGCCTCTTTCCCATGTGAGGTCAGAAGTATGGAAAAGTCTCAGAGCAGGTATTGATCATGTGTGCAGAAAATGTCGCCATACTTTTCTTCCTACAGATGCTTACTTTTTTGAAGACTGCTCTCTACAGAGATGAGCTGCACCTGCCTTCTTGTTTACTATATGCAGTAACCCTGCCTCCTGTTCATCTGTTGACAATAATCCTGCCTGTCTATTCAACACCCTAATAAACACCCTGAGCTTCTGGGATATTGCAACTTATCCATCAGAGAGCCCAATGCACCATGTCCCGGCTTTTCTGATTCCATTCATGTCCTATTCAGGACTATCCCTGAAGCTATGTGGGACATGGTGAACCATGGCCAAGGCAAGTTACAAGATAAAGAGTGTATTTGGGCTTATGGTTCCAGAGGGTTAGAGTCCACGACGTCAGGCCAAAATCATGGCAGCAGGAGCTGGAGACAGAGGGCTCTCATATTCAACTGAAAGCACAAAGCAGAGAAAGTGAACAGGGAAGAGTGTGAATCTCTGAAACTTCAAGGTCTGCCTCTGGGACATGCTTCATTCAGAAAGCTCATGTATCCTACAACTCCCCAAACGGGGCTTCTAACAGGAAACCAAGTGTTCAGCTGCTAAGAATCCAGGGAGGAATGTCTTCATTCAATCCACCACAGCTGCAGAATGGATGAACCTGTTACTGGTGAAGCTTGCTTACAGGAGCAGGAAGTCCAACTTCAACACTTCACTGCCTTTAAAAATCACACTTTCTTCTGAAAGGCGGTGTGCACATGTTGAAGTACTTCAAGTATATGTTTGAAATGTAAAGAATCCTTGTAAAACTGTATTGAACAAATCTTGTGCTCTCAAACAGAATGTAGCAGTAGTCTAGAGGCTTCTGTAAGTCCTGCTGTCAGCGTGTACCTTCAAACACCACCTTCTTCCTACAAGCAGTGACTTCTCAGAAGCTTGGAGGGCATTTTCTGCATCATGTTCAGTTTTATCATCTGTGCTTTTAGCTTTCAACAATGCTTTCTCCTCTCTTTCTCTCATTTCTCCTACCTCTCCCCTCCCTCTCTCTTCCTCTCTCCCTCCCTGTTCTCCCTCTCTTACCCACGCTCTTCAACTCTCTATTCTCCTCTCTATCCTTTCATTCTCCTCTCTTCTTTCTTTTCCCCCATCCCTTATATCCCCTATCTCTTATATAATTATTTCTCTTCTATCTCCCCTTTCTCATGTTTTTTTCCATCCTTTATCTCCTCTCTTCCTTCCCTTTCCTTTTCCTTTTACCCCCCCCCCCAGCATTCACAGTTTTTGGCACTAGAGACTATCTCATCATTTCTCATTACTTTCTTTCCTTTTTTTTTTTTTGGAATTAAAAAACAAAACAAAACTCTGTAATATGAGAATTTTGTACCTAAAGGAATCAAAGAGAAATTTTCTAACATTTTTTTATTTTACATATTGATCCTAGTTCCCTCTCCCTCCCTCCCTCTCTCTTTCCTTTACATGCTCCCTGACCACCCTCTCATCTTACCCCCCCTCCACAGGGAGGGTGATGTCTTCCTGGAGGGGTCAACAAAATCTGTCAAGTCATTTGGAGTAGGGACTAGGCCCTCCTTCCTGCCTCTAGGTTAAGGGATTATCCCTTCATGGGGACTCCAAAGAAATGTCCAGAGACCTACAGGACTGACCCCAACTAACAATCTGAGCAACAGTGGAAAGGCTACCATAAATGCCCTTCCCTGAGAATGAGATTGATGACTAACTTATCCATCATCATAGAGCCCTCATATAGTAGCTGATGGAAACAGAAGCAGACACCCACAGCTAAACTGAGCCAAACTGGAATCCAGATGCAGAGAGGGAGGACAAGACCAGACTGCAGAAACCCAAAGAGACAGCTGACCGGAACAAGGAGGAGCTCATGGGCCCCCAGACTGATAGCTGGGAAACCAGCATTGGACCTACTCAGACCTTCTGAACATGGGTCTCAGTTAGAAGGCCTGGGCAGTCTAAGGGACCTCAGACAGTGGAAACAGAATGATCCCTGGTACACAAAAGGACTTTGGGAGCACATTCTCATCACTTTCTTATTTGAACCTTGCCCCATAACTTTTGGCTGTTATGTGCCACTCCCCAAAAACATTGCTTCTTTCTATTTTCCCCAGCAAATTTCTTTATCCTAGTGTTTGTTCCCCAATCTCCCTTTCTTTATAGCCTGCCACCTAGCAGTACTTTCCTGGTTTATTTTCCTTTCTGTAACTGTGTGGTTTCTTTCTCCCCTGAAATGTTTTAGTTCCTTATCTCACTACGGAATACATTTAATACCAAGAATTTTGAAATATTTCCTACTGCTATGAATATTTTATTTATTATTAATTCATCCATTCAGCACACAACTACTAAGCACACCTTGTAACAGATACAGGTTGTACATGCCTTTAGCTCTTTATATCCGTATGCTTAATTCCCTGAAAATTCAAACACCATTGACACCAACATCTATAGTGACTATGCACAGACTTTTTCTTGTCATTCTATATATATATATATATATATATATATATATATATATATAATGCAGTGTAACATCTATTTGTATGCCATTTTACATTGTGTTGTGTACATGGTGTAAGTAATCTTCAGGGTTTTAAAAGCATATCGGATGATGAATATGTACGGGCTAAATGCAAAAGCAGTGGCATTTTATGTAAAGAACTTGCAGATCTAAGGTTTGTGTTGTGCACATGGGTTTTGGAACAAAATTCTACAGATACTAAGACTTGATTGAATGTCATTGTAGCACTTATATCCTGCAGTAGGGAAATTGTGTCAGGCTATATTATAATAAACATCAGGAAGGAATTAAGATATAGATAAGGGAGATGAGGAAGGATGCTTCCTCTGAACTCAGATGATTTTTATCAGAGAGGTGAGATGGCTCCATGGATAATGGTGATAACCACCTGATGGGAGATTATGGTATAGATATGAATACTTTGTTTTGGAATGGATTTTCATTTATTGATACAATTTAAAGTCAATTTGGTGATATGCATATTTCTCTTCTTGTTTATGTATTGTGTTTATATAGCTCATTTACAAATGTAATGTATAATTCAATACATATTATAGATAGTACCTATGATAGTCTGATATTATAGTTAAGTTAGTTAAGATTTCTAGATATATAGACATGTATTTGAGATGGATAGACATTCTTCAAACCTTTCAATGACCTACAGATATGGCATTTAAAATGGTTTAGGGTTTTTCTTGACAATGAGACATAACTGCTCCTGGCAACACCACCTGAGTCAGAAAGGAAGATGGACATAAAAGAAACACGTTATGGAGTTTGCCTCCAATATGGCAAGACTAGCCATTTGGACAAGATACTGCTCTTGTCTGGACTGTTTGACTTTGTGCTATATAAACTGGACATGCAGGGCCCACAGAAAAATGACTGCTGATTGAAGATGAACATTGCTACAGAGTTCCTGCTTCATGGAAGAATCTGCCAGACAGTCTGCAGGATACAGAGAAAAATGGCTGACAAACTGCCAATACAAAAAGACAGTTTAAAGTTTCCTACTTTGCTAAAGAGTCTACTAGACACACTATGGCTTATGGGCTAAAGATGAAAGATTACAAAAGAACTTCGGGTGACCAGGCAATGAGTTGTCTCTGTCATTTCTAGAGTTTATATATTATCCTTCTGTGGTCTTTGATGGAGTTGAAGACAGATAGTTATGGTTATAGTTTTTTAGTTAGGCTTAAAGATAAGTTACATATAGGACTTTAGACTCACAAATATAGGATAGATGATAAAATAGTTTCTTAAATCTTGCTAAATGTTAATGGACTAAATAGTGTTAACTGTGATTCTTATTTGATAACGGTTGTGTGATATAGTTTGCTATGTTAAGGTTAAAACCCTTCTTTTTATTTAGACAGAAAAGAGGAGATGATGGGAGATGTCATTGTGTATATGTTTCTCATACTGGTTAATGAATAATAAAGCACTGTTGGCCAAAAGGAGGAGCCAAGTTGGAGAGTTGGGAGAAAGCAGTATGCCGCCGGCTCCCCGGTAAGAGAAAATGGGTTAATAATTAAGACAGAGCTAGCCGATAAAAAACAAGTAAACGGGCCAACAACATTGTATCAAATACAGAGTCTCTGTGTATTATTTGGGGCTGGCACGGTGGCAGGACAATACCAGGCGGCGGGCGGAAAAACCGTACCCCTTACAACCACCTCCATATAGTTGTCTTCTGACTTACGTACTACATATACTGGAACATGTGGAAACCTGCATGTGTGCATGTCCATGCAGATTCAGATTTTTGAAAAGCACATAGGGCAGTAAATTTATTCTAAGATAGGTCAGGTAGTTTGAGTGCTTGGGGCAGAATAAACGCTTGAAATGGAGGGAATGATAAATGAGGAAGGGGGTAAGAGGACTTGGGTGAGTGTTGGATTACAAACTAATGAACTTTGATATATTTGTCATAGACTCTACTGAATACCACTGTAAAGTTACAGAATGGAGGAGATCTGTATTTACTTATAAGCTCCTACCTTTATTGTCTGAACTTTTAAGGAATATGTCTGTTCCCCAATTAGACTGTCAGTTTGCCTCTCTGTTAATGCTGCTAACATTGCTGGAAACCCTGTTGGATGCCATTTCAAGGCTGTAATTACCCTAACACTTTATTTTAGTTTTTAGCCGTGTTAAACTTTTCTGAGAGCACTGAGTATACTTGAAAACCCATCAATCCTGTAAAGTTTCAATTGGACACCTGAAGTACCTTTGTGTGGTCATTACATCGTCAACAAACACAACCTGCCTCACATGTAACTGCGAGAAGTGCCGAAACACTCGTTAGCTGTTCAAAATCTAAAGTGTGTCTTCTTTACGATTAGGGGTGACTTGATGAGAGTCGAATTCCCATTGACCCTTCCTGCTCTTCTCAAAGCAAAGCTCACAGAGCCCTAAGAAGAGCTGAAGGTTCTGATGAAAACTGACAGAAGGAGCCATTGCCTCTCCAGCTGAATTCCTAGGGACCCTGTGCATCACATTTCTGAAATTCTTTACACAAAAGAAACAACTGTCAAAGAAGTGAAAATGAACCCAACCAAGCTTATCAGTGTATAGAAAATAAGGCCTGAATATGTGAGGTGAGGAGAGGGTTCTGTTAATAATAGGGCTTTTTGTTTTGTTTTGTTTTGTTTTGTTTTTTGACAGCTGAGAGCCTGCATCTGGCACTGAGCACTTGATGTAGTTGATATTTAGGTTGCTCTTTATTATCCAAATAAGCAACAAAGTGCTTCATAAGTTGAAAGAATGGTCTGTATCTGTGTGAAACCAGCAGACTGGGAGTAAGGCCTTTAAGGGCTGCTCTCAGGCAGTGTGTCTTTGTATCTACATAGTGTGTGTATCTGTCTCCGTGTGTTGTGTGTGTGTGTGGAAGCTGTGTATATATGAATGTTTATGTGTCTGTGTATGGTTCTATTTATGTAACTAATCCATATATACATCTAAAATCTATGTCTATCTCTATCGATCTATTTCTGATATCTATTTCTCTGTGTGTCTGAATATGATGGGGTTGGGATGGGAGACTAATACTAGCAATTTGGGATTCCTTACTTCACAGGGGCCCGAATCTTCACTGCCTTGGGGAAGGCCCCTGATACTCTGATCACACCCCATTAGCCTTCAAAGTTGCTAATGAGCCAGATTTCCAAAAGGGAGTGCTCTTTTTAAGTGTACAATTTACACTCATCAAAATGACTTACAAATGGATTCTACTTAAATGGCTCAACCAACCACATAGCTGCTCACTTGACCCTTTCTAGAGATGTCAGTGACTCAATGCTCTAAGAGTAGTCTGAAAACACATGGGTCAGAGGATGCTTACAAAGATAATTTTAAAAATGCTCCTTCAGAGATGGGATGTAAGAGGAAGTAGTATTCTTGCAATTGCCTTGAAAGTTCGTCTTCAACATTAAAAACATTTTCATGGCATTGTGCTAGTACCTAGGGACACACACTCTCTCTACCACACACACACACACACACACACACACACATATACACACACACAGAGAGAGAGAGAGAGAGAGAGAGAGAGAGAGATATCACACACAAATAAATGCATAGAATAATTCTATTTAAGGCTTATTGAGGAAGCCGGGATGAGGATGGAAACGTAACAATCAAAGAGCAGACATAGCATTTGACCAAACTTAAGTAACACAAAATCTTTTTTGAGGTAGAAGTGTCATTTTTGTTAAGACTAGATGGGAAAGGAGCTAGTTGTAAAAATGTAGAGCTGGGAAGGGGAGAGATTTCCAAACAAAAGGGACCGCACAACTGGAGGTGAGAAAGACTAGGTGTGGTATTTTTTTTTCAAAAATATATTTTACATTTCTATTATCTATCCATCTATCTGTCTATATTTATCCATCCATCCATCCATTTATGTATCTACCTATGTATGTGTTCATCTATCTATCTATCTATCCATGCATCCATCTATCTATGTATCTACCTATCTATCTATCATTTATCATCTATGTATCCAGGATGTATACATGCATGTGTTCCATGACACATGTGTAGGTCAAAAGACTTGCTGAAGTCAATCTTCTCCTTCCACCATGTGTCTTTTGAGGCTCAAACTCAGGTCATCAGGCTTAGAAGAAAGCTTCTTCTGCCACTGAGATATCTTGTTGGCCCTAGATGTGATTTCTATGCATTGAAAATATTCTCAGGTGTGTGGGCTTCATAAGAGAAGAGGAAAGTGATATACAATGAGGAGTCGAAGGTCTGATTTAAATGGACTTCTTAGCCATGGAGAGATGACTGGATTTTATGCTAACTGCTATACTCAACCACTGGAAGGTTTTGAGTAGGGGTTATATACTCACACTTGTAATTTGGGAAACATGAATGTTTTCTTGCTTTTCCTAAATATACCAGAAATATTGATTGACTTAGACTCTTTAAAAAACTAATACTATTCCGGTATTTTGTTTTTTTTTTCTCTCTCTTCATTCTTCTGGGTGTCCACACCTTGCTATGTGATACAAGTCATCATACTTGCAGTCCATGTCTCAACTTCAAGTTCAAAGAGAAGCAAGTCCTTGAACTGGAGGTCATTATATCATCTTTACAGAGGGTTCTCTGTCTCTTCTTTCAGAATGCTAAGTTTGTCAGCATATTTTAATATGACAGTGCTTAACTTGTGTGGTCACAAAAGCCAAATCTAGTCATTCTGATCTCTCTCCTCTTTTCCCTCATTTTCTTTCCTTCCCTTCTCTCTCTTCTTTCTGTGTGTCTGCGATTTTAAAACAAATAGGTTTAGACAATGGTATTTAGGATCAGTCTTGGCACTACAGTTTGATCAAATTGTGTCTTTTCTTCATTTAACATTTGCTTCTTCATTTCTAGTTAAAAATATAGTCACAGAAAAGATCACTGTGCATAGTAGGCAGAGATAGGTGATCCAGAACCCTGTGTTATAAATTGCAGATCATTAAAGAGTCAATATGGTAACAGATCTCAAGCAGAAACTGGGGAGGGTCACAGGCCTCACTCTGGATTTTCTTGTTTGATGATATGAAATCTCTTTCCCTTACATCACCTTGAAGCCAGTTTTCTAAGACACTAACAGATGAGCTTCTTACCCCCTTTAACACACATGCCTGGGGCAGAAAGACTATTTTACCTTCATTCTTATCTCAGCCCAACAGTCTGCCAGCTGATCACCTTTTGTCCAGCCCTGGCTTAGTATAGCTGTGGTTGGTGCTAAAGCCTAGAAGGAAGAGGCCACAGGCATAAGCACTTATCTTTACCCTGTGAAAAATTGCCTGATTTCTGTTGATAAAAACCAGATGAGGCCTTAGAGACATTACTTAAAAACACAACTTCAGATGCTGAAGTCCTTACTTCTTTTTCTTATCACTTGCCTTCGAGAATCAGAGAGGAAGAAGGCTGCTCCTTGTAATGAAATGCACTTAAAGAGGGAAGTGTTAGATTTCATTTTTGACGCCTAGATGATAGAAGCATTATCTCCAGAGGACACATTCAATCAAGAGCCAGAGATGCTGAAGCAAGTACAGATTAATAGAGGAGAAAAGAGTTTCCTCTAGTAGCTGGGGCACCCTGTGCCAGCAAAGCCTTCACTTCCCTTAGCTCTCCTGGGCTCTGGGTATCTTAGTGCATCCAGACCCTGGTGGTCATCATGTTTCCTTTATTCCTGAGGTGATTACTGTCTGGGTAGGCTTAAAGTGTGGTCCTAACATCTTAGAAAAAAATTTTTTTAACTCTGTGTCCATCCCCTGACCCATTTTTGAAGCCTTGGCCCTCATATGCCTCATAGCCCAGGCCTTATCTGTCTAAATGCCCCATCACTCTGTAGATCCCAATGCACTTGCCTCATTTCAAGCCTTACCTCTGGGTAATCTTACCATGTTTTATGACCCAATTCACATTCCCTCTTTTCCACCATACTATGAAGATTACTGGTACTGCAAAGTGAAATTCTCAGAAAGTAGCTACAACTGAGTTAAATATTTAACATACCTGATTGGTTGATCAGAGACAGCTGAAGTGTTATAGGTTGGGAACCAAGCTTATCTTTAGTTATCTTTTGTCTCCTAAGTAGCCATTCATTGTCCACCTCTCATTGTGGCCTTTCATTTTAAACAGACCCTGTTTTCCACCAACCCAAAGGCTATAGATGTCTGAGATAACATGTGAGACCTATAGCTGAGATTCCCTTGCTGTGCTGTGACCCACTACTCTTAATATAAACACACCTGTCTTAGGCGGCAGAGGCCATCAGCATAATTCCTTAGCAGTCATTGGAGAGGTCACTCAGGCCTATAACCTTCCTGTCTTAGGTTGGATATTTGTCCCCTTCTGCCTTACCTGTCTCTGATGATTAGTTTGTCTGTAAGTTCAGCCATATTTGGGCAGAGGCGTTCTCTTGAGCTAAAGACAGTAGAATCTATCTTGTTTGAAAGTTGGCCTGGGCCTGCCTAATGCTGTGGTGGAGTAGGCAGATCAGGCAGATAACACCAAAGGCAAGGGCTATGAGCCCCAGTGACAGAGAGCTTGCCCATTCTTTAATTAATCTGCCCACAATTTGAAGTCCTTGTAAAAGGTCTTCTGCACTGGCAAGTGCTATTCGGGTTTCATTGATGTTGATGATCTGCATGGCCAAAATATGTGTATAATTTCAAAACTGATCACTCCAGGACCTTTGGAGTAAAGTAACTATAGCTGATGCATTCTTAACTTTAGCTGGTGTAACACAGATATGTGTGAAAGACAAGAGAACAAGAAGCCAAGAGGAGCCTCCCACAATAAATCCAATTGTTCCTATAGGAGGCTAGTTTGTAGATTTAATTTTAAAATGCCAATTTGTACTAGATAAATGAGTGTGTTTTGGGTGATTAAGGCTTCAGCCAATTCACTGATACTTGATCCGCTGTGCTTGCAGTATTTACAGATTGTGAGAGGGCTTTCCTTGAAACTGTTGCTGCAGTGGCAGAGGCAGCAATGGTGATAACACTCATAGCTGTGATACCCAAATCTTCTTTCCTCTATGCTGCACAAGTTGTTCATCTGTAGAGGAGGTCTCCGGCATAGGTACCACCCCAGCTGTCTATGTGGACCATGACAGCGATTGTTTCATATATCCAGTAGCTTAGCAGTTGGTAAACCTGCTGAGAACGATTGAGACTTCCTCCAAAATTAGTAGCAGCAACAGCAATTTGTTCATAGACCACAGGGTCAAAAAGAATTTGAGCTGCAAGGACAGCATATTGCCCAGCACCTATCTGTGAGCATATGTAAATTCCTACCAGGGAATCTGGCAGTGGCATTGCATTGGGTGGTTTTTTTTTTTTGCAATATTGAAATTTGCTTCTCCAAAGGATCCAGAGGATCCAGAGAATCAACTAATGCTTCTACCTTGGTTATTAAAACTTTGACCTCCTCCTCTATCCCTTGTGGTGCAGCGGCCCTAATAAAGGAATCACAAAAGGGGTTGTGCTACGTCAAACAGTGTTTGAGCTCATCAGCTTCAGCAATTCTTTGTTTTATTTTTCAATTTCTGCTTCCAAAGTATCTTCTTCATCAGTTAAGGTAGGACTATCTTCTCCTAGTTGAGATTCCTCTTATTCCCTGATAGATTTCATAGATTCTAAATCTTGTACTTCCTTAAAAGTTCATCTCTGTCATTTGTTCTTTTACTTTAACATTGTTGCTCAGGAGTGCATCTTTAGATGCCAAAGGGAAAATGTGGCAATAGGGAAATTATCAGGCCCCTCTTCTTTTTAAGCCTTTTGGAGATCTCTTTTACCTGTTCTCATTTGTGGATGTTTAAGCCTCCAGAGTACATAATACAGGGACTATGTTTCCCTCCTATGGCAATGAATTCTTTAGCTGTCTTAGTTTTAATCCCAGTGCCCTGTCTTTTCAATAGGGCCACTAATTTTCCACTGGGAATTTCCTTAGAGTTACTGGCACCCATCCTTCAATACTCCCTCATTCACTTACTTTGCTGGCTTCCAAGGGTGATCCATCTCTTAGGCGCTCCTTTCTTCCCGATCTTGGTCGCACCTCCACTTGTAGTGCCTGCACTACAAACTGCTCCACTAATTGGGCAAAGGCCTAGAGATTGAAATAAGAGACAAGTCAGGGGGTCATACATTCAAAAGCAATGTCGGAATGCCAAATGCAATTTATTGAGGGGAAGGAGTGGGCTTATAACTGACTCACAGCACAGTGGAAAACATCAGGGTTTTGGGGCTTAGCTCCAAGAGTATCAAAAACAACTCTCCAGGGGCAAGATGTTCCAACCAACAGCTTCAGGCTTGCTTCAGGTTCCTCAGGGGTCCATGCAGGGACCTACACCCTACCTGATGTTTACATTAAAGTATTTTAAAAAGCTCTTGATTTATGACTTTGCTTGTGTTTGTATAAAATGTTCATGAAAGTGTTTCTGCACCTGGGACATGGTATTTCTGGTGGCCTGAATCTGTGTTGTTGGCCCATAGTCACTCATATTTGAATCCACAATAGACTCTTGCTATCTTGGAGGTGGAAGCGCTGAGTTTTGTTGTTGTTATGAATCATGACCACTCTGTTCTCAGGGCATTTTGTTACCACTTCCTGGTTTCTGCATCTTCCATTCTTCCCTGCATGCAGGTTCTATTTCCATATCTTTTCTTTTTCAGAATGGAAGTCCTCAGCAACAGTGGGAGATTGTCCTTACTGTCTCTTAGAAATGAGGACATCCAAAACATTTATTGAGAACATTCTAGTGGATGGCAGAGAAATAGAGAGAGGAGGTAGGATGATGTCTATTCTGTTGTAGTATATATCCTAGTGTGTTATAATGCTATATAGAGAACATAGGAATAAAATGACTATGAACTTTAACACTACAAAGCAAAAAAAAAAAAATAGGCTTGTTGATAACATAGTCTCTGGGAAAGAGGACCTTTATTAAGATGGGATATACCAACAGGTTTTCTTGTAGTGGTGGGCAGGAGGATGAGAGGTGATAATGGAGTGTGTACAATGGACCTTCCTAGAGAGTAAAACCAATATATTCCTAAGGCTAGACAATGTTTATCATAGGTAAATTATATAAGGAGAAAGGTAGGAATCAGAATTGAACCTATAGACAGGTGCCAGGTCATCCAGGAAAATAAGTCTTAAATGCAATGGTGAGCAGTTAGATGGCAAGAATTAGATAAGGAATGGATTATATCATAATATAAGTGATAATATAATAATACTTAGATGACATAATATAACTATATCTTCAAAAGACGAAAGCTTATGTACTACAATTGTATCTAATGCATAATTTCTTTATGTAAAACATTTACAGAATCTTCTATGTCTCCTTGGATAAAACTAGGAAACTGGCTGGTGGCAGAAGCTTTTAATCCCAGCACTAGAGAGGCAGAGACAGGTGGATATCTGTGAGTGTGAGTCCAGCCTGGTTTACAGAATGAGTGTTAGCTCCAAAGCTACAGAGAAACCCTGTCTTGAAAAACCAAAAATAAAATAAAGTAACCTAGGAAACTGTTAACAAACACATGATTTGAAATTTTCATATTCATTGTCTTGGCCAGTTGTTTTAATTTTCTCATATCTTCTAATTAATGAAGAGGCTTGCTAAATAATCTTCTAGTGTAAATGGAACATTAGGGAATGGGATGATGTTTTTATTGTTTGAGTATGTACCCCTTTAATTGAGTTCACAAAATATATTTTGCAACACAATAGCAAGGTAATGTATCCTTGTAATAAAATTCTCCCCCTTATACTGTATTCCATGATTCAGCTGGGGTTACCTCTCATAAATGGAAAAAAAATCTTACTGTTCTTAACAAGAGTCTGCTTATATTTATGAGTAATTAATTTAACTTTTTAGATATTTTTGTAGTGCAAGGGACCTTTGCTGGCCTTTCTTCCAGTATAATAAAGAAATGAAATGGTACAAGCTTTCCACACAACTGTTCAAAAGACAGAAAGAAGAAAAGTATCCAAATAAGGGAGATACTTTATATTTGAAGAAACTCAATTTGATTGCTTTTGGAAAAGAATTATGTGGCAATACTTTAGCTTGGAATAATATAGCAAGCTCTATTAGTACTGCTGTGTGGCTGCAAAGTTTGGAAAGAGTTCACACAATAAAAATCAGCTACAAGGCAAGCTGACATAAGCCAAATGTTCATGAGAGATTCAGTGACTTGTCAAAAACAGAAAGGGATCTGCTAAGGTGGGTGTTTCTCTCATCTCAAACTCTGTTCTGTCTGATGAGTACATGTTCTGATCACACTAGATATAGGATAAATGTTCCAGGCAAATTGAACATCTATTCACTCCAGGGTACGTTTCTAAGACCAAGGTTGTCTGGAAGAAAGTAAAGTTTTATAAGGGTGATGCATGGTGAATTTTATTAGGCAGTTAGCCTACTGGAATGTTGAAAACATTTGCAAATAATTTTTGTCATGACAATCACTACAAGCTGTAAATTATTAGATGCATATTAATAGTCTTTAAGCATTTTATGAAGAAATCCAGTAAAACTGAATTCTACCCAGTGCTCGCTACACTTGTTTTATTGGCAACATTTCATCTGTGGGTTGTTGTTGAGACATTTTTACTGTTGACCAGATGGGGTAAGATTTTTACATAACTTAAAACATCTGCTCTCAATGCAGTCCAATATGACCATCTATTTATATCTTTGAATTATATTATTCATTTTCCTTTAAATGATCATGAAAATGCCTTCAGAAGGATGAATTTACATGATATTTGCCAAAGACATTTAACTTTTCTGTTTTTTTGTTCTTATTTATCTGGTATTGGGATAAGCCATATTGCAAGTCAGGAACACAGTGAAATATTTAGATAGATATCCTTTGAATTATTTGATTTCATAAATCAACTGTTGCTAAGGTCTCTGCTTTCATGTCTACACCTATTCAAAGTCATTTCACTGTTAATTCAAAGAACGGAAAACCATGTAGACTGTGACAAGGGATGCTACAGAGGGACAAAATGTGTTAAGAAGCACTAAGGAATAAAGTTGACTCCCCCCCTCCCCAATAGAAGAAGAAGGAGGAGGAGGAGGAGATCATATCTTTAGTAATTGCACTTTTGCCTAGCTTGTCCAAAACCCTAGGCTTTTCCTTGCTCCATGAAGTACCAGATATTAATTAAAACAGAAACCTACTGTTTGAAGCTTCTATGGGTCATAGATACAAAGTTGAAGTTGAGACCTACTTAGAATACTATATGCCATGTGTCTCCATTTTCTCATTTTTTGTGAACAGGATTTTCTGTCCCTTTGCATATACCTCCCTAACTGCAGTATCTATCTCCACCATTCTTTTTGTGTGTGTCTTCTGCGTTATTTTTTTTTTTGACATCTTTGATGTTGTTTTAAGAAAGAGAAATGTAGAATTATTGTCTCGGATTCCAAGCTAACTAATTATATGCATCACTATTTGTCTAAGGCCCCAAGCACTTGTAGTCATCAAAATCTGTTGCTGGAGTTTTCTCCCAGTATGGTCCCTCAGCTGATTAGTTCCAAATAAGCACACAGAGACATATTAATTATTAAACTGTTGGCTGAAGGCTAGGTATTTTTACTGTCTAGCTCTCTCTTAATTAATAATCCATATCTACTAATCTATGTATTTTTACATGGCCTTATCTTATGAAAGAATGCCTGTTGCATCCTATCTTCCTGGTTTCTGTCTCATCTCTGCCCTCCACTCTCTAGCCTTCTCATGTTTGATAGCTCTGCTGATGCTGTCTGCCCAGCTATTGGCTAAACAGTGTTTTATTCATCAACCAACAAGAGAAACATATATACAGAAGGACATACCTCATCATCTTCTCTTTTCTGTCTAAATAAAAAGAAGGTTTTTAACTTTAACATACATAGTAAAATTATATATAACAAAATAGTTACCAAGTAAAACTATAGTTAACAGTATTTTGTTCATTAACATTTGGCACCCACCCTGTGGAGTGGGGGGAGGGAATGTGATGGGAGGGTCATCAGGGGAGGGAGAGAGGGAGGGAGAGAGAGGTAGAGAGGGAGGAAGGAGGGAAAGGAAGGAGGGAGAGGGAACTGGGATCAATATGCAAAATAAGAAAAAAATTTAAAAAATTAAAAAAAGGAAAATGTAGCATACACACCAATTTTTTTTGTCAAAATTTAAAGAAAATGTTCTATCTATCCTATCTTTGTAAGTCTAAATTTTTACATAAAACATCTTTTAACACAACTAAGGAAGACCATAACCATAACTCTCTGTCTGTCTTTAACTCCATCAAAGAACTCAGAAGAATATATAAACTCTAGAATTGACAGAGACATCTTGCTTCCTGGACAATCACCTGAAGTTCTACTGTAATGTTGGGACATCCATCTTCAGCCCTTAGGCCATAGTGTGCTTGAGAGACTTCTTGGTGAAGTAGGCAATTTTAAACTGTCCACTTATATTGGAAGTTTGTCAGTAATTTTTCTGTGTCCTACAGAATGTCTTGGGGACTCTTTCATGAAGCAGGAACCCTGCAAGAGTGTTCCATCTTTTTTGGCATGTTCAGAATGCATTCACTTTCCTGTAGGCCCTGCATGTCCAGTTTATATAGCATACAGTCAAACAGTCCAGACAAGAACACTTTCTTCCCAAATGGCTATTTCTGCCATGTCGAATGCAAACTCCATAATGAGTTTCTTCAAAGCCCATCTTCCTCTCTTATGTAATTCATGTTGCCAGAAGCAGTTGTGTCTCACTGTCATGAAAAAGCCTAATAAATCATTTTAAATGCCACATTTTGTAGGTCTTTTTAAGGTTTGAAGAATAGCTACCCATCTGAAATATACCTCTATATATCTAGAAAATCCTAACTAACTTGATTATAAGTTTTGACTATCATAGGTGAATATCTATAATCTCTCTTAGTTATACATTACATTTTAAATTAGATATATAAACACGATATCTAAACAAGAGGAGAAATATATCTATAACAAATCGACCTTAAATTTGTATCAATAAATCAGAATCTATGCCAATATAAAGTATTCATTACTATATCATGTCTCATTTTACAAATGGAGAAACTAAGGCTTAATGACATCCAGCAATCTGTCAAAGCTCAAAGCCTCTGGGGTTCAGAGCTCACCTCTCTGTTTTTATAACCATCTTTCATTCTACCATGTCAAGCCTGAAGTATTAGATTCCTGGAAAACCCTAGTGGCAGGATTCATTGACATACTTCTCTGAGACAAGAGTTACACTATCCTTATGCTCACCTTTGGAATGGGGTCTGCAAGGCTGATTCTCCTGCAGTCATTAATCACGTACATATTGACATTAGGCTCAAAAGTATGTCCTGTCCTAACCCTGTATCTGTGAATGTGACTCTAAACGATTCTTTACAAATACAAGCAAGGGTTTCTGGATGAGCTCATTCTAGATTTAAGCTTGGTTATGAATCATAACCTGAATATTCTTATAAGCAACATCAAAGAAGGCAAAGAACATAGATGTCACATAAAGCTAGAGATGGAGTCTGGGATTAGGAAGGTACATGCTCAGGGACATCAAAAACTGCTCTCAAAATTCAGAATCTGGGGACACTTGGCATGGACATTTGCTTGGAGCCTTTACACTGAATGAACCTTGGCTTTGGTTTTGTTCCTCTGACCCACAGAAATTTCAAAGAGTAAACTTTTGTTTTAATTAATTTATTGTGTTTTGGTGAGGGAGTAGAAACCCAGGACTTTTCACATGTTAGGCAATGGTGCAATTGCTTAGCAATATTATGAATCCCAATCACTGTTTGTATAAGCCAGTAAATACATGAGAATTTCACTTGGAAACTGATATAGCTGGATTTATAACATACACAAGTCAATATGTAGCTAAATTTTAAATGTAGGAAATAGGAAAATTAAGAAGATTATTAGAAGTAAGCAATAGAAAACCATTAAAGGCAAAGTCAATAGCGGGAACCCACCTTTTCCCACTAATGCTCCAGTTTGACCCAGTCTCTTCCCTGCAGTCTGAGAAATATGTGTGGGTGCAGTTCAGATTAGTATCCTAGGAACTGCTATTTAGTTATGTAATCCTGGGAAATCCATTTAACTTATTAGAACCTCATCTATTAAATTTGTGCACTGGAGGTCTTAGCCAGAATTGGGGTGTGATGTTTTGCTTTCTACATTTTTAAAAATTACAAATAGATTTTTCTTAAATAATATGTCCTGATTATAGTTTTGCACACTCTATTCTTCCCAGAAACTTTCCCTCTCCATTCCCATCTGATTCTACTTCTTTTCTGTTTATCATTAGAAAATAAAAAGTTTTCTAAGTGATAATATTAAAACAAAATGCTATAAGACAAAAAAAAGCTAATACAAAAGAAATATAAACAGAAGGAAACGAGCCCAAGAGAAGGCACGAGAAATAGAGATCCACACATTTACACACTTAAGAATCTCATAAAATCACTAACCTGTAAGCCATAATACATATGCCAAGGACATGGAGTAGACCCTTGCAGGTCCTGTGCATTACACTTCAATTTTTATGAGTTCATATGGGCTTTGAGCATGTGAAATTAGAGGGCCTTGTTTTCTTGGAATCCTGCAGCCCTTCTGAGTTTTACACTGAGAAAGAGTGTCTCCTCTTCTGTAGGGTTCCCTATGCCCTGAGGGATTTGATGGAGATATCATCTAGGGTTGTGTGTTCCGGGTCTCTCATACTTTACATAGTGTTTGGCTGTGACTTTCTGTGTTTGTTCCTCTCTGCTATAGGAGGAAGCTTCTCTGATGATGGCTGACACTGATCTTTGAGTATAGCATAATGTCATTGGGAGTTATTTGATTACACCTCCATTTTTAGAATAGTAGTATCTGGTTTTACCCTAGATCCTTGGACTGTCTTGTCTCTAGTTCTGAGTCACTCAAGCAATATTGGTATGAATTCCTTCTTGAGGGGAGAGCCTTAAAGAAAATCAAATAATGGTTGGTTACTCCCACAAGATTTATCCCACTATTGCACTAGCATATCTTGCAGGCAGAATACCATTTTAGGTTGAAGAGTTTGTGACTGGCTTGGTATTTACCTTTCTCTTTTGGTAGCATGCAGAATACGTTCTTATACTAAAGACTCTAAGTAGCATGTAGGAGTGGAGGCTCTACGTAGGCAAAGCTTGACCTCTCCATGTTCAATGAGATGTATAGATGTTATCTTTGGCAATAGTACCTTGCTATCCATTTGTGGAGCGCAACCTATAGTTTTGGCAACAGCCCAGCTTATTTGGAGAGTCCACTGGGACACCTTTGGCCATTCTGTTATTATATAATTTTTCCTTTATGTTTTGAGACAGTAGGAGTAGCTGCCCGTGAAGTTACTATGTAGATTTGGCTGGCACTGAGTTTGCTTAGATTCTCTGCCCCTGTCCCTTAGTGCTGGGTGGCACATGTAATCAGTATATTAATAAAAGTATATAATTCAAAGTCTGAATGTAGAATCCAGAAGGAAATACTTATAAATGTTCAACATACTTCCAATTACACAGTAGACTGTAGTGTGAGCCATGCCTAATAGGTTACTAACGCTTCCCAAAGTGACACAGCAAAAAGGGACACTATCAGAAGACAGGTTCAAATGAGAAAGACATATAGTCAGTGAAACAATTTTGTATGATGCTCATACTTATAAAACTTTACTGTCACCCATGTCTAATTCTATATTTCCAAAGTGTTGCATCTCACTCAAGTGCAATGCAATAAAATATATGAAATAATTAATCCCCCAGACCATAGTGAAAACCAAAGCCAGTGGAGAAGGAGCTTTTTGAGTTAAAAACATCATTGAAAATATGAATAAATCATAACATTTTTTGTATTAATTAACCATTCCATTCAAATGTGTCTCTTGGGTAGACACAGTAGAGGTTTAAGATTCATAAAAACATCTTAAAACTTCAGAAGGCTCAGGTTCTGATGCTGTGCTCATTATAATCCTTATTTCTATCATTCTACTGAAATTTATGCTCAAAACACCTGCTTTGTTAAACATGAATTAAATGGAAATGTAAGATCCGTTTCCTAGTAGATTAGAGGTCATGCAACTGTTCCTGAAAAGGGCCAGATAGTAAGTACTTTACATTCGAGGACTATATGGTGTCTCTCAGCTATTTACCTCTCCTTTGGTAACTCCAAACTCAATGAACACTTGTGAATTGAAATACGTGTTCTACTTAATTGCACATTCTCAAATAGGTAATGGGATTTAGTTAACTAATTTTGATTTATTGACCTCATTTCTATATCTAATTTAGAAGTTTGGAGGTGGGGTATTAATCTAGGAAAAAAATTCAAATTTTGTTGAATTTTAATAGGATATGAAAACTATTTTGGAGATGGAGAAATGCCCAAGTAAATGAAGTGGCCACTGAGCAAACTGAATTCATGAGCTGAGATTCCTTGTACCTACATGAAAAGCTAGGTCAAGGGTGTAGATATAATCCCAACACAGAGGATGTAGAGAGAATAAATTTCCTTGGGACTTTCTGGAGAGCTTGTTGATTTCCAGGTTCACTGAGAGAACCTGTCTGAAAAAAAAAAAAAAAACAGGTGAACACTGATTGAAGATGCTGTCTTCCAGCTTCAGTGGACACGTGCAAGAGCTATCATGCACTCATACATGTACACAAGCACACTACTGCCAACATGCACAAGAATGTACACAAAAATCTTTGTATGTAAATAATAGGGATATTAACTTGTCATTCATTTATAGGTGTGTGTTCACTCATTTATATACATATGTGTGTATATATATATGTGCATATATGTACATACGTATATGTATGTTCACTTACACACACATACACAAACACACACATACACACACACACACATATATATATATATATACATATATATACACATTAACAGTTCACTTTTCTTTTAATGCAATTCTAGAAATCTATTTATTCTTATATAGAAAAGAAACAAGATCTAGTTCTCTTCAAGGGTCAGTCTGCTCTGCAGGGGAATAGAAGCAATTGCAATTGGAAAAGCAAATATTCTTTCTTACCAAAGTTTTAAAATAGAAAGTGGGGAAATAAAAACTTCATTAGCAGCCAAAACTGAGCCTTGGATGCTCATTGATTTTGAAAGCACCAAATAGGTGGAAAAAATGAATGCATCAATCTTTCAGAATCAATGTATCTCTGTGCAAATGAAGCTAACTTTCAATTTCACCCCCCTTTTCTCTTCATCTACCACAGAGACACCAGAAATCAGCCTCCCCTGAGGTAGACTGCATTAGGGTGCAAAGATTCTTGGTACATAGATTCTCAGCAAAGTGACAACTACACTGTGAACTTTAGAAAATATAGCATATGATCCACATAGAAGACTACTAAATAGATGGGAGGCAAACAGCTGTGAGCTGTCTCTTTCAGCACCTGACCTCCTGAGATGCTTAATAAAATAGCCCACAAAGCATTACTCTCTCATCAGTGCCAACAGGCATTTGTGGAGAGATAAATAAAGCTATTTTCCAAAATGGGAAATATTCTGGTGTGCCTGTATTGAAATGACAGTTGCTTTATGGGATAGAAGATGGGCAGGAATATACTAGCCAGGTAGCTGCCCTTGTGCCTACTGCCAGTGGAAGGTCTATAATGAGATTCCAAATTAGATTGCTGAACCTCAAAGACAAGGTGCTTCACATCTGTGAGATGTTCAGCTTGACTTTATAATGAGTTCACCGAGCAGAATGAACCACACTTGAAATCAAATACTTTGCATGCAGGATGAAATAAGTGGGGATCAATCATAGTCAGGGAGACTGCAATTGCTTAGAATGTAATGATATATGAACTATGGGAAGAAAAGGTAGCATGAAAAAGTTGTGCATGACAGAGCTAGATCATGGACAGTCTTTTTTTTTGGGGGGGGCATGCAGGGACAGAGTTGCATCTGTTAGCTTCTGGAGATGATACCTGACAAGGGTAGGATGGTGAGAAAGATGAAAGGTTCCCATTGTTGACCAAAAAGAAAATGAAGCAGGAAGAAGCCATTAACACTGCTAGCTTGGGAAGTATTTTCTGGTTTTAGTTTCTTTACAGACTTGGGGAATAAAAAAAAAATTACACCTTAGTGACAAAGTTGTTGTTTTTTCATGCACTCTAGATTCTACATTAAGACTACTTGCAGCATTGCTTGAGTGTTAGCAAATGCCTGGGACAAGTCTTTGAAGAACTTTCTTCTCTGCAAGTGACTGGGCTACCACAAAAGCATGCAGAGGCTCTTGGGATCTGATATCTGACTGCATAGGAAGTCACTCCAAGAAGCCTTGATAAGCTTGTGTGGTCACCACTGCAGTAACCCAATAGCTTTCATCCCAGCCACACTGGTATGATTAGTGTTCCTGCCAGAGCCAGGGTCCTCTTGAGGTAGGGGTCAGCTGATGGAAATAATCAGGGATGCTCCAGGTGTGACCCTTTCTATGAACCAATATCGTTACCTGCATCTCTGTCTAGTGGGGAAATGTCACCAGAGGCCTCATTAACTGCAGAGAGTAGGGAGAGTCACAGTGTAACTTTTGGCCTTTCCTCAGGATTTGAAGCTTATATTAGAGAAAGAAGAAAAAGACAGATGTCATGACTTGTCTGTTTCTTTTTCATCACGCAGCTGTCACTCACAGGGATCCAAACAGAATAAAGAGTGAAAAGGAAGTCCGGTGAGTGGCCTGGCCTGAGAGGTCAGGCTGGTTTGTTGAAGTCATTGTTTTTACCAGAAAGTGCAGTGACCTTGTGTCCTTCTCTCCACCTTCCTTTTAAGATTCCCTTTGACATGATGCAGCTATTAGGCTGTCAAGCCTCATCCAGATCCCCACAGGCACCATCCCTTGTCAGTGCTGGCCGTGGCCCCACTGCTGGCCTCAGGCCTCCTCGTGAAACTCTCTAGAATACATTCTGGGAAGTCATGGGGGAACAAAGGAGTGTTTTCCATGCCCTCTTTTCCTAGCTGTCTTTGTTAATGATGATGTTCTGCTTTGAGGGGAGAGAGAAAATGCCTCTCTGGTGCCCTTTTTCTCCCTGATAAGGTTAAAGGAGTAGAGGAGAATGACATTTGGACATCAGTCTACAGACAACCTTTCTTCTCTAACCCTAACTGCCAATGTAAGTAAATGCTCAGGTTGAGAGTAGACTCAAACTAGGAGTGATACGAGGAATGGTTTTGAGTCAAAATCTGTGGAAGAAACGTTTATCACGGTAAAGTAATGACAGTGTGTGAACTGGAACTCCAGGGAAGAGTGCCTGCAAAACAACCTCATCAAAGACTTGTTTATACATCTCCTAAGACTGGAACTAGAGAGATCATTAAGGGCTCCACAGTGAGAAGGATAGTTGGTGTTTAAGTGTATGTAGAGGTAATACATAAACACACACACACACACACACAGAGAGAGAGATACAGAGAGAGACAAAGCAGAGAGAGACAGAGGGAGAGAGATAGATGTATTATTATACCTTTGCTCCTCAGGAGATGATGGCATTAAGGATTCTCATTAAGGCAAGCACAAATTGATTCAGATTGTTCAAGTGCAAATTATTACAAAAGGGACTGTTGTTCTGCTGTTAGTCTCCCATTCCTTTGCTTTTAAATTTACTCCTCTCCATCTTGTTGAATTTTTTCCTTATCCTTAAATTCTCTTAGGAAAAATTCCATGCACTTTTCTCAGTTGAATCTCATTTTGCTATGGTAGCCCATGTTCTGATTCCTGGGGGAAAGACATGGCTAGAATTCTTGTGTATGTACCTGATAAAGCCTTTAGAAAAAGATATAATGAGCCAGAGACCAACAGAGACTCCAAGAATCTCCAGCATAGACATAACACAACAGCTATGTCATCTCAAAGGAAACATTGCCATTAATATGCTGGGGATGAGAATCTTTGTCTGATGGTCGGGCAGGTGGCAGCATTTACTGGATACCTGCAGGGCTGTAGACAACTGTCCCAATCACAGCAGGAATTACAGGGAACCAGACACGCTAATAAAAATGGACAAACAGTACTGGAAATACACAGAAAAATACATATACTCAGAGCCATGTAAACCAGTGCATTGCTATCTGTATGTTAAAGATGTTGTTACAGTGACAGAAGCCAGCAGAATCCACCAAGGATTGTCTTACAAGGTCTTATTCAGTAGGAAGCTTTTGAATACCCAAATGAACTTGCATGGAGCAGAAGAGAAACTGAAGAAAGATGTTTGGTATGCTAGAGCAGCAAGGGAGTGGGACATAAGATGTCCTTATTGCTCAGTGTTTCCTGATTCAGTTGCCCCTGCATGGCAACCTTCTTCTTTGCATATTATATCTTAGCCTGATACAGATATTTTTGGAGATGCAAAGAAGCCTATACTTTTGTCTGGAAATAAAAATCCCCTTATTAAAAACACAAGTGTCTCATCACAACTTCTATCTTATTTATGTAAAGTTAGTTTATTTTCATCTGCCAATATATATTCAATATGAGCAAATTTCTATGCCACCATAATATTCTCTTGCCATTTCAACTTGTATAAGTGGTTCAAAAATGTCACGATGGCAAAGAAACAAAAGCCATAGATGCTATGGGCACTTATGATAACTGCTTTATGACAATATTGTTGACTGTGATTCTGTCCTAATCTCTGCTTATGGTCTTTGTGTCTTTGGTAAACCTTTAGAGTTCTTTATGACATGAGAAAATAGTTCAGCTGTAGCTCTTCTGTGTTTACTGTCTCCAGTATGTCAGGAAAGGCAAAACATTACCTGAACACTTAAAACTTTTCCCTTCACACTACTCCTCCATTTGGCTCCTTTCCTTCACTCCTGCCTTCCTGTCACATCCTTATATGTCATCAGGAAAGGGTATTAGAATCCGTTGTATTGCTATGACAGAGTACTAGAGAAAAAGAAACAGAGGAAAAGTTCATTTGGACTTATAGTTTCAGAAGTTTCTGTCCATACCCAATTGACTCCACTTTTAGCTTTCTGGAAGACAGGCACCACAATGGGAATGTTTATTGGATTAAAGAGAAAAAGTGAAAAGGACCAATGTCCTGAAGTCATTTCTTCCATGACCCCCCATCCCTGCTACATTCTATTGCATACAGTTCAACCACTTCCCAAATGTGCCACAGGCTGGTGACCCAGCCTTTAACCTATATAATCTTTGGGAGCATTTAAGATGCAAGCTATAATAGAATCCCGTGACTGTTGTTTCTGTGATTAATGTTCTCATACTGTTTGAGGAACGGATCCTGCCAAAATAATTTCCCAGAAGTGGCGAAATAATTTTTGCAATGTTAAAATACAGATAGAATAGAGGGGGACACATCTAAGGCCTTTCATTACCTTTTAATTACTCCAGTGGTCCTTACTGGGAGTGATTTACAGCCTCTTCGTGGTACATTTGGCAGCATATCAAAGACCTGCAGTTATCAGAAGTCTGTAATGTCCCCAAGTATCCTCCAATACATAAGATTTATCAAACCTCAAATGTGATCGTTCATTGGATGAGTCCCTGACTTAATTTAACTGTGATTCATTCTTGAGTAATTTGGTTCATCTAGAAGGATGAATTTTCCATAGTTTAACAAATAGATATTAATGTTTCAGAATAAATTTTTTTTGGCTCCTCCCCTAATCAGCTTTCAAGATATGGTCCATACCAAGATCGGCGAACTTCACTGTGAAGTAGTATACCTGTTAGGCTCTTGTTGCTTAGACAAAACAGAGGGTTCTTAAATGAGGGCAGCTAAACACTCTTTGATTCCAACTAAGGTATGTAGAGTGTGAAGTCCCAAGTGGTAGCAGCTAGCTGTAAGTAACCCTGGAGAAATAATGACTGGTTCAAAGGGCAAGGCTTGCAGTGAGGTGGCACTGTGACTGAGATCCCACCACTGTTAATAGAGAAGTCCTCAATCCTCCAGTGGCCATGATACTTACTGCCTGCTGGAGAAGTCAGTGCTGAGCTGAAGAAAGGAGCACAGGTCACGGGTGGGTGCCGAGCTGTCTCCATATGCCTTATAGTGTGAGCCTAACAGACTTTAGAACAACAGGAGTCTGGTTTCTGGGCTGTAGTTTGTCATCCCCTGATCTTTGCCAGTTTGGATTTTATATTTCAGTACCTTCCTCATTGTGTTTTGTCAGCTTCCTTTTCCTCTGAGAGGATTATTTAATCTCAACTCAAGGAAATTTCTTGATGTTGTTATAGGTATTTAGCGACAGCAAAATTTAACATAAACATGACAGAAACTATATTTAAGTGTTATTTTTCTAAGTGGAATCAGCTTGTTTGGATTCCCCATGTAAACAAAGCTTTGCATTTTTAGCCCTTGAGGTTCAGTTTGATTTGCACAAAGATGTCAGCATTCACATGGAGTACTACTTTAACCAAACAATAGCAAAGCAAAACAACAACAAAAATATCTTTTGGACTAGAAGACACACACACTCCTTTTTACTCCGTAAAGCTGTGAATTTACAGTAAAAATATTGGTCTGATTTTATTGGCAGCATGGTTATGAATGTCTTGTAGACGAAACACTTTATATAAAAAGAAATAATTATAAAGATATAAAAGGCTCATTTTCACTTCCTGTGTTAATTACCTCTCTCATTTCCCTTATCAACAAATATCTGATGAGAAGCAGCTTAAAGGAGGAAGGGTTGATTTGGGCCAACAGTCCAATAAGGCGTACAGTCCACCATGCTGGGTAAGACATGGTGGCAGGGTTTATGAGACAGCGGGTTTGGTCATAGCCATAGCAAGGAAGCAGAGAATTGACAGGAGGGCTAGGGCAGGCAATCAGCCTCTGATGCCCAGTCCTGGTAACTCTTTCCTCAAGCTGCTAAAGGCAACACAGTCTTCCATAACCACACTTCTAGCTGGGGACCACATGCTCAAACACATGACCCTGAGGGGAATATTTTACATTCAAGATACAGCATCACCTTTTTTGTATTCTTGCAGAAAAAAATGAGCTTTCTTTTCCACATATTGCTTTATTCAACCTTATCATTCCATTTAAATCTGTAGCCGGATTTATACTTAATTTTATTGAAAGTAATACTTTTCTTCCTTAAAATGGAAGCCTTTCCCCTTCCTTCCCCCCCCCCCCAGTAGCGCCATTTTAATTGGTGATAGTTGTAGTAGCATTGTTATTAATCTGTATCGGAAGCAGCACCCTAGTACCTACTGTCACTGGTGCAATGGAGCATTGTAGAGGATATCCTAGAGAATGTAACAAGGTAAGAAAAACATGTATTTTCCTGCTGATTTTGTGTTAATCCCCGAACCAGTATATTATCAAGCTTTACATACTTAATGATTTTGCTTTTTACATTCCATGTCCCAGAGTGAACACTTTTACAAGGACATATAGTAAGTACGATGCTAAGTATGTTGGCTTGAGATGAGCATGCAACATGCATCTAGGGCTCTAGGATAGTAGTATATCACTTTATACAGCTTAGATTATATAGATATGAATCTAATTCTCTGCTGGGCTTTCTGATTTTTTTCCTCTGAATTTCACACTTTTAAAAAAAGATTTATTTATTTTTATTTTTATGTGCAATGGTGTTTTGTCTGTGAGTATGCCTGTGTAAGGGGTATTGGGTCCCCTGAAATTGTAAAGACAGTTGTGAGCCACCATGTGGATGATAAGAATTGAACCCAGATGCTCTGGAAGAGCAGTCAGTGTTCCTGATGGCTGAGCCACCTCTCCATCCTACAGAAACTCATACTTCTTAACACCCACTTCTTTATTTGGAAAGCTCCTGCTGTATATCCAGTAGACATCCCCTAGCCAAAGACATCCAACACTGAACTTATTATCTTTTCCTATAAACAAACACATTCTTCCTATATTTACAGGGGTTATTTGGACCAACTTTTCAATTGTGCTGGACTGAGAAATGTCTGTTATTTTTGTGCCAACATGTACTCCCGTTGTAATCTTAATGCCTGGTAGTCTTTCCAAGCTCTACATTCAATATAAAACTTTAGTATGATTGTTTCCTTGCCGTTTTATCATTTCTGACTCTAGTTTTTTTCCTCACTGTTAATATCTTGTATTGATTTAATAATCATTTAAACTATTGTAATAATATGTCAGTTGGCTTTCCTGTTGAAAATTTTAAACCCCTTCATAACATTGTACCTGGAATGACCTGTTACATTTAAAATATTAAAAATATGTTACTTGCTGAATTAAAAATTCTAGGGATTTCTCAGAATATCCTCAGATGAAATGTAAACGTTTTCAGAATAATGTGTAGTCCCATATTATAACCAGTCGAAACTTATTTATGGCTTGGAATTATAAACTTGTTTAATTAGCATCTGTACTAGGTTTATGCTTTTGCATAATCACAACACATGTCTAAAATCAATGTACTATTTGTATTACCATTTATACCTGAGGAAATGGGTACATAACCTTTGGGAATTTATCCATGATTACACAGCTAAGAAGTTATATATTCAGAACACAAACTCAGATGGCTTGATTCCAGAGAAGGGAATTCTCTTTGCATTTGCTTCCCATTGGCAGGAGAGGGACAAAAAATGCTAAAGAGTATATATTTTTTCTTTCTCTCTATGTTTGGGCCACAGTTGCCTCAAATTGGCCTAATGTTTGTTTTATGAGATATTCTAAATATTGTCATTCAGTAGTAATTTGTTGGTTTTAATAATTCAATGGATATTCCAAAATGCTACCCCAAACACAAGTTAAGAATTTAACAGTAATCTAAACCTGAACTAACACCCGTCTGTCATATTTTATTTTCATACTTCTCTGAATGAAGCATTATTTTAAATCTAATCTTAAAAATAATTTTGTTTACTCCCTAGAAACCCTCCAAATATGCTGGCCTGGAAAACAGATCTCTGCCTTGCTTAGCCATTATCAGAGAATCTTCCTTTTGTAGAAGGTGGGAAACATACAGAGACCTTCAGGTAATAATCAGAAGGTGAGAGACCTTGGAGACACTTACTCTCAAAGGGATGTCTCTATCAAATAGGACTCAGGATACTGTGGAAGACGAGGCAGAAAGAGTTCAAGAGTTTGCACAGGGCCTGCATGGGTGTGCACCACATTGCGTCCTAAAGCTGAAAGGAAAAGTGGACACATGCCCCATCCCTAACCCAGAAGTTATCCCTAACAATAATTGATTGCAAATGAAAAATGAGTTTTCTCCAAGGGAGTCGCACTGGGAAACAAACCACTCTTAAAAGTAGGCCTCATGCCCAGCACAAAATGAACTCAACAGCACCTTTGGAGCTTCTTTGTCTCATAATATAAATTAGTAATTCTATAAAGTAATTAATTGAATTTGTAAGTCCTTTGCATGTATCCTATGAATTTTTTAAATGGTATTCCTCTATGTCTGAACATTTGTTTCTTGTGCTTTTTCTTTGGCCCTTTTATTGTTGATGTTTGGTTTGTTGTTTTGTCCTATTCTTATTTGTTTTTATTTATCTTATTTTATTATTATTATTAGAATCCTATTTGTTTTCTTATGATAGACATATAGTATGTGGAATCAGATAGAAGGGGAGATGGAGAAGAACTGGGAGGACCAGGAGGAGGGAAAATCCTAATTAGAATATACTGTATAAAAAAAAATCTATTTTCAAAACTTAAAGTAAAAATAGTATTCTTGATCATTACTAGGAGTGGCAGAGTCAGTTTCCTTTAATGATGCCACACCTAGTAGGTTACCCACACTTCAGGTCAGGCCCTGCACCCAATAATAATTAGTCAATACAAACCAGACTTAATGGGGAGAAAAAGAAGGAGGAAATCTCAGTGGGTGGGGAGGGTAGAGAGGATGTATATGGGTGAAGTTATACTTATCATTTAAATTTCAGAAATAAAATATCCAGAAAAAAACAGCTATACTGTGAATTTTTTCTAATTGTATTTGTTAGAATTTTTTGTGACTATTTTTATTTGTGTAAATTGTATTTCAATTAGAAACAATCCTATTTTACATACAATCTCAGTTTCCTCTCCCTCTCTACCTCCCATGCCCTCCCAACACCCCCATCTCATCCTCCATCTACTCACCAGGGAGGGTGAGGCCTTCCATGAGGAATATCAAAATCTGTCACGTCATTTGGGGCAGGGCCTAGGCCCTCCCCTGTGTAGGCTAAGAGAGTATCCCACCATTGGGAATGGGCTTTTGTGAACTAGGGATATATCCAAATTCCACTGCCAGAGGCCCCATAGACTGCCCAGTCCTAGTTGACACCCATGTTCAGGGGTCCTGGTTTGGTCCTATGTTGGTCATATTGGGATCCATGAGTTTCCACTTGCTCAGGTCAGCTGTGAGTTTTCCCAAAGTCTTGACCCCTTAGTTCACCATTCTTCCTTCTCTACAACTGGATTCCAGGAGTATGGCTCAGAGCTTAGCTGTGGGTCTCTGTTTCTGCTTCCATCAGCTACTGGATGAAGACTCTAGAATGGCATTTAAAGTAGAAATCATTCTCATTATAGGCAAAGGGCATTTAAGGTAGTTTCTCCACTGTTGCTTAGAATCCTAGCTGGGGTAATCTTTGTGGATCTCTGGACAATTTTCTATTGCCAGATTTCTCTTAAACCTAAAATGCCTCCCTTTATTGATGTGTGTCTTTTCTTGCTCTCCTCTCTTCATTCCCTGACTCAATCTTCTTGATCCCTGTTGTTCTCTTACCCCCTTTTCTTCTCCCCTCCTCTTTCTCATAAACCTGCACCCCCCCCCCACCACGCTTCCAACTTGCTCAGGAGATCTTATTCCTTTCCCCTTCTCTGTGATGGTGGGGAGCATGTATGTCTCTCTAGGGAGGGTTCTCCTTGTTTCCTGGCTTTTCTGGTGGTGGGTGTAGATTGTAGGTGGTAATCCTTTGCTCTATATCTAATATCCATAAATGAGCGAGGACATACATGTTTGTTTTCTGTGACTGGGTTACCTCACTCAGTATAATTTTTTCAAGTTCCAACCATTTCCCTGCAAATTTCAAGATTTCATTGTTTTTTGTTTTGTTTTTCTGCTGCGTAGTACTCCATTGTGTAAATGTACCACATTTTCTTTATCCATTCTTCAGTTGAGGGCCCTCTAGGTTGCTTTCAGGTTCTGGCTATTGCAAATAATGCTATTATGAAATATAACTGAACAGATGTCTTTGTATGAATGTGTATCCTTTGGGTATATGCCTAAGAGTGGAATTGCTGGATCTTTTAGTAGACTCATTCCTATTTTCCTGAGGAGCTACCATACTGATTTCCAAAGTGGTTGTAAGAGTTTGCACTCCCACCAGCAGTGAAGGAGTTTACCCCTTTCTCCACATCCTCTCCAGCATAAGCTTTCTTTGGTGTTTCTGATTTTAACCATTCTGACAGGAGTGAGATGGTATCTCAGAGTTGTTTTGATTTGCATTTTCCTGATGGCTAAGGATATTGAGCAGTTTCCTGAGTGTTTTTCAGCCATTTTGGATTCCTCTATTGAGAATTCTCTGTTTAGTTCTGTACCCTACTTTTTAATTGAATTATTTGGTGTTTTGGTAATTAGCTTCTTGAGTTCTTTGTATATTTTGGAAGTCAGCCCTCTGTCAGATGTGGGGTTGGTGAAGATCTTTTTCCATTCTGTGGGCTGCTGTTTTGTTTTACTGTGTCCTTTGCCTTACAGAAGCTTCTCAGTTTCAGGAGGTCCCATTTATTAATTGTCTATCTCAATGTCTGTGCTACTGACATTATGTTCAGGAAGTGTTCTCTTGTGCCAAATCATTCCAGTGTACCTCCCACTTTCTCCTCTAAGTGGTTAGGTGTGGCTGGATTTATGTAGAGTTCTTTGATCCATTTGGACTTAAGTTTTGTGCATGGAGATAGACATTGATCTATCTGCAATCTTCTACATGTCTGCATCCAATTATGCCAGTACCATTTGCTGAAGATGCTTTCTTTTTTTTCCATTGTATAGCTTTAGCCTCTTTGTTAAAGATTAGGTATTGGTAGGTATATGGATTAATATCAGGGCCCTCAGTTCAACTCCATTGTTCTACTTGTCTATTTTTGTGCCAATTCCAAGTGGATTTCAGGACTATAGCTCTATAATAGAGCTTGATGTCAGGGTTGATGATGCCTCCAGAAGTTCCTTTATTATATGGGGATGTTTTGGCTATCCTGGGTTTTTGTTTTTCCATATAAAGTTGAGTGTTATTCTTTCAAAAATCTGTGTTGGGATTTTGATGGGAATTGCATCGAATCTGTAGATTACCTATCCAAGACCGGAGATCTTTGCATTTCCTTGTGACTTTCATTGGAATTTTCAAATAACAAATGGTTTCATTGATGTAAAAATGAAGGCTGAGGGAAATGGATCTCTGGTTGTTGCAATTTAGTTCTTCTGTCTTCCTGTATTATTAGCGGATTCTCTCTTTGATGTGACATAAGATCAGATCTTCAGATACATATACCAAGACCCAATTTCAGGATGTATTAACAAGAAATGGCATGGAAAAGTCTAGTTTTTCTAGACTTTGCCTTCTGCTTAAAAGCAGGACACCCCAGGGCATAATATGGTGGAGCATGCATTAAGTTATAGGACTGAGGAGGCAGAGGCTGGTAGGTCTCTGTGAATTTAAGGCTATCTGAGTAAGTTTCAAGCTGTCTAAATCTACACAGTGAAAACTTGACTGAAACAACAACAACAATGACTACAAACACACCCACAGAATCAACTGACCTGAACAAGGGGGAGCTCATGCACCCCAGTCTGACAGCAGGGAAACCACTATAGGGTTGAACCAGACACCCTGAATGTGGATATTAGTTAGGTGGACTGGGCAGTGTATGGGGCCTCTGGTATTGGATCAGTATTTATCCCTAATATACAACTTTGGGACACTCTCTCAGCCTAGACACATTGGTGATTGCCTAGGCCCTGCCCCAAATGATATGACAGACTTTGAAGACTTCCCATGGAAGGCCTCACCCTCCCTGGGGAGAAGAAAGGGGATGGGCTGGGGTTTGATGGGCATGACAGGGGAGGATGTGGGAACTGGGGTTAACATGTAAAACAAGCTTGTTTCAAATTTATATAAAAGTAAAAATTAACAGGAAAAAAAGAAAAGAAAACCAACAGACATCAAAACCAAATAGACTAATAGAAGACTTCTTCATGGTTGAGAAAGATCACTTGAAATTCTGTTTTTCATGGGCCTGACATGGCTCTGGCATTCATGAATGTACAGGAATTGTGTTTTGTTGCATAAGATTGGCTTGTAAATGTTGTCAGTGACATCTCCTCCTATGAGTTACTCTTCCAGTTATTACCTCATGAGAAAGCATATTCACTCAGTCCTGGTTAAACCCAGTGGTTCACACAAGAGAAAACAAAACAAAAATACATGAAAGTGAGTTGTGAACTTGGTGTAAAGGGATTGAGTGGAAGCCAAATGTTTATGAAAGAGAGAGAGAAATGAATATGACCAAAATGTATGAAATTGAAAAACAATAAATGCATTAAAAAAAATTGGCTGAGGAATGTTACTTCATTCTGGGGAGCCTTGTGCTAAGCTTCAAATTAGGGACTGGTAGAAAATTTGCAATTTCTGTTTCCCTGTTTTATATATCTTAGGTCTAGGTGGACATTACCCACTGGACATAGAATTAACAAGGAATCATTAAATGGTGAACATAACGAACAGGTTTTTTTGGTCCAATTCAGCATTCAGCAAATGGTTTGAAGTGGTAACAGATGCTACTTATCGCTCTGTTTGGGTAGGAAGGGAGGGGAGGAGAAAGAAGGAGAGAGAAGAGGATTTTTTGTGGCTTCTCTATTAAGAGATATTTGAAGAGCAAGGCATGCTTTCTCTAAAATATTGATTTTTCATTTTAAGTTGAAGCCAAATATCAATATAGGTGAAATTGGTAGTTCCCAGAACTGATGAGAATTCATAGACCTTAACAAAATGAATGCATGGCTTGATCTTATTCCAACATATTTACAAGGAAAAGAGAGTATTGATCAACTCACTTTAGGCCACCCTCTGAAAATTACCATTGTCTGAAATAGCCTTATTATCAAGAAGCATGTGTGTGCAATGTTCTGTTCATTGTGAGGGAATTTAACTTTGAATTATTTTGTTCATTGTAAAGGAATTCTCAAAAACTTTTCTTGTTTTGAGAAATGGCTTAATATTAGGCATGTCAAGCAGGTATGTTTTAATATGTAATATGTGAGTTCCAAGTTCCTGCTCAGTTGTAGAATCATACTTTAATCTATGGATGGGTTCACTATCTCTGCCTCAGTTACACTCCTGGGGATATTAAAAACATGATGCATTGTTACATTTTTAATCACAAAGGAAAAAGATGTCTCTATAAAAATTCATCTCATTGTTATACTTTGGTTGCTATAAGGTAAAACCTAACCTTCTGGAAAGCTGGATGATTTTTTTTTATCTTCACATTTGTTCTACTTTTTAGTCATATACTAGTCAGTCTATTATTTTGAATCATAATTTATTTTTAAAAAATTCTATAGATACAACAGAGACTAAAAGCAGCCATGCTTTAATTGCTTCACATACAACATTTAGTAATTACTAAGTTGACACACTTCATTTATCTAAATTTACCCAGCTATAAAGATAGCTACCCACATAATATTGTATTGTGAATGATAGATAGTCACCCAGCCCACTTGTTTTAGAATGGTCCCTAAAGAAGCCACAGAATGAGATTCCACATACCTTAAAATTGAAGACCACAGGGATGCTCTTATATTAGTTTGGAAGCATTGAAGATAGAAGAAAATAGAATTGTCCTTATTAAGTTCAGTTCCAGAGGAAAGAATTAGCAGACAATCTATAATAATGGTTATAAATGGGGTAGCTTCTAAGGATATTTTGTTTTCTATTTAGTTGGTTTTGCAGCAATGCTGAATTGAGACAATAAATATCAAGTATCTAAATGCTGTAAAAAAAAGAGTTAAAGAGTCTGATACTCCATACTGTTTCCCAGATAGGTAGAATACATTTTAGAGGGAATGGTTGATATTTAACTCGTTTCAAGTGCTGTTAGTAATACTGTTTTATAATACATTCTATAAACTTATTTAATTAGTAAGATAAGTGACAAGTTAGTGTAAATATACAGATAGTCAGAGTTTTGTGGACAGAAACTTTAGTGAAACCATAAAAATGGGGTCCTTCTGTTATATAGCTATAAGTAGATGAATCAGATACTGAATAATAGCCATGTCTGAAAATGACATTCTCAGTGGGTAGAATGAAGGAACAAAGACCTGCTGGTGGGAGTTAGTAGGATGCATTCTGATGGCTGTGAAAAATAGTGCAGTAATCTAAGAGGCATTAAGAATTGGAGTGATTCATTTGGTTGGCATATGATAGATCAGAAACTTGATCCAGTAGCCTATAGATAAAATTCCCAAGTGTTTCACAACCAAAGTAGTATTTGGGATGAATAATCCAAACATCCTCCATGATGGGGTATGAAGATGTATCATCAGTTTATCAGGCCATAGCAGGCTTTTTAACTTACGTTTGAAGTCAGCTGGGTACTTGAACATGTTGCACATAACATAGTGCCTGGGACATGCCAGATGACCAATACGTATATATTGAATTAAACTAAATTTTATCTGACACAAATTTATCCAAGTGCAACTGTAATTTATTTGGATTATGTATCATGACATCAATAGGAAAGCCCAGAAGACTCTATGTCAAAATTCAAATAAATTTTATTATAAAAATTAATTCAATTATATGCATAGTCATCCCTTCATTTAACATAGAATTAATTCTTCTACACCCTTATTCATCCGCATTTGTATTTATTCACTCATTCTTATTGTTGTAGTTTGAATGACCCCATAATGTCAGAAGGAGTGACAATGTCAGGAATGTGGCTTTGTTGGAGTGTGTATGACTTTGTTGGATGAAGTGTGCCACTATAGGGGTGGGATTTTAGATTTCCTATGCTCAGGACACTGCCCAGTGTCTTATTTCATTTCCCACTACTTGCAAGTTGTATGACTGCCAACTACTACTCTAGTACCACATCTACCTATATGCCACCATACTCCCATCATGATTAATGGACTGAGCCTCTGAAACTGTAAACAAGCCACATCAATTTTTTTTATCAGAGTTGCTATGGTCATGGTGTCTTCACAGTGATAGAAATCTGTCTAAGATACCCCACTGAGCATCTTCCCTGGGCTTAGAATTGTTCCTGGTTCTATTTCTTTATGTGTCTGAGGTTTTTTTTTTTTTTTTTTTTTTTTTTTTTTTTTAGGTGTAAATGTGAATGGATTATAGGATCCCAGATGGTTGAAAACTTTGTTTATGAATATATTTTTGAAGCTTTATTTCCAGAAGAGATTTATATGTCAATTCAGAGACCGAGTAAGGCAGATTTCCCTCACTTATGGTGATTAACACACAATTGGCTGAGAACCTAAACTTTACAGAAAGAGGAAAGGTAGAATTTCTATGGCCTCAAATCTCTGTCATGAAAATGAGAGATCATTCTACAGCTCCTGCCCTCAGTCATCAGAAAGTGAGTGTCCTTTATCTATATCAGTTTCAGACACATTCCAGCTGCTCGTCACTTGCCTCAAACAAATATTTTCTCTAGTTCTTCAGCTGAGTCATACTATAGGCATGTTTAGTTTTCTAGGTTTGTAGATGGCCTGTCTAGATACTTGACAGCTTCCTCAGTGGCTTCAGTCAACTACCATGGCGCTCACACTCTTTACTTATTTATTTATTTATTTATTTATGTATTTATTTATTTATTTATTTATCTATCTATGTATATTTTCTGCTGGTTCTGTTTCTCTGAAGAACTTTGAGTAATATAATTTGGTTGGTTTTTCTCTTCTTCTGTAACTTGAACTATAAAAAGCAAAGAAACAAAACCAGACAACCCCCCTGTAATTATTGTGTAGAATGATATATCTTACTTCAGGGACAATTTGTTTCTCAGTGACAGTTAAAGTCAGTTCCATCAGGCTCCAAACTAAGGGATTTTGCAAAAATGAGAATTACAAAGTAATTTCTTAATTATTTATTTATTTTACTTGATGTGTATCAGTTTAGCCTGTATGTATGCACTATGTAAGTGTCTGGTGCCTGCAGAGGCCAGAAGAAGCCACCAAATCCTATGGGAGTAGAGTTATAAATGTTTTGGAGCCACTAAGTGAGTGCTGGGAATGGAACTTGAACCTTTGCAGTAACAAGTGCTCTTAACTCTGAACATCTCCCAAGTTCCTGTAACTCTTTTGAACACTGGAAAGTACTTTTAGTTATATATACCCCAAGAAGCTCATGAGCTATGAGCTGGGCTTGAAAACTGAGCCACTTTTATATGAATGAGTCTTCTAGGAAAGAAACTTTTTCTTTGCAACTGTCCTTCAGTAAACATCTCAGTATCAATGTGTCATATCTGTGACTATTCATTTTGTATCTGACACTGTTAGGATTTTAGGTTTCATGGGCTGAGGGAACTCTTGTCCTCTGTCCTGAATGACTCATTTTGGAATAAGCTAAAAGGCACCTTCTGTGCTGTCTACCATTTCCATTAGAAGACATCGCCACTTTCCTCTGAATAAGAACACTTTTGAAAATATCTTGATAAATTTATCTTATCTCTCTGTAAGGAACTTGAAAAAACATTTTTTAAAGTAGAGTTTTACTTAATGTACATAGCAAATTTACTACTTTTCTTTAGCAATAAACACAGAAGCAACTGAATTGTGCTAATGTGATCCCAGTTAACACATTCATTAAGGATTATTTTGAATGCAGTAATGAACTTTTTGCTTCTGATTGAAGATGGAACTCACAATGGTAAATTAGTGAGTATATCTGTCAAAAGATTCCAAATTATAGGGCTGAATGAATGTCACTAATAAAAATCACTCACCACCCACATGCAAATGAATCCAAAATACCTGAAAATTATTCTTCACATAAATATAGTCCTTTCTTTGAAGAAATTCCAAGTGAAAGTAAATTTTGAACACTAATGTGGCATCTTTGCCTTGATTTATCAGAACAAGAGTGAGTTTGAGGCATTGGGTTGCCCGTGGTCAGACAACGGTGATTATTAACCCACAATGAAGTGAGTGAATCTCTTATTTTGAGTTTACTGGGTGCTGTCAGCATTGGAGGGATTATAAAGCTTAAGAAATATTAAGTGGTCAGAATGTGAACTGGCTAGAAAAGTGGGCTCCATGTGCACTGATAAACATCTGTCATGGCACAGGTGTAATGATTTCACTACATCCAAGATAAATGATAAATGGGTATTTATTGGGGAACACTTACACAGATGATAATAAAGAACCATGGGAGAACTTCTAGGTCTTCCCATCAGATCTGCTGACCCAAGAGAAAGAGCGCAATGAGACCGAGACCAGTTTTACCCTTCTCTCTCTCCTCTTCCATCTGCCTGAAGCCGCACCCAAAGGAGTGTGGCCACCATTACAGGTTCACAGGCAAGAAGCAGCTACATACCTGGGAAAAGGTCATAAAGACAATAAAGCAAAAACATTGTATCATATGCTAAGTAAAAGCAGTCAATCGAAATAGACAATAAAAGCAAAAGGCAGTGAAGATCATAGGGGATGGGGAGCATCAAGAACTGCCACTCTCACTGTTTGTTACAGGCAATGCTGACAATGGTCCAAAGACAGGAAGATGGTATTCCAAGCTTGTGATGAAGATGCTGATGTTGGTGAAACATCATTATGAATCATTCCTGTTTGTTGAGATCTCTCTTAGATATATCTTAGATATATTAGATAGATAGGCACTTTCATATTCCTAAGAGGAAATCAGTACTGTATTTTTTATTTAGAGAAAGAAGTAGAAAACACTAATCATTTTCTTATGGAGTGTGGAATTCTCATGTACATTTAGACCCCTTCTGTACTTTTCCCAATCCTTTTTGTTTTTAAACAGTAATTGTTTCTTTATTTTCATACTGCAGTTCATAGATCCGTGTCTGAAATAATCCTCTATTAGATGCATGATCTAGCCATTTACTTTGCCATTGTGAAGTGTTCAAAAGGACAAAATATTTGTTCTTAATAATGACTACTAAAAACACAATTTCATCATTGTTATTATGTTGAGGATTGAGAAATATTGCCTGCCATGTCTACCTAGGGTCCGTCTTGAATAGCTGATGAACTTCACCATAGTTCAGATATTTTGATGGCTTAATAGTTGTGTTTTCTACCTTCCTACTCAAAGGTCTTCAAAGTTAGAGAATGAATTCTAGTTCTTTTGCATTCTCCAGACTCTCTAGTAAAGCTCTCTACTTAGAATAGAAATCCAATAAACTGCTGTTGTTCAGGGAAGAGAAGCCTTCATGTTTTTAATACTACTGAAAAATCAAGATTCCTTTGCTTCCCTTGATATTACATTCCAAGGTCTATTAGTATTAACTGTCAGGCGCATCACCCCTGGTTCTTATCTGCACACTTTATGCCATTTCCTCTCTGCAGAGCAGAGACGCTTTCTGACTCTGATAGCTCTTCATAGACAGGAAAGTTTTATGTTTTCTTTCAGCAGCTCCTCAAGACAAAATAATGGGTCTTTGCACCATCGTTGTAGCTTTAAAAAAGTTTCCTGGGTAATGTTAAAAAAGAATCAGTAGAGGAAATAAACAAAAAAAAATTGACACTGAAGGATCGTTTCAGTTCCCTTGTGTTTTTATGTTAAACTCATGACACATGAATAGCCTACAAAATTGTTGTAATGATTACGTTGGAAGGTTGTAGCTTGATTGCAAGGTTCTGTAAGCTTGAATTTTCCATTATACACATTAATATTTCTGTCTTTACTGTAGAAATTTACTTTTGTTTAAACAATTTTTGATTAAAGAAGTATAATAGGATAATCTGAATTCCAATAATGCCAGATTGCTTCAGTCAGAAGTGCTGAAATCTGTATACCATTTCTGGTATGTTTGTCCCTATAAATGCAGAAGTTAGGTCCCCAGAGCTACATTTTATTGTGGCAGTAGACTGAGGCTTCTGTACTAATAATGGATATATTTCAGTGTTTTCCCCAAGCTGTCCCTAATCCCTGTTTTAAAAATCTTCCTTTTTGTGTCACATTGCAAAATTAATCTTTCCATTTGCTGCACTCCAGGCAGTTTAATATCACTTGACTCTACACAAAGCACCATGACAAGAGCTCTAAATAAAAGCTGGAAAGGGGTAAGTTGTGTGCATATTGTGTTTAGGATTAAGAAACTAAATTCGGCAGGTAATGGAGCCAGATTTAACTGTTCCATGGTGCTAAACTGTGAGGTGTCACATCAATCATCTGTCCAGGAAATAGAAGCTGTAAAACGAAAGTGAGATATATTTCAGAAGCATAATTTCACAAGCAAAGGGTTAGTCCTTCAAGGAAAAGGGGTGTGCAACTGCTACTCTCCATCTCTCTGTGGGGGACTCCAGGAGTGAAGGCCATCTATACAAATAGGCTTATTTGAGTGAGGATTAGCCAGGTTTCCTTGGAGACAGGGTAAAGAATCCTCTACTATAAATGGCCAAATCCTCATATTAAATAAGGAGAAGACAAAACTTTAAAGCAATGAGAGAATGAGTGTTGATGTGTTAGAGAGTGTTTCTAGTGTTTGTAATGGAAAAGCTAGAAAGATATAGCAGAGAAATAGATTTCAAAATGCTTCCAAAGAGAACTACCAATAACATTAAACACTTATTCTTATCCTGGATGACCAGGAAGTTTTCAACTCAATTTTGTATTCAAATGTAGTAGCTATATCCGTCTAATTCTTTGATAAGTTTTATTCTCTGCACTGAATATTAATCTTTTGGCATCTATTTTAGCTGCACTATTTTTTAAACTGTACTTCTTTGAAGGAAGTAAGATGTAATTAATAAATGACAAATAAGACTTCCTCCACAGATAAAGATTATCTCTCTATCTATCTGTCTAGTCTGAAGGATGACACCAAGAGTGCTTGGAACTGAATTGCTGAAGTATATGATTATGCTTTTGTCCAGAGCTTCAACTTAATGTGCAATGCTTTTACCATGCAATTCTCACTAATGCTGATTGTCTAATTTAGTGCTTCACTAATGAGCCATAGACCATTTGTAAATTTCAGACTAACAGAATTCACCGCATTTAAGGTTTTGATCTCCAGGAGATATCTTCACCTGACAAGTGGATAAGAAATTACCTTCTTTCATCCACTTAACCCTTTTGCTATCTCACAACTGGAGTTCTTGTTTCTTAAAAATAGCTAATGCTAAAAGCAACACAGATAAATTCTAAGAGGAAACTCACTGTATACTGAACTGAGTTTTCATAGCTGTTATTGATGGTTTGTAGTGTTGCTAGTGTGCTGTTGGAAGCACTCTTCATATACGAGCTGATTTAATTGTTATGACACCTTGATGCTAGTGTTCTTAATATCCTCATTTAACTGATGGAATAGTTGAGAGTTTAGGTAAATTTCCTAGCATTATAAATATGGCAAGAGTAGGATTTGGAATTTGAAATGGGAAATTCTGGCTTCAAAATTGCATTTTAAGTACCAGCTATATAGGCAGAGTTTACATTCATCCTTAGGAAGTAAGGAAGTCTTTTGCAAAGAAATCAACGGACTTGCCAACAACATCCAATGCAGCTGTATAATAGGCAAGCTTTGCATAAAAGGATTTTTTGTTTTTGCTTTCTTGATAAGAACCTTTAGGGTTTTGCTATTTTTAGTCATTTCATTAGTCTAAGGCAAAATCTATATAATTTGTCTTGAATTCATAAAACTGATTGTATGAAAATGAGCACTGACCAAATTGAAAAATAAATAATTGGGTTTTAAAAAAATAATTGAACATTATAATATTGTCAGTGTGCTCTAAAAACAATAGGTAACAAATATGGAATTTTCAAGTATCACCAACAGCTGTGATCTCTTAAGTACACAGAATGAATAAGAATACGTAAGTATATTGTTAACATATCTCAGTACTTGATTTTGATAAGTGAGAAAGATGCTGAACTGTTTTTCAGTTTGGAATTCACCTTTGCCCAGTTCTACGACCCAAAATCATGATCTTCAAATTCCATTTCTTCAGAGAAGTGTTCCACACTGCTCAAGTCTACCACTGCACTTTTTTTGATTCTTTGATATTTTCTTTAAAACATGGATTGTTTAATTGTATTTTTTTGCATGCTATTCTGTAAATTTCACGTGGTCAAGATGTCCATCTTCTACACCTTTGTGTGTGTTTGTCTGCAATCAACAGGCCTTCAAGGACTGATGAGCAGACTTGAGTTACACCCAGTGGTTTCTTGCTTCTCAGTTAAGTCATTGATAATTTGGGGGGGGTGATCTGTAAATCATATTCTTTCCATAGGGTGTAAAGAATGGTTATACACTAACACTGCCAGAAAAATCAAAAGGAAAAAGCAATTACGTATGGTCACCCTGATAGAGGAGTGCCTTCACCTTCCTAATCAAGTTGAGTGAACATGTTTTCAGCAGAGCATTAGGGGGAGATGAAGGCCTTTTGCTGATGAGTTAAAAATTTGATTTAGATAATCAGAAAGCTACTAACATAAAATGTCATTACTTTCACATAGTTTCAAACTTGGACTCATTTTAATGGCCTAAGGAAAAAAAGCCCATGACTTAATGATGGATTCAAACAAAAGTAGTTTTCTAAACAGGAGACAAAATATGAACAACTGGAGAGTAAGATTATATCAAAATTTATTCTTATTTAAATGTGAGAGAAACTTTATAATGAAACATTTAAAACCCCAAAAGAGCAAATTCTCTTTGATACTTTAAATATAATAGGAAAATTCATGTACACACACACACACACACACACACACATCACACACACACTTCCTGTGTTACTATCCAGCCCCCTTTATTTTAGTTATGAGCATAACAAAAGTTTTGGATTATTGATTTATTTTTTACATAGTTTGATGCTGTTGTGGATGTCTGGATGCTAGACTGAATTGTTTCTGTTTGTACTTTAGATTTGTTTCCTATTGATCCATACTCTTTAAGCAATTATCTTTATTATAATTTATGATAGATAGTTAATGTGAATAAGTTACTTTGGTTCATTCATAAGTGTTAGTCCTAGTGCTGTGTGCCATTTTCTTCTTATAGTTTATTATATAGAGCCTGAGTTCAAGCTTCCTCATGAATCTCTTCTGCACTTTTGTACATATTTGCCCAGATGTCAATAGTCACTTTGGGAGAAGTATTTTCCAGGCACTAGTGTTACCTCTGAGTGTCACTGTTAGATCCTAGAAACACCACTACGTCAGAGTTTATTTTTGGGGTACTATGAAGAAACTCCAAGAAAAACGTTAGGTTTTATTCAATTTCTGTTTGTCAGAAAACCTCACCACATAATGCCATAAAAAAATGAAACTTTTTTTCCCCTGGAGAATATACATCCTCAATGGACAATTATGTACCTTAGGAAAAGTTTGTCTTCTAAATAAAAATATGCATAACTTGGATTCATATTTTTGCCCCCCTTTGATCTCTTTTAGTCACTACTATTAATAAAATGTTGCTTTTAATATAAGAATACCTCCTATTACATTCTCAGTTGCAGTTAATCGTTAAGGGGCCAGGGCATACAAAGTTCATCTTAACAATAGAGAACCAATGTGAACAACTTCTGGATATAACATCAAAGATGGATTGAATTAAGAAGAATCATTTGAATAGACTCCAGAAAGCCTGTCTTTTACAATGTGTGAAGGGCGAGGTTCCAAAAAAGGTGGCAATCACCCTGCACTTTCATATTGTGGTACAGTAACAAAAGACACAGTACTGAAGCTATTGAAGTTTAGGTTGTTTATGCAATTTGCCCAGAAAACATACTTAATTTCGAGTTGAAAAACCTATGGGAATACATCTGATGCCAGAGAGGCTGTGTAGCTTAGAAACAGAAATGTACATTTCCTCCCTCAGAGGATAGGATGTGGATAGAAACAGTTTTCTAAAGCGCCTTTTGCATTTACTTCCATAGGAAACGGGAGAGAAAAAAAAATCATCACTCCAATTTTCTTGTCTGTTTCATTAATCATATTAGCAATGTTTAGGGAAAACAGAGACAGAATGAAACCCAGTTCCAGTTGGCACAGTGTAGCATCTAGAGCTTCTAGGATGCTCTTAAGACTCCAGAAATATACTATACCTTGCAAGACATAAATCATGAAACATTCTACCAAATTCAGTGGGGTTATTTTTTATAATTTTTATTTAAATTTGAAACAAGTTTGTTTTACATGTCAAGCCGAGTTCCTTCACCCTCCTGTCCTCCCCTCTCCACTACCAACTCCCATTCCATATCCTTTTTGCTCCCCAGGGGAAGGTAAGGCTTTCCATGGGGTGTGTTCAAAGTCTGTCATATCATTTGCAGCAGGGCCCAGGCACTCTCCATGTGTCTAGGCTGAGAGAGTATCCCTCTATGTGGAATGGGCTCCCAAAGTCCATTCATATACTAGGGATAAATACTGATCCACTACCAGAGGCCCCATGGACTGCCCAGCCCTTCCAACTAACACCCACATTCAGGGGGTCTGGTTCAGTCCTATGTTGGTTTCCCAGCTATCAGGCTGGGGTGCATGAACTCTCACTTGTTCAGGTCAGCTGTTTCTGTGGGTTTCTGTAGCCTGGTCTTGACCCCTTTACTCATCACTCCTCCCTGTCTGCAACTGGATTCCTGGAGTTTGGCTGAGTGCTTAGCTGTGGATGCTGCTTATGGTTCCATCAGCTACTAGATGAAGGTTCTAGGAAGGTCATTTAAAGTAGCCTCTTCACTATTGCTTAGATTGTTACTTCGGTTAATCCTTGTAGATCTCTGGACATTTCCCTAGTGCCAGATTTCTCTTTAATCCTATAATGGCTCCCTCCATTATGGTATCTCTTCTTCCTCTCCTCAGTTCTTTCCCTGACTCAATATTCCTGCTTCCTCATATCCTCTTCTCCCCTTCTCGTCTCTACTTCTTTCTCCTAACTCCCTCTTCCCTTACTTTCTATTCCCAATTTGCTCAGGAGATATTGTCCCTTTCCCTTTCTCAGGGGGACCATGTTTGTTTCTCTAAGGGTCCTACTTCTCTGGTGGTGTGGATTGTAAACCTACATTTGCTCTATGTTAAAATCTATATATGAATGAGTACATACCATGTTTGTCCTTTTGTGACTGGATTACCTCACTCATGATGGTTTCTTCTAGTTCCATCCATTTGCTTGTGAATTTCAGGATTCCATTGTTTTCCCCCCCTGCTGAGTAGTACTCCATTGTGTGAATATACCATATTTTCTCTGTCTATTGTTCAGTTGAGGGGTGTTTAGGTTACTTCCAGGTAGCCAAAGGCTCAGAAGTCATCTTGGTATATGACTTACTGTAGTTATATGTTAACATAGTACAATTTGAATGCTTTTGTAAATAAACATGTAACATAGCTCTATCAATTACATACACTTTCCTAAGGGAATAATGCATTGCATTTGTGCTGAGGACAGTCATTCCTTTATCTGATATAAGGATCTGGATATCCATTATCAAGCATGGCTTACCACCATGTCTCTATGTGGAACTGGTGGTTCTTTCTTATTTAACTGCAGTTCCCACATTGTTCATTGCTATTCTCCCATATAAAGCAGGTTCTTAGTTTCTTAGTGCTGTAAGATTCTTCACATCTGGAGTTGTAGAGCTGTTTGATGAGTTAGTTATCTTCAGTTTCTCGTCACCCATCAGTCACTCAGTCCTTTCACTGCTTCACTGAAAACTCCTCTCTATCCTATCTTCTACAAATACTACTTGCGGGTGATTATGGATGCTTCTAAACCTGTGTTCCTACATATTTTCTTTCCTACCATTTTCTATTCTCCTGACACACTCTTCAATTAACTTTTACTAATGCACTATTTCAATGCACAATTTCCGGTACTGAAAGACATTTGGAGGTTTTAACTTGCCATTGCATTTAATGCCAATTGCTTCCTTATGGTCTGCAAAAGCCTTCAGAGGTGACCCCATTATTTTTTAATCCAGAAGGAAATACGTACTAATGGAATAACAAGTTTACCAAGTCTTCCCAAGACACTTGGAAAGTGAAGGCATTACAGAATATGAGCCCCATCTGCAAGGAAGTAAAGTCTAATTCAAGAAATCTCAAATTTATATGCAAAAGAAATGTATGATCCAGGCAAAGACTAAGTAATATTTATGCACACATTATGATTTTAATGTAGACACTTTGCTACATTAAATTTCTTACTCAAAGCAGGCTCTGTTTGTTCTTTATATATTTGTTTATTGTTTTTGTTATGTGCTTCATATATAGTCAATTTAAATCTTAATAACATAAAATCTTTGACATCAAGGATATATATTAAACATCAGTGAATATATTCTGAATAGATTTAAAAGGCAGAACTATTAATTTAAATGAATAATGTCAATAATTATAACAATGTATTACAATAACACTCACTGAAAGAGATTCTGTCAGTTTTCAGCAACTAACATATAGTCCAGCCAATAATCCAATAATGATAAAGTATACATAACATTATAAGCAAGAACATAAAATATGAACTGAGTACTGAAGAGTGTATTTTTACTTTCTATGACTCTCTATGTTGAGGACTTCTGAAAATGCATAGGTGACTGTTTGGGGAACATTTTAAGAAAATGGTGCAAGTTTGTGATGAAGAACATGGACTTGGGCCTGGAGAGATAGAGAGCTTAACCTCACTTTAAGAATACCCAAGTGGCAGCTCTGAATAATCTGCCATTTTATTTGCAGGGGAATTCCATACCCCCTTGAACTTCTATGGGCACAAAGCACATAGATGATACACATATATGCAGGCAGGCAAAATTATCATATACAGAAATTTAAAAAAATAAGATATAACCTTTAAGGTCATGAGATAACAGGTGGAACACTTGTCGAGCCTGATGGCCTGAGTTTGATCCATGGATCCTTGATTGTGGATGGAGGGAACCAACTCCTACAGGTTGGTCTATGACCTCTATGTGCGCACTGTGACATCCCATGTACACATAAGCATATCACACACACACAAATAAACAAATGTCATAAAAATTTTTGAAAATGAATATGAACTTTGAGTTATAACCACCTAGACACCATGTAAAGTTCTAGACTGCAGTTTGTCAATATGTAAATAATCATAATGTATAATACTATAATAGTTTCAATGTATACAATGTATAATTTATTATTACATTTCCTTAGAGAAGCTCAATCATGTCTATTAATGAAAAAGATAACTAGTTAACAGAAAGGCAATTGGAAACAGGTGATTCTATATGTTGATATAATTTCTTCTATGGGTATTAATTATTAAAAATTATAACTAAGAATGAAATTGGTTGCAATGATGTTTTAAAATGTTTTAGGTATTATTCTTTAAGATGCTCCAGTTGTTAGATCTTGCCTTTTCATCCTGTTTCCCACCTATTTATTCCAACATTTTTAGGTGTGCTTCTGTAAAACACAAAGACTGTGTTTAGGGAACTTGAAGCTTGGTATAATAGTTTGGACTATGGAATGAGGAGAAGTGCTTGGTACTTTAAGGACATACTTACATGGCAACTCTTATTACAAGGGGAATAAGAAGAAAAAAATTATCCCAAAAAGTGAAATTTAAGGTGAAATGAAGTGATGGGAAAGATGCAGCAGGATATAGGAAACAACTCTTCATAAAGAGAGATGCTTGTGTATAAAGTGCCAAATAGAACAAGGACTGCTATCTGTGCAATGTGAATGGAGAGAAGAAGGGCAGTAAGGTGAAGCAGGTGGGTGACCAAACTGGGACATCTGCTCAATGCCTCTTATTTCATATCAAGTATGTTGGACATGGGGCTTTGCTCTAAGAGCAACTAGAAGACTCTGAGAGGGGCTTTCACGTGGATTACATCATTCTTGTTTCAGTTCAATGTTCAGTAAGTGAATGGAGATAGTTCAGTTCTCTTATGTTGATGATAGTGGTGACAATTAGCATCCTTCAAGGAAAGAGGAAGAGCAGGGAGTGGAGACTTATAAAGCCTCATTGATCGTGGATTGATCAGGAAAAACAGATAGTCAGAGTAGATGTTTATGAGGGAGAAATAACTTACAACAGAGACAGATGAACTCCAGCTAGTTCCTGGTCCCAGGGATGCCTCCAAATGCTCTCTGTCCCCACCCAGCAAGAGAACCCTCCGAGGACCCTTCCAGAGACCTAGTTTCCCCAGGTCATGTCCACAATGGGTGTGGTCAGTTGCACAGGTGGGGACAGAGTGAATATCTTACTACAATTCCCCTTTTAATCTAAAGAAAAGATTTAGGCTTGATACAAAACTATATACAAAACAAGGCACCAGGACCCTCTCTCCAGTAAGATAAGACCATGTGCAACTACTTAGATTAATAGAAATGGGTTAATATTTAAGACAGAGCTTGCCAATAAGGAACACTAGTAACAGGCCAACAGCTTAATCTATCTAATACAGTGTCTCTGTGTGTTATTTGGGGGCTTATGTAGCTGAGGGAACCAGCTGGTGGGAAATCTGCTTGTAACAAAATGGCATCTACAATGTGGGGCCTGAGAACTTTCACTTAAAACTTGACACAAGCTTAAAAAGGGGTTTTAGAAACAAAAGAAGAAACAAAAGACTTCTTAGTACCAGCAGTTTTCTCTTTTGGACTCTGTTTTGCTACAGATAAGCAGAGACTCTCCAGGCTCCTTTAAAGGAGGTTTCCTGACTCAGCATAAGGGGAAAGAAAAACCCTCATTGATTTTAAGAAGTCCTGCGAACAATTGAATGGTGTGTCTGAGAGCTGGCAATGGCAGTGGCCACATCTCCATCCTGGCAGCATACTGCTGGATGGTAGCATAGACCAAGGCACTGAACACAGCTCTCAGTGCTGGTGGTAAATGTACCCTTGCCATGTTTGATAGATGGTGGCTAATACAGCTGTGGCTTTTATTTGACCAATGTTGTTTAGCAGATAAAAGTCCCATGACCAGAAAAAGATAAAGATTTACAGTAAAGACATATTCAGATAAAGACAGGCCTCTAAAGGTTTACAGTGTGTTTTAAAATACACATAGGCTTGGGAGAGAAAAAGAAGTAGGATAAAGTGGTTAAAAAAAAATAGAAAGAGAGTAGCTGAGCGTGGTGACACACACCTTTAATTCTAGCACTTGGGAGGCAGAGACAAACAGATCTCTGTGATTTCAAAGTGAACCTCATATACAGAGTTAATTCCAGGACAGACAAAGTTACACAGAGAAACCCCATCTCAATAAATGAAAAAATAATAGAAGTAGAAGAAATAAAAAAGGCACATAGAGAGTCTGGATACTGTATGCTATTGTCTTTTGTTTGTATTGTTTGACTGCTGAGGAAATAGCAACACTGTTAAAAGAAATACTGCTAAATTAATCCCATTTATATATTTTAAAAATGCTTTGACTTCCAAATTGAAGTCTAAGGACAGGTTACTGGGGAAAAGGATTTCTATTTTTGTTTCCATAGAAAATAAAAGGCTATGGATTCCTTCCAGACTAACATGGTTTTATCAAGCAAGACCCGCTGAAAGTGTCCCAGGTGATAAAACATTCAAAACAGTTGGGATAAGCCAGCCTTGCAGACTACAGCCAGGATTTCTGCATCTTCTTAGGATCCCCATGACAGCGACCCCTACCAGCAGGAAGCAGTTTGGAAAGAACAAGGCCAAATTCCCAAATATTGTCTGTAAATGTTTGTTTCCATTTAAATGGGGTTGGTTATAAATGGTTAATGATCACAACCAATCTCTTTTTAAAGGTAAAAAGGGGATTATGATATATAAATGTATACTTTGTTTTGCAATGGGTTTTTATTTATTGATACAAATTTAAGGTCAATTTTGTGGTATGCTTATTTCTCCTCTTGTTTACATATTGTGTTTATATTGCTCATTTAGAAATGTAATGTATAATTTATTACAGATTATAGATAGTTACCTATGATAGTCAAAACTTAGAGTTAAGTTAGTTATGTTTTCTAGATATTTAGAAATGTATTTGAGGTGGAGAAATATTCTTCAAACCTTTCAAAGACCTACAGAATATGGTATTTAAAATGGTTTAGGGTTTTTCTTAACAGTGTGGCACAACACCACCTGTGTCAGAAAGGAAGATGGGCATTGAAGAAACTCATTTTGGAGTTTACTCCCAATATGGCAAGAATTCCCTTTTGGGCAAGAAAATTCTCTTGTCTGGATTGTTTGACTTTATGATGTTTAAACTGGACATGCAGGACCCATAGAAAAGTGACTGCTGAAACAAGATAGACAGTGCTAGAGGTTCCTGCTTCATGGAAGAGTCTGCCAGACAGTCTGTAGGACACAAAGAAAGGTGACTGACAAACTGCCAATACAGGTGGACAGTTTAAAATGTCCTGCTTTGCTGAGGAGTCTGCCAGACACACTATGGCCTATTGGCTAAATATAGAACATTACAGAAGAACTTCATGCGACTGATCAGGTAACAAGATGTCTCTGTCATTTATTATTTATGTATTATCGTTCTATGATCTTTGGTGGAGTTGAAGACAGTTATGGTTATAGTTTTCCTTAGTTGAGATTAAAGATAAGTTGCATATAGGACTTTAGACTCACAAAGATAGGATAGATAATAAAATATTTTCTTTAAATCTTGTTAAATGTTAATGGACTAATTATTGTTAACTGTGGTTCTTATTTGAAAATTGTTTTTTTATATATATATTTTGCTATGCTAAGGTTGAAACCCTTCTTTTTATTTAGTCAGAAAAGAGGAGATGGTGGGAGATGTCATTCTGTAAATATGTTTCTCTTATTGGTTAATGAATAAAGTACTGTTGGAAAATAGGAAGACAAGATAGGCGGGACTAGGAGACAAGGAGGATTCTGGGAGTTATAGTAGGAGATTCATGATGTAGAGACTTTAGGGATGAAGGTCTGGACCCTCTCTCAGGTAAGATAAGACACAGCTGTGGGACCAGGCTGGTGGGAAAACTACTCATAACACTCATCTCTAAATGCTAGTCCATGCCCTTATGATAAACTTATGTTCTCACTAAAACTTTGACATGGTTTTTCAGGGCTTGTGAGGTAAGGGTGGGAAGAAGAGTATGAGAAGTTGTGATGACAAAATTCAGGAATTAAATTATTCCACTTTTGGAAGGTGAGATTGGAAATATTTGTGTCTTACCTTTTCAGAAACGTTTAGATTTCTCAGTTAATTTCAGTCACAAAAACAGAATAAAACACTCTGTTAAGAGGATATATGGTTTCACTTTTTTTTTTTAAACTTGGTGGGGCAGGGATGTTTCTTAGTACATAAAGTGACACTGTGCAGAGTGACAAAAACTGGGCTGTGGAGAGTCTGCTTTGAAAAAGTTCTCTCTACAACACTAACAATAAATCAGAAATCCATGTGACCATAAGGAAGAACAATGAGTGTATATTTACTGTGTATTTCTGGCCTTCAGTAAAGTTAGGACCTAATTTTCTGGGTCAGATGAGACTCCCTGTTAAGTTATTAAAGATCTCCTGAGTCAAACCTGTGTTAGTGAAAAACTTGTGTGTAAACTCTCAAGAAGAAGCACTAAACCACACTTGAGAATAATTTCAGAGCAGTCCTCACTCTATAGAAACAAGAAAGTCCCCAAGAGAATAATGTCAAAGGCCATGCTGATTCGCTGACTTATCCTGAATGACTATAAGGGATTTGACTGTAATAATTCCAGATGTATTTACCCAGCACCCATTAGTCAACTGGCACTGTTCCAAGCAAACCTTCCAGGTAGCTAAAGACTGCTGTTTTCTGCAGAGATGGAAATTGAATTCTTACCTGGGGTCAACTTTATAGGGAGAAGACTATTTGTTTTATTAATGGCTTGAATTCAGCTTCCTGCTGCAATAATTCAAATTCTGGAGGTACAGACCTCCTTCCTGTTTAGATATTGACTGCAAAGCAAGTCATGTCAGAGCTGGCCCCTGCTGCTAGTTGCAGGAGGTTTGGATTTATGCTAATGAGTGGGACATAGGCTTTCAGGGATTTGCTTTCATTGTGAGAACCCAAGGACACTTTCCAAGGCCCTTGGCTGGGCATCACAATAAGAGTAGAAGTCTATATGCACCATGCTGAAGGCTAATTATTAGGCTCCAAGCAGAACTAAATAAAGAAAACTTAATGGAAAAGTTTTAGCTTCTTAATATAAAATTCTCTGTCTGAGTAAAGAGGAAGTAAAGGAGGAATAATCAGCAACTCAGGGAACACAGCCAGGAGGTGAGAAATTGTTTCTTCAGTCAGACTTTCCAACTTAACCTCAACTAAAATGGAGCTCCTATAACTTTCAATTTGCAATTGAGTTACCTGCCAGAGCCCCGACCAGCTTTAGGGAAGTGAATCCCAAAGAATTTTATTTTTGTAAAGTTAGGCGTTTTCTTGAGTCTTTTCTTTAATCATTACATTCCCACAGCTTATATGCATTCTTTACTGACAGCATGAAGTGTCTGTATACAAATCACTTCTCAGTGAGGACAGAGACAGACACTTTGCTGAATGACAATAAGTTTATGTGCAAACCCACTTGGAAATAAATTGTGGAACTCTGAGAGAAATCACACAACCTGGTATAAGGTGGTCACATGTTAAAGAAAAATGCATTAAGTCCTTCCGAAAATAAACAAAGTTTTATTGCAGTATAAAAACATAAAAACTAAAACCCGAATAAAATAAAAACATTTTTTATTTTGAAGATTATCTATTATTAAATCTGACATACTTGAATTTATTTGCATGGCCGCAAAGACCAAAAACTTCCATCAGTCTGGTCACTAACTGTTAAAATCTTATTTTTCTTTTTTCATGCTGACAAAATTTCACTCATCTCAATTTTAAAATCCTTTCTGTCTTTTATATCAGGTTTAGTCATGCAAACATTTAATCTCCTAAATTTTGATTTAACCATTAATTAGTTTAACTTACTTTAGTGTTTTTATGAATTATTTTGAAAGCCAAGATACCATTTTTTGTTCTAAACTTAGTCTATTCTATGTAACTTTATTTGCCAAATTATAGTATCTCTATAAAGCACTGGATGACCTTAAGTTTAAACTTTCTATTCCCCCTGACTCCCCAAATGTGAGATTATGAGTTTGAGTCATATATCAACATGTAGTTTTTGTTTGTTTTCAATATAAACTTGTCAAATTGAGTCATTCTGGGGGCTGGTATTTTCAGGATTTTGGAATAGCCAATACTCTCAATAAAGGCTGTAGAGGGCCTTAAATTACACATCAGTGTTGACCGGAAGCAGTGTGTTTGTCTGTAGGTTCCTTTAAATGTGTCTTAAAAAGCAAGCAAGCTTACAACCGACTATGGTTACAGATTGCTCATTCAGTATGCAGCTGTGGACTGCGTACTGCATTTATTCCCGACACATTTCTGTGTAAATAGACATTACCTGTGTCCAAGGAATTTCAACTCATCAAGTAGGAAAGGCCTCACTTTGCTGTATCCTAATGTTATCAAATAATTTGAGGAGTTCTGGTGAAACCTCTACATGTTTCCAGGGAAATCAGTGTCCCCTCTTAGTCTCATTAATAATAGAATTTTGGAATGGACCCATAAAGAAGCTCAAGGCTGATTTTATTAGAGTTTAAAGAAAAAACTCTGGGGTAAGCAAGTTGTCAGTTTTGACAGCTGCCTAAAAAGGCAGATAGAGAAGAGGAAGAAAGGCAGGCATGGTGCTGGTGGGCAGCCATATGGTTAAAAGGTACAAGAATAGGCTAGGTGATGGATAGCTTCAGAGAGAAGGAGTAAAAATGGCCCGTGTTCTAGAAAAAGGTTGCTTGGGCTCCTGCTAGCACCTAGAAGGTAGAATTAAGAGGTTATCAATTTCTAAGGTAGTATTCAGACAGATTGTCAGATCTTCATAGCTTCCAGGTGGCCCCATAGGGACTCCACAGAAAGCAGGAGTTCTGGGGAGAAAAGATGCATCATTTCGATAAAGGGATAATGAATCTGCCTACTTCTTTAGCAGGGCTTAATATAGATCTTCCTTCTTCAGAGACCATACCTCACTAGGGTGACTGACCTGTCCAAATGAAATGCTAGGTATGGATTCTACATTGTGTTCGCTTATGACTGAAAAACATAAGTTGTTGCTTTTGAACAGTGTCTGCTTGGTTGGGTTATCAAGAATGCAGATGAATCCATAGTTCATAGTTTGAGGATTCTCTTTGTCACAGTTTCTTCAGTGATAAAGAGTATGATGACTTCCTTATTTCAAGTATGACAATGTGGCTGCAGAGCACAGAACTATAAGAAAATGCTTATTGAGGTTGTTTGGAAAAGTCTTCCCCAAATCAACAACCTTCCCATGGCATGCAATTTTGTATTTGTATTATTATATCTGACACACTGTTTTTACAAGTTGGAATTTGACCTTCTTGTTTGGAATGTAGACTCCTCCAGTCTGTTTTTATTTATTTCACTAGACTATAATATGCTGTCTTCCTCACTTGTGTGAATGAGACTTCAAAATGAATAAGCTCAGACACCACCATGGGTCTAGTTTTTCTAAGCATCATAAAGTTAAAGGAAAGTTTCATCTCCCTCTTAGCTTTATTAATTTATATTTACCAAGCAAAATTAGGTGCTTTTGCAATGTGCATCATGACATTGTGATATACGAAGCCTATGAAGCAATTAAATCAAGTTAATTATCAAATCTACCATCTCAATTATTTATATTTGTGGTGATAACATTTAAGATCTTATCTCTTAGCAATTGTCAAATATATATTATTATGAGCTATCATTACCATTTGATGCAATGGAAGTCTACTGCATTTACACTCTTTAAGTGAAATTTTGTACTCTTTCAACTGCATCTGTCCATGACCCTTTTCACCTCCTATGCCCTGGTAACGACCATTTACATTTCTATTTCAATGAGGTTGCCTTTTTTAGATTTAAAGACAGGTGAGATCATGTGGATTTTCATCTAAGCCTGACTTATTTTATCTAACATAGTTTTCTTCAGTTTTATCCATTTTGTGGTGAATGATGGGATTTCATTCTTTTTTAGATTGAGCAATATACTATTTTTCTCTTTTTATCCTCATTCATATTATTTAACTCAGTTTTATTATGTGTCATGTCTAGTTTGAATAGTGAGTGACATGATAAATGTGTAATGCAGATGTTTATTTGCTCCATCATGGACTGCTCTATCAGAGGGCAATTCCAGTTTTGATCTGTTGAGGAATCTCCATGGTATTTTCCATAATGCCTGTACAAAGTTAGTTCCAGATTGGGAATATAATTTTCCAGCCATTGCTCACTCTGTGAGACCTGAAAATAATGACTGCAATTACTGAACATAACTGTGAGTAGCTATCTCTAACAATGAGTTGAAATAATGTTTCTAATAAAGACTGCTTTAGAATACTCTTAAGAGGGTTGTTGTGAATGATGCTGGTCAAAAGTGCAATGAAAATTAGATGTTTTTCTTTAGGTATATAAGAAACAAGGTTATACACACCAAAGTGTAACAACATAGCATAATTTACAGTAGTGTGAAGTTTTTTTCTGGCCACTGGTCAGCTCCTGTGTGCTTTTTTTTTTTTTTTTTTTTTTTTTTCTTTCTTTCTTTTTTAAGCTCACAATGGCAACTTCCTACAGAGGGCTGTGTTTCCAGACAAGAACTGCTATTACTATACTTGTTGAGCTCCAGCTACTTGGAAACTGACATACCCCTTGACGTGGCCCTAACAAACTCTTATTACAGGAGTCCTGAGACCCAGATGACTATCTCAGAATACAGATAAACTCAGAGGCAGAATTTATACTGCAAAGCCCCCACATGGCATGGAATTGGATTGGTTTGCCGCCTTTCACTGTCCCGGTCCCTTTCCATTTCCATTTCTCAAAGGAGTCCTCCTCTATTAAGCCACTTGCATCCACATTCCTGTCTCAGAGAGGGCTCCTGGAAGCTTCACAACAGGAGTGATTTTTCATTGAAGTATTTCTATCTAGACATTCTCCCTTGATTTCCCCCTCCTCCTCATTCTTTCTCTTCTTCTTTCTTTACTCCCTTCCTCATTACAACTCCACAGTCTCCACTGATGTTTTCTGGGTCACACGACATACATGACTGATTCCCTTTGGGGATGAAATGGTCTTCCAGCATGTTAGCAGCCAGAATGGTCTCCCTGCTGATGTTTCTTTGCCAGGAAGAGTGCAGCCTCTCTCCTGAGTTCAAGCTGAAAAGTGCCTCCCCACTGGGTAGAGTTGTGTAACACTCCCTGCTTGCTACTATCAAATATCTGCTCTGGCTGCATAGCATATCTGTCTCGACAAAATTTCCCGATATATATATATATATAATTAAAATGTTTTTGATAATTTTTTATTTAAATTTAAAGCAATCTTGTTTTACATGTCAATCCCAGTTCCCTCTCCCTCCCTGCCTCCCCTGTTATCCCCACCAACCCCCATCCCATCCCTTTTCTTTTCCCCAGGAAGGGTGATGCCTTCCATGAGTAGTCTTCAAAGTCTGTCATATCATTTAGAGCAGGGCCTAGGTCCTCCCCCATGTGTCTAGTCTGAGAGAATATCCCTCTATGCGGAATAGGTCCCAAATTTCATTCATATACTAGGGATTAATACTGATCTATTACCAGAGGCCCCATAGGCCACCCAGTCCTACTACCTGACACCCACATTTGGGTGTCTGGGTCAGTCTATGGTTCCCAAGAGAAGAGAAAAGGGACAAGATATCCCAAGCATATTTGGAGCATGGGGGAAGGGAGAGGGAATTAATTAAAACTTTTTATTAGGTAAACTGATTCTTTGACAATTTCCTAGGTGTGTAATGCATTCTGATTGCTGTCCCACCCTTGTTCAAACCTCCACTTTCTCCCAGGCCCTTCCTCAGCATTCATGTATATCTCTTTTGTTTGCATTTCTCTGACAATGACAAAGTCTCTCTGTATGTTCTTGAGGTTTGAACTGTGTCTCTTGAAGCTTGATGGGTCCATCATTGGGTTTACAACAGAAGGGCATTTGCTTTCCCTCAGCCTATTAGGAGAAGCTCTGATGGAAGATGCCATTCTGTAAATATGTTTCTCTTATTGGTTAATGAATAAAACTGTTGGCAAATAGGAAGGCAAGATAGGTGGGAATATGAGACAAGGAAGAGTCTGGGACATGTAGTAGGGAGGGTCAAGATGTAGGGACTGGAGAAGAAGGTCCAGACCCTCTTTCCAGTAAGATAAGACCACGTGGAAGTACTTAGATTAATAGAAATGGGTTAATATTTAAGAAAGAGCTAGCCAATAAGAAACGCTAGTAACTGGCCAACAGCTTCATATCTAATACAATGTCTCTGTGTGTTATTTGTGGCTGGTGCAGCTGTGGGACCTGCCTGGTAGGCAAACTGCTTGTAACAAAGCTCATAGCTCATCTGAATTGGGCAGAGTCACATGAACACCTTTTCTGTGCATACCTAAATGTTGGAAGAACTTATCTTGCACAGGCCTGGCAAAAGTAATATTAGCTGTGGTGAGTTTGGGTTTATATTGCTTGTCATACTGCTGCCTTTCACCTAGTCTTTCAACACACTCTCCTTTATGCAATGTTCCCTCAGATTAGAGTCAGTACTATAAATGACTTCATCTGTAAATTAGTCTTAGCCTCTTGAGTAACCATGAGTTTTTACATTCAGCATTATTCACTGTAAATAGAATCATAACTGACTATTGTTGAGAGTTGAGTTTGTCTAAGGGCATACATATACGTATTTAGAAGGTAGCTCAATGCAATGTCTATTTAGCTAAATACCAGTATTAACTTCCTTCATAAGACCTATGACCCCTTCAGATATGTGTAACAGGCTTACAGCACTAGGCATGGGATATATTCTGTGCAACAGACAAAAGCAGAGAGTGATTGGTTGTCCCCACAAGAGTCATATCATTATTGCAAATATGGCTATATCTTGCCTGGCAGGGTGGTGGAGTAATGTGTAGATTGCTTGGTAAGAAGACCATTGTTTCATTTTCCACCAGCAGCACTTCGAAAGTTAGCCAGCAAAGTGGTTTCAAGCTCATTTTCACCTTGGTTCTTCTGTATTTTTAACCTCTGAAGTAAGATCTTACCTTATAGTTATTTGTGAAAACAAAACAGAAAAGTAAAAGCTTGTATTACTTTGGGGGCCCTTTTGCCTCTTTGACCAATAACTCCAATAGAGATATCTCACACTTAACCATGGGATCCATGTTAATACCTCAGTGATTTTAGAAACAGCATCTCTGGCCATACAGGGACTCTCCTTCCAAACTCTCATGTTTTATATTTTTAGTGAGGTTGGAAAGTAGAAGGTTCTGAAAGCCTTCCTAGGTTTGGTTAGCCACATGTCACCTTATTGTCTTCCTTTCCTGAGAGGAAAACTGAAAACTGAGAGAGAGAGAGAGAGAGAGAGAGAGAGAGAGAGAGAGAGAGAGAGAGAGAGAGAGAGAGGGCTAAATAAAACCCAGAGCTAGTGCTCAAAATCCCTGACTGTGCCACTGGACACTCTACTTCCTCCTGGGGGGAAAAAGGTGCTGTTGTAAATTTTATAACTGACCTCAGTGAAAAGGAAAAAGTGTGGAATTCTTTTTGGGTTGTAATTTAATGCATTTAGATTTGCCCTTGTAACTTGTATACTCAGCTTGTGTACATATGATAAAGCAGTTCATTGTTTTTAGCTCCTGGTTTGTCTTTGTATAAAATACTGGCTGTAAGTAAGCTCTTCCATTAATGTTCTTCTATACAGACATATGTGTTGCTTTGTAGCCCATGTTGAGCAGTAGTATTGTTTGCTCTTGGCTAGCTAATGCAAGCATGGAGTAAATAATTTAAAAGTTATAAAACAAACAAAGTGAAAAGTAACTCTCTCATTGTTGTTCCATAGGGCCTCCTTTGTATGTACAACAACTGTCAGTCTTACTTATTATGTTTGGGGCATCCCACTGGAAAATACCAATATATACTCAATTTAGAAATATTTAATGGAAATTGCCATAAGCAAATATATTGTTCATTAACTTTCTCTTTCCTTTTCCTCTGGAAAAAAAAATACATTTATTTACTGTTTCTCTCTCTCTCTCTCCCCTGTGTGTATGTGTGTGTCTATAGCTTTTATACACAGACAAGTACCTTGTGTAAAAGTCAGAGGATACTCTGCACAAGTCAAGTTTTCTTGTTTCACTATGTTTTAGGGTCTGAACTCTGTCTTCTTTCCTTTCTTAGAGATTGAAATCAGTTCCTTGGGTCTGATGGCAGATGCTTTTGTGCATGGAACTATTGGTTGGTCCTTTTTATTTAAAAAAATAAAACATACTTTTGGAGAAAGCTCTACATGGTATACAGTTGTGTTTTTCTTTATGTGTGTAATACAGGTACATGTTAACATTTAACTGCTGTGTAATATCCTATTATTTGTATATCCAAATGTGTTTAAGCAGTTTTTTTAATTGTGTTTTTAGATTTTCCTTATATTTTTTAGAAACTATCATTATCAATGTTTTCTAATGTACTTTTTGAAAACACACAAAAGGACATTTGTAAGTAAGTGTCTCCTTGCTATCTTGGTGATTCAAATAGCAAGAGTTTTTATTGTCTTCCACTTTTTTGAATTCATAGCTAGTTTCTTGTAGTTAAGTTACTTGATAAATTTGCTGAAATTCTGAATATAAACTTTAAATCAAAGATTTTAATATTAAAATTTAGTAAATCATATGTAACTAGTAGTTGGAACCTACTTAAAAATATTACAAGAATGTGTGCGTGTGGGAAGGGATATGCACATATATATATATACATATATATATATGCATATATATATACATATATATGTATGTATATATATATGTGTGTGTGTGTGTGTGTGTGTGTGTGTGTGTGTGATTGCAGGGAAAGTTACTGTATTATATGTCTCCTGCCTTTTTAATGAAATCATCTTCTATTTTAGTATATTTTAAGTTGAAATTAATTGTGAATGCTAGTCACATCCAAAAAGGTACTCCTGATACCTTCTTATTTGTTCTCTAACCACACAATATTTCCGAGGTCTAGTTCCATATAACTGCAACTATTCAATTTTGACCCAAATAAAGTTTTATTAGGTAAGAATTGGAGAAAATAATTAGTTAGCGATTGGAAACATGCCTGAAGAGAAAATGGCCTAGTAGATCTGTATACCTCACCCAAAAATTGAGGACAATTTATTTCCACGCTCTGTGGTAGACAGAAATCCAATCAAGAAATGCACCCTTGTTTGGAACCCTCTGATAGACTTTAGCTTTCAATTGCACAAGAGCCTGCAGACAAATGACCGCCTGCCTCTTTTTATGGTGTTAAAATGCTTTGGTTCGCTAGCTAACAGAGACTTGTCCTAGGAACGAGGGTAGAAAGTGAGCTGCTGTGTGCAGCCCAGCTCTTATTGCTGGAATTTCTTTATCACAGGGAATTTCTTTGCTTCTCGAGTGGAAATGAGAGTCTCTATTGTCTTCTACTCTCAGTCTCATCATGTTTTTCGTCATTGTTTTTGTTCACAGTTTTTGAGCTCTCATGTATTAGCAATTACAATTTTGCTCATTATGGGCTAACTTTGCCATTGAGGAACATATGTCATAATGAAGAGAAATACCTTCTAAAACATAGTAATAGAATACAAGTCAATGTGATCCAACATAATATGGTACTATAGGAAGGGAGCAATAGTTGGAGAATTTAATACTGGCATAAGATAAAGTGGAGACTTACAGTGGAACAGAAGGGAAATCTCACTAGTGAAATTAAGACTTGTATGAAAAGCCCATTCTAAAAAAATTCTAACCCCACATGATCCTAACCTCATACAAAGGCTGGCACTCCTTGAGGGTTCCTAACAGCTATTATTTTGCTTCTCTTTGGAGTATCACTGAATCTAAAACTCCAATGACCAGAGTGGACACATTGGCTGCTGTTCTCTCATCTTTGTATCCATGTTCCTTGGAATATGGTTTAGTATCTCCTTTCATCAACAGATGGGCCATTTCCTTTCTACTTTCTGAGTCGGACCTAATATTGTATCTTTTAATCACGTATCTTGGAGGAATATAAGTCTGTCTCAAAACCATCATGCTTTTTCTCTTTGTTTTAGAATGCTGTGTGCTCCCCAAAGTTAAGTCCAGATTAGAGGATCTGAGAACAGGTGAACAGAAAGCTGAGTTACTAAAGTTATCATGGCCAAGTTCCCAGACAAGTGAGCAAGACCCAAATGAGATCAGCTAATGCAGAATAATTTGGCTCTAGATTCCTGGGAATAATAAATTTACTTTCTTAAAACAATGAACTTTTAAATTTCTGAAAGTACACCACAGCTAACATCAGAGCATGGATGTACAAATAAATATAATAATGCACAGGAGCTATTCCATCCAGTGTCTAGTATACAAAAAGTGGAAATTACTATTTTCTGTTTCTTCAATGGCACTTGAATTTATAGGTGCCCTTTTGTAACTTCATATACATTCAATTTATTTCTTCTTTATTGGTCTAGCAATTTCCCTCAATCCATATTATTTATGTACAATACACATATATAGGTTTATATATGGACTTAACTTTGGGGAGCACACAGCATTCTAAAATCAAGAGAAAAAGCATGATGGGTTTGAGACAGACTTATATTCTTCCAAGATACGTGATTAAAAGACACACACACACACACACACACACACACACACACACACACACGTAGTCTTTCTTTCAGTACCAGGAACATTTATATTGTTTCTCTTTGAGTTCTATTTCCTGTTTAGATGGTTAAATGATGAACACAATTATTTCTGAAGATCAACTTAGGATCTTGAAATTTGTTTCCCCTCTTGAATATATAAAAAATATTTGTGAAATATATTCACTGGACGCTCCATGATGAAAGCCTCAGGATAACGACCTTCATGGCCCAGGGCAACAAAAATCACTCCATTTTTTTTAATATTCTTATTACTTATTCAATTTCCAGGCTGGACTTGTCATTGCCTTGGGCTTTTTGTGTACATATGCTTTTAAGAAATTTGAAAAGTTCTTAGAATCTCACAGTGTCTACCTACATGTTCAGCCAGGCCATGCTGATCCAGCACTCACATGCATGCATGTCAAGTCTATTATTCAGTTGTCCATATTAGCATAGTGGCTTATGATGGACTATACTGAAATTATTGGCTTAAAGAAGGAGAGGCAGTTCCTCCCAAATCTAGGAGTCAAGCTGCCTTCTAGGGGAGAACTGTCTTCTTGATTTTGACACTCTGAAAGCCATTTCAGTATAACTTCCAGATGGCCTTTTCTTGAATTCTAGTTATTTTTCATTTAACTCATTGAGCAAAACTTCTCTTATGCCAGGGAAACAAGAATAAGTCCTTTCTGTTTCAAGTTTTATGCTGAAAAAGACTTTAAAGATCTATTAAAAAATGGAACTGTCTTTAGCATTCATTTTGAGTCAAGGATTCACTATGCATTATTACTTTAACAACTATTACAAGATTACTATATGATAGCTATATAATATGTTGGTTTGGGTTTTCCTTGGAATAAGTTTTGAGATAAAGATTTGAAGGTAAGTTGTCTCTTACATTGCAGTGTTGGAGCTTCAGTTATGACAAAATCTGGGACATGAACAAAACCCTAACCTTTGAGTTGTTGGATAAAAAGCAAAGACTATGTAGCGTTATATACAATTACTGCCTTTTATTGCCTGATGGATGCCAGGGGTGGGAATCAGATGTTAAATTTTCACTGGGTAAAATCACTTTTCATGTTTAGGGAGGAAAGGCTAGGTTAGTTGGCTCACTCCTGTCCTCTCTGGAAGACTAAAGCAGGAGAATCTCTACAAGTTTCAAGCCAACCTTGTCTATCAGTTCCATGCACAATACACATTTGATGATTAAAAATTCTGTCTGGACAAAATGGTATTTGTGAGCTCTACTGGTAGAGAACTGGTATGAAATATATGAGAAAACTGGACTGATAATATATCCTCTATAACTTATCTCTTCACAGATATAATCTCATTGGATCATATGGTTGTACCAGGAAGGGAACAATATCTATGTTTTGGTAACAACAAAAACAAAGTTTAGACTAATTGTGCAAATGACTTAAGGTATATAATAACTGGATTAAAAGTTCTTAATTTAGACCCAGGACGTTGATAAGAATCTGTTGACACAGAAAGACCAGTGCTTTGCAAAATGTCACACAGCGTCTGTTAAACAGAGGCAAGGCTTGACATGAAGCTTGGATCTATCGAATAATACTTAGTTTTTACTTACCTCTCATCTCTACACTTAGGCCACAGTAGTCTGACCTTTTGAGTTTAATTCTTATATATCTTTGGAAACATTGGGTGCTCATTCTTTATGTGGATTCTCTGGACAATACCAAGAAGAAGACTGGAAATTCCTCTTTCAGCTTCTGAGTGACCTTAGTAAAATCAGGGTCCCTCGCAGTCACTTCAGTCACAGTCAGTTCTGTTGCCTTGACCTTATTGTATTGCCTTCAACACTCTTGTCTTTTACATGTTGTACTTTCCTGACCCATATACTCCTCTTTCCACTGTCCTCTATGCCACTGTCTTATCATTTCATTTCTCTGGGAATGTCTACAATGGATGTCCTCACTACATAAAATTGAGAATTCCACTATGATAGGGAGGTTAATCCTCCTTTTGTTTACCACTATATCCATCTCATTTAAAACATCTCATTAAAACATAGATACTGGAAATCAAAGAATGAATGAACTAATGAATTTCAAACACAAGGCATTCTAAATATCTCTATTTTGTTACTAGTTTCCTAGCCTCTGATCTCATTTTCATATAGATTTAAGACTTTGTGAAAATATACTGCTAACACACACACACACACACACACACACACACACACACACACACACACACTGAGCAGAGGCAGCTTTTCCCCAGGGCCACAGTTTGCTCTCCTTATCAGCACACCTCCATTATACAGCCACTCCTGGGAATGCATGGTGCACAGGAAATTGGAACCAGCATCCCCTTCTCAGACAAAAATATGTGTCTCTCAGAGGAAATGTTAGTCTAGATTTTGTATATAACCTTTGTAAAGAACAGTAAATTACCACCACATAACTAAAAATGTGTATTTCAATGTCACTACTATGCAAATTTTGTTACACTATATTGTTCAGGGAATAATGATAAAAAGAACATGGTACATGTTCAGTCCAGATGCAACATTTTATTTTGATTGTTTCCCATCTATGGTTAGCATACTCCATAATGCAATTGTATCTATATCACTATATCACTCTGGAACACATTAAAACTGGAGACATGAATGCTGCTGATTTAAGTTGCTCTATTCCTAATAGTAGTTTCATACTCACAAGGAAAGAGCACTACCATACTATGCACACCAATTAGTGTCAAAATGGCTAAACTGCTATGTCTTTACTAAAGTTTGAAAGTTACCCTCTAGTATACACACACATACCAGTGCCTAGCAGGTGAGGTGAAAGTTTGCATGTAAAAAGACAGGTTATTTTTTTGTTGTTGTTGTTTTGTTTTGTTGTTAACCAAGCCTGTTTATTTTTCCTGCACTTGACATCTAACACTTGTTTGCTGTAATTTACCATCAGGTAGGGCCTAGGAGTAGGAGCGTAAAAGGAGAAAGTTGTATTACGATAAACACTGAGTTGAATCCTTGAAAAGTTTCACTACCTTTAAAAACAATAATGCTGATTGACCTATGAACAAGGTAATTATACAAGATAGAATTATATCCGATCATCACATATCTCCTTAGTAACAGACACTGAGGTAAGGTAATGATGCATTTTTGTATATCTTGTGCAAAGATCACGAGGCAAATTCCATTTGTAAACTATTTCCTGTTTTTCATGTGTAAACTAGGAATAGAAAACCCTGCAGAGAGCCGGATGATCAGCCAAGCAATGTGTATGAAATTTCTTACCCAGTGCCTGACTCATAGCAAATGATATGTCTATTTTGCCTCCTGTCTGTGTGGAAACACTTTGTAAATACTGGTGTGTAGATATCAGTTATTGTTCCAAAAGATCTGGGAGGAAGCTGCCAGGAAAGTAACTGGCTTTGGAAACACAGAGGCACATCTAAGACAAGGAATTGACCAAGGGTCATTTTCCAAAAGTTCCTACCATCATAACTGAGTCTACATAAGCTACATCAGGCTGAATGAACAGAATCTTTAATTTGAGGAAGATGAACTCAATCAGTTTTACCAGAAGGAGCGAATGTTTTGGGTCCTGCTGAGCAGGTCCTCTGCAAAGGCTGTAACTATGGCAGTCTTTATTTAGAAGACAAAATGCAACACACAGCCTCAAGTTAAAAAGCAAGAGAGATGGTTAGTCGTGGATCCAACAAAACAGGTCTCTGAAATTACCAGAAGAAAAAAAAAAAGTTTTTTAAAAATTGAGAACTCTGAAAATATACAAGGACATTTGACAAATTCCTTTGGGTCAAGGACTCACTTGCAAACAGATAGCTGACTGGAGAGGTTTCACTTTCTCAAACAACCCATTTCTGTAGTCTCAGTGGGAAACGATCTTTTCCTCTCCTCCTGCTAAGAACATTTAAGCCCTCAGCAGAAGCAGAATGTTCTGGCAGGAACTTCCTCAAGTGCAACCTCTGGAGGAAGGCAAGCTGGCACTGCTGGGGGCGGGTCATCTTTTGCACGGTGCCTGCTGTGCAACTTGACCATTCTAAACAGTCCACAGTGCCATCTCTCGGGACAGTGTGGGTTGTGAGAAGGTTGTGATGGTTGTACCTAGCCTGCCAATTCCTGGACAAGGTCAGATCAAAAAAACATATAAACATGAATTAATCAGTTGGCTGGCTGTCTGCTCAACAGGAGGAGAGGTGTATGGGTGAAGTGTAATGACTTTAAATGACTTGAAATTGATGACTTGAGTTGGAAATGACTTTAAGAAATTCCTTTTGTATCTGAGATACATTTTCAGGGTATTTTAAGTAAAATCAGGTTTATGGCAGAAAGCAATGGGGAGGAAACCAGATAAACCCTTAGAAAGAAAATATGTATAACTGACTACTTGCTCTTCTGTTCTCCAGTATCATTTGTCATTTCCTGATGCAACAATGGTTGCATCTGCTATAGGTGAGACATTTTGGAATGCTTGCCAGGTTCAGGTAGCCAGTCCCCGCCCGCATATCTAGCACTTACTGACTCAAAAGAGAAAAAGGAAAAAGAAAGAGAAAGGAATAGCAGGGATAAAACAGTATTGAGAAAGGAGAAGCTCTATTTGTACAAGTGTCATGTGCAGAATCCATGTGTTAGTCAGTTACTTAGAATTCATGCCCATCTAGAAAAGTGATGCTTTGACAATTATATGCTTTAAGACTGTCTTCTCCAAGTCTGTGCCTTCACTTAGAACACTATAGCTGGGAGAAGTATTGCTATAAGTAAATTTGGTTATATTCTGGCTCCTAATTCATCTCTAATCTTTGCGTTATAGAAGGATTTGGGGCTTTGCTTGGAACTAAGTTCAGTTATCAACTATCAAGATCTATGCTATGCAATAGTGAGAATTTGGAGGAGAGAGTGTGGAGGAAAAGGAAGAGTGGGAGAAGAGTATGTATTGGGATATAGTTATAATTATGGCACATATAAGCCTTCAAGCTGCCAGATGATCACACCTGGAGCCTACAATTTTAAAACATAGGTCATCATGTAACATTTTTCAAAGTATGATCTGTGGATATACAAGGATTATATATACATGGATAGACATAAAACTGTTTCATAGGGCTCATGAAGTTACAGTCGTTTTCCAAGTACGATTATGCTGTCATTTAGTGTTACACATGACAACATATGCACTAATGGCCCCAAAACATGGCAGGGGAAATTGGTGCTGTCTTAGCATCAATCAAATAATTAAATTGTGACCCTTGTATTATTATGTATGATAGCATGTTTGTTTACATAAAGTACTTATATTACTGAATCATAGTAACTGTCGAAAGACAACTTATTCAATTATTTAAGTTATGAGCTGAACCATTCACAAAACGTAAGTTCTTCTCCATACTTGAACTACTGGCAGGTAGATCATGATTATCCTTATTCATGTTTGTATAACGTTTTATCAAAGATGAGTGAAGTGTGCCTGTCTCTACAAGGAAAACAAGTGACAGCATTTGTTGCCTGTGACATAAAAAGAGCTGTCAAGCAAAAATGAGAATTTAGAGAATCTATATCTAATATCATGAGTTTTCCCAGTGCTTAAGACTTCCCATGAGGCCAGTCAGTGGTGGCACATAACTTTAGTCCAAGCACTCACAAGGCAGATTCAGGCAGATCTCTGAGTTTGAGACCAGCCTATTCCAGGACAGCCTCCAAAGCCACAGAAAAACCATGCCTTGGAAAACTAAAAAAAAAAAAAAAAAAAAAAAAAGACTTCTTCATGAGATAGTAGTAATACCATAATAATTTAATTCATGAATACCAGGTGACTAATATATGATATTTTGAAGCCACATATTATTATGAGCTGTATTAAAATTAAAAGAGAACAATGTATTTTAACATCACAGCATAAAAGGTTCATTGTATGGTTTCACATACCCCATCACAGTGAATGTTAAAGAAACTACCACTTGATGAGTTTCAGTAGTAAATAAGACTTGTGTTTCAAGTTACAAGAGACGATGAGGTGCTTGCTCAGCACAGATGCACTTCCTCAAAGAAGTGCAGCACAGAGCTCCTCCCCAATCACAGGGAAGTGAGGGATGACTGATGAGCAGTGATGCTGCTGACATCTCTAAGTTTCTGACATTTTTGTTTTCCACCCCACCCTTCTTTCTTGGAATTTTCTGAAGACATGAAGTTAAATCTCTAGGGAGTGTTTCTTCTCATTTAACTATATAGTGTATATAGTTTATATATATATATATATATATATGTGCATATATATATATAAAATGTATAGTATATATAGTTTTATATATATATATAAATATGCATATATATATATATATGCATTTATAGTTAGGTAAGAGCTGATAGTGTGAGGAAATTAGGAGCAGCTAAAATCAGTATCACATGAGAAGAGGAGAAAAGCTCTGAGTGAGATAAAGCCTGCCTAGCTCTACTGAGGGTGTTTCACGTAGCTCTTTCCCTTGGATGTGCAATGTCAAAGGGAAAACAGGGATTTGTGTAATTTTAAAAACTATTGCAAGGGGGATATTTGTTAAGTATATATGAATGTCAATTTTATGAGCAACAAAACCTGATCTTCAAAACATATGTGCTAGGTAGTGTAAATTTTAATATATAATTTACATATATCTAAAAGTAAGTTGAATTATAGTATTTAATAGTTTGGGCCTTCATTAAGATTTTTAGCAATGGAATTTGTCTCCCACCATTATTGGTTTATGGTCTAACTGGAAAGCATGAAAGGAGGAAATTATCAGTGTGACAGTATATGAGAAGTAATATATGGGGAAAAGTATCCAGAAGAATGCCTGGAAGGGTTAGATTTAAATAATTTCTTAATATACCATTGACTTTAAGGTTTCTAATTCCAACATGCTGAAAGTATCAAGTATCTTATATTATGCACATCCAATATCCTAGCTCTAACATTCTCGTTCAAATGGCATTCATGGCTGCAATGCTAAACATAAATACTTCAGATTTTCTGATCGGAGTTGACCAACCTTTTCAAACTTCCTGCAGCTGATAATGCTTTTGCAATCAGCTATCAACCTTCTCCATATTCTAAATCCAAGAATGTGTTTCTGCAATTAAGAAACTAAATAATATCCAAAAGATTTAAAAATAACCTTACTGGTCACCCAAGTTTTATGCTGAAAAATTACTGTTAATGTTTCTTATTCAGCTGTGCGAACCAAAATGATTCCTCTGGGCTGACTGCATGTTAGCTCATCAACAGGAGAACCTGATGTCTTTGCCAAAGCAATATGCAAATACATGTTTGATTAAATAAGATGGAAACTTTATTGCTGAGATATGCTTTTCTTCCATTCATTTCATGCTCAGTGAACCAAGCCTAACTGTGACAGCCAACAGGAAAGTAACCCTCTGCTTCTTAAAGATGTTTCTTAAAGATGGTTTGGATAGATCAGCCTTTATCCCTTTCTAAAATGGGGGTAGCCATGGAGGTGGGGTGTGTTCAAGTGGGGATTCTACATGACAAACAAGAAAAATCCTCCTGTCACAATGGCACTTGCCTCTACTCTATCACCATGATTACACTGAGATTTTACTTTTGAGTGTCCTGGATTTTAAATCGAAAGTCAAATATAATTTGCCACAAGAAGTGTGAAGTAAGTGACTAGATAGCTGCTAACAAGGCCTACCATAGTTATTCAGTTTCTATGATGATGAGCATTGGCAGGTCATTGTGCTTTGGCTGCATGCTATAGCTGACTGAATAACTTTGTTAATGGAAGGGTATAGACAAGTCTACATGGTGTGATGACTGAAACCAGGCAAGGACCATTGGGTATTGTTGAGCTATAGAAGCTCTATTTTAATTCTTAGGCATGAATTAAAATTATGGGAAATATAATATAAAGCCAAATATTGCAGCTGAAGAGAAACAGAGTCTGCAGTAGAAGATGACGGTTTAAGGATATGATATATTACTGTGGCCAAGTTTGTGCTTAGTACTATGAAAGGTTCTTTCCATGTATAGGTTTAGCTAATATTCCCAATAGCTTTCATTATTCATATTGGTTAATTGAGGAAACTGGAGTAATGAAAACAATAAATGACTAATAGATGGTCAACATTTAAGAGCAAGGTCAGAAAAATGGTTGTGACTGAGCCTCTATTCTGAAGCTTTGTGTTTTTCTTTTTTCTGTGCCTATGACAAACGATTATTTTAGATTCATTTTTAACAGTACACAGGGATATTTTACAGAAGGAGCAACTGAGTGTGAAAGATGGTAAAGAATCTCATGCAAGGTAAAAGAATCCAGTCAGAAGTCGAATGAGACTTTCACCTCAAATTTGCCTGAAAGCCAAACCCATTGTCTTTTTCTCCTAGCCAGGCTAATGAGTCAATAAGTTCAAAGATGAACTGACTTCCACAGGGAATAAACTAACCTCTGAGGCTGTTTTTACAATCAGTACTCCCCCTTTAAAGCATTCTGTTCAGTTTTCATTTGAAGCATCTTCCTGTTACATGAGGCATCGAGAAGAAGTTGAACTTGGTTCTTTCTAACACTCATAGTAAATACCCTGCTAAATCTTTGCTAAGCTCATTCCCTTTGAATGAGAGCGTGAGCATACATCCTTAGCTAACTTGAGGTTTAAAAAGTACCCCAGTCCTATGACCAATGCTGAAGCCATGGCTGATTTAGTTCCAGATCCAAGTAAGTCATTTGGAAGGCTTGGTTTTCTGTCAGTATGTCTGAGTACATTCCATTTTTTGTGTGCCTTGCAGGAGGCCATGTGGGAAAACAACATATCTACACAAATCCCTTCTAATTTGGCTAGCATCTTACTGAGATTTGTTCTCTATTGAGAGCTATAGCTTTATACCCCACTTGTGGCTGCTGCTAATTCATCAGTTTCTTCCAAGGAGTTAAAAAAAATATGCATCTGATGATAGATGCAGAGCTCCAGTAGTAAAAGGAACATGAGAGTGGAACTTTGTCATCATCTGTCTGTTTATTATGTTTTTAACCCGATGTCAGCAACTGTTGTAGCATGGGACACAGAAAGCTCCATGTAATTGATCGGAGAGTTTTGGGTTCAACTTGGACTATGATCCTTTCTGCCTAGTTGAATTTGAATAACATAATCACTCTCTAGAAATGATGTTCCTTCATATCTCAAAGTTAAGAATTAACATGGCACATGTAATGTGGACACAAGTAGCAAATGACTTAACATATATTAAAGATTTGGTGAGAGTGTGTCTTGTTTGAACAAACTCTCATCTGTTAGGTATTTAACCTTTCTGAGTTTCAGATTCTTCTTCTATAAAACATTGAAAATAATGCTTACTTTATAGGACAGTTTTTGGGATTATATGGCATATAATAAAGGTCACTGCACTGCCAGCTCTATTGTTACAGACCCTGTATTTGTTGCAGTGGGAGTAACTCACGTTGTTGGGGTAGCCATGCACTCTGTCATTGTTAGCACATTCTTCACTCTCAGAACATTCTAAGTGAATTTTCTACTTGATGTTAGTAAAATTACCATGTGAACCTCAGGAGAGAGCATAAATAATGTTCATCTAATTATTGGGGTGGAGAAGCTTGCTATTGCTAGTTTGATTATATTAGGATATTGTTTATTGTTATTAAGCATATCATCATGTGCAAGAAAGAAATCATACAGAAAATACACAGTCAAAATTCTTGGTAAGATGGTTTCTTGCTTGTATAATTATTTCCAGATTGGTAGTATACATTTTCTTTTTCTTTTTTTATTTAACTTTGAAACAAGGTTGTTTTACATGTCAATCCCAGTTCCCCCACCCTCCCTATCACCCCCATCCCCTCCCCACCATCCTCCCCTATTACCCCCACCAAACATCAGCCCATCCCCTTTCTGCTCTCCAGGGAGGGTGAGGCCTTCCATGGGGAGAATTCAAAGACTGTCATATCATTTGGGGCATGGCCTAGGCCCTTCCCCATGTGTCTATGCTGAAAAACTATCCCTTTATGTGGGATGGGCTTCCATAGTCCATTCACATACCAGGGATAAATACCGAACCATTACTAGTGGCACCATAGACTGCCACATTCAGGGGGTCTGGGTCAGTTCTATGCTGATTTCCCAGCTATCAGAATGGAGTGCATGAGCTCCCCCTTGTTCAGGTCAGCTGATTCTCTGGATTCCTCCAGCCTGGTCTTGACCCCTTTGCTCATCACTCTTCCCTCTCTGTAACTGGATTCCAGGAGTTCAGCTAGTTTTTAGCTGTGGTTCTGCTTCTGCTTCCATCAGCTACCAGATGAAGTCTCTAGGATGCCATATAAGGTAGTCTTCAATCTCATTATCAGGTAAGGGCATTAAAGGTAGCCTATCCAATATTGCTTAGATTGTTAGTTGGGTTCATCTATAATGGCTCCCTCTATTATGGTATCTCTTTTCTTGTTCTCCTCTATTCTTTCCCTGTCTCAATCTTCCTGAGACCTCATGCTCACCTCTCCCTGCTCTTCTCCCCTTCTCCCTCTCCCCTCCCTCCACAATCCCAATTTATTTGGGAGATCTTGTCCCTTTCCCCTTCTTTGGGGACCATGTATGTCTCTCTTGGGGTCCTCCTTGTACCCTAGCTTTTCTGGTGGTATGAATTGTAGGCTGGTAGTCCTTTGCTCTATGTCTAAAATCCATATATGAGTGAGTACATAAAGTGTTTTTCTTTTTATTTATTTATGTATTTATCTGTGACTGGGTTACCCACCTTCTTCTAGTTCCATCTATTTCCCTGCAAATTTCAGGATTCCATTTTTTTTTCAGGTAAGTAGTACTCCATTGTGTAAATGTACCACATTTTCTCCAACTATTCTTCAGTTGAAAGGTATTTAGGTTGCTTCCCTGTTCTGGCTAATCCAAATAATGCTGCTATGAATATAGTTAAACAAATGTCCTTCCAAATGGATCAAAGATTTCAACATACACCACTGAACCTCTTAGAAGAGAAAGTGAGACGTACCCTTGAACAAATTGGCACAGGAATTTGCTTTCTGAACATAACACCAGTAGCACAGACACTGAGATTGACATTTAATAAATAGGACCTCCTGAAGCTGAGAAGCTTCTATAAGGCAAAGGACACAGTCAACAAGACAAAATGGCAGCCCACAGAATGGGAAAAGATATTCACCAACCCCAGATCTGACAGAGGGCTGATTTCCTAAATATATAAAAAACTCAAGAAGCTAATTACTGAAACAACAAATAATCCAATTAAAAAGTGGGGTACATGACGCAGACCCCCTGAACATGGGTCTCAGTTAGAAGGCCTGGGCAGTCTAAAGGACCTCTGACAGTGGAACCAGGATGTATCCCTGGTGCACAAAAGGACTTTGGGAGCACATTCCCCATGAAGGGATACTCCCTTAGCCTAGAGGCAGGAAGGAAGGCCTAATCCCTACTCCAAATGATTTTGACAGATTTTGTTGACCCCTCCTGGAAGGCATCACCCTCCCTGTGGAGTAGGGAGGGATGGGATGGGAGGGTGGTCAGGGGGTATAGGAGGAAGGAAGAGAGAGAGGGAGGGAGAGAAAGAGGAAGTGAGGGAGGGAAAGAGGGAGAGGGAACTGAGATCAATATGTAAGAAAATATATAAATAAATAAATAAATAAATAAATAAATAAATAAATAAAAGTGGGGTCAGAACTGAAGAGAGAATTCTCAATGGAGGAATCTAAAATGGCTGAAAGGCACTTAAGAAAGTGCTCAACATTCTTAGCCATCAGGGAAATGCAAATCAAAACAACTCTGAGATACCATCTTACTCCTGTCAGAATGGCTAAAATCAAAACACCAAAGACAGCTTCTGCTGGAGAGGATGTGGAGAAAGGGGAACACTCCTCCACTGCTGGTGAGAGTGCAAACTCATATAGACACTTTGGAAATCAGTATGGCATTTCCTCAGGAAAATGAGAATCAGTCTACCTCAAGATCCAGTAATCCCACTCTTTGTCATATACCCAAAGGATGCACATTCATACAACAAGGTAGTATATATTTTAAAGTGCACAGAGATTTTCTGCTGCCTCTGGCTATCCCAAAACTCTTTCTGTGTTAGGTCTGTGACCTTACCGTATGTCCTGGCCATAATGAGGGTCTTAAGAAACTAAACTCTGCTCTCCCAGCAAGCGCACCTTTTCTTGTTTTTGTTATTGGAATTCTTCTGCAATACCAGACATCTCTTGGATAGGGAAAGCAAAGGAGTCTAAGCAATAGTCCATAAGTTCTACTGGCTCACTTTGAGTCAATACCCAAAAGCAATGTCTGGATCTTGTTTCAAAATAGGGAGGAGGTAGGGAAGCAATATCTTCTGAAATCAGTTTTCATATGCCCTCCTTGTCCTTTGTCTAATCCTTTGCATTCATGGTTTTTCCTCGTCATATACTGAGAAGCAAACAATTGGTGTCTTTCCTTGTTCTTGGGAACTCAAAAATTTTCAGCCAAATTTGAAGAAGTCTCGCAAAACCAGAAAAATCTTAAGGTGTGTGTGTGTGTGTGTGTTTCTTTCACTTTTCCACAATAACCCTCCCCTCTCTTTTCCAAAACTTTAAAAATTTCCTTCCTTGGAGAGCGGAGAGAAATTAGCTATTCCAGATACCAATTTTATTTCTAGTCACTAATGCTTTACAACTGGTATGAAGCCTTTGGTCCACACCATTTCAACGTAGATCATCTTTTAAAGCAGACATCAAACTAGTAGAGGAAGAAAAAAATTCTCCCAATATTTCCTGTGATTTCCCTGAGTAAACACATACACACTTATATCCCTGGATTTCCTTTCCTTTGCTTTTTATGCCAGTAGAAACTACATAAAACAAGGGAGAGGGATCTGTAAATCAGGACATAACCTTTTTTTTTTTTTTTTTAAATACAATGCTTCAGATAATTAGTATTATAGAATTGCAGCCTATATACATTTACTTCTGTTGTATAGTCTTCCACTCCTTACCCTCTCTTAATACTACTTTTAAAATGTAAGGAAATGGGACTGGAAAGACAGAATAGTAGGTGAATTATCTGCTTTAGTTTGATCTCTAGTACCTACCTTAAAAAAAAAAAAAAAAAAAAAAAAAAAAAAAAAAAACAGTATCAGCAACAACAGGAAGGTGCCTCTGACTTACTGGCAAACTAGTCAAGCTGGTAGGTGAGCTCCAGGTTTAGTGAGTGACTACCTTAAAATAGTACAGTGGAGAGCTACTGAGGAAGAAGTTGGAGAAGATTGTCATTGAACTCTAGTTTGCACACACACACACACACACACACACACACACACACAGAAAAATAGTTTTAGTTTGTAGACCACAAACTTACCACTCAGCTTTGACACATGGGCTAAAGGTTTCTGAACCCTTGTACTACATAAAAGTTAATAGTAGAAAAACAATTCCCACCAATGGCTTTAAGAAACAAATCAAGACTGATAATATTGAAACTCATCATGTTGCTTTAGTAACATAGCCTTTCTTCCCTCTAACCAATGCTTCCTATTGTGCATTTGCCATGTCCTTGTTTTCCTGTACAATTTTACCTTTTATGTGCTGGAAGCCTTTGCCACAGAATGTTTGATTTTCAATATTTGTCCTTCTAATTCCTCTTCAGCTTTCCTGATGTCAGATATGCAGAGAAAGAGTCTTAAGCCTTTGTTTTTATAAATATTCTCATACTATAACTTCAATGGCTGGTTTTGTAATGTTTGATAAAGACAGAATAGATGTGTGACATAGAGCACGATGTCAATGTTAGATGTGATTTTTTCACAGAGCTCTCAAATTCAAGATGTAGTTGACACAGCTACTTAGAGGTAGCTCTAGCTTACTTAATATTTCTTCTGTCCCAGGTTTTGTAAAATTTCCATGGTTATCTTCATAAGGCTGAGCTCACTGGAAATTTATGAATGCTTCTCATTATCGCTCTGTAGAAAACCTACCTGTCATTAACTGGCCTCTAAGTCTTCCTTGTATATTCCAGAATATGCCTCTTCCTCAGGCAATGGATATGAGAATAGCTACTTCTTTCTAGAAGCCCATTCTTTTATCACAGAGTAGGGGTGAGTGCAGTTAGTCTATTAGGAGAGCAATTAAAGCAGGTTTTAGAAAATATTATAGTAGGCCAATTTTAGGCGTCTTACTGTTTGGTCTGAAATAACAGAAGCACAGAGGTAGCTGGTGTTAGAGCTTAGGATGAAGTGAGTTGTAAACAGTCTTTAATCTGACTGTCTCTGGTCTATTGTAAGGTATGAAATGGAAATACCATGACCGTCTCCTTTCATTGTTAGTCTGGGTCCTGGTCTACATTGTTCTTTATTGCTTTGTTTCAGCTCTGTGTGATGCCTAGCCACTGACTTCCATTTTAATGTCCATTTTAAACTATAGTGCCACAACCTTTGATGGCAAGCTTTAGCATGTTGTTTTGTTTTCAAAACACATCTTCATTCATATTTCGTCGAAGATGGACCTTTACAATAATATTGTAATTTATGTTTTTTTTTTTTTTTTTTAATTTAACCCTATGGAAAGTCTGTGCCAGGACCATATTCAATGCTGTAGGTGTGAGAGACAAGATTACACTGCTAACAATGCCTTACATAAAGTGATCAGTCTAGAGTTCAATTTTGATAAACTTCTAACCTTGTGTTTTGCTAAAACCAGAGAGGTAAGTTTCTGAAATCTATATTTTTTCCAATATGTTTTATTATAAGTGATTTGAAAAGAAAACACTTTTGACATCTAGATTCCTACACAAACACATAACAAGTACAGGAAAAATATAGCAAGTCAATGGAAAAGAAATATTATAATCCTAATATTGAACTCTTTTCAAGATAGTTTTCACTAATTTTGGAGGCAAAAATAAATATTTGGTTTTTTCTTCAGTCTAAATGCTACCACATCTCATGTTGCTTTGTTCCTTTGACATTTCCTGCTTAAGAAGACAGAAAAGAGTGTGAATCTTTGAGAGCCAAACCTAAAATATCACAGTTATATGTAGAAAAACCTTTGTGTGTAACACTGCAAAGAAGAGGTCCTGTTTAAGTAAATCCTTGCTCAATCTCAAATGTTATTAAATTTATATATATATATATATATATGTGTGTGTGTGTGTGTATATATATATATATATATATATATATAATTTTTTTCTTATTTTACATATTGATTCCAGTTCCCTCTCCCTCCTTCCCATGCCTCCAACCACCCTCCCATCCCATTCCTCCCCCACTCCACAGAGAGGGTGATGCCTTCAACCAAGATATGTCCCTGGTGCACGAAGGACTTTGATTCAATTTTTATCAATAAGATAAATATTTCCACAACAGTGGGAAAAAGCACTAAGAAAAGATTTTGTGAAGGACATACTATTTTCTCTTTACTTCCCAAGGATAACAATTTTTTATATTCATATTTAAACACCTCTTTTGGATTTGGATTTCTTCTTACCTAACATTAACTGCAATTCAAACACCATCCATACCTTAGAAACCACAGAATAGGCCAATATTTGATGTTATAGCAACTACATATAAAATCCCTTCTAGTGTAGAAGCTTATTAACATTTAAAAGGAATGAGATCCATTTATACTTTGACTATGTAGTCAACGCCTGCTGAGCAGAACTCACTGTCTGTCATTCCCAACCTTTTCCCCTCTTTTACATTTACTGAAGTCCTTAAATATCAGCAGCATACTAAAAATTCTCAAATAAATGCACCAAATGAAATCCCATCTTTAGCTTCAGCCCTCCCAACCCATTTCACCAATGTTCAAATAACACAGAGAGGCTAATTTTTAGTACGTTGTCAAAAGGAAAGGTGACAGTCCATTTAGCAGTCAGCCAGTTGCTAATTAGTATCCAACTAAAATGCATCAAAATTTGAGCACTCCAATTGAACACTTTGAAAGATAAACATTCTACTAATTTAAATTTGCTCTAGGTTGAGCCCGATTGAATTCTTTCACAGCAAGATGATCTGTGTTCCAGTAATTTCCAACACTGTGGCTTAACCCAGAGCTAAAATGCTTATCCAAGAATGCCATTTTTTCATGTCTGATTGACTGCTATGAGACTGTAAGACAGTGGGTCATCACATTCTGACACAGGAATTAAGAGACTGTCTTGTGCCAGTTTGAAACCCCACACTTTATAAAAACATGATAGGAAGATAGAGGATGTTATATGTTTAAGAAGTACGTGGCTATTCAAGAAGTGCATTATAAATGTGGCAGTGTGTCATCAAGGACCTGAACTTGTACATTCAGCTAGGAATGGACCTGTCATTGAACACAGTTCATCTTGATGTCTGCATAATCACGCATCCAGTGATACTGTTTTATTCTGAGTGTTGAATTAATACATTTTCCACAAACCAATCCATGCAAAAAAAAAAAAAAAAAAAAAGAAAGAAAGAAAGAAAGAAATAAGGGAAGGAGGATGATAGAGAGCTGGAGAGCTATCTATGATCTATATAGTGATAGAAGAATCATAGGTAGATAGATACTTTGACAGATTTTAAAGGATATACTAGTAACAAATGTATATGCACTATAAACACACTAATATTAACCCATATGTAGCCTGGGTTCCTGCAATATATTTTACTCCCAAACTGCATAACTTTCCCACCATCACATACTAAACCATCCAGTTCTTAAAAGAAACTCAAAAGCACTCCTGAAGTCTTCTGAAGTCTTGTGAGCTATTCTTTTTTTTTTTTAAGAAAGATAAAATAGGTCAAAGTACCTTCTAAAAGCATTGACTTAGAACTGTTCAAAACTTTTTCAAGAAAGGTATAAAAAAGTACAGACTGAAGGAGCCCTAATGAGGTCAAAATAACTGTGTAACTCTCACTTGCCAATAACATTGTGCTTTCTCTGGACAAGCTATATTATTGTTTGGCCATCTTGGTTCTTTCCTGCCACTGTGGCTGTAGCACCATGGAAGACAAGACTGACAATACAGAGCTTTCTGGAGCCTTAAAACCTGAGTGGCAATTTTCAAAGAATTGAATTGAGTGTTTTAAGCTCCTGTGGGTGCTGGAATAAGCACTTAGGGAAGGAAGATGTAGAAGATGTAGGAGGCAACATCACTGTAGGATGAGAAAAGAAAAACTGCACACGGGTCAGTTCCTTCTTTTCTGAATTCAGCTTCAGGGAAGCTTCAGAAAGAAAGAAACAGAATCTCAGGGAAATCTGGATTTACTCAAATGAACAGGGACGCTTTCTTTTCTGGTCCTTGTCTTCAACAAAGATCCTTTGTTTATAGAATCAGGGATGGGGATTCTGTAGTATACTGTAGACATTGAATAATTCCTTTCTTGCTCTGTGTTTGTGCCTTAGATATATTTAGCAAATGGCTTTCAAATATATTATCTCCACTCAGTTCTAAATGGCCACAAATTGTGATTCTTATTTCTAATGAGAATTTTCTTCCACAGAAGCAGAGTAGGGCATCAGAATACCTGCTGTGCATAGCAGATATTCAGTGAAAACCGAACCATTGCAATAAGTGAACGATAACTTTCATGGGCTCTTAACTACCTTTTGTGAGTTTTCCATTTTCAGGCCTAGAACAGTTCATTGCAAGACAGATTCTGAATGAGTAATGATTGACTTCTGATTCTATTTTTTTAAATATTTAGTTTTTGAGACTAAAACTATATTATTATTCTCTCCTCTTTCCTCCTTCCAAATACTCCTGTTTACTCCTATTCTCTTTAAAATTCATGCCTCTTTTAATTGTTGTTATATATATATATATATATATATATATATATATATATATATATATATACATTCCTAATACAAACATATACTCTGCTTGGTTCATATAATACTACTTGTATGCATATGTTTCAGGGCTGACCATTTGGTGAAAAAAAATCTGAATGCTTTCCTTGGGGAAGACTATTTCTACCATACAGCATTCTTCAATTACTTTGTGTGTGTGTGTGTGTGCGTGTGTGTGTGTAGGTATGAGGCATCCTCAACTTTTCCCTCTCCACTTAGCATGTCTACTGGTATCATCATCCTTGTTCAGGTCATGTTTAGGCACCCATCCTGGTGAGACTTCATGGATAAAGCTTCTCTGACATTTCTAGTAGATACAAATTCACAGCAAATTTCTGGTTCCTTTTACTTTTAGAATTTCTCTGCTTCCCTCTTCTGCCATGATCAACGTTATGTTGCATAAATATTGGCAGGGTCTATGCTTTATAACTCTGCATTTAATTAGATATAGCTTTCTGTAATGATGTCTGTCTGTTGCAAGGAGAAGTTGCCTATGTGAGGTTTGAAACTACACTTACCTGTAGTTATAATTTTCTGTTCTGCCAGCCAACTCCAAAATCATGTTATAATTAATAGATTTCCTATTAATTATGAAAGACTAACTGATAGCTTAGGCTGTGCCATTAGCTTTTAAAACTTGACCTATTTATATTTACCTACATGTTGCCATGTGACTTGTGTCATTTACCTGACCTTATGCATGACTTGGTCTCTCTCTGTCTGGCTATAGGCTTTTATCTTCTTTCCGGTGTTCTCTCTGCTCTGGAAAGCCTGAGCAGCTATTGGCAATTTAGAATTTTATTAAACCAATCAGTGAAACATATTCACAATGCACAAAAAGATCATCCCACAACTTTTTTCCTTCTCGTCTAAACAAAAAGGAAAGGTTTTAACTCTAGCATAGTAAAACTATACACAATTATCAGATATGGTCTAAATATAAAGAAAAGGTATTAACTTTAACAAATTAACTATATACAATAATAGCAATTATCAGGTAGTCTAAATATAAGAAGAGGTATTAACTTTAACAAATTAAATTATATTCAATAATAACAATCATCAAGGAACAATCACATTCCCAATGTCCAGTCCATCTGTATTTGGCATATTTGGAGAAAATACTACATTACCTCTGCTATCTTGATGAATGAAAAGTTTAATACCTAATTTACTTTTTATCATGACTAAATAAAGCTATATTATATAGTCTTCATCATCATGAAAGACCACAATGATATTTTACCTAAGTACACAGGAAGTACAATACAAGTCACTTCTAAAGAGATAGAAAAGACAGAGACATCTGACTTTCTGGATAGTTATACCAAGTTCCTCTGCTATGTTATAGCATCCAATCTTTGCCCTATAGGCCTGGAATATTTGGCAGATTTTTCTAAGAAGCAAGATTTTTCACCCTTTTATTTTTATATAATTTTTAATTTAAATTATAAACAAACTTGTTTTACATATCAATCCCATTTCCAACATCCTTCAGTCATCCACTGTTTCCCCCACCAACCCCCATCATCCCCTTTCTGCTCCCCAGGGAAGGTGAGGCCTTCCATGGGGTATCTTCAAAGTCTGTCATATCATTTGGAGCAAGGCCCAGACCCTCCCCCATGTATCTAGGCTGAGGGAGTATCCCTCTATGTGGAATGGGCCCCCCAAAGTCCATTCATATACTAGGGATAAATACTGATTCACTACCAGAGGCCTCATAGACTGCCCAGTCCTCCTAACTAACACCACATTCAGGGAATCTGGGTCAGTCCTATTCTGGTTTACCAGCTATCGCACTGGAGTCCATGAGCTCCCTCTTGTTCAGGTCAGCAGTTTCTATGGGGTTCTTCAGCCTGTTCTTGTCCCCGTTTTTCTTTTTTCTTTGTGTCCTAATGGTCCATTAGGAGTCAAGACAAGAGTAGTTTCTTATGCAAGTGGCTAGTTTTGATACATTGAAGCAAAAGCAAACTCTATGTGGAGTTTTTTTTTGTTTGTTTGTTTTGTTTTGCTTTTTGTTGTTGTTGTTGTTTTTGTTTTTAGAGATAGGGTTTCTCTGTATTGCTTTGGAAACTGTCCTGAAACTAGCTCTGTAGAGGAGGCTGGCCTCAAACCCACAGAGATCTGCATACCTCTGCCTCATGAGAGCAGGGATTAAAAATGCCTGGCTTTGATTCTTTGATGGCCATTACCTTCTATGAAGTAAATTGGTACTGCCAGGAGCAGATGTGTTTCATTGTCACAGAAAGCCTTAGGTTAACAAAAATATTTTAATGCCATATTCTTAGGACTTTGAAGTGTTTGAAGACCACCTATCTATCTAAAATATGTCTGTTTAACCTTGAAAACATAACTACCATGAATACAATTCTGATTGCTATATATGACTACTAACCTGTATGTCTTAATTATCATAAATAGTTTGTAATGACAGTTTTCAAGAACTAAAACTTTATATTTTTAAATGAGCTGTATAGGTACAATACCTTCTACAAGAGTGTAAACATATATACGGTATAAAAAATAAACTTAAATTTATGTCAGTACATAAAAATCCATACCTATGTAAAATATTTGAGACAAGTGGTTATTCAAAATTAGACTGACCAATCCACTCTTTTATCCCATCATTTCTATGTTATATTGTCCCCTTTTTTCTTCATTTTAAATTTATTTAATTATTGTTTATTTTACATGTCCATCCCGGTTTCCCCCTCCCTCCCTCTTTCCCTCCCTTCCTCTCTCCCTTCTTCCCTCCCTCTCTCTCACTTTCCCTCTCCGTCCCCTCACATGCACCCTGACCACCCTCCCCATCCTCCCACCTCAATTCCACATGTAAGGTAATGCCATCCAGGTGGGGTCATGTAAATCTGTCAGGTCATTTGAAGTAGGGACTAGGACTTCTCTCCTGTCTCTAGATTAAGGCAGTTATCCCACCATGGGGGATTTGTTCACAAGATTCTTTTGTGAACCAGGAATACATCCTGGTTCCACTGTCTGAGGTCTCATAGACTGCTCAGTCCTTCTGGCTGAGACCCATATTCAGGGTAGCCCGAGTCAGTCCCATGCTGGATTCCAAGCTATCAGTCTGGGGGAACGACTGATAGCTCCTCCTTGTTCAAGTTAGCTGTCTCTATGTGTTTTTGCAACCTGGTCTTGTCCTCTCCATCTGCATCTGGATTCTAGTTTGACTCACTGTTTAGGTATGGTTGTTTGCTTCTGTTTTCAAAAGGTACTAGATGAGGGCTCCATGATGGTGGATAAGTGAGTTATTGATCTCACTATCTGGGAAGGGCATTTATGGTAGCCTTTCCATGGTGGCTCAAATTGTTAGTTGGCAGCAGTCTTGTAGGTCTCTAGACCTTTCTTTAGGTTCAGTTTTATTTTTAATGCAATAATGGCTCCGTCTTTTATGTTCTCTCTCTCCTGTCTTCTATTCCTACCCTCACTCAATCTTCATAGTGGCATGTGCTTTCCTCTCCTCCCTTCTCTTTCTCCTACTTCACTCTCTATTCACTGCCCCCCCCCCACTTCCGATGTGCTCTGGGGGACTTGTCCTTTCCCCTTCTGTGAGGGACTTTTTGTGACTCTCTTAGAATACACCTTGTATCCTAGTTCCTCTGGTGGTGTGAATTATAGGCTGGTGATCCTTTGATCTAGGTCTAAAATCCACATATGAGCGAGTACATACCATGTTCCTCTTTTTGTGACTAGGTTATCTCATTCAGGATGGTTTCTTCAAGTGCCATCTGCTTGCCTGCGAATTTCAAGATACCATTATTTTTTTTCTGCAGAGTAGTATTCCATTTTGTAGATGTGCCACATCTTCTTTATCCATTCTTCAGTTGAGGGGCATCTAGGTTGTTTCCAGGTTCTTGCTATTACAAATAATGCCGCTATGAACATAGTTGAGCACATGTCTTTGTTGTAAAGATGTGGATCATTTGGGTTTATATATGCCTTATAGGAGGATTGCCGGGTCCTGTGGTAAACTAATTCCCATTTTCCTGAGGAACTGCCATACTGATCTCCAAAATGGCTGTACGAGTTTGCACTCCCACCAGCAGTGTAGGGGTGTTCCACTTTCTCCACATCCTCTCCAACATAAGTCATCATTGGTGTTTCTAATTTTAGCCATTCAGGCAGGAGTAAGATGGTATCTCAAAGTTGTTTTGATTTGCATTTCCCTGAAGCTAAGGATGTTGAGCACTTAATTAAGTGTCTTTCAACCTTTTTGATTTCCTTTATTGAGAATTCTTTCTTCAGTTTTGTACTGCATTTTTAAAAAGGGTTATTTGGTGTTTTGTTGGCTAGTTTCTTGAGTTCTTTGTATATTTTGGAGATCAGCCCTTTGTGGGATGTAGGATTGGTGAAAATCTTTTCCCAGTCTGTGGGCTGCCGTTTGATCTTGTCGACTGTGTCCTTTGCCTTACCGAAGCTTCTAAGTTTGAAAAGGTCCCATTTACTAATTGTTGATCTCAGTGCCTGTGCTCCTGGAGTTATGTTCAGGAAGCAGTCTCCTATATCAATTTGCTCAAGGGTACCTCCTACTTTCTCTTCTAAGAGGTTCAGTGTGACTGGATTGATGTTGAGGTCTTTGATCCATTAGGACTTGAGTTTTGTGCATGGTGATAGACATGGGTCTATCTGCAGTCTTCTACACACCTTCATCCAATTGTGCCAGCACCATTTGTTGAAGATGCTTTCCTCACCCCTTTGCATTCTTTTAGCTGTTTTGTTGAAAATCAGGTGTTCATAGGTGTGTGGTTTTATATCAGGATTTTCAATTCAATTCCATTGGTCTACCTGTCTATTTTTTGTGCCAATACCAGGCTATTTTCAGAACTATAGTTCTGTAGTAGAGCTTAAAGTCAGGAATAGTGATGCCTCCTGAAGTTCTTTTAATGGCTGTTTTGGCTATCTTGGGTAGTTTAATTTTCCATATAAAGTTGATTATTATTCTTTCAAGGTCAGTGAAGAATTGTGGTGGGATTTTAATGGGGATTGCATTGAATCTGTAGATTGCTTCTGACAAGATTGCCATTTTTACTATATTTATCCTACCTATCCAAGAACATGAGAGATCTTTTTCTGGTATCTTCTTTAATTTCTTTCTTTAGAGTCACAAAGTTCTTATTATATAGGTCTTTCACTTGTTTGGTAAGCACTACCCCAAGATACTTTATGTTGCTTGTGCCTATTGTAAAGGGTGATGTCTCTATGATTTCTTTCTCTGCCTCTTTGTCATCTGAATAAAGTAGGGCTACTGATTTTTTTTTTTTGAGTTTATCTTGTATCTTACTAGTTTTCTGAAGGTGTTTATCAGCTGTAGGAGTTCTCTGATAGAGTTTATTGGCTTGCTTATGTAAACAATCATATCATCTGCAAATAGAGAGAGTTTGACTTCTTCCTTCCAATTTGGATCCCCTTGATCTCCTTCTGTTGTCTTATAGCTTTAGCTAGAACTTCAATTACGATATTGAAGAGATATGGAGAGAGAGGGCAGCCTTTCTTGTTACTGATTTTAGAGGACACCTTGAAAGCAGTGTGATGAGGGAAGTTCATTGTACTAAGTGCCCATATGAAGAAAACTGAGGATAGTCACATAAGAGAATTAACAGCACAACTGAAAGCCTTAGAACAAGAAGCAAACTTACCCCGGAGGAGTAGAGGCCAGGAAATAATCAATTTCAGGGCTGAAATCAACAACATAGAAACCAGGAAAACAACACAAAAAAATTAATGCAACAAAGAGATGGTTTTTTGAGAAAATCAACAAGATAGACAAACCTTTATCCAAACTAACAAAAAAGCAGAGAGAGAACATGCAAATTAACAAAATCAGAAATGAAAAGGGGAACATAACAACGTACACAGAGGAAATCCAGACAATTTTCAGGTCATACTTTGAAAACCTGTATTCCACAAAAATTGAAAATTCTAAAGAAATGAACAAATTTCTGGATAACTATAACTTACCATATTTAAATCAAGAACAGACAAACAACTTAAATAGACCTATAAGCCACAATGAAAAAGAAGCAGTCATCGAAAGCCTTCCAACAAAAAAAAAAAAAAAAAAAAAAAAAAAAAAAAAAAAGCCCAGGGCTAGATGGCTTCAGTACAGATTTCTACCAGACATTCAAGGAAGAACTAATACCAATACTCCTAAAATTGTTACACACAACAGAAACAGAAGATTCATTGCCAAACTCTTTCTACGAGGGTACAATAACCTTGGTACTCAAGCCTCACAAAGACACAACTAAGAAAGAAAACTACAGACAAATATCCCTGATGAATATCGATGCAAAAATATTCAATAGAATACTGGCGAACTAATCCAAGAATACGTCAGAGAAATCATCCACCATGACCAAGTAGGCTTCATCCCTGGATTGAAGGGATGGTTTAACATATGAAAATCTATCAACGTGATCTACCATATAAACAAACTGAAAAAGAAAAACTATATGATCATCTCCCTAGATGCTGAAAAAGCCTTCTACAAAATTCAACATCCTTTCATGATAAAGGTCTTAGAGAGATCGGGATTAACAGGAACATACCTAAACATAATAAGATCAATATACAGCAAATCAACAGCCCACATCAAACTGAATGGAGAGAAGCTTAAGGCGACTCCTCCCCTTTTTTCTTCAGAAAAATATCCATGAATCTAATCTTTGCTCAGTTTTTCTTTTCTGACCACGAACAATAACAATTTGTAACTAAACCACCTAAACAATGTCAAACATCTATAACTCACTGAATGACCAAAAACCACCCACACTGTCTCTTTGTAATGTGGGTTTGTGTTCTCCAGACTGACTCCTGTTATCTGGGGGGGGGGTTGTAGCATCTTTGTGGACCCTGAAAAATTAGGATAATGGTCAAATCCTATCTACAGTAGCCTATGAGACTGGAGCGTCTCAGTCAGCAGCCTTAAAGCTGTTCTGGAAACAGAACTCTGTGGAAATTGCAATAAAGGCCCTCTGAGGGGATTGCTCACATGTACCACCCATTTTCATTGCTCTGAAAACACATAACTTTAAAAGATAACATCATATATGTATTAAGAGAAGTATGGACTGTAACACAAATTAATAAAAGACCCAGAGACTGATATTGGGGGTTCAAACCTCAAGCTGAATATCAGAAAAGCCAAGAAGGCAGTCACTAGCTTCTTACTTTTACCTCAGACTAGAAGGGCTGATCCTGTCTCCACAAATTCTCAGCAAGCCCCAGACTGTAGCCTCACCTTGGCATCACTGGAGAATGAATGCCTCATACTGAGACCTTGATTCTGTCTTATATACTTCCCTAATGTTGGGATTAAAGGTGTGTACACCACCTCCTAGTTTCTGGCTGCTGTAATTAAAAGCATATACCACCACTGCCTGATACCTACAGCTTGAGGCTGACTTTGTTTTTTGAGTCTTCAATCAAGCTTTAACAAATCATAAAAAATGGACTGTATATTGTACACAAGCCAGGTAAAAATGTTTTTTTTTTTTGTTTTGTTTTATGTTTGAGTAAGCAAAACATATGTCATCTGTCTTGTAGTTTTTATAGATTTATTTCTTTATGTCTGCAGTCAGGATTTTCAGGGGGTCTTTCCTGATAAAACCCAATCCCCTCTAAACTTGAATAAATCCATAGCCTTTTTCTTTCTGTGGAAACAAAAACATAACCTCTTCTCCAATGCCTCATGCTTTTGTACTTCCATTTTGAAGTTAAGACATTTAAAAATATATAGGTTGGGTTAATTCAGGATTTTCTATAATTCAGTGTCTCTCAGTAGCTATCATTTAATCATCATCAAGAAATTTAAAGACAACACAATAACAAAAGGGATCCAAACTAGCTATATATTTCCCATTTTTACTTGGTGTATATCTTTTAAAATTACTTTTCTCTTTCCTTAATGATGCTACTTTATTATTTTTAAAATATTTATCTTTATGACTATCTATACCATTTTTCATCATTTTTCATTTTTTCTTAAGCTTATGAACATTGTTAAACACAGTAACCTGTTTAGAGTTTTTTTTAATTTCTTTTTCATATGAACATGCTTTACTGAGTATCTAAAATCTTTTTTGTCTGTATAAGCAAAATCTTAGATAACCATACAGCTTATCTCATGGCTGGCTCTGTCTCCCTCCCCACCCCACCCTGTTCTCTGAGATCCTAGCTTCATGGGGGATATACTGATGGGAACCATTTTAACTGTCCCAGTTCTGGGAAGTTTCCCAGTCCATGCTGCTGTAGGTGTTTCTTTTCTAGTCTCATGCCACTAAGTAGCATGCTGCTCATTCAAGTGCTCTGTAGTAGGGTCTCTTTAAAGAGCCATGCCTCTGTTTGCCTACCTGACAGACCACTGTCTTTAGGAAGCTGTGCTTTACACCATGGTTCAGATCTCTCTCTCTCTCTTTCTCTCTCTCTCACTCTCTCTCTCTCTCTCTCTCTCTCTGTCTCTGTGTGTGTGTCTCTTGAAAGCTTTCTCAGGCCTTATGTGTATATATAATTCTTCAACATTGGACACTATTTATAGGCTGATTTTTCTGTCCCACCAACTAGCTCCCAAATCATGACATGGAAAGCTTGGCCAATAGATTAAGCTTGTTCCACTAGTTCCTATAACTTAAAGTAATCCATCCTTATTCATATACATGTTGCTACATGACTCCAGGTATTTACCTGTCCTCCTGCATGTCTTACTCCCTTTCCATCAGGCTGGAGACTCTACCTTTCCTCTTCACAGAATGCTCTCTGCTCCCAAATCCTGCCTACCTAGTGGCCATTCAGCCTTTTAGTAAACCAGATTGATACAAATTCACAGTGTACAAAAAATTATTCCACAACTCCTTTGTGTGAGTTTCAGAATAAATATTAAGAATTTGGTTAGAAATCATGCTATTTTAATAAAGTAGCTGTTGTAGGTTCTCCTTCAAAATCATTGACTTCATTAGCCCTGGGGAGTTGGATATGTTTCCAATATTAGACATGATTTCCCTCTTGTTGACTAGTCATCATCATCCATTTATTCTAATTAGAGAATTGTTGCTACCAACATAGTATGTGTCTTTTACTTCATCTTTATAGTTACCATGCCATGGTAATCATTATATGCTTCATAGTTTGGTAGAAATATAGTTTGCTTCTCTCCCTTGGAAGCTTATATGGCATCTTCTGGTACCACAAGAACTAGTCTTAAGGGAAGAGGTTTCCAGATCAGATCCATCTTAGTTTTCTGGTGCGATCATCAGAAGTTATGACTCTAAATAGTTTGAGTGTAACTTTTGTAAAACCTATGGTATTGATCGCATAATGAATTCACCCATGTATATGACCTTAACCATGTACTCCCCTACTTAATTATATCCTCCAACTTATCAACAAGATATTGCTAAAACTCACATATATTTATTTTCCCCAAAAGATATATCTAAGAATGTTTACACATTGCTCTATCAAGAGATAATCAATGCATTGTGAGATAGTAACATAACAAAGTCTGAAAGTAGTGAATGAGCACATTACATTTATAGACCTTACAACATAACCAAATTGTTTTTTACTAGGCTAAAGATTGCAGAGACAAGAGAATCTGTGGTGTCTGAGTGTGTCCATGGATGGTCTATATGGCAAAATGATAAAGGGATGGCCAGAAGAGCTGCTAATGTCTGTGAGAAGTGCAGTGTTTTGTTAGGATTTTAAAAGCCTTCTGGAGTCTAGCAAGGTTTTCTTATTGACCTGTGCAGAGTTAGAGGGGAGTGTGCCAACCCTAGATCATCTTTTTTGTAACTTTTTTTTCCTTGTCTCTTATATTACATTTAGACCACAGTTTCCCCTCCCTGCACTCCTCCCAATTCCTCCTTTCTACCCCAGATCAACTCTTCCTGTCTCCCTTGACAAAAAGTACAGGCCTCTGAAGGAACATGGCATAAAAAAGATACAATAAGCCTGGGAACAAACCCTCATATCATTGCTGGACGTGACAATCCAGTAGGAGGAAAGGGGTCCCAAGTGTAGGCAAAAGAGTCAGAGACACCCCTACTCCCATTATGGGAAATTCCACAAGATCACCAAGCTATACAACCATAAGTTATATAGCAGATGACCTAGCTGAGACTCATACAGGGTTTGTGTTTGTTGCTTAGTTTATTCTGTGGGCCCTGTTCTCATGGTGTTGTTTTCTCCCTTGGTTTCTACCATCCTCACTCACCATCTTCTGCAGGGTTCCCCTGGCTTGCCTAGTGTTTGTCTGTGGATCTCTGCATCTGCTCCCACTCAGGACAGATTGTAGTTTGGAGATTTTGTGGCTGGGTTGATGTCCCAGTCCCTCTGCTGGAAGACTTGTAGCTCGCTTAACTACAAGACTTTGCTAGGGTCACTATCATAGATTCTATAGTTTCCACTGTACCTGGTTTCTATATCAACCTCCAGATGTTTCCCAATTCCATTCATTTATCCCAGTACTTTCTCCCCATGACTCTCCCATCTCCCACTAAATCCTTCCTGTTCCCATCCCCCAACAACCCCTCCCTCCCACTCATGAAATCTAGGAATCTATTTTATTTCCGCTTCCCTGGGAGATCTATGAGAACTGTATGTAAAGCACCAGGCCCCTTAGTAAGTGTTGCATGAGGGTAGTTACCTAATAAGTATTTCACCTCACTCTTCTTTCCCTGATTAGCTCTACACATAAATCTAAAAAAGAAAAAAGAAAAAAAAAATGCAATGAATAATCTTATCTTGAATGCCAATTCAAACAACCATTCCCAGAGGAAAAGCTGCCTTGAGCATTAGCAGATTACAGAGGCATAGGGTGTCCATTCCTGCCACATCTGGTTGCCTATCATACTGGCGCAAGAGTTGTCACACAGGTGACTCTGTTTTACAGCCAGTGAGCACTCTGATGCTTCCTAATTATGGAAACACATGTGCTAAGCCACGATGAGAATTGTCAGTGTTCAATCGCCCTCAAAATTTCTCATCTCTTCCCTGGGGAGAGGCTCTTTGGTTTAGCAGCTACACACGGGGATTGCATTTAAATCATTTAAAGTCTGGAGTTCGATATCTCCTAAAAGCAGCCTCTTTGGCATTTCCCTTCAGGCACACCTGAATTTTTTTTTTTTTTTCCTTCTTCAAAGCTACAGCTATTCTCCTAAGGGGAGGCAATCTTTGGAAATGCATTAACTCTTCCTATGCACAGATGTACTTGATGACACCTTCTGCTTGCCCCTTCCCAGGCGGTTAATCACTCCCTGGCAGTAGCACTATTAAGTCATTAGCAATCCGATTCATATTTTACCTGGAAAAGCAACAATACAGCAGATTAGATGTGTGGAAAGCCAAAAGAAGGAGAAATGGAAAGTACATAAGAAGGAAACAAAACTACACAATGCCAAGGATGATTTTTATTTATAGAAAATACAATCTCTAAATGAGAGGGAGGAGAGGAAGGCATGTGCGACCAGGAGGATTGAGCCTGGTTAGGAATGGAAAATAGGAAAGAGAGAGAGAGACAGAGACAGAGAGAGAGAACATAAAAGAGGGAGCCAATATTGGTTTGAAGATAAAGTTGAACACAAAGAAAGGTCGAGGGAACTACAAGACTGCTCCCAACTAACAATCTCAGCTTCCGTGGAAAGGCTATCATAAATGCCCTTCCCGGAGAGTGAGATCAACAACTAACTTCTCCATGGAGTCCTCAACTAATGCCTGTTGAAAACAGGAGCAAACACCCATACATAAACACTGAGTCAAACTAGAACCCAGAAGCAGATGGAGAGGACAAGACCATGCGGTAGAAGTACATAGAGACAGCTTACCTGAACAAGGAGGAGCTAAGGGCCACTAGACTGATAGCTGGGAAGCCAACAGGGGTCTGACTCGGACCCCCCTGAATATGGGTCTCAGCCAGAAGGTCTGAGCAGTCTAAGAGACCTCAGACAGTGGAGCCAGGATGTATCCCTGGTGCACAAAAGGACTTTGCAAACATATCCCCCATGGAGGGATAACTGCCTTATTCTAGAGATAGGAGAGAAGCCCTAGTCCCTACTTCACAGGACCTGTCAGATCTACATGACCCCAACTGGATGGCATTCCCCTACATATTGTATTGTGGTGGGGGGTTGGGAGGAGAGGGTGTTTAGAGTGCATGGGAGAGGGTAGAGAGGGCAAAAGGGAGGGAAGGAGGGAGGGAGGGCTTGGGGGGAGGGAGGGAGGGAGGGAGAGGGAACTGGGATCGACATGTAAAATAATAATAATAATAATAATAATAATAATAATAATAATAAAAAAAAAAAACGCTTTGACTCCAAAATTTAAGTTGAAGAACAAGTTACTGGGGAAAAGTATTTCTATTTTTGTTTCCACAGAAAATGAAAAGATGTGGATTCCTTCCAGACTAATGTGGTTTGATCACACCAGACCGCCTGAAACAGAGTACAAGCTGATCCTACATTCCAAACAGCTGGACAAAACAGCCCTACAGACTACAGCTAGGATATCTGAATCTTCTTCGAATCCCCCAAGACAGCGCCCCTTACCAGCAGGAAGTAGTTTGGAAAGAACGACGCCCAAATTCCCAAACATTGTGTATAAATGTTTGTTTTCATTTAATTGGACTTTGTTATATAAAATTAAATAAAAAATACTCTATATGCATAAAAAAAAAAAAGAAAATACAATCTCTGATATAACAAAGACCCTTTTTAGGTACTTTCTTAGTTTAAAAATTGCTTGTACGGGCAGCTAAGATTTTAGGAAAGCTGTAGAGTTATACCTTAAGAATTAATTTCCCCAGAAGCCCATCACATTGATTGGCAAATTGAGTTATGGGCCAGAGGTGTCAGAAACTTTTCTGAATATGTGCATACTTTGACATAGGTGAGAGAGATTCTCATGGTTGAAGCTAAAAGACATATTATGGATGTCCAAATAAATTTTACCATTGAGTCACCTTACTAAAGCCTACTTTGGTTGCTACTTCTAGATCATCCTATCACCTGGCCGTGTTACAAATGCGAAGCTCTATTTCATATATATATATATATATATATATATATATATATATATATATATAATATAACCAAGTCCATTTAAATAAAAACAAACATTTATAGAAAATATTTGGGAATTTGGGCATCGTTCTTTCCAAACTACTTCCTTCTGGTAAGGGGCACTGTCATAGGGGATTCTAAGAAGATGCAGAAATCCTGGCTGTAGTCTGTAAGGCTGCTTGGTCCAGCTGTTTTGAAAGTAGAATCACCTGGTACTCTGTTTCAGGCGGAGTGGCTTGATCAAACCACATTAGTCTGCAAGGAATCCACAACTTTTCATTTTCTGTGGAAACAAAAATAGAAATCATTTTCCCCAGTAACTTGTCCTTAAACTTAAATTTTGGAGTCAAAGCATTTTTTTTATTTAATTTATTATTTTACATGTCGAGATCCCAATTCCCTCTCCCTCCCTCCCTCCCTCTTTTCCTCCTTCCCTCCCTTTTACCCTCTCTGCCCTCTCACCTGCACCCTAACCACCCTCCCCTCCCATCCCCCCACCCCAATTTAATATGTAGGGGAATGCCATCCAGTTGGGGTCATATAGATCTGACAGGTCATGTGAAGTAGGGACTAGGGTGAAGCTCTATTTCTTTTTTCTTAAAATTAAAACAGGACTTTGGAAAAACAGAAGAAGGTTTAAAACAATAGAACTGAATAATCTTAGCTTTTTGGTTTGATATATTTTCCCCCTGGAAAATACTACAGAGAAGTAAAAACACAACTACAACAAACTATACCAAAGCATAAAAAGCTTTTTATCTGGATTTGTCCATGACAGAACAGTATGACTGTTGAGTATAATCTATTTTGGATAAGTACCTTTCAGGCCCCTACAGAGGGCAAAGTGCATACTGTGATTTTGCAGGGACTTCTAGGATTAGTAAGTAGCTCTGAGTTGCCCTCTTGCATCATTAATCACTGTGCCTTTAATATCTGGGAGTTTTGAGAGGTTGTGCAGTAAGTTCCACCACAGGCCTGTGGGGAGTTTGGATGGAGAATATCAGAAAGCCTAGAGGAGCCTGGACTCTCCCCAAAGATACTCTGCAGGTCTGGCTTCCAGCTTAGAAAGAGATCTCATCCATCTCTTGAGAAGCTGTTGGGGATGATTTTCCAGTCACTCAGACATCCCCTACATTTTTTTTTTCCTCCATAGAACCATCTGCAGCTGGTGAAAAATGACCTACTACAGCTGGTGAACATTTCCTACCTTTTCTCCTCTGACTTCACACAGCTGTGACAGAAGGTGCCACAGCAGGGTCTAAATAGCTCAGCTGTCAAGGGTAAGAACCACAACCACCATGGACCTGACTTCAGATCTGGTCCTTTGATTCTGTTTGTTACATGGTTCACTCATCCCTAGGAACTGTATGTCAGAGCTAGGAAACAAAGGCTACTGATTAAAGAACTAGAGATATTTTATTGTGAATGTTAAAAGTATAGGAGTGGCTTGAAGAGAATCACCCTTCTGGGTCAACTTTTGTATTCTTGGTGTAGGGAATCTAAAGTGCCTACACTCATCTATGAAATTAGACCTGAGGCACAAGTCCCTCCTCAGGCCTATTTCCAACCTGTGAACTCTTCACTTTAATAGTAGCTTGTGTTTATTAGTTGCCTTCTTTGAAATATATTGAGGAAAACTTAGCTACTTAAAAAAATACTTTAACCTTATTTAATGCTCATGTTGCTATTGTCATTGACCTTTAGTGCACTTAAGGATGTTTTATGCTTTGCTTAAATATACTTATGTGTGTGAATGTTTCTACTAGAGAATTTTACTTGAGAATAATGAGCCCAGAGTCCATATGGATGAATAGTATACTTGATGTGGAAACTCAGTTTCTTGTTTGCCGGCTACAAGTTACATTATCTTGACCTGTTTTTAGAAGAGTAAACATTTATGATTTGGATGAAGTCCAATTAGTCACTATTGTCATAGTTTCTATGTAGGAAATCTCCAAAGCCGCAAAGTTTACCTTGTATATTTTGCTTTAGAAACTGTGCCAGATCTGGTTAAGTGTTTAGGGATGTTATCTTTTTGCAGTTATTAGTGTGTATGCTATGAAGTAAAGATTGAGGTTTCTTTTTCCCCCAAATCAGCCAGTTACCCCAGTGCCAATGATATGTTGAAAATTGGTTAACCCTAAATATGTATTTATTTACTTTTTGATTTACTGCTGTGATAATGCCACACTTGTCATGCTGAAAGTAACTTTGTCTTAAATAAACATTGTGACATTATTCAAGAGTTCATTTTGTTTACAGCTATTTTAATTTATTGTTTTCTTTTTTATATAAAATAGCCTACAACATTTCTTCAGCAAATCCGCTGTCATTATCACTCACCCTGCCAGAAACCTGGTTAAATACTTGTGAAGAATTGATGTTTTACCAATATTAATCTTCTTCTCTAAGAACATGGCCCATCTCTGTTCATTAGCTACTCTTTAGTTTCTATTTGCATTTAATACTTCTCTGTGTCTGATCCTTATGCATGCTTTGTTTGGTTTATTATGATGCATTTAAAAATGAAATTGCATTGATTCCTTTTGTAAAGTTTATTTTCCAACTTGTCATCTCTGGTGTATTAAATTGCAATCTTGCTCTACTAACTTTATATCCTGAGACATTACTTAGGTCATTTATTAGTTCTAGCCAACTTTTTGTTGATTTCTTCAGGTTTGCTATGACTATAACCATGTCCTCCTCTATGTACAGTTTCATTTTATTCTTTTTAGTCTTTATGATTTTTAAGTTAAGTGTTTTGGCCTCATTAACCTAGCCAGGGAACTTAGTGTTATATTAATGAGAATTTTGGAAACACACACACACACACATACACACACACACACACACACACACACAGAGAGAGAGAGAGAGAGAGAGAGAGAGAGAGAGAGAGAGAAAATTTTGCAGCTGAGTGGCACTGGATGTAGGAATCTGTGGCTGCCATGGAACAACTTGCTTCCTGTTTCTATTTTCAGAGGGTTTAAACAAATGTTAACCTGAGAAATGTTTTTTTCTGTGTCTGTTGAAAGGATACATTTTTTTTCTGTGTTTTGTTCATTTTTTTCTTAAAAGAACATACATTTTTCTGGGTATTGCACTTTACTTTATATGTTCAATAGCCCTACAATAAGATGGTTTGCTACAGTGTTAAAGAGAAGAAAAAAATATCCAGGTATTACAAAAATTTGAAAAAAAAATCACCTTCTCTAAGTGGGTAAACATGACAAATATATTCAGTAACTAAGCATGTCTAATTTCTATTACATTAGTAGTAAATGGAGTTAAGAAAAAAGCCTGGCTTTTACAATTTCTGCTTCAAAAGAATGTGCCATTTTGGATTATTCAGGAAAGTTAAAATTGTTTTTGCTTCTTTAACACACAGAAAGTTGAATTCCCATATCAAGCATGAAATGGGGGGGGGGGTATCAGCCTTATATCCTCTCTCATGTCCTTTGATTACAGATTGTTCTTTCTCACATTGACTTTTTCTGGTCTCTTCTCTAAGTGCTTGGACTTTATCCACACTTAACTGTTACCTCTTTATATGAATGGAATATGAATTACAGGTTAAAACTGCTGTAAGAGGGAGAGCATGAGTTCTTCTCTTTTTAAGTTTGGATCACCTCACTTAATAAGCTATGCTATGCCTCATCTTTCAGATTGGATATGGATTTAGAATTCATTTTCCTGTGAAGTTTTTGTCCAGATTTGAGTAGAAGTCTTTACACTTCCAAGACTGACATCTAAAAGGGTGTTGGAGGCCTTCTGTCTTCTATTATTCTCTGAAAGATCATACATAGAATTGGTAGGAGTATTTTCTTTCCTACATGTGTGATAGAAGTCCATAGCGGACTTTTTGATTGACATGGAGGATTCAGCTTTTAAAATTGCTCATGGATTAAATTTGACACTTTCTTATTGTAATAATTTTGTTCATTTCACATGAGATGTTACATATAAAATAACCAACCCCTCCATATCTTTGAGGGACCAATTGTAAAATCTCAGGTCAAGTCTAAAGCCATGAGTAGCACCAAAACCTATATAAACAAGATTTTTTTTCTCATATATACTTGACAGTTTTCACTTTATGAATCTTAGCAGCTAATAGATTATCAATGAATCTGCTGACAAAGTGGAATAATTATGAAAATTCTGTAGTAAAAGTTCTTGAAAACTTATGACATATGTCCATACCAAATGTTTCAATTTAATTCTGACTGCCACTGACTAAAGGGGAACCACTACTTTGTCAGCAAGTTCCTGACAAGGTTGCATACTATCCTTTCGTTGGATATAGACTATATAGTGATATGCCCTCTTTCAAATCTGATATTTTGATATTGGTCTCTCTGTTTTCTTACCAATTTAACATATATTTGAGGCATCTCAAATTTGATTTTATTGATCATTGTGTATACATTTTTGCGTTTGCATTTCGTGAACTCTTTGCTTAAATTATGTTTTATTTCCTTGGCCTTGTTTATTTTTCTTTTTGTAAGATAAAAATTAAAATAATATTGTAAAATTATCTTTAATCACAGCTTTGTATATATGTTTTAAATTTAAGTTCACTATTTTTAATAGCCTTTTTGTTCAAAATGTACTATGATTTCTCTTGGGTTGTTTTCTTTTTCATATGTGTTGCTAGAAATTAGATTCTCCAGTTTCCTCATATTAGTATTTTTCCTAGTTATAGTACTAGTTCTTATTTCCACTTTATACAATTGAAGGTAAGAGTACTTCATGTACAATTTCAGTATTTTAAATTTATTGAGTTTTTTTCACAGATTATCATATTATCTATCCTAGGAAAAGCATTTTGGGTATCAAAAAGATTATCATTCTTCTAAATAAGGTGTAATTATGTCCTTCGATCTTTTCTCACCCTCATGATCTCTTGTTATCTATATCACCTCTCTCTCTCTTTATCTATCTATCTATCTCTCTCTCTATCTATCTATCTATCTATGTTTCTATCCATCTATTTATTTGTCATCTATCAAAATGATGTATCTTCATCTATTTTGTACAATCTATGCACATATTTATCACCTATGTATGTATCTATGTACTTATCATGTATGCATGCATGTATCACCTATCAGTTCTTTCATCCTTTTTCTCTGTTAATATGATGGCAAGCATTGTTCAGCCATCTATATTATCACTTACATGTTTGTCCAGTTGTTCCCTCAAGTCAGGGATATCTTTAAGTTCATATTATGATCATGAAGTTTTAGCTCTAGCTTTTCCTATTGTACTTCCAACTTATATTACTTTCTGTAAGCCTTTTTAGGATTTCGAGCTAACAGTATATAAAATACCCACTGTCATGTTTCAGGAAACTTTTCTATACTGTACACAGCTATGATTCTCCAAAGATACTTTTCATGGCAAGAAGCACTCTATGTGAAAGGAGAGCCTACTGTTGATTATGTGGATGGGCCAAATATAATTGTATAAGTCCTTCAAAAGGTTTTATTGACTAGATTATGTAGGTAGAAAGAAGAAAAATAATCAAAGGTGCAAATTACAGCCAAATAATGTTCATGGGAAAAGAGATGTAAGCATATTCTAGAAGTTAGGAACGAGCCTTCATTCACAGTCAGAAAACAAAACAAATGTAGAGCCTCAGACTTTGAAATACAAAGAACTTAATTTTATCCACACATTTTAATCAGCATCTCCCTAGAAACTTGAAAAGATACGCCACTGACATCTTGAGTTTTCCCAGGGGGAGCTGTTGTGGAATATTAGCTTAATATGTGTTACAATAGTTTATGCTGTGGAATATTTGTTTAATGATGCAAAGTTACGCTGCATTCTCTTATGTTGCATTTGTTTAACTCTGTGAAGCTGTGTTACTTTGCCTGCCTAAAATACCTGAGTGGTCTAATAAAGAGCAGAGAGCTAGCCAGTCAGGAGAAAGAACGGGCCAGTCTGCCATGCAGAGAGAATAAATAGGAGAGAATATCCAGGCTAGTAAAGAAAGAAGAGGGGGAAAGTGAGAAAAAGTGTGAGAAGAGGAGGGTGCCAGGGCCCAGCCACCTAGACACACAGCCAGCCATAGAAGATGGAGGAAAGAAAAAAATATCAAATAAAGAAAAGTCAAAAGCCCAGAGGCAAACGTACTTAAAGAGAAATGGGATAATTACTTTAGGAAGGCTGGGTAGAAATAAGCCAGCTAAGGTCGGGCATTCATAAGTAAGAATAAGTCTCCATGTATTTATTTGGGAACTGTGTGGTGGGTTCCCAAAGAGTTATAAAACCAACTACAAGAATCATATCAGATTTCTGATCTCCACATCTCTAAAATAATAATTTTGTGTTATTTAACCTATTATTTTGTTAATTTGTTATAGCAGGACAAGAAAATTAATACATATTATAGTGTTAATTTTATCTAAATATATCATAAATCATGTTATAATTTTAGATTTAGGCAACTGTGTTGGTTTACGTTATCAGGTTCAAAGGAAACCCCACTTCTTCAAACTCCAAGAGGCAGTCCAGATATCCAGAAATGAGTTCAGCCTGGAGTATAGCAGGATTTCTGGTGGTTATATAAAAACCAGTATTCCTCAGAAACTTGGAAAGCTGGTCCCCAAAGTCTCCTCTATTTCTGGAAAAAGGTATACATGACTCTCCAATTACCACACATCTGTGGCACCTATCAGCATATCAAGGTCCATGCTGGCCTCCAGGTTCCCTCAGCCCCTACTCATCAGTGCTTGTTATACATTTCAGTGTCCTCCATTCCAGTTTCCTGGCCCTTCCCTCTTTGAAGATACCCACCCCCAAACCAGCAATTTTCTCTATTGTTGGTGCCTGCTATTTCCAGTATGCTTTCTCTATTGTCTATCCCTTACTATTGTTCCCTCTGCACATAGGCCTGGATGTCAAATTGCTGGCCATTTTCAGTCTTTCTGTCTCTCTCTTGCTCTCTCGCTCTCTCTCTTTCTTTATTACTTTCCTCTGTTCTCTTCCAGATGCCTCTGCATTATTTTTGTCAATCAGACTTTAAGCATGCAGGCAGAAGACCTAGGTCAGACCCATGCAAGCTTCTTGATTGTTTGTCTAGTTCATTCTCTGTGAGCCCCTATGAACCCAGGTTAGTTGATTCTGTAGGTTTTCTTGTGAAGTCCTTGATGCCATCTCTGGCCTCTACAATCCTTCCTATTCTTCTTCCACAATATTCCAGCAGCTCCATCTAATGTCTCCAAGCTCTGCCTAAATTTTGGCTCTGGACCTCTATGTCTGTTTCCATCAGTTGCTGGATGACACTTCTCTGATGATGATTATGCAAGGAGCCTGCATGGGTCTGACCTAGGTTTGTTATACATATGTTATAGTTGTGTAACTTGGTCTTCTCGTGGGACTCCTAAATGATGGGATCAGGGGATATCTCTTTCTCTTTTGCCAACTTTTGGGACATGATTTCTCCTACTGGGTTGCCTCATCTAGCCTTAGGATGAAGGTTTGTGCCTAGTCTTACCACAACTTGATAGGCCATGTGTGGTTGCCATCTCTGGGAGGCCTGACCTTACCTGAAAAGGAACACAGGTGGGGTGGATAGGAGTGTAGTGTAGAGCAGAGGTGGGTGTACGTAGAGGACTGGGGAGAGAGAAAGTGTGGTCATGGTGTAATATATGAGAGAAGAATACAACAAAACAATCATTCAAACAAACATTAACTATACCATGGAGTGCTCATGTTGGTACCTCATCACAGATATGCAGAAAGCAAATAAAAGAGAAGAAATAATTTAAATTTAAATAGATATATAACACTTTTTATGTTCTTTTTTATTCTCAAAGGATCTACATTTTTTTAATCTAAAATTGTGTATGTTTAGACTAAACATCTTTCCTTAGTGCTCAATGCAAATCTATCCCTATTCTTTGAATGTCTTTTCATTCAAATGTCTATAGTTTTGTCATTCTTGATAAATACTTGCACTGGTTAGAGTCTTCAGTTGAGATTTTGTTTTTTCATCTCAGCTTAACAAGTGTTCCAATTTCTTTGTGGCCTCTGTGGGTTTGCATGAGAAGTTTGATATTAATGAAATGGTTATCCCTCTGCATGCAATGCTATTTTCTCTTGTTGATTATAAGATCTGCCATTTATCCTTGGCTTTCAGCACTTCACAACAGGCTGAGGGAAAAGCTTCTTTGCTTTCATTCTGCTTAGTGTTCACTAAATAGTGTGTATGTGATTTTGTCTCTTTTGTTTTGGTCTGGTGTTGAGGACTGAACCCAGGGTTTTTCACTTGTTAAGACAGTGCTCTATCACTGAGAGAAATCTCAAACTCCATTCACAGTTTTTATCTTTATCAAGTTGTATTAGTAGGCCAGAGGAGTGCACCTAATGTCTCGTTCTATTACTGTCTACCTTGCTCCCTTGTGACAAGGTCTTTCATTGAAGCTGGAGTTAGGCTGGTGGCTAGCGAGCCACCATCCTTCTCCAGTCTCCAACCACCACCACAATGGTGCACTCACTGCTGGACCTGGCTTTTTATGTGGATGCTGAGATAGAAATGAAGATCCATATGATTATGTAGAAACTGCTTTTACTCACTAAGCCACCTCTCCAGTCCTTTTAATGATGCACTCCACTGGTCTACACATTCAAGTTCATTTGCTGTAGTAATTGTTTAACTATTCTATCCAGTCATTTGAAAAAAAATCCTATCACTGAAGGTTTTAGTCTCAACTTTTCATTGTTTTTATTTTAATTTTTTTTACAGTGTGTGTATGTATGTGTGTGTGTGTGTGTGTCTGTGTGTGTGTGTGTGTGTGTGTGTATGCACGCTTTCATGTAATGTCCCTGGAGGCCAGAAGAGGGTGTTGGATATTCTGGAACTTGAATTACAGGCAAATGTGAACTACCCTGTTAGTGCTGGAAACTATATCCAAGTCTTCTGCAAGAACAGCAAGTGCTGGAAATCTCCGAGTCATCTACCCAGTCTCTATATTTGGCTCTTCTTGTACATTCCAGTTCTTTGTTGGGTTTTTAGACATATAAACATATTTTATTTAAGATAGTCTCACAGTTAATTATATTATCTATTAATAGTATTATATTGGTATTGTTATGGCACTGAAATACATTAAAATTATTAACGCTAAAATCTAGCAAACAACTTATTGGTAGGTCTACTATCTTGTGTCTTTAGAGATTAATGGTTGAATTCTTCTTCTATGGCAAATATCAAATTTTTGGCTCTTCCATTATCAAATAGTTCTGTATTGTCTGTTCACTATTGTAAATGTAAATTTCTAGATATTCTTAATTATTTTTTATCTCTAATTAGGGTTCTTTCTTCTTTTCTAAATGAGCATTAAAAGTGAATGCAAAGTGATAACTTTTTATTGGGTGGTAGTCTGCTATCCTTTCAGATTCTGAGAGGAGGTGCTTTATCTGAAGTGATTTGGACACGTTCTCTTTCTTGGCTCATTTTCAAACTGTGAAAGTGGGTCCTTCATATTTTTCTTCTTTGCCTTTGTTGTTCCCAGTAGCTAAGCTTCACTTTATTTCAATTGTCAGAATTCCCTCTTCTGAGAGACTGTGTCTTCAGCCAGCAAAACTCTCTACCAACTGAAATTCCATAAAAATAAATAAATAAATAAAAATGTGAATTTTCATACTCACTATGCTTTCTACGTATATTTTCTCTGTGTCTGTGTGCTCATGTGAGGATCTATTTGCTTCTGTTTTCCTCCAGTATCTTTATTATCTTTATGTAATTGCTCTTTATGTTATTGCCTAGATTGACAGTTTTCTTCATTGGACTCATCAGCTCCTTACATTGTCCTTTCTGCAAGCTGATTAGTCTTCCTTTCTTCCTTCCTTCCTTCCTTCCTTCCTTCCTTCCTTCCTCCCTTTCTTTCATTCTTTCTTTTTTTTACATACAATTAATATTACAGATTTTCAAAAAAAGTTAATATGATAACTAGAACTCATTAATTTTTTTATGCCTCTATTATTCTCTACCTATGCTGCTAGGGGTCATGTATAATTGTGGCACTTTCCTCATGGAAATTAGAAGCTAGTGGAGAAGACAAGTGTTCAAAGCAATGCAAGTATAATGTGTTGTCATAAAGTTAATAATTCTAGAGTGCCACAGAAACAAGGGGGCGCTCTAACCTAACTCCATAGAAAAAAAAACCTTCCATTCCCGCAGTGACTTTTAAATTGAAACTGGAAGAAAGCATGAGTGTTAGAATTACAGAACTAAGCTTCAGTTTGTCTGCTTATAATAAATCTGGGTGACAATAAAAAGGAATTGGTCAAGGTAAATAAGACATTAGAATACCAAAGCAGAAAAATAAATTCAAAAGTTAAAAAAAAAAAAAAGAAAGAAAAGAAAATCAGGAGATAATGATGTCCTGGAAATGTCGGTGACAGTGAGAACTGAAATTAGGAAGCTTTTGAATTATATTTGGCAATGAGAGGTGAGGAATAGCTGATATTTATAAAGTTCAGGAGAAAAAGTCAGAGAAACATTAAGAACAATGCTGGGACTTTTGGCATGAGCCTCTGAATTGGTGTGGGAACTTTTAGTGGGAAGGAACACAATGGAAAAGGAATAAATTAAGATGCAGGCTGAAGCTGCTAATATACTTTTGGATTTCAGGTGCTTGTATTATATTCAAATTAGAATGTTCAGCATGAGCTAGGGTGTGCCTAAGAACATTTTTAGCTAAAAACACCCTTCTGGGTGCTAAGTTTTAGAAGGGATACTTTTACCTTGTTATCAGCGATTTTTTTTCCAGAGAGGATCTCTGTGCTGAAGGAGAAAAGACAAACAAAGGGATCTATTCAGAGCCCCTTCACTTCCTCCTAGACCACGGAGGAGAGAAGAGCCTAGTTGTCTCACAGATGATCCTGAAGGCTCCTGAGCCCCCTAGGCAATCGTCTGCCTGGTCTGTTCTTGTCAGAGCTCACACGTCTTCAGGACACAGGTGTTCTCTTCCATTCATGCTATTTTCCAGCAGTCAGGATTTGTCTCAATTTCCACCTGTGAGTAGAGGAATAATGATATCCACATAGGAGCCACAAGACCTTAATCAAGCTAAAAATGTGAGCAGGGTCTCCAAAGTGTTGCCAGTAAATAAGGGATTTTGATGGAGACCAATTGTTTTCCACTGCTTTTTTCCTTTGCTGTTCCTGTTCCAGAGTCAGAGTTATGATGGCACTCAATGTGTCTACATAGACAAAAGTTAATAATAAGATTTATAATTTTATGTGAAATGACTTGGTGTGGAGATTGCTGCATGTCTTCATGTTTATGCTAGTAGTAAATGCCTAATTTAGACTCAGATCTAGTTATTTATTTTAAAACATTTATTTTTATTTATGCATATCTGTGTGAGAATATGCCACGTGTGCAGGTACATTAGGAAACCAGGAGAGGACATCGGTTGCCCTGGGTCTAGAGTTAGAAGAAACTGTGAGCTGCCTTATGTGAGTGCTGGGAACAGAATGCAGGTCTCCTGGAAGGACAGCAAGTGCTCTGAACCACGAAGAACCCAGAATAGTTCCAGTTTTTAATCTCTTAAATGGTTTCTTTGAACTGCTGTCATACAGTACATCACAGTAGTGATCCTAAAGAGTGGAAGTACTAAAATCTCTTTCCCAACGATATTTGGGTTAAACTGGTGAGCACTCAGCAGAGGAATTAAATTGGTGTTTTTTTTTTTTTTTTTTTTTTTTTTTTTTTTTTTTTTTTGTAGCTGAATGAGCTAAGTATAAATTACATAAAGAATTGAGGAAAATAATTTCAGATGTTTGTACAATCACAGAAAACCTTGACTGTGAGAGGTATGTGGTAGATAATGTACTATTTGCCATGTCCCACTGTCCATACATCCAGCTCAGGTCATGTACTATCCTCACCATCTCTGAAGAAACCATTTGACTTCAAGAGATGGTGGGTCTCGTTATTCAGAAACACAAGATATCAATAGTTGAAGAGAATTTCTCCTAAGATTAAGGTTAAATCCTCTAGAATTAAAGTTAAAAGCAGTTAAATAGAGCAAGCTCCTTAAAATATCTTTCATTAATACACAGTATGCCAAAATAGGAAAGAATATGTAATCTTTAGGTAAATAATTTGACTTCTTTAAACTTGTGTTTCCTTGAAAACTTTTTGCATTGGTGACACTAGAACTTGAACCCAGGTCCTCCAGAATGTTGGGAAAATATTGTCTTCAAGACACACTCTTAGCTGACTTTTAGTCTACTTTACATGTCAGTTTGGATGCATCAGACTTACTATTTCGTAAAAATGCAAGTGTGATTTCTATATTCTTCTGCTGTGGAAGTCCTTCCTATACAACTTTTCAGTGGTGATGTCTAGAAGTGAATCCATCAAGTCCTCAGCAGTGAATTTTCAACTTACAAGGAAAACACAAGTTTGAGTACCTTAGATAACAGTGGATCATGGAACCACTGAAGATTTGATATTGTAGCATCTGTGTTGGGGTGAGAGCATGGGGTCTGGTGACAGTTGTGAGGGTGTTTTTGTAACTTTTTTTTAATGCTCCTAAACAATTCATTTGTTCTCTCTGTGCTATAGATTTCTTTTTTGTATATTGAGAACTGTACTTGTAACTCTCTTCTAAGGTGGTTACAAACAGCAAACAAATCATGTGTGGGCACTTGATATAAAGGTGCTGGCACATTGTAGAAATATACCTTTGTTAGAGATTATTATAATGACCATGGTTTTTAATTGATTATGTATTTTTCACATTAGTTTGAAATGTTTAACGCTTGTTTTATTTTCATTGAATTAGGACCATGAGAGGAAACAATGGCAAAACTCAAGTGTCTTTATAGGAACCTGGGCTCTGTGGGCAGGCAGGATTTAAAAAATAAATGAATAGAATAGAAAAATATACTAGCAACATGGACAAATCTGACCAGATTAGTAAGAAGGACAACCAGGCACAAAGAAGATCAGAAACAGGACTGATGACAGATCTGAGATGATAAATATTGGCCAAGAAATTCTAATGAGATCAGAGATACAGGACCTTTCTTTGAAGTAGCTCTCACTACCCCCTGAAATGAAGAACTAGAAAATAAGATGACAAAACAAACAAACAAATATACATAAAAACAAAAGAAACCCCCTCACAAAACAATAACTTAGGGGGTCTCCTTCCATCCCTAAGGACTTCAGTTATTTAGGTCGTGTTAAGTTCTTGGGTCTCACACAGTCTTGGGCTTTGAAACTCAACAGAAAGCTGAAGAAGTCAGCTTTGCTCATGGATGAGGCTTCCAGAGCCCCAGGTGAATCTTGAGCAGCTAATGAGCCCTCACAGAAAAGGTATTCTAACAAGCTTTCCAGAGCCACAGATCCTCTGTATTGCTTGCAGGAGACTCTCACACCTATATAGGACTTAATGAATGAAGATGGTTGAACAGAAGCACCAAAAGTTGCATGTTACTTGACCAAATTCATCCGTGATCCAAACTGCTCACTTTGGTGTTTTGTTGCCTTGGGTTTTAACTTGAAGATAAAGCACCCTAAATTGGTTTCAAATCTTATTTATTTTAGCCTTAAAAGTAAACATGAAAGTTCTACACATAGTTGTTCATATTGTTTAGCAGAGTTTTTTTCCTACTTCCTTGTTTATTGAATAATAACTCAATGAAATAACTAGAGGAAAATATGTTTTACATTTCCACATGTAAAATTTTCATGGCCAAGAACTTTTTTTTTTTTAACAATGATTGTCTCTGGTGGGCCTGCTGACTTACTTCCATTTGTGGAAGATTACTCAAGGCAAGAATAGAAGGGTTGGGAACAGTAGTAGTACCTTGCTGGGAAGAATAGTGGTTTTCTTTCAGACTACTTAGTGCCTTACTTTGTTATTCCAGTCTTTTAACATAACAGCAAGGATGAAGAGGTGGAGCAGTGCCAGTTGTGTGGGCAGAATGGAGAATGGATGGGGCAGATGGCTTTACAGTTCTTCATGATATATATATATGTGTGTGTGTGTGTGTGTGTGTGTGTGTGTGTGTGTGTGTGTGTTTATACATACATACATACATACTCTGGTGTGGATTGTCTTCATTTGTGTGTATTGGAATGAAGAGGTCCATTCACAGTAGTGACAATGGTGCTCCAAGACAGACCCTATGGCTGGCCCTTGTTTCTATGCCATTCACTTTGGATAGGATTTCCAGGCTGTTCTATTTGAAGTACTGAGTTAGAAAAGATCAGTGGCTTGTTCAGAGTGACTCATAACTGAGATTAAGCAAGCAAGTACCCATGTACACCAGGCACTTTATATATGGACCCTTTCTGCAGCACAGAAAGAAATCATGGTTTAGTAGATGAAAATGTGTGCAGATCAGAGATGGAAAGATTTTAAAAATACCTAATTCTTATGCAAGCAATTGAATATCTGGGGATGAAGCATTATCTATATTCAATAGCATGACAAAAGGTAATATTAGGAGACTTGAACAAACAATACCATCAATCCTTTGATTGATGGTGCTATGCTTTAAACATATATACTGTTTTCATTAACGCTTACAGATAGATCTCTTCCTACTTAAGATTGGGGAAACTGCTGGGATATTAAGTTGGCTTTGTCTGTGATCAGTCATTGAATCAGGAACAGATATGGGATTCTATTCAGTGAACCTCAGTGAAAACCGCAACAGTGGACCTCTACTAATGAGGCATAGCGTAACAAGAAATCAAGCCAACAAATATTGATCGCTCTTAATTATGGGAAGAAGTTTTGTACACATGAAGTTACCAAGGAAACAAGGCAGAAAAATAATGTAAAATCAAATCTGACCCAGCAAAAGCTAAACTTGTATATTTCATCCATAAATTAATGTTGTGGTGTATACTCCTTATGCATATATTTACAAAGCATACCATCGACTAGGGCTCGAGGAACATTGTGAAAAAGAGGGCAGAAACATCGTCAGAGCCAGAGAATAAGGGAGTTTTCTGTGAGAGTGTGTGTACTAGTAATGTCAGAAGTTACTCCATAAAGTCTCATCAACACAACTGTCCACACATAAGTTGCATATGGTTGACTCCAATGGAAATGGCAAAGAGGGTGAGGAAAAGCCTGCAAGCCCTCAACCCTACACAAAAACATGAAGCAACTAAGAGTTGCTAAGAGCAGGAGAAATGCTCTTCCCTAGGAAAGATCACACCAAATGATTGTCTAATTCCAATGGTCAGCCCTGAAAACATACCTAAAGGAGGAACATTATATGTACTGAGCAGATTGTATTTAGGAATACACACACACTTACATACATACATACATACATACATACATACATACATACATACACACACACAGACTGATGTAAGAATAATCAATAGAAAAATGGCCATGAATTTGAAGGAGAGTGGGGAGGATTATTTCACAGCATTCGGTGGGAGAAAGGAGAAGGGAAAAATGCTGTAATTATATTATAACCTCAAAACTAAAAGCACATCTTTTAAAAGTTAAAATAAAAAGAAAATGTGGCAGACTGGGGAGTGTATTTAATGAGGCAAGACAGAAACAAGATATTAATCCTTAATATAATCTAAAATTTTTAGAAATCAACATTAAAGTGTCACCAGAAAAGGAAATATGAAAATACCTTCATATATAATAAGTTACAAATTTTCATTAGTTTGGCAAAAAATGTAAGAAAACAGGTATTTCTATGCTGTTCTTGCAGTTTTATACATATTTTTAGAAGCTTCTGGAAAGCAATTTAGCAACAGGCATCAACATCATTAAGGTGTTCAGATGTTAGCTAAATAAAAATCTGTTTCTCCGAAGCACCCAACTTCTGGTGTTTTGTTATAGCAATGTAAAATGTGCTAATTCCTTAATCTTAGGTCATTGAATCAAGTTTTATCAGGATAAATAAAATTCAAATGCCTGAAGTCTTCTACCATTCACTGAGAGTTTCTCTTTGTTGTGCTGACTTTCACAGCCCTGTTCTTTCTTCCTTTACTGTGGTCACATGCATCTCATAATAGATAACTATACAGATCTATTCATTTTAATCCTTCCCACTATTCCTCTAAGTTCTTCTAGTATAATTTCCTGTGAGGACATGATTTGGTCTGGGGATATAGTTCTATGAGTTTAGTGATCTCTGTGTAAGCATGAGAACTTGAGTCCACGTAATCACCACACATAAAAAGTGGGCACAGGAGTGTGTGCCCACTACTTCAGTGGTGGAAGAGTAGGAATTGGTGAATTCTAGGGGGGGTATGTTTAATGAGAGACCCTGTCTCAAAATACATAGAACAAAATGATGGAGAATTGTTCTACTTTCGTTTCCTTTCATTGTGATAAAAGTGCTCTGACAAAAGCAACTTGAAAGGTTCATTAGGATTACAGTTTCAGGTTATTGTCAATTATGGTGAGAAAGTCAAGGCAAGAACCTTAAGTATCTTGTCCTATCCACAGGCTAGAGTAAAGACAGAAATAAAATAATGCATGACTAATAATGTTCATTTGTTTCTCTACTGTTCTGTAATAACAGTTCAAAACCTGAACCCAGGGAACGGTTCTATCTACTGTACGCTGTGTGTTTCCACATCAGTTAAAACAATTACGACAATCAAGGCTATCACAGACACGTGCACAGGCTAACCCAGTCTAAGTCCTTTCTCATTTGAGACTCTCATCCTAGTTGATGCTAGCTAAATCTTATCAGGTTGACAATTAAAATGAACCATCACAAGAAAGATACCTAAAGTCAACCTCTGGCCTCTACACATATGGATACAGGCAAAGACACCCTCCACACATATATACACCACATATTCACACACACAAATCCAGTACACATATTATTTACCTCTATGTCTCTTGAATTATTAGCACAGTGTGTTCAGGTCATGTTACAAGCCATCCATTTCAGCACAGTGTCCTTCAAATGATCATAAGTAACATATGATATATCAGAACTCAATTATCCTCCAGACCAACAAACAGTACAAATAGAAAGTCATTTCAAATGGAATGTGCAGACATGCATCTAAATAGGAAAAGTAAGATTAAAAAGCAAGAAAACTATCTTCATTTTGAAAATTCAGATATCTGCAGTAATTTAAAAATTAGATTATTTTTTTAAAACAAGCATAATGAAACCATTTGTTTATATGGCCATGTCAGGAAGGACAATTTAATTTGAAGTTTTTTTTTTCTTTGCCCATAGTATCTTGACATGTTGTTTCATTTCGCATGCTGCATTGTGGAATTTTACAACTGGCTAATCACACAAAAAACATTCTGGGTTACATAAAAGTATACCTGTTTTCAAAAGTAGAGGCTTATGTTTTTAACTGGCATTTTAATTGATAATGGCATACATTTGTTGGCATTCAAAATTCTGTTTTAGGTTTCCTGAAGTCACGAATACTCCTAATTGTGACTTTTCAATACCCTATTTCACAAATGATAGCATTTGATTATTCCCCTTTGCTTTTAAAAAATGTTCCCTGGATCCTTATTATCTTAAACAAGTAATAAAAGGAAGCAAACTACTCTTTTTTCCTTTACTTCTGTTTTTGAAATTAATGCTAAAATGATGTTAGACTTAACAGTGGCTCTATTGACTGGTATCCTTTACAAATTGATTAATATTATACAGATTGAAATTGAGCCGATTGGTAAGGAATACATTTCAAATTTAGCATGTGACTAATACTTGTTGAAAAGCTAGGTAAAGGGTTGCTTATTTATCTGAGCCCAAACTTATCCTGATGTCTAGTATAACCCAAGTAAATCATTTAACATTCTATACTTATCCACATAACTTAAAATTCTCTAAGTATTTCTCAAAAATTTTTCTTGTACCATTGTTGTGCCTTTTGGAGATGACTGTTTTAAATGTTCCAGAAACATCTATGAACTTTCAGTAGAGGGGCAAGAGTTCAGTGGTATATTTTGAATGCTAGTTCAATTACTTTATGATAAAAGATTTTCTTTATTCAAAAATGAGTGCTGCTTGTCTGGTTGAAGGTGGAATTCAGCTGTTTCTCTACTAGCATGAAGCAATTATGATGAAACAGACTCATCCTCGAACTCCATTGTAACCATAGCAACCAGAATTAAAGAATTCTATTAGAGAAAAAAATCCACCCCAGCAGGCTAGAGTAAATATTATCTCTTACTGATTTATGAAGGTTCCAGATGATGAGACATGGTTAATATATTTCTGTCATAAAACTCTTTTGTTAGTGTTTGCTTCTCCTTTTCAATACAATTGTTGTTTATTTAAGAATCTTTCCCAGATATCGTTAATTTTTGCATATTTTTCCAATCACTTTTACCTTCATCACAAGATGTGATCAGACTTTTTATTATCTCCTGTGTTTTAGTTATAAGAATGCTTGACTACTTCTGATTATGTTTGTGTAAAATACAGCATGACCAAAGATTGTTAATATAAATGGACTGTGCATTTGTTCTGAAGGAGAATTTGTTAATTTTGATATTTTATTTCACTTGCATTCAGACAAAAAGGCACTGACTTGATTCCAGGTTGCAGTGCTTGGAGTGGGATTTGTGGAATAAGAAAATTAAACTTTTGGCAATTTGCTTTTAAAGTAGACTAATTTAAAATTCCATTCAAGTAATAAGGCAAGGCTGAAATGGAACAGCATTATGTAGCAAGATTGGAGTTCTGGTGTCCCAGGGGGTTGGTGCGTAGGTGTCTTAAAGCTCTCTGTGTAAAATGGCAGCATGCACTGTAGCTACTTACACCTTCTCCTAAAATAAACTCTACATTTTGCATCTTTATTAAAATGTAAAGGTCACAGTACCGTTTTCCCTGCAAAATATTGATAACAGTCATAAAAATGAAGTATCTACCAACTAGGATGCCAATAATAAACATAGGCTAGTCACTGACTGGCTGGGGACATTTGAACTCTGGGTTTTATTATTTATATTATTTCCTCATGATTGTTTGTGGCCACCTTATGTCCCAGAGGAACTATCATTATGTTGAGGAAAACTACATTTTTTTCCAAATGTAGAATTGTTCTGACATGGAAACAAAGACACATGTGTAAACCAGATTAAAAAACTTTAATGTCTTTGATTTCTTCTTCATGTAACCTCAAATCACTAGACATTTTAGATTGTTTGATTTCACCATTTCACCTTTAGTATATGACATATAGTAACAGTTGGAATTGAATCAGTTTGTATGCCTGTGTACCTCAGTCTTCTTTATTACAAAGTTTGTACATTTATAAACTGTAGTTACTAAAGATCTTTCATGGAGGGGGGAGAGGGGATAGGGGAGAGGGGAGAAGGAGGGGGGAGAGAGAGAGGAGAGCAGAGCCGAGAGAGAGGAGGGGGGAAAGAGAGAGAGAGAGAGAGAGAGACAGAGAGAGAGAGAGAGAGAGAGAGAGAGAGCACCACAGACTCTTCATCCTCCTAGCTATATATGATATTTCTCCCATGTCCTACCCAGGCTTTTGTCCAATCTGTCAAAGGAGACTCATGATGACATCATAGGCTGATCCTCAGGACTGCAGTGTTCCAGGTTTTACAGGCAGTTTTATTACATTTCACAGTATTCCCACATCAGGTTGACATTCTGCTTTGAGGTACAACATAGGAGAATTGAAAGAGATTTACAGAGATCACCTGGCCTAAGCTGTTCATTTTTCAGATAAGAAATTGATAATCAGAAGGGTGAAGTGAATTTCCCAGGGTCACACAGCTCATTAACAGCACAGCTAGAATAAGACTTGGGGTCTTCCAACTCAAATCCAGAACTCTCTGTATTAAACACAAGCTCATCTTTTGTGCTCCAGAAGAAGACAGCTCAAGCTCTTCCTCAGCATATGAAACTACAGAGAGCAGACAGGATTATCCATTTCTGGCCTAGTGCTCTGTCAATTACTACTCATTGCACATCTTCTCAGTTCTAAAGAGGAAAAAATAGCTTGAGTATTCTGCTTTTATGTTCATTATCTACTCTGTGCCTGTTAGTTGCTGCATTTTGGGGTAATGCTTTTACTGATTAACTTAGTATCTGCAATATAAAATGGAAAAATGCATTATCTTGCGTAAATGTGATGTTATTAATGTGTTTTATTCTAGTTATGGGTCATTATTTCCAATAGATGTAATTGTTCCAGCACTAAGTCCTAGCAGGTGGGCTTACTAGAAGTTATAACAGTTTCTTAATGGTCTGGTAAGAATGTTATTTTCAGGGCAGTAAGGGCAGGAAGAAATTGGTGCTAGAGTTAGCTTTCTTCTGTACTCACTCCCAAGCGTGAACAAGCAAAAATAAATATGCATTTTCTTACTGTTCAGTTGGGTGCTTTTTCCTGACTATTCATCTTCAGTAGAAGTGATAAGGACATGTGTATATTTATTTCATGTTTACAGCCTTCTCCTCCATAATGTACCTATTGACTCCAAAGTGCTACTATACTGTCTAAGTATTAGAAGAATCAGAACAATTGCCTCCAGATAAGAAGTGACATCTATTCAAGCAATCTGAGATGATTAATCATATAGAGCACTGGGAAGTAGAAATCCAGGAACAGATTTCTTACTAAGGTAACTCATGCTTCTGGATGTGTATTCAGAAGGATTGAGACAACCATTTAAATGAGCATAATGTTTGTAAGAGGCATGGGCATAGGAAATTGCTACCTTGTTAAGATGATTTATATGGCATTACTCATTCAAATTTTTCCTCATAGCAGAACATAATGGTAGCTGGATAATTGATTGTAGAAACCCAAACTTCAGTACTTTGTTGAAACATGCAACCTAAACTTAGCAAAGTATCTCCCAGTACTGTATTGCTTGAATACATTCCACTAAAAGCATGCTAGTTCTCAGGTATTAAATAAAAGAGTGAGACACAGTAAGCAAGCCAAGGAGAAGAAAGGATGAGAGAGAGATGACAGGTTCATGGATGCATGAATTGAGCTACTGTTAACTTGGTTAGTATAATTTCTGTAAGAAACTGGTGAGTAATGTATGTACTTCACTGAGTCTCCACGGCTGTTCCCATATTTCATCAATTTAAGAGAGATGTGTTAGTCCCCTCTCTATGGCTGAATCTTCTCTGATGCCAGAGCATCATTTAGCTAATGTTCCCCCAGAAGGGTTGCCATGCTCTCCATCACCTGTGAATGCTTGAACATTAATGCACAATGGAAGTGTGTAAGCCTTTTAATTATCAGCCAACATGTACAGCCTGCTTCAGAAAGGGAAATGAAATCGTTAGTCTGAAACCATCTCAAGAAATTTTGGAAAAAAAGGGGGTCACAAATAGCTTAGCAGTAAAAGACTTTCTCAAAAAAATGATTTGAATACAATGTTGACCCAATGAGTTAGTACAGAGAATGACTGATTAATTCAAAGAAGTTTTGCATGCACTTTAACCAATTTATCTTGTATATACTTCCTTTTAGAAGGATGAAAAAAAGTTCTGCATGAAAAATAAGCTAAGTCTAAATTAGGTCTTTTCTAGCTGTGATGATCATGCTGTAGAGATATTACTTCTCTTGCCAACACACCATACCTTTCTTGCCATGTTGGACTTTATCCCTCTGGAACTGTGAGTCAAAGTAAATCATTTTTATCTTAAGTTGCTTTTGGTCACAAAAACAGAGAAATTGCTAAAACAATATGTTCTAAAACAGTGGTTCTCAACCTTCCTAACACTGTGAATTTTTAATACAGGTCTTCATGTTGTAGTGACCCCAACCATAAAATTATTTTTGTGCTAATTAATAACTGTAATTCTGCTACTGTAGTGAACTGCAATGTAAACTTCTTTTGGAGATAAAAGTTTGGTGTAGTGGTCACAACCTATAGGTTAAGAACAACCACCCTTTTAAGGAAAAGCATATATATATATGTATATACATATACATATGTATATTCAACAATAGAACAATATATAAAACATACATAATATATATATATATATATATTCCACAAACACATATTCCATGTGTAATATAGAATACACACACACATTATATATATATATATATATATATATATATATATATATATATATGTATGATGGGAAATGTCATTATGTAAATATGTATCTTGGGTTGGTTAATGAATAAAGCACTGTTGGCCAATAGGAAAGCAAGATAGATGGGACTAGGAGACAAGGAGGATTGAGGAAGAAGTAAGAGGGAGATTCAAAATGTAGGATCAAGAGAAGAGAGGTCCCAATCCTTTCTCTGGTAAGATAAGACCATGTGAAAATACTTAGATTGACAGAAATGTGATAATATTTAAAACAGAGCTAGTCAATAAGAAATACTAGTAACAGGCTCACAGCTTTATATCTATTAACAGTGTCTCTGTGGGTTATTTGGGGCTGGCAAATATTCATTCTATTTTTGGATGCTCAATCATACTCCAGGACACTATTTCAACTGTTGTGGAAGCTTTATTTATTATAGCAGCCATAACCTGGAAACAACAGAGATGTTACTCATCTGAATAGTGGATAAAGAAAATATAGTATAGTTACACAATAGAGTATTAGTCAGCTGTTGAAAACAATGACATCATGAAATTTGCAGACAAATAAATGGAACTTGAAAGACATCATCCTGAATGAGGTAAGCTATACACAGAAGGAGGGCTCACAAAACCTGTCATAGTCCCTCTTCCCAAGGATATCTAAGCTTACATCCCTGAGCCCTCCTTCTTACCTAGCCTCTCTGGATATATGGATTATTGCATGATTATCTGTTGTTTTACAGCTAATATCCAATTACATCTGAATACAAACCATGTTTGTCTTTCTGTGTATAGGAGAAGATGAGGATGTGAATATGAGTGATTGGATGGGGAGGGAATAATGACATACACACCTAGTGAAATATATCTGTGATCTCAGGTAATTTGGAGACCAGGGCAGAGGAATTATGAATTCAAAGCCTCTGTGGACCATTTAGCAAGGTTTTTTCTAAAGCAAAAAGAATGAATTATAAAGTTATGTTATATATTATAAGCATGTGAACCTATTGCATGAGCTACCTGAAGGCTGTGTAGTGTGCCCTAGGTTTTCCCAGCTTATGTGAGCTATTATTTGTTAGAGTTGGTCTTGGTGATGAATCCATCTTTGAGTCACTTCTGCTCCTGTCAGTAACCCTTCACCTATTTTCCTGAAAGTAACCACAATAAAACTCACTGGTCTACCAAGTTGGACTTTGGTAGTATTTGTACTTGGTCTTCCTTATCTGAGTTGACTAAGCATGTGCATTTCATCTCTTCAGGAAAAGTTTTATCACATAAAACACCATGTAAAAAGTTGAGTATGGTAGCCTGTGCTTGCCACCCTGCAGGTGTATCTGTGCATGTGCAGGCAGACACACACACACGATACACCGTTATACTGGTTGTAAGTAGTATACCCTGAGAGCATATGGAATGTATGTGATTGAGCCTGTTATGTGTGTTCCATAAATTATAAAATACAGATTGCAAAATTTTACATATTGATGAATGCATATGTGTATTTATCATGCTCAGGTGGCTATTGGGGTCTTCATTCTTCACTTTGCTATCTGAGATAAAGGACGTCTCTGAGAAGAATCAGCATGTTGAATGCCTGAGAGATCACTCTTCCAACCTCCAGGGTAGGCATTTGCCAAGAGGAGCTGGGCTCCCTCTCCCCATTCACAGTCCCAGATGGCTTCACATGTGAAGTATGGTTATTATGTTTCTGTCACAAAGGTGAAAGACCCATAACTCAAAGCACCTCAGGCATGAGGGAGTTACTAAGATCTTTCATACAAGCGACAGAAACGTAATTATCACTCTTCAAAGGTGAGATTGCATTTATTTTATTTCTTTGCAAAAAACAGTGAGTAAAGAGAGTGAGTAATATGAGACACAAATTAACCTTGCCAACATGAATGAAAATATCAGCAGGAAGGAATTGGGTGCTATTCTAAATTGAACTGTGATCTCTCTTCAATATATGCTGAAGTTTTGCTTAACTTTTGTTTTCATTTTTAAACAATGAACTACAAAGCTTCTGAATACTTGCACTTTAAATACAGAAAGATGATAGCTTTTATGTTGCTGATAGTCTCAGAACAGGAAGATGCTAAAAATAACAAGGAAAATGATCTGTTATCTTGTATATTTTAATCCTCACTTGAATATATGTATGTATATATGCATTGTATGTATCTATCTATATATATAGATATAGGTATATAGATATAGATATAAAGTTTGATATATTTCAACTTCTTTGTACTTCTTATTTGACATCTTGCTCACTTCTTTTTTATGGATGCTTTTCTCCTTTTTCTCTTCTATACAATTAACACTTGAGCAAAGCCATGGATTGCTTTCTGCTGGTTTTATATCTATGAATAGAATGAGAATCTGTGCCAGCTCATTCAAGTTCTAAGAGTTCACACTTGATTTTAAGGTTTGAAGATTACCTTCCAGAAATTCTATTTTCTAAAGGTGACTCCAAGCAAATATCAAGTCTAGAATAGAATGTACATTATACACTGTACAGGTAGAAAAGCAATTAAGCAAAGTTTTAGGAACATTTACTTTAAGAACATACCAAAATATTTCATTTTGGAGAGTAATGATATCTTTAAAATGTCCTGTGCTATGACAGAAGAACAAATGCATATTACATTTATCTATAGTAATATCAACTTTAAAATTTTTATCTCTCTCTATTTCATCTTATTCCTGTCTTTATGCTTTGAAAATATGATGTTACATAAAGCTCATTTGTGTGAATTCAAATCAACTCAATGACTATGGTCATATTAATAAATGGATTATTGGGAATTTGACTATCTTTGCAACCTTATAAAGAGCTAAAATTTAGGTCTAAACTTAGGAATTGTGGAGAAATATGTACACATTTTGGTCTGTATTATTTAGTAAAGCTTATTTAATCTAGCCAGGGCCATGGTTGTATTTCTGGTATTGGTAACATCTCCATTTTTTTAAAAAAAGATGAAAGGCAACATGCCAATGTGAATGTGCTTCCCTAGTATCAGTATTTTTCAAAGAAGACAATTCATGTCATAAGAACTTCAAACTCCTAAAGACTTCAAAGCTTTACGTGAAAACACAGGTACCTTATTAGGCTAAACTGTAGTTTTATAGTCATGGTTGCCTCTTAGTATCTGCAATGAGTGGGCTTTAGGGGTTCATGGATCAAAATCTGTAGATGCTCAAGTCCATTACATAATAGGACTTGGTATTTGCCTACAATCTAAGACCTCCTCGATATTTTACACTCTAAATTATTTATAACTGATAGAGTGAAAATTATGTATAAATAACCCATAGACTACATTTTAAGGATAATCAAAGAGAGTTATTTTTTTCCCCAACAAACTTTCCATACATGTTTGGTTGAATCTGCAGGTTCAGAACCAGTAGGTGAGGATGGGTAATCAACACTTCTTTTTTTTTCTGCTGCTTGTTAAGCTGATATTTGATATCTGTGTGTGTGTGTGTGTGTGTGTGTGTGTGTGTGTGTGTGTGTGTTGTGTTGCGTTTAATATGTGCATGTGGTTAATATGTGGATTTTCATATATAAATTGACATTAATGAATTCTGTGAATCATTGCTCAGTGTTATTTTTGGCATACCTGGCTCCTTCTCAGCCTCTTACCAGACTGTACTCTCTGTAAGTAACTCAGATCAACTACCTCTGTAACCCTTCTGTCTACACTTGAATTGCCATTAATATTTCCTTTTCTTCTAGGCAAAGGTAGGTCTATTTGTCTGACAACAGGATCCTCTGCCTGTTTTTGGCAACAGCTTCAGATACAACTCAGGTTTGTTGAAGAAAGTTGGAGCATTTGACCCCTCGTTTATACAGAATGTGTTAGTGGTATGGATGGCCAGTGTGCCTGACTGACCATATCCATATTCAACAATGGCCTACTGAGGAAAGTAAAAATTCTGCTTTTGTTGTTGTTGTTTGTTTGTTTTGTTGTTTTTTAAGATTGGGTTTCTCTGTATTGCTTGGGAGCCTGTCCTGGAACTAGCTCTATAGACAAGGCTGGCCTCGAAAATAGAGAAATCTGCCTGCCTCTGCCTCTCCAGTGCTAGGACTAAAGGCATGAGCCACCTCCACCTGGTGCTTTTTTTTTTAATTTGGGAAAATAAAGAGTAATCTAACATATCTCAAAGGAAATATAGACAATAAGAACTGAAGCTCCGACTGATCCCTGAGAATTAAATGAAATAATGAGAACAGATTCAAAAAAGGATGTCAACTGTAAGCTAGGTTAAAGTGAGAAATACCTCCATGAATTTATGGCATATAGCTTTCCAGGCCAGATTGAACTTGCAATTAAGAGGCTGATAAATCACTTTTAAATATTCATTTGTAAGTAGGAATAAAATTTGGACACAGAAATAATAGATGTTGACAGCTGTTTCTTTGGGTAAGATTAGTAAAGATGGAATTTCCAAGGGGGTTATTTCTCCTTTTAGACTTGAGAGGTTACCATACATGTTTTGTTTGTTTATGTCATGAACAATATATTTTTACACAAGTTGTTAGGAATATAAGATTTTTCCCCTTTCAGATATTAAAGGAGACCCATGGTGCCAGTTTAGCTCATTAGGAAATAATTTAAATAGTAACTACATTGGTTAAACTTTGATGTGCTTTTATTTTCTTTTGAACTACATTCTTAGACTGTGGGGAGGATATTACAACACAATCTTTAAAATGAAAATATAAGTTTCAAAACTAGATAATAATTTTTTAATTTTAAATAAATAACATTGGATTTGAAAGTAACAGTTCTCTAGCAGAATGAAGAAAACAATATTCATATTTTGTGTAGATAAAATGCAAAAGACAAGGTTGTTGCTTTTTAACATAATAGTGCCAATATTCTTTTTTTACTCTCTGTATCAGAGATGGAGGTGCTTAAGGTGTAATAAATTTTGGGCTGTAAAACCAGATCCAGGAGGGATGGCCTGCTTTTACTTTCATGGTTTCCCACCTGGTCCCAGATCACGCCAGCCCCAAATAACACACAGAGATGCTGATTTAGATATAATGCTGTTGGCCAGTATATGGGAGATGTCATTGTGTAAATATGTTTCTCATACTGGTTAATGAATAAAGCACTGTTGGCCAATAGGAAAGCAAGATAGGCGGGACTAGGAGACAAGGAGGAGAGAGGAAGTAGTAAGGAGGAATCAGGATGTAGAGACTGGAAAGAGCAGACGCCTGCCCCACTCTCTGGTAAGATGAGACCACATGGAAATACTTAGATTAATAGAAATGGGTTAATACTTAAGACAGAGCTAGCTGATAAGAAACAAGTAACTGGAAAACAGAGTAATATCAAATATAGAGTCTATGTATGTTATTTTGGGCTGGCGTCACGGTGGGTCCAGGCCAAAGGGGAAAAACCTTACTTGTAACAGCCAGTTACTATTTTCTTATCAGCTAGCTCTGTCTTAACTATTAACCCATTTCTACTAATCTAAGTATTTTCACGTGGTCTTATCTTACCAGAGAGAGGGCCTGGATCTCTGGTCTATTGGTCTTACATGTTGACTCTCCTCCTACTTCTTCCTGAAACCTCCTTGTCTCCTAGTACCACCTATCTTGCTTTCCTATTGGCCAACAGTGCATTATTCATTAACCAATGAGAGAAACATATTTACAGAATAATATCTCCCATTAGCCTGCTCTCTGATAGTCTCTTCCTCCATGAACACGTGGGCCTACTTTAAAGCCTCAAGTTGAAAACATTGGTTCCATGGGGTTTTCTCTTTACTTCATTTGATACATCAGATATGAGCTACCTGAGTTAAATTGGGTTGGAGGGGAGGTTCAAAAAGACAGAAATAATTACGCCAAATAACGAACGTCCTTTTGTTCAGTCTTTGAATTTCTTCTGACTGTTTTATTTTTTTGTGGCATTGGTCGTCCTCTTTCTATTCAAATATGCCTAACTACTGATGAGTCTTAAGTTCGGCTTAACTTTTCCTTCTGCTAGTCTGGGAGAAAAGAAAATTATTCCTTTCTATCCCACTCCATATTCGTCATTCTAAATTGTTCACTATCCCTGGACTAGCACAGCTCATTGTAAGTAGCCTTTCCTCTTGTTTCTGCTTGTGCAGAGTCTTTGCTACACACAACTCCAAGAGGTACACAGATGGTAGAGGCCCTTGCTTTCACTGTAAGAGTCACCTGGAGACAATCATAGAGCCTAAGTTCTGCTTGTTTTGTTATAGAGTAATGGTGTATAGAGTGTGAGTTTGAGTAACCATCCTTTCCCATCCCAAACCAATGGTGGTTTCTGGGAAGATTTTGTGTATGTGTGTGCATGCATTAGTCTTTTTATGTGTCTCTGCGTATGTGCCTGTGAGTTTGTAGGCCACAGGACCACTTCTAGTGCTGTTTCTTGAGACCAACCATCTTGCATTTAGAGAAACCTAGTCTCACAGGTGAGTCTGGACCTCACCATGTAGTCCAGACTGACTGGCCCATGAGTCCTAGCGTGTACTTGTCTGATTATATATGCTGCCACCCACTGTGCCCTCCTTTTACTTGGGTTGGGGATTACATCAGGGCTCCATCCTTGAGAGGTAAATGTTTTACCAGCTGAGCTCTCTCCAACTTATTCGAGATATCTTTAAATTTTTTCTTTATTCTTGCAGATTTTATAATAAATACAATGAAATATGATTATATCTATCTCTACTTTTTCCTCCAAACTTACATACTACTCATTGTGCTCCCTCTGAACTTCATGTGTTGGAGCCATCTTCTGGAGCATAGAAATTCTATCACAAGTCATGTTCTCAAAAGTGATTTTCTTTCTGCTAGAAACTATCAAGTGCCTGTAGCTCCTCATTTAGGCTTGGTTTGGAGATCGACTAACCCATTTGTGCTGGGATGTTGGCTCACTTGATCTTGCGCAGGTAGCTACACTGATGAGTTCACAGGTGTGATAGCCATGACATATGCATTAGGCAACATTACACAGCACTCCTCTCTGTCTCCCAGCTCCTATGTTCTCTTTGCCTTCACTTCCATGATGTTCCCTGAGCTTTAGTTGTAGCACAGAAATTTGTGACAATGACTAGCAATTATAATTAAACATCATCTTGAATTTTGAAAAACATTCATACATTATAAAGAAACATATGAACATTTCTTCACTTTATACATGCATACATTTAGATATACATATAAAAATTTTGTGCATGACAATACCTCCTAGAGGAATATAACATATCTACAAAGTGTAATATATTAAGATTCATAGAAATTAAAGCAATTTCAAGGAACTTGGCTAGAATGACTAGTATCATCTATTTCAAATGCCAAGTGGTTCTCTAGATAATTCTCATGTCTTGATATTTTGTTTTGGCTATGAATAAGAATTTAGGGCAAGCATTTTACTGAAAGGAAGTAGTGATAATGGTTAAGAAATAATCCAGCCTTTGGTATCTGGAAGTATATGTTGAAGGCTCTGATATTATGGAAAATAAGAATTAAATGTTATTTGTACTTACTTTTCTCTTTGAAATGTCAAATATCGCAGAGGAAAAACAATTTTTGAATTAAAGCAGAATCTAAATAAAAGCCACAATAAGAATAAATTGGAAACATCATTTAATTATTGTTCCTCAACACACAGTTCTTTTTGCCTTCTCTGCAAACTTCCTAGCACTTAGTTTTGATTTTTCTTTTATTTTCATCTGCTGATGTTATTTACATATGGAATTGTGATGTGTTTGCCATATTATTAAAATAGAACTGGCTTTTAATTAAATAACATTTCAGGATCACAGCTTCAAACTACTTGCCAACACTGATGCTGATCAATAGAAGTTGTTGAACAAAGAAAATAAATACATTTTCTGAGTACTCAAATATTTTTTCATTTCCCTCTCTTCTTCCTCCTTCTGTTTCTTGGCTTTTCTACTCTCCATAGATGTGTTTGCTCATTTCCTTTCTCTGTTCTTCCACCTGCTTAATTTTTCATATGGTGCATAAATTTAATTTCCTGTGGACATTTTCTATAGTGTACATTCAAGCTCTGGAAACCAGAGATGCTGACTGCCAGAGCATCATGTTTGCTAATTCACAAACCTACTTTGAGTTGCCAGTTCCTTTGGATTAAGCATCTTTGAAATGGCTTCTATTATATGCTTGTTTCAGAATTATAAAATGTTACTTGCTTGATTATGTATTTATTTTGTAACAATTAATTCACCCGAGCTTTTATTTGGAAAATTTACCTCCTGTAAGAAGTAAGCAATTTTAAATGTTCCAGAATATTACAGCTAATTATGCATTTATGTTTATAAAGATACACCACTCCTTCTCAAGTTTAGCATTTTATTTCATTGAATTCTTCATAAAAATGTTGCTTAGAAAAATCCAGGATTTTAGCTTTGGAAGAGCTGTACTGATTTTCACATGTGATTTATGGGATGAGATATTTGTTGGTATGCCTTAATCACAAAAGTCATGACAAATGTGTTCATTGTATAATATTTTATGATTAATTCATGAAGTCACATAGTTTTGACATATTATGTAAATGTAAAAATAATTTTCCAATTATTGATATAGTTATTTTATGTTTATTGGTGTTTTAGCTGCATCCATGCATGTGAACCATATGTATGACTAGTACCTGTGGAAGCAAGATAGGACCAATGGAATTTTTAGGACTATAGGTACAGATGATTGTGATCCACTGTGTGGATTCTGGGAATTGAACCTGACTCTTCTGGAAAAAAACTTACTTCACTTAACTGGTGAGCCATCCTTCCAACCCACATATTATATACACATTTCATTATCCCACATTCTACAGTACAGAGGGTTACTCAGTATTCTATAAAGCTATGTCTATGAGGTCACTTAAAGCCTGAATACCCAATGACCTACAATAACAACCAGTTTAGCTCTGCATGTTCTCTTTCTGCTTCTCCATGTCTGATGTAAAGTTGCTCTCCTCATCTCCAATTCAGCTTCATTGACTGCAACACACTTCTTTCTCTTAGTCTGGTTCCACGTCCTGTAATCTGCTCTCCTCAGTAAGTAGTATCCCCTGATTCTGGCATCTCTAACATCTTGGGTTCTCCAGGGCAATAGTGGCTGAAACTTCACAGCTACACACAATAGCCTCTCTACTAGGTTTCCATTCAGAAACACCACTCACACGTACCTGGCCTCAACTGCTGTCCATAGGCATGGAGGCAACTTTTAACACATGTTTCTTCTATCCTTAACTCTCAAGTCAGAACCACATGGCTGAATTGGCCAAGGTCTGCTTCTTGCTGGGCCTGGAAACATGATCCCCTTGTAGTTTACATCTTTACCAGCTCTCTGTTTTCCTTTCTTGCCTAAGCTTGGCCATCATTTTACTTGATTTTTAGAACTCAGATGAAACTCAGAGATCCACCAGCTTCTGACTTCCCAGTGATGGGATTAAAGGCATGCATGCACCACAATACCTGGCTCTAAATTTTTCTTTGTTAATTTCTTTCCACAAGTTGGAAATTTAGCTGAGTAGAATCTTGCCATAAGGTCAAAATTCCCTTTCTTCTATTTCTTAGTCTGTTTATTTCCTTGAACAAAGAACTTTGTGGGACTAGGAAGATTGAGTCAGGGGAGGAATAGACAAGAGCAACAAAACAAAACAAAACAAACAAACAAACAAAGATACCATAATAGAGGGAGCCACTGTGGTTTGAAGAGCAAACTGACTATAGAGAAATGTCCAGAGACCTACAGGATGATCAAAACTAACAAGCAAGGGTAGAAAGGCTACCTTAAATTCCCTTCCCTAACAAAGAGATTAATGACTAACTTATCTGCCATCATAGAACCCATCTAGTAGTTGATGAAAACTGCAACAGACACCCTTAGCTAAACACTGAACCGATCTCCTGAAATCCAGTTGCAGAGAGGGAGGAGTGATAAGAAAATGGTGGCTGCAGAAACAGAGAGACAGCTGACCTGAACAAGAGTAGGGGGTAATGATCTCCCAGACTGATAGCTGGGAAATCAACATTGGACAGACTCAGACCCCCTGAACATGGGTCTCAGTTAGAAGGCCTGGGCAGTGTATGGGACCTCTGACAGTGGAACCAGATGTATCCCTGGTGCATGAAAGGACTTTGGGAGCACATTTCCCTTGGAGGGATACTCCCTTAACCTAGAGGCAGGAGGGAGGGCTTAGGCCCTACCCCAAATGACTTAGATTTTGATGATCCCTCCTGGAAGGCATCACCCTCCCTGTGAAATGGGGGGGGGAGGGATGGGAGGGTAGTTGGGGGCATAGGAGGTGGGGAGGGAGAGGGAACTGGGATGGATTTATATTAAAATAAGATATAACAATTTGAGCAACCATGGAAAGGCTACCATAAATGCCCTTCCCGGATATAATATATATATAGCATATATATTATATTATATTATATTATATTATATATGTATATATACACACACAAAGAGAGAGGGAGAGGGAGAGGGAGAGGGAGAGGGAGAGGGAGAGAGAGAGAGAGAGAGAGAGAGAGAGAGAGAGAGAGAGAGAGAGAGAGCTAGATATAAGAAACACCAGTAACAGGCTAACAGCTATATATCTAAAAAAATAAAATAAAAAAGAACTTTGTTGTATTCTGCTTTCTGGTGCCCCCTTTCTCTCAAATATTTTCTCCTTGCTCAGCTTATTCCTTTCCTTATATATCTTAATGAGAATCACCACTAAACAACTATACAACAGTATCTATATTGGCTGGTTTGAAATTTCTTTTACCAATGGAATTATTCCAAAACTCTTCACTTTAATCTCAGGTAGACTCTATGAACAAAGCCAAAAGGCAGCTACTTCCTTCACCAAAACATCACAAGATTCATTTCTAGCCAACACACTGAAATCCCTTGAGGCAGCTCCCAACATTTGAAATCATTATCAGCACCATATTCTTCCATGCTCCTACTAGTACTTCTCATTAATCAGTGCTTAAATCATCCCACTGATTTTCTAACCCAAAGTACCAAAGTGCATATTAATTCCAAACTAAAGCATGGTGAGGCCTATTGCAGCAATACTCTACCCCTCATACTAACTTCTGTCTTAGGGTTTTTTTCTTTTTATTGCTGTGAAGAGACACCATGACCATGGTAACTGTTACAAAGAAAATATGTAGTTGAGGGTGGCTTGCTGACAGTTTCACAGACTCAGTCCATGATGATCACGAAGGTGAGCATGGCAGTATAGAGGAAGACACGGTGCTGGAGCTGAGAGTTCTACATCTTTCAGGCAACACTGAAGAAAGCTTGAGAATGAGAGACCTCATAGCCCACTCCCACAGTTACATACTTCATCCAACAAGGCCACACTTCCTAATAGTGCCATGCCCTTTGGGGACCATTTTCTTTCAAACACCACAGAGCTGATTGGGTCATTTAGCCTGCTTACAAAATTAACTCTGCTCTTTGTCTTCTCCTCCTCTTCTTCCTTCCTTCTTCTTCCTTTTTTTTTTTTTTTTTTTTTTTTTGATATAAACAACTAATTTCTACATGAGGTCATTTATTTTTACTTCTCTGCAGTTCTGGTTTAAGTGAAGTCAATATCTAGATGAAACATCAGTTCTTCTACATGGACAATAAGAAATATATAAATCTCAGAACCATCAAATTCTAGAGGACAGGCATGAAAACTACAGGCATGTTTGGTACCAAAACCTTTCTCAAAGAATTATTTACTATGAGAATCATGAAAGGTTATATTAGTTACATTTTTCTTTACTGGGACCACATACCTGGTAAGAAGAAATTGATGAAAAGAAGGACTTGTTTTGATTGATAAGTCCATGGGGATGCAGTCTATCATGGTTGGGAAGACATGGTGTCAAGAATAAGAGGCCAAGTTGTCACATCACTTTGGAACTCAGGTAGCAGAGAAGCAACAGAAATAGAATACAGTTGATAAAACCTTAAGGTCCACCCACAGTGGCCCATTTCCTCTAGCAAGGATCCATTACTGAAGGTTCAGAAGTCTTCCAAAACACCACCACCAGCTGGAGACCAAATGTTCAAACACACAATGCTATAAGGAACTTTTCACATTCAAATCACATTCAAGGTGAAGCAGTTTTTTTTTTTTAATCCCTTTTCAGTTCATTTATGGGAGGGAGGGAATAAAGGAGGGAGAGATGGAGGGATGGTGGGAGGGAGGAAAGGAGGGAGGGGGAGAGAGGGACAGGGAGTTGAGAGAGAGGAGAGGAGGAGCAAGAATATGAACAGTTAATTTGTAGTTACATGTGAAAAAGTTTAAAATGATTTTTAACTTTTCATACTTGAAATATTCTTTTCTTGGAAGAATAATTGTCATACTTTATTCAAGCAAAATGAAGTAAAAGGTTGATGCATTAATATTCCAGATGTATATTGCAGATAAATTGGCATGTCAAACCTTCCCAAGGTTAGAATTATCCCCTCTTACCAGTGTTGAATAATATAATGCAAAATATATAGGTTTATATTTCAGGGAAAATACTCTGCTATAAACCATGCAGGCTCACTCAGAGTGAGGTATTTGTCTCTAAATAAACATGTTTATGCCTCACATTAGAAGTGAAATAGCAGTTCTGTGAGCAAGCTGTTCTTGGGATAATCCTACCTGACAACATTGTCCTTGGAAGTTTGACTTCAAACTTGGAATGCTCATTGGAGCAGCCACTTTTCTCATGTGTGAAAACTCTAGAAAGTTATTTCTTAAGTGCAAATATGGGTGGAGAATGGAGTCATTAATTTGTTGTTTTTTCATGAAGAACATGGTAGCAAGGGATAGAAATACCACCTGGATACCAGAGAACATTTTTGTTAAACAAGCTCATAGGCAAGAAACTTTCATTAGATTTGTCCCACAAATTCTAGGGGTTATTGTTATGAGATGACAATGTGTGCTGAAAAGATTTAAGATCACATAGCCAGTAAGTTTGATACTTTTCTCCTCATTTCTGTGCAATTAGAACTAAATTTTATGTTAATATTGCTCAAATCAAGCCTTTGCGTAATTCAAAATTCTTGTTATACTAGCATCCTCTGGAGGATTCTCAGCCATCTAAGATGGTGCATGCAATTCAGTCCAAGTAACTGCACTCAAGGCTTCCAGAGAAACTCTCCTCATGGTCCTTTTTAATTTTAGAAGTAGAAGGGGGTGCAGTTGGGGGATAGAAGGGTGACTGGAGGAAAGAATCACCTGTGTCTACATGTGACCTACAAAGGCACTTGTTTGAGAGTAATGCAGCGTGGGAACTCACTGGTGATATGTCTAGGGTCCAGGAATCCCCCAAAGCCATGTGTTTCTGGAGGGACTATTTACCACAGGAGTGGTTTACAAAGAAAGCCTATGTAATAACAATTTTCACATTCATGGCTGTGGCAGTCTTTTGATAATTTGTGTTAAAGATGAATTTGAGTTTCTCAAAAAGAGAAGGCTGAGGGGATGACTTAATTACTATCTTCAAATATGTGAGAGATTGTTACAGCATTTGGAAGATGACAACCAGCTGTTCTGTCTCTAAAGAGGAAAACAAGAGAAAATGAATTTGCAAAGTGGCAGGACTTACAGGGAACATGATTATTATGTGTTGTCTTAACTGTGGGGATGTTAAATACTGAGAGAGGGAACTTGTGGTGTAGGAGAGGTGGGAACTTTTGAAATTGTGATGTTTAGGGTAAATGTCAGCTGGCCTATTCCCTTCATGCTGCATAAATATATACACTATTGAGAACAAAATCAACAGGATCCCATCTGAGAAGGGCTTGGAAACCAGTTGACTAGTACAGTCTCCCCCCAGAGCCTTTTAATACAGCTTTACTTGGGAAATTAATTTCAGGTAGAAATTTGTTTTTTCTAACTCATGATCATGACATTGGAAACTATGAATGTTACTTTTTCCTTTACCAAGGCTTCATTTTGAATATTTACAATTCAAAGAATGCCATAGAAGTCTTCATTAGTGAATCTCTAGATGTGTCTATTTTGATAGCTGGACATCACTGATTCAGGAGTAATGTGTGGATAAAGTAAGCTTTTACAAAAATGGTTATCTTTTCTGTGTTATCAGAGTGTTTAATTATTAGCAAGATTGTCTTTGCAAATTAAATGCACAGCTATAGCTGTATAGTAGAAAAGACTCTGGAAGATAGCAGAGTCTTCTTGTACCCTTACAGAGTCTTCTTGTGTAGGTGTGTATGTTATTAGGCTCTACCTGTTACAAGATATGGTTGACACAGAAGCACCCTGAGAGACTCCACATGGGTGACGATGAGTCACTGTCACATTCTAGTCCCAGTAATAGAAGTAAGAATTTGAAACCATATGGAAAAAAAAGCAGAATCATTTTTTAATTCACATTTTCTAGTTAGGCATATAATTTTGTACTTTTACTTTCTCTGTTTTAATACATATAATATGAAAATATATGTTTAATAATTCAATTTAGTGAATGGTTACCATAGGCCAACATTCTTGATCAACTTTGATTTAACGAAAAGTTGGTTTAAAATTTTGGAGCTGAATTTCATTGCATTTAATGTTTACATAATGGGACTTGAAACTTATTTAACAGTTTTACTTTTAGTGTGCTTTAAGATATGAGCTATCACATGAAGGTTCTAGGATGACATATAAGTTAGTTATCAATCTCATTATCAGGGAAGGGCATTTAAGGTAGCCCTTCCACTGTTGCTCAGATTGTTAGTTGGGGACATCCTTGTTATCTCTCTGAACATTTCTTTATAGAGTTAGTTTACTCTTCAAACTTATAATGGCTCTCTTTATTACGGTATCTCTTTTTTTTGGGCTCTTCTATTCATCCCCTGACTCAGTCTTCCAGGTCCCACACGTTCTGCTCTCCCCCACCTTCTCTTTCTCCTAACTCCCTCTCCACTCACTGCCCCCTCCCCCTGCTCCCAATATGATCAGATCTTGTCTCTTTCCCCTTCTGTGAGGGGAAAGACCTTGTATGAATCTCTTAGGTTTCTCCTTTTATCCTAGCTCCTTTGGTGGTGTGTATTGTAGGTTGGTGATCCTTTGCTTTCTGTCTAAAATCCATAAGTGAGTGAGTACATACCATGTTCCTCTTTTTTGTGACTGGGTTACCTCACTCAGGATGGTTTCTTCAAGTTCCATCCATTTGCCTGAGAATTTCAAGATTCCATATTTTTTCTTTTCCCACTGACTAGTATTCCATTGTATAAATTTACCACATCTTGTTTATCAGTTGAGAAGCATCTAGGTTGTTTCAAGTTTCTTGCTATCACAAATTATGTTGCTATGAACATAGTTGAACAGATGTCTTTGTTGCACTGACGGGGATCATTTGGTTATATGCATAAGAATAGAATTGCTGGGTCCTGATGGGAGATGCCATTATGTATATATGTTTCTCATACTGGTTAATAATAAAGCACTATTGACCAATAGGAAAGGAAGATAGGAGGGACTAGGAGACAAGGAGGAAATAGGAAGTAGTAAGGAGGAGTCAAGATGGAGAGCCTGGAGAGAACAGAACCGCCATTCCTCCGCTCTCGGTAAGACCACGTGGAAATACATAGAAATAGGTTAATAATTAAGGCAGAGCTAGCCGATAAGAAACAAGTAACCGGGCCAACAGTATAATATCTAATACAGAGTCTCAGTGCGTTATTTGGGGCTGGCATGGCGGCAGGACAAGACCAGGCGGTGGGCTGAAAAAACCGTACACCTTACAGGGTCCTGTAGTAGACTGATTCCCATTTTCCTGAGGAGCCACCATACTGATTTCTGGAGACAGGAGGGAGAGAGGGCCTAGATCCTATTCCAAATGACTTGAAAGATTTTGATGACCCCTCCTGGAAGGCATCATCCTCCTGTAAAATGGGTAGGGAATGTGAAGGGTTTGGGGGCTGGGGGAGCATGGGAGGAAAGGAGGGAGAGGGAACTGAGATTGATATATAAAATAAGAAAAAAATAAAGAAATAAGAAAAGTATGAGCTATCATAGACTACCATTGTGTATTGGCATTCTGATATTACAATGAATGTGAAGAGAGGAAGAGGAGTAAAGTTTTGTAAATACTATGATAGTCTTTTTTCCCCCCATGGAAGTCTGTATTTCACCTGATGTGATGAAATGGCCCTCCATGCACTTTCTGATGTCAATATGAGTTGTTTACCTGTCTGTGAGTAGCAATTAGGTTTCTTGTTAATGATCACTGTGTAATTGAATGCTGTTAGCTAGTCATTAAAACCCAAGGGATCAGAAGAAACAATTTCTCAGGCTCATGGCACCTTGCTCTAGAGGTTTTAAAAATAACTTCACATATACATATTTTTCCTCCTCTGAAATTGCTTCAGGAGTAGAAGCGTGCTTGGATCACAACACATAGTTCAGTATAATAAGTCTTTCCCTTTAGAATCTCCATTTCAAGATTATATACAGAAAGACTGATGCATGATAGCTTGTACTGAAAACAAGGAGGACCCTATGTGTTTTGAAATTTAACTGTAGATGTCTACACTAACTACATCTTAGAATGGGAAATCAGCAAGGTACTCCAAATTAGTCTTTCCTCCTCCACTTTTAACAAATCCTTCCCTCTTACTTCAAGCCATAGGTAAAGAGGAAGAACAGATTAGCTTTCCCCCTCACTCAAGTAGAAGAGCAGAACATAGGAGAGGGTGGCAAGGGGTTGTCTTCTTTGTGGACACTGGGAAGATTCCTGGGAACCCAGTATTCTCTTTTTGCAGAACCTGCAGGGCTTTGTTGTTCACTGTTCCACTGGAAATATATAAAATACTTATTATTTGAGTAGTTGGGACATACCAACACCTCTTTTCAGCAGTTATTCCCTGACTTGCAAACACCTGGATTTAAAAAACACTTTGCTCTTAAATAAAGTTCACAGTTGATATATATATATATATATATATATATATATATATATATATATATATGTGGGTATGCATACTATTACATTTAATGAATATTCATAGATACATGGTGTGTACAAATAAGTATAAAATTCATATATATGAATGATCTCTAAAGTCATTTCAGAAACTGTTCAGAAAATAGCCCCGTCTGATCCAGTCAATAAAGCAATGAGTTTTCCTGAGCCTTGTCAAAGAGCGATTGCTTGGCAGAATAAATTGTTTAAAACTTTTCTGCCCTTTAACTTTATTAAATGCCTGACATTTAGCAGCATTAGCTGATGGCAGAAGATGAGCCGGCTCTGTGTGCTATATCCTGGAACATGATGCAAGGCATAAAAAAGAAATCTGGACAGAAATGTTGCCGTTAGTTTGGAAGTCATTGTCGAAGCTGAGTTATTCAGGGAGGAAAATGACTCACAGCATCCAAGTGTTCACAGGGATTGTGATGTCGTAGGAGGCTGGCCTGACTCTTCATTAATCTTGTTTCAATTAGAACTCTTACAGCCTGCAATTAGAATGCTGCTGCTGTGAGGAGTCCACACTGTACATGTATCAGCTGCTATTTTCTAATGAAGAAAAACAGGCCACTTGGCATTTTAAAGGCAGATTTCCATTTTGGGTAATTCAATAGATGTGCGTGCCCTGCCTACGCTCTCTGAACTCCTGGAACTGTCCTATAATGCTAGTAAAATGTTTTCAATAAATTTTAATCATGTCAAACAGAACTCATGTACATCTTCTAGAATGTGTCTTCAATGTGAAGGAACACCCCTATAAAATTGGATTATTTGGATGTTATGTCGAGCAGTGATCTGCAAATGTTTGCTTACAGAACAAGACAGTAAACATTTAGACTCAAAGTGATCCTCTCTTCTATTCTTATCTCTCCCATACTGCCCTGTCCTTTGTTTTGGCTTTTCTTGTGAATGGCAAAACCCGTTAATTGCTTCCTCTGGCAAATCCTCTTTGCATGTGTAGATCCTATTATGTGTTTCCTCTTTTGTCTGTAAGCATTGTTTAAGAGGCATGTGCTATTTAAAAGTCATAACAGGAATATGCTACGGCATGTGAGACAGAAGAATCAACATTGGATTGAGATTAATAAAGCTTTATAAACACATTAAATTGATGCTAATACTAACATAAACCTGGCTAAAGGCAAAAAGAAATGGTTGAGATAGAACATGATTTCCAAAATGAGGTAGATCTGGAGAAGTACTCAGAGTTCTAAGTTATTTACTGTGTCTCCTCAGGCAAGATATCTACCTTCTGAGTGTCTGTTTCTTTATTCATAAATAGAGATGGTTACTAACTGCATTCACTGGGCTGCTTTTCAATGTATATAGCTATACAATAAGAAGATGGTGGCAAGATGACATTATTAGGACGGTGCCAATTCTAAGTCATGCATCCAGTGGTGGTTAGGCCAAGAGGAAGAAGTAAGGGGGTAACTTTGACTTGCTTTACTGTGAAGAGGAGTTCTCTAAAACATCTCACTAGAACCAATCAGTGCAAAAGGAATCAGGGATATTTTGGGGGATCCAATAGAACTAGAGTTCAATTGAGGATCCCTGTGATAAGTGACTCCATGAGACAGGATTGAGGACTTACACAACATTCTTGAAGGAAGAGTCACATAATTGATAGTATTCCCAGTTTGCACTTTCTTGGCTTTAGAATTGTGAGGGAGTAACATATTACCATCAACATATATTTTCCTACTCCCTCCCTTAGTTTTAGTTTTATATTGGTGATTGAAACCCAGGTCTTTTACCTGCCAGGCAAATGCTACCACTAAGACAGACTCCCATCAATTTTAAAAACTTGAAACTGTCTAGGATTACCTTTAACTTGCTATGTTGCCTAGACTGTTCTCAAACTTGCAATCTCTGCTTCAGCCAGTAGAGAAACTAGGATTATTGATTTGTGTCACCATGTCCTTTTGTTTTAATTTTTGTATTTCCATTTTTCTTGAATGACACTTCATTCCTTATTTTGTCTTTTGTTATTTTGAGGGCATGAGCCTCTCCTTCCTTCATCTTTTCTCTGTATGTCCCTTCTTCTTTCTCTCCCTCCTTTCTTCCCTTTCCTCTTCTTTTACCCATTCAGTAATTTTTTTTCAGAATTTGTATTTACTTATAAATTATAAAATTGTTATTTTATATACTCTGTATAAAATGAGAAGAGCTCTTTTCCTTTTTTTCTTCATCTCCTACTTTATTCATTGTTGACTATTATTTTAGATAGATGAATTAGTATACTATTTTCCTAATTTTATGCTTTTGTATGTTTACATTTTTGCCATTATAATCCATTTCTCAAAGATACAACTACTAATAAGTTTTCTGTCTTGAATTGTGCTAAGAAAGATATTTTTTATATTTCCACTCAGTTCTGACTTTTAGTGATAATATTCTTTTGTCACTGACATGTTTATAGCCTCTTGCTTTTATTTTGAAATTATTTTAAAACAATCAGGGCTCTTCCATCTGAGCTTTTATTCATTCAAATATGTGTTATAATTCTTATTACTATCAGCTTTCTTGAGACCTGCTCTAGTCTTGAATTTTTATTCAATTCTACATGCATGGTCACATGTGCAAGCTTATGTGTGTAAATGTGGAAGTGGTAGGCAGTGTAGACAGAGCCCTGCTCTTTGTTTAAACATTAGTGGGTTTTCTTTCACTTAGGTGTGTGGTACCTACAATAGTACTCAATAACCCATCTGGAATGACCACTCAGTGTGTATTCATCTACTAACATTGTTGAATAATATTGCTTGATTTTTGTTAACACTTTTAAGTTATTATCAAATTACAAAACCATCAATTTCATTTGGAAAAAAAAAAGAAATTTAGATTCAAGAGACAGTTTCACAATCCCCCAGTACCAGTTTTCCTGTTATGCACATTTTCTCCTTGGTGGTCAGCAAGCAAGCTCTGGTTATGAATCATCCTATATGAATATTAAATCTCTTATGTTCATTTTCACATTAACTGCTGTGCTGTCAGGGGTTTTATAATCTCAACATATTACTTGGAGTAGAGCATGTTCCTTCTCTCATTTAATAGCAGAACAGGGTATTCTTGAGAGGCTAAATGAATAACCCGAGCTGTACATCAATGGAACAAGGTGTTCATTTAGAGTTCAGCTGTCCTGACAGTCACAGCTTAGGCTTCAGGCTGCATCTTAATGCAGCTTTTAAATATGTATGACAAATGTCTTCACTGGCCACACTGTGTTCATTGTCCAGAGTTTCCATTTTCAACTCATGTGTGCCTGATGCCCTACCATTCCTTTCTAAGTTGCAGCTGAAAATTATAAGAAAGAGTGTGTTAATATATTGGACAGAATGCACAATCAGATTTTAATAGATACTTGTAATGAAAGCAAACGTCTTTCCTTTCATGTTGGGCAGCTCCAGCTGCACTTTGTGTTGCTTAGTTTTTGGGATACTGGATCACTGGCTTGTTTTGACAATTTTCTCCCACACATTGTCTTGTAAATACTTTCTCATTATGTATTTGTGGCAAAAGTCATCAAGGGAATAATACAATTGTTTAGTTAGAATTTTAATGGGTGCTATACTTCAGCACATTATAAATATTTTTGATATTGTGAACCAATACTTTTACTGTTAATTACAACAAATACAGGCACCCCAAGAACTGGGTGATTTCTAAATAGTTAAAGTGTTTTCCAACGAGGACTGGATATAATCTCAGCCTCGGAAGGGAGAGATGGCTAAGCAAGCTGACTAGGAGACTAGCCACATTATTAGGGGGCTATGAGTTTGCTTGGGGGACCCCAACTTAATGAATAAGGTAGATGAATGATCAAAAGTGATTTTTGACATCAGCCCGAGTTCTCTATATGTCTATAAGAACACATACACAAACAAGTAGTATACAAGCATGAAAGTTGAAGAACAAAAAAAAACTGTTACTCCAGAAAAGTTTTAATATTCTATAAAATCTACATTCCCCTCAACAGACACTTTGGCTTAATTTGTACATATATCCATATTTCAAACTTCTTTAACTGACAATGCTTCTGTCTCCTGTTATTAGTTAGCAGTAATATATTTGCAAAAGGACATATTTAATAAAATATTTAAAGAAATTTCCAAATCATAGACATCTATCTGATGTATCCTTGAGTGTTAACAAGCAAAAAAAAAAAAAAAAAAGCTTTTAAGTAGTTTTAAGTAGACTATTATACCTTAAAACTTAGTGGTAAATTATAATTATACTTGTTATATTAATTTCAGCAAAATAATCAGCAACAATACTGCACATAATGGAAAATTAACCAACAGCTGTATGATACTTGAGTCTATTACTGTGAGAATAGCTAACTTAAAGGTAGAATTGAGAGATGGCCAAAAGAATGAACTGAATGTTATGCACAACATCGTTCTAATTTCTGAATATGTAAGTTTAGGAAACAAAATGAAGAACTGGAGATAGAAAATATATCCTTTTTCACTTATATGCAGTGACAACCATGGGGAAAGGCAATTTGTATAGCCTTTGTACTGACATCTTGGTGGCCTCTAAGTGGCTTCATACATGGAGAAGAAAAATGGGGTAAGGATCAAGAATAATAAGGAGAACATTATATGTGTGAAAGATGATAGTGTGCCAATGGCTGTGGTCACAATGACCTGAAATATCCTCACCAGTAGAATCCATTATATCACAGTTGTCCCTATTGGTAGACTCCTGGACTGAGTTAGAAAACCTCACTCTGTATTCTTTGTTCTTTCATTTTTCTATGTGACTGGCCAGCAGGTTAAACTCAAACCAGGTCAACTTTGGATTTGAATTTCCTCCCTGAAAGAACAGGTTTTTGGATAGAATTGTCCTTCAAACGTCAATAAAATACCTTAGTTTGTTTTTATGCACAGAAAATGTCATACATATATATATGGTTACCACAAGTGATATAGTTGATTCTTAGTGAAAGAAATATTGTTACATAGTTCTTCCTGTATCCATTCAGGGTTAGGCTAAGTGCCTTCATGTTCTGAACATTTTATGACTTCTGATGATGAATATCTCAGGTCCCTGTACCTTGGTGATCTTGTGGAAGCCACTAGATTAGGCACTTACAGCCTTAACCACATGAATGACCCAAAGTCTTATTTAAGAATTGGTTGTTATGGTAAATAGGCTGTTTGGTTAGATTGTTTTCTGGCTGCACCCCTGACTTCTCATCTCTAATGTCAGCTTCTGGCTTCCTCTTTTGACACATCTGGTTCTTTATCTTGTTACTGCCTTTATCTAGCTCTAGTTTGGATGGGATGCATCTTAGACACATATGGTGATTATTGGTAACAACTGCTAGTATTTAAAAGCTTTGATAAAAGACAGAAGGGTCCAATTCCAGGGTCTTTACATCTCTACCCTGTAGTCCTGTTGCCAGGACTGCAGACAGTCCATTTTGGCATCCTTACTTCCTTTGGGTTATGACACTTATACTTGCTAACACTATGAAATCTTGAATTCACCAACTTATACCAAAGCACTCACACTTGCTATATTCCTCTAGCACAATACATTCACTCTCCAAGCTTCCTGGTAGAAGGACTTTTTGTTGAATTTCAGTAACTGACATCTAAATGAGGCATTCCTAGACAAAACTCCTAAGAGTTGTATAATATTAAAATTTTGCAAAGATTTGAGTGTTTATGACAATTTTGCATAAAGGAAAGTCTTGAAGACTTTTCTTGTGGTGACATATTGTTTATGACTTAATAAAGCTTGCTTGAGGATCAGAATGCAAAGCTAGCCACACTAGGTGGCTGTTGATGCCATGAAGTGGTGGTACACACCTTTAATTTCAGGACTCAGGAGACATAGGTGGATGGATCTCTGTGAATCCAAGACCACCCTGGGCTACATGAGAATGAATCAGTATAAAAGAGAAACAGAGTTCACACATTTAATCCAAGTGCTAGAGTGGTATATAAGGAAGAAGCATAGGATCTCATATGAGATTCAGTATCCAGTCACAGGAAAGACAGGATCTCCATTTCAGCTGGGTAGATATATACACTGGCTTTCCTGCTTTGCCTCTCTGATCTTCAGCTTGAAGTTTGAACCCCAATATCTGTCTCTAGTTTTATTATTTGTGCTACATTTTCTTACATTTCTAAAAATGTGTGTAAAATCTGTTTGTATGCTTCATTAGGATATGGGAGACACTTCTGATTTTACTTAGTGGAAGACTGATTACACTTGGATAAACAAATAGAAACTGAATTGTAAGTATGTACTTCCAAAGGGGAATAGACAGGGAAAAGACAGGCACATAAACTTAAAATTAGGAACTCCAGATGCCCACATTAAAGGTTCAATCTAAAGCAGAAACCATCCTCTTTGATGCCACAGCATGTTGAATTCTATTTCTTCTAGTGGAGGAGCCTGAGATTCTAACACAGGGACAAGTAATAGGAACAAATTGGAATCTGGATTCATATGTAACTGTGAACCCCAGTATGTCACAATAAATAAGACTCAGAGACTGACACTGTGATTCAAGCTTCAAGCTGAATATCATAAAAGCAAAGCACCTGGCTACTAGTTCTTACCTTAACCTCAGGCTGAAAGGGTGACCCTGGCTCTACCAAACTTCAGACTATAATTACAAATTGCTATGCTGCTCTTAACTAGCTGTAGCTGGAGACTCAATCCCCACATGAGATCCTTTGCTTATTAAAGGCATGTGATCCCAAGTGCTGAGATCATCTTTTTGTGAGCCGTTTCTCTTTAGGACTGGATCAATTTCATGTAGTTCAATGTGGCCTTGAACTAATAGAGATCCACCTGCCTCTGACTCCCAATTGTTGGGATTAAAAGTATACACCACCACCACCTGACTTCTGGCTTCTATAGCTAACTCATGTGGTTGGCTTTGCTTTCTGTACTCTCAGGCAAGCTTTAATAAATCATAAATAATATATCACTACACTCCAGAAGTACTGTCTACATGGAAAATTTCCTAGTTCTTTCTAAAGCTCCAGAGATGAATGCCTCATAAGCAATCAAAGTTACAAGTTATACTTACTGTGTTCAATTCTAGGACCAAATTTACATCATGGCCTAGTATCGTTACTCTGAAGTCAAGAAACACTGAAACAAACCACATGGTCATAAAGTGCATTGCTCTTACTGGAAAAGTAAAACCACCACCACAATGTAGAAAATCTCCAAAACAAACAAACAAACAATGAAAAAAAACAAAACAAAGCAAAACAAAGACATCAACAACAAATAAACAAACAAGTAGACTACACAAAGCTCTTAGAGCTGGCAAAAAATTTTAAACCATGAGAGGGATTACTGTGGAGAACCGGAAATCACTCACCAGGAATTTGGGGTGGGAAGCAGGAAGGGTATGACAAAGGGATGTAGGAAGGACTATGAACAAAAATGAGGAGGATGTTAAGGAAGCCTAAAAGAATGGCGAAAGGAAGGTTCCAAGCTTTCATATAATCCACTGAACTGTACTTTCTTCACATTTATCATGAATTCCTCTAATTATATTTGTACTGTATCCTGAACATCTCACCGAGGACATGGACACTTACACACACACACACACACACACACACACACACACACACACACACACAAGCACATGCACACACATAGACTTTCTATTTATTAATTTTAAACTGGTTCATCTGTATTTCTTTTCTCTATTCCATTTTGTGAGTGCATAAACACAATGCTGTTTCTAATAGAAGATTATCTCAATTATCAGATTTCCACTTAACCAAATCAAGAAGGTTTTTTCTCTACTCTATTAAATTATGCAGATTTTTCACATTCTCATAAATAGTATGTACATATCTATATTTATGTATGTATATTTGTGTGACATGATGATCAGTCATATTATTTATATGACAAATGACTATAACCATTACTATAACATTTTCTGATTTCATTTAAAATATTAACTAAATTAAATTTTTCCTGTGATAAAGGCCATTCCTCATACTTCTAAAAAGTTTCTTATGAAGGTCTAAATTCTTTTGAGATCTCATTTTCTTGGATTTGTTTATTTTGAGTAAATAAATTTCATAAAAATAAATCTTCACATTTTCTAATACCAAAAGTTGGTATGTATTTGCATCATTACATATTCAAAATAAGTGATATTTTGAATATTCATGACAACCTGTGTCCTACACAAAGTGATTTTTTAAGGCTACTCAGCTACAAACAGTGCCTTTCTAAACTATCTTTTTCTGAGTTTTTTTTTTTTTGTATTTTATTTCATATTCAATGTTCTCACTCTGAATTCAGCACTGTGATTATGACTTGTCTCAGTTGAATTTCAATGTCAGATTTTCCAATTGTTCCTAAATGATCAGTTCCTTACTTATGTGCCATAGCTGTCTCATACCTTATAGAATTCCAATCAACATTCCTTGGGGCACTTTGCATTATTTCAAAACCTTCTTTCCCAAAGTTAAAAAAAAAATCCCTGCATTGTTTCTCTTCATGAGTAGCACATTCTCTTGAGCATTTCAAATCAAATAATAAGTTGATAACTAGATTTGAGATGCTCCTGAGCTTCAATTTTGTTTATCATACTTGGCTGAATTTTTAGGGAAAAGTTCCAGGAAATAAATAAATAACAAAACGACAACATGAGAAAACTTCTTTCTCTTTAGGATAGGCATGGAATCTCTCAGAGACAGAAAATAATGTGCTGGGTGGACAGCATGTTTGCTCTTCTCTATAATTAAATTTCCATTATCCTAATCAATATCAGAGTAATTAAAATCTTTCATGATCGATATTTAGCCTTTCCTTGATTGTTCATTGTTAGTCTTAAGAAAAGTTACTCTTCTCTTTTTTCCTGCAGGTTGTTTTTCAGGCAGATAGCATGTTTTGCAGACAATGGTTCCTGATTTTTGAAATGTGGTGTTATTCAAAGGGAGGGAGGATGAAGAGAAAAGAGCATCCCAACTCACACATTTGGGTGGATAACACAGACACTCCTCTAATCACAGTATTTTCCTAAGTAAATGTTAAAGTAGACTAGTTTATTCTTAATGCATTATATCACTGTATCATGCTACAAAATATCTTAGTTCTTGTGAATACTCACAGATCAGCTCAGGTCTTGGACAGTAAACATTGAATCTGTTTCTTGTCCTCTGGTTACCAAACCTCAGGGCAGAGAGGTGGCCCAGCAGTTGCAATTGCCCACAGCTTTTACAGAGGAGTCAGTTCCCTTTCCAGTACCTGTATCAATCAGTACCCAATCACACATAACTACTCCAGTGGATCTGATTCCTCTGGCCTCCAAGAATACCTGCATTCATGTGCACATACCAGCATCTCCAACATACACACACACACACAGAAATATTTTCTTTAAAAAAAATTATTACCCTCGAGTTAAATCAGGAGAAAGCATTAAAGGGGAAAGCAAAACATTGTACTCTATAATTTTCCATGTAAGATGGTAAAAAACAATGAAATCTTGAAATTTGTAGGCAAATGGATAGAACTATAAGAAGTAACTGAGACACAGAAAGAAAAACATGGCATGTACTCACTCATATATGGATTTTAGACATAGAGCAAAGGATCACCAGCCTACAATCCACACCACCAGAGAAGCTAGGAGACAAGGAGGACCCTAGAGAGACATAGGTGGTCCCTCAGAGAAGGGGAAAGGGACAAAATCTCCTGAGCAAATTGGGGGGATGGGGGTGGTGAATGGAGGTAGGAGAAAGAGGAATGGGTGGGGGAGAGAACATGAGGGATCAGGAAGGTCAAGTTGGAGGAAGGACAGTGAAGGAGAACAAGGAAAGGGATACCTTGATAGAGGGAGCCATTATAGACTTAAGAAGAATCCTGACACTAGGAAAATTTCCAGGAATCAACAAGGATGACCCCAACTAAGAATCTAAGTAATAGTGGAGAGGCCACCTTAAATATCCTTCCCCTATAATGAGATTGATGACTACTTTAAACACCATCCTAGAGTCTTCATCCAGTAGGGGATGGAAGCAGAAGCAGAGATTCACAGCTAAGTAAATATTGAGCCAAACTTCTGGAATCCAGTTGTAGAGAGGGTGAGTGCTGAGCGATTGGGTCAAGGCCATGTTGGGGAAATCTATAGAAACAACTAACCTGAGTAAGTGGAAGTACACAGACTCTAGACTAACAGCTAGGGAAATCTGTATAAGACTGAACTAGGCCCTCTAAAGTGGGTATCAGTTGGAGGGCCTGGGTAGTCAACTGGGCCACTGGTGGTGGAACCAATATTTATCTTTAGTGCATGAACTGACTTTTTGAAGCCCATTCCCTATGGAGGGATACTCTCTCAGCCAAGATTTGGGGTGTGGGGGGGAGCTTGGTCCTGCTCCAAATGATGTGATAGACTTCAATGATCCCACATGGGAGGCCGCAGTCTCTCTAAAGAGTGGATGAAGGAGGATGGGGAAGTGGTGGGGGAAGTGGGAAGAAGAGAGGGGACTGGGCTTGGTATGTAAAATAAGATTGTTTCTAATTTAAACAAAAGACTTTTTAAAAAGCCATCAAACATTAAATTTAATATAAGGTTACATATGTTTTCTTGTGTTTAAAGGATGTACTTTATTAACATCTGTGTTTACTCTTTGTGCTTCACAGTCTTTCTAATTTATATCAGGGGATATAATTTCATGGCCTGAAGAAGTTTTCAGAAATTAATGGAATAATATTAACATGTAATTTTTTCTCAACAATTAAAAATTGAGGGAATTGTAAAATGAAAAATTGGGATTTCTTTATGTTCTTGAACATGTCCATGATACAATGACAGTGGGTCCGATTCCACAGCCAAATGGTCTAGAGGAGGAAAAGCTGCCCTGCTAACCTGGGGATTTTGTCTTCAGTTAATTGTCTATACTTGCTGCTGCCTGTTGTCATTTTCCATTTCTGTCAATTGCACAAAGGACACATAATCCTAAAGCCGGACACCGATGTTACAATCAGATAAACAACTGTAAAATGTGAAAACAAAACAAAACAAAAAACCACAGGCATCCTTAAGGCTAGATTCAACCTGCATAGGATAGGATTTAGGGTCTGATCATTAGCATGTACATAATCATGAATGTTCAATTCCAAAATCAAGAATGCAGTCAACTTGTGCAACTTCGTAGCGAGCCATTGCTGTGATGTTTACCGATCTGTCTGCAAAGATAATTTCAGTGGTTAAACTAGTAAAGAATAGCTCCTCTCAAAAGAGTGGATATAGATCCACATCTCTGCCCCCACTTAAAAAACCCATTCAAAACAAATCAAAGACCCCAATTTAAAACATGAAATGCTGAAACTGCTAAAAGAAAACATGCGGAAAATATAGGAAGTTATACATATAGGCAAGGACTTTCTGAACAAGCACAGGGAATATTCCCAAGAATCAACAAATGGGACAATATTAAAAAAAAAAAAAAAAAAAGAAGTCCCTGTACAACAGGGGAGCTATCAGCAAAGTGAACAGCCAGCCTGCAAAATGGAAGGGATAATCTTTGCCAACTGTACCTCACAAAGGGGTTGATATCTAGATTATTAAAGGAATAGTGTCATCAAATAACTAAACCAAAACTCTGTTAATCAGTAATTGGGCTGATGTTATGAACAGATATTTCTAAAAGGAAAAGATATAAAATACCAATTAATGTTTAAAAATTTTCAAGATTCGTAGACATCAGGGAAACTTCTTTGAGATTCTATTTCAACGCAATCAGAGTGTTTATAATCAAGGAAACAAATATTGGTAAGGATGCGGGAAAGGGGAACCCTTATTCATTGCTAGTATAGTCTGTGATATAGTAAGCTAATGCAGTCTGATGATAGATATCCTTTTGAAAGTTGTAAATATGTTTTTTTTTCATTTGGTGATGAATAAAAATATTTTGGCCTATGAAAAGGCAGGATTTAGCCAGGTGGAAAAACAAAATAGGGATAGAGAAAGGTAGCAGTCAGGGTCAAGGAGAGATGCCTTGTAGCCACTGGGAAGGTAGGATGCCCAGGCATTCTCTGGTAAGGCAGGAGCATCTAGAGATACTTAGATCAACTTAAATGGGTTAATAATTAAGCGATAACTAGCTAAAAAGAAGCCTGAGCCATTGGCAGAATAGTTTATAATTAATTTATTTGTAACTAAATGGCTGTGGGACTGGGCAGGACAGAAACTTCCATCTATAGTAGCCATTATGGAAATCAGTCTTATTTTCTCTAAAAGTAGAACTACCATGTGCCCACCTATAACATTATTTGTTATATACCAAAAGATTCAACATCCCACTACACAGAGATATTTGAACAACTATTCACAATAGCAAAGGAATGGAATCAACCTAAATGTTACCTATTTAAAAACAGTGAAATTTACAGGAAAATTGGGGGAGCTGGAAAATATTATATTAAGTAAGATGGCTTAGTCTCAAAACCATAAAAATCACAAGTTCTCTTTAGTATTTTGATACTAACTTTTAATGTTTCTATGTATTAAATAAGGCATTATGGTTTCACAATGTATCAGAGAAAGCCAAATTGAAGGAAGGAAAGGTTTTTGGTCCAAGATTTCAGTCCAAGGTGCATGTACTCCATCCCTCTGGGGCTGAGATAAACAAAGTATCATGGTCCTAGCACTATGTAACTAAAGATGTTACTTCCTGATGGGCAGCAAGAAGAAGATGGAGAGACACAAGGAAGCCAAACATATGCCCTCTCCTGGTGACATAGTTCATCCAACAAGGCCCCACTTCCTCTTCAAATATTTGAAGATCATCAATGAATTAATCCCCTATCTTCTGGACTATGCACCTCTTCTCAGTCATGAAATTTGCTTCATAATCTGTGGTAGAACCATAGTGATCAGGTTATCATGACTTCAAAGCACAAGCCATAAACTATAGAAACCATGACAGTACGCAAAATCATTAAACAGGAGACATAGGAGGTGATGACTACATATATACCTTATATAATAAACACATGAAAGAATCCACCTATAAATAAGCAAATAATAGATGGATAGATAGATAGATAGATATATAGATGAATTTAGATATTGTGAGAGTGGACATAGACTCTGGAACCAGAGAAGGAAGAGACCATAAGAGAGGCACAATAGGTATTGCAAATGGAGGGAGGGAAGGCAAAAGGTCATGTGTCTGATGTGTAAGTGTAAATGAGGCTACTGGGCATGAGATGGTAATGAGAGAGGATGGGAAATGAGGGGATAGAAAAGGAAAAAGTATTCTGATGGTTGTTTTATTTTCAACTTGACACCACCTGGTATTATTACCTGAGATGAGATTCTCAATGGAGGATTGCCTATATTAAATAGGCCTATGGGCATGTCTGTAGGCAATTGTCTTAATAAATTAATTTATCTGGGAAGACCCAGCCCACTGTTGGTGGCACAATTCCCTAGGTGGAGAATACTGAATTCTGAAAGAATGGAGAAACTGTGATAAGCACAAGAAAGCAGGAAAGCCAGGAGACATGCATCCATTCTCTTTCCGTTCCTGGCTATGGATGTGATATGGCCATCTATTCCAAATTCTGATTGTTGTGACTTCTATGTAGTGATGCACAACAACCAGGGATTGTTGGCTAAAATAAACTTCCTCCCCAAAATAACTTTATGTCAGGGTATTTTGTCCAAGCAGTCAAAATGAAACTAGAACACACATTGTATTGGAAACATTAAGAGTGCTCCTCTTCCTTTTATTATTTGTTTTTAACATTAATATTGTACTGTTTGAGCTGCACTATACATGATATAGTTTGTGGAGATTGGGAAAAACATCCCTTCTTCCACATCCTGGTTATCAAAAGCCTTAAGTCTTTTGTGCCCAGCAATGACTGGACTTGACTGGTTGTCCAGTCAATGACTGGTTGTAATTTCTGGTTCATCAAATTCATAGACACCAGGACTATTTATTATTTCACAGTAGGGAGTTAATGAAAAAAAGAGAATTCACAGGTGGAAAGGAGTGCTTCTATTTGAAGGTGAGTAAATTCTCGCCCCAGGATGATAATCCCTAATGAGACATCAAATCCTGATAGAAAGGTTCTGATAGTAGTAGGATAACTAAGAAGATTAAGGCCATGGCAAGAAACATGGAGTTTTGTGAATAACGTTTCTGAGCAGTTCCTCAACAGATTTCTCAAAGAAACCATAAACAAAATCCTACTAGCTTCACTGAATATGGTCCTCTCAAGCCACTCCAGTTTTATGTTTCTATAGACTTTACTCTTATGAATCTCCTCACCTTTCACATTTTATTTACTTTTACTAATTTAATTCCAGTTATAAAATCTGACTTTAAATCCTATGGGTATCTCAGAATATATATCTCTGCCTTAGAATATTGTGAATTATTTTTTCCTGAAAGGATATTTGTATCATGTCTTCATGCAGTCTAAGTTTCTTGGAAGTAAAATATATATCTGGCGAGATGGTTCAGTGGGTAAAATATTTGCTATACAAGGTTGAAGAGCAAAGCTTGGTTCTTCAGAACCAAGGTAAATTTGGAAATGGGAATGAACACCTGTAATTCCAGAGCACAGTGGCAAACAATAGGAGATCTTGCTTTAAACAAAATGGAATAATGTACATCCACCAATCCATACATAAAAGTACATATGTCTAGCCTCCTATAGTTTTAAAATATCTCTCTTGCATTTTCTACCTTTCTGTCAAACTATGTTTTGGCACACATAAGAAGAATCAAATATTCCCTAGGAGTTATTATGGACTGTCACAGATCATTTGTACATGTACATATTTTCTTAAATATGTTTTTATAGAGTATCCATAGTACTCTATTTAATAATGAAAAAACTACAGCTGAGAGAGACACGCTGTTCTAGTGTACTGATAGGACATTAGTAGAGTCTCCATTTAATCTATTTCTCTTTAACCCTGAATTCATGTGCATAGGGTGTTTTTTGCATAGGTTGCCTTCTAGTATGTATATGTCATGTAGACTTTAGGTATTACTAATAAATACAATGGTCTGAATTATTATTCCAAAAATTAGGGCTTATTATTTATAGTCTTATAGCTTATACATATTTTCATTTGGTACTTATATAGATTTGGAAAATGAAGCATATTTTAATTATTTTCATCATTTAATGCTTAGAAATTTGAGGCTTCATGACTGTTTAATAAATAGCCTAGCAGGGAAGAAGCAAAGGGCATTTATAAGACAATTTCTATTATATCTCTAGACTTATGAAACAAAAATAGAATATTTAGGTTCACCCTTCTCTTTACCTCACTGAAAAAAGTATAAAATCTTATTTAATCAAAAGTTATTGCTCTATACATTTACAGAAAAGTTTTGCTATTTAAAATGATTTATTGCAAACAGATTAGAAAAATAGGATATAGCTTGCTTAAAAAAATCCCTCAGTGGAATGAAATTTTTCTTTCTGAAGTCAGTTCCTAAATGTAAACACCTGTATTACTTTGAGACATTTCAAACCAGGCAACATCGATGCACAAGTTTGGAAGATTCAGACTTGAAATAGTTATTACACCTGAGACAGTGTACTACAGCCTTGAAGCTCTGTTGATCAAGGGTGCTGACAGCAAAGGGAAGCAAGCAGTAGGTTCCTGTGTTGCACAACAAACTGGTTCCTCACAACTGGAGAGAATTCTTAGAAAAAGTATTTTTGTTACTAGTTTAGCTGACTCCCCATGGGCAGCTGTTCTGTTTTTTTTTTTTTTTTTTTCTTATCACATTACGTGGAGTGTCTAGTGCATGTAAAGCAAAATGGCCTTAGATGAAAACAGGTAATGGCTAGGAATTGAACAAAGTGCTCTGTGCATGCTGCATTTATTGGAGCCATGGATGATGTCTCATTCCCAAAGCCTCGACCAGCGAATGTCAGCAGTTTCTTTAACATCTCCTTGTTTAATACAATGACAGCAATGGTACAATAGATTCACATAGATTTCGTTAATTCCCATCTATAATTTTGCTTTTGTAGAAGTTATTTGTTTTCATGGTTTGTCCTTTTTATGAATTTTGTGCTGCTGGTGACGAGTGATGCATTTCATCACTGATCTTTACCTTGTCTAAAGCTTTCTGCTTGCATTAGTTCCCTAAGGCTGTTATTTCCAACCTAGAGATTTTTCTTAATATGTCATGAACAAGTTCTAGAGAACTTTTATTTTCTGTTTACCTATTGAGCTAATAAGAGCCTAACACTTAAAAATATTCTGTATTTTAAACAGAACTGGTGAACAAAATTGATTTGGGACTTTTCTGCTGTTTCTATTAGGATTTGTCCAGATAAAAGAATCCTTTATTTCTTTTCTTTTTTCTTTTCTTTCTTTTCTTTTTTTTTTTTTTTCAAGGCAGGGTTTTCTCTGTGTAGCCCTGGCTTTTCTGAAATGCACTATGTAGACAAGGCTAGCCTTGAACTTGGAGATCTTCAGCCTCTTCCTCCCAAATGCTGGGATTAAAAATGTGCACCACCATACTGCCAGGCATCATTTCTCTTATATTACAGAATCCCAATGTTTCTTTCTCTCTTGCTTCACCCCCATGAAATTTGTTTCTTTTCAAGAAGACAGGAATTATGAACTAGAGTTTTTAGTCCTATGCAATGGCCATTTCATCCATCTTGAAAATAAACACAATTCGTTGCTATCATGAAGCTTTGCTTTGCTTATGATGACTGATGTATTTCACCACTGATATTCAACACACAGTATCATCTTCTAAAATGTTCCATTAGCCTTAGATTCCTAAGGCTGTTACTTCCTTCCTAAGCATCAGCCTCAAAATAAAGGTTTTAAAACTTTTTACACAGAGAAAGCTAACATTTAGAAAGTGAGTACCATGCAGTGGTTGTCAAATTTTGCATTTAAGATACTTTACTTAATAGGTGTAGTTCTATGAATCATCTACTAATAATTCCACTTGTTAGAGAAGGACAAGAAACTTCAGACGTGCTAAGATCCTGAAGTTTTGAACTTGACAGTAATACCACTGCATGCACTGAAATGCCCCACTATTTCTGCAATAGTTTTATATATTTAAAATTATGTTTTGCAAAATGATCATAGCATACATTCTATAGAGACAAATACTTCTGCCTTTGTATTCCTTATATTGTTTATATAATGCATGACCCCCTTCTTTCCATAGCATGTTTGGTATCTATAATTACTATTAAGTAGCTATTGAAATACCTCCTTTAAACATCTTATTTATATCTGTTGTGTTTTGACTTGGCATCCATTAATGTACTTTTGTTCTTCATGCACTTGTCTTCCATAAGCATTAAAAAATATTTTACTAATGGTTTGTAAGCACTTCTACTTCCAGAGTTCAGTAATGTTCACTATCATCCAAGTTGCTTTTATGACAGTTAAAATTACATTCTTTAAAAAGTATATTTTTATGGGCATGTGTGAGTGATTGAGTGTCTATTTGTAGGCCATATTAGTGCATTATCCTGTGGACTTTATAAAACAGTATTTGACCTCTGAAACTAGGTGAATGTGGTTGTGCACTGGGAACTGACCAGAGATTCTCAGCAAAAGCAGCCACTGTTCCTCCCTGCTGAACCATCTCCCTGGCTCCTAAAGTTATATGGGTTGTGTGTGTGTGTGTGTGTGTGTGTGTGTGTGTGTGTGTGTGTGTGTGTTTAGTGTTTGATGCATGTAAGAGAATAAGTATTACAAATAATGCAATTTAGGTCTCATGTAGGTAGTCCCAATTCTGCAGAGACCATACTGTTCTCAGGTAATGATGTGTATTATTTATTTGTTTATTTATTTATTTATTTATTTTCTTATTTTACATATTGATCCCAATTCTCTCTTCCTCCCTCTCTCCCTCCTTCTCTCCTCCTCCTTCCCTCCCATTCTTTAGCCTTACTTTACAGCAAAGGGAATAGGTTCACAGAGGCTCAGTTTCTTGCCTGGCTAAAGAATAATGAAGTCATGAGATGTAGATTCAGATCCATGTGTATGTAATTTCTAGGGCCAGTTTTCCTATGCAAATATGCTGCACCCATTGTGTAGGGTTATTGTAAGTGAACTGTCACTTTTTCTCTGACCTTCACCAGGTATGAACTCCCTCCTATTGTACCCAGAGACAGTGTCATATGGAGAGTGATCCAGAAACTGTGACTGATGCTTCCACTGCATATAATTCTGTTTGGAGTCTCTGCAGCCTGAAGGAGTGGTGGCTGAGTTCTTAGGGAAGACTCTGAATGTCTCAGATGTTTTGATCACTTTGCTTATCCCAGCAAAGATACCTGCTAATGCCTCTCTTCCCCAGGGCATTCTGATTTTCCACACAGGGATGGACTCTTTTCTCTATGTGCTCATCTTGTTCTGTCCTTTGTCCCTTGTCATCACTTCTTCTGAACCTGACACAAGCTGTGTGCCACCTATTAACCTGTCATATTCATTGATCTCCCAAGAGATCAAACTGCCTCTGCAATTCCCTTGTTTAATCTTTGCTTGCCAGAGTAGGCTGACAAAATTGTCCTTAGCAAATTGAAAGTATAGTCCATTCCCTCTAGCCCTCATAAACTCTATGCTGACAGTCATATATTTAAATGTTGTGGCCTCATTGAAAATGAAAAATGTTTTCAGGTAAGTCTGAGCTGATCTCCCAAGGCTGTACAGAAGAACAAAGAAAGTAAACACATGGATTAAGAAAGCTTATAAACTTGTAAAATCTTTCCATTGGCATTTTCATTTTCAATGGGAAAAAAACATGGTGTACTTTGCATCTCATAATATTTGAATTCAAACTGATTACTGATTTATCTCCTCTTATTTGTTGGAGAATGACTATAGAGGATGAGAAAATCTCCAGGGTAGCTTAATTTGTTTATAATGAAACTCTGGTTATTCTTTTTAAATTTAAGAATATTGGCATAGTCTTTATTCTTTCAATGAGCCTGTTCTTAAGTCCCCATGATGTTACATAAACATATGGTATCTTTACCAAAACCAGGCCTAAACTTTAGAAAAATTCTTATTTGTTGTTTTATATGCTCATCTCCAGTGCCTCTCATTATTTGTACTAGTACTGTGTTAGAAGTTTGTTTTTATGCCCTTCCTGGATATTGAGATTGATGACCACTTTATATGCCATCCTAGGATCTTTGTCCAGTAGCTGATAGAAGCAGAAGCAGACACCCACAGGTAAACACTGTTCTGAACTCCTGGAATCCAGTTGCAGAGAGGGAGAAGGGATGATCAAAGGGGTCAAGACCAGGCTGGAGAAACCCACAGAACCTGTTGACCTGAACAAGGGGGAGATCATGGATCCCAGTCTGATAGCTGGGAAACCAGCAAGGACCAATCCAGACCCACTGAACGTGGATGTCAGTTAGGAAGACTAGTCTATGGGGCCTCTGGTGGATCAATATTTATCCCTAGTATGTGAATGGACTTTGGAAACTCATTTCATCTAGAGATTATTCTATCAGCATGGACACATGGAGGAGGGCCTAGGCCCAGGTCCAAATGATATGACAGACTTTGAAGATCCCCAGTGGAAGGCTTTACCCTCCCTGGGGACCAGAAATGGGATGGTATAGGGGGTTGGTGCTGGGTAGGGGAGGGAGAGGGGACTGTGATTGACATGTAAAACAAGATTGATTCTAATTTAAATTTTAAAAAGGTGGGGGGGAGAAGTTTGCTTTTAGTCAAAATCTTCTCAGACTAGCATAGGCTCTTCTATGTACCTCCAGTACAGGGATTTCCTTCTAGTAAATTTTTAAGAATGGAACAGTATTTATACCTAGTGTAGGAATGGACTTTGGGAGCCCATTCCCCATAGATGGATACTTTCTCAGTCTAGACACATGGGGGAAGGCCTAAGCCCTGCCACAAATAATGTGACAAACTTTGATGAGCTCTCATAGAAGGCCTCACCCTTTCTATGGAGCAGAAGAGAGATAGGATGGGGCTCAGTGAGGAGCATGGGAGAATGGGAGGGAGAGAGATCTGGGATTGACATATAAAATAAGATTCTTTTCTAATTTAAATTTAAAAAAGCACATTCAGGATGGAAAAAATGTATTAGAAACATCAGTGTAATAAAGGCAAATACAACAAAACAAAATAACAACAACAAAAGAAACAAATGGTTAATCAAGTTAGTAACTGTCATATCCTGGCATGGAAAAATGGGGACCAATGTGCAGTGGTCACTGTTTGGGTTCTCTGTGCCTTCATTCATCCTGGCATCTCAATTTTTCTTTGGAATAGGAAGCCAGGAGCCTCTTGCTTTAGCAATGATGATGACTCTGTCTCAAAATTTCTGGGAAATCATGGATACTCCCTTGTCCAAGGTTTAGGAGGCTATTTCCTGTAGTGGGGTGCCAGCTTCTTCCCCTTCCTATCTATGGAATGGTCTGTCCTTATGTTTTTTATTTGTTAAAATAAATGTTTTTTATTTGTTAAAAATATTATTTTGGGATGGAAGGATATCTCTGTAGGAAAATGTGTTTGCTGTTTGACCCTTGGGGCCTGAGTTTGATTCCCAGAACACATATAAACTTTGTAGGGATGAACTGACTCCATGAAGGTACCCTATGACATCTACATGCATGTCATAGAATGCATACCTCCAGGCATCACACAACTTAATAATGAATAAATGATTTGTTGTTATTCTTCTTAATTTTATTTGTTCTTTGACACTTTCACACATGTAAATAATACAGAACTAACCACTATTACCCCTGCCCTCTCATCTCCCCACTACCTCTGTCTACCTCCACATTTCCCCACAACGTTCTATTCCTTTTGTTTTATAACCGACCATATTTAACAAAGTGTAATTTGTGTGACCAAGCCTTTGGGACTAGCCCTTGCAACTGAAAACAATGTTTTGCTTCTCCCTCAATCTGTATGGCACTTTACTTTGGCACAGTGTATTAGGTCCCCATAAGCCCCTCCCAAATGTTAACAGAACCAGTCTTTTGTGGGCTCAGGGTAGGAGCTGCAGTGGCTGATTGCAGTGTGATTTGTGGGCTCATATGTGATTCACTAAATCAAGAAATATGTGATTGCAATAGTTGTATCAAGGTGAAAGATGCCATTTCCTCGTCTTTCACCCTACTTTCTGGCTTACATATATTCAGTCACCTCTTTCACGATGTTCCTTGAACTTTAGAGAGGGTGGTGTTAATCAGTGTCTTGTTTAGGACAGAGCCCACAAGTGTCAGATATCATCAGTAACTTTGGCAGCCATGAGGTCTCTGAATTTACCACCATTCACTTTATAGAGAGTTGCCTCTGATCAAGGCTGAGAGGAGATTTTCATCTGTGTCTTTTCATTCTGATAGACAACCAGGAATCTGAGGAAACATGTGTTACATTGAAACTTATTTTGATTTTTAATACTGTAGTATATATTTAATAATATTTAATAGCATAATAGTCATATACAGAAACATTCAAGATTATCATCATCTGTTTCTTTGTTCCTTTGGTTAAATTTTTTATATTACATGCATCATGGTATAAATTTTAAAGTTTGTGCATGTGTAAGTCTGTTGTTAGTTGAAGACTTCTCAAGGCTAGATCTTTCTTTGTTTATATTCTCTCAACCAGTGTAGGACCCATGACTTCCTGACTAACATTCTCAGTGTTGTTCATATCAATTGATTTGAAAGAGGTAAAGGCATAAACAATGACATATGTAAATTTGTCCCTGCTATGACAGATCAGGAGCTGAAGTTTCATTCTGGAGCTGCAGGTGAGACACTTGTGTCTTGGAAGACTAGGCTGACATGATGTAATTTAGCATGTCTCAAATGGAAAAAGTTAGAGAGAGGCTTATAGAGTGCACTGCCATGTCAAGAGTAGACAATGGGAGCTGAGACTATTGATTTCAGCCTGACTTTCAGGAACCCCTGTTCTTTTCTCATTTGGGACATGGGAGTGTTATTTTATCTGACTTTATTGTGGAGGTGGGAATTTTTTGAGATTAAAAGTTCTTCTTGTTAGAACTTTCGAGGTATGTGGCTGACAGGCTGGCTGAGGTTTTATAATCAATTATTTCTAATCATGAAATGTTCTAATTATAAGAAGTAATGTAGTCAGGTTTTCTAAATTATGTTTCCATTCAGTTTGCCAAGAACCTTTCCAAACCCCTTTGCACTGGCATTGTACTTCTTTTTAGTTTTTAACAATGTAGAAACTAAGAAGAATTTAACTTCAGACATGGCATTACTTTGGACACATGCAACATTATACATACAAGAGTCTAAGTAAATCACAATGTTGTATTATGTCTACCAATTTAAAATCTTGAGGGTTTTTTTTTTGGGGGGTGCGGGGAGAATCTCTCTTAAATATCAGAGCTATATTCTGTGACTAAAAATGAAATGACAGGGACATTCCAGCAATTCTTTCTGACACTAGAAATAGGGCTTCTCTTCGTTCACACATAAAGCCCCAGTCTAATGACAGGGCCAAATAAGATCTAGGCCAATGGGTTTTAAAGAAGTTCCTGAAGACTCCAGCTGATACTCAAAGGTTGCCCAAGGTGAGGAAGAGAGACAAAAAAGGTAAGCCTCATTATTCCTTCCCACTCATAATCCACCCAAACAGATTCATTATTTCTCAAAGGGTTCACTTGACTTTAAAATTATTTCATCATCTACAGGACTTTACTTGAAAAGGAATTTGAGTGCTGTAAATATTACAATAAATGTTGATACATCACACATAAATATTTGGCAGATATATAATTGCTGGAAAGGTTGTGTAACGGAAAACACTGCAGATTGAAATGCAAACAAATTCTTGTTGTTTTATCTTGACTTTTCAATTAGTTGTATGACCTTGTGAAGCATGCTTAGTCTCTCTGAACCTTAGTCCCCTCATCATAAATGTTATGGAAATGAAGTTTAACAAAGAATTGGAAAATCAGCACATTGCAATATTCAGTTCAAGCATGATTTTTTTGTTGTTGTTGCTCATAAAATGAGTCAATAAATTAATGAAATTCTAAAGGAACAACACAGATATATCATCACTGGTAAACTCTGAATGTCTATTATGTTGGTTAATTTTATATGTCAGCTTGATTTGGCTCTATGGTCCCCAATAGTTAGTTAAACATTTTTCTGGGATGTCTCTGTGAGAGTGTCTTGGCATGAGTTGAACATTAAAATAGGTAAAATGAAAAAAAAAAAAAAAACGCTTCAGGTTTTCCATAATGTTGGTGAAATTGCTCTCTTCATGAATAGGAGTCAGAAATAAAGAATTCTCCTGCCTGTCAGTGGCCTTCTGACTATACCAGCATCTCTTTTTGTTTCTACAGAATCTCCCACACTGGTGACTTCAGCTGAAATGTCAGTGCTGCAAGTGCTGCAGAATATGGATTCAGTAGCATTCCTGATCATGTGAGCAACATTATAATAAGATTTATAAATCATATATATCTATACTAAGCATGTATTATATCTATCCATCCATTGATCAATCTATTTATCTATCTGTCTGTCTGTCTATCTATCTATCTATCTATCTATCTATCCCTTATTTGTTTTAATTTCTGGAGATCTTGTTTGATACAGCTTCTATGGTGGTGTTGAAATATGTTAACAGTTTCTTCTTAGAAAGTGAGAAACCTAGGTCTCCTATCCCTTGGATGAGGTCTGGATATAGTGACTTGCTTCAAGAGAGTAGAGTATAGTTAAAATAACAGTTTGTGGCAAGATCATAAGAAAAGCATGGTGGCTTTCTTCCTATTTATGTTCTTAGTTCACTTTCTGTATGGAGAGCCAATTCTGTAGCCATGCAAATAAAATGTACAATTCTTAACCAATAACCATATTGGATGTAGATTCCTAGGTACTCTATAGCCTCTAAGTTTCAACACCCTTGAAGATATGTTAACTGTGTTTTATTGAAAGATTTTGATCCAGGAGTATCCAGGTAAGCTTACACAGGACTATACACATAGAAATTTTATAAGTCAATTGATATTTACTCTTTTATCTTCTGTGTTTTTATTTTGATACTATATTTTTGGACTAAAGATAACTAATACATTCTGCACACAGAAGAAAGCCAATAAGGCACATTTTCACTACTTTTCCCATTTGCATTAGATACAGGAAGTTGGCCAGCATTCAGAAATTCTTGTTCAAAATTTGAAATGTCCTTGTTGATCTGGGTAGAAAGTCAAGCCAACCCAAATGAGTGTCAATGAGGGCAAGGATAAAGTAGCCAGTTTTGGAGGGATAAGCAAACCCTTCATCAGCACAACGTGGAATAATTGGCTATGTAAAATAAAGGTCAGAGTCCCTGCATACTTATAATAGTTGTTCAATACATATGCATTGATTGATGATGTTGGTTGATTTATTTTGAGTGCTAGACAGATTTTGAGTCATCAATGTTGCAAAGCAACTAAAAATAAAGGTGCACAAAACTTGGGAGAGTCAATATAAACAGTGAAATTGAAGGAGAAACTTTGGTGATCTTGTCTCTTTGACATGAGACTCCAATTCCTGGAAGGAAAGTGGGCTTCCCAGTTGGTTATATACTGGGAAATGAAGGAGAATTGTCAATGGAAAGTATGTTGGCACTACAGCCTGATGAACTACTTTTAGTTAAGACTTTTCCAAGGTTAGGACAGTAGAGTCATTTACAAAGAGGTTGAGAAAAAACTCTTATGATTTAATGGAGAAAGAAGGCATGATAGGAGAAGGTAACTTTAGGCTGTTGGTGAAAAATAAACATGGTGTAGAGATTATAGACAATGCACATGTATAGAACTTAATTTTGGTTTGTTCATTGTTTTGATGAACCATTTACTGTGTTTGAATTTTAATGGGATAAATGCAATTGTTGATTGTGTACTGTATCATGGAAATCTGTTTTGGAGACTGGAACCTATTTGAAGTAACATAGGACACATTGTTATGGATATATGTTTATATTCTTATTGTCCTAGGAGATCTGTTTATACATGTTGTGTCAGTATAATTATTACAGTGCCACTTTAACTCAAAGAATTCCATCTTTCACAATGAGTAATACAGGTAATGATAGAACCTATGGAGAAACAATATGGCTGAATGTTTAAGAATAGGGACTTAACAAAACAGCCGTGCTGAATCAGTTAATAGTCATGAGACCTTGAATGATGTTTCTAATATCTTTAACAGTGGTCACTTTAACCTAGAAATTAAGCTAGCTATTCATGTATTTGAAGTGGTTTATATAAGTAATTATTTTGCATAAACCTCTTCATATAGTACTTGATTTGTAAAAGCAGTATAAAAGCCTGAGTTCATGTAATGTTCATGAAACTCCTGTGATAAAGGTATTTTGTAGATCTCTACAACAGAGGGTAGTGAAATATTAAGAGATTACTCTAAAGGCAAATTGTTTAGAAGACAGTAGGACCAAACTTTGGTTTTGCCTTGAACTTAAAGCTGTGATTTGTTTGGATATTCCAGAATGTCATCTGGCTTCACAATCTCTTCTTGTCTCTTGTAGTTTTACTATTCTCACTGAACAGCCAGTCTTTAAAAGCTTGGCCTTTAGGCTGCTTTTTGGGGGATGTAATAAGTAGAACCTTAGGAGATGGGTATAATTAGTGGTCCTTCCCTCATCATGGGCATGCTCTGAAAGATGATTGTGATATCCTAGCCCTATCCTGATTTTTGCTTTGCTTCCTGGCTCATAGAATAAATGTTATGGAATTTACTTCCTGCCTTGACCATCCAGTGTGGTCTCCATCGTTCCACAAACTGTGCACACTCAATGTTGAACTAGAATTGCTAAAAATACGAGCCAAAATAATAGTTTTGTTTTTCTTAGTAAATTAATCATCTCCTATATTTCTTTACAGTGATTCAAACACACCTTTATATTTTAGAGTAAGTTTGTATGAGGTGATATGCATGCCTTCTTATTCTGATACAATTTTATACTAGCTCAGAGAACACAGAGACCATGGCTGTGCAAGACAGGAGTTCAAAGCATATTTCTATGTATCTTCATAGATAGAGACCAAAGGGAATGAATGATCTTATGTGAGTCATTGACAACTTGGATGTGTGAAGACTCCACACCTAGTGTGTCTTAAATTAAACTCTGCATGGTAGACAGAAACTTAACAGTGTAATACAGTATTTCCCCACATGTTTTAAATAAATATCCATGTCAGATTTAGAATAGAAACCTCCAATGCTTATGTTTACTGAAGTGCATGGGTTTGTAGATTTAGTATAGCTGCCTGTCACTCTGGGGTTAGCTTATTGCAGTGTTGTGTCCTGTGTTCTTTCCAGTGTTGTTTTCTCTTTCATTGATCAAGTTGAACTTCTGAAAAGCTCTGTTTATACTCTGTATTCCCACTTGCATCATGAGAACAAAGCATAGATATCAAAGTAATTGTGAAGGGGAGAAATGCTTTATTTCATATGTCTATCCTGTTATATCTCAGACATCATGGGCCTGAATGCTAGTACTGTAATCATAACCAATGAAAGTAACAGTAAAGACAACAGTAACTAACAGCCATCTCAGTTCTAATAACATGGTCAGTTGAAATTACTTGGTTGCTAGATTCTACTACATCAATGTTTATGCTATTCTCATTACATTATCGAGATTACCAAGGTTAATATCCCTCCTGGGACACATTGTTTTGTCCACAGTGCTGTTTTTCTGCCCTTATGCAGGAAGAGCTGCCTTGTTCTTCACTGAGACGGTGTGTTTCTCTTGTATAGACAAGCATGCTGAGAAGATTTTTACTTTTTAAAAGAGCACATTTCCATACCTATCAAGGAAATGAAAGCTTTTCAAGAAAATCCCTGTGAAAAGTCTAAAATTATTAAAAGAATAACTGTTGAAGGAAAAGAAACAAAACGTTTAACCTTTTTCCTGTAAAAGTCAAATACTGTTCTCCTCACAAAGCCTCTGCAACCTCCAATTTTATTCGGCAGCTAAAGAAATGAGCTGTCCTCAAGGCTCCAAGATTTAATCTCTATTGCATAGAACAGTACACCCATAGAAGGTCTCCAGGCTTCATTGTCATTGTTTTGCCCCTCCTTGCATCGTGTGGTATAAGCTTCTAAGGTAAACAGAAGTGTTCATCTTTAAAGCCTGTTATGATGAGCCAAAAACTCAGAGATGTAAATCATCCACTATGACTGTGCTCACTCACCTGAACCCCATTAATCTCCTGTCTGGACACACAGAGCCCTTGCCATCTTCCTATTGCTCAAGTGATGAAGGGCTTGGCTTCAATATAATAAGTCAAATGCTTAGATACTGATGGGGCACATTCATTTGGGGTAGTATTTCAAGATTCACTCTGCATGTATAGATAATTTAGTAATATCATTATAACTTGGTCATTTTTGTTTTGTTTTCTGACAATCCCATGGAGAACAATTGCTTCCTTGTTGAATAGTCTTAGGAGGAACTGCAGTGAGTACATGGAGACATCTTTATTTTGTTTCTTATTGTAAGAGAACTAATAAGCATTCGAAATAGCTTCTATTTATTGTGTTTTTATTTCACTACTCCTTCCTTCTCTCCCTCTCTCTCTTTCAACCTTGTTTCCTTTCTGAACAGTGACTCATGCTGCCCAGGCTGGTTGGGAAGTTCTTCTACAGCTGAAGCAGGTCTTGATCCTCCCACCTGGAGTGAAAATCAGCTTCTAGATTCCAGCTTTTGCTACTTGTAGAGACTTTGACTTTCATCCTTGTTATATAGACATACCTGGAGCTGTAAAATAACCTTGTATTGATAACTAAAGCATGTGTGTTTGTACCTTTTTGGATTGTTTCTTTATTAGCAGAATTTCGGTGTGCTTTAATAAAGCCAAAGGAATGTCAGCTCAGATTGTGCCTTGTTCTCAGGATGGGGAATTGTTTACAGAAGGAAGAGGACTGCATTGCACATCTTCAGTGATTGTGATTCAGCCTCTGTGTGTGTGTGTATGTTTGTGTGTGTGTGTGTGTGTGTGCTCGCACGCACACACACACCTCTATGTGTGTTTGTGTGTATGAGTGTGTGTGTGTGGTGGTGGGGTGTGTGTGGGAGTGTTTCCTGTGTTGTTCCTTGTACACTTTAAGGATAAAGGATGGGCCATCCCAGAGTGGCTTTTGTAACAAAGCATGTGACTGTGTGTTTATCCAATTTCTGTTTCTTGCTCTTTCAACCCTTCCCAAACACTGTCAGTCATTCTGGTGCACAAAGCAGATAGAAGGCATGGCCACACTTGTTTTCAAATCTCACTTTTATGAAAGATTGTGGGAATGCAGATAGATGAAAACAAGTCTTTAGAGCTCTCCCTTCCCCAGGGCAATAAGCACTCTCTTTAAATTAATTTGAGTCTAGGGATTTGTTCTTCCTTTGGATTGGTTCCAGACCTCCTCAGGTATTTCAGACAGAGGGTCTCAGGGGAGTTCAAGATGCACCTGCAGAGCATTGAAGGGAATGTGAGCTATCTTCCTAGTGTCATGTTTGTTAAGTCATAAAGGATCTTGGAGGGTTTTAAAGTCAAAATTTATTTCAAATATCTGTGGGGAAAATATTCTTTAAAAGTATTCTTGTCAAGTTCATTTAAAATGCATAGAAAACAATTGAGGAATAGCAATTCAGTATGATCCTTCATTGTCTGAGTACTGACAAGCCCACAGAAGAAAATATCACAGTGTTGGACACTGATTTTAGAAGGATGTTTGATAGGTATATAAGTTAACTGTCACTTTGGTAGCTGGCATTTGTTAAGTCTGTAAACATCTTGCACATGATCACCTGGCACATCAAGCAGAGGTTTCCTGAAAATAAGCTGTTGTAACGAAAACCAAACCACCTACCTTTACCTGAAAGTGTCTAATGAAAAGGAAACCTAAGGGAAAAGATGCCCCTGATGACAGATGAGGGTGTCCACAACAGCCTGATCTTATAGCAGGCGTGTTCAGAAGTAGTAACATATGCTTTATTTCAAAGTAGAATTGAGTTCAGTTTCAACTGACTATTTACTAACTAAAGTAACCCATCAATAATATTATTGTTCATTTACCAGTTACCTAGCAGTGTACTAAGCTCATTGGGCATCTTCTCACTAAGTCCTTACAGCTCCATGCATGATCTCTTACCAAATATACTCAAGTAGGTAAGGTTGGGAATCAGTGAAGCCTGAGTTTAAACCTGTGTGCTGTCCCCTGTATGCTCTTTGCTCTTAGAAAAATGTATGTGAGCTGCCAACTTTCATTAGAAAGCTTGGCTCAATAGTAGCTTAGAGTACTGCAGAAAACTCAGTACCAAGCTCATAGGCACAGTTGAATTGTCATTTCTGTATTTAGGGTGATTTGATTCTGAGCCCACAAATATTAGGAGTCATTTTTTAGTTTGGACCATAAGGAAAGGGGAAAAATATTTTCTCATGTACCTTATATTGTGTAAATATCAGCCCATCCTTTCTGGTATTACTATTAGCTTTTAATCATTTTGAGTATATACATACATACTCAGTTCTAAAATATCTTTTTCCCTTGAACAAAGGCATTTCTGATCATTGTTAGTTGCTTTTTCTACTCAGGTTCTTTGGTCTTTTCTTCTATTTGTTAATACTCTATGTTCCTTAGTACATTGCAAAATAATTTGTTAAAGTAATATAGTCTTGTAAGAATTGGGGGGGGTCAGGGGCATGGAAGGGAGGAAGGGAGGGAGAGGGAACTGGGATCCATATGTAAGAAGATTAAAATATATTTACATTTAAAAGATTTTCTAAAAAAGGTCCTGATATTACATATGCTGGACCATAATCTGTCCTTTCCAGAACAAGGGATAGTAATTGTTAAGAAAACGCAGAGTCTCAGTCATGAATACCTAGAGGAAACAATAGTTATAAATAGCTGATATTGATGAGGCAACTCATATAGCCAGGAACAAACAGTGCCTGGGGGTAGTAGAGTGGTCAGATCTTTCTTTGTGTTGTCTGTAGTATATGTGGTATATTTATAAAGGTGGATACTTTTTTGAAAGATATTTCCCACATATACACATATGGTGTCCACTTATCGTGGAATGTTTATGGAGGTCAAAGAACAACTTGAAGGGATCATCTCTTTCCTTCCACTATGTGAGTTACAGGACTCAAACACAGGTCATCAGGTTTGGCAAGAGCACCTTACCCACTGAGACATCTTATTAGTCTGACACTTCATTAATTACTGTGGAACATATCCAGCTACATTCTCTAAGTCATGATGACTTTCATACCCCAGCTTGAATATCTTCTGCTAGAAACTAGTATTTCCATGTAAAGCACAGGAAGTATATTCATGATAGAAATATGACTTTCACTGAAAAAAAAATAAGTTCTCTTGCTATTAACACATCTCATTATTATTCTGTATGTACATTTTATAATATGAACAACTAATGGCTCTAACTAGCTTCAACACTTGTTGATTAATAAATTTCATATAGGAAGGCAGGCAAATTAGGGGTCCAGAAATGGCTAGAGACTCATGCTACAACCTGGAGATTATGTGACACAGTTTTCTGTTTTATGACAAAATATCAGAATAAAACAGCAAATTAAAGGAAGAAGAACTTACTCTGACTCAGTTTCAGATGTTTTAGCTGTAGGTCACTAAGATTCTTTGTATTGAATCTGAGGAGAAGCACTATGTCATGGTAATAAGAGAATGTAGTTAAGGAGGCAACTCCCTTCACAGTCCCCATAAAGGGACAGGGAAGAGCAAAAATATATCCTTGAAAGGAACTCCTCCCATGACCTACTTATCTCAACCAGATCCATTGCCCATTATTTCACCACTTCCCAGGAGAGTTACAAGCTAGGGACAAGGCACTCCAGCGCGGGTGCCTTGGGAGGACATTCTGGATCCAAATTATGATAGCTATCACGAAGTCGGAAACATCTGAGATGCTATTTTCTTGCTAGCTGATGGGATAGCTTGCAAGTCTCCTAAATGGAAGTAGAAGACATTAGATCCCCGGGTCAGAGGTAAAAAGTCCTTATTAGTCATGTCACAATAGGCAACATTGGCATCATGATCTCACTGTTTCATATGCTGCTCAGGTCCCACAGGCCGCACAGATGGATATAGATGAAGCCTGTACAGACATTGTGTTTGTGTCTCAGCTGAAAAAACCCCAAACTTACAAAATGCCAATCTTTAACAAGGCACAAGCAAGCTGCTTAAATTTTGCCCCAGTGGGATACATTATCTTTATTATACTGGACAGTAAACAAAACTACCTTCTGCTCTGTAATAAGACATTTCTCAATGTCCCCTGGCTGTTTGCTATACAAATATCCTTGTAAATAGGATCCTGTACAAAGCTCATCAGTGCATCTGCTTGCAAGATGTGCAAGAATCCAAGAGACCCTTAGAGTATTTTCTCCCAGTGTATGAAAGCCTGAGGAATCATTTGGCTGTGAACTAATACTGAAAAGAATATTTGAACTTTTCTGTACCCAACCAACCTATTTAGTATTCTACGTTCCTTGATTTTTTTTTTCCTAGAAAGAATCTATGCCAATAGTCCTTCTGAAGAAAACTGAAGCTATAAGATGCCAATTAGCATTTCATCTCTTGGACTTGTCTATTCTTTATTTGTTTCTGGAGCCAAGTTTGTACATTTGAACTTTAAAGATTTTGTTTCATGGTCTATAGCACAGGGGGAAAAAAACGACAAAACCAGCTGAATCCTCTAAAAGCAACAGGGAAAGTAAAGCAAAGGCTTGCTGGCTGCTGGACCAATTGATCTCCCCTTTCTTGTTTCCCTAGACCTGCTTATTTATAGTGGTTGTAAAATGAGTAGAATCAAGACTGAAGGTAGGTGCAAAAGTTGAGATGACACCAATGGGTTAACACAGAAGTGAGTTGTGCCAATGAGAAATCTATTTAAAAAGAACTTTCCCGAATCAACTTGAGAAAAGGTCAGGCTATGATATTTCTAAGAAGCCAGAGACAGTCATTGATGTGTCTTTATTATATTTCTGTTGGTAAAGCATTTCTCACGACTTTTTAATTATTTGTTTTTCATTTAGAAACTTGGTTTTTATTATTTAAGCAAACTTTATATTATACTGCTCTTTCAATGAGAAACATTTTTATCTTAAAGGTAGGACTTGGCATGCAATAGCTCAGATTTCAAATGAGGAATACATTAATTTCAAATTGTGGGCTTTGGCACAAAAGCTCATTATATTTGAGCCATGTCAAATGTTAACCTGAAATAGAAGAAGAAAAATTCTTGGGATGACCAGTTCAATTTAAGGAACTATTTTCCTCTTGTATTTAATAATTCTTAAGAAAACATTTGAGATTAAAAATACAATAAAAAGAACAATTATGTTCTCAAAATGTTGGAAATCATTAAAAAACTATGCTCAAATTGATATTTTAACTGTTACCATGTGAGATATAATTTCACAGATATGATCTTTCATGTTGTTTAGGAATGGAAAACTATTTAATTATAAGACATCGGTAATTCTAATTTGAGTCCCAGATAATTCTTATTTAGTATGACTAAAATAATTTTACTTATTATCTATATCAATATGCAACAACCTCTCAGATTGCAGGTGGCTTTCATATACATGGTTGTTTTTCTATCTCATGTTAACCAGAGTTAAATATATTATTCCAAATATCAATACTTCCTTAACTCCTTCTGCTCTTAAACTTGCATAGCTGTAAATAACCATCAGGAAAAAGAGTAAAATTTCCACATTTTTTTATTTTGTTATCTTCTAGTAATAGTGTATGTAGATAGTGCATTAATCATTAAAATGTTATTTTGACCTTAATTTTTAAGGTGTATGCTTTAAAAATGTTTGCTTCTAATGATTGTTAAAGCAATGGTGTGTTGAGTAGACAAATGTACAGTTTGATATCAAAGCATTGTAAGAACATCTTAATAATTTACAAATTGTATTTTAAAGAGGTAAGACAGAGTTGCTTTAAATATGAAAGACCTTCTAAAATTAAGGTGGAAGTTTTCCTGCTCTATTAAAGAAAACATTTGGGCATAAGCATTAATATTTATTATAAACATGTATCTGAAAATTATGCCTTAGAAGTAAACCAAATCCCAATTCAATCCAAAGCAAAAAACAAACAAACAAAAAACACAATCCTCAGTTTAAGGCAGGCAGGCTTGGAAGGAAGGGTTTACTTACTAGAGGAGAAATGGCAGTTTAATGTCATCTAATGAGCAAGTGGAATTTTGATTGTGTGTGATTTGTAAGGAAAATAAAGAGAGAGATCCACATTTCTGAGAATAAAAATATTCATGGGTAAAAATCTCTAGCTGAAAAGTATAGATGTCAGAGATTTTTACATGCTTTGGTATAGACTAGAAATCTCAAGGCTTACTCTGAGCAGCCTGGAAAGAGCTCAGTGTAGAAAGAATTCAAGGATTTTAAAAACATAAATATGTATTTGAGATACTTGAAGAGACCATTAGAGAAGGGACTGTTCTAGGAGGATCCCAGGACACTGCATTCCTCATGAGCTTGCAAAAGGCTTGGAAATGATGTGGGCTTCTGGATGCAAAGGAAACAGACAATGACAGAAATCAAAATTCAGTAGCAGAATTTTCTGGTGTCTCATCGTAGGTTCATTTCAGCTTCTAGATAGTAACATAAATCATCTATTATCACACACATCTCTGTACATCATGTAAATATTCATGCATGCAGATAAGTAATTATACAGAAACACATTTATATTCTCAATAAAACTCCATTACCAGAAATTATTTCATTTAAAGTGTACTCTTGGTCTTTTCACTGTCTTAAATAAAACCATAAGAAGTAATTCTTTTGATGTTGTTCACTTTATCACTTACTTTCTTTTATCGCTTATGATTTGGATATCATATCTAAATAATATTCACCTAACCCATGATTAAAAAGGGTTTTCTTCTAAAATGCTATATAGTCATGGATCTATTCTGGATTAATGTATGGAAATAACAATGACATGAAACTTGGCCAAAGTTAATTTTTTCATGTGTATGTGTATATATATATATATATATATATATGTGTGTGTGTGTGTGTGTGTGTGTGTGTGTATATATATATATATATATATTGTTTTTTTAAATGTAACTCTATTGAAATGAGCACTGTATTCTTCAATGAATCTTTTTTTTTCATTTCTGCAGAAACATCAATTGGAATTAGACATTTTGGCCTAATTCTGTATTTATTCTTTTGTTCTATTAATCTCTATACTTATCATTCTTCCAATATATGGAGGTGGTTTTTACAAGTTTTATAACAGCTGCTAAAATTATTATAAGCTTTCTGTCACTCATTCCTTTTAAAGTTATATTTTCTTATAATACTACTTAAGTAAATTAACCCCCCCCCCCCAGTTGTAACAACTGTTTATAGGGATGTGAAGGCATGGGGACTCTTACACTGTTCTTTGGCATGCAAATGTTGCAGACACTTTTGAACAGAGCTTGTGAAGGTTTAATGTTGAACCTTTATAATTGTGTGACTCTCTCCATTAATCTCCAATGTGTTTATCCAAAAGAAATGATAGACTATGTTCCTATAAAGAAATACTTGCAAATTGTCATAATAGAATTGCTATAGTGCTTAAAACTTGGAAGCAACTCAACTGCATATCAGCTGGCAAATGAACTATACAACTGTTCTAGATAAATTTAATGAAATACTACTCAGGTATGACGTGAACTATTGACATATGACATAATAATAAACATGCGTGTGATCATTATAATGCTACACGAGAGAACCTACAAGCCAAAAGTATTTTCTATATAAATTCATGTATATAAGTAAGAAAATATGAAAAAACAAGAAGGAAAAAGGGTAGAAATTCATAGTCCATTAGGGAATGTCCAATCTATAATGCAGATTTCAGGACACATTTCTAGAAATCCCAATTGTTTAGTCAGAGAGAAATAATTCAGGGCAGATCAAGTTAAGTACCTGAGATATGCACGTTTAAATATTAACCTATTGAGTCATAGGTTTTTCTACATTTCTACAGGGACTTCTTGAAGATAGGTTCCCTTTTCAAGTTGAATTTTTTTTTTTTTTTTTTTAACTCTAGACTCTCAACTCTCAGCTTAGTTTAACAATGTACAAAGTAGCCTATTGAGGCCTGTGGAGAAATTAAACACATACTCTGAGTGAATGCCACATAGTTACTATGTCCTGTGCATGTTTCTGTATACATCATTCTCTTACATATATGGAGGATACAATATAGCCCATTTTCTTAAGATAGGTGATTTGTTTCTCTTATAAACTGCAAACCATAAGTTTTAGCCTTGTCTTTATTTAATAACAGATAATATTTACTGAATATTTTATCTATACCAAGTACTACTCATGTATTATTTTTCAGGTGAGACTATAGGTATTTGGCCCAGTTATTTTATTAGCATGAGCTGTTTTCTAGTTTTCCTTCTATAGTGCTTTCATGACATTTTCCTCCAAAACGTAATAGCAAGTGTACCTTTCGCCCACGGATTAAAAAACAAGAACTACTGTTTGTATGAAAATGTAGTGTAATGTAACATTAAATTCCTATACTCTATAGAGAGGAAGCTAGTTGTTTTCTAGTGACCCAGACTACAAAGTCTGAGTGTGGCTTGTTTATGCTTATATGTTATCATGTGCCAGATTATCCTACATAAAACATGTAAATTTTTTTCACAATAAAAGCTATCAGATTCCTAGTAAATAGATTCAAAACACATGAGTCCATACAGCAATGAATTTTGTTCTGGGTAGATATGAGCAGGGTGGAAATGCCTGTTTTCTACTTCTTTCCTTAGGAAGCCCTCCTGCATGTGCTATTGGTATGCTTGTTAGCATAGTAAATCTGTTTCTGTGGTTCAAAGTAACTCAACAAGAAAGACGACATGCTCTACACTGAACTTAAGAAAACATGTGGGTATGATGCTGCGTTTTGATGATCCCATTCAACCTGGAATTTAGCCTACACATGATTCACTAAATCTTAGATTGAAAGAAACAAAATAAACTTCATCCTCCACAGACTCCTGTTAAGTTTTGCTTTAGAAACAGATGGCAAAGTAGAAAAGCTGGCTGGAAATTGATTGAATTTGAAAAGTCAGATGTGGAAAAATCAAGTAATTCTACCAGTCCAATAGATTGTTTTGTGGTTTCAGGATTATTCTTCATAACATCCCCTCAAGAGTATTTTTTACTATCTCATCAGGAACAACAGGTGATTATAATGACTTTTTCCATCCTTTTCCTTGGAGAATCTTTATGTCTCAGTCAAAAAGTATTCACTATCAAAACTACTTTCAGAAACAATACATGCATTTTACTGTGTTTCAAATTCATGCCATAAATTTTGCTATAAATTTTTGCTTCTTAATATATAGACATTTGTAGATAGTTGACCTATTAGTAGAACCTAAATCTCTCTTTCTCTCCCTCTCTCTCTCTCTCTCTCTCTCTCTCTCTCTCTCTCTCTCTCTCTCTCACACACACACACATCCGAGTTTCATAAGTGAAACCTGAAACCTTTTAGTAATTCTTTTCTTCCTTCCCTGAATTATTTTTAGTTCTCATGTCTTCAGAACATTTAACTCTTTTCAGATTAAATTTTCTGAGCATCTTTCAATAAATGGACTAACATTCCAATCTCAAGATAAGAGAGGCTCAGAACGAAGCCAAAAGATATAATTTGGAAAATGTCAAATTAACTCAAAAATTAAAGTAAAATTATAATGAACTGATAATAATACCAAACACAAGTCAGGGGTAATATAGGCTCATGAACAGTGAGGAGGACATATTCAAAGCAATCCTTGTTATTGATTTTGTCAGTTGTGTGGATTAAGGTGGTAAGGTACATTGCTACACCTGCATGCATACTGCTTATGTCAATCAACTTGGTCTCTGACCAGTGGAAATGAGGTATTTTAATCCTTGAAAGGACATGTATCTGAAATAGGCAGGGCTGTCACTTCTCATGGCAAGTTCCCCAAAGAAAGTGTTTGAGAAGAGATCTACATGGAAGGCTTTCTGAGTAAAACTGTCTCATCCAGTGCATGGACAAAGCTTTCTACTGGAGTAGTAATGGGGAGCTAACTGTGGTTTAAGCATGTTTACTTCACGTTGAAGGAAATATCACAGTTGACCATTTAAGTGCTTTTCACATACTTATACCTTCCCAAAATGTGTTGTCAAATGTGACTTGTATTAAAGACTTGTCCTCATAGAAGTGGAAACTCCAAATGAAGAGACTTATGGTGAATTGGGTGTGTCTCTTGTTTGTTCTTGGCATAGTAAAATGCATCATAACATATTTTTTCCAAGTTTTATTATGTAAGTTTCCATTTCTAAATTAAAAAGTCTAAATAAACTGGTGACCATTGAAGACTGCCCTAATAATACAATGGAAGAGACTAAAAAATGACAGGTGCCTCTTCCATTCTCAGTGTGAAATCCTCTCTTGAACACTGAGTTACTGGATTGATGATCTAATTGTTGAGTTATCTTGAGAAATTAGAATACAGACAAGCTCAAAGCCAGTATACCAAGTTCTTGAGATTTTCTGCTTATTAAGAATGTCAACTTCATTTGATACTGTAATGAAAATGGCTAAAATCAAACATGGAGACAATTAGTGACAAAGTAGATATTCCTATTTGACACATATGACATGGAAACTATATTTTTTAAAATTTGATGTATTTCTCTTGTTGACAGAGAGAGAGAGACAGAGACAGAGACAGAGAGGGAGGAGGGAGGGAGAGAAAGAGAGAGAGAGAAGAAAGAGAGAGAGAAGCAGAGAGAGTCAGAGAGAGAGAGAGAGAGAGAGAGAGAGAGAGAGAGAGAGGAGAGAGAGAGAGAATGTGTACATTTGTAGCACATACCATGGCATGCCTGTGGAAGTTAGAGGATAATTTGAGGGAACTGGTTTCCTCTGTTTCTACCATGTGAGTTCTCAGACTTGGTGAAAAGTGCCTCTACATACACAGCCATATTTTCAGCACTAATATATAAATAAAACAAATTTAGGGAAAATTGACAATTCAGGAAATTTTTATGATATTAGATGAAAAAAAAAAAAACAGGTAGCCTTTGGCCTTTTCTTTCTTTCTTTCTTTCTCTCTTCCTGTCTTTCTTTCTTTCTTTATTTATTTCTTCCTTCTTCTTTCTTCCTTCCTTTCTTTCTTCCTTTCTTTCTTTTTTCATGCCTGAGCTTATGGTATTTTGAACCTTCTGTTTTAGTAGTTAAATATAAAAGTAATAATATTTTGTGCTACTTGCTTGAAGACATGATTTATTGGGCACTCAACTTGTTTAATTAAAACATTGTATAGGCAAACTATATAGCTATCACCCCTTACATAGTGGCAGCTAGGAAGAAATTGATAAGAATGATGGTGGGCAAAGATGGAGAGTTAGCATTAAACTTGAAATATTTTTATTGTATGATAATTCTCAGCAGTACAACTTGGTTGCAGTTGGTAGCATGCCCCTGAATGTGTGAACACAATGATGGCTGCATTGATAAAGCACTTCCTTAATACCTACTGTTGTCACTTACACTTACAGACTCATCAACACACTGCAGCTCCATGAAGTGTGACCCAATTACCTTGTTCCTTTCTAACTGAGACACAGAGAAGTTAACCAGCATCACGCAGATACTACTCTCAGATCACGGATAAACCAGAAGTAGCTAACCAGTTTGTCATTCATGTTATACACTAAACTCTGCATGCTGTGATGAGTCAATCTTTGTGAGGTAAACTTTATTTCACTATAATGGCAATTAGTATAAAATATCACAGTAAATAGAATTTTGAAATAAGCTTTTAAATCACTATCTATGTAATCAAACATTCTCCTTAAAGTAGTAATAACATTTGTAGCAAAAAAAAAAAAAAAAAGTAGACTCTTTGTCATTATTAAATATGGCAGTAAGTTAAGCCTGTTTACTTCATTTGCAGGAATATATTTTTTTATTCTTCACCACATATGTATTCTGACAGTACTTGTGTATTGCATACCTATGTGTATGTACTTTTATATAGATTATGATATGAAGAGGTTACATTGATGAGGTAAATAAAAGCAAAGTATTTTTATGTATGTAAAAATTATTAGGAAAAGTGAAAGAGTGAAGAACAGATTGCAAACAGTCATTGTGGGAAGCAGATAGGAACAGGTGAAATGTTAGATTAATATGGGTGAATCGGAGAACACAGGGCATGATGGAAGTTGAAGCTGGATAGCATGTTGTGGAGGACAGACTAGAGAAGTTGCCCCGAGGAGATGGCATTTGTGGATATTGTACTAAGTTTAGGAAGAGACGAAGTGCATGGAGAAAAATGTATCTATATCATTATTCTATTAGTATAGCTATCTGTGTATCTATTGTCAACTTACATGGAAAGGGTGGCCAAAAAGGTGACAAAAGGTGAGACACCAAGAGTCACAAGTCTGTGTTTTACCTAAATAAGTCACTGTCTTATTCCCAAGTAAGTTTTTAACTTTCTAGAAAATTTCAAGGGAAAAATAAAATTCAATATGTAAATGTCATTCAATTATTACAATTTCAAATGTTCCCTGTAATTTCTGTTACTTAATCAACAGTGACTTGAAGCACTTTGGCACTTAGTTTCTCATTATACAAAGTTTCTAGTAATCTATGTGAATTGTTTTCTTAATAGAATGAGATACTCTTTTGAGTCCTGAGGAATTCTGCCTTCAAAATTAAGGAATTATAAGAGTTGGAAAGTGTCCCTTTTAATCATATGAAGACTGCCTGTGTGTCTCTTGACCCATCTCAAGAGACTCACACAGCACACGCAAATATCACTCATTTTTTTTTCTATCTGAAATCTTTGCCATTTTATCATTATGAGAAGATTTCTTTTTCCTTTTGACTCTGAGATTTGGATCTTAATCACTACCACTAGTGCTAGTATTGCTCAAAGATGAAGGGGAAAGTTATATTCTCTAGAAGGGAGAAGGCACCCAATGAAGGCTGCTGCTGGAAGGTCACTATATAATGCCATGTTTTCTGATTACCATTAAATGCTGATGGGTGCCTTTGAGGCTCCTGATCCTAGAGTCTAGTGGTGACTTTGAGTAACTGGGCATTGAGAGGTTTGTTGTTGTTGCATATAGATGTTGTGCTGATAACATGGGATATTATTGTATTATTTCCTTTCTTGTTGCTGTGATCAAATGTTTTGTGAGATAGAAGTCATGGGAAAAAAGGCTTATCTTGGCTCATACTTTGAGGATGAAGTCTTTCATGAGAGAGAAAGCATGGTAGTAGGAAGGGCTTTTGATTGTGGCTCGAGAAGCTTGAGGCTGTTCCTCATATCTAGATGTAACTAGACAAAGGGGAGTTCCAGCACTTGGCTGGATTTCTCCTTTCCCCCTTTTCTTTAGTCTGGGACTCAGCCAAATTTGAAGAGTTATTCCCACCTTCCCAGTAATCCTCTCTATGGAGACAAATACATCAAAAGCTATGCTTCCCTAATGCAATATGTTTTTCTTTACCCAAACAAGTTGACAATATTAACTATAAGAACTTCTAAAGTTTCACTCATAGAAAACCTTGTGACTCTACATATCTGTGGTGACATTCACAGGAGGAGTCAATACAAAGTTACCAGTTTTAAAATATGTGTAAAAAAGAATAAGGTAGGAAATAATGAAGAAATGTTTTATGGAATTTGCAATAAAAGAAAACAAACGTAGACCTCATAGTAACAGAGATTTAATTAACTCGAGGTTTAAAACAGCAAGGATTTTGTTTTTTCCCCTCAGATTTCTTTCTGTACTCAACATGAGCTTTGTAAAAATTAACATTTGAAGATTTCTTAGGAAATGCTGAGAATATAGGCATTTTCTACAAAGCAGAGGGCTCAGATCCATTAGTTCCAACCTGAAAGATTCCTTTGACTCTATGTGGTAATATACAACCCATTAGAATTAATAGCTTCTTCTCCAAATCTGACAGATTTGGGTATTAATAGCCCTCAGACCACTTCCCTTCAGCTAACAGGACAGTTCAGAACTGGAGTAAAAGAGTTTGAGTAAAAAGATGTGAGGGTTATCATTTTATTCATGTAATATGCAACATAATGGCAGAGAGCTAATTAAGGCAAGAAAATTTTAAGTCAAATATTATAAAATTTTAAGTATCTACTGTGCTTACTGTGCTTTTACCATTGTCTTTTATACATTTTCTGTCGGTATGTTCATATTCAACTCATATTAAGGGCCTGCCGAAGGAAATGGAATGGAATTATTACCTTGAAACATTTTTTTTCATTGTCTCCTATATTAAGCTGTTTCCATATTAAGTTTTGTCCCTCACACTCAGGCCCACCATTAATGATTTATGAAAGAAGTTGCTTATTAGTGTAATACACATTTCCCACACCTGGTTTGCATGATTAGGCAGACTGTATAGTAAAGTCAAGGAAAATTCCCCCATTGAGGCAAGAAAAGGAAGAAGTTACTTTAGCCATTAAAAGCCATGATAGCTATTCATGGTCTCAGCACTCTAACAACAGACGATTTATTTCCTGATCTTGAATCACTGTTATATCCATGACTGGATACCACACATACAGTGCAGATGAAAATGGGTGGAAATGCTGTGTGTTTATCCTCCAGCCTTTCCTGGGGTGAGGAAGCAATCATTGTTAATAATCTTCCAAATTTGATTCTTTTTGGCTCTTTAACATAAACCTGAAAAGTAATCAAAAGTTGATATATGAATTAAATAGTTTTCTACTTCTTTCTTCCCAAGGGAAAGATTATATTGTAAAGTGTATGTGCATAAAACAAAAAAACACAGCAACCTTCACTGGAGACACAGTGCCTGAGCAAGCTCATATGTGCAGGATGCTGTCAGGTCTCTGATTTTTAGATCCTTTAATTCAGGGATCCTACTAAGCCATCTACTTCCCTCTTTTCATCTGCTACTGAACCTTGATCAATAAAGAAAAGGCAAAAGAAGAAAATTGACTTCTAAAATATATCTCATTAAAATGTGTTACATGCACTTATTTATTTGGGGGGCAGTAAATGCATATGCTAGTGTACTCATGCACCCAGTGAGGTTTTATGGGTCGGAGGACAAATTGTAAGAGTTATTTCTCCCCTACTATGTAGGACCTGGTGATTGAAATCCTGTTGTCAGGTTTGGTGGTAAGGGCCTTTTATCCACTGAGCCATCTCACAGTCCTAATGATTGTTTTTTTAAAAAGCCCAGGAAGGCCTTTGGGGGGCACTGAGTCTAGGCAGGGGATCACCAGTTCTGTTGTTTGTGTAATATGAGTTATAATAATCATCTTCTAAAAGTTTTCATTTATCCACTGTTTTGAATATTTGCTGTTATTTTTTGTCTTAAACTTGTCATGTGATATTAAAATATCACTTAATTAGGAAAGTGATCCCAGATTTAAAAAAAAAATAGAAATCATTGCCAAATTGTATTAAAAATACTGAAAGAGCTTGTTTAAGAAAGGCAATGCAAAACAAATAGATCATTAGCATTTGCTTGCAAATTTAATTAATTAAGACAATAAAATCATAAACTTGTTACTGCTCGGATTGGAGCCATATCAAGGTCATTGATTAAAAAAGATTGTGATTTAAGAGAATTCCTGCAGATTTGGAAACCACAAAGCCAGTTAAAACCAAGAAATGACTGTAATCAGAGCCAGTCTGGTTCCCCAGGGAGTCCCCACCTGTGGGCCTGCCAGAAGGTTCCATTACCATGACTCCATTATGAAAGCAAAACAAGGAAATTCCCTCTTTTTACATTTTGTCTTAGTTCTCAAGCTCCCCATGACTGTTACTCTTCTAAGGCTAGCTCTGATTATGATTTTAGCCAGGTGTTAGCTGTGCATAAGTGTTTTGCATAGATATTACCCGCTTAGTACACAAAATTCCTTTTTCTGGGATGGGAAATTTAAAATTTAGAATGGCTTGTTTGTGTGTTGCTGCATAAGTCATCTCCAGACATACCAGCTCAAAGCAATACTCATTTTTATCAATATTTATGTATTTCAAATATATAGCTATTTAGTGTCTGTTAGCACAGTTTAGTGGAAAGTGCTAGTGGGCTCACATCAGCAGCAGGCACACCAGGAGAAACTTCTTCTGTATTGATTCAAGTGTCTACGGACTGGCTGTAGATCCCCTGTGGCTGCTGGCCATTCTGTATCTCCATAATGCAGCCTATGGCATGACATCTGGCTTTCTCTACCGCAGGGCTGCAAGAGACAGGGACAGTGCAAAAAAGGGAGAAAAGGAAACACAAGAGCATAGTCAGCTATGTCATTCTGTTGCCTTTGTTACGATCTATAGAGCACATTAAGTCCTTGGATTCAGTTTCCATAGAGAAGTAATGGATGGCAGAAGGATGAGGATGGGTCAACAGGAACATCTGAGCATGTATCTAACATAGCTCTGAAGTACTTATAAAGTAGTGCTTTATAAAGTACTATATTTACTACTGCATTTTAATTAAAATTTTTATTTTAACAGAAGTTTAAGTGTCATGATCAGAAAATTAATAATCTGTATATTAGAGAAGAATTAGTAGACATTTAAATGAAAGCTCCTAATCAAAGGAGTGGAACCTTGCACTATGTGGAGACTTGCCATTTTCTATTTCTTTCTTTTTTATGGTGTAATTCATATATATATATATATATATATATATATATATAATTTTTATTTTACATATCAATCCCAGTTTCCTCTCCCTCACTCCCTCACTCCCTCCCTCTTTTCCTCTCTCCCCTACCCTCTCATGCCCCCTTGACCACTCTTCCCCTCACCCCCTACACTCCACATGTGGGGTGATGCCTTCCAAGAGGGGTCATCTAAATCTGTCAAGTCATTTGGAGTAGGGTCTTCTCTCCTGTCTCTAGGTTAAGGGCGTATCCCTCCATGGGGGATGTGCCCCCAAAGTCCTTTTGTTCACCAGGGATACATCCTGGTTCCACTGTCCAAAGTCTTTAATAGTTAATTCAGTTGGGGATGACACTGACTTAGGGATGCAGGACAACCCAAAGAAGGCAGACTCACCTGAAGTTATGCTTAAAAGATAGAAGGAACAATTATCCCTTTAATGAAATCATGTATTTTTCCATTTGAGAATTCCCTATCCTAGCATAATCTCTTTCAGCTGCCATGATGTTCAGCTGTATCTATACCGCTTTGCCTGAGAAAGCTTTGACTCTCCCTCTTTCTTTTCTTCTGTCCTTTTCATTGTAATGTTGGCCAGAGTATAAGTATGCCTTTTGAGTACTTTAGACTTCCATACTCTTGTCTAAAGCTCTCCCCCCACCATTTAGTTGTTTGTCTACCACATTCCTGATTCCTATGGTTTCTTATACTCTGATCTTACACATTTTCTCTTCTGGTCATTTTCTGAGTTTCCTATCTTTACTTCCTGTGGATTTTTCTTTTAAATATCTGACGAAATTGTCCTCAAGCATCCATTTGAGTCCTTTATTAAAGCTAATTGATGTCTTTGGGCAATAGATTGTCTGATTCAATGATTAATTTTGGTAATGTGAACTGGGCATGGTAGTATACCTTAGTAATATGAGAAGTTTGTGTATACAGGCTAACCTAGGCTTACAGCAGTTTCCAGAAGCACAGGCTACATAGAGAAATACTGATTCTAAAAAGTAATGCTCAGCATTAACTTAAATGTAATCATGAGTAAGATTTTGCTGTTAAAATATTGAATAAGATTGTACTAGTTGAAAAATCAAGTTTAGTATTTCTGGAACTTTTACTCAAAATAGAACTTACACATCCTAGGATCTGGGTGTCTGAGAATTCACTAAAATAAGTTTAAACATTGCAGAAGAACTCTCATCCCATATCCTCTTCTTAGTAGTTTCTTCTATTTATTCATATTCTATGGAAGAAATTACCTAGCTTTTTATTCTTAAACCATCTATCAATTTATGATAAAATAACAGCAATAAATTTTGTAACTTTTGTAATCCTTAAAAATTCCATACAGTTATGAATACTTGTTTGAGTCCTAAAAAATTCCTGTGTTTTGAAGATGGGGCTGCTTTCTGAAGAGAAATCTCTACAATACTTTAGGATAAAAATATTTACCCCACATCCAAAAATGGCCTACTGTGTTATTCACTGTTTAGCATGGTCTGTAAAACAGGTTTATAATCCCATTTAAACATTTAAAAAATCATTTTTTAACAATTTGAGAATTTCTAGATGTGTAATCCATTCACATCATTTCCCTTCTTCTTCTCCTATCACACTTCTAACATGCCCCCTCTCCATAAAACACATGACCCCTTTTTCTTTCATTATTATTGGTATATATGCAAACCCACTCAACAATACAAATACAAAACCATGCCAACAGAAACTTCTGAGTGCAGTTAGTATTGCTTATACATATATGTTTTAATGAATGGCCACTTGGGGTTGGTCAAGGGAATTGCTCTGGGAAAGATTTAGTCCCTATCTTTAAGCCTGTAGTTATGAATTGCTGATTAGTCCCTCTGAAGTTTTCCCCATTTTCATTGCCATGTATGTAGTGATGTTATTATGAAAATTTTTATTTAAACTACCATATTTTTGAGACTTCATGAATACAACTTCCCTATCACATATAAGATAGTATTTCATTCGTTTACTAGGGATAAATACTGATCTACTACCAGAGGCCTCATAGACTACCTAGTCTTCCCACAGTCCTCTCAACTAACACCACATTCAGGGAATCTGAGTCAGTCCTATGCTGGTTTCCCAGCTATCAGACTGGACTTCATGAGCTCCCCCTTGCTAAGGGTAGCAGTTTCTGTGGGTTTCTCCAGCCTTGTCTTAACCCCTTTGCTCATCATCCCTCCCTGTCTGCAGCTGGATTCCAAGAGTTTGGCTCAGTGTTTAGCAGTAGATGTCTGCTTCTGCTTCCATCAGCTAGTAAATGAAGGCTGTAGGGTGTCATATGAGGTGGTCATCAATCTCATTATCAGGGAAGGGCATTTAAGGTAGCCTCTCCACTATTGCTTAGATTGTTAGTTGGTGGTCATCCTTGTAGATCTCTGGACATTTCCCTAGTGCCAGATTTCACTTAAAACCAATTATGGCTGCTTCTATTATGGTATCTCTTTTCTTGCTCTCTATTATTTCCCTTACTCAGTCTTTCTGCTCTGCCATGCCCACCTCTACTCTCTTCTTCCTCCTAACTCCCTATCCCCTCCCCCCATGCTCCTAATTTGCTTGTGAGATCTTGTCCCTTTCCCCTTCTCCAGGGGCCCATGCATGTCTATCTTATGGTCCTCCTTGTTTCCTAGCTTTTCTGGTGTGTGGATTGTAGGTTGGTAATCTTTTGCTCTGTCTAAAAACCACATATGAGTGAATACATACCATGTTTGTCTTTTTGTGACTGGGTTACCTTACTCAGGATGGTTTCTTCTAGTTTCATCCATTTACCAGTGAATTTCAAGATTCCATTGTTTTTGTTTGTTTGTTTTTGTTTTTCCCCACTGAGTAGTACTCCATTGTGTAATTGTTCCACATTTTCTTTAACCATTCTTCAGTTGAGGGGCATGTAGGTTGCTTCCAGATTTTGTCTATTACAAACAATGCTTCTATGAATATAGTTGAACAGATGTTCTTGTTGTATGAAAATGCAACTTTTGGATATATGCCTAAGAGTGGAATTAATGGATCTTGAGATAGACTGATTCCCATTTTCCTTAAGAACCATCATACTGGTTTCCAAAGTGGCTGTATGAGTGCACTCCCACCAGCAAGGAGGAATATTCCTCTTTCTCCACATCCTCTCCAGCATAAAATCTCTTTGGTGTTTTTTTTTTTTTATTTTAGAAATTGTGACAGGAATAAAATGGTATCTCAGAGATGTTTTGATTTGCAATTCCCTGATGGCTAAGGTTTTTGAACACTTTCTTGAGTGTCTTTCAGCAATTTTAGATTTCTCTATTGAGAATTCTCTATTTAGTTCTATACCCCATTTTCAAATTGGATTATTTGATATTTTGGTATCTAGCTTCTTAAAAATTTGTATATTTTGAAAATTAGCCCTCTGGACTTTGGGAGCCCATTCTACATATAGGGATACTCCCTCAGCTTAGACACATGGGGGAGGGCTTTGCCCTGCTCCAAATGATATGACAGACTTTGAAGATGGAAGTCCTCACCCTCCCTGGGGAGCAGAAAGCAGATGGGCTGGGGGTTGATGGGGGAAACAGAGGAGGATGGGAGGGTGCAGGAACTGGGATTGACATGTAAAACAAGTTTGTTTCAAATTTAAATATAAAATACAAAACAAGAAAATTAATGCCAAAAAAAGATATACTATTTCATAATAAATTTGCTGGTTTTCTAGCATTTACCTTCTTTCTGACCCTCATCCATGACGATCCCTGAACCTTAGGTGGGGATTTTATGCTTTTGCTTCTACACTACTGTCTTTTCTGGCTAGAATATTGAAAATTTAGCAGACCAAACACAGATTAATATGTTGGAAAGAAACGTGGTATTTTAACACATACAGTAGACATGTTCACAGTGTCAAAGTGATGAGTAACACAGAGAAGTAGGAACTTGTGCCTCTAGGTTATCTTAATGAACTACACTACAATATTAGAAAGGGGGCATCTGAAACCAAAATGCTTCTGGCTTCCCACTATGGGAAGCTGAAGGGTGACAAATACATGGATCTGGCAGGAGCCACCAAATGAAGATCCCAGCTCCTTCATAAATGTTTTCTTGTATATGTCTGTGCAGGCCCATCTCAGGTCATTGTCTCTCCAGATATAAAAGACCTTCTAGGTTGGAAAGATATCAGAAAACACCTTCACAAGAGGAAATTTATGTACTACTTTGGGACAAATGAGGGATGGGTCAGATTCTCAGTTGCTTTCAGCTAAAAATAATTCATGCTAGACTGACATAATCCTGTGTGGCATGCTCCGAATCTCTTCCAAATTTTAATATTAGGTATAGTCTTTTATTCCCCATTCAAATGAATTCCATTTGATAACTTCAAGCAACTACCTGTTGAGATCATTTTTCATCAATACTCCTTTGTTTTGGCTATGACACATGAGTTTCATTTACATATTATGACAAATTATGAACTTAGTTTAGTTTTTGTCAATTTGTTTTCTATCTTAATTCCTACCTCTTTCTGAAATTAGAAGTAGTTATATTTGGAAACTGTTGCCTCCAAAATACGGAAATTTTCTACTAATAGTGTTTTCTCTTTTGCAAGACTGGATTTTAATTATGTAGGCTATTTTTTTTTTTTTTTTTTGAGAAGAAGTTTCTGACCTCTGCAGCTATTCAATTATTTGTTTGAAATTGAGTCTTTTATAAGAAATCATGGCTTTAATCTGTTTAGAGTGCTCTCTCTCTCTCTCTCTCTCTCTTTCTCTCTCTCTCTGCCCCCTCTCAATATGTTGTATATGTTTCAGAGTTAATTGTGTAAAAACAAAATATAATTCTCCCACCATGTTCTATCTTGGGAAACTAACTGTTTAGATGCTCATCAATCAGGAAGTAAATATCAAATCTGGACTGTCAAAATTGGTACAGAGAGTCTCTAAAGGTTCACCCTACAATTTTTTCCATTTGCAGTGGACCAGAAACTGGAAATACTACTTTGGATCTAAGCCTTTTCCAGGAAGAATGGTATGCAAAATTATGTATTCCCTTGCAGTGCTGTGAGCAGTAGCTTCCAGTTAACCTTAGCACCGCAATGAAATGGATAAACAATTAATACTTTTCATTACACTGTGTGGTTGAGCTCTAATAGACAGTAGTATAGTAGATGTACTGAAAGTAGTTTAAGTCTGTGATATTCTCAACTTATAATGGTTTTATTTGGACATAATCCCACTGTAAGTTGGGGAACATCTGCATTGGATTTAGTTACAAAACAATTAAGAATCCAAAGACCATTAAAATGACTAGCTGTAAAGTTAATGCCAATCTTCAAAATTGTTACCAATATTTAAGCCCCAGATCACCAGATTGCAACAGAATTTTTAAATAGAGTTGGGGCAAGAAATCCATATTTTGCTAATTTTAAAACAAGCTAAAGGTCTTTATGACTTTTTAGTAAAACACATTTTTATGCAAGTGAAATTTCTGATGAAAACTGCGGTTCAGTAGTTTCGTAGTCTCAAATTGCTGTAACAGGTATTATTGCACCTAAAATGGAGTTTCTCTTACTTCAAACATTATGTAGCAAAAGGAGGGATAAGCATATCATCAGCATGTTCACACAGTGAGTGTCGCCGTTTCTTAGGATGCATGTTTCCTTGTCTAAGGTAGAGATCCACTGGAGCATGTGGATGTGATTGCCAGTCACTGAACGAGGAGCAGAAGACAGCGTTTCGGGAGAATTATCCTGAGCCTCTGCACGGAGCCATGGCGTATTTAACAGACCCAGTTCCTCCCTGTCTGACTTTAAAGTCCAGAAGAAAGCCAGGGGGCTAAACTGCCTCAGAAATGCTTTTGTGTGCTTTTATGTAACTTCATAAATTTCCAAATGTGTTGTACTCAAAGCACAAACCAAACAGAATATATTTCTAATTTACAGTGGCTGCTCTGTGGGATGGTGGCCAGTTCTCTGAGCAAATAAAATGGTACATCAAGATTTGTAGGTTGCTCTCATTGTGAGCATAGTGCACTGGGACAAGCATAAATGATACCATTAAAGATTCATTCCACAACCCTCACTGGAGTTCTGCACAGCGACATGGCATTACTTTTAATATAGATTTAGGATATATTTTTCTTTCCTTTCATTTTACAGCTTAAATATCCGTGGTTTGTTTGGTTTAGTACCTGTTTATATGTTAATCTTTCAAGATGGAATACCTCCCATTAAGGTCTCTCTTCTCTGCTATTTCTCCAGGCCCTCATTAAGAAAAATGTTTGTGAGTATTTCCTTAGGAATAACTGCATCTCATCTGCTGTTCACACAGCCTTATCTGAGACCAGGATGAAATACCAGACTAAACTGAGTTGATTTTTTTAAGCATTCCTTGAGTAAGTCGATTCATTTTATGTTCATATTTTGAGAAAGTTTTTTTTCTTTTTAAGTTAGAAGCAAAAAGTCCTAGGTTGGATAAAGGAGAAAGGGTCAGAAACCTATAGTGAATTTCCATTCATTAAAAATATGACATTGCAGAAGCTTCCTAAAATATATACATGTATGAAGGCAATCTAAATAAAATCAAATAATGGGGGATAAGGAGCTGCATTTGAACATCTCTTGTCAACCAATGAAGCTTCCAGTGCTAGAAATACGTTATATCTAATTGAATTGTTAGTCAAGGGAACCTCACTGGAACCCCAAAATAACCCAGATTAATTACAAGCCCATTAGTTGTTCTCCATAAATTGATGATAAGGCCCTTTGCAGAAGACAACACCTACAAAACTCATAGAGAAGGCAAAATGGTGCCTACATAGAGCCTTTTACCCTACTGGCTAGAGTTCATGGTACTGGAAGGTCCTCTGCATGCTACCAAAGGAGAAAGGTAAACACCGACCCACCTACAAACCATTTGATCCAAAATGGTGTCCTTTCTATAAGATATGCTAGTGCAATAGTGGCACAAAGATTTGGGGACTGACCAACCACTGTCTGATTGGACTTAAGGCCCACTCCATGAGATGGAACCCATACACATCATGACTTGGGTGGTCAAGAACCTGAGACTGGATAGGCCAGGAACCCAGAGGAAAACAAAACTACTGGTCTAATAAAGGAACTTACCAATAAAAATTAATATAATATTATTTTTATATAAATATTCCTAACAGCATTCTGATATACTCACTGGATAAATATCTTACTCAGCAATCATTAGACAAGCTTCCTCATACAGAAGCTGGGAATAAATATAGAGGCCTACAACCAGACATCATGCAGTGAGTGTGAGACCTCGGAACACTCAGTACTAAAAAGTGTATCTCCATAAAATCCCTTCACTCAGAGCTGAGGGAACCCAGAAGAAGGGGAGACAGAGGGGTATAAGAGCCAGAGGGGATGGTGGACATTAAAGAAATAAGGCCTTCTAAACACAGTGTGACTGATGCCCATAAGAAGTCAGAGAAAATAGAGTTTCATGCACATGGACTGCAGAGGTCCATGCCAGACAAGCTCCCAGCACTGACAAGAGGAATACCATATGCCTTCATCCCTAATCCAGAAGTTGTCTCTGTATCTAGATATGCTGGTGCCTCTGTAGTTAACATGTACCTTATTCTTGGAATATGTATCATGCTGGGTGATGTCTGGTTTCATTTATCATCTTTAATGGTTTAATCCCAGTCTCTTCTTTCACAGGCCCAAACCATCCTACAATGTGGTAGAGTTCTATTCCCCTAAAATGGTTCTTGCTAACATAGGCACATAACTTCCTCATTTTTGCTCTAATGAGACCTTTAAAGCCATCATCATACTTTTTCTTTTCTTAGAATAAGAATGCTAACATATGGCAAAATAAAGGATGGAAATATCTGTAGGGTCTCCCAACTACTACTCAGTTTCTGTGCTATCTTACCATTTTGAGATAGTTTCTTGGCATCGTATTGACATCATTTTGCCTCAGTTTTTCCTGAATAGCCTGATGGGATCTTGTTTTCCTTCTCATAACCAATAAGAGTCTGGAATTTAAATATTACTGTGTATTTTCTCTTGGCAGTTATACATATGCCTCAAAATCTAAATTCCAAAGATAAACTTGTCTTCTCTGCAAAAAGTAATTATCTGCTACATTTTTCTTTTAATCACAGATCTTTATGTAAATTCAATTATATAATGAAAGATTTCAGTGTCATTCTTTGTTCTTACCTTGCTGAGTTCCACTAACTGGTTTCCACATCTTTTGGATCTAATCTCTTTCATATATACATCCCTGCTTTCCTACTTCTCTCCATTTCAGAGATACTGTGAATTAGATCTGATGGGCTTGAGGGTAGATAGGAGAGATAGAGCTCTTCATAATGCTATTATGCACATAACAATTATATATGTACAATAATATATATATCATATATTATATATCATATATTATATGCCATATATTATATATATGACATGCATACTACATTAATATTTTAACTGCTGTAAATCTTTAAATTTGAGGCAAAATACAGATTTTTCTCTTAAAGATTCAGCTAGCTAGATGAGGTCCATCCTATTATTCTGAGTAATGAAATTCTTCCATTAAATCAACTGGTTCTAGATGTTCATAAGACCTGGGAAATAACTTCACAGCAACACCTAATGTTTGAATAAATAACTAGTGACTATCATTTAGACAAACTGAGATATAAAACTAAATTACACATCTTATGCTCAAAAGCAACTTTAGGACCTATCTGGAGTGGATGGTGTAACGATGCTTTCATTCCCAATAAATCCTGGTTAGCTGTGCTGAGGGGCAAAGAGAGAGGAGATAATACTTCATTTGGAGGTACAGTGGTCCATGGTCATTTGCAATATGGTTAATAGATTCATGTGAAATTGATTGTTTTTGCACGAGTTACTCTCCTTCCCAGGAGTTTTAAAGAAGGACACTAGCATTGCACTAGGAAGACTACAAATACATGTTAATAACATGTTCCTTTGCCTGTATTACAGCCTGGAGTAATCCCGTGCCCATATGGGTGGCTAAGACAGTAGGGAAAACTCATCTCTCTTTTTAGACCTTGCAAAGCTCACAGTAGCCCCTCAGTAGCTTCACTGGAGTGGAGAAAGGGCCACACATTACTGTTGATAATAATTGATCCATTAAAGCCCAGAAGTAAATAGATAAATAAAACAGAAGTAAATGGACAGCGGTTCACTAACTAACTAAAGATGGAAGTAGTTGCAAATAAAGATTAAATCAAAGAAGTGTGCAGGTTGAAGGGTGTGGTGATGATTGCATTCAATCCAGGATTTTTTTTTTTTTTTTTCCCTGTCAGTTTGTCTGACTTTCCTTTTGTCCCCTTGGCAATTGAATTGTCTTGTTTTTTTTTTTTTTTTTTTTTTTTTTCCCTTGAAGCTGTTAAGGCTAGAAAAAGAAAACAATGTAGTCATTTTAATTAACTTAGATACAGTAGTGCTCCATTGAAAAATAGTCTCTCTGAAATGATGTGGCATCCTCTGTATTGACAGCAGCAGTTTCAAAGGATCTACTAGAATGGTACAGGAGGCTTACCTTAAACTAAAAGTAGCATGACAGTTACGAGCTCTGTATTCATGCTGTGTTCAAAAGCTGCCTCTATTTCAGTTTCCCTTCATTTTACAGTAAGCAGAGCAGAAGAGAAGAAATACTATCATGTAGACGGTTTTCTCCTGCGGGATCCCATCTTTCTGCAGTGAACAACTACACATCCTTTACTCGAAGGACATAAATGTGGACCTCCAGGGGGATCTTAAAGAAAAAGATTACTAGAGAGGTGGCACTTGTAGAAACACTGCTGTGCTGCTTAATCATTAGCCTTGGTTGCTGCCGAGCTGTTGGTCTGGCAGAATGTATTTTAAAATGCTATGTTTTTAAACAGGGCATCGGGAAACGAGGAGAAAACACTTCACTCAAAACTAATTTGTATTTTCTTGATCTATAACCCATGTCAGGCATAAGGCCAGAAAGCACAGACCTAATTTACCCCACTTTCCTAGTGTTTTCAGGTTCTCCTTTCTGCTCACTTCGGGTTGATTTTGTGTTAGGGTCTCTCAGGCAGTCTGCAATGAGCCTGTTCTTTGTATGGGTAACCTGGGGTAACTTTTTTCCTTTTGTATGGTGAAAAAGACTTTATAATGTTTTTCTAGTGGAAAGGATGTAGCAAATTGTGAACTGTCACCACAAAGGGGCCATGTTGTCCATCTTCAGAGTCCTTTCTTCCAATTTTACTGGTTCGCTTTGGGGAGAGCCAGCGACTATGTACTGAGCTATTGTCTTGCAGAGACAATTACATCTGGTGCAAAGATAACCATTAATAGCCTTTTATCCTATGAAGAATGAAGATATCTACAGCCCAGCCATACAGATGACAACCTCATGAGCAGTCCTCAACTGGCTTCTCGGTAACTGATACCAGAAGCAGTTATAACTATGAATTCAAGCACTTAGTTTTGGGAGTAAGTTTTGCTCTGCAGGAAGATCAATCAATAATGTGTATAATATAATGGTGCCAATACATCATTTGCCTAAGATGTGCACTCTGTTTCTATCTGACACACACACACACACACACACACACACACACACACACACACCATAAATGGCAGATATTCACATAATTACCAGATTCCCTTGCTTTTGTGGCTCAGATTATTTATCTTCCAATAAAATGTCTGTCTCTTTCAGTTGTTTTTAATCTCCATAGCTAGACCAGATATTTTTCAGCAATATCTGATGTGGGAAGAGATTTATTTGGGCTTACAGGTATTACGTACCATGACAGAGAAAGAATACCAAAGGAACAGAAACTCCTGCTATGGTGGCCAGGAAATAGGAAGTTGAATAACTGTAGCAGCTGGCATTGTTTCTTTCTTTTCTTTCTTTTTTTTTTCCCCCCATTTTGGGCCCTCAACCATCACAGTAGTGCTGTCTACATTTGGCATGGACCTTATCTGTAGTTAATCCTTTTAATCCTCTCCCAGACACTCATACAGACACAGCCATACTGTGATTTAGAAATCTATTAGATGCTTCTCAATACAATATGTTGACAATCAACATTAGTCATTAAGTACTACTCATTTTTGCTGACTTCATTAAGGTAATGAGTGATACTCAAATTCCCTGATTCAGTGTTTTGAAACATATTATTGCTTTTTCTTTATACCCTCAATTATATTGCATATGTTCTCTCTCTCTCTCTCTCTCTCTCTCTCTCTCTCTCTCTCTCTCTCTCTGTGTGTGTGTGTGTGTGTATGTGTATGTGTGTGTGAGAGTTGGTGCTATGAGTACAGGCATGGGTGGCTTCAGGAGACAGACAGGCTTCAGTATAAGTCTTTAGGAGCTGTGTACTTTGTTTTCTCACTCAGGATTTCTCAGTGGACTAGAATGTACACATAGGATAGATTGGCCGGTGAGTTCTTCCTCAGATATCTATTGTTTCCTCCTTCACAGCCCTGGTATTATAAGAATTCACCAGTATGTTTGGCTCTTTAACCTGAGGGGTAAGTGTCAAATTCAAGACCACATTGTTTGTGGGACAGTCTTTCCACTGACTCCAGTATCTCTCCAGCCTTATTGTGCTTATTTATTTTTAAAGTTGAAGTTGGTTGCAAACACTGACAAAGACTATTTAAAAGTGAGTTGAAAGAGAATGTCATTAATTATTTTAATAAAACATTTGCATTTTAAACACACAAATAAACACAACAACACAGAAAACCTGCAAACTCATGGAAACTGAACAATGTGCAACTGCACCACACCTAGGTCAAAGAAGAAATAAAGAAAGAAATTAAGGATTTTCTAAGGACACAACATACCAGAACTTATGGGACACCTTGAAAGAAGTGCTATGAGGGAAGTTCATTGCACTAAGTGCCCATATGAAGAAAACAGAGGATAGTCACATAAGAGAATTAACAGCACAACTGAAAGCCTTAGAACAGAGATAAGCGAACTCACGCTCTAGTAGTAGACACCAGGAAAAAAATCAACTTGAGGGCTGAAATCAACAAAATAGAAACCAGGAAAACAATACAAAAAAAAAATCAATGCAACGAAGAGTTGGTTTTTTGAGAAAATCAACAAGATAGACAAACCTTTATCCAAATTAACGAAAAAGCAGAGAGAGAACATGTAAATTAACAAAATCAGAAACGAAAAGGGGAACATAACAACGGACACAGAGGAAATCCAGACAATTTTCAGGTCATACTTTGAAAATCTGTATTCCACAAAAATTGAAAATTCAAAGGAAATGGACAAATTTCTGGATAACTATCACTTACCAAAATTAAATCAAGAACAGACAACTTAAATAAACCTATAACCCTCAATGAAATAGAAGCAGTCATCGAAAGAATTCCTACCAAATAAAGTTCAGGTCCAGATGGATTCAGTGCAGAATTCTACCAGACATTCAAGAAAGAACTAATATCACTACTCCTCAAACTGTTCCACAAAATAGAAACAGAAGGTTCATTGCCAAACTCTTTTGAAGGGGCCACAATAACCTTGGTACCCAAGCCTCACAAAGACACAACTAAGAAAGAAAACTACAGACCAATATCCCTGATGAACATCGATGCAAAAGTACTCAATAAAATACTGGCAAACTGAATTCAAGAATACATCAGAGAAATCATACACCATGACCAAGTAGGCTTCATCCCTGGAATGCAGGGATGGTTTACCATACAAAAATCTATCAACGTGATCCACTATTTAAACAAACAGAAAAAGAAAAACCATATGATTATCTCCCTAGATGCTGAAAAAGCCTTTGACAAAATTCAACATCTTTTTGTGATAAAGGTCTTGGAGAGGTCAGGGATAACAGGAACATACCTAAACATAATAAGAGCAATAGACAGCAAACCAATTGCCAACATCAAACTGAATGGAGAGAAACTTAAGCCAATTCCTCTTAAATCAAGAACAAGAAAAGGCTGCCCTCTCTCTCCATATCTCTTCAATATCATACTAGAAGGTCTAGCTAATGCTATAAGACAACAAAAGGAAATCAAGGGGATCCACATTGGAAAGGAAGAAGTCAAACTGTCTCTATTTGCAGATGATATGATAGTTTACATAGCGACCCAATAAACTCTACCAGGGAATTCCGACCGCTGATAAACACCTTAAGCAAACTAGCACGATATAAGATGAACTCAAAAAACAAAACAAAACAAGAAAAAAAACCAAAACAAACAAACAAAAAAAAAAAAAAAAAAACAGTAGCGCTACTTTTTTTTCAGATGACAAAGAGACAGAGAACAAAATCAGGGAAACATCACCCTTTACAATAGCCACAAGCAACATAAAGTATCTTGGTGTAATACTTACCAAACAAGTAAAAGACCTATATAACAAGAACTTTGTGGCTCTAAAGAAAGAAATTAAAGAAGATACCAGAAAATGGAAAGATCTCCCGTGCTCTTGGATAGGGAGGATAAACATAGTAAAAATGGCAATCTTGCCAAAAGCAATCTACAGATTCAATGCAATCCCCATTAAAATCCCACCACAATTCTTCACTGACCTTGAGAGGATAATAATCAACTTTATATGGAAAAACAAAAGATCCAGGATAGCCAAAACAACCCTATACAATAAAAGAACTTCAGGAGGCATCACCATTCCTGACTTTAAGCTCTACTACAGAGCTATAGTTCTGAAAACAGCCTGGTACTGGCATAAAAATAGACAGGGAGACCAATGGATTCAAATTGAAAATCCTGATATAAACCCACACACCTTTGAACACCTGATTTTCCACAAAACAGCTAAATTATACAATGGGGCAAAGATAGCATCTTCAACAAATGGTGCTGGCACAATTGGATGAGGGTATGTAGAAGACTGCAGATAGACCCATGTCTGTGGCCATGCACAAAACTCAAGTCCTAATGGATCAAAGACCTCAACATCAATCCAGCCACATTGAACTTCTTAGAAGAGAAAGTAGGAGGTACTCTTGAACAAATTGGTATAGGAGACCGCTTCCTGAACATAACTCCAAGTGCACAGACAGTGAGAGAAACAATTAATAAATGGGACCTCTTCAAACTTAGAAGCTTATGTAAGGCAAAGGACATAGTCGACAACACCAAACGGCAGCCCACAGACTGGGAAAAGATTTTCACCAATCCTATATCCAACAAATGGCTGATCTCCAAAATATACGAAGAACTCAAGAAACTAGTCAACAAAACACCAAATAACCCTATTAAAAATGGGGTACAGAACTGAAGAAAGAATTCTCAATAGAGGAATTCAAAAAGGCTGAAAGACACTTAAGAAAATGTTCCACATCCTTAGCTATCAGGGAAATGCAAATCAAAACAACTTTGAGATACCATCTTACTCCTTCCAGATTGGCTAAAATTAGAAACACCAATGATAACTCATGTTGGAGAGGATATGGAGAAATGGGAACACTCCTCCACTGCTGGTGGGAGTGCAAACTCATACAGCCATTTTGGAGAACAGTATGGCGGTTCCTCAGGAAAATGGGAATTAGTTTACCACAGGACCGGCAATCCCCCTCTTAGGCATATACCCAAAGGATCCACATCTATGCAACAAAGACATCTGTTCAACTATGTTCGTAGCAGCACTATTTGTAATAGCAAGAACCTGGAAGCAACCTAGATGCCCCTCAATTGAAAAATGGTTAATGAAGATGTGGCACATCTACACAATGGAATACTACTCTGCAGAAAAAAATAATTGTATCTTGAAATTCGCAGGCGAGTGGATGGCACTTGAAGAAACCATCCCGAATGAGGTAACCCAGTCACAAAAAGAGGAACACAGTATGTACTCACTCACATATGGATTTTAGACCTAGATCAAAGGATCACCAGCCTGTAATTCACACCACCAGATAAACTAGGATACAAGGTGTATTCTAAGAGATTCATATAAAGTCCCTCACAGAACCGGGAAGGGACAAGTCCCCCAGAGCTTGGGGGAAGTGGGGGGGGGCAGGGAATGGAGAGAGAAGTAGGAAAAAACGAGGGGGAGGAAAGGAAAACATGTGCGACCAGGAAGATTGATCCTAGTTAGGAATAGATGACAGGAGAGAGAGAGAGAGAGAGAGATAGAGAGAGAGATGGAGAGAGAGAGAGCATAAAAGAGGGATCCAATATTGGTTTGAAGATAAAATTGAGCACAAAGGAAAGTCTAGAGAACTACAAGTCTGGTGCCAACTAACAATTTGAGCTTCCATGGAAAGGCTACCATAAATGCACTTCCCAGAGTGTAAGATCAACAACTAACTTATCCGTGGAGCACTCACCTAATGCCTGTTGGAAACAGGAGCAAACACCCATACATAAACACTGTGTCGAAGTAGAACCCAGATGCAGATGGAGAGGACAAGACCAGGCGGCAGAAACAGAAAGAGACAGCTTACCTGAACAAGGAGGAACTAATGGGCCACCAGACTGATAGCTGTTATGCCAGCATGGGACTGACTCAGGCCCCCCCTGAATATGAGCCTCAGCCAGAAAGACTGAGCAGTCTAAGGGAACTCAGACAGTGGAGCCAGGATGTATCCCTGGAGCACAAAAGGACATTGGGAACACATCCCCCATGGAGGGATAACTGCCTTAATCTAGTGACAGGAAAGAAGCCCTAGTACTTACTTCACATGACCTGTCAGATCTACATGACTCCAACTGGATGGCATTCCCCTACATATGGAATTGGGGTGGGGGAGATGGGATGGGAGGGTGGTTAGAGTACAGGTGAGAGGGCAGAGAGGGTAAAAGGGAGGGAAGAAGGAAGGGAGGAAGGGAGGGAGGGAGAGGGAACTGGGATTGACATGTAAAATAATAAGTGAAATTAAAAAAAAAAAAATGCTTTGCCTCCAAAATTTAAGTTCAAGGAGAAGTTACTGGGGAAAAGGATTTCTATTTTTGTTTCCACAGAAAATGAAAAGATGTGGATTCCGTCCAGACTAATGTGGTTTGATCAAGCCAGACCACCTGCAACAGATTACCAGGTGATCCTACATTCAAAACAGCTGGACAATGCAGCCTTATAGACTACAGCCAGGATTTCTGCATCTTCTTTGAATCCCCCATGACAGCGCCCCTTAAGACTAGCCGGAAGTAGTTTGGAAAGGACGGTGCCCAAATTCCCAATTGTCTATAAATGTTTGTTTTCATTTAAATGGACTTGGTTATATAAAGTAAATAAATAAATAAATAAAGAGTTAAAAAAAAAAGGACAAAATCGCCGAAGTTACTCACATAGATGTTGAGTTCAAAGAACATTGTCTCCTTCTTTCTATGAGATTTTATTCTAGAAACAACAAAATTTTTTTCAAGGCTTAAACTTCCTAGTAGATGAATCACATTTATTGTGAAGGACTTGGATTTAAACCCAAGTATATCATTTGCTTTCCTCACCCTGAATGCTGCTAAATTTTTTTAGGCAAGTTACTTAAACTCTTTTCTGTACAATAAAGACTATATATATATATATATATATATATATATATGTATATGTATGTATATGTGTGTATATGCATATATATATATATATATATGGGTATAATGGCCATTGTAAAGCCAAAATATAATAAGAAAGATAGATGATCCTTTGAAAACCATACTGTGCTAGAAACATGTGTTTTTCTTTTTATAACTTTATAAATATGGTTATTAAATCTCTTAATGCCTGACTTTCCATAACAGTTCTGGAATTGGCACATTTCAGCAAAGAGTTTTATTCTGTTCAACTTTATTATTTTAATGCAAATATAAGTAATTAATTTAGTGTGTGTATATGTATATGTTTGTGTATATGTCCATGTGTGTTTATTCTGACATAAATGTTCTGATCTACCAGTTTTTTTTTTTTTATTTCACACAAACATAGTTATTCAGTAAACCGGGAACTAGACTAACAGGTAGCAAGCACCAGTAAGTATCTGTCTCTGCCACCACAACAGGACTGGAGTTAAGGTATCCATGCACACATGGTAGGTTTTTTATGAACTTTCTTGTGCTTTGAATCACCTCCCTAGCCCTAGGGAAATACTGTTTTTGTAACATTTATTTTTTCTTTAAAAATTTCACAGTTGCTTATTCTTATTATTTTGAATAGTTATGGGTTTATGGATTAGCTACTATCCACTGTAAATAGTAAGTTTTATGCCCAAAGCTGGCATAAACAGTTCTGCTGGTAGAGCAGAACTATGGTTATAAACTGAAGCATTTAAAAAGGTTTGATAGCATGACTATTTAGCAAAGCAACCATAATTAAACAAAGACACAGCAATAGGTTTCCCCTTAAGAGCTGTGACCCTCCTTCCTAACCATAGTTTTTGATAGTGTTTATAATATCAGACATCATATTCAATAAGGACAGCAGCAGGTTATTCCCATAACAAATCTTGCCAATTCATCAATAGGCTTTTCTTGCATGGCTGATTTGTATTGAAACATGCATGATAATACCTGGGAAAGGCCACTGATGTCTTTTCTCCTTTATCAGACTTTGTAGGTATTTCTAGCACTATGAAAACTAGTGTACAGGAAGAAAATTTCTTGGTCATCTCAAGATTGTTTCTCTGCGTCCTGAAACCAAAGTATTTAGTGTTTTCAACAATATAGTCTTAACATCTGGAATTGTTTTTAAAGTAATTTTAGCACAACTTATTTATTAAAATAATAATACATATATTTAAACCTGACTTGTCTATGCAGATAAAGGCAGCAAGTCTTGGGTAAACTTGTATAATGCATCAAAGTAGTGCTTTAAAATAGTAGTGTTTTACAGGAGGCGATTTTAACATAGGACACTCGGCTTTATCTGGAGATATATTGTTGATTTGCAATACTACATAAGTAGTATTTTGTCTAGTGGTAGAGGTAGAAATGATACTTAACTGACAATGACCAGAAAAACAGATTACAACAAAGAATTACCAATCAAATATTATGGTCTAGCTACTGAGAAATCCTGGGGGGAGATGTACATTTTTCGATTACAAAGTTATCTCCATATTGGGTCCCATCCTGAGGCTATAGTAATGACTACAGGTATCTGATACTTTGTATTTTCCTCCATTTTCCATCTGACTTAAGGGCCACATCTCTTCCGTCCCAGAAGACTACTTACCCGTTTATGTCTTAAGTCAAAATTTATGTGGAATCACCGTGGCAACTCATAAGACACCCTGGACTGCAGAGGCATTAATACGCTCCTGACAGCAGTTGTAACTCTTCATCTCATCTGCTGCTGACAGTGCTATCTCATGGGTTTCAAAAAACCTAAAAGAAGTAGCCTCCTGGGTCAAAAACAGCTGTCTTAGCATCAATGGATGTGTTGGGGAAGCAGCGCTGTCCTTCAAAGCAAGTGTCTCTGTCTCTACTACTCACTGCACCCCACTTGAAGTTTGTGTTGTCCTTCTTCCCAGATATTCTGTATTTCTTCTTTTGCTCAAGGATTATCACCAGAATGGCCATCTTTTTCAACTCTGAAAGTAACTCTCTAGAAACAGTAATGTTCACACTTTGTTGGTGAATTTTAATCTTAACACAAGCCCATAATGACATCAAGCAAGATTGCACTATGAACACTATGAATTTTAACTAATGATTATTGGAGCATGCCTGGAAGTTTCAAGCCAAGTCCATTGACCTGCAAGTGATTTTATCCGGGTTTTATCCGTAAATCCTAAGGTGTGCCACAGGTCAGTACTGCTTTGTGGTAGAGCTTTTGTAGCTGCTGAGTAACATGGAAGAAAACCACCCTAATTGTACCCTTTGTAGTTTGAGAATAAAACTGCATTGGCTTGCAAAAAAAAAAAAAAAAAAAAAAAAAAAAAAAAAGAACTGAATGCTTGAAAGAAAACAGTTTAGTATTAGGGATTATTAGATATTAGATAGCTTATTATATGCCTAATTGAAGTTAACAATAAACCAGTGCCTCTGCCTCCTTATGAAAAATCTAATAGTGTGATTCAATTTTCATATCTCTCCTTGTTTTACAGAGTGTCCTAGAGGAGGAAGTCAGTGATGATTTTCCTTGTTCTTCTGATGAAGCTGTTCTGCACAACATCCATTCAACTACTTGAACCAATGAAGGGTAGTTCTTTGAATGTCAAAGAGATCTAGGGGGAAAGGATTAATGGTTTTTAAAAGAATGCTTTAATCGGATTAAATGAGAAAGGGACACTTTGGAAACTGTATGTACTTCTAAAATTTACATTTAAAGAGTGTACTATGTAATCAGAATTCTAACAGGGACTTGACATCATTCTTCCAGAAAAAGAGAAAAAAAAATGACTTTTAAAAATTTGTTTGCTGAAGCTGAGCAACCTTGAAAGAAGATGAAAAGGGAGCAATAAATTCAGTGTCTGACTGAGAGACTCAGCAAACACAGGATATCACTATACTAACAAATCTTAATGAAAGGCTAAATCTACCTTTGAACAGAGGGAATTGATTGGGAATAAATTTACTTCATAAAGACGAATATCAAGTGATCATACAGTACTGTTTGTCAAGTTTGAAGAAGCTTTCTCATTAAAAAGAACTGAAGTCCTTTGTACTTTATCTTCTCTGTTATATTAGTGTTTGGGAAGATTTGGTTACCAGCCACATGACCCATGTTGGCAACAAGGAGAAAGGCAGGCATAATTGAGACTCCTAGCAGAGCCCAGCTCCCCATTGCACAAGAACTAGCCATTTGAGTGGACATGGTCCCAGGAGCTTTCCCTCTTTGCTTTGTCTCCAAGGAATTAATTACCAGTGTCTGCCTTAGGGATGTCTTTGGGAAGAGTGTATCCTGTGTGGTCTGAGAAGCACACTTGTGGTTTAAATGGTGTAGGGAAACTTTTGACTGCTCAATCTCAGGAAAATGTATGTACTGGCCTACATAGCATCTTAAAAAATAGTTTTGCATCTGCACTAGACTAGACTTGACTAGGGAGTAAATTCTCAATCGAAAGGTTGATGTTAAATCATCTGGTTTCTCGTTTCTGTGTACTTTAAGAGTCAACATATCATGAAATTGAATGTCCTTTAATTGTTTTATAAATAGCATTATTTTTATTGCAGGAACATGGAAGGAGTAAAGAAGGAGAAGAAGAACAAGAAGAAGAAGAAGGATAAGAAAGAGAAGAAGAAGACTATGTACTTACTTCAGAAAGTACAAGGTGAGTTTTCTAATAACTTCCTGAGAATAGGCATATCCTAGTCCTTACCTCCACACAGCTGGCTCAAAGGCTCAGACATGGGGAGTTCTGCCCAAATGATGAAATATAACAATGAATTCAGTTGGATCTATGCAGATAGCAGATATTTCTTCTAGATTATTCGATCTTAAAATGACTTCCCTAGGCATAATATTAGGTCAAGAGGCCAAAGGAGAGCCTAAGAGTGTTAGCTTTGGGAGTTGAACCAAAACTAAACTGGATTCCTTTTCAAATACGTTGCTTGATTTATTCATATATGTCAAAATATGTTTGTGTACATAGTAATTTTATCTTATAAAATAAAATATTATCATAGTATGGCTAGTACATTTTAGCCTCATCCTTCGTATGTTTCAAATCATAAACTAAATTTAAATTTCTCCAATGAATTGAAATGAAGGATATAGGATTGTAGTCAACATGGTTAGACTATGAAATCAGCATAGTAGAAAAAAAATTTAATCCTAATGTACTGAATATTTCAATATAAGTAAATAAAAATGAAGATCTGTGAGTAAAGGGCTAATTCAAAACAAGTTAGAGAAGGAGAGAGAGAAGGACAAATGTAGAATGGGAGAGGATCCCCTTTGTGGAGATCATTAACACATCTCACAGGAGAGAAAGTCTTGTTCAGAGACAGAGAAACTGAGGATTCTTCTGTTCCACGAGTCCCTTAACTCCCCTGATTTCTGTTGCTCTGGTCCTTTGCTTGAGGTGACGTTGAATGAATGTTTCTGTCTATGTAAGTCTGCTAAGGGAACAGATGTCTTGTTCAAGAAACTCCCCATTTTTCAGTTCCTGTGAAAATAATTTCTCCATAACATGATTACGCTCTACTGTATATACAACATTAATCATAGAAGGAGATGATAAAGCTAATGCCAGGACTCTGATCTATGTGATACTTAAAATTTCCCACAAAATTAGTAAATTATCACTCAAGCTTCATAGATCACATTTTATGAGCCTAGCTGAGGTAACTATCTCTTGGAAGTATATCCACTCATTATTATGCTTGCAATATAAAATTTCTGTGCATACTCTGCTGAAAAAGTGCCTGCAAAGTAGATCACATGATTGCAGCAGAGATTAGATGATGAAAAAATGAGATATAAAAGAGCATATTATATGATGACATTAGTAGTATTGTTGGATAATTGCATGGCGTCATTTCACAGAATTTACTAAAACTAGTAAAACATTCACCAAATGTTGCTACAACAAATTAGAGGAACATAAGGAAACATGATCTGGTCATGCAAATTAGTGGAACATAAGGACATCAATTAAAAATTAAGAGACCTAGAGATCATTCCTCAGTGTCTTAGAACTATTTGGAAGTATAAACAGACATGAGATCTCTCTATTAATGGAAATTTAATAAGTGACAGTATTTTCTACAGAGAGCCACATTTAAAAAGTTAACAATTCATTTCAGAAGGTTTCTTTGACAGGAATGCATCTATCAATCTAAAAACTAGAAATAGTGATAAGAAAAGTAACAATTGGGAGATTATATGGAATTGTTGAATATAAGATAGAGAGTATAAGAAAGAGAAAAAATGAAAGAGGAAGAAAATGGTAACAGGCACTCCTTGAGAACCCACAGGCCAGCCAGGTAGACTAAATGCAGATCTTTATCTTTTCTCCACCCATGCAAAGTCCCTGAGAACCCACAGGAAACTCTAGCTAGGGAAGCAGATCTTCACCCTTCATCCCTCCAATTCCAATCCCCTAGCATCATCAATAACTCTATAACAGACTCCCTGCTGTGTCATTTTCTCAATCTTTGTACCCATTCCCAGGAAATTAAACAGATACTGGTTGAATGCCTTGATTTCTTCCCTCCTTTGGATTGCCTCCCTCCCTCCTCCCCTTTTAGCCCATTTCCATACTAGCTCTCACTACTTAGAAGCACATCTTACCAGGAACCACCAATGCCCAAGCCTATCATAGTTCCAGAAGAATTTCCTCCCAGGCAACACATAGCCACCATATTAGTCTAAGAATCAGATGTGGCATAATAAACCAAAAGCACAAACAAACAAACAAAACAAAACAGTGGAAGACCTGAAAGTGAAAATAGAATCAATAAAGAAAACATCAACTGAGGGAAATCTAGACATTAAGAATTTAGGAACTCCACCTGAACCTCAAAGCCAAGCCTTGTCAACAGAGTATGAGAAATGGAAGAGAGAATCACAGTCATTGAAGACAGGATAGAAGTAGTAGATACCTCAGCCACAGAAAATGATAATTCTAAAAAATTAATTTCACAAAACATCCAATAAATCTAGGACATGAAAAGCCCAAGTCTAAAAATGATAGAAATATGAGAAGCAGAAAGAAAGACAGGTTAAAATCATGGAAAGTATTTTCAAAAAAATCATAAAAAAAAAATTCCTATCCTAAAGAAGGGCATGCTTATTAAATTACAAGAAACATACAGTACACCAAATAGATTGGACCAGAAAAGAAATTCCCCTCAGCACATGACAATTAAAACACTCAATATGCACAACAAAGAAAGAATATTAAAAGCTGCAAGTATCATACAAAGGCAGATCTATTAGAATTACACCCAACTTTTCAATGAAAACTCAAAAAACCAGAAGGGTCGTGACCGATATTTTACAAACTGAGAGAACACAGATGCCAGGACAGACTACTATATCTAGCAAAAAATTCAATCAAATAGATGAATGAAATAAAATATGCCATGATAAAACCAAATTTAAGCAAAACCTACCAGTAAATCCAGCTCTATGGAGGATACTAGAAGGAAAACTCCAAACTGAGGAGGTTAACCACATCCAGGAAAATAGAAGGAATAAATCACTAAATCACAAGTGGGGCAACACACACACACCAATCAATCAAACAAACAAAACAATTAATCAACCAACAAACAAACCCACTCCATGACAACAAAATAATAGTAGCCAACAAACACTGGTAATTAGTATCTCTCAACATCAATGGTCTCAATTTCTCAATAAAAATATACAGGCTAGCAGAATGGATGTGAAAACAGAATCCATCCATGTGCTGCATCCTAAAAAACATGTTAACATCAAGGATAGACATTACCTCAGGGTAAAAAGATTGGAAATGTTTTTTACATTTCCAAAAATGGTGGCATATACCCAAAAGGTCCACATTAGTACAACAAGGACATCTGTTTAACTATGTTTATAGCAGCATTATTTGTATTATCCAGAACATGGAAACAAGATAAATGTCCCTTAACTGAAGAATGGATGGAGAAATTGTTTTACATTTACACAATAAAGTACTATTCAGTAGGAAAAAAAATGGAATCTTGAAATTTGCAGGCAATGGATGGAACTAGAAGAAACCATCCTGAGTGAGGCAACCCAGCAAGAAAATGACAAGCACAGTATGTGCTCACGCATATATGGATTCTTGACATAGAGCAAAGGATTAGTAATCTACAATTCACACTGCCAGAAAAGGTAGGAAACAAGGAGGATCCTAAGAGAAACACATGATCCCCTGAAGAAGGGGAAAGGGACAAGATTTTCTTAGCAAATTGGGAGCATGGAGAGAGGGGAGAGGATGTTAGGAGAAAGAGAAGGGGAGAGGAGGAGGGAGATGTGGGCATGAGGGAACAGGAAGATCTAGTCAGGGAAAGAATAGAGGAGAACAAGAAAAGAGATATCATAATAGAGGGAGCCATTATATATGAACCCAACTAACAATCTAAGCAATAGTGGAGAGGCTACCTTTAATGCCCTTCCCTGTGTCTGTCTCTTGAGGCATGTTCCACCATGTTTTTGATATTATTATTATTAATAAGTTATTAATAAATGGTAATTTCTATGTCTTCAAAAGTGTTTATGAAAGGGAAAGTAATATTTTCAGCCATATATGTGTATGAACATGTATAATTATTCATATAAGCATTTGTGTGAATACATACACACAAACATATACACATATTCTTTTATCTTTAGAATTTTCTAAGTTTAGTGTTAATTGTTACCTTTTTACAGACAAAGGAATGAATGGAGACTTATAAGGGACATCCTTTGACCTAAGCAGCACTACTAATGCCGTGCTCTTTTATTTTGATCCAGTACTCCACTCAACAGTTTAAGAGCTTAATGTTACATTTTAGTGCGAAATAAAGTAATAAAATACACAGAGAAATATGCTAGTTTTTGTGTTTTATGAGCATAAATCCATTTTTATGCAAGAAAGTTGACTTAAAAGACAGACAGAGTAACTGGATTTTAAGCAATGGTTTGAAAGATAGAAGCTATGCAATTTAGCAGATAAAAGAACACAGTATTGTCTTTGTTTTGTAAAGTACAGGCAATTTATCAGAGTCTTTTCAAGGAAAAGCAAAATTTGGAGAATAAATTGCACCAGATAATTTAAGTCTTCTTTCTGCGTGTCCTTGAAAGCTATGCATAGAAGGTTGTCAAGGAATATATATGAATAAACAGTCAAGGAATAGATATGAAGAAACAAGCAAAAGTTGATTGTCTTTTTTTTTTTACTTCAATCTGTGGTGCTATGTGAGTTTACATGTACTTTAATATATATATGTCTATATTCTGAGTGGATCTTGCTAAAGTAGGTAGGCTGTATTTGTCAGTCTCATAAATGATGAAAACAGGGAAGATCAGAGAGATGATGTCATCCAGACCTTCAGAGTCAGATGTAGAGGTATCACTCTGAGCTGGAGCACAATACCTAATAATCACATGGACAGCAATTGGGGGGGAGGCATCTGCAGGGAACTGTATGAAAGGTCAAGCATAAATAAGGCGTTCAGGCTGAGGGACTACTTCCAAATAAGGTCAGGCAAAGAGCATGAAGCCCTATTGGGGGAAGGAACTCCTACTTTTTGTGTAGTGTTTAGAGATCTATCTGGACAAGGTGTTCTGAAACCTTATGTAGCAGAACCCTCCAATAACTTCCAATAAGATGTCTTTTTTTTTTTTTTTTTTTTGGTCAGTTGAGTAATACTCAATCACATAAATGTACCACATTTTCTTTAGCCATTCTTTGATTAAGAGACATCTAGGTTGTTTCCAATTTATGATTACTATTAATAAAGCCACAATGAACTTAGTTGAGCAAGTGTTCTTGTGGTACAATGGTGTATATTCTGGGCGTATGCCAAAGAGTGGTATCTGAGTCTTGATATAGACTGATTCCCAATTTTCTGAGAAACTGCCATATTGATTTCCATGGTAGCTCTACAAATTTTTACTCCCACCAGAAATGGAGGGATGGTCCCCTTGCTCCACGTCCTTGCCAGCATGAGTTGTTGCTTGTGTTACTGATCTTAGTCATTCTGACAGGTGTAAGATAGACTCTCAAAGTAGTTTTGATTTGCAGGGAAATTAAGTTTTTAAATTGAAATCTGTCTTCTTTACTATTGTGGCCATTAGTTTATTGCATCATCACTCTCACAACTCCCCCCTGACTTGTTTGGTGTGTTGTTCTAACTTGTAGCAGGAAGTTTCCAGTTCTCTGTACTAACACACTCTCTTTTAGTTCTTCCGAATGCTTACTGTCCAGCTATTCAGTTCTGTACCTGAAGGATCTGACAATTGCTCAGCTCAGTACCCTGGGGATGCTCTGCAGAGCTCAGTACCCTAGGGATGCTCTGCAGAGCTCAGTACCCTGGGGATGCTCTGCAGAGATCAGTACCCAGGGGATGCTCTGCGGATCAGAGAAGTTTGTACTTGGGGCAGGCCTCTCCTCTCTAGTATTGCTTCTGAGAGCCCTGCGTGCCTTGTCTGTAGGCCCACTTTTAGTTAAACAATTCTGTCACCTACCATTCTTTGCCCTGGCTGTCCTCTGGACTGAGGCCTACAGACTGTTCAGTTAGTAGTGGCACCAATTGTCATGTGAGTCCTTTGTCTCAGAGATCATTGCTTTCCATCTTTGATCTTGAGACTGTTTCATGTGTTTGTGTTAATCATTTAAGGTAGGATGTAAAAGTATTCCCTCTGAGTCTGTCTTTGCTAGAAATGGAAAATTCCCAGAGTTATAATTATTCCATTAACAACTTCAGGGAACTGATAGTGCACTCTTCACCACAGATGAGTATTGTCTGGCTGGTTTCTAGAAATACTATCCGAACACTGATAGAACAGCAAGTTTCTACTTTCCCTTGATTGTCAATTACCATTTGGCCTCCTGCTTCATAGACTTTAACTCATATAAGTTGGATTCCTTGTTTGTGTAAATGCCACTAACATGGAGTATTGTTCTTTGGTAATTGAAAATATTTTTTATTATGTGTGAAGGTCAGAGGGCAATCCTCAGGAGGAGATGTTTTCCTACCACTATGTGGGATCCCAGGATAGAACTCAAGGATCATACTTGGTCTGTGTAATTTAAATTAAAGTTAGTTTTAAAAAACCAGAGCTAGTAAGACTCACACACATTTATTGTAGCATAACATAAAGTATACCAAAAAATGAATATAAAATAGTAACAAAATAAATAAAATAATTTAAATAAAATAAAAAATGTAATCTTAAAAATAATGCAATATAAGCCATCTGGAAACAAATGCTTAAGAGTTCATTTTAGAGCTATTTTGCATATATGTGAAAATTATTTTATAAATAATGTTTTTCTTATTTAACATTATAATTAATTTTGAAATATACTTGAAATATTTTATATGACCCAATAATTCCCTCAAGCATCATATATAATGATCCAAGGTAGTATTATTTTAGGGCATGCTAATAAATTATGTTCCCAAATTGTGTATTATTATGTGCCATAATTTTTTGAGCCAATCATTTATTGGTCAGCATGATGTTTATCCAATTTTTAATATTATAAACAGTGCTTTGTGATCTCTTTTGCTATTTAACACACTTTCTTTAAAATCCCTTGAAATGAAAACACTTACTGGAAGTATGTATACATTTATTAAACTTTGAACATCTCTGGAAAATATTATGTATGCAAATACAAAACTAGAGCACTCTATTGCCTTTTCTGTATCCCCAGGATATATTGGGTGCTGTTTAAAGCTGCCTTAACAAATGGTATTTTGATTTTTGCTTTTAATTAATGTTCTTGAACTTTTTCTTTTCTTTATTTTTTATTTATTTATTTATTTTATATAACCAAGTCCATTTAAATGAAAACAAACATTTATAGACAATATTTGGGAATTTGGGTGTCGTTCTTTCCAAACTACTTCCTGCTGTTAAGGGGCGCTGTCATGGGGATCCTAAGAAGATGCAGAAATCCTGGCTGTAGTCTGTAAGGCTGCTTTGTCCAGTTGTTTTGAATGTAGGATCACCTGGTACTCTGTTTCAGGCGGTCTGGCTTGATCAAACCACCTTGAATTTTTTCTTAAGTAAACCATTCTTCTGCCTTATGGATGACAATTCCTTCATTATTTCCAGACAGTTTTTATACCAGAGTTTAGACAAAAACAGCAAGATATTATGACACTGTTAGTTTTCTCAGCACTAAAGTTTTAGGACTAAACTCATATGATTTGACAATTCTCTTTATTTCTATGTCTCTCTTGTTTAACTGGAGATTTTGTACACAACTCTCAATTTTCTTTTTTCTTAAAATGAATATGGGTTTTATATCATAATCGCCCACAATATACTTCACAACTTCAGAGACTGAACATACAATGTTATAAGCACTGTATCTAGTATTTAAGATAAAAAAGATGGTATATCTATAGCCTTTGTTTTTGTATTTGAGTTCAAATCCTCTGGAATGGAGTATAAGCATCAGTAAACATGACACTGTGAATAGAATGAAAGAATCATTTACATATTGTCCTTCTCAAAATATGGTGCTAATAGCAATCAAAGCAAAATACACAATAGCTGATAGATTATTATTTAATCCTCTTTTGTATTAATCAAAAACATAGAAGGAAGGCATTTGTACACTTATTGCTGCTTGTGTTGGATTTGCTTCCTCCCTCCCTCATTTATCTCCATAATTTGTGATAGTGTGTTAGTCTTCTGCAAAAAGAATAACAGACCCTTTCCAATCTCTTCAGTGGTTTTGTTTGTTTTCTTGATGACAACTTTAAGTTTTCATAAAAGTACATTCCTGCATGTCTGTTGCTATTCTATTCATACTTTGTCATCCTCTATGCACTCCACAGAAACTGCTGTCCTGAACAAGGGAGAGCTCATGGACGCTAGTCTGATAGCTGGGGAACCAGCATAGGACCAACCCAAATCCTCTGTTCGTGAATGTTAGGAGAACTGGTCAGTCTATGGGGCCTGTGGTAGAGTATCAGTATTTATCCCTAGTATACAAATGGACTTTAGAAGCCCATTCCACATAGAGGGATACTTTCTCAGCCTAGACACCTGGGGGAGTGCTTGGGCCCTGCTCTAAATGATATGACAGACTTTGAAGCTCTCCCATGGAAGGCCTCACCCTCCCTCAGGAGCAGAAAGGAGATGGGATGGGTGTTGGTGAGGGAGACAGGGTAGGGCAGGGGGGTGAGTGAACTGGGATTGATATGTAAAACCAGCTTGTTGCAAATTTAAATTAAAAAAATTATCACACACACAAAAAAAGGAACTCATCAAACATTTAGTTTCCCTCATATCAATACACAGACTGTCCAGTTTGGTTTCCATTGCTGTGATAAAAAACAATGACTAAAAGCAAATTTATTAGGCTTACACATTCTGATCACAGTCCATCTCTGAGAATAGTAGACAGTAACTCAAACAGGGCAGTGTCCTAGAGGCAGGAGCTGAAGTAGAGGCCATAGAGGAATGTTGCTTACTGACTTCCTTCTGTGGCTTGCTCCACCCAGAACTACTTGGCCAAGCAGAGAGCACACATACACATTGGGCTTGGCCTTCCTACATCAATCATTAATCAAGCAAATACCCGGGAAACTTTCTTATGGGCTGATCTGATGAAGGCATTTTCTCCATTGAGGTCCCTCTTCCCAGACAATTCCAGCTTATGTCATGTTGACAAAAACCTAACCAGAACACAAACTTCCTTTCTCAGTAGCTCTCAGATTCGAGATAGATATAGGGCATTATATCATTATTTGCTTTCCAAATAGCTAGATAGAATAATCCAATCATTGGCAAAGGAATAAAAGAAGTTTAGGTTATGCAACCATTTACCATTTTGGTGGACTACTATTTTATTCATAAAATATTCCGATGTAGGCTCTATTTCACTTTCATAGTTCTCAGAAAAACTGTACAATGTCAATTTAATGGTGTTTTGTAAAAGTGTTTTTTTTCATGAATCTGTCATGTTTGTCTTAAATATTGAGCCCCAAATCACAATGTTCCAATGTATTTTGAGTAGATCTGAGCTCTGTATGAGACTATTTTGCCTCAGCAATTTATTCACAATCAACAGAAACAGTTAAGATGGGCCAAGATGTGCAGTCTCCATTTTTGTTTAGCTTGAGGCTTGGGAAGAATAGCATAGACACCTGAAAATGTTCTATCAGTTTGCTCAAGTAAATTCTTTGTATGAATTTCCTTCATTTTCAACCACAAAAGAGCATCTTCTGGCCTATCTTCCTCTGTCTATTTGTACCGCTGTCTGTCTTTATTGTATCACATCAAGCAGGGAATCAAGAAAATAAAATGGGAACAAGGGCAATATCAACAGATATGTTCAAGTGGAAGGGGGAAATTTCCCAGGGCTCCAGCCCCAAACAAAGAACTACAAGGGGGCTCACACTGTTTTTTTTGGAGAAGGAGAAAGAGAGAGGAATAGTGTATCCCAAAGACAAGACCCCTTATTGGTTGTTTGATGAAGTATGGTCATATTCACACCAGCAACAAAATGGACTCAGTAGGCTGTGTTCACACACACACACACACACACACACACACGGAGGAGGGTACACACACACATCCGTATATGTATGTAACAATGATAATAAAGGAGATAAACCTTCCACTTGAGGGTGAGAGTGAATAGGAGAGGGGTACATGGTAGGGTAGCTGGCAGGGCTAGAGGAAGGACAAGGATGGGAAGTGTGATGTAATTCTATGTTAATAACAATTTTAATAATGGAATTAAGAAGAAAGAAGACAAAATGGAAAGAAAAATAAATGAATTATCTTTATTTTGCCTGAACACTTTATTTTTTTCTTCCCACACATGCAGCTTTGCTTTAATTTCCTTTGCTGACCAAATGCATAAAACTAGGCAGGATCTGGCTTGTGGGTATGAATTTTGTTTAAAATCTTGAGCATGTGTCAAATGGGTACATTTTATAGAATCACAGGAGTTCCAAAGTATCTGTATTTTCATTAGCTGAGCACACAATTTACATCCAAATAAATCATATAAAATAATGAAGTCCCTTAGATTATTAAATCCCATTCAAACGTTTTATTTTGCAAGATGATTTTCCCTTTGAAATCTAGGCTACAGTGGAGGTTGATGTCCTGTCATTCTCTGTTGCTTGGTTTTTGCTGCCATCTTTTCATGCTCTTCCATAAGCACTCACACAAGTCTTTGTTCTTTCTCTGTTTTCTCCCCATCTCTACACAGTGATGAGATTGCCCACTGTTTTCTCCCTATCTCTACACACTGATGAGAATGACCACTGTTTACTCCCCATCTGTAAACACTGATGAGAATGCCCACTGTTTACTCCCCATCTCTACAAACTGATGAGAATGACCACTGTTTTCTCCCCATCTGTAAACACTGATGAGATTGCCCCCTGTTTTCTCCCCATCTCTACACACTGATGAGAATGCCCACTGCTCCTTTCCTGCAGTCTCATAGAACGTGCATACCATGCATGTGACAATACTCCTAAAGCTCTAGCTATGCTCTAAAGCATCTCAGTTTCCATTCTTAGCTTCCTCAAGACATTTCAAACTCCTCTTGTAAGACTGGTCAGCATCCCTGCCCCGAGGATACTTGGAATATATGTGACATTCTTATTCTCAATATCCGAGCCTAACTCTAAGTTTGGGGGATAGCATTGTTACTCCACCAAGAATACATAACAACTGGATTTTTCTTTTTTAGCATAATATAATTCTACCTATGAAGCTATGCTGTCTCTCAAAGTACCATTAGAGGAGACCTATAAGCTACTACTTAGTATTTGAAAAAGAAAATTTAAGGACAACGAAGAAGCTACAACTAAAAGATATGCAAAGTTTTTATTTTAGGACATATGTGAGTTTAGAGTTAACATTTTATTTAAGTCACTGTCATCTGGTAAGTGGCGATTAGGTATTGTTGACAAAAGTAACATTCAAATGGGCAACTAGAGGATAAGTTCCTATTATAGATGATAGCACACACCTTGGTTTTCAGATGTAGAGAAAGTAGGCTGGGACCCAGATGGAAACCTGTCCCTGTTAGCTCTTCTTCAAGTTTCCTCTCAGATCTGAGTGGGTTGCCAGGAGAGAAAGGATATCATTTTTCTTGTTCAACAATGACATGATTTTGCATTGGACAACCTTAACAATAAAGAGATTTGTTTTTGTTAATGATAACGCCAAGAGGAAAGCCATAAAACTTGAATATCCCCAAACAAATCCAGTGTTTATATCTTATACTATTTTAAAAGCAGTGTCCTTTCTTTTCTTATTGCCTAAGCTGTAACAATTAAGAAACCATTATCTCCTATTGTTGTAATAAAACACAAATCATCTCAGGAAAAGTCTTCTACTTCTGCTCTGTTTTAATGTGAGAGACATTAGTCCCTGATCTCTACTTATCTGTTAATCACAACTCTTTTTTGGAGTATAAAGAAAAGTGTCACTAAACAAACAAACAAAAAATGTTTCCTAGGGAAATCAGTTACATTATCACACATTTTATTTTGAAAATATACATATATTAATAGAGTAACAATTACCCTCCCCCCCCCAAAAAAAAAAAAAAAAAACAAGAAAAGAGTCCATGAATCTGAGGGAGAGCAGAGAGGGGATTGTGTTGTGGAAGGAAAGGGAAGGGAAATATAATAAAAAAAAATAATCTCAAAAAATAAAAACAACCAATTCTGCATGAAAACTGACTACGTTAAGTAAAAGATATAAAAACATTATTTGTTTGGTTGACTACTTTTTCTTTCTTCATTGGTATGTTGCTGTGTTTGTATATATGTGTGTTACCATGTGTGTGGGCAGAGTGTATATGTGGGTGAAGATACACTTGTGTATGTATGGGTGTGTGGATCAGAAGTCTTCCTTTTCATTGTTTACCTTACTCCGTGAAGCAGGTTCTTGTCTGAATAGCCATTATGCTGTGGGGAGCTCCCTGTGTGTAAGTGCTGTGATCAGTCAGTCTGGGTCCACATCTATGTAGCATTTTCATAAGTCCTTACTTTCAATCTTTGTAAGAATCTAATTCATGCTGGGTGGTGGCACTTTCCTTTAATCCCAGCACTCAGGAGGCACAGGCAGACAGAATGAGTTCCAGGACATGCTCCAAAGCTACAGAGAGACCCTGTTTCAACAACAAAACAAGCAAAAAAGGATCCAATTCATGTTGTTACTTACTTTGAAAATAGTTCCATAGCCATGTTACATTTATAAGAGTATATTTATAATTGTATAGTTAAATAATGAATATCTCTCCACCTCTCTTTCTTTCTCTGTGGTAGGGCAGTCATAATGTATGCATAATTTCCACTAAAATCAAATTTTGTGTAACTCCGATCTTTATACAAAACGCCAGAAGACTTTGAAAAATACTAATTGTTACTTTTTTGTTGTTGTTTGGTTGACAGCAATTGAGTTTAAGGTCAATAAGATCATGATACAGTAAAGAAGGTATGAGAAGTACTTTCACAATTTTGGAAATGAATTATGTAAGGGTTAAGAAAAGGGCTTATAAAATTATGTATAGGTTATTCTGAGAGCAGCTACTTACCATTTCTATACTAGAAAAAAAAACATGGTGAATGCTAAATAAAATAAAGGTAGCATCACTGAGATTCATAAAAAGAAAGTACTTTTTTTCATAGAAGATTCTGTAATTAACCTACAAGACTCTGTGTGATTATAAATTATGGCAGTAAATTACCGAGAATGACTCAAAATAAGACACAAAGACTAGTATTTGAGCAGTTCCTGAATTAAAGAAAAGATGATCTATAATAAGCTGACCGGTGGAGGTCAGGAATGAGGCTCCCTGCCTTTCTTTTTGTATGTTAAAATATTATGCAATTAGGTCCCCAGCCTTTATTTGAAGCTCAAGCTATTATGAAGATGAAAACCCACAGAAAGGCATTTGTCAATCTTTAACATACACATGAAAGAAGCCATTAGTTTTAAGAAAATTACCAACAGGAAAGATCTTCAAATCCAGCAAGACAATGCAGAGAATACATTCTCTGTCATAGAATTATTTTTCCTTAATGAGTAGCATGTGTGAGAGAGGGGCCGTGCAATACTGTAAGATGGCAAAGTGTGGGGAGGTTTAGGAGGTACGGGCTTGCTGTAAGATATTCACCATTGAGGACGGGATTTGAGAGTATGTAGCCTATCCCAACTTACAATGTGCTTTTCCTACTCTGCGTCTTTGGTTATAGATGTAACCTTTCAGCTGAGCACCTGCCACCATTAACTGCCTGCTGCCACAACTTCTTCCATGACAGACTCTTACCCTCTGGAACCATGAGTCAAAATAAACTACTTTTCCATGAGTTGCTTTCGTTATGGTATTACCACAGCATCAGAAAAGAAACAAATAAAGTGACAGAAGTAAAATGTACTGTAGGGTGACATGATATAATATGACACAGTCCCCTTTCTCCACATTATGGGACTTTTTAAAAGTTGTGTATGTTAGAAAATCTCTAACCAAATTATAAGAGTGGAAAAAATTATTGAATGGAAGTCTAGAAGTGAGAGCAAACATTAAATAAATAGGGAATTAAGAGACTGATGTTTACAGCATGGGGGACTATGTGCAGGAGGAATGGAGATAAACTGTAGTGGGCATAGATACTCTAGTAAACATTTTAGACCTTATCTTAATGGCATGCATATTTCAGGAAAAAAATCCAGTATTATAGAAGGAAAAGTTAACTCTATGTTGTGTCTACTAAGTATAATAAGCTAGAAAGATTTGTTAAACTATAGAAATCCTGAAACAAAAGAATTTTCCAAGAGTGTATATTGGTTGAAAATGCAAACAAATGAAAAAATCATATGTTTGGATAAAATAAGAAATCATAATAAAAAACTAGTGAATACTAGGAAATGAATACAAAATTTCTATATTAAAACACAAGTTTTCATTAAAACTATTTAATCTTAATGTGTAGGTTAGAAACCAAAATCTCAAAATTTACGAGCAGTCATCCAAAAAAGTTAACAAACTCAATTAAATAAATAAAGGGATATGATAGGTAAGTGGCATTAAAGTTAATAAAATAATTATAAAAAACTTTAGAAAAACTAATTATATCAATGTGTACTTTGACAAAATATTCATGGAAAACCAGAGTCAAAAGAGACATTGTTTTAAAAGAAGAAGAAAAAAAACCAACTACAAATAATATGCTGCCCATATTGTGAACTGTTATGAAAATATCACATCAATAAACAGCAATTTATTTATCCACATAAAATGGATATCTCTTTTATTAATTGAACTTCCTAGATAATTTCATACATGGACATTATGGATTCTGACTATTATTATCCTATCTCTCTAGCATTTCTGCCCAACTCTTCTACTTCACCAACATTCCAGCTTATTAGCTGTCCCAAAACTGGAGATAATGGCATCCCTCCCCCCAACCAAGTATTCATCAGTAGCTTAAGTTTCAACAGGAAAAGACATGGATGGCACTTTACATTGCTCCTTGCCCATGACAGCATGTGCACAGGTCTGGCCTTGCTGTGATCAGTTGTGAGCCAGTGATTGCAATGGTTGTATGGGTCTACAGTATGCTGTATAAGATCCAATACTTTATATATAATAGTATATATACTATAGTAGTGAACAGTCATGGATCAAACATGTCCTCATTATATCCTGGCTGTGCTAACTCAACAAAATTATTGGGTCTTCTTTTCATCTTTTCACTTCTTTATATAAATGAGACAAAGGGGACTATTTCATAAGTCATTCTTATAATACTATATGTGTATTATTTTTATGAATCATCAAAATTATTATTTTTGTATATATATATATATATATATATATATATGGAGTCGACATATAAATAGTAAAATGCATCTATTAGCCATGCAATTTTGTTCATGACATATTTTTATTTAACACATAAAGTACTAATATACTAAAAACATAATATTTGTAAAAACACAGTACTCCTATGCCACTGCTTTAATTTTGACACATATTTTAGTCTGTTTTTTAATATCATCAGTCTACATTAACAGCACACTTTTATGCTATGCATTTTTAGAGGCTTATCTTGGAATATTAAATGTGACTTTATTAAACAAACATATAAAGTTATGGTGATACTATCATTGTTTGCCAATTAGTGCTTTAGTCATATGTCTAAGTCAAAATGCAATGCTAAACAATCACATGTATTACTAGTTACAGATGGTTTCATTGCTTTCACAGAAAATCAAGATAATCTATAAAATATTCAAACAAAATTTGCTTACCAGATTTGAAGATTACACAATCAATATTCAAAAATCAGTAGTGGTTTTAGATAAAAGTTACATTTTTCTAGAAAATGTCTCTTAAAGTAGTTTAGATAATGCTACCAAAGTTATTAATTATACAGAAAAATATGCTAACTAAACCTCATGCATGTTATTTAGTTTTTTTTTCTTATTTTGTGCTCAATATTGAACCCACAACTTCATATATGATAAGATTTCACTTAATCATGATCTACACTTAGCAATATTCAAAACATATAATGGCATAGAGGTCAATAGGTTGAGAGATATATTGTGTTCACATATGGTTTTGGTATAACACATCCAATATGAACTTAATCTATAAATTCAGTGAAATTCTGTCGAAAATCCTAGTTTAGAATAAAGGCTGTCATGAGTGAATATATACCCTCCCATGTATATACATACAAACTTGTGTGTGTTTGTGTACCAATAAAAGGGAATAAAAAGTCCTAATGAAAGATAAACAGTTTAGTGAAAATTATTGTGTGGACAGGCCACAGTTAATACTAAGTGTGAAAGGAAAGTTGAGAAATTATCCTGCATTAGGAAGAAACAATAAATTCATATAATTTTGTGTTTTGCATATCCTTATAGAATGTGTAAAAGTATGAAAGGTAATATATATAGCAAAAAGATATAACAATGTGTTCAGTGTTACATGGGATGAGAAGCACGTACAGTCCATCTAGAATGCCGAAAAAACTTGATAAAAGACTACACAATCAATATAAACCAAACAAAAAAAATACCCAGAAAAAATGAACAATGGATTTGACAGAGAAACTCATATGGAAGAAAACAAAAAGTCAATAAACACTGCAAAATGTCTAGCCACAGTAATACTCAAGATAATGTGAATTGAAATAAATGCATGCCATTTCATATTCATTATATTGGCAGCAACTTAAAAAAAAATCTTTTCCTGGCTTCTAAAGCTTCTATTTTCACATAAAGTTCTGTTCACTCTATTGAGCAAAATACATTTCTTGGCTATTAATGGTCATTATGTGATGTTGCTGTTTATTTTACCCAATGCCTGTTACAAGCGCCCACACACACTGTAAATACTTAGTGCTAATGGATTGGGTCACTGGAGCAACAACGCCCACACAAGCTGAGATCGAGGTTTCAGGCATATGTTGGTGCTACTTGCTGGAGTATTCATAGACGAATGACTTAGAATTGTGAATTTGCATCTCCTGGAAACGTGGATTCTGTATGACTACAAACTCTCATATAAAATGTTACAAAGCCAATGCCAGGAGCTTTTCAAGTTTTTAGTGAAAATGAGCGGGTGAATTAGACATCAGAGTATGAAGACTACAGCCCAACACTGCACAGGGACTGACAGTCTTGTGCTGACTGACAATGCTCGTAAATCTCTGGATAGGTTTCTTTAGGCCACACTATAGTATTTGCATGTAATGATACATTATTTATGGTTTATTAGTGCTTGCCTGAGGATTCAGAAAGCAAAGTCAACCACAAGCCAGAGATGCCAGGCACACACCTTTAATCTCAGCAGTGAGAAGCTAGGACATGGTGGTACATATCTTTAATCCTAGGAAACAAAATGAAGAGCCAGATGGATCGCTATTAGTTCAAGGCCACGATGGCCTATACAAGAGTGAAGAGTAAAACAGCTCATGAGTTTGACCCAGCTTTAGGGTGATATATAAGACAGGAGCAAAGTTTCATAGCTGTCACTCACATTCCTGCCACATTGAGAATAGGAAGACATTCAGTCTCGGGATTCTCCAGTCCCTTTGAGGAGAGCCCAGCAGTCTGGGATTGTAGTCAGAGGTTTGGTTGGAGCCAGTATCGCATTTCTGTCTGAGGGAGAGTAAGGGATGCTTTGCATTTCTGATCTTCAGTTTGAAGCTTGGACCCCAATATCAATCTCTGGATTTTGTAATTTATCGTGCTACAAGCCATTTTGTTAATTTCACCAAATACAGTATCTGTGGATCAAACATTTATTAAAGGCATAACTGAGAAAAAATAATTTTCTTTTTGAAGAAATCATCCTGAGGGAGGCAACCCAGCCACAAAATGAAGAACATGGTATGTACTCACTCAAATATGGATTTTAGACCTAGAGCAAAGGATCACCAGCATACAATTTATACCAGAGAAGCTAAGATACGAGAAGGAACCTAACAGATTCATACAGAAAGGGAAAGGAACAAGATCTCCTGAGCATATTGGGAGGGGGCAGTGAGGGGAGAGGGAGTTAGGAGAAAGAGAAGGGGAGGAGAGGAGAACATGTGGGACCAGGGAGATTGAATTGGGGAACAAATAGATGATGAGAGCAGAAAAAGAGATTCCATAATAGACTGACATTAGATAAATGTCCAGAGACCTACAAGGATGACCCCAACTAACAATCTGAGTTATAGTAGAGAGACTACCTTAAATGCCCTTCCCTGATAATGAGATTGGTAGCTAATTTATATATGTCATCCTAGAGCCTTCATCCCAGTAGCTGATGGAAATAGAAGCAGACACCCACAGTTAAACATTGAGCCAAGCTCATGGAATCCAGTTGCAGAGAAGGAGGAGTTATGAGCAAAGGGGTCAAGACCAGGCTGCAGAAACCCATAGAGTCAGCTGTCCTGAACAAAGGGGAACTCGTAGACCCCCACACTGAAAGCTGGGAAACCAGCATTGGACTAACTCAGACACCCTTAATGTGGGTCTCAGTTAGAAGGCCTGGGCTGTCTACAGGACCTCTGACAGTAGAACCTGGATGTGTACCTGATGCAGGAAAGGACTTTGAGAGCTCATTCCCCATGGAGGGATACTCCCTTAACATACAGACAGGAGGGAGGGCCTAGGCCATACTCCAAATGACTTGACAGATTTTGATGATCCCTCCTGGTAGGCCTCACCCTCACTGTGGAGTGGGTGGGGAATGGGATGGGAGTGGGGGACTTGGAGGCATGGAAGGATGGGAGGGAGAGGGAACTGGGATCGATTTGTAAAATAATAATAATAATAATAATAATAAATAATAATAATAAATAAAAATAATGATTTTTTTGTACATTAGGACAACACCATAGAAAAAAGCACAAGTGGCAGTATTAGGTGGTAACCAGTGCAGAGTACACTGCCAAAGAAAATCAATCAAAGGGAACACAGTATTTATAAAAGTGTAATGACAGCAAGGATACAGGTACAGAACCTGCCCTGAGATAATGAAGTGAGCAGATTATCGGGCATGACACAATGAATGCCTTGTTTCTAATCAGCCTTTCTAAACAAACAATGATGGATCCATCATCTAAAATTAGTAAAAGCATCAGAATGCATGGATGAGTTAATTAAAATAGGCAGAGTATATAAATGCAGCAAAATGAATGTTCAACATAAACAAATATGCTAGCAAAATGTTTTGAAATAAGAGTCTTGAATCAGAGTTCATAAACAAATTCAAAACAAAATTTCAGTTAATAAATTAAAATCAGGTTGTTGTTTCCTGTATTACCATTACAGATTTCACATTTAAGTCCAAGTGAAAATGCTGATTTTCATCAGAAAAGTTGGAATTTTGCTGAGTGTTGGCAATGATGTGCAGCACACTATTGTTTTTGTAGTGGTTTGCCATATTTATTATGGACTTTTCAAAACAAGTATTCATGAGCTCAGACTTTCACTTCCATGATTATACAGGCAAACTATGAAGACATATTGCCAAGATAATATAATCCATTATTGGGATATATATTTATAATTCAAAGTATTAAGAATATTAGTATTCAATCTTAATAATGTTTTGAGGACATTTGCAAGAGGATATTTGTGATTATTATTTATTTCAATTTCATTTCCTCTTTTTGAAAATACTGTATCTTTAACCCTAAAAGTCTAGAATACAATTCACATCTCCACCTTGAATAGGATTTAAAAAGTTATATGAAGTATAAAAGCACTTTGAGGTGTTTTTATTATTCAGTTGAAAACCTCATATTGTCATAGTCCGGAACTAGATATATCCTACTTACTCTGTATGGAGAATGACCTATAGGTGTGTTTCAAATGAGTGAGTCTGAGAAGTGTGTAGCAAGCAAAACGGAAGAACACATGGCATGAAGAGAGAGGCAGAAGAGAAACAGAAAAACATCATCAACTAGTGTGTTTGTGACACCCCTCTGAAATGGCTGGGGAGGCTCTGCTTCAATCACGATGCTGGAGTTCCCAACCAGGAAATTCCAGGGAAAGCAAAGTTTTCTCCTTATGGATAAGTTTCTGGCTTCCCATTCCTATCTCAGGAACTTTGATACCATGAGATATACTGTAATTAACCTCTTTTGGAAATGGTTTATCTTTCAGCTGTTGTTGAGGGTGCAGTGTGTTTAATACCTTTGACTGGTTGCTGTTTTTCTTTTTCCTTACAACAAAGGTTGACAAAGGTCAAAGAATTTTGGAGGACCCCTGAAATGAATGTACTTTAGTCTCACACAAATTTCTTGCATCACTCCCAGAGTGAGTCTACTGTCAACAAGTCACACAAAATGTAGCACTTTCCTAATAACATGTTTATTACAGATTTCTATGTGTTCCCTGCATCAGGTCACGAGGTATTCATAGAATTCTCCTGTGGTACATTTCTTCATAATTTGTAAATAGCCTAAAACAGTAAATTTTTCACAGTAAATATGTTTTATATTTGAATCCTATATTATTGGTAAAATATGAGGCTATGGATAATCTTAAATATAAAATTGTAAAGAAACTGGAAAGAGAAGAAATTAATTCTGAGTTAAAACTTGATGTGTGCATAGGTGCTTTTGAGTAGGGAATGTGTGGAACTTTTTCCTAACAGCTATTGTTATGTGTAAATGATCTGACATTTTCATTTATGCAAGCTTCTATTCTTTTCTAGTGGTCCTTTCTGTGATGTTTTGTTAATGTTTGGCACACTCTGTTTTGAAAGCCCGTAAACAGAGAAGTGCCTTTGCTTCACATGATGCCAGCAGCCTTACTGTTATTGTCTGTGAACTGCCTGTCCTTAATAGGAAGGACTCCTGCCTTTGAAGTTGGTGTGAGTATTCAGGGGCATGGAGAGAATGAAATCTAGTTCGGGAACCACATGATAAATGAACATCTAAAGGGGATGGCTTTTATTAAGTTGGTATACATGAAAGAAGATAGAGTGTCCAGGCTTTGAAAAAAAATTGCATTTCAAAGGGACAATGAATATATAGATAAGACGACCTGAAGAGTACAGTTTGCCTAGAGTCCTGGATATCACAGAGTCAGTTTCTACTCCCAATTCAGATGGTGATGTTTCTCTCTCCACTTCGTCTGCCCTTGTGAACCGTGGACACCACTTTACTGACTCTCCAAATTGCAGCTAACAAAGACAACAGTTCTGAAATCCTAGCTCTGCCATTTTCTCAAGCGCTTTCTTTTTGTTTAATTTATTTACATATTGTGCTATGTGTCAGTTAAGAAAGATAGTATTTACAGATATTAACAGTTTTTTTAATTTAGTAGATATTTACTATATTAGTCCTACAGTGATGTTTTATTATCAAATGCAAGAAACGATGTCTCCTAACTCCCTTTTCCCTCGCCCCATGCTCCCAATTTGCTTGGGGAGAAGAGGTAGGGAGAGGAGAGCATGAGGGAGCAGGAAAATTGAGTCTAGGAAAGAATGGAGGAGAACAAGAAAAGAGATACCATAATAGAGGTAGCCATTATAAGTTTAAAGAGAAATCTTGCACTAGGGAAATGTCCAGAGGTGAAGTAGGATGACCCTTATTAACAATCTAAGCAGTAGTGGAGAGGCTACTTTAAACACCCTTCCCTGATAATGAGACTGATGACTATCTTATAAGCCATCAAAGAGCCTTCATCTAGTAGTTGATGGAAGCAGAAGTAGACACCCACAGAAAAGCACTGAGCTGGATTCCTGGAATCTAGTTGCAGAGAGGGAGGAGTGATTAGCAAAGGGTTCAAGACCAGGCTGGAGAAACCTACAGAAACATCTGACCTAAACAAGGGGGAGCTCATAGACTCCAGTCTGACAGCTGGAAAACCAGCATAGGACTGATCCAGATCCCCTAAACATGGGTGTTAGTTAGGCAAACTGGGAAGTCAATGGGACCTCTGGTAGTTGATCAGTATTTATTCTTAGTGTATGAATGGACTTTGGGAGCCCATTCCACATAGGGGGATACTCTCTCAGACTAGACACAGAAGGGAGGGCTTAGGCCCTGCTCCAAATTATATGACAGACTTTGAAGATCTCCCATGGAAGGCATCACCCTCCCTGAGGATCAGAAAAGGGATAGGATCAAGGTTGAGAGAGGGACATGGGAATAAGGGAGGGTGAGGGAACTGGCAACTGGGACTGATATGTGTAACAAACTTGTTGCATATTTAAATAAAAAAAAAATCAATGAAAAAAAAAGAGAGAGAAAGGATGACTCCTGATTTTTTTTCCTTCTCTCTCTGCAGATTATTTTTAACAGCATCTGGGTTTGGACCTTTGTATTGATATCATTTTTTTTTCTATATGTTTCTTCATACTATAGTGACTGTGTTTTATCTGCAAAATCTGTTTGTATGAGAATGGACATGTCCTTTCTCCATTTTTCATAACTTTGAAAATTATGTTCAACTATGCTCCTATTGAATACGTCAAGTTTTTAGGTGATGCAGTAAATGCATATATAGTGGAAATATATTTCTTTTACCAATTTTACGTGAGAACAGAGTACAGATAGTCCTGGATTTCTATAGTTATGGGAAATATTTGTTGATGTTTCCACTGCTTTGGGGCATTTTATATCATGACAGAAAAGTCTGCAATCATCTACTTTTGTTTTTGGTGGTCTGTTTAATTTTCCCTGTCAGAGTTTTATATTTTGATTTACAAATCAAAATTGTGTTCATATTATATAAATATTATTCTCTTAATTATGTCTTGAGAACAATATTATTACACCAAAATATTCTCTCTTATATTTGCTTTATTATTAATAAAAGTAAAATCAATCAAAATAAATATTAAAAATTAAAATAAAATTTTAAAAAATATAAAAATAATACTAATAAAAATTAGATAATAAGAATCTCTAGATATGTTTCACATGGTAATGCCATATTTGCTTCTTCTCTCTCCACACACATACATATACACATGCACACACATATGTATTTTGTTAAAATTACAATGGATATACATCCATGTATGTGTGGAATCATATACACATATAAGTAGCTGATCAAACTATGACTGTTTGTATATGTGTTCATTTCTTATACTTTCTTGAACACATGGATTTTGGCATTTGAAAATATTACACGTCATGGCATTTAAATTATCTATTTTGGGTACTTGAGAAAAGGGCACCAGCCCATGTAAATAGAATGGAAGAATCACAGCAGTCTATAAAATTCATATTTGTTAAACACATACTACTCCATATTTTCCATTTGTCTTTTGCATCTTTCATAATCTTCTAACTTTAAATCCTCTTCTGCTTTGCCTTTTGATTATATATGTCTCTGCATACATGCTGTGTTGTTTCTGTTATATTCAAGGCTATTTTTCTCTTTGATTGACTCAAATGAATAATTTAATGTGCAGTGATATTTTTTGTATTTACCCATCACCTAGATTTTCCAATTAATCTTAGTACTTGTTCTTGTTTAGATCTTTTCTTATAATTCCTTGCTCTTTCATCCTCATATTCATGTTTAATTATACTGTTAGTAGAACTTTAATCTTTGTATGCCAGTATTTAATAATTATTTTGATGTGTATTTTTCCCTTCTAAATATACATGATGCTATTTCCTTTTGCTTATGTAGCAGTTAGTGCTTTAAAAATGGAAGAATCTATTTACATCCAACATTGAGCATATAGACTGCCCTTGATCTTTGTATGTTATATGTTTCTTTAATAGATGATTGTGTGTGTGTGTGTGTGTGTGTGTGTGTGTGTGTGTGTTTGTGGTGGGGGGGTTCTTGTGGAAAACAGATCACAATCCATGCTCTCATTGTATTTTTTTATAAACTAGAAATATTTTTCATCATATTATACTGTACTGAATTTAAAAATTGTGATATATTGCCTAGTTTGCTGTCATTAAAACCTGGCACAGTAAATGAAAAACAACTTTCCCAAGCACTGTTGGTAATCATCTTCCACCAGAGTTTAGCTAAAGGTACCAGGTACCGTCTCCCAGAATTCAGTGCATGTTAATCCTACTGTCTACCTGTATTGTGTCTTCCTATACCCTGCTCCATTGCTTTCTGGGAATGTATAAAGAAACAGAGAGGCAAGATTACTCTTTTAAATTCAGCATTTCAAGACATTCAGGTTGATAGATACAGCATACACACCACTATGCATGCAGCATAGCGTGATAGGACTATGTATTACCCGTGAAGTTGAGGATGATTGTTTAGTTTCTGATTGGCAGCCACTGTTGGCCTATGAATCTTAGAGAGGGAAGCAGATGGGAAAGAGAAGTACCTTCCCCATTTTCATTAGAAATACACGAGGAAAATTCTCATTGTCCATAAATTTCAATGACTGCTAAATAGACCAATTTAGTTTCTTTACTCAGTTTAATGCATACAGTGTCTTCTGCATGGGTATACTGGGAGAAGAGATTTAACTGGAAATCCAAAGCATCATTCACTTCAAACAGTCTCACATTGAAGCTTGGGCAATCATCATGTCCCTACAGTCACTTACTATAGGTGCCATTTTCCTGACATATCATATCATGCAATAGTGTCATAGACATTATTACCTTCTCTCATTATTTTTGTATTTTTTGTATTTTGTTTTTTTTTATTAAAGTTTTGTTGAGAAAGTAGGCATTATCATCCCCCAATAGAAAAATTCATTAGTTGACATATATTTTAATAAATATAATATATTATTATAAATATAGGGTTGTTGCTTCTGTAAAGATACTCCAATGAAGATTTTATCTCTTATTATTATTTACACACAACCTCATACTCTTTGTGTGTATGTGTGTAAGCTTATAGACATGATCTGCTGAGATCCTTTAGTTTTGTTCACCTATGTCTAGTGCTAGTCTCTTGGGACTGTCTGACCTATCAGTGGGTTCATCCTTGGAGAAAACTGTTTCTCCCTCTCTCGGTAACCATTAATTGATTGTAGTTCTTTATCTAGAGGTGAAGTCTTGTGAGAATTGTCCTATACATATTAGCATGTCAGTAGGTGTTGTCATCTTTTAGGCCTTATGTAGGAAACTGTTGTTGAAATTTCCTGAATATAGCTTTGCTGTCATATATAGAAGACATCCATTTCCCAGTGGGCATCCTGTCCTGATCCTCTGGCTCTGGTAATCACTGCACCCCTTATTCCATAATATTCCCTAAGCTGAGAGGTAGGGGTTATGTTGTAGATGTGAAGATTAAGGCTGAGCATCTCATGGTGTTTTATTCTCTGCATTTTGACCAGTGGCTTTCTGAAATTGTCTCCATCTTCTTAAAAATTTAATCTTGTTTGTTTGTTTTGTGAGTGGTGGGAGATAAGCTTACCTGTGGGTACAAGAATAAACATTTAGAATGAATTTAGAAATGACACTGGTTTAGTGAAGTGGCAGTAGAAGGTTCTGTTCAAGGGTTCTAGACTTTGCCAGCAACAGGTAGTGCGCTAGTTTTATAGTACTAGACATGATTTTCCTCCCATTGAGCAGACCTTAAGTCCAAATTGATGGCTGTAGGTTATCCACAGGACACAAGTGCCACTATTGCACTTTGGGTGACATCTTGCCATTCAGGTAATCCTTGTTGTTCATAGGTATTATAGCTGGCTAGGATTATAGATCACTTTTATCCCTTAGCACATTGCTTGGTTCCTCTTGGTAATATGAGAACTAGTCCTCAGGGAAGAAGCTACTAGATCAGTATGGGTTCTCCCAGGTCCTCTCTTATAGTGAACTCTATGTTTAGTATTAGGATCTAATCTTCAATTTATGTTATAGGGGTTTCTTGGATTGCCTTGATTAACTCTACTCGAAAGGTGGATCATTATGTCTGGAAATGGGGTTTTGTTAGCATATTGCTCATAGAAAAATATTGTTACCCCAAGGGCTTTATTTTCACTTAAAAAAATTCTATCTTCCTCCTTCTCCTCTCCCTTCTCTGTGCACACATACACTTGTATGTAAATTTCAAGTAACATAAAAATAATATTATTCCCCTAATAAATACAGATGACAAGTGTAATAAAATCATTATCAGGGGGATAAAATTAAAGAAATTAATCATATGAACCTTTAGTTTCCTGTATGTAACACCACGAAGATACTGATAATTATGTTAGGTGCTGAACTTTACTGAAGAAACCTAAACATAAGAATACGATGTTTAATATTCTCTAAAATATTAAAATTGACACAAGAATATAATAAACTACTTTATATAGTTGTATGCAAATTAAATTATAGCATTGGCCATTGTAATTTCTTTTGAGACATCAATATTCTTTCATTTCCTTTAAATATTACTTTGTGATAAAATTGTTAGTACAAAATGTAATAAATTCATGAATCTTCTCCATAAGAACCCATTAATAATAATCCTGGTGAACTGTTCACATCTCAAGCAATTATTCTTAAATTCTGTCACAGAAATGAAAGTGGTGTGACATTTTCCATGAAAATTGATATTATTAAATTTCTGTATAGAAAAGAACTATCTTGTTTTCTACCACATATCACACATACACATGCACCCACACTGTAAAAGGGGAGCTTATCTAAAAACAAAAAATAAAGCAACCAGTAGAAATTTTAATAAAATATCTTAGTAATGTAAATGGATGAACTTTTAAAATGTAAGCCCCAAATAACCACCACAAATAGATAAATAGACAATATAAACTATTTAAAATCAGAACTTCGTCACAAATGGTAACTTATGCTGGAGAGGTTTTAGAGCAACAGAAACACTCCTCTGTTGCTGGTAAGAGTACAAACTTGTATAGCCAGTTTGGAAATCGATATGGCAGTTTCTCTGAAAATTGGGAATCAATATACCTCAAGACTTACCTATACCACCCTTGGGTATATACCCAAAGGATACTCAATCATACCACAAGGACACCTGCTCAACTATGTTCACAGCAACTTTATTTGTAATCTGGAAGAATCTGGAAATAACCTAGATGCCCCTCAACTGAAAAATGGATAAGGAAAATGTGGTACACTGGAGTATTACTCAGATGTTTAAAACAATGACATCAGGAAATTTGAAGGCAAATGTATGGAACTAGAAAAAAAATCATCCTGCGTGAGGTAACCTAGACTCACTCATAAGTGAATATTAATTATGAAGTAAAACTTAGTTTTGCTCCAATCAACAGCCTCAGAGAGGGCTAGGTAATAAGGAGGGACCAAGAGGGGGATACATGTATTTCCTTGGGAAGACAAAATAGAGAAGATCCCAGGTTGGAAAGGGGTTGGTTGGGCATAGACACTTGAGGGATAGGGTTGGGTGATGGATGGAGGGAAACAGTGCTCAGAGAGATAATTGGAAAGGGGACCTTTTGAAGTCAGGTAGAAACTTGATGCAATGGAAATTCCATGAGTCCTAGAGGATGGCTCCAGCTAAGACTTCTGGCAATAATGGATGCATAGCCTGACACTGGCCATCCACTGTAATGGGATTAGTGACTATCTTGGTTGTCATCTGAGAGCCTTCATAGGGTGACTGATGGAGGCAGATTCAGAGATCCCTAGCCAAATCTTGGGCCATACTTAGGAGAGGGACTAGGGGTGTAGGAAACAGGGTGTTTTGGGAACACTGCAGGAAAACTAAAAGAAACTGCTAGCCTGGCTCATGGTAACTCAAAGAGCCTGAACCAACAGCCAGGAAGCCTGTCTGGGACTGACCTAGGCCCTCTGCATATATGTAACAGTTGCATAGCTCGGTCTCCTTAAGGGCCTATAGGCAATGGGAGCAGGGACTTTTCCTGGTGCTTTGGCTGCCTCTTGGGCATGTATTCCTCATAATGGGTTAGCTTGCACAGCGTGAATACAGGGCTTGGTCTTATGGCAGTTTGATATGCCATGCTTTTATTGAAGTCCACAAGAAGCTGATCCCTTTTAGAGAAAATACAGATGAGTTGTGTATTGGTGGGGGGGTAGGGGTAGGGAGGCAGTGGTCAGGATACAAGATTAATTAATTGATTGATTAATTATTTTAAAAAATCATGTTTGTTATATGCAAAAGATATTATCCAGGTAAAAGACAATATATGAATGGGCTCATATATTTGCAATATATCTACCTGACAACTTGCTATTATCTAGTATGTATATGTATATATGTGTATATAATTCTATGTGGTCGCTCACAAGAGGCCCTGGTAAAACCTAGGAAAAGGAACTTGTAGAGAAGGAAGAGGACTGGGAGGGAGATAAAGAGGGCTAGGGGTTCCAGCAATCAAAATACACTGTGTAAATTATTAAAATTGTCAAAAACCATATCCAATAATATTTATTTTAAAACTCATTTGTACTTTACCATGTTTTTTTTCTTTGAAAATTTCAAATACATAATGAATTTTGCTCATTTTCATTTCTTTTTTATTGATTTTATTATTTTTTATTTTTTTTCTTATTTTACTTATTTATCCTATTTCCATCTCCCTCCCTTCCATGCCCCCCGATACACCCTCCCATCCCAGCCTGCCCACAACACAGGGAGAGAGGGATGTCTTCCAGGAGGGATCATCAAAATCTGTCAAGTCATTTGGAGTAGGGTCTAGCCCCTACCCCCACCCCTGCCTCTAGGCTAAGGGAGTATCCCTCCATGGGGAATGTAATCCCACTTTACCGCCCCCTCCCACAAACCCTTTATTTTTACCCAAGAAGTCCTCTTCCTGTTTCATGTCTATTTCTGACCCCATATGTTTAATTAGGGTGGCTTGCATAACTGTGATAATATCTTGCTTGTACAAATAAAGCCTGTCTGAAGTTCAGAGAATTGTGCTTGCCACTAGCTAACCATAGAACTCTGGAGGTCTGTATATACCAACAGAAAATGAGATGGCTGAACAGAGAGAGGATATATGTGGGCAGAAATAGGAACTTTCTCATTTGTCTGCTGACATGCTAGGAGGTAAGATGTGGCTGAGCCAAGCTCCATTCTTTGACATTCAGACAGGCTTTATGTGTACAAGCAAGATATACCCACACATAATAGGTGCAAGGTTATTTGATGGAGCATTAACAACTTATGAGGAGCTACTTGACTGGCTCTCCCTCCCCAGCAACCAATAACTACCAATATCAAAGACTGTACATGTCTAGATGACAGCATGTTACAATATTGCTCACAATACTCAGCCTCCTCTATTAGTTGCAAATACACTTCTGTGATGGTCCTTGAGCATCTGGGAGGAGGGTGATATAGATGTCTTGTTTAGGGATGAATATTCAACAATCACTTATTTTCAGAACTTTGACCAGTTATAAGTCTTCACATTAACCCTCACCCACTGCAAATAAACTATGACAAAGTCTTAGATTAGCACTAATCTATGGACACAAAATCACCTATTTAGAAAGCAGTATAATAACATACTCATTTACAAGAGTAGCAAGTTTCCCAACAGAGCCTATGGCATTCCTCAGCTATAGGCTTTTTCCTCAAATAGCTCTATGTTTAAATATATTACACTAAAGTTTTTTTTATGATTCCTTTGGAAATGCTTTCTGTATATGTTGAGAAGTTGGAATATATTTTATTCATCTAAACTGGGAAGGATACAGTGAAAATGGAACATTTATATACTTCTATATGGAATGTTAATTATTCTAGCTACTATGAAAATCAGTGTAAGGTTCCTTAAGAACCTAAACATTGGTCTACCCTGTTGTCCACCTATATCACCCTAGGGTCTTATGCCTGAAGGGCTATATGTCAATATGGTACAGACATACACACATTTATGTTTATTGCTGTGCTATTCAAACTCAGGATTATTATTATCATCTTTGTTATACTTAATTGCATAAAATTATCATTTTCTGACATTCCTAGACCCTAGATTTTATATAGATAGATAATCATGTATGTGTCTATGACATGAGAGTACAAGCAACTGCCTAGAGTAATGAGTAGGGACTATGAAAGTTATTAGGGGAGAAAAGAGGGGAGAAAAGGGGGAGGTAATGTGGGTTTTTGGAAAATATTAAGATGCATAATGTAATTGCATGATATACTATCTCAATGAATACACCCCTAAAAACTAATATAAAATTCTTGTAAACCAATGAAAGTACTGATGAGTAATGTCCAAATTGGTAAAAATCATCAAACAAACCTTAAAGAAATGTGCTCAATGTAATAAATCATGGAAACAAAAGTGGAAATCCACACTGATGCCAAAATAGTCATTGTAAAATGCCAGAAAAGTAAAGAATGGAGAAAAGTGAATAGATGCAATCACATGGCAATACTATTGGCTATGTATCAAAGCTAAATGCATACACTTTTTGGCTCAGCTTCCAAACTAAGTATATATATTAATGTATATACTATCAAAAGGCATATATTGGGATGCTAATATTAGTTCTATGAATAAATTACTATAAGTAGAAATTACCAAAAGGAAATCAGAATCTAACATAAATTTGAGGCAAGCTTAAATACATTTGACGTATTTACAAATAGAAAAATAGAGAGAAATGAGAATGAATGTGCATAGTACTATATATTCAATTTATATGGTGCATGTCTCATATACAATGTATGCAAAAGTTAAACAATACATATTGTGTGATTCCATTTGTCCTAAGTCAATAAAAGAAAAATGAACAAAAATCTAAACAAATAATTTAGAATTCATAAAACTACCGCTTATTTGGGAATGGGGTATCAGTCACTGAAAGAGAATCAAGGCCAACTTCTGCATAGTTTTGCATTTGGCATTAATATTATAATTTTACAATTTGGGTAAATCTATCAGTGAATATACATTTGTAATATGGAAATATTTTCTTTTTTATACTTCAGTAAAAATATTAAAAATTGAACCTTCACTTAGAAGGTTGACTAACAGCTAAAATGCAGAAAGGCAAATCATAACAAATTCGTTGTAATGTTTCTTATTTATTATGTTATGCTTTATCACATCTGATAGCCAGTTTAATGTTACTAGGTAGACGGTTATCAGGGAATACTAACTCCGAAAAAGATCATAAAGTCCTATAAAATCCAACTCATGGTTTTGAAGCAAGTAGTTATTTTTTTTGTCATTTTTAAATGCTATTGAATTAACAGGCAGAGCTCAGAGTTATCAGACCCAAAGGAATCTGACAGCTGGGATTCTCTAAGAGCCCCACTTCACAAGAGAGTCACTGATGTGTAAGGTACTCCTGGATTCATTGTTGAAGCAATGTATAGTGTTATTGATGGATTGGCTTGTGAAAATATTAGAGGTCTTCCTAGCATTTATGGCATACTGATAGGAGACACAATAACACAAACAGGTTGTTATATTTCCCTGCCATGCCATCTTAGCACTAAGAATACCAAAGCATTTTGGTTTGAGAATCTTTTCAGGAATTATTTTTACTAGCAGGAAAATGCATAATGAAAGAATGGGTAGAAATAATGACTCTGATCAGTTATAGTTTTGTGACCTACTGTCAGAACAAGGAGGAAGAACAAAACCACAATAATAGTAATCATAGTCTAGGACTGTGCATTTGAGTACAATTTAAAAAATAATATGTCTTCATGCTTGTTAAATGCCTGTTAAATAATTTCCTAACTGATAAGACGAAGGGATGAATTTGATGACCATTAATTTCCCTCTGAGATCATGTATTTTTCATGCATGGTGGCACTTGTTTTCTGCATAACAACCATATTTCATGTTTGATTTCCTAAAACTCTGTGCCTTCTTCCCCCTCTTACATTTCTTTAAATATATTTGAAACAACTACTTATTTTTGCTGAAACCTAAACTTTAGCTAAATTCAAGTTTATCCATTTAATGTTAAATGCAGGAAATATAAATAGGAAATTAATAATCTTGTGACTAATTTAAGCAACTTTAAAGATCAGCAATTATCAAAAATAAAAGAGTGTGAGGAATACTTTATAAGACTGGTTAATTAACAAACTCTTGGCTTGTACTTTAAAAACTTAATTTAAAATAGACACTTATAGATTATCTCACATTGCTACAATAAGCATATTTATACAGATGTCATTTTTGCTGCAGATAATGTCAGGAATAAGTGAGTCAACTTGACACACACCAAAATTTGAATAGTAGAATATTCAATCAAGAATTTATTATGTATTCACTACTCAAATTACATATGGCTAACATTTATTTTAGTTTTGAAAGTTATTTTGCTTCACAACAATTCTCTGGACATATGGCTAAGGAGTTTTTGAAGTTGTGCTAAATAGACTATCGAATTATCTGGCTAGCATTACATATTACTCTTTGTTTATGATCTGTATACTTGACTAAGTGTTGTAGTCTTGTGATATAAGTTTAGAAATTAGTGAAGCGTACATATATGGTAAAGAACAGTATTTGAGGAATGTAAAAGCAGAAATGAAAAGATTTAAACCTTTGACCTTTATGTTTTGAAGAATTCATCTGAGAAGTAAAGAGACTAGTGGAAAGTCAACTGTAGTTAACATGTGACATTGAAGTTAGATGCTCAACAAAAGCAAATTGCATAAATAGTACTCATGTTCTCTTTGTAATTTAACAGAATGTTGCTAACAGAAAACCTATACATACTTTTCAAAAGCATAAGATCATGGAACACCATAAAACATGAATCTAGTAATGAGAACACTTTCAATAGCATCTACTCTGCTGGGGAAGAAAAACTAGTGAACAGTGAAAAATCCTTATCTCTGAAAAACAAATGAATATGGATAAACACATACAGAGGTGAGCTTGGGATGGCAGAACTGGAACCTGGAACCAGACATTCCATACAAGGACATGAATTAAGCATCTAGAAATTCATAAGGAAACCTTAGTCCAAACTAACAGATATTACACAGGAAGATTTCAAAGCATGATCATCTAACAAAGTTGTCACACAAAGATTATTCTTATGGAATATATAGTGGTAGTGTTAAATGGATCTCAAATTAATATCTCTGATAATTTTCCAGTCTTAAATGACTATGTATGTAATACTCTATTTACTAATTCAGTTGTTGTATTCTTCTAGCTTAAGGCTAGATGTAAAAATAACTGAAGTAAATGCTGAGTATATGTCATTCGAGTATTGAGAATTTAAGACTTCAAATGTTAAAACTTGGTGTTTATATTGTATCTTCAAGTGAAGCAATCAAAGTAGATTTTTCTCAGTCACTTCACTTGTACCTACTTAAATCCTAGAGATTTCAAATAAGAATTAAGCAAACTTTATTACTCATTGTATTCAATTCATCACCCTACTGCTTTTTAAGAGTTCTTTGATATTTAAGAAATCTTGTGTGTCTTTGGATAAGACTTCCTAATCCCTTTCCCCTCAAGCCAGAAAGTTATACTTCAGCAACTGTAAAGAAATATTAAAGGGCTAAAATTTATTTTTCAACAGAGAACTAAGGACGTTCCGAAGATTTGCCAATATACATATCCCTTATCCACACGCCAAATAGAAGTCAGGGATCAAACGCTTGACAACTGATCAGTGTATTGGAAAATAATCACCAGCACAGAAAGAAGTTAGCTACCGTGTTCTGGGTGCTAGGGGCAAAATGGAATAAAAAATATTGAACTGCTGACAGAAAGAAAAACAAAAAAAAACTATTCTGAAATTGTGTTCTTAATAGAATGTCTCCAGCATCAAAGAAGCCAAACGACAAAGAAGAAAATATTTCCCTTTCCTGGATTTAAATTTATTCTGTGCAAAAGTAATGGAAAAATGAGAAAAATTGGAACTGAGTTCTCGAAATTAATATTTCAGGAATAATTATAAAGAAGCAAGCAATATGTTTTCAATATAAAAGCATTGATTATATTATATAATAACAAGAGTGATAATTAACAGTAACAGTTATACTGTGAGTAACATTTCTTTCAGTTAAAGGATACCACTGAATCTACATACTCTCCAGAAAGTTCTTACTAATTTTGTGTGAGATGAGATAAAAAAAATAAAAAGGTTTTATTTTCATATTTCATAGAATAAGTCAATTGTGTCCTGTGAAGATAATATATGGTCACGTTTGGACTCTAAAATCAAATTTAGACTAAATGTATACAAAGGAATATCAGTTTAAAATTTATTCAGAAAATGACTAGACTGAGGTGATATTCCTGCCTCCAGTCATTTCCTTTAGGAAAGAAAAAAATCACACTGCCTATGTTACACTGAATGTCAACATGTGTGCTTGTAGATCATGTTGCATAAATCAACACACATGACATAAGAAAGTTATAAGTTGATAGAAAATAAACTTGAAAAACGTGTTCATGGGTCAGTTTAACCCAAAAGGGAATCTTATGGGCTGTTGATCATTAAGAACACTTGCAGAGGTACCAAGTTCATTTTCCAGTGTTTAAATCAGGCAGCTCACAACCACTATAACTCCATCTCCAGGGGAATCTGACACCCTCTTCTGGCTTCTCCTGGAAAATTCAGTCACTTGCACACACAGTCAAATTGGCACACACATACCATACATACAAATAAAAATTAAATCCTTAGCTGGGCATTGGTGGCACAGGCCTTTAATCCCAGCACTCAGGAAGCAGAGACAGGCAGATCTCTGTGAGTTGGAGGCCAGCCTGGTCTAAAGAGCTAGTTCCGGGACAGACTCCAAAGCAATACAGAGAACCCTTGTCTCGAAAAACAAAAACAATAACAAAACAAAAGAATTAAAAGAAGGACATCACAGGTCTACAGTTACATCCTTAGAATGTTTCCCAAAGTTGGTGACACCCTGTTAGATTTCTGTGAAGAATAAGTATGTAAAACAATGACAAATGAGACATAGAAATACAATCACTGATATTTAAAATTTAGCATGTAAGTGCAACAGCAGAAGAGGAAATTAGAAGCATAAGAAAGAAATCAAGCTGTTAATGGCTGTTAATGTAGTTCATTTGGGAGAGCAGTAGACTGAAAAAGTAAACCATACGAAAATATACGTAAAGAACTTACAGAAGGCTTGAAAAACAGATTGCCTTCTTTATCATATAGATTTATTGAGCATAGTTTCTCCTTATTAAATGTTGTATGCATTTTATTATGAAAACTGAAAGCTGTTTTCATACTCATGTGCTTTACCACAGTGAAATTTTATTTTTTATTCAAACTCTATAGTGTCCTTTTATCGTTAGCCTTATTAAAAAATGATGAAAATTATGTATTTAATATGTTATTTGTTATGTTTATAATTTATTTTCTTTGAGCCAAATTTGACTCTAATTTTCTTTCTTTTTTTCTACTCTTTTTTTTTTTTTTTTTTTTTTTTTTTTTTTGAGACAGGGTTTCTCTCTGTAGCTTTGAAGCCTGTCCTGTAACTAACTCTGTAGACCAGGCTGGCCTCGAACTCACAGTGATCCACCTACTTCTGCCTCCCAGGTGAAGGGAATTAAAGGCGTGCACCACCACTGCCCAGCTGACTTTCATGTTCTTAATAACACTTCATTTAGCTTTGTAAAACTAAAATGTTTTAATTTTGACAAAGTCATCAATTTTAATAGTCTATTTAATGGAATATATGTTAGGAAAATCTAAAAAGTTTTTAAGAAGCCCAGAGTTAAATTACTATTTTTATTTTGAGTTGTTTATAGTTCTAGCTCTTATATTTATACATTTTCATTATTTTATAAGCTTTCCTCAGTTTTGTATTTGTTTCTAAATGATCACATAAAATTGTTTTAATCTATAAGAAGTGCTTCATACACAATTTTTATGTTATTTGGATAGTTTTATCCCCACCAATTAAAATCCAAATGACAGTCTATGCTGATTTATTAATATTGTTTAATGTTATGTTATATAAAAGAGATATATTGATATAATTTACTCTATCTTTGAGCAAATCACTTCAAATTATATCTTTAAAGAATGTCTGTTGTGGTTAATGGTAAGTGTCAGATAGGCTGTAAGGAGATTTACAGGATTTGCAAACAAAACAAATAAATTGATATTTTCCCATGGGTCATGTCTGTCTCCTCTCTATCCAGAAGCAGTCCTTTGTCCCTCTGGGAGAAATATTGCTGTCTCTTTTTCATGTTCTCTTCCCTTTCTCCCTAGTCATCTATCTCCTATCTTTGTCTTTTATTACTTGACCTTTGTCCCTTGGGGGGGGGGGAACAAAATAAATCTCCTTCATTCTGAGAACTTGTCCTTCAGGGTCTGGGGCCAATGCTGATATCTTACAGTTCTGAAAAAACAAGCTAATGGTTTTCAAAGACAACATTTATTAGGTTTGTGGACAAGATGATTGTATTCACACCAATGTTTGGGGATACTTTTCCTAGGATACACAACACACACAAACACATATATACACCCCTACTAAACCATAATAGGAAACCGACCACAGACAAAAGTAATAATTGTATCACAGTCCAACATAGTGAACCAATGGGTTTACTCTAGTTACTAACAAACAGAAGTATGAATTTGGGGTAACTTAAGGAGCAAGGTCCACGAAACATGAGTGTTGACTCATGAAAGCTACTGCCCTGGAATCCTGTACAGAACATGCACATAGCTTGGGTGTGCTCTAAAGACAGCTTGGCATTTCTGTTGCACAGAGTGTCCTTCAGTGGAAGTGGTTATTTTCATAACTTTTGAGCATGGCATCTTATAAATCTCAGCTTCTCAAGATATGTGAAGTTTGCTAACTTCCTGAGTCTCAGGAGCTTCCTCCTTCTTCCTAGATGGAATGCATCATGTGGAGGAAATTGTTATACAATAATCAGCTAAAGGTTGAACCACAGAATGTCCCCCAAAGACTTGTATAATTAAAAAAAGTCAGTAGTCATTGGCTGCCAGCATCTCTCAAGAGGGAGTACAGCAAGTAACCAACCAATGAGAAGAAGTTTGCAATTTAGGATTTCTCCCCATCTAGTGAACTGACTTCCCAAACAGCTCTTAGAGGAAATCTCTATTGATAACAACAAGGATGAAACTATGAAAATATCTTCTGCTCTTTCCTTATTCCAAAATAGTGTCCCAGGTTGTTCTGATTCAGGGTACCCAGACTGCAATCCTAAGTTTCAAATAAATGTTTCCTAGGATCACCATTAAACTATTTTTTTTTCAGTTAATAAAGCACTTGAATTCAAGTAAGCCTAGTTTTAGTCAGTGGTCCCAAAGCATTAGAGTAGCAAATAAGCTGGATACACTAGGAGAAACTCAAAGTTTCTTTTTGTATAACTGTAAGGTAAGAACAATGTTGAGCAAAAGTGTGGCTGGGGAGGAGAGAGGAGAAACCAGTTACATAAGTTTTGGTAGAACATATTACTAAAATTATTCTGTTTTATCACAATTTTTGTTAATCTCTTTCTAATTTGCAAATAGATTTTCATTGTAGGTATGCACATATAAAAAGAAATTAATGGCACTGGGACTACTACATTCAATATACTCTCAGTGGTGTTATGCATTGACTGGCAGTTCTGCTTTGCATAGTAAAGGGCTACTGCTGTTACTGTTTCTATTACATTTATGCATGCCTTGTCTACCCCATCTCTCTAATAAAGCCTCAGGAGGTGGAGGCAGGGAAATCCAAATATCAAGGGCATCCTCCAACAGAGTTTCTATGAGGCCAGTCTGATCTGTATGAGAGCCTGTCTTTAAACCCATACCTAATACACCTAATGCACACACACACACACACACACACACAGAGAGAGAGAGAGAGAGAGAGAGAGAGAGAGAGAGAGAGAGAGAGAGCTGATTTGCCAGTTTGTTTCCATAAATGTGTAGACAAAGTTCCTTATAAATCTTTCCTTCCAGCTAAAACAAATTAGTAATTATCTCACATTTCCTAATTTTGAATATCTTATCTCACAGGGTTATGGTGGTGACCCAACTTGGTGATGTAGGAAGCTGCTTTCTTTTCAGTTTTACATTAAAGGCAGTATTTGAAATGATAACCACAGTGAGTAGGCATTTTGTTACTCAGCTTCCTCAGTTGGTTTAAGATACTTCTGTTATTGGTACCATTCCTTTTGTTTATATTTATGGCTTGTTTGTAAACATGGAGAACTTTGGTACATACACTTATTAAACTTATTTCAATTCAGCCAAACTCACTTTGAACAAACCAAGCCTCTTTGTTCCTTTATCACAAATGTACTAAGTCAATCATCACGAACAGCTTAAAAAGTTTTGTAGAGTTTTTAATTTTTGTTCCTTGGTATTTTTAACGTGAGCATACATCCAGACAAAGGATAAAACAAAGCAGATGCAGTAAATGTCTGTTGGCCAAAGCAAATAGAAAAACCTGTGAATCATTTAATATTTCCCTGGCAATTAGTAAAGAGGTATATTGCTCAGCTGTCCATGAAATTGTTAGAAATGACTTTTATTTTCAGAGTTATTCATAGAGAAACAAACTTAAAGAACTAGTTTATAGAAAAGTTTTCTAAATTATCCATTCAAAAGTTAAAAACAAAGACCCAAACAAGCTATAGTGACTTCAAAATGTTTCTACTAACAAGACAGCTGAATAATTCCACTTCTGATATGAGAGTACCATGCATGTATTAGGCAGTTTTACATCCCTAGTACCACACAGTGTTTTATATATAAAGATGAACATAGGATTTTTCATTGGCAATATTATTTATGAATGACATTTATGCCATGGGGCTACTTAATAAATTAATGGCAGCTCCACTCTAGAAACCAAGAGTCTTGGGGAGCATCCCAATGCCATTTCTTTTTGTAATCTTCCTTTAAAATTGTATTGCCCTGCAGTAAAAACTTAAGACTCTTTAAGATCCTGTTGGCAATTTGGTCAACCCTCTGCCAAAGCATTTATCTCTTTGCTCTCTGGTTACTTGTTTGATTAGATTGTGGGATCCTCTAGAGCTGAGATGAGCCCTTTTCCTCCCTGCTGTTTTCAGCACAGTGATGGAAGTATGCTAGATAGCTATGATAGTTCCAGGAAATGCAGTGCTCTTAAAATCTGCTTCCTCTATTATTATGTGAATGTCAAATTTTATTGTTTATTAGTAAGACAGCCAATAATACTAAAACCAGTTCAGAGAACATCTGTGAGGTCAGATACACACATGGAGGTTTGTGGATGTGTATTTATATTTGTGTTATTGTGTTTGTGTGTCTCTGTGCATGTGTGTGTGTATTTGTGTGTCTGGGTGTATAGATTTTTGTGTCTGTTTTGTGTATGCATATATGTTGTGTGTGTATTTTAGATTCTGTGTATGTTTGTGTGTTTGAGTATATTTGTGTATGTTTATGTATGTGTTTGTGTGCCTTTGTGTGTGTATTTGTGTTTGTATCTGTGTGTGTGTGTTTGAATGTGTGTATAATCTTACAGAGGGAATTAGGAAAGCCTTCTAGGTTAGACTCAGATCCACCATCTCTGGTGTTATCTTTTCAAAGTATAGGGACTAACATCTTTTCTGGAAAAAAATTCCATGTAGTTAACGTATGACGTAGCCCAAGGCCTTGAATGGAAAACAGCAATTTGATTTGATATGAGCACATCACCCTACATAGCCCTCATGTTCTGTTCCTGAACATTATTGAAAAGGTATTTATTATAATTTTTAATTTATATAAATTTAAAACTTATTTGAAATAAAAAATAATGACATCATGTTCTCCTTTCCCTATGTATCCCCTATTGTTTTCTTCTAACTTTATTGCTTCTATTTCTTCATATATATATATGCATATATATATATGCATATATATAAATGCAACCTTCTCAGTACTTATATATATATATATGATTTTATGGCTGAACACTTGCTACTGGATAATCAATTAGGAAAATGCAGAGAACAAGTGACCAAGTGGCCTTGTGTGCCCTGTCCCTGCTGCTAAATCTATATCACAACTCCAGCACCTACAGCACAGAGATCATAGTGAGTGAGGGGGAAGAAAAATTGTAAAAGCCAGAGGAATAGAAGTTTGCCACTAGATTGTATCTATTAGAAAAGCTAACAAAACTTTACTGGTAACATTTCAATAATATGGCTGTCTATACAAGACCTGCAAAAGGATGATAACCAGTAGACATGGTAACATGAAAGAGGAAAATCTTAGGCAACTAAGGAATGGTGAAAGTTAGAGAAATATTATTCCCCAGGGGGTCTCTTATTTACTCAGTTATGTGTGGGGAGGAGAAAACACAAATGCTTTACCATTGGAATGAAGAATGAAGACAACTTGTAGGTGTCAGTTCTCTCCTTGTACCTCCTGGAGACTGATCTCAGGTTTCCAGTCTTGTTGAAAGTGCCTTCTTAAATAGATATGATGCCTGTGAACCTGAGCAAAGACCAGGATGACATGATTACCCTGCCATGTACAAAAGTGCATAAATGTTAAATTAAATGGTGTCTGCTTAGATTCAGGGGAAAAGTAGACTGCATTTTAGGATCTTTAATGATTGATAGCATAGACCTTGGGAGAGGTTAGTTTCAATTCATTGCTAATTTTATGCAATCCTCTAGTTCACTTTAAGGGAACAGGTTTAAGCTAAGTTCCTCAAGACAGCACTGGCAGAATCATCAAAGCAATTGTCCTAATGCAAATCTGTGTAGGAGGAAGCACCAGAGATTCTTAATCGGGAAAGCCATATTCTTAGCAGATGACACAGAAGATGGGAAAGAAGGCTTGAGGGATGGGCACGAATTGGAGAAGGTCATGGCAGAGTTACAGCCATGGGCACAAATGGGAATTGATTCTACTTCTGGCATTCTGGCTGCTGGATTCTGAGTCAGCAACCACAGCTCTTAGTGCCATTGCAATGCTTTCATAATTATCTTCACGTAGAATCATGCTTGAGATGCTCCATTTTTGTCTCCAGTGGGAACATCCATTGGCTAAGAAACTTTGTATTCATTTTTTTATAAACTCACACAATGGGTTACTCTTCCAAAGTTGGAAGGGCATTTGAAAACTGGTTGGATGGAAAAGAACTACAGAACTTATCCTAAATACACTGATTTAGACTCTTAGTAGCAGGTTTAAGAACACCAATGTTATGCTGCAGCAAGACTTGCTTGTTCCTGTAAGTCATTGAGCTATAAAAACTGCACAAAAGAAACCACATCACTACATGAAAAATGACCTGAGTCCTAAATCTCAAAAACACTTCTGTAGTTTTGTGTGAGAAAAAGATAAGAAGATAATGAAGATCTAATATTGTTTAGTATTGAACATATTATCAAGAAATCCATAACTATATGTTGGGGAGATGGGTCAAACAGTAATGTACTTATTGTACAGTCACAAAACTCAAGTTCAATCTGCCTCGACCACATAAAAAGCTAGAAGTGGCAGCATGCCCAGTGCTGGGGAGGCAGAGGCAGAGGGTTCTCTAAGGTTTGCTGACTTGCAAGCCCAGAGTAACTTATGAGCTCCAGTCCATTTGGAGATCCTGTTTCAAAACAAGGTGAATGGTGCCTGAAGAACAGCATCTCAGGCTGATCTTTGTTGTCTGCATGTACTTGCCTGCACACACACACACACACAAACACATACACACACACACACACACTTTATATGCTACAGTACAAATGACCTTTAATCTTCAAAGAACTGACTTGTAGAAGTAGACAGTGGGAGGGAGAGTTACGTATTTTGTTTTAAGTAATATGATTATCTGAACTTGAGAGGAAAGCTATAATAACAGAAGTAGGTGTTTGGTGAAGTGAGGTAGCAGGTGGAAACTTCAAATGCATGTTTTTTCACACTTTGTAGGTCTGCTCACTGATGCAGCAGTCCAAATTCACCTATATGTCTCTGGATGCATTCACACAGAAATAAAAGCAAAATCACGTTATGTCAGAATAGTTGGAATAAGTGTACACATTGAAAGAATTATACATTATTGTATGATTCTAACACAGTTTCAAGTAATAAGTCCCTGAGGATTATAGAAGTTCCCTGACAATTCCGGGTGCTCTTTTTGGCATCTTTTATGAGGCAAATCTGGTCTTTTCAGATTTTCTTTCATTTGCTGAGAAGAGACATGGGAGGGAGAACAGGTACTTTGTTTCTTGCCTGCATAATTCCTCTGTCCAAAGCTGATTTACGTGCCTTCTCTATAGACTCATGCACTACTTCTCCTCTCAGCTCTTATTCATTCCCACTCAAAAGGATACTGCTCTCCAGCCTCAGTAAGTGCTAGATATAACTCAGTTATTGTCACGTTGTAACTAAACATATTCTACAATTTTTACCTTGTTTGGTTTGAATTACTTTGCACCTTGATGTTGTAGGTCTCAACCCATTTAAAATCTTTATCTCCCCTCCTCCACATGCCACTCCCAATGTCCTCATCACCCCTGGCATTTTTCATTTTACTTTGTATCTTGTGTCTGTGCTCCATATTAGTCATTCTAGGTCAAGTTTGTGACTATTTTTCCTAAATTCCTCAGGGAAGATCTAAGCATAAATATGTGTTCTGTAGTTTTAACTATGGTGTTTCATATTTGATGCTTCTATTTGTAATTTTGGAAACTCTTCGCATGACCATTGGAGCCCAAACTTGACCACAAATGTAAATAAGCAATGTAATAAGAAGAGAATGTTGGGATTCAAAATCAGCTGGCAATATTAAAGCCTTACAATTTCTTTAAATGAAAAACTTTATAAATGGCCTTTTAATACAAAGCCTTTTCTTACAGAGTTTGGCCCTGGCTGCTGTGTTTTTTAAACTTTTCATTCTGTTGGACAGATTAAAGACAGAGGATCATTATGAGCCCTCGAAGAAGCCAAAGGGTGGATGTTGGATTATAAGCCATTTATTCTTCACTTTGTTTTTTCTTTGGTCCTTATTTTCCTATTGAACATAAGGTATCTACAGCACAGATTAGTTTCAGAAAGATAAATTTGACTAAAATTCATACTATGCATTCATTTAATAAACATTTGTTTTGGAATGCTTCATATAACTCAGAGACTTTGATAGTGCCCAAGTGCCAGCCACATACAAATGAACGAGGTAAAGGCTTTGTCTAAAAGAGCTGCACTGGATTCCTTGATGCTTTGCCTGTATTGCATCTTTCAAGACATAAGACATTACTCCAGTTGCTGGTGGTATGCACCGTTGACAGCTCTTGTCTGAATGCTCTCTGGTTTGGCACATAGCAGGAAGACACCTGACCAAGGTCATTCTCATTTTTCAAGGGTATGGAAATTCATTTGTCTTATCCTAACCTGGAAATATCTGAAAGGTCTTATAAATTCTAGAGCTCCCCATAAAAAATGTTGGGGATTTTGCTGTAATTGTATCAATCCATAGTTCAGCTTCTTCTATGTCTGTCCTGTTTGCTTCACTCTACATCACTGCATCAACAATTGTTGATACTAAAATCACATACTTCCAGTAAATTTCCTGAGTACACATCACTACTTAAGAGGCTGATTTTGGTTAAAGATGCCTAAAGGGAGAATTCACAATCTATTTGCCATGGCTGACAATATTGGTAACTGCTCAGGAATTTGAAAACTACTCTTGTAAGGAGGCAAGTATTACAGATTGAACCTAGATTACAATATCTGGAGGACTTATGAGAACAACATGTAGACAGAGGAGAAAGTTGGTCCTCCATGAACCAGTAATAAAGTATATACAAAGGAAGAGGCTTATAGGAGAAGTTGCTGAATTTTAGGAAGCTTTTGATGAGCCAGGAAGACTTAAACCTTTGAGCCAGAAAACAAATGGGAAGAACTGGTTATGAAGACATATGTAAAACCAGTCACCAAGGTTCTGCATGATGAGGAACTCGTATTCCATTCTACGTTAATTGATCTGCTAATGTTTTAAACAAAAAACAAAACAAAACAAAACAAAAAACTAAGTTTCATTAGTATCCATTTTGACATTGTTTGGAATAAGATGAGGACATGGAGGCCCTAAATGTCTTAAAAGACATTATGAAAATTTCAGTAGAGGAAGGTGTATATGTTATGAAGACAATTAAGGAATTCAAGTGGTCATTGTATATATGGGATAAAGATGAGGAAGCATATGGACTGAGCTGTTAGGGAGAATAAATGCAAATGTGTGAGAAACTGATGCAAATATATAGTGTATGCTGTATACATGAGGGTTAATAGGAAATACTTTTTATTGTCTTAAAAGATGATTGGAAATTAAAGACATAGAGAGATTTCAAGTAAATTTACAAGTTAACTTCTCCTAAATATAGTAGAATGTAATTTCAGTCATCATATCTTCATGTTGTTCATTATTTTGAAATTATTTTACGAATTTTCTTATACATTATATATTGCAGTTAAATAAGGATCAGGATAAACAAATAGGCCGAATAGATATTTATTCAGGGAGAAATAATTTACAACCTAGACAGGTGAACACCAGCAAGTTGCATTGAATGCTCTCCTCTCCTTGGCCTGCCAGCAAGAGAGCTTCTCAGGTTCCTCCTCAGACCTCCTTCCACAGGTCATTTCCCCCTGGCTCCACCCCCAATGGGCATGGTCAGTACATAGAAGGAGACAAAGTGAATATCCCACTATAATTATGCCTTCTCATTTTCATGCCCTTTTCTGACCTACACAGACATTCTTCAAAAATGACACAATACTGTAAACATTAGTTTTGTGCCTAATCTTTGTGTACAGTAAGTCAAAGCATGTTAGCAAATATATTCATAAGAAAGGTTCGATAATTTCACATGGAATTGTGTATTACCCCATTAAATATCAAATATTTCTTTTTCAGCTAGTATTGTTATTTTTGAAAATATTTTAGATCATGGAGTGCCTAGCACCAATAGATACATGTACAATACAACCCTAGCACCCAAGGCTTAGAGAAAAAGGTCGAAGAGATATCCAAAGATTGTAAGTGCCAGAATACTAGGAAATCTGCTGGGATATTTTATCTCTTAGAGTTGAGAGAAAAAATGCAGCATGGAAAATATAAGATACAAAGACAGATGTTGTGGTTCAAGCGTCAAGCTGATTATCAATGAAACAAAGCAACCAAGCCATTAGATCTTACCTCTACCCAGCTGTAATATCAGTTTAGTCTCCACAAATCCTCAGAGGCAAAACTCTCAGATCCTGTATCCTCCTTCTTATATTCCTTTCTCTGCTCAGCTATATCATTCCTGTCTCTACCTCCCTAGTGCTGGGATTAAAGTTGTGTGAGTGCAGGTGCTGAGATCACCTTTGTGTGAGCTGTTTCTTTTAAGACTGAATGAACTTTGTGTAGTTATTATGGCATTGAACTAACAGAGAACCATCTGCCTCTTAATCCTGAGTCCTGGGATTAAAGGTGTGTACCACCACAACCCAGTTTCCATTGTTAGCTAGTATGACTGCTTTGCTATTTTGATATCCAGCGGCTTTAATAAATCCTAAATAATATATTACCAGAGAAAACTACACTCAGGATACCACAAAAAAATGGCTGCATAAACAGGACTTCAACAATGACAAAACTAATAGACACACAAACGTGGAAGGGAAAAATCTCAAGGGGCCTTACTTCTAGACAAAGAATTATAGGCAACTAACAATTGCTGAGAAAGGAACAATAAGTTTTCCCCAGAGATAAGCCACCTTATTTATCATCTAATACAAAGTAGTCAGCCATAAAATGATACACATTACAAGTAACATTAATTGGATTTAGCAGGTTATATCCACAAATGCATGTGTGTGTGTGTGTGTGTGTGTGTGTGTGTGTGTGTGTGTGTGTGTGTTCGCAAAACCATAATATCAAAGGAAAACAAAGTCAAAAATTTTGGAAGAAGTAAGTGGTAAAATCATGGAATGAGTTGGAGGGAAGAAAGGGAAGGAGTGAAATGTTGAATTATATTTTAATTCAATAAGTAATCAAATTTAAAAATATGTAACAGCAACATATTTTCAGCATATTAATAACACATATATTTATTCTAGGAAAAAGTTAAAATCACAATTCCTAGGTTCTCCAACCTATATGGTATACATATTTCTTAATTTCTAATAAAAATTTATATGGTTATAAAAATATTTTATTTATGTATGTGTGAGTCTATGTGTGTGTATATATGTGTGTGTGTTTCAACTGTATGTAGATGATTATGAAGACCAGAACGGGGTATCAGATTTCCTGAAAATGGAGACAAAATGTATTGTGACTCACCTCCTTTGGGTGCTAGAAATCAGATTCAGTTCTTGTAGAAGAGAAGCAAGTACTCTTAACTACTCTAGCCTGAGCCAGTTCTCCTGCCTGAGTCAATAGTGTTTTAATTCAGATGTATATATTACAATACACATTCAAGAAAAGAAACAATACTGAATTTTTTGCCTTTGTTTCCTTTGCTTCTGCCTTTTTATGTGGAAAACACTACAAGTATTTAAATAAATATAGATTGTATGGCACATGAGTGGCTATCAAATGTTATGACTTTCAGCAGGCAATTAAAAAGGGTAAAATATCCTAATTGCATTTTTAAATACATTCTTCCAATCATTAAACACAGATACTACAGCCATATTTTGAAATGTAAAAGAGTAGAAATCTCACAAATGTGCTCATCACAGTCATTGTTATTGATGATCTATCTGAGTTTCATTTCCTGGCTCAGAAACCTTGTCGGTCAATTTATTTCAACATAACACCATTTGGTCGGGTGGTTATTAATTCTGTAATTGTTCATGGCATGCCAGGAATAATTCAGTTAATTATGACAATATGTCTCACTTTGCTGTGCTCCTCTATGTTAAAATACACTTCGAATACATTGGGAGGGAAAAATCAAGTACTTATTTCAATTCTAGAAACAAAACTGATTATTATATTAAAATATAAAAAAATATAAAATAGATTTATATAAAATATAACAATATAAAAACAAGACATTTTGTTTCACCTACATAAAATGCCTGCTTACCTAAAGGCAGTTTGATAAAGTATAACTGCTTCATTTTAATTGATTCATCATATGTAGATTTTTTTAGAAGCTCCAAAGGAACAGTGATGTTTATTGAGAATTCATTTCAATTAAGTGTCATAGTATAACAAATTCAACTCCAATCATATTAAAAAGGGAATTTCATTTTCCCCATCTAATATTTGTAAATAAATCCAAAGTCTAGTATTCTTTCATAATCATGAGATTAATTGCTATGAAGTTACGTTAAAATTTGTGAGGATGTAAGTAATAACTTTTGAACATAAAATTAAATTTGACTGAAAGATTGGGGTCTGGATGGGCCTGAATGAATCCTAGAATACAAAATCCTACTAATAAAACAGATGATGTATGGATTATTATATGCTAACACTCACAATAGGTTACTTTGGTTACCTATAGAAATAGAAATTGCAATACTTGTTATACAACTCTATACTGGTACTAAAGCAGGTTCAGCAGAACCGTTCCATAAGGAAAGGGAGTAGGGAACATATTCCCCATGGAGGTATACTCCCCTAACCTAGAAGCATAAGGGAGGGCCTAGTCCCTACTCCAGATCACTTGACAGATTTTGTTGATCCCTCCTGGAGGGCATTACCCTCCCTGTGGAGTTGTGGGGAGATGGGATGAGAGATGGGTCGGGGGGAGGGCATGGGAGAGAGTAAGGGAGGGAAAGGGAACCGGGATCTATATGCAAAATTAAAAATTAATAAAAAAATTTACAAATTAAAAAAAAAAAGAAAAGGGAGTAGAATGCTTCTTTATAGTTAGGTTCTTTAGCTAGTTTCTAACTTAACAATGAATAAATAGTCAAGTGCTTACGTGGTGATATATTGTTTATGATCTAATAAAGCTTGCCTGAAGATCAGAATGTAAAGCTAGCAAAAGCCATAGAGGTCAGGCAGTGGTGGTACATATTTTTAATCCCAGCAGCCCCACCAGTTAGCCATACAGGCTGGGCTGTAGTGGTGCATGCCTTTAATACCAGAACGAAAAAGTAGAGAGGTATATAAGACTCAGGGTCGCATGTGGCATTCAGTCTTCGCCATGCTGAAGAGTCTTGGAGACAGAATTGCCCTTTCAGTCTGAGGTAGAGGTAAGAGCTAGTAGCTAGCTGGCTGTTTGGCTTTTTTGATCTTCAGCTTTTACTTCAATATTTGTCTCTGGGTTTTCATTATTCTTGCTACATTCTTGCTAACCAAATTAGCACTCTTTTCTCTAGTCAAAGAAACAGCAATGCGTATTATTTGACTATGGTCAAAGGACTACTTAGGATTGCATATTAGTTTTAATGCATGTTTTCAATAAGTTTATATACTCATTAATTCTATTCTCCATTATTTTTTGAAATAGTCATAGATTATTATATCTCATGCTTATAACATTAAAATGAATATATCTGATATATTATAAAAAATTTCACTCAGAAATGGCTAAAACACAAACGTAATTCAAAATATAGGGAAAAAACACACAGAATACACAGAAAAGGCAGACACAATAGACCATCCAAAATGCCACATAAACTTATTATAGTAGTGCGATGAAACACTATTACAGATACTTGATAATGCTAGTAAGAACATAAAATAGGTGGCTGGGGACTTTTACAATATCCTGGACAAATCCAAAGTCAAGAGCAAGTTCAATTGCTTAAGAGAAGCAATTGGAATGAAACCTGGACCTCCCTACTCCTGGTGCTGTGTGCTGCAACGAGAGCAAGAGGCCCAACTCACTTTCTCCTTTAGGATGGAAAGAGAGGGCTGAATCACTTGCCATGTGTTAATAGCATTATGGCTGTTTCCATTGAGGATTGTTTTCTATACTGCTAACTTGTGCTACTGATGAGTAAGTGACACACTTTAGCTTTGGAAGAGTTGTTGGGAACAAAAGCAATTCATTGTGGTTCCAGAACATGTACTATCACAGACAGAAGCAGTCAATACTCTGTAAGACTCTTGCCTGGTGTGCTTTCCTTGGGAGAAAAAGAGAGTAGAGGAATGAGCATCCAGCCCTCTGTTTTTTATGTTTTTTTTTTTTTTTTTGAGAGCTGTTTTCTGGAGTCTCCTTTTTCTGATCTACACCACAGATGGGCCAGAATTTTTAAGGTGCTGGAAACTTCAGAGAATGAAACAGTTCTATGGTCTGTTTCAAGGAACCTGGGACTATCACCAACAGACATCTAGGAATGAAAAGACTGCAAAAGAAATTTATCTCTCATGTGGAGACGTAATCGCACTGTCAAGTCAAGAGGAGGATGATTGTCATAATCAGAGACTACCGGTAGGTTAACAGGAAAAGGGATTCCACCATAAGGAATTATCATAAGAAGATTGGGGAAAATGTTATTCTTTAAAAATTAGACAAATAATGAAAAATAAGCTTTACAAAGAAACAGGTAAACATCACCCTTACACTGTGCAGAGAAACTTCAAAACCAAATTAAAAACTTTCTACTGTCAATGGCACAAGATTCTGATATGACTGCAATATATTATTGGAAATCATACATAAAGTTGAAACTCAAAATGTAATAAGTAAAACATTAACCATCAATATCATTTATTCATCCTATGAGTGGATGATTTGAAAAGAACAGTAAGAAAATAGTTCCATTTGTAACAATTATAGGAGTAGCTAGGAAGAAGGATCTTAATTAACTATGTACAAGATTTGTATGATGAATGAAACATGCCTAAAACAAAAGAAACACAAAAATGGACAACAATTAGTATTTATTGAAAGATATTAACATTGGTTATATGATAATATATACTCATATTTGTATGTTTAAGGTTGGTTATTATGTTGGATATTCTTGGTTGTTAACTACCCCTGGAATGAACTACAATCTAGAAATGAAGGGCACACTTGTGATCGAGATCTTGAGGCAGGAAGACAACATGCCTTTGATCTGGATCTTGAGGATAGATGACACATGCCTATAGACTAGATTTTAGGCCACATCTGCTTATATATACGGAAAATGGAAGAAAGATTGTTTGTTGGTTCTTTACCTGATTGCTCTTTTTTTTTTTTTAAGCATATAGAGTATTTTTTATTTAATTTTATATAACAAAGTCCAATTAAATGAAAACAAACATTTATACACAATATTTGGGAATTTGGGCGTCGTTCTTTCCAAACTACTTCCTGCTGGTAAGGGGCACTGTCTTGGGGGATTCGAAGAAGATTCAGATATCCTAGCTGTAGTCTGTAGGGCTGTTTTGTCCAGCTGCTTGGAATGTAGGATCAGCTTGTACTCTGTTTCAGGCGGTCTGGTGTGATCAAACCACATTAGTCTGGAAGGAATCCACATCTTTTCATTTTCTGTGGAAACAAAAATAGAAATACTTTTCCCCAGTAACTTGTTCTTCAACTTAAATTTTGGAGTCAAAGCGTTTTTTTTTTTTTTTTTTTTTTTTTATTATTATTATTTTACATGTCGATCCCAGTTCCCTCTCCCTCCCTCCCTCCCTCCCCCCCCAAGCCCTCCCTCCCTCCTTCCCTCCTTTTTGCCCTCTCTACCCTCTCCCATGCACTCTAAACACCCTCCCCTCCCAACCCCCCACCACAATACAATATGTAGGGGAATGCCATCCAGTTGGGGTCATGTAGATCTGACAGGTCCTGTGAAGTAGGGACTAGGGCTTCTCTCCTATCTCTAGAATAAGGCAGTTATCCCTCCATGGGGGATATGTTTGCAAAGTCCTTTTGTGCACCAGGGATACATCCTGGCTCCACTGTCTAAGGTCTCTTAGACTGCTCAGACCTTCTGGCTGAGACCCATATTCAGGGGGGTCCGAGTCAGACCCCTGTTGGCTTCCCAGCTATCAGTCTAGTGGCCCTTAGCTCCTCCTTGTTCAGGTAAGCTGTCTCTATTGGAAAATAGGAAAGAGAGACAGAGACAGAGACAGAGAGAGAGAACATAAAAGAGGGAGCCAATATTGGTTTGAAGATAAAGTTGAACACAAAGAAAGGTCGAGGGAACTACAAGACTGCTCCCAACTAACAATCTCAGCTTCCGTGGAAAGGCTATCATAAATGCCCTTCCCGGAGAGTGAGATCAACAACTAACTTCTCCATGGAGTCCTCAACTAATGCCTGTTGAAAACAGGAGCAAACACCCATACATAAACACTGAGTCAAACTAGAACCCAGAAGCAGATGGAGAGGACAAGACCATGCAGTAGAAGTACCTGATTGCTCTTGCCTTGCTAGCACATCCATTCCTTCACTGTGGTTGGAGCCTACTTCTTTGGGATCCCAGCAACTACAGAAGGCCAGCTGAGACACCCAGCCTAGTGGAAGTGAGCAACTCCTGATTCTCAGAGTTTCAATTTACAGCTAGCCATTGTTGGACTGAAGCCTGTTAATCATTCCAATAAATTTACGTGTGTGTGTGTGTGTGTGTGTGTGTGTGTGTGTGTGAGTGTGAGTGTACATGGGTGTGTGTGCACACACACACAGAAAGAGAGAGAAAAATTCATTTCATAAATTCTATTAGTCTAGAGAACTCTGACTAATATAGTTGCTTTTATTTTACATGAGTGTATGTATGTGTGGTTACATGTGAGTGTGTGTGTGTTTAACAAAATACTCAATAATATGTCAAAGAAATGAGAATTATTTGGTTCTCCCATTTTAGAAGTCAAAGCACATGGTAATTGTTTGCACTGAGTTCTGGTTACACAGAGATGCATGCCGTGGTATGGCAGATGGTACCATGGCAGGGATGCATAGGAGAAGAAAGGGTCAGGTGTTGCTGCAGAAAGCCAGAGGACAGGCAGATTCCAGTTACCTCTTTGTAACAGCTGTCGTGGGAACTTGTGCCTATAGACTAGCATTAGCTCTTTTAAGGATGGTAACCACATGGCTTAATGACCTAATTATCTTTCATTACCCTGGCTCTTCAAAGTTTGTCTTCTCCTCACAGTTCAACCTTAGAGACAAGGCTTTTATTCAGAACAGCAATATAGTCAATCATTTTCAAACCATAGATTCCCCAAAGCAGTCTACATATCAGGGGACTTCTCATTATAATTTCAATGACCTGTTTACAAAAATGAGGGGAAATATCTTAAAATTCTTTTGGAATTTCATAGAACTCCAAATAATCAAATGAATCTAAACAATACAAGCAAAAACTTTATGTATCATTAGCCCTGATTTCAAAGCATATTGTAAAGCCACAGTAGTATAAAAGACCTGGCACTGGCATTGGATAGCTATATAGACTAATGGAACAGGAAGAATAGGGAACCTACGGGGAGTCAAGTCTACAAAGCAAGGAAAGCAAAGATTCTTTCAAAAAGGATTTTGAAGCCAGCAAGGTGACTCAGCAGATAAGGGCTCTTGCCACAGAACATGGTAATAATTGGCATCCACATGATGACAAGGAGGAAAAAAACAAACTCTCACATGTCATCATCTGACATCCATTCATATACTGTAGAGTTTATGTACACACACACACACACACACACACACACACACACACACACACCAGCACAATGTGATTTTTAAAAACTGGTCTTTGAGAATCTGCATATTCTACATGCAAATGCCTGAAGATGGAATATTTTACATTATATGGAAAAATCAATTCAAAGTAAAGTCTGGAGAAATTAAGACCATGAACTTTAAAACTAGGAGATGATAGAAGTTCAATGACACTGGATTTAATGATAAAAGCATGAATAAAACAAAAATAGACAAAACTAACGTACTCAAAAACTTGTGTGACAGAGGAAATAAGATAGTAAAAAAAAAACAGAACCTGTGGAATGGATACAATATATGCAACTCAATTGTGTGATAAGGGGTCAATGCTCTGCCTATATCCATGCCTTCATTTTGATTATCTCTATCATCACCAGCACAACCGCCAAAATAATATAATTACAAAAAAGGCAAATTGGTGGCATAGTCAAAACAATTTAATTACAAAAAGGCAAATTGGTGGCATGGATATTTCTCCATAGGAAATACATTAATATTCAGTGTGCACAAAGAAAGATATTCAAACCCACCAGTCATTAGTAAAACAGAAATAAATATTACAATTGTATTCCACTTATACTTGCTAGTATTGGGGGTAAATTCAATTAATTAAATGGATACTATACAAAAAGAAAAATTCATGTGTTGGTAAGGATGTTGAGAAATTAGAACTCAGGCAAATTTCTGGTCATCAGTTGTTATTTATGAAATGTTTTATCTCTATTGAGAAATGCTATTAATAATCCTAAAAGCACAGATAAATATAAAACCAAAAATCTGTATCTAAGTAATCTTACTTCTGTGTATAGGTATAAAAGAGCAGCATAAGATATTGTTATATATCTATGGTCACTACAATGTTTTTCACAACAGTCAAGAGGCAGGAGCATCCCAAATGTCTATTGGCTCCTAAATGGAAAAAGAAAATACTTTATGCACACACAGTAGTGTATTATTAAGTCATAAAAAAAGAAAATACTAATTCACAGATGAATCTTAAGGGGAATAAAGTGGAAATAAAATAGTCACAAACAGAAAAGTATTATATAACTCCACTTATATATGGTCATTAAAGTAGTCAAATTTTAAATATGGAAAGTAGGGAAGTTAGGATTTGGGCAATAGGGAGATGCTCTCTGCATATAGAATTTTAGTTTTCAAAGAGCAGAAATTTATGGTAATACCTTTTATAATAATGTATAACTGGTTAGCACTATAGTATCATATAGTGAAAGTGATTAGAAAGATGAATTTCCAATAAGAGCTTTTTCAACCAAAAAAGAAATGATCAAAGATATAACTGTAGGGATGAAACAGAAAAAAAACAAAAAAAAAAAAAAAAAAAAAAAACCCACAAAAAACTAGAACCTAAAATGGTAAGCAGAAGAATCATATGGAACTTTGAAAACTCAAGAGTGTTTAGATGAAATTTAAAATAGAAGATGTGTTAAACAGAAGGAATATTGTGAGAGCTGGAGAGTGAACTAGTAAACTGAAAATCAAGTTGTAGAAATCACTAAGAACACAGCTAAATGACACAAAGTGATGAAAAATCCAGATATATGTAGGAGAGAATGAAGTGTCTACCAACAATCTAATCTGAATTCTTGGAGAAGCAATATGCATACAGAGAGATTTGAGGTTTGAAGATGTAATTTGAAAAGAATTGCTGTGAGACTCCATTATTTGGATTCAGGAAATAGGGAGAATCCTAAGTAGACAAGAGACAAGCAAGTTAACATTGACATCTAGAACCCTGAAGTCAAATAATTCTTTCAAACAAAGAAAAAAAATGTATCTTAAAAGCAAACAGAATCCTGCTAAGAAATAACACAAACTTATAGTTGTTGTTTGTCTCTAAAAGGATCCCAAATACGTTATTAAATTAAAATTAGACAAGATGGATTTTGTCTTTGGGTTCATCGAAAATTACTCTAAAGTAAACAAAAACAGTCACCCAGAAGGCAAACCACAGACCAATGCACGTACATATATATAGATAAATGATCTGTTTACAGAATGTGTGAGAAATTTTAACAACTGCAGAAGTGAAAATCAGGAGAATCTTTTCAATAGACTTTTAAGGAGGGCAAAGTGAGCTGTAGCTTAGCATATGAAAATGTGGTCATTAAAATAAATCAGCAATTTAATTAAAATAAGTAAAAATAGGTGAACAGTGACAACTGTGGGAATGGCTGCTAATCTACTTGAGCTTTCTTCAGACCAAGGCTTAGGAGAAAGGAAAGATACATTGTAATGGAAAAGAAAACATAATGTAGAGGTCCTCCCTTGGATTCTAGCCTGGCAGCCATTTTTCAGTAAGGTTATCTACATAAGGTGCCCCTTTCAGTTATTTGAGTCCATTTCCTTTGTTTACAGCTATTTTCACCTCATAAATGCAGTTTTCTTTTTCATTTATCTCTTTAGTTGACTAAAACATTTGCCTGCCTCTCTGCTTGCTTAATGTGGTAAACAGAGTCTATACCATATTTATTTTTATCCGGGATGAGTCATAAAATTTTACCCCCTTATTCTGAAACACTGCAGGTATCTAGCTTATGGTTACCATGGAAAGAAAACTAGTTGAAAGTTTCTACATAAGCTGGTATAATAATATCTTGTGTCTGTTTCTTTAAATAATATGTTAACATGTTCATCAAACATTAGAAAGTGTTCTCCAAAAGATTAATTTTAGTAGCCTATGGCCAGATAGAACCCACATGTTAACAGCATCATAACAAAGTAAGAAACTGTGTTATGATAAAAAAAAAAAAGTATTATTACAAATCTTAGAATGGCTAGTTGAGCCCCAATCCAATGATTATGCGTATATTTTCATTCTTTGTAGCTACAAAAATGGGCATAACTAATTTACAGTGATAAAATAGAGTCAGAGATCCATGGAAGATTACTGTTCCTATATTGGGCAAATTCTATAATATCTAGAAAAGAATCTGAGGGAATTTTCTAAGTTATACTTATATTCTATAGTCTGCTTTATATGTGTGAATTTTTTTCAGTTTTTTACCTAGTAATATAGTCAATGCATTTATGTAGAATACATACATCTGTTTTGAAAAAATAAAACAAAACTACTCTTAAAAAAGCAGAATGTTTACCACAGACTTTAGGTTAAAAAAGACAAGTAACTATCCCAGCCAGAAAAAAATTGAACTTAAAATGAATATGATATAAGAAAAAACAGTGAGCAAAATTTTAACATATAGGGCAAATCATCAAAAATACTGGGCAACTGTGTTTAAACTATAGACTACATAAAAATAATACATAAAGGAGTAAAATCATATAGAAGAAATTAAAATGTAAAGGACATGTGAAAATGTCCTTCAGTACATCTGTAGACTGAATCGTCTAACAATGAATCCATATTAATACAATAAATATTGGTATTTTACTTACATATGTCTATGATACTTTTTCAAACATCTCAGTGGACAGTGATTAATTTTCTGGAGAGAAGACCTTTCCAGAGATGGTATGAGTTCAAATGAAAGGGAACTCAGCTGGAAAAGAAAATTATAAATTGCCCATAAAAGTCATGTAGTTGTGCATTGATAGATCCAGAAAACACAGAATATCTTCTTTCAGCCTGAATCCAAAGCCCAGAGAAGAGCGTTGGACTAGAAGCCAGTAACTATCAGTGAGTGTGCATGCTCAAACGGATGCCTTTATTTCTGTGGCCAGTGAATAGGGAAGGTGAAAATACCTCTTACTGTCCTAGTTTACCTTCTGTTGCTGTGATAAACCAGTCTGACTCAAAGCAAAACGAGGAGGAAAGAGTTTATTTGACTTATACCTTCAAGTCACAATCTATTATCGAGGGAAGCCAGGGCAGAGATGCAAGCGGGAATTGAATCAGAAACTGTGGAGGAATACTTCTTACCCACTTGTTCACTGGCATGCTCGGCTAGCTCTTTTATTCAGCTTAGGCCCACCTGCCTAATGAAGATGCTGGCCACAATGTGCTGGGCCTGCCCCCGACATAAATCAAGACAGTATCTCACAGACATGCCTACAAGCCAATCTGATTGAGGCGTTTCTTCAACTGATGTTCCCTCTCCTCAAATGAGTCTAAGTTGTGTCAAGTTGAAAATAAACTTATCTATTGAGTACATATAATGTCCCAGGAATCTGATTTAAAATATCATGATATTTATCATCTGCTTTTAATACCTTCTACTATTCCAGAAATATTAACAGACCACAAAGTCTACATAACCCAGCTCCTAAGGTTACTGTTGTATATATACTGTAGATATTCCTTCATGTATACCTTATGTCTATATGGACGGTCTGTCTTAAAAACAAAATTTAAGTCATGAATCTGACATGAGATTAAATTGTTTTTTCATCATTGGAGTCTTTGTTCAGAAGTGAGAGTTAGTTCCTTTTCTTAGAGTGATTTTCTATGAAGAAGACACAGAGACCTAGTTTTATCGTGTGTGTGCATGTGCGTGTGTGAGTGTGCGTGTGTGTGCATGTGCGTGTGTGTGTGCGTGTGTGTGCATGTGCGTGTGTGTGCGTGTGTGTGCATGTGCATGTGTGTGTGTGTGTGTGTGTGTGTGTGTGTGTGGTTATGTATGCATGTAAATGGAGATATAGACAGAGGCCACCTGAAGGTAAAAGCTGACCCACTCTGTCATGCTCTGCTTTTTATTCCTGAGAGAGATCTTCTCACTGAATATGGTGCTATGCTAGTGGCCTGTGATGTCATCTCCATAGGCTATTGTGCTTGGGTTACAGGCACAGAGTCCTGTCTCACTCACTATTTTATGTGTATGTTGAGGATTTCCAAGCAGAATTTCAAGCTTGCACAGTAAGTATTTATACCCCTTGCTTGCTAAGTTAGTCATCTTCCCAGCAAAATTTTCTCCTTTTATCTTCACATATTCCTGGAAATAAGCATCAATAACCTCATCCATTCTGAAGAGCAACAGGTCTCAGCCATGTTTGGAGCTCACAAGCAGTTATATAGCTAGCTAAACATGTGAGTTTCCTCTATTAAAATATTTACACATGATGGCTGTAGCTTTCCTACATTAGAAATAAATAGAAAATGAGAACTCTTTACTTATTCTAGACATCTAGAGTTCATATTAGGCTGACCATTTATGTGCAATGATGAATAGTGTTCCCATTTTCACATTTTTCAAGGTTGAATAGTGTATAATTATAAATTTAAATGTAAACATTCCATTTCATATGAAATAATTAAACAGTGGAAAAATATAAAGGGATACCTGGAAGGATAAAGGCAGTAATCCACAGATCATATGTGTCTTGAAAACAGCATGCACTGAAAATATTAAAATAATGTTCAGAGGCAAAAAGGAAATTAAGTATCATGCACTGAGAACACATACCTTATAAAATCACTTGAAGTGATTCATTAAAAGGCTGAAGGTTACCAATTATCTAGAGTTGCATATATATATATATAATCAAAAGGTCATCACAGAGGACCTTTTGAATTCTTTGTTAACAAAGAATTCTTTGAAATTTTATTTTAATTTTTTTTAAAGCAAAAGTTTCTTTCAGATTTTAGAAATGCTATTAGTGCACATATATATATATATGCTAATTTTAGAGCTAGCTTGATGGAAGAAGGGACACCTGAGGCCACTGTAGGAGGATTGTGTTGACACTTTCTAAACTTTTAGAATCAGAAAGCTGTAGGTGGCTGCCAATTCATTTGTCTTACAAACGGAGCATATGTTCACATACTGGTGTCTCATAAACCTGAAGGCATCAGCTGCAATTGTCACTAAGTCCAACCCAATATTTGTTTTCAATCATTTCTAACCCGAGAGGCCTGGGCGATACAAACCCAATTTGAAGGCTAACAAAATTCTCTCCTCCTGTCTGTATTGCAGTGCATGATCCATCTCATATAAAGGAGACCTTCACTGTCTCTCCGAGCTGAAACACTCTCTTTGTTTCAGTTTTCCAATGCAAGCCAGGGATGCCAAAGACTCAGGTGTGCTTGTGATGCCTGATTAGCTCAATTGGTCTGTGGTCCCCTTGGCATCGCTGTTCTCACTTGTATTTTCTTTGATGCAAAAGAAATGAAAGCTGTTTGTTTAACACAGAGTTCACAGGTCTGACCTGGTGATAGGACTGAAGCAGTAGCCCTCTGTGGGAAATAGACTCATTTTATTTTTCTATCCCAAGGTGTTATTTGTTGTTGTTAAATAAGGATTAAAACAAGGAATAAATAGTTTAATGAATCACATCATATATGCAAACTTCCTTTATCCGTAGATGATGATTTGACTAGCTTCCCTTAGACAAAAACTCAGCATTATGCTTTCTCTTTTTTTTTGGGGGGGGGATAGTAGATCTATCAATCAGTACATCAGTTTAACATTTTTTGATGTCTGCTGAAAAAATTATAGGGAGAGTTTGGTTCTTTCTTAAAAGAAGGGGTACTAAGGCATTTGGTCCGTCACTGTCATCTCCCTCTCTGATTCCTCTCATCTGTCACAACACAGTAGTTATGAAAAATGAAACCATAAATTCAATTTAGAGGGCAATTTGCAGCTAATCTTTGGAGTAATTCCAGTGTGAATAATACAGTAATTCAAATGCATGGTCAGTCAGTTCAGCCTTGATTTATTAGTATTTAAGAAATCTTTCTTTCATCAGTGATAATTACTAAACAAGAGAAAATAATTTTCCAAAATTATCTCCCTTCATCTCATCTCAGGCTTTCAGTTCTGAAAAGAAGTTACATGGTTTCTTAAAATTATGATGATAAAGAAAAGGTTTTTGCTCTGTTACTTAAAGACACAAGATGTCTTTAGATTGTAAGTGATAACTCCTTGCAGGTCTTGTAGCAAATGTTCAGCTTTAGGTTATAGCTGCCTGGTTTTCCCCTATGATATGACTTCTATTTTAAATATATAGAATAAGAGCCTTGGTATTTGATATTCATTTCCAGCACTGTGTATACCTTAAAGGATATATTAAAATTTAGTTGCAGAGAGAATGACATATTTGTTCGAGCCTAAACATCAGGTTTATCTAAGATTTTTTTTCCTACTTATTAAAACTCCACATTCTGTCACATTTAATACATTGTGAGTCAGTGGTATTCATATGCCTATGTTTAAATAGAGTGTAACATCACATTAAAACCTAAGAAGAACTGTGCTCTGAAATTGTTCACACTCATATTTTATTACCTGTTCTTTAACTGCTGTGTGTTAACTACAGAAACAGGTATTTAAAACACAAAGCAACATAAAGCACCAAAAAACTAATGCCTTTTCTTATTTTATTTTGCTTTATTCCAGAAAACATTCACACACAATAAAACCACTTGTTTCTATTCATCCTGACCTCTGTGTTTCACCCATCTAAAAGCCAGGGCCATGAATCCTCCAGACTTTGTATTATTCCATTAAGCAGGTACAGTACTTTCAGTCCTAGGCATATAAAACCCCTTTCAGTTCTGGCATTCATTAAAATGAAGTAAATAAACAAAGGGTGAGTGATGGCCCCAAAGTTGTAGCTGTGAGCCAAGCCATTATAGGTGCTGTATAATGCAAGGACAGGAGGGCATGGACTCCAAAGATACCATTCACTATGTTCGGTCAATTGCTTTAGGAATCTGGTGATAAGCTAATAGACGAGATTTCAATGATTGTGCAAGCTGGTATCTTGGTATGTAGCATGAATCTGGAAACAAATATAATATTTGAGAATGGGAAAGCTTGTTAACATTGAATTCTGTATTTGGCACAAAGTGGCATCAGTTGAAAGGGCTAAGTTCAAATGAAGCCAAGAACATGCTAATTCCAGGTCACACAAGCCATCTGCAAGCTCATTTTTGGGTGGTGAGCCTGTTTCCTGCTTCACAGAGTACGGATTGAAAGGCTCTCAGCTACTACGATGCAGAAGCCCCTTAACCTTGAGCTCTCCACCTGCTTGCTTGTTTGTCCTATTCCTTCAATTTTTTATTCTGGCTGTTCTCTCCTGACTCTCTAAAAGGAGACTTGGGGTTGAGGTTAAAGGCAGAAAATGGAGGAAAAAGAAAGATGGAATTGTATGCGGAGACATACTTTAGTTTCTGTCCAGCCATTCCTCACCTGCCATGAGTTAAAGGTCACTTCTTTAACAGATGACAGTGGAAGGATGGAGCGGCAGCATTATTTGCCATCCAAATAGTAATGGTTTTTAAGACTTCCCCATGTGCCTTCCTTATCTTTATTCTCTTCAGTTTTCTATTATAAAAATGACATTAAATTCTGTGCTTTTTAAAATATTAGGCAAAATCATCTAGTTATTTGAGTGTTTCAAATTTTGTAATTCTTGAAAGTGGGCATGTTTATTATTTTGTTTAGTTTGTTATCTGTTGTGCATATACACAAAATAGCATGAAATGCAGGTATTCAGACTTTTCTTGTTTTTGAAGAAAAGTCTTCATGAGATTTACATTGATATAGCTCTCCTATCAGGCCAGGCAGAGAAGTCATTTATTGTGATTCATAAATAATCTTAGTGTCTTAAATACATATTTGATTCAGGATAGTATAATCTAACAGCAGGGTGAAATTGTTTGCCCCCAATAATAACATTTAGGCCAACATTTATCCCTCCCCATTATAAATTTACTGTTTGTAGGTATTTTCTGTTTGTTGGGTGGAGCTGTCAAGTACATAAAACACCACAAACTGAAGGGGCTTTGTGTATAATAGCAATATTATGTACAGTTGAGGGAAATGAGGAGTTGGGAAACATGAATTCCTTCTTATTACTGTATGATTAGGATTTTCTAAGCAAAGCAGGGAGTAAATGGGAAATTTTGGAGGGGAGAAAAGAACTGGGAAATTAATATAATCTCAAAACAATTTTAAAAATTATTTAAAAAGTTCCGTTCATATTTAAGGCAGTGGATGTTTCAAAGGATCTTGTTGAACATAATGTTCAGACAGAACTCAATTATTCTTTTTAAAATACACATTTATTTCTCCATTTATGTCTTCATACATACTTGATTTTGGTTGTCCCTTGTTAGTATTTAGGCATTTGTACTAGCCTGCTTTTGGAGATCTCACAGGATATGCTCTCAGCCGCAGCCACTGAGGGCACCACCTGTGCATATTCACTATCTTGCCTTTCAAAAGGGCCCTGCTCACCTCCCATCTGTCTCTCTTTCTCTCGCCATCTCCCTCTCCCTCTCCTCTCCTCTCTCTCTCTTCTCTCCCCTACTTCTTCTCTATTCTCTCTTTCCTCTCTCTCAAATACAGAGCCTCTGTGTATTATTTGGGGCTGGCGTGTCGGCAGAACAAAAACAGGCGGTGGACAAAAAAAACGTACTTATTACAGTGTGGTTTGTGTGATTCACGGTGTGTGTGGTATGCACTTACATTTGAATGAAAAGTCAAGGACGTTTTGTTCCTTTGGTTTTAATTTTCCTGTATTAGCAGTGCTTGCCTAGCAGCCAGAGATGTTTCCAGAGATATTTTTTCACTCAGTGAAGAGGTGGTAACATGTTAAATCTCTGATGATGCCACCCAAAGGAACATCTTTATATATTTTAAAAATTACTCATCCCTTATAATTGTTCACCCACAACTAATTTAGCAGCATCACTTTTGTTCTCTTTGGTATACCTTTCTTGTGATGTTCCTAAGCATTCATAATAGTTCTTATGAAACAGGAAGTCTCTATTTTATACAGGTGTTTCATCAGCTTGTCTTTTGTTTAATTACATAATTAAAACATGAGAAACTTCTATGAATAGTTCTGAGAATAAAGGAAGCTGACTCAGCGCAAAGCTTGCCTTGGAAGTTCAGAGTCTTCTGTACTTAGAGGTGAGAGAGATGAGGAATATCTATGCACCAAGGTTTCAGAGACTTACTATAAAATCATGGGGATTTCAGTGCAAATTTTCTCAGAGAATTTCCTATGCCATGGCCTAAATGTGTTAAGTGGAGAGTCCTCACGGTTGATTGGTTTTGCCCACCCTCTGGCAGCCTTATGATTAATACAAAGAATTCTAGCCTTTTCATCAATACAACAAATTCTTTTCGAAGACAGTAGTTTTGAAAATGCCTTTGAACACTTTTCTCTTAAGTGTTAGTCTTGAAACACATCCAGTGCTCTTTAAGTCCTAAAGAATGACCTGTGTCAGTGTCTGTACTGACAAATCCATGCTTTCACCACCAAATCCATATATTACAAACTTTTCACTGCTGGTGAATTGAATCTTCTTCAAAATAGGCCTTACAAGGGGCCATTGGTTTACTATACTGTTTCTTCAACTTTAAATGGTATAATTATAGGGATAATATTCATTTCATAAAAGAATTTAGACGAATAATCACTGATATCTGAGTTTTACAGTTAGAGATTTTTAAAAGCTAACTTATAAAACGTATGCCTTTTAATTGTTTTTAACCTTTCAACTTTTAAACACAAATAGAACTGGAGTAATAGAACTGGAAAATTTTCAGAGGACTTACAAGCTCATTCTAAATTAAGGAATAAAATATAGGGTTATTAGTAATTAAAATTTGGAGACTATGATTTGTTATTCATGAGTAAGCTACAAGCAGCAATCCCGGTGTGAGTTTTGCCATCATTTGTTTTGAGTGACCTATGAATTATAGAAAGAAAAATTATTCTGAATTATTTCAGCATTACCTAAAAAAATTAACAACAGAAAGAATAGTTCAAAACTGGGCTCCATGAACGGGGAATGCAGTATGGAATAGTGTGAATAGGAACACAGTACAATAGCATTGAAATGAAACTGACATAATATACCCCACTGCAGTTGGAACATGGGGCAGGTGAACCATAGAAGTCTAAGGAATGTCTTAGAATGTAAGTAGTTCTTGATACAGGTGAAGCAATTGTGACAGGCCTTGGTGGCTAAAGAACTGTGAATTAGAGGCGGAATCTTATGAATTTTGGCAACGTATGACACATGTTTTTGGAGAAATGTGAAGGCATTGGTGCTTTGTGGAGAAATAGTGTCACTATGTGTGGCAGTTTGAAAGAAAATGGCTCCCAGAGGGAGTGGTGCTATTAGGAGGTGTGGGCTCATTGAAGCAGGTGTGGCCTTGCTGGAGGAAGTGGGTCACTGTGGGAGTGGGTTTTTCATTTTTTTTTTTTTTTTTTGCCATTTCCCTCAGTGTGATACAGAGAGCACTTCCTGTGACCTTCTGATCAAGATGTAGTGACATGTGTGCCTGCATACTGAAAGACCTAAAAAGTAATGTTAATGATGGACTAACCTAAAAACCAATATCTGTTCCTTGGAATTTGCTAGCTCCCTCTCACAAGGCCCTGAGATAAGAATTCACACTGTCCCTCCTTTCCTGTGAGTCAACAGGTGGTAAATAGGGTCAAGAGATAGCTGTAACTCTGGTTTGCCCAGACAAGATTAATTAACACACCTGAAGCCCTAAGGTCTGCTGACCCTAATAGTGAGACCATCTGGCCTCCAAGGGTCTCATACTCAATGGACAGAGGGTCCCACCCCCTCCCTAAGCTTGTGGTTTGCCTTTAAAAACACCTGGGCCTAAGGGAGGGGGCTTCTCTCTAGCATGCATGCTGGAGGAGCCCATTTACGCAAACCTTTCCTGTTCATTAAAGCCTCTTGCGTTTTGCAGCAACTGGACTGGACATTGAGTTCTTCGGGTATCGACCGAACCTGGAAGACTCCTCATTCTGAGGGTCTTACAATACCACTATTCTTCCAGCTCATATTGGACCATACCTCTGAACTGTAAGCTGCCAACTCAATGAAATGTTTTCCTTTATAAGAGTTGCAGTGGTCATGGTGTCTCTTCAAAGCAATAGAAACTCTAAGACTCTATGAAAAAGGAAAAGACATTTCAGAATGTTTTCTTAAGTAGGCACTACCTACTCTCACCCTAAACAGTGGCCTAAGGCTTACAATATTGTCTCTGTTTCATTGCATCATAGTGAGGTTCAGTGCATTCATTGAACAGTAAGATTTGTTTGTTTTGGTATTTGTTTGTTTGAGACAGGTAACGTTAAGTAGATCAGGCTAGCCTGAGGCTCTGAATATAGGCCTTAGTGGCCTTAGATTCACCTTCCCCTACCTTTCCTAGTGCTAAAATTAAAGGCACATGCTGCCGCTACACCTAGTCATGAACCTATAGGTTTTAAGGGATGACCACTTGAGGGTGTGTATTGATTTCTTTATGAATGAATTATTATAAAATTGATGTTTACACAGTCTAAAGTCATACTTCTCTCCATGTGTGCCTGTCCCCACTATTCAAGAAGTACATCTCTGAGGACTGAAATCTTCTCCATTTTTAACTTTGAAAGATATAAGACAAAACACCAACTTCCACTTTCTTCTTTGATCAAAGATATTCATTTAAAGAAAGTGAATCCTCTTCATATTTTAAATTTAAAAATCACAGTAAGTAATCATGTGTAAGTATAGCTCATTCTGTCAACTACTTTTTGGGCGCCTAGATGAGCCATGGCTTATAAATGTCATCATTTCAATGGTTCTGTTTTGTACATTCCCTATTCTTCTACAGTGATTGGAAGCAAGTCCCTCTTGCAGGGATTTGAAAGAAGGATTGCATAAAAAGAGCAAACAAAAGACTTTACATAGGATCTTGTTCTCTCATTATGTTAAATCCACACTTCCTTTTTTTTCTTCTCTTGGAAAACACTCAGACCTATTGATCTACAGAAGTGGTCTGCCATTATTATAGAATTCAGCATTTTGTTTAAAGCTGGAGAAAAATGCAAAAGAAAACATTCTGGGACTACAGTGTTCAAGATCCACTCAGAGACATTAGTAATGACTTCAATACATTGTTCATTTCTTCCAAAATATTTTCTGTGAAATAATGGAGTTAGAGAAATGCATCCAGACACAAAAATTATCCATGCTTTCCTTGCCTCTGAAAAATTGCAAGCATTTATGGCCAAACAATGTTTATGGGGTGAACTAGAATACCTGTTGTGTGAAATAGCTAATACTGGGCCAAGAAAATAACACATTCATATAGATTTCAGTAATGTTTCAGAGTTAGAGTCCTTAGGAAATCCACATTATTGTTCTTGCTAGCTCATTTTTCTTGGTCTCCATCCAGTGTCCTTTTTCACCAACAGAGAATTTTGTTTAGGAAACCATGCATTTTGTCATAATCACAAGAGTTGTCTTTGTCTAAACCCAGTTACATATTTCCTTGGCATAACTTCATTTCAGACTATATTCCATATCACCTTCCCTTCACTTTACCAACACAACTGTTTTCACAAATCTGGTAACTGTAATAGTTGTGGATGCTTTGGTAAAAGGGGGTGCAGTGCTCTCCACCAGGGTTCTAGAAACGTTCATAAAACAAGAACAATTTTAAACACGTTCATCGGAGGAATCCATGTGTAACAATATGATTTTTACACTTAGAGTTATAATTTTGTCTGTGAGATGATGTGTTTATTGGTGATATTGTCAGTGACATAGTCATCAATATAACTAATGAAAGAATCCAGACCATCCTTATGACAGCAGTTTCTGTTTTTTACTGAATTACATATGTACCAACTCAGAAAATATGTTTATATGAGCAGGAAAGCAAATTTCCTTGTTTAGACAGGTTAAAACAAGATTTCCTTCATTTGGTGGAGACATGGCCACTGCTTTATGTAGGACAAATCATGCTCTTCTTTTACAGTCTTAACAGAATGCTGTTGAATGTGGGGTTGTACATTCTTTTCTTTTTCTTTTAATTGCAGTTACTTTTGTTTAATTTGCATTTCTGAAGTAATTCTGTATTTCAAGAGCACAAATCATTGATAGAAGATTTCCTTTATTCACCTGAGCTCTGGAGAATATTTTATTAGCAATCATTGGTGGATAATAGAAGGCTGATAGGCTAACTTGATATTTCAAGTTTATTTATTTATTTGCATGAAAGAAGTATAACATTTTGTTCCTATTGCTCTGCTTATGCAGTTATTGTGCTTAAGCCCAGAGGCTTTTGTTTGTAGCCTTCAATGGGTATGAATTTATCCTTTAAATAGATTTGTACTTATGCACCTTTTGTACCCTCTCTATTTTTAAGATTAAATCAAGTTTCCATTTCTCATTTTATGAGCCAGATAAAATATGATTTATCAAAATAAGCAAAAAAGTAAAAATTTCTCATGGTGTTTTCTTTTATTTATTTATTTATTTTTCTTATTTTACATATCGATCCCAGTTCCCTCTTGCTCCCTCCCATGTCCCCTGACCACCTCCCTATTCCATCCCCCCCCTCCATTCCACAGGGAGGGGATGCCTTCCAGGAGAGATCAACAAAACTGTTAAGTCATTTGGAGTAGGGACTAGGCCCTCTCTCTTGCTTCTAGCTTAGGGGAGTATCCCTCCATGAGGAACGTGCACCAAGGATACATCCTGGTTCTACTGTCAGAGGTCCGTTAGACTGCTCAACTATCAGTGAAGTCTTTACATCCTAACTGTGACTTCTCAACTTCTCCATCAGACCTTAGATTGTGCAGTACTCTGGTGTAAAACACTGCATGGTCCAAAATGCCAAAGACCATACTGACCATCTTTATCCCTAATGCCTAGCAAATAGTGATAAGATGCATGCTCACTAAGTTTTCAATGGAAGAAGAGTGGTCTGTCATAATGGTTCTATAGGAAAAGGCTTTTGTTTAGTTTACAACTTTAGAATTTTTTTTTCATTTCTAGATGAGGATTCATGAAGTTTTTTAAAGAAAATAAGATAGTTAAAACTTTAAACCACTTTTCTGTATTAGTGAGTAGGGTGTGCCACACATGATTACTTTAATTTTTCAATTCTTTGATGTTAATTTTATCCTATTTGTAAGATGAATATAATGAAAGAAAGTCATATATCATATTGGGAATCCTTCCCCAGAACTGTTCTCTCAATTTAAAGTAGAATAAGAGTGTCTTTACTTGAAGTTAGGTAAAAGTACATTTTCATGAATATTCATCTCACAAAAAACAAAGAGTACAATGCTGATTTAATAATGTGACTTGCTAACTTACATTTTCAAATAAGTAATACAGATCATATCTTTGATATTATTTTATCAATTAATTAATGGTACAATATGACTTTTCTCTTAATGAAGATGGTTTGAGTTTATCACTGTAATACATCAGTGAAAAGGAAATGCAATCCTACAGATAAAAAGCCAAAGGCCACTGTGGTATCTGCAAATGGAGTTTTGCAACAACTGGAACTATAGCATCTCTTTCTGAAAATAATAGCATTACTAGTTAATCTTTTATTACAATGTAAATAAGGAACATTAATAGTTTATGCTATTTGGTTAAAATAGAAATTGTCCTAAATCTTTGGATATTGTTACCAATTCCTTGTTTACACATGCATGAAACTAGAACATGTTTTTGAATATAAATAGAAATAGTACATTCTGTTTTTTTTAGAAATCACATCACTGACCACAAAATTTTTAACCTTTGGAAAAAGTTAGCCAAAAAAGAGAAACCACCCAAAAAAAAGTGTTTATTGATGCTTATAATCATCCATTTTTCAAATATGGGAGGAGATAGAAAAGGTGTGAGAGGGGAGCAGCAGAAGGACAGGAAAATAAACAGCTTTCCTAATGATCAAATGCAGCTGTTATGATATCTCACTCAGTAAAGTGCTTCACTTGAAAGCATGAGGACCTGGGATTGATTCCCAGCACTCCTGTGAAGTAGCCACCCATGGTGATACAGACTGGAGATCCCAGCACTGGGGAGGTAGAAACCAGGGGATACCCAGGGCTCTCTGGCTAGCTGCACTGGCCTATTTGGTGAGTTTCTGGCCCAATAAAATACAGAGACCCTGCTCAAAAGAGGTCGACTAAAGACAGTGCCCGAAGGTGTCCTATAGCCTCTCCACACATGAATAAACTTGTACACAACAGCGTGCATGTGTATGTGTACACACACACACACACACACACACACACACACACACACACACACACACACACCTCTAAAATAAAAGTAGACAAGAGTCTACATTTCTCTTCATCCCATAAAGATATGTTCTACAATTCATGCAATGTAGAGACAAGCAGAACTGACTCAAGTAGTACAAATGCTTTTAGGACCCAGAAATGAACTTAAGGTCAGAGAGTCAAACTACAGAATGTTTAGTCTAATGTGTGGCTACTGTGCATCTTGCCTTGACAACAGGACATTTGGTTTAGGGTGTGGTTAATTAATGTTTTAAATTTTGAGAAGGTAATTATGTTTGCATGTTCTTTATATCTTGGTAAGTAAGCCTTTTTTGCCTTCCCCCCACTTTTGATTGGGGTATATAGACTGTGTGTAATGAACTTGTGTTTTTTCTCCAGTATTCTTTGGCATGCCCTCCAACTCTGTCCTGTGTCTCTATCTTTTTTTCAGTATCAATATTTTTCTACCTGCCATTTTTAAATCCACACACTTCCCTCCTAGCACAGACTGGATGAATAAGCAGGGTAGGACTTAGCTGTGGCTGTCTCCTGGATGTAGGATGCTACAAAATACACCAACTGTTGGCAATTTTGTGTGGTGATGTTTCTGAGTGTCACAATTTTCATTTAATCTAATTCACCCTGGAAAGCACAGCAATGTGTTTCCCATAGCAGGTCTTCTGTCTCATTTGTCCCACATTGTACTTGTAGAAGGCTACAGAATGAACTATATTTACAAACACATGCTTCCTTGGCAGTTCTAGGTATATGTCATAATAATACTTATCAGTTTATGGATGAATCAGGCAACAGTCTTGGTGATAGAAGCTTTTGATAAACTTATAGAAAAATAAAGCAAGAGTATTAGAGAAATTCTGTGTGATATGTTTTCTAAATGTAGCTCTCTACTGTATTCTACATATAAAGAACTCCTCATCAGAACACCTTCTTTTTACTCCTATGTTCTTAGATTGATCTTTTCACTAAACTACATTGGTTGTGCCTTTCTCCCTTTAAACAGTTATTTCCATATCAGGAAAGAGAAAGTTAAGCAGTCACAGTGAGACAGGACTAAGGAAGAATATAGAAAAACATCATGAGTTGAAGGTCAGCTGATGCTACAAAGTGAGATCCTGTCTCAAAAATATACAAATAATTAGCAGGGACAAAGGCAGAGACCACAAGTGTAATGGGTTTTGGATGTTCCTGTTCAGTTAATTTCTGTAACAGCCCTTCTAAATGTTGTAAGAATTACTTCAAATTTCGTTATAGATTGCCTCCCTCAAGTCCTTTAGTTTCTTTTGCCTACTATTGTCCTCTGATTGCCAGTGGGTGCCACAATAAGTTTACTGAGTGGTGTAATGTATACCCTATAAATAAATTGCTGTATGCTGTTTAAGTTTTCTAGAAAGTAGTATGGTTACTCCTCACCCCCATTTCAAACCCCAAAAATGTTTCTCTCTAGTGTCTTCAAAGAAACCTCGTTTGATGATGGACAGTCTCCTTGCCATTTGACAAGGAAGAAGGAAAAATAACAAAATAGGCCTAGAGTAAAAATACCAGTGTGCTCCTGGGAACAGAAGAATGAATTGAATTATTTGAGTGAAAACACTGTGTCCTTGAAAAGCTGGAAGGCAAATCATTCCCAACATTGTCTGGGGGCCCTCTCAGAACTAAGACTTGGCCACATTTTATCCAATAAAATAAAAATATCCATGGTGAAGATGGCTTACTGGACGTCTCATTTGAGGAGAAGGCATTTCTGTCCTCGGCTTTCTTTGTCTTTGGACAGCTCAGGTGACTTCCCCAGTAATAGCTGCTGCAGGATGCAAATACTCCATCTGTAGCTTGATTTTTTTGTTGTTGCTTTTGTTTTTTTCTTTACCCACACTATGCATAATTGCTCTCATTTGAAAACAAAAGTGATGTTATCTGCTGTGTGTTACTGCTATGCTTGGTAGGATTTTGAAAATGCTATTGCTATTTTGAAGGAGAAGGTACTCCAAGATTTCTGAAGTAATCCCTGCCTGGAAAGATCTCAGACCTCATACTTTGTGTTAATTCAGGAATGAGTAGAGCAGGATGGTCCTTGTGAAGAGTGGTCCAGAAAGCTGAGGGTTTTGGACCACACCATATAATTCAAGCATTGCAATGGTTGCTGTGAGAATTGATGTAAGTTTTTGGCTTGGTGAATCTGCTGTTAAATGACCAACTGCTTGAAAACTATTGAAAGCTGAAACTGGACAAGATACGAAAAAATTCTATTGGAACACGAGGCATAAAACTTGTTGATCTACCAGGCAGTGGTATAGTGTCAGATGTGTATTCTCAATGAACAAATACATACTTATGAGAATGTAGTAGAGAAAGCTGCAGTCTGAATAGCTCATTATAATTGTAGGAAAAAGGAAAAGGAATGGCATTACCAGGAACATCATGGGAAATTTGCTGTTGAAGGCCCACCTTGGAACCTTGATAACTGGGATGGTATTATATGAAATGATACTGAACCTGGTGAGGGATGGAGTGATAGGAGTGAAAGGTATGTAAAATATCAATTGAAATGATTAGCACAAGGTTAATTTTGAATATGGAAAGATGTTTTAATGAAAGATATGCATTTTAGACATAATAGGCCAACAGGACAAAGTGGCACACCTCTGCATGGAATATCTGGTAAGGTGATATTTCCATTGGCATAGATGCAACTCTATTCTGGATCCTTTGGACTGATCTTGTGAATGTTAAGTATGGCTACTCAGGACCAATCTTTTAGAAAACATTGTAATCTTATATGTACTTTTGCCTTTGATATATACAGTATACAAATTTAATTTCTTGTCTGTTTTCTCTGAAATTGTAGTTGCCTTTTCTTTCCATTTTGACATTTTTATTCATTTTAATTTTTTTATTGCCTCGCAATTTCATTCACTTGTATAATGTTAATCATTTTCACCCCTTATTCTCTGTTTACTTAAACCCTTCTTCTCCACAAGTCCATATTCTAACTTCATATTTTCTTTATGTATGTGGTCTACTAAGAACGTATTGACTGAATGTGGGCAGAAGATTTTTGTTAGGACAAGTATAATGAATAAGTATCTACACGACTGAAGAAAGTGATATCCCATCTCCTAACAATGGTTAATTGTTGACAATCTCCCAGGGAAGGATACAGCTTCATGAAACACTCTTCTGTCCATGATGAAATGGTCGCACCCATTCTTGTGCAACTACTGTGTTAATTACCACAGCTTCAATGAGTGTAAAAGTTATGCCATGCCATAGTTTAATTGTGCATCTCCTCATCCTCTGTTAAATAGTTTATTGGAAAAGAAAAGGTCTGTGGGTGCATTTGTGCATGAACATGTAGATGCCCACAGAAGCCAGATTACAGCATTAGAGTTGGGAGTTAAGGGTGATGGTGAGCTTCCTAAAGTAAACATTGCTCCTCTGTAATAATAGAAAGCACTTTTAGTCACTGAGCCTTCTCTCCATCCCATTTTCTTCACTCATGGATTTCCATGCTAGCCACTATCTGCTGCATTTGGAAGCTTCACTGATAAAGGCTAGGCACAGCACTAATCCATGGATATAAGCATGAGATTTAAAAGGCAGTTTGATATGATTGCTCAGCAAAATCAAAGTAGTAGGTTATCCTCTAGAGTTTATGATGTCCCCAGTCACAGGTTCCTGATCCTATTTACAGAACTAGGCATGAATTTGCTCCTGTGGAGTGATCCTCCAATCCAATCAGAAAGCAGTGGATTACCCCAGAACATGCATGCCAATTGAACATGGAGGCATACGTTACCTGTCAAATTATTATTGTAGCTCACAGGATTTAGAGCCAGATACAATTGTGAAATAATTTTCCCCTCACAGCTTGTATAGGAGCTTCTGGCACTATGAAGCCTAGCTGGTTGCTTCCGCTTGATTTCTGTATGTCCTGTGACATAAGCATCCAGGGTCATCAGCAATAGGCTTTTACTATCAAATTCTAGTAAGTAAATAAGAATAATAGCAATAGCCTGAATGCTTCGGGTGCCCCTGAAATCTACCTGAATAACAATGTGTATGGAACTATTTCACACAATATGTACTGGGATTTTCATTTGTTAACCCAGAGCTTCTGTGCTTAGCATTATCTATACATGGAGGGTGTTGTTATTTTGCTACAATACTAGGATAAAGTTGGAAGTGAGGGACCATGGCAGTTTCTATAGTAGGCAAGGGTGACTATGGCTGAGGGACAAACACTCCAGGCAGACAGAGTTTGGGTGAGAAGTTTTATTAGAAAAGGGAGTGTGGAGGAAGAGAAAATAGATAAAGAGACATAGATACACTGGGAACAGAAGAGACGAGAAGATGAGAGAGAGAGGGAGAGAGAGTGAGAGACAATGAGAAGAGAACCTTGACCATGTGTACTGAGTCATTATGCAACCCCATAACACATGATGTAGCCATGATGGTGCACGGCCAAACATACATGTGTGGCCCATCATTAGGGGGCAGGTTCAACTGTAGTGAGATAGTCCTTATGACATCTCCCATCATTCAGCAGAATGCCAGTTCCCAAAAGAGGGTACATGTAGACAAAAGTTTTTGCCCTGCAGGGTCCTGCAGCTATTTAGTCCCAAATAAACACAAAGAGGCTTTAGTAATTATAAACCATTTGGCCTATTGCTTAGGCTTATTACCAACAAGTTCTTACAATTTAAATTAACCCATAATTCTTACTAATACTTAACCTGGTGTCTTGATAACTTTTCTCAGTGAGGCGTTCTCATCTTGCTGCTTCTCCATCTGGCTGTGACTGTCCCTGCTTTTCCTCTTCCCCAAATCTCTTAGTCTGGTAGCCCCACCTCTAATTCTAGCCTGGCTACTGGCCAATCAGCATTTTATTGACCCAATATGAGTAACAAATCTTTATAATAAATAAGAGCATTATCCCACATAAGTACTTTATTTCAAACATTTTTTAATTAGATACTAAATAAATTTATAAAAAGTAAAATGTGGTCTTTCCATATATTGTTAATTTTGGATACTTCTATCTTTTCTCCTATGTACTCACTATCTCCTTGTTCTGTGCTTAGACCATTTTATTCTCAGTATCTCGTTCTCCATTGTCTTTTGTACTTGACTATTCCTTCAATCTCTAGTGAGCCCTCTTTATCTTTCTCACCTTTACAAGCATTCAGTGATAAGACTGTTACTCAAAAATTCATAAATAGCATCAACATGTGATGTATAACATGCAGGATTTGTCTTTCTGGGCTTGAGATCCCTCATTCAATGCAATGCTTTCCCAATGTACTTGGTCAAATTTTCCATCTTTATGGTTAAACATAATTTTATTGTACTAGATTTCCATTCATTAGTTGATGAATGTCTAGGCATATTCTATTAACTTGCTGTTATACCACAGTCTCCATGACCAAGAAAAACCAGGTGGGTTATTGTGTTCTTTGGACACAAGCCCAAGAATGGTAGGGCTCAATAAGGTAGCATTTTATTTTAGATTTTGAGGCACCTCCATAGTGGGTAAACTCATTTACCCTCCCACCCACAGCCAATATAAGCAATGAATAAGAGTTCCATTTACACAAATCCTCACCAGCATTTGTAATAATTTGTTTTCTGTATAATAGACATTTGGCTCAGAGTACAATGGTACAATGAAATCTCAAAGTAGTTTTCTGCATATACCTGATAAGGAACACCTTTTCTTTACTGTCACATGTGTTTCTTCTTCTGAGAACTCTTTTTTAACTGTTCATAGACAATTTTTAAAACAGATTGTTTACTTTAAGTTCATATTTTTAAGCTTTTTGTATATTCTAGACAATAATCATCTATCAAATGTGTAATTAGGAAAGATTTTCTTCCCCATTCTGTAGGCTCCATTAACAGTTTCTGCTACAGTATATAAGATTTCTAATACATTAGTTTCTACTTGTTGCCTTGTTTATTTCTCAGCTACAGTCCTATTCAGAAAGCCTTTATTGTATCAATATCTTGAATTGTACTTCACACTTAACCTTGGAGCACTTTCGGTATTTCAAGTTCAACACTGAAGTCTTTGATGCATTTGTAATAGATTTCTATGTAGATGAAGAGATAAGTATTGTCTCATTCTTCTGTTTGTACATAACTGTTTTTCCCAGTGACATTTCCTGAGGATGATATCTTTTTCTCTGATGTCTATTTTTGGCTGAGTTTTGACAAAGAAAACAAGGTGTTTTTTTATGTATTTAATCCTTGCAACAACAAAACAAGATGGTCAAGCTGAAACCTGGTTGCAATTTTTTGACAGAAGGCATTTTGGAAAATAAATGGCAACTCTATATCTATATTCTTGCTTTCCCCATCTATACATTGTCACTAAGTGTTTTCCTTGGTGAAATTCTCTCCAGATGTTTATCACTAAGCTTTAAAATAAAAAAGAACCAGTGTTGTCTTTCTATCCTTTTGTGCATATCCCCCCCTCTCTATTTTGTTATTTTTCATACATTTTCTCACTCAGTTCAAATATGCCTCATTCAGCATTGCTCTCTGGGATATACTATCAGCATAGATGTTTAATTCTTGACATGTCTTTTTGCACAGAGCTCTTTCCATATTTCTTTGCACTGAACTTCATTGAGTTTCCAACCTACTTATCCCCAGTTCATTCTCCCTTCAGCGTGCTTTCTATGTTCTCCGTGACTAGCCTTTTGACAAACCAATTGAATGCTTTTATTCCTCTATTGACAAAGCCTCAGAATCCTCTCCTGGTGGACCATGCCCCTTCCTTCTTGAACCTCATAAACAGTCCCAAAGTGACTTATTTACTTATCTTACTCATTTTGTTTCTTTGAGAACACTTCATTCCATTTTATTTATTGATCCTTATAACACTTGTTCTCAGCATCATGATCATGTCTGGAATTCCTCTTTACCACTTGATCTGCTTAATCTAGTAACTTTCAACCAAAGTCAAGTAGTACATTTCCCTGAACTCCATGTCAGATGGTTTCACCAAAAAAGAAACTCATTGTTTTTCTGGACAACCTCAACTTCATCCAGATATTTATGTAGCCACTGAATTCATCTACAACTGTGTCATTTTCAGCTGCCTTGTAGGTCAATACTCATCACCACAACAAGCAGAATTGATCAGGGAGCTATCACCATCTGTCATTAAGACAACCAGAATGACTCGATCATTCAGGAGCACTCACCATCCTGTCACTGTGATAGTGAAGACAGCTCCTGTCACAACGCTGTCTTCTTCAACATTTGCACACAGCCACCAATCTAAATGAGAGAACGATGAAGCAAAATGCAGCTATTACTCCTCTGCTTCAAATTTTATGTTTTAAGTGGTGTCACATACACGTTTGGGGCATAATTATAAATCACTAGATTTTATTGACATAAGAAATAACTTTTACAGTTTTAAAAGTGATGGATGTATTTTTGGGGGCTGAATCAAATGCGATTTAAAGCTCCAGGATGTTTACATTTTATTAGTAACAAAGTGATAGCATATGGCTTTCTTTCTGTTCCAGAGTCAGCAGCACTACTTTCACCCTCTATTTTGTTCTATTATCAGAGGAGTTTTGGATACATGTATAAGCAAATATTTTCTTATAGTGCAGCAGAAATGAGATGCTCAAATGTTTTAACAAATCAGGTTTTCTAGTTAATTTGGGTTTATTCAGGCCCAGGATATTGAATGTCTTTGATTACTCAGGAGTATTTCTAGATCTGTAGCATCCTAAGATTGTATTTCAGCACACTCATCTGCATATTATGAAGTTTTCATAAACGTAACTTTTTTTGAGTTTTACAGAGCCACTAGTCTCAATTTTAACCAGAATACTTGTCTTTTACTGCTTTTTTATTATGAAATCCTTTAAATAATAATATAGTAGGTTAATAAGTGTTATTTATTAAATTCCTAGCTTGTGGTATCTTTTATCCTGAATACAGAGTTGTAATGTCAGTTAGTCAAGAATACCCAGTTGAACTTGCAGATACTTATTGTGTTTTACATTTTTTTATAGTTTCTGCTGGTGTGTGAGGGAATATATATGCTACAGCATGCATGTGTAGAGGTCAGAGAACAGCAAACTGAAGTAGGTTATCCTCTTTGACTGTGAACCCTGGACAAGGAATTCAGGTCTTCTGGCTTGGTGTCTGTTCCTTTACCTGCTGGGTCATCTAGTTTCCGTTGATAACATTTTTATTATAATTATATTTCAGTATTTGTGATGTGTCTACACTATAATGTCCATGTTCATCTGAAACACAAGTATACCTGGTGATTTCATAATTCCTCATGTCTGACTCTGTTTATTCTGTATGAAAATTCAAGTGGTAGCTGTAATTAACACTGCCTACAGAAGAGTGAGCCTTGATAGTTTAAAGACTGTCTGTAGAGATGTCATTGAGATGATAAGTGCCAGTCATTTCACAGCCTGGGTTTGGCTGGTTTTGAGAGAGGTGCATTTCTTCTCCTTATCATCTTACTGCATTCTAAATTAAATTTTTTGTTTGATAATTTAGACACTTAAAACTTTCTGGTATGTGATCATTATGAACACATGTACATGTCATTCCATTGCCTGTTTTCCTGAATGATCACCAATATATTAAAACTTTGAAAATATATTGCCAGTATAAGTATAATACATGTTGGATAATGTATTTTTGTCTATTGTTCATTGGGTGGCTTTTAACTTTTAATGAATCAATATCCTGCTTTATGACTAAATCATTTTCTGATGTTCCATGCTCTTCAGGGTTAATGACGGGGTAGCTAACTGGTGTGATATATTAGCATCTTGAGTCTCAGGCTGAAGAACATATCAGAATCACCTTGGAGACTTGTTATAATTCAGAATACTGGTCTCCCATGAAAAGATTTTCTTATTCATAATGTCTTGGGTGAGCCCACATAATTTCCTGTCCTCATAACTTCCCAAGTAATATTGTGCTGCTTATCCCGGAACCATCCTTTGAGTGTCTCTGCTTGCAGAGGAGACAATCACAGCTGCAGAGGTTGAGCATTAGAGTTTATAGAAGTTGATCATCACAGTATTCAGAGCATCCCTGGCTGCAGAGGCTGAGCATCAATAGTTGCAGAGGATTCAAGGCAAGGCTTACAGTACGAAGAACCTGCACTGTTTTGTCATTCCTTCTTTACCACACGAATCACTTCTCCCTAAGCTATAACTCATTTTAAGACAGGGAACTGGACTGAGACAGAATATAAAACAACGATCAGTATTTAATTGTATTTTTAAAAGTGCCTTTTCAATCTATATGCCAATGGTAATAAGCATCAATTACACAGGCTGTGAATTTAAATTTCTACTATACAAAGAATTAAAAAAATATATTTTAGGTTCTTTAATAAAATTATGCACTTTTTTACTGCTCACAACAACTTTCAAAAATATTTGACAGCAGTGAAGCAGAGTGTCACATTCCTTACTGATTTGTAATGAGGGCTTTGGAGACACTGACTCCTAGAAAATTTAGATTATACAAACGCTACTCTGTAAACTTCTCTGACGATGATCCTTGGCTATCTTCAACTTCTGTCTATAGCACCCAGAACAGTGCTGATTTTGCGTTACTGCCCAATGAGTAACTACTGAGTGAATGTTGGAGAGACCTAAGCTTCTGGCAGATAAAGTAAAATGTGTTCACTCAATGCATAAAGAATTTTGGGAAGTTAGTAATTGGTAGAGGCTAAGTTCTTACAGGCAGGGCACCTAACCCTGGGAATAAGCATGGTTCTGAAATAATCTCAGAGAATGGAATGAGAAATGGTGGAGACCCTCATCTCTCTCTCTCTCTCTCTCTCTCTCTCTCTCTGTGTGAGAGAGACATACACAAAGTGAGATACTAGATGTCATTGAAGAATTAGATGAAGTAAAAGTATACTTCTCTTGATATAGGGGCCAAAAGATAACTAAAATCATATTTTAGTAAGAAGAGTGTAGATTATAGAGGAAGAAATAAAAGGTATGCCATATCATAATAGCAGAGATATTGATTGGCAGTAATATTGTCACCTTCAACTAGGACAACAATTTATTCTTGTAAAAGCTTGCTATAAATAAAGCAAAATACTGAGGAATGACTTTGAAAGAAATTTAAATATTCAAGATGAAAGATAGTCTGCTCAGTGTGTAACGTTCATGTATAATTCTGCTCCAACAAAACATATGAAGACCCTAAGCATAGATGGTTTTATATACCCTGATTGTTTTTCATAGTGTGGAAGAACAGTATGTCTCTAAGGAAAGAAACGATGTCCTTTTTTATATTTCATCACAAAATCAGCCTTGTGTGCCTCATCATTCACTTCTGGTCTATGTCCCAGTCACAAGATTTTATGGTCACCAGTTCCTTGATATGTGACATGGTGTATTTATTGACCGTAACTTCATGTTTTCTCATATTTGTGTTACATTTATAAGTCAAAATCTGATTTGTAATTGATTTATTTTCTTGGAGTTAATACCATACTTACAGCCTGTCTTCCATCCTTACTTATTCTTTCTTATTCTTTACTATTAAACTTTAAAGTGTCTTTACTTTGGCTGCCTTGACTTTCCCACTTGCCAAGTCAGTGTTAACTTGATTATTTTTGTTTTTTTTGTTCTTTTTTTTGGGGGGGGGTCTTCTTTATTTTTGTAACCTGCACTCATCTTTACCAACACTGATCATTTGATGTCATTGTATCAAGCATATCATATGCTTGCTACTTCACTTACTCCACTAGCCGGAAATTGTATTAATTCAAGGACATAGTTACCAGCATCATAATGGACTAGACTATCCAAATTCAGCAAGCTTATAAAAGGTCCTTATGAAATGTCATTGCATCAAAGTGGCGGGAATATAGAAATGTTTGAAACTAGTAGAGCTAAAATACAGTCTTGTGTACTAAATTTTGATAGTAAAAAAAAAATACTGATCATAGGTAAAGCTAGCATTCTGAAAAGAATCAGGGGAATTTATAATCGTGCTGATATGGTTTTGAAAGGCAATGACTGCAGTGTGCCTTTTAAAGATAAGCATTCTTAGGTTCAAAAAAGGGTGCTCATATGTTCTCAATGAAAAAAACATCTTTCTAAAGGAAACTGAGGCATCTACAGTGTTGAGGAGGACGAGGAGTTAAGTTCCAGATGAGCAACCAGGAACCATATTCATATCACACATCAGAGCACTCTAGAGAAAACTGCTGCTGTTATCTCCACAGTGGTCCCCATACAGCTCACTGAGCATGATGGTCTGCTGAACTGAAGTCTCAGTTACTGTAGCTTCCGAGAACTGATAGCCCTCTGCTCTTTCCTACCCACACATAGTGCTACCCCCAGAAATCACAACTGAAATTATGCATTGTTATCCCTGATTCACAGAGGCTGGCAAAGTAGGTTGAGAGTGGGTATCAGTGAGTGGAAAGTTAACTGATAGAGTACTTTGTAGAAGGCTTCTGGAAGACAATGTCCATTTCACTATCCTAAGACCACCCAAGGATCTGGGGGTGGTGAGATGAATCAGGTAAAGGGAATAGCTTCTTGATATCTTGAGTTTTTTTCTTTTTCTTTTCATTCCTTTCTTCTTTCCTTCCTTTCTTGTAAGGACTTGTATCCAACACCATTGATTGTTGGTTTTTGTATATTGTTGCTGCAGTTCCTTTTTTTGGTCCAGCCTGGTCCTGCAGCCCTTTTCAGCCCCAAATAAACACACAGACACTAATTAGTTATAAAACTGTTGGCCAGTGAATAGGGCTTCTTATTGACTAGCTCTGTCTTAATTATTAACCCATTTCTTTTAATCTATGTATTTTCATGTGATCTTATTTTACCACAGAGTTCCTGATGTGTCCTTTCTTCCCAGTCCTTAAATGATGACTGTTTTAAGGTCTTCCTCTGCCTACCTTTCCCAGAATTATCTTCTTCTTCTCATATGTCTATCTTCCTGCCCCTTTGGCCAAACTGTTTTATGCATCAACCAATAAAAGAAACATATATACAGAAGGATATTCCCCATCAGTATATTCTTTTTCAAAAATGATTTTACTTATTTATTTTATACCCCAGCCACAGTTTTTCTTCTCCCAGTCCCACCCACACTCATACTCCTGTCTTCCCACCACCCAATACATTCCTCCATTTCTGTTTAGGAAAGGGCAGGTCTCCCATGAATATCAACAAAATATAGCATATCAAGTTGCAGCAAGACTAAGCACCTCCTATGTATTAAAGCTGGGCAAGGAAGGCTACTTAATATTTGCAGTAGGGTCCTAAAAGGCATTAAAAGTTTCTGAGATAGACCCTGTTCCCAGTTTTAGGTGTCCCACAGGAGGACCAAACTACACAACTGTAACATATATACAGAGGGCATAAGTCACTCCCATGCAGGTTTGTTGTTTGTCCATTCAGTCTTTGTGAACCCTAGGTTAGCTGATTCTGTGAGTTTTCTTATGGTGTCCTTGACTCCATTGCTCCTATTGAATACTTTCAGTCCCTGTTCTGCAGCATTCCCTAAACTCAGTCTAATGTTTGGCTGTGGGTTGGAATGTATTTCCATCAGTTACTAGATGAAGCTTTTCTGATGACAGCTGGGCTAGGCACCAGTATATGAGTACTGCAGAATAATGTTAGGTACCGTTACATTGGCATTTTTTTTCACTCTAGTCGTGTTTGCTTCTATTCTAGGTCTCTGGATGATCAGGCTAGTGGGTTCTGGTGCTCCAGGCAGTGTCAGGGGTGGGATTAATCTCCTTGCATGGGTTTTGAACTAAACAGGTCATTAGTTGGCCACTCTTTCAAACTCTGGGCCACTCTTACCCCAGCACATCCCATGGGTAGAACAGAGTGTAAGTCAAAGCTTATGTGACTGGGTTTGTTTCCCACTCCTTCAACTGGAAGTCTTACCTGGTCATAGGAGAAGGCCAGTTCAGATTATGTATCCACTATTGCTAGGTATCTGAGCTGGGGTTATTTTTGTCATCTCAGATTCCTGGGAGATTCCTTTTTGCCAGGTTTTTACCTGACACTGAAATGTCTGCCCTTTACAATAGTCCCTTTAGTAGTCTCCAGTTCTGTCCCTCACAGCCTATTCCCTCGTTTTCCCCATGCACATTTGCCCTCAGTACACTTGTGAAATACTTTCTACTTCAAATTCCCAGGGAGATCCAGGTGTGTCCCTTCACCCAAGAGAAACCCCTTCCTTACCTACTCTCCCTGGGTCTGTGGATTATTCTAAAATGCCTTTAAGGGACAGGAAGTTTGTTCAGCAGGCCAAGGTGATGACTTCTAAGCCTGAGGGTCTGAATTCAATCCCCAGTGCCCACATCACAGACAGAGAGAAGTGACTCCTGCAAATTGTCCTGTGACCAACTCATGTGCTTTGTAGGAAGCCCTTATTTAACTTTCTGTCTACTCTACATATGCAGCCCTCTGAAAAGAATGTTAATACTCTTAACCCAAAATCATTTTTGCATTTACAGACTTTTACTATGATTCAAAGATGTGAGTCTACTAACCTTTCTACAATGTGGATTTCAATAGAAATTATAAGTAATGTACTGCTAGCATATCTAAAATTTTATCTCTTTATATAAACTTAAACATTTCTTGTAAGCTTCAGGAAATCAAGTTAAACCCACCGATCATAGGTCAAATAAACTCCAGGTTAGTATCCCCATTAAGTTTCTCTACCTTTCTTTCCTCAGGCTGGGATCATTCCTACTCTCTCTAGTTTTGGGTCCGACTTCCTTCAATTACCAGTGCCATGGACCTCAAAGTTTCAAATATACACCCAAGATTGTAGCATGTTTTCTTTAGGCCATGAACCAGCTTCCAAATCATGACAGAGAGACCTCTTATTTGTTATGAATGCTCAGCCTTATCTTATGCTTGTCCCATTGGATTTTATAACTTAACTCATTTCTCCTTATCTATGTTCTTCTGCCTCAGAGGATTTTTTGTTTTGTTTTTTCTTTACTTTTCTATTCTTCTGTATATTTTACTTTCACTGCTTCTGTCTGTCTGTCTGGTGGCTACCTGGCTTTCAACATCATTCACTTTCTCTCTCTCTCTCTCTCTCTCTCTCTCTCTCTCTCTCTCTCTCTCTCTGTCTGTCTGTCTGTCTCCTAGTTTTCCCCTCTGACCTATTCTCTCTGCCTACTAGCCCTACCAATCCAATCCCTCTGCTGTGTAGCTACTGGCTGTTCAATTTTCATTACACCAATCAGGTGCCTTTAGGCAAGCAAGGTGAAACAAATGCAATACTTCTTTACACAATTAAAGAAATAAAACACAAACAAATGTAACATACCCTTACCTAGTTAAGGTAATATTCCACAGCATAAACAAATTTAACACATCTTTATGTAGTTAAAGTAATATTTCTCAATGCAAAGTAAAAGTTTTCTCCTAAACTCTTTAACTTTACCTTTGTTCTTAAATTCTTTGTCCCAGTAGATTTCGAATCAGCTGCAGACTGTTCCAACAACTCACCAGATCCAGTCATTCCCTTGGAATCTGCATTCTAGTCAGCACCAAAGGGGCCAACCAGACAGTCAAGCCTCCTAAACTGCTCCAATGCTGCCTACACGTTCCTAGCTGAAGGTGGTCCCATCTTAGCCTAAACATTGAACGGCACAGCCTGTTCTTTCCAAACATGACTAACACTCCAGCTTCCTTGGGTTCCCAACAAGGGTGACCCTGATCAGCAGGAAGCATTCAAAGAGAATGATGCCCATGTGCCCAACACCCAACTACCAAATAATAAAACAAAAATGTGGGAATGAAGAGCTTTAGTAGGCTCAAGCTTGGTCAACATGGCATTAGAGTGTGTGTGTGTGTGTGTGTGTGTGTGTGTGTGTGTGTGATTTCCTGGAGTCCAGAAGAAGCCATAAGTTCTTTGGACATGAATTTCAAGGGTGAATTGCCCAGTATGTGTGCTTGGAGCCAACTATATGTTCTTACGCAAGAGCAGTAAATGCTCCTGAGTCCTCTCCAGACTCCTGCTTATTTCTTAGCAAAGGAAAGCATAATGAAAACAGATTTCAGTGTATGCATGTTACTTCATCTCTTTGTTTATTTGCAAATGACCTGACACAGTACACATATAAAAGCAATGGTTTTGAATGCTAGACTTTTGTATCATTTTTAAAATTCAAATGTATTTTGGAGAAGGCATCAGATTAGTTGACAATGAAGCTCTATTATTAATTTAAAATGTATAAGAACAAAGGAAAAAGTTATTAGCAATGCTATCTTGTTCCAACTTTTTTGTTTTTATTTTTATCTAGTTAAGTCTCATTTGAAATGTAACTGTCAGTCTTAGCTCCATATAAAAGCACTTGAACTTGGTGCTTTTATGCCTTACTGTGTCTTTTAGAATTTTTCAGTTTCAATTTCTATTTCTTCCTTTTAATCTGAAGCATCTTTTCTCCCTCATCTGTCCAACTCTCTATCTTTCCTTTCAGATTGATTCAACTACAAAATTAAACTTCCGTACCATGTTTCTCTTTTGACCTCAATAGGATGTGCCACTCAAGCAGATATATCTACCATTCAACACAAACACAAACAATCACACATCATTTTAATAAACTTCTTTATTGAATCTTTGGGGGTTCCCATCATGCACCCCAATTTGGTTGATTTCTCAGAACCACCATAATCCCCTCTCATCCCTACTGCGCCCCATGAAAGAAAACAAAACAAAGTAAGCAAGCAAACAAACAAAAGCAAGAAAAAATTACACCGAAAAACAAAAGGCCACACCCCAAACAGCAAAATGTCTGCTTCTCCTTCTCTCCTGTTTCTTTACTGCCTCTTCATCCATCCTGATGACACTAGTGTGTCATATAGTATATTCCTTTTATCCCATCAGTTTGACTGGCAACTGTCCATTGCAATGAGTCATTGGTCTGTATAAAGTCCTCTGCTTTTTGGCACACCATCATTATTGGATCCTCACCACAGTTATTATGGGATATTCCATGTCTTGAAGATCTTGCAGGTATTGTTCTGAAACCAGTCCCTTCATGAGCTCCAGAAAGACCTAGATGGATTAGATGCTAGGGTCTCAAGGTCCAATTGTGGGCTTGGGTATTAACCAGGCATGTCAGATAGAGCTGGACCACGAATATAATTAATCTTAATAAAAATCAGGAGTCAGATATCAAGGTAAATCCTGGAAGAATAGAGAACCACATATTTCCTGAGCTTCTAAAGAGGAGGTATGCTCCTCTGTTTCTGGCACATTCATTCCCATCTTGTTGTCCCATTTCACAAGTTACAAATCCTTTTCCTTCAATCAAATCCTGTTTGTAGGTTGGTTTCTAGTTAGGTTGGAGTTAAAGTTACAATGATGGTTATAAAACTGCAATATATTCTAAACTTAATGTCCTTTCTCCCACTGTAGGTGGGAGAATTTTTTTGCAATTTTCTTAGGTCTCCTAGCATCCTACTTCTGTACTGCTAGCAAGCACCTTACCATGGATTGGTTTATGCTGTTGGGAGTTGGGTTACATGCTTGTTGATTAGATAAATGTAAGGAAGATAGTGAGCCCAGTTCCTTTCTCCATACAGTTCTGTAGGACAGGAGAACATGCAAACATTCACGCTTCTGTTCTTTATCCAAGGGACATGTTGGGATCAAAGACTTGTTTGAGTTGTTTCCCTTCACTGATAAGGAAACTGAGGCATGAAGTAATGTGAGTGTGCAGAGCCTGCTTGGCAGTTGTTGGGTGGCTTCAAGAGTTTGGGGAACATTGTATTTTATACATAGTATTTATATTATTTGGAAATCTCTGAACGTATTTGTTTATGTTTATTATCTGTGGAAATAGTGGGTTTTAAGCAAAAGGGAACTATTGTGTGAGTTTATATTATACAACTGAGACGTGATATATCCTATTTGGACCTCACTGAAATTACCACCATTGATGTTTGAGAGTCTTTGGCTTATATCAAGGCCTCCTGATTCTTAATCTAGGGGTAATTATTCTATTACTTAATAGATTCTTAAAGAAGAAATAAACCTAAACTTTTGTGACATATATACATATATATGTAGAGTTTGTGTGTGTGTGTGTGTGTGTGTGTGTGTGTGTGTGTGTGTGTGTGTGTTTTCTTTCATCTCAACCGCAAGGCAGTAGGAGAGGACTGGTTGCTTCTATCAGTTTTCAGGACTCTAGCTCATCTGATCTTGTCATAAGGACCCAGTTAAAAGGCATGGAAGTTACTCAACTGTAGCTTCTGATGATTGCTGAGGAGAAAGTTGGCCAAGCCTGTGTTTCTTTTGCTGACACTTAGTCCCATAACTGGATGTGTATCATGTATTACCAATTTTCATTTACTCTTATGTCCTTTTTGTTCTCATTCTTGTTTATTTGTTTTGCTTTCATTTTCATTTTTGAAGACATGGTCTCTTCATGTAACTATGGATTTCCTGGAACTCATTATGTAGACCAAGATAGCCTTGAAATCATAGAAAGCCAGTGCCTTGCAAGTGCTTAGATTAAGGATGCGCACCATTATAATTGACTGACTTTTAGATTTAATTAAACATATTTTATTTATTAATGTAATTGAAAAATAGTTATAAAAGAAATCAATTCATTTGATTGTCAAAATGTATTCTGAGTAATTAGGGTGATTTGTGAAACTGATATGAGTATGTTTGAAAACATTGTCTATGTAAATGTTCTGTATTAATCTGGAGAATGTAGACACATGCCTACATATCCACAGCTCCACAGATGAATAGCACCACAGTGTTTGTTTGAAGTGATTTTGTAACTCCAATCTTGAAGGGAGTTAAAATGTTTGTCATAGTTCTTAGTTTCTTAATTTCTTATTAGTAGAAGTGTCATGGATATAGAGGAGAAACCAATCAGATCTGTCCATTTCTTCTTGGGATGAACATTTTTGTTGTTCGTTTCCCAGACAGGATTTCTCTTTGGCTTTGGAGGTTGTCCTGGAACTAGCTGTTATAGACCAGGCTGGTCTAGAACTCACAGGGATCCACCTACCTCTACCTCTTGAGTGCTGGGATTAAAGGTGTGTGACACCACTACCACCTGGCTGGGATTAACATTTTTAAGATTTGATGAATAATAGAGGAAATCATAAATGTTATATTTTAAGAATCAGAGTTCATTTTAAAATGACTATAAATTGGAAGAAAAATATAGACACATTTATAGCTATTAAAACAGTATTAATAAGGTATATATTATTCAAGGAATATGGAAATTTGGGGACTATAATAGAAAAAATTGTTATAAGTATAGACATAATGATAATATTCAGGATTTATGCTAAGTGGGCTGCAGGTGGGGAATGTGGATAACTGAAATCATGAACATACAAATTTGTTAAATTTTCATAGTTATTTTATTATGTGTTTGTAATCTTACATCCTGTATGTTTTCAACATACAAAATAAAACATGCTTTTAAAAATATAATTTTCATTTTAATAAATGGATCTCAGCTTTACTAGAGATCTTGTAAGGAACATTTCATTAAAGCCCAACATTATAATTTTTTTCTTTTTGAATAGCAAATGAAATTAAGGAATAGAATGTTATTATTTATTTTTTTTTTACCAAGGTAAGTGTAACATAGTATGAATCTTAAAAAGAAATGAAAATCATGTCTACACAAGGTGCTCTGAGATATCTTTTAGCATGATAGAAGACATTTGCATTTGAGAATGAAACACTGTAATTGGCTTGATTATTTTAGAAGAGACATTTTATTCAGAGTTCTAAAAGGTGATAATTCGATAGTAAGGTATGTTTGAAATACTGTATTGTGTTTCTTTATTTTAAATTTGTATTGAACTTATTTATTTAATTTTAGTGAGTGCATGCATTGAAGAGTTTATGGTGGTCAGAAGACAATTTATGATAGTTGGCTCTCTCCTTACAGTGCATGAGTCCTGGCTATCAAAGTAAGTCTACTCTGCTTAGCAACAAATTCTATCACTCACTGAGCAAAGTTGCTGACCCTCACTTTTACTTTTATGTTTCTAGAGAGCACATATTTTAGTAATACTTTATTATAGTAATATTCCCTTAACTATGGAAAAAATAAAATTACTTGCTGAAATTTTTAAAAGCCATACCTTCTGTGATGGCTAATCTTGGTTGTCAACTTGACAACATCTGGAGTCAACTAAAACCCAAATATTTTAAGAATGTCTATAAAGGCTTTGAGGTGCAAAGATTCATTCTAAATCTGCATAAGTTTATAACTTTGGGTGGTAGCCAGAATAAAATAATATGGAGGGATAGAGCTTTGCTTTTTTGCTTCTTTGCCGCACACACATTGACAAGTTCATCCCTCCTCTGGCTAAACTTTCTTTCCTTGTTGTTAGAACCCGCTCTTTTGGGATTCCACTATAGACAGAAATCCACCAGCTCTCTAGTAATCCTCTGGAATTTCAGTCCCAGATTGAGACTGCTGAGACATCTGTCTTGTGGAAAAAAGAGCAATCAGATTCTTAGACCTTCAATAAAGATCTATTGTTAGACTAACCAGCCCAGAACTTGTAAGTCTATAAAGCCCTCCAATAAATCATACACACACACACACACACACACACACACACACACACACACACATACATACACACACACACACAGCAGAGCCATTCTATCATTTCTGTACCTTTAGAGAGAACCAAAATTGTAAGAATGGCATTTAAAATTTCTTCAACTGGCTTTGTGATTTGTAGACACAGTTACTGAAGACTCTTCTTGTAGCATGGTGAACACTGAAAGCCCATGATTAGAAATATTTGAAGGTGTTACTGTGGGGACAAGAGATTTAGGGACTCTATGTAAAACTTTGGATAATTTGTGGAAAAATCAAAAAAGTGAGGGTGCTGGGTGGTTGCTCCTAGAAGCTCTGGAGAAACTGACAAATGAAGAGTATGGGATCCACGAAAAAAGTGACTTGGTTCCAGTTACACATAAACAGTCAAAAGGGTTGTAAGTGTGCCCTGGGAAAACTCTGCTTTTTAGCTGTCATATAGCCTAACTGGTAGAAAATCAAACCCAAATTCTCATTATACAATTGACTGATCCACAAGGAAAATTCCAGTTACCCTCAGAGAGTTAAGGCAGTTAAAGGAAGGGCATGAATTGGTAAGGAGTGAGATACTGTAACTTGGGATGGAGGGATGTGAGAGAACACTGATAAGGCTTAAGCCTTTAAACACATTCTGAACGGTTTATCTCACCTGGGTAAGTAATCTTCCCACCCTTTTAAGAAAATGCTTCCCTGATTCCCTCTGAAATACTTCCCTCTTCACCTTTGCCTGATGGAATTAATGCTTCATTGTCTCCCAAAATGACAGCAACCTTCCCAGAAGATGCCAAAGAAGAAAATTATGATGTTTTTCAGGACTCATCAATAGTTACCTCTACATCTATTACAATATTCAGGATTGAACAGGCTCCTGGAGGGGAGATAGAATGTATAGTCCCTGAGGAAGCATACTATGCAGCTAAATAGTGTAGTGAGTTTGTTGATTCATTCAAGGAGAAGTCTGGGGAACAGGTATGGGAATGGACTTTAACAGTGTGGAGTGACTGTGAAAGAAACATAAAACTAAACTAGGCTAAGCTTATTTATAAGTTCCTACAGAGTCCAGAGTCTGTATTTAATATGGGAGCTCTCACAGTTACAAAGGGTGTCAAAAATTTGTTAGACCAGTGAACTGAAGCATTTGTCATTATATGGCCCACTGAAAAGGAGCTGGAGATGCCTGATATCACTTGGCTTAGTGTTGATGAATGGATTTATGGCTCAACAAAATTGTAATGCTAGAGTGGGCACTAAAACCTAATCTCTACAATGGGAGGGACTAAAAGACATGGCCTTAACTAATGCTGTAAGATGCAAAATGGTCAAAAGGACACCAGCACAATTGAAGAGCTTTCACATTGTTCTTTTTATTTTGAAAGACCTTAGGGTTGGAGATGCTGCTACTCAATTGAATTAATTTGGTATAACAGGTTTAATTGGACCCCATGGCAACAATAAGTTATCAAAGGCAAGTAAGCATTATTATTAAAATGGGAAGCACTGAAAAAAACAAAACAAAACCAGTGTCTATAATGGTTTAACTTATAATGGTCAGCATAGACAAAGCAATGTCTGTATGTACTGGTCCACAATGGGAACCATGGGAAAAGTGACTTTTTTGATGGCATGGCTTATATGAAACTTTGGCACTGGCTCATTTCAAGGAATGAAATAGATAAGAAGACTAATACATTTTTGTTTGAAGCAAATAAATGACTTTTTTTTTTTAACAAATCAAAGAAATTCTGCATTGGATCATAGCAATAGGGGAATAAGCTTTTGTCCTGAAACAATTCCAGACTCCAGCCAGTTTGCCAATCCAGGATATCTTGTTAAAGGGAAGACAAGTTCCTGTTGAGGAAGGGCCTTGCTAAAATCTGTTTCTCATTTTCCCTTATTTCCCCAGAGGGACCTAAAACCTTTATAAGAGTAACTGTATACGGAAAAAATATATATAAAACAAAACAGATTCTCTGAAATTGGTTTGATATTTGTTCTAATTTGATGATGTAGATGGTTGATCCCCAAAATCACTTAAATTTAAGACACATAAATTTCAGGTGATTAATGGAGTTTTGACTTAACTGTGACTTACAGTATGTCCTTGGATTTATTCTGTAGTCTTTTCCTCCAGTCCAGAATGTATAATTGGGATAGATAGAAACAGGCAATATTCCACATCACCTTCGCATTACCACTGTAATGTTGTTCCTATTACTCACTGATAGTCTTTGTTAACCAAGGGTAACCAATTTGTCAACTTACCAGCCGCAACAATGTTATCAAAATGTAGAGATATATTAGAAGTGTTAAGTTGTTATATATAGACTTAAGTCTATCTATTCTCCACCAAATATTTTTACTATAATATTTATCATTTTTGTATTTAAAATCATTTAAAATTGTTAAAGAAAATCCAATAATACTGAAGAAAAAGCATCTACATTCAAATAACATATAAAATCAATGGAGAACAAATTAAACCACATTCATAGCTAAAATAACGATTTCTAATTTTTGTGCTTCTGGTAACTGCTTTTGTAGTGAGGAATAATTAACATTTGATTACCTATTGGTTTAGGTTACCATTGCTAATACTACAACTCTCTATCTCCTTTCCAAATATAAGTTTTAGAGTGCTTTCCTTCATCTTCTATTTACTAATTATATTTAGATAAAAAAACATACACTTGAACATACTCTCCCAAGAAACTTTTGCATCTCTCTTCACGTCCTTTTTTATATGGTTGGCAATAATATTATATTGTCTTTTACATTGCTTTTGAGAAACCAATCTGTGCTAGCTCTACCTTAACATTATCAAATTGAGTCTTGTGAAATTATTTTCTTTCACTTTCTTGTAAAAATTCTAAAAATTGAAATCATCATTTATCTTTTGATTATGGAAGCCCCGCTTTGCAAACGTATTATATCATGATTAGGTAATTCCTTCCCTTCTCCCTTTATTTGTGATACCTAGTGAAATCTTACAAAATCATTTTCAATGTCAAGCTCAGATAGATTATCTTTTCTTATATTCAATCATTTGATTGAAATTGTGCTTACTTTTAGCAAGGCTGATAAGATGTAAAATTTCTTATTTTTACAACTTGTAGGAATTTGTTGAGTGGAAAATGCATCATACCTTCCACTGAGAGTATTTTTGCTCATAGCTCATATTTGTTCCACTTCCCTTACTTTATGAAGACTTTGTCTCATCTGTGAAAGATTTTGCTAGCATTTTACTAAAGATATACCTAAGTACTATAATAAGACATAATTGTTGTTTAGGTTCTTTGGTCTTATTCCAAGAGTTGTTTGTTTTTCCAGTTATGGTCCTTCATCTATGTTGTTTTGCTGTTAAGTCAACCAATTTCCTCTTGCTTTCTATCCCCCATAGGTATGTAAGTTCAAATTTCTATTTATGTAAAGGTGTGATTACATTTATGGGCCTGAGACACAGTCTGGCTTTTATCTTCTGTTGTGGAGATTTACTTATGTGATAGCTTGTGCCCTACACATTGGCTCACTAGCTCTCTGAGGGAATGGGGTCAACTCTTGGTTTTATGCAGGCAATTGCTTGAGAACCGTGGCCTCCTTAACAAAACATTCACACTGATGAGTCTCTCCTATTGATTTCTCCCCACATTAGGTACTACTCAACTTAGACCCACTTTGAAATGTGTGAAGTAAATTCTGGAAACCTTCCTCCTTGTTTCTAAGAGAGGCTCAGAAATTGTTTTTCCTGGACTATGATAGTATGGTACTATAAAAAAGACACAGAAATATTATTTGCTTTTCTTTCTCAACTGTTCAGTTAGACTGTTTCTTGAGTAAGGGCGTAGGATACCAATTTTCTTCATTTTGAAGTCATTGTTCTAAATGACAAGCCACCCCTAACTTGAATAGTTAAACAGGCGACACAGTTCAGTCACCACAATTCATCTCAGTCTGGCCACTGATCTTATTAGAAAGTTACAATAGCATGAAAAAAAATCAATAATTACTGTCTGATGATCAATATGAATACCTTGTGGATTAAACATATATATTTGTGTGTGTGTGTGTGTGTGTGTGTGTGTGTGTGAAAGCAGCAGAAAGCAAAATAACTAATGATATTGTATTATTATTTGGAAAAATACAGTAAATAATAGTAAATTGTAAGAAATCTTTTGTAGTTTAGAATCCCAGATACTTAAACTAGATGACTCTTACAAGTATGTTAAGTAAAAATGCAATCATATAATCAGAATATGTACTTATGTAATACATGTATGTGTACATTTATGTATAGCTCAAGGCCATTATAAAGTGTATGGGATATGCAACACCATTATGAGTCTATTGGTTATACAAATATGGTGTGAATACAAACAAGTTTGCAGTTGCAATTGTAAAACATTGAAAATGTCAAAAGTGGGACAGGGTCAAGGAGGAATACAAAGATTCAGTTACATCGGTTGAGTCTGGGGTTTTAGACTGTTTGTGTACATGTTATATATGTATTACTTATGATGTGTAAGACTGTACAGCATGTATAAATATGGGCATTAATTTGTTATCTGTGCCCAACTTGAATGTTGATCCTCACCTGCTACCTTGCTTTAGAATGGTTCTCTTTCTTTTTCTTTTCTTTCTTTCTTTCTTTCTTTTTTTTTTTTTTTTTTTTTTTTTTTTTTTTTGCTATGAATGTTAACAACTGGTCTATAAGCATCTGGGAATTTTCCTGTGACCACTTCTCATCTGGCAATAAGACCATGGTACTGCATTCTGGATTTGCATAAGCTAAGGGTGTTAGAACTCAGGTCCTCATTCTTCCCTGGTAATGACTTCATCCACTGAGCCATATACTAGGTTTTTATTATCTGTGTGTACTTTGTTTAATTTAAAAAAAGAGAATTATTTTGCTCATAATGACATTGGAGATTCCAAATGTAGGTGATTCCAAGTCAGCTAGCCCTTTGTGAAGGCTGTTAAGTTTACACTTTCAGCTTTGGGAGAATGTATGGCCCTCTGCATGCCAATAATGCCATTATTTTTAATTCCTAGTTGAAAACTAGACGTGAATTTGAAGTTGGATAATGTGGAATGTCTGAAATTGGCGGTTGCAACCTTGGAGAAACCCTGTGTTTGTGGTATATCCTTCTGTATGTTGTAAATATGTATTGCTTTTATTGGTTCTTGAATAAAGCTGATCTTGACAATGGCCAGGCAGAATAGAGCCAGAGATATGGAGGGAAAGAAGGCTGAGTCAGGGAGACACCATGTAGCTGCCAGGAAACAAGATATGAGGTTACAAGGCACAAGTCTCGTGGTAAAATAAAAAAAAAATTAAAAATGGGTAAACTTAATTGTGAGAGCTAGTTAGTAATATGCCTGCATCATTGGCCAAACAATTATAATTAATAAACTTCCATTTACTACCCTGCTTTAAACAGAGCCCCTTCTTGTTGGGTGATCTCAGAGAGACTGAACTCTAAACCTCTCCTGAGGAGAAACAGAGGTGTGAGCAGCATTTTTCAATTCTGAGAGTGCTTCCTAAGTTGTTATTGGTTAAATAATTTATATAGAAATGAATAATTAAACTCTTTGTCATTGTATGTATTTTAAATTTGTTCCTTACTTGCTCCATCATTTTTGCATTTGTCTAGTGTCTTATACATTCAGAAGGTTTCCTTCAGCATTATTTCTCAGTCATGTAAATATGTAACAGTTTTAGAATCTTCAGACTTCTATCACTATGGTGTGTATATAAGTGATAATTATAATTTTTAGAGAAGTGCATAAGAATTCCAGACTAATTTTTCATTTATGATTATTCCTACTCATTTTTTTTTCTGTATCAGGCCCACTTTATTTTCAATAGTCTATGATATCCTTGGATGACAGGGGCATTATTTATCAGTGCATCTCTATCATTTTTCAAAGGTTTGTATGAATGTATATTGATGGTTGCAGGTCCTAGAAATATGTGCTCTTAAAATTCTGTCTAGATAATTACAATCATAACCACATTTTAAAAGCAAATAATTTAATAATTGGCATCAGCACTCACAGTTAGGCTTGTGGTTATGGCTTTATATTTCATTTTTACTTGCACATTGATTTTATGTTGATTATCTAATTTATTTGCATCACTTGATTACAAGGTATATCATCCCTGACATCGATTTTCTCTACTGTGCCATATCAGTAGAAGATTAATTTAGTTTTGTGAGCAATCATAAAATCCAACTCATCAGGACTCAATATATATCTATAGTTACAAGCAATGTGTTCTTTCACAACCCATAACCAGTGATCAGCATTTGCTATTTTTATTTCCCTAGTAAAATACTTTTATTATTTAAGAAACTGAAATGGGATCTAGATAAGTGCAGCTGAACCAGATGGAGCAAGATATTTAGACCTAAGCACATAAAAAAATTACCACATGATTCATATCAAAGGTGTGTCCTAATTTTGCATCCTGCCAGGAGCATCAGCCAAGAGATTGCTTGAGTTGGTGGGGGTTCTTCCTTATATGGAACTTTTAACTTAACGGATAAGTGCTGAATTCTCCTCTCTGTTAAATACTTCCTATAGATTAATTTTTTCCCATACATTTCTCAGATTTCTCTTTTAAGCTTCTCTTTCCTAGCTGTTCTCTATAGTAGTCCTAATGAATTCCATGCTTTTATTATCTACTCTATAAAACAACAGGGCTTGATTTTTTACCTTCATTTGTTTCTTATAGCTTCAAGGATTATGCACTCATATAAACATCTTGGATAACTGGGCAAGAGTTCACTGTGGTTTCTCCATATGATATTACAAACAATGATGTAGACTTTTTTATTTACATTTTAAAGATATTTCTAAAAGGAATCTACTGAATATCCTTGGCTTTAAGTTTTCTGTTCTTTGGATCTTCCCAAATACTGTGTTTCCTCATTAATGTACTCAAGTGGTTTGTGTCCTTTGTATTACGGATTGTGCTTTTTCACCTTTCTATATCTCAATGCTGATCACTGTTAATGCAGAGATGTTAATATTTTTAGTTAACTTAATTAGCTGACTGTGACTATTCCTTTAGACATTCTTAGTAGAGGACTGGTTGGGAAAAAAAATCTCACTGTACTCATGAAGCTTACACTGGGCATAGAGATACCAAAGGGAGGTAAGTTGGGAAGCATGTAGTTTAACAAGTATAGATCTCACTGAGCAGAAATTGCAAAGTTGACATGGGGATGCTAACTCTAAGTAGACTCTAAGTAGATGGCAAGGAAGACTGCAGGAGAAAATGGTGTTTGAATAAAGTATGGAAAAAGTGAATTTGATACTTGGATAAAGAATAATCCAGGCAGGAGGAAGAGAATGTTCAACACCCTGATGTGGGGTCACCCTGGACTTGCTTTAATATTGCTGAAAGGGGAGTGTATTAGGAGAAAAGAGATTGTCGGTAGCATGAAGGAGGTGAGGTTTTGTGTTACTAGGAGACTATTATTATAAGCTTACTAGTTAATTGACAATTTTGCTTCTTACAATGAGAAGAAAGATCATAAGAGAATTGGGAACAAAATGCAGCCTCACTTTTTTTTTTTTTAATAATGTTGATCTAGTAGTCCTATATAAGACAAGATTTTAGGGAGGCAAGGTCAGTAGCAGATGAGCAGTTTGCAGATTTTTGCTTTATGTGAGAGATGACGTATTATGGGCAAGCTGAAACAGAGAAACACAAAAGATAATTAGCATCTGGATATATTTTGAACATTAAACTAAGTGAAATATATGAAAAGCAAAGAGAAGTTTCAAAAGGATTTGCCTTTTGGTCAGACAGCTGGAGATAAATTGTAATCATTAAAATGGAGGAGGCTTCAGAATCTCCCAGTATTAAAGCATATCAAGTGTTACTTTGTTCAAAATACAGCATAATTCGAAATTGGTGGGCATTTTAAAATCCAGAACCCTGTATTACTTATTTTTGTATAGCTCACAGTGCATGATTGCTTGGTACTGTGTGTGTTTCAGATTACCACAAGAGTGGTAAGATGAATAAGAGGAAGTTGTTCATCTTTGATTGGAAATGGAACAGAGGATGAAGGAATACAAGTAGGGGCCAGGTCAAGACATAGCCTGCAATCTAATTCCTCCATCTAGTCATCAGCTCCAAAACTTTCAACAAACTCCTGAAATAGCTCAAGCTAAGGACCCAGCTCACAGGATCCTGTGTAGACAATTTTACATGGATAGCATACAATTCCATTTCTATAGATGTGTGTTGGGCTGTGGTTCCTGTCAACACATGGAGTTACATTGACTTGATATATATATATATATATGTGTGTGTGTGTGTATATATATATATATATATGTATATATATATACATACATATATATATGTATGTATATATATATATACATATATATATATATATGTTATGACTGAAGAAGCTTCCTTTTTTTAATGCCTTTCTACATTCTCCAGTCTCTTCACCAGGTCCAGGTTGTGGAGCCTTTACCCTATCAAGGTCTGAAGTTGGTCTGAGTTGTTATTACATGCTCAGAATGAGCTGAGGTGATGCTGGGCTTTGCTAGACTGGGAAAGAGTCTGTTTACCACAGGTATGTGTTTTCTAATGAAAAATTTCTGTTGCTGACACCTTTGTCAGAAGCCAGCATCCTTAAAACTGTGTTGACCGACATTAATTTATAGCCCATGAAAACAAGCATGAAGCTGTTGTATCTGGTGGCTTTCCAGACCTTTGTGGATTAATAAAAATAAAATGACAAACCTGCATACATATTTCCATACTAACCTGTGTGTGTGTGTGTGTGTGTGTGTGTGTGTGTGTGTGTGTGTGTGTGTTTTCTTCAAAAATGTTAACTGGCTATGGTTATAAAGAATGGGGGTGTCTATGTGCACAAGACTTTCAGGGGCTTGCAGAGAAACCAAATCCTAAGAATCAGGTCTAACTGGCTTAATAGTACTACCATTGACATTTGCTGTGACTTAAAGCAGAGCCTCTATGGAGTCACTGCTGGAATAAATGAATTTTGGTAACAACTTGCTTCTTCCAGAGCACAAATCTCAGAAAAAATTCACCTCACCCAGTGCTTCATATATGTAAATCTAAGTAGTGAGCTCATGATTGACATTTGTGTCCTAAAATAAGTTAAGTGGTAATATTAGAAAAAGGAAGTATAAAAAGTAAAAAGTTGTTATCCCAAACATCTATTACAAACAATATTTAAATAAAATGACAAGAATAATATGGAGAACTATTTTGATAAACAATCTTGTGAGTAAGAAATCTACCCCATGTCAACATTGATTACATTACACGCGCGGGCATGCGTGCATCCACACACATGAGCGATTAAATATAAGCACTAACGTTTAAAATATTATAAATTCAATATGAAAATAGAAATTTACAAATAGAAATAGAACTAGTAGTTGTTACCTTTGTAAAACTAATGAGGATTTGCTCTGCCAAAAAATGCCATGAATAATCACAAACTTTATTATATTGCTTGGAAGTTCAAATTACATTTAATAAAGAGTTAATTTGTATTCTACTGACTTTTAGAAATAAACATGAAAAGATGAATATCTCCATGGAAAATATGAATGAAGAGATTTAACTGAAATTGTAACTGGCCAAAGAATATATGAGAAAGCATTGATTCTCTCAGGCATTTGAAGAAATAAAATGAAAGTCACAATGAGATGCCATTTTAGCCACTGAATTTGCAGTGACTTTAACAACCATTATGTACCTTATTTAGGAGAGACCAGAGAAAGTAAAGCTTCATGTTAAGTGGTTAGGGGTTTTGTGAGCTGAGAGTCAGCATAGGCCATTTTTACACTGAAATTTTAATTGTGAAGATTTTGTAACTTTTGTAATTGTTGTAACTATTTTTTCTTGTATGGTTATTGAAATTTCATGAAGCCAACTTTGATGTACTTAAAAGTAAACCATGTTGGAAGCAGAGTCTGGTGTCTTGAACAAAAAATGGTGTTGAATAATCAGACAGTTATAGAAATCCATGAAACCTTAAAGCTTGCAGCAGTTGAAGAAATCCATGTAGCTATGGACACTTGTTTAGCTGGTGTCTGGACTAAAGACTCTTTTTATGACAACAATGCTACTGTTAATCTGCCCAGCTGGAGCAAAGTATTAAACACAATCATTAGGAAGCCATTTGCAATCATTTCTCCCTGTCCTGTCCTTTCTCCAAACCTTTCAAAGTCCCCATTTTCTATCTCTAAAATTCAACTGCTCTTTTAATATAATTGTTTTTTACATGTATATGTGTGTATGTGGGTCCTCATATATATCCTGAAATACATAAATACAAACTGCTCAGTCCATAAAAGGCTACTTGCATGTTTTTGGTTTCCAGGGCTGACAATTTGGTATTATGCAATCAAATAGGAAATGAAAAGAAATCTAGTAAGAATTATTGCTGCCAACAAACAGTATTAAAGGTTAACTCTGGCAATTAGCAAGTGTTGGGTGTTTGCTGTGTGTAGAAATAAGGCACTACAAGTAGAGGCATCTCACTTTACATTGTGTGTAAACATTCCTCTTTTTAAAATTGCATCTTGATTCCTTGCTGGTTCTTGCTGTGGTTTTGTATGATTTTACAATTAGTTTATAGATAATATCATACATATTTATATTTTACAGACCTTTGTATATTTTAAAGAAGACTTCTGTATGTAATTTTATTTTTGCTTTACAAGGACTCAGAAAATTACAAGTTCGGAGGGGGGGGACAGAAAATCTTACCTAAGTATAAACTTTGGTCAATGTGTCTTGACAATCAGCCAAGGTACTTGTTCTTATATATGTATGTAGAAATTCTATGTTTTAAAATTTTCATATTATAATATTGAAAAAGTCATTCTTATGAAAAATTTAAGTGAAATGTAGTAGATTAATGTTAGCAGACAAAAAAGATGCGACAGTTTCTAAATGGAAATGATATAGAAATATCATTCAGACCACGGAAAATTTCTAAAGGTAATTTTTCAAAGGTATATTCTGGCTACTGACTGAATTAGCTTTCAGCATGAGTAACATTTATGATGACAATTGTGGAATTTATGATGTCTTGCTTACTTAGAGGCAGCTGCTGACTCTTCCAAAATTACCCCCCAAAAAAGACTTGGAAGTCCAAATTGGAACAGGAAGATGAAGCTCTTCTTAAGCAGTGAGATTGTGAACTTGAAAGTAATGAATTGAATAGATGATGTTAGAAAAGGATGATGGAAAATATGAAAGTCCTATATGAGACCAGCTGTTCTGATGAACATGTGTGTGATGGCATTCTCTTAGTGGAAAAAAAAAAGCATAACCAGAAAGCAGAATCAAGGTCATCACACATAAATGAATTTCTGATATTTAAGGAATAAATTATCTTTCTAGTTAGATGTTCTGTTTTAAGAATAACACAAAACAACAAACAGGTGGTAGGAAAAGTTAGCTGCAAATATAAAAATACCTTTAATTGAAGAAATCTGTATAATCTTATGATAGGCTTCAGGCCACTTATCAATTATGCATTTAAACTACTGGAGGAGAAGGATTGCAGGTGACACATGTTTATGTCCCCAAAGCACAGAGCACAGTGATTTGCATATAGCAGATATTCAGCAAATATTTGTTGAAAAAAATTCTTCATGGAATTCAAAGGCGGTATGAGTCATGAGACCCTGAATTTGTATAACTTTCATGTTTCAGGAGCAGATAAAACTAAAAGTATTGAGCTGAACAACATTATAACTTATAAAAGAGACAAAATTTAAATAATAAAGCATAAAGTATTACTTCCTGACTTTGAAGTATCAATAGCTGAATAGAACTCAAAATAAAGGTCAATTTCATCTTCACCTTGCATATAAGCACTGATTTTGGGCTTTTAAGAATAGAAAAATTTCTAAAAATGAAGAATCAGAAAACGCAATAGGATAAATAGAATGTTTAAAATTTATCAGCTTAAAAGTAAATTACAAAAATAATTGTTAATGTTCATGGTATTGGACTGAACAGAACCAATCAAAGCAGGCAAATATAGTATGGAACACTTTTCTTAACTTGCTTTTCAATTCTACATGAAGCATATATTTCAATATTTCGTACTTTATCCTTGCATGATGAAACTAGTGGCTGTCACTCTGCTAGATCTATTAGAAGGAAATATGTCTTTTGGTTCAGTTAATTTAATTTCACAAGTATTTATTAAGTACTTATCTGGACAAAGCATTATAGAATCATTCATGTACAAACAATTAAAATTTAACTGGCTCGGAGAATGTTTGTCGCATCATCTCTCTTTAAAAAGAGTTAACTGATAATGTATCCTCCATCCATCTTGTTATAGAAGTGCCTTAATTTAGAGTCTTGAGATTAGAATGAAGATGATGTCACCCAAGTAGAGTATCTAAATTTTCTCATTCAAGCTGGGCTTAAAGAAATGGCAGTTTATTATTTTTTTTCTGCTTTTATATTTAGAATGCTTATCACTTAGCTATCCTTTAGTACTGATTAAGTTCCTTGCTCCTCAGGGACACCATTTAGTTGGCTGTACTACATAGAATTTTTATTTTTCCTCTAAGGGAACTGAGAGAAAGATAGTTAAATAGTTCTCCAAACGTTTATTGGTTGATTGTTTGGAAATTACACTCTGAACCTGATAGATTCTAAAGAAAAATCACATTCTATTATACTTCACTCTAGCAGAACAGGTAACACAGTCTTCTTGTTCAGTTGTCTTATTGATTGCTAGTTTTCTTACTGTTTTCCACTAGAGTGATAAGTAACTTTTAAGAAAATATTACTGAGATTGACGTAAATGTGTATATGTATGTATATATCCAGGAAGGGTCAAGAATCTCACTACAAAGAAATAGCAAGGTGAGTCAAAGAAAGGGGAAAATGATATAAAAATTTAAAGGCTATGGCCTGCAAAATTTAGTGGTTCAGATTTTGGTATCATTTTCTCTCCCTTGGGGGGAGGTAACTAGAAATGTTTGTAGAGATTTTTGGTTGAAGTAAGTGAAAAAGTGGGCATCTTGGGCATAAGGGCCATGGGAACTGCTAAACTGCTGTGAGCTACATGCCATTCCCCTTTTACCCAGATTCCCCTAGAAGAGGAAAATCTGGTCCTCTTACCAGTGGTCTGTGGTTGAAAGAAAAACTACTTCAATCAATCAATAGAATCAAAGCAAAATTAATTGATGTTTTACAAAGTTCTGCAAGTATTGTTGCTCTTCCAGTGGTTCTATAACCTGCCCACATAGCTCAGTGTACACCAGTTTTAGTTCAGAAGATTTCTGAAAATTTGGAAATTCTGCAATTTATTCTCTCTTCTCATATTTCTTTCATAGGCATTTTAAAGAATAAAGAAAGTCATTTGCCTATGTGATCTCCATCCTCTCATTACCACCATTATTTTTAAACAATAAATAATACTGTAGGCTGAAGTTCATAACTGTTAGTATATAATTCACTTTTATTCAGCTAAAATATAAATTTAGTGAAATAATTTAAGATTAAATAATAGCAATCCATGAGATACATAAACAAAAGAAAGGAGTGTAACAGAAATATCTTTGTCAACTCATTATTCCTTGTTGAGATTTCTTGTTGAAATACCTGAGAGGAAAATTGGTTTGTTGAGGCCACAGTACATGAATATGCAGGATTCATAAAACAAGTGATGATGATTCTCAGTAATTTAAAATTGATAAGTATAATTTTTGAGAGCAAAGAAAACATGAGACAAAAAATAAATTCAAGACCCATTTCCCAGAGACCCATGTATAACATTTGAGGAATATAAATGTATGTCTTAAGGGAAGAAGACATTAATTGAATAGAATTAGAGGTGTCTGATATGATCAACTTGTATTTGGACAAGCAAATTTGATGGATATATAAAGGGTGATGAATAAAATAAAAGAAATCGATAATTCAACTAACACTTGGAAAATTCTCGTCATAGATTTTAAAGTACCAAGGCTCTGAGTGGAGTATGGATTACAGAACTAAAAAGATTGTTGAAAAGGAAGGAAGTTGACAGAATGATGGTGAACTGCATCCAGGATTTTGGTACTAAATGAGATACAGGATCAGATGGTGATTTGTATTTGGGAACTTCCTAGTATATTGGGTGTTTTGGGATAGGGGCATGGAGAAATCTGATGTTTCTTTATTAGAGACATTGCTTTGGAGGTGTCAAGCCTCAGAAGATTGCATCTAACATGCCTTTGACTAAGATTCTCTGGTGACAATGTGTACACAGCAATCAGAGATTGGAGAAACACTTGGGTTGACAGGAGAAGTAGTTTTAATTCTTTAATCTGCTTTTGCTGTATAACATACATGCTCAGCATCTTAGTCCCTCTTGTTGTTCCATTACCAACACCTACAAGACTAATAGGGTTGCTATTGTACCAATATATGTTTCTGGAATGAATTATTAAATGATCAAATTGTGTATGATAAGCTTCTCACACCAAAATATTTTTCCTGTAAGCAATAAATACTATTGACCAACCCACCTTGTGAGAGTCTGCATGTGAAGTGTGGATTTATTGATCTGGAAATCAATAACTGGAAAGGAAACTTTTTCTCCCACATTTCTGATGCACAGTGGTAAGCAAAGAACCCAGATAGCAATCGCCCCTCCTATTCAAAAGACTGAAACAATGGGAATCTTTCAATAGTCATTGATCTATAGGAGCTCAGAAATCCCACTAGGAAGGTATTTGGGGGTTCTTTATTATAAACATAGAAAATAGTATGAGTAGGCTCCAGTTTTGGTCAATATTATCTCACTGGTTCTCTTTGAGACTCTGTATCCTCCTGCAGGTCTTCTTGTTCTATGATCTACCTTCACAGCATCTGAGGGAGCCACCCAAGTAACACCTGCCAATGGAAGCTGAGTGACATTATGCATCTAATCCTTGTCCTTAGACAGTAGGGTGCCAGTCATTATTTTAACAGTGACAGTCTCCTGAAGTCTTGTGTTACAGCAGCCCTGGCAAGCAATTGCATGCTTTAAGCACATTTAATTCTGTTTTTCCCATCTATATCTATATATATGTCTATATCTATCTATCTACATCTACATGTATATATCTATATAATCTGTGTGTGTGTGTGTGCGTGCATATGTGTGTGTGTGTGTGTGTGTAAACTGCAAGATAATTTCCTAACCTATTGTAACAGAATTCTTTCATTGAAAATAGCAATTATTGACATTTTTTAAGAAAAGAAAGTTTTTCATTATTTTTTTTCAAAAAGCAAAAAGGAGAAAAAATTTCCTAAGTATCCCACAGATGAGGTACTATTGCCTTAACCTGACCATCTTTCCTGGGTGCTTCCTTAGTGTCACAATTCCATGAAGACAGGGTATGAAAGTCAGTTGCTTCTTCACCTTAAAGATCCAGGGGTATGTTCACTTCCTCTTTCTGTGTTATCCCTTTTCTTATAGTAGGCACTTGTTTTCCAAGCTTATCTTTCATGTAGTATTTATCAACTGTGCTAACATCAAACATGACTTCCTTGCTCTTGACGTTCAATTTCAAAATCTCTCTGCTCCAAGGTGCAGAATTATTATGGATGCTTGCTGCCTTCAGCAATACCAGAGGTAGAGATTTTACAAAACAGGAGTAGAGGATGCTGTTGTTTGGGGGAACTTCTTAGTGTAATGGTGACCTGGGGAAAGGGCCAATAGGAATCTGATGTAGCCTGATCAGTAATATTGCTTTGGAAGAGTGAAGTTTCAGATAGAGTATAGTTAATGTGCCTTTGATTCTGATTTTCTATTTTCAAAATACTATCATAGTGGAAATTACTTTAAAATTTATTAGTGCATTAAATAATGTATCACAATGTATAAAATTATGTTGCCAAGAAGGGAAATATCCTTGATGCTAGAATGATAGAAATCTTAAGAATAAAATAAAATTTTCAACAGGTTGAGAATGTGTATGTATGGTGAGTAAATGGAGGTGGTATTATTGAGTAAATGGAGGTGGTATTATATTAGTTATCATTTCACTTTTTTACTTTGTAATGAGTCTCAGCGTCACTTACCCATTTACCCCTAGCCCACAAGATACATACATTTCAGACTTTTTTCCCCACTATTATGTATTTTCTCTGTATCCATTTTTATATCAGCTATCACTACATTGATGCTATGAACACAGACTATCCAAGCCTCATTGGGCTAAAATAATGCATATTGAGTCTTTATTCATGAAAGCCACTCCACTTCAGGGTGGGTCTGGATTAGACCCATGGCATCTCAACCAAGAAACTGAAAAAATGAGCAGCTCTAGTTGGAGCATAATGATGGAAGAGGACAGAAGGCCTGTCCAGATTGTAACAATCCCTTATGATCATACTTAAAAGTGATGCTTTCTTGTTTTTTTTTTTTTTTTTTTTTTTTTTTCTAATCACTCATCAACCCATCCATCAAAACCAGAATGAGGCAACAAAAGAGAGTAGACACTGAGATTTCTTTTCTTTTATTCCTTCCTTCCTTGTTTTGTTTTTAGAGACAGGGTTTCTCTATATTGCTTTGGAGTCTGTCCTGGAACTAGCTCTGTAAACCAGGCTGGATTCAAACTCACAGAAATCTATCTGCCTGCCTCTGCCTCCTGAGTGCTGGGATTAAGGCCATGCACTGCCAATGCTGAGATTTCTAATATAATCTCCTATACAAAATAATTTCATTTATACTGGGAACTGTGTGATACACAGGAATCAGTGTTTTCATGGAATTATAAGCATTAATAAATATTTGAAAATCAAAATGAGATTTCCTTTTTTAGTGTTTTTGTAAACATTGAAAAAAGAACTATTAACTCTATTCTTTACTCATAATCTTACACGTGTGATGTGGTAAGAATGTACATATTATACCAACTCCCTGAAAATATATTTATTTTCCATTAACTCTTTACAAATATTTCTCACGGTGTTCATTTCCATGGTCACCTAGTCCATGTGAATCCCAGGATTAAGTTTATTTATTTTATGTCCTGGCTTATATTTATTTCTAATTGAAATAAATTGATTGCTTTTCAGAGGAGTTTTGAAAAAAGAACATTTTTTAAAATAAACTATACATGTCCATACATGTCCCATGACATTATGAAACAAGTAACATTGATTTAAGACAACTTTAAAATATCAAAGGAATATAAATATTGAGGTTAATTTTAACCCATCACTTAAGAGAAAAGGAGAGTATAAAAAATAAGTATAATATAAAAAAAGAATGTGACTATGTAATAAAACATCAAAATAAACTTCCAGGATTCAAATGAGAAACCATTTTATATGTTAGAATGAAAGTGATTTTTAAAAAATTTAGTAATCATATTAAAATAGTATATTCCATCAGATAACATTATGTTGCCAGGAGGGGAAATTCCCCTGATGCTAGGATGATAGAAACCTTAAAAGTAAAAGAAAAATTTCAACAGGTTAGGAAAGGATAAGGGGAGAGAGTGACTTATATTGGTAACATTGTATTAGCCACCACTTGCTAAAAACAGAACCCCCCAAAACAAGAGACTGTCTGCAAATTGATCATAATGGAAAGGATGACTCTCTGCAGTTCATAGCTTCAGAAAATGTTCAAGTTTCAATCCGAGGACTTGAGGGTATATAAACATGGATCTGTGCTAAGGGCTCAGCGGTTTTTAGTAGAGTACCCAGACTGAGTATGTCTGATCCCTGACCTAGTTATGTTCACCTGTTAATGAATTGTTTATCTTAGTGCTTGCTTTTCTTACTTTCTTTCACATGACCTCTGTGTCAACCCTAGGGCATCCATGTTCACCCATATTTTAGGATGAATACAAAGACAAGGGGAAAAAATAACATATTCAGTGGGCAACACATGAATTATGATTTTTAATAGTACAACAATTTAGGAGCTTTGTTAATTCAAACAGAAAATATTTTGTAGCTTCCATTATCTATGCTTACAGTTCACACAGTATATTTAAAAAGTGGAAACATTTCAAATATTCCCATCTTGATTCATGTTTGTGGGAAGCAAAGACAGAGTGAGTGAACAAGGATTTTTAACTCCTTCTGATGTGGAGTTCGATGGCTGTAGCTGCCAAGTTCTGCTCCTTACTGGGGGTGGAATATGACCCCCTTGTTTAGTTACAACTTTATCAGCTTTTGGTCTTTCATTGCCTAAGCTTGGCTATCATGAAACTGCATCTATAGACAAGATAGGTCTCAAACTCATAAATCTACCAGCCTTTGTGTCTGGAGTGCTGGAGTTAAAGGTGTGCACCATCACACCTGGCTCTAAACTTTGCTTCCTTTTCACAAGTTGAAATTTTGCTGGATGGGATCTTGCCATGAGGGTCCCACTCCATTTATTCCATTTCTTAATCCATTTATCTCCTTGATCACAGAACTTAGCTCCATTCTACTCAATATTTATGTTTTTTTTTTAAATTTACCCTGCTTAGCTTGCTCCTTTTCATTATAAATTATCATTAGAGTTACCACTAATAACCACATGGCAGAGTGTATTGAGATTTCCCCTGTCTATGGAATTAATCCAAAATTTTAATTTAGCCTCAGACAAACTCACTGGATAAGGGAGAAAGGCAGTAACATTATTCACCAAAATATCACAAGAGCAGTTCTAGGCCATATATTTATATTCTTGTCGGTGATCTCTTGAGCAAGGACTTACAGTTCATCAAATGACACTTAGAATCACTATCACCCATGCTTCTATTGGTGTATTAAACAGCACTTAGAATATTCAACTGCTTTTCTAACCCAAAGTACCAAAGTTCCTATTTTTCCAAACACAAAAACACATGGTCAGGCCTATAACAGCAATATCCAACCTTGTCTTAGTTTGGGTTTCTATTGCTATGAAGATAAACCTGAGCATAGAAACTCTTATAAAGGAAAACATTTAATTGGGATGGATAGCATACATATCAGAGGTTAAGTCTATAATCATCGTGGTGCATATGTTGGCATACAGGCAGACATGTGCTGGAAGAGCTGAGAGTTGAATATCTTTTTTTTAAATTATTTTTTATTTTACATGTCGATCCCAGTTCCCTGTCGCTCCCTCCCTCTTACCCTCTCTGCCCCCTCACCTCCCCTCCCATCCCCCCATGCCAATTCCACATGTAGGGCAATGCCATCCTGGTGGGGTCATGTAAATCTGTCAAGTCATATCTTATAGCCAAAAAGGAAGCGGTCTCAGACACGGGGCAGTATCTTGTGCATAGTCCCTCATAGAATTCCCCCACATTGACACACATGGCCATACCTATTCCAAAAAAAAAAAAAATGCCATACCTCCTAATCGTGTCATTTCATATGAATTTATGGGGGCCCAATTATATTCAGACAACCATGATGAGATAAGGTTTTCTGAAGTGTTCTTGTAAAAGGCTACTTACGATAAATTTACTTATGTTTCCCTGCATGTAAGATCATACTTCTCTTGGTTGCTATGGGTACCAGATAACTGATGACAGTTTGAAGTTTAAACTGTAAAGTAGCAGTTCAAGGCTAAATTGAGCCTGCAGAAAGAGTATGTTTGGTCTTCCCAGGGTTAAAACATTGAATCAAAACATAAACACAATTATATGTAAAATATTGAATTTAGAAAACTTATAGCGCCTTTAGAAATGGTAGGGAATGAAAATAGACACCTCTTTATGAAAGATAAAATTATCTATTATCTGTCATCACAACTATTATTTATCATTATTTTTAACATCCATGCTAGGTCATTAATTTTTATTGCTTGTCTGCTTCCTTGGTGTCCAAAGGTTCATCATTTTCCTGATACCACTGGAATTTACATCAGGTTTACATTACTATTTTGTAGAACTAATTCCTGGAAATAGAAGAGTTTATTTCAATTATTTGCTGTAAGGTCTATGTAATTAATCCAGCTTCACTCTTTATGACATGTCCATCAAACTTTATTTATCCCTCATGGGGCACTGAATCTGGGAATTGGAGTATTCCAACTAATGTTGATAATGTTAGAAAATTATTTTGAGTTCTACACATTCAGCCTTTGGAAATAGTACAGGTACTTATCCTTTTACACACAGAAAAATGAATGAAGTTCTTACACTTTCCAAAGAATAGAATAGGGGAGAACAGGAGGGTGAGGGAACTGGGTTTAAATATTAAACAAGCTTGTTTCAAATTTAAATAAAAAATGTTATATAAAAAATAATTGGTGTAATTTACAGTACAACTTTTACACCTAAAGCTCAAGGAACATTGTGAGAGTTCAGAAAGATCTTGGAAGCCAGAGAACCAGGAAGTCAATTGCATGATGTGCTAGGAATGACACATATATGATATTGTAACAGTATGGTTGCATAAGCAATGCCTGCATAAACAATATTAGTTAATATGTGGATTGGGTTATCTCACAAGATTCTACCCCAAGGTAAGGTGCTATAGGTAAAAGATAGAAAAAGATAGAATCAGTTTTTTTCCTCTGATGGATTATCTAATCCCAAGAGATCATTCTTAAACACATGTGCATATGGGCATGAACTCCTTTGTTAATTGCATTTTCTAAGACATTGGTCAAAGTTTCAGGAGTGAATTACACCTAGGACATCATATCTTGAGAAATCCAAGCAGCCCTGAAAGCCATTTCCAAGTACAGGTCAAAATGAGCATACCATATAACCTTTTACTACAAAAACATGTATATGTATTATATATATATATATATATATATATATATGTATGTATGTATGTATGTATATATATATATATATATATATATATATGTATGCCAATAATAAAAAGAGATCATGAACTCAAAAAAAGAGTAAGGGTGGAGTTGGAGTTGGAGGGTGAAGGAGGAGTAGAAATTATATAAGTATAAAATTCTTGAATTAAAATTGAAAATAAGAGTTATAAAATAATGTAACTGACAGAACTCAATGTTTTATAAATCCAAGAAATATTTTGCTAATGCGAGCAGGTACCACTTTGATGATGCTGGAGATCAATTGCCACTGTTCTGGGGACTGAGCATTATATTATGTCTGTTTGTGTCCATCTCCTCTTTCTACTTTATGTGATCATTCCTATATATAGCCAGATAGTGCTGCAATTAATGACATTTGAAGAATATGAAGTTATTCTCCAAGTGGTTTCAAAAGAAAGGGAGAGATTGGTTGAGCTTACATAAACTATGTACTTCTAAAACTGATTATGGAGAGATCATTGGATATTGTTTAAATATAGTAGTTCCTTCTAGAGCTCTATGTAAGATAGACAGCTTTTAGTTAAAAAGAGAAAACAAAACAAAACAAACAAACAAACAAACAAAAAACAAAAGCTGGGCAGGAATTATCAGAAAGTCCCATTCCTCTAACCAAAACAGGATTCATTTGTATATTTTAAGGAAATTAATCAATATATCGATATATCGATTAATTAGCTTTTCATCTTTTACATTTTTATAATCTAACTTCCTTTTGTTTTGGGGGTTAAATTAAGCTTCCCAGAGATCCTTTACTTATAAAAAGATGATGACAACACTTGGCTTCATAGAACTCTCTATAGGTGGAATGATGATTTTAAATATCTAGCATAGTGCTAGTGCCCAATATTTATTTATTGGTTCATTTCCTTACAGTCCTAAGTTAGTCACATTGATATGTGATGTATTAGCATATGTAAGCGTCCTCGTGACTTGTTTGCCCCTATCTGTTCAATGTCCTGCCCACTTCAGAGAAGAGGAATTGGCTAGCAAGGATTGCTCAAAGGTCAATTGCATGTTTTTACAAAGTGGGGAGTAGAGTTCAAGTCACTCTAATCCATTATATTACTATATAAGTTAGTTTATTCAGTACATAGGAGATCATCCTCACTGTCCCAATATGGTGCTATTTTTCCATGTCAACAAATACACAAAAGTCTCCACATTATTAAGGTCACATTCTGGGGACAAAATTAAATAATGCATCAAAGATTAAATGAAGTATTTAGTGTGGCATAAATTGTCAAGTTTACAGAAAATAGTACTGTGATGGAAAATAGGGAGTTAATATAGCTTGACGCAAAAAAAATTATCAAAAAAGATAGTATTGGAGGTAAGAATTAAAGTAGGCCAACGTGGCGTTATACTTGTAGGTGTGTTGGGAATGGTATTCCAGCCTGAGGGAACAACTCTGTCAACTGTTTAGAGAGATGGGATGTTGGATGCTTTGTAGAAAAAATGAAGACAACATTGTAACTGGATTGGTAATGGGTCATGGAAGATAAAGTGGCAGACATAAATGACTGCAGGCCATTATGAACAAACAATTTTATTTCTGAATAAAATAGGGGCCCCTTTGTAAAAGATTTAATTTAAAAAATTATGTAATCTGAAATACAGTTTGAAAATAATTTTAGCAATTCTGGTTAATAATAGACCATACAAGAGAAATAAAGAAAATAGATCAGTTAGGAGACCAAATCAGACCAAATGGTGGATTGAACATGGTGTTTTCAGTGAAGTGAAGAGAAATGGGTTTTATGTTAAATGTAGTTTGAAAATAGAATCATTGATTTCCTGATGAAAAGTTTCCTAGTTTGCTTTTTACGATTGCAATAAACACCAACCTAAAGCAGCTTAAGGAAGGGGTTTATTTAACTTGTACTTACATGTCAAAATTCATCACTAAGGGAAGTCAGGCCAGAAACAAAAGTAGGAGCAGATAAAGTAATCATGGGGGAAAGCTTCTTATATGTTTTCCTTAGCCTAGGGCTGGTTCGTACTGTCCATAGTAGTCTTGGCTTTCCCATGTCAATCATTAACCAAGAAGATGCCCCAGGCCAAAATGATAGAGACATTTTCGCATTTGAGATTTGCTCATCCCAGATGACCTTACTTTGTGTCAAGCTGACAAAACTAACTAGCACTAACAGTGTATGAGGTAACAAAAGAGCATATGGATATGGACATACAGGTATATGGACTTAGGATTGTGTGTTGAAGACTATGCCTTCAATTGCTAGAAGAAAGAAGCTGTTTGAACTGAAAGGGGAATAAGAATGTTTGGGGGAAAAGAAATCATATTCTCTGTGTATTTTAATATGAAACTATATTAAGGGAGTAAAGACAATACATCAAGGAAGATATCAAGAATGAACTGTTAGTGTCATAGAACACTGAAACAAGAATGTGAGGATTCTGAAGATCAAGTACAGAAATGGTCACAAGGAAGAAGTGACAATTGTGTTGATTGCCTCTGATTGGTTTACTAATAGAAATAGATACTGATTATAAAATTTGTCTACACACAGGCCATGAGTCACCTTGTAAGAAGAATGTTATTTGTAGAACAGTAGATACAGTTAATAGAGTAAGAGAGTAAAAAAGAATTGCAGGGAGTCATTCAAACAACTCTTGGTGGTGGTTCTTTCTTAGAAGGGGATTGCATAGACAAGAATGATTTGTGAGCTGAGGACTAATTCTGCAGAAAATAAAACCTCACATATCTGTGAGACTTTGGAGGGCTTGCCCTTTTGTTAATAAGAAGAGAGGCATGAAGTGCTCATATGATGAATGGATCTTATATTGATTGTCATAACTGAGGTGAATTACCAATGCTAATTGATATGCTATATAAAGCTTCTTTGTTTACTTTCATTCATTTTTCATGAAAGATAATATAAGATTATACTGACAAACAGTATAAAAAGCCATATTTAGGAGAGAAAAGAGAATGAATGGAACAGGAAGATTTTGGCCATTGAGACAACACCGGCTGTGTATAGTAGTGTATAGTACATGAGTCTTACAAGACTTTTAGCTTCTTGGGTTTTTTATTTACCCATTTATCTATTTATTTATTAATTTATTTTTCTTATTTTCATATTGATCCCAGTTCCCTCTCCCTCCCTTCCTCTCTCCCTCTCTCCCTCTCTACCATGCCCCATGACCACCCTCACATCCCATTCCCCCCACCTACTCCACAAGGAGGGTGATGCCTTCCAGGAGGGATCAACAAAGTCTGTTAAGTCATTTGGAGTAGGGGCTAGGTCCTCCCTCCTGCCTCTAGGTTAAGGGGGTATCCCTCCATGGGGAATGTGCTCCCAAAGTCCTTTCATGCATCAGAGATACATCCTGGTTCCACTGTCAGAGGTTCCTTGGACTGCCTAGGTTTTCTGACTGAGACCCATGTTCAGAGGGTCTGAGTTGGTTCAATGCTCGTTTCCAAGCTATCAGGCTGGGGGCCCATTATCTTCTCCTTGTTCAGGTCAACTGTCTGTGGGTTTCTGTAGCCTGGTCTTGTCCTCCCTCTCTGTGTCTGGATTCCAGTTCTGGCTCAGTGTTTAGCTGTGGGTGTCTGCTTCTGTTTTCATCAGCTACTGGATGAGGACTCTATGATGGTGGATAAGTTAGTCATCAATCTCATGAGTCTTGTCAGCCTCTTATCTCCCTCTAGGATAGGGTTTCAACTTGGAGTAAATAGCTATGTGACACTTGTAGTCACAATTGAATCCTGTCCTCTACCCTCATATTGTGTTCTTATGTGTCTCCTTTCTGAGGACATGACATTGGATTGTGGAGATTTCAGCTCAACATTTTAAAGATAATTTGTATCTACTGTGGCCCCTGTAATATGGTACAGAAATTGGTGCATAGTCATATCACCATAGTGGGGAGTTCCCCTCAGATGTTATAAAGTACAAAAAGTTTGGTTTTTGATACAGTTGCTCCTTCTTTTGTATATTTTAAGCAATATAAAGAGGGAAAAGACTACACTGAAGGGGAGTGAGTGCTGTTGAAATTATGATGAGATGAGGAATGGGAAGTTGGGGTGAGAGTGAGCTCTTGGGAATAAAAGAGTCTGTTGGCTTATAATGATGGTGAAAGGTAAATGGCATATATGAACTCAAGAAATGCATTAAAGATAAATGAGAAAGCATCTTTTATACCAGGGGTCAATGAGAACTCCCTAGTACAGACAATAATTTATAACACTATTTGATCCCAGGTAGTGTGAAGGTTCTGACTTTCTAATTTTCCCCACAGCTATGGATCTTAGCAAGTGTGTCCATGGAGCACTAATTGCTTTAGCCCTTATGAACTTGGAAGCATAATTTAGATTGTATCCAGAATGTAGTCATCTGTACTCCACCTGCCTCTCCAAGTTTTCTCTCATTGGTCATTTCTTTAGATGTGTAATAATTACGGTCTCAACCAGGTGATGTCTCAGAATTATTTTCTCATGCCAAAACCCACCATAGTCTTGACAGGAAATTGTTTCAATGTGTACATAGAATCTGTAGGGTATTTAAGAAGTAATAAACAGCAGATTCATCTTGATTCTCTTATTTAGAGAGGGCTAAAGGTAGATGAATACTAATTTGCAAATGAATGGAACACATCTCTCATATTAATGTCTAATTTTGCATAGAAAACAAAAATATGCGGTTTCAGTCCCTTTAATTACCCTATCTAATGCAGTAGTGAGCAAACTGATCTTGTACATTTCAGGTCAGCCCTATAACAAACACAAATTAATATGTTTTCAGGAATGTAAAGAGGAAAACCACATGTTTCAAAAAACACAATGTTTATTATTTGATTCTTAAAAGAAGCAGTTTGCTGATCTCTATTCTAGTGCAAGGTGGATTCATGCTGGCTAAAATAAATTCATCACATAGTTCATGTTGCCCCTATCAACATAATGTGTGTTTCTACTAGAATTAATGAAGTGTTGGAGGAAGATGAATGGAGTGGAGCAGCAGACTGTCTGTATGCTGCAGTAAAGATGGTGAGCTTAGAACAACTTGCAGATTATACATTTGTGTTTTAGAATGGGAACAGACTGCATCTGTTCTGTTGTTAATCCGGGAAACCAGTGTCAAGCAAGTCTTAGTTAAGGCTAGCCTCTGGCAGAAGGAAGGAGGAAGGCTGAGAGCTGAGATGTAGATATTTGAGCTATAAGCAGGCAAGGTTTGGTGACCAATTTGATGTGTGAAGTAAAATGGGGTTGTAGAGTGGAATTAAGATTCTCCCTAAGACAGGTGTTGGTATAACTCCCTGATAATACAGTGTAAGGAAGAGAGTAATTTTTCTTGGGGGTGGGGTAAGTGGTTTCTATAAGGCTGGTATTTCAGAGGAGGAATGAGATACGGTCTCATACTACATAAAACAGTTTGGCCTTGAACTGAAAACAAGCTTTCTGTCTTAGCCTCATGGGGGCTGATCACCTCTGTGAGCCTCTCACTAGCTGAGTTCACTTTGTGTCTTTCATTTGAGCCACACATGGCCATCAGATTGTAGCCGAACTTTAAATGGAAAGCCATGGTGCAGGAGAAAAATCTGGACTGGTATGCAGAGCTAGCAGTCATATCAAAGAGATGGTAATTAAACACGCAAGGTGCCATCAGCTTATACAAGGTGGGTGGGGTGGCCTAAGAGGTCTTAGTCTGTATCCTTTTCAAATTCTACAAAATGAGAAAATTGTCGTTTTAGATTATAACAAAATTCGAACGAGCCTACAGCATATTTGAAGCTCTTTAAACATGTTTCATAGTTGTTTCAAATCTTGTGAACAGCAAGATAGTTGTGCCCTTTATTGAAGAATGAATAATCAGTATAGTATGATGGAAAGAGTCTAGTGGATATCTGTAAACTTTTCTAGTTCTGCTTCTAAAAGGTTAGGCAGCTCAGGGAAAGTTACCCGACTTTCAAAGAAACCTTTCCTACACTTACAGAGTGAAGGGAATTGAATTAAAGCTGCTGGGTCCTAGTCAGCATGGCCGTGTTAGCAGCCCTCTCAAACTAAGTGGAGCTGCAGGAAGTCTAGAGTTTTTGTTTTGTTTTGGAAGAACCTGGCACAAAGTTCTCTGGAACCTGAAAGAGCAAAAGAAGGAAAACAAAACAACAGAGGTTCCTCCTGTAATAAGCTTTCTGAGCCACCTATGTCCAACACTCTCATATCTGTGAAGACTTTCCCCAGTGTGGCACTGTTAGCAGACTCAGTAGTTCAGACACTGGCTTTGTGCAGTTTGAGTCTGAGGATGTGGCCAAGGAAGCTGTGGAAACAGTGCACAACGACCTTTTCAGTGTGAGATTTCTAGCGGTAGCGAGTCAGTTTATGTTACCAGGAAGAGCTCACAAAGAACTTTTAAAAGGGTGGGATAAACCTTTTCATCAGCCATCATTTCCAGCAATGAAACGATAGGACCACAAATAGGATTTTGTGCAAAGTGAAGACGAAACATCAGTTTAAGAAGGAAAAATGACTGCAGAAGAAACTAAGAGAAGGATTGATTATAGTTTTCCTTCATTAGTTTTGAGTAATCCAAAGAAAGGTTGCTAACAATCCTGGAAATTCTGTGATTGACCAGGTTTTACCTAATCCAGGAAAAAAGTTTCTGTATACCTAAGAAAAGGAAGAAAGGGGTTTAAAAAGCACTCCTCAGAAGCCCAAGGACTCTCCAGGTATCTAAGGCTCTGGGCCAGTTTGTACACCAACATTTGCTGAGATGAAAACCATAAATGACTGAAATGGATGATGATAAGGCCCTAAAACCATTTTTTATTTAAATTAGAAACAGTCTTATTTTATATATCAACACCAGTTCCTCTCCTTGCCATCCTCCCTTGCCTTCCACTGACCCCCATCCCACTGCCCATCCACTTCTGAGGGAGAGTGAGGCTTTCCATGGGGGATAATCACATTTTATCACATCATTCTGGGCAGGGTCTAACCCCCCTCCCTCCACCTCCCCAGGTATCTGGGCCGACATAGTATTCCTCCATGGGGGAATGGGCTACCAAAGCCCATTTGTGCACTAGGGATAAATACTGGTTGCAGCGCTAGAGGCCCCATAGACTGTCCAGGCCTCCTAATTGTCACCCACGTTCAGGGGGCCTGGTTTGGCCCTATGCTGGTTCCCCGGCTGTCTGGCTGAGGACCATGATCTCCCAGCTGATAAGATTTTTAAACAGCCTGTGTCCTTAGTGGAAGAAGAGACTTAAGAGTCTCCAATGCCTGTACACGGAAGGTGGTGAAGAGAGACAGAGGAGGGGAGGGGAAAAGGGGAAGAGGGACCAGAGAGGATGGACACAGGAGAGAACAATTAAAAAAAAAATAGAGTAGCTAAAGCACGGTGTGTGTATAGTTTCTGGGAACATAGTTTTGTTATAAGCTCCTAGTATATGTTATTGGTGGAGTGACATAGGAGCGCTGATGACACTTTTGGAGGCAAAGTGTTTGTGTATTCACGCCAGGAAGGAAAGACACCAGGAACTTGGCTTGTCTGTACTTGGCTGCTCCCGAGCTTGTGTTCAGATTTCATAGCTCCCCTTAGTTTACTCTGACTGCAGGAAACACCAGCTGCAACCCTGTTGGCTCCACTTGTACTGTTTGATGGTCTGTGTGGAGATTGTGCACATAAAATCCGAAAGAGTATGTTAGGCTTCAACCTCAGGCAGCTGAGACTGGAAGTCAAATACATGGAGAGTGAGAAGGGAGAAGGCAGTCCAAGTGTGAATACAGATTTACAAACGTATTCTAGGCTGATACAAAGTCAGTAATGGCTTGTTTTTTACCCCAAATCAGAAAGGGGATGGGATGAAGTAGGGGAGGGAGACAAGGGAAGAAGAAAGGGTGCAGAAACTGGGATTGACATGTAAAACAAACTTGTTTCAAATTTAAATAAAAAGTTATCAAAGGAAAAAAAATCAGCAAGTGGGCTAGTGTAGGTTTGACATATCAATATGGGCAGTATGGAACTGAATTCAGGATTCAAGCCATGACTAACAAAATTCTCTGTAATTTATCTGTGTACAAGTATAATCCATGAGCTTTGAGGAACATCACAACACATAAAATGTTTCTCCATCAACTGTTTTCAAATTTCTATGTCCTTTCTCTGCTTTTGTTTTGTGTATCTAGGTTTGTTAAATACACCTATTCATTGTCATTAAAATAAAACCATCTAGGTACCTTCAGTGCTTACACATTCTGGAAAGTCTAAGAATGTGTGGTTCTTAGAAATCTGTTCTCTGTATCTTCCTAGGGACAACTTTTGACAATTAGATCTATACCTTACCTGCCCTTCCCTGATAATGAGATTGATGACTACCTTATATGACATCCTAGAGCCTTCATCCAATAGCAGAAGCGGACACCCACAGTTAAAGAATGAGTTGAACTCCTGGAATCCAGTTGCAGAGATGGGAGAGTGATGAGCAAAGCGATCAAGACCAGGCTGGAGAAACCCACAGAAACAAGGGGGAGCTCATGGTCTCCAGACTAATAGCTGAGAGACCAGAATAAGGCTGACCCAGACCCCCTGTATGTGGATGTTAGTTAGGAGGACTGGGCAGTCTATGGGGCCTCTGGTAGTGGATCAGTATTTATCCTTATTATATGAATGGACTTTGGGAGCCCAATCCACATGTAGGGATACTCCCTCAGCCTAGACACATGGGGTGGGGGGGATAGGCCCTGCTCCAAATGAAATAACAGACTCTGAAGATTCCCCCATGAAATGCCTCACCCTCCGTGGGGAGCAGAAAGAGGATGGGATAGGGATTGGGGGAAGAAGGGAGGAGGGGAGGGAGAGAGAACTGGGATTGACATGTAAAAGAAGCTGTTTTCAAATTTAAATAAAAAAATAAGAGTAATAATAAAGGGTTATAAAAAGCAGACCCAGTCATCTCCTACTTTGTGCTTTTGTAGTCAAATTAAATATATGTAAAAGCAAATGAAAATTTTAGACTACTCAGACTTAGCCAAGAGGCAGTGCAGGGTGGTTAAGCAAGCTCCTCTCACTGCCATTGCCTCTGAGCCAGAAGGAGCAGAATCAGCACTTGCCTCATGCTCCCATGACCAGTGGCACACACACAGTTGTGTCCAGGACTATCTGTGTTTTCAGCTTGTATTGATACATAGTTATGGAAGTTCATTGAAATGATTGTTATAAATTATTCAGTATTTCAAACACTCACATCTATTTATGCCTTTTGTGATAATGCTTTTCAATTTAACCAAAACACTTGGAAACATAAAATTCCCCAGCAACTAGATCATTGAGTACACAGAGCATGATAACCAAAAATTAACCATAGAAACTGAAGTAATTCAATTACAAAACATATTTTCATAATGAAAACTGTCAACATAATGGATAGGAACTGTATAAGGAATGAACATGTTATCAAGTAAAGATTGTCTTTTGAGATGTCACAGAACCTGAAAAAATGCAAAACAGACAGAATGTGCCATTCAACCTTGAAGATAATAGGCAACTGGATTTTGTTTGAATATTGTCTAATTTTCTAATTAATGCATGATAAAATGTCAACTTATAAGAAAAAGTCATTTGTAAACTTTCAAGAAAGCTGAGCATGAGTGACAGATCATAGAATGTGTTTGTTTCAATGCCATGACTAATTCACAGACTTGCAGGTTTGGAGACATGTACTAATTTTACTAAAGTTTATGAAGAGCTTGGGAAGAGTTTGGGAAATATTATTCCCAAACTAATTAGGCAGTTCAAGCATGGCAATTTCATGCATTAACATCATCTAAAGCAGTCATTCTCAATCTGTGGGTCATGACTCCTTTGGAGGTTGCACATCGGATGTTTATATTAGGATTCATAACAATAGCAAAATTACAGTTAAAGAGAAGCAATGCAATAATTTTATGGTTGGATGTTACCACATACAGAACTGTAGTAATGAGTCTCGGCCTTAGAAGGGTTGAGAAGCACTGATCTAAACGATCATAAGAGAGGGTAATGGAAATAGACAGCTTCCCAGGAAAAGATGGAGATGGTTGAGGAAACTATAGCTTCATTGTTATGAAGAAAACAAAAACGAAAGAGAAGCCTCATGTGACAAGTGAATACTGAATGCATTATTATATTCATGTTCATAACAAAATTAGTGGAAAATAATAGAGAGCCCTGGTTTTATATATCCCCTTTTCACTCTCATGTTTAGTATCTCCTTATCATGCCATTGATGAGACAGAGATGGGTGTGAGATGAAGGGAAAGGATTGTTTGCTTATATATTCCTGTTGGTTTTTCTTATAATATTGTGCTATGGTTGCCTTATGGTTTTCTTCCCCTTTCACTCAAGTACTTATTAATTCCATTGGTTCATTATAACACTCTTCTGAGTCATCTGCAGTTTTTCTTGATTTGAATTTTTAAGCATTTTATTTATTTGGGTATTTTTAAGACAAAAACAAAACCTGCTAAAATATAATACTGAACAGGTTTGTAAATGCACAATAGAAGGATGGGTAAGAAACTGATTTCAATGTAGCGTACTCATAACACTTTATAAAACTTTTTTATAAAAATATGTTTGAGTAATTATTTTGTAAAATTCTGAACCTAATATGTACTGTCCCCTTCTTTGTTTTGGCATGTATGAAAAGAATTCTGCAAATCATTACAGGAACACATGCTCTGATAATATGATCCATGAGAAGGAAATATCATTCATAGGATAAAAACAATAGCATATGGTGGAAGAGAACTTTTTATTATACCAACAGTTTTTTTTTTTTTTTTTTTGGTTTTAGACTTAGTGATGCTGTATTGTTTGTGCTGTGTATTTTCCCAACTGTAGTGAGATATTCACTCTGCTTGCACCTGTTGCACTGACCACGGCCATTGAGGGTGGGGACAGGTACAACATGAGCTGAGAGAACTAGATCTGGGGTCAGAACCCTGGGCCTCTCTCTTGCTTCCTGGAGACAGAGAGCATCCTTGGGGCTGGAACCTGCTGGCGGTCACCTGTTTCTGTTGAAGTTATTTCTCCCTGAATAAACATCTATTCAGTCTATTTTCCCCAATCCTTATTTCTCCACTATATCTTGTGTCAGAAGTGGGATATAGATTTCTACAGGATCTGAGGAATTAGGTCTCACCCAGGCAGCTGCACATCAGCCCTGATGCTTCCTTCCCAGACCCCAACCTAGTTCTTCCATGTCATATCTGCACCTGTCCCCACCCCCCAATGGGCGTGGTCAGTACAACAGGTGCAAGAAGGGTGAACATCTGACTACACCCAACATTTTTATATAGATGATTTTCAGCTCTTTTAAATTTATGATTTCTCTTATTTCACTCAAATATATCATTCTCCCTCCATTTGGTTGTAGTCAGGGTGATTGAGTTCATAAGGTATTGAGTTAATTTATTTTTTTGAAGTCTGAAATTGCTAAACCACTTTTATTGTTACAATTATTACCAGAGGGATAATATTAAAAATAAGTTCTTTTCATCAATGGTAACTTTAACATGAAATTTATCTTAAAATTTGAAGTTTATCTTTTTTCTTTTTTCATGGTTCATCAACTTAAATTTCTGTGGTGCTATTACAATGCTTTCAATACTGAAAATAAATACTTTTACTAGTTCCTGTTTCCCTTTGAAGGGAAGCTTAACTAGTTAAGTAATCTACACTGTTTTATAATCTGAAAAACCCTACATGGTTTTCAGAATGATAAGACCATCATTACAGCCTAACACCTAAGAAGACACAGTAATCTTTGAAACAGACTGCTTACTTCTCAGCCTGCAGTGGGTCACGCACTCCAGTAACACACAGAGCCGACACACAATGAGAGATAGCGTGGTGTGCCATGAGAACATTGCTTTCTTTTACTTTATAGCACCATTTTTTATGTGTAAGAGATTAAATGCAGTATTAAAAAAAAAACAGTGAGATAAACCATGGAACCACTAATCTTCCTTTATCTTTTTTCTCATTGTGTGTTCCTATGCATGAGATCCAGCTTCTGAGGCTGTAGATCCTCAAAGAAACACTTGAGAAGATTGTTAAATAATGCAACAATAGTAGATATTCATGATTGAGTGATTATCACTAACAAAGATTTCACAAATTTCAATGAAAACTGCAAAAGGTGCTAAGCCCATGAAGAGTGATTATGAAATCCAATAGGAATATTTCAGCTATGTTAAAAATTGTTACAAGCAAAGAAGATATATCATATGACACATAAACCATATCACACACACATTCACACAGAGGGAGGAGGTATCAAAGATAAGGAATGACAACATCTAAAGAGAAGTAATCCATGCTGGTGAAGATATCTGAACAGATACCAGATATGTATTGAATGTTTCCCACTAAGTGAATGCTGATGATGCTAGAGTATGTTAATACAAGCCTCTCTCCTAAGGAAACATGCATTCTGGTGAAAAGAAAGTGACTCCTTAAACAAAGTAGATGTTAGGCCATCAAATGTGAAAATACAGGAGCAATAAGCCCTGAAAGTATGTGTGTGTGTATATATATATATATATACACACACATACACACACACATACACACACACACACACACACACACATATATGTATACATACATACATACATACATACATACATATGGCTGACCTGACCCTGGGCATCCTCACAGCTCTCATTTGCCACAGGCACCACATACATGAATCCAAACCATTGCCATTTTGGGCCACGTACACAGGCATGGCCCTTAGCAGCAGACCACGGCCCTGGATAGCAGTCTGTATGGCCCCTGTTGCAGCATGGCCACCAGAATCCAACAAGGTCACAGGCTGTGACTCAGATCCTAGGCCTCCCTGTGAGCCCTAGTGACAACATGGGCTAATGACAGACCCCAGCTGCAGAGGGACCATGGACCCAGCCAGGGCCCCAGGCATCAACTCAGCTTGGTCAACATCCTGGCTCCAGGTGGAAGCCCTGACCACTCAGAACGGTACAGTCTGTCAGCAAAGTGGCCCTTGTACAGGGTCAGGTCAGCCACTTGAGTCCAGGTTGGTTCCCAAGGGCCATACTGTATCCAGGGAAAGAAAGACCTGAGTTGACTGCATTGCTGCCCAATGCTGTGCTAATGTCTGGGCCAGAGCTGCAGCTGACAGGCATGTGTGGGTCTGTGGCACTATTGTAGCCAGGTCTATATTGACATCTGAGGCTCTCACTACCAGCAAAGGCTTTGCAGACCCACACTGTCTGGAGGCATGTTGGTGTCCGAGGGCCAAACTACCCTGGGTCCATGGTAATCAGAGCAGCTTGCAGGGACATTGACCACTGGGGTAATGGTGACATCCACACCTGGCTATTGTGGCCTTGACTCCTTGTATCACTGAAATTGCATTCTCATTGGAATCATTGCAAATAGCATAGAATGTATTTATGTAACCTCACAAAAAGACAAATTTGGAATATCTACACAGCCTTGTTTGTTTCATAACTCATATGTAAGTCAGCAAGATTACTCTGTCCTCTTCTTGCTGTTCAGGCTGATAAAGACAAAGTCATGCTATTTTCTTTAAAAAGTTTAGATATTTTGTTTCTCTGAGTTTGTGCTGGCATGATGTACAGCAGATCCAAATAGAGCATTGGTTCTCAAATTTCTTTTCTCCTTTTAAAAAAAAATATTTTTTTTTATTTCTTCAAGTTCCATTCTACTTTCCAACCCCAGTTCTCCCTCTTATCACTCCTCCTACCCCCTTCACACCCATTCAGCCCATTCCCCCATCCACTCCTCTTCATATTTAAGGGCTCCCATGAGGAGTCAACAAAGTCTGGCGCATCATGTTGGGATAGGACCAAGCCATTCACCCCTGCATTAATTAACACTGAGCATCGCATCCCACCACAGGGGATGGATTCCAACAAGCTAGCTCGTGTACCATGGTTTGATACTGACCCTACTTCCAGGGTACCCTCAGTTATTTCAAGCTTCAAAACTGTTTCTGACATATAGAGGGTCTTTGCTAAAGTCTGAGTCCTATATTACCACCAAAGACCACATAGAAGTCCAGGGTTGGGGACACAAACTGAGTCCCTGGTGATTTCCAGGAGCTGCCATGCTGTGGTTAGAATATCGTGACCTGAGTGGCCAGTGTTTCCAACAGGAGCCAAGATGTCATATGGGCCCAAGCTGCTGCCTAGGGCCAGATCTTGGTCCATAACTCAGCTGCAGCTAGAGTTTGTGTTGATGCTTGTGGCCTTAGGGGCCTTGGGTTTGTTCGCCTAACATCTATCCCATCTAGGGCCTGCGGGAGCTGGTGAGGGGACTGGTCCTGTGAAACAATATTCACAGGACCTCCATAATTCATGACAGTCACAAGGTATCCCAAAGGAGTTCTGGTGAGGACCCAGTGATGATTGTGTACCAGAAACCTGAGGCCTTGAACCAGACCAGTTCTATTCACTTCAATAAACATTTTCAGGGAAGCTGATTGGAAACTGTTATGAAACACTGTGGCTCACCATGCTACCCAGATGAAGGCAGAGATGGTATTGGAGAGGCCACAAAGAAGTGAAGAGTCTTTCTTCTCTTTCTTTCTTTCTTCCTTCCTTTCTTCCTTCCTTCCTTCCTTCCTTCCTTCCTTCCTTCCTTCCTTTCTTTCTTTCTTTTGTTCATATGTTTGTTTGTTTGTTGCTTACTAGCTTCTTTGCTTGCAGGAGTGAGGGAAAGGTATGAGGAGACCTGGAGGTAAGCAAACTTGGGGTGCACAATGTGAAACTACTAAAGAAAAATAAAGTTAATTTTTAAGAAGTAATTTCTACATAGTCATGCTTTAAACTCCAGTTTTTAAGCACAGAAAGGCTCATGTAGATGATGCTTCAAGACTCCTTTGTTTTGTGTGATTTTCTAAGTTTTTAAAGATAGAGAAATGCATTCTACTCAAAGCTGTTACACTGTGGTTGCACTTTGTGCATTCAACAAACATACAGAAAGATATTAACAATCCTAAAAATGGCATAAGGACAGTGTGTTTGAGTACCAGCCTTGTCTTTAATCATTTCCATGAATATTGATTTTACTGGATATTATACTAATCATATCTAAGCAAAAAGAGATGAGAAATGATATCACCTTATTTTGTAACTAAAATAGGATATAGGCAGGTTCAGAGATTTGTTTTGGGCAATTCTGACTCTATTGCTCTGGTAAAGTCTGTAGAAATTATCTTAAATGACAGTTTTGAGTTTTAACTGCTAGAGTGCAGTGTACAGTAAGTATAACACATTGTGTTTGCAGTAGAGAGATAACAAGACTGGAAATCAAGACATCAGTTCTTGGCATTTGCAGCACTAACAATCTCTGTGACTTTTAGGATTGTTTAAAATCAAATTCTATTATAAACAGTCATTTATCGAAAATCACTTAATGAGAAGGCTTTCTATGCCAGGTGTGGGTTACTTGGAAACATACATGTCATGTCATAATTTATATGAGATCTTCTTCTAGTGGAAAGAATTCACAAATGAAAGGAAGTTGGGTCTGCTTTGAAGGTGTGGGTGGAGCACACACAACCAGAGCAGAAGTTACAGTGAGAGGATTTGGTATCTGATTACAGGTATCTTTTACAGCATACCCAACTAAGTAAATGCTGGTTGAGCAGATTATAGTCATTACAGGCCAAAGGCATGATCTGCAAAGGCTCAGAGCCAAGCTGTATTATCTAAGGTGGATAATCATTTGAACATGGAAAGACAAAACTATTATTCCAAAAAGTTGGTTTTTGAGGCATGATCAAGTAGATAATACCAAACACGCGCGCGTGCGCGCGCGCACACACACACACACACACACACACACACACACACACACTTTGCTTTAAGCATGAATGGAGAAGGGCATTTTGGTAAGCATTTTAAGCATATGCTGGAAATGTAGAGGCTTGGAGGTAACTGATCTTTAAGAACAATGTCATCTAGAACCAAAGTTCTATTAGTCTATGATGATTCTGAATACTACATTCTTCAGAGGTAGACAAAGCCTAGAAATGTCAGGCGGCCTTGATGGTCAGAGGTTGCAGTTTACCATGGCCTGGCAGCTCTATCCAAAGCTCTGCAACATGAGAGACTCCCTCCCCAGCAAGACTGACCTTATTTATCTTTAGTGTGACCCCTGGCATAGTTGCTGCTAGAAGCCTGGTAGCTAAGACTTGAACTAGGAGCCCTGGCACCACATATGAAGCTCTGTGAGAGGAATGTGCCACTTAATTCAAATGGAAGTTTGTTCCCAGGCTTCCCAATCATATATACTTCCTAAACTCTGGAATAAAGTTGAGTTGAATCGCTGAAGTCATCTCCTGTGGGGCTGTCTCCATCCTATCTACAGATAACCCCCCCACCACACACACACACACCTCAGACTGGCTAAAGATCCCCAAAGAATAAGGAGAACCACGTAGGAGAACTTTAAGAGCCAGATCGAAAAGGCAAAAAAGAAGTTTGTATTTCCCCAGCATGCATGTAAGATCTCCACAGTCTTTGCCACTTGTCTCTCCCCAGTCATGCATCCTCAGCATTTCTCTTACTCTGCTGGAGTGACTAAAGTCTCACGGCCACCTTCAATTAATGAAAACAGGAAGATGATAGGGATTTGGGATTTCTGCAAGAGCTGGAATACATCAATCTTCCCTGAGTTATGTGAGAGGGTATAATGTGTTTTAAAAACCTCAGCAAGCTGTCCATAAAAGTCACACAGTTGTGTGTGTTCCAAAGTCCCCTCTCTAACACAGGGATAAGAATATGTCCCTGGGAAGTCTGTGAATAGAAAGAGACAAGGCTGATTTACTGAATAGAATAGAGCAAGATTAGATGGGGTTTTCAAAGGGCAGGAGTCAGAGAGACAAAGAAGCACTCTTGAGAAAAGCCAAAAAGAGGAAAATTTAAAATAAAATTTAGTATACAATTGAATGGGAGACCTACATGGAGCCCATTCCTTTCCCTCTCTCATTAAACATTTTAAGTATACATTTGTGACATCCTGCTTTTCTAGGATCGTTGATTTTAAACTTCATCTTTTCTCTTCCCTTGTCACTTTCTTTATTATATCCTGCAACAGAAGGATATAAACCATATTTCTGTTTTTTTTTTTATTCTAAGCAGCATGAAAAGACTTCTAAGTGTGAAGTAGATCCAAGGGGAAAATAACTCTCTTGGCATAGATGTTAAATTACTACCTTAAGTAGATGTACATAGAGGAGACACAGTTAATTTCACAGAAAGATGGGTAGGGCCACTAAGGTAATGAACTTTATTGAGAGTGCTCTTAATTTCATCATGCAGGTTTAAGAAGCTTTCGGAATAAGTCAGACCACTGAATTGATAAAGAAGCATTTAGTTAGCAAATGCCTTTGTGCTTCCTGGCTCGCTGCTGTGTTTGCCTTAGAAACGAACACTTTTCACATGGTAGATGCAAGCACACTTCTCTAGTTCAGTAGTCACAGAAATAGACCTGTGTTTTAGGGGGACAGTCAACATCATGAACTAAAGGAGGAATATATTAAGCAACTTTCATGGGTATGTGGACTGCATAATTTAAAACTGTCCTGGGGCACCCATAAATTATGCATAGGTTTTGTTTTCTTGTTGTACATTTTTAGGAGAGAGAACATTTTGATTCTGCAATTTCTACACCTTTAGCCTTAGCTAAGCCTCTGTGTTGAATGCTGAGCATTCACGAGGAACCATGCCACCTGCTCTGTAGAGTATTTCCTGAGATCTTCTCAGGGCACACATCTCATTCCTTCTCACATTATTTTGTCTGTAGAAGGCACACCAGCTTCCAATTTCAACAGAGGAATCTGCTAGACTCTACCTTGTGTCAAAACATAAGAGCAGAGTTTGGGATGTTATTTGCTAATTTGTTAGTTTATCTTGCAATAGTTAATGCCACTATTTAAAACATTCTGTAAATAGTAACTGGTGATTGTGTTGTGATCATAAGTGTGTCCCTTGGATCTTGATTTTTATTTATTTACTTTTTTACTGTGGTTTAGGAGAGTGCTGTCTTCTGTGACTATGCATATCTGCTCATATGAACTGTTTGTTGTTTGTTGGTTTGTTTGTTTTGTTTTGAAACACAATCCCATCTGTAAGCACACCATAAGCCTTCCATGATCTTTGGAATGGGAGTCCAGTAAGCAACAGATAGTCTTAAAAATCTCTGAGAATCTTGGTATGAAATTCCACACACTGATTTTATTTGCTTGGGTCACTGCTAGATAAATCAACATTTGGGAGTGCTGCAATTAGTTATCAACACAGGGCATTGTGTGCAACTGTTTAATGTTTAAAGCTCGGGATTCATTAAATCATCATTTTTAGGTCTCTTTTAATTACTACACTTGGGGACATGGGAGTATATGTTTTAATTGTTTGTTTTTAGACTGTAGCCAAAGTTTAACTAAAGTTGCTATTCCAGGCCCTCTAGACACATATTCACGTTCCCCGGTGATTGCCGATCTTGTTGCACCGCTAGGTGGCAGAAGAGATTTACAGTTTCAGGTTTTGCACTTTGGCCGCTTGAGTACTGTCTCAGTTTCTTTCCTCGGCTTATATATATGTATAAAGGAGCAGATGCTGTATGTGACATACAACGCCGTTACTAAAGCACAACGCAACAACTTTGAGCCAAATTCTTGGGTTCCAATGGTCCGATGAAGCCAGTGCTGTGCATATGGGTTGAAAGTAAAGAACCCTGAAATAGAGACTTCTTTCACCCACTGAGGTTACATTTGTGTGTGATTTGAGCCAGGGAGCAAGACTAGTGCATAAAAGAGAAACAATTGGAAGCCCACGCCCCACGCGTTCACTGATTCCTGGAAAGAGCATTGGCCCTCCACCCGACTTTGCTCTGGGGATATTCCCCTGCTTGACAACAAAAGCAAAAAGTGGGTGGGGGGGGCAGCATGCAAAACTTAATCAGCTGGATTGAAAATTCTTGCTGCTTTGTGGTTTCTGAACACTGGGAGGATGATAATACTGAATTAACTGGGAGAAGAATCCGGTTGGAAAAACGTTTGCTAAAGGGATTTGCTAACTGCATGTCCATGACTTTACTGGGGAAATAGGACCTCCTGCAACCTAGGGAGCTGTGACAATAGAGTCAGGAATGTGCTGGTATGAAACAGGCATGCACATCTGTAGACTGTGTTAATGGGCCGTGGAGGAAGTATAAGAATATAGTGTTAGCGAGGCCTTTATATTCCAAAATAAATATAACTCTCCTCTTGGGAGAGAACTGGACATATAATGTGTGAAATGAATGGAAAGGAGGTTCCTATCCACCTGGACAGGAAGTTATGCAGTGATGCATTTTTTTCTGAGGAGACGATATGTTATATTCTAAACTGATCCACCTACATCTGCCATCACAGCCAGCACCTGATTCAGGGTGACTGACACACAGCACCCCCTAAATGTCACAATCTAGCCGTTTTCACCAATTAAAACTAATAAACATGCCTCCCCTCACTGTGGATGTGTGGCCAGTCCTGCAAGCAGCAGGGCAGGCTACAGCAGGGTGTAATAACAGCAGTAGCAGCAGGAGCAGCCAGAGCCCTAGGCAGCAGGTGCACTTGGCTGGGGACAGAGAAGGGCACAGTGTGGTGCTGGCATTGCCTACTCACAAATGCAGGCAGAGCTGAGTTGTTTACAAATTGATAGCAGAGGGGATTTGGTAGAGGAGAGAGTCTTGTATACTGCATTCAGTGTTCTGAACAGCCCAATCGGTGACTGCACGGTCTGATGGGGTTCCAGTCACCCTAGAAAAAAAGAATTACTTCTATTATCACCCCAGTGTATCTTAGTAGTTTGCACTGGCCCAAGTCTATAAGGTACATGAATATCCCTAGTGAGAAGGCCTGGCTTTGATGTTCACGGCAGAAGACTATCTAAATCAATCTCTTATGGGTGTTATGGGTTTGCAAGATACAGAGAAACCTAATGGGACATAGCTTGAGATCGGGAATAAAGAAATAATGCAGAACCAAAAGGGGTCTTCAAAGGAAAGAAATTCAGCCTCCAAGAAGGAAAGAGATGCTTGAAAGATGGTGACAGTGACTATTTGGGGCTTTAGTGTCACCAAGCCAGGCTGATGTGTTTGACAAGAAGTGGGTAATCTCAAGCACATACCTGTCTGGGGAGTGCAGACTCGGGCAAGGGGCATCAGCTTTTATTGTGTAGGATCCAATGGAAAGAGTGAGGCAGAGGGTGTGGTCAGCTGAGGACCTTACAACTGCCAGTGAGGCATCATGGGTGAGTTTTTCTGCTGCAGTGCTATGTTTCATAGAAGCAGGATGGATGTGTCTGGATCATGGGCAGTGCAGCAACCTATGTCAGTCTTTGTTTTCACCTCTGCTCACTGCAACCCTTCTGTCTGGCTGTGGCATTGCTGTCAATTCAGAACCACACTTCTCCTTGCAAGTGCTGTTACGATACAGGACACCTGAAGGTGTCATTTTCCTGTGGTTAATTAACCTTGAGACCAGGAGCACAGCCCTTCAATTACATCTGTGTCTAACCCTGCAAGCACAGAGAGATATGGGGCCACTAATACTGCTGTCATCTCCTTGTCCCATCTGTCTGACCCATAATCTGGGGTATTGTTAGGCAATGGCTTTTGTCCTGGGCATGGGCGGCTCTGTGATTTGAGTTCACATGGCAAAGCACTGAGTATCCCAGGGAAGCCTTCTTACAGGTACGTGCAAACACATGGGGTTGGATTTCTTTTAAATTAAAAGGACAAGGCCAAAACCAAACAAACAAAACCAAACAAAGCATACTAACTTTCTTTCCCTCTCTGCTCGCAGGGGCTTGACCTAGAAGCAAGAAAGCCAAGGCAATGATGGATGATGATCATGGCTATGGCAGAGGGAACCAGCAGAAAATACTTCTTCTGTCACTTCTTCTATAGCATATACAATTGAATGTGGTCTCAAACTGAACTACAGTCTGTACTATTTTCCTTTTTCAGTTTTAAACCTAAAGTGAATTGAGACAAAAGTATTTTACATATTAGGCTATTACAAAACGTTTGACTATAGCATGCTGGGTCTGGGGATGCAGAACTAAAGTGATGTGAGTCAGCACATTGGAGTGGTGAATGATTGTATTCAAATAGGAATAGTGGTGAGCAGGAAGCCACGAATACAAGGTTGCAGAAGGGATGAAGACCCTAAAACTTCCAAAGATAAGTGGGGGACACAACTCATCTACTAACAAACAGAAACAGATTCAAATAAGGATCTGCATCAGGCCGTGTGAAAAATATACATCCTGGCTCTAGGTGGTTGGATCTTATCTGGATGGAAGGAATTAGTCACATGTAAACATGAAAGCAAAAATAAATAAATAAATAAATCACTGGAGGCTGATATTGTCAAGTGTATGGTCCCTATGTCCCTATGTGCCCATACTGAGAGAGGGTACATCATCTGTTAAAGACTCCAAGTATTCCATGACTGCTAGTTACCTAAGGAATGCTAGAAAAAGTGAAAAAAAAAAGTATGACATAAACTAATTTGAATGTATATCCTGTTAACTATCATAAGCACATGTGTATTAATTTCAGCTTGTGTTCACCCAGCTACAGTTAATAATTTAGAGCCACTGAAATTTCTAATGAGTGATGCTAAAGTCTTATGTTTATGCCAGATAATCTCAGAGTTTCTACATGCAAAAATTTTGATTTGATCCTGAACCCATGTATGTAAGCCTGTCACACCATTGTATATAACTGAAACATAGGCTCAGTGCCCATCCTGTACTCATAAGTACTTCATAAATACCAGGCATCTCCTACACTGTAGGAGAATGAGGTTCATTCATAGAATTTACACAATTTGAATTTTTGCTCTGGAGATGGACAATGCCAGGGGGTGCAGGGTTGTCACAAAGGATAACGGGAGTAAAGAGTGAAAGGACACACAATGATGGGAATAAGTGGCTTATCTACAGGAAAGATCCAAGTACATGGATGATGAGTAGGAGATTAGGAAATGTGATGGTAGGGAGGCAGAAGTGACTTTCTTCCCAGAAAGGAAATGGACACTAGTTCATGATAACTTCTCTACAGGAAACAGAACCAGGGAAAGAGAAGGGGAGGAGGGGAAAGCATGTGAGAATAGGAAGATTGAGGACAGGGAGGAATACACAAGAGAGAGAGAGAGAGAGAGAGAGAGAGAGAGAGACAGACAGACAGACAGACAGACAGACAGACACACAGAGAGAGGTGTCATAAAAGAGGGAGCCATTATAAGTTTGAAGAGAAAACTATCTAGAGAAATGTCCAGAGACCTACAAGGATGACCCCAACTAACAATGTGAGCAACAGTGGTAAGGTTACCATAAATGCCCTTCCCTGATGATCAGATTGATGACTAACTTATCTCCCATCATAGAGCCCTCATCTTGTAGCTGATGGAAACAGAAGGAGACACCCACAGCTAAACACTGAGCCGAACTGGAATCCAATGCAAAGAAGGAGGACAAGACCAGGCTACAGAAACCCACAGAGATAGCTGACCTGAACAAGGAGGAGCTAATGGACCCCCAGACTGATAGCTGGGAAGCCACCATTAGACAGACTCAGGCCTCCTGAACATGGGTTTCAGTTAGAAGGCCTGGGCAGTCTAAGGGACTTCAGACAGTGGAACCAGGATGTATCTCTGGTGCATAAAAGGACTTTGGGAACATATTCCCCATGGAGGGATACTCCTTTAACTTAGAGGCAGGAGGGAAGCCCTGGTCCCTACTCCAAATGACTTGACAAATTTTGTTGACCCCTCCTTGAAAACATCACCCTCCCTGTATAGTGTGTAGGGTGAGATGGAAGGGTGGTCATGGGTCATGGGAGGGAGGGAGAGAGTAAGGGAAAGAGGGAGAGGGAACTGGGATTGAAAAAAAAACAACAACAGAAATAAAATTGCAGAGTTGAGGACCAGACAGCTGTCTGAAATAAACTTGGATTTAAAAGCTATTTCATTAGCTTTGCTGGAAGTGATGTCGGAAATGGACACAGATAGGTTTTTGGGGATGCTTTTCTTGTTTTTGACTTTGGTATGATGGACTCAGTATTGGAGAGTAAGAAATTCACAGGCTTATGATCATTTTTAGACTAGATCCCCTAGTCTGTTTCCTGCTGAAGTTAAGAAATTGCACACAATATAGTTTAAATAAATATTTATCTTAAGTATGGCTGTTAACAAATTATATTTCCAAATGTGATGTTATCATGCCTCATGCATGAATTGAATTGGCTTTCCCTAAAATTGTAGCTTTCACAATATGGATTATTACAATACAGCACATTCTGCTAGCATGTGGTTTTGATTTAGCCTTCAAATCTACCCCTCTCTGTGTTGTAAATGGATCATGTAGAGATAGTTATGCTGGTTAATTTAAAGAGTAGAAGATGTTAAGCTGCCCATGGTTTATATATTCCAAGGAAATTTAGGAAGAAGCTATAAATCACCATGGTGTCATAGCACATTATGGTCCTTAGGGGATAGGACAGTGCAAACCTTTTCTAATGATTTACAAATCTTTCAAATGAATTGTCAGACTGACACTACAAGGGCTAGAGTGGTGAATAATTTCACTCAATGGTTGTATAGCCTATAGTACAATGGTATGTCAAAGTAGTGATATGCCGGTAGCAGGTAGCAGCGGCCATCAAACTTATTATACTGTCAGTTCTTGGCTTGCTTGATAGTTTTAAAGGAGAGATACTACTTGGATGCCCCAAGATCCTGACTAAAATAAGATCCACTTTTATATAGAGATGAGATAGTAATCATTTTTTTAAAGAATCTTCATTTTTCCTTTGATAATACCTCTAAGACTCAGTGCTTAGGTGCTTAGGCATTCTTGGTGTATTGTTTGGAAGCAGCTAGCTTGGTCCTGAGGGCATCAGTTCTCCATCGCTCTCCTTCAGAGGCCATAGTGAGGACATCTGTCTCCTGAAAATGCAACACGGTTACTGCAACTTCTTTCACTTAGATACACCAAGAAACTTGTTGTGACAGTAAGACTCTGAGTGCTCCAGCATAAAACCACAGTAATCACAATGGGAAACTTTCAGCTTTTAAAAATTCAAGACACACAAAGTCTACCATTGGTTTATTAGATCATAGTTAGGAATAGGCTTCTTAAATTGATTATTGTTAATTATTAAAGTGAAATAATTCTGTACCTGATTCTGAGTGTTCTCATTATCAGTGGAGTTCTTCCTCTGAATAATGTCACAGATTTGTAAAGATGGTCCTATATATTTGTATTAAAGAGAAGAGGTGAATAAATGATTATATCAGGTTCCAACCCTGTAGCCCCCTGTGGCTCACAGATGCAGTTTCACTTGTGGCTGATGTACAGCTATTTTGTGGCACACTTTGGAATTAATGCAAGGTACTCTTGGGACCCAATTTTTCCCTTAAATAATTCATAATGCATGCTTTGTATTAAATGAACAATTTTAATGAGAAACCATATCTATTTGACTGGGGAATAACTGTTGATTCAATTTGAATGTTATTTTGAAAGAAGTTGCCTTGGATTTACAAGACTTTGCTATATTGTTTTCTTGTTTGTATCCCAACCTTATTTTTGTCATAATTGCCTTACATAATAACAAGTTGAGAACGTGACAGGAGTGGAGAGAATGAACTATAGATACAATCATAGAAAATGGGCAGGGGAAATTAATTCTATGTAAACACTAACTTGCTTGAATGTCTTTCAATTTTAGGCAACGTTGATAGTTTGTGAACAATAGTTGTATCAGGTTTATTTTTCAGTATGGAAAGGAAATGAAGTCCATACCATACTGATCCATTATGTTGGGTATTTCTTATCAGTCAAACTTTACTATGTATGTTACACTTGCAAATGATACTAAGAGAGCCTTATAATAGAAAATATTATAAAATGATAATCATGGATAATACATTAGTAAATATAGTGTAATAATAAAGTCTCAAAGTGCAGAGGTGTGCTGATGTGTGCCTTGCTCCTGAGACAATACTTACTGCATAACCAATCACCAAAACATGTTGAAAAATAGTGGTAAAAAGTCACAGTATCAACAGAGGAGTAAATGATGATTAAGCTATAATTAATTAACCTTATCATACATCAGATCAAAATAGAGTTCATATCCTAATTGTTATTTTTCATTGCTTTGTTAAGACATACATGACAATAATATATTATTGTATATCAATGTCACACTCTCCAGTTATTCTTTGGCAAACATCTTTTTGTTTTTCTTCCTTGTTTTTTTATTTTATTTGTTTATTTTTCTCAATTTATATATCAATCCAAGTTCCCTCTCTGTCCCTCCCTCCCACTCTTCTACCCTCCCATGCCCCCGACTATCACCCTCCCATCCCATTTCCCCCCATACACTGTACATGTAGGGTGATGCCTTCCTGGAAGGGTGATCTAAATCTGTCACATCATTTAGAGAAGGGAGTGCTTCTAGGTCAAGGGAGTATCCCTCCATGGGGAATATGCTCCCAAAGTTCTTTTGTGCACCAGGGATACATCCTGGTTCAACTGTTAGGGGTCCCTTAGACTGCTCAGGCCTGCTAACTGAGACCAATTTTAAGGCGGTCTGAGTCTGTCCAATGCTGGATTCCTAGCTATCAGTCTGGGGGATCCATTAGCTCCTCCTTGTTCAGGGCAGCTCTCTCTGTGGGTTTCTGTAGCCTGGTCTTGTCCCCCATCTCTGCATCTGAATTCCAGTTCCCCTCAGTGTTTAGCTGTGGGTATCTCCTTCTGTTTCCATCAACTACCAGATGAGGGCTCCATGATGGTGGATAAGTTAGTCGTTGATCTCATTATGAGGGAAGGGCATTTATGGTAGCCTTTCCACTGTTGCTCAAATTGTTAGTTGGAGTCAGTCTTGTGGGTCTCTGGACATTTCTCTAGAGTCATTTTTCTCTTCAAACCTATAATGGCTCCCTCTTTTGTGGTCTCTCTCTCTCTCTCTCTCTCTCTCTCTCATTTTTTCTCTCGTCTCTTCCTCCTGTAACTCAATCTTCTTAGTCCGATATCCTCTCCAGCATAAACTGTCTTTGGTGTTTTTAATTTTAATTATTCTGACAGGAGTAAGAGGGGGCATTTAGTTTGCTTCCAGGTTCTGGCTATTACAAATAATGCTGCTATGAACATATTTGAACATTTGTCCTTGTTGTAGGAATGTGCGATTTTTGGGTATATGCCTAATAGTGGAATTACTAGATCTTGAGGGAGATTGATTCCCATTTTCCTGAGGAACCGCCATACTGATTTTCAAAGTGTCTGAACAAGTTTGCACTTCCACCAGCAGTATAGAAGTGTTCCCCTTTTTCCCTATCCTCTCCAGCATAAACTGCCTTTGGGGATTTTGATTTTAGTCATTCTGAGAGGAGTAAGTTGGTATCTCAGAGTTGTTTTGATTTTCATTTCCCTGATGGCTAATAATGTTGAACACTTTCTTAATTGTCTTTTAACCAGATTCCTCAATTGGATCACTACCCTATAATTCACACCATCAGAGATACTAGGATACAAGTAGGAACCTAAGAGATTGAAACAAGGTCCTTCCCAGAAGGGGAAAGGAACAAGATCTCCTGAGCATAATGAGAGTACAGGGGGCAGTGAGTGGAGAGGGAGCTAGGAGAAAGAGAAGGTGGGGTAGAGGAAAGCATGTGGGACTAGGAACATTGAGTCAGAAGAGGTATAGTTTACAGGAAGAGAGAGAGACAGACAGACAGACACACACATACACACACACACACACACACACACACACACACACACAGAGAGAGAGAGAGAGAGAGAGAGAGAGAGAGAGAGAGAGAGAGAGAGAGAGAATGCCTAAAATGCCTCTAGAGAATTGTCCAGAGACCTACAAGGATGACCCCAACTAACAATGTGAGCAACATTGGGAAGGCTACCTTAAATGCCCTTCCCTGATAATGAAATTAGTGAATAATTTATATGCCATCATAGAGTCCTCATCTAGTAGCTGATGGAAATAGGAGACACCCATAGCTAAACACTGAGGGGAACTGGAATCCAGATGCAAAAAGTGGGGAATGATAAAAAAAACGGGGACTAGACTAGGCTACAGAAACCCACAGAGACAGCTGACCTGAACAAAGGGGAGCTAATGGATTCCCAGAATGATAGCTAGGAAACCAACATTGAAGAGACTCAGAACCCATGAACATGTGTCTCAGTTAGAAAGACTGGGCAGTCTAAGGGACCTCTGTCAGTGGAACCAGGATGTATCCTTGGTGTAGGAAAGGGCTTTGGGAGAACATTCCCCATGGAGGGATACTCCCTTAGCCTAGAGGCAGGAAGGAGGGCCTAGTCCCTACTCCAAATGACTTTACAGATTTTGTTGATCCCTCCTGGAAGGCATCACCCTCCCTATGGAATGGGAGAGATGGGATTTGAGGGTGGTCAGGAGTCATGGGAGGGAGAGAGGTAGGAAAGAGGGAGATATGGATACTGGGATCAATATATAAAATAAGAAAAATAAATAAATATTAAAAATTATTTAAACCAAAAGAAAAACAAATTATTTAAGCCAAAGATAAATCTCTATTGGTTCTCCACCCCAGTTTTTAATTGGATTATTTGGTTTTTTGGTAACTACCTTCTTGATTTCTTTGTATAATTTTGGAAATCAGCCCTCTGTCAGATGTGGCATTGAATAATATCTTTTTCTATTCTGTGAGCTGTTGTTTTGTTTTGTTGACTGTCCTTTGCCTTATAGAAGATTTTACAATTCCATAATGTCCTATTCATTAATTGCTATCTCAGTGTCTGTGCTATTGGTGTTATATTCAGGAAGCAGTATCCTGTACCAATTCATTGAAGGGTTCCTCCCACTTTCTATTCAAAGAGGTTCAGTGTGGCTGGATTTATGTTGAAGTCTTTGATTCATTAAACTTACGTTTTGTGCATGGCAATAGATATGGATCTATCTGCAGTCTTCTATAAGTCAGCATCCAGTTATGCCAGTACCATTTGTTGAAAATGTTTTCTTTATCCCATTGTACAATTTTAGTGTCTGTCAAAAATCAAGTGTTGGTACATGTGTGGGTTAATATCAGGTATCAGGGTTTTCAATTCTTTTCTATCAATCTTCCTGTCTATTTTTGTGGCAGTACCAAGCTGTTTTCAGGACTATAGCTCTATAGTAGAGTTTGAAGTCAGGGATGGTGATTCCTCCTGAAGTTCCTTTATTATACTGGGTTGTTTTCGCTATCCCCAGTCTTTTCTTTCTCCATATAAAGTTGAGTATTGTTCTTTCAATGTATGTGAAGAATTGTGCTGGGATTTTGTCGGGCATTGCATTGAATCTGTAAATTGCTTTTGGCAAGATTGCCATTTTTACTAAGTTGACCCAACCTATCCAAGAGCATGGGAAATCTTTCCATTTTCTGGTGTCTTCTTTAATTTCTTTCTTTAAAGAATTAAAGTCCTCATTATATAGGTCTTTCACTTGTTTGGTTAGCGTTAACCCAAGATATTTTATGTTGTAAGTGGCTATTGTAAAGTGTGATATGCTCTGATTTCTTTCTCAGCCCCTTTTTTTTGTCTGTATACTGATTTTTTAAATGTCAATCTTGTATCCTGCCACTTTGCTTAAGGTGTTTATCAACTGTAGGTGTTCCTTGGTAGAGTTTCTGGGTCACTTATGTAAACTATCTGCAAATAGTGAAAAATAGGTTTCTTCTTTTCCAATTTATATCCCTTTGATCCCATTTTGTTTCCTTATTGCTCTAGCTTGAACTTCAAGTACAATATTGAAGTAATATGTAGAGAAAGGACAGCCTTGTCTTGTTCCTTATTTTAAAGTAATTTACTGAGTTTCTCTCTACTTAGTTTGATGTTTGCTGTTGGTTTGCTATATATTGCTTTGATTATGTCTAGGTATTTCTCTTATCCCTGATCTCTCCAATCCCTTAATCATGAAGGTGTTTTGGATGTTTAAAGGCTGTTTCAGTATCTAGTGAAACAATTATGTGGTTTTTCTTTTTTAGTTTGTTTATATGGTGGATTACATTAATGGATTTTCATATGTTGATCCTTCCCTGCATCCCTGGGATGAAGCATACTTGGTCATGGTGGATAACTTCTCTGATGTGTTCTTGGATTTGATTTGCCAGTATTTTTTTGAGTATTTTTGCTTCAATGTTCCTGAGTGATATTGGTCTGTAGTTCTCTTTCTTATTTGTGTCCCTTGTGGCTTGGGTACTAAGGTATTTGTAGCCTTGTAAGAGGATTTTTGGCAAGGACCTTTCTGCTTCTATTGTGTGGAACACTTTGAGGAGTATTGGTATTAGTTCTTTGAATTTCTGGTAGAATTCTTGACTGAAACCATCTGGCCCTGGATATCTCTCAATATTAACGGTCTTAACTATAAAAATACATAGATTAACAAAATGTATTTGAAGACAGGATCCATCTTTCTGCTGCATACAAGAAACACTTCAAATTCAAAGACAGATGTTACCTCAGAGTTAAGGGTTGGGAGAAGATTTTTCCATCAAATGGACCCAAGAAACAAGCAGGAATACCAATCTTAATCTCTAACAAATTAGACTTTAAACTAAAATCAATCAAAAGAGATGAAGGGCATTTTTTATTCATATCCATCAAGATGAAGTCTCATATCCGAACATCTGTTCCCCAAATAGAAAGGCACCCACATTTGTAAAGGAAACATTACTAAAACTCAAATCACACATAAAACCTCACACACTTATAGTGGGAGATTTCAATACCACACTCTCAACACTAGATAGGCCCACCAGACAGAAACTTAACAAAGAAACACATGAACTAACAAAAGTTATGACATACTTGGGTTTAACAGATATTTATAGAACATTCCATCCAAACACAAAATAATATACCGTCTTCTCAGACCCACATGGAAGGAATCTTCTCTAAAATCGACCACATACTCGGCAACAGAGTAAACCTCAATAGGTACAAAAAATTGGAATAATCCCCTGTATGTTATCAGACCACTATGTTCTAAAGTTAGAATTAAACAATACGAATTGCAGAAACCATAGAAACTCATGGTAATTGAACAATGTGTAATTGAGCCATTCCTGGGTCAAGGAAGAAATAAAGACTTCCTAAATTTAATGAGAAGGAAGACCCAACATACCCAAATTTATGGGACACTTTGAAAGCAGTATTAAGAAGAAATTTCATAGCACTAAGTGTGCACATGAACAAACTGGAGAATAGTCATATTAGACAATAAGCAGCACAACTGAAAACTCCATAACAAAAAGAAGCAAAATCACCCCAGAGGAGTAGATGCCAGGAAGTAATCAAATTGAGGGCTGAAATCAGTAAAGTAGAAACTAGGAAAACAATACAATGAATCAATGTAACAAAGAGTTGGTTCTTCTAGAAAGTCAACAAGATAGATAAAACTTTATCCAAACTATCCAAATAGCAGAGAGAGAGAAAGAGCATGCAAATTAACAAGATCAGAAATAAAAACAATGGACACTGAGGAAATCCAAAGAATTTTCAGGTCATACTTTGAAAACCTGTTCTTCACAAAATTCAAAAATTCAAAGGAAATGGACAAATTTCTGGATAGCTATCACTTACCAAAATTAAATCAAGAACAGATTAGCAATTTAAATAGGCCTATAATACCTAATGAAATAGAAGCAGTCATCGAAAATCTCCCAACCAAAAATGCTCTGGGCCAGATGTGGAAAGATTTTTAAACAAAGTACCTTTTAGATGATTATCAGGGTTCATTTTTATATGACAATTTAAATGGATTTTTTTTAAATGGAGACTTTTTTAAATTTAATTATTGAAAATAGAATGTAAATGTCTCTGTAGAGCACTAAATATATTCTTTTGAAATTATAAAAGTACAGCAAAATTTTGATTATTAGAATTTATTTATTTGTTATATGGTTATAGGTCTTAGTGTTCTATTACTGATATTTTAGCTATTTTCAAGAAAGTACTATAGTACTACTAATACTCACACATATAATAAATCTAAGACACAGTTTTATATATGTAAACATTTTACCCACTGGTAATATTAATAAAGTGTTAAATCCCTTGCATCATACAGTCTTATTTCAATTGATGAGATTATTCTAGTATAACATAGAGGCAAATATAAAATAAAAATAATGTGAGATATACAGATGTTGCTGATGAGTTCCTGTCCCAAGTTCCTTGTATTCTTTTAACCACAAGTAAAATGTAAGATTTCTTTTTTAGTAAAATCTAATTTTATTCATGGTGTATACTTGTGCTCATGTACATACTTGTGAATCTGTATGCTATATTCTGTGATTATTAATAGTCAAGAATACAACTAATAGCTGGTATCATTTCCAGGTTTTGATTTAAGTAGCAGCTTTAGAGCTTATTGTCTGTTCCTTTCTATTTTTAGGTCACAGCAAAAGGAAAAATTATCCCTTGTATGTCATTTTTCCTTTCAAAAGGATGCAGAAAATTAAAAAATGGAAAGAGTTTCATGTAGTGTTTCTGACAGCAAATTTCTCAAAGTGCAGAAATCCCTCTTTTCTCTGTAGCACATTCCTGCAGATAGACTGTAGTCCCTGAGATGGATGACCTTCTCTGTTTGCAAGAATGATAATTCCTGAATACATAGTTCACCATTAAAACCAAATTGCAACTTCAAAGGCATGCTTCCTTAACTATACTTTTTCTTTTCTGATAAAATATCAAAAGGATTGAGGAAAGTTAGGCTTTGGCATCTCCTAGAAGTAAAACTCATGTAATCTGTCTGGTCATGGTGCCTAACTGGTGACTAGGGGAGTGGGCTGACCCTGCAGCATGGTAAAAGTTTCCCAAAATAACTTTTCAAACCTGGATGTTCTACATCATATTTAAAACATTTTAGAAAAAGTGCCTTAGATAATTTGCTAAAACCCTTGTATATGTTCCTTTAAGGATGTTCCCAAAATAATAACTATTTTCCTCTGACTAAGTTGATATGGAAAGGATTCTCAGAAACACTGAAGCCATTGAATCAAACAATCTGATGTTAACAGAAAACAGACATTGATCTTATAAATCTTTTGAAGCTCACATTGGTGACTATACTATTATTGTAGTTGGAAAACTAAAACTCAGACACAACGAATCAACAGGACTCCTTTGCTATTGTCATAACTGAGTCTGAAATGGGGATGCTGAAGAAAGTATGCTGGACGTTGTACCACCTCTACAGATGCTATTTTACTGAAACTCACACTAATCTCATGAGTTAATATGCTTTCTTAGGGAGGATCTAAGGCCTGAAGATGTGAAATTGTCTAGCCATGGAGACATTATAAGGTATTGAGGTCTGTTTGGACCTATAGAGATGAGTACTTTATGGCCTCAGGATACCTAGTTGATCTAGCAGCACTAGACTTAATGGCCACACTTAAGTATAGAATGTGTATTAAGAGTTACATAAAGTTAAGTGATATGTCAACTATAGTTTGTAAATGTTTCTCAAAGTTCATGTGCTAAACATTCAATCCTCAAGGTAGCAGTCATAACAGACAATTGGATCATGTATGCTCTGCTTTTAGGAAGGACTGACGTTACTAGGTCAGGCTGGGTCCTTATTTTGTGAGGCAACTTTCTACAAAAGCAAAACTTCTTCAACTTTTCTTGTGTTTTACACTTCTTTATTTCCTTACTCTCATCTCCATCCAAAAAATGCTATAACTTGAAAGTTCCTATCAGATGCCATGCAGATGCCAACACATTGACTTCAAATGCCTCAGCTTCCAGAACTCTTCAAATTGCTTGCACTGTGGTAATTTGTTACAGAAACAGAAAAGGACAACAAGAATATTTAAAGTGCTCAAAGTAAGACACAAATACAAATTTTTTACCACTGAGAAAGCACTTGTGAAATTTTAGGTCAAGAAATAGCTTTTATGAGCAGAGAACACAAAGATGAAGAGGCATATATAATATGTGTAAATATATCTGTAAATGTTTTTGTAATGTGTAAATGTAAATCATATATGTAAATGTACATATAAAGTTTGTACTCATTTGAATCTTGGGTTATAGCCAAGCTAAAGAATGCTTTTACATGCCCACTGATATTTTTAAGGCCATTTATTCTCAAGACTTATATAACTTTTTGTACCCTTGATTACTATCACATATAGAATGTTCACAATCTGTAGGAAAACACAATACAGAGAAAAGTAAACAAAGATGTGAATTATCTTTCTATTTATCCTTCAATTAGAAGAGATAATTATTTGTTTGAGTAAAAAATACAGCCTTGGTATTAAGATGTCAATAACATTAGTTGTTAAATGATGGGAGATGTCATTCTGTATATGTTTCTCATACTGGTTAATAATAAAGCACTGTTGGCCAATAGGAAAGGAAGATAGGAGGGACTAGGAGACAAGGAGGAAATAGGAAGTAGTAAGGAGAGTCAAGATGGAGAGTCTGAAGAAAGCAGTATGCCGCCGGCTCCCCGGTAAGAGAAATACATAGATCAGCAGAAATGGGTTAATAATTAAGACAGAGCTAGCCAATAAGAAACAAGTAACCAGGCCAACAGTATTGTATCGAATACAGAGTCTCTGTGTAGTATTTGGGGCTGGTGGCATGGCGGCGGGACAAGACCAGCGGCGGCAGGCGGAAAAACCATACTCCTTACAGTTAAAATATATTTGCATTCCCTAATACATTTGAGTTTAGAAGTCTCATTAAGAAGTCAAGCTCAGAAGTGAGTGGCCAGGACTCCAATGGAGGCTAATGGGAGGTGTGGGGTTGGAATGGAAGGAGAGGAGGTAGGGGAAACTGTGGTTGGGATATAAAATAAAATATAATTTAATTAATAAAAAAAGCAAAGCTCAACCTACATGTCTTTTGATAGTACAATCAAATTTTACATACTTTTTAAACAATTTCATAAACAGATGTAAGTAAAGGTTTGACTACATGAAATAGTATATATCAGAATATTGTATATTTGCAAAATATGTACATATTTTCTAAAGTATAGCTAATACATTTGTTTTAAGATAAAATATATTACATGTTTATGCTATTTTCCCTTCATTTGCATCACTTCTGTATCTCCCATTTCATTGATTTTTATTCAAAAGCTATCGACTATGACTACGTGTTGTGAACAGTCCCAAGTATTAACCATAGCAATAACAAGTAAAGAAACAAGACTCTCTGCTTCTGTAGAGTTATGCCTCAGAAATGGAGAAGATAATAAAATGAAATAGACTGTGTCAGACATAGATACAATGGCAAGAGAATGGAGAGTCAGTTAGGATGAGTTTGGAGCTCAGGACTTTGAGGAAGATATTTTTGTAAGTAGAGAACTACATGAATAGAAGAACATACATTGCATAGTTCTAGGAATGGTGGGAACTACTGGGGAAAAAGTGATTCAAGTGTGCAGAGAAGAGTGGAAGGAAAAGCATTTTGATCTGGCAAGGCACTCCCATCAGGGAAGTATTAAAGTTAAGATTCTTTGATTATCCATTCATGGGAGATGTCATTCTGTAAATATGTTTATCTTACTGGTTAATGAATAAAGCACTGTTGACCAATAGGAAAGCAAGATAGGCAGAACTAGGAGACAAGGAGGAAAGAGGAAGTAGCAAGGAGGAGTCAACATGGAGAGACTGGGGAGTCCAGATGCCAGCCCCATTCCCTGGTAAGATGAAACAACGTGGAAGTACTTAGATTAACAAAAATGGGTTAATACTTAAGACAGAGCTAGCCGATAAAAAACTAGTACCTGGCCAACAGCATTATATCAAATACAGAGTCTCTGTGCGTTATTTGGGGCTAGCACGGTGGCGGAACAAGACCAGCAGCGGGTAGAAAAACCTACTCCTTACAATCCATAATAGGCACAAATCTTTTCTTGGCCTAAAGAAGTTAGAATAAATTATTGAAAGATTTTTTTCTGTTGTTTATTTCTTTTGCTGTTTTTTTTTTTATTAATCATCATTGTTTTTCTCTTCATTTCTATCAAAAATCTTTCTATTTAAATTGGGAGGCTTCACTTTTATATAGGCTGTGTATAAAAATTCTTGAAATATGTATCTGAAATACTGTATTGGTAACACACTGTATCAGTGGACCCAAACAAGACATAACGTTATACCAAATTTTTTAACCTTTGTTCCATTTATGGTGGATAATTGACTAAGAAACCATTTATTCAACCATGACTAATTATTTTATATATATATATTTTGCCATATTATGGCTTCCTACTCTGTTTTGAAAGATTTTCTTTAACTTTCTGGATACAATGGGAGTCAAGGACATTAGATCATGAATTCATTAGAAAGCACCTGACACATACAACAAACAGCTCTGAGAATTAGGAAGTCATCCAGGAAAAAGCAGTCTTTGCATCCAAGTTGCAACTGTAGGAAGGACAGCACTCAGATGGCTGTTCTCACCAGCTATTTACAGTCCCTCAAGGCTGTTTAATTGTAGCTCCCAGTGCCCCTGTTACTTGACTGTCCTACTCAAACTTCCTCATGGACCCTTGACTCTTTGCCTTTTAAACTCTGCTTTACATTATGGATCTTTGTGGGAAAAAAAATCAGTGTAGTATTTGAGATGAAATATGAAGAAAGAAAACAGAAGTTAGCAAATGAGCTCATTTCACCATTAAAAAAAAAGCCTGAGAAAAGCAAAACATACAACTGAGTTGAGTAAACTTATGCTCTGCTCAAAAATTTTCTTTTTATCTGTGTGTCTTAAACCTACTAATATGTTAAAATTTCCCAAACTTTTGCCATTCTTACTGCTAAGTTTGTGTCTCACTTAACACTCAGGTACACTTAGCAAAAGATTACGATGGAGCAGAACCTCTGTCAATGTATTGCGACTGTCAGTCAAAGTCTGGCTGGACCCACTGTGTACTCCTTATTGTCTCTGAGGGCTTAATATAGCCACCTTCTGCTAGTTGTTATAGTACTGCTGTACTATGTGAAGCTAATACATAGAACTTCAATGGACTGAACTAAGCAAGGTGGAAAGACACACCAGAGGTAGACAGAAAGAAGATGAAATATTTCTAAGAAAGAAAAATAAGTAATGGTGGACATGTGAGAAAATGCTGAAGTATCCGTGAAATCCATGAATATTATCAAAATATCAGAATTGAAAATCAAATCAGCATAATTAAATATGGCATTTTAAACCAAGACATTTGAATTCATATATTTATTGTTTATTCATAATTACTTAATTTCATTTTTTGATAATTTTTTATTTAAATTTGAAACAAGCTTGTTTTACATGTCAATCCCAGTTCCCAAACCCTCCTGTCGTCCCTTCTTCCCCCCACCTACCCCACCCCACCCCTTTTCTTCTCCCCAGACAGGGTGAGGCCTTCCATGGGGAGTCTTCAAAGTCTGCTATATCATTTGGAGCAGGGTCTATACCCTCCCCCATGTGTCTAGACTGAAGGAGTATCCCTCTATGTTGAATGGGCTCACAAAGTCAATTCATATACTAGGAATAACTAGGGATAAATACTGATCCACTACCAGAGGACCCATAGACTGCCCAGTCTTCCTAACTAATACCCACAATCAGGGAGTCTGGGCCAGTCCTATGCTGGTTTCCTAGGTGTTAGACTTGATTGAGTCCATGAGCTCCCCCTTGTTCAGGTCAGCAGTTCCTGTGTGTTTCTCCAGCCTGATCTTGACTCCTTTGCTCATCATTCCTCCTTCTCTGCAACTGGATTCCAGGACTTCATCTTAGTTATTAGCTGTGGGTGTCTGATTCTGCTTCCATCAGCTACTAGATAAAAGCACTAGGATTGCATATGAGGTAGTCATCAATCTCATTATCAGGGAAGAGCATTTAAGGTAATGTCTCCACTACTGCTTAGATTGGGGTCATCCTTGTAGATTTCTGGACATTTCCCTAGTGCCAGATTTCTCTTAAAACTTATAATGGCTCCCTCTATTATGTTAACACTTTTCATGTTCTCCTCTATTCTTTCCCTGACTCAATCTTCCTTCTCCCTCATGGCCTCCTCTCCCCTCCTCTTCTCCCATCCTCTTCCTCCAAATTCCCTCTCACTTCCCCCATGCTCCCAATTTGATTTGGAGAAATTGTCCCTTTCCCCTTACTTCATTTCTTATGCAAAACACTTCTCTACATCTTGATTTAGCATGGCAAGTACATGTAGAATGTCATCCCTCCTAAAGTGCCAAGTATGGTTCAAGACAGGAATGAAGGTTAATATGTATTGTCAGCTTTACCGAATCTAGGAGTCAGGTTTCCCAGCATACCTTAGAGGGATTATTTGATTAGTTTGATTCACATGAAAAGACACAGTCTAAATGAAGAAAGAGCTATTCCTTGGGCTTAGGCACTGCATATAAATGTAAAGCGAGCTGAACTTCAGCATTTATCACTCCTTGCTTCCTGAATGAATGTAGTGAGATCAACTGCCTATAGTTTCTGCTTCCATGACTACCTGTCATGCTGGACTATCCCCCTTACAGCATGACCCAAAATATGCAATTCTTTTCTTAGGTAGCTTTTATTTGCAAATCTTGTCACAACAAAGGAAGAGTAATTAGTACACCATAAAAGAAGTATCTTTTATGATTTTGTTTTTATGATTGTGTACTTTTTGTTTACACACTATTTGGTACATTATCTATGATGTCAAAAATGATCACTGGGCCCAAAGTTATTTATCTTTGTATGACACAGTGCTTGCATATAATACATGTGGCCCTAGGTTCAATCCTCAGCAGTGAGAAAAATGGTTGAGACGACCATAAAGTACTATCATGTGTCAGTTTTACTTATTAAAAGATTACAATTAATAGAATTGCAGAGGTGGTTTAGTTGGCTATATATTTGCTACACAGTCATGAGTACCTGAGTTGGGATTGCCCACTTCACTAAAAGCCTAACAAAACAGTGCAAATCTTGCCACAGTGCTGGGGGAAGGGCAGATTGAGATGGCTCCCTGGAGACAAATTGACCAGCCTGCTTATGCAAATTTTTGGGCTATTTTCCTGTCTCTAACCATGGACTACTACTGTTAATACACAGAATACCAAACCCTGTCTTCCCCATGCACATACACAAATGTGCAAGTATATGTGCACACATACACACAAACACATAAACAGCACAATTAATTTCATTTTTTCATGTGGTCATGGTTATTGTGTTACTCTACCAGCCAGAGCTAGGGAGGTGTCATGGTTTATTCATCTGGAGATCTCTCCCTGGTTTATTATAAAGAAATTGCATACACACCCTGCATATTTCATCTCTAAATGTTTTATTTTGCTTTATAAAACATTTTCTTAAAAGAAAACCTGAAACAGACACTGGAAATTTCATTACAGAGATACGTGTAAGTGCTATTTTTTTTTGTTAGAAAATATTGGAGGCAGTGGGTGAGCAAATGGATAGAAATGCAAAACACATGGCATCATCACATTAATAAACATCTGTTCGTTATTGACTATAGACCCTGAACAGTTAAATACACTTCATAAATTACAAAGCAGTGTATTAGTTGTCTATTGATATGTAACAAAACTTATCACTACTGTCTCATAACTATTAATAATCTGTTATTCTCTCTCATGGTCTCTAGGCACCATGGTTTGGTGTTAGGGTGTCATATCAGGCACCTTTTAAGAGAAGGTTGAAGTACTTCTCATGTGGTGCTTCATGGAATCAAAAGTTGACAAGCCTAGAGGAGAGAGCCAATAGGCAGTTGTAACATCTTTCATGACATGACCTTAAAGTCTTGTGATAATTACTGTCCCACACTCTACGTGGAATGGCATGAACTTCTGTGCAGATTCAAGGGGAGACTAAGTAGACTCTCAACTCATTAGAAGCAAGATTCCAAAAGGGCATGGGAGTCCAGAAATATTGCTCTGACATTTTTGTAAAATGCTGTCTGCCAGGGGCAGGTGTCACCCCTGCCACTTTAAAGATGACCGGGCATATTTTTAGTGAGCTTGAAAGCCTCTGTCTCTAGAAATATTTGGTGTAAGGTAGTAATACTGACCTGGGAGTGGCATGCTTCATCTCAATCAGCAGTGCTGTGAGGCCTTGACTCCTTGTGTCACTGAAATCACATTCTCATTGGAATCATTGCAAATAGCATAGATGTATTTATTTAACCTCATAGAAAGACAAATCTGGAATATCTACACAGCATTCTTTCATAACTTGTATTAAGATTACTCTGTCCTCTTCTTGCTGTTCAGGCTGATAAAGACAAAGTCATGCTGTTTTCTTTAAAAAGTTTAGATATGTTGTTTCTCTGAGTTTGTGCTGCCATGATGTACAGCAGATCAAAATAGAGCACTGGTTCTCAAATTTCTTTCCTCCTTTTTTGAAAAAAAAATATTTATTCCTTTCTTCAAGTTCCATTCTACTTTCCAACCCCAGTTCTCCCTCTTATCACTCCTTCTATCCCCTTCAACTCCCCTTTAGCAGATCCCCATCTGCTCTTCTTCATATTTAAGGGCTCCCATGAGGAGTCAACAAAGTCTGGCACATTAAGTTGGGACAGGACCAAGTCATTCACCCCTGCATTAATTAACACTGACCATGACATCCTACCATAGGGGATGGACTCCAACAAGCTAGCTCATGTACCATGGTTTGATACTGACCCTACTACCAGGGTGCCTTCAGCTAGTTCAAGCTTCACAACTCTCTCTGACATATGGAGGGCCTAGTTCAGTCCAATGAATTCTCCACAGATGTTGACCCAGTGTTCATGAGTTTACATGAGCCATGTTCCCCTTGTCTCTGCAGATTTCTCCATCATGACATTGACCTCTCTTGCTCATATAGTCCTTCCTCCCTCTCTTTGACAGCATTTCTGGAGCTCAGTCTGCTGTTTGGATTTGTATCTTTGCATATGGTTCCATCAATTTCTGGATAAAGGCTCTATGATGATAGTTGGGGTACTCATCAATCTGATTACAGGAGTTAACCAGTTAAGGCAATCTCTTCACTATTACCAGAAGTCTTAGCTGGAGTCCTCCTTGTGTATTCTTGGGAATTACTCTACCACCAGGTTTCTCCCTAAGCCCTTAGTGGCTCTCTCTGTTAAGATATCTCTCTCATTGCTCTCCCAATCTTTCGATGCTCCCTTTCCACCATCCTGTTCCCTCATGTCCCCATTCCCATCCCCCATCCCCCCTTTCTTGCCCCTACCTACCAGTTTACCCAGAAGATACCATCTAATTTTCTTCCCCTGTGTGATTCATGAGTCCCTCTTAGGGTCCTCCTTGTTACCCTTTGCAGTAGCCACAAATAAAAATTATCTTTGGGTAACTCTAACCAAACAAGTGAAAGACCTATATGGTAAGAACTTTAAGTCTCTAAAAATAGAAATTGAAAAATATACCAAAAAAATGGAAAGATCTTCCATAATCTTGGATAGCTAGGATCAACATAATAAAAACGGCATTATTGCCAAAAGCAATCTACAGATTAAATCCGTATCAAATCCTAACAGAATTCTTCATAGATCTTGAAAAAACAATACTCAACTTCATATGGAAAAACATAAAATTCCAGAATAGCTATAACAAACCTTTAATAAAGGAACTTCTGGAGACATCACCAACCCTGACTTTAAAATCCACTATAGAGCTATAGTAATAAAAATAGCTTGGTTCTCAAGTTTCTTAATGGCTGAGACTCTTTCATTTAGTTCCTCAAGTTGTGGTCATTTTTATTTCTACTTCACAATTGAAAATTTCTCTACTCTTCTAAAACATAATATAAATATCTGTGTCTTCTGATGGTCTTAGGAAACCTCTGTGAAAGGGTCATTTGACTCCCTGAGGCTTGGTGACACACAGGTTGAAAACTGCAGAGATAGGTTATCTAAAGTGTCTTCCTAGCCTAAGACATGTTGCAAAATGTTCCTGTTGTAAACGAAGTTAACAACAGGCTGCAGAAATAAATGTGAGACTCTATAAGGAATAAAGATAAGTTAATAGTTGGAGTCTAATTCTACCTGAAGTTATTTTCATTTTATCTTAAGAAAACAGAAAATACAATACTTTCTAAAAATATATCTTATAACAGTAAATATTCTTGTGAAATATGTCAGATTATTTGTGTTTTATTTTTCAAAGCTTTTGTGCTTTTTCCAAACTAAACAAAGTGCTTCAAAGACTGTGGACACTTTAAAAGATGACTTTAAATAGGTAGGAATAATGAAAATCAAAAATTGAATAAGGTGAACAGATACTGAATCCAGATAATGTTCAGATGTTATTTTGGCTTTCTGGGACACAGATCATCACAGTCTAAGAAGGAATTGCTTGCTGATATCTTCCACAAAATGTGTTGTGTAGCACTGTTTTCTTCCAGTCTGTTGAGTCCTTTGATATCAGTAGTGTGGTAGAGGAAAACATTCTGTTCCTCCTTTTAAAGAAACTCTGCCAGGTTTAGAATACACTTAAGAACTATGGAGATGCCATATTAATTTATAGTTTTTGGTTTCTTATTCTGTGACAAAGAATAATGAAAGGGCCTGAAAAGCACAAGTTATTTGTTAAGTATTCATAGTGTGTGGCATTTTGAAATTGCAAGTGTTGGAAAAAAAAAGAATGATACTAAAGAAATAGCTAACATACAATCTTTCTCAAAATGCTCAACACTGATCTAAGTCAACAGATAAGACAGAATTAATTTTCCATCTCAGCACTCAGGGATATATCCAGCTACCCACATCATTATTCTCTGTTGTTACATGTAACAGAGAAGTTGCCCAAGCTCCCATCTAAAGCAAACCCTATAAGCTTTGAGTCACTCAGTCAAGATCTAGAACACAGTTGAAAAACATGTTAGAACATGTGCATCCATATGGTTATGTGAATTCACATTTCACAATCTCTGTTTCACTTCAAATAGATACACCATGAGATGGTTATGTTTGTCTGTTCATGTTAATATAGTCAATATTACTTTGGAGATGATGTAATAGCCCATTGGATTAATCTTTAGTTAGATATTCAACTTGTTTCATTAGCAGTAATTTATTAGGAAAAATTGTAATTTGGTGTCATGTAAATTTTTACATAATTGTTTTAGATTAAAGGGCCATTTTACAAACCATTTATTTTAATTGTTCGGTATTTTGTTTGAGTTCTGCAGTACTAGGAAGACTAGATATGTCCTGTTCTCCAGACAGACATTAATGTGGAAGTATTCATAATGGTATGTGTCTGTACATGCTTTCAATCCCTCTTGATAAAGAGAGAAAATTGTACATAGTGGAAAGCCAAGAGGAATTTAAGAAGAAAGAATTTCCTCAATTTAGAATTGAGATGAAATGACATTGATCAGAATGTAGGGAGCATGGTGAAGCATCAGGAAGAAAAAAACGAAAAAAAAAAAAAAAAAAAAAAAACAGGGAGGATGAAGTATAGAACACAAAGCAATTTGGAAAGAATACACATGAGAGGAAGGCTTATCTCATAAGACGTTCTTCTTAAAATAGAAGAACAAGGTACTCATGAGGAACCTCCACTTTCTAAGTTCTATTAGATGAAACCTAACTTGCTCTTGGGGACTAAGATTTAAATTCATTCCCAACCAATACTGAATTAAACACGGCCTTAGGACCTTTCTTCTTTCCTGGACAGGAAGCTGGAGTAAGCAGAAATGAAGGTGTGATCCTGGGAGCCATAGTAAACAGAAGACCTGCCTGACTAGTGATAGGTGTGCAGATAAAGCAAGGGGGCTGAGAATTTGAGCTCCTTTTCCCTTGCAAGAGAAAGACTGCTGACAACTTCACCAGGCTCCTGGGGTTTGTTTCAAAGGGGCTTCTGTAATTTGCATTGTGGAAATAAAATAAAACTTTAAGTGTGTGCACAACCCCAATACCCACACCCTTTATATACGCTCAGAGTGAAAAGGGAGGTTTGTCTGTTTGGTTTATGTTCTCTCACCAACATCCAGAATGGAAAAGCTCCAGCTCATAGAAAGTATGTAGTAAATATTCATACCATATAATATGATGGTATTCAGTTATACAAATACTCAACTCCCAAATAAGGATAGATTTTGGGAAGGATTTTGTTGATGAGTGTTTGGGTTTTTAGTTTTGAAACACAGCATTGCACACAATTTGTTTCAAATTTTGCTTAAAGGCATACACAGTTTGGTTTGGACTGCTCCATAAAAAGTGCTTGAAGGAATACTTAGTGTATCATGTATTTCTAAATTATAAATTTTTAATCAAGTCAATTTGTACTTGAGTTGAAAAATTGAATTTTCACAAAACATACAGATAATGATGAGCATCACTGAAATGCTTGCTTTTTTGCTTTTATTTTTTAATTCAACAATAGTTTATTCATCCAATGTAATCAATATAAAACTACTGCGACAGTTTTTATTTATTTGTCCCAAAATCTGTGAAACCTAGTATGTACTGAGATTAGTACAAAGGACATACCTCAACATAATAAATGCAGTTTAGTTATTAAACGGAGAGAATCTCAAAGCAATTCCATCAACATTGGGAACAAGACAAGGCTTTCTACTATCCTAATATCTCTTCAGTACAGTACTTGAAGGCTTAGCTAAACAGTAAGACAATGGAAAGTGATCAAGGGAATACAAATTGGAATGAAATGATTTAAAGTGTTGTGGAACACTTGTTTATACTTTAAAGATGTGTCTCTGCTTAAGGCAACTTGTAATTGGTTGAAAAAAGAGCTAAATGGTCAGTAGCTGGTTAGGAACGAATAGGCAGGATCTCCACACAGAAAGAAATTGGGGAGAGGAAGGTCAGCATGGGATTGAATTAGTGAAAGCTGATGTGCCTTACAAAGAAGAGATAATCGAGCCATATGGCAGAATATAGATTAAAAATTATGTGTTAATTAAGTTAAAAGAGCTAGCTGGGGAAAAGCCTAAGCTAAGGCCAAACTTTCATAATTAATAATAATAATAATAATAATAATAATGAAATAATAATAATAATAAATTTCTGAGTGGGATAGGTGCTTTCCTGTATAGAGGTACAGCTCTTTTGGGAGGTCTTGGGACCAAACACTTGAATAGGCTTTATGAGCAGTGGAAGGCATGCCACTTAGTGGCAGAAGACTAGGTATAAGCATCTAATAAGATAGGGTGGAAATGGGCTACAAGCTGGGCCAGGAAGCATGAGGCTCTGCTCCCACCTCTCATAGTCCCGTAGGGGTCAGAGGCAGCCACCAGGCCATGTGCTAAGTGGAGCTGTGTGGTGAAGGTTCTAGCTGTTACTTGGCAGTTTATTATTTGGCTGACACAGTCAGAGAAGGTTGAAAATGTGCGAAAGATCAGGTCCAGATGGAGAAAACATCTAAACAGATATAATATGCTTTATAATGTGTTTAGACAGTCATAGAAAAACAAATAAATATAGGCCCTGCACCTCACCTGTGCAGCACAATAGAGCCAACTCCATTGGCAGAAGTCTGTGTGGGTGAGCCAGTCCTGATATTGTGAGCCTGGGAAAGCTATCCCCATTATTCATCTATCATGTGGCAGCATGGGCAGGGGAGAAATGCCCACCCCAATCCCCGTCAATGCCTGAAGCAGATGGGAGAGGTGATCCTGACGCCATAAATGCAGGAGAGCCACCCCTGCCCCACACTAGCAGCAACATGAGGGCGAACAGGCCCTGCACCTTGCCTAGTAGCACAATAGAGTCAACTGTTTTTGCTGAGACTTGGGTAAGCTAGCCCAAAGTTGTGAGCATAGGAGAGCTGACTCGATTAATCATCTGTCACATGGAACGATGGGCAGGAGAGAGATGCCGTCCCCCACGCCACCCTTAGACCCATCTATTCTTGAGGCAGGAGGGAGAGGTAGTCTTACATTTAATCAGCTGCAACACTTGGGAGAATAGCTTCTAGCCCTCACCTGGGCAACACATTAGAGCTCACCTTGAAGGTCTAGGTGTGGGAGAAGCAATCCTGAGGATGTGAAAGTTAGAGAACTATCCCTGTCAATTCCTTGTTGCTGCAAGGGGTAAACTATCCAGGATAATGCAGAAGCCCTCACCCTGCTGGTGAGGTCAAGAGGACAAAGGAGAGCTGGTAGGCTGACCTACCATGCAATTATCCAGGCCAAGAACGATAATTATGAATTGGCCCACCCCAACACCCACCCCATTTGTAATCTGGTGGAGCTTATAAGGGGACTGTCCTGCAGACTCAAAGCTGGTAGATCTCCATGACATGGGACCATAGCAGCATAACCAAGAGAAATTTCAGTGAGGGTCCAGCATTGATAGATTTACAGAAACCAGAGGCCTCCAATCAGAACAATGACTCTTTGCAATGGACACTAGCAAGTAAAGATACATGAAAAAAAAAAAAAAAAAAAGATTTACTGCATGACTCAATGTGTCACACTACAGTATTCATGATGACTTATTTTTCTTTTTCTTTTTTGAATTATATTTTATTTTGGGGGTTAGGTTGCAAAGGGTAGATATGAAGGGATGGGGAAATGAATGGAATGGAGATGAATGATATGTAAAATGCAAAGAATAAATGAAAAAGATAATGAGCAAATCTCAAAGATCATTCAGAAAAAAATTAATGAATGTACAGGGTTTTTTTCTTAACATAATATATTTCTCTTCTATTTTTGAGATCATAATTACATTATTTCTCCCTTCCCATTTCTACCTCTAAACCCTCTCACATATCTCATTATTGCTTTCTTTCAAATTCATTACCTCTTCTGTTTAATTAATTGTTGTATATATGTGTGTGCATGCATATGTACATACATTCCTAAATGTAACTTGCTTGTCTGTATATTGTTACTTGTTTGTGTGATTTCATGGCAGAACATTTGGTATTTTATAACCAATTTATGTGCTCTTCCCTGGGGAGACTATTATCATATTCTCAACATTCCCTAGATTTCCATAGTTCTTTGTGTAGAGTTGGGTTCTGATGGATTTTTCCAACACATGATCACATGTCTATTTGTGTTGTATTTGTTTAGCTCTTTGGTAGCAACTTACAAATGAAAAATTATTTCCCTTTAAGGAAGTCTCACTGGGGAAATAATGTGCTCTTAAATTAGGCTCCCAGTTCAGCAGTAGATGACCCACAAATACAAACCCAATAGCACTTTGAAGCTTCTTTGTCTCTTACTTTTTAAATCATGGCCTTTTTAACCCTTACATGTTATTTTTGTATGTTATATAGGTTCTTCTTTGGGGTTTTTATAGTATTCTTGTATTGCAGACATGTGTATCTCTGTGTCTATATGTCTCTATGTTTCCTGTCCTTTTTATTTGGCTTTTTTTTCTTATTTGATCATTTTGTTCTATTTGTGTTTGTAGGTGTTTTATTTATCTCTTGCCTATCATTTAGTTATTATGCCTTAGATTACTGTTTGTTTTCTAAAAAAAATGACAAAAAGATTGTGGTTCTAGATGAAAGGGCACATGGGAGGAACTGCAAGGAATAGGGATAGGAGAAAGGGAAAACATAACTAGAATGTTTTGTGTGGAAAAAAATCTATTTTCAATAAAATAAATAGACAAATAAAATCTCTGTTTATTTGACTAGTAAACTCAGAAATAAAGGAAGAAAGAAAGAAAGGAAGGAATGAAGGAAGGAAGGAAGAGAGAAATTAAGAAAAGAAAATATGCCACCTTAAATATTTACTCTGAATTCTTCATGTCTTCCACTGCCCAACTCAAGTTCTTTCTTTGTAAATAAGTTTCTGGCACTTTAGACCTTGTAGTGAGATATTCATGCTGGCTGCAGCTGTTGAACTGACCATGCCCATTGGGATGGGGGAAAAGGTGCAGGCATGACCTGAGGGGACTAGGTCTGGTGTTCCAGACCTCAGCTTGCTCTCTTATTTCCTGATCAGAGACGGGGATAAAGCATGGGAAATAAGATTCCAGGGCAAAATATTGTCTATTGGATGTTTATTTGGGGAGAAATACACCACAAACAGATGGCCTCCACAGGTTCCCATTCCAAGGATGCCTCCAGATGCTCTCTGTCTCTGACCAGGATGTAAGAGAGCAGGCTGAAGTCCAGGACCCAGACCTAGTCCCCACAGGTCATGCCAGCACTTGTCCCCTTGGCCCAATGGGCATGGTCAGTGCAGCAGGTGCAGCCAGTGTGGATATCTCACTACAAGGCTTGAAAACTATTTCGTCAGTACTTTCTTTCATGAGATGATTTACTTTGGGCAAAAGTTAAAGGCAAACATTAACCAATTAGAATTCAGAACAAGTGGAGACAAATTACTGTTTTTATTCTCATCTCTTTAGTGACTATTTATAATTTAGCAGTGCTATTAACTTTCCTTACACATAAATAAAATAGGGAAAATATCTCTTTTCTTACCTGATTTTCTCTGAGTTGTTGTTTTTATTCCTCCATATTTCAAGATAATGCTTATACATTAAGAAAAGTAATTTTTTGTGTGTGTCTCTTTTTGGTTTTCCTAATCGATCTGTAAAAACTTGTTTAGGATATGTTATTAATTTATAGTTTCTGTCTGTTCTCTACTTGTACATAATATTTGTCTTTTCAAATTATTATAATTTTCTCCTAGAATTTTATTCTGTTTACTTAAATCTTTCATTCATTCTCTAAAATATGTATGGATATGTCCATTTCATGTATGCAAAAGATAGGTTTCAATTCAATTTCATTTTATCTCACTTTACTAGTCACTATTCAATTTACTAGTCACTATTGTTGGATGAGCTATACTTTTTTCACTGGTTAAAATGCAATCTCTTCTACCCTGTGAGTATGCATATATTCCCTTTACCCACACACTAATATGTATTCTTAAAGAAAAAGTAATAAATTTGTTTATGATCTGATGATCTATACCCATACTAAAGTAGATCCTGATCATAGAAATTCCTTAGTTAGTTATGATTTTATTCGTTATATAAGTACTTAAGTCCCTTGAACTTCTTGCCATGCCTCAAGTCCTTGTGAACTCTACAAAAGGCTACAATAGAGCAAATTAATTTATAGGACTTATAAATCATTTTTTAACTCAATCTTTGGATTTCTCATTCTTTTCCTCTACTATAACATTCTTCTTATCTTTTCCATAATTTTAACTCAGAAGTTTAAGTGAAATTCTTTGGAGGACTATTTTTCAGCATTTTGAATCTAATATACATAGACAAATGATATCCATGTCTATTGTTATGTACTCTGTTAGAGGCCTATGGGATATTCCCAATGTAGTAATTGCAACGGAAGCCCTTCCACTCCCACTTACTCCTTGATTGATTTTCATTTTCCTATGTAAACTAAAATCACTTATTAACTTTGCTATTTCATCATTAGCATAAAAAGTCCTGATACAGCCACAGCAAGGCCATTAGACAGTTTGGCATTCCTCTAGTCCCCAGGAGAGGATGCAAAACTTTAGGAGTAACTATATATTTGGATTATTTTTTTTTTTTTTTTTTTTTTTTTTTTTTTTTTGCATATAGAGTATTTTTTATTTAATTTTATATAACAAAGTCCAATTAAATGAAAACAAACATTTATACACAATATTTGGGAATTTGGGCGTCGTTCTTTCCAAACTACTTCCTGCTGGTAAGGGGCGCTGTCTTGGGGGATTCGAAGAAGATTCAGATATCCTAGCTGTAGTCTGTAGGGCTGTTTTGTCCAGCTGTTTGGAATGTAGGATCAGCTTGTACTCTGTTTCAGGCGGTCTGGTGTGATCAAACCACATTAGTCTGGAAGGAATCCACATCTTTTCATTTTCTGTGGAAACAAAAATAGAAATACTTTTCCCCAGTAACTTGTTCTTCAACTTAAATTTTGGAGTTTTTTTTTTTTTTTTTTTTTTATTATTATTTTACATGTCGATCCCAGTTCCCTCTCCCTCCCTCCCTCCCTCCCCCCCAAGCCCTCCCTCCCTCCTTCCCTCCCTTTTGCCCTCTCTACCCTCTCCCATGCACTCTAAACACCCTCCCCTCCCAACCCCCCACCACAATACAATATGTAGGGGAATGCCATCCAGTTGGGGTCATGTAGATCTGACAGGTCCTGTGAAGTAGGGACTAGGGCTTCTCTCCTATCTCTAGAATAAGGCAGTTATCCCTCCATGGGGGATATGTTTGCAAAATCCCTTTTGGGCCCCAGGGGTAAATTCTGGCCCCACCTTCTGGGGTCTTTTAGACTGCTCAGACCTTCTGGCTGAGACCCATATTCAGGGGAGTCCGAGTCAGACCTCTGTTGGCTTCCCAGCTATCAGTCTAGTGGCCCTTAGCTCCTCCTTGTTCAGGTAAGCTGTCTCTATGTACTTCTACCGCATGGTCTTGTCCTCTCCATCTGCTTCTGGGTTCTAGTTTGACTCAGTGTTTATGTATGGGTGTTTGCTCCTGTTTTCAACAGGCATTAGTTGAGGACTCCATGGAGAAGTTAGTTGTTGATCTCACTCTCCGGGAAGGGCATTTATGATAGCCTTTCCACGGAAGCTGAGATTGTTAGTTGGGAGCAGTCTTGTAGTTCCCTCGACCTTTCTTTGTGTTCAACTTTATCTTCAAACCAATATTGGCTCCCTCTTTTATGTTCTCTCTCTCTGTCTCTGTCTCTCTCTCTCTTTCCTATTTTCCATTCCTAACCAGGCTCAATCCTCCTAGTCACACATGCCTTCCTCTCCTCCCTCTCATTTTCTCCTACTTCTCTCTCCATTAGCTGTCCTCCCCCACTATACCTGAGGTCTGGGGGACTTGTCCCTTCCCAGTTCTGTGAGGGACTTTATATGAATCTCTTAGAATACAACTTGTATCCTAGTTCCTCTGGTGATGTGAATTATAGGCTGGTGATCATTTGATCTAGGTCTAAAATCCATATATGAGTGAGTACATACTGTGTTCCTCTTTTTGTGACTGGGTTACCTCATTCAGGATGGTTTCTTCAAGTGCCATCCACTTGCCTGCGAATTTCAAGATACCATTATTTTTTTCTGCAGAGTAGTATTCCATTGTGTAGATGTGCCACATCTTCATTAACCATTCTTCAATTGAAGGGCATCTAGGTTGCTTCCAGGTTCTTGCTATTACAAATAGTGCTGCTATGAACATAGTTGAACAGATGTCTTTGTTGCATTGATGTGAATCCTTTGGGTATATGCCTAAGAGGGGGATTGCCGGGTCCTGTGGTAAACTAATTCCCATTTTCCTGAGGAACCGCCATACTGATCTCCAAAGTGGCTGTATGAGTTTGCACTCCCACCAGCAGTGGAGGAGTGTTCCACTTTCTCCACATCCTCTCCAACATAAGTCATCACTGGTGTTTCTATTTTTAGCCATTCTGGCAGGGGTAAGATGGTATCTCAAAGTTGTTTTGATTTGCATTTCCCTGATAGCTAAGGATGTGGAGCATTTTCTTAAGTGTCTTTCAGCCTTTTTGATTTCCTCCATTGAGAATTCTTTCTTCAGTTCTGTACCCCATTTTTTAATAGGGTTATTTGGTGTTTTGTTGACTAGTTTCTTGAGTTCTTTGTATATTTTGGAGATCAGCCCTTTGTCGGATATAGGATTAGTGAAAATCTTTTCCCAGTCAGTGGGCTGCCGTTTGGTCTTGTCAACTGTGTCCTTTGCCTTACAGAAGCTTCTAAGTTTGAAGAGGTCCCATTTATTAATTGTTTCTTTCAGTGTCTGTGCCCCTGGAGTTATGTTCAAGAAGCGGTCTCCTATACCAATTTGTTCAAGGGTACCTCCTACTTTCTCTTCTAAGAGGTTCAATGTGGCTGGATTGATGTTGAGGTCTTTGATCCATTTGGACTTGAGTTTTGTGCATGGCGACAGACATGGGTCTATCTGCAGTCTTCTACACACCCTCATCCAATTGTGCCAGCACCATTTGTTGAAGATGCTGTCTTTGCCCCATTGTATCATTTTAGCTGTTTTGTCGAAAATCAGGTGTTCATAGGTGCATGGATTAATATCAGGATTTTCAATTCGATTCCATTGGTCTACCTGTCTATTTTTATGCCAATACCAGGCTGTTTTCAGAACTATAGCTCTGTAGTAGAGCTTAAAGTCAGGAATGGTGATGCCTCCTGATGTTCTTTTATTGTATAGGGTTGTTTTGGCTATCCTGGGTCTTTTGTTTTTCCATATAAAGTTAATTATTATCCTTTCAAGGTCGGTGAAGAATTGTGGTGGGATTTTAATGGGGATTGCATTGAATCTGTAGATTGCTTTTGGTAAGATTGCCATTTTTACTATGTTTATCCTACCTATCCAAGAGCATGGGAGGTCTTTCCATTTTCTGGTATCTTCTTTAATTTCTTTCTTTAGAGTCACAAAGTTCTTATTATATAGATCTTTTACTTGTTTGGTAAGCGTTACACCAAGATACTTTATGTTGCTTGTGGCTATTGTAAAGGGTGATGTTTCTCTGATTTCTTTCTCTGCCTCTTTGTCGTCTGAAAAAAATAGGGCTACTGATTTTTTTGAGTTTATCTTGTATCCTGCTAGTTTGCTGAAGGTGTTTATCAGCTGTAGGAGTTCCCTGGTAGAGTTTATTGGGTCGCTTATGTAAACTATCATATCATCTGCAAATAGAGACAGTTTGACTTCTTCCTTTCCAATTTGGATGCCCTTGATCTCCTTTTGTTGTCCTATAGCATTAGCTAGAACTTCTAGTACGATATTGAAGAGATATGGAGAGAGAGGACAGCCTTGTCTTGTTCCTGATTTTAGAGGAATTGGCTTAAGTTTCTCTCCATTCAGTTTGATGTTGGCAGTTGGTTTGCTGTATATTGCTCTTATTATGTTTAGGTATGTTCCTGTTATCCCTGACCTCTCTAATACCTTTATCATGAAAGGGTGTTGAATTTTATCGAAGGCTTTTTCTGCATCTAGGGAGATAATCATATGGTTTTTCTTTTTCAGTTTGTTTATATGGTGGATCACGTTGATAGATTTTCGTATGTTAAACCATCCCTGCAATCCAGGTATGAAGCCTACTTGATCATGGTGGATGATTTCTCTGATGTATTTTTGAATTCGGTTTGCCATTATTTTATTGAGTATTTTTGCATCGATGTTCATCAGGGATATTGGTCTGTAGTTTTCTTTCTTAGTTGTGTCTTTGTGAGGTTTGGGTACCAAAGTTATTGTGGCCTCATAAAAAGAGATTGGCAATAAACCTTCTGTTTCTATCTTGTGGAACAGTTTGAGGAGTAGTGGTATTAGTTCTTCCTTGAATGTCTGGTAGAATTCTGCACTGAATCCATCTGGCCCTGGACTTTTTTTCGTTGGAAGGCTTTCGATGACTGCTTCTATTTCATTTCGGGTTATAGGTCTATTTAAGTTGTTTGTCTGTTCTTGATTTAATTTTGGTAAGTGATAGTTATCCAGAAACTTGTCCATTTCCTTTGAATTTTCAATTTTTGTGGAATACAGATTTTCGAAGTATGACCTGAAAATTGTCTGGATTTCCTCTGTGTCTGTTGTTATGTTCCCCATTTCATTTCTGATTTTGTTAATTTGCATGTTCTGTCTCTGCTTTTTCGTTAATTTGGATAAAGGTTTATCAATCTTGTTGATTTTCTCAAAAAACCAACTCTTTGTTGCATTGATTTTTTGTATTGTTTTCCTGGTTTCTATTTTGTTGATTTCAGCCCTCAAGTTGATTATTTCCTGGCGTCTGCTCCTGCGGGGTGAATTCGCTTCTCTCTGTTCTAAGGTTTTCAGTTGCGCTGTTAATTCATTTATGTGACTATCCTCTGTTTTCTTCATATGGGCACTTAGTGCAATGAACTTCCCTCGTAGCACTGCTTTCAAGGTGTCCCATAAGTTCGGGTATGTTGTATCCTCATTCTCGTTGAATATTAGAAAGTCTTTAATTTCTTTCTTTATTTCTTCTTTGACCCAGGAGTGGTGCAATTGCACATTGTTAAGTTTCCATGAGTTTGCAGGTTTTCTGCTATTTGTATTGTTGTTGAATTCCAATTTTAAAGCATGGTGGTCCGATAAGATACAGGGGACTATTTCTATTCTCTTGTATCTGTTGAGGTTTGTTATGTCTCCTAGTATGTGGTCGATTTTAGAGAAGGTTCCATGTGGAGCAGAGAAGAAGGTATATTCTTTTGTCTTTGGATGGAATGTTCTATAGATGTCTGTTAGCCCCAGTTGAGACATAACTTCTGTTAATTCTTTTGTTTCTTTGTTGAGTTTCTGATTTGTGGTCCTGTCTAGTGTTGAGAGTGGTGTATTGAAGTCTCCCACTATAAGTGTGTGAGGTTTTATATGAGCTTTGAGTTTTAGTAGTGTTTCTTTTACGAATGTGGGTGGCTTTGTATTAGGGGCATAGATGTTCAGAATTGAGACTTTGTGTTGATGGATTTCTCCTGAGATGAATATGAAATGACCATCTTCATCTCTTTTGACTAGTTTTGGTTTGAAGTCTAGCTTGTTAGATATTAGGATAGCTACGCCTGCTTGCTTCTTATTTCCATTTGATTGGAAAATCTTTTCCCAACCCTTTACCCTGAGGTAATGTCTATCTTTGGAGCTAAGATGTGTTTCTTGTATGCAGCAGAAGGATGGATTCTGTCTTCGTATCCATTCTGTTAATCTGTGTCTTTTTATAGGTGAGTTAAGACCATTAATGTTGAGGGTGAGTAAGGACCATTGATTGTTGATGGTTGTTTGATTTAGGTTTGTTGTTGGCAGTGGTATTGTGAATATATTTGTTCTGCTTCACCCTAGGTTTCTGGTGTAGTTGGATTATCTGTTGCCTACATTTTTGTGGGCGTAGTTACCTTCCTTGGGTTGGAATTTTCCTTCCAATACTTTCTGTAGGGCTGGATTTGTAGATACATATTGGGAAAATCTGGTTTTGTCATTGAATATCTTGTTCTCTCCATCTATATTGACTGAGAGTTTTGCTGGATATAGTAGCCTAGGCTGGCATCCGTGTTCTCTTAATACTTTTAGAACATCTATCCAGGACCTTCTGGCC